>NC_042628.1:21205454-24054163 GCF_901001135.1 Rhinatrema bivittatum | reverse complement strand
GCAGAGTTGGGCTGTGCTGGGCATCCTGCACGAGTCTTTGAAAACTGCAGCTTCATGGTGGAGTGCTGACTATCAGCTAGGGGACGGGGGGGGGGGGGGGGGATATTCAAAGCCATTTTCATAGGTAAAACGCATGGGCTTTCTGAAAACTGAATGCAGGTAGAAGGATGCACATTGGAGCACAATGCATGCTGGAGGTAGTTCCGGGACAGGGTTAGGGAGAACGCACCAGATGCACTTTAGTATTTTCAAAAGTAGGTGCATTGTTTTAGTCAGGGAAGAAAAGACCCACAGAAAAAGGAGGCACTTTTTCCTTAGGCAATTTTCAAAGTGAAAGTACATGCAAAATTCCCTGGTTAAAAAAAAAGAACTGTGGACTTTGCAACAATCTAATCTAATATTGGATTTATATGCCACCCCCTTTATCCCAAAGGACCCTCTGGGCCAGTTTACAACTTTGAAAATATACAGTTTCACAAATACAAATCATAAATGCATGCATAATTCAACATTTGATTTAAATAATGTGTGCAGTATAAAAACTGCCCCTTGTAAATTATATTTATGTAAACTAGGGGGTAAAGCAAAATGTTCAGACCTAGTGCTTCATGTTTGTTTTTTAGCCTGAAGGTGGATTCCCTGTAAATTGTGATGTCCTTCATTAGACAACAACAAGGTTCTTGTAGTACCTGAGCAATCAACACCACACATGTCCCTTCCTTAGATATGTTCCAGAATCAATATAGCTACCCAAACTTAGCACCTTCGTGTTATCCAGTCTCCTCCTATCTCTCTCTCTCTCTGTACAAACATCATCACAAGTGACCTTGACTGGAGGAACAGCAGCACTCAGGCAGCATCTAGTGCTATCAAAACCTGAAACATTGACTAGGGATGGCAGATAAGGACCATTAGGCCTATCTGATCTGCTCAGTTTGCTTCCTTAACTTCTATCATACCAGTGGCTACATTTTATTTTCTTCACACCAACACCTGCAGCACAAATGTGCTCTCCTGGCAGTGGCACAGAGCGACCTCTTAACTTGTCTCAAAGCGTGCAATGGCTTCTTTCCATTTGCTGAATCTCAGCTCTCTTCCCCCCCACAATTCAGTCTTTCAATATGGCAATAAACTCATGCGTTAATGGGTTTGCCTTCCTGCATGTTAGCATCTCCTGATCTTATTTGCTTAAGGTTTTGCTTTACTCCAGTTGAAAATTAATTAAAAAAAACCCAACATACAGATAAACTTCTCTGTTACTTCCTTCGATTATTCACCAAAGCAGTGCACCAGGTAACCAGACTCTTACACAACATCTGCAGGCTGGAGAAAGGAATATGATTAGTCACCCACTGGAAAATATGCCCCAACGCATAATCTAATTGTTCTTATCATTCTTCCTGTTGCTGAAAGGTGTTGCCACAAACATGACTGCTGCTATGAGAAAGCAGAATTGTCAGGCTGCAGCCCCAAGATGGGTAGATATGAATGGAAATGTGAAGACAATAATGTTGAATGTGGTAAGTAATTCTACAGAAATCTCATGTTTTAGATGTTCTAAAATGGCACAGGTATTAGGACACTCCCTGCTGGCCAACTGGAGCCACTTAACATCTGTTACAATAAGTCACAGCATCCAGATGTTAGCCTTGACCTTCTGCAGGTGGTGCTGACCTTGGTTCTTCCAGCCATCGCTGCCTCACTGTGCTTCTCAATTTCAGCCCCCTTGGAACAGGTCTGATAATATAGTGATCTGATTCAGAGCCCAAATGTATCAAATATACTTCTGCAATATTCATTGTAGACTTTCTCCCAAAAATAAAGCTGTTGGGAGTCAGATTGGAATTGAAATCTGCCTCTCTCTTTCCCGCACCCCTTCCACTGCCATATGGGCATTTGAACTCACAGGCCCAAGGTAAGCCCCATTATAATAGCATTAACACAGGGTAGCTACCCAGCATTTCTTGTCTTAAGATGTTACCCATGAGAGGGAGGTGCAAGGCACTCAGAGTACCAGCGCGCTTACCTTATACACGGAAAGTATGAGTAGGGGGCTGTTGGGTACCCTACTCTCTGAAATCTGAATTAAATTGTATAACTGGTTAAAACATTATTGGAGGGTGGGAAGGGAGACAGATACACAGAGTTGATGGCCCTTGTAAAGGTTTCACTGTAGGAAAGTTGGAGAGAAACACAAATCAGGAATCCAGCACTTCAGAAACACAGAAATGTAAATGCTTTTAAGGCACAGCACATTTCTAATCCTTGTCTTATTGCAAAGACAGCGTATGTATTTGCATTTCTTTTAATCAGGAGTTTCCTTTTCCTTTTGAGTTTCCAACTCAGTCAGAGCTGGAACTGGAATTTGGCACTATCATTTGCAATTATATGAGTGGTATATGTATGTATGTGTGTATATGTGTGTGTGGGGAGGAGGGGGGGTTCCCTTTGTTTTTTTTTTACCTCCTTTCCAACTTAGCCTAGCCACCCAGTGACAGTCCTCAGCCAGGGGCCACAGGGTATACTTCCCTCCAAAGCACAGTAATGAGGACCCCCAGTCTGGTCACTAATAGGCTGATTCACAAAGTGCACTACCATACAACAACCCAAGCTATTAGTGAATAGATCCCATTAGAAATAATGGAAGCCATGGTAACACGATCGTGCACTTTTATAAATCAGCCTGTAGATGTCACTGCTGAGTATGGTCCCCACCAGCAGCTGCCTCCACATTATCTCCAGCCTTGGCCAATCAGGGAAGCAGAAGATCAGAGCCTGGATACGAACCCTAGTCCTCCGCATGGCACAGCCACCAAGTTACCACATCAGTCCTATCTGCACACGTTTTGAACAGTAGTACGATTACAGCAGCGTATCTTGCTCGTGGGAAAGTTTAAATTGCCACCAGCAGGAAAACAGATCCGGCTGAGACACAGAAGAGTTGCTGGGACCCTTTTTCTAAATTTGTCCTCTTTTACAAAAAATAAAAGAAGGCCATGGTTTAGATTCAGCTCACTTGGAACTCACAAACTGTCCAGTGTGGTCCTGAAGCCCCTCGTTTTCCACCTCTCCCTCTCATCTTGCCTCTGGTTGGGACAGGAAGGAACATGGTGAGATAGAGAGGCAGAGAAAGAGAGTGAAGCTGGTATTCTGCTACCCTTTTTGCACAGCTCCCATTTAATTGAATGGAAAGGTCCATTTTTATCAAAACCAGCCCTGGTACTTCTGTGCCTCAGAAAGGCTGATCCTCCTCCTTTACCTCTGCTGCAAAGTGATTTCCTTTTATTTCCAGTCCTGAGATTAGATTATATGGGACCGATGTGTCAGAGTGAAAGGTTTGCCCTTTCATCATAATTTCACTGCATTTAGGGTGACGTGCTCAGTCCAAAACCCAGGAGCTGCATGTGATAAATCAACCAAGCTTGCCTATTTTAGATTCTTTTGACATTTCCCTTCCATTTTTCCTGTATGTGGGCAGGCCTTCTAACAGGAAACCAATTGAAATAAATTGTACAGAATATCAGCGCCAAGTCTACCCTCTTTTGCCTGTCGTGGTTTCCTCTCAGCAGTAACTGAAGCTGGAAACAAATTTGTTAGTATATGTTTAGGACTGGGGACTTGGTGTAGGAGAGAGAAATCCAGCTAAGCAATTGTGCCAAATTTAGAGCTGGGACTGCAATCAAATAATTCAACTCCGCACTAGCCCAAGCAGCCAAGCAGGCATCCACGAGATTTACATGTTGGACCTTTCTGCAGCCAGCAAAGTTTGCACCCCAATGTGATGCGTTCAGGGCCCACTTGTCTTCTAGGAATTTTAATACAGTCGGCAAATTGCCTTGAATTCCCATGGGTAGGAAGGAGAGACCTGGGAATATTGTGTTATTGAAGAGCCTGTGTCAGATGCCTGTTTAAGTTGGTCCCTTGCTCCCAAAATATTTAGGGCTTTCTCGGACTGCTCCAGGCTTATATACATCTTTCACTGTATTTGTTTTTAAAAATGTCTCAAAACTCATTACTGAACATAAGACATGCCGCTCTGGGTCAGACCAAAGGTCCAGCATCCTATCTACAACCGCGCCAATTTGGATCAGGAAGTATCAGGCAGAGCTTGATAATTGACTCATCGATCAATTACCAAAACACTAGAGCAGTGTTGGGCGACAGAGGTTTGAATGGAAAAAGATACTGTGAGACTCTACGAGAATTCATTCATAAGATTTTATAATATGCACATTTAAAAAATGGACTTTCAATGATGGCCTCTGATTATAAATTATAGACATGGACCCCCTACACTTTTCTAAGGGAGTGGCAACAGCATCCATACATATATGATAGTCATCTACATTTTTTCCACTATAGTCTTCTACACCTGTGGTGAATTCATTTTTCTGATTTATATTAATATTCATCCAAGTGGGTTTGTTTATTTTAGTACAATCCAGGGAAGAGGCAACTTTTGGCTCGAGGTTTTGACAGCGGGATCTGGCAGGGTCCTGCCCAGATAAGGGATACATGCCATGTATCTGGAGGGATAAAGAGGAAGGAGAAATTTAGTCATACCTAATACTTTCCTTTCCTTGAGTCAGCCAGACAAGCCCAGAACCCTTCTTCCCTGGCATTTATTCTGCTGCATCCTTGTGCAGGTGCTGGAGACACCATGATGGAAGATTTTTTTGTTTCCATTTAGAACATTTTTAATGGTTTGTATCTTACCCTGTCATGTTTTATTTTTTATTCCCTGGAAGTCCACTGCTTTAAAGCAGGACTCTGTAAGGGTGATGGCAATATAAAAACTCTTCTCTCTCGCCAGCTGCTTGCTGGGGAGTATAACACATGCATCAGACTCCAGGAAAGGAAATTATCAGCTTTGACTAAATTTCTCCTTATGCAGGTTTAGGATAAGTCACCTTCAACAATGGATTAGGCTGGATGTAATTTTTTTAAATAAACAAACTCTAGCAGGATAAGTTATCCATTCACTTTTTTATATATTGGCCTCCAGCAGTTCACTGGATAAGCAGAAGACAGCACGGCACATATTCACTAGAAAATTACAAAAGAAATACCAGCAATGGGTTTGGGCTCATGTCTTAAATTTAAATAAATAAAAGGTCAAATAGCCTGTCCAGAGGAAAATATTTCCAAGGACCTGGTTTGATATTCTTTCAGTTATTTTACACAGCAAACATATCTCCTTCTCTCGCTGTAGACATCTAATTTTCCATTTTTCCCCTCCGTAGAAAACCTGGAAGACAGATGCCAAAAAATGATGTGCAAGTGTGACAGTGAAGCTGCCAAGTGTTTGGGCAAAGCCTCCTATAATCCCTACAACATCTTTTGGCCAGATTTCCTGTGTGGCCAGGACCATCCCACCTGCAGTTATTACTAACCAGCCCCAGCCTAATATAAGTTTGTAAAAAGCAAGTACAACGCAGCTGAGCCGTGAGCTACAGCGTTAACAGTTTTTGCACAGGTGGCAGCTTTTACGGCAGTGCACAGTGGTAATACAGGAGCATAATATTTGATAAGCGAGAGTAAACAATGACAACATCGTGGGGCCGCCTGTGACTTGCATGGACAGCCAGGAACCTTCTGGTGTTACCTGCTCAGTGAGGATGGATCACCAACATGGTGTGCTTAGAAGGTGGGGGAAAGCTCACTCTCAGCTAACGAGAAAAGGAAACCCTGAACATTTGCTTTTCAGTACACTCCTCTCGGAACCAGCAATGGGAGGAGAAAAGAAGAAACACTCCTTCACCCGCTTACAAAACATTCAGAGTGGACGTATGATGTGAAACCCCCAAGGCACAGTAGTGAACTTTCTATATAGCCCTTGTGAGAGCAGACCACAGACCAGGAAACCACATGGGTATTACCGTCTAGAGATAATAAAAAACAACATTTCAGCCTCGCTGACTTCAGTGCAATTTCAGCAGTGTATGGTATTGCAACATGACCCTCTATTATTCCTTCAACCATTACAGAATCACTTTAAACAAAGTTATTTGCTCTATAATTCCGAGCTTATTCAGGATGCCCCATACAGCAGCACCGGTCTAGCCTGGGAAGTGGAGTTTCACTAAAAGGTGTACAGATCTCCTGCCTTCGGCTAAGCCTTCAAATTATTCATAAACAAACTACATAGAAACATAGAAAATGATGGCAGAAAAGGACCAAACGGTCCATCCAGTCTTCCCAGCAAGCTTATGGTAGCATCTGCTGCGCCATACAAGTCACCCCCTTACTTAGATTCCCAAACCGTCAAGGTCAGGACCCTTGTTGGTTGCTGTCTGGGTCCAATTCCCTGTTAGCTCTTGCCGTTGAAGCAGAGAGCCACATTGGAGTTGCATCCAAAGTATCAGGCTTATTGGTTAAGAGTAGAAACTGCTACACAAGCAAGTTACCCCCATGCTTGTTTTCCTAGACTGTAAAATCCAATGTCCTTGTTGGTTGCTGTCTGAATCTAATTCCCCTTTTCCCCCTGCCGTTAAAGCAGAGAGCAATGATGGACTTGCAATAGAAGTATCAGGCTCATTGGTTAAGGGTAGTAATTGCCCCAGCAGCAACTTAATTTCTTTTTCTTCTTTTCCATCCTCTGGCCTTTAGGGATCCACAGTGTACATCCCACACCCCTTCACCTTTCACCATTTTTGTCTTCACCACCTCCTCCAAAAAGGCATCCACCATCTGCACCGTGAAAAAATATTTCCTGACATTGGTTCTGAGTCGTCCTCCCTGGAGTTGCATTATGTGACACCCCCCCCCCCCTAGTTCTACTTATTTATTTCCAACATAATGAACCTACTTTAACCATTACCAAGCAGTATGCACAGTGGACCAAAAGTTGATTGTGTTAAAATGCAAACTTGTAGTATATGTAACTATGTTATACAAATTTGGCACAATTTGTATACTGGCTGCTGGTACACTGTACCTGCCACCTGATTTAAGCAGTCAGGGGAAGCAGCTACATAATGTACACATGACCGCATAGAGGGCTATTTCAGCATGAAAGCTTCCCATGTATTCTTATGGTCCTGACCTAACCTTACCCCCCTTTTCTGAGCAATTAGAAGCATGTGCAATGTGAGATGTATTGCTTTTTGCACGTGCACTGGTGGTGGGGAGTTGTGCAGCTATTTTCAAACAAGCTTTTTACCTAGGTACACACCTATTTACCTGCATAAAAAGTTTTGAAAATTACCCTTCCCATCCCATTCTCTATAGTGCTCTGCACCCTTTGGAGGTCAAATATCATTAGCTGTTTCTTTTTAACCAAGAATCTAATGTGCTTTACAGTTTAGTGCTGCAGATGTCACTTTACATTTCTCTAGGGCTACTAAACACATGCATCAGGCATCCCTGGAAGGAAAAGCTCAGCTGTACATTTCTCAATGAATGCTCCCAACTGAATAGAAAAAGAACAGCAGAAATCAAACACAAAACTGAGGCCAGGGAGAGAAACTGACTTGCCCAAAGGTCAGCATCATTTTCATAAAAATCTTATTTTTGTTAATTTTGCTGGTTGGCTCTGGTCTCCTGACTAGCCGTCAACACAGTGACATCTGCTGGGCCCTGCAAGAACAATCCATATTGAGTAGAAGCTCACACCTAGAGCCCCAAAAGACATCAGAGAAGGTGAAAGTTGGCTGGCTATAGCCCAGCTCAGCAGCAGAAGAGAACACGCTTTTTGGTATTTTGTACATTGTTGCACATACCTAGCTACTAATTTCAGCACTGCTGACTTTCTGGCTGGTGTGAAATACTGCTTTACAATCTACTGGAAGTTGAAACATGCGTTCACAAGATCGGTCCATCTTAAGAAATTAGAGGCTTTAATTTTAGAAGCTGGAAAAGCAGTGTAAAAACCCAGTACAGTTGTCATCCAAATCAGATGAAGAGCAAATGTTTCACGCTTCAAAAATTGACTTGAAAGATTTCACAATAGGTGAAGACCGTGCAAATCAGTTTTAAAGCAGAAGTTCTAGCTAATTTTCCTGTTTCTCTACTCTTTTGCTTCCTCTTTTGATTTAACCCTTTATAGTTTCAAGCCTGCCTATGGTGTTGATGATCAGCAGCAGAACAAAAAGGCACACTATGCACTTGTCTCTTTGTGCCACCCTCCCAAAAAAAATCATAAGGGACCACTCCTACTTAGCTTCATAATTGGAAGAGTGGCTAAGCAGCTTTAAAAAATGAAATGAACCATCAATGTAAGAAAGGAGGGAACCTTAATGATTTTGCTTGTTTTAACTGCCTGCCAAATTATGCAAAAACTGTTTATATGTTAGTACTGTCCCTTTAAAAGATGTTTGTACTCATAAATCAGCAAGAAATAAATTTAAGCTATCCATCGTTTTCTGTTTTTTAATCTTTGGAGGTTGATACTACACCAACACACAGCCAACACAGGCTTTTAGGGCCAATTATATTTTCCTCTTTAGCTGGGCAGACAGGTTGAACCATTTTGGTCTTTATCTGCCATTATTTGTTACTATTATTTAAAAGCATTTATTACCCAACCCTTCCTACGTTCAGAGCAGGATACAATTTGAACATACAGAGTCAAGTGAAAGAAGAGGACAATGCATCATTCTTACTAAAAAGGGAACAGCATAATTTATTTAGGTATTTTATATACCATCGTTCCAAAAGATCACACTGGTTTACAAAATTAGCATTAATATTCATGGTCAGCATTCACATACTGTGTCAATTCTTAAGGAAGGGGGGGAAAACAAATGGGCACTAGGGAGTCCTATTTTGAGAAAGGCGCCAGGAGTGGGGCACAAGTCTGCTATCTAGAGCCATCCAAAGAGGGACATGTTGGGGGTATTCCATTATCATTTTGGTTTGGGAATGCCTCCTTGAATAGGAAAGTTTTCAGGGTTTTTTTTTTTTTTTTAAACAAAGTTCTCTCTCAGAAACATCTTATTTCCTTAGGTAGGCTGTTCCATAGGAGTGGTCCTGTGGAGAAAAATACCCGGTCTCTGGTTTCCTCAAGATGGGAGAGCTTTGGTAGAGGGGTATCTAGTAGCATTAGGTTAGATGAGCTGAGTGGACAGAAGGGGGCATGGATTTTTAGTGTTGAGGAGAGCCATGTGAATTGAGGAGTGTAAGAACACAGCAAGCTTGTATTGTACTCAGTAAGAGATAGGGAGCCAATGTCGAGCTCCGAGTACAGGAGAGATGTGATAGTGCATGGGAGTGCTGGTAAGGAGTCTTGCTGCCCAGTTTTGTATAATCTGTAGTGGGCGGGTTGCGTAGGAAGGTAGGGCTATCAGGAAGGAGTTACAGTCATCTATCCCAGAGGAAAGTTGAGATTGAAGAACTGACCTCAAGTCAGAGAGTTCAAGAAGGGTCTTAAAGGTGACGGAGCAGGCGTAGTTTGTAGGAGGATTTGGTAATAGTTCTTATATGGTTGCACATTGAAAGAGAGGGGACAATTGTGACTCCCACATTTTGAAACTTTAGGAGATGGAGATGGAATGGGACACAAAAGAGAAATGGTTGGGAGTGTCAGCAACAGGAAGGTGTGATAAAATAATTATTTCCGTTTTAGATATGCTAAGAGCTAATTTGTTGATGTGAAGCTATTTTTGGATGGTTGTTAAGACAGTGAGTGAAGAGAGATTATGTAAGGGCCCACTCTTTCCTTGAAAGGAAAGAAGAATTGAAAGTAGCATAAATTTTATAGTGCACTCCAAGGTCATTGAGGATGTGGCATACAAGAGTTAGGTAGAAGTTAAATAGTGCAGCAGATAGGGGAGAACCTTGGGGCATCATGGAGGAGGTAAAAGAATCCATTTGGACTTGTTAGGTCCTATTGTTGAGGTATGAAGAGAACTAGGCCAGCCCAGAGCCGGTTATACCAAATGAGCACAGTCTTGAGAGTAGGAAGGAGTGACTGACCATGTCAAATGCAGTGGCTATGTTGAGAAGACAAAGAAGGAACAAAAAGCCTTGATCGAAGCCCTGTCTCATAGTATCAAGACTGGAGAGCAACAATAATTCAGTGCTGTGTTGTTTCCTGAATGCAAACTGATATTGGTTGAGGATATTATTAGCATCAATGAAGTTGCAGAGTTGGTGGAGAACTGCTGTTTCTAATCCTTTAGCCATGAAGGATTGGGCAGTAATTGGAGATTATGGTGGGATCAGCTGAAGGTTTTTTAAGGGTCAAACTGAAGCTTGTTTTAGGATGTCAGGGACGATACCATATTATAGTGATGAGTTAATGAATTTAGCGATGAACGGAGCAATATCCAGTTTGATCAGATTAAGAAGTGAGGTATAACACAGGTTAAGGGGATTAGTTGATGGTTTCAGGTTATTGATAACATTAGTTGTGTCAGAAGCTGTAATGTCATCAAAGCGTTCCCAGGTTGGGCCATCAATGTTCATATCATCATTTGATTCTTCAGTGTAGGAATTGTTAAAGGTGCTGATGCCAGATGTTGTCTTATTGGTAAAGTCAGGGCGAATGTCTCCACACTCTTCTTCCCCAGGCAGATGGGAGAGTAGAAAGGGCAGAGGAGGGGTTAATTACATTTTTTAAGGTGGCATATAATTCACTGGGGTTGTTTCATGCAGCTGACAACTTTACGTAGATATAAGATTTCTTAGCAAATGGCAAACTGGCAAAGCTAGTTGTCCAATTCATTCTTTTCCAGTCCTCTCACTGCAGCAGATAGGAGGCGAGACTGAAAACATGAACATACCCCCATATTGTCCACATCTATTATTAAATCTAAATGTAATAAGTTTTCGCCCTGTTCCTTACCTGATCTGAGACCTCACTGCTCTTAGCTGTAGCATTTGTAACTATGCATTGGCATAATTTTAAAGTATTTCTTAAAGCAGCAGAACAGGCAAGAATCCAAGATGACATCTCTATCAATAGCCATTTATAGAACCTGCAAGAGTTCTGCAACACTATGTGCATCCTAGTTCCCTTAAAATGTGATGTACCATCCTAGTGCTTGCTTAAGAACAAATACCATAACCATGCAATAAACTGTATGCAAGCATCAAGCCAGGATCTGGTCCTGAGAGGCTAGTATGAATGTTAAGAATGTGCTGTAGCTCAAGACTAAACTAAATTACAAGCTGCAGTACAGTTCTTGCCATGCTTGTCTACAGAATGCAAGTTCTTGTCCTAGCCCCACTAATAAATACCTAAAGCAAATACACTGGAATATAAAAACAATAATCCCTTTACAGAGAACATAAATGCTCTTCAAGTAAATGAATATAATTGTTGAAATTAAACAGATCAGGTAGTACTCAAGATTTCAGAAAGTACCTGCTAGGTACCATGTTGACAAAATATTTCATAGATTATATTTTGGAGTTGCTTGTTCATAAATTCTCTCAACCTGGGATGTCAACAACCATGGATGCTCTTCTAGGAAATCAAGTTTATGTTGGCATAGTTTTATTTTCAAAATTAAATATTTTTTTCTTCTAGATGACTAGGCAGTTAAATATTTAAATTTTCAGAAAAATATGATCACACTCTGTTAAAGTAGCAGTACCTACATACTCAAGTCAAATGATATTTTGATACATTGCTTTTCTCAACTTGGATCTAATTAAAGCAGAAAAACAAACAAGATATTCCAATTAATGCAAGCAAGAGGAAAGAAAAACATCCATCAGGCCTTTGGTCTCCTCCTTTCTCGTCATGCAGTTAGGTGTTACTTCTAAAGCCTCCAACCAGTGGGGCAGGGAATGATGAACATGAGACAGAAAATATAAGGAAGGATAATGTAGGACAACTGATCACTTCCTCAGCAACCAATTAATTTCATTATAATTTTTTCTTTAAAAAAAAAATGGCTGCTTTAGAAAAGCTGTTCTAGTGTGAAAGAAGGATGCTGAATTGCTTAGTGGACTGGAATAAAAGATTTCAACTATAGGTTGCTGTTGAAATTCAGCTGAAATTACTAGTGGCCAAAAGTTATCACCACCTAACAGTTGGTCTGTGGCTTCTGTGAAAGGAGTTGGTCTCAACCTAGTACACAAGTATCCACCTCACCAAAACATTACAATTGGTACTAGCCAGCACCATTGCTGGTAGCCTCAGCAGAGGACCCAAATACAGAACAGCCATTCAAGAGACTGGATTAACCTTTCATCCTTGAAAATGGTGCTCTCAGAGCAGGCCTGAAGTACTCTAGCAGGGCAGTGTGGGTGTGTCCTTCGGCTGCAAACCTTGTGCAGAAACCATGGTAGTTTTACATTACTGTGTTAGGCTTGACCATCTCACAGAAAATATTAAGTCTGGCACTGGTGAGAGGCATTGTTACCTGAAGGTTTCTGGATGACAATGCGAGAAAGTAAAGTAAAAATGATAAACAGGATTTAGAAAAAACAAAAACAATCAAACCTTTAATCTTGTTTAAATTCTTAAAAAAAAAAAGGCTTCACAGTCAACATCGCTGACGCTCACAGTACTAGTGTAATGCAATGATCAGCAAACACTGGCAATGCAGAAAGACAAAACAGCATTTAAAAAGTCAATCCTCAATCAATCCAATGTCACAATGTGCATGTGCAAATTCTTAACAGGCCATGTTACTTCACATCAGGTCCTCAGGATTCCAAGCATTGGGTATTTAAATCAGTCCTTGATACATATCTATCATGATTACAAAAAAAAAAAACAAACAAATGCCAGCAATTTCAATGCATTAGGTCAAAGTGAGATAAATTATTAGTCTTCAGTAATCTTCCTTAAAGTCATGCTTACTGTCCCTTATGAATACAAAGAAAAAACATATGCATAACCAAAACACACAAAACAACCCAGGAGGGAAAACACCATTCATGGTTTAAAAGATGTCTAACATGAAAAAAAAAAAAGTTGTTCATCTCATGTCCATAATAATATGCCATTGGTCAAGATATTTAGGGAACTCCCTTCTCCACATAAAAAAAAAGCCCTCCCAGAAAACAAACCTTCAACTGTTTACACTTGCAAACATAAGAGGTTTTGCCAATTCTGAAGCTTCCAAGTCCATAAGCCGTTTTGTATTTAAGATCTTTTCTAACCATGAGGCTTTAGGCACTTTCCACCATAAACACTTTAGGATAAAAAAAATAAAATAAAAATATGTAGAAGCAAAGCAGCAAGATACGGCCTTGGTGTTTCACAAGAGTTCTTCAGCAGAAGCTTGTACTAACAGACAGTGCAGAATAATTTCTAACGATGTTATTTGCTTCAAGGGACACAGTCTAAACAAATCCAGAAGTTTAAAGCTGTTTTTACATGTGAAATTTAGCTAGAAGTTTTATGTAATATGGTGAAAACAACATCTGTCACTCAGTGAGCCTCTTTAGGAACAGATCACTTCGCAAAAAGCTATAAACTAATATACTTTTTTAGGATCAAAATTTGGAATAAAGTCCATTTTATTCTACGATTTAACAGACCCATGTGGTTCAAAATAGGGCCAAGTACCATAAGTTGAAAAGGAAGACAAGATTTAAGGATTATTACTATTACCATGTACTATATGAGGGCTGTTAATAAGAACCTCCACCCCTTAAAAACAACAAAAAAAAAAAATGGACTTGTTACATTTTTCAATGAGCTGGTGCAATAGTAGAAAGCTGGTTTAAAATGTCTCTGCAGTGACTCACTTATGATGCTCCATTCCTACAGTGACATCAGTAACTAATGCCCCTACCATCAAGCTGAAATCAATCATGAGAACTGTGTTAAAAACTGTATAAACAGGGTCAGAGTCTTAAAACAGATGATGCTCCCAGAACCACAGTCTCCTACACAAAGCGATGGTAGCGTTCATTTACAGCAACATTTTCAACAAAAATGTGTGCGACTGCCCTTCCCTCCCATTTAAAGGGTCAAGACAAAAGTAACAGCTGATTACTACTGCTGTGTGTTGTGTTACTGTCTCAAGACACGTCCCAAAGAAACTACTTCTCTTCCTTTGTCCTGTGCATGGAAACTCCACTCACACAATATCCCTTTAAAAGGATGAAAGCTTCCGTAATGCCAAAACCTCTTGCAGAATTGCATTTACGTCCGTAGAATTGCATTTACGTCCATAGATTTTTTTTTTTTTTTAAATTTAAACTAAGCCAACGTGTTCTATCGTTCTGTGACTTTAATCCTTTGGCTCCACTCCCCCGCCACAGCCCATGTATCTTGTTTGAGGAAACTTACTAGCTGCAGTAAGGATGTTTGCATTTTTCTTCAGAAAGGAGTCTTTGTGATGAGCCTGCAGCACTTTTTCAGGAGCGAATGCCCTTTGGCTCTTCCTCTCAAAGCACGCTCATTTTGCTATGCTCGAGTCAGGACTTTAGAAAGGTTCACGTGATCGCTTTTCTCTCTTGTCACCAGGGGGCTGATGCATGGGCTCTCACACGTCTGTTTCTAGGCGTCTAACTTCTTTCACCACAAGATCGATGTTTATGATTGGATTGAAGTACAATGCCCAGTAAAACAGGCAGTTGCAGACAAACTGAGGAATGATGGGCCAAAAAATGGCAACGACAAATCCTTGGGTTGACACTTTCCAGATGTGGCTCCATAATCTGCGAGTGAGAGTCCTAATGAAAGGCAAAGCAAGTGGGTTATCCTTGCATACATATAGTCATATTTCTACATGTTCTGCTCTTCTGAACTATCAGGTCTGTGGCACACACACTATTTTTTTGGACCATTCTTTACAACAGATGAAGTCAAGAAAGGAACCTAATTAAATGCCCTTTAAAAGTTTGCAATGTAGAGATATTTCCAAAACAAGAAGAGACTGTAGGTTCCTTTGCTAGCCTGAGGATGAGTGTTTAATCTGGAGACCACGTGTGTATTGTGACCAGCTCCCTCTCACCGACTTAGGAAACAATCTGTAACCTTATTTACTGATTTTTACCAACAAATTCCCAGAAAGGTCACTTAAAAAGTGAAAATATACTGTTTAATCACATATACTCTTAATAAAAGAATATCACTGTGCCTGGATTCATAGTTGCTGAATGAGTTTCTCCAAAACTGTGTCCTACCCTCTCACTTCAGCAGGCTATGCTAGGTGATAAGAAACCATAGAAAGGAGAAATAACTACTTACCTGATAATTTCCTTTCTTCTGTCCTAAAACGGTTGATAACTCAGGGGAATGTGATAGATATTTGGAGGTCTTGGGCATGCTAAGTCGAGGAATTTCCTTTTTTTTCATGTCCTCATAAACCCTATTCTTGTATCAATTTATTATTAGTAGATAAGGGGATTACTAATCGAGTACAGCACTCTGATAGTTCATCTACGTTATGGTCCGATCACACTCCTGTTTAGTTTATCATTTCTTTCTTTAGTTAGAAGGTGGGTCAACAGTATTGGTGGTTAAAAATGACTCGTTTTTAGATGATGTAGACTTTATAGAACAACTGGGTGCTGATATTCAAGAATACATAACCTACAACAATGATGGTACAGTCTCCCCTGCGGTGATCTGGGACTGTTTAAATGTTGTGGTGAGGGGTAAATTCATTTCCAGGGCTACTTATGTCAAAAAGCTAAAAAAAGACAGCGAGTGTAGGTCCCTCTTAGATCTGATAGGTCTTTTAGCATAATCACAAACACACATTGTCCCCTTCAGTATATAGTCAATTGACAGAGCTCCAAAATAGGTTGGCCTGTCTTGAGGCAGCCTCCATAGCATATCGAATGAAATTGATACAATTATTTTTTGAGGGAGGCAATAAGGCCCGGAAATTGCTGGCCAATAAATGAAAAAAACAAACAAACCGCATGGTACAAACAACTGTGGTCAAAAATCAAAGATTCTTCGCAGAACATTTTGACTGATAATAAATCCATTCGTGAGCATTTTTTACAATTCTACTCGACTGAGGCTGAAATCTCATCTGAGGCTACTGACAATTACCTCGCTAATGTTTACCTTCCCACTTATTCTGATTTTCAGTGGTCCCATTTAGATAGATCTCAGAGTTGGAAGTCACCGTACTATAAAATCTTTAAAGTCAGCAGGGAAGTCCCCAGGCCTAGATGGATTTACTTCACGATTCTACCAGGTCTTTGCTATGTATTTGATTCCTATACTGACCAAGTTATTTAATTTTTTTTTGTGGTCTGGTGGTGCCTTGCTGTTTTTTTTCCAGTCTGGCGGGTATCATGATTCTGGCTAAGCTGGGTCGAGATCCAACCATTTGCGGCTCTTATCGCCCCATTTTCTTGCATAATATAGACCCTATCTTAGCTAAAATTTTAGCCAACTGGATTGAATGGCTTTTATTGCCCTTGTTAATCACCCAGATCAATCTGGTTTTATACCGGGGCAAATGGCTGCTGATACCTTCTTTATTTTTTAATGAACGTTAAGACAATGAGACTAAGACTTACTTCAGCCCCCTTCTTGACCAGAGTCTCCAAAAGGAGAATAACTCTAGCACTGACAGTAACATGGCGTTAACAATGATAAATCGTGAGGTCCAATAATGCATTTCTAGCCAGTCCCAGGCAAACTCAGCAATTAATTGATAGGGTAGAAAGGAGTATTTGAGGAGAAATCTTCTCCACTGCTTCCAGGTTGGATCTTTTAAGTCCTATAAAGAAAGAAAAAATATTAACTCAATATATTAAGAAGCTACTCACTACTAATTACTTTAACCTGAATTTTTTAATCAATTGTAAAAGAGTTGAGAGGTTTAAAACTCAATCCTCAAGGGCTGCAAACAAGTCTGGTTTTCAAGATAACCTAAATATGTCAATGCAACCATAAGCTACAGCTACTACATGCAAATAATCTCATAAATATTCATTGTAAATATACTGAAATCCACACATTTGTGCCCTCTGAGGACTGAAACCCTAAAAAAAAAAAAAAAAAGATCTCCTGTCTCATGATCCCTTTTTCCTGCTGGGTCATGTCAGCAGATTAAAATTCTAGAAGATAAGCAATATTGTAAAGGTATCAACATAGCTTCAGTTTTACTGTTATATTTTACAGTGACACTGCACATTACTACAATTATTTAGATTTTTATATTCTGCTTTTCGGCATTTCAAAGTGCACCTACAATGTAATGCAAATGAGAAATTACTACTTACCTGATAATTTCCTTTTCCTTAAACCAGACAGATGAATTCAGGACCAGATGGAGACGAAGCAAGCTGGATATTTAGCGGAATATACCTGTACAAGTGTTCCACTGAATTTATCTGGCTAAAGTTACCCAAGTAAATTTAGGTGAACTAATATTAAGACTCAAATAATTTTAACCGGGTAGTGCTGAATATCAGGGGCTCATGGGCTCAAGTTTAGCTCCACTCCTAGAATGCCCCTAGCACCACCTTTTATTTACACTGCTAAATTTTGTGCAGGTACCAAATTACCCAGAAATAATTTAATCAGGGCAGCAGGGGGAAATTTGGAAATCTTGTGCTTTGTCTGGGTAACTCCAAAAAGGTGTTACCCAGGCAAAGCCTTGGGATATTGACCTCTATGATTTTTTTTTTTTTTTGGTAATTAATGGTTTATTGGTCAACAAAACAGAAAAAAACCCACAATAACGGATCAAATGTAGTCGCAATGCAATAATATGGTACAAGATGATTGAGTACTACTATGGGATAAAGCATAACTTTACTGGTGTTGACTTTTCCTTTTTACCCTAACCCAAACCCTTCCCCTCACCTGCATATACCCTATATACAAGGTGGAAGTATGGTGTCGATAAAGAAAAATCTAGGCAGGTACCATGAGAAGTGGCCTATTAACAGCAAACACAAGGAAGGAGCAAACTCCTAAGTAAGTAATTAAAGTTTATATACCAGACACACAACAACTATTTCCTGGAGCTGAAATTCCAATGCTGAAACTCGGAATCCAACCAAAGGAGGCAGGAGAAATTAGGTAACTGTAGACAGTGGCACGTAATAACTGCCCCAAATCAAGTGCTTTCCCCAGAATGGACATTCATAGGTCTGATCTACACTTCCATTCTATATAAGGCTGCCAATTCTTCTCAAAGTCCTCGTTTCCAACAGGGATGATATGCGTGTAAAGAAAGGACACTGGTCTACATTAGGACCATAAAGTGTAAGCAGAGTGAACAACTCATTTCTTGCTGTCGGTCAGGATTAGCAATCTGCCTTCTGCATCACGTCTAACATCCTTGACATCCACCACTAAAGATCAAGCAAAGAGTACGCCCATTTCACAATATTTCTTTTTAGCTGAAATGGATGCCAAATATTGCAGGGGGGGGGAGGATCAGTCCCAGAGCACCCATTCCAAGCGTTTAAGTAAATGAGTTTCCTGACAAAAATAACGGCCCACAGGTTCCGTGCTTCTTGAAATACCTTCCTTTTAACCCCTTAGAATTCAGGGAAAGTATTTGCAACCCTTCCATCCTAAAAATAAAACAGAAATTTCAAGCTCCTCCTCCTGGTAACCCGACCTGAAAATTTTGCATACCCCCTTTCATGTGCACACCACCCTATCCAATTATAAAAAGATCCAATCCACCAACTAGATCCATAACCTCGTGTCTATAACGGGTCCACTTCCTACCTATGTGGACCATCCCCTTAGGGAATGTAGTCATCGTACCATCCTACCACACCTCCCCAACCCCCTATGACCTATTCAAAACTGAGAGAATCCCCCTTGCACTTAATTGAGAAAGACAATACTACTGAGTAACCCTTATCCCCACCATAAACCAGCTCAGAGTCAGTACAATCCAAGCAGTAAAAAGTCCACATCAGAGTGGTGACGTAGCCTCCTGCCACCTTTATCCACTCGCTGCTATCTGGGGATGTCATGGCGTGGCCAATTGCTTCCACTAGCCGATTGTCCGGCACAGCAATGTTCATACCAGCTGCCTGCAGTATACCTGCTGCTTTATCGACGGTGGTGATACGGGAAGTCACTCCAGCGATAGTGAAGCTCAGTCCAAATGGGAAAAGCCAGTGGTACTTGATGTGGTGACTCCGAAGCGTAGTGACATCTCTAAACTCCCTTTGCTTGCGAATTATCGAGATTGCCAGGTCCTGGTAGATTTGCACCTTATGGCCCTTCCACATCACAGGTCCCAATCTTCGAGCTGCCGTAATAGCATCCTCTTTTTGTGAGAAACTGTGGAAGCTGGCAAACATGTCTCACGGGGCAGATATTGCGCGCAGCTCCCAGAGCCCTATGTGCCCTTTCCAGCTTCACCACCGGTGCCTCAGGAGGCCCTGAGTCCAGGCCCAAGACTTGCACACTAATGCTGGCTACCACTTGCCTGCAATCAGCAAATTCAGGAACTTCTGGGATGCCTCTAAATCTTAAGTTCACCCTCTGCGACCTATTTTCCAGGTCTTCAAGGCAGTTGAGCAGTTCATTAGTCTGCAAGAGTTTATGGTGGGAGAGCTTAAAACTTGCCAGATCAGAGGCCTGCCCACCTCCCCAGATCCACTACCTCCCCTTTCAATTCTGCCAGCAATCTGTAGATTTCCTGCTTTCAGTCGGCCATATCACTGTAAAGGGCCCTGAACCAATTGAGAAAATCAGCCCGGCTCGGCACACTTTTCCCCGCACTGGCTCAGATGTCTCTGCTTACCTCAGAGGGCGCAAGTTCGGCCTGCTCGCCGCTGTCCTCGCCTAACTCCAGCAGTGCAGCAGCGCTTGTAAAGGAGAACTTTTGGAAATTGATTTTTTTTTTAACATCCTGCCATGACTGTGAACTGCAGCAATGCCATAAAATTTTGTCTCCGCTCTCGGTAGGCTTGATGGGTCGGGAGTACAGGGATTATGCGGCCATTGCCGACGGTGACATCACTCCCCCCCCCCCCGACCTCTATGATTTTATAGCAAGCGAAAACTAAGCTATATCATGAACGCTGCTGGCTAGAAAAGACCACACATTGTAACATATCTTTGGAAGGATTACCTTTTAAGGTTGATAATGGGGGTAATTAAAAAAAAAAAAAAAAAAAGCCTAGTCAAAACAGAAGTTCATGAAATTCAGTTGTATATTAACTATAAGCCCATGTCTCCATAAATTATACAAAACTTATTGGATGGTACTTAAACAGATATGACTGATGCTCAACAAAATCAGACAAACTAGGTTTCTGTCAGTCTCTGACTAGCTACAATAAAAGGTTAAAGAAGTATTTTAAGGCAGCCACCTGAAACGCTATCCCTGTGGAGTGTACAGCACTATTAGCTCCCTTTGCTTTTTCAGCTCATACATAACAATGGTATTGCATCTAGAGAGCAAAGCTTCTTAAAGTGACCTCTGGCAAGCTCCAGTGGGATTAAGATGTTAACTGGAAGTGTAGAAGCTTAACTTATGCAAGCTAACTTTTACTATTAAAGTGTAAAGAATTACAAAATTCTGCCAGGCACTCAAATGAATTTTAAATTAGCCAAATTGATTGGTTTTAATAAACTGATGCTTTTGAGAGCACATTGTTAACAAGGATGGATATTGCAAATTTACCATCACATACACATTACAAAAAGACCTGCATTCCAGTTCTCAACTGTGAAGTGTAACTGCAAATAATGCATGACTTAAAATTATTCAACTAGTTCAACCTCTGTCACATTTAAACACTATGAGGTCAATTTTCAAAGGGTTTATATTCCTCACATTTGTACTTAGACTCCTAAATTGGCCCTTTTAAACATTTATTTGGGTTGAATTCCTAAATTTAGGCTCCTAGTTTCATTAGGCTCCTAAATTTAGGAGCCTAAATTTAGGAGCCTAAAGGTGGGTGACTACAGGGGTGGAGTTAGGGCAGGAAAACAAAGTTAGGAGTTTAGCACTGATTTTCAGAACTAGGCACCTTAATTGAGGTGCCTACATCTAGGCAAATAAATAGCAGGGCTAAATTTAGAAACTTAACATTAGGGTCCTAAATGTATGTGAATTTTCAGCTGAAAACTTAGTAGCCTAACTTAGGGACCTAACTGAGAGGCCTAAATTTAGGAGTTCAGCCTTTTATGAATATCATCCCCTAACAAAAAAAAGAAAAGACAAATGCATTCAGCACTTACTAAAAATTTGGCAATTATATCTTCTTCCTGCTCATCTTCTTGCACAGGACAGATTGTGTGAATGAAAGGTAGAAAGGCTTCCGTGTAATCAAACAAGTACAGGTACAGAATGCTGAGCCTCGGGGAGCTCTTCAATGCATAGAGCAGGAACAGCGACTTCCCAGGGTTTACTGCCTGAAACACAGATTGCTCATGTTCAATACAAACCAAAAAGTCTTCGCACAGTGCACTTCTGTTTTCTTCTTGTGTACTAAAAACTGCAAATTTATCTCCTATTTTACAGCAACAGTTGTTCATTCTAAGGAAAACAGCTCCTTGCAGTAATCGGAGATAAGAATTGCTTTTTCAAAAAGTGATCTCTCTTAAAATGAATTCAAAGGTTTAAATTGGAATGGAAAGTTGAGACCATGGCTAGTGGACCCTTATCTCTTTTTTTCCTCCTCCCCTAGTCCAGAACTGTCTAATGTCACTGCATTTGAGATTCTGCTCATAAGGGAGTATTCGTGTTAGTCCACCAAAAATACAATAAAAATAAGTCCAAAGAAAACCAACAAAGTAGTTGGACAGAAGTAATATCTTGAGAAGTCTCATGAATATGCACGCTTTTGGAAATTCTGTGCCCTTCCCCAGACAAGAGGTTCTTCAGATTTTAGTAGTTAAACATTCATGGACCTTCTAAAAAGAATGACAATTCTACACAAATAACTTGCAGATTTTCTTTTAACTAATTTAGGTTCTTCATAAAATATGTTCCATAGAAAGTGTCCAAACATCAAATTTATACTCTAATGAAAAGTTAATGGCTTTAGTTACACAAAACATATCTGGTTTACAAATAGTTTGCTTTGTAAAAGCAGTACAAACTTGTGATGGTGAACATATGGCACAATTGCCCAGAGCGGCAACCATGGTCACTTCTACTGGTATCCGTATCCAAGAGTCAAAATTCACCATTGAAAATGAATACACTGACACTAACACCATTGAACATATGCCACCCTGGCACAGGAAGCTTTCCTTTGCTGCTCTAAACCAGGGTTCTGCTGCTGCCAACCCACACATACTCAATACCTGTGTCATGCCCATGAGCACATTCAAATCTCATGGCTAACAACTCTTCTCTTCACTCATCTTGTGAAAGAAACAGCTGATTGCAAGTTTTGAACATGCCCGCCATCATGGCACAGGTACTGAGTGTTAGAGCGGGTGTCAGCAGTGGAATGCACTCCCATTGTGCCTCCTGCCATCACTGCTCGCTAGCTGGAGAGAAAAGCCTGGTGCAGGGTGAAGAACCACCTGCACCAGGGACCAGGGCAGTTAGCACCTCCCAAACTCCTCCCCACCTCCAGTGACTCACTCCAAATAGACTCTGTTCATGCTGCAGCTATCACCAATCCTACTGCCCCCTCTTCTCTGCAGGGGAGGGAGTCTACAGGGTAGCTTTTGCCATCTGTCAGTAATAATATTTCTTGAAAGTCTCTGCACCACATCTGCCTAGGATTTGTCTCCTACCTTTACCCCCCTTCCTCAGCATTTCAAATCACACAGGAGCCGATGCAATAGAGTGCGCACAGCCTTCCACATGGGTCTATGCGAGGCTGGGCGCACATTTTGGATATGCACCCAAATAAATGTGTAGCTGATCGTGCCCATCTCATGTAAATTCCATGTAGATAAGGCTATACCCTCCAATGCAGGTAATCACTGGGCGCTCAATGCACACTTTTTAAGGTGGTAAATTTAACTCTGGCCCTGGAGGTGGCATAAAGTCAATTCGCGAGTCAAAGGCTCATGAGAAATAATAAAAAAATAATAATAATACAGTCCTTTGTGTGTCCTCCAACTTAATATCATTGATACACTTAAATTTACTGTTGCTTGATTTAAAAAAAAAAAAAAAAAAAAAAAAAAATGTCTTATAGCCGCACAATTTAGATGCCCATACAAGGGCCGCTTAGCTATGGGCAACCTCAGCGAAATAAAGAAATCGGCCTGAAGAAACCGGATAGAAACAGTCACTGGTGTCGAGCACCCGTTGCAATTGTGGGTGCCCGATGCATCTGAGCACTGCAGATGCACAATTCTTTCCTAGCGCGCCTTTTTTTTTTTTTTTTTTTTACACGCAGCCCCTCAGTTAAACACACCATCAGGTGCCCAGGGGATGTGGCTGTTGTGTCTGTTAGGAAAACGGGCGCTCAATATGAGCACCAGTTTTCAGCCTGCGTCTTATTGCATTGGCCCCTAAGAGGGCTCCCCCATTTCCCCCTGTTAAGGGAACTCAGAAGGGGATTGCATCCCCTGGTCCTCTCAGTAATTTGAAATGCTCGATGGAATCTCCCTTGTCAAACGTTTGAGGACCCTGCTCTAAACTAACGATGCTTAAGGATATATGACTCAATCAGCATGCCATTCCATAAGGAGGAGGAGTTACTTATGCATTTACAAATAAAAGTATTTTAAACTTTATATTAGAAGTTTCACAATAAATAAGTTCAAACTTGTACAGAAAACACATCAGCTGGCTAGCATTACATGTATTAAATGTAATCCAAAGCAATAATATAAATTCCAGCCGAACTACTCCTTTATTTAAAAGGAAATAAAGGGGGAAGACAAGATGAAGTTGAGCAATAAACATTAGAAACAAAGGAAAACAAGGAAATAAGAGAGACAGTGTTCAAACAAATCCATACTGATGATCTTGGAAGTACTCAAAATACCTTCTGAAGTTACACCTGCAATTACTAAAGCCTATTACTTAAAATGTCAAGCAAATATTAATCTTGATGGCTGAGATTAAGATCCTAACTTGAATTTGACAGAATTTTTTGAAACATTTGTAGATATTTCAACATCTAGATGTGGGACTTTACTTGTCTTTTGTTTTCTCTCAGGATTGT
This sequence comes from Rhinatrema bivittatum, assembly GCF_901001135.1. Classification (NCBI taxonomy): domain Eukaryota; kingdom Metazoa; phylum Chordata; class Amphibia; order Gymnophiona; family Rhinatrematidae; genus Rhinatrema; species Rhinatrema bivittatum. The sequence goes on along the minus strand of NC_042628.1, from coordinate 24,030,220 downwards.
GACTTTGTTTTTAAATCATTTTTTCCTTAACATCAACTTTTTTTTATGGCCAGCAAATCTGGATTTACCCAGATATTACTCATGTAACTTGAGCGACGTAAGCCTAGAGTGCGAATTTTATACTTCATTACTCTTGCAAATGTATATTTTTCCATTCAGGATCTAAATGTGTTTATTATGATCCTGTTCATTTGAGATCCTGATGCTCATGGCAGTTCTATTTAGCTTTTTTGATATATTTCTTAAATAAATCAATATGGGAAATCAAATCAACAGGAAAATTCAAAATTCTTAAATTTAAATAGCGAAGAGAGTTTTCAGTATTTTTCAATTTTTTTCGAATGAAACATGTCAGATTGAACCAAAGGGCCTTGAACCTTTTGAACTGAAACTACTTGCTTTTCCGATCTTCAAGATTCCTGGAATGTGAGGCCAACAGTCTCAGAAGACTGAATACGGGAAAATGAACTTGAAGTTAAACCTTGACTAATGAAGAAATTGATTTTTCCAGGGCCATCAACGCTGACCACAGCAAATCTAGGGTAACCATAGAAGGTTTCTCCAAACCTTTGTTGTGTGGATGAGGAAAAGTCTCTCCAAGTTCCTCTCCACTCTGCTCCGGCATCTGGAGTCTAACTGCATGGTCAGCTACACCCATGAGAGCTCAATCCTCCCCCCCCCCCCCGCAGACACCGAGGGGTTATCTGGCACAGCTGCCATGAGCTTCGCACCTGCATCAGGGGGTTCTTCCCAGAAACCTCCAATCCGGGGTTCAGCTTCGACCCACATGACTGTAAGGAATCGCCTGCAGATGTTATCCAGGAGGGAGGAGGAGGAGGAGAAGCAGTTGGTGCACTGGGACTTAAGATGGTATTAGCATCCTGGTGATAGAGCCACTTGCTCTGCAGCTGCAATAGCCAAGGAACCTTCCAGTGCAGATACGAATGCTGGGGTGAGGAATCCTTCAATTTTCAGCTGAAAGGGGTCAGTTTTGGGAGTGATTGGGGACAACGCCTGAATCTTAGCCTTCAGTTTAGTATGAGGCATATTGAAATAGAAAACAAAGAAATTATAGAGGAGCTCTGCAAACACTACCGCTCTATGAAGCAGCCATCTTGGTCCTCTCCCTTCAAATCAAGGTATTTTAAATTTCACTGCACTGGAACTTGGTGTGACAATGAGGCACCAGTTTTGTTTTTTTTAAAGATGTTTTTAAGGCAGAATACAGTTAAAACGAACACTATCTGCAAGTTCATTCAGAGTTTTCTGCAAGCAACAGGCAAAAAGGAGTGGCATTAACTGTTTCTTATGTGGGTTTAAGCTAAAACCATAACCACAGATGCTACAGGAGATAGAAAAATAGAAATGAAGGCAGAAAAGGACCAAATAGTCCATCCAGTCTGCCCAGTAAGCTTATGGTAATATCTGTTGTGCCTTGTAGGTTACCAAATGCTTATCAGTTTCCCACACTGTAAAAGTCAGGACCCTCGTTCGTTGCTGTTTGAATCCAATTCCTCGTTATGCCTTGCTGTTGAAGCAGAAAGCAATGTTTGAGGTGCATCAACAGTACCAAGGCTTATTGGTTCAGGGTAGTAACCACTGCACCAGCAAGTGACTCCATGCACTCTTTCCCTCATTTCCATCCTTTAGCCTTTAGGGATCCACAGTATTTATCCCATGCCCCTTTGAATTCTTTCACTGTTTTGGTTTTCACCACCTCCTCGGGAAGGGCATTCCAGGCATACCAAATGTGCAGCCTGTGTGATCCACCATTGCAGAGAACACAATTCATAAATCTAACCTCCAGCACGTGTGGCACACTCAAAGTTAAAGGAGAGAAAATGACAGCAGCAAGCCAATTAAGAGAAACTGTGTGGGTTATTATACATTATGCTGAAATTCCTAAAAGCACAAATGAACGGTTCCGCACAGTGTCCTTCAAAAATATGGCAAAAGCATCTTCTTCCTGCTCCTTTATAGTCTACCAAGAATCATGCATCTTCAAAAAAAGCAGCAGAAACAAAAAACTTGTGCAAATTACAAGGTTATCTTCTTCTACTTAGCATGATTCATATAATCCAACATAGCTGTAATAATTTCACAACATACTCATGACATTTTTACTAAGCATTTTATCTCAGACACAAAATGGGAGAAAACGCTGGTAAGTAAATTCTTAGATTTACGGAATGCTAAATTATTCTCAAAGCTGCAAAAAAGGATTATAATAAATTATGTTTTAACTACGATTTATTTTAACTCATTGCACTTATTTTCAAACAATTCACAAGACACTGAACAACCATCTTCTAAAAAAACAAAACAAAAAAACAGCAGCAGCGAGATTCAAGCTGACAGCATCCGATACCTTTGTATAAGGAAAAAATACCTTGTATTCCCACAGATTCTGGGGAGGTTTAACTCCCAGCGTTTTCACACGTTCCAGCTCCATTATAATGGCTTTTCGATGGCTATTGTTTTCTATACTATAAGGGACTTTTGAAAATTCTTCCTCTGCCAGAGTTAAAAGAAGCCTGCAAAACAAATTGCTCACCTCAGATGATCAGCCCGTCAATTGAGCACCTACAAGACATTCAGCAAATTGTACAGCCACAGAAAATCTGGTGAATAACAACACACTTAGAATCTGTTTTCATAGGGTTTCCCCCTATTCTGTACAGGCAGCAAAATATATTAGAAAAAAATACTGATTACCTGAGAGCTCTTTGCTTTCTGTCATTTTCACTCCCCTCCTGTCCTTTGCAGAAAACAGGAGAGGAGGAAATGATGCTGGAGTGGGCAGAGCACAGCAGAGAAAAGCTACTCTACTCCATAATCCACATCAAAGGAGCTACTTGGGCAAGCTGCTGGTTAACAGAACACTGTGGATGGTAAAATGCCAGATAATGGAGCTTTTACAGTATATTCAAAACCAGAGTTTTCACAGTGCCTTGTGATGTCATCAGGAACATGCACTAGACAGTTGTCAACTACAAACACAGTGGTAGAACCACTTCTGGCATTTAAAATTAGCATATTTGGTCAATGGCTTGCAAAACAAAATGAGAATACCATAAACACAAGAGATGTGGAAGTTATATATTTAGACAGATTGACTGGACTTTTCAAGATGGATTTTCTTTTTTAATTAAAAAGGAGTTTGGATTCATGAAATCTCTATAGTGGTGGGAACCTCCAATCTTTGGGGCTTGCAAAATGTTCGAGTTTTTAGCATATCCCCCATGAATATGCAGAAGAGAGTGGCATCCAATGCTTCAACCGTATGTAAATCTAGCCACTGAGTATTCATTCAGGATATCCTGAAAAACTGGCCAATTTCTGGCTATGGAGGACTGAAGGTTCCCCACGCCTCTGTTCTACAATCTGGTGCCTGGACAATATTCTTTACCTTCTAGTGGTCTCATTTTGTACCTCAGTCAAATGTCTAGCAGACTAGAGTTAAACAAACCACCACTAGACAAAGCGAATAGGACTACTGCATTTGGTGGAAGAGAAGCAGCATTGCAACAGTTGCCCCAAACAAAAAAACTGCCAAAATGTGACCAGTGTCCAGCAGTGGCGTGACAAGTACATTAAGATAACATGAGGCCATCTTTACAAGCTAAGTAACTGGATGTTTATAAAATCTGTGGGTTATTTTGAAGACCAAGATCATCAATGACCCATGTATTTAATTATTAACAACAGTTTTACCTACTGCACAAAAGTAAACCAAATTTTAACTGCAAAATAAGAAAAATTTAAAAGAAAAAGATTGACTTTCATGGGTGTGGTAGGAAAGAGCAAGATGATTATAAGATACCGGCATTAAAATTATAAGTTTGGTAGCCATGTATGATACACGCCTCCTATCCATTTATTACAGTCTGAATTTCAGTCGCACCATTTTAAGTAATTTTGCAACGCTAACTAGAGTGATATTTCCCAAGAATGAACTGCTTAAGATTTTCATGGTTATATTCAATGCTACATAATCCTGTATTGTGCAAGCAAATGTCTAGTTTATACAGTACTGGGGAACCTTCAGTACAATTTCTCTAGTTGGAAGTACAGATTGAGAGTGTTACAATACAACAGAGAACAATCTGCCCTTAAGAACATAAGTAATGCCATGCTGAGTCAGACCAATGGTCTAGCGAACCCAGCAACCTGTCTGGGCCTCCTGGAAATATACAGGATCATATCACTGGTAAGACCAAGGGCAACTTTATGTAAACAAATAAACAAACAAGAATGTAGTTTTCATAGCATGTAATACCACAAGCATGTTGCAGCACCACTATGGCTTCCCCACACATTTTCTCTCTCACCTTCCATTAACTCTCTCGGATAAAAAACTCTCTTTATAGAGGGAAGCCCAAGGACCCAACTGTTCTAACCACAGCACCACCTCTTCAGCAGTCCATTTTGCAACTGGTTTGTGTACAAGGAGGTCATGTTCAGATTCCCTGCTGCTCCAATGATACACAAGTAGAACTACCTGAAAAACAAAATATAGTAACTTTTCCCCATATTCACATTAGATTATTTTGCATTTAAAGTTTTAGGGCCTCAACTCAAACTGTTGTAGCTCATGTGAATCTTCCCAATATAGAAAATTATGTTCTAGAAAAAAACAACACCACCAAATCACACAATTGGCTGATTTATTGTACAGGCATGCATCTCCTATGCAAAAGATATGCATAAAAATCATACTTTGGCCTGCTCTGTGACTAATCTACAAGTGCTTAGCATTGAAATAAATGACAAATAGGAAAGTATTTTCTGAAGGAATCAGTCTAGAACATCGGTGTAGACTGAAGGCCACCAAGTCCAATTCCTAGCAAGGCAGATTCAGATTTTCTTCTGTCCAAAGTAATTAGATAATGACAAATATTGAAAATAATAAATGTACAATCTGTCTATAAAGTGCATGAGGAGACTGTGTGTTATGCACACATACATCAATTGGTTTCTCAAAAATCTAAAAAGGAAAAAAACCAACAACAAAATAAAAGAATTAAATATACAAAACCAATGCTAGGGAATCAAACTAGATCACCAGGGACAAAAAGCTCTTGAATAACCCAATGGATAAAAATTAATATATACAAGAGGAAACTGAATATTAGACTTTCTTTTGAAAGCATAAGATCTTCCATGTTAGAGATCCAGAAATGGAGGAGGGCTTGAAAATCTATTTTTTATTTAAGCACTGGGTTGGTTCAAAATAGTTAACTTATTGCTTTATGGAGCTAGGTTTTTTTGCACTTTGTCAATGCTATTTGTTTATTCAGTGACGTCTTATTATGAACAAAACTGCTGGAAATCTTCTCTCTAAATTGCTCAATTTTCTGGTTCAAAAACAAACCCTTTATATTTGCATTTAACAGATGAAACTAAAGCAAGCAGAACGGTTGGATATCCAATTTACAAAGTCGTGTACCTAAAGATTATGTAAAAACCTGGGAAGCTTTTTATGGTGTATTACCACAATCCATTAAAGAAAAACCGGAGGCATTAAATTACTTGGCTGGTAATTGGATTTGACATACATGACAATTGTAACACATGCTCTGGTCTTGGTGTGAATGGTATATGAATGCATGGATATGAATGATTTGTTGTTAGCTGTTTTAGGAAGCTATTTGTTTCTTCTTTTTAAAATGTGTAATGTGATTCAGATTATATTGTATAGTCTTATTCAATCATTCTGGCTATATAACCTAAATGCATGGGCTAATGGCCAACTTCACTGGTATTTGTATCCCATTATTGATAAAACAAACATGAAATTTGTAGATATTGCGCTCACATGGATTTACTAAAGACTTAATTTCCTTCTGAAAATGATTGCTGTTAAAAGAGCCAATTACTAGGTTAACTTTTTTCATCTTTATTTAAATGTAACATGTATACTACTAAGGATGATTAGGTAGTAAGCTTGAGATAAAAACTTACTGCCACACCAGTCAAAGCAGACAGAACTCCAGAGAAAAATCCCCCAACTTGTTGCTGATTAGCTGCTCCTGTGCCTGGAGTAGTTTGGGTCAGATCGTTGCCATATTTCTGAAAGGCTAACAGGCTTTGAGTTATATCACTGTCCTCCTGAATATCTTCTTTCCTCTTCTGGATGGCATCAGGAAATAGAGCTTCAATTGAATCTCTGAAAGCACAAAATTACAATTTCTGTTATACTTTTGGAATCTGGTACCTGAAACAAAGCTACAGGCAAGAAATTGTATATATATTTCTCTCTAGCATTACATATATTTTGAATTTGGAAACTTTAATGTATTAAATAGGGTTTCCTAGCTGCTAAAGTACTATAAAAGAGTTTGACCACTGTTCATCTAAATCTTTCAACCAATAAGACTTTCCATTGTACAGCTACATGTAAATTGGTCTTGCATTATTTAGCAGCCTAGAGTCTGGTGATATTGTGACATCACAAAATTCGGAAGAGCTTCCTAAAATGGTGCTACTCTGCTCTGCTCAAAATCTAAACACAACTCCAGAGTAGGTCACTTTGAAAGTTAACCTTTCTAAATTGTATGATGTACACCCGAGTCAGATATACTCTAAATAGATAAATATAGCGTATGAAAACAGTTTTTAGATTCACTAATGCCACACAGATTGCATCAGCAATATGAAAAGTGAAAGCAGAAAGTGCATGTGGAGTAAAAACAGGAGCAATAAACAAAGTGGATATTATCAAAAAACAAAGCCAAAATTCAAAAGCAAAAAACTAAAAAAATGACAAAGCAGGAGTAAACTTAAAATACTTTCATTTTATCAAGTCTGTCCAAAAAAACATTCCTTCACACATTAAATAATTTTATAAACATATAAATACATTACCCTGAGAGCCAGTACTAGAGAATCAACACTTTAAAAAATATATATTTTGGGGATGAGAACATGAAAACAGTACATCCTACTCACTGCATTTATGAATTCCTTCTGTACTGACAGTGAAAGTTCAAGTCATCAACTGGATACTATGTCAAAAGCAACAAAGCTGATGTTCTGAACTCAATCAGGTTATAGAGGAGCAGCTAAGCAAGCAGACAAATACTCACAGCATGCTGGTTTAAACTTTCTCAGAGCCTTATTAATGGCTTGACATGAGGTTACAGCCACCACCTGAGCTCCTGAGTCATCTCCCAGGAAATCTGTATCACCTTGGAGAGGGGCTGTACCAGTTTATCCCATTGGGAACGTAGGTCCCATTAAAGGCATCAAATATGCATACAAGTTAGTAGAACCACCTGAACAGCCGTTGTCACGTGTCCTAGCATGACTAGAAGAGATCTTGCTATCAATTGCTGAAAGGAGAGCAGTTTGTGGAGCAAGGAGAGCGTGATGGTCGCGTGAACTGAGGATAGAAAAGCTCTCTCTTGCATTGAGTCTATCCCATGCCCCTATAAATTTCAGTCTTTGGGCAGGTACCAAATTCGATTTCTCACAGTTGAGTAGAAAGCCTAAGCTCTGCTGCAAGGTTATTGCTTCATGCAGAGAACTGATCACAACCTCCCAAGATCCTGCTGTGATTAACCACTCATCCAGATAAGAGAAGTCTTGGAAGCCCCGGCACAGCAGATGTGCTGCTGCCACCATCAGGCATTTGGTGAAGAGTCTCTGGGCAGCTGATAGGCCGAACAGGAGCACTCTGTATTGGTAGTGTTAATGTTTTTTTCTTAAAAACAAAGAACTTAGGAAGTCTTCTTACAAGTAAAGAAATGTTATTATCGAGAGGAGTAAAAGGAAAAACTACAGAAGCCTTGTTTAAAAGCAAATAAAGTACAAAGAGTTCTGTAGGTACTGGGATCTTCTAGTCTCTGCCTGCTGCTAGCAAAGTAGCAGAAAAAAAGATGCCAGCCACTTGTTTTCCTGTAGAGCACAGCTTTATACAGTTCTTATCTCTCTCACACCAATATTCCCTTTCTTTGTCCTTCTATGGTATTACTTCGTGTTCTTTGTTCTGTATTCCTGCTTCCTGAGGCACGCTCATCACAGTGCTTGATATCTGCCTGTTACTTAGCATATCTAGATAGAATCTCTTGATGTGATTAGAGTTAAAAGGTCAGACCCGTGCACAGGAAATGATAGGAAATAGTATCAAAGGCTTTGCATACAGACTGTTATTTCCTGAGACCTTTGAACTGCATGTTTATCTTATTCTCAGTAGTGGGTAGATTCCACCTTGAATCTAAGGTAGCGCCAATACGGAAGGTGGATAGGTATGTACAAGTAAGCATCCTTGAGGTCCACCAATGCACCTTGACATACGGAGCGTCGAAGCAATCAAAACCAGTGTATTGCCTCATTCGATGTACAGTGCAAAGTACTTGATGCAGACAGCATGGGCACACATTTCTCTCTGAACTCTATGCAACACGCGCCCTCAAGACGGGCACAGCTGGCTCAGAGATAAGAGATGATACAGTTAGTACTTCTATCAATGCAACATTGATGCATTTCACATTCTTCCAATCAATCGACCTACCGTTTATCTAAACATGAAAAGTCTAGGTTTTCAAAGTCCTCGAAGTATTCTGCTCCATTAAGTTGTCAATTTCTAGCAGCTCACTTTACCAGCACATCTATATACAGCACTTCCTACATCTGCAGGGGATGGCTCAAGATTACCCCTTCTCCAAACATCAAACGCTTTCCCTGCCTATGTTACTGGCAGAAGGGTTCCATCTATGAAAGGTGAATGCTATTGCTAAGTGATGGTAATCTGCCAGACGTTGATTGGGATATTCAGGCTGCAGTATTTTCTAGAAGCAAGAAAATCCTGGATTATTTGCAGGAAGAACTCTCAACTGGTAACAGAACCCATATGGGAGAAGGTGATATGGTCCTGGTGCTTACCAATTGCGAAAGGTGCTTACCAACCACCTTCCCCACAAGTTGAGCCCTTAGGTTCTGGTGGCCAGCAGAATGTAGACAGGTCCCTGGGGGTGGGGGGATGAAGAACTAAAGTCCAGAAGCACATCAGGATCAGGGATAACAGAGACAGGCCAAGGTCAGGGCAGACAGCAAGCAAGAATGGTCAGGTCTAGGCAAGGGGTCAGATCCAGGCGGCAGGCAGTTGTGGTCCGGTAGATATGGCAGTCAATTATGGTCAAGTCCAAGCAAGAGAACAAGATATGGAAAGTCGGGCCAAGGAAACACTAGTCAAGACAAATAGGAAAAGGCAAGGCAGGAAGACAAGGCACAAGAACCAGGAACCAACACGCAGGAGCAACATTCAATGCTTCAGGAACAGAAGACATGTTACTGAGTCAAGGAACTGCTATGGGGGTCTTAGCTTATATAGGTCAAGAGGCCGACGTCATCTGGAGGCACCCTCAAGAGTTTCCTGAAGAGATGGCAGCGTTAGCAATGGCAGGAAACTGCCTCAACTGGAGGCCTCTGGTAGCATCTGGAAATGGCAGGGATGGGTGCAGCAGTTCGTGGGACTATCCCATGAACTGCTAAATGTAACACAGATAGGGAGAGAGTGTTTGTTGTCATAGTGGATGATCACCTGGGATCCAGTAAACATATTGTGTGGTTCAGTAGAGCGTAAATGGTGATAGTTCATTCTGGACTTCAGGAAAACAAACTTTGTTAAAATGGGGGTGGTGGAATAATGGAGTTTTTAGCTAGATCTGAGTCCTATACCATTCACCATTTCCACAGTCTCTTATATTTCGATTATATTCTTTTAATACAAAGTTATACATGGTTTTGTATTCGTTCAGTTTCTATGTTATATTGTAAAGCGCAATGCTGAATTATTGTTTTAATGTAAACCGAGGTGATGTTACTTACGTACCCCGGTATATAAAAATCTGCAAATAAATAAATAATAATAAATAGATGGGAAAATCTAGGGGAAGTACAGGGTGGTGCATGGAAAAGTAGCCTGCTTCCAATTCCAGTGCATTGGAGCAGGCTACTTTTCCATGGGCCACCCTGTAGAAGAGGAGTGAGCAAAACTAAACACAGATATAGTTGAGGCAACTAACTTTTTTTTTTTTTTAATAGAAAAGTAAATAAAAAGGAAAGAGGTCACTATGGTTTTCTAAAGTAGCACATGAAAAGGAAAGAAAGGTTAGCATTCATAAACTACAAGAGATTGCAAAAAGAGGAAGATAAGAAACAATAGTTGGAAAAACAGGAAAGCAAAGATGCAAATGTATGAAAAATAGCAAATACACTAAGATGACTTTTTTTTTTAAAGAAATGTTAGTGTTAGGAGAAAGTGCAAAAATGGCATTGTGAGACTCTGAGGAGAAGGGAGAAATATGTAGAGACTGCTGAGGAAAAAAGTGGAATTACTTAAATATTTTTGTTAAGTATTCAGAGGAAGGGTCAAGAGGACTACAGAAAACAGACACAAATAAGACTGGGAGTGAGATAAACTTTCAACAATTTTCAGAAAAGTATGTTAGTTAGGAAGTAGCTAAAACAAAGTAGATTAAGCAAGAGATCCAGACATGATGCATTCAGGGGTTTTAAGGGAATTTAGCGAAGTGCCAGCAGTTCCACTGGCTGCCCTTTTCAATGCTTCTTGAATCAGGAATAGTTGTGGAGGATTAGAGAGACACGAATGTGGCTCCTCTTCACAAAAAGTGGACCTAAGGAAGAGTCTGGGAACTAAGCTGGTTAGTCTGACCTCTGTGGTGAGCAAATTAATGCAATTGCCACTAAAATGGAGGATAGTACAGTTTCTGGAATCCAATGGATTACAGAATCCGAGGCAGCCAAATCTAATTAATTTATTTAACTGGATAACCAAAGAGCTGGATCAGCGGAATGCATTCAATGTTGTGTATTTAGATTTCCCCTCTGATAGATGACATAAATAAATTGCCTGCCCTTGATATGGGTTAGAAACTGGTTGAGTGGGAGGCGACAAAGGGTAATAGTAAATGGAGTTCACAAGGAAAGGGGCAATACTTGTGGTGTGCCTCAGGGATCAGTCTTAACAGTTTCCTTTCAACATTTTCGTAAGCAATACTATGGAAGGACTTTTAGGAAGGTTTGTCTTTTTTTGCTGATGATTCTAAGATCTGCAACAGGGTAGAAAGGAAGGTGTAGAAAACAATGAGGAGGGATCTAGCGAAGCTTGAGCAATGGTCTAGAGTCTGGCAGCTAAGATTTAATGCTAAAAAATGCAGAACCGTGCATTTGAGCTGCAAAAACCCAAGAGAGCGGTAAACTCTAGGCGTTAAAAATTTTCTATACTCAAAACAAGAGCAAGATCTGGGGATGATCGTAGTCGTCAAACAGGTGGATAAGGTGACAGAAAAATCCAGAAAGATGCCTGGATACAAAGGGAGAGGAATGGTTAGCAGAAAAAAGGTGGCGATACTGTCCCTATATAAATTCCTGGTGAGACTTTATTTGTAATATTGAGTAGAGAGCTGGAGACTGCACTCTCAAAAGGATATAAACAGGATGGCGTCAGTTCAGATCATCTTCATTGTAAAGCATACGGGCACAGACAAAGATCTAAACAAGTATACCCTAGAGGAAAGGTGAGATGTGAGACAGACATTTAAATACCTCAGAGGTATTAATGCATAGGAGGCAGGTCTTTCTTAATGGAAAGGAGACTGGAACGAGAGGTCATGGAATGAAGGTTAAAGGGAACAAACTGAGTAATGTATGGAAGTACTTTTTGTGTAAAAAGGTAGTGGATGCACAGAACAGCCTCCCAATAGAGATGAAGGTGACGATAGTATCTGAATTCGAGAAAGCATGGGTGTGGTAGGGATTGTACAGCTGAGCAGTTAGTTATGTGGATAGGCAGATGGTCTTTTTCTGCTGTCATGTTTCTATGCTTAACACTTCACTGGCTCCCAACTGTGGCATGAGTGCAATTTAAAATCCTGTCACTTACTTTTCAAGTATTTAGAGGAAATGGCCCATTTGGAATGGTACCATCCCCACTGGAGACAAATCTAGCCAGGAAATTAAAAAAAAAAAAAGTATCAATTTCAAAAGTTTTAAAGAAGTGTACACTTGCTGAAAAAACTGCACCATTAATAACGAAAAAACAAGGAGATAGGAACAAAGAGTTAAAAAAAAAAAAAAAAAGGTCACACTAACAGTGTACTTAAAACAGTCCACAAATATGGGGGCATGGCTTACAAAACAAACAGCTCAAGGTAACATTGAGGTTAAGCACTAACAGTTACCAAAATACTACCACAACGGTATCCATCTATTGAAAAGGCAGAGGAAATTGGCAAGGGGACCAAGAGGTCTCCTTAGCATGCAAGAAAGCAGTAAGCTGGGAAGGATCACAAAAATATACATCCATCCTTGATAATCACAAATTTGCAGGGATAATTTAACCAAAAAGCCCCTCCAAGCTAAAGGACCTGGGCTTGCAATATACAAAATTGTTTCCTCTTCTTCTGAGTTACCTGGCCACATCAGAAAAAAACCCAACTTGTTTTGTAGAGCTGAAGTACAGAGTCCTTATATCAGAAAAACAATTTTAATAACTATTCCCTATCTGGCTCAAGTGCGAACTTAACAATGAGAGCCGACCTTATTACTAGTTCAGTTTTCCTTTCCCAAGGCTGCAGACATATCAAGGGAATCAAAGAAAAGCAGGGGACATGCACCTGGTCACTCAATTTCCTCTCTCATTTGTGAAGAAATTTAATAAGCCTTGGAAATAGGACATGCATTCTTGGAAATTTTCAATATATCCATAAAATAACACTTAAGAAGAGCTACAGGGGAAGAAGTAGACATAGAAAATTTATAAAATCCACAATGCCCAACTTCTAGCCATATTATGTTTCTGTACAATCTAACTGCTCCAACTTGTTATGAAGCACCACATTGTCCTCAATTAAACACTGCTCCTTTTCTATGATTTTATCCAAGTTAAGAGCCAACTCACACCGACTTAGAATCAATGAGATAGAATTACCAGAACTCTGAAATTGATTGGAAAGCATTTGAACGTGGCCAGTCAATGATTGTTCTATGGACTGATGCTCCAGATCTCCTCCAAGGTAATCTATTCTTCCGGAACAGCAACCATGTCAGCTTCACTCCAACATTGTGATCTCAATCCTCTCACTGCTCTAGTGGTATCCACCACTGCAGTGCTAGTGCATCTGACCTCATTCACAGGCAACATCTGGGTATCACTGGTCGCAGGAGGTTGGTTGGGCAACGATGGATGAGCACACTCCTCTGGGCTCAGCACTGCTTCAAGCTCTGGGAGTCCCAATGTTGCCTGAATGGATATTGGTTCTCCCAAGGAATCAAGACTAGACCATGCTGGAATACTGAGTTTATCACATGAGCATTTATGGGGCTGGAGAGGGGATACACTCCCAGGGCTGCACAGATGATTCTGGGCATCTCCTTCTGCCTCATCACAGTGCATAGATCTTAGAAACTATAGACGCGTATGAAACTCATACTGCATACAAATCTCCATCTTGGCCACACAGAACCTGTTTTAGGGTGGTGCAGAGTTTTCAGGCAAAATCGAAGGCTTTTCTCAATTGTAGCACTTAAAATGGAACGGGTTTCCTGTGCAACTGAGGCAAAAACTGAATTACTTGGCATTTAGGAAAAGCTGAAAACTTTGCATTTTCCAAAGGGTGGATAGTTCAGAATTGCAAGAAAGGTGGATTATTTTGTGACAAACTGCTGCTTCTGTTATGGTTTGTTGTTGGGAACATGGGTTGTTTTAATGTATGGGGGGGGGGGATTAATTTAAGTTATTGTGAATATTATTGAATGGATTCTGATCAGGAAAGCAATACAAAATTAAATACTTAACAACTTATTACCAAATTTACTGGCAATTTCAAGTCATGTTAATAAGGCAAATTCACTTATTAAAGAAGTTATGAAACAGTAGATCTCAAGAGAAATAAAAGAATTCTGCATCACTCAGATACAGTTTCGCAATACGGTCACAAGAAACCTTACCGAAGAAGAATGTTGACTTTTGGGAATCCCTCCCATTTTTCTCTGCACTCTGGGCATTCTGTCTTCTTTGAAGATCGCCACCATAATGCCAAACAGTGTCTACAAAAGCTATGCCCACAGTTCAGGGTTGTAGGGTTCACCAGAATATCATAACAGCAATGGCAAGAGAACTCAGAAGCAGAAATCTGGCGACTGATACGTGTGACTGGTGAGTCCCTTGATGTCTCACTTTCTGTCATCGTATATCTTCACTGAAGACTGGTTATGTAAATAACTTTCTGGTTAAGGAGTCTTAAATCCTTTACGGCATAATTGATGCTGTTTAAAAAAAAAAAAAAAAAAAAAAAGTATCACCATCACTCCAGCAGTATACAAATTACCAACATTTAAAATTTCTAATTAATTTTAATTAGACAAATTTTAATTCTGAAGGTTAATGCTCAGTTCTTAATCATATTTATTCTGCACTATATATATATCAAACAATGCCCTCAATGGATTGATTTGGTAAGTCTAGCAGTGTACCATATATAGAAGCATCACTATATACTCTTTATCCAATATGCATTTGTTCCTTAATGAATCAAGCTAACGTATGAGATGCATATCTGGACAAGGGTTCTAAGAGAACAAAAACCTATATAGAGTTTAAAAATTAGAAGTTAGAAACAGAATTGATAAACAAAATCTAGCCTATCATAAATCTGTATCAACCCATTCCACTATCAGAGAACATACCCGTGATAAAAGCACTAGACATAACAAAAGCCTCAAGCTGTTCTAGATATTTCTGTATGTTATAAATAGGGTCCTTTATTGTCAGTTTAAACAGATTTTCACCCATAAATTCCCAGATTTTTCCAAAAGTGACAATTGTTTTAAACCAATTTTCACCCTGATTTTTTAGATTGACTAAACAGCAGCTCCAGAGCTACCGATGTATCATCTTAAAGCCTCCAGCAACTGCTGGTAGCCAGTGCAGGCCAAAACACCTGCAGCATTTCAAGTCCGTCCGTTCCCCCCCCCCCCTCCCCAGCAAAAGTGCTCATGCTCCAATGCCGCTGATATGCTATTTCAAGTCTCCCCTTATCCTACCACCAGTTAAACTGCTTGCTGACTGGTACCACCAATGCAACATTTGAAGTGGGCCACACCCACCAGAAGCACTTCCAAGCAGGCTCCTTGGCCCCACAAAAATGAAGCGCAGTATTGAAGAGCACAGGAGCTTCAGAAAGCAGGCTGAGGAGGAGGAGAGAAGATAACTGTTACAATGGGGGTGGGGGGAGGAGATTGGGGATTTGGGAAAGAAAAGCACCTGCTAGGGGATAGGAACAGAGCTAGGGATGCTGAGTGGGTGGCCGGGAGAATATATTTAATACTATGTTATTGTCCTTGCTTCTATACACCAAAATAAATTATGATAGTTACCCAGAAAAATGTCATTTTTCCACTGATTTTCTCCTGTTTTTGTTATTGTCATAATTCACCCTGATAAATTCCAGGAAAATTTATAAAAATAACAACCAAAAATGAAGGTCCCGAGTTATAAACAAGATTAGGCTTAATGTTTAGGATATGCTATTCTGCTCAGTTTGCCCAAATATTCTTTTTACCGATGAAGTCAGCACTAAGCAAAAGAGCCTTCTCCACAGCGGGCCCTAAAATCTGGAACACTCTCCCACCAGAACTCAGATCAGTGCAATGCTCCTATACATTTAAAAAAAGACTCAAAACTTGGCTATTCAACCAAGCATTCCCATAGCAGCAACCTGCGGAGCATCCATGCCAATGATCCTTTCGGTGGAAACCCACTTGAGAGCTATTATGAGCTATTCAGATCATCTATAGAGCTCACGTAAACTTTGCCAGTCAAAGATCATATCCCAATCTTATAATTACCAATTGTTTATTTAACCTACATTAGGCACTGATTCCCTCACTCATGCCTACATTAGGCAACGTATCTTTTAAAATGTTATTAACCCCTTATATACTTATCCAAGTTATATCGACCTGTTCATTGTAAGACATTTACTTGTCAATGTTACTGTTAAAATGTAAACCGATTTGATCAGTAACTCTGTTATTGGAAAGTCGGTATATAAAAATGCTAAATAAATAAATAAATAAATAAGTGCAAATATCTAATTATAGTATACCAGTTACTCAGTATACACAATGGTGTAATTAAGACTTTTCTTTTCCATACTTTTTTGTATGTAAAAATTGTTTTACATTCTCGTGAGTTGTTTTGGTTTTTATTTAGTATTTAGTTTCAGTAAAGGTGACCATTATAGTTAGCTAAGAAACTATTTAGTTGCTAATGTACAACTTTTATTTCATCAATGTGCTATGCGAACACTTGAACACTCTGTGCTAAAATCTACTTGATCTACTATTTGAAGGAATGCTCGATTTTAATAAAACCTGTGTGCAGACATTTTTTTTAGAACAGAGCAGAGTTCCTTCTTAATGGGAACCTGTTCTTTCCAGTCATGTTATGGTACACTGCTTAAGGATTCCAGATTGTTGATAAACCAAAAATACCTACCTTGATGCTATAACTCAGCTTTTTTCAGTACAGTGTGCCACAACATAAAAACACCAGTATCCTTCTGGTTCTGGAGTTATATACACTTTATTAAAAAAAAATATGATTAAGTCTTCTTTTTGCTATGCCCCTTCCTCAGCAAATAGGTAGGCAAACTCTACATTATAAAGCAACTTATTACAGCAACATGCTACATCACAGATGCAAATAGCTCAGGTTTCTGTTAGGTGCGACAAAAACAGCATTTCTCCAGGCATCAAACAATTTAGTAAATATGTTGCAATAAATAGTAATACCCCTATTTCTAGCACTCATGCATTAGCTACGTCTAAGTAGAACATTATACTGTTGCAAAATTCAGAGTAAAGCAAAGGTCAGAACAGAACTGATTACGTGATCACATCACTTATACACCTGGTCTTTCATATCATTCCATGCTAAACCATGAATAAACAGAGCTCCTTTATGGTAGCAGACATATAAACTAAAAGTTAATGTACTCTGTATGGATTGTTGCTATCAGAGAAATCATAAAAGCAAAAACTAAGTCTGAAACGTTACTTTTGCAAAAGTATGTTCTAAAACAGTATTACACTGCAGAAAAATATTGTTTTTAATAAAAGCCATTTTTCCTATAATTTGAGGGTTAGGGTGGACCAAGAATTATTCTGGTCATTCCTAGTTCTTTACAGACACTGAAGAGTCAAAGCAGCTGTGATTGGGGGGGAGGTGTCAGAGGATGCCAGGAAACAGAGGAACACGTGGCTGAGTTGCTGTTGTAAGAAATGTTGCAATATCTTAGGGAGGGCAGTTTCATTACATTTTAAAGTATAGCAGCTTAAAAAATTCCAGTTGCTCACTTTTTTGGGAATATACGTCAAGTTTCTGTTTAAATAACACCCACACCTAACACTTTATCATCAAACAAGCTGTTTACAACTTATTGATGGTGGTTTGTACACACTTGAGCGCAAATATAATACAAACAAAAACATTTCCACGCGAAGTGATCTGAAGACCACCCACTTCCTTGTTTGTGATTTATCCTGAAGAAACACATTATGAAACACGCGGTTTAGTTTGAGACCCCTACAGCAAGGAGAAGCAGAAAGCGAGACGGCAAGCACTGCCGCCCGTGCAAGGCGCGTTTGTTTACCGGTGCCAAGAAGCCCGAGTGAGGGCGGCGCCCCGTCCTCGGAGTCGCCGGCCTTTTTCTTACCTCCGCCTCGTGGGCAACGGGACGGGCGGGGCGACTGGAATTAATTAGGCCTCCGCGTCTTACTGCCAGGCCTCCTACTGAAGCGGAAAGACATCCCTCCTGCAAAGTCAGAGCACCGGCCTCCGTGGAACCTGACCTCTCAGTGACAACATCACCACAGCAAACCTACCCGGCCCAGCAACTTCCGCAACGAACACGTCACTTCCGGCACCAGCCGCTCTCCACGCCAATTCCGGCGCTAAACTGCCGCTCACGTTGCACCAATCAGAGAGCGATTTCCTGGCGCCAGTGGGACGAAGAGAGGATTGACTGTCCGTGAGACCCGGAGCCAAACAAACGTATTCATGTGATAAATCCGCATACCCGGGAAGTAACGAGTTCTAGTCACCCTGGGATTGGTGTAGATCAGCTGGGAGGCCCTCCCCGTGTCCGACGCCAGCGCGTTCCCCTGGCCCCCAAACCAGACACTTTCTAATTCCAGCACTTTGCCCTTTTCTGCTGTCTTCTCCCCAGGCCTGACCCCAGCACTCTTCCCCAGATTTGACCAGAGTATTATTATCCTTTATGCCTCCCGCAAAGGCCTGATGCCAGCATTCTTCTCACCCACCCCGCTTTCCCGCAAGGCCTAACCCCAGTACTTTCTTTCCTTTCCTTCCACCTCTGAATCTTCTTCTCGGGTAGAATTAGCCATTGCTATTGCTGATGGTTTAATGCCTGTCTTCCTCTGGCTCCCCAGTCCCCACAGCTGATCAGGTTTAGGTGCCTGCCTTTAGCCTGTCATAGGATCCAATAAAAAAAAGAACGGGATAAAACCTCTGAAATTCAGCATAGTTTTTTTTTTGTAACCCACTTGGAAAAAACATTAACTCGGGCAGTAAGCAAATGGTTTACAAATGCATCAGGAGTTAAAAAGCACACTCAGCCTTTTGCATAGGTTAAGCACACAGTTTAATTTGGCAGCAAAAAGGAATCTCTAGGACTCATAATTTATGTGCACAGAAACATGCACTTTTGTGGGTATAAAAGTCTTATGCATAGAAAAACATACTTTTCACAAAGCATATTTTCTGAGAATAAAATATTTATGCACACAAAAATGCTTTCAGGGCAGAAAACATTTTTTATGAATATAAATCATATTTTCTGTGCATAAAGTCCCAACTACAGGTCCTGGTACTGGAACAGTTTCCATCCGTCTCTGACTAGAAATTAAGTTTCTAGAACTAAGAAAAAAGGAGGTATTAGCTAATAGGATCATTAGCATAGAATTTGCATGAGGTTGCTAATCTGTGCATACATTGTTGTGTGCAAAAATTCTTGCTACATCAGCATTAAAGTATGTGCACTATCAAGTACCATATTTAAAACAAACTGGAAAACATTCTTTGTTACTCAATGCACAATTAAGCTCTGGAATTCTTTGCCAGAAGATGTGGTAAAGGCAATTAATGTAGCTGAGTTTAAAAAAGGTTTGAAGAAGTTTCTAATGGAGAAGTCCATAAACTGCTATTAGTCAAGTTGACTTAGGGAATAGCCATTGCTTATTACTGGCATTAGTAGCATGGGATCAATTTAATGTTTGGGTACTTGCCAGGTACTTGTATCCTGGATTGGCTACTGTTAGAAACAGAATGCTGGGCTTGATGGACCCTCAGTCTGTCCCAGTATAGCAGCGTCTTAAGTTCTTATGTACCTTATTACATTGACCACATAGGGATTAGCATCGGCACCCAGAGATTTTCTTGGTGTCTTCAGAGACCTTGCAATTTAAATTAAATGCTGGTGTTCTCAGGTATATAAATGTAGTTTATGAAAATATCATATTCATTTAATCTGAACATTAAAGTATTAATTTATTTTAATCCATGTATGTGAAAGTACTACTCTGAAATCTCACAGGTTTAATATCACTGATAGGAACATTTAAAAGCACCTCAAAGGGCAATTTTGGGGAGTGGGAGAAAATCTTAATCTTTTATAGACATTAGAATAATTTATTTTGTTTGATTTATTTAAGGATTGTCATGCATAAGAACATGCTATATTGGGTCAACCAAGGGTCCATCAGGCCCAGCATCCTGTTTCCAACAGTGGCCAATACTGGCAAGTACCCAAAAATTAAGTCTATTCCATGTTACTGTTGCTAGTAATAGCAGTGGCTATTTTCTAAGTCAACTCAATTAATAGCAGGTAATGGACTTCTCCTCAAAGAACTTATCCAATCCTTTTTTAAACACAGCTATACTAACTGTACTAACCACATCCTCTGGCAACAAATTCCAGAGTTTAATTGTGCGTTGAGTGAAAAAGAACTTTCTCCGATTAGTTTTAAATGTGCCACACACTAACTTCATGGAGTGCCCCCCTAGTCTTTCTATTATCTGAAAGAGTAAATAACCGATTCACATCTACCTGTTCTAGACCTCTCATGATTTTAAACACCTCTATCATATCCCCCCTCAGCCGTCTCTTCTCCAAGCTGAAAAGTCCTAACCTCTTTAGTCTTTCCTCATAGGGGAGCTGTTCCATCCCCTTATTATTTTGGTCGCCCTTCTCTGTACCTTCTCCATCGCAACTATATCTTTTTTGAGATGCGGCGACCAGAATTGTACACAGTATTCAAGGTGCGGTCTCACCATGGAGCGATACAGAGGCATTATGACATTTTCAGTTTTATTCACCATTCCCTTTCTAATAATTCCCAACATTCTGTTTGCTTTTTTGACTCCTGCAGCACACTGAACCGACGATTTCAATGTGTTATCCACTATGACGCCTAGATCTCTTTCTTGGGTTGTAGCACCTAATATGGAACCACACATTGTGTAACTCTAGCATGGGTTATTTTTCCCTATATGCATCACCTTGCATTTATCCACATTAAATTTCATCTGCCATTTGGATGCCCCATTTGGATTGCCCAATTAAGGTCTTCCTGCAATTTATCACAATCTGCTTGTGATTTAACTATTCTATAAGAATATAGAAAAAAATATGCAATTTTTGCTGGATTCAAACATTCTATAAATAGTAGTGTCAACAACCACATTTCTTCTAACATTTTATAGGGCTGGCTTCATCGTCCCATAGAGTAAGAAAGGAACGTTCCAGCAGTGGGAGGTTCAAGGAGTGTATTGGTTAGTTTGACTGATGTCAAAGG
Organism: Rhinatrema bivittatum; assembly: GCF_901001135.1. Taxonomy (NCBI): domain Eukaryota; kingdom Metazoa; phylum Chordata; class Amphibia; order Gymnophiona; family Rhinatrematidae; genus Rhinatrema; species Rhinatrema bivittatum. The sequence goes on along the minus strand of NC_042628.1, from coordinate 24,009,316 downwards.
TCTGTCCTCTAAAGGATGGGTCTGTCATACACATTTATAAAGAGGGGGAAATAGGCCACCCAGGAGCTGAGGAGAGGCAGTAGGAGGCTGTGTTTCTCTAGACTCCAGGGATAGGAGAGGTACCTTGTCTCTTTTCTTGCTTTCGTACCTGGTTGGAGACGAATTCCAAGGTGAGTTCAAGGAAAAGGAATCTGGAGGATTTCTTTTTCCTAAGCTTTACAGGAAAAGAGGATTTGTCTGGAAAACCATATATACAGCCAAGTATTTGATATTGCTGGAGAGTGGAAAGAGGATTCCTGATTCCTGAGGGGGTATCTGAAGAGTAGAGACCTTTCCAGAATAAAGGGAAGTCCAAAATCTCTTGTTATTCATCCACTCAAGGGGCATGAAGTGGTGCATTTTTGTGTTTGGGGCTGTGTAAGGAGTGTGTCTGATCTATTTTTGAGTCTGTTGCTATCAGAGAACTATTGCGTTTTTTCACATTTTTATATTGCTGAAATTTGATTTGCCTTCAGTAAAATTTATTTCTTGTTTCGGAACACAGCTAATGGTATCTGGACCGTTTTGTTCAACTGAACTGTTCTGCTGGACTGCTGATTGCTAGCAGGTTGCAAGTATATACAGTTTTTGGAAAAAAAAAAAGAGGACATTTCTTTTCTTTTGTGTTGTCTTTACAGGCACTAAGTGGGTTGGTTACGTGAAGTAAAGGGGTGTTGGTGTGTCCCTGCAACTAAACTGTTGGACTATTGACTTGCTTTACCAAGGAGTGCCAGAACCCTGAAGTGTGATCCCCTGGGCCTTACAGGTTAACCGCTTCCCCAGTAGCAGAATCTGGATTTTCAGATGCTGCAGTGAGTTGAGGAATGCTCTGATTGTGCTCGCTTGTGAAAGGGTGGGGGGAGGGGGTGACCATTTGAAAGCTCTTAAATAAAGATTTGGATGGTATCATTTTTTAAATTAAAATACATTAGTGTTAAGAGTCTTTTAGGTGCAAGAAAGGAGGAAAACATTTTAAACAAAAATCAAGTCTTGACAAAAGTGCAAAAAGGGGAATATAAAAATCTAAAAAATAAATAAAATAAAATGTCTTCTTCATAAGGTGGAAGAGTGGAGAACTGTAGAAGCCTCAGGTTTTAAACTCTGGTCAACCCCGAGGAGAGGGAAAAACAACAAACTCAGCCCTAAATGTCCTGCTGTTGGTTTGTCTGTTTTTAATAATTACTGCCACAAATTGAACAGATGTTAGAGTAGATTCAGTGGGTCATAACATGGTGGAGAACAAAACAAAATAAACTAAGTTGTCAAACATTAGAGGCAGTAATGAGCATCATTAGTTCACAGGTCTCTTTACCTTTTGTAAAAAAAAAAAATGGTTTTAGAGAGGTATGCTCGAAACTAAGAAGCGTCAGGTGTGTGGAGAATAAATGTGCCTTCCTGGTTTTTGCTCTTGGCCTGGTAGTTTCTCCTTTCTCTTCCAGCTCAGTAAGAGCCAGGGCTGGGATTCTGCTGCCACGAGTCTTCACTCACAACTAGCTGGGGATTTTTTCCAGAAGGCATGCACCAAGGCTCCTTCTGGAGCCCAGTATCGCCAGCTGTAAAGCTAGCCACCACTTCTTGATGACCTCTGCCCCCCTTCCTTCACCCCTGAGGCTTTGAATGCTGCCTGCACAGAATCTCCAACTCCAGCCAACCTGGATCTGATCTGGGAGTCAAACCAGAGACCTTCTGCATGGAAGTGCACAGCCTTTGCCACTGGGCTGGTCCTACCTTCCTGTTGTATCTCACCATTGACATGGCACTCTCCCTGGCTGCCCCACATTATTGGTGCTCCGGTCGCGGATGCAGCCTACTCGGGTGCCAGAATCCTGCAACCTGACTCAACATGTGAACCCACGTGCAAGACAGGCAAATCCTGCCTCGTATTATAATAGAAGATATGGACATCTTGCGGACACTGCTGGTACTGCAGTCTCATTTCCCAGACAAAAGATATTACTAGCTCAGGGTTAGGCAGCTCCGGTTCTTGAATGCTGCACACTGGTCTGGTTTTCAGGATATCCGTAATGAATATGCATGAACCATGTTTGCATGGTCTGCATCCATCAAGTACAACTCTCTCGTGCTTATTCATTGTGGATATCCTGAAAACCAGAACTGTTTGTGGCACGTGAGGTCTGGAATTGCTGACCCCTGTACTATCTGACATTAGCGAAATTCCCTGGAGGAAGTTCATGATCCCCTTGCCTCCATGACTGTAGCTTGCCTTTGTCTAGCTATGTCGCTGTGCTGTCTGAAGCTGTTCTGTTGTGCAAAGAGCATGCTAGCAGGCAGTATTTGCAAAGAATGCGCAGTAGACTGCAGAGAGTGTCTCTTCGCAGTCATTGGTGCAACAGCACAAAATGCAAGGCCCACAACAGACACCACCAAGAATATATACACATAGATTCATAATTGATTTCTTTGGTGCCAGTATCTTGCTGCCTAACTAAAAAGCAAGATATCTTTCCTCCTGGGAAGAAGGGAGATCAAATGTTATGGGCTGTCATCTCAAATGATTAAGGCCATCCGGATTTAGATATAGGCAGCTGCCTTCAGTGCCAAATTTTCATAGGGGTTGGAGCACCTTGTTGCCAACAGAGCCAAATTTAGATTTTGTGTGCCCATAGGCAGTAGGAATGGGAGCAGGGGTCTTTCCCCTTCCTGAATGAATCAATGGGTAGGGCACTGTGCCTCATCCAGCAGCAGCAACAACTTTTAAAAGAAAATTCAGCATGGGGCCTCCAACCCCCCGTCACATGCTTACAACACTGCGGTGGTCCGTCCCCCTCTTCCCACACAGAACTTCCTTTTACTACGAAAACCCATGCAAGGAGGCAGGGCTGCCGCAGGGTCTTAAGTGTGTGATAGGCAGCCAGAGGCCCCAAACTGAATTTCCTTTTCAAAATTGTTGCTGTTGCTGCCAGATTGCAGAATTGCTGCTCCAGAGACAAGGCAGCAGTGGTAACACTCTGGTACCTATCACAGTTTGGCACCAGAGGCAGTTGCCTCTGCCTAAATTCGGGCCTGGTTGCTGATACGGGCCTCAAGCCGCACCAGTTTCCTATTCAGAGAACGTAGCAGAACCCATAAACAACCAATGTCATTTTTTTTCCAGAAATCTGGCTAATGCTGCTTCAGTTATAACGCCTATTCATTTTGTTTTGGTTTTTTTTTTGGGGGGGGGGGGGGCTTAGTTCTACCAGATGTGGTTATCATACTAGAAATGCATCTTGAATTAAGAAAGATAAAGAAATTAACATTTTGGAATACGAAACGGTTTTGTTGACTCCTGTTAGTAACCAGGAAGCATGCAGAAAGGGGGCAGCTTAATGCAAGGCAGTCACTGGACAGAACGGCACTGGGCAAAGGTCACCATCAGCAGCGCCCTGCTGCTTCAGGTGCATGTGCTGTGGTATCCAGGACACTCTCCTTTTTCTTGCTCAGCCCTTGCAAAGACCCTGGCTTAATTTTTAAGATGTAAAGTTGAACAGTAACAGCAATAGAAAACGTGTAAGCAAGCTGAGCAAAGGTGACACAGAAAAATCATGTGAGTGAATACATGCAGCACCAACTTGCTTCTTAAGCCATTCTCTACTGGGGCAAGGGAGATGAGTGTCCGTGTCTCCAAGTGTTGCAAATGGGGGGTGATGAGGATCCTGGTGATCAACCCCTCAGGCTTTCCCAGACTTTAATGATTTGGGAACCTACCTGAAGAAACATATGAAATATTGTTTACTTTTTGGGGCATAGCCTAATTTATGTGCACTAAACACTTTTTTTTTCTTTACAATGATTCCTTGAAGATTATAATGTTCTAAAGAAGCCATGGGTATCAGTTATTGTTGCTCAGAAAAGAACAAAGGCCCAGATGACACAGAAGACATATTTAAGGTGAGTAGTCACTACTTCTGTGGTTTTACTGTATCTGAAATTGTTTTAAGTTGGTTCCATGGTTTTCTGAGTTTAATAGATTTTTGGCTTAATGAAAGTTGATTGTTAAATCTGTCACTCTGCTGCAAGCCCCATTATAACACAATTTTCATGGAATGAGAAACACAGCTTAATTTGTCAAGTTAAAAACTTTTCATTTTCTGTCTGTCATTCTTAATATTATTTTTTGTACAGTTTCCCACCCTGGTCAAAGTACATCAGCATATAAAATGTTATATTATTAGCTGCTAAACAACTATACTAAATAAATAAAAACTGCCGTCTTGCCCATACCAGCAACATCTAAAACAATGTCTAATACTATGTAGGAACAATTCATTCTCAGGCCAGTGATTGATTTGCTCACTTGTGCTGCAAAGTTCATTTGTGTAAATCTTGTTTATATTAAAGGTCACTAATGTGAATGATGATGGCAGAAAGATGTATCCTGGTACAATGGAACTGACAAGAAGTGATATAGTTTTTCATCCCAAAAGAGGTGATTTGGTGAAATGGCCATACCAAAGTTTAATCCATTTTGGCTATGACTCCAAACTCTTTTCTTTTGTATGTGGGAAACGATGTCAGACTGGAGAAGGTATGTACGTCTGACTGTCTTTATTATATGTCCCTAAATACAGGCTGATTTAGACAGATGCCTTGCTTGGATGCTGGTTTTGTCTGGCATTAAGCAAGGGGCGAAAGCGTGATGTCTCATGAATAGCTAAATTATTATTATTATTTTTGTTGTTGTTGTTTTCGATCTGGACATTTCCTCCTGCTCTTTCTGGGCTTCCAGTTCAACTGGAGGTGAAATGAGTCTTTACTGTAACAACCTAGGGATTTTCTCCATATTTTATATTTTCTCGGTCACTGCAGCAGTGGTCCTCAGGTGGAGGCCATGAACCAGAGCTCCTTCTGCTACTCTACAGTCATAGGCGTTAGGTATTTTCATTGTGTGATGGGGGAGATGAGCTTAACCATTCTAAGGGCCTGATTTAGTAACACTAATTCCCCATTCTGTGTCTCTGGGGAAATGAGTAAATCAGTCCATAACAAACAAAATTGCTGGGTTCTACATGCAATAGTTGGGGGAAACTGTTTTGAATTCATATAAGAACATAAGATATACTGTGCTGAGAGAGACCAAAGGTCCATCAAGCCCAGCATCCTATTTCCAACAGTGGCCAATCCAGGTCACAAGTACCCAGCAGATCTCAAACAATAAATCCATTTCTTATTGCTCACTCCTGGAGATAAGTCTACCTGGCTAATAATGGTTTATGCACTTTTCCTCCAGGAATTTGTCCATACCCTTTTAAGCTCAGCTCTGTTAGTCACCATGATCATGTCCTTTCTCTGCACTGTGTGTCCATAGCATAAAAATGAATTTTGTGGTGCATCTTTTTTTCTAACTTTTTCGCATTTTCTGGGAGCATTTTATTTCCTACTGGATGGATTCCTTGGATTAAATGTTACCATTAGCTTTGGAAAGGCAGTCAGATTGTTTTCCACTTTGATTATCCCATTTGTAAGAAATAGGCACCAGTGCTTTGGTAGCATGAAGTAAGGTTTTATTTCTGCTTTGCAGGGATATTTGGTTTTAGGTGTGATCAGGCTGAAGAGCTGTTTAATAGGGTACAGAATTTCATGCAAAAGAACAGAATAAGTATGATTCAAGACTCCGAGTCAGAAATTCCAAGGACATCTCCTGCTATGAGAAGTAAGTGGTGGTGCCATTTTTCTCTGGCTTACTGTCTAAACCAGCATATCCCTTTTAAATTATAAAAGCACTGGGATGTTCAGGTCCTTTACAGTTAATGTGATCAGCTGACATGTAAATAGGGATCAACAAAACGGTTACTTTCCATGCTCTCCTCTTACCTTTTGTTCCTTTACTCTCCCCCTTTCTCCACCCGCTCCCTACTCCCCTCTCCTCCCTCCTTGCCTGCTCCTGTTTTCCCCGCTCCCTGTTCAATGTAATTTTCCTTTCCATCCTTTGAGTTAATTGTAAACCGGTATGATGTGTTATACGAATGTCGGTATATTAAAAGTTCATAAAAAATAAATAAATAAATAAATAAAACAAACAAACAAGTATTTGCAAGTTTGTTTCCTCCTAGTAGGTCATGTTTGACAGGAGATCTGTTTCAGTTTACTTCAGATCTTGTTTTTACTGATGTTAGAATTAGAGCAGAGTATACAGTACATCAGCACAAAGCGACTGGGGTACTTCACGTCCCCATGCACAAAGAGCAGTTATAGCTCCAGTGCAACAAACGTCAACAACATTATTTTTAACAAGAAGATTCTCCACACCCGCCTCTCTTAGGTACTGATCATATGGCAGAGAGAAATATATACTCTAAGCTTCTGGAATAATAAAAAGCATCTGGCCCTATTCTGAGCCTACTGCACAGTGTTTAAGATTAGACCTTGTGCTCTGTGTGGTAATGATGTGCAACTATGAATCCCATACTTTTGAAAAAATGTTTTGTGCTTAATAGTCAAATCTATTTTCTCGAGCTGCTGTTCCATAACACATTGGTGATGTAGAGCAATCCACAATTGTGATAGTGTGGGGGCTTTCGGCATTAACCATTTCTGCAAGACCGCCTTCTTTGCTAGCAGCAACACTTTCCTTCCCCACTGTCTAATATATGTCTTTAAAAATGGTATTCCGCATCTCATCAAAAAGAAAAATGCAGACCTCCAATGGTAACAGCACTCCCATTATACTACTGATATACCTCTGCACTTTACCTCAAAGCCCTTTAATAAGGGGACCGGATCAGAACTGATGTCCCAAAGTACCCATTGGAAACAACAAAGAAGTAGATGCCACAAAAAAGTTTTTTCCAAATCTTTAATAGTGGAGACGTGTAGTATTTTATAAAAGATGCCCGACTCTGGCCGAGTTTCGCCACATTGAGTGGCTGCCTCAGGGGCTTAATTATAAACACAAAGTTGAAATCAAAAGGAATTTCAAAAAATTCATCCGCAGTACGCATATGTCTTAATAGGAGCAGGTTGTTCTTAATATTCTATCGGTTCCATTCATTAATGGTGCCTTATACGTGTAACTGCCTGACGGTACAAATAGTCTCCACTCGTAGCAATTCTAAAAGCAAAGAGAGCAATATGTGGCTTTAGATGTCAAAGAAATTGATGAATAAGTTTTTCAATCTCCGATACCTCATTTTTTGATAAAAACATAATTATCGTCTGGAATAGATTCAACCACTTGGGGGGGGAGCATCATTTGGAAAACATTTACCCTATCAGATAGGGACAAAGGAAAGCCCATCCAGTTCTGCAAAGTCATCTTAGATCATGCTAGTAGTAATTGGTAATTAATTGTTTGTAATTTGGATGGGTCTCTATGTAATCAGATACCCAAATATTTAAATTACTTGTTTGACCATTGAATTGGGAGATCTGGACCACACATCTCTATTAGTGGCTAACATTGGCGGGACCTCAGATTTTTCTAGGTTTAATTTTAGGCCTGCTAGGTCACCATAGACTGAAAATTCACCTAAGAGAGCTGGAAGAGAGGATTGTGGCTCAAGAATATGAATCAAAATGTCATCTGCAAAAGCAGTTAATTTAAACGAGAGCGATGATTGATTGTCTGGGTACTCCCATAATTTTATCATGATCCCGGATTCTCTTTAGACGTGGTTTCTAAGATAGAAGGAAAAGGAGGGGGGACGGGGACAAAGGGCGGCCCTGGCGCACTCTCCTTTGTGATGTAAAAATGTCTGACTTTGTACTGTTTACTAGTATGAACACTGCAATATTATGATAAAGGACATGGACATAAAATAGCCTTCTGTGCCTATTGTCTGTAAGGTTTCAAACATATCCAGTTCATCTGGTCAAAGGCTGTTTTCATGACAAAACTAAATATAAAAGGGATGGAAGTTTTCTATTTGCTAATCTCCATAGAGGTAATGATTCAGAATACACTAAAGACAGAGAATCTCCCTTTGACAAAGCAGTGGAATCACGGCTGCCGGCCTGTCCACTATAATTTTCGCTAAGTTTTACATCTGACTCTCCCAGCCTAAATCTAGGCCAATATACTCCAGTACTTGCAGTGAACTTAATGTAATACATAGTGCAACTTTAAGAGAATCAACATCCTGCCATGCCATAGTAAACCCTTGAACTTCCCCCCTTTCAGTCAAATATCCCCACCCACTCTAAACCTCGCCCCCCCCCGTCCCACTTTCCCAAACTTATCTGCCAAACCCTTCCTCTTCCCCTTTCCCCCTCTGAGAACTTCCTGCCATAACAAACATCAAGAGCAAAACAAGACATCCTACCATGGGTGCAAGAGACCAAGTAGCATGCGTAAGGACCCCACTTCCCAAAACCCGTGACAAGAAATGAAGGTCAGCAATCTATAAAACATTTGTGTGTGAGTGAGTTTATATGTATATAAACTTTAAAAATCAATAATATCCATGCAGGTCAGAGAGCATTCTTTTGATAGTCAAAGAAATGATGATCACTGAAGCTAGAGAGAAAATATCATATCAGAGCCCTTCTATATCACCTAGTGCTCAAAGATGGTATCAGTAAGTCAAGTCAATCTGAGTGTCATCTGCAATACAAAAAATCAGAGAAGCAAATGTTAAAGTGCTACAAAACTGTATGATGGCAGGCGTTAGGAAACTATTTAAATAGAACAAGAGCGCAAGGGGTTGGAAAGAAAAATCTCTGACCCCTAAGCACATAGGTATATGCAAACGCAGCAACATGGCTGCCACAGTACAGGCTCTCATAGTAAAGATGCTTTATTTCAGCGTTAAATGTCATTTTAATAGCAACACCAGTATAATTTCCATAATGGCTTGTTTTCTGCACCTAAACCTTATATTCTTGTACACATCTGACTTGAACAAAATGTGCTAAACGTGTGCTGGCTGGCCAACAGATTAGAAGAAATACATTTTGATTGTGAATCTTTCTGTACGCAGCTGGGCCAATAAACCAATCTCCTGGCTCTTCAAAAAGCGTCAGAGGCAACCAAATGAAAAACCCCTGCAGGAGCACGTTGGGCCCACTAAAAAGATCACAGTCATTCTTCACTCACTGTACATACTGACCATATTATTAATGGTTATCGTACCCAAAATATTCAGTTTGTTGGATTCGGTTCCAGACTGCGCATGAAAGCTTCAGGTCTTTCAGCAGGTTCATATAAGGTAGTCTTATTAGTTCAAGTCACAAAGAGCTTAGCTGGAAATCATGCAAGAAGAATTTTGATTTAGGCAAGTTTTGCACACACAGAAGAGAAGGTTTTATGTTGTGCTAATACCCCTGCTGGGAAATCCTGTAAAATTAAGATTGTAGCTCCCTAATAAGTAACAGCCTGATTTTTTTTTAAATAAACTTGCAGTATTTCCAGTTTAGCACAAAGTTAAAAAATTTAGCAAGCACAGGACAAGGTTTATTCCTGTGCACATTTTTAATTTCAATTTGTGCGCTTGTTCCACCTTTACATCGCCACGCTAATCACTCGGAGACAGTGCACTTGGCAGCCACAGTTCTAATATAGCTGCTAGCATTGATCAGCTCTTGTAAGCCTATTAAGTGTAAATTGCTTCTTCTGGACCTCAAGTTTTTCTGCCTGTTTCTCCCTGATCAATTGTAAAAATCATGCCTTTGACTGTAGGCCTTGTTCGCGGTCACCAAGGCCACCTCCTGTGCACGCTTGCCTGATTCAGTAAGTAAAGCATACATGTCATCGAACTTAGAATATATATTGTTAAATTTATCCTCTAGCACAGTAACTACTACAGCTGCAACTTCATTTATTCTAACTTCCTCTGCTTCCGGAGATGGAGAATTGTGCACAACATCCACCATTTTACTGTTAGTGGCCTTAGTTTTCTCTTTCTTTCTCCTTGGAGTTTTAGTAGCCATAAACCACACTGTGCAGACACCTGACCTTTCCAATAAAGTCCACACAGGTTTAAAGTCTTGGTGCAGGAGTAGAACTGCAGTTAAAATTGCTTTGGAGTTACTTATTTATCACAATGGGGACTGGGGACCATGAGCTAGCAAAGAACATGTCCATACGCTCTCATTGCATCATGTGACTCCTCCATCTGTTTCAATTTTATGCATTTTCTAGTCGGGCATACTATTAGCATTTAAAATACCTGTTGTATTTGCTGATGGCAAACAGTTTTCCAAACCTTGACTCTGGAGGATATTGGTACTGGGGACATATGCACACATCTCAAGAAACTCCAGGATAATCCATAAACATAGGTCACATGAATGCTTCCCTTGGTGAAATAGCTATTTTTCCAAATTTCTAGTACAACTTAAATATCATTGTTACGTTTATTTTTTCATTGTGGATCTCCTGCCTTTGTGTAAGGAACATGAAGGCCCTGGCTCTTGAATAAACCTGCGTTATAGCTCTTCACTAACCTGGGCTGAATCAAAATTAGTGTCGATGTCAGGTTTTGCTCTAGTTAATTTCCTTCTGCTTTATTGGCTCTTCATCTTTCAGCACCAACATTGCCCTATCAGTGTGGAAGGTATCGGTCCTTTGCTGCTGCTGCTGCTTCTGAAAGACTTGATCCGATAGGAAGTGAAAACCTGTCATCAACTCTCCCATTACTGACCCCAATAACAGGAGTAGGTGGCGTTTATTCATTTTTTAGACATGCATTAAAAAACTTTGAGATGAGCATTCTAAAATGTAGTGAGACCCACCATTGCTTCAGCAGTACTCAAGCTTTTTGAGGCTTTCAACTTGAGTAGGTCATACCATAATTTTTGCTGTCTCACAGCTTGTAGCCACTCTAGAGAAAAAAATGACTTATTGTTTAATTTTTTACTATCTGATAATGAAAGTTCATACAGTAGCCCAGTCTGCCACATATGAGAATTGCATTGACAGTATTCTCTCTAAAATGTAAACTTGCAGTATTCTATATTATAACAAATTGCAGTTTTCTTTACTTGTGACTTTTTTTTTTTTTTTTTTTTATAGATTTATGCCAATATGGAGGAAGGAAAAAATGGGAAAGAGAAATCACATCTACCTCTGGAATCAGGCCCACCTATTTCAGGAACACAGGGCTGCTTAGAAACTGCAGATCCTTGCCTAGTTCTTGATCTCCAGTCTATCACATTTTCCCAACGACTTTCTCCTGGATACCATATGGAGAAGGACAAACTGAAGACCACTGAATGTAGGACGACCAATAGTGATTCTACTTGCACTGTTTGGGATACTGGCTATGACAGCGATGCATGCAGAGAGGCATCTTTACTTAGGAGAACGGGAAATGCGAATATTAATTCATCCCCTTTCCCTCCCCCACGATCCAAAAAAAGTTGTTTAGTATCAGTTAGTAGCGCAGACTCCCAGAATATAGCTCCAATGAAGTCCACCTTGAATAGTTATGACTTATCTTCTCCAGCTGTTTTGGAAGTAAAATATGGGGTTGGACAGGTGACACCTCTGTATATTAATGACAGTAGTCTGAATGTAAGGCATAGCCTTCTGAAAAATTCTTCTGGCTGTGAATCTCTGAAGCAGCAGAACTGCTCTCCTATATGCTTTAACTTTGATATTAGGAAGCCCAACCTAGAAAGCAACCAGCTTAATTATATACAAGTTGAGTTGGAGAGTAGTTGTGACTCAGACAATCCCCAGACACCACAAAGCCCTACTACCCTTTCATGGACACCAACCCACCAAACAGACTTTTATTCTGAAGTGGACCTTGAAAAAACAGCTGCCTTGTCTCTAATACAAAAAACGCTGCCACGTGATGATGGTACTAGAAAAACTAGGCATAACAGTAGCTATATGCCAAAGTGAGTCTGGTATCTGCACCAAGAAAAGTGGAAAACATGCATTTTTAAACTAGATTTGCCCTGTTTTACCCCATTTTTACTATCTTGTTCTTAGAACCACTGATCTAGCAAAGCACATCACATGAGGTGATGTACAGTCCCTTTTAAACTGAGGAGCCAGGAAGGATGACATGGCAGTAAGACTTGATGGTGGGAGGTCACCTTTTTATAAAGTAACAGTACAGATGTGTTTTGAAAACCATATTTAGGTTGTGCTATTTTTTGTTTTCCTTTTTTACTTTAATTTCTCCAGCAAAAATGTTTGTGCAACTTTTTCTTACATTGCCACAGTTCTAGAATGCTGCTGTATGGTGATCAGGAACCTGGGTTGGCAGGTTCAATATATTATTCAAGGGGACTGAAATGCCTCCAAATGGGGTGTGTGGCCAGAGCAGACAAGTATTTATTAATAAAAACGCCTTAGGATAAAGAAAAGAAACTTGGACAGAAATCCAAAAGAGGAAGAAACAGTAGATAAAATGATGTTGTTGCTTTGTGGAATGTAGTCTTTCAATAAAATTGAGGTTTTTCAAAATACAATAAATTCCTCATACTTTTTCTTTAGCTTAGAATAACAGAAATGCTACCTTCATGAAGCATACATTTTATTTCTTCATTTGATAATCTTACACAGAATAAGTCTATCTACTGACAATTAAAAAAGTGTTCTCATTTTGCCACCTGACCAAAGGAGTAGCTTAGTGGTTAGAGCAGCAGGTTGCAAGCCAGGGAAACCAGGGTTCAAATGCTTCTGACACTCCTTGTGACCTTGGGTAAGTAATTTCACACTGCATTGCCTGAGGTACAAACTTTGTGAGCCCTCTGAAGACAGGGAAAAACCTACAGTCCCTGAAAGGCAGAAGAAAAAATACATTTCCAGTATCTTCATTTTAGGGTATAGTTCCAAAAATGAACAAAGTTGAAAAATCCAGGTGGGGTGTAACTAAAAACAAGCTAACAGGATTCCAGGGCCACTGATGTGCTGTTTCTAGTCCCCCCCTCACCCTCCCACCAAGCAGCCAAACTGCTTGCAGGTTGGGACCACCAATGCAGCATTTGAAGTAGGCCACGCCCACCAGAAGCACTTCCAGGTAGGCTCCCTGGCCTTATGAAAAAGAATTGCAGTACTGAAGAACATGGGAGCCTTAGAAAGCAGGCTGCAGAAGGAGAGAGAAAGATAACTGTTGCAATGGAGGGTAAAGAAGATTGGGGACATGGGTAAAGAACGGAACATGCTAGGGGATGGGAGTAGAGCTAGGGAGGCTGCCGATTGGGTGGGTGGGAGAAGATGCTTAATATTGTTTTATTGTCCTGGCTTCTATCCACCAAAATAATTTCTGATACTTACCCAGAAAAATAATAAATCGCCTTTCTCCATGGATTTTCTCCAGTTTTTGTTCTTGTCATAATAAAAACCTTGATACATTTCTGGGAAAATTAAAAAAATAAAAAAGCAAAAATGAAGGTCCCTAAATATAATTCTGAGCGATGGCTGCTGCATGTAGAGCGTTTACCTATCTGGTTCTATTCCTTGGAGAAAATTCCTAATTTCTCAAGCATCTTTCTCATGGCCTAGTAGAGGTAAAAAATCAGTTCAACCATACCATTATCAGCTGCTTGGGTTCATGTTCTTTGTCGTATATATTATTTTAAGTTTTCAGGTTAGAAAATAAAAACAAGCAACTTTATTGTCCAGGAGCCAGATGTTATAATCACTGGATGACGCATCCTTGATTTATGCAAACTGTTTATAGTATGCACAAAGTAAAGTCAATATTAATACATAGAAACATGATGGCGGAAAAAGACTGAGGACTATCTAGTCTTCCTATCCATCTATCTAATTTAGCTTTACAATTCCCATCACTCTCTCAGAGATCTCTCCACTGGGAGCCTGTTCTATGCATCCACTGTAAAGAAATTGAGGAAAGAACAAAAGGCAGGGGGAGAGAGAAGGTAGAAAGGAAGATGACAGTGGTGTGTGTGCGTGCATTGAGGGGGTGGTGAAGATGTATCATACTATTTGTATCTTCTTTTAACAATTCTAGATCTGCCCATGTGTTTAATATGAAATACAGCCCGGTTTCTTTTCTATTTATGGCCAAATTGGGGAAATAGGACAATTGTGTATACTGTTCCTGCTTAAGCAGGACATAGGACAGCTTCTTAACAAAACAGACTGTCCTGCATAAAGGACACCTTGTTACCAGTTTTAAAAAGAGAAATAGCTATAAGGGTGGTAACAATGCCAAAATATGCAATCAGATTTGCAAATGAAACCAAATAATTCTTGGAAACAAGACATTCACCCATACAAAATAATATATTATGATAAGGAATAAAAATGCTACAAATTACAGCATTAAAGTAACCAGATTACAGGATATAATTATAGAAAATATAGATACTTTGCATGTACTAGGGATCGTTAGAGATAGGCTATATAAACAGAAAGCAAGGCTCTGCTACTTAATATTCTTGCAAGCAATACATTAGGACTGGCAGTTGGCTAAACTGTTTCTTGTAGATCAGATGGGCAGGGAGGTCAGGTGATCAGTCAGCACCGAGGTCTACTTCATGATGGTAAGGAGGGCAGCTCCTTTGAAGTTTCCCTCTTTTGTTTCATGTCTTTTCTTATCCCTAGTCATGGATGATATCATCCCTGTCACTCATGGGTTCACGTTATGTGCGCTCTGGACAGAGTCACTAACTTTACAACCAGGCTGTGTTTTGCCTTTACAAACAGATGTGTCTCTGATTGTTTTGGAAAGAATAGGAATGTGGCCTTGCAAGGTCTGTGCACACGGAGCTATAGACAGTTCTCAGCAGTTTTAGCTAATATGTTGATGTTGGCCTTTTTCACTAGCATCAGCGTTTTGTAGTGTTCCGTTTTGGTTCATAGAAATTAACACGAGTTTTCTTCAGTCTGTAGAACTGGACCTGGAACCTTATCTATTCTAAACAAAATAATAATTCACAGAACCACACTAACCCATAAGAACCTGGCCATGTTAACTGATGTACCTGGAAATGCCAACTCCCTTCTGTGTGTCAGAGTCTGTCATTTGCAAGCCATAGCACCTGTATTATGATGCTTTCTGCATCTCCTCCCTCCAAGCATGGATACATTTTCCCTTTTAAAGGAAATGACAGTTCTAAGGCTGTATGATCTTTGAACATAGTAAATCATGATAGAAAAAGACCAATTGATTTATCCTGTCTGCCCAATTGTATCATACTGTAAGATTACAACTCAGCTGTCAGTCATAGAAGCTTGACTGTTTGTAGAACATCACTTCTTATCCAAGTCAGTTTTTTTCATCTTCATTAGTTCTCTATCATCCTGTTTACATTAGTATTAAGATGCCATACTTAATTCAACACCCTGCCCACCCATGTCCTATCGCCAAGCTTTGTAATAATCTAAACAGTTGCCAAAAACTAGCAAGGCTGTTGACTGGTCTTGCTGGACAGTACCTAGCTATCACCAGTCTGATGGCACTGACCTGATTTCGTTTGTAGGGAGTTGTAACCTGCTGGTACCATTATGGCTACCCCATAGTTTGCAGTATCATTAGATCATGTTTCCTTTGTTTTGTCCTTATCACATTTCCTCCTGCCTGCTCTAGAGGGGAATGGAAGGTTATTTGCAATACTTCAACCTCCCAAGCCTGTTCCTACCATTTTCATAGAATACAAGATTAGTCAAAGACCATTAGGCCCATCCAGTCCATCCCATCTCACCCCTCCAGGAGTGAGGAGACCAGGAATCAACTAGGACATAAGAACATAAGAAATTGCCATACTGGGTCAGACCAAGGGTCCATCAAGCCCAGCATCCTGTTTCCAACAGTGGCCAATCCAGGCTACAAGTACCTGGCAAGTACCCAAACACTAAGTAGATCCTAGGCTACTGATGCTAGTAATAGCAGTGGCTATTCTCTAAGGAAACTTGATTAATAGCAGTTAATGGACTTCTCCATGAACTTATCCAAACCTTTTTTAAACCCAGCTACGCTAACTGCACTAACCACATCCTCTGGCAACAAATTCCAGAGCTTAATTGTGCATTGATTGGAAAAGAATTTTCTCCAATTAGTTTTAAATGTGTTACTTGCTAACTTCATGGAGTGCACCCTAGTCCTTCTATTATCTGAAAGAGTAAATAACCGATTCACATTTACCCATTCTAGCCCTCGCATGATTTTAAAGACTTCTATCATATCCCTCCTCAGTGGTCTTTTATCCAAGCTAAACAGCCCTAACCTCTTCAGCCTTTCCTCATAGGGGAGCTGTTCCATCCCCTTTTTCATTTTGGTTGCCCTTCTCTGTATCTTCTCCATTGCAACTATATATTTTTTGAGATGCGGCGACCAGAACTGTACAAAGTACAAGTTCTCTATCCCTAGCTGATCCCTGGCTTCCCCTTCACCACTTTGTCACTAGGAATCCTCTGAGGTTATCCTAGGCTTTCCTGAATTCTGTTACTGTTTTTGCCTCTACCACCTCAACTGGGAATTCATTTTATGCATTCCCCACCCTTTCCTCCTGGAGATTTATGCAGTAACTTCTTGTTCTAGAACATTCTTTTCTCTAAAAAAAGGTTTTCTTTTTGTACCTGATTTATACTTTTGAGGATTGTGAATGTCTTCCTGGCTGCAGTTTGACACAATTCACAATAGCAAACTGTTGCAACAGATTTAAGGCATCACTTACTAAGCATTTTTTCCCATAGATGTAGAATGGGCCCTTAGGTTGATTTTATTTAATGGTGATTTAGTCAGTTTGCATAACTTTAACATAACTCTGGAGTGGGAGTGCTTAAAAAAATAAAAAGAGAGTGTGAGCACCACTATATATTTTGAAAAAAGCGATAAATGAGTATTTTCTAATCTAAGGTATGGGCTCGGTGGCTGGCATTACGTTTCAAAGAAAATGTTAAACTGCTCTTCATAAAGATCCAGTTGCAGGGCTCCGCAGTGCTCATAATAATATTATTTTGCCTAACTGGCTCCCCTTTAAATCTCACTCACTGCTGTCCTTGTCCGTTCTATGTATTCCAAAGACCTCAGCGGTCTGATTACAAAAATCCTGATCATTCTCAGGCCAACAGCGACTCTGCTCTTCTAATGCTAACCAAAGATTCACGCGGCCTTGACATTTCTATGGTTACCGCCAGCCGTTCGGCGATCACATCCGGGCCACGCAGATGGTTCCTCGGTCCTTCCGTCGCTGGGGCTCCGTGACGTTGCGTGCGATACTGTGAGCCGGTAGTGCAGGCGGCCGAATGTGGCCCCGGAAGTGATCCTCGGAGAAAGGTTAAAGGGCGGTTGCTGGGAGCGATTCGTTTCGGCGTTGCTGGTGCAGGTCTGCAGGGATGGAGATAACCCGGAGCAGTGAGTGAGCTTGTGGCGCTTTGTAGGGCCGGGAGGCGGGTGGGTTTTGAGGTTGCTTTTGGAAGGCTTTCCTTCGCGTCTGGTTTGTTGTTGTTCGGGGGTTTTTTTTTGCACTGGGAAGTGCTCGCTGCCTCCTCCTGCTGCTGTCAGGATGTATAAGAGGTGTTTACTGTGCTGTGTGATGTAACATGTTAGGGTTTTCAGCTCTGACATTGATGGCTATCGTACCCGCCTGGGCTCTCAGGGTGCTTAGTGCATGTACAATTTCCAAGTACTTTTTTTTTTTTTTTTTTTAGGGTGGAAAGAGGCCATTTTCCTTTCTGGCTGAACAAAAACTGTATTTGCTTTAAAGCATGTTAAGTGATAGATGGCTTTCTATCATCATGCCTTTCTAGTATTTCAGTCAATAATGCTCTTTAGTGTATACCCTTCCGTTGGGAGGGAACTTTCAGTCTGAGATGTCTTGCAGATTCAAGAGGTTGTAAATGCGAGTTGCTTTTACTAAACACGTCAGCCTTGTTTATACGCCGATTTTTTTTTTCTCTGTAGGAAAAACATCTTGTTTGTGTTATAACTAATTTGTAGGCAGTGTTATGCAACAACCAGAAAGTGATTAAAGAAAGTGGTATCTATATATCTTTAAAAGTAACTGGGCCCATCTTGGTCGTTTAGCTATTCAGTTGTTGCAATAGTTGGGACGTCAGGTGAATTAGTATATGGAGTAGGTGAAGTGGTGTAGTTCCAGAATTTGGTGCATTATGTAAGATTTTTGCAATGTTTACTGCCAGTTGATTATTTAAAAGACTTGTCTTCCACATATTCTACAGTTCAAATTAGAGTCCATACAAATATACATATAGTAATGAGAGAAAATAAAAACCAAGCAAATTAATAAAAAACATAGGAAACATATTAAAAGAACCTCAGACATAAAAACAGAATGCAAATGTACTGACAAGAAACCTGCTGATATCTCAGGGATTCTTCATTTTCAGTGTTTATAAAATAAAGGTACCCCCCCACCCCCCAAATCAAGGTGGCTATCTGTAACTCCACCTTAATGGTTTATGGGCTTTTCCTCCAGGAACTTGTCCAAAAAACATTAAGGTGGCGGTAAAGATACACACTTCTTATTCTTGGGATAAGCAGCTTGGAATTATCTACCTCTTGGTATCCTGCCAGATTCTTGTGACCTGGATTGGCCACTGTTGGAAACAGGATACTGCACTTGACGGATCCTTGGTCTGAACCAGTATGGCAAGTCATTGTTCTTATGTTATGAGGGGTGAGGCTTATGTTTAGCACTTTTTATGTAAAATATGCTTAGCAACTTTTGTTTTCAGCTTCCCCCCCCCCCCCCCCCCCCCCCAAAGCAGTTATCAGCATTTATTGCAACCAAGAAAAACAGGAGAAAATTATTGGGGGGGGGGGTAGTCTTTCCCCCACTGTAACTGACTTTCTTCTGATGGCTTTATTATAAAATGAAGGTCCTAAAACATACTGTACAGCTTTATGTAGCTGTGGCTTTAAATATGACTGTCTGTTAGGATAGAGGGTAAGACATGCTTTTAGCACCTGGTGTAGAAAACTAATGCTCGTCAACACGTTTCCCTGTTTTGTGTTTTGGAAGACAGTTTGTAGTTAATAACCTGTCATATGTCCCTTAGCATTCAAGTATGCAAGATGTAAAACTAATACTGATATTTGGTACTGGAGTATAGTGCTACTTATAATGGGGCGGCCTATATATCTGATATTTGCCTAAATAATTAGTGCTTGAAATCAGTGATATAAATTTTTTAAAGTAAAATTTTATTTTTAGTGCTTTTTTTGTAAACAAAAACATACTGTTTGTATATTGACCCCCAAGAATGTCTTAATCATGAAAGATATTTCATATGTCACTTCTAGATTGTAACTGTGTCCTGGGGCAGGATTGACCCTGTGGGTGTGTGGGGCCCATGTGATTCACCCCCTGAAATATTGAAGAGTTGGGAGAGGGAATGGGGAGCACTCTGCCTTCTATCTGGGTGCAGATGTCTGTGTGCATGGGATGCTGCAGCTCTTGCCCCACAAGAGCTCCTGTGGCATGGGATATTATGTTAGATGCTGGAGGGCAGGGCTACTGCAACAGCATGGCCTCTGCCTCTTGCTCAGGTTGGTGGTGATGAGACTGTACTTATATCAACTTATAACATGTTTATAACTTTTGTTTTTATTTAAAAAAACAAAACAAAAAACAAACCTTCTGACTCATGAATTACTCTGCAATTTTTTTCTTGTTCTATTTGTGGAAGGTTTGACTTTGTGGCATATAGTTTAAATATTTTGTAGTTGTCACCATGATAGTTGTACTGTTTTAATATATAACATTTTTCTTCTTTATCCCTTGGCTTCACGGGGATCTGATTTATTAAAGATTTTTTTCCTATTTTGTCTCTACTGGAAGAGAAGCTTAGTAAATCTGGCCTGTCTACAACTCTGTTGTATGGTTTGTAGACGCTATATTTGACTGAAATCTGGCTGCATTTGCAAATTGAGAGCCTGATGTACTGAAGGATTGTTCCCATTTTGTGATTATATGAAAACCATATGTTTCTGTTAAACTATTAAACTGTCATAGTTATTCTGTAAAAATTGTTATATTGGTTACACTGTAAAGCTCTGTTGCTGACTCCAGGTTGCCTGTAAACCGATATGTCCAACAATGAATGTTGGTATAGAAAAACTTAAAATAAATAAATAAGGCCCTATGACAAAGAAGCATCTTGGTTCTCTTCCTATAGAAGTATTCCTGCAATTTCTGTGAATGACTGCATATGTAGAATACCATGAAGTGAGTGAAAGTGCTTTTCTCACAAGATCAGTTTTGTCGGGCTACAATAGCCAGTTATAGGGTAAAATAGGACTATTGGGCATAGTCCTATGCCCAATAGTCCCCATAGTCCTTATGCATATGCAGGGCATAGGACAGCTTCTTAAACAGGACTGTCCTGCATAAAGGACACCTTGTTACCAGTTTTATGAAGGGAATTACCAGAATACTGTGAAGTGAGTGAAAGCGCTTTGTCTCTCAAGATCAGTTTTGTCAGGCTAAAATGGTTGGTTATAGAGTAAAATAGGACAGTTGTCCAGAGTAGGAGAAGCCTGGATCTGGGGACAGGACTGGCCAAGTACAGAATATTAACCTCTACTGGCTACTTCCCCCTCAGGGGTCCTTAGTGGGCTATGGTCATTTGATTTTCAAACTTCAACTGCTTTAAAAAATTAAAATCAAAATTACAAGGCCACTCTTTAATTCTTACCATATTTTTTAAACTTCTGCAGGGTAATGCTCCCAGCTGTCTTTCAGAGAAAACTGTTTCTGCTCTTCCTTTGAGGTCACAAGGAAGAATGTATTGGTTATTCCTTCTGTAAAATCTCCAAAATTCCAGAAAGTATGGTTTCTGTTGTGCCTTCTTTATGGCACTCACTACTGGAGTCTAAGAGCAATGGGGACCAGAGTCATCTACTCTGGAGAGACTTATTTTATCTGTTTATCAATTTTTCTATACCGTCGTTCAGACATGCCATCACAACGGTTTACATTTTTAAGAGAAATGTACTCTTTTAGAAATACAGCAAGGAGGCTGCTTCCTGGTTAGAGGAAGGACATATAAAAAAAAAAGGGGAATAGGCCAGTATTGGTCCTGTCCTAACCCACACCAGAATAGGAACATTCTTTCATCCCAGGTGAGCTAGGCCCCTCATGGCCTTTCTGTAGAGGGTTTTGCCAGGAGCTGGGCAGGGAGCAAAATACCTTACTCTGTAGGGATGACTGTGCAGGGGCTTTGGAGAGGTTTACCCAGAGATCCTAAAGGAAGAGTTTCCTTGGAATTTGTGGTGCTTATGTGCCAGGCTTTCTGCACATGCAGAAGCCAGGGATGGTTCCCTTTTTTTTTTTTTTTTTTTTTTAATTGGCCCAGATCTGGGACCATAAGGGCCTCCATCTCTCCAGTCTCAGCAACCACCCCTGAATCCATGAAGGGGTCCTGGTCAGGGGGTGAGTCTGTAATACCATCTACAAGCTCTCAAGAGGAGGGGCAATACTCTTCTGAAGAGGATGAGTCTAGCTAGGTCCTTTTTCATGGAGTAGCTAGGTCCTTTTTCATAGAGTAGCTCTCAGCCTTCATTACCAATGTGTTGTCTGCCTTAATGATAGTGAGCACCAAACTGGAAGACCTAATGGAGAGAAAGCCCATTCTGCAAAGTATAGGAAGACCCTTGAAGGCTTTCCTTTTACACCAGACGTTGAAGTGGATGGTGCTTGTGTAATGGGATACCCAGGAAGGGAATCTTAGGAAGCAGTTAGGGGAGAATAAAAATAATCTCTTAATACCCAGGGTAGATGCACTGATTTCAGCTGTAACCTGCAAGACCACTACTACAGTGGAGGGAGGCATGTCCTTGAAGGGTCCACAGGATAGAAAGATCAAGGCTATCCTAAAGCAGGACTTCACAAAAAATGCCATGACTACAAGCATTTTAAAAATAACTAAATGTCTATTTGTAGAGTCTGTGTAGCCCGAGCAGTAGTATGCTGGATGCAGCAGTTATTGGAGCATGCAGAAGCAGCATGTCTGAATGAATGACCTGGTCAGGATATCCTCTAAGGCAGTAACCTTGAGGGTAGTGGCCAGGAGACTCCTTTGGATACAGAACTGAGCAGTGGATTTGGCATCTAAGACATTGCTCTGCAAGCTTCCCTTTAGAAGGGTTTTGATATTTGGGGAAGAGCTGGACAAGCTAGTGAAGGTTTTAAGAGAAACCAAACCCCCAAGGATAATGTTTTCAGGGTTGCTAGGCCTTAGGCACTAATGATTCTGGCATCTGTACTGGGGTAGGACAGCCAGGTGATTCCCCACCACATACCAATAAGTAAGGCTTATTCCTTTTGATGGGCCAGGGGATGGGGATTATTTTCCTTAACCAATAAGCCTTGATGCTTTTGATGCCACTGCAACATTGCCCTCTGCTTTGGCTGGGGGAGCAAGTATATTATCTTGAATCATCGATGTGGATTCTGGGTAGGATACAGCACAAACTGTCAACTTCTGTGGCTGATTTTTATTTTAAAGGAATTGGATCAGAAATATTCTATTTCTAATTTTCAGATGTCTGCAGCTTCTGATTCACTAGGTGAAGGGAAAATGTTTTGTTAAATGTTGCTAAGACTGACAATTTAGTGTTATCACGGCCTTCTTTTCACATCTCTCTTCTGAATTGATTTTTGAGGGATTTAGTAATTTTGTGATTCACCTAGAACAGTTGTCCTGGCAATAGATGGAATACAAGTTACTGTAAAGAGGGAAACAGTAAGGACTATCCTACAAAAATTACAAGACCTACAGGCCATAGTTCCTGTTCTGCCCTGGGAACAGAGGGCATACGTTATTTTATAGTCTTGAAGGACAGCACCTTCCAGCCTGTACTAGTTCTAAAAGGGGTCAACAAGTTTTTGCAGTACTGGGCTTCCAAATGGAGTTTCTTCATTCAGTCATGGCAGTGGTGTGAAAAGGGAGTTTTTCATCTCTGCATTTGGTGGAGGCTTATCTCCATATTCCTATTCAAAGCTCCCATCGGTCTTCCCATATCACATGTTCTTGGTTAGTATTTTCACTTCCAGGAGCTACCCTTTGGGCTTGCGACTGCCCCCAAGGACCTTTATTAAGTCATGGTGGCTGTAATTGTGGCCTTGTGCAAAAAGGACCTAGTGGTACCCCTTATCTAGATTGGCTCATCAGGGCCAAATCTGCCCAGAAGAACTGGCAGGCATGGACCACGGTGCTTAATCTTCTGGAGATGTAAGATTAGGTGGGAAATTATACAAAGAGCAAACGAGAACCCTCTCAATCACTGGAGCTTTTGGATACTCCTTGACACAGTGGAGGGGTGGTGGATCCAGTCTCCCAAGAAGATAGCCAAGCTGATAGCTCAAGTTGAATCTTCCTGCTCCCAAAGTCCCAAGATAGTCTCATATCTTCAGCTATTGGGTCTGATGGCAGTCACTAGTCCCATGGGCCAGGGTGCCTGTGCCCATGACAGCAATCCCTTGTTGAGTTGATCCCCCACCCCCCTACCTCTGAGAATTATGATCTCCACTGTTGGGTCTTCCTAGCAGCAAAAAGTCTGGGATGGTGGGTAAACCCCTGCAACATAGTGAAGGGATTGATCTGGAGCCTCCAATTGGATCATCTTAACCATGGATGCCAGCATACTTAGATGGGGAGTGCATTGTTGAGAGCCAGCTAGCTCAGGGCAGCTGGACAAAGGAGGGAGGCATCATGGTCAATAAACAGATTAGAGATACAGGCCATCAGTCTAGCACTGCAGAACTTCCTCCCAGGGATAAAAGGAAGGCAGTCAGAGTTCTCTCAGACAGTACTGCAGCAGTGGCATATATGAACAAATAAGGGAGTGCTTGCAGAGGAAATGGGCATGCTGTTGAAGTGGAAGGAGAGAAAGCTATCAGCATCTCATATTGCAAGAAACAAATATCCAAACTGTTTTACTCAGCAGAAACAGGCTTGACTCTGGGGAATGGGAACTCTGCCAGGCAGTCTTCTAGATGTTAGCGTGGGCTACCCCGTTCATAGATCTGATGGCAACCTGAGCAAATGCCAAAGCTGGCATATTTTTCAGCCACTGGATGGAAGTAAAGTCCATTGGAATAGGTGCCTTGATTAGCCTTGGCCAGGGGAAGTCTTCTGGATGTCTTCCCACTCTCATAGGCAGGGTAAGAGAATAGAGGATCACCCCAAAATGGTGATCTGGTAGCATAGGATTGACCAAGAAGATCATGGTAGGCAGATGCAGTAAGACTTAGTTAGAACCCCTCTACATCTCCAAGGAACCCAATCTGTTGTGGCAGGGTCCAGTACTAATGGCAGACTGTTTTCTCTTGTGGTCTGGCCTTTGAAAGTGTGTGCCTATGAGGGATGGGCTATTCCATCAGTTATAGCAACCATGCCAAGGGCACAAAAAACCTATATTCAGGTTTGCTGTCTATTTGAAAGGTTCTGCTGGGAGCATAGTCTTCCTTGGAGATTGGATATCTCAGAATCTTAGACTTTTTATGAAAGGACCTGAAGGTACAGGTCACTTCTATATCCTGCTACAGAGGCCACATTAAAGGTACTCAAGTGGCTGCACACCCAGATATACTATGGAGGTGCTTCAACTCTTAGAATGATGAAATTGCAAGTGAGAACATCCCCCTCCCCTCTGAGGCAGGCAATACATTTGCCAAAACATTGATGTCTGGATTCTAGTTGGCTTTGACATGGGTTTTTCTTGCCACTTTGAATCACCATCTTGGACTGCTAACTTGTCTTGTCTTGAGAAATTTGCATCATTATCTTGTTAGTCCCTTACACTGACCTGATTCATGTGATGTATCTTTACTATGTTTTCAATATTTTCGAATTGAGATAATTTTTGAATGGAATTCTGGTAAGAAGTGTTCTGCATATTTTAAAGACCTTATGTGATCTGTTTTTAAATGAGCTTTTTTGATTTTTAATAATTAGAAATTGAATAAATAACTTTTTTTGGATTAAAATTTGTGTAATGCAAGCTGTCAGTTGATAGGGCAAAGTAACTATATAAAAATGCTTTAACATTTTGCACTTATGTACATTATCTAGATTTTATACTGATACTCCTCGTTTTTCATTTATTGTAAAGTTACTGAGTTCTTTGTAATGTTTCCCCAAATGTTACATGTAAACAGATGTGATGTCCTTCTAATGTCTGTATAAAAAAGCTTTAAATACATAAATATCACTTTGAGACACCTGATTAACCTAATCCTTTCCCACTTTTTGGTATGATTATAAAGAGATAAAAAAAATGTACATGCAATAGACTGGAATCATCCAGTCTATTGTTTGGGACCAAATAGGAAAACAATTGCCTTAACTGGAAAATTAGAGACCATTATACATAGGACCCAATACTTTTGCAATATTTCTGCTATAAATGTCTCCCCACTAGAAGCAAAGATCGTATTAGTCTGTCTTTCTATGCCATTAGTCATAGTAGTGTCTTCTAAACATTCATATAGCAATGCTTGCTAGTGGACATCTCAATACCTGATATGGGTCAGTGTTTCAAAGAAAGTTCTTTGATTTATAATAGGGGAGCATTTTAGCAGAAATTATTATAAAAGTAGCAGGTCCCAGGTATAATACTCTAATTTTCCACTGTAACCAAACTTTTTCTATTTGGTCCAAAGAGATTGAAAGTGGATGTATTTTATACATATCTTTCTATAACATTTTAGTGGAATGTTTTATACATATATGAATAGATCTTAATAGGAATCTCTTTGGGTATTTTTTTTCTCAGAAGCAACAAAACAAAAGGGCAGGCTCTAAAGTTGTGACAGCCATTAACATGACTACCATACACACGTGGGAATAGTCACAAGAGTGATCAACCAGTAGTCTGTAACTGTAACCCTTGTACCTAGACAAACACAAAAGTAGAAACTACGGCAAGCCAGTTCCATACAGAACCGTTACTCTCCCTAGTGAGCAGATAAGTAGGCTTCTCTCTTGCCCAAGCCAGCTAATTGTTCTTTGGCCAGAAGTGAAGGCTGCTGTTGTCTGGTCAGTAGTCAGTTGCTGAGATTTTACTCTAGCCCATTGTTGCAGAGTCAGTGCTGTATGCCAGGCCAGAGACTTTCCTTATTGTTCCAGTTAGCAGTTGAGATCCTTTGATCCATGCATGAGCTGATGCAGGAATTGGTTATCTCTTGCAGGAAAGTGAGGCATGGTCTCTGCAGGTGTGGGAGTACCATCTCTTGTTGGAGAATAATACTGTCCTTGACTTAGTCATGCAGCTTAACAGCATGCTGAAGGGAGATTTTTTTTTTATTTAGCTGCTGGTTAGATTTCCATGATCCATACCAAATATTCTTGAAGCTGCTGGGCAGAGTTTTTCTTCTATGGGAGAATAACTGTGTTCATAACATCCAGGAGTTTCTGTATGCTGGACAGAGGCTAACAGCCCTTAACCTGACAGACGAGTCCTTACTGCTAATGCTAGGTTAATGCCCATGTCTGCTCCAGCTCTGTACTAACCCCAACAAAGTGAAGGGAAGAAACTTCACCACCTTGAGGATTTTTCTCTTCGTGGTGTCGTGGCATAGACATTTCACCAATAGAGGAAGTTGTCATGTTGCACATCGCTTAATTTAATGCAATACAATTTACTATAAAACTAAATTTCAAAAGCAAATTGGGACAGCATTCTTTAGCAGAAAGGTTCTTCATCATAGCTGTGCTTCTAGATAAAAGTACTAAAATATTGCCAATGGCTTAAATTTCCTTTAAGGTGGGGAAAGGGATTTTTTTCCTACTGTATCTGCAGACCATTATGCAGCTGTTTTTTTTTTCCTTCTCAGCGGTCACTCTGTACAAATGGCTGTTAGGAAGTTAGAAGGTTAGAAGTTCACGGAGGCCTTCTCAGTTAACCAACTTTGCAAATGACTACGTTTTCATACTTGTCCAATAGTAATGTCCATATGTTTTTTTTTCTTTCTACAGGGTGGCCCATGCCCCCGGCACGGCTATTGGAGGTGGGCTACTTTTCCATGGGCCACCCTGTATGTCCATTGCCATACACTTGTCTACGTTGTAACGCAGCTGCCAGTTTTCTGCCCAGGCTTATTCTTCTGTTAGATCATGTTGCTTGCTTTTCTTTGGACTGTTTGTACAGTATATGTGGTAATATGTATCCTTGTTTTTTGTCATGTTTGCAGATTTTAAGCACAATTTACCAAAAGTATGTGAAGCAATTAAAGAAGCAGATTTCTTGGCTATTGATGGAGAATTTTCAGGTATTGGCCACCATTTATTTTACAAATGGGTATTGAAGGTTAACCATTAACTTATCCATTTAGTCCTGAGCAAGTCTTGTAGGGAAAAATGGGTCTGTTAAATCTTTTGTGGGGGCCCTCAGTTTGCCATGGTGCTATGCAACAGAATGACAAGTTTCCCTTGGCTATCCCACTCTGAAGTTCTCACCTTCCTTCCCCCCCCTGTAGCTGCTGCCACCGAGAAACCAAGCTCAAATCCCACTGATGATCTTGTGACCCTGGGCAAGTCACGTCTCCCTTTGCTGCTGCATTAGGAGCCTGTCTACCAAAGGTTTTCTCCCATTTTTTTTTTCGATGGGGAAAAATGCTTAGCAGATGTGGCGCTTAGATTGTAAACTCCTTGGGGATAGGGAAATAACAACAGTACCTGAATACAACTCACCTTTCCTTACCAGTGAAAAGGAGTAGGCTAAAACTAAAAAGGATAATGACAGTTCATTTCCTTTAAATGGCCTTTTTGATTTGCATTGGAAAATGATGCATTGGTTTGGGATCCCAAAGGCCAGAAACTGTCCAACCAGACTTCTCACATCCTTAACTGTGACTTCTGGCTCTTAAACACTTGCACTTTCAGGTCAATAGTTATAAAATAAACACAATATAATAAAACTTAGACATTCTCCGGTTAGCAAATTCAAAAGGAGCAACAAGTAGGTGGAAAAACAATTCCAGATTAACTCATTTCTGGTAAGTTTCCGGAATTCACCCAGGCCCCCAGCTGCATAGCAACACCTTAACAAGTAGTTCAGCTGCTTCAGACAGGAAACTTAATACCAATCTCAGGCTTCAACAGCTGTCATACTGAAACCTAAGCATCCCTCTTAATGGTTTGCACCCCCATTTATTTTCTTATAGGCGACATTGTGTTCTATGTGCCATGGTTTACTAACAGGCTGATGCAATAAATTGTTTAAGAAAAACTGTATGCTGGCTTCCAACATCACTGCACAGGTTACATTTTTTAACTCCTGATGCAGTAAGCTAATGTTATGCAATGCATCAGGAGTAAAAAAAAAAAGCAAAACTGTAAAATATGCATTTGGTATTGGCCGAGCGCACACTTTAACTCAGGAAAGTGGGGAGATGTATCCTGACAGCACCTTCTCTGGAGCCCATCTTCTAGCAGCAGATGCCACCAGCCTGGAGCAGCAGCTGACTGGTTTTGCCTCTCTCCTACTGCTGAGCCCCCATTCCCCCTGCTCTGCTTCCCTCAACTGGTACTTATCTGAGTAAGTAGTGGCACCCTGTGCCAAATAACCAGATATACTGACTTGTCCAGCTAAGTAACAGCAACACTTACCTGAATAGGTCATTACTTATCCGCAAAGTGTATTCGATTTGCAAACTTTGTCTTTTAACCCATTTTAAGTGCCAGCTCTGTAGTGCTGGGAACTTAATGCCATCTCTGACCTGGAGTTAAGTTTTCAGCACTAAGAAAATGACAGCTGGCCCTACTCACTGCTTTGTATCAGGGAGTAATACTTAATGCCCTCATTTGCCTGGGATTTCTATGTGAGGGCAGTGAGCTTTCTAAAATGGGAGTAATACTTATTTTGTGAATGTAAAACTTCTTACTGGATTATCAGTAAAATTTGAATGCAAAATGAGCATTGAATTGCAGGCAATGCGGTGCATTGGCTGGAATGCCATCTTTTTGCATCCTACCCCAAAATAGGCTGATTATTTTGTGTGAATGTTTTTGATTTGGTGATAGTTACATAATATACTTGCATACAAATATGACCCTTGTACATTTCTAGGAGCAAGTAATTTGAACCCACAGGCTTATAAGTTGTTAAACAAATGTATACAAAGCAGAGTGTTGAAATAATAAACCAACTGGTTCCATAACAGCACTAAAGCATACAGTATGACTCTTTTTTTTTTTTTTTTTTTTTTTTTCTGTTGGCTAACAACCAGCAGTCCAGGGTAGAATGCCAGTCTTTTAATGTTGACAGGTATTTAATTAAAATAGCTTTATTGTGAATACTAAGGAAAAGGCCTGTTAAGTAACAGGACCAAAATAACACTTTCATGTATGTGCTCTCATCCCAACTTTTTCTCTCCTGGGACCACCCTCTCTCAATCACAGCTGGCTAATGTATGTACTTGTACACTTTTTTTTACACAACACATGTAATTTTACTTAGTGATAACACAGTGAGGAAACAGACGCAATGTATTTTAATGGTTACTTCAATTTGTAATACCACCCAAAATTGACCTGAAGGATCTCTTATTTACACCCTTCATGGTATATAGGAATATTTATTGTAGCAGGTAAAGCAAAATAGTTTCAGCTACATTAGACATTGTTTTAGCTTGTTTGACATAAGAAAATTATTTGTTCAAATGCCTTAACATTTTATGCCAGTTTAATCCCAACTTCCATTTTTAAGGACACATTGCAATCTAAATACTCAACAGATGAGAATAACTAGCCAGTCTTCTGTATGTTAGATAGGAACTATTCACACAGATCTAGCTACACCCATGGCTTAGGCAACAGACAAATTCATGACATGCAAAGGTACAAGACACTTAGTAAGCTGCAAACATGGTTTCTAGTCCTTTTTGTCTTTAGCCAATTTTTAAGTCTTTTCTAGACCTGATTTGGTCTCATGACTGCATAGGATCTTAAAGTAGGTATTGATTGGGCATACCACAGTCAGTCTGTATAGGATTGGTGGGCTTCAGAAGCTGCTTCTTAGAAGCCATAGTCATGCTTTATTCACATGAAAAATGTGTGCTGGAAGACAACCAGTTAATAATTAAAAAAAAAAAAAATTCTGTGCTGCATTAACCAATATTCTAAATGACTTCCAAAGAAACATTCCTAAATAAAATAATTAACCAGAATGGGCCTCTAAATTTTGATGCAAAGCTGATCAAGACTGCAGAATTCAGCAAGTCTGTGACTCTATACCAGTAAAGTGAAGAAAGTTGCCCAGTCTATTCACCAATTGCAGATATCTCTGCAGGATCCATTTTGTTGCTTGGTTTCCATTTTTCGTTTGGTTCATAGATGCACGCAGTTCTCTGAGTATGACCAGGCTAGTCCCTGCATGTGAAATATGCAAATTTCATGGTAACTTCTTTCTTTGGTCCCACAATGCCCACCAGTTGATTGGCTAGAGCTGTGGATTTTTAAATCATAGCATCTTAATGTCATTTTAGGAATAAGTGATGGACCATCTGTTAGTGCATTAACAAATGGCTTTGACACTCCAGAAGAAAGATACCAGAAGCTTAAAAAGGTAAGCTTATAGCCAGGTGCAGGAAAATAACGGGGGAGCATAGGTCACTTGGCTATTGATCATTGGCAAGAACATGTAAAGTCTCATTTGTGGCTTTATTGAAATTATAGGACCAAAGGGTTTTTCCCATCTTGTGTCTATGGGGGGAAAATGCTTAGTAAGTCTGGCCTACAAGTAGGGGAAGAAAGTTAAACTTTAATCTAGATTTTTAGTGTCGTCCTGAGACTTCTGTAAATCCAAAGATAAGCTGAATTCTGGAACTGATAAATTGATGGTTGAGTACTCCCATAGGGTCACTTTTTTGTTTTAAACAAATATCGTGATACAATTTAAATTGTATTTGGATTTATTATCCACTTTTTTGAATGCAAAATTCACCCAAAGTGGTTTACAGTGCATTAGAATAACGGATAAACAAAAAGCTATTTGCAGCTTTACAGTACATAGTGTAAGCAATTTAAATAGCAACTGGACATGCCAATTTTTGTATCCCCAAATTTTCCAGTAGAGAGCACTGGGCACCCAAGACAGTGAAGGCTAAGCAAAGGACACTGTGCTGTTGTGCAGGGTTTTTGTTTTTCTGTTTATTTTCCCTGAATTTATTATTTGTTATATAATCATCCAAATGTCAAAAAAGCCTATGTAAACCCCTTCTCCCTCATGATTTTCTCCTGTTTTTGTTGGTTATAATTAACATCTATTTCTTTGGGGGAAAATAAACTAAAACTAGCTTTGTGCTTCAGCCGGAATTGCCAAATCTTTGCCATCTTTCAAGGCTTTTTAATCCTAATTGACAAGAGCATGCACATGGTTTGATCTTTGCCCGATGTGCCAAAATTTACTTTGTGTAATTTTCTTGAAGGGAAGTTTCTATAATTTCTGCTGGTACAATATTCATTGTATGAAGAGAAGTTTCTGCAACCACTTCTTTACTTGTATCATGGTGTATTGTAAAAACCTATCCAGTGCTATGTATTTAAGATTTTTTTCATCTAACAGCTTCACCTTCCTTCTTTGTGCTCCTTCCTCAGTCAGACCCTGCTGCAGCTTGGGCTATGGTGCATTGACTTCATTTGTAGCTATAGTCTTGTACAAATCTTCATACCTTTTGTACATTTTTTACATGCTGTTTTAATTTTTTTTTTTTTTTTTTGCTGATCTACACAACAATCTACACTCTCACCTTGAAAGAACAATTATAGAAATATTCCAGACTTAATAAAGAATAAACAGAAGTCTATTTTGAACTGCTGTGTGGCTTGGCTAGGCAGCCAAGAAAACCTATCTGACTAACTTAGTCTGTATATTCAGTAGCAGAAGAGCACTACTGAATGTACCTAGCTCTTCTAAGGTTAATTGGATAAGTGTATCTATAACTTTAGGACAGGTCTTTGGCCTCTCCAGAGTTAGCCAGATAAGTTATCTGGCTAACTCAGCTTCTCCCCGGAGTACCTAACTATATTTAGCTAGCTAAGTAGTTATCTGGCTGAATCCAGGCAGATATCCAGATAAATGGTAGTGGCTGAATAAGTCAAAACGTATCTGGCTAAGAAGTGCTGAATATCTGCCTCAGTCTTGATTGCTATCTCGTTACACCCTTTATGGCAAACCCAAATTAGCTCCTTCAAAAAACTGCATTAACAAGGTACATAATCTAAATAGAACCCTCTTGTTTCCAATCACAGTAATTGATCTGATTGGGTGAAGGATCAAGCTGATATCTTCTGCCTCAAATTCACTTCATAGAAGTCAAAAATTGTATGCTGAACAGAGATACCCAGTACTCTGAATAAGGTTATACCAAAAGGTACAAATTGATAGGGGAAGTTATAAGAACATTTCAATGTTTGAATATTCCTTGGGGCACTGTCCAGTCCATCCTAAAGTGGAAAACGTTTTTGGCATCACCCAGACACTGCTGTGATCAGGCTGTCCCTCTGAAGTCTGTGGCCTCGGGTTAAGGAAACTGCTGTAGAAGGTCACTGAAGCCTATGATTTAACTACATCGTTTTCTGACTGATAAAGGGGGAAAAAAACATTGACTTCAATAAACATGGCTCGTCTGAGAGGGTGACGAGAAGGAAGCCACTGCTGAAGAGAAGCCATATGAGGTGCCACAAGGAGTTTGCTAAGAAATACGTGACACTGCATGCATGCGGGAGAAGGTTGTGCTTGGAGAGCAAAGCAGAACTTCTGGTCTCCATGCTAAGTGATGTGTGGTATAAAATAGAGCATGTTACCCTACTAACAGCATTCCCACACTATAGCAAAATGGTAGCATTTATGTTGTGGGGGATTCTTTGCAGTAGTTGGGACAGAGGCTTGTGAAAAATTAAAGGAAATATGGATAGTGCAAATTACAGACTTAATTTTTGGGTACTTGCCAGGTTCTTATGGCCTGGATTGGCCACTGTTGGAAACAGGATGCTGGGCTTGATGGACCCTTGGTCTGACCCAGTATGGCATTTTCTTATGTTCTTATCCTGGAGGAAAACCTGTTTCAGTATGTCATAGACCTGGGACTGGGGAGAAGATTCACCATTCAGCAGGGCAATGATTCTAAGCACAAAGCAAAAGCAGCAATGGAGTGACTCAGTAAGAAGAAAGTGAATGCCTTTGAGTGACCTAGTCAAAGCCCAGACTGAATCCAACAGAAAATCTATGGCAAGACTGCCAACTTGAAACACCTTGAACAATTCTGCCAAGAATGGGCAAGAGCTGCCATCCCACTATATAAAGTTGGTTGATGCTTACTTTAAATGACTCATGATTGTTACAAAAGGGTCAAGAGATATGAAGACTTAGTGCCAAAAATAAGTCTTGATTGCTTTATTTGGAATATTTCTGTAGTTCTTTCAATGAATATGTAGAGTATGTTGTATAAATCAGTGGGAAAAAAGTCCCTCTTTAATGCATTTTGATGTGTTTTTCAGATGGCAGAATAAAAAATGTGAAACACTTATTAACTCTCTCCCTAATTCTAAGAAGCCATTAGTGATAGTCCTGTCATCAGGTGGGCTCACCTTAGTTTGCATGATCTTTGTCCTATGCAGCTAGGAATTGTTTTGGTAATTAGACCCTGGAGTAGAGGTAAATGCCTCTTTAATCATGACTGGCGTAATTATGTAGGCTACCCAGTGATCCCAACTCTTGTCCAATAATGGTGCTTATTCATTGATGTCCATTACTGGGAGGAATACACGAGGACTTGAAAAAATGATCCCTGTGTCAGGAAGTTCACCATTCCAGAGTTCTGTGGTATCTTGGTTGTACTGTGCCAGTCTTACACTTTTCTTCTTTTCTTTTCCAGCATTCTATGGATTTTTTACTCTTTCAGTTTGGCCTTTGCACTTTTAAATTTGATTACGTAGAAGACAAGTATGTATGTATTTGTTACTATATTTGGTTCTTATATTGCCTATTTTTGCACTGCTAATCACTTTTTTCAATGTTTTCTTTTCCCTGCTCTCTAGGTACATAATAAAATCATTTAACTTTTATATTTTTCCGAAGCCTTTCAACAGAAGTTCACCAGACGTCAAGTTTGTTTGTCAGGTATAGTAGGCAAATGGTGTGATATTTAGTGCACTTGCTTATAGCTACCAGAAATTGTTGCAGTGTATTGTATCTGTGCAAGAGATTGCAGTTTGGTTAAAATCCCAGATTTATTTAGAAGTGGCAGGCTGGAAGTTTTATACAAACTTGCATTAAACCACCTAAACACTTGAGCATGCTATGCAGGTGAAATCAACTCACTGTAAATAACTAGGGTGTTGCTGTGTAATTGTACATTGGGATGTGCTAGGTTTCTGGTGACAGCTTAATTGTGCTGTTAGGTAAGATGAATGTAAAGTTCCATGTCCCCACAGACAAGCTGAGTGGTTTTAACCCACTGCATGCAGGGAGATGTAGTATCTCTATACATATATATCTGTCTGTCGTGATAGTTCGTTGCTAAGACCTTACGTAACGAGTTACTTGGTTTCTCAAGGTTGTCCTAAAACTGTCACATCAGGTCAGTAGGAAATAACCATATTTTCAGATATGTACCAGGGTAGGATTGGCCTTACTGTCACTGTTTTGACATGTCCTCTCTGGTGCTCAGTTCATGTGCCTTAAACTTCCTGATCTACAGTATATACTAAGGCTTTAATGGCCTGTATGTATAGTGACTAACAATTTGCAGGAAACTGAATTGTTGGATCAGAGGTTGTACTATCTTGAAGGTGCAAATATACTGACTTCTGGGTGTTTTGCCTTTCTTGCCCTTTGTTCCCTGTACTTAGATTCGTCCAGTTTGAGAGACTTAGACCATGTGGTCTTTATCTGCCTTCATTACTATGTTACTATGTTATAACTCTATTTGATCCTTCGGGGAATAGTTTCATACTGTGTAATTTAGATGGTTTTTTTTTTCCCTTTGGCATTTCAGAGTTCAAGTATAGACTTTCTGGCAAACCAAGGGTTTGATTTTAATAAAGTTTTTCGGAATGGTAAGTTTATTTTTTAAACTTATTTTTATAAATTGTTTTGAATCTGTTTTATAATTAGCATTTAATATTATGTAGCCTTTGTAGACGGGGCATATCCATCCCTAGTTTGGCCTTTCTGAAAATAACACTGTTTGGGTAAGTGTTACATTGAGGGAGGGGGGGGGGGGGGTTGGTGCAAAAGAGAAAAACTTCCCCTGAGGAAGTGAAGGCAGTTTGCTGTGCTTTTGGCTCCTTACTGTACCAGGCTTGGTGGTATCGGGGTTCTTGGTTTTATAACACTTTAAAGACTGTAGAAGGGAGACAAAAAGTAAATAGTAAACCAAAACACCCAGTAACTGTCCAGATTAAGCAATGGCTGTTGTGTGGTTTTAAGCAGAAACTAATGGTTCATACCAATAGGAATGGTCATGAAGTTATTACCATGGGTAAATTATTACTTATGCTAGGGGCTAACAAATGTTTGGTGTCCAGATAGTCCACTTCTGTGTTTATATTCAGATTTAAAACTATTATTTACATGTGGTATCTTGTATTTTATAGTGAATACAGTGTACTTGTAATTCCCTTATCCTGTTATACCAGTCCAGATGTGTGCATTAACTCCTCCCTTCTGGCACATAGGAAAGGACACACCTCTTTCTGTGACATCGTTAATGGTTGCCATGGTGTAGCTCCAGCAAAAATCTAGTAGTCTGTCTCCAGCAGATGGCAGGACATGACTTGTGCAGTAGGATCGTGACTGCTAGGCTTCAGCCTGGCTTGGTGGAGAATTTTTTGGGGCAGTTCTGCATTTGTTAACCTCTTCCTGCTTTGACAGTAAACTGCGAGCTAGGCTTCTGGTGCTTTCTAGTTAAGCCCCTGTGTAAGGCTCCCAGCCCCAGATGGGATTTTGTTGTGCTTAGTGGAAGCTTGTTCTTGGCACAGGAGGAGTTTGAAGCTGTTCCCCTCCCCGGCTTATTAAAACTTTAAAAAAAAAAAAAAAAAAAAAAGACCATGGAGAAGGTGAGGTGATGAGCTGCTTCTGCTGAAGTAGGCAACTGGAAGAAGGTAGGTCTCCAGTGGATTGGGGGTTTCTTTGTACCTCTGGATGGAGCAACTTATCCTAAGTAACTTTTGAATATTGCTTAATGTGTCGTCTTGAAAATTTAAAGCTGGTGGGTCTTCCCTTTGTTGCAGGCATAAATTGTATAAAGAGGAGATTAATGGCAGTGTAATCAACTTTTATTTATTTATTTTTTAAATCTATAATGAGCTGAAGATGGAAAAACTTAGATACTGGGAGTTCTACAGTTGAAAGACCTTAGCAAGCAACGAATATTGTGCCACTGGTGGTGCAGTTTGGTAGAGAGTTGAGCGTTTGTGTATGGCCAGCACATGATGCAGTCGGATAAAGCTCTGTCTGCTAGTCAAATGGAAATACACATTTTTAAGTGGTCTATATCTGAAATAGGATTAGTGTTTAATTGTATACACAAAAGCAATCCATGACGTTATCAGGTGGTATTAAAACTGGTTATGATTGTTTTCTTTAATAGGAATTCCTTACTTGAATCAGGAAGAAGAAAGACAGCTCAGAGAACAATACGAGGAAAGGCGATACCAGGCCAATGGTATAAGCACAGTGTCCTACATCTCTCCCAACAGTGCAAAGACTCCTGTGAATGTCCCTGAAGAGCAGAAAGCTTTCATTGAGAAAGTGGTGTAAGTTGAATTTTAAATGCGACTTAGGTTCTCACTAAATTGAGCAACTTTTTGCAAAGCATACCTGCTGATCAGGGTCTTGGAAGGCAGTGAGAATGTCCACCAGCCTGATGGCTCAGTGGTAGCATTACCATATGGGAGATCTGCATTACATACCACTTGGTCATCTTGACATTGCATGTCCTGCAGAGATGGTGGTCAGTCGAAGTTTTCTATTACTCCAGAGCGACATCCTCTTGATTCAATAGTACAGTTGTACCAGGTTCTGGAGAGAAATGTAATCTGTGCATTTAAGCCAGAAAGCTATTGTTTTTAATTGGCTAGACTAGATGGGAGTGGAACTAAGGCAGAGGGTTGGAGAAATCCATGTATTAAATAGGTTGTGACTGCCCATTTATGGCAGGTAGCAATTTGATTTTGGAGATTTAAGTAGTCTGAAAGAACTGCTGGACCAAAAATAACATTTGTGGATTCTTGGGTACTAGTACTGGTTTTCAAGGGAAACTTTACAGCTTTCTGCTGAGACTGATGTGCAGACCAGAGCTGGCATTGTTACAATATGGGATATCTTTCTGCTAATCAGATGAAACCAGTCCTCCATTTACTCCCCCTCCAAAAAAAAAAAACTTAAGCAAATGATTTGTCTCATTCCACTTAGGTTTTGCTGTACAAATCTTTGTAGAGCAGTATTCAGTTTGTGTTGAGATGATTTACGAATACCTAAGCATGTAAGATGCTGTAGGTAATGAGCAAAAATGGAAAGTCTGAACGGTAATATTCCAAACAATGGCTAACTTTATTTTTAATTTGAAATGTATGCAAACAGAACTATAGACTACAGAACGTATTGCCTCCAGCTTAAAACATATGGTGGTAATTTTGGAAATGCATGTGTTTTGATAAGTTGCAGGTACACTTTTTTTTTTCCAAAAGGAAATGTTTAACTTTGTAACACCAATCTCAATTCAAAACTTTAGCGATAACGTAGAAGACTTCTTACAAGATAAAGAAAAAACCGTGTTGGAGTTGGAGCCATGTACAGGGTGAGTTCACTTGAGCCCTGTGGAGAGCCTTTGTTTTAGCCTTCAGTCTCTTTTAAAGGTGTCCATGTGCACAGTTGTTCAGTGGTCTTCGCCTCCTCACCACCTGGGTTATTGCTTTTGCTCTAGAAACTTGAGTGTCGATTCACCCACAGTGCTTTCCCATAGAAAGCAAGTGGGAGCCAAATATTGGGTTTTCCTGACTATCTGCTGTTGTGAAAGGGACCTGCTGCTGCTTTTGGTGTATTGTCCATTTACAAGGGCCCAAGAAATATTTGGAGTGAGCAGAAGCTGAAATGTTCATACATTCTGGCTTCATTCCACCTGTACCACTGCCCACAAATGGCTTTTGTGTTCCTCAGGCTCTATCCAGACTTATTCCAGCTCAGGAGTAAGTCTGGCCAACCTTCTGTTTGCCTGTGTAGCTGCCATTATTTCTTGTGAGGGGATACTTATCATTTGATTTTCCTCCCATGGGAGCTAACCTGTCCCACACATCAGCCTGGAATCAGAAAAAGTGGACTGTCCTATCTGGAGCCACTTCTGGTTGCTTTTAAACAGTGGTGTGAAGATTCATTTGTGTGTAGGTGTTGGGCTTCTTGCTATTAAAAAAAAAAACTTTTTATATTTTTTTATTAAATTTTATTAAATGTTTTTTATTAAAATTGCTATTTTTTATTCTTGCTATTAAAAAAAAAAAAAAAAAAAAAAAAAAAAAAAAACTTAAATAAAAAAAAATAAAATTACCTCATGCTGAGGTCAGTCTGACCACTGGCTTTTGTCTTCTACTTTTTTCTTTATGGGACCGATAACATGAGATTAACTAATGTCCGATAAATCATGAAGCAGCTAGCTTTTTCCTTGCCTTAGAAAAGGATGGGCCCCAAATGCCTTAATGACTCTTATCGACCCCTGTTCAGTCTCCTGCACAGCCCTTATGCTAGTCTTGAAGAATAAATGTTTGGATGACCTTCCTAAATAACTGTTTGCCTCTGCCTTCTTTCTGATCTCAAAATGGTGAATCATTCCTTGCAGTGTAACTTTATGGTTGCTGATTTTTCATGGGGGGGGGGGGGGGGTGTCTGACTAACTTTAGTTTCCATGTAAAGATCTGTTTTAATTGAGTTTTGAAATGGAAGGTCTTTTCTTCATTAGCTGTGAATGTTCTGTGATATTAACTGCTGTTCATAAAACTGGGCATTGGCTCAGTTTTTTTAGGAACAAAATATGTAGCAATATAACATTGTAAAAAATGTTTTATTTGTTTTTGATTAGATACCAGAGGAAACTTATTTTTCAGACATTAAACTGGAAGTAAGTATTTAAACTTTGCTCTCTATATTCCTGCTTTTGATGAATAATCTTACTGTCTGGAGATGTTCTGTTTTGATGATAACTAGTTGGAAGTTCAGGGTTTCATTCCTGGAAGCACTTGGTCTGGGCCTATTGGTAACATGTACATTACTATATACCAACGGAAGGTTTGTGTACTATCAGAGTACCACTAAATATACTTTTCTATTTACATTAAATTAAAAATAGAATCGCTGATTGGTTACATGTAGTAGCCTATTTGGTACATTTAAGTTAATGTGTGTAGAGTATATGCTGTTTAAAATATTTGTAATACAAAGACACCTTGATTCAAATTACACTGTCAGGATAGCAGAGTGAGGCTTCATAAGTATTGCATCAAACTATTGCCAGTAAAATGAAGTCTGCTTGTCTTTGTTCAGATACCCAAGAGGCATTCATGTTGAGACACTAGAGTCTGAAAAGGTAATATGGGGTGGTTTTGTGCATATCTTGATGGGACTACACCTTATTTTATAAACCACATAATGTTTAGAATGATCTGTCTCCCATATTTACTGCTAACATTTTTAATTCTTGAATGGTGCCAAAGCCACCTTGTACAGTATGTATAAATATTAGGATGTGGTGAGAGAGAGGCTTGACTGGATTGAAGGGTATAGACAGGGGGACCTGTATCTGTGCTAGAGGACCTGCACGTTGGAGGAAGGCTAAAATTTAACTAAACCACTGGCTTGGAATAACTTCTGATACTTGGGTTCTTGGCATTTATAATATAAACCTCTAAAGCACTGATTCAATCTTTGTGTATTACATAATTTAAAATGTTTCTTATTACATTTAGAATTCCAAAAACTTCCGTAAAACAATATTCTTCAAAGCAATACTTAAGCAATGTGAACAGGGAAAACCTCAGACAGCACCCCTCAAAATAAAAAAATAAAATAAAAAATCCAGACTCTTGAGGTGCTCAGTCAAACTGCATCACATCGCAAAATTAGCTTAAATCATTCAGCACTGCATGTTCTTAATATTTGTTTATAATTTTAGCATTTCCTTTCTACACAAATGCATAGGATAAATTCTTTTTTTTAAAAGGAAAAATACAAATTGGTATCTATAATTTGAAAGGTTGCAGAATATGCCTATTGGTCATACCTACAAATTGCCCACCAAAACTCACTTGATCAGTATCTTGACACTAAGAATTGCTAGAAAAGGAGCTAGTCTCCTCTTGAACAGTGGAGTTGAGCCCATTCTAATAGGGGAAAGAGGATGAGCATTACACTGTAAGTACTTCTGATCCTGGTAAGACTGGACTCTGTCCCTTATACCTGAGGGCTTCTGAAAAAATTTCCCTGGGCACCTTAATTCCTTTCTCAAATGGGATTGGCTACATTCTAGATCTGAAGGATGCTTAAACATATATATATTTTCTGAAACCTGGAAATTTCAGACTTACCATATCCAGTATCACATACTGCCTTTTGCTCTGGCATGCGCATTACATATATTCACAAGTCTTGCGGTAACATTTCAGTAACATAGAAACAGAGAAATGATCCACCCAGTCTGCCCAACAAGCTTATGCCAGTATCTGCTGCACTGTGCAGGTTACCCCCATGCTTATCTGTTTCCCAGACCATAAAGGTCAGGATCATCTGCTGTTTGAATCTAGTTTCTCTTAACCGTTGCCGTGAAAACGGAGCAATGCTGGCGTTGCATCAAAAATATGTTGCCACTTTGCAAGCTGTTATCTGGTTTAGGAATAACATACACGCTGACAATGTTCAGATGCTGCTTCCTGTTAAAGGAACCATTGAGAATACTTACATTGTTGGAAATCTATATGTCCTCAATACAATTGCTTATGCACATGAAATTAGCACTAAATCAAGACTGAAATAATGTTAGTCTATTGCTTAAATACACTAACTTCCTATAAAATAGGTTCTTCTGACTTTAGGTTAGTTAATTCTACACAGGATTTAGGGGTGATTTTGGATAGTGAACTAGAAATGAAAATAATATGATCAGAGATGGTTTTAAGAAACTCCATATTTTAAAAAGACTTAAACCACTTCTATATTTTAATGATTTTAGAACAGTTGTACAAGTTTTGATGTTTTCTAAGCTTGATTATTGTAACGCTCTTCTTTTTGGTCTTCCATATAATTCTGAGACCACTACAACTACTAGAGAATGCAGCTGCAAGAATTCTAACTGGTGTTTAAAAAAAAAATCATATCACAATCTTAAAATTTGCTCTGGTTACTGATAAAATATAGAAATGAGTACAAAGTCCTTTGCTCAATACACATCAATAAACAATGAGAGAATAGAATGGTTAAGTGCTTCTTTGCAGATTCATACTCCACAGTGCAATCTATGATCAGCGAATAAAGGTTTGTTAGCTATTCCTTCGGTTAGATCTGCCCATTTGAGTAAAGTCAGGGACAAGAGCAATATCTTTAGCTGGGCCCAAGTTATGGAATTCCCTTCCTCTTGATTTAAGACTACAGTCAAATCATCAGATATTCAAAAGATTTAGACATGGTTATTTACACAAGCGTTTGGAGGTAACTTAAGGGAGTTGTACTTTATTAAGGGTTGAGCTTTGAGAGGTTGATTTTATTATGATTGTATCTCTTACTGTTTTATTAAATGATTTGTGTTTTAATTTTATTTTTAGGCGAGGACTGATTTTAATTGTAGCTTTTATATTTGTTTAAATGGGCATTGGGAATAGTTATGATGGATATCAGAATATTGGTATTCAAAATAATATAAATATCAGGCTTAGTGATTAAGGGGTAGCAAGTGCAACATCAGCCAGTTACTCCCATGTTTTCTTCCCCAAACTGTAAGTCAGGACCCTCATTGGTTGCTGTCTGAATCCAATTCCCCTTTTTTCACTGCTGTTAAAGCAGAGAGCAATGATGGAGTTGCATTAACAGTATCAAGGCTTATTGGGTAAGGGTAGCAACTGCCACACCAGCAGGTTACCCCCATGCACTATTTTCTTTATTTCCATCCTCTAGACTTTAGGGATCCACAGTGTTTATCTCATGCCTCTTTGAATTCATTTGTTTTCGTCTTCACCACCTCTTCCAGAAGGGCATTCCAGGCATTAATTACCCTGTCCGTGAAGAAATATTTCCTGATACTGTTCTGAATCGTCCTCCTTGGAGCTTCATTTCATGACCCCTAATTCTATTGATTTCTTTCCAACAGGAAAGGTTTGACCCAGAATGGCATATCTTATGTTCTTCTTATGTAGGATTATACCTCCTGTTGTCAGACTACCCAGATACCGGACTGGGCTATTTCTTAGGGAATGATACTTAGAGCCATATGCTTGGCAGGCAAGAATGACCTTGTGCATGAACTGGTTTGAATCCTGGAACCCCATGTGTAATCTCTAAATGGTGGGGGAAACAAACTAGATATTCTGTAAGTGGGGCATGCCCATCGTAGATCTGTTTGTATCTACTCTATATAGAGGTCCCACTCTTCCAGAAAGAAGATTCAAGGCAAACTAGTCATGGATGCTTTTGCTGTAAATTGGGGTCTGGGTCTGCTGTATGTGTAGCCTCTCTAAAGGCAGGGACCTTGAAACTCAAGAGACAAGGGACTATGATTTTCCTAGCTCCCTATTGGCCAAGACAGATTGATTCCCAGTCCTCTGAGAGATGTCACTGGGGAATTTCCCAATCTGACTGGATCCATAGTACTCATTCAAGGTTGGACTATTGTGCCAGCCTAACATCGGGTCCCTGACTCTCACAGCCTGAATGTAGAGAGTAACTCTACAATCCCTAGATCATCTTGAAGATGTGGTGGTAGTCTTGCTTCTAGGAAGGACTCCATGAGGAAGTCCTATGCTTCAAAGTAGAAGGGGTTTGTCTTCTGGTTGAGGTACAGGCTCAATATACTTCTGCTCCACACAAACTGATTCCCTGTACGTTCCTGGATCAGTCCAGACAGTGGGTTGAGCCTCCTGTCCAGCAGATGGAGACAGAGAAAAACTGAAAGGGTATCCTATATCAGGACAGTGCTCACCTTGCCCCCTCAGTATTTGTCTCCAGCAGATGCAGATAGTTGAACCTGCGATTCCCTCCTTTTAGCTCTATTTCTTTTCTTTTGGTACGAGGTTGTTTTCTTCTCTTGCCACTACTTTCACAAGATCAAGCAAGTATTTCCTGTAAAAAAAAAACAAAAAACTAGACAGAAAACAGTATTTTATCTCCACAGGAGACCGTTTTGTCTCGTAACTCGGTCCTAGGGGGGATTTTCCCCTTGAGTACTCAGCCTAGGACCTCCTGTTCCTGGTGACCCTTTATTCTCCCTGCCTAGGGGTGATACTGGTGGTCCAGTCACCCCCCCCTTCTTGTGCCTGGCTGACCGTAGAGATGTGATATGCCTCGGGTCTTCTGAAGTAAAATAAAAAAAAAAACAGGCATTTCCTGCGATTGTTTTGGTCCTGCAGGCAGGGGAGGTTTCGGAGTGGGGCTTCTGAGCTCAGTTCAGGCAGGCACAGCTGATTTCTTCCCTCCACGGCAGTTAGCTTCACTAAGATATTCTGATAGGTCACCTAAGTGTAATTGGTGTGTACCATCATTTTGTGAAAAGTAAACCCATCTCTGTTCAGCCTTTAGTTGTCCTTTTATGCAAGGCTGGCTTCACTTGAAGCCTTCCACCTTCATAGGATCTGTTTGGTATTGAGCAGTTGATATATAGACTCGGGACCTTTTAATCCTGTGAGCTGATGTGTGACCCATGTCACATTGTTTTGTGGCAGTCATTTTGGCTAGCAGATTCCATAAGCCCCAGGCCCTAGAAACTTATCCATTGTATATGAAGGTTTTTTCATGTTAGGATGCATGTGCAGAAGCACCCTAAATTCAACATTTTTCTCAGACTTCATGTCCACAAAAGTGAACAAGTTATACAGTTTGGACTGCAAAAGAACCTTAACCTGAAACCCTTAAAGTCCACCCAGCTTTTTGATACCAAAAAGGCTGGCATTGCCAAGCACACTCGAGTTGGCTAGCAGATGGCATCTTCTGTTAAACCCTGGCAGGTCTGGATCTGTTGGGTCATGTCAAAGCTGATAGAATCTGAGCTATAGAGGTGTCTGTAATCCACCTAAGGCCCCTACCATGGAGGACTACAAAACTGCAATATGGAGTTACATCCGCACATCACATTATTGCTTGGGTAGATTTGGCAAGTCTATCCTGCAGAATCGGAGGTTTAGAACCTAACTCATCCCAATCCCAGGACCATTATTTTGGTTCTAGCTGCTTCTATTAAAAACGGGAAAACAAATGGCCAGCTGTGAGGAAAAGTTGTTTTTTTTTTTTTTTTTTTTTTTGCACATTACCACTGTATTTGGCATTTTTAGTTTGTTTGGGGCAGACTGTAGCTAGGGTTTCCTTGCTTATGAGGACTGCCATCCTGCTTGCCCTTGGAGAAAACAGGGAATGGATATCAATTTTCTCTACCAAGATAGTATCTCAACTGAAGGTATCTAATTTGTTGAGATCCTGGGGCAGTTTTAAGCAGGCTGTCTCTTTTTCAGAAAGAACGCTATATCGTCATTAGCAAGGTTGATGAAGAAGAACGGAGACGAAGAGAGCAGCAGAAGCAAGCTAGAGAAGAGGTGGGAGGCTTCCTACTAGATTGTAGGCTTTTTTTATTTATTTAGAAACTTCAGGATATTGCCATCTTTTAAACTCTTGACCTAGGGGACTCATACCATTTTGAGGTTTTTTTTTTTAAGCATGTCTTTCCAAATGATGCTCATGATGGCTTATGGCATTATTGGATTTCAGTTACATGGGCCCTAAATTTGGCTTTCCTGGTTCTCAGCCCATCGCATTAACCCTTGACCCATTCCTTCAGCTCAAAGAGCAGCTAAGCATTCAGACATGGTTTTCGCCAAGTTGAATGGTTGGTATCACTGTTACCTATAGCACTGTGTGCCGTGAACGCTTTTTTTGTATAAT
This sequence comes from Rhinatrema bivittatum, assembly GCF_901001135.1. Classification (NCBI taxonomy): domain Eukaryota; kingdom Metazoa; phylum Chordata; class Amphibia; order Gymnophiona; family Rhinatrematidae; genus Rhinatrema; species Rhinatrema bivittatum. Next base: position 23,964,320 of record NC_042628.1, on the reverse strand, counting down.
TTTTTAAAGTATTAAGTGGACTGTTTTAACTTCCCATGTTATCCCCAACAGATACTTATTGTACAGTGAAATTACAGATGTCTCTCTATTCTATGAACATTCCCTGGCACATATCACTCATTCAAGGTCACATGATGCATCAGTTCTTTAGATATTCAGTTATATCCAATTATTCAGCAATTCTTAGGTCACCTTCAACATTTTTTCCCATAGCCTAAAATAACCCTGTCGAAATGTGGGGGGCACTTTCTTAGCATTTCTAAAGCTGGGTGCCATTGACTTCCAGACAATGGCAGAGGGCACTTCATCATGCCAGTAGGACAAGATTGTCTTTCTTTGCTGTTGTAAGTGAAACGGCAGTGAACTTTTTCCCACCACCAGGCAAACAAATAGCCCCCTCTCGAATAGATGCACTTTACTGTCCCATTGGACAGACCTTTCCTACAGCTGTTTTAAGAGCTCACATCTGTCTCAAGAACATTTCTGAACTTATTTTTCTATTCTTAGGAAGAACTAAATGATGCTGTGGGGTTTTCCAGAATCATTCATGCCATTTCCAACTCTGTAAGTTAACTTATCTTTCTCATTTGTTTAATGTAATCAATCTGATACAATAACTTTTGTTGTTTGCCTGCTTAGGGTAATCTCTTCCCATAAATTCAGAATAGGCAAAAAGTCCTAGTGAATCATTAAGTGTTTAAATCAATTGCACTGTAACACTACATGTTTAAATCTTTATTTTCAATGAATCATGAAAGACTAAAACATTTTGACACCACAAAGGCCATGTGTATTGAGCATTAATCCCATAGACCCAAAATGGGGACTTGCACTTCAGTGTATCAGACTCAGGTGTAGAAGAAATTTGTCACCCATTTAGCTAACATTACATTGGATCTTATGGTTCTACAATCTAACTCTGTTTTTAGTAAGCATTAAGAACACCTTGTCAGAATAATTGGATATCTAGAAGTGAAGACACTTGCTGCTATCCCTTTAGGATTTGGTTTTGTACAGAAAGTCATACTGCTTGTTAATTTCTATAAGTTTTGTCTTTTTTTTTTTTTTTTTTTTTTTAGTTAAAGGTTTGAGGTCCCATTTTATGGAATGCTCTTCCATTAGCAACTCATGAGATTTCTGATTGTTTAGGAAGCAGCTTAAAAGCCTTTTGCTTTTCTCAAGTCTCTGGTAGTTAAAATGCTTAGATGTATTGCAGTTCTGCAGTTTTATTGTATGACTTTTCTTAAGTGTTATGTAATATGTTCTGAACTACTTGTCTGGGTAGGTGGAATATAAATATTTTAAATATTAACCCCCCTCCGTGACACTGGGCAGGGAATCTTTGAATTCCATGGGAATTTTTTTTCCATAAGAGATGGCTTGCAGATAGGTTTCTCACTTTTAATTATACTGACATACTGTAGTATAATATGAGCCCTCTGGATACTGTGGATTATTTAGCAACTTTTCCTGCTTCTGATCAATTTCTTTTTTTTCCCTCAATAGGCAAAGCTTGTTGTGGGACACAACATGCTCTTGGATGTCATGCATACCATTCACCAGTTCTTTTGTCAGCTGCCTGAAGTAAGTGGTTAATGTAGTTTGGTTTTTTTTTTCTTCTTCTGCAGCTATCTGTTCTGCCCACAGCACTGTACTGGTAGCTTGTAATTTCTTTGATTTCCATTGTTTTGTATCTTTAGCTATAGGGCATAAACCTTCTTTACATTTGGAATAATTTCTGCTCCAAAGTCAAACTTACTCTTATGTTGATGTGCTGCTTTTAATTTACCCAGAAGCAATGATTTTATGATCAGCATACAAAAAGGGAACTTCAGAACTACCTAAGAATTATTATTATTATTATTATTTTTAATTTTTATAGACCGAAGTTCTTGTAGGAACTACAAATCAATCCGGTTTACATACAACTTTTAAATGCCCAAAAAGAGTAGTGGGCTTTACATAGAACAGTTGATCAATAAAACAGGTAACAATAGAACTAACAATAAATTATGGAACAAATAGAATAGATAACCAATTAAACATAGTAATGTAGTAATAAATATTATATAGAAAAAAAAAAAATATAAGAGATAGAGTAAATGGAGTGTGAGTAAAGTATAAATACAAAGATGAAAGAGCTCAAATTAAGGTACAGTTGAAAAAAATTGTAATAGGAAAAACAGTGAGAATGACATTCAGAATTAAGATGGCAAGTCAGTCCTATAGCTGTAAGCTTTCTCCCTGTTTTCTAGCCTCTCTGAAAAAAGTCCCTTCCTTTTACTTAACTATTTATACCTTTTAAAAACACCCCCATTGTAATGTAACCTGTAAATTACTTGTATATTTGTAGCTTACTCTGCACTAACCTATATGAAAGGAGCATAGCTCTCAACCTAGTCACAAATGGATTGTTACTTTTAGCCTTATTTTCTAAGGCTATCGTACGCTTGCGCTACCAGCACAAGCGTGCGATAGCCTTAGAAATCGTAGCGCACGCCTGCGAAGGGGACTCCCGGCGCGCGCACAGGCGAGTGGCCCGTGCGCGCGATTCAGTATTTAAATTAGGTCCAGCGGTAGAAATGGGCAAAAGGAGGCGCTAGGGACACTAGTGCATCCCTAACGCCTCCTCTTGGCCCGGAGTGGCGGCTGTCAGCGGGTTTGACAGCCGAAGCTCAATTTTGCCGGCATCGGTTCTCAAGCCTGCTGACAGCCACGGGCTTAGAAACCGGATGCCAGCAAAAGGGAGCGTCTGGTTTTCAACCAGACAGCTGCTGGCCAACTTTATTTAAAAAAAAACAAAACATTTTTGCTTTTTATTTACCCTTTGGGACCTCAGACTTAATATCGCCATGATATTAAGTCAGAGGGTGCACAGAAGCAGTTTTTACTGCTTTTTCTGCGCACCCTCTGTGCACTTTCCTGGTGCGCGAAGAAATTAGCACCATTAGTAAGCGCTCTGCTGCAAGCTTCCCCAAATATAATGGCTAATTCAGCCTGCTTATAGACATAAAAAGCAAGTTTACTTACCGTAAACTGTTTTCTATAGACAGCAGGATGAATTAGCCATAGAATGCCCACCTGCCTCCCTGGAAAGTAGACTGCATAGCTAGAATTAAGTCTGATAGACTGAAGAGGCTCATGAGGCAATGCCTGCACAGAACAACCACTCAAAGCTCTACTAGTTTGGAAAGAAATTCTTTTGGTGCTGCCAGATATCACCCACATGTAATGGGGCTACTTGAATACCTAGACAAAGTTCACAGAACTTAGAAAATCCAGTGGTAACAGGGGGCAGTCCTGCGCTAGCCGGCAGTGATCACACAGCCACTGTGCGATCGCTGCCAGCGACGTGCCGAATAACTACACCATAAAAAGTGTAATTTGGCATGAAATAGGCAGCAAAAAGGCTCCTTATCTTTTCGCTGTCTGTGCCGTCTTTGTGGAGTCGGCCCCGGTGATGCCCCAACTCCTCTTCCGGGGCAGACTCCGCCCTGATGTCCCCTTCACAGGCGTGCGCTACGATTTCTAGCTATCGCACGCTTGTGCTGGTAGCGCAAGTGAACGATAGCCTTAGAAAATAAGGCTAAATAATCCATTTGTGACTAGGTTGAGAGCTACCTCCTTCCCTTTCCATTTCTCGGCTACGGACTTGCTGTTCCGGGAGTGGGATACCCCGGACCTCAGATTGAAAATGAGTAAAGATGAGATGCTGTTCTATTTTATTTTTCACACGCCCTTGTTGTAATGTAATGCCTTAACAGCAATTGTTCCGTTATAATGGAAACCGATTTTGATATCTTTATCAAGAATGTCGGTATACAAGAATTTTAAATAAAGCCATGGATAAGCTATATCCTCTGCTGGAAGATGCTTTAGAGCTGCTTTGAGTGCCCAAGGTGGATGCGTTGGTATCCGTGGTCACCAAGAAGACCACGATCCTAGTCACAGGGGCCACAGTGCTCAAAGACCTCCAAGACAGGAAGCTGGAGTTGCAGCTTAAGATTTTTGAGGTATCTGCTCTGGGAGTGCAGGCAACCTTGTGCAGTGATTTTGCCTTGAGAGCAGGCCTCCGCTGGGTTCAGCAGTTGCAGGCCAATGCGGATTTCTTGGATGAGGCTGCTCAAGCAGGCCGTCTAGAAGCTTCAATGGCTTACAGTGCTGAGGCACTACGACCTATTGAGGATGTCTGCGAGATCCATGGTATCTGCAGTCTCAGCTCTGAGAATCCTGTGGTTAAACTGGTCTGAAGTGTCCTCCAAGGCACAGCTGGGTTCTTTACCTTTTAAGGGTAAATTGTTTTTAGGAAAGGACTTGGAAGATTTTATTCAATCTCTGGGAGAGAATAAGGTTCACTGCCTGCCGGAGGGACAGGCCCAAGTCAAGAGACTTTCTTGTCCCGGGCCAGATTCAGAGGGAATCGGCGCTTCCGACCAGCTAGAGTTCCCAGTTCTTCTTTTCGTCAAGACACCAACTAGGCAATAGTCCTGGTCCCAGCCCTTTCGGGACAGAAGATTCGGCAGAGCCAGGAATTCCCAGTTTACTTCGGGGGCTAAGTCTTCACATTGAAGGGGTTCCGGTCCATTCCTTGGTGCTTGCAGTAGGGGCAGACTATCCCTATTTTTCGAGGAGTAGGCCAAGGTAACAACGGACCAGTGGGTGCTGGCCGTGATAAGGCAAGGCCACGCCTTAGATTTTGCATGGCGTCCTCGGGACAGGTTTCTCATCTCTCCCTGCAGTTACGCAACCAAGTGAAGAGTGGCCCAGGAAACTTTGCAGTGCCTGTGGCAGTTAGGAGCCATCGTCCCAGTACCTCCAGAGGCAAGAAGGAAGGGCCATTATTCCATTTACTTAGTGGTGCCAAAGAAAGAGGGATCCTTTCAGCCCATTCTGGTTCTTAAACGAGTGAACAGATGCCTCAGGGTGCCATGTTTTCACATGGAAACGCTCCAGTCAGTCATTGCCTCGGCGCGAAAGGGAAAGTTTCTGGCGTCCCTGGATCTCAGGGAGACATACCTTCATATAGGCTTCCAGTCGGATCACCAGAAGTTTTCGTTTTGCGATACTGGGTCAGCATTTTCAGTTTCAAGCACTGCCCTTTGGGCTGGCCACTGCATCCAGGGTGTTCACCAAGGTAATTGTAGTTGTGGCAGCCCATCTCCAGAAGGAAGGGCTGCTGGTACATCCCTACCTGGACGACTGGCTGATTCAAGCGAAGTTGGAACCACTGGCCCAGTTGGCAGTTCACAAGGTACTCTAGCTACTTCAGTTGCTGGGCTGGGTGGTCAATTTATCCAAGAGCAGGCTTGTGCCCTCTCAGTCCTTGGAGTATTTGGGGGCTCTATTCGATACACAGCAGGGCAGAGTATTTTTCCACAGAATGCATTTCCAAATTGCAGGCTCAAGTAAGAGCCTAGTTACTCAAGCATCCTCCCAGGGTCCTGGATTACTTGCAAGTTCTCTGCTCGACCTCAACCTTAGAACTGGTTCCCTGGGCCTTTGCTCATATGCGGCGTTTACAGTCCGTGTTGCTTTCCTGCTGGTATCTAGTCTCCAAACTGCTTCTTCCTCTCCCACTGACGAATGCAGCGTGGTCCAGTCTCAATTGGTGGCTGGTAACAGACAATCTGACTCATGGAGTTCCCCTGGAGGTGCCAGACTAGACAGTGGTTACCACAGATGCCAGTCTCTCTGGTTGGAGGGGGGGGGGGGGGGGGCGGTATGCCGGAGGAAATCTGTACAGGGATTTTGGTCTCCAGAGGAGTCGGTCAATCAATAGTCTGGAGACTTGAGTGGTGTGGTTAGCATTACAAGCTTTTCATCCTCTCCTGCAGGGGAGGTCTGTCTGGTGGATAGATATGTAAGCAGAAAGCATTGTGCTTTGAAAAACTTTATTGCCAAAGTTGTCTTAGTTTGTGGTCTCTTCCTGGGGGAGAAATTGAATTTGACTTTCATAAGTACAAACTTAAATTGTAAGCCCTCTGGGGATAGGGAAATGCCTTCAGTACCTGAATGTAATCTGCTTTGAAGTGCCAAAAAATGGAATATAAATCAAATATAAAAAAAAAGCAGGCTCAACCACTGCAGACTGAGGCAGTTGACACCAAAGCCTGGTGTTTGCTGAACTCTTTAAGGTCTAACTTTCTAGCTGTAGGAGTGCCTGAAACGGGAATTTCCCATATTCTATCTGTAGAACATTGAATATGTGAACTGGAAGGACTTCTAGTTCAGCTGGAGTATCCAGTATCTGAAGAAAGCTAAGAAGCTCAGAATGGCACTCTTTGTATATATGGCTGTCCAGCACCGTACCCAAAATTTCCATGAATTTAGAGTAGGTGAAATCCTCTGGGGACAAGGTGTGGCCTGAATGATCCAGAAATGGATCAGAGGCTATGCAGGTAGTCTTCATCCAAACCTAAGGGCACTGACTTACTTATCCAGGACTCCAGTGATGAAAAGGGTGACCCAGGAGGTGGTTCTGTGTTTACTTTTATTTGATTTGTTTTCCACAATTCACTAAGTTCATGGCAGAATACAATAACTTAACATGTAGAATAAAACAAGCAAATATGGCTTGCTGTATATTCATAGAGAGCTATAGTACATTAGGGAAGAGATGTTGTGGTTCATTGAAAATGATGCTTAAAGCCACTAGCTGTAGAGTTTAACTGCTATAAATAAATCTTAGACCTTAAGATACTTTATGGAGAGGAAGAGTGCCAGGCAAGACTCTAGCATAAACTCCCTCTCAAATGATTTTACTGATAACATTACATAATGTCAGTTGTATATTTCTAACCCCTAAACTAGGTTACATAATTATCAAAATTTGATTGGCATTCTGTTATAGAAAAAAATCTGAATGGCCTTATGGTAATTTGCTTTCATTCTCCAAGTTCATTAATCTCGTATGTAAATGTTTTCTTGGAATTTGCCCACATTAGCAACATTGTACTTGTTCTAAGAATATTTTCTATAATCTTAGATGGAATGTCAATTGGCCTCATTCTTGTTTTAGTTCTAGTTATGCTTCTATAATCTTGGAAGGAATGTAAACTGACCACCTATCATTTCAAAATGTTCTACAGCCTTGTATTTCAGCATCTTTTGCCTAGGAAAAACAAGTGTAAGGTTGACACGGTTAGTAATTACAAAACTGCTTATGATCAAAAACCCAGGATAGGTTTGTGCATGAGAATAGGTGGTCTGTTGGGTGAGCGGGATTATGAAGTATACCTGTCCTGCAGCTTCCAAGAGAAGTCCTTCCACCCTTAGTTAGGTGGGGTGAGTGCCCTGTTTATTGGAGGGGCAGCAGCAACCTGACTCCTTCCTCCAAGTCAAAGATGGGCTGTGTATAGCTGTTGACAAAGGCTGTCGATAGCCTCTATGGGGTAGAATGCTTAAATGCTTTGGATAACTTGGTATGCTTCAGGTCTTTGGAGACCATTGAGGAATTTGATGCAAGACAACAATATTGCGGTCATTTTATCTCCAACACATTCCAACCCTGCAGTTCTGGCCTGAGCAGATAAAGGAGTTTTTCAGGAGCTCTTGCTAAACTTTCCTGGTGTGGCAAACGCAAACTGCGGGATGAGGACTTACTGCGATTCCCAGAGGGATTTATGCAGTTTTGTGATACACCCTAGAATACGGCAAGAGTGGGGACATCTCTCCACAGGCATAGCAGTCCTTTTGATCATCTTCTGGTCCGAAGCATCGGTATCATAGTTCATGGCCATCTGAGGGTCATAATTTTGCCACAAATACAACTTTTTAAACCTGCTCACCATTGACTTTCTTCTGGTTTGCTTTAATGTTTTTTTTTTTATTACTAAAAAGTGCTGATGAGGGGTTGCAGAAGCAGTAATGCAACAGGTTTTTGTTTTTTTTTTTTTTTTTTTTTTGAGGCAAATAAGAATTTTGAGAAACTGAGACAGAGTACATATCCATGCTGTGCTTGGACAAAAAAATGACTGAGGTTCACAAGGCAATGCTAGCTCAGGAACTCCCATAAATGCTCAGAGCTCAAAACTGTATTAACTTGGAGAGAAGTCCATTCAATGCTGCCAGATGAAATCACCCACTGCTTCTTGACGGAAAGAGAAGAAAAATCTGTTAAATTTTGTCTTTAGAGGACGCCACATTTTTTATGAAAACAAGACATGGTACCTTTCTGGTTTCCAGACAGACTTAATGCTGTTTCATCTGGTGCCTTGTTTACTGTAGTGTAAACTGTGATGCACAGCAGCAGGGATATCTTAGAAAATATTTCCTGCTAAGACATAGCTCATATTCTGATTTATTTTTATTTCATTTATATTCCACCTTTCGGACATTGCAAAGCAGTTTGCATTCAGGTACTGTAGATAATACTGGTAACTACTAGTAAACATTTTATACAGTGCTGTAAAGACCTATGAGCTGTGGGGGCTTACAAACTAGACAAGACCAACTTGTAGCCTCTGGACTAAATCAGTAAGACCATGATTAGAGAACAGGTTTCAAAATCCTAATAGACTAAAGGCTTTTTTTTTTTTAGGTTGGGTTAAAATGAGGACATGCTACAAGAAATCAGGCCTCTGCCACGCTAAATAAATAATAAAAAAAAAATATATCTATAAGAATTCACAGGTTGAGCAGGTGTGGGGCAGGGGAGGGTGGGCATTAGACTAAGCCAGATCTATGCTTTAAGGCAAGCTGAAGTTCTTTCAGGTGTGTGTAAGAACACCTACACACAACTGAAAGTCACCTAAAAGCGAAATCGCTTTCTTATTTTTTATCATAATTAAGTATTAATTTGAAACTGTATAAAACATGATTATCCTATGAATCATATAAATGGAAATTCCAATCCACTTTCCATATAGAATATATTATTGAAACATGTAACCAAAAAATTGAGTGGCACCCTCTAGATAAATTTATAAACCAAACTTATGTATGTGCCTAATTGTAAACCGTTGTGATGGTGTATTACTAAACGATGGTATAGAAAAGTTTTATAAATACTATTGTGATTAGATATTTCTATTGTGCTGGTAACACCTTGCATATTTAAACCTTGGGTTTTTCTTCACTGTTTGGTTTTGTCTTTTTATTGGAAATGTGCAATAGAACATAAAGTTCTATATTTGTACACATTTCCTTTTTCTTAACATGTACACCCCATCTTTCAGATTTTAATCCATTTATAGTCTTCTAACATAATTTGAAACCAAAATAACCCCTATGATTCATTTACTCCACCCATACGCCAACTCAAGTGAAATACTCTTTCAAATAGTTTTAACATTACTATATGATTAATGCCATCAATTACCACCAATTAACTTGTATAAGTAGAGTATACCAACTACTTTGTTTCTGTTGGTAGCCTATCAATAGAACTGCCCCAGAATAGTAATAAAACATCTCGTTTTGGGGGCTGGCTCAATGTCTGTACTGTTCACTGCCATATAGAGATCTTGGGTTTGATTCCTGAGTCAAGTCTTCTGCTCTCCAGACTGAAGATGCCCCAGTCTTTAATGTTTGGGCTCCCTTTATTATATGAGACTTGTCAGGGGAATTGGATAACTCTCTTCTCTCGCTTGTATCTTCTCCTTTTCAGTCCAAACTTTCTTATGTATATTAACATGCAATTTGGAATATACTGGTTTTCTCTTTTGGGAAATCGTACTCTGGTGCAGCAATATTTCTTTTTTTTCTGTATTCTATTGTGTAGAGAGAAACCTGCAAAAAAGCACATTGACTTGTAGGCTTGTTTCTATCAAACTCTTATGTAGCCTGTGTTTCTACACATGCAGCTGCTGATTAAAGAAAACGACATCAAACCTTTCCAATTTTGAAAAGTTTACCTATCTTTTATTTTAAATTTCAGGATGTCAACGAGTTTAAAGAAGTAACAACATGTGTGCTTCCCAGGTAGGCTATCTCTTCCCATAGATTGTCAGGTCTCCTTGGCAGAGGGTTTTTATCGCTTAACCCTAAGGTCCAAGGCAATGTACAAATAACTGTATACAGAACAAGAACATCAAAATATACAAAACATCCTTCCAAGTTTAGTTATAGTGCTACTCCCCTTTGCCCTTATTTGATAGAAGCTCCTTTTCTGTAAAGTAGGAAGTTAGCTGCCAGTTTTCTGAGGAATATAGTTGGCTAAATAACTCAAATGGCTAGGGAAGAGGCTCTTAAAATTGACCAGGCTGGGCATAACCCATGCATTTAGACTGGTCTGGCTGGATTCAAGGCAAGGAAACTTAAGAACTTTTTTTTTTTTTGCTCAAATGTATGCAAATCTCATGTGGAAATCCTAACAGACCTGTTTGGCACCTGAGGACCCTAGTGTGCTATTCCCTATCCTAGTGCAAACCTGCCCTAAAGTAGAAAGGAAAATCTTTGAATCTTAACTTTAGACTTCCCATCGGTCTATAATGCTGTATATGGGCACACATTGTCAGTCCTATCATAACAGATATGTATGTTGGTCATTGTGCTGCACAATGTGTTTTCTTGCAGGGTAACGTTTGATTTTGATACTCAAAATTTTCACAGGTGTAGGAAATGGGTTTAATCTTGCATGAATTTAAATGCTGTTGCTTTCTAATTCTTAGACTACTGGATACCAAATTGATGGCGAGCACACAGCCTTTTAAGGTAAGACTCAGGCTTATGCTGCACTTATGGTTTTTGGTGTGGTTTTGTTTTATTTTTTTTGGCCTTGCAGTTTGTCCTACTTATTTTTGTGCTTTCAACTCAATGGGAGCCAGACTACAGCATTTAAACCTTCATTCACAATTACCTAGGTATTCTCTTCTCTCACATTCCTCCCCTCCACTTTTATATTTCCTTTTCTTCCCCAACTTAGCCTAGCAACTGCAGCAATGCTTCGTGACCAGGTGCTCCAAACTATGGAGCTCACACTTGCAAGGATCTAGTGGGAGCCAAGTCTGGCCACTAGGTGTTAAGTGTTGCCATTGTATGGTGGCTGAGATTCCCCTGCAACACCACTTAATTTCTCTTCTGTGTTGAACAGTACTTTGTGTCCTTAAGTTAAAGCCTTTCCTAAAACAGGGCTAGGATGGGCAAGAAAATCATGGAGACTGTTTTAAAGAATAAAATCACAGAACATTTAGATAGAAATGGTTTAATGAGACACAGCCAGCATGGATTTACCCAAGGCGTGTTGCCTCACAAATCTCCTATAGTTTTATAAATGTGGATAAAGGTGAACCGGTAGATGTGTAGTTGGATTTTCAGAACGCATCCAACAAAGTCCCGCCTGAGAGGCTTCTAAGAAAACTAAAGTCATGGGATAGGAGATAACCTTTTGTGGTTTGCAAACTGGTTAAGACAGGAAACGGTAGGATTACATGGTCTGTTTTCACAGTGGAAAAAGGTAAATGGTGAAGTGCCTCAGGGATCTGTACTTGGACCGGTGCTTTTTATTATATTTATAAATGATCTGAAAAGGGGTACAATGAGTGAGGTGATCAAATTTGTGGATGACACTAAATTATGCAGAGTAGTTAAATCACAAGCAGATTGTGATGAATTGCAGATTTTAAAAAATCCCCATTCCCCCATAAAATATATCAAAACAGACAAACATCAATAGGGAAGGATTGGAGGGAGGGAGTAAAAATCCCAGTTAGCCAGACTGAATGCTACTCATACTGGGGCCTAGGATGTGTGTATGGGGGGGGGGGGGAAGGAGGAGTTGGGGACAGGGTAGAGGGGAAAGTGGATGCTGCTGTGGTGGTGGTGAGCACTGAGAGGAGGAGATCACCTTGCTGGTGGCTGAAAGGAATCAGTTTTTGCTTGGGACATTGTCTTTTTTTCAAAAGTATTGGGGCAAAGTTAACTATTTGGGAATATTATTTAGTGTTTGTGTGTGCGTGCTTTTAGTAGTCATGTTTGTATATTAAAAACAAAAAAAAAAGAAAAAAGTAGCCAAAGCTAGAAAAAAAATAGGAGCAGTGTATACCTAAGTAAAAAGGTTGAAAAGTTCAGTTAAGTTACTCACCTTGGATTGACAAACTGAAGAGTAGTAAATCACCTGGACCGGATGGTATACACCCCAGAGTTCTGAAGGAACTAAAAATGAAATTTCAGACCTAGTAGTAAAAATTTGCAACTTATCATTAAAATCATCCATTGTACCTGAAGACTGGAGGATAGCAAATGTAACCCCAATATGTAAAAAGGGCTCCAGGGGCGATCCGGGAAACTACAGACTTCAGTGCCAGGAAAAATAGTGGAAAGTGTTCTAAACATCAAAATCATAGAACATATAGAAAGACATGGTTTAATGGAACAAAGTCAGCATGGCTTTACCCAGGGCAAGTCTTGCCTCACAAATCTGCTTCACTTTTTTGAAGGCGTTAATAAACATGTGGATAAAGGTGAACCGGTAGATATAGTATACTTGGATTTTCAGAAGGCGTTTGACAAAGTTCCTCATGAGAGGCTTCTAGGAAAAGTAAAAAGTCATGGGATAGGTGGCGATGTCCTTTCGTGGATCGCAAACTGGCTAAAAGACAGGAAACAGAGTAGGATTAAATGGACAATTTTCTCAGTGGAAGGGAGTGGACAGTGGAGTGCCTCAGGGATCTGTATCGGGACCCTTACTTTTCAATATATTTATAAATGATCTTGAAAGAAATACGAGTGAGATCAAATTTGCAGATGACACAAAATTGTCCAGAGTAGTTAAATCACAAGCAGATTGTGATAAATTGCAGGAAGACCTTGTGAGACTGGAAAATTGGGCATCCAAATGGCAGATGAAATTTAATGTGGCTAAGTGCAAGGTGATGCATATAGGGAAAAATAACCCATGCTATAATTATACAATGTTGGGTTCCATATTAGGTGCTACAACCCAAGAAAGATCTAGGTGTCATAGTGGATAACACATTGAAATCGTCGGTACAGTGTGCTGCGGCAGTCAAAAAAGCAAACAATGTTGGGAATTATTAGAAAGGGAATGGTGAATAAAACGGAAAATGTCATAATGCCTCTGTATCGCTCCATGGTGAGACCGCACCTTGAATACTGTGTACAATTCTGGTCATCGTATCTCAAAAAAGATATAATTGCGATGGAGAAGGTACAGAGAAGGGCAACCAAAATAAGGGGAATGGAACAACTCCCCTATGAGGAAAGACTAAAGAGGTTAGGACTTTTCAGCGTGGAGAAGAGACGGCTGAGGGGGGATATGATAGAGGTGTTTAAAATCATGAGAGGTCTGGAACAAGTAGATGTGAATCAGTTATTTACTCTTTCGGACAATAGAAAGACTAGGGGGCACTCCATGAAGTTAGCATGTAGCACATTTAAAACTAATCTGAGTTTTTTCACTCAACGCACAATTAAACTCCGGAATTTGTTGCCAGAGGATGTGGATAGTGCAGTTAGTATAGCTGTGTTTAAAAAAAGGATTGGATAAGTTCTTGGAGAAGTCCATTGCATATGTTCTTAATTAAGTTGACTTACCGCTGCTAGTAACAGCAGAGGCTAACATGGAATAGACTTAGCTTTTGGGTACTTGCCAGGTTCTTATGGCCTGGATTGGCCACTGTTGGAAACAGGATGCTGGGCTTGATGGACCCTTGGTCTGACCCAGATTGGCATGTTCTTAGGATAGGGGTGGGGGGAATCTGGATGCTATTGATGTTGGGCAGAGTGAGGATGCTAGACCTGGCGTGAGAGAGGATACTGTAGGTGATGGGGCATCCATCTTGCATCCAACTTTTGCCCTTCCATCTACAGCATCCTTTTTCTCTCTCATACTCTGGGGGATGGGGGAGGAGTCCTGGACCTAACCATGGAGTAAAGTGAGCATGATGCAAAGGGGAGTGTGAGGTGGGACCTTCTGCAATACAATAATGCTATCAACTTATTTTCATAAAACCTGCTTCTAAGCTGCTACTCGGTTGTATACATTTCTTATAACTAGCTGAGATTGTTCTAACTGGTCTACTTCTTTCTTACCTAGAACTGCAGAAATCCAGTATAACTTCCTGAAAACTCATGCCAGCTAAATTGTGGCATGACCTCTGCAATACATTTTATGTAGCAAAATTGCACTGTCTGCCTTGTGGAGCTGCAAATTAACTATTTGCTGTTTCCACATTCAGTTTTTTTTAATGAAATGTCTGTAAAGTGACCATTTTAATTGACATTCTATTTCATCCTAAGTACAGGGAGGGTAGTCTTCAAAGGGACCTCTGTAGGTAAACTTATGCTCTAGCCACAGAAATGTTTTAGAAAACTTCCTGAGCACTCTGTAAAATTGTTCCTACACTGTATGCACTTACTCTTGTATGCATAGGGGAAGGGCATTCCAGGGGATACAGTCTAGACAGGGGTTGGCACTTGCACACATTCTTTTGATTTTAAAGTGGTGTGTACATTCTCTCAACAAAACGGTGCATGTAGTTTTGCTGGATAATTTAGAAAGTGAACTTCGATGCATGTGAAAAGTAGTGGCAGTATAGTTTGTGCATATTTGCTAGCTAACGTATGTGCAATGTTTTGCAGACAGTACTGTAGTATTGAAAGTGGCATGTACATGATACACCATAAGGTGGCAGTAGTAGATATGGTAAGTCCCAGATGTCCTATAAATCAGCTGTTATTGATACTCTGTATTCTCCTTGTGTTTCTAGGAAATTATTAATAACACATCCCTTGCGGACCTGGAGAAGCGATTAAAAGATGCGCCATTCAAACCTCCTTCAGTGGGTAAGTGCTTCTGTCATGGAGCCCTTACATCTATCCTGTAATCATTGATATCTGTGCAAGCAGAAAAGATCTAATGGCAATCTATACACTACCAGCCTTCATTGCTAGAAAAACGAATGTTAGTGCTAGCCTATGAAGAAAGGAAGATAAAACTGCATTTTTTGTTTAGTAGGCTTTAACAAATTTGATGTAGTTTGTTGTGCCTATTTGGTAAGAGCTGTTATAGCATTAGTGTGAGTGGTGCTGATGTGTGTAGCTGGTTGTGGGAGGTTTCCCTGATAGCTCCATTACCTTTCCTGTGGTTCTGTAGTGGATGAAACTCAAGAGTAGCACTAGGGGGGAAAAGAAACAAACTGCCAGTAATTAAAATAAAACAAAGGACCACGATTTATTTCACTTGGTGTATCACATAAAAGCAAAAATCAGGATGGGAGGAGGTCCGTTCATGATTATAACATGACTATCACCCGGCTGGGGTTTCTGATACCAATATGAAATGTTCCTCTTCTCATCAAAAAATTGTTTTTTGGTAATAGAGATTGTAGTAAGATTTTTTGGTCATGTTAGATGCATCACCTGATATCGGGGTATTTAGTAGTGTAAAAGATTTTTCTAAGAGGGGTTTGCGATTTATTGATTTTGATAATGTACTGACATTGTCGCTGAAGAAGCCGGTAGGCATGAAACATGTCTGGTGACTTTGAAGGGCGATAACCACCCAGGAAGAAGTGTCCTTTATCATATACAAATTGATTATGATCTGCCTTCAATTTTTTTTTAAGTTGATTGTGAAACTGGTTGAGAGAATAAAAGGTCTGCTTATATACTACACCATTTGTGGAACTCTATATAGGGTCTTAGTGATGTATTGCCATTAAGCCAAGTTATGTATGAAGTTTGCTTGGAAACAATTGTATCCACATAGACTGCTTAGCTCAAGTGACACTGCATTTACAGCAAGCCAAGCTGATTGTGAGCTTTGACAGTGATGGTTTTCTCCTCTCTCTCATGGAAAAATCAGGTTGATATAGTAAAGTACGCTCAGCTGAGCGCTGTTTAACATGGTTGGATGCGCTTCTACTACCCCTTATACGATAAGGGGCTTAGCACATCCAAACCCCTCCACCCCCCCCCCCCCCGAAACTAATAGCGCTCATGTGCAAATACATGTTGAGGCTATTAAGTCATTCACCCCAGATACGGGGAAAAAAAGTGCACCCAATCTGCACATTTTACCTGCAAATTAACACCTGCCCAAGAGGAACCAAAAGGTTATTAAAAAAATAAAATAAAAAGTACCAGTGGGTTAGGATAGGAAAACGGACACTCATAAAATTGAGCATCCGTCTTCCAAACCTGTTGACAGCCACTTGTCCTGGGCTTCCACTGCTAAGGAGGTGCTTGGAGTGTGCTTTTGTCCCTAGCGCCTCCTTTTTTAATACAACCCTTCATTTAAATACATTATTGGGTGCTCAGGAGAGGTGGCTGGGCGTGCATTAGGAAAGCGGGTGCTCAACACTGAGCGCCTGCTTTTCATGAGTTTACTGTATCAGCTTGATTGGATTTTTTTTTTTCAGGAGTTTAGTTTCCTTTTTTGAATATTTTAAAAACTATTTTAGGTTCCTATTCCCCCTCCCCCCTTTGGGCTAGTTTGTCTCGTTTTTTACTAGCATTTTCTTTGTGCATATTTTATAGGTTTTATCAAGTTTTTGATAAATCTTTTGCTTAATTTGGATTTGTCTTATTCTGAATGTTTAATGGTGGCTTATGTTTGTATTTTTGGTTTTGATGTAAAGTTGATGGCTATTAAGATTAATAAAGATGTTATAGCACTTTCTTTTCAGTATAGACAAATTCTGCAGCTGTGGCAAATTGGAGGCCTTGGTTATAACTATGTTCTGCAGACCACTGGGTTAAGTTGCACAGTAAAATGAGTAATTTTTAGTCTCCATTGATATGCAGTGTTCTGTGCTGGGTGGGGGTGAAGAGAGCTGTAATCTGAGCTTGTTTCCATAGTATAAATCTGGAAATTTTAGGTCACCTTATCACAATGTTTCTCAAATTTCTTGATGCTAGGGACCAGTTGGCTGATATTGTCCCTTTTAAAGGGCTACTGCATGCAACAGGTCTTTGTGGCTGCATAGCTAGCAACCTGCTGGATTTTTTTTTTTATTTAGAGTTAGGCCTGTCTGGGAGTGAGCTCAGCCCAATGTTTGTTTAGTCATCTGGACTGATCAGTAGTGAAAAGCTGGAGAGTAGCAGCATTCCTTCCCTGCACACGTAAGCAGCAGCAGGGCTCTAGGGCAGTACAGAATATCCCACTCATGGCTGTAGGCGACTGGGTAAGGAGCCAGTACCTGCCTGGCTGCAGTAACATGGATCTTGCTTCCTTCTGCAAGGACTATCACTCTGCGAGCCAACAGAAATGCTGCCAGGGACAGCTGCTGGTCCATGGAGCAATGGTTGAGAAGCACTGAGACTGCTGGGAATGCATTCAGAGTTCTGTTAGAAAATGTCAGTGTCTTCAGAAGCTAGTGACTTAGTGCCATATACACTGGGTCGTGAAAGGCAGCAGTTTGTACACTTTAAGAATAACAAGTGGGGAAAGCATGTACAGGTGTGGTGTTTAGGAATCTTTTCCAGCCTAGATTTGTTGAAGAGGGCAGGAGGGGTTGGCTTGGGGGAATGAAGGGAGTGCACTGTTGGGTGTCTGGGAATGTGGAGAACAGTTGATTTTCACTGTGTGTGTGGGGGGCAGGGGGGAAGTATCTGGGGGGAATTCTGTGGGTGGGAGTTCATGGAGGAGTTCCATGTGTGGGGTGTTGGAAATCCTACCAGGCATTTGAGACCTGGATTAGCCACTGTTCAAACAGGATACTGGGCTTGATGGACCTTCAGTCGGACCCAGTATGGCAATTAAGTTTTTTTTTTTTTTTTCTTGGGCGTATGGTTATGTAGGTAGTGGATGTGGTAAGAAAGTGCTTGTGGGTGGAGGCATTATATAAATTGTGTGTGGGGGTGACTGGGAGGTATAAATGTGTCTAGGTGTAGGAATGTGGGCTTTTCCCCCTCAGTCGCAAGTGTGGGGGGGAGAGGGTAATGTGGCAGGGTTGTATCTTTAAGGAGTAATAAGTTGGGGTTTGGGGGTATGATGTGTGGTTAGAAACTAATTTTCCCTGTCTCTGGAGGATGGGTAGCCCGTGGGTGGCAGTGCGTACTATGGAAGCCGTCCTTTGCCAGTTGCTTTGGTTATCTTCCCTGTCTTACTGCCTGTGTTGCTCTGTGGCAAAGTGTTGGAAGGGGTGGCAGGGGGTTTTTGGAATGGAGCCCTGGTCAGCATTTTAATAGCTTTCCATAGGAAATTAATGTGGGTTTTGTTTGGAGGCTTGGTTCTCTGAAAATACTAATCTGACGTGTCTGGTTTTCTAACTCCTTCAATATTCACACTTTCTTCCTGCATACCAAATTTTGGTGGCTTTCTATCCCTTTTCTTGGAATTAATGTGCTGTCACAGATGGACAGACAACCTCATAAGAACATAAGAACCTAAGAACATAACATGCCATACTGGGTCAGACCAAGGGTCCATCAAGCCCAGCACCCTGCCTCCAACAGTGGCCAAACCTGGCAAGTACCCAAAAACTAAGTCTAACCTCGTTTACATAATTCTTTCCAACATTCCATATATGAGAGCATAGAAAGCAGTGGGATGTAAGGGTACAGCTGCTGAATGGCAGAGGGCCATCGATACTGTGCAGGCATTGTTGGGTCATCTGTTGAAGGTGACATACACAATAACTGACTCCTGTACTGCCTTCATAGATAACCCAGCTGCAGAGTATTAACTTAGGTGGTCATTGCAGTATATATATATATTTAAACAAAGGGATTTGATGTGCTTTTTTTAACGTGCTCTGTGTGTATAATTGTGTAGCTATCTAGCAGAGGGGCTGAAAGTCACTACCCAAAAGTTAGAATTTCAAAGAAGAAGCTGAGAGCTGGTTGTGAGCAGGTGATGTTGCTCTTCCGGCTTAATACACTTTTTTCAGATGGTCCGTGAACCTTGAAGGGGGCCCTTTTTGCTCCCTGCAAGGAGCATGATCCACTTTGTGCTACGGTAGCTGTAGAGCTGCTGGTGACGTGGGTCCCTGGCTTCCCGCAGTGATGACGCCGCACTAACATTGCTACGCTCGGGCTGCTGGCACACTGAGTGCTTCTGATAACAGCAGAGAGCCCTCTGTGGAAAGCACTTCAGTTTGCTTGGATATAAAAATGGGGGCCGCCTTACTTGCCTGGACAACTGACCACCTTGACTTTTGAGCCTGGCTTTTAGAAAAGCACAAGGGGGAGAAATTGAAGGCGTGGGTCAAAGGCAGATTAGATCTAGGTTTTGGTTCCTAAGTCTAGACACTAGAATAAAACAAATCAACACTTCTGTTATAAGATTCATGTACATTTTATGACTGGTACTAGGTTAACTACTTAGGAATGCTGATAGGCAGTCTATTAACTTTAAGTATAGGAGTATTGAACCATGCAGTGCTATTCTATCTTTTGTCAAAGAATAACTTTTTTTTTTTGTTCCCCTCAGAAAGCGCCGAAAGTTTTCCAAGTTACAACACGGATTCCGAACAGCTTCACGAAGCGGGCTATGATGCATACATCACTGGACTGTGCTTTATCTCCATGGCAAACTTTCTAGGTACTTGCCTTGTGTGTTGAAACCTTCAGGCATGAAAGCCCGGATCCCATGTCCTCATTGCTCTTCCTCTGTTCCCCAGGTTCATTTCTCAGCCCTCCAAAACTGAACGTGTCTCCTCGATCAAAACTCATTGAACCGTTTTATAACAAGTAAGTGATATTCATTCAAAACCAAGTGTCCAATAGACCACAATTATAAGAGAATGTTCAAAGTTTTTATTCTTAGTTTAGTTTTGGTCAGTGGCCAGCAGGTTCCTGTCACAGTAGCATCAGCAGCTTTCCCTTTCCCTGTTATGCGAAATATCACAGTAAACTCTGCTGAGCAGATGTGAAATGGAGTCCTCTGCAGTGCTGCTCCCTGAGCAGTGAGGCCAGCCCTTCTTGTTTTAATTTGTAATATTAGTTTTCTTTCTTACATGTTAGTTGCATTGAACTCAGACTTGCACACTTTCTATACTTATTACCAGTGCATATGCAGAATCAAAGTATGGTAATGCTGTTGTGTGCACAGTTTTATCACCAACCCTGGTGTGTTTTTTTTCTGTTAACTGTGCCCCATGTCTGAAGCTAATCGAGTAAAAACAAAATACCCGAAACTGAAAACTATGCTCTTTAACTCATAGTCCACTTGGCATGACTGTCAGCCTGGCAAGCTTTTCCCAGCATGCCCAAACCCTCTCCCTCTCATCTAGAAAGAAGTCAGAACTGGGTCCCAGTTGGATTTCTTCCTTCTCCCAGTGCCCTCCGGATCCTTCCCTCTCTACTCAGGGACAGCTTACCTTGTCCAGCAGGGCTGTTCCCTCTCTGACACATGTAATATTAACTTATTCACTCCTCCCCTCACTGGCAGCAGGTTGGTTCCTCTGCTGTCACATGATAGTGACCATCCCTAGTAGAACAGGTAAGGCAGGAGGGACCCAGGTGGTGGTGAGGGATTTGGATTCTTTGGGAGGAGGAGACCTGACCTGGACCCAGGCTGGGGGAGGGGTTCAACATGCTGGGGAGGGAGGGGAGACTTACTGGGCTGTCCTGCAGGAAGTTTAACTCCTACCTCTGACCCAGTGTTAAATGTCCAGCAGTAAAAGTAGGAGACATGCTAGGCAGCCTCCCAATTGTGCCTCCTTGCATTACAAGGTAATGGCTAATGAGGTTTATTACCCTGTAATTTGCATCTGACCTGTCAGGCTTGCTGCAGGATTTTTTGGCATTACCCTTATTACGTGCCTGGGCAAGGTTGGTTTAAAAAAAACCCACACTAAAATAAGTAAAAACCTTTTGGGTAGGCTCAACATGGCTTATTCTATTGGCCCCATAAATGATGAAGACACTTGGTGATCTGGAGGTTGTACTCCATTTTCCCAATCATGCAGCAAGGGGGATGGCTTTGTGCTGTGTTGCACAGGATGCTGGTATTGTACACCCAGGGGAGGTTGTAAGATCTGTAACTTTTTTGCATTGTTTGAACACTGCATGGTACCAAAAGCTGCCCTAGCAGCTATCCAGGTCCCCTGATGGTCTCATTCAAGAGCTCCTAGCTAGTGCCAACAGGGATTAGGTGGCAGCAACACTTGTAATGAGCCCTCACAGTGAGGGAAAATGTGTTTTACTTCTGCTCCTGTATAGTATAGCCCTGCATGCATACCCAAATTATGCAACTTGAATCAAAATGCTGTTTTGCTGTACCACAAGTCTGTAGTTCATTCACCTGTATTAAGCCCTGAGCATCATTATTTCTTTCCTTCTCTTGAAGGAAGAGGAAAAAAAAAATAAAATATTGAACAAAATAGGATTTCATCCATTTCAACTAAGTCTTTAAGACTAAGAGCTCTTGAGTTCTAGATTCCAACTGTACCAAGGGTACAACTTGTGATTTTATAAACATCTTAATCATAACTCAAGGACTATTAACAGATTTATTAAACTAATGGATCTGCCCTATAGTATGTGCACACTGCATAAG
This sequence comes from Rhinatrema bivittatum, assembly GCF_901001135.1. Taxonomy (NCBI): domain Eukaryota; kingdom Metazoa; phylum Chordata; class Amphibia; order Gymnophiona; family Rhinatrematidae; genus Rhinatrema; species Rhinatrema bivittatum. Next base: position 23,942,914 of record NC_042628.1, on the reverse strand, counting down.
GTGACTTGAGTATTAATGTTTTGAAACAAGTGACAATTTAGACTCTGCATGAACCCATTCTCTCTCCTGCCCCCCTCCCCCCATGTATGCTTTAAACAAGATCCTGTTTTTGCTAGCAATTAGCATTTGTTTTTACTTAGAGGCTCAACTTTCAACAGTTTTTTACACAAGTGAAAGTGGAAAGTAAAGTTCATGAATTTGTAGGATTCCCAGTTCAGTAACTGCTGAATTGTATTAAGATTGCAAGATTTTATTTGGGCAAAGGAAGAATATGCACCAAGTCCCCCCCTGGATCACACAAACGAAGATGTTGATGTGGGTCCTACCTTCTACAGCATACAGTGGAAGAGTCTCTCTTCAGAGGAGGTTCCTTCTGCTGCATGCATGACCCATAATATCAACACCATTTATTGCAAGGAAATATTTGAGGCAATTTTTAAACTGCCTGCAATGGTCACTGAGTCCACAGGTACTCTTTACTCAAGGCTTTGCACCAGTTTTAAAAGGGCAAGAATGTGCACATAGCACCCACAGCCACTTGCCTCGCTCCTAGTGCAGGTGCTTTTTTCATGGAAAACATGTGATCTGTGTTCCTCCCCCAGCTTCAACACACTCTCTAGGAATGTCTGCTGTATAGACCTCACTTTTTAGCCACATTGAGGGAGGGTACCTTATAGATGGCTGACTTTGAACGGGGGAAAATGTGTGTTTAAAAATTGTCCTGTATCTTAAGAGAAGATAGTATCCTGCTATCCTCGGCTAGCTGTGAACTAGGAGTATTATTTGCATCTAATTTCTCTATGTAAATGCATGCTAAAAATCCAGTCAGGACAGATGCTTAAACTTCAACTCCTCTTAGACGAGGATTTTAGGACAGTTTTACAATCCTTGGTTTGCTCAAGCTTTGACTCTTGCATTTTGTCTTTTCAAGGCATTCCAAACTCCACATTCCATTCCTTACAATGCAACAGCATGGATGCTTACTGGAAAAACAAATTGATCACATTTATTTTTATTTATTTATTTATTTAAGTTTTTTATATACCAACATTCAAGACGGTGGTCCCATCATGCTGGTTCACAAGAAACAGGGGTGAAACTTTACCATTTAACAAAAGTGCAGAAAAGCACATCACACCAGTACTGGCCATTAAAGCATTCGGTTGCTGATAAAATCTAAGATAATCTAAAGTTTTAATGCTGATGCATAAACTAGTTAGCTATGAAAGTACCAAGGCTGGGTGCCTTGTTACGGATATACCCCCCCCCCCCCCCCCCCAATCAAGATCATTACTGTCTCAGGATAAAGGCTTACTCAGAAGCTCCATCAGTTCGGCAGGGACTGTGCATTGTGGAATTCTGCCAGAACAAATGAGGGTTATTTCAGATACAAATATATTTAAGAAATACCTAGAAACCTGGCTGTTTAAGTAGAAATTTGGAGAATAATCAGGGAAGCTGTTAGTTGATATTCTGAATAGAAAATAGATCTAATAGCTAACCTTGGCAGTAATGAGATCAGCTTTTGTTTTGTAAATATAAATGCTAAGTGCTTTGTGTTTTGGGAACTTAACTTTTATGTATGCTGTGATTTATGTAGAGCAAGCAGTATAGAAATGTTTAAATATGAATAAGGTAGTCGGGCTGAGAAATGTAGCAGGTATGGTGAAGCCATGCCTAAATACTATAGCAGGCTCCAGATACCGTAAGCAGACCAATGGAAGATGGGGTAAATGTGTAATATTCTAAGCCATGATACACAAGCAAGTTTTATATAGTGACTGGCCAGTGTTCACAGATAAGATTGGACTTTTATAGTGGGCCTTGAACTAAACGAACACTTGGTGACGGGCTGGTAATAAGGCTGGCTGCATGCTAGTATGCATTAAACAAGAAGTCATTCAAGGAGGGGAATATAGTTTTATTGTACAAAGTGTTTAAGTGTAATTCCTTGATGTACAGTTTTGGTCCACTTTTTTCTTGAATTAAAAAATTTGTATCAGACTTGAGACATAAATAGATCCTCTAAATTAATGGAGCTTGGAGAGGGGCTTGATTGTCCTTTCAAGCAAAGGGTGTTAAAAGGGGAACAGATTACCCTCTGCAATCCAGACAACAGCAGCCTCAGGAAGCAATCAAAAACCTTTTTAAACTGAACTGTGGCATTTGGGCAAGGCATGTTAAGCACTCCAGAGCGGGCAGTTTCATTCAAACAGTACATACTTTAGTACTGTGCTTTCCTAATGGCTTTAATTGCCCATACCAGAAAGCTTATCCTTTGATTTTACTTGACATGCCTTGCATGTGAGATTGTGCCCAAGTCGGGATACCCAATGCCAATCTTACATGCAAGGCCATTTTGGTCACCCACCTTCAACTTCAAGTATTTAACTTCCTTATTCCTCTTTTAATGCATAGATTTTCAAGTTATAAGGTAACCCACGTTTCAGGTGGCCATCATATTCTATTGCTGTGACCGTGTCTAGCAGTTTTTACAACACTGGGCTGTGGCTACCAGAAATGAGTTTACCCCACCACGGACCATAAGCTTTCTGGGACTTGCTGCACAAACCATAGCTCTCTGGGGAAGGCACCTTCAGCTGAATAGTATGCACTTTCTTGTGCATCCTGCTTTTGGTGTACTCTTCAGCTGTAGCTGCCCACTCCAGAGAGCTCAAGTATTGTTTAGCTGTAGGTTTCAGCCCCGGAGAATTTGGAAACTGAAATATTTCTGGTGTCTGAGGTGGAGTAACACAATGGTCAAAACAGGCAGCACTGGCCACCAGAAATGAGTTCACTCCATCTCGGACACAGGAAAACTTCCAGTGCAAGCTTCCTGTGGAAGGCACCAGTCACAGGCTTTGTTTTCCTGAACATCTGGAATGTGATAAATTGTGTACTGTTCACTGTTGGTGCCTACCTAGACAGCTTATGCTTTGTTCAGCTAACTTAGATTCCTTCTCCAGAGAGCTTATTTTATTTTACTTGCCATTCCTTGTCAAAATGGTCTTCTATTTTCTTAGTTATTAGAGAACTACCATTGATCATTTTGAGAAAGTTACATTGTGAGCTTGATTCTATTCCTTTGATTAACAAGATGGCTCTTTCTGCCGGTTTCCTCTCAAAATATGTCTAACTCCACCTCTCCATGTTTTGTTTAATTTGACTAATTTGGAGAATTTTGGACCTGAAATCTTAGAGGGGCATTTTGTTTCCTTTGGATCTGAGGCAGACTTGAGTAAAGTGCATCATTTCTTTAGAAACTTGAATTCCCCTTTCTATGAATAACCTGTGAGGATAATCCCAGATCTTTCCAGATTAATACTGGAAAGATGCAAAGATTTATTGCTTTGACAGGCTACAGTATTAGGAGCAATTCTTATGTTAAGATATCCCTGCACATGTGTTAAGTTCCAATGATTATTATAGATCTTTGCTCCGGAACAGCTCCAATCTTTTTTTTTTTTGTGTCCAGTATCCCCTTCTACTCCAGTTTGAATCTGTAAGGAATTGTGTGCATTAAGCAGAGTGCGGGTTAAGAAGCTTCTTTAAAACGTTGCTTTGTTCTCCTTTTTATTACAGCTGTCCCTTCTACTGTTTTCAGATTTAGTATTGGAAAAGTTTTTCATGATGTGGTGGTTTGCCTTTGTATTGTATATTCATTTCCAATGTTTCTTAGCATATTTGCTTTGTAGAATTTTTTTTTAAAAATTCAATAAATAAAAAATGGCCTTGAATGAGTGCCCAGAAGTTGGGATGCACAGTACCAATCTTTTGGCATGGCAAGAAAAATCAAAGCATAAGTAGTCTTCTGTAGTTTACTCTTAGGTAATCTGGACCTTTTAAGGCAAACAAAATGCAAATAGCCTGCATTTTTATTTAATGAATGGTTACTATTGTTGTCAAAGTCCTTGCGTGTGAAAAAGGATTTAATGAAATTCTAGAGTGCGATTTTTATAAACTTTATTTGCAGGCTCTCCAATGCCATGTGAGTACAGTGGAGTTTGCGGATGCACCTTTGTTAAATGGATTCGTTATTCAGACTGAAAGCTTTGTTGAATTGTTTACTATATTTAAAGTAGCCATGCTCCTGCTTGCAATATTGAGGTTTGCAGGGGGTTTAAGAGATCATAGGTGATAGTTTTGCCAGATTTAGTTAGAGCAAACTAGCAAAGCTTAAAAAATATAATTTTAAGAACTAGTCTCTGATCTGGGAATGCTAGGCAAGTATGCATATGGCGCTCTGAGATTCTGCACTGAATTTTTAAGTTGCAGATGCAAATGGCAATATTTTTAACTTAAGTTTAAGAAGAGAATCAAGACTCAATGCCTCCTTGAGACCCAGTTTGTTGCTAAATTGCCTTGCTGAGTGGTGGAACACTAGTGTAAATGTTCTCTTGGTAGCATTTCAAACAGTGCTAATATTTTAATGTAGGTAACTGTGTCCAGGCCCAATGAGAAATTTCTGGGCTGAAGAATCAAAATCATGCAAAACAAGACTTCTCTATTTGTCAGCTGTTTAGGAATACTTGAATGGTATATCTGTAATGTAAGCCAGTCTAATTCTATTTATACCTCATGCATTTTACTGGTTATATCAGTAGTGTGTGCGCATGGTAAGGGAGCTTAAGATGTATCCTTGCTAGTGTAATTGGGTAGTTGCAAGCAGTTGTGTGGAGTCATTGATGGAGAAACTTTAACCTTGATAGGGCAATATAGATGAATTTTGATGTAATGATTAAGTAATGTCTTGTAAATATCTTAACACCTATGTATGTTAAATACAAACATTTCTGGGAGTAAAGTGGGATCTGGCTTTAACATTAGAAAAGCATGTTGCATTAGTAGCAAGATGGCATTTCATAGAATGATTAGGCATTCATGGCCATTTCTGGATTCAGGGGTGTTGTAAAAAGTCTGTACACTCATGCTGAGGCTTCTACTTATTTAGGGTTGGGTAACCAGAAAATTGCAGGTGATCCAAAACATGACAGGGTGGGTAGTATTGGGTTATGTAGTGTCCCAGCAGCACCACTGTTAACATTACAAGGATTGCTGATTGCACAACTGTGCAAATAAAAAAAAAAAATTAGTACTGCCTTTTAAAGTGCTCCATGGTTTGGGTCTGCCTCAGTTTAGAGGTTGGATTCAATGGTATTCAAGTGAGTGTGAATTGAGATCCAATTTAAAATCACAGCTACAGTTATCAGTGAAGGCTTTTAAGAAAGTCCAGTTGCAGAATAGAGCTTTTTCTATAGCAGTTCCAAAATTATGGCATGATCTCCCAGGTTTAAAAAGAACGAGACTTGTTGAAATTTCATAAAGGAGCTGAAAACTTGGTGGATGAGCAGTGAGCATTATTAAGGAGTAAAGATGGGATTGGAGCAAGATTAGAGTGCAACAGGTACATATCCAGAAATGTTTAAATTTGTTTGAATTGATATTTTAAGTTTCATGTTTTTTAGCTGTTGATTTTTTTAAATTGTGCATAGCATATTAATTGCTTTGAGTGATTTTTAATCTGGAAGAGAAATTAGGAAATGCAGGCAATCCCCAGCCAACCTGAAAGAGCTTGAGCTCTTTTGCAGAGCGAACTGGACAGAAAAAGCAACATCCTGCTGTGCAAATGTTGGTAGACAGTTATCCTAAATGACTCATGACTGAAAAAGGGGCTTTCACCAAATGTTGAGTCTATCAAGGCTTGAGATTTTTTTTATACTTTTGGAATATTTCTATAATTGTAAGTGAGTATAGTGTGGACTAGTGAAACTCTAGTGCATTTTGAGTTTGTGTTTTTTAGAAGCTTGTGACTACTCTTACAAGGCACTGTAGTTCTACAAAGCATTTTAATAAGGTTGCTTAAAGCAGGAGGAGAATGGAAGATTAGAGCCTCCCCTCCCAAGTACTGAAATCATTCTGCAAAATGGGGCATAATCGTCACACTAAGAGCCTTATTTGTTTGAAAGAGGCTCTGAATGAATATAAAGAGGTTTTAAAGCATTCTTCTTTCCCTCAGGGTCTTTAAACCTTAATTTGTATGAAATGGTCTATCTTGTACAAAAGTGCATATTGAGGAAAAAAAGTATGTTGTATGTAGACACTAAGGCTGGTGTAAATTGGATGCATTCTAGAGGTTTTGAATTAAATTGTTCCTTCTGGTGTTACAAAGGTATTTTAACATTTAAGTCTGCCATTGCTGAAGGATGTTTCACATAAACATATTCAGTAAAATTTTATGGAAAAATGTGATCTTCCTTGTTAATAACATACAGAGATCAAAATTGTATAGCACAACCACAAGTTGTACAAAAAGGGCTATACTGGCAAACTTACAAAGAAATGTAACTTATTAAATATCAAGTCATTAACACACAAATTCTAAATGCAGTATCAAAATCTTATAAACCTAAATATATGCCACTAAGAGGGAAACATTAACAGAGAAAATCCAAATACATCCCGAATGACAAATTGACACTGGAGTCTCAAACTATTCAGTAAAATGCACAGATATAACCAGGGACTAGACAAAATACAAACACTACCAACAGCCAAAACGAAAAAAAAAGGGAGGGGAATTTAAATTGAATAGAAAAAAATAGAAAAGTTAAAGGATTCCATAGGAACTTCAGAAGAATTCCAGATCCAAGATGAAATGGGTAAAAAAAAAAAGCCAGCAATCCAAATGGAATGCAATTTAGTTCAGACCCAGTAGTAGTTAATCACTTCAAACCCAACATGTTTGCCAAGTATAGGCTTCAACAGCACTATTTTTGCTAATGCCCCATGGAGTACACTGGAACAAAAATTACACCCTACCAGTGTCCTCACTTAAACATGAATCTCAGACATAACAGAAAAAACAAACAACTGCAGAGTCGTGTAACTGCAGGCAGCATGGTCAGCCGGCTACATGTTAACTCGTTCTGTTAAATAAAAAAATAAAAAATGTTAACTTCTTTTTTGACAGAACGAGTGGAAAGGAGTATAAAATTTTCTGCAAAATGTGAGTTGGTGAGCAAAGCCCAGCAAATAAGTTATATATAATTAGGTATGTGATCTTTGAGCATTCTTGTTTGGATATGGTCCAATAGTATTCTATAGTAGACTCTGGTTTAGGACATATTTACAATGTTTTTCCCTTCCAAGAAAATTCAAATTTGTGTTTTTCTAAAAATTTTGGTCTGAATTGTATCTGAAATTTAGTTTTGATGCATCTTTCTTATAGTAAATGTGTGGCTTTTGGTAAATGGCCAGAAAAGTGTACAGAAATGTGGTTGGCATGACCCAATTTAGCACTTCTAAAATCTTAATTTTCCATTCATTTTAGAAGCAAAAAATTGCTTATGCCATGGTGTGGATCATTATATTTTATATCTTGTGCTGTCGAGGAATACTTGTTTATCCCTCTCCCTTAACTACTCTGAGTTCATCAGGTAGGAAGGAAACTTAGTATAACCTGGCTAGCAGGAGGCCTTGCGTACATATTTGATCCAATCAGTGCCACAACACCTTTAGTGCACATACTCCTGCCCACCAACTGGGTTCCTGATTCAATAGGTACAATAACAGATTCTGAGTTAACCCATGCTTACCTAGTGCCTGGGGAGGATCAGGAGAGGTTGTCCTCAGAAGTATGTATAGAGCTTGGGACAGGGCATTGGCATAAATCTGGTTCTTCTACACACCAGCCAAGATGAGGTCTATTTTGTGCTAGTGCCCCCGCTAGATCCAGTACTGTACTACCAAAGGTGACCCAAGATGCTGGCCTCGTGACCAGTCACAATACAGAATGCTCCAACATACATGTGGAGACTGGGAGAGTATGTCTTCCAAGCCTCGCTTTGAGAGATATAGCAGCTTTACCTGTCTAGTCTTAAGCAGAAATTGCAAAATACCCACAGCAGGAGTTAGGCTGCCATCTGCCTGACAGTTCAAAGATTGCAGGGGAATGTGCACAGACAAGAACTATCTCAACAGGTGCACAAAGATCTCCATTTTACAACCTGTCTAGCAAACTTTCATCCTTGTTAATGGTTTAAGTACAGAAACTCCTTAAATGCTCTAGTCTAATCTTTGAAGGCTCTGTTCTAGATTTTCTATGCTTTTTAGCAAGTGTATGAGCCCTGTACTTTAGGAATTAGGTGGCACCAGCCATAGGAGGGATTTGGTTCTGCACTAAACCCTTTCAAACTGATATATTGATACCTATATAGAATATGTATAGCCATAGACTGTTTTTTAGAGTCTTAGAAATTTGAGTAAAAATGATTGCTTGCTTGAATGAGAAATTGTGATGTAAAGAGATCCTTGCATACTGTAAGTTTGTGTTCCAAGTGCATAATCAAATTATGGCGGCTTAGAAATACATGGCCAACAAAGTAATTTCTGTTTCTGTTCTCTCGAGTGAGTACCGTATCTTCTGGAGCTACCAGTGGTCTACTCGCTTAACTTAATCTCCTTGGCATCAGTGGTCACAGGTAGCAACTGCAAGTGGTCTGAGAACTGAGCCTCCCAGTACCATCCCACAGTCTCGTGGGAGTTTGATAGCAAGGATATTCACCATGAATAGTCTCCAGGATGTCCAGTGTATATAGTGAATAGTTTCAACATAGAAAATATGTACATATTTCCTCTCATTAGATACATACACAAAAGATGTACACATTTTTGTTTAACCTGGGGAATGCCCCCCCCCCCCAATCCTTTAACAAATATCATTTATTGTTCCCTAAACATATGAAGTTGAGGTCTCATTGAAAAGGCATGTGTACAAAAATATAAACCTGGAAGAAAGTATCAGTCTTTAGCCTAGCAGTGTTGCATTCCATTCGTCAGACCTGTTTGGCTTTTAAATCCAGTTTAATTTGCATATTTTTAACACCCTAAAAACTGGACCTGGTTGTGTATGTTGCATTGTAGCCAATGTTCCTGTCTTACCAAAAATATGAAAGTGTAAACATTTGTAGAATAGTTCCCAAACATGTTTTCAGAACATCCCACAACAAATATTCATAGAAGTTTGTATGCAAACATCTTATGCATATTCATTGTTGCTATCCTGAAAATTGAACTGGATTGCAGTTTTAGTTCAGGTTTGGGAACTACTGGACAAATTAAAGTACACTTTTTTTTTATATACTGGAACAAGGAACCAGGACTGCACTCGGTATGTTAATATAACAGCATCCTGGTAAACGGGTTCCAGTTGATGGAAAAGACTGTTGGGATTAGCAGTCATCCGGTTAATGACTTTTTAAAATATGCAGCTTGAACAAGTTCCATTTCAATGTATATATTAACTTTTTTATAAAACAGTATTTCCTAGCAGTATAGCCAATAATCATGTCTCTTCCCGGACTGATAGCAAAGCATTAGCGCTGTGCAGGAGACCCGTTTTAAAATCTGAACCTGGCTTCTACTGCTTTTGGTTTTGCAATATTGCAGCAACAAGGAGAAGGAGGGGAGGAGATATTGATGGACAGACCTACCAGCTGATTCAGGAGCACATTTGTGTTGGTGTAAAAGGGGGGCAGCAGAATTTGATGCTTTTATCCAGAGCACTGTTGCTGATTTCTTTTGGGCTAGGTGCAGAGGAGGAGGGAGAGATTCCAGAACGGAAGGAAAACTCCAGGTGCCTGTGGTACCATAATCCAGGAATAAGAAGCAGCAATCAGACATATTTACCTCAAGGGTTTTCTTTTTCCTGTATTTCTCTCCTCTGTTTGGAGTAGGGCATTCAAATTCACAGTTTAAGAGCATTTTCTTTTCATGATAAAAATAGTAAAATCTGACAAATGTGACCGGCCATGTGAAATTGTTTGCATTTTGGAGTCTTAAGCTATATCCAAAGAAATCTTTTCATAATATAAAAGATAGTACTGTCATAAGTCATTTGTGATACTGTTCCAATCTTTTTACTTTGTTTATACATTGAAATTCCAACTTGGCATATTCCTTTTTCTATTAGATGTTTGCAGCATATGATTCACCTAGGATTCAAGTTGGGACAGTTTTTTTTCAACTTTCTGTTTTTCTGATGTTCATTTGGGCTTTCCCTAGTCCAAAGATTTTAAACTACTTTATATTCAGGGTTTGAAAAATATTTCCCCACATAAACAGTAGGATTTTTCAGTCCTTAGTGTGAAGTACATGACTGGTCAGTCTTTCAGAAAAGTTGTTCTAAGCTTCAACATAATTGTTTTCTAATATTTCTTTCCTGATGCATCAACTTAATTAATTTGTTAAATTATGGATATGCAAAACCTAAAGGAAACAGAAAATATGATTGTGATAGAACCTCAATGCTAGAGGTTTTTTTTTTTTTAATTAAAGAAAAGTACCTACTAATTTCGGTTCATTGCTGACAAATTATGCTCTCTGCTTCTTGACATAAGATTATCCTTAGGTTTTTCTAAACATTGTAGCCTAATATATGGCACTTAGAATACCCATGAAAAATTGAAGGTTCGGACAGAAGTATGCTAATATATAATAGCTTGGCTTGATTTGTGTTAGAGCATAGTCTGAAGCTTCAGTGGGAGGAGCAGTTCTTGTTGAGAGGTGGTTTGGATATCAGTTTATAACACATCTTATTCTGAACAGTTCAGCATGGTGTAGAATACAAAAGCTTTGGCAAAACTGTCCCGTGTCAGGGGACAGAGGAGCACTAAATTGTACTGCCGGAACTGAAATTCTTATATTGAATTGCTGCCTTTGACTTTGGCATTAAATTTCTGGTATTAGAAGTATTTGGTCATTCCATGAGTTAATAGATCTTTATGCTGCAACACGCTTGTGTTCCTTGATATAACTTGGTATGTTGCCTATTTTGCATGTCCTTTGTGTGTGACTACATACAGCCTTGCTCTAAAGAGTTGTCTTTTTCACTAGAATAAGAACGTTAATACTGTTTCAGAATGTGCCCAGCAGATGCATAGCTTTTTATGCTTTAGTATAGTAAATCTTGACTTGTTTTATATACTAACAAGCCGTTAAGCCCGTTAAAACGGGCTACATCCCTCTCTCACCTCCCCCTCATTCTCTCTCCCCTCACTCTTCACCACCCCCTCCCCCACCCACTCCTCTCCACCCTCCCTCTCCTCCCACTCAGTCTCTCCCTCCCTCCCCCTCTCTCAGTCCCTCTCCCTCTCTCAGTCCCACTCCCTCTGCCCTCAGTCCCACTCCCTCTGTCCTCTGCCCTCAGTCCCACTCCCCCTCTGTCCTCTGCCCTCAGTCCCACTCACTCAGTCCCGCCCTCCCTCTCACTCCCTCCCTCCTGCTCTCTCTCTCCTGCCACCGCCGCCGCGAACCGCCACTCGACGCCGCCATTTTTTTTCCCCTGACGCTGCCTGAGACCGACGTGCTCGCCCGCACATGCGCGGTAGAGCTGGTCTCTACTGCGCATTTGCGGCACGTCGGTCAAGCGTCGTTTATAGGTATTGATTTTAAAAATTTAAAATGTGTTCATTGTCAGCTACTTGTTTAGTATCTTGTGTTTGAACCTTCTTGTAGCAAAGTGGAATGTGACCCACTGAAAATAATTCTGCTGGGTGGCTTTGAATACTAGTAAAATAAGCCTGTTAGTATTGAGTGAGTACCAGAAACTACTCATTCAGACACTGCTTGATGGCTTTATCATAGCTGTGCAGACAGTTAAGAACCATTTACAACACTGAAAATAGCAATAAGACCTCAATCTGGTTTTTATCAAGCAATAGCTTATCCATAGCAAATTTGCTAAAACCAAAACAGGGGAAGTGGAAATCAGTTGCAAACTGAGATTACCAACACGATTGGGCCTCTGACTTGTCTGGTTACATGGCACATCCTCACACTGGTAATAGATTCCTTGGAACATCTTTCAGCAGTGTTTGTATTGTCAACTGATCAGGACCCAGCATTCTTTGGAATCGAAGACAACGCATTGTATCAGTATTGACATTTCTCTTCTGAAGCAGGCATCGTTTGCTAATTACAAAACCCTTTCTCTCATTCATAAAAGTATCGTACCTGAAAACTTTCGCTGGCTCAATCCTCCCCTCATGCTACGCATCTCCACACATCCGACCTGCACCTCCCATCCATCAAATCCACCAACCTTACCTCTACCACTAAGAGGGCCTTTTCCCTATCTGGCCCCACCCTTTGGAACTCCATGCCTCCAGATCTACGCACCGAAACCTCCACCCCCAAGTTTAAAAAATAAACAAAAAAACTAAAAACCTGGCTTTTTCTACAAGCCTTCCCCTCCAACACCACTCTCCATTGAGGACTATGGGTTGCGCTTCCCTCTACAGGCTTCTCCCCCCACCCTTTATTTTTGATCCCCCTCTCATCAACACCGTAGATGCCCAAGCGTATATATTGTACATAAAACACTAGTTATAAATCTATCTTTCAGTTAACTGATCTCTCCAGATAACTTCCTTAATTTCGATCATGTATCACGTATTTATCTTGGTTCCTTGTAAAGGCTATGCCTAACTGACAGAGTCCCTGCCAGAGTTTCAAGTTATTTGTAACGGATGTCGGTATATAAAAATGCTAAATAAATAATTATTGGCCATGTCAGGACCTCAGTATTAATCTTTGAACTGGTTTTTATTTTGATTTTATGATCATTTTGCTTGTGCTTTGACTTAGTCTAAGTGTTTTGAGACTCTGGTTAATTTTTCTAATGTCACATTTTGTTTTGACTTCCACTTCCCTGTATCTAATTTTTGTGGTGGCATCCCTCTGTTTATCTATCTAGTTAATATTACTACCTCAGTGTTAAAAGAGTTAAAATTTTTAAACAACCATTTCACATGATTATAGTTGATGACGCTGTAAAAGCAAAGCAGGACTGGATTAGATCAGGCCACCCAGGCAGGTGCCCAGAGCACCAGTTTATAAGGATGCTAAAACCTCACTGTAATCAGAAATATGGTTTTTCATCCATGATTACCTACAAATCCAAATAAAAAAAAAAATGCAGCTTATATTATGTAAAACCGAATTGTAACATGAGTATTCAGGTTTCCACACGACTCCTTACATAACTGGCTAAATATGAATTGGACCCGTTCTGCCAAAGTAGACTGAGCACTCAAGTGGGGAAAAAAAAAGTAAAAACCCTTCTGCCCATCTGAAGGTAAATTTGCAACAATACATGTGCAGCTAGCTGCAGGCCATGCTACCAAAGAGAGAACAGCCAGCTAGTGCAGTACCATGCACTATAGTCATTTTGCATTTATTTATTTAATATCTTTTATATACCGACGAACGTTGGGAACATCTCGTCCTTTTTAATCATGCTTTTGAGGAAAACTGGAATTTCTAAACTGAGATTCTGAAACCAAATAACGCTTGACGTAGTACTGTTAACCTGCAACGAGTGCTTTACCTAGATGCTTCCCAAGAGATTTGTTAAGAAAAATGCAAAAGAAAACAATACAGAAAAGTGGGGAAACCTTTTTTCCTAATTTTTAAAAACTGCTCAGTACATTGCTCTGCTTCAGCCAATGGCTTCAGTGAATTTTTCTGTAAAAGTTTGAAATGGAAAATAAAATAGAGCAGCAGCATTAAACTTCTGCTGGGACAAATAATTACTTTCAAGATCGTACAACTGAAAGCTGATTGGGATTGAGCAGAGTTCATTTATGTGAAACTGGAATTCCGATATGGACAGCTAAACAAGATTTTATATTGCTGACGTGAATTACGATGATCCTGCCAGCTGGCTTGCTGCATTTAATTGGAAATTCATGATCATATTGTATACATGCAACCATGAACACCACGTTTATCCTCATTCTAATAACCGCTGTTTCTCTAATTCAGCAGAGTATAGGAAAACTGCTAGTGGGAAATCCTGTTTGAGCTTGGGCTTCTGTACTTGGAGAATTGAAGAGCTTTTTGCGTTTGTTGCCCAGTGTTCTTCCAATCAGCCAAAATTTTCCTTGGCTTCAAATGGCAACTGCAACTGGAAGCATATTCATGAATAGTGGAGGGGACAAATTCTCCCCAATCCTTGAACTGCTTTCAGTTGTAAAGATCTGTGCAAACAGTTGTATGTAGGAAATGCAACTGACATGCCATTACTAAACATACGAAGTAAATATTTCAAAGTGCATAAATGTAACGTATTTCAAAAGAATCTAGTGTTGCAGCAAGACAATGAAAACTACCTGTAATGGCATCTTAACATTTTTTAGAAAGCTAGAAAATCAAAATTGATTTATAGCTCAAATCTAGCATAAAGAAAGCAAATATTCAGATTATGTGTGTATGTAAATGAACCAGATTTAATTGTTCAAGAGCATTTTCACATTTCAAGAAACAGGGCAATTGTTTATAGTGTCTTAAAAAAATTGAGGATTTAAAATTTCAAGAACTGCAGGGGCCAGGGCTATTATGGCTCGAATACGAGAAAATCCACAAATCATGCCCCATGGCTGCCCTACTGATCTTAGTTGGAAATGTTGCATTTTAGTGCACAGAAGTAGTTTCATTGTTTCAGTACTATACAGCGCATCTATTTTTTTGCATCTGTAGAAAGATGGAAAATGTTAACCATGTACCCACATTTACTGTCAAATCACTTTGCAACACACATTGGGATGCTGGATGGATTGTTTAAAACCATTGAGAGATCAAATTGCTGAAATCTCTGCAAGTGTAAATGAATCCTTGTCTGATTTGCAGTGAACCATGAAGCTTTAATGCTGTCTCAAATTAGAATTGTTTTTCCATTTGTAGTTATATGGTATGATCTACACACAAAGATATCGTGAGCAAGATGATGCAATCCAGTACCATGGAAACAAATTCCGCTGTGCATCCGTTTTAGAATTATGTACAAAGTAAACTGAATATTGGTCATCTAAAGGCTTTGAAAGACTTGTATTGGATGCCAGGAAATTGGCCAAAGCACTCAACAATAAATTTTTGTTGAAAAGACTCCAGCTCTAAAAGCATATGTTCAACTACATGGGTAACTACCATGGTATCTAGTCTGAACAGTTTCAGGATTAATGGCAATAAAATTTTAGATAAAGCTAGTTCTACAATCACATTTTGAACAAATGAGAATTTTGCTAACACTGGGGATTTTAAAGTTTGTGGTATATAAAACTTTAAATAAAATACAAAGTACATTGTACTATGTGGTTTATATAAATTACCAGTCAAATTGCTCAAACTTTGCAAAGATTCAGGTATCCTTACAGACTGAGATGATTCAGACATCAGTGGAACTGAACTATGCAATGAAATACTCAATCAAATTATTACTGCCAGACTAAGTTCTGTTAAATGTTGCAGTAAATGAAAACAAAGGAGCTTTGAATACATTTCCTGACTTATAGATAGCGCAGGTAATCATAATGTTACCAGTGATATTAACATGTGAATGCTGTTTTATTAATTGTAAGCTCATTAAATGTACTTGTGATCATCCATATCGAATGAATGTTTGCTGAAAAATGGATATCACAAAAAATGAGAAACTATAACCCCTTCTATAAACTTATAAACACAACTAATTTTGTGAAGTGGAAAAGTGGTAGTTTCATATTTTTAACCATTTAAGGATCTGCCATACCGGCAGCTTATAGGGTCTTGCTTTATCATGTAATCAATTTATCACCTTCCACCTTATAAGTGAACAGAAACCCCACCATTAAATACTTTTCATTTTATGTGGTTATTCTTCTTTATAAACATTCCTAAAAAAACCACTTGTGGAAGTCCAACCCTGTTCCAACAACTTATAAACCCACACATCCCATACAACTTGTATCACCAAACAAATCTAAAATAAAATCCCTATTTAGATTAAACTGTAAATGTTACTCTTCTTGTATTGGTCTAGTACTTGTTTTAACTCAATTTCAAACTAACTCTAGATGTTTAGTGACTTGAAGCACCTCCCAACACTGCTGTTTCGAAAAATGAAATTTCTTTGTCAGGTAACTGATGGTAAATGTCTCTCAACAGACTTTGATGTGGGTGGAGAGCAACGAGCAATACCAATGGTATTTATACTTCACATCATAATTTAAAATAAACCATTGGGATAGAAGTACTACTCCATCAAAGAGGACCAATCCAATTCTTCATTGAGACCTTGAGGCATCACTGTATTAAGTTGGTAAATCCAAAATTGTTCCTGGTAGTTTAAACATGCTGCATGATCACCACCTCTAATCCTTTATCAATTACGATCCACTGTAATACATCAAAAGCATGCCCCTTCTCAATGCAATTCTGAACTATAGGAACTGACACACTGAGTCTGTAGACTGGGTCTATGTTCTAATAAACGTACTCTAATAGCACGACTTGTACGTCCCACATAGTTTTGGACAAGGGCATACCAATACTATACCACATTTTTTGATGTGCAATCTGTTTGAAATCTGCTTCGCACTTGGTTGCCTGTTACTGGCTCAATCAAATCAGCCCCTTCTATAGTCTGATAGCAGACCCTTAACTGTTCTCTCCCAACTGTTCTAATCTAAATGAGTATGTACAGTATGGTCACGGATATTGGGTCCTCTAAAAGCTGTTAAAGGAGGCTCCTTAAATATTATGTAAAGCCAAAACTTGCCAATGTTTTCTTATTGATGCTATCATTGCTGTTGCTATACTATGCTGTAGTACATACTAGTCTTCCGTGATCAATCTTATGTTGATGATAATGTAACTGATCATGATGCAAAAACTTGGCTTGTTTGTATGCCTTCTTAATAGTTGCATTAAGATATCCCCAGGATTGAAACTGATCAAATAAAACTCGAGCTTGCAGTTCAAAATCTTCAGACGTAGAACAAATCAGGCCAATTCTAAAGAATTGGCTCACAGGTAGCCCATTCTTGAAAGACATCTGGTGGCAGTGATATCTTAAATTATTACGGTCAGTCTTGTTTGCCATTCGCTGTTCTAGATGTAGGATTCAGGGCACCTTCCATCCAGATGCATTCCATTTTCTTTAAGGCATTAAGAGATTGCAGCTTCCTTTCAGGCTGGTGGTTCCTCAGTGGGATATTAACCTGGTTCTGCAGGCACTAGTGTACTCTCCCTTTGAGCATTTGCAACATTCTTTTAAGGACCTGTCCTTAAACAGTTTTTTCTGGTAGGCAAACGCCAAGCATATCTTGGAGATTGACTGTATCCTGTAGGGATCCCTTCTTGGTCTTTGCTTCAGATTCATTATTTATCCTGTGCCACCTTTTCTGAAAGTGATGTCTTTCTCATCTCAACCAGTTTTTAGCAGCCTTCCTTAAAGAGGAATGTCAGGACAGCAACAAGTTTTTGAAATTTGAGTATCCAAGTTCTCAGGTATCTGGAAGTCAAATTCCGTAAAATAAGTTTGTGGACTTCCAAACAGAACAAAGGGGAAGCAGCCTTTAAAGTTACTTTAGGGTGTTGGATCAGGGAAACCATTTCTTCAGCATATTTACTCAAGGGCTGTCAAGCTCCTGAGAGTGAGCAAGCTTATTCTGCTATAATTGTCTTCCTGGGCAGAAGCAGTTGGCATTGCACCAGTGGACATTTGCAAGGTGATGACTTGGTGGTAGTAGTAGCATTCTTTCTGTGCATTATAGATTGGATGTAATGGCTAAGCAACATGCAGCATTTAGAGCGGGAGTTCTCAGAGGGGCCCGTACTTCCCACCTATCTGAACTGGTATAGCAGGAGGAAATGGAAGGAGAATTATATGAATTATTTCTTTGAATCCTGCTACACCAGTCTAGGTCCCCACTAGGGAACATGGGCTGAAATAAGGTGGTGATTTTAGATGTCTACATATTTTGCAGAGATTTCAGTCTCCTCTACCTTTACCAACTATTCTCTCTTAATGCCTCTGTCATTGGTTTTTGGGGTGTGGATGGGTAGTGTTCGGACAATGGTTTTCAATCCAATCCTTGGGACACACTAGCCAGTCAAGTTTTCAGGATATCCACAATGAATATGCAAGTCCACCTTTTTTTTTTATTTTTTGAGTAATTTGATTTATTTTTAAAAGTTTTAGCTAAATTAATTTTTGTATATTTTAACTTATTTTTAATTTGACTTTTCTTTTTAAAAACTTTATTTTAATTAATGTAAACCGTTTTGACAAACTCATTTTATAAAACGGTATATAAATACTTTTAAATAAATAAATAAATACATATTCATTGTGGATATCCTGAAAACCTGACTGGTTAGGTGTGTCCCAAGGACTGGGTTGAGAACCCCTGGTCTGATCTTTCCTAAGTTTTGTTTTTTTTTTTTGTTTTTTTTTAATGTATTTTATTTAGTCTTTTCTATACTGTCGTTAAGCTAGGTGCCATCACAACAGTTCACAATAAAGCACATAAATTAATGTTGCTAAATGTTAAGTTATATCAACTTAAACAGGTGCCATCAGGGTACGGTAACATAGTTTCATAATAAATACTAATTGTTGGGTGTGATAAAACATGTCCATTTCTATCTTTATCGGCTATAAACTGAATTAATTGTTAAATCTTATCTTTGGTATTAAAATGAGTCAAAAATAAAATACATATTGAGCAAGGTGATGTGTGTGGGTGAGCTACTGACCGCATACTACACTTCCCTGGATTCTACTCTCTATGCTCTTGTGATATGCTTGGTTAAATAGCCATGTGTTTAAACTTTTTCTGAGTGTTTTGATGTCTCTTTGCAACCTGATTTCTAACGGCATGGTGTTCCATATTATAGGTCTTGCTAAGGATAGAGCCCTTTCCCTTACTTGCGTTAGTCTTGCTGTTTTGACTGAAGAAATAGTTAGCAATGCTTTGTTTTCTGATCTCAGGTTCCTGTGAAGGGCTGTGTTCAGCCATTCTGCTTTTTCTTAATGTATTAATTTATGGTACATAGTGTTTTGTATTTTATTCTTTGCTCAATGGGTAGCCAGTGTAGCTCAGCTAGGGTTTCGGTGATATGGTCTCTTTTACCTTCACCAGTTAGAATTCTAGCAGCCATGTTTTGTAGTATCTGGAGTGGTCTTATCGTGGTGTAAGGTAAACCCAGTAGAAGGGCATTACAGTAGTCAGTGCTTGCAAAAATTAAAGCTTGTAACACAGATCGGAAGTTTGTTGGTGTTAGCAGTGGTTTTAGTCTTCTAAGTCATAAGTTTGGCATATCCTTCCCTTACTTTTAGAGATATATCAAAGCACTAAGTAACAGTACATAAGTATACTAGGTTTCTCTGTGTGCCACCACCTATATGTAATGGTGATGTGGAGAAAGCTGCATGTTTTCTTTGCCTTTCTGCTGGTAGGGGGTCATGACCCACTTGTCTGGATTGGTATAGCAGGATTCATGGAAAGAATTAACAGGTAAGAATTTCTCCATTGCTTTTAACTTGTAAAAGCATGTTTCATTTAAGTTCTACATTTCTTTGTAAAATTGAAGTTCAGCAAATGCATCTCCACATGAAAAGGTATGACTCTTGTCTGGCTGGTGTGGATGAATGCAACCATGCAATTCAATTCTCTTATTAGATTCTTGATCTCTGGCCAGCCAGGGCTGAGAACATTGGTACTGATGCTTGCAACTGCTAGGGGAAGTGATTCCCAGTTGTTCCCCAGTATATGCTGCCTGATCAAGCCTTTGTATGCTTTGGCTGAATATTGCAATAGGAAAAGAATATGAGTAGGCCCTATGGACCTTTCTGGCTTTATCTGCTGTTCCCATATGGGAAATGTGTAAAACTACTGATTGGCTTGAAATGTCAGGTGCTGGCTATACATAGTATTAAAAACCAAAATGAAGCTTCCAGAGCAATTTTGTGTGTGTGTGGACCAGCAGTTTCTTTGAGTTTCCAGCTCAATCAGAGCTAGCCACTCTAGCATCTAGCTATAGTGGTGTGAACCTTCATGTGGAACTACCCAGGATTTCCCCTATTGATCTTTCTCCCAACTCACTTAGCCCAGTCAGGCAACAATTCATGGCATGTGGGTCCTAGGTTTGGTCACTACTGTTGCATGACGTGGACTCCTTCCAGGGGCTGTGAATACTTCCTTTGCAGCATCCTCAGGATGAATCAAGGAACAGAAGCTTGGCCCAGCAATTGTTACCTCTGAACTGCCTGCCATATTCCAGGGCATTAACAATTGTATGTATCTTTGTTCAAACGCACTGGTCTTTTGCAAGCCTCCTGATTCTGTCTTCAATGTTCTTTATTCTCAGTACATCATTAAGAAAAGAATTAAGTCTTTTTTTTTTTTTAATACAACTTCTGTCACTGATAACCTGTTAGACTTCAAATAGCTAATACTACTCTTTAAGTCTTTTGATTATTGACTAATTCACTGCAGTTTCATAGTTTGAGGACAGTATAGTGCCACAGCAAAGAAAGGACTATAGTACCTATGACTGGTGCCTTTTTATTTTTTAATGTTTGTTTTTAAACATTCAGTATTGCAGTGGTCTTCAGCTTTCTGTATAAATGTTTTATCTTGCAGATGTTAGATATATTTGAAATCCTAAAACTTCTATTGCCCAAATTGTAAGGTATAATAGGACAGTCAAGAGCAGAGCACCATGGAAGTAAGGTGAATTTGCAGTTTGCACTGAAGGCAGTTACTTCATACAGATTATGGACTAATTTTGTCGTCTTACATAATGAATTTGGTGATTGGAAGAAATCAATGCATAGGGGTCTCATCTTCAGATGCCTGTCTGGTCAGCTTTTGTTGTGGTCCAGTGGCTGGCAGTCTGTCTCTTGTATAGGTTTTGATGCTAAACTACTTATATTTGGCAAAAATGATTCCTGACACAAGCTGCTGAATTATGTATTCTGTACAGAGAAGCAATTTCATGTGTGCTTCTATGAATTCTTGAAAAAAGAATTTCTAGAGGCAGTTAGGGTGGGACACCATTTTAAACATGTACTCTCTAAAGGCAGAAGTGTGCATAAATGCCACGCAAGAGTTCTCATGTACCCATTAATTTTCAAGGCAAACTTGCGTGCACAAGTCTCTCATACTTCATACATGTGGACTTCAGCCCTAAGCATAGTTATAAAATTGAGCTCCCTAAGTACATGGTCTAACTCTGCCCCTGCTGTGTTTTTCCCTTTTCTAGGTTATTTCTTATGAGGGTCATGGACATACCATATCTCAATCTAGAAGGGCCAGACTGTAAGTTGAATTTTTTTTTTTGTTTGTACCATCCTTGATTTAACACTGCTAAATTCTTAATCTGCAAGAATATCTAGTATTATAAAAATGAGGCAACACTTTTTTTGTGTGTGTATGTGGTTATGGTGAATGGGTAACCTTTAGTGCACACAGTAATAGACTATGGATCTGTATTGAGGTGTTTCTGTTCTGGATTTTTTCTTTTATGTGAAATGGAATTAAAAAAAAAAGTGTCTGGTCTTAGCTCCTCCCCCAGTAACTAAATGTACCATAAAGACCCCCAGCTAGGGTCATCCCAAGATACATACCACTTTCAGTAAAACCTGTCATGATCCAGGCTCAGTCGGAGAGTCTGGAGATGTGCCCAGACCTAGATTGCTGCTTCTTTCTGGTTGGGAAGGACTGGAGGTGCTGCTCCATCCCCACTGCATCTGGACACTGACTTTTGCGTGGCTCAGCTACATTGGCGGGGGATCACTACGTTACATCGACCTAGATGCCTATTTGTGTGACTCAGCTTCATGCATATGTTTTCGCTGGTCCGGATACTCCGTGGGCATCAGATAGCGGGACTGATGACAATTGCCCCATCCGGTCTTTCTAATATAATCTGAGTACGCCTGGTCCTTACCAAGACCCTCATAGATCCACTTGATCTACTGTTAACAAAGTTTATTCACTGTATAATACCGAATATATAACTGTATTGGGATACCTTATATCTTTGTTGTCTTTGAGATTCTCGTTGTATAGAATGTGGTTGAACTCTGGAAGATGTTCTTACATGTCATTTGCAATAAAAATTGTTAAAAAAAAAAAAAGACCCCCAGCTTTCCCAAACTCCCCTTTCATGTCTTGGCCCAGATAGGGCTTTTTTCAGGGGGGGGTGGTGGCAAATTTAGTCAGGGAATGAGGGGAGGATTTTTAAATGAAAAGGTAATTTTATCTTTTTCATTTGCAAAAGAAAACAGTACATTCTGAGTAGAAACTGAATATGTGGATGTGTAGGGCTGGCTTCATTGGGCAGCAGCTGTAGTAACCAAGAAATTGAGCAGACTCCATTTTGATACAAACTTGCTAGTTTCCTTTTTCATGAGGGTGTAGCTACCATAGTAAAGTTACCCCATCGTACCATTGCTCGTTTCTTGTTTTTTTTTCCTGTTTTTGTTCTATGGTGTGCATATGGTTAGGAAACTGAGTATTTCTGCGGATGAAAAGTGAAGGACATGTTACCATCTGCAATAGTTGGGCATCTGCACAAATACTCTTTTACCCCATCATGCAAAGCGGGCTTGGGGTGTTATGTGACATCAGTGTAATCTGATACCAATGTGTTACTGCAAGCAAAAGCAGCTCTAGCACAATTCTTGCCCTTGTTTGTAATTTTGAGGTTTAACAATGTCAATAGTTGACTGTTGGCCCACCGGATTTGCTCGGTTCCCAATTCCTACATGATTGGATACCTGGTGTATACATAGCCATGATCAATATGCATAAGAATAGCTAGAAAAACATACTGGCTAGGTATGCCTTCAGAGTTGGGAAGTGTTACCCTCAGATAAAATAGAGTAGGTCATCTCCTAGCTCTTCGTGCAAGTGTAACATTGCAGTATATATGCGACACAAGTTTCTTGTAAGTTATTACTCCAGGGTTCACCAACTTCAGACTATGCAAGGTTAAGACTGTAGAGACCTGCAGTTCAACCGATAGCCCAGCACCAATGAAACTATACACCTCATTAGCATGTAACAGCAAACTTGATCAATCACAAATACATGAATTCTGAAGAGGCTTAGGCATAAAACCCTGCTCAGAGTTCAAACTGGTGTTAAATCAGCAGTTAGCTCCAGTCTTTACACTGTTAAAGTCCCAGCTTGTGTCCTACTGTGGAGCCCTTTGAATGCTGAAGGGTGGGAGATGTCAGCATTGCTCCTTCTGCTAACTGCTGAATCCTCGTTAAAGCAGCCGCCAGCTAAGGGAACCCTCTGTCTCTGGCAAATCAAATGGCTCTTAAGTCCTTCAGAGCATGGATCCTTAATTATAAACAGACAACTTCTTTAGTTTCAGGGCAGAACAGGGAGCTTTCTCAATATAGAAATGACAGCAGAAAAGTACCAAACAGTCCATCCAGTCTGCCCAGCAAACAGTAAAAGTCAGAGCCCTTGGTTGATGTCTGAGTCCAATTCCCTGTTACCTCTTGCCGTTGAAGCAGAGAGCAATGTTGGAGTTGCATCAAAAGTATCAGGCTTATTGGTTAATGGTAATAGCCACATCAGCAAGCTACTCCCATGCTTATTTGTTTTCCCAGACCGCAAAATTAAATATCCTGGTTGATTGCTGTCTGCATCCAGTTCCCCTTTCTTCTTTTCCCCCTGCCATTTGAAGCAGAAATGGAGTTGCATCAACAGTATGAAGGCTTATTGGTTAAGGGTAGTAACTGCCCCCCAGCAAGTTACCCCATGTACTTTTCTTCATTTCCATCCTCTAGCCTTTAGGGATCCATGCCTCTTTGAAGTCTTTTACTATTTGTCTTCACCACCTCACCCGGAAGGGCATTCCAGGCATCCACCACCCTCTCTGTGAAGACATATTTCCTGATGTTGATTCCGAGTCCTCCCTGGAGTTTCATTTTGTGACCCCTAGTTCTAATTTCTTTCCAACGGAAAAGATTTCAGTTGGGCATCATTAAAACCTTTCAGGTATCTGAAGGTCTATCTTATCTCCCCTGCACCTCCTCTTCTCCAGGGTATATATATTTAGGTCCTTCAACCTCTCAACTCATTTGGAACCCCCCCCCCCCCAACCATTTTGGTTGTCCTCTCTGGACCACCTCATCCTGTTTCTGTCCCTTCTGAGATAGTCTCCAGAACTAAACACAATACTCTAGGTGACACCTTGCCAGCGACCTGTACAAGGGGTTATCACCTTTCTTACTGGTTATTCCTCTTTGCAACCCAGCACTCTTCTGGCTTTGGCTATCACCTTGTCACATTGCTTCACTGTTTTCAGATCACTACACCCCAGATGCATGACTCTGCACTTCTTGGCATTGAATCTCAGCTGCCATATCTTCGACCACTGTTCAAGCCTCCTTAAATCCCGTCTCATCCTCTCTACTCATTCCGGTGTGTCCACTCTATTGCAGATCTTAGTATCATCCGCAAATAGACAAACTTTACCTTCTATCCCTTCTGCAATGTTGCTCACAAAGATATTGAACCAGAGCAAATACTGATCCTTGTGGCACTCCACTTAACATGATTCTCTTCAGAGTAGGTTCCATTTAGCGTTACACGCTGTCTTCTATCAGTCAATCAGTTTGTAATCCATGCCACCGCCTTGGTGCTCACTCCCAAGCTTCTCATTTTTTCACAAGCCTCCTGTGGGACCATATCGAGCTTTGCTGAAATCCAGGTAGATCACATTGAGTGCTCTTCCCTGATCCAATTCTCTAGTCACACAATCAAAGTCATTTGTCTGGACCTTCTCCTAGTGAATCTATGCTGCCTTGGGTCCAGCAATCCTGACTGTAGTTCACTGTCCTTTCCTTCAGCAGAGTCTCCATTAATTTTACCACCACAGAGGTGAGGCTAACCGGCCTGTAGCTTCCAGCCTCCTCTCCACTTCCACTTTTGAAGCAGGACCACCACTGATTTTCTCCAATCACTCAGCACCACTCCTGTTTCCAGGGATCTATTGAACAGGTCCTGTAGTGGTCCCGCCATCTCATCTGGCCCCATGGCCATGTCCATTTTCAGTTTTCCTAGCTCTTCCCATACGTTCTCTTCTGTAAACAGTTTCGTCTACCCTATCTCAATCTATGGTCTTGTCAACCAGAAGCAGTCCACTAAAAACCCTGGAGAACACCGAACTGAATTATTTGTTTAATATTTCTGCCATTTCTTCATCCCTCTCTACACATTGCTCCTTGTCACCTTTCAATTTCACTCTACCACTTCAGGCCTCCCTTATTTCTGATAACTGTCTCATCTCTTTACCTCTTTGGCATTTTTTTCTGCTTGACCTTTTGCTTTCCTGATGTTTTTTTTCTCCCTCAGTTGTAACAGATTCTTCCTGTTCCTTTTTTTGGGGATCCTCTACACTTCTTGAATGCTATTCTTTTTGCCTTAATTTTTTCAGCCATTTCCTTAGAGTACCAGTTTGGTTTCTTTTTCCTCTTACTCTTTACTTTCCTAACATATAGATTTGTTACCTTTTTGTAATAGCTCCCTTTAATTTGTTGCACTGTTTCACCTCACCCACTTTCTCCCAGTCTTCCAGCTCTTCCTCCAGGTACATCCCCTATTTTGATGGTTTGTATTTGTGAAATTCAAAACTCCGGTCTTTGACTTCTCTGTATCCTGTTTGCGATATTGAACCATACTGTCTGATCACTACTGCTGAGTCACTACCCAAACAGCAGAGACATTATCCCTGTTAATGAGCAGTAGATTGAGGATCACACTCTTCCTTGTGGGTTCCGTTACAATTTGTTTGAGCAGAGCACCTTGAAGGGCATCCACTATCTCTACGTTTTTGTAGATTCTGCTGAAGGGATGCTCCAATCCACATCTGGCAGATTAAAATCTCCAGCGAGCAACACTTCGCCCTTCTTTCCCACCTTTTTAGATGTCCTCGATCAGGTCTCTGTCCAGTTCATCCATTTGGGTTGGAGGCTTGTAGATCACACCAGTAAAAATGGAAGCACCATCTTCTCTTTAGGATGGTCCATAATGCTTCTTTATCCCATGTCTCCTGCAATTCAGTTGCTTGGATATTTGTTTTTGATATAAAGAACTATTCCTCCCCCTTTCTGTCCTTCCTTAACTATTTATAGCCGGGGATGGCCACATCCCAATCGTGACTCAGTGAACTGCAGGTCTGGGATTTTTATTGCTCAAACTATGAGCATTTGTGGTCCTAGCTTTCCAGTTGCTCTTCCTAGTCACCTTTTTCTGTTTTTTTGTTTGTGTTTTTTTGTTTTTAACTGATTGTTTCTTTGTCTTCCCACTTCCTCTGTCTTGGCTGAGCAAACGATGTCCTGCTTGCACATGCCCCTTTCCTATGCACATCTTTGTTCACATGAAAAAATATTACATTTAAATGATTAAGGGCAAATATGTTGCTTCTAGTATTTCAACTAATAACAGTAGTTTGCACATTTTATGAATCCTAACAATGTGTCCTGTTATACAGGCAAAATGATGACCCTCCATTACAAGGCTCCTGATTAATCATATCCAACTCCAGCGCGATTCACGTGACTGCAGATATGGCTACTTAAGTGAACTCAGACAATTTTTGTAGCTTCAGAGTAGGGCACAGAACTTCCTCAGTCTTGGCTGAGGAAATGGTGATCTGCCTGCACATGCCCTGTAGTGACTACAGCTCTGCAGTGTTTGCAGCCTTTAGATGGCACCCGATTGGCAGTCCTTCAGTGTCACAAGTGAAAATTTTGATGTCTTCTTACTTAGTGGGTTACACAAGCTTGACCATCTACAAGATATTGTTCCTTCTCCTCAGCTGATCGTTACAACTGTCAGACTTGTAGTCCAGACTAGAAAATCTTGCCACTTTGCTCTTATTAAATCTGACGGTCCAAAGCCTTGCATTTGTCATGTTGGTTGATATTGCCACCTCTTGATCTTGAATGAGCTGCTCTGCAAATCTCTATTTTTGGTCCTCTATTTGATTTGATCAGACATAGATTTCCAAATTAATCAAAATGCCTTGGCTACCCACATTTTTATTCTGCCTGCTGTTCATTATTTTATCTTGAGTATTCTTAAATTCTGTCATGGTTTTGATTACTACTACCTATGCTGGTAGGTTATTCAGGCCTTCACTATCTGTAAAGTAGCATTTTTCTGAGCTTTCCTCAACATTCAGATCCTGACCTTTTATATAGGGAACTTTATTTTTATGTGGAAAATGTCTCCTTGTACTTTTATTTGAAGCTTGATAAATTTGATTTTATCATATCTCCCTTGTTTGTTTTCTAATATAGTATGACTTTAGAGCTGCATAAATTTATAGTAGATCAATTTTTGTGGAGTATCAATATTTTGCGTGGCTTCTAGAATGATTTAGCAGTCATCTCCAACATTTCTGGGAACAGTGTGGCTGTTTAGTCATGTATTATCTGACTGTTATGCACTGACGCAGTTAATCTCATTCCATTTTCATTATGAGAATCTCAAAATAGATACAGATCTAATAAAACATTGTCTGATTTAGTTTGAAGAAAATATACAATAAAATCCCTGGCTTGCCACACAAGACAATTGGGTTTATTTTTATTGAGCATTACATTAATTCATATGAATATTTACACTGCTGTAAACTATTGCTGGATTCTGATTAGCCAAGACTGAAATCTATTTTTACATCTAATTTTATACATTAAATTTATGGTTCTGTTTTCTTAGGTTAGTAAATAGATGGTCTTTTTTTTTTTCTCTCCTAAGCCAATGTAATGGTACAAATTCATAATGGCCATTATCCTCTTATCCTTTCCTTGAACTTTAGTCACAGGTCTTACATGTCCCATCAATTCAGGTGTGTAAAGTCTGAGCAGAGATTTTTTTGCCAGCTTCAGAGTTCAACATTCATTTTGCATGTATGTCTGTAAGATTCTCTGAAAAATGTTTGCGGCACGTTGAGTAGCTGTTAATTTAATGCATCACTAAAGTTCTAAAACTTAAATTGAAACAGATTGAATAGGTAATGAAAAGTAGGGGACTATATTTGCTGTTCCAACAAGGGGAAAACTTAAAGCAAAGAATCTGAAGTTTTAGATCTACTGAACTCCTTCCCTCGTCCAGTTCCTTCTTTTCACTTTTTATAGTGAAGTGGAACTTCTGCTTTCTTGACCTTCGCTAGATAATACAGTGGCTTTTAATGCTCATACCACTGTAGTTTGCAGATTATAAATGCAAGAAAATCCCATCTGGTCTATTAAGTTTGCTTAGCTAACTTGAAATTAGCTGGACAAAACCAGAGGTTTGAGAATTTCCCCTGCTCCTCCGCTACATCATGTCCAAGTAATTCATTGACTGCACGATTTAGCATAGTTAATAAGTTAAGTCTGAACAAATATCGGGTGGGGGAATTCATGTGGAGAAGGGAATTAAAGGAAAAACAAGAGGATGATTGGCTCGCTGAGGAGTCATTCCAGTTTGAGTAACTGAACTTTCAGTTGCTTTCAAAATAGCAGAGCTATTGAAACTGGAACCACCATCTTTTTAACAAAAAAGCCAATAGCTGGGTGGCTGAAATAAATATACCATACCAGTTTACAAGGAATATTCAGAGGGAGACGCTGAGCTGTGATAACGGGCCTGTTCAACAAAAATAGCTTCCTTTTTTCTTTTGTATTACACATCTGGAAACATATACACTTTACAGTTCAAAAGGAAACATCTCTGAATTGTGACGAAATCTTAAGGAGCCAATCTGCATTAGCATCCAGTGCAAATTTGACAATTAGTTGCTGGTACTACAGCATCCATATCTGACTTCTCTAGAAATCCAGTTCAGTCCAAAGTATCAAGGGACAGCTAAGACTGCTGAGCTTCAGCAATAATCTGCTTGATTTGAGGAAGGTAATGCATTTGAGAGGGGGGGAAATGATGCTGCAGGTACATTCTTTTTCTTTTCATTTTTAATACCTTATTTCTTAAATATCATATGCCGGGACAGAGAATTAGAGTAAGATTCTTAGACTCAACCATATTTTCCATGTTCTCAAGCTTATTTTATAGTAATATATAACTTATGTAACCAATTGTCTTTGAGTCAAACTGAAGATTCAGTGACTACATCTCCAGTTGGGAAGATGATTTCTGAATTTTACTAGACAAAAATACTTCTCACACATCATAAATGCTTGGGAGCTTTTAATTTTGAGTTGGTTTCACCAAATTTGCAGAAAGTTCCTAGAGCCCATTTCAGCCAACTCAGGTTCCAGCAGCTTTAAACAGTTCTGATCAGGTCAATCATTTGCAGCTCTTCTGGGAAGACTTCTCCTTTCCTCCAATTTGAAGCCTCTGAATCTGAGCTGCCAATATCCCATGGAACACTTGCTTTTCTCGTCAACCTGCTGATGTCCTCACTGCTCGCTGGTTTGAGGGACCATAGTAATGATGGCAGAAAGATCATAGTCCATCTAGTCTGCCCAGCAAGCTTCTTATGGTATTAATTATCTCTTCATGCAGTTATCCCCAAGCCTTATAACCCATAAATTACTGCTAGCAACGTTTTTACTGCGTGATGAGCCTTCTTAAATTCACAGTGCTACCTGACTTGCTCTGCTTATGGACGTGACCGTAGAAGCAGTCAGTTTTTCTCCTTTGTCTGCATATCAGTACCCCGGACCGTAAGTCAGGCTCCATGATGGCTCTTTGAATCTAAGTCCTCTTTCGCCCCCTCTGCTGAAGCAGATTGTGATGTTGCAGTTGTGTCAAAGCATCAAGGCTTATTGGTTAAGGATAGTAACTCCCATGCCTTCTGTTAAAAGTAGTAATTGCCATACTGTGCAGGTTACCGCCATGCTTATCAGTACTCCAGACCGTAAGTGTTGGGGCCCTCTGTTGAATCCAATTCCTCTTTCCCTGCCTGCCTTCAAAGTGGAGAACAATGTTGCAGTTGCATTAAAAACATCCTTTCTTCTGGCTGGTGTAAATGGAGGCACTCTTTTGCCTCAGGAGACAAAATCATGTCTAGGAGAGAGCATGGTCTGTCAATGTTGCTCATCTCTAGTTGAGGCACCCCTCAGACTACAAAGCAAGGGCATAAATCAGGTTGAGCAGGGGACTGGGGTTAGGCTTAGATGGATATACCCAGACCTTACCCTTGCACTTGACCATACAGGTAGTGATCTTTTTGTCCTTTTAATCTATTTCCTTATCTTGTAAGGATGAGTACCTCAAACTTAACCCTGTAAGCTGACAAACACCTCTTACCATGGTTCTGTATTTCTATGCCATAGCCCCATTTAATGCACACCAGTGTACACCCAGCTTTGGTTACTGCATTGCACACTTTATCCACAGATATACACAGCTCTTGCTTGATTGATGTTTAGCATGTGTTGCCCCAATCGAAGTATATTGCTGATGCCTCTCGTGTCACAAATTATCCTACCCATATCCACATTAATGGGATGGGGTAGATCATGAAGGCTTGCCCCCCCATTGTATGTCTATGGGGAGGATGGAGGGAATGCATAGTCACTCAGTCCTAAATCTCATCTCAGTTGTCTTTACCATTTGCATAAAGTATCCAAGTTTGTGGAACATCAGCAAGCCTTGCTG
Organism: Rhinatrema bivittatum; assembly: GCF_901001135.1. Classification (NCBI taxonomy): domain Eukaryota; kingdom Metazoa; phylum Chordata; class Amphibia; order Gymnophiona; family Rhinatrematidae; genus Rhinatrema; species Rhinatrema bivittatum. The sequence continues at coordinate 23,912,456 of NC_042628.1, read as the reverse complement.
TGTACCATGAGTTTGTATTCTGTAAAAATGGTAGCATTGCTGGAGGGTTTCCTATAGATCTGTAAAAAACATATGAAGTAAGAGATCCCAGCACGGACCAATGTGGAAGCTCACTTGTCCTTTACCAGTCGTTGTGACCCTTTCTTCCCTTTAAGCCAGTTTCTAACAAACTTGAAAATGCCATTTTTTTTCTTAATTTGAAAATCCACCTTTCATGCAGTACCATATCAACTTTAGTGAAATTCTGAAACCATAAACTCCCTCTTTTCATACCAAACTTGTGGCTCACATTCTCCAACATCCTTTAAGAGTTGGTCTTAACTTGATGCTTTCGATCACCATGTTGACTTTCTCATGCCTTTTCATTTTCAAGCGTGCAGCCATCTCTTTTCACTTCTAGTGGCTTTTAGTGTTTACCTGGAGTTGAGACTATCGTTGCTAGTTTTAGATCTTTTAATCTGGGCATTGTGCCCTTTGCCAGTCCTAAACCTGCCTATCCTTGATGGATTTCAGAAAAATTGAGTTAAGCAGCTGCTTTGTCTCCTGTGGTACCCCTGGATGACTTCTGGTTATAGTGACTTTTTTTTTTTTTACCCATATTTAGGCAATGCAGACCTGATTCTGCTTAATTTTATGGCCTTTTCTGAAGAAAGTTTAGCGTTCTTGCTTTACCCTTAATTTTTATCCATGAAAGACCCCAACCTTTTGTCAATTTTATATTAAAACCCATCCCAAAAGATTCAAGTATATTTTATTTATTTTTATTTTTTCTATACCGACATTCCTGTAGAGATACAAATCATACCGGTTTACATTTAACTTCAATTTTTATTATTTAACTGTCTTTAGCATGTGCTACCATGCTTGCTCTTAGCTTTGACGGCATAGAACTTTTACCATCAAGATGAGAAAATGAAAACAACTTCAAAGGAAAACTTAAATATGCAGTACTTCCTGATTAAAACTTGCATTGAGCAGGATGTGTTTGTAAATTATGAAAAAAAAAAAGCTTTTTGAGACCATTTTCCCTGAAAGTCCTCCCATGAAAGTCTTGCTTTAATTACATAGTAACTCAAAAAAAGCAGTGTGGTTGCCTTGTTTAATTTTGATTACTTGCCTTAACAGCTGAACCATACATGCAAGGAACAAAGTCATAGCAATAATACAATATACGACAGTATGAAAGTGATATATATTTAAAATCATCACATCATAGAATACACTTCTTAAACTATAAGTCCCTCCAAACACAGAGATGCTCCTTTTTATAACTATTTCACTCTTGGTTTACCTCCAGCCTTGCTCTCAAGAAAATGTTTACCCATTTTCTAAAATAGTTTCCTTTTCCTAATGTTGAAAGGGGTAGACTCAGGAGTATTCTTAGGAAAGGTGATGGATGCATGGCACAACTTCCCAGTGGAAGTAGTGGAGACAAAATCAGTATCTGACTTCAAAAAAGCAAAGGATAAATAGGGGATCTCTAAGGAAGTGATGGGAATTATAAGACTAAATTAATTGGATGGATGGGCAGACTGGATGAGCCACACAATCTTTTTCTGTTGTCATGTTTGTGTCTAACTCATTAACTTGTTTTGTGTTAACTTAATGAATGGTGTTTTAAGTCTGTAAACAAACTTATTAAATTAATCCTATAACTACCATCTGCAACTTGTTTGACCTTTGCTTTTATGAGCAGTAATTGAAAAGCTGCTAATGTGCCGTGCCTTGCCTTTCCATCTCCATCATTTTCTCCACACCCCCCCCCCCACCCATGAGCGTTTAAGAAACCTTTATCAGGCCTCTGCCTTTTTTTCTTTAATTCTTAATTTGTTAGGTTTTCTTTAGAAAAGGTTATGTTTGGAGATTTTCTAAAACCACTTTTTTTTTTTCCAACCAAATGCTTGCTGCAGATTTCTAATTTTTCAGGGAGTGCAACACATTTGCCATCCTATGGCTAGTATTCCACCCCTAAATTCCATGATTAACCTAGACGGCAGCTGTTCGAGTAGGTTTAGTATTGGCCTCTGTCACTGCCATAATGAGGAAACTGTCTGCCTAATTCTTTTCTCTGTAATTTATCATTCCCAGACTTGCAATGTACAGTCTCTTAAAGCTGTGCATAAATTCTTGGAATCACTTTGTATAGCAAGTAATGGGGCATTGTGTTCTGTGGCTGAACCAAATGGGGTCTGAGCAGCCCTCAAACTGGGGTTTTGCAAGAAGAGCTCCTGAATCAGGAGCAAACTATTACTGCAGTAAAGTGATGACCCATGGTATTTTGAGCTGTTTAATGCCTAATGCAGTAACTGTTAAAAGGCTTATTTTGAAAGAAACGCATTTTGTCTTGCAGTACAACCAAAACGAGACAATGTCCTTCATGTTACCTTTCCTAGGGAATGGAAGACAAGTGATCTATACCAGCTTTTCAGTGCCTTTGGTAAGACTTTTTCTTTTAGTACAGTTCTTGGTATGAGGTATGGTTTTTTTTTTTTTAAGATCTATATCTAAAATTCACCTAGAAACAGAGAAGCAAGTCTGCCCTAAGTGTTTGAAATGTAAAACCAGAACCTTTTCAATAAAGGTGTTCGTACCTCTCTGGATTTCAATGATGCCTGCAATAACATCAAATCCTTTTACTCTGATTATGCTTTGGGTCATGTGGCAACTTGGTATCTTAAAACTGTGACCTATTTTCTGCCGCAGTAGTAATGCTGCCTGGATTATATAGGATTGGAAGGTAGGGTATCTTTAATGGACTAGTATTTTTGTCATGGTAAATACTGACCTCTTGCTTTTAAATTGGTCAAAGGAAGTGTAAATACATATACTACACTTGTGCTCTCCTGTACAGCTGCCATATACATGAGGACTTAACATGGAATCTTACCTTCATCTCGGAGGATGTATGATAATGCAGAACTTATTCAAGGCAATCACATGCTGCTCATATTCATTTGGCTAAAATTCTATTTGAAAGCCATTATGAAATTTTTTTTTTTAATGTATGGACCTTGAAGTGCTCTGTTTGCTTAAAGTAATTGACAGAAAACGTTAAATTCCTTTGCACAGAATATGTAAAACATTTAAGTATTACTTTGGGCCTTATAGCTAAGCTATTTTTGTATAATATTTTAATTTCAGGAGTATCTCTTAAAAAGGAGCATAAACTACTATATAGAAGGGTAAAGAATTAAGATTTGTAGTGTTTCAAGACTTCCTCTAGAAAGTTATCTATCAACAGTAAAACTCTATTGCATAGATTTCAGTGGCTTTCCAGACTTGGTATATAGGTCAGTATTAAGAGTAAGATTAGACAATATGAATAGCTTAAGCTTTTGAACATGAAATATTTTGTGTAATATCTATAGATATACATTTATTTATAATTTTTAAGTTACCTAGTCTTCAGCGTGTACCTAAAGCAGTAATCCATCTTGGTCAAAATTTTCAGCTGCTGTAAAAAAAAAATAAATTATACTGCTCTGGATATAATGTTTGGAACAGATGTGAATGTAAAATATGTACTTTTGTGTTTAGTTTTGAAATACCTTTTATCCCAGGACAAGCAGGATGATAGTCCTCACATATGGGTGATATCAGATGGAAAACTTCTGTCAAAGTTTCTAGAAACTTTTGATTGGCACAGTGAGGCCACTGAGCATGCCATGATATTCTCAGCCACAGGGGTCTCCCTTAGTCTCTTTTTTTTTTTTCCCACGTTACTGTAAGCCTCGCATAATAGGAGCGCTGAGATTTTCCCTCACTTTTTCCTCATGGAAAATATAACTGTTCAGTTAAACTTATCACTCGGGTCTCCCTTGGACATAGTAATCGGTGAGTACGTTTTGAATCATTTTTTCGGTCAATTCCTGTCACCTTCATTTGGTACTCGCAGGCCATCGACTGTTACCTGGCCTACTTTCACCATGGCCTCCAGATTCAAAAAATACCCAAATGGTTATCGACATGGTTCAGTTACAGACCTGCACGACATTTGAGTTTTATGCCTGGGATCAGGCCACGATGTCTGGGCTTGTACAACTTGCGCCCGGTTGGATAAAATGGAGGAGCTGTTTAAAAAAACTCACTCCATCGTCATCTTTGATATCGTCACCGAAGAAATTATCACCCTCTGGAAAACATCGAGGTAAGAAAAGGGCTGATGACTGTCCGTCATAGACCCCATCCAGATCCTCATAGCGTCTTCATCGACATCTACTAGAGAGCATCGTGAAAAAAGACGCCATTGCCACTGTTCAGTTTCCGATCCATCGGAGGGAACGACATCCACATCGACACTGAAGGACATCGAGCCGATGCCGAAGCGTGTCCAGGTACTAGAGCCACCACGTCCCTCTGTACCCGAGAGAGTCTCTCTCCACCGGGATCGGTGTTAGAGACTGTGCCACTACGCTCAGTTGTGGAAGAGCCAGTAGCACCAGTCTTACCTTCTCCTGTGACAGTGGACCCCCAGTCTCCAGGGAAGAAGTGATTTCTATGGTCCAAGTGATCGTTGAGGCGTCCAAAAAATTCCAGCCTCCATCCATGCCAGCACCGGTACAGACACTGGCATCGCCACCAGAACAGTCTATTTTTCAACCCCTACTGAATAAAATAAACTCATTAATCGGAGTTTTCCCTGCACAGACACTGACGCCGATAGCTCCCCTGATGCAAGCATCGATGGTGTCGATGGCTGCAAACATCCAACGATGATTCCTTCAATTCCAATCCCAGGCTCCTCTGAGGAAGACGGGAGAGACTCTGATTCCGTCCCAGGGCCATCGGGCACAGACATTACCTTCGATGCCATTTCCGGACCCATTGATACCATCGCGACCCAGTCCATCGGGCATCACTGGCCATCGATGCCATTGAGACCTTTTGATTCCTCATCGATGCCTTTACTGCCTCCTCTGATACCAAAGTAGATTTCATCTCAACCATCGAAGTCTGCTTCTAAATCAAATCACCTTCAAAAACATAAACCAAATCCTTCTGCAACACATTATCAACCTCAGTACAGTCTTTGGGAGGATGTAGACACTGATACAGATTTACAGTCAGAGCCTTCTCCACCAGAAGGGAGGAGGAAGTCCACTCCTCAGGATTTGGAATTTGCAAATGTCATAAAGGAAATGGCAGATACAATTCCTTTTGAATTGCTTACCGAAGAGGATACAAGACACAAGACTTAAGTGTTGCAATTTGTGGATGCACCAGAAGAGGTGATGGCAATACCCATTCATGAAGTGCTTCTGGAACTTCAGCATCGATTATGGGAACATCCTTGCTCTGTACCAGCTGTAAACAGAAGAACAGACGCAACATACCTGGTACAACATACCCCAGGTTTCCAAAAACCACAATTGCCACACCACTCAGTGGTCATTGAATCGGCTCAGAAAAAAGCCAGGAAACAAAAACCACTCTTCTATCCCACCAGGAAATAACAGAAGTTCTTAGATGGCTTAGGAAAAAAGGTTTTTCAAGGATCCATGCTGGTATCTAGAATTGTGGCATACCAGCTTTACATGACGCAATATCAAAAACTTGTGGAAACAAGTTCAAGATATTGCTGATAACCTTCCTCAACAGGCACTAAATACTCTCATTGCCAAAGGCCTTGAATCTGGCAAACATGAGGTACGGGCAGCTTACGACTCATTTGAGACATCCGCCCATCTATCAGCAGCTGGAATCAATGCACGAAGGTGGGCTTGGCTCAAGGCCTCTGATCTCAGATTAGAAGTCCGAGAGACTGGCAGATCTCCCATGTACTGGAGACAATCTCTTGGGAGAAAAAATTCAGGATGCTGTCTCAAACTCAAAGATCATCTTGAGACAATCTGTCAGCTCTCCAAGTTACCATCTTATCAGCTTTTCTCCATCTGAAAAGCTAACAGATACCAGGAGGTCTTTCTATAGACCTAGAAAGTACTATCCACCTGCTACTTCAGCGTGTTCTTACCATCCACCACAAAGAGGACGTACATGCCAACCAAAGCAGGCAAAAACCCAGCCACCTCCACAAACTGGTCCAACAGCTGGTTTTTGAAATACATCAAGAGAGCAGAAGCCTCTCTCAATCCTATACCCCACTTCCTAGTAGGAGGTCGACAACTCTAATGGAGTCTCATCACCAAAGATCAATGGGTATTAGCCATACTGAATCGGGGATACAGTCTCAAATTAAACACAATACCCACTGCATTCGCCACAAATCACACTTTGGACAAACAGTCATCACATCTCAACTTCAACTAGAACTCTCAACTCTGACTACCAGGGCTATTGAACGAGTTCCCTGGTCTCAACAAAGCAAAGGGTTCTATTCCCGCTATTTCCTAATTCCAAAGAAAACAGGCGGCCTTCATCCTATCTTAGACCTCTGCAATCTCAACAAATTTCTTCAAAAAGAAATATTTCGGATGGTATCTCTAGGAAACATTCTTCCTTTGCTTCAATGGGGAGATTGGCTCTGTTCTCTATCTTCAAGACGCTAGTGCACACATACCCATTTCCACACAACATCACAAGTACCTATGATTTGTTGTGGGAAAACATCATTACCAGTATCGAGTCCTACCATTCGGACTTGCCTCGGCTCCTCGAGTATTCACCAAATGTCTGGCAGTTGCTGATGCACATCTATGAAAAAACAGCATCCATGTTTTTCTCTACCTAGACGATTGGCTAATCAGGAGTCCATCCAGACAGGGAACTCTGCCTTACAAAGCACAATAAGACTACTACACTTAAACCGGTGTGATATGTATATTATACAGGAACATCGGTATATAAAAACTAAAAATAAATAAATAAATACACTCCCTGGGATTTCTAATCAACTATCAAAAATCCCACATTGAGCAGTCTCAGCTCCTCACTTTCATCGGAGCAGACTTCGACACCACACTGGCAAAAGCTTTTCTTCCAAACGACCGTGCCAACAATCTAGCACGCTTGGCGAATTCAATAATACGCTACCAGTCCACCTCCGCCCATCAGCTTCTAGTACTACTGGGACACATGGCCTCTACGGTACATGTTACCCCTATGGTGAAGTTAGCCATGCAAAGACCTCAATGGTTCCAAGCTTTCCAACCACTGTTGTACACAGTTCAAGTTGCCCACCGGTTACGCCTTTCGCTCCACTGGTGGTCAAATCAAGCTGCCTTGAAAGCTGGTCTCCCATTCCAGCAATCAACTCCACAAGCCATCTTGACCACAGATGCCTCCAATCTGGGATGGGGAGCAATTGTCAACAACCTTCAAACGCGCAAGGTATGTGGACTACGCTCGAAATAAAGCATCTGATAAACTTCTTAGAGCTTCGAGCAATCCGTCATGCCCTTTATGCCTTCAGACTGCCTCTCGAGCAAGACTGTGCTGATACAGATAACACAGTAGCAATGTGGTACATAAACATGGAGGCACAGGCTCTTATCTACTCTGTCAAGAAGCAGTACAGATTTGGGCCTGGGCTCTCCAGCACTCCAGCACTCCATGCATCTTCGAGCAACTTATCTAGCAGGCATACAGAATATTCTAGCAGTCTCTCAGTCAACATTTCCGTCCCCATGAATGGTCTCCGGATCCTGATGTAGCGAGCAAAATCTTTCAACGCTGGGGTCATCCAGACATAGACCTCTCTGCATCCACACTGAATCACAAAGTGGAAAGATTCTGCTCCCTCCACGGATGTCGACCAATGTTCCCCAGGGACGCCTTTGCTCACCCCTGTAACACAGATCTTCTATATGTGTATCCTCCGATCCCACTCATATCCAAAACTCTCGTGAAGCTACAACAGGGCAGAAGGACAATGATCCTCATAGCCCCGTACTGGCCTCGACAAGTATGGTTTCCCATACTCCTCGACCTCTCGATCAGAACAGATTCGCTTGGGCACAGCGCTCACTCTCATAACTCAGAATCAGGGCAAGTTGTGTCATCCCAACCTGCCAACTCTTGCCCTGACAGCTTGGATGTTGAAAGCTTAATTCTGCAACCACTTAATCTTTCAACTCAAGCCTCTAAAGTTATTGTAGCTTCACAAAAACCTTCTACACATAAATCTTACCACTTTAAATGGACAAGATTTACCAAGTGGTGCACGCAAAATGATTTTGCCCCTTTTTCTTGCCCCACTCCCGCTTTATTGGATTACCTGTGCTACCTTTTGGATTCTGGTCTACAGACATCTTCTGTAAGGGTACACCTAAGTGCCATACCAGCATACCACAAAGGAATGGGGGATGCACCAATAACAGCGCAACCCCTAGTAATGCTACTTTTCCCATTGCTTAAGTTGTATCCAAGTTATCTCCTCCCTGTTCTTTGTAAGACAATGACTGTTACTGTCTATGGTTTAGGGTTGTAATGTAAACCGGAGTGATAATTAACTTTAATTGAACTTCAGTATAGAAAAAGTTATAAATAAATAAATAGTAAGTCGATGTGAGAGGCTTACTCCACCTTAAGCCTCCCATTCGACCACCGGTTACTGAATGGGATCTAAATTTAATGCTAGCAAGACTCATGCGATCCCCGTTTGAGCCTATGCACTCCTGTGATGAAAAATTTCTTACATGGAAAGTATTTTTCCTAGTAGCCATTACATCTGCTTGAAGAGTCATTGAGTTACAAGCTCTTGTTACATACTCACCCTACACAAGATTCTTACATAACCAGGTAGTCCTTCACACTCCCCCCAAATTCCTACCAAACATAACGGAATTTCACCTCAATCAATCCATAAGTCTTGCCTACTTTCTTTCCAAGACCACACTCACCAGGGCGAGAGAGCTTTGCACACCTTAGATTGTAAACGTGCGCTAGCCTTTTACCTGAACCGCACTGCAATCCATAGAAAATCCACCCAACTCTGTTTCTTTTGACAAAAGTAAACCAGGAGGTGCAGTGGGAAAACAAACTCTCTCCAACTGGCTAGCAGACTGTATCGCATTCTGCTATAAAAAAGCAGGCATTCCTCTCCAGGGGGTGAGTAAAAGCACACTCAGTAAGGGCTATGTCCACATCAGTAGCACACTATAGTTTAGTGCCTATTGCTGATATCTGTAAAGCTGCAACTTGGGAGTTCTTGTCGCACCTTTGCAGCACATTACTGTTTTGGACAAGGAAGGACGACAAGATTCAGCCTTTGGACAATCTGTCTTAAAGAACTTATTTCCAGTATAGTACCAACTCCTACATCCATCCTACTGTGATTTCAGGCTGGCTCATTTTTTTTCCAACAGTACACAGTTGTTGTGCTGTTGATCCAATACAAGAATGACTCAGTCTGTAGCTTGCTAATCACCCATATGTGAGGACTATCATCCTGCTTGTCATGGGATAAAGCAAAATTGCTTACCTTGTAGCTTACTGCTACAAACGAGACTGAAGGGAGACCCCTGTGGCTGAAAATATCATGGTATGCTGGGCATGCTCAGTGGCCTCACTGTGCCAGTCAAAAGTTTCTAGAAACTTTGACAGAAGTTTTCTGTATCAGGACTCCATCTGATGATGTCACCCATATGTGAGGACTACATCCTGCTGTCCTGGGATAATACCTATTACAGGTAAGCAATTTTGCTTTACTGTAGGTCTTGGTATTATTGCTAGACACCCTAGCAGTGTTATGTTTTTTGTCATCTTTTAATACCTACTTTTAGAGGAAGCAAAGTGACAATGTGACTATTCCTAAACCCTTTGGCATTCAAAGTCCAGGAGAAAATAGAATGCCTGAAAATAAACAGCTTCAGAGTAATTTTATCCTATTTTATTGAGGAATTTTCTCCTCAGGACACAGGCAGCTGACTGTATGCTCCAAAGGCTAGGGCTAGAAGGACAGGCTGAAGTTACAGTATGTCAGAATCCAGAGCAAATCAATTACCCGGTGCTGAAATGAATGTGGTGCCAGTGAAGTACTGAACAGCTGACTCTGCAGAGTATACGTTTCCTTAAATACATGTATAACTTTCAAACTGAAATGAATCTGAAAACCTCATGGTCTTATTTTTAATGCACATTGCATAAGAGAAGCAATGTAATCATGTTTTGGAAATAAAACCATTTCTACAAGTCACTAAAGCATCAAAGCTTTCCTGAAATGCGCATGCTATGTGTTAAGTCATACTTTTTGTATCCACGTTAGTAATAAGAGGGAAGTGTTAGTATTAATCTGGAAAGGCTGTTTATGCTGGTTTTCTAAGCATTTGTTAATCAACTGATTGCATCTGCCTAGTCCATTGCTGCCTTTCCTGCTGACTAACTTTTTTTTTTTTTTTTTTAAATTCTGTATTTGAAATGGATTTGTAACAGGATGTTCATCCTTCATTTAGAAACTAAATTTTGTCCAACATTCAGAACCCATTACTAGCCGTTTAGAGTACAACTGAATTTGTGCCAAACTATTCCAGAGAGATATAATATATGAAAATTCCAAGTTTTAATACACTGTAATAGCGAATTTATAAGAAAGATGAGATGTGTTTCTTGTAAGGGTATGAAACTCAGGCAAAACTAAGAGATGGGTTATGTTGTAAAGAAGAAAATTGTGTTTTTACATTTCTACTTAGGTCTGCTGCTCTTCTTGGGCCACTACTGAAGAAACCTCATCTTGGTTTCAATTTCAGTGTTGTAAAACACAACTGTCAACGACAAAAAAAAAAAATTCTGCTCAGGGCACTGGGGTTAGATTTTTATAGCCAAGTATTCTTGCATAGCTGGTAAGCTGTTAGAATACAGTTCAGCATGTGTTTTATTTTTATAAATGGTGTTGCCTGCATACATCAGCGACTATTAATTGATGAATTAATTGGTTTAGCAGCTACATGTGCCTGGAACGACTCCAGTTTAATTCTTTTTATTTCCAGTGGTACAGGCTGAAGCTCTGGAAATGTCTCAACTTGCAGTTTCACAAAAGTGTGTAAAAATGACCAGTTCATAATTTCTGTGACTGTTATGTATTCTAAAAACATTTTTTCCTTCCCCAAGGTAACATTCAAGTATCCTGGATTGATGATACATCAGCATTTGTGTCACTTAGCCAGCCTGAACAAGTTCAAATAGGTGAGCTTAAACCCTGCACTACAAAATAGACAAAGCTGTGCCATCTTGAATTGCAAACGTGAGTTACTGTATGATGAATCATGATCTGTTTACCCCCTAAATTGCTTCTGATAAATGCCTGTTAATAGAGCCCCAATAGCGTGAAGCAATAGAGGCAGTGTTTGACCACACATGCAGTTTGAGCTGTGGATCAGATGCCTTGCTCCTCAAAACCTTGGGTTGTCTAAAAAGCACTCCCTGTTTCCATAACCTTTGGATGGTTTTTCTGTCCAACATGTTACTTGTTTTATATATGGGAGGAAAAAAGCATTTGAGGTGGGGGTGGTGAGAATTTGTGTTCAAACCAATTTCCTCCTAGAATTATAAGGCAATTGACATGCTAGTCCTACCTCCTATCCATGCAGCTTTAGCAGTTACCTGTGGGAAGTGATTGCAGAACAAGTACAGAAGACCAAAGAATAACATGCACTGGCAAGGCAGTTTCTGCCGACGTGGTCCTGTGTATCTTTCACTGTACAGTTTACTCCCAAAGGTGCATCATGGTTCCGCATTAAGTGACTGCATAGAAGATAACTAACTTTCCTGAGTTTTATTAGTTGCATTTTTTTTCTTTTCGAAAGGTCTAGTCACATAAGCCAAGAATGGCAAAATGTTTTTTTAGTTCCTGTGCCAAACATCTGGACCTAGCAGGTTGGGTGCTCATATCTGTAGGAATTAATTTATTTCCAGTTGTGAGTTGTGGAATTGGCTAGCAGTACCACCTTGGCATTCATGCCATTAGCTCATTGCCTGTCTGTGCAGTGACGCTGCAATGTTTGTCTCCCGTTAATGTGGTTTTACCTGTTTCTATTGATAGTTACTAAGAAAATCTAATGCAAGAGCTCCCTAAAAGGACCAGTTCTATTCCACTAAAATTACTATGAGCTGGGTTTTTAATACTGCTGTTTAATTTCAAATGTGATCACTAGGGCATTAAGTTCTTAAGATCGTACCATTACATTTAACTTTGCAATGTGTAGTACCATGTGTATCCATTAGCTGTCTCTGCGACTATATTCTTGGATAAAGGCACCCAGGTGATCTGGCTCAGCTACTGATGTAGGTTGCTTGTACTGCTTCCACATACTGTTCTTATTACAGAGATATTGACCAGAGTAGAAAGGAAGATAAGATAGTGGCGAAGTAGTCCAATGGTTAGGGCAGTAGGAAAGGCAGGGTTCAAATCCTGTTGTCTTGCAAGTTAACTTCCCCCTCCTGTGCCTCCAGTGCAAACTTTAGGGGCTTATTTCTCAAGAGGGGAAAATATTGTGTGATTCATAAAATAGCATTACTTGGCAATGCTGCTTTGAATCCCATGGTATTTTCCCCTGGGATAAAATACTACTGGGAAAAATACCGTAGCCGTAAAAGGCTGCCAAACACCGCACAAGGGTGACCCCAGGACTGTGGGGGGAGGTAGTATGGCTTAAAGGGGTCATTCAGCCCTGAATAAACACCTCCCCTCATCCCTCCCCCCCCCCCCCCCCCCAAAAAAAAGTTAAGAAAAACCCCTGGATGACTCTATAGACACCCCCCTGCCCATTTCCCTGCCGCTGCTCCTAGAGTGGAAATTTTTTTTTTTTTTTTTTAAATGTGGTCAGGGCCTCCAACTCTAGCGCAGTCTGCACTTCCCCCAAAACTTACAACTTTAGATAAGTTGCTATAGTGGGGGCCTGCAGCACTCCGAGGCTGCAGACCTGGTGGTGCCAGTCCCCTATCACATGATAGGAGCAAAGGCTGGGCTCAGCTGGTCGGTGCCATTTTGAAACATGGCTGCTGCCAGGCCAGGAGCCTATGGGGCTTTCTAGGCCCCCACTACACCAGCAGGGCTAAAACTGTAAGTTCTGAAGGCATTCAGCAAGTGGGCTAGGGTGGGAAGCTGGGGACCCCTGCCTCTAGGGGCCATAGCTTGTAGAGGATGGTTGCAGGCAAAGCCTGATCCGAATCTTAAGTCAAATTTTTATTTTTTTTTTAATTATGGCCACCTCCAGGGGCTGTCAGTAGGGGTGGGGATGTTATTTGTGGTTAAGTGGCTCCTTTAAGCCTAGGCCCTGGGAGTATCTGTACATGTTAGTGTACCAGTGCTTCTACAGGAAGCTAGCGTTTGAGGTAAGCCATACTTCATTTGCATTGTTTAGGCTTTTGAGTTGATATGCATTTGCATGCTGATCAACTCGTGTGGTGCTGGCAACAGAATAATGCGAGGTATTTTGAAATAAGTTGCATTAACCCCATATTGGGCCATTTATCACATGGTAAACAACTTAACGTGGCTTTGTGAATGAGCCCATAAGAGTTTTAAGCCCTTTGGGCACTAGTAAATGCCTACAGTACCTGAATGTGATTATGCTTTGAAGTGGCTGACAAATCATGAAAGACAGAATATAAATCAATTTAAATCTATTTTTACTTTGTATGACAATCGAGCTTTTGTTTGTAACTTCATAGTTTAAGTAGAGTAACAGATATGGTATTTAATTCTTACATGAACATAGCAAACAAGCTTACAAACAAGCCTATGAAATATCATGTGAAATTGATGAATAAAATATAGCGCAGGAACTATGGCAAGCAACACGGAGGGCGTGGCCTAGGATATCTTTTCTTTTGTAAAATGGCACCTAGACATAGCCAGCTGTTGAGAATGTGTATCAGTGAAATTGCTAATGTACTGCATCTCTTCATGGCTGGGAACGTGGTGATGTGGGCTAGGAATGGATGTTGAATTTAATTGGTGCACCTCTTAGTGACGACCTGTCGATTTTTAAATGGAATGTCTGGAGTTCTGTAACAGCAGAACTAAGATAACCTTGCAAGACTTTTGACTTCAAATGAAAATACTGCTTTTGGGGGGCATGTGCAGTTTGAGGAATCACTTTGCCACTTCTAAACTTATAATCCAATATTTTCTTGACTATTCAGTTTGGAGTAGCTCATTACTCTTATTCCTCTATTCCCTCTCCATGGGGTGTTCAGTGTGATGCCTTTCTCAAGAAGGGAACATAAGCTACAGCATTTAAGTTTGTCTTGGTGTGCAGTGGTCTTGCAGAATAGACACTTGGCATGACTTCATATTTAGAGAGACTCCAGAAGAACCTGAATCGCAGTACCAGTTTAAGATGCCAACATGGAGGGATCTTGTACTAAAAGTACTTGCTGCTTGTGTTGGAATCTGAGCATTTATTCAGTTCTGGCATTTGTAACAACATCCTAGTGTCATGTGATAGTCACATAGCTCTGTATCCTGAGCTGCCTGCACTTGTGACAGTCATTCAATTAGCACAACTTGAAATAAACACTTGAAGGGAAACGATGGGTAAACTGGAGGTGGAAGGATTTTTTTTCCAAAATATTTTTTTTCTTTCAGTTTAAGGAAAATACAACCTGCTAAATGCAAAAATAATTGAAAAGTGGAGGAAGGATTGAAAATAAAAGGGGTAAAGACATCTCAAAATGCCCACTTCCCCTCCCCCCCCCCCCCCCAAATTAAGTGTGGAAATATTCTGTTGTCCAGTGGGTAGGTGAAAAGACAAGGTCTTGTGAGCCTTCCTGCTTTCAAAAGGAATACATTAGGTTGACATGGTTCTTTGCATGCACAGTGTTAAGTTTTAGTGCTTTCTTTGTAATGCTAGGCTTAGTATGCACCAGGAAATTTGGTTTCCTGATGATGCACAGCATTCTCATTGTATCTAATATGAAGGTGTATAGTTGAGGTGCAGTCTTGTTGGTGTTCAGAGTGGGCTTCATGCAAAACAGGAACAAAGTCCCAATATTTCAGAGTGGCTTTTTGGTAAAGAACCACTAAGAGAACTTCAAGCTGGTAAACTTTGGGCAGCTACATTGAAGACCGCCTTTTAAAGGTAAAATGTTATGGAAGCTGAGTTTTTTATACTTCTGTATTTGACACCCCCTGCCACAAGTACCTATTAACTTCTACCCTTTCCTGTACATCTGAGCAGCTCTGAAAATTCACTTCCTGCACAGAGGAAAAGGCCCTGATAGTTAGGAATGTGGACCTTATTTGGAGTAACCGGACACTGGGCATTGATTAATACCTGAAACTTTGAAAAGGGTTTGTTTGGGTTTCTCCTGAGCATCTTAGAACAGATTTATGTTCCCATGTTTAGCAGATGAACAAAGTTTGACAGGACTTGTGTGATCTTGGCTTAGGGATGTGCCAGCTTGATAAAATACAAAGTTCCAAGAAAGAACTTGTTAGCAACAGTTCAGCTTGTGATGGGGACCTGACAAGTACTTATGCCTGGACTAGCCACTGTTGGAGACAGGATGCTGGGCTCTATGGACCTTGGTCTGACCCAACATGGCACTTCTTATGTTCTTATACATATTGTGACTCATTTTAACTTGCCAGAGGAGGGCAATATTGATCTACCATAACTTTTTTTTTTTCCTTTGTCTAGGTTCAGATTGGTTCTCAAGAGACAGCATACAAAAGCATCTGCAAATACTTATTGTAAATTTAGAGAAATTTAACCTTCTGCAGTATAGCTGCTAAAACCAAACTAAGTGAACATTTTAAATGTCTGCACAAAAAGGAATTCCCATAAAGATAGGGTGCTGCAATGGCACAATCCTTTGTCACTAAGATTCTGTATTAAAAATGTAGCTTTTTTGGGTCTGGCAGTTTGCTCTTCCTCCTTTTAGGCTTTCAGCTCAGTTGGAACTGGTGCTGGAATAGGACACCATAAGCTTTTCCTACCCATGGACTTTTTTTTCCCCTTATTTTGGATCTCTTCCCAAATAACTCAACTAAATTCATGCAGTGAATGTGCATGACCTCTGGAGGAGAAGGGTTCCTTCCTGCAATCATGGGCCCTAAATCCAGCCACAAGGTGTTGCTGTTGAGCAATGACTTGGACTCCTTCTCTGGGGGCTCTGCCTTATGCCAGAGGTCTGAGGAGAGGAAGACCTGAGCTGGGAGCTGAATCCCAAGACCTCTGCATGGTAGTGCACTGGGCCTACCCCTAAAACCTTAATTTTAAAACGTTTGCATTTCTAAAACTGAAAAATCAGCTTTGGACTTTGCTTTTTGATTGTGTATACTCCATACATTTTAAACAGTTAATTGACCATACAGTGCTCAGACTCCTCGTGAAATATTAAGACTAATCTAGTACAGCTTTTTGGAGTCTCATGCACATAGGAATATGGAAGTGACATTGGACACTGCTTTAAGTATGCAGGTGAATACCTTGTATTGCAAAAACTATTTAGGATGTTGTGCATGATGCATCAGAAGGCTTTTTTGCCATCTAAGGGCCAGATTCATTAAGGCTTTCTCCCATTTTATGTCTATGGGAAAATCCTACTGTAACACTGTGCTTGTGGTACTTCTAGCTAAGAGTACCTTCCGGATACAGTGGATCCAGAACATGGCAGCTCAGGTTTTCTTTCCAGTTTAGGGATTGAATTAGTCCAATTCTGAAATAGTAGCACTGTCTTCTGGTAACAGTAAAAGCCTAATTTAAATCGTACTAAAGGCACAGGGAGCATAATCTCTCTGCAGCCTGAATATTCAAAGCGTACTTGTGCACGTAAGACTGCTTTGAAAATTCATGCGTGTCGGCAGGAAGATCTTTCTGTTCTTGAAGGTGTAACTTTCTGCGTATACACTTAGGTCCCAAATCTGGAACACCCACCATGAGTATGGGGAAAACTAACTGAATTATGAGTGTATCCTTTTTTCCCTGCACTAATTTTCAGAAGACTGTTTTACATGCATAAACTGGGGTTTATACACAAATCTTACAGAACATTGCCCCTTAAATAATGTGGGCCCTTATTTGACATTTTATTTTCTGTTCTGTCCCAAGTGGGTATTGATCAGTACAATAAGTTTTTGGGTTTTTTTTTTTTTCTCTGTAAAAGATGTAAGGTTTGTGAAAGTTTGTTGCACGGTTGTCTGCTCAGCTCCAAAACTGTGGAGCACAATTCTGTCTAGAGAACTATGAACTCGTTTAATTTAGGTTTCTCAGCTGTAATAATTTGAATTAATGTAAATGCTACTAGTCTTGGTTGTGAGCAGTTTGTGTGGGAGCTTTTTTATTAAACTTTTTTTTAGTCTTGTCTGAGATCTATTGTTTGGTTCTAAGCCATGCCAGACCCATTTTGGACCCAGATTTTTTTTAACCAATTTTATAGTTGAATTTTGTCAGAGGTTGGATGTTATGATGATGTAACCATTTTATGCCAGTTCTGCAGGAGCTGCACTGGTTGCCTATCTAAATTCAAGTTCAGAACATTTTGGGGGAAGTAAGCATTTCTTAAATTTAGTTTGTGTAATCTGTTTTTCTTCTTGCAAAGTTATTACTTTAATGTTGTGTATTTTTATGTTGGTGTTTCATAAAATGTAAATACCATTAATCCAGGACCCTTGTTCATTTGTATTTGTATATATTTGGCCTATTTAAATTACGTTTTTCTCAAATACTGAAAGTAGGTACTATCTCCCATTCCATCCATGAGTGTTTAATTTTTGGCTCTCTGGGTATAAACATAGCTTTCCAGTAACAAATTGCCAATTTGGGCCTCAAAGGGTAACATTTTGCATGTATTGCTTTTCTAGAGTGTTCTGGAGGGAGGGAATGGTTTCATTTGTCTTTATAAATGTAATTGATTTCATCTTAGTCCTTTGTGGGTTATAATACTTGGCATCTTATGGCTGCCTTCGGATAAGCCTACGTTGAACAAACCATTCCGTGGTGGCAGTCCCTGAATAAGAAACTTGTGAGCAGTTGCATTTACAGATCATTCTTGCGGTCATTTGAGACTGTGAAAAGGAAATTCAGTAAAACAATTGCACTATCACAGTTAAGGACAGGATGATCATTGGCAAACAAGGTGACTTCAGCTGACAGTAGAAAAACCAAAATCTAAACAGACTGTTCTGAATACTGCTGTAACAGGTGAAGATCATAAACTGTCAGATTTTCTTTAAGTAAACTTTGATTGTGAAAACTCCCTCAAAACTTGTACTTGATCCAACCTAGCTATAACTCTTAAGGGAATAGTCATCCCTGTTGCATCTGATTATTACTCTGATCATCCTAGGTGATGGGAAGGTAACTAAAATTTGAAAAGGTTTTGTAAATGGCTCTGTGTGCCATTTGGTGTTGGTGCACAAAGTGCCATTTGTGAAATGTTTGCAGTAGGTTTTCCATGTGCAAAATTTTGTTAAAATGAAGACAATGAGCTGTTGAGATGCAAAATTATATAAAGCAGCTCATTAGCTATTAGGGGGTAGTTAAACTACATGCAGAATTTGGTTTGCAGGTCACATTTCACAGGACACTTCCATGAGTGTTTTCTTTTTGTAGTGTTTGTTTTTACACAATTTACTGTTGCAAAATTTTGTAGACAATTTTTCTACTTGGTTTATTTGCATATATTTATTTGAGTTTTATATACCGTCGTTCGGTAGAGTTATCACAATGGTTTACAAAAGTATACATTTTTTTTTAGCAGTTGTGTAACAGTAAAAACAATTTGAACAATATCAGAAATAAGCATATCCAGTCCAGAGAGCATTATTAGGTTGGATGAGGTAATGTCCTAATGTCTTGGTAGAAAAACTGTGCACTGTCCAAAATATTTTGCACACTAGTCAGTCACCCTCGGTATGTTAGTGGCTTTCTCTCATCAACCAAAGAACTCCCATGAATACTGGCAAGTTAGTTTCTGCCCATGTGATTATCAAATATCAATGAGAAAATCCAATGTGCTTTCTTTGTTTTATTAATCTTTGGATCTGGGTAACTGTTTTCAAAGTTTGGAATGTCTCCATTTATTCCATGATTAGGTGCTTGATGCAGTACTTCAGATATCAGTGCTGCCATACTGGAGATCTGAGTTTGCCTAAATTTGGCTGCTGCTGTGAATGAGGAGGGGATATGCCAGAGTTGTCCTTCAAAAGCCCTGGGGGAATGAAGGAGAATAAATCTGCCATGCAGCTGTGACACAATAGTCCTACTTGGGGTGCCCATGTGCCTGATTAGAGGGAGCTGGTCTCTCGCTCTTGCCCGAGGACAGTCATACTGATGCCAAGGCTAGGTAGGGAGTCCCGAAAGGGTTAGAAATAAGGGAGGAGAAATGACCTGTGAGAGCTCAAGGTATGGTTGCCTCCAGTAGTGTACTTCCAGCTTTGAACTGAAAGCCCAAAAGAGAAGCAAAGGGCTGGGTCAACCCTCTCACCCCATTCCCCTCACTTAGCTCAGCATTGGGACTGATACGTCAGTGCATTTTTAGCCTCACCTTTTTAGCAGCATGTTGTAACGTAAAATGTTCCAAGCTGTTCAGCATGACATTTACAAGCTCTCTATTGGACTATAAGTAGAAGCACTCAATCACAGATTTTATTTTATATAACTTTGTAAACTTACATCATTTAAAAAATGAAGTAAGCCTTTTATCTTGCAAAGAGTCTAATGTCCGTGGTAAGATCTCTGCTTTTCTTCAAACTAATATGCACAGATTGGATGTCTGTGTATATATACAGAAGGATGGGGATTGGAGTTAGTCTTTAAAATACCTGGAAACTCTCTGGTGGGCCTGCACAGTGTCTGTAGCAGAGTGGAATGGAGTGCTTGGTATTAAATGTAGAATGCATCATATTGCAGTATTGAAACTGAGCACTGAAATAAGGCCACTTGACAGGGGCGGGATGAATGGTAAATTGTCCATAATAAAGTTAAGTAGGTCAAGGTGCTTGAAAATTTACTCTGATTTTGCATGATGCCTCTTGGCTGCTGTAGAATTATTCATGATTGATACTGCTCAGACTCCAGTTAAGGCTTGAATCCTAGTAACTGTCCATTTCTGCATCTTTTTTTTTTAAGCATTCAGTATAGTGGGAAACCCTGGGAGTAGGAGCAGAGTTACAGCAAGAAGGTGCAGGCAGAGTCAGAACTTCTTCCTGCTAGCAGCCCAATACACAGGGATGGGAGAATAGAGCAGCTGGCACCCTCTGCCCGGCTGCATGCGTCTTTTCCAGGTGGCTACATGATTACATCACTCAAATTATGGTAGATTAGCATGATATACACCATGGTGAATTGTGTGAAATTATGTAGGCATACTATTTCTCTAAGTATATAACTTATACCACAAACAATGATGTAATGTTTCATGGTGCCTTCAGCTTTTTTCTTTTTATAGAGAAAATGCAAGATTCATACCTTACTCTTAGACTATTTGACTTTTGTTGCATTTTTTTTTAACTTAAAATGATACAAATCTGTAGCCCTTGGTCTCCTTAAACAATTTCTGCTATGACCACTTCCTTACAAATAAGGCATGGAAGAAGCTTAACTATTTTCCTACTAAGTGGCTTTAGTTTTGATTGTAGTTTTCAGGAAATCCAGATTTAAAACATTGTGGTGTCTAATGCAAGAGCTGTAGGGGTCACACACTATGGGCTCTCTCAAGTGTCTTGGAACCTGTATAATATGTTTATGGCCTGTAAGTATCCATTAGTACCTTACATGGCTTATCTACATTAGTGCTTAAGCTCCTACAAAACTTTTTTGGCAGTGTACTCAGATAATGGTCTGGGAAGGGGGCTATCTTAGTGATGACTCAAATGTATATTAATTTTGCATACTGTGACCTATAGAAGGAAACAAGATCAGATCTGTAATGTGATCATCCTCTTTTGTGCTTCTCTGATGCAAA
This sequence comes from Rhinatrema bivittatum, assembly GCF_901001135.1. Classification (NCBI taxonomy): domain Eukaryota; kingdom Metazoa; phylum Chordata; class Amphibia; order Gymnophiona; family Rhinatrematidae; genus Rhinatrema; species Rhinatrema bivittatum. The sequence continues at coordinate 23,891,648 of NC_042628.1, read as the reverse complement.
GTTTCAGTGACTGAAAACATCTCATGAACCACATGAGCCCTTCAGCAGATCCTTCACTTGAAGTGGAAAGAGTGCCAAAGCCATCAGTATCAAGGCAACAGTTCTCATGCACCAACTTCATTGGGCTAGACATTGTGTGTAGATGCCACTCAACTCCCCAAACAAGTCTCTTCTCAGCTGTCAGTTACAAATTCCTCCCAATACCTCGGTTCCCAGCTCCAATAGTAGACAAATACTACAAGGACACAGTAAAAGCTTTTCTCAAATTAGATTTGGATGCTATCAGTTGAGAGAAACAGACCTCCATGGTGCCACATCCTCCTCAAAGCAGTAGTTCATTTTTCTAGAAAATCAGCCAGTGGGGTTTCTCTTTGAGGAGATGCACCTAAGTAAGCACTATGCCAGCATGAAATATTTATAGTGTATGCTGGCATATTCTCATCTCCTGGATAAGACTGCTGAGCCATTTCAGAACGCGTGAATCTGTGCTAGGTATCCTTGAATTGAGAAATCACAGGTGCATAACACATTAAGAGCAAATGGAGGGCCTAACTTACAAAGCGCTTTCCCTACAGACATAGCATGGGGAAGACTTTGTAAGTTAGAGCCTAAGAGATTCCATTTACTCTGAACCAAACATCAGCTAAGCTGCTAATTGGGGGTGGATTGTGAGCTCAATGATCCTGACTGTTTGAAGCTCTCCATCTTCTGCTTTCCAGCATTCATCTTCCTGACAAGGCAAGATCCTTTGTAATAATTTCTACAAGAGGCAGAAAATCTTTTGAATAAAGTGCTGCTTCAAAATTTGTCAGGCCAGCAAACTACAATATAATATCCATGGGCTAAAATTCAGGAATTCTAATAGTGCCTTGTCTGAGTTTGGTCTCTGAAGCTTTAGTGATGCTTGGTTTTAAAGGTGGTTTTATTTTAGGTACTTTAGTTCATTAGCATAGAAAGCCTTTTTTTAAAGTTCTCCTTATGCTGTCACAAAGCAAAGAAATTACTAAAATGTATAGAAGTTATAACTGTGCTTCAACATGTTACCTGATGTACCATGTGGAAATATTGAGGCACCCTTGCTGCTTTGTATTCTGAAGGTGATTTTTTTTTTAATTGGTTTATTTTTTCTAAGCATCTGATACTTGGAAGAAACTCTTGATGTTGCTGAGCTACTAATTGGAGTGTAGAAAGAGAATCACTTAATGTAACCAAAGTATGAATACAGAATAAATTGAATAATCTCAAGCTGTAGACGTTTTTGTTATATCAAGTTTTTTTTTATATTTTAATCAAGAACACTATCTTGAATAGAAATAATTATAAACACATGACATACTCAGAGGAAAAGAAAATATCCTCATGTCTTAAGTCAGTGTTTCTTAACTTTTTCACGCCCAGGTCACACTACATTAACAAACATGTGGCACGCCAGCCTCCACAAAGCAGGCAGTGCAGAAATGGAGAGGACTCATATGGCCAAAAAAATCTGAAAACCCCACCAGTCTCTTCCAAATTTCAAACAAAGGGGGAGAGGGGACATATACATGAACCTGTCACAATAGACCAGGTCATCCATATACAAGTGCAGAAGGTAAAAATCAATGTGCGAGCAGTGGGCTCTTACCTTGGCTGCCATATTCCAAGTGTTGAGAGCAGCAGCAGTGTAGGAGCTCTCAGATCTACATGAGTCAATATGCATGCTCGGTCTCAACCTGGAGATAAGAGAGGCTGGAAGGACTCTGACTGGAAAGATGAGGTGCTGTGTCATTTAGTTTAGCTGGCAGTGTGGATGGCAGTTTATCTTCATATTTTGAGGGGTTTGCTGTTTTTCTTGAACTTATCTGTAGGTGAACTTAATATAGGGCAAATATTTTATTATTTTTACCAATTATACATTAGCTGCTAGGAAGTGGCAAGAGTTGGTCATGTATTCCCAAAGTTGTATGAATAATCATATGGATTGTGAAAAGATGTTCACATAGAACATCCCAAATTATGCATTGTTTATTTACTTTTGTTTAAATGGGTTTATCTTTGTATGTTATAGAAGAATTTATCAGTTAATGTGCATATGCTTAGCAAAGTAAACTCTTTGGACCTATCTTCATTTTTATTTTTTTTAATGTATCTGCCAGTAGCACTTTCAATAAACATAAGCTGTTTTGGGCATCTTGCCTCGAAGGGGGCGCACTCACACCCTCCAGATCTACAATCCTGTAGATGAGTTGAGGGTGCCATATTTACGTGGGGTGAAACGGAACGTGCTGCCACTTCCCCTGTGTCATATTATTTAGATGAACCAGATGGAAAGCAACTGGCCTTCTTTTACTGGCAATGGAAGATTGTTAAATCGTTTCTCGTGTCAGTAACAGGACACATGACACCACTCGGGATTAAGCATGCATCATGTGCTTTTTGAGGGGCCTGAGTGGGCCAGGGTGTTTCAGACAGCCTTGATTTACTTTCAGGCAACAGGGGAACATGGTTCAGAGCAGCTGCAGCAGCTCAAGTTGTAGTATATTTTAGATCTGTTAATTGCCATGAGTTTATTCTGATTTGGATTTAAGAGGTCTATGTAAAGAAGCCTGAACTGGCTCTTTAAATCACATTTGAATGAATCCATGGAGAGGGATATACTTAAAACTATATATATTAGAATGTAGAAGAAAGTCAAGGAACAGGTAGCTTTCTATTTTGTAAACTGAACTTTTTTAGATAAAGGAATGATTTGGTGAAAATGCAGCATTCCCACATTCAGATGTATAGGGGCGCATGCACTCCATATTTGCACACACTATATAAAATATATGCTTAAATTTACCAATATGCTCATGTATCTTTATTTTATTTAGCATATTTTATATACCGAGGTATAGCAGAGTTGCCTTCACTCCGGTTTACAGTTACAACAACCTGATACATTTAAAGAGATTTAACAGCAAAAAACTGTAAACACTGGTATAGAACAATAGCATATAACTTACATAAGTTAACCTTCCTAACTTCTGAGTTATGTAAAAATAAGCAGCCAATGTCTTTATGTTCAGTTACATGTGAACCGATGTGATGTCTATCAAATGTCGGCATACAAAAATAAATAAAAATAAAAGAACCTAAAAGATGCGGCTTAAAATGCTACTTATCTAGCTATGCTAAATTTAACACTTATCTGGCTGTCAGCTGGATAAATCAAGGTTTTTGAAACATCCAGCTAAGTGGCAGTGAGGCCATCACTTAAACTAGATAAGACAAACTAGATAAGTGGTGCAAATCTCCAATAAATGAGCATTTATGCCCCTAATTTTAATCATTTACACAAGAATATAACAAGAAATTGCCATGCTGGGTCAGACCAAGGGTCCATCAAGCCCAGCATCCTGTTTCCAACAGAGGCCAAAACTAGGCCACAAGAACCTGGCAATTACCCAAACACTAAAGATCCCATGCTACTGATGCAATTAATAGCAGTGGCTATTCCCTAAGTAAACTTGATTAATAGCAGTTAATGGACTTCTCCTTCAAGAACTTATCAAAACCTTTTTTGAACCCAGTTGCACTAACCACATCCTCTGGCAACAAATTCCAGAGCTTAATTGTGCATTGAGTGAAAAATAATTTTCTCCGATTAGTCTTAAACGTGCTACTTGCTAACTTCATGGAATGCCCCCTAGTCCTTCTATTTGAAAAAGTAAATAACCCATTCACATCTACTTGTTCAAGTCCTTTCATGATTTTGTAGACCTCTATCGTATCCCCCCTCAACCATCTCTTCTCCAAGCTGAACAGCCCTAACCTCTTCAGCCTTTCCACATAGGGGAGCTGTTCCATCCCCTTTATCATTTTGGTTGCCCTTCTTCTCTGTACCTTCTCCATCGCATCTATATCTTTTTTTAGATGCGGTGACCAGAATTTTACACAGTATTCAAGGTGCTGTCTTACATTAGAGCGATATAGAGGCATTATGACATTTTCCATTTTATTAACCATTCCCTTCCTAATAATTCCTAACATTGTTTGCTTTTTTGACTGCTGCAGCACACTGAGCCGACTGTTTTAAAGTATTATCCACTGATGCCTAGATCTCTTTCCTGGCTGGTAGCTCCTAATATGGAACCTAACATCGTGTAACTACAGCAAGGGTTATTTTTCCCTATATGCAGCACCTTGCACTTGTCCACATTAAACTTAATCTGCCATTTGGATGCCCAATCTTCCAGTCTTGAAAGGTCCTCCTATAATGTATCACAATCTGCTTGTGATTTAACTACTCTGAATAATTTTGTATCCTCCGCAAATTTGATAACTTCACTCATCGTATTCCAGAGGTAAGTCTGGCCAGATTGAATCAGTTTCTTGGTCTGGGTGACTAGTTAAGTTGAGGGGGAGACTGCTAGATGTAGTGTGCTTGGATTTCACACAGTTCTGCATCGGTGACTTTTATAAATGGAGTGCCCTAGTTATGGGTCTTAAAGTGACAACCGTTTAAAAAAAAAATTGGTTGAGTGGGAGGCAGCAAAGGGTTGTGGCAGACTAAGTTCACTCAGTCCAGTTCTTCTCAACAATTTCATAAGTGATATTGTAAAAGGGCTATCGGGGAAAGGTTTCTCTTTTTGGCCTGGATTGGCCACTGTTGGAAACAGGATGCTGGGCTTGATGGGACCCTTGGTCAGACAGAGTATGGCCTGTTCTTATGTTCAGATACCAAACACACAAAAGGTAGACAACTTGGAAGGTTTGGATAACGGGGATCTAGTGAAGCTTGAGAAATGGTCTAGGTTTAGCATTAAATTTTATCGGCCAAAAAAATGCAAGGTCATTTGTTTGGGTTGTACAAATCGAAGGTAGTGATACATTACAGGGAATGAAGCTTTGTGCACAGAAGAATGAGTGGGATCTGGAGGTGATTTGTATTTGGTTTTAAGATGGCCAAACAGATAAAGTGACAGCAAAAACCAGAAGGATATTTAGGTGCATAGGGAAAAGAATAGCTATCTGGGGAAAAGATTTATATTGTCTCTGTATGGTGAGACAACTCTGGAGACTATTCAGTTTATGGTTCTTTTGAAGGTACAGTTTGTCCAGAGGGCAGCTTGTAAAATGGTCAGCGATCTTCATAATAAAACCTTACACCTTCCCACAATGTGTGCCTGGAACAACCTTCTTGCATTTACATGCTGCTTTCCAGGCATTTTTAAATTTTAACCTAAAAACCTGCCTGATAACAGTAATATAGCTCTGAACTTTAAGGTTAATCTTTAAGTTAAACTTTACCACCCATACTCGCCAGCATGGCCACTGCTTTGACCTAGTCTTTGCTTCCAACTGCTGTCAGTCCCAGATTGGAAGAACTAAGGTGAAAACAATCACCTGATAACTTTACACTAAACCAGCCTGCCCCACCAGACTTGTCCAGTCACCACCTATGCTTTTAGAAATCTGTAAGCTGTTGACCTTTTGTATCTTTTGGACCACTGCTATTTCCTCTCTCCTTGCCTCCTCAACATTGTCTTAATCATAAGAAACAGCTTCATCAAATACTATACTCTTCAGCCTTAGACACCCTTGCCCCTCCTCTTGTTCTGTAAGGTGTACTAAACCCCAGTCTTGGTGCACCCCTAAAATTTGCTACCTATGTACCTGCACCTTCTCTCTAAAGCATCTCTGGCTAAAATCCCATGCAGACTTCATATACACTTCAAAATCATGCTGACCACTCTCCAATCTATTGCACTTGCCATACAAGACATCAGTCTGACACTTACATCCAGCCCTTGCCATCTGTTTGCTACACTCAATTCCCTCCTCATTCTTAACTTCTCTGCCTCCTCCCCTTCTCTCTCTACCCAGAATATGGCTAACTACTTAGTCTTAACCAGGTCACATTTACCTGCTTCTCCCCCACTTCTTTCACATAGAAATGACGGCAGAAGAAGACCAAACAGCCCATCCAGTCTGCCCAGCAAGTTCCGCACTTTTTTTTCTCATACTTATCTGTTATTCTTGGCTCTTAGTAACCTTTTGGTTTATTTCCCTTCCACCCCCACCATTAATGCAGAGAGCAGTGTTGGAGCTGCATCTAAGTGAAATATCTAGCTTAATTAGGGGTAGTAACCGCCGCAATAAGCAAGCTACACCATGCTTATTTGTTTACCCAGACAATGTAATTCAGTCCTTGTTGGTTGTCTGTATATAGATCCACTTTTCTTCATTCCCCTTGCCATTGAAGCAGAGAGTTATGCTGGATATGCGTGAAGTATCAGTCTTTCTCCCCTGCTGTTGAAGCAGAGAGCTATGCTGGATATGCATTGAAAGTGAAATATCAGGCTTTCTTCTACCCTTTCCCAGCCTCTACCACTCTCTCTCCTCCTTTCCTGAAGTCACAATGGAGGAAACTGCTAGTCTTCTCGTCCTCCAAACTCACTTCTTCCTCTAACCCTATCCCTACCCAATTCCTCTGTTTCTTCTCCACTCATCCCTTCTATCTGTTACATCCTCAATCTGCTACTATTCCTGCTGCCTTGAAGTGCTTTAATCATTCTACTCTTTAAAACCCTTCCCTATCTTGCCATCTCCCTTTGCCTCCAAATTACATGAATGTGCTGTTTACCATCACTCTTATTTTACATCTCAAGCCATTCTTGATCCACTCCAGCCTGGCTTTTGCCCTCTACATTCAACTGAAACTGCCCTTTTTCCAAAGTTTCCAGTGATCTATGTATGGCTAAAGCCAAAGGTCTTTACTCTGTCCTTATCCTCCTTGGTCTGTCTGCTTTTTACATTGTTGATCCACCACCTACTCCTTGATACTCTGTCCTCACTTAGATTTTGGGACTCTGTCCTGTCTTGGTTCTCCTTACCTATCCCATCACACTTTTAGCATTTTCCTCTAGTGGTTCCTCCTTTACTGCCATTCCACTATCAATGGTGTGCCTCAGGGTTCTGCCCTGTGCCCTCTTCTCTTTTCACTATATATGAATTCCCTTGGTGCTCTGACTTCCACTCAGTGGCTTTCAATACTATTTTTCTGCTGACTCTCAGATCTATCTTTTACACCAGAAACTTCACCATAAAACCAGTGCTTGATCTTGGCCTGCTTGTCTGATATTGCTGCCTGGATGTACCACCACTACCTTAAACTCAACATGGCCAAGACAGAGCTCCTTATCGCCGCCCCCCCCCCCCCCCCCCCAGCACGCCTTGTCTCTTTCTCTGTTTCTGTGGATAAGTCATCCTTCCAGTCCATGAGCCCATAACCTAGGAGTAATCTTCAAATCCTCTTTCTCTACATATATCCAAAACTCTGCTAAAACGTGGCTTCTTTCATTGCCAAAATCCATACCTTTAATTTCTAAACACACTACCAGAAACCTTATCCACTTGTCTCCTGGCAAGCCACCTTTCCACTGCAATCTATCCTAAATTCAGATGTGTGACTTACCTTTCACCAAAGTTGCTACGCTCACAACACTTTTTCTGAAGTCACTGCACTGGCTCCTTATCTGCTGCATACTGTTCAAGTTCCTCTTTCTCACCTACAAATGCCTTCATTCTGCAGCATCTTACTCTCTCTCTACATCCCTCCTCATGCACACTGCTCATCAGACAAGTCACTCTATCTGTGCGTGTCTCCTCTACCGCCAATTCCCGACTCTTTGCTTTCCACTTGGGTGTGCCATGTGCTTGGAATAGTCTTCCTGAATTGGTGTCATGCTTCCCCTCACTGTGTTTAAAACCAGTCTAAAGACTCACCTTTTTGAGGCTGCTTTTAAATTTTAGGCCTAATTGTTTGCTTTTAGCCTCAACAAACTTTCTTTTTGTTTTTAACCATTGTCTCACTTTATGAAATACCCCCAAGTCTGTCTATATTTTAGATTATAAGCACTATTGAGCAGGGACACTATTGTTTTGTACAGTGCTGTGTATATCATAGTGCTATGGAAATGTTTAGTAGTAATAGACCCATAGTGTGTTATGTAAAGCAAGTGAACTTCTGAAAGGCTGCCTTCAGAATCAAAATGTATTTTTAATTATACATTCTCAAGCTTCAAAGTACTGTATTACAATACTCGTAACTATAGTCTGTATTCAATATACAGTATTCAGATGTAACTGAGCATACCTGCATTTTCTATCTATTCCGCCTTGTGCATATTTTGAAGAAATCAGAATATCAAATGTTTATAAAGAAATTAGGCATATTTTAATCTGGATGCTTTCTATTCCTATAATGCTGGTGGCTTTATTATTCCTGATAAGTGTGAGTAAGGCTGGGGAGTATAACCTAAGCAAACGTAAATTTTGGTGTGAACGGCATTTCAAAACAGGATGTACATTCGTAACAGGACATGTGTACCCCTTTCTTTACAAACTGTAGTTTAGCTAGACAATCATTGTATGGCAGCCTAGGACGGATACTTTCATTGTTTTCCTATTCCAATCACAACTGTCTGAACTGTGCTCTCAGTTCAAAGGATCACATAGCTGAAATGTTTTCATAAGTTTCAGCAGGAAGAAAACTAAATCTTTTTTTAAAAATGCAAAGCATCTTACCGCGCATACAGATTTTAGCTGCAGACATGATATAAATATTCTTAGTGTTGAACTATTGCCCATATGTCTTCCCTCCCATGGAATATTTTTCAATAGCTGCTTATGAAGTCAAAGGACATCTATTTATCAGATGTTTGACTTGTCATGTGTTTAAGCACAAAGATGATTGTTAGTACAAGTTTGAAACTTAAGAGCTGTAATGCTTTTGTCAACACTTCACTTCCTGTTGCTGTCCATTTGATCACAAATCCAGCCGTTCAAGCAATGTCGATAGGATTAAGGATAGGGATGAATTTTCAGTGTTATGTAAATTTTTTTTTTAATCCTTAATCGGCGTGTTGTATTGTTACCATATTTTGTGGAGGTGTTTCAGGGGAGTGGGGAAGGGAAGGTTTAGGTCAGGGAGTAGAGAATTTAAGCTTTTCCAGCAAAAATCTAACCACAGAAAAAGCAGGTAAGTGACCACATACACCCAATCACTGCAGCAGTTTTGAGGGAAAACATGCATTTACTCTCTCTGAAAACTGGCACAACATCCATGGGTACAAAGTGGGTATGAACTTTGTCCTAATGCAGGTGGGTTGAAAACTGCCCCCAGAGAGCTGGCTTTTGTGGTTGGCCTAGTATTTCTCCAGTTTCCTCTGGGCTTCCAGCTCAATCAGAACTAGCCTTTTGGGCTAGGATGCCCCAGCCTTCATTCACAACTAGAGTTTGTAAATCTGTGACTTCTGGTCTGATCTTGGGCAGTCTTCATGCTGATCTTTTTGACTGGGAGCAGTTAATCAGATGGGATGGACTAAAGGAGTTTTTAGATTGTCTGTCTGGAAGCTCTTCTTGGCCATGTGGACAGACGTTTTGGACTTGGTTTAACATCCCTGTCTCCTATTTCTGCATCTAGGGATGGAAGGTTTTCTTGGAACAGAACACCTAATCAATGATCAGTGTTCTCATTTTTTATCAGCTATCTGAAAGCTTACTGCCTGAGAGGGAAATAAAAATCTTTTCCATATTTTCTTTAGGCATTTTGACTCTTTCAACCTTTTTTGACAGGTTTGTCTTATCAGAGGGACTGGTGTAAGCTTCTGGATCTCCTCAATTTATACTTTTTCAATTTTTTATGCTTCCAATTTGTCTCAAGTGCAGATATTCCAAACTGTTTGATATAAAATTAATTTTGCTTTTGGAAAGCAGAGATTTTAGTTTTCTGATGCAGGCCAGAACCAGGTAATTCATCACTTTAAAGGTCATAATAGGATTGATAGTGGTCAGTTCTGAAAGAGGACTGCTATTGCTGTTGTATAAAACTTCAGCTATGAAACAGAAGCCCTCTTGAGGGGGAACTCCCCTTTTTTTCATTTGTACAAAAACCTCTGACACTTTCTAGATTAGTTTGCAATTTATTGATGTGAATGGTCAACACATTGTATTGCATTGTCATATTTTTTTGAAACACTTTCCTTTTAAATTTTAATTCTTAATCTCTCTAAATTGCATGACCTTCATAAATTACATTTTCACAAAAATCAGGTATTTGGGATTTGTGCTTTTTTTAAATAGTGTCATTACCAAAAAATATTCACACTTAGGTGCTGAAAGTTCTGTCCTTGAACTTGTGGCCAAAGCCACACCCAAAGTGCATGTATTTAACTATATCATAAACCCCATATCCCAACCTGCTCTTCTGCAAGATTGTAAAATTGCCATGCTGGTCAGATCAAGGTCCATTGAGTCCTGACAGTGGTCAATCCAGGTCACAAGTACTTGATCTTGTATCTTTTTTTTTTTTTTTTTTTTTTTAAAGGTTTTTTTACTCTGTCTAATATTCAGAGTGGGGAACATCAAAACATTCATAAACATACAAAATCTTAAATCAAACATTAACATAGCTTACATGATGAACAAAATGACAGTCAATAGGATAAGCAATATTCTAACCCTGGATTTTGTAGGCTTGCCACAAATATAGCATCTTTAACTGTCTCTTGGAAAGATTTTGTGCAAGTGATCATTCTTAGTGTCTGTTAGCTTTTCCAAAGGAAGGGGTCTGCTACCCCTATGAGGAAAGACTAAAGAGGTTAGGACTTTTCAGCTTGGAGAAGAGACGACTGAGGGGGGATATGATAGAGATATTTAAAATCATGAGAGGTCTAGAACGGGTAGATGTGAATCGGTTATTTACTCTTTCGGATAGTAGAAAGACTAGGGGGCACTCCATGAAGTCAGCATGGGGCACATTTAAAACTAATCGGAGAAAGTTCTTTTTTACTCAACGCACAATTAAACTCTGGAATTTGTTGCCAGAGAATGTGGTTCGTTGCCGGTATCACTATATTGGCGAAACCAGGCAGGGACCCTACGCTTTGTGGCTCCTATCGGCCAATCTCCTTAATTAATCTGGACTTAAAACTGTTGGCGAAGATACTTGCTTATAGACTTAATGCTATACTACCTGGTCTCATACACCTTGACCAAGCTGGTTTCATTCCTGGTCGTATGGCCTCAGATAATGTGCGAAAGACCATTGCTGCTATCCGGTGGGCACGGCAGAGAGCAGTACCTAGCCTCCTGCTGGCGGTTGACGCGGAGAAGGCCTTTGACTATGTTCATTGGTCCTTCCTATTTCACACTCTAAAGGCCTTTAAGATAGGGGATTACTTTTTGGGTTGGATAAAAAAACTGTATGCTGCCCCTCGGGCGAGTTTGAAGGTGAATGGGGGCTACACTGATACTTTTCCGATAGGTAGAGGCACCCGGCAGGGGTGCCCACTTTCCCCCCTTCTTTTTGCTTTATTCTTGGAACCCTTTACGACGAAAATAAGATATAATCCACACATTTCAGGTGTCACAGTGGGTGATTTCTCATCTAAACTATCACTTTTTGCTGATGACATTCTGTTCACCCTCACAGACCCCCATCAATCGCTCCCTGCTATTAGCCAAGAGTTGCTGGACTTTGGAAAGGTGTCGGGATTTCAACTCAATTGGGAAAAGTCGGAATTATTGAATATTTCAGCCCCCGCTCATATGGTGGATCAGCTCAAGCGAGCTCATCCTTTCCGATGGGCAGCTACAAAAATTAAATATTTGGGTATACAGCTTGGAGCTGGGGAGGACCTATTTCAATTAAACTATCCACCGCTAATGGATAAAATTTATCAAAACTTGGAAGAATGGGACCGTTATCACATTTCCTGGGTGGGAAGGATTGCGGTCCTAAAAATGAATATCCTCCCCAGACTGCTCTATTTATTTCAGACACTCCCCCTAGCACTTCCCTCTCAGTTGCTAGAAAAGTGGCAGAGGCGGTTATTGAAATTTATTTGGAAGGGAAAACAGCCGAGAGTATCCAGAAAAGTATTATATCGCCCAAAATTACAAGGGGGCCTTGGTGTCCCTAACCTACATTGGTACCATGCGGCGGCGCACCTTAAAGCTGTTGTTGATTGGCACAAGAGGGAGAGACAGCCACTATGGGTTCGCCTGGAACAGGCAGTGTTGGGGACTATGCCCCTAGCAGCCTTGCTGTGGCAACCTAAAAATACGTGGGCTGGGTCACCTGAGCTTCCGGAGACAGTCCGGAGTACCTATACGGTCTGGTCCCACTGGAGGAATGTGTTGGTAGGGGATCGAGCTTCATATCATAGCACTTATTTATTTCACAATACCTCTTTTTCCCCGGGCCAACAGTCCATGGTCCTCCGCAGATGGCGGGAGAGAGGAATATTTCAATTAGCTCATGTCTGGGAACCGGGTGGACTGATACCCTTTGCTACACTCAGATCTAGACATCACTTGCTTGACACGGATCTGTTTCATTACCTTCAGGTTCGCCATTTCTGCCAGACAAAGGCTATACACCTAGAATTGTCCAAGGGCATTCCGGATTTTGAAGGTCTATGTCGGCAAGCTGATAAAATGGATAAAATTATCTCCCGCATCTACAGGATGTTAATGGGGAAACCTATTTACACTTATGTGCACTTACGTGCTTGGGAGCGGGACTTACCTGATACATTCTCAGAAAATGATTGGCTGGAGGTCTTCCAATACATGGGGAGGGGGCTCATCTCCACTGGGCACATAGAGAATGGGTACAAATTATTGTATAGATGGCATATCACCCCAGTGAAGCTTCATCGTATGTACCCTAATAAGCCGGCGCAGTGTTGGAAACAATGTGGAGCAGAGGGAACATTTCTGCATATGTGGTGGGCCTGCCCTAATATACAATCCGTATGGTCACAGGTATCGAACTGGCTAGAGACCATCTCACACTCGCCTATAGCCCTCACTGTAGTACAAGCTTTACTGTTTGTGAATCTACAAGGTGATAATAGGGCGCTAATGCGATTTATTAAATATGTGGTGGTGGCCTCAAGGTGTGTTATTGCTCGCCTCTGGAAGGAGAGCAGGGTACCATCACTGGCAGAGATACAGGCTCAGGTTCATACTATGTATACACTGGGCAAGATAACGGCATATAGACATCAGTGTATGCAGGGCTTTTCAAAGACATGGGCGCTTTACGAACAATGGTTGGCTGGACAGGCATCTTAAAAGGGAACCTTACCTGGCCCGAGAGCTTTGACCTGTAGTTGTGGTCCCTATACTATCATTGAACACCATTCCTTTCACTAGTAGAGCAGCTCCGATTAACCCAGAGGGTGGGGTGGGGGGGGGGGGGGGCGGGGGGGGGGGAAGGGTTCATAATGCTGTATGGTCCAATGACTGCTTAACTATGTCACTGGTATTATCCGGCGGTATTGACTGTTTTACTGTTACAGTTAGACACATACGAGTCGGTTTTAGTTCATGTTTATTGATGTGTATTATTTACATTTGTTATACAGATAGCATTCTTAATTACTGTTCTAACTGGTTGTAACGATGACTTTGTACCAATGGTTCTGTATCAATGCTGTCACTTACAATATGGCAATAAAAATTATCAATAATAAAAAAAAAAAAGAATGTGGTTCGTGCAGTTAGTATAGCTGTGTTTAAAAAAGGATTGGATAAGTTCTTGGAGGAGAAGTCCATTACCTGCTATTAAGTTCACTTAGAGAATAGCCACTGCCATTAGCAATGGTTACATGGAATAGACTTAGTTTTTGGGTACTTGCCAGGTTCTTATGGCCTGGATTGGCCACTGTTGGAAACAGGATGCTGGGCTTGATGGACCCTTGGTCTGACCCAGTATGGCATTTTCTTATGTTCTTAAGAAGGCCCTTTCACAGGTCTCTGATAAGCAAACAGATTGTAGTGAGGGGACCACTAGCAACCCGTGATGTGTTGATCTTAGTCTGCAGAGGATTATACAGTTTTGGCATAGCATAGATCTTCTGACACCTTCATTATGAATCAAGGTCTCATCTTATATTTGAACTGCCATTGAACTGGAGTATGATCTCTGCTACCAGAACCTATCTGCAGGCGTGCTGCAGCGTTCTGTGGCAGCCTGAGAGTACTCATTGGGACTCTAGTATAAAGAGTTGCAGAAGTCCATTCCTAGGGATAGCAATAGCTTTCTTTAGGCTGCCTTTCTAATGTAATGGACTTCCTCCAGAACTTGTCCAAAGATCTTTTAAAAGCTGCTTTGCTAGTCGTCTTGATCACATCCTCTGGCAACAGATTACACAGCCTGATTGTGCACAGAGTGAAAGTTCTTCCAATGATTTGTTTTTTGAATCTGCTGATTTAGTTTCCTTGTTAGTATTGTTTGAAAGGGTAAATAACCATCCTTTTATCTGTTCCACCCCACTCATGATTTTATAGCCTTCTATCATGTCCCCTCTCAGCTGTCTCTCTTCCAAGCTGAAGAGCCTTAGCCTGCATAGTCTTATTATAGGAGAGATGTTAATCTTTTAATTATTTTTGTCGCCCTTCTCTGCACCTTTTCTGGTTCCACTATGTCTTGAGATGGGATGCCAAGAACTGCACATAATACTCAAGGTACAGTTGCACCATGGCTTGATACAGAGAATATATTCCATTTTATTCTCCATTCCTTTTCGAATCATTCCTAACATTCTATTTGCTTTTTTGACTGCCACTGCACCAAGGATTTCAAGGTATTGTCCATAAGGCTCTTATGGTCCTTTTTATTCTAGGCAGTGACGCCCAATACAGAAGTATTTTGTGTCTGTAGTTGGGAATATTTTTCCCTATGTGCATCACTGAGCATTTTTCTACACTAAATTTAATCTGCTATTCAGTTGTCCAGTTTCCTAGTCCCAAGGTCCTTCTGCTGTTCTTGCAGTCTGCTGTTTTCACAAATTTAAATTTTGTTATCAGCAAATTTGATCCCCTTCTCTAGATCATTTATAAATGTTAAACTGCACAAGGTGGAGTAGCCTACAACCCATGGAAACCAGGGTTCAAATCCTGCTGTTCCTTGTGACCTTGGGCAAGTTACTTTACTCTGTTTCCTCATCTACAAAATTAGATTGTAAGCCCTATGAGGATAGGGAAATACCTGTAGTACCTGAATGTAGTCCATTTTGATGTACGCTCCGAAGTGCCGAAAAGCAGGATGTAAAAAATCTAAGTCCCAGAACTGATCCCTGTGCTACTCCACTAATGTTACTCCATTTGGAAAACGGACTATTTAGACCTACCCTCTGTTTCTGGGCTTTTAACCAATTACCTGTCCACAATAAAACACTGCCTCCTATCCCATGACTTAATTTCCTGAGGAGTCTCTCTCTCTCTCTCTCAGGGAACTTTTGTGTTTGTCAAATGCGTTCTGAAGATCGAATCAGCTAGCTCACTTATCTACATGTTTTTATATCTTCAAAAAATTCTAAGATTGCTAGAACAAGACTTCCCCTTATTAAAACCATGTTGACTTTATTTCTGATCAATATTAATCTTGTATAATTTGAAAATGCATAAATAAAAAAAAAAAAAGTTGACTCTTCTCCATTAAACTATGGTCTGTGAATTTGTCTTTAAGAATGGCTTCTACCATTTTGCTCTGCACAGATCAGGCTCACTGGCTATAGTACTTTAGCTATTTATTACCTGCTATTATGTGGTTTCAACACTTAAAAAAAAAAAACAAACCCCAGAAAAAAACCCTTGATATTTGAACGCCAGGATGCATATCAGCAGACCCAGAAGACAGTTGGTCACATCTCAACCACCCTAGGGGTTTTAATAAATGTCTGAGGTTGTTTACATCTCTGCAATATTTTGGTGTTGGCATTTTTTCAGGCAGGCTGTTTACTGCTTGTATCTGCAGCTGATCTGCTGTGAACTAGTGAATAGGTATCTTAGTAATTTGAAGAAAGCTTGATGCAACATGTGAGATATGGTCATGTGTTTTTATGTTTCCCTTATGAGATTTTAAAGAAGCAATATTAGCAATCTAAAAAAAAAAAAAAGTAATTTGGTGGTATGGATGGGGAAAAATGCCCTGTTTCACTCCTTATAAATATTCTTTATTTTTAAACGTTCCTCCTCTTTTAGTCCCATAGCTCTGAATCTAAGAAAACCAGGATGTTGCTGTGCCGCTTTGGGTGAACACTTATATTCATGGTTGACGTGTCTGCACAAACAACTGAAGAACAGGGACGTACAAAAAATATTTGTACAAATTGTGGGATGTCTCAAGTCCAGAAAAGTGCAAAGAACTTCAGCACTTTATCTTGAAACAGACAATGTAGCAATTAGACAGATTTTGAGGATCCTTGCTAGTAATTTGCCTTCTTGAGTTAGCACTTTAAGTAGAGATGGCACAGCCATACTACGTTGAAGAGTTATGGGGTGTTCGTATTTGTTCTTGGAGCACTTTAGATTCTCCTAGAGTTCCTGGGATTCTGACAAGGGTAGGTGGCAAACTACCAAGAAGTACAGGAAATGAAAATTTAGAAAGTTTTTTTTTTTAAAGGCTTTGCTGCGCTGCAAGTACTATACTTAATTTTTTTACCCCTAGGTGCATCACTTTGAACGTGCCCATATTTAATTTAACCTGCCATTTAGATGCCTAGCTCCCCAGTCTCACAAGATCCTTCTGCAACCTCCTACATTTTAAGATTCCAAACTAGTACAGGGGTTGTAGTTATGGGTAAACATTGTACTATTTGCAGTACTTGTGTAGATTAAGAGGGAAGGACACGGTGGTGGTAAAAATATTGTCTCTGCTCTTTTAGTGCAGATGTTGATTATGGAAAACTCCCAAGTCACACTGCTTAATTTCCTTCCCTAATAATTCTGTTCTGTGCACACTAAAAATGGAAGCAGATTAGCACAAAGAAAAAGATGCTCGAAAGCTTTGAACTATACTTTTTACTGTACTTGCCCCTAACTGTGGGGCAGTAACAAATGCTTTTACATTTTGTGCTGCCCCATTCTACTATATTTTTTACATTATAACATACCAAATTGAACTTAATAGGATAAGCGATTTTAGATGTACCTGCTGACATTCTTGGGTCAGTTTTTCTCTAAGGACAAGTAGGATGGCAGTAGTCACGTGAGGAGTGACATCTGATGGAACTTTGGCTGTACCTCCCTAAGCATGCCCAGCAAGCCACTATACTGTGTCCATATGAGGTCTCCTTTCCATGGAGCTGACCAGTCATGGTTCCTCACTCTTCTGCTCTTTCAGTTTTCAGGGGGAATTTTTTTTTAAAGGATCATTCATTATGGGTCTTGTTTCATGTCTCTAGAAAAAAACAACCAAAAAACCTAATTAAACTGTATTCCCTCTTCCTTGCCCAGTTGGTGTACCGTCAGTGTCTAGCAGGCATCAACCACCTCTTATCTTCTGGTCAGCCATAGATAAGCAGACCAGCAGCTTTCAACAAAGACAAACCTGGCACACCAAGGGCAATCACAGGTCTCCATCATAGATGTATCCAGTGCCTGAGGCAATCACATAACATCCGAAGGTATCTGTGTGTGAATATGATCTCAAAAGGATAGTCCTAGTTGGAGTTGATGGAGAAGCACTTTGGGTAACAGAAGACAATGCATTAACATCAGAGGACCTGGGAGTTGCACTAAATCCTGGTGATAGACATTGAGGGAGCATTCCACTCCCTCAATGTCAAGTGTTGTAGAGACCAGAGAGAAGCCATCACCTGCCTCTTCTGCTCAGACATCAGATTCCACTCCATGCCTGGCATCAGAACGAAGGCAAAGCAGGACCAGCATTCGTGCATAATGGTGCCTGAGAAACCCCCCCCCCCCCCCCCCCCCTGTTGAGTTAATTCTCTCCTATGGCCCAGGAACTACACTACTCTCCAGAGGTCCCAGTGTCAGCTCTTGATACTTCTCAGTTCCCAGGAAGACATGGCTACCCCTGCTATCTCCTAGTCAGTGTTGGCATCAGCTGTCTTTTTGAGGAGGAGCTGGACAGATACTGCAGACCTTGGATACAAGGCCGCCTTGCTCTGCCATCAGGACTAGCACAGGCTGAAGTAGAGCTGCTGCCTGAGGTCTTGCACCAGTGCTGGTTCTGGTGCCAATGCTGGTTTCTGGAGGGTAATCTGTTAATGGCAGCAGCTCCGATGGTGATTTCAGTGTATTGGCAGGGAAGCTTCCCCCAAGATGCCTAAGTGCCACAGATTCCAGGTCCAAGCAGAGGGCACTGCTGAAGTCTTGTCTGGATGGGATCTGATTCTGAACTCTCTTGGAGAGAGAGCTACAGATCTGATATTGCCTCTGACGAGGAATCAATGGATCTTTCCTCTGACCCTTCTCACTGGGAGAGAAAGAAGTCATCTCTCCTTTACTGGCTTTATTAGATGAATGGCAAAGACTATTCCCTTTACTTAGAGAATGAAACCAAAAATAAAATGCTGGACATTCTGCAGTTTGTGGAGCACCCTAAAGATGTTGTGGCAGTCCAGTTCATGAAATCCTTCAGAAATGCAGATAATGTGAAAAGAATCCTCCCCCCCCCTACCCTGGTGGCTTCTGTGAACAAGAAGGCAGACACAATTTCTCATCTAGAAGGCTCCTGGATTCAAAGAGGCAGCTATCACACATCTGCATTGGTTGAATCTGCTCTCAAGAGAACTAAGGACTAGGATCCATTCCTCTGTTCCCTTGAAGGATTTTAGAACCATGGACACTCAGGAAGATGTTTCAGGGGTTATGTTAAATGCCTACAGTCTCCTATCAGCTCTTCATGGGCCAGTTGTTGCAGGGGGTGGCTGAGCAGCTTCCTTAAAAATATCCAGACAGTCTTTCACTAGTGGGAAAAGGGAATGGAATGCAGAAAACGTATGGTCTGCTTGATCTGTTTTCAAAACAGCATTGAGTGTCTGCTGTGGGAACTGGTACCTGCAAACTTGTCTGGCTGTGGATCTCAGACCCTGAAAATCTTGCAGATGTTCTGTGTACTGGAGAAAATTTCTTCCAAGATGGGATTAAGGAAATGGTAGCATAGATGTGAACAGGAGCTTTCCAAAACCACTCCAGAATGCCCTTATAGGAGATTTCAGAGGCAGAGGAGGCACTATCCTCCATCCCTTCAGACTCAGCAGGACCCTCATGCCTGCCTAAGGCAGCAGTGGGCTTCTTAAATCACAGCTGGCATCCCAGTCAATGCCTGGTACAGGGCTTAGACTGACTGACTGCATAGCTTATTCTCGTACCTGTGCTGTAGAACCTTCCTGTCTGAGGCAGGCTGAGTTTTTTGTAAACTGTTGGCCTGGTGTAGCTTTGGATAAGTTGATGCTCAGCATCATAAGAGGGCGCAAATCAGGTCTTCTGTCAAAATTTCCCCTGACCCTTAGTTGGGGGTCACTTGCCACATTGGGAATTACTTCAGAAGGAGCTCTCTTCCTTCTTGGAACCAATGCAGTTGAGTCACAAGGGAAAAGAGGGCATGGATTCTACTCAAAGTATTTCCTGATTTCAAAGAACAGGAGGACTCATCTATTTTTTTTTTTAATATTTTTATTTTTTTTTAAATCTTAGACCTAAGGTCTTTGAATAAGTTTCTGAAAAGAGAAAAGTTCAAGATGGCTTCCCTGGGTACTTTGATTCCCTTTCTTCAAAGAGGGGACAGATTATGCTTTTTTTACTCAAAGATGCTTACGTCCACATAGTTCCCCAGCACAGGAAATTTCTCAGATTTGTTGAGACAATCACTTTCAGTATTGTGCTGCCTTTTGGCCTAGGGTCAGCCCCACATGTATTCACAAAATGTCTTGCTGTAGTAGTGGCACACCTGTGATAACTTGGGGTACATGTATCCCTATCTAGATGACTGGTCAAGAACTCATCGCAGGATGCCACAAAATCCATGCATATAACCATCTGGATGTTGGCTTTACTAGGGTTTGATTACCACAAGTCCACCTGATTCTGGAGTTTCAGAGCTCTGCTATACAACTCAGACATGAGCCTTCCTTCTACAGTAGGGGGCTATCACCTTGTTATCCAAAGCAGAAAGAATCCAGATGAGTCAGCATGTTGAGTATGTTGGGCCTTATGGCATCAACTGTACATGTAACGCCTTTGGCATGTCTCCACATAAGAGCCCATTGAACCCTCAATCACATTGGCTGCAGGCCACTCAGGATCTGTGTGATAACATCCACATTACACAACTGCTCAGACTCCCTGTCCTAGTGGTGGGACAATTTCAGTCTGAGTGAGGTATATCTTGGCAGATTTCTCTAATCAAAACTGTCCAAGAATGCAACCAACCTGGGTTGGGAAGCTCATGTAGAAGGCTCTGCATCCAAAGTCTCTGGTCTGCTCAGGAAAATCAGATAAACTTCCTGGAGATGAGGGCAATTAGTGCATTGTAAGAGCTTTCAGAGATCAATTATTCAAATGGACACCCAAGTTTTACATAAACAAGCAGGGAGGTATGGGATTGTATCACCTGTCTTAGGAGGCTGTCCATTTGTGGGACTAGACATCTACAAAGGGATGGTTCTCAAGGCCATATATCTAGCAAGTGTGGACAATGTCTTGGCAAACAGGTTGTCTGATCCTGCAACCATACAAATAGTCCCTGGACTAGGGGTAGCAAACCAGATATTCTGAGAGTGGTGCACCCTCATAGTGGATCTGTTTGCATCCCCTCAGAATGGGAAGGTTCTGCTCTTCTGTTCCAGGAAAAGGGCACAGGGCAAATTAGTCTGACATCTTCGCCCTTCGTTGGGGCAAGGTCCTGCTGTGTGTGTATTCTCTATTGCTAATTATGAAGACTGCTAAGCTGAAAGACCAGGGAACCAAAATCCTCAGCCTTTTTGGCTGAGACAGATTTGGTTCCCACTTTCAGGGGAGATGTCCATCAGAGCCAATCAGACTAGGGAATTCCCCAGATCTTTTCATTTGGAATAAAGGCAGGCTGTGTCATCCCAACCTCTGGCTCACTGTCTGGATGTTAAGAGGCTGACTGCATGCTCTTAATCTTAGAATGTCTTGTGCTTTTAGATTCAAGAAATTATACCCTAGGAATGGAGGTTTCCCTTGTGGGATTAGCAAAAGGCCTTACATCCTTTTCCTGTTCCATACAAATACTGCATGATTACCTTCTATATTTGAGTTGGGTCTCAAGACCAACTCAGTAAGCGTTCACCTTGGTACAATTGTCCAGCCTTTGTCGAGATTCATGTGTGGCCTGCTATATTTGAAGCCTCCCGTTAGAACTCAGCCTTGTTTGGAGCCTTTGTGGTTCTGTCCAAGTTGACAAAAGTTTCCTTTGAGTCCCTGCACCCCTGTGACCTGATGTATCTGACCTGGAAGGTCATGTTTTTGGTGATCATTTCAGCATGCCAGGCCAGTAAGCCCCAGGCTCTCTAACGTATCCACCTTATACCAAATTTCATTTATGATAGGGTGGTTCTGCATACCCATCCTAAATTGCATTTTAACCAATCAACCTGCCAATATTTTTTTTCCCGGGCCATATGTGCACAAAGGTGAACAAGGACTGTATAGCTTGAACTGCAAGAAAACCTTAGCCTTTTACCTGGAGTAGTCCGAAGGCCCATAGAAAGTCGTCAAATTAGGGATTACTGTTGCCAAACTATTTGACTAGCAGATTACATCTCCTGTTATGCCCAGATGAGGCTAAATCTAGACCATGTCTAGGTTGTCTGTCCAAGCCATGGCAGTGCCAGTGGCTCACTAAGTCCTCTGAGGAGGAGAAGAAGCTGCCAAACTGCAATGTAGGGCTCTATCTATACATCTTGCTATTGTGTGGACAGGGATTCCCAATGTGACAGGTTTGACAGAATTTTGTGTAGAACACAACTCATCTGTCTGTTCCTAAGATATTTTATAAAATAGAGAAGGTTTGCCAGCAAAAATAGGGGTCTATTTACTAAGCCGTGTTAGGAATTGTTAAACATTAAACGCTGTTTAAGTATCGTGTTATGCGCAGTGGTCGTGTGGAGGTATATTTTTATGTCATAGAACACGCTACACACAATCTGGTAAAGCAAAACTTATATTCACAACAATTAGTAAACTATGGATAATAAATCAGCAAAGTAATATTACAGTATCACAGTAAGCTGTACACATCAATACAGGTAAATAGGAGACAGTGAGAACATTAATCAAAGAATAATAAAGAACAAACACCTCCCTTATATGCCCTTTCGTATAAGCTAGCATTCATAGGAAGTCCGGAGGACTTTTATGGGCCCGGAGACTCTGTGAGAACCAGCTATTTGCTCTCTTCTCAGTTCATCTAATTAGAATAATCAAACGCTATGCTTTATATATCTCTCTGCAAGTTAGGTATTTCAAAAGCATTTCAGTACCAGTCCTTTGATTTCCCATTTGGTAAGACACCAAATGTTTAACTTATCAGCTCATTGGTATGGGTACTAGTGTTTAGCATTTGATCTCCGCAGGTGATAAATACCAAATGTTTTAGCCTTTGTCCCCAGAGATGTTCCTTGGGGCCATCCCATAGTTTAACTCAAAATAATGTGGCTATGGTAAGCTGCCTTGCATGCATCAGTATTGCAAATGCATTAAAAACAGCTCCTTACCAGGTAATTTTATGGTAACAAAATTACACAGCTTGCATCAAATGCAAGCTGTATTATTTTCCAGAAAGTTAGCTATGTCTCAGGAGTTGTAGCTCAGTGTTTCCCAACCACTATGCCTTCAGACCTGATGAGGTGTTCACAGAAAAGTCACTACTGCTGCCTGATGCTCACATCCAGAGCAGCACCCGGGCTCTACTCAGCACCTCACAGCAACAAGAGACACCAGCAGTGGCTCTTAAATGTGTAGGATCTCCTTACTGTGATAATGTGCAATGTGCATGCCTCTTCTATTCTACAGAACTAGCCCCAAAGTATGGTAATGGGTAGCATTAAGTCATGAGAGAACAAAACAATCTTTGTTTGGTGACTGCCCTCCCACCTCTTTTCAATGGCCTCTCCTCCTTCCTAATGATCCTGTAAGCCCACGGCAGGACCTGCTGTGCAGGCCATCCCCATGCTTAATAGATTTCCAGTCTGTAAAAGTGGGACCATCATTGGTTGCTGTTTGAATCCAATTCCCCATTACCCCTTGCCATTTGAAGCAGAGTAATCTTGAGTTGCATCAAACTTATCAGGATTATTGGTTAAGGGCAGTAACTGCCACATCAGCAAGTTACCCCCATGTTTGTTTTCCCAGACTGTAGAAGTCTGGGCCATTGGTTGCTGTCTGACACCAATCCCCTTTTCCCCTGCTGTTGAAGCAGAGAGTGATGGAGTTGCATCAACAGTATGAAGGCATTTGCAGCCCTGATGTTTAGACCAAATGATTTGCAAAAACAGAAGATGTTGCCATGACTTTGAGTTTGGGCAGAAGTTGGTCTCCAAAAAGTGGTACAAAAAAAGCTGTGTACAATATGGAGATTTTTATCAAAGGATTTCCATTATACTCTAGTACTCGAGCACATGGGGTTACAGAATGCTAGTGACTTGTAGACTGGCAATGTTTTCAAAGTAAAACGTAGGAAAAGTGAGCATTAGTTCCTGTGTCGCTACCGAGCAAGTAACAATTCTAGCTTAATTTTATTCTGAGATGTAGACTGCATATGGTGTCTCCAAAAGACTCCCGTTCAATCCTGTTCCCTACAAGTTGCCCTTTCTGATGGGTTGTAACAGCAAAACACCACACAATGGAGTAGCTGTCTGTATACGTGGCACTTGGTTTTAGAATGTTTTTCTTAATGATTCCTCAGTTTTCCTTCAACAGGAGTTCTCTGTTTGCTGATCTTTGAAAGGCTATAATTCTTGCTGCAAATGGCTGTTTGAGCTTCATGGTTGTCAGCCATGCTCCAGTATTTACAATCAACTGGTACAGAATATTTTTAGAATCTTATCCAAATTTCCATTGGTATTCTGTCATCTAAAAAAAAAAAGTATAAGGTTCTGCACATTGAAAAAAGGTTCAACCTTTGGTACAAAGTATTAAAGAAAGTGATTTTAGGGGCCAAATTCTCATGCTTCCTTGATAGCAGACAGCAGCTTTCTAATTTTAATGGGTTTTAATGCTTGTCAGCTTATATAAAGCGCTCATTGAGCAGTAACTGGCTTAGCCAAATGCCATCCTGCAATACTTAAACTGGAAGCTGATTTATTTTTTAATGTGATTAACTGGGTAATCTAATGTTTCCAAACCGGTGTGCCACAAACGTTCCTTCCAATTGCTAGCCAGTGCTGTGGCAGTCTTCGGTTTCTTTCCCCTACAACAGCTGGCCTGCTTTTCCCACCAGGAGTCAGAGCAGCACTTATCTGCTGCTGTTTCTGCCCTCCCATCTCCTCTGCAATTGAAACTGCATGGGGTACTGTAACTTAAGTCCTGCTGGTCCCATGCAGTTCTGATTACAGAGAGAAACAGGCAGAAGAGAACCAGGTGAGTGCTGGTGGTGACATCTATCTGTTCCAGGACATGGAGAGGGTGGAAGGGCAGCTGAATGTGCTAGGAAGTGGTGGTAGGGGAGATGGAAGGCAAGTTGATGGGGTTGGCAGGGAGAGGAGGAAGGAAAGTGCTGATGCAAATGGGGGGGGGGGGGGGGGGGGGGGAAGGTGGTGGTGATGCAGGGTGGGGAAGAAAAGTGGTGGCAGATAGGAAAGGTGATCACTGGTAAAATGAGCCTTATGCCAGTTGTACCAAGAGCCAAAAAGGTCGGGGACCACTGTTCTAAAGAATTAATATTGAAATGCAGTTTGCAAATTCATATGGTTTACCTAATTTATATTGTAACTTAAAAATCATATTCTCTTCCCCCTCTTTCCTTTTCCCTCATTACTATTCAGGATATTTGATTAAGAGGAAACATTCTGATTTTAGGTGAGTGTGTGTAGGCAGTTCAGTGATTTTATTTCTGGCAATACAGTTTAAAACTACTTTTTTGTCTCTTGGTATGCACATTTGTGCAATAAAAAAAATCACTGGATTTGGCAAAAGTTTGCTTCAAAATCCAGGCTAAATTGCAGTATTTATTTCAGTTTAAATATTTGTTAATGTGGTGAGGATGAATACACTGTGAAATACTAGCAGAAATTAGAAAAGCTTACAAAACCCCTTTAATCCTATTCGTTGCAACTGCACACATTGTCCTTTTATCCTAGTTATGTTCTCCAAGTTACTCTCACCCTTGTTCTTTGTGAGACATATTCTGTCATTTTGCTATTTGTTGTAATGTAAACTGGAATGATAAGTAACTCTGTTATTTGAACTTCGGTATAAAAAAAGTTATAAATAAATAAATTAGTTTTCAATTACCCCAATAGATTTCAATTACCCCAATATTGGGTTAATGACTCATTGGGACATGCCAGGGAGATAAGTTTGTAGATGCCATAAATGACCACTTCATAGAGCAGCTGCTCCTGGAACCGAAGGGGACTACTGTACTTCTAATCCTCATTGCAACACGGGATCAGGTGCAAGAGCTAGGGGCTGCTTGGCAATAGCGATTAACAATCAACTTTAACACAGTCTTTGAAGGAAGAACATTAAAATGCTCCTACAGTAGTTTTCCTTAAAGGAAATGATAAAATGAGATTAGTTAGAAAAATACTTAGAGAAGCAGTTGCATGTAGTGTGGATGCTATTTAAAAATGTCATCTTGGAAGCTCAGTTTAAATGTATTCTATGCATTAAAGATAAAAGAAAACCAAATGACCGCCAGCATGGTTAAAAGATGAGGTAAAAGGCTATTAAAGCCAAAAGAACATCTTTCAAAAACTGGAAGGGGGATCCAAATTCCGAAAAGAGCATAAGTCTTAGCAAATTAAATAGAAAGTATCAAAGAGGCAAAAACTGAAAATCTTTCTAAAGTATATTCAAAGCAAGAAGCCCGTGAAGGAATTGATTGAAGAAATAGGGACCAATGGAGTTCTTTGCTTACTCAGGAGGGTATTAGATACCTAAGGTTGCTTCTGGCCTCAAACTGCTTTCAGTGGTTAAATAACCATTTAGTGTTAAACTTGTCAGAATTAGAAATCCTTTACTTAGCTAGATACCCTTTGAATGTTGTCCCAAAGACCCTGGATATGGAAGGAACCTCCATTATTTCATATGAGGTATAATTATGGATACAAGATTAATTCTTCATCCACAAATTAAAGTAGTCCAAAATTCTTATTTCAAGTTATCCACTCTTGTAATGTCAGCAGATTACTGAAATTCACTTTACTTAGGCTTTCTGGAAAATACCATGAAAGCATTGCAATATATTCAGAACTTAGCAATGAGAATTGAGCAAATTCCAACTTTCAACCACATTACGCCTTATTTGGCTAAACATCACTGGTTACCGGTCTCCTCAAGAATAAAATTCAAAATACTGACACTAGTATTTGAAGGAATCAAAGGTGTGGCCCTGAAACTATATTGCCTGATGCAAACCCTGCGCTCAGCCTCTCAAATGCTACCAGACATGCCTTCATTCAAACTAGTTTGCTTGGATGAGTCAAGAGACAGTCTATTCTACATTCAGGGACCAACCCTCTGGAACACTCTCTTCTGATACAAGTAAAGAGTGAAGTAGCAATAACAAACTATAGGAAAATAGTGAAGGCATTCCTATTTGAGCAGGCTTTTAGTTCATACATTTAGCTGCAAACTTTCAGTAGGCTATGATATTTCTTATCACTAACAGAGCTAACTGAATTGCTCAATTATGTTTTATTACATTTTGTTTTGTGTTTTATATATGATTTGTTAATTTTTACCAATTTTTGGATGTATTTTGTAAATTGCTTAGAAATGTCTATAAGGGATAAAGAATTTTTTTCAGCTTATTTATAAATTTATGTAAGGGTAGTGATTTTGAAAAACTGAATCAAATCACAGTGAACCAGAGAAGGTACAGAGAAGGGCAACTATAATGGTAAAGGAAAGAACACTTTCCTTGAAGGTCTAAACGGGTTAGGAGAGGAGGTAGAATAGCTGTCTAAACCTTTGAGGTTGAACACGTAAATGAAAATGTATTTACCCTTTCAAATAATACTAAGATTAGGGAGCCTCCATGAAACTAATAGGAAAACATGTTTAATTATGCACTGAATGAAGAAATACACTATCCAGTATGTTTTAGACCATGGAACGAGCTTGTTGCCAAAAGAGGTGATGAAAGCAGTTAGTGTAGCTGTGTTTTAGCTGGAGGAAAAGTCTATAAACCATTATTAAATATGTAAACTTTAGAAAGTACTGCTTATCTGTTTGAGCAAAAGAGGTTTGTTCTTTGGGATCTTGCCAGGTACTTATGACCTGTACTGTACTATTGTCAGACAAGATGCTGGGCTTGATCAGACCTCTGGTCCTTCTCTATATGGCAATGTGGGTCTGCTAGATACAGATGATCCAGCAGATGGTAAACAAGTGCTTGTTTGTCTTAGTTTCTGTAAGATTTTTTGTTTAAAATGGTTCACATACTCCCTTTGGACACTCTAGTGACAAATTGACACACTTGAGTTATTTTTGTTAGTGGTTTAGAGGTTTTTCTTGGATCACAGGCCAAGCTTACAAAAAAACCACTCAAAATACTACTAAGTTCTTGGTGTGCTTACATAATTTAAGCAGTGCTCATTTGCAGAAATAAAAACTTGCTTAGAATTCAAACTTATTAGATAACAGGCAATGGCTTTAGAAACTGTAGGTAACTTGTCAAGTTTTTCACAAGTTTCATGTTTTGAATTGTTTCTTAACTGAGCAAGTACTTAATATATGCCCTGGGTACTTTAAGCAGTGTATGGTACTATAAAATCATGGAAGATAAACTACACCTTAAGAATCTGGGCCAAAGCTGAGTGAAGTCCAAAAAATTCAGTTTACACAATTTTGAAAACTTTTTTTCCCAAGAATTTCATTTTCTGCCACTTCCAAAATGTTGGGAAAAATCTACAAGGTTTTTGTGATTTTTACTTGTAGAAGGACCTTTTGTTAAAGTGCTTTCTGCAAAAGCGCTTCCATGCAAAATTTGATAGGAAAACTACCTTGATTGAAGAAGCAAGAACTTTAAATTCTCTGGTGAAAAATTGGGCAGACAAAACTGAATTGTATATAACCCATGGAGGTGGTGATTATAGTAACTGACAATCTTTATGAAAACAAAATGCCTTTGAAGTTTTTTTTATGGAAAATAGTTTGCTTGTACACAGTACATTAGTATTGTATTTCTTGAATCCTATGGTCCTAGAAGCATAGTCTTCCGAAAGGGAGTATTGACCTGAAGACACTTATACAGTTTTAAGAGATGGCTGTGTGCCAAGGAGAGATTAAACTGGCTATATAGAAACATTGAGGGAAGGCATTACCCAAGTGCACATAACCCTCAACAGGGAAGACTAGATTTGTTTTGGTCTTTGCTGTCATTCATGTTACTATGTTTAGTGATTGTAGAAGGCTTGAAAAGCATGCTCAGGAGAGTGTTCAATTTATAAATAAGCTGGTATTACTTAAGATTATGTATTGCTTATTGACATTTCTATACCAGTAGCCAGCCATTGCTAACTTTCCTATGCTACTTACACATGGTTTATTCCTACATAAAAATATTTCCGTTCAATGCATGTTAGCAAAAGTTCAGTTGAGTTGTTCCATGCCCACTGCTTCTTTTAATGACCATGTCAAGTATATACAATGCTTGTAAGGGTGCCAACAGATCCAAATGTTTCCAGCCATAATGATATAAACTTGTATCCATTTCGTTCTACTGCCAGACATATGCCAGTGGACTGCAAGCATGTTACTAGAGTACATTTAAAAGTTCTGTTTTTCTTAAGTGATATATTGCCATTCAATATTCTGGAAATCTTGAAGGTAAAAATACAGTACTTCAGTACAGTAATTCTCAATTTTTATTACTAATACTTGTGTTGACATTCAGATTTGTTTGCATGCTTGTAATGTAGACTAGTGTTTTTTTTTTCTTTTGGTCTCATTGATTCTTAGGATTTTGCAAGAATCCTTAATATAACCATATTTTTTGCTTCTGTTAAGCAAAAGGTATTGGAACTTAATGGTAGTAAAGAAATCTGGTGGTAGCTTTGAATTTTTATGAATTTGGTAAATTTTATTCAGAGCCTGGGAGATTCTGCAGTGCCATCATAACATCTCATAATATTCATTTATAGACGTTTGATAGTCTGCCTTTTTCCATGAGTGGTCTCAGGCAGATAAACAAAACACGTTTTAACTAAGTTACAGTACATTGGTGTAGCTGGCGTAGTATTAGTGTTGAGCAGTTGGTTGCTTTGGCAATTACCAATTTTAGCAGCTGTATTCTGTAGAAGCTGGAGGCACTTCAGACTATTGTGAGATGCCATTAGAGTTGCATTTGTCTATTCAGCTACTGATTAATGTATTACGGTAGCAAGATCATATTGATCAAGCAGTTGGTGAATCTGGCACAAAACCTTAAGTCTTTAACACCTTAGTTGAACTCCTATGCTTTGTTCTGACTCCTTAGGTGATCCTGTTTAGGAAGGTAAAGATCAGAGGATATTAACAGCCAGAGGAGTTCCAATTTGACAGTTTAGTTTCTAATGGCAGTAGCCCAATGGCTTAGCCACAAATCACAGTGAACCTGGAAGATGTGGTAGACCTGATTGACAATCTGAAGAGTAATAAATCACTTGGACTAGATGGTATACACCCCAGGGTTCTGAAAACTTAAAAATGAAATTTCAGACTATTTCAATTTGTAACCTATCATTAAAATCATCTGACGTACTTGAAGATTGGAAGATGGCCAATGTAACCCCTTTATTTAAAAAGGAATCAAGGGGGTAATCTAGGAAACTATAGTGAGCCTGACTTCAGTGCTGGGAAAAATTGTGGAAACTGTTATAAAGAATAAAATCACAAAACATTTAGATAGTCATGGTTTGATGGGACACAGCTGATATGGATTTACCCAAGGGAAATCTTGCCTCACAAATCTACCTTTTTTTTTTTTTTGAAGGGATGAATAAATGTGGACAAAGGTGAACCAGTAGATGTGGTGTATTTGCATTTTGAGAAGGTGTTTGGCAAAGTCCCGCATGAGAGGCTTCTAAGAAAACTAAAAAGTCATGGGATAAGAGGTGATGTCCTTTTGTAGATTGCAAGTTGGTTAAAACACAGGAAACAGAAGGATTAAATGGTCATAGTGGAAACATAAATAGTGGAGTACCTCAGGGATCTGTACTTGGACTGGTTCTTAATATATTTATAAACGATCTGGAAAGGGTACAAGTGAGGTGATCAGATTTGCTGATGACACATTATGCAGAGTAGTTAAATCTGAAGCGGATTGTGATGAATTGCAGGAGGACCTTGTGAGACTGGAAGATTGAGCTTCCAAATGGCAGATGAATTTTAACGTGGACAAGTGCAAACTGATGTAAATAAGGAAAAAATAATCCTTGCTGTAGTTAAACAATGTTAGGTTTTATCTTAGGAGTTACCACCCAGGAAAGAGATCTAGGCGTCATAGTGTATAATTGAAATCGTCGGCTCGGTGTGCTGTGGCAATCAAAAAAGCAAACAATGTTAGGCATTAGGAAGGAATGGAAAATAAAACGGATGTCATGCCTCTGGATCGCTCTATGGTGAGACTGCACTTTGAATACTGTGTGCAATTCTGGTCACCGCATCTCAAAGTATATAGCTGCACTGGAGAAAATGCAGAGAAGGGTGACCAAAATAAGGGATATGGAATGGCTGACTTATGAGAAAAGGCTAAAGAAATTAGGACTTTTCAGTTTGGAGAAGAGACGACTGAGGGGGGAGGGGGGGGGGGGGATATGATAGTCTACAAAATCATGAAAGGACTTGAACAAGTTAATGTAAATTGGTTATTCTCTCAGATAATAGAAAGACCAGGGGCACTCTATGAAGTTAGCAAGTAGCTCATTTTAAACAAATCAGAGAATTATTTTCACTCATCATAGTTAAGCTCTGGAATTCATTGCCAGAGGATATGGTTACAGCAGTTAGTGTAACTGTTACGTTCGGAGGTGGACCCTTGACCTGGGGCAGTGGAGGAACACCTGATAGGGATCAGGAGGGAACTGCCCCTAGGGGACAGAGCACTGGAGGAGATAGAGGCTAGGATGAGCTTCACCACTGGAAGCCAGAGGAGCCCATAGGGACCCGGGCCGCTTGGACTTAGGTGGACCTCACAGGGTCTCCTGGGAGAGTAGAAGTCCGGTGTGCCCACAGATAGAAGGGGAGCATGGTCAGGTTCGAGACTGGAGTTCAGATGGAAGAAAGCGGACCAGACTAGCATAGATGATGACAAGGCTAGGAACAGAGCCAGAATCTAGACTAGGTCAGGCGAGCAAAGGTTAGTCCAGAGATCAGTTTGTGGGATGGTCAACAACGCAGAGGTCAGGTACCAGAGATCAGACGCAGTCACAGGCAGGCTGAAGTCAGGAGGCAGGTGGACAGGTCACAGAACAAACTGAGGTCTTGCGGCAAGTAGCAGACAGGTAGGCAGGTCAAGGAGCAAGCTGAGGTCAGTATCTGATACAGTTCAGAGGTACTACCTGGGGAGAAGTACAAACGATCACAGGAACAAGACGAGCAGGAACTAGGATGCAGGAACAGAACTGGAACAGAAGGATCCTGGAATGAGACCAGGAACAAGACAAGCGCAGTAACAAATGCAGAGGCAATCTCACATACAAGCCGACCCGATTGCCAAGGCAAGGAAGCACTATCAAGGACTTCCTTATTGGTGAATCAATCAGGGTGCACCGTGGAACTGAGGACTGCTCTTGGCCCTACAATAGGCTGGGCGGTCAATGCGCACGCGCGTAGGGGTGTGATTAGCATCAGTGAGGGCGCCGAACCTCAGCGTGAGGCCTGGCGTGCAATGGAAGGCCTGGCGACTGATGCCAGGGCCTAGAGGAGCTGGCAACCACCGCTAGGGAAGCTGACCTGGGACCGTGAAAGGTGAGCAGGCCCGGCGCGGGATGGCCGCAGACGGGGAGCATAACAGTAACTGGGTTTAAAAAGTTTGGCTAAGTTGCTAGAGGAAAAATCTATCACAA
The DNA here is from genome assembly GCF_901001135.1 of Rhinatrema bivittatum. NCBI lineage: Eukaryota > Metazoa > Chordata > Amphibia > Gymnophiona > Rhinatrematidae > Rhinatrema > Rhinatrema bivittatum. The sequence goes on along the minus strand of NC_042628.1, from coordinate 23,859,624 downwards.
ACTACTATTGCTTATTAATCTAATATTTAGGTACTTGCCAGGTACTTGTGACTTGGATTGGCCACTGTTGGAAACAGGATACTGGGCTTGATAGACCCTTGGTCTGACCCAGTATGACACATCGTATGTTCTTACATTCTTATGACCCATAAATTGCTGCCCATGCATAACTTTATTATTGAGTAAAGCCATCTTAAGCTAGTGTTTCTCATTCCAAAACTTTAAAGGAAAACAAGCCAAGGTTCCAAATCTATGCAAGTGTCTTTGACTGGAAGACTTAAGTTTTCTAAAATGACTTCACATTATTACAGTAGCAGTGCATTCCCAAAATCTGGGAATTATTGAATCAGTATAAACCTTATTGAAGAGTAATAGTACAGCAGTCCAGTGTAGAGTAAATCTAATAAAAGTCTCTCCTGACAATTGTTTCGCAGTCTGGCTTTGACATACAGAACTGCCGCCGGTCATTCCATATGCCAAATTGTCTTCTGTGCAATATCCTGCCCCTCCCGATGCAGCCAGATTGTGAAACATGATTGGGTCGGAACTGAAGTGTTAGATTTACTTTACACTGGACTGCTGTTTACTGAAGAGTAAGTGAAGGATTATACTGATTAATAATTCCCGCCTTTGAACTGTATGCACCTCCTCTTCTTGGCTTACAAGTCTGTGAGGTTGGTTTCTTCCACTTTCTTTTTGGAAGTACATGGACAAAGCTGGGGACGGGCTAATGGACACAGCCATTTTATAACATACACGCATATATGCGCATGTGATATGAAATTGGCTGTACATGCATGCGCGCCCAATATTATTATACGCTGTTTAATGTAACACCCTATTGCGACAGTTTTGTTCTATGTAAACCGACCTGATTCGATACCTGTATTGAGAACGTCGGTATATAAAAATCCGAAATAAATAAATTATACGAACAAGGGCACGTGGAGGCAAACGCTGGCTGTACCACATAAATGGGGGATCTTATTAGATAAGCGCCGATGCAATTACCACTTTCCCTAATCCCGTAACCACTTTGCCCAAGTAAAGTATAGGGATTCCTAACCCCCCAACCCCCCCCCCCCCCCCCCCCCAGTTAATGTCTCCCTTTTACTCTTTTAGTCCCAAACCTTAAACCCTACTAACTAGCCTTGTGGGGTTTTTTGGGTTTGTTTTTTTTTCCAAGACTTACTCACCATCCACAGCAGAAGTAAAGTTGCACGGTAGGGGACCTGGGCACGCGCTTGTGTGCGTAAATACTTAAGCATACTTTTCAAATGACCTTCCTGGAATGCCCATGTGCCACCTAGACCATGCCACACCCTTTTTTTTTAAAAACTTTTGGAATGGTGTGCATACTGGGAGATACCCATACTCGCGTGCTTTTTAAAATTCGCGCAGTGCGTGCCGGTCTGAGACATGTATCTCCCAGCTTTGACGTGCACTGAGCTTTTAAAATTCCTCTTTCAATGTGTAGTATTTAATCTCAAGCCTTCTGCAGAGACTAAACCAGTCTTTTTTTACATGGACTGTGACGAGTTGTAGCAGGCCCATTTCTATAGCAGCAAACTGTTACCTTGGAATAAGTAACTTGCTGAAAGGAAGCCTACAGTAAAACTGCCTTTTAAACTAGATATTGGTCCTATTATTTTTGTATAACCTGTTGTACTAAGTCTGCTTCTTTTCTTTATTCTCCTTGGGGGTTTCCTTGGATCTCTTATTGTGGACCTTTTGGAATAGAAAGTTTCCATTTCCTTTCTCTTGACTGTATTTTGTAAACTTTTTTTCCTTTTCTGATCAAGAATTTTTTCTTGTAAAATTGTTGGGAAGTGTATAAAGAATAAAAAAAAAAACCCACTAGATATTGCGGGATTCCTGAATTGCTTACTTAGGTTCTCAGGTCCTGATGTAATAGGATGGATTAGACTGCATACACATCAGCTTATGGCTCTAATCACATTTTTATGTGTAGAACTTTACTTTTTGATGTAGCAAGTACTTTTTCACACAAAAAATGTGTATAGAGTAGCAATCCTTCAAATCCTATGATGTTTCTATTGTAGAGGTGTATAGGCTTAATTCATATTTATCTGAAGTCCTGACAGGCAGTTCTCTCCTCCTGCCAGCAGGGGCCTCTGTGAGCTTATCTAATGAAAAAATGGTTACAAATGTAAAGATTTTTTTTTTATTCGCCCATGTCGGGCACTAAGCAAAGGCTTAGCCACCAAAGATTTTAGTTTCTCTTGAGAACATCTGGAGAAAGTTGTCTGCATTAATTGATAGGGAGGGGCTGTTGAATCCTACTTTACACCCTCCTTTATGGAGGCATGACTCACCAGACTTCTGGGATGCTAGCTGCACAGGTATGAGAATGTGACAGTATTATGTGTAATAAGGTGCTACCTTTGTCCTTCCCTTGGTGGTTTTTGTTTTTTGGCTTTTGTAGCCAACACTTTGTCCCAATCTGGCTCCAGTAGATACTTACATTAACAAATTACGTCTCTTGAAAGTAATTAGTGTTTGACTTTGCTGTAGCACAGCATGAAGCTAATATTGCTTGTTTGAATTGCAAATAAGGAGTAATCTAGGTTTGGAATGATTTTTAAACCTTTCCTTTGCTAAACTGCATTCTCATATTCTAACCAGAGTTAAAATCACTAAAGCCATTTTTAGCAGTCTTTCAACCTTACTTTAGGTTTGTATAAATAAAGGTCAGAGTTGTATAGGATCTATTTTTTTAATTGGACCAAGAGCTATTGTCAGTTTAGTTGTATGTTAGCACATGGCATGATTTGAGTGTTCATTAGAAATGGTTTGACTAGGTTTCTGGCAAAAAGCCTGCAGATCAGTTTGTCTTCCCCAAGGATGCAACTTCAGGAAGGGGAGATCATCCATAGCAAACATACAGTTTAAAATGCAAAAAACACTGTGGAACTTAGATGTAGCAGTACTAAATTTAAAAATTTGGAAGTGCTTTTGGGAGGAAATTTTCATGCATGCTTTTTTTTCTTTTCCCCTCAATTTCTGTCCAGAACACTTAGGGAATTGAATCCTTGGACAGAAGGTGCACTACTTAAGAATTATTCAGGCAAAGTAACTTGCAGGCCTTTTTAGCACTTTCTGGCCCTACTGTTGCCCAGAACTTAAATCTCTCTAAATTGTTGGCTTGGGCTTTTCAGCAAAGTTTGAATTTATTTATTTAGGGTTTTTATATACCGACATTCTCAATATACATATCAAATCAAGTCAGTTTCCATATAACAAAACTGTCGCCGGTAAGGCGTTACATTAAACAATAGACAGAGTATTGAACAGCGAACGTGCAGCGTTACATTAAACAGTTAACAGTTTATTGAACACAAGAACAGAAATCAATAAATAGTAAATATTAAATGTAAAAAAAAAAATATATAAAATAGGCGACACAAAATTCGTCAAATAACATGAATAAATGATACGATAACTGCAAATAATTGGTAGGTAAGGTTGAATTGTACCGGTAGGGGTATACAGGTGATAGTGTTCAATGTTGAAAGACATAACTTATGGGAAGAGCATGAGCTAGAGAGCTGATGCTTCAAGAGAGGATCTTTCATAGCAGGTGGGTGGACTGTCCAGATGAGGTCCGAAGGGTCATGAGGGTATAATGTCGGTAGTGGATTTTATATTGCGCTTTTTTGCTCTTTGACCTGTCGAAGTGTTCCTGCGATTCCGGATAGGCTTGCCGGAAGAGCCACGTTTTAAGGTTTTTCTTGAAGGTTAGATGGCAGGTTTCTAGTCTAAGATCTGGCGGTAATGAGTTCCAAAGGGTGGGCCCGGCTGAGGAGAGTGCTCGTTTAGCTAGCGAAGTTTTAATCGGGGGAGCATATAAAGAACCTTTATAATTATATCTGATAGGTCTTTTTGATGTGTGAAGGCGGAGTTGCGAGGTAAGATTTAGGTGAGCGCTTCCCATAATATCCTTTGGGACTTCCATGTAAGCAAAGAACAATAGTAGATCCTTTTGAGTAGAGTCCTGAGATTTGGTCACTTGAATGATGCTTGGATTTTTTGAGCTTCTTTTTTAATGCAGACTTCAGTTATTTATTTATTTTATTTATTTTTAATTTTTATATACCGGAATTCCTGTATGCAATACAAATCAATCCGGTTTACATGTAACGAGAAGGTTGCCCTGGTCTGGGAGGTTAGACCGGGGTTTTTTTTACATAGAACATTGAAACAATAACAATCAACCATTGAACATTATTACAAGGAACATAGAAAGTAATAATAATATTTAACCAAATAACAAATAACCTTAAGTTATAGAAACATAGAAATGATAATCTTAATAAGTTATAGAAACATAAAATAACAAATAACATATAAATAAATATAAATTATATATATATATATAAATATATATAAATATATATAAATATATATAAATATATATAAATATATATAAATATATATAAATATATATAAATATATATAAATATATATAAATATATATAAATATATATAAATATATATAAATATATATAAATATATATAAATATATATAAATATATATAAATATATATAAATAACCTTAAGTTATAGAAACATAGAAATGATGGCAGAAGACCAATAGGCCCATCCAGTTATCTTTTACTCAGACCACTGAGTTCAGGGCCCTTATTGGTAGCTTTTTGATTCTAATTTCCTTCCACCCCCGCCATTGATGCAGAGAGCAGTGTTGGAGCTGTATGAAAGTGAAGTATAAGGCTTAATGTTTGAGGGTAATAACCGTTGTATCGAGCAAGTTACCTCTGTTTGTGTACTCATACTGCTCAAATCAATGCCTTGTTAGATGTTGGCTGGATGTAAATCTTATTTCTTCATTCCCCCTGCCGTTGAAGCAGTGAGCTGTGCTGTATATGCATGCAAAGTGAAGTATCAGTCTTAATTGGTTCAGGGTAGTAACTGCCGCAACAAGCAAGCTACTCCCCCGTTTATTTGTTTACCCAGACTGTGCTACCTTGTTGCTTGAATGAAATCCTCTTTTCCACATTTCCTCTTGCCATTGAAGCATAGAGTAATGTTGGTTGTTGAAGTATAGAGCAATGTTGGAGTCTCATTATCCGTGTGAATGTTCATTGAATAAGGGTATTAATCACCAGGTAGTAGCAGTCATTCCCGCAAGCCACCCCCATACCTCTTCTATTCATTCCCATCTACCAGGCTTTATGGATCCACAGTGTTTATCCCACACCCTTTTGAAATCCTTCAGTTTTGGTCTTCACTTCCTCTTGAAGGGTGTTCCAGGCATCCACGAAGAAATACTTCCAGACATTGGTTCTGAGTCTTCCTCCTTGGAGTTTTAAATTGTGACCCCTGGTTCTGCTGACTTTTTTCCAATGGAAAAGGTTTGTCGTTGACTTTGGATCATTAAAACCTTTCAAGTATCTGAACATCTGTATCATATCACCCCTGCTCCTCCTTTCCTCCAGGGTATACATATTTAGATTCTTCAGTCTCTCCTCATAAGTCATTTGAAGACCATCCACCTTTTTGGTCGCTCTTCTCTGGACTGCCTCCACCCTGTCTCTGTCCCTTTCAGATACAGTCTCCAGAACCTAGTACAGTACTCCAGGTGAGGCCTCACCAAGGACCTGTACAAGGGGATAATTACTTCCCTTTTCTTACTCAAAATTCCTCTCTATGCAGCCCAGCATTCTTCTGGCTTTAGCTATCTCCTTGTCACACTGTTTCGCCGACTTCAGATCATTACACTGTCACCCCCAGGTCTCTCTCCTGCTCCGTGCACATCAGCCCTTCACCCCCCATAGAATACAATTCTTTTGGATTTCCACAGCCCATATGCATGACTCTGCACTTCTTGGCATTGAATCTCAGCTTCCATAACTTCGACCAGTCAGAGCTTCCTTAAATCCAGTCTCATTCTTTCCACTGCTTCCAGCGTGTCCACTCTGTTGCAGATCTTGGTATCATCCGCAAATAGACAAACATTACCTTCTATCCCGTCCGCGATGTCGCTCACAAAGATATTGAACAGGTCCAGTCCCAACACCGACCCTTGCAGCACTCCGCTCATCACCACTGTCTCTTTAGAGTAAGTTCCATTTACCATAACACACAGTTTACTATCCAGGCCACCACCTTGGCACTCACACCCAAGCTTCTCGTTTTATTCACAAGCCGCCTGTGTGGGACTGTATCAAAAGCTTTGCTAAAATCCAAGTAGATGACATCGAGCGCTCTTCCTCGATCCAATTCTTTAGTCACCCAATCAAAGTTGATCAGATTTGCCTGACAGGCAAATCTGATCAACTTTGGACCAGAGGCAGCTTGGTGAAACAAAGCTGCTTCTGGTCCATCAATTCTGTTGCTTGTAGATAGTTCACTATTCTTTCCTTCAGCAGCAACTCCAATACTTTTCCCACCACTGAGGTGAGGCTAACAGGCCTGTAGTTTCCAGCCTCCTCTCTGCTCCCGCTCTTGTAAAGCGGTACTACCATTGCTTTTCTCCAATCACTCGGCATCACTCCAGTTTCCAGGGGTCTACTGAACAGGTCATACAGCGGAGCCACCAGCACATCTCTGAGCTCCCTCAGTATCCTGGGATGAACCTCATCAGGCCCCATGGCTTTGTCCACCTTCAGTTTTCCTAGCTCTTCCCATACATTCTCTTCCGTAAACAGTTTCATCCATTCTGCTTCCCTTCAGTTTCTTGTTAACCTAGTGGCTGTCCTTCTCTGGGGTCTTTAGTGAATACCGAACCGAAGTATTCGTTTAATATTTCTGCCATTTCTTCATCTGTTTCCACCCATTGATCCTTTTCGCCTTTTCAATTTCAGTATACCACTTTGGACTTTTCTCCTTTCACTGAGGTATCTGAAAAACATTTTGTCACCTTGCTTTACCTGTTTGGCAATCCTTTCTTCACTTGAATTTTCGCTTTCTTGATTGTTTTCTTCGTCTCCCTCAGTTCCACCAGATATTCTTCCTTGTGCTCCTCTTTGGGATTCTTCATATTTCTTGAACTCTGTTCTTTTAGCTTTTATTTTGTCTACCACCTCCTTTGAGAACCAGATAGGTTTCATTTTTCTCTTGTTTTTCTTTACTTTTCTAACACATAGATTAGTTGCCTTGGTAATTGCTCCTTTTAGTTTGGTCCTCTGTTCCACATCTCTCGTTCTCCCAGCCTTCTAGTTCTTCCTCCAGAACTGAGCGGCCTCGGAGGGAGCAGGGAAAGCCATCGGGGCTCCCCTAGGGCTCAGCGCGCACAAGTGTGCACCCCCTTGTGCGCACAGACACCAGAATTTATAATGTGCGTGCATGTTATAAAAGGCGTAGATTTGTGTGCGCCAGGTTGCGCGCAGAAATCTACACCCACGTGTAACTCTTAAAATCCGGCCCATAATATGCTATCAACCAAAAAAACAAAGCAAAGAGATAAAATCAATCATGACTTGACTGTGAAGCCAATACATAATACTTCCAATAAAATCAGTTATTAAATGCCTGCTTAAAAAGCCATGTTTAGTTTTCCTAAATTTAGATGGTTTACTTTAGTCCAGGAATCCAAAGACCATTCCATGAAGGTGCTTGGTATGAAAAGGCAGAATGCCTAGTAGCCTCAAATTTCAATCGGGTAAGGAGACTTGCTGGGAAAAACAAAGATCTTGTAGGATAAGGGACTAAGATTTGTCAAATATTCAGGCTGTACCCTATGGAAAGAGTAAAGGTGTATATAACACACACTTCTCTTCTGTACATGTGTATAGAAGGAGCAGGTCTATCATGGGTTCATGTCTCTCTCCCTCCCCTCTCCTTTTGTTCTAAAGCTTGGAAGAGACTGTGAGACTTCCAGTGTTTTCCTATGTCCTCTCCATATACTTGCTTTGTGAAGGTTTATATGCTACATGCTTTTGTTTTGGGGCTTTTAATTTTTATTACATTTTTTATAAAGTTCAAGGAAAGCATTACCTAACAGAAGTATTTTAGCAATCCAAGATATATCCCATAAAACAAAAATGGCACAATCATATTAGGCAATTCAATACAGGGATACCTTACATCAAGCCAACAATTAGGTTGGGGGGTGGGGTGGGGGGAGAGAACATATATAAAAGGAAAAGAAACTAACATTTCAATGAACATATTGCAGCTAAAAAAAAAACAAAACTTCATGCATTTTCAAAACACATCTGACTTCACTAGAGGAATCTCAAATACACCCACTGGAGGCTTCCTTTGCAGGAAAGAATGCAATGGATTTGGGCCCACAAAAGAATGAAGATGGAAAATTGCAAACGATGGTCCAAAAGAGTGCCAAAGGGCACTCGTCAAGAAATTTTGCATGCAGCCACAATAGCTGGTAAGAAGTCAGGAAATACGTTTATACACCCATGGAGAAACATATCTATACTGGAAAAATGACTTTAAAACTGAGCCTTTTATCTGCAAATTCAAAAGTTGCCACAAGTGGCCCTAGTCACGTCTCTTCCATAGATGTTCCTAAAAATTGAGTCCATGAGAAGTCAGTATACCCATATCCCCTTCCTCCTGCAGTCGACAAATAGAACCAGGTATATAGTAGACTTTAGTTACAGGAGATAGTATCTCAGATTTTGAAAATATTTAAAGCTTTTAACATATCTCCTGGAGCAATGAGTTTTTTTTGAGTGAAGGTCAGGAACCTTAAGTTCTTATAGCAAAACGTTTTTTTAACTTCTCCAGTTGATTCTTCAAGTTTGTGGTATTTGATCTGCTCCAAATCATACTTTCTATGGGAAAAGTCATCTATTTTGACATGACAGTCCAGAAGATGATCTTACAATTCCTGTGAGTTCCTGGGATCTATCATGTTCACAAGTGTAGATTGTACTGGTTGACATAGTATGTGATCTCACTTTTGATATATTTGATCCAATGAATTGTAAATCTTACTCATGTGCTCAGGGGAATTCTGTTAGAGCAGTTTAAGGGGGTTTTTTTGGTTTGTTTTTTTTTAAACTTAATGTGAAGCTGGAACAGCTTTCTTCTAAAACCATCATTGGACAGGTTTTGTGATTAGCTTTGCTGATGGAGCATGATAATGTGCCATTTTGTTGGCATTTCTCTTGTGCTATGGTGGTTCTGTCTAGCAGAGAATTAAATTCCAGGACTTCCGTTCTAGTCATCGTAAAATGTGTTCTCAAATTGCTTTATTTGCAGCTAGTGAAAGCAGTTTGTTCTGTATTACGCATAGCGCTGTCACTGTAATTCATGGGGGAAACAGGTGTGTTAGAAAAAAATGTACAACTGTTTCTGTTACGGAAAAAAATGCATTCTAGAACTGGTGACAGCCTTAATCTCTATCTTCCAGACTTCAATGACAACCATAGTTAAATGTCAGGATTACCCATATTCTCCTTGGTTTTCAAACACCACTTGCATCTTAAGTGCATTTGGCATTATACACTGCACTGTTGGCTCTTGTTATCCAAGTGTGTGTGTGTGTGTTCCCATCATGCCTTTTCTAGCTCTTCACGTTGAATCATGGAGTAATGCAGTGCATTTGATCATATTAGTATCATTTGGTTTCTGGCAGAGTTTAGGGCTGGCTTTTTGTATAAGAGCAATGACTTGATGAAAGAATCTTTGTGTTTTCACATTCCTGTTGGATTACTCAGCTTCAGCCTGTGCACTAATCTGCCTGGTAACTGGTAACTATAGATATACTCTGGATAAAAAAAAGACATCCTTACACTTGGGATTTGCAATTACTCGGATGGTAGGTAGACCCTAAGTTTCTAGTGTATACTGTATATAATGACTTGGTAAAAAGGATTTACAAGACCTGTACTCCGGCATTGCTAATCTGTACCACATGCTTGCTTCATGGGAGAGTAATTGCATACTGCTGAATCAATTTCAATGGTAGATAATCTGCAGTGATCCCACAGAGAAATCCCCTATTCATACTTCCACAGCATCTATAATGTTCTGAAGCAGAATGGCTGTCTTCTGTCTTCAGTGTATACCATAGGATTTTATAGGACACCTTTTTTTTCTCTAATACAGTACAACAGTACCAATTATTTTTAAAGGTTGCTTTGGCTTTAAGTATGGCATGTGTAGCCAGCAGAGTGTTTTTGAGACTAAATTCATTTTCGTGACAAAAGGAAAATTAATGATGCTTTTTTTGTCTTGGGTGGGGATCAAGATTGCAGCGGTTTAATTCCTCCTCCTTGTTTACATTTTGCCGGGGCCCGTGGAATTAGGGATTTTTATATCTGAAGGAGAGTGCAGTTGATTGGCCTCTTGTTTTTTAGACGAGTGAGCTGGAAACGGCAGAGGACACCAGCTGACAGCCAGTTCACTTTGCTGATTCATCAGTTAGTGATGGCTTCACGCCAAAGCTTGGCTTGCAGATTAAAGGCTGGGAGCTGCAAAGCTGCTGGGACTGGAAGGAATGTTGGTAAACTGTTGCTGTGTAAAAGCAGGCAGTAAGTGTTTCTGGGGTTTTGCTTTTGTTTTTGTGTTTTGTTTTTTTTTTCCAGCGGTTCTAATTCTGCTTATGCTGAGAAATTGCCCTAGCACAAGTCACGACCGTAACGTTCCAGTGAAAGGGGTTACAGTGGCAAAGGTCTAAGTTGTAAGGAATGATTGGATTCTATAAAGAGAAACCCATTAACACTATAATTGGTAATCGAAGTAATTTCTGCTCTACAGTATACTGACATTTAATCCATGTGATTCTTGGATTCCACAGCAACTTAAATTAAGCCTTGGGAAAAGTTTTGCAAGCTCATTGTTTTCTGGCATGTTCACAAAATAAACCTGCTGGTTTAAGCAGTGAAACTTAGCAGGAAAAGTACAGGAAGCTTTTTCTTGCCAGCATGCATTCTGGAAGATATGAGTAAAGAATTGATGCCTTCTTGTTAATCACTTTAAGCAAATTAACCCCTTTGTAGAGCTTTTGGTTGGCAGTGGTAAACAGTACAGAGGGTACTGATGGGCCAAAATCTGCTGTTCTGTATCCATCACAAATGCCACATCTGATTACTTTTATCTACAATTTTCTGGTATCATATTCTAATATTTTGGGTCACACTGGCCAAAAGCTGCTTGCGCACAAATGCCAGGATAAAGGCAGAGGTTTGATTTTTAACTCTTAACTTTATTTTAATCTGCAGGTCTATAATGCTTTAGATATGCAAGACCTGCATATTCACAATTAATCACTTAGTTAATGGGATGCTCAGGAGTAAAATGGCAACTTTTAACGAGTCCTTTAGCATGTTGCCCTTTGTGGCTCATTCATGAAAATAATTTTCATTAAGTTCTGTACTAAAAAGATTAGTAGAGGCTTTTTGAATAGTTTCCCACTGAGGTAAATGGTTTAGGCATGCAATTCTTTCAATTTATTGAAAGCATCCTGCTCTTACTCTACAAGATAGTGAGAGAAGAGCTGATTGCCAGCAAGCCTGCCCACAATGACCTAACTTGCACTGTAAAGAAATACTCTCATGATCCCATCTTCCTAAACTTTTTGTTTAGGTTCTCCTTAAGTTGACCTGTGAGTTCAGTATTGTAGGCTTTCATTATCTGGATTGAACTTTCCAACAACTTTCTCAACAGTTCTTAAGATTCTATAGCGCCTATCAAAGCTTATCCTGGAAAAAAAAACAACTTAATGGTCCTTGGTAAAAAAAAAACTACACTTGATAAAGATAACACTACGATGGAAAGAACGTCTCCAGCGTAAAACTTGAAGTTCTAACTCAAACTACTACTGCATGTTACGAATGTATAAAAAAGAAACTAACTTGGCAAAGAAATTTTTATTAAGCAGGTAAAACATCTTCCGCAAAGGGTAACCCTTCAGTACTTTTCAATATTGTAAAATCATTAACCTCATCCCGTCAGAATCTTAATCTAATCATTCTACCTGACCATTTTAAAATAAAAGTTAAAATTTCCGAAAAATTCACTAACATGCCAGTCCCAAAATCTTTTAGTTCTGTACCCAGCTATAACTGGTCCTCCTCATTTGCAACATTGTTATATTTGTTATATGCTCTCCATAAACAAAATTCAAACTCTTCTCTAAACCCATGCCGAGGAGCTCTGTTTAAATCTCTTGGTGAAGTAGCTTGTGATCATCTTTGCAAGTTAATCATTATAATCTGTAATCTTTCCTGATGTCTTAAAACATCTGTTCTTCCTATATTAAAAAAACAAATCTCAAAATTTCATGGGCTTCAGCAATCTTTGGCCAATAGCTTAGATCATCTCTCTAGCCAAACTCATTGAATTAATTGCTCTACAACAGCTAAATGAATTTATCTCCGAACATGACACTCTACATCCCTGTCAACATGGCTTTCGAAAAGGACATTCAACTGAGACATTACTTCTATCTTCTTTTGACACTTATCTACGTGGTTTCAATTCAAATAGACTTCATAATGGCTTTCTTAGACATCTCGGCTGCTTTTGACACTAGATCACCAAATTCTCCTGTCCAGTCTTCTTTCTATAGGAATATATTTGACAATGCTTGAATGGTTTGTTATTTATCTAATTGCACCTATCAGGTTAACATTGGTTCACATTCCTCAGCTTATTACACAGTCCGTTCAGGAGTCCCTCAAGGATCTTCGCTTTCTCCAATCCTTTTCAACATTTATCTAATACCACTGTCGTACTTTCTGCTCTGAATGTTCAATATAAGGTATACGCTGATGACAATTTTTTTTGTACCTTATAAATCTTCTTTGAGATCTTTCTACTGTAGTTCTCTACATAAATACAATTGACAGATGGTTCTCATGACTGTCTAAAACTAAACTCCAACAAATCTGAAATATTTCTAAGTTTAATCGCAAGCCCTTCAAATGATCCTCTGGCACACTTACTCTTAAACGGCACTCCTATTCCAATTCTCACTAAAGCTCGAAATCTAGGAGTTTTATTAAACTCAGATTTGTCAATGTCACATCATATTTCTTTAACTGTCAAAAACTTTTTTTAAACTGCATTTACTTAAACGCTTATGTCTTCTTTTATTTTTTTGTGACTTCCATTCTGTTCTCCAATCCTTAACTTTCTCAGGCTTGGACTACTGTAATGGGCTTTACTTGGGACTTCCTGACTCCGCAGTCCAACCTTTACAGCTTATACAAAATTCTGCCGCCCGCATTTTATTAGGCTCACCTGTCAAGTCATAACTCCAACTCTATACTCTTTACATTGGTTACCCATCAAATTCAGAATTTTTTTTATAAAATAGGGAGGAGGGATAGCCTAGTGGTTAGAGCAGTGGACTATGAACCAGGAGACCAAGGTTCAAGTCCTGCTGTCACTCCTTGTGACCTTGGGCAAGCCACTTTACCCTCCATTGCCTCAGGTACAAAAACTTAGATTGTAAGCCCTCTGGGGATAGAGAAATACCTACAGTACCTGAATGTAAACCAGTGTGATGTCTCAATTGAGATGAATGTCTGTATATAAAAATAATAAATAAATAAATAAAATATCCATTGTTCACTCACTACTACAAAATCCATCTTCAATTTGGCTCTGTCCATTCTTCAGATCTAAACCATCTAGGCACATAAGATCTCTAAGCAAAAACTTATTAGACATCCTTTCAGTACGTCTAGCTCATTTAGATATCACCAGAAAGAGCTTTTTCAGTCGCATGTCCATTATTATGGAACTCTTGACCGCCCTGCCCCCCCCCCACCACCATCAAATCTCAAATCCTAAAGAATTCAAGAAATCATTAAAAACATAACCATTCTCAAAAGTTTTTGCCATTTCAGACACAAACCTCATTTAATTCCACTATACAGTTACCAGGACTCTTCTCCACTTGCTGCTTCTTCCTTCCCCTTTAATAGTTTTAAACTTTTTATTTTTATGTTTAATTTATATAATTTTAGGTATGTAATTTTCCTACTCTTGTTTGCTCATTTGTTTTTTTATTTCATTTTGTTCAATTCTTTATTGCTAAAAGGTATATAAATAAGTTCTAGCTTAACTTTTTTTTTCTCCAACCAGCAGGCATGAATCAGCCATAACACATGGGTGACATCTGATGGGTCCAGACATGGATCCCACTCTGAGTTCAATGTATTTATTTATTTTTTACTGAGTATGCATGGGAGTTTGTGTGGGTGCAGTCTCATGAGCCCCTAAGTCTTTATCTGAATTACCACATAGATGTGTCCCAGACTTTTGGATTTTTGGTCTTAACTGCCACGTTGCATCTATCTTTCCTGCTGCCTACCAAAAAAGTGTGGAAAAAGCAAAGAAGACCATAGTCAGCAGTTTTAAGGCCTGTATTTGTGTGTACTGTAAATCCATGCTGGCTGTCTATCGTAAATGTTTTGTGATTTATTTTTTTTTAACAGTTTCCATGATTTTTCCTGGCACTGAAGTCAGGCTCACTAGTCTATAGTTTCCCAGATCTCCCCGCCATATAAATGTGATATTTTTACCTCAAAACTGTTCTTTCTATAAAATCAGTTATAAATGCATAATTTTTAGTTGGGGTGAGAGGCACAAGGCTGTAAGGTTCATTTAGGTCATTTAGTGCCCTGGTGGTCCTAGCCACCAATATCTGTATGCAGTTCGTTTTTGAGCTGAAGGACTTTATCCTTGTGAATGGTAGTGATCTGTGTAGGGGACATATTTTGGCTTTCTCTGGGCCTTTCCTCCTCATTCAGCATTTCCAGTACCTTTCAGTTGATTTTTTTTCTGCTTGTTGAAACCAGCATTTGTGTAGTTATAACTTTACAATTATAACATTTTCTAAAAGGCAGTAATGCAGTGCTTTCCTAACAGTTGTAATTACCAAGGTAAGGAATAATTACTGTTTAGTATGTAAAAAAAACTTTCCATGTAGTTTTACTGAATTTTCACAAGAAATTAGTTTTGATTTACTGCAAGCAAGTTTTTAGTTATGGCTCCTATGTTGCATGGACAAGCTGAAAGCACCTATCATCCTAAAATTGCCATGCTATCTTGCAGCTGTCAACACCAGCAAGTATGCAGAAAGTTATCGGATCCAAACGTATGCAGAGTACATAGAGAAGAAGCACGAGCAGAAGCAACCAAAGAGAAAATGGACAGAGAACAGCTGGAAAGAAATGGAGAGGAAGAGGTTAAAAACTCAGTATGCACCATATATGCCACAGTGTCCAGATTATTTTACCAACAGGTGGGTTGTTTTATAACTAGCTGTCTCCACATTTGGAATGGTAATGTTCTTACTGCCTTGTTCTTTGTTTTTGGGTTGTTAGAAATACACACACTAGAGGAAACAATTTCTTGGGCCTTTGCTGGGGTAAGATACCACATTTCATAATGTGATAAAAGCCTCTGCCAAATAGACGTTCACCCGTAAGCCCTTCCTTACTGCAGTGGGTTTGCATAGGATGTGCTGCCAACACAAGTGAGCATTTGAAGCTGAAAAATCAAATGCTTTGGGGGGCATAATTTTAAGTCTTTCTATTTTAAATGCAAAGTCTCCAGATGCTTTTTCATCCATGGACTTTGTAATAATTTTCAAAGTGAAAGTAGGCACATATTTTTACTTTGAAAATTACCACAGCAAAAGGGGATCCACATACATTGGCATTTGCTAATTTTCATGGGTACTTTTCACTGCAAAACTTATGCTTGCTTCTGAAAATGCACAAATATAAGCATAATCCCAAACCCTACCTCCAACTCCAGGAACACCTCCACATACTGCAGGCAAAATTGCCCACATATAGGGCAGACAGTTTTTTTTTAAAAACCCATTTCTTTGGTCAATAAGATTAGTTGCAGAAATTAATTTTTAATTTATTCTTCCTGTGTTCAAGCATTTGCTTAAAGCTGTGGGTGTGTGCTTGAGTTTTTTTTCCTTTCCTATTATGTACTGTAAGTCTCATGAGTCCTCTTCCACTGTTGCCCAACTTGTGCCAAATCAAGATCTGCCGAGGGCTGGACTGAAAGCCATCAATTCTAAACTTGATAAGCCCTCTAGGGCTAGCAGGAATCACCACAACATTTAAGCTTTTTTTCTTTTTCAATTTTAATATGTATATATTTTAATTTTTGCATGCATCTGCATAACATTTTACACAACCATCCTCTGAAAGAGCTTACAACCTAAAAGGTGAACTTTAAAAGCTCTACGTATGTCGAAACTGGGAGATGCAGGAGAAGTCAGGCCGGCGTGCACCAAGCAGATTTTAAAAAGCACGCGAGTACGTATATATCTCCTGATATGCGCACAAGAACCCTTTTTTTTTTTTTTTACAAAAAGGTGTGGTCGGTGCAGGGCATGGGCGTTCCAGGAAATATGAATAAAACCCGCATATAAGTATTTATGTGCACTAGTGTGTGCTGGGGTCCCTATCTGTGTAACTTTACTTCTGCTATAAATGGCATATAACTAAAAAAAACCCAAAACTAGACTGACTAGTGAGGGTTTAAGGTTTGGGGGTAAAAGGGAGGCTTATTAAGTAGGGTGTTAGGGAATCCTGTCCTTTAACTGGGTGAATTGGGAACAGACTGGGGAAACTAGTAATTGCATTGGCGTGCATATTACCAAAATCCCCCCACTTACATGGTAGAGGTGGCATAATTATGCATCCATATAAATTCACGTGCACCTGTACGCGCATATAGCCTATTTTATATCATATGTTCATTGTAAGACATTATTCTAAATACTGTCAATCTATTGTTGTAATGTAAACCGAAGTGATTAGTAACTTTGTTACCAGAACTTCGGTATATAAAACTGTTAAATAAATAAATAAAATGTTATAAAATGGCCACTTCCAATGCCAGCATACGTGCATACATGTGCGGCTGTTTTAAGTTACTGTCCCTGTGGGGACTTGAGGCAGTTTGAACTTGTGACATTGGGTAAGTCACTATAAGATTTAGTGGGGAAAGATTTGAATTCTGGTCTTCTGATTACCAGCTTCATCTAATTCAGCCACTGGTTCCCAATTCTGTCCTAGAGGCACATCTATCTGGTCTAGTTTTCTGGATAGCCACAATTGATATGCATGATACCTTAGAGATGCAATAGACACAAATTATGCAAATATATTCTATACATATTAATCATGGGTGGAATAGGCTCCCTGTGGTTGTATTGAAATCCAGTTTAAGATTTAAAAGCAGCTTCAAAAAGGTGAGTTTTTAATCACTTCTCTACAACAAATAACACCTCATAGGCTCATTTGTCATGTTTGTCTTGACTAGATTGCAAGCTCTATGGACAAGGGGTTGTCTGATCTGTACAGCACTGCATTTGTCTGGAAATACTTTAGAGAAGGTAATAGCTATCAGAAAACCACCCCAGTTTTAGGTATACCTCCAGGACAAGGCTGGGATCTGCTGATTTTAGATAATTCTGTCTTGGTCAAAGTGTACCTCCATACCTGAAACCACCAGTGTTGCCATTCAGAAGATCTGTACCATCATTGCCATCAAGGGAGGGAGCTTTAAAGGGGTTGTAGAGCTTTTCTTGGGTGTTCAGGGAAGGAGGTGTGGAAGATGACTTCTAGAGTAGTGTTGTGGTAAATATGTTGGTGAGGATGAAGGAAGAAAGTAAAGGACTAATCAAAAGAGAAATGTGTAGAACAAGACAGAGAAAAGTGGAGATAAGGGTATGAAGGGGCAAATCACTGTGTAACAGGATGCTCTGAGGGTAAAAATGCTGGGCAGCAGTTTAGAAAGTATGTATTACATGGTGAAGGAAAAATGAGGAATGTTGGGACATCAGCGTGTGAAGGTATCAGAGCGATACATGTAGGTCGAAAGTAGATGGAGTCTTAGAAGGAAGAGCCAGGGCATGAGCCATGAAGGCAGAGGGACATAGTAGGGGGGGGGTCTATCTTGGCAGTAGCATTCTAGAAAGGATGGATGAAGCACAGAGGGGAATAGAATGGGCAAGTATATGAAATGTCTATGGGATATGTGAGAGGATCTCCTGTAACTTCAGTAGAGTAATATGGTTGCAGATGAGTGCATTAATTCTGATAGCAAACCTATAACTGGCAGATGGCAAATCCCAGGTACTAGCTAAGTAGTATCTGAAGACTCTTCAACTGCTCTAAGATTTTTCCCATCCATGAGCATGTTTTGGAATTATGCCAATATATTTGATATGGAAAAAGGCCTTTCCAGGGGGATGGGGGCCTCCTGGGCAGCATTCCAGTTACTTGTATCTACATGGCTGTCAGATTTAAGAAGCATTACAAGCATCTGCTAGCTACTGTAGCTTTAACTTTACTGCTGCTATAAAACCATCATTTCTCCCCCTTCCAGTTCTATAGGTAAGAGCACCTTTTGATTTTAAAGGAGAGGACTTGAAAATTGCAGAACAGAAAAATAAGTCCTTGATTAAGAAGTCTCTTAAAATATCTAGCAAATTGTTGTTTGACGGCACTTGTGTAAAGAGCCAGAGAAATGAGTATTTCTTGGAAACAATTTATTCCCTTTGTGCCATGCACACACACACAAATAGCCAGTGTCCTTTGGACAAAAGCTCTGCCTAAAACGGAGTCGAGCATAATTTGGTTCAGTTTTTTGGTGGTCACCTAAATCAGAGCGGCAAATGCAGGGAATAACAGGCAAGAAGTGCAAACCTTTAACTACTACCTCAGGAAAGCTTAACTGCAGGGTGGAATAAACCCACAAACGTTTTTGTAAAACCTCCATTTTCTGTGCTAATGCTTTGGATGATTTTTTTTTAACTAAAATACTAAGGGAAGTGGAAGTAAATAGTATAACAACCACCTTAAGTGATTTTAGAAGACAATTTACAGGTTTTGTAATTTGGGATGTCACCCTGAGTTCAATGGAAGGGTACAAGAATGGATGAACCCTTTTATACTTTCCCTGTTTTTTTTATATGCTTCCTCTGCACCTATGACATGCCCCGGTCCAATCTGATATTGGGGCAGATGAGGACCAGGCAACTCTGCTCTTTATTCAAGGCTATCATTTAAAAAAACAAAAAAAAACCCTAAAGTATGAATGAACCAAGCATCCTTATAATGAACAGATAAGCCATCATTTTCATTCATTAGAGCTGTCTTCATAGTATTTGGATGAAAAACTTGGTTAGCTGGACAGAAGCAATCAACACTTGTGGTATTGAAAGGGTGGAGTGATGAGGGAAAGGATCTGAGTAACCAAACTGAAATAGGATCTGTCTAACTAGTTCAACTAGAAGAGTTGGTATTTTAGCTCAGTGGTAGTCACTGGTGCATTTCTAAATGCTCCTATTTGTAGCATGCCTTACTGCTTTAATTTGTGTTTCAGTAATCAAGTTTTTAATTTAAATTTATAGTCTGCTTTTTCAGGCCGGCTCCTCTATAGAGTGGATTTCAGCACAAAACATTTAACCTATAAAATTGCAAATCCACACTCTAGCTTATCAAAATCACACTGCATATACACATTAACAAAACATACAAGCCCAAAGGTTGTCTTAAACCCACACCTAGCACTACTCTACTGTGCTGGCTGTGTAAATCCAGCTCCCCCTTCTCCAGTTTACTGCCACAATGTACACAACTGTTTAAAAAAAAATAAAAAAAAAATATGCAGGCCAATCTGAATCTTCTAAGTTCTATGAGGTCCACTGGCTAAAAAGCCAAGCTTTTTAATTACATCCGGAAAAAAAGGCTAATTTCCTTGATGTACAATGGAAGAGAATTCCAAAAACTTGGGGCCACTGCTGTGAATGCCCTCTCCCTGGCTTTCCCCAGGTGCAGGACTTTCGGAAAAGGAAGCGCCAATCCTGAGGCTAAGTGGAACGGAAGGGGCCTTAAGGTTGGTACTGAAACTCCCCCCCCCCCCCCCCCCCCCCCAGTAAGATTGAAAGGTCCCATCCGATTGGTGTGAAAAGCTAAGCATAGAATTGTTGAAACGAATGGAAGCCAGCGTAAGAGGCCCTTTCCTTTCCCTGGCAGCCAGCTTCTGGACAACTTGCAGTCTAGCTACCCGCCCTTTTTGCCAAGCCCACATAGATGCCATTACAGTAATCGAGGTGACTTGAGCACTGTCACCTGGCCTAGGGAGCAGCTGGTTAATCCACCTCAGTCTCCCAAAAAGTCTTCCTTACCACCTCAGGCACTTGAACCTCTAGTCTAGAATCTCCCCCCGAACTTTTCACTTCTGACTGCACTTTATTGGAGTTGAGTTTCAATGATAGTTTTTAAAGCCTGTAGGGGAGACTCAATTACTAGGGATCTTCATTTTCAGTTTTGTGTTTTTTTTTCCCCTTGGAAATTTATCAGCGTTTATTATAACGAACAAAAAAGTGAGGCAAATCAATGTAATTTTTCCACTAAACTTTTCTCCTGTTTGTTTTATGATACACTAATGAATTTCTGGGAAGACTGAAAACAAAAGTCCCTATAAGTTACTCACCCACAGGATCATCTCCTTTTCACCAGTGGACTCTTGTCATCACTAAACAAATAAAATTTAATATTTGTGTTCACTTTTTAGTATCTGCTGATGGTTTCCTCGTACTTCCCATCTTTAAAGGGATATTGCCAATAAACATTTCAGACAGCACAGCTATTTGTGAAAATACAAGGATACATATGTAAATTTCTGGGAAAATCATACAATTTCCCCTCACAGCCAAATATTTAGCCACTTTACAGAACTGAAATCTTGGAGAACTAAAGTTTGAATATAGTATGAATAAATATTTTAAAATACTTACAGCCCACAATATCCAATAAACCGTTTGGTTTGAGTGGGTAACAGTCAACATAGACATGAGTACATCAAATAACAAAAAGCAAAAACATAACAGAATAAAATTATAAATAAAATCAATAGTTAATCACCAGGTTAATTTTAGAAGTTATGGCTCACTTTACACTAAGTTAAAGCAATTCTCTTTGCACAGGCTTTTAATGTGCTTCCTAAAATCTTTGTAGTTAGAAATTTGCCACACACCTTTCAACTGCCTTAGTTTTTAAAATTAATATATCATACCAAAGGTATAGCTTACTTCAGACAACTGCTTTCTATTTTTTTTAAATAAACTGTTTTCCTTGGAGAAAAAAGTTATACATTATCTTGTATCCAAATATATTTACAATAAAAAAAAAAATTGAATCTCATTCTACGGTGGGATAGTTCTTAAGATTCCCATCCTTACAAACCAGGGCCTGTTTGTGTCCCAGGGCAGCATGTCACAGTTGGTCAGATAGCACTGGCTTTTGCCCTATTGCCCTTAGTGTTCTCTATCACCCCTCCCTTCCCGGATAGTCATGCCTGTGCAGCCAAATATCCCTTACAGGTGCCACCTATGCTGGTAGGCTGATTGGACTAACTGTGGCATTTTCCTGCCCTCCCTAAGGGCCTGAGCCTTTGACCTCACAGAATGCCTAGGCTCAACCACATGCATATTAAGGGACAGATTCAATAAAGGTGCACAGAAAGTGGGCGCTCGGTGTTGAGCACCTGTTTTCCTAATGCATGCCTAGCCATCTCTCCTGGGTTCCCAATACAATATTAAAATGAGGGGTCGCACTAATAAGGAGGTACTAAGGACAAATGTCTCTAGTACGTCCTCAGAATCGGGCGCACAGGAGAAGAGGCTGTCAAGCAGGTTGGGAAAACGAATGCTCAGTCTGAGCGTCTCTTCTCCTGCTACCGGCATATACACGCATAAGATACATGGTCTAGACTGTATCTTGTGTGTATTGGACGTCAAATTTTTTTTCAAAGAACTTTTTTAAACAAATACTTTATTTGGTTCCTCTTACTTAGTATCACTACTGTACTATTAGGAGGACTCTCAAAGCAGGATTTTTCTTTTTCAACGTGCCCTTGAGTGTGGCATACCTTTTTATGCCAGCCCAGGGCTGGTGTAAAAATTGCCACGTTGCAAGGGTGCATTGGCCGCATGAAAAATTTATTGGATTACAGGGATTAGCTAATAGCCTCATGTATGTGGAGATTTGGATGTGTGTCTTGGACACACTAATCTCTGTATTGGGTCGGAGGTTATGGACGCGCGTCCAATCACGTGTTAGGCTGTGCGCAGCAGCTAGCACATGGTATTGAATCTGCCCCTAAGTAACTTATGGAATTCTTAAAGCAATTTCTTATGCCTCACTGGGATCTGCCATGTTTGACTAGATCAGATTGAATCACCTATTCTGGATTTAACCGATCCACTTGGTGTTTGGCATTACATCCAAGAAATATATTTTTTATTTTATTTATATCAATTTTTAAACAATACAATCAATACCTTGATACAGAATTTACATGGTTAATACTGTTATACCATATATCATTTACCAAAGAAAATCACAATTTAAACCATGTAATATTTTAGTCCTCAATATAGGGGGATAACATTGAAACAATAAAGGCATAAATCACAAAATCAATTTATAAGAAATATTGACAATCCAATTACAGGAATCTTATTTTTCATTTATAGAGCATTTCTAGTTATATCACTGAGGACTTGCTGCTTCTGGACCGCACTCTGTTTTCTTATCTGCAATGAACTTGATCAAATGAGAAGGTTGAAAAAAACAATACTTAACAGACTTATAAGTGATGCAACACTTACATGGAAACTTTAACTTATACTGAGCACCCATTTGCAAAAGTTTAGGTCTCAAAATGATTTATTTCCTTCTCTTTTGTGTCTCTTGTAACATCTGGAAATACTTTTACATTGAGTTGACAATTTTTCATTAATGTTTCTGAAAAATAACTTTTGGACCCACTCTATCTGAGTTTAATAAGAAGGAAAAGATCAATGTGGAAGGCTGAGCCATTTCCACATTTGTGGATTCCAAAATTTCTGTAACATTTAAAGGTGTTATTGACTGAAAATCTTGTCCTTTCTCAGATACATTTTTCCAGGAGGAAATATAATAAATCTAAGTCAGAGGAGGCATGGCTTGTTGGGGAATTTTCAGAAATTCTAGGGCAAATTTACTCCACATTTCCTTAGCAGAGGGGGCTGGCAACTTTGGAAAGTTTACCAGCCTTAAATTCTTACTTCGCTTTCGATTTTCAAGGTTTTCTAGCTTCCTAGATAAACATTGATTTTCTTTTATCATAACATTCTGATCACTTAATCTTTTTAATTCAGTAGAAACATTAGTTATAGCCTGATCCCTCTTACAATTATCCAAAATTACATTTTTCAACTTGGAATCTAGATTTTCCATATTTTTAAGACAGGTTTCAATTGCAGGGTAACATTCTTATCTAAAACTACTAAAGTTTCCCATATAACCTCTAAAGAGATTACAGGTGGTCTTACTATTGGGAGTAAGCCAACATCACCAATTAACTTATCAAAACTATAATCAGTGTCCTGAGGCAGCACTTGACCCTCTATAACACTTCCCTCTGAGATGCCAAGAAACTTAGCTCCTCCTGCAACATGATTCAAAGAATTTCCTGGGTCATCTTTAATTCCACCATTCTTTTCGAGTGGCTGTGTGGTGTCCCCCATATGATTCCGATCTATTAGTCGCAGGATTCTCAGGGGGAGCTCTATCTGGGGACAACGAGATTTCAAGATTGCGAAGGGTTACCATGCCTTCCTGGATCCCTTCAGGCGGTGTTTTGCCCGGTATTGAGATCCCTCTTCTGATGTGGGCATCCATTGGGCCCAACACCGGACTAGCTACAGTTCCTTCCACTGCGAACCTTTCTCGAGCTCTAGATTTGCGAGCCAAGTAAGGCATTCTTAAGAAACAATATAAATAAAAAGTTGAAGGATACTTAGCTGAATTGGATTGTCCAACTTGAATTCCCCCTGGTAGAGCTAGGAAGATTTCTCGAAGGAAACGAAAATCGAGAAAAGCTGTTTAGGTGACTTTTGATGATTTTCAAACCAAAGCTGCGTGCCCCTTTGGGGTGTGTGCGGCTTCGGCAATGCGGTAGCTGCGCGCCATAGGGAGACAGTTTTTTTTTTTTTAAAGCTCCTCTGGCTTCGCCTGCCAATGATGTCGCTCGGGGGCGTGTCCTCAGTCCGCCTCGTCGGCCCTCCAGCAGCGCTCCAGCCTCGACAGGCCACCGATCCACCACCACAGCAACCCTCTCAGGACACTTCTCAACTTCCCAGTCTCCTGAAGAAATATATTTCTGGAAGAATGGAAAAACTCCTATCCATTTTAACTCCTTTTCAAATACACACAACTTTAAAGGGGACACAGAATTAATGAAGCATGGGCTTTCCGTAAGTTTAACTATGATAAATAAACATTTATTGTGGCAAACACTAAAGAACGAGTGCCAAAAAATGGCACAACTATCCCAATGTGGTGATTTTTCTAAAGATAGGGGCCAATGCAAAATGTGAGTTAAAAGCTCTTCACTGAAGTTCAGCACAGTTTTCTAATGTACAAGTTAATTTTTTTTTAAACTCCCAATGCAGTAACTTAATAGTATGCTGATGCATTGGGGTTTAAAAAAAAAAGCATAAAAACCAGAAAAGGCTTATAGGGCAAATTAACTAAAGAGTAGAAAATTGCCTGATCCAGATGGTATACATCCCAGAATGTTGAAAACTGAAAAGTGAAATTGCAGATCGACTATTAGTCTGATTTGTAAACTATATCATTAAAATCAGCTATGGTACCTGAAGATTGGAGGGTGGCCAACATTATACCAGTTTTTAGAGTTCCAGGGGTGAACAGGAACTACAGATTGAACCTGATGTCAGTGCTGTGAAAAATGGTTGAAAATATTAACAAAATCACCGAAGAGTAATAAATTGCCTGGAGTGGATGGTATGCACCTCAGCGTTCTGAAAGAACTCGAATGAAATTTCAGACCTATTAGTAAAAATTTGTAACCTATCATTAAAATCGTCCATTGTACATGAAGATTGGAGGGTGGCCAATGTAACCCTGATATTTAAAAAGGGCTCCAGGTGAGATCTGGGAAACTCTACACTGAGCCTGACTTCAGTGCCGGGGAAAATCATGGAAACTGTTAAAGAATAAAACCACAGAACATTTAGATAGACATGGTTTAATGGGACACAACCAGCATGGATTTACTCAAGGGAAGTCTTGACTCAAATCTCCTACATTTTTATGAAGGGGTGCATAGACCTGTGGGACAAAGGTGAATGGTAGATGTGGTGTATTTGGAATTTCAGAAGGCATTCGACAAAGTTCTGCATGAGAGGCTTCTAAAAACAAAACTAAAGTCATGATATAGGAGGCGATAACCAGTTTGCAATCCACAAAAGGATAAGAGAGGAAATAGAGTAGGATTAAATGGTCTGTTTTCACAGTGGAGTGCCTCAGGGATCTATACTAAGACCGGTGCTTTCTAATATATTTATAAATGATCTGGAAAGGGGCATTACTAGTAAGGTGGTCAAATTTGCAGATGACAGTTATGCAGATTAGTTAAATCTCAAGCAGATTGATAAATTGCAGGAGAACCTTGTGAGACTGGAAGATTGGGCATCTAAATGCCCGATGAAATTTAATGTGGACAAGTGAAAGGTGATGCATATAGGGAAAAAAAATCCTTGCTGTAGTTACACAATGTGGAAGCTAACATCAGGAGTTACCACCCAGGAAAGATGTAGGCATCATAGTGGATAATACATTGAAATAGTTGGCTCAGTGTGCTGTGGTAGTCAAAAAAGCAAACAGAATATTAGGAAGGGAATGGTGAACAAAATGGATGTCATGATGCCTCTGTTGCTCCATGGTAAGACTGCACCTTGAATACTGTGTGCAGTTCTTGTCACTTCATCTCAAAGATATAGTTGCACTGGAAAAAGTACAGAGAAGGGCAACCAAAATGATAAAGGGCATGGAACAGCTCCCTTATCAGGAAAGGCTAAAGGTTAGGGCTGTTCAGCTTGGAGAAGACTAAGGAGGAATATGATAGGTCTACCGAATCATGAAAGGACTTGAATGGGTAAATGTGAATCAGTTATTTACTCTTTTGGATAATGCAAGGTCTAGGGGGCACTCCATGAAGTTAGCAAGTAGATCATTTAAACAAATCTGAGAGAATTGTTTTTCACTCAACACATAATTAAGCTTTGGAGTTCATTGCCAGAGTATGTGGTTACGGCAGTTAGTGTAACTAGGTTTAAAAAAGGTTTGGATAAGTTCCTAGAGCAGAAGTCTATAAACCATTAAGGATTAGTACCTTGGGATCTATTAATTTAGGGGTAGATTTTCCACTTTGCACGTGGGTCCATGTGCATGTGCTTTCCAGTGTGCACACATGGACATGCCAACTTTTACCATATGCTCACCCATACCTAATCTCCTTTCCCCTTCCCATCTCCTCCCTACCCCCTAAACACTATCTTTTTCTAATGTAGATGGAAGCAACACTTTTTTTTTCTTTGACAACCTGTAATGCTGCCTCCCTACCCCACATCCCTTGCATGAGGGAGAGCAACCCAAATAATGCAGAGTTCCACATTGGGAGTCACTACCTAGGAAATGGATCTAGGTGTCAGCGTAGATATGTTAAAATTCTCTGCTGAATGTGTGGCAGTGGCCAAAAAAGCAAATAGCATGCTAGGAATTATTAGGGCAGGAATGGAGAATATCCGAATGCCTCTGTATCGCTCCATGGTGCAAAACACCTTTTGGTATTGTATGCAATTCTTGCCACCACATCTCAATCTAGTGGAATTAAAGCTGCAGAAAAGGGTGACCAAAATAACTGGGATGGAATGATTCCCTGATGAAGAAAGCCTGAGAGGAGATGTGATAAGTGATCTATAAAATGAAGTTACTAGGTAATACATTTTAGACAAATAAGAGAACATATTTTTTTTACTCAATGCATAATTAAACTCCAAATTTGTTGCTGGAGGATATGGTAAACACTTAGGGGTACATTTTAAAAAAAAACAGCGTGCGCGCGTACTTTTGTTTGCGCAACCGGCGCGAACAAAAGTACGCTGGATTTTAAAAGATGTGCGTGTAGCTGCACATACCTTTCAAAATCCGGGGTTGGCGTGCGCAAGGCTGCGCAAAATCGGCAGCCTGTGCGTGCCGAGCCGCAGAGCCTGCCTCCGTTCCCTCAGAGGCCGCTCCGATTTCGGAGCAGCCTCGGAGGGAACTTTTTTTTTTTTTGTCCCCCCTCCCACCTTGTTCTATGGAGTTACGCCTGCCGCGTAACTTGCACGCGCCGGCTGGCCCAGGCCCTGACACAGGCCGCTGTGTCGGGGCACTCGGCCACACCCCCGGACCGGGGGCATGTCCTGGGGCTTTGCACGCGCCGGCGGCCTATGCAAAATAGGCCGCCGGCGCGCATAAATCCGGCAGGATTTACGCGCGCGGGGCTTCTAAAATCTACCCCTAAGTGTAGCTGGGTTTAAAAAAGGTTTGGACCAGTGCATAGGAGAAAAGTCCATAAACCATTAAGGTGGATTTGGGTAAATACACTGCTTATCCCTAGAATCCCTTACCAAAAGGGGATTCTACCAGGTACTTGTGACCTGAATTAGCCACTGTTGGAAATAAAATACTGGGCTTGATGGATCTTTGGGCTGACTCAGTAGGGCAAACCTTATGTCCCTTTTGGTAAAGATAGGGGTCCTGGTGTTCTGTCTAAATTGTAAACCAAGTTTGCATGCCCTGTTGAAATTTTGCCCCTAAGAATAATCTCAGGCTCACCAAAATTGGGCCTTTTTTTTTTTTTTTGCAGGGGGAGGGGGGTTATTGGATGCTCCCCCCCTACAAACACAAAATCCATTCTCACATTTCCTCAGTCAACCAGTAATCTTGCCATTTGAAAGTAATTTACTTTCTCTTGCATATAACCCTGTGAGGCAAAACAACTTTTAATAGAAACTAAGGTTATTGCCTAGTTTAAGGTAGTACCTGCCAAGAACATGACCTCACCTCACTAGTGATTCTTGGGCCTCTGCTGGGCCTTTTACAAACAGATTTTCCTCATTAGGTTTTAGGGGTGGTTAGAAGGAATTGAAAAGATGATTTCTTGATGCTGCTAATATTTTCTTCTAATTTAACAGTATATAGCACTATATGCCAGCAACCTATCATTTTATTATAGCCAATTTGGGATTAGCTATATATATAAATGCTGCCTTATTGTCACGTAAATTGCACTTTTTGCCATTGTAGATACTTATTAAGCAATCTAGATTTGGATAATGCTTGACTTAATTCCTGATTGCAGCTGCCAAGCATCTGTTTTTTTTAGAGAAATCGTTAATCATTACTCATGCAAAAATACCTTGATGTGCTTCAGAGCTGTACTGGGGATAGTGTTGATATCACTAAAAGGTTTGAACATATATATCTTTTAATATAGCACATCTGGCAAACAGATGCATTAAAACAAATATATTTTAATAACTGGGAAAACAAGGGAAATGTACAGAATTGCTATAGTAAGCCAGTTTCAATTGGAAAGCCTGTGGTAATTTGCTTACATTAAAAACCTTTTTTTTTTTTTTTTTAAATAAACTTAAGTGAAAGCAAGTTAGAGACAGGAGAGGCTATTAGTCTGAAGTAGAAAGGAAAATTAGTTTCTTACCTGATAATTTTCATTCCTGTAGTACCAAGGATCAGTCCAGGACACCTGGGTTGTGACTCCGCACCAGTAGATGGAGACAGACTAAAACTTGTGGGCGGAGCCATATATGCCCCTGTGCCAGTCACAGCCCCTCAGTCATACGTAATGTCAAAGTAGAAACACAACCAGAGAACTAAAACCAAAACTAACTATAAACCGCTAATAGAACGGGGAAAGAAACACCCCTTCTGGAAACGGACCCTCCAACCGAGAGAGCGAAACAAGCGGACAAGATTAACGCAGAACAATGAGCGGACTCTCCGTTACTTCAGCGCAGCACTGCGGGCGGGATTAGTCTGAAGTAGAAATGTGCTTCGGGTTAGGATTTCGGGGCCCCCCCCATGGGAATTTTGTTTTTCCTGCAGTTCGGGGGGGGGTTTTCGGGAGCCTCGATTTTTGGGTTAGTGCACGCCAACTCCCGATAGCACGCACTAACCCAAAAATTAATTTTTTCCCGAACCATTCCGAATTAGGCAATTTCGTTGAAAAGTGTTTATATAGCATTTGATAGTGTGCCTAATTGCTCAAAAGAAAAAACTGTAGAACACCCATTACAGTAAAATTGTGAAATTGTTTGCAAACCATTGTTTCCAAATGTGAAATATTGAATTATGTAAACCAGGTTCAAATTCAGGGTTTCCAGTAAAGGGTATCAATTCAGAATCCAGGGAAGCCACCCCCCACCATCAACACATCACCAAGCCAATAGCATGGTTTAAGCAAAATGATTCTTTGTGAGATGGTAATACAGAATATTTGATATGCAGTATACGGGAAGATCAACTCTGAAGCCAAATTTGGCATGTCAAACTTAAATTCCCCCAAATACCATTTCCAGGCAAATCTCATCTGGCAAGTCATGTTCTAGAGGTGAAAGTCTGGCGTGTTTAGGCCTCCTTACTTCTTGGTGTGCAATAGTTTAGCATTGCTTATTTTGGCTGGTTTACCCCTCCATAAAAAGTGACTAAAGAACATCGTTTTTTTTGTCTTTTGACAGCCATTATGGGAGAATTTTGGATCTTAGAGTATTTTAGGCAATAGTGTCATTTTAGAGAGCACATTTCCCAAAGAAGATGGGAAGATTGCATCAAGCTTATAGCTGTTCCTGAATTTCCTCAATGGTTTTTGATATATTCATCTTGTACATCTTAGATAAGTCTTGCAGTATAAGAACCCCAGGATATTTAATATGAGATGAAGCCCATTGAAATGGGAAATCACCAGACCCAGGAGTGCTTAGCTTTTAATAAAATTTGGTAAGGCTTCAGATTTGGATGTTTACTTTTAAACCTGCAAAGGTCCCAAATCCTTCTGTCAGTGTAAAGGAGGTAATGAGAGATTTGCTAGGATTATGTAGAAAAGCAACATATTCTCTGCAAAAAGACACATTTTTGGTTTCTGATTTCCCTAATATTAGCCCTTTAATACTAGGACCTATCTTAATTATTAGAACTATCAGTTCAGTTGCTAGTAAGTACAGCAGTGGGGCTAGGAGGCACCCCTGGCACGTACCTCCATGTAACTCAAATGGTCCTGATACTAGCCCATCAACACCCTGGCTTGAGGTCTGGAATAGAACAATGATACCCAAGCTAGTAAATATTCAGGAATTCCCATTGCATTCTGTCAAGTCTTCTCTGCATCTAGTCTGACCACTATACCTATTTCATTCACTTCCTCCTTTGACCCAAGTGCAACTAATTTTCTAACATTAGTTACCCCATGTCAATCACAAACAAAACCAGTCTGAATTGGGGCTATTAGCATAGGCATCTCTTGAGTTAAGACATTTCACTACAATAGAAACTAATATTTTAACATCTACATTGATTAAAGATACTGGTTGATAAGATTCTGGTAACTCCAAATTCTTACCCACTTTTGGAAATACAATAATTAATGCTTGATTAGCATACTCTGGGAACTGCTGCTTAAAAGAACAATTATACATCTGTAATAAAGGTTCAGCGAGGTCTTTCATTATCTTATCTTATGCTCATAACCTATACAGTCTAAACCAGGATCCTTAGCCAATAGAAGCTTAGTAATAGCATGATTTTTCTAATACTGAGATTGGCTGTGCCAGGCCTTGTATTAGCTCAGGTTGAAACACAGGTAGATGCAGACTCTGGAAAAATACATTTCATATTGAAGTGGACAGAGGATACTCTGAGTATAATGGTCTATGAAATTCAGGAAAAATACCAGAAATTTTGGGTGCACTGAAGGATCTGCTCTTGCTTGTTTTGCATTTTCAGTGTATAACTTTTGGGTTTTTTGGGTTGTTTTTTTGACCATAGAAGCCAAAAAGTTTACTTTGTTGCGGTATTTAAATAACTGACTTTGAAAGTTCAATATAGTCCAAATTTCTCTCTGAAAAAGCAATTAAGACATGTTCTTACTGTTTTCATACTAAGAAAGACATCATTAGTTTGGCTCATATTAGCCTTCAATTCCTTAAGGCGTTTTATTTAAACATTTAATTTCCTTATCTGTTTTTATGCAGTAGATAAGCAATGATATGTCCCCCGCATGGTAGCTTTCCCAGCTTCCCAAAAAATATCTGCTTTAATGCCTGAGGTCTGGTTGAACTGCAAATATTCTCTCCACTTCTCTATCAAGTACTGATTAAACTCTTTATCATGAGATAGAGATGGGAGCAATCACCACTAGAGGGCTTTGGAGAGAAGGGACTTTGACATGGGCATGGTCAGAAAATATGGTATTTCCACTGTCTTCGGTGGAAATCTGAGAATATAGGCAAGGATACAAAGTATTTGAGAATAGCTATTTTTTTGGCGTGAGGAGAAATGAAAAATCTTATTCCATAGGATGCAGGAGTCTCCACACATCCACCACATGTAGTTTTCTAGTTTAAAAAAAAAAAAAAGGGATTCCCTCTTATTTTTTTTCATTGGTGCATGTTGCATATTGGTTAAGTATCAACTGTGTATCTGCTATCAAGTTAAAGTCCTACTGAGAGTATACTGATGAGAAGGGAATTGTCCAAGTTCATTATTTTTGTTTAAAAAATATATATATATAAAAATTGTAAATATTAGGAGCATAAATATTAGAGTAAGAATTTCTGTGAGTAGAGTTCCACTTATTAGAAAGCGGCCCTCAGGGTCTACTAATTTTTTAGTAGACAGCATGGAGTAGCTGTCTTTAGTCATAAAAACCTGCCCTTTATAATTGGGGGGGGGGGGGGGGGGGGGGAAAGAATTGTCCAACCCATTCTCGTTTTAAGTTTAGATGCTCCATCAGTAAGATATTTCTTATATAAAGACAATTTGTGCCTTTTCTCTGCTGTACAGGGAAAGCAGCTTCTCCCTTTTAATGGGAGAGTGGATGCCACCTACATTGAGAGAGTATTTTAATTTCCACCATAGTTATTTATAAAACAGTGTCTGCAGATGTTATAAATCATACAAAGTCCATACATCTCCAGCTTACGTTTTTAGGACTAGAATATACCATTACATGAAAGGAAGTTCTTACTCTGGAGCTCATTCACACACAACCAAACCTCTGCCATGCAAACATCAATAAGATTCTAGATCACCCAGACACCACTCTTTCTCTTCAAAGCAGTGGGTTCCTGACGTACACATTTCAAGAAACTAAGCATCGAACGTATAAACTATACAAAAATTAAATCCTATTGCTCCAAGAAACAGCATTACATGAAAACAGCTTGGTGTCTTCAATTCCTTTCACCCAACGATGCTCTTCTATAGGAACCAGGTTAAACAAGGAAAAACCAAAATGCCAATGTCCACATTACCCTGATTATATCCATTCCAGATTGAGACCTAGAAAACTACATAGTAAATTAATAGTATGAGCATTACAACGTTTTAAGAATAAGGAAATAAAGGATTCATAAGTTCAATAAAGCTGTGCAGACTCCATGGAAAGGGCGAGCTCCAAGAACTTATAGGAGAAAGCACTGTAGTGTTAGGTAATGAGCCCATCTACATAATCTTCGATAAGACATTATAAAGTAATTTTTAAAATGTAATCCTTGCTAAACATATTCTGTTTGCCTAAGACAGCCATGCAGTATCATGAAACAACACAGGGTCTTACATTGCAGTGCACAGCGGAAAGAGCAAGTCAAGTGCCGAACGAAATTATAAAGACTAAAATAAATGAATAGGCTTACTTGCCATGTGGATTGTAAAAGAAAACACACAAATCGCAAGACATAATTACTCGAGGGAAAAAAATTATCGTCCCTTGCTTTGCAACTTGCTGCGTGTCAAAGTTCCTTAGGTTAGCTCACCCAGTGTCAGTCCTAAGACCACTCGTGGGGAAAATCAAAGATCCGTACTCATGACACCTTATTTCCAGGCCACCTGCAATAGAAGTCTCTGTAATCACTTTCCTTAGAGTGAAGGAGAAAAAAAAAAGAAAAGATAAAAGGCGCTCTCCCTTTCAGGCCGATACAGAAAAACGCGCAGGAGAGCTGGCGCGCGCACAGGCCACTCTTCTGGGCGCACGATTCAGAAAGCCCAGGTATGCAAATTAGGGCCCACGGTAAAAGGAGACACTAGCGCATCCCTAGCACCTCCTTTTTGACAGAAGCGGGTGGCGGTCAGTGGGTTTGACAGCCGACGCTCAATCTTACCGGCGTCTGTTCTCGAACCCGCTGACAGCCACAGGTTCGGAAAACGACGCCAGCTAAATTGAGCGTCTTGTCTTCCAACCAGCGGGCAGATTTTTAATTTTTTTTTTAAATTTTGGGGCCTTCGACTTAATATCGCTATGATATTAAGTCGGAGGGTGTACAGAAAAGCAGTTTCTGCTTTTCTGTACACTTTCCTGGTGCTGGCCAAAATTAACACCAGCCTTTGGCAGGCGTTAATTTCTGAAAGTAAAATGTATGGCATGGCTGCACATTTTACTTTCTGTATCACGCGGGAATAACTAATAGGCCCATTTGCATGTTGCGGATGCTGTTAGTTTCGGGGGGGGGGGGGGTTGGCAGCACGTTTTCAATGCGCTATTACCCCTTACTGAATAAGGGGTAAAAATAGTGCGTCAAACGCATGGCCAAACAGTGCGCTTCACCGGAGCGCACTTTACTGTATCGGCCTGTTGGTGAGGCTATATTTACCATCAATAGGAAGAGCAGCCATGTTTAGAGTGCCTTAGGAAGCGATTTTAGTAACTGTTCAATTTGCTCCATTTGAAGAAAGAGAGGGCATCTATCTCTCACCATTTGAAGCTGAACTGGGAACAGTAAAACTTAATGGCTTTCTGAAACAGGGTATTACAAAAAGGCGTGAGTGCCTTCCTCTGTGTGGTAACGCGCAGAACAATCTTGGAATAACAGCTTAGCTCCCTGATATTCCAGCACCTTGATCTTTTGTAGGCCATCTTGATTTTTTCCTTAATGTAGTTAAGAAGTCTAGCAATGACAGGTTGAGGTCTGTCCAAGTTCTCCCACACAGGCCCTAGCCAATGCACTCTTGACTATCACTTTTTCTGTGCCCAGGGAAAGATTCAGGGCTTCCAGGAGCCATACTTGGAAAAAAAAATAGCAAGTTATCTTTCTAACTTTTCAGGAATGCCAATGATTCCAATATTTTTCCTTCTCCCTCGAATTTCCTGGTCATCAATTCTCACCAGGAGTTCATTTTGCTTAAGTTCCAATATTTGTTTTTCAACTCTTTAAGCTCTTCTGTAGCGGATTGCAGCTTATTTAGTGAATCCAGTATAGTCACTGAGATCTTACCACCAGTACCTTCCTCCTCCTGGCCTGAACTACCATCCACAGCCTCTCAACCTGTCTTTGGCCCAAGTGATTCCACCTGTACAGGAAGCACTAGTGTTAGCAAAGAAACATGCAGCCAGTTAGTAGCCTTGCACTGGCATGCCTGCTATGCCACTTTGCTATATTGCCACTTGCACGTCTGATTTCAAGTATCTGAGCTAGCAGTAGCAGTGGAATGCACTGCTGCCACCACTATTGGCCAGATCAAGTTCCTTCTGTCAGTGTTGCAGGCCAGATCAAACTCCTTGCTGCCGGGGGCAGGATAAAATGTAATCAAGGGTTGCATCCAGCCCTCTGACCATAGTTTGGGGACCCTTGATGTACCAGGTTAAAAGCTTTGCCTTTAAGTTGCAAAACTTCAGATGAATCCAGTTAATTCTGCAGTATTAGTGCTTAAATACAAGTAGCATTTGTTTTATAGTGGTTACGACAAGACAACTTGTATTCTGACTATAATTTAATCCCGTATGCTTATTTCTTTTTAATTTCAGTTTTATGCTTCCCAGTGCAGCAGGAAAGATGAGTATGAGTCCTATTCAAGAGGAAACAGGCTCTGATGATTTGGAGGAAGGAGAAGTTGAAAGCGGTGACAAAGATACAGGAAATTCCAGCACAGAATCTGTTTCAGATAAAAGAAAGAAAGCTAAAACCACCCCCAAAATGAAGAAAGATGATGTACCAGCAGGTAGGTGTTAGACAGCTCATAAACATGTCCTTACTGCTCCCTTATATATAACTGGGGTAGGGCGCATCTTAACTTATGCACTAGCGACTCGCTTATGGAAGCCTTTTATCAAGTCAAATGCCGCTCGATGCATTAATCCATCTGTAAATATTTTTTTTTCCCTCTGTTTAACAAAATACTTGAATGTTAATTGTAGGTGCATCAGGGTTTCTTCAGTATATGCACTGGAAGCAGCTGCTCACTCCCAAATTACTTCTCAACAGCAACAAAAATTCATCAGCACTGTTTGGGGTTTTGTTTTGGTTTTTTTTTATTTTTATTTTTTTTTTAGAAGGGATGTTTCTAATCTGGTTTTAACCACAATGGTGTTCTAAATTTTTTTTTTGACATGTCCCCTATTTTTTTTTTTTAAACAAGCTTTTGCAAAAGCAGCCTTTTGAGATGGGTGGAGTGGTAGTGCAATACTGCTTTACAGTGTCTTTGTAGACATTTTGGTAAGTTCTCTGTAAACCGATGTGATATGTAACATCAAATATCGGTATATAAAAATAAGTATTTGCAATTAGTTTTTATTAGAGATTTGTGGCACAGCAGAGTTTTAGGTAAGAAACTGCCTTCTAAAGGAAAACCAAACAAGCCAACCAGGCTTTGTTTGCAAAAGCAGTAAAACCGTACTTGCCTCTGTTAACACAGTATAACTGAACTGGAGGCAGTCAGCAACTCCACTCACAAACAGGAATAAGTGTGTACGCATTCAGCCCTAGTACAGGGGTCCACAAGAGAGGCCTCATAGGACACTAATCACCAAAAAGGCTGGGGGGAGGGGGTGAAGTCATCTTCAGCTTCTGAGAAGGGATGGAAGGAAAAGGTCCCTCAGTTTGGGAGTAAGGGGGGGGGGGGGGGTGGAAGAGAAATCTGAAATGCTAGGGGCAGGACTTTCTCAAGAAAATATAAAAAGGATGGTGTCACTTGTGTTAGAATGAAATAGTGCAATTTCAGTTTGCAACATCTCTTGATTGATTTTTTTGTACTTGGTAAATTTTTATATATAGTTTTGTATTTTCAGTTTTTAAAAATGGACTTTTCATAGTGAGATGTGAAGCTTTATGCAAAATTCTGGGAATTTGCCATTCATTTGCCACAGAATCTTGAAAAAATCTACCACAAGAAACCAGGGGCTATGGTGTAACCAATTATTTTCAAAATCCTACACAGTGATTTGGCCCTGTGCATGTTGAATTGTGGTGCTTCACACGGTGACAGGATAAATACAGTTCCCTTTGAGTTGTCTTTCAAAGCAAAAACACAGTAAGCACCAAGGATCTGTGCAAAGAACTCTGGGACAGAAAGGCAAAGATCTGGAGATGGGTATAAAAACTGCAAAGTGCTTTGAGTGTCCTTGGAGCATGGTCAAGACCAAGGCACTGAGTAGATCGGGTGATCCTCCAAACTGGATGACCAAGCAAGGAAGAGTGATCAGGGAGGCAACCAAGAAGTGACAACTTTGAAAGGGCTACAGGCTTCCATGGTCAAATATCCTTGTGTCAATATCCCATTAACTCTAGAATTCTGGCCTATATGATAGTGGCAAGAAAGAAACCATTACATAAGAGCCCACCTTGAATCTTTCTGAAGTATGCTAAGGAACACTCAAATACTGAAGCCAGGTGGAAAATAGTTTTGCGGTCTCATGAAAATAAAGCTTTTTGGCCTGAATACAAAGTTATATTCAGTAGAAAACCAATGCAACACATCACCAAGTGAACCCATCTTTACTATGAAGCACGATGGTGGCTGCAGTGTTTATCAACAGGTACTGAGGTGCTTGTCAAGATGGAAGGGACAATGAATGGAGAAAAGTACAGAAACATCCTTTGAAGAAAACCTGCTACCCTCTGTAAGAAAGCTGAAACTGGAATGGAAGTTCAACTGTTGACATGACAATGACTTGAAGCATACAACCAAAGCTACACTAAAAAGGCTAAGGAATAAAAAAGGTAAATGGCCTGACATTGCCCAACCTTTGATTTGAAGATTGCTGTCCAACATATCCCAAAGAACTTTAAAATATTGGGAAATCTAGGCAAGCGACAGAGCCCTATCCCAAGAGACTCAGTTGTAATAGCTGCCAAGGGACTTACTCAAAGTATTGACTCAAGTGGAGACATCTACTTCTTGGATTTCAGTTTTTGTGTGTATTTTTCACATATTGTTGTGTCAGTGCATTAAACATGCATGCATTTAAGCAAGGATTTCCCACCCCCACTCAGCACACCATATTCCACACCTTTCATGGCCAAAAAGTTTGCTTTGTCTGCTGTTTTGGGCCATGAAAGGTGTGGAATATAGTGTGCTGGGTGGGAAATCCTTGCTTAAATGCATGCAAGTTTGTGTCAGTGCATCAACAATATGTGAAAAATGTAGACTTTCTGTAGCCACTGTATGTTTCAGTACAGTGGTGGGGCAGACTTTACTTATAACTGATTTCAGTCTGCTGTTAGAACTGCTTCACTAATCTCTGCCAAATCTTTTACTGTCTGATTTACATCAGCCCTTGCCAAAATTAAGAAAAGCCAAATTTTTTGAGCCCTTGTACCAAAGGCTTTAAATTTGGGATTGATATGGAGTAACTGGATATTTGCCAACTCCTGAGAGAAGGGTGGTACTACACATCTGTCTTTATGAAATGGCGTGGCGAGGCATTCACCAAAACTTCTACTCCGGAGCAATGGAGCTGATGTGGCTATGGTGATGCAGAGTGGTTCGTTCGTTCAGGTGCAGGCTTTGCTTTATATTTTGACCTTTTTATTCACAAGCCAGAATGTTGAATTTCTTTTGTAGTAGATGAATTCAGCCTAAGACTTTATCACAGGGGGATCTTTAATCTGAGTGGTTCATTTAGTTTGCAATCTGAACATACAGCTATTGCTTGTTCAGTCACCTGACACAGCAGTACAGTTCTGAGTACTGTTTGCATATGCTCTGCAATGTTGCATTGCTTAACGGGAGCAGATTTGATGAAAATAATTTTAAAAGCCTGCTGATATTGTATATAAGTATACAGGATGCCCTGGAGTATGCTAACAGGAATTAGCTTATAGGTGTTGAATAAATGTAGACTTTCCTTCTGGTTATTTTATTTTATATGCAGGTGCTCTGTGGTTTTTTCCTTTGCCTGAATAAATGCACAATCAAGGAACAACTTGTATACTTTTTATTAGACTGAGCTAAAAAAAAAAAATATATATATATATATAAATCTGGCTGGAACATTGAGTCCTTTAATAATTCTGTACAGCAATACTGTACTTCAAGGCAATGTTTAGATTTTCCTCTTCGGTTTATACTGAGCTATGGCATCTGTGGAGCTTCAGTTGCAGAAAAGGGACACGCCAGAAATCACAGGATTGATAGTCAGAAGTTTGCATATGAATTGGGGTGTTTTTTTTTCCTCCTGGCAAGTGAAAGTCTTCTCCAGTTAATTAAACAGAAGAGTTGCATGTGTAGTATATCAAAAAGCTTTTAAGGGCTAGTACCATATTTTATTAAATGCGGGAGCTGTTAATTCCCAAAGAAATGGGACGCTTGCTTCCATTGTATTCTGTTTACCTTATGAAATATAATTGTGCAAAGCTACTACGACAATCCAATTTATTTTCATTAAAAGGGTCATTTTTAGTGTAGTATAAACTTATGAATTTTTTAAAATGCTCAGAAGCTGCTAGATTTGTTCTAACACTTAGGCACTGCCCAAACAGTGCAGTGAATCCATAGTTAGTGTTAATCTATAATTATGCCTTGTCAGATTTAAGTGATACAAAAGGCTGCTGTGTTCACAACTGGGGTGCAGCAACAGAAACACTCATTTGGTTTATTCTGCCAACAATTTGTTGAACTGCTGGTTTCTTTAGTTTTTTTGCATAGGTTTGACATTGTTTCCAGCAATGGTGTGACAGCAGTCATGGCAGTGTGCTACACCCTGGTCCAAAAAAACCCCCTTCATTTGCACTGAAAGTCTGGTTTGGTTTTTTTTGGTTTTTTTTATTATAAAGACTGAAAGAAATGCAATGTATAAGGGAGGTGGAAATGCTGGAATAGTGCTTCCAGAGGTTTTACAACTTTCATTTTTGCCAGCCCAGAAAGTCTTCCTTTTTAACACTGTGGTGCTTTAAACGGGTTGTAAAGTGGTGAAACTGAAATGAACAGCACAGACCTGGACGCGTCATTGGAGCTCTCGTGCCATAGCGCAACAGCCCGGGACCAAATTGCAGAGACTGTAGAGAGTCAAAACAAATGTGAGCTCTTGAACTGGCTGTTACATTCATGCAGACACTTTGTCTACCATTCTTCCTATTGGACACAATGAAATTAAAATGCTGCGTTCTTCATTAAATGTCGTTTTTTAAATATTGTCCAAAATGAATCAGATCTGCCAAAGAACAAACTACCTAAGTGCATAAAATCAATAGCTAAACCTCTCTCATTCTTTTCTTGTACGTATTACATGGGGAAGTCATATGTGGTGTAATCGTGGAGTAAAACCAAACTCCCTCAGTTTTTGTTTTTTTTTTAAAGGTTATAAAAAAGGATGCTATGATATGAGAATGTAGTAAAGGTACCTTACACAGAAGCTCTTAATTTGTGTGATGCTCTAGACCACCACCTCTTCATGCAGCAATGTATGATACTTTTTTTTTTTTAATGAATGCTGAAAGCAGTTTTGCTCAAAATTCAAAACACCGCGCGGATCGGGCCCGCCCCCTCGGAAAACCCTGGGACTTACGCGAATCCCGGGGTCTGCGCGTGCTGGTAGGCCTATTGAACATAGGCGCACCGGCGAGTAGGGCTCTGAAAATCCGCCCCTTAGTGTCTTGATCTGCTGTCATTTCTGTGTTTCTATATTTGACCCCATCTGTTCCTTTTTTTTCCTCTTTCTCTTCCACATGTCTGAGTGAAATCAATGCACATCCTTCTGGAGTGTACAACCTGACCCTTTTTTTTTAATGAATGCTGAAAGCAGTTTTGCTCAAAATTCAAATCCATGGGAAATACTGAAAATGATGGTACTTGTCTCATAACTGTGATATGCCGCTTGATGGGTGGGTGCATAAACCCCTCTCAGTAACTTCATGGAGATCCATATACTAGTTAGTTCCACCGTTAAATATTGCTCATGACAGATTATCTTAGTAAAATGCTCAGTTGAATCCCAAAGTTGTATTTGGTTACAGAGATTAAGTGTTACTACTCTACCATGAGAGCCTCATGTATTGTATAGAATTAAGGACTCACAGTTGTAGGCAATTGAGTTTTCTGAATGGTTTTTTACCCAAAAGGCCACAAATTATACTAATTAAATTTTGACAATTTAAATGGATGGGAGGTTTTTAGCTTTTGACTTTAGTTGCAAACATTACAGCTTTATTCAAGATTATTTTTTTCTTCTGTAGTGTTTAATCATATATTGAGTTACTGCTCTGCAAGGCAACTGTTCAAATTAATATTGAGGGGGTAAGTCATGACTTACTGGATGGTAGTTTCTTGGAGGCTCTTGCATGGCTCTTCATGCTAGTATGTGACCGAAAATATATAAAACATTTACTAAAGCATTATCTTGCTGAATTACTTGTGGCATTCCTCATTCTTAAAGGTAATGGACTGTTCTGGATTTCACTTGGTATGGCAGCAGTTTCCATGCATTAGTTTGCTATTCTACTTTTTGTTTCTCACCCTTGATTTGTCCTCTGACGTTGCTGGGCTGAGGTCTGAATAGTTCGGAACGCACTCTTTCCAAACCAAGGCAGCCTCCAGCACGGCTGATTCTGGCTTGTCGGGTACCACCATACAGTGTATCGGTAGATGGTGATCCCCAGCATACCAGTCATATATTAGACAGGTAAATAGATCCCCGGGATTCTGCGCACCTAGGCAATTTGGGTATGGAATCGCACAAGCGTAATCTTCCCCTGCGGCAATTTCTTTTAACACCTTCTGTCTTTCAGGCCCCCACCAGTGACATCCAGTGATATCGATCACTGGACACTTGTGTGTGTTTTGGGCAGAGCAGCGTGCAACGAAAAATACCATTGGCGGGCAACTGGGCGTAGCAGCAATGAATGGGATAGTGCTATGGCTGGGTCATAGGGGCATGTGCTGAGACCAGCTTGTCCCCCTGCTGAGGCAGCAATTAAAAAGATTTGCCCCTCCAGAGGTATTAATCATATACCTTGGAGGCAATGATTTGGGACCCATGCCAGGATGCTTGTTCCTGGACAATGAGGAATAACATCATGATCATCCTGTCCTTAATGCCCTGGACCAGGTTCATTTGGTCAGAGATCATCCCCCATCGCCAGTTCCTGAACTCTCCACTCTGAGGACGGTGGTTGAGGAAATTAAATAAGCAGATTGCCACCCTGACGCTCTGTTAAATTGCCAATCACATGAGGCATGATTGGCGCTGCGTGGATTGCATGAAGCTATTCTGCAACAATGGGGTGCATATCTCTGATATGGGACAGGGCCTGTTCTTGAACAGTTTAAAGCGGGCTATTCACAGGCTGTTGGGCTTCTAGTCATTGGCCATAGTTGTGTTGGAGGGTTCCTGATGAGCAGTATGGCTGTCTGGGCCCTATGGCGGGGGGAACCAGAGCTGGGGGGGGGGGGGGGGGTGTCACCGTTGGAGGCAGTGCATGGCATGTGATATACCCTACTTCAATGTGATAGGGTGGTCTGTCACCAGGGCCCACCGGCCCCAGAGCAGCAGCAG
This sequence comes from Rhinatrema bivittatum, assembly GCF_901001135.1. Lineage (NCBI taxonomy): Eukaryota > Metazoa > Chordata > Amphibia > Gymnophiona > Rhinatrematidae > Rhinatrema > Rhinatrema bivittatum. The sequence goes on along the minus strand of NC_042628.1, from coordinate 23,817,792 downwards.
ACCAGATGTCCCCAGCCTTCAATTGGGCAGTCACCTTGCTTGGGCGAGGCGGGTGACTGGGAACACCCTGATAACTATTACCTCCCGGAGGGCAGGGCATGCTTGGCTGCAGCAGGCCCCAGGTTTGTTTGAAGTGACTTGCTATCTGCACAGAAAGGGGTACTTTGACAGCTTTATCTATTATGGCTTGGGTACACTGTTATGCTTGTGGCCAATTTTACCCCACATCTGGTCTCTATGGTACCTTGGAATCTGAGTGTGTGTTGCTGTCGCTTCACCCCCCCCCCCCCCCCCCACCCCCAGCAACAAATGGTCATGGCTGCCCGGATTAAGGCACGGCGCCGGGTCTGTGCACGGACACAGCCGATAACCCCACGCCTGGAGAGGGAGAGGGGGTGAACAATGGCGCTCACTAGCGGTGCAGAGGCAGCAATCCCCCCTGATGTCGTGGAAATGGGGAGGGAGAAGGGGGCAGCATGGGGGGAGAGCCCCCAAGTCGGCACATCCTTGGGCAGGTTGTAGCAGCCTGGAATGGCCCATTGGGTCGTTTGAAGCTAGTGGTCAGTCCTGAGGGGGCGGAGGCAGCAGCATGGGGGGAGCTACCTGGACTGCACGCCCTAGCTCTGTCTCTTTTGGCTCCTGCTCCCTACTCTGCTGCCTTCGCTGTGAACCCATCTACCCACCCCTTTCTTGGTATGGTTATATTTGCTAGTCAGACTTGTTAAGAGTTGGTTATGTCTGTTTTCTTGTCGCAGCTGGGCAGGGGGTCACCGTTGGAGGTAGTATATCATATTTCAATGTGATGGGGGGGGGCGGTCTGTCGCCATGTCCTGCCAGCCCTGGAGCAGCGGCAGACCGGACACTCCCGACCTTTGATTGGGCAGTCACCTTGCTTGGGTATGAGGCGGTGACTGGGAATACCCTGATAATCACCTCCCAGAGGGGCAGGGCCTTGCTTGGTTGCAGCAGACCCTGGGCCAGAGGTGGCGTGCTGCCTGCCCAGAAAGGGCTGCTTTGACAGCTTTCTGTTGTGGCTCAGATACACGTTTATGGTTTGTATATTAATAAAGCTGTGGCCAATTTTACCCTACATCTGGCTCTATGGTACTTTGGAATCTGAGTGTGTTGCTGCTGCCCGGGTTATGGACGGTCCTGTATTTCACTTGGTATGTCAGCTATTTCCATGCATTAGTGTGCTATTCTTTTTGTTTCTCACTTGATTTGTCCACTTGAATCAAGAGCAGAAATGTATGTAAAGATGAGTGCAACGCATCCCCATTAGAATAGTGCATTGTGCTTGCCTAAGCAATTGCTGTAAAATGGTGGTGTACTTTTGAGTTTCATGCTAATCTCCATAATTTATCTCCCAATATTATAAAAATGTTAAGGGCTCTGCTTAAGTGTGGCATTGCATCTGCACACACGCGCACAGCAGCAACGCAGGAGCCCCTACTAAGGAGAAGTAATGGCAGAGAGGAGCTTGGACAGACTAGCCTGATGCCTTCCTGTCCCTTTGAAAAGCCAGCAGCAGCATAGCTCAGTTCATCCTTCTCTCTCTGTCAGTGGGGTGAGCGGTGGCAAGGTCACGGGTGAGGAAGAGCAGCAGTGATGTCAGGTGGGAGGGGGCAAGAAAAAGGGGATTGAATAGAGGAGATGGGTGGAAGGTTGTGGGGAACAGCTCAATGGAAGGAGGGAAGGGGGTGAGAATGAAAAGGTAGGAGAGGGGGAGGTGGCTGAATGTGAAAGGAAGGGAAGAGCCCCTAGTAATCAAAATATCCAGTCTGCTTCAATTACAAATTGTATCTTTGTCTATGTAAGGATAATCCAATCCAGTATAGCTGACATAGAAGACGACAAAGCTGGGAATCATGCTGTACGTTACTGATTATTTCTATGCAGTCACTCAATGGAGTTATGAAAATGTTCCTTTTATATATATACTGTCGAATTCAAGTACTGAATACTGGAATGCAGTACTAACAAGCTGCACTACCTACCGTAATCGAATTGTTCTCTTCAGCACAAGGGTAAAAATACATTAGTTCTGAAAAGTGAACAGATTCATTTTGATTTAAGTTCCTATATTACCAAAGAACTACCGACTGAGACGTGACTGTCTGTCCTATTTTCAGTAACCGTGATGTCATGTAGCGAGACTTTTTCCAGAGATACTTAACTAGGGTAGCAGATGCTATCTTCCCCACTTTGGATCTTGTAACCTGCATGGCTTGCATATTTGGATCCTATTTACACTAATTATTGGTCTGTTGGGTGTGACCTGCTTGGGTGTTGACTCACAGCGGGCTTCTATTAACTTGGTGTTTCTTGGATGCAGATGACTGTTCACACAATAGAAGAAAAGGCTTTGCAGGAAAGTTTTGGCACAGCTGTGAAACACAGGAATGTATGACTTGAGAAATTTATGTATTTCAGTGTTGGCTTTCTGTTAAAGTTGCAAGGCTTAGTTTATCTGTTGGGTTCCTACAGAAATTCCTTTGGCTTGTCAGCAGCTATAATTCTTTTTTTGTGAACTTTTGCTCAGTTAACCATTGAGTAGCCACTTCCAGGGATCTGTTTAAAAAATTTTTTTTTTTAATGTAGTAACCTTTGAACTGATGTGTGGGTGCACATTGGCGCACATCTGCTTGCACCCAGGGATGTGACCATTTTATAACATGTGTGCATGTTAAAATTTGGTGCATGGCTAGGCCATTTTATAAGTGGGTGCATACAAATGCCACTTGTACTGTGTAAATCAGATTTTAAAAGGGACATGCGCCAACGCTATTGCCAGTTTTACCAGCTTGTCCCCAGTTCACCTAGTTAAAAGGTCCTCCAAACTCCCCTAGTTTATTAGCCATCACTTCCACCAGTTAGCCTCGACTCTTAAAACCCACAGATCTGCCTATTTTTCTTTATTTTCTTTCATTTCTTTTTAACTTGCAGGTCATCCATAGCAGAAGTGAAGTTATGCAGTAGGGGCCCTCGGCATGTACCACATAGCATAATTTATGCGCACGTCTCAGGTTCAGGCCCATGCCTCATCTAGACCTCGCTCACGCCTCATCCCCTTTTCTTAAATCTTGTGAGATCTGTGCGGTCTGTAGATACACGCGTATCTCAGCAACCTTTTAAAATCTGCTTGGTGCATGCAAGCCCGACGCATTAGCACATCCCATACTTAATGGCACATCGGGCTTTTACAATTTACCTTTAATTGCTTTTCTTGTGTGTCAAATTTCCTTAAATTTGCCCCAATTTTGCTCTCTTGTCAGTTAAGGAGCAAGATTTTCAATACTCTTTGCTAGTTAAGAACTTTTTCTATATTTGCAGAAAAATTCTGCCTCTGTATCTGCACATGCAGTTTATCTAAGGAGAATACCAGTTCTAAACCTCATAATCCAGGCCTTATGAACCTGGATTTGTGGGTTTGTTTTTTTTTCTTCAGATTGTCCTCTGAAGGCAATTAGTTCACTGTAGTCACGCCCATGGGTGATGGCATCAAACAGTGCTGACCTGGAGCATATTTCCAGGGCTTTCACTGGCCACTTCAGCCCACAGGATAAGTTGTGCTTCACACACAGCTTCTTCCTAAGGTTGTGAAAGATTTCCACCTTAACCAGTCATCCTAAGTCATCCCCCCCCAGGTTACATGCCACCAGGGCTGAACAAGTCCTACACACTTTAGATGGCAAGCATCGTTGTCTTCTGTTTGGAGTGGATGAAAGATTTTAGAAAGACCACCTAACATTTTTTCGTTTCACTCAAGTTTGGCATGGCTGTATCAAAGAGTAGTCTACTTGGATAGCAGATTGCATATTCTCCACTTATGATCAAGCAGGTTTGACATTAGATACATATGGCAAAGTCTGTAATGTCAGGGCCATGGCTGTGTTGGTAATTCATCTGAGGTCAGTCCCTGAATAGGTTTGCAAAGCTGTGACATGGAGTCTAGTCCACATACTTGCATCTCAGTGAAATAGACTCCTGCTGCGATAGTATATTTGGGCATACTACTCTACATGGTCTTTTTGAGGGCTGTAGCCCAATTCCAGGCACCTTAGGTTGCAGATTTTCATTTAGTGTCTTGATCTGCTGTCATTTCTGTGTTTCTATATTTGACCCCATCTGTTCCTTTTTTTTCCTCTTTCTCTTCCACATGTCTGAGTGAAATCAATGCACATCCTTCTGGAGTGTACAACCTGACCCAAGGGCCTTGCTTGACTGTATATTGCTCCCCTTGCATGCATACATCCAACTTCTGCATTTCATGGGGCTCTCACCATTGCATCCAGCGTATCTGGATTGGATTTTTCTTGCTGAATATCACGAACATGCTGTGATGCCATGTTGCTGTATGTACTCATAGAATATTGTCACTGCACCTAGATATGTGTGTACTTTAGTAGTTGGAATTGGAAAAACCCTCATTCAAGCCAGAGGGGCCCAGGTGCTCCCTGGTGTGATAGCTCCAGCTTGAGGCCAAGGGCTGTGATGGGATGAATGTCCTGACTCGAAGTTTAGGACATTTAAAATCATATGCATAACACAATTTATACAAGGCAAAGTAACACAAAAGAATTCCTTAAGACATTTAACTTTTAAAAAAAAAATCCAATACCATATATCTGCTTGACAAACTACTACTAAGTTCAATAATCCCAGTACTTTCCTATTGGTCCTTACCCATAGTACTTGTTTCCTTGTTTTGTTGGCTAAACATAAGCTCCCTCAGGTAGGATGGATCTGAGTTGGCCCAAGCCTGCTATTCTCCACTAGTATGAAACAAGTCTACTGGGGTGTGGTCCACATTCATAACCAGTGCTGTATGGTAGCACAGGATTAAAATTTACTAGAGCCTCTGGCCAAAAACCCCAAGGCATGATGATTATTGTGGTCAAGCTAATTGCTGTAGCACACATGAGATTTAGCTTTCAGATCATCCCAAGGTTGAGTTCCTAGTCTACCTGCTCATTGACTAGATTCTGGTCATGCTAGGGGGGTAGCTTAGGACTTGCTGGGCCTAGTTCATACTCTCCATCCCTTCACTGTTTGGCTCATCCAACTCCAAACTCTGAGCAGAAGGGCCCTATATCCATATTTTGCTTCCTCTTCCCCTTCTGCAGGACTGTGCCAATAATGTTTCCTTCCTGGTTGCTCCCTTCCCTGCCCCCCCCCCCCCCCCCCACCCATATCCTCCATTGAGTCTTGTTCTTGCTGCATCGCACAGAACAGCTCCGTGCTGCGGCGGCTGCTGTCTGATGCCTTGGTCACTGTTGATGCCTCGTCGCCACGTCCTTCCCCCACAAAGCACTACTCCTTTACCTAGCTTGTTCCTGGCTGTCTCCTCTTCCATAGCCCTCCATTGCCCCACCTTAGTCCCTCCTGGACTCCTATGCTCATTGTAGCACAGGTGTGGGCATCAGAGGCCCTGCACCGCCAGCGTCCTGAAGTGTGCTACCATGAAGCAGGATTTCTGCAGAGTTGGATGTGAATGTTCTTAGTAACCTTAAGTGAACTGAGGAATTTGATATACCATAGAACTTTTGTATTCAATTTTATAGTGCTGTGAATGCCCAATTATTTTCATTGTATTTTAATTTGCCAGTTGCAGGGGGAGAGAATTCCTTGTTTATGGCTGGTTGGGAGCCACAGTTTGTTAAAAACTGATCAATGTCTGTTTCACAATCTATTTAGATGCAAAGAAAGTACTTTACTATTGTATAAATAGTATCAAAATGTACACTACATTATATTGTTTGGGAACTTGTTCTTTCCTGATCTTATATTTTTCATCGAAATAGTGTACTTGAGTGCACTTAAAAAAAAAAATGTTCCCCTCTTCCTGCAATTCTTAAAGCAAAGCTGCCCATTAGTTTATATTTATCTCCTATTTCATATATTGTCATCCTCTTAAGACTGGATTGGTATGGGAGTTCAAAGTAAAAACAGGATTAGTCCAAAAAAAATTTCTAAAACTTATATATTATGTGTTTGTATGGAAAGAAAATTGTATACCCAAAGGATGTAATGCCCCAATTAGCTGTCTTCCATATGGGTTTCCTTACAAATTGTTTTTTTTTTTGTTCTCGTTCATGCAGCAGTCTACAAAGTTCAATTTAATGTTCAAGGGGCAGTATGAAAGTGGAAAATTACTGCAATACGATTTGATCTCAGAATACAAAAGTATAGTGCATTAAACCATAAATTCTATTTGAGAACTGCAATGTGGAATTCTAGGAGCTGATTGGCCTAGGGGATCTTAACTTCTGGTTCCTTTCTATTGGACCAACCAAAGAATAATGAAAAGTATTCCATGACTTTTTTTGAGACCCTTTATTCTGATGTGACCTTGAGATTGAAAGAGCAGGCATTGGCCTCCATTGTATGCAAATTTATCTGATGCATATTCATTGTGGATATCCTGAAAACCAGGTGTCTGCGTCTGTTGAAGGCTGGAGTTGGACACCCCTGAGTGAGCTGTTAGCAGCTTAGTCTCTGGAGGCATTAAACATGGTATGAACAGGGTGTGAAGATGCTGCTGTTAAATCTAATAGGAGTTAAATGCTACTGAAATACATTATGAATCCAGTAAATGTCTGTACTTAAAATTGATTCAAGCAACTTTTTAAGGAAATATATGATCAGGTAAAATAAAAATATTTTGGTCACCACGGTTTGGTAGAATACATCATTTAAGAGCCCTTGATGTGTAGTGACTTTGAATGTTCTTGGAGCTTTCATGATTTTTTTTTTTCTAGCTTCTATGGTAGCCTTGGCTTGATCAGTGGGTTTTGTTTGAGAGGAGAGGTGCAACAGTTTCCTCCTGCTCCTTTAGGCTTCCAGCTTAGTTGGATCCAGAACTGGGATACAGTTCCCTGAGCCTTCATTTGCAGCTACCTAGGGATTTTTTTTCCCCCTGATCCTCTCCCATCTTGTTGGGCTCAGTCATTGAAGCAATAGTCCTTAGCCAATAGCCTTGCACCATGGCTCCTTCTGGACCCCCTGCAATCATGGAGGGTCTAAGTCCAGTCACTAAATGTCACCATAGCATGAGTGGGACCCCCTGTCCAGCATCTCTGTCCCCAGCCAGCCCAGAGAGCAGAAGACCTGTGAATCAAGCCCAAGTCTTCTGCATGGCTACTGAACTACCAGGCCATCCCTAAAGGTAGGTTTGGGTTTTTTAAAGTCTCCTTAGTCATTTGAGTCTCTAGCATGTGGGATAGGACCTTTTTACTGTCCTAGAGGCTGTCTGACTTTTTTGAAATCCTGGCCCTTCATACTTTTTTTTTCTTTGTATTGTAACCCAAACTTATTGAAATCTGTAGCAGATGTTAGTTTTCCAAGATTAGACCTGTGAATACTTTTGCAGAAACTTTGGCAAGGCTCATTCATCAAATCAGTTAAAGGTATTGCATGATTTCTTCCTAGCTAGCACAGTGTGTTCATCCACATGCTATATCTACTCGTTCTAACCAGGAATCCGGCTTTCCATGTTGGCGTTAGGAATTTAGTTTAAAGATTTACATGGGTAATGCAAGTCCAGCTTTCCATAGAATGGGTTCTTATTGCATGAAAGAATGTGAAATGTCAGAAGTATCCTTCAAGTTTGTCGATAATATATTTTACGTATCTTTCATTGCACCCAGTGTGAATGTGAAATTCAGTATGTACTTATTCATTTTCAATGCAAGTTTGAGTGATTAATGGTCAGAACAATCTGTGCAAAGTAATCTAAACCGGGCAAGAAACTGGTTATTTTCTGTAATCCCGGATGACTTATTTAGTCACCTTCCACTTATCAGACCCATGAAGGACAAAAAAGCAAATAGAGAAAAATCTAGTTTTTGTAAGCTTTCTCCATATGTTTTCTTTTTTTCTTTCCCCAGCTCCCCAAAAGTTGAATTTGCATGCATATAACAGCGACTCCTTGCTATTTTGTTTTAATTAAATGTGGTGTATCTTATGCAAGTAATTGCACTATTATGACAGTCTCCTTGAATCAAAACAAGTTTTGACACATACAGATTGCTTTTTTTGTATCTCTTTGATCTACTGTTTGCATAATCTTTTCCTACTTCATATGGTTTTTTTAATTCAGCAAATATTACTGGTTTTGTGATTTCTGGCATTGATAAGCTTTTGATAAATGCCTTTTGATTATACCTAAAAACAAGTTCAACTTGCTCAGATCTTTGCTGATTTGAAATCTCTGTACATAGACTTAAATCCACAGTTGGACAGGTCTGTATTGGACTGTATTGTATGAAATCAGTTGTGGATTTCCGTGCACAAAGCTTGAGAACTAGAAATGTAAATACTAAGAAAAGGTTGAGACTATGAATGGAATTGTACAATATTGCCTCTTAAACTCATGTAATCGGAGGCTAGAGGTCTTGCTAAAGATAAGACGTGTGGTAAGGGGTATGTACACGACTTTTTGTGACAAGGCAATCTTCTTAAACCAGTATGTACACTACAATGCCATTATTTAGAGAGGTACCTACCCTCTCAAGTGCTATGTAATGTAACCTGTTCCATCCTGTCTCAAAGCAGTGCATCCTACTTAATGAACTAGTATGTTGTAACAAACCTTTTTTTTTTTCTTGTTAATCTAGAAAACACTGTGAGAAGTTCTGAAGTCCTCTTTGAAGTTCCAGACACGTGGTAGCTGTCGGCTAAAAAAAAAGGTCAAGAAGAAACAATATTGGGTTAAAGAAATCACAAAATTGTACCACCTCACAAGCCATAAACGTAGACAACATTTACATTTTTATTTAATTTTTAAAAAAAAAAATGAAATGTACTTTTTTTTTTTTTTTTTTTTTTGAAATGAAGCAGACCATTTAAATCAACCTTCCTCCCTTTGGCACTAAAGACAAAGCCCCATGAATGCAATACCCTTTGAGTAGCGACAGCAGTAACATGAAACTGATCTGCAGCGGCTTTTGAAAATACATGAAAATCATTAACTTATTCCTCTGGCGTTTAAAACCAAAACTTCGTGTATTTCAGCTTGCCACCTCTGAATACATACAGCATACAAGAGCAGCTCTGTTACCTGTGGCAGTTTTTATGTCTGTGTTTACTAAACCTGTCATCCCTGGCTCCATTAATATGCATCTTAGTAGTTGAAGTCCTCATAAGCCTGCTTTAGCTTCTCTTCCTACAAGTTCTTACCTAGTTAATTGGCATCGTAGAGGCAAAGAGCGGGCACATTGCTGATCTTTTTATCCTCTTATCTAGCCTGTGGGGTATTGTTATGTATAGTTGGCTCACACCTGAAAATGTGACTGGGTTATACTGCAGCAGTCTCCTGTCCTCCGAACATGGGGGTTGTCTGAGTATTTAATGAGGGTGGGTTTTTTTTTTTTGTTTTTTGCATCACAGAAGCTTTTTTTTTCTTTCTCCTAGGAATGGGTTCCATTCCTCACTTTGATCTTGCATAGTAACTTTTAGTGGTGACCTGGGTCGTGTCATATCAATTTTGTCTGTTGGTACAGAAGTAATGGTCAGCTATTTACATTTCAGCTTCCAGTCAAGAGACTAGACATCCAAACTCAAGATATGATTCAGCTTCTCCTGTCTTCGTGCCGGGGAAAGGGTGAAAGTGAAGCAGGATTTATTCTTGAAGGCTGCTGATCTCCCTTTGACAGCTTTCAGCCTCGGAGGAGAGCTCTCATTTATCATTTGCCCTTAACACTCTCTCTAATTTTGAGTGGACCATAGGATCCAGTATTGCTGTATTTTCCCCTTCATCACAGAGTGTATTGCAGCAGATCTTTTGTTTACTGTTTGCTCAGATCCTGACCGGTAAAAAGGGACTTAAAACACCAGGGAGCTAATGATGGACTTCTGTGCTTCACCCACTCTGGCTACTTTCTCTGCAGTGTAGAAAATGGCACTGTCCAGTAAATTCAGACACTTTTCTCCCTGATTTCTGCTATTCTTTCAATAGCACAGTAAGCTCCCAATAGATTACATTTGGCAATGCTTGCCTTTATGAATTACAACTGTGTGGTGTCAAAGCAAAAAAGACTTTCTATCTTTTTTTTTTTATTGAACGATCATTGTTTGTTTTACTTTGTCATTTGTGTATATGTACATTTGTGTGTATTGTAAACTGATTTAAGATTTTGTTGCAATCAAATCATGTGAAATTTTTAGTGTCTGGGTTTAAGAAGCAAAACTAAAATGGGGTGTGATCACTTGCTATGCGTCTAGTTGTGAAAATGTACAAAGTGAGTTAGTACTGTTTCTTTTTCTTGAATTTTGTGTTGAGCTGTTCCCTTTGTGAAGGATCACTTTTATTTTTGCCCCCCCCCGTTTTAACATAGGGGTTTATAAAGCAGTTTCTGTGCATTCAGCGGTAGCCTTGCACCAAGTAGAGCAGTCGGTCACTGTAAAGGAATTGCTTCCCTTTATCTGTTACCTTTCCTGGAAACCATAACACTGTAGCTTGCCTTTTCCCTAGAGTCTGATTTCTTTAGTTCATTTTAAATACTTTTCCAAAACAGGGAATGCACCTTGGGCTTCACTTTCCAGGGAATGTGCAGGGGTGTGAATATTGGGAGAGGCAGTAGATAAAGGGAAGGAAGTCACATTTCAATTCTGCACCCTTCTGTGTACTATAGATTTTGATCTGGTTTTTGTTCTTGCTGTGTGTTTTTGTAAAAAAAAAAAATTTAAAAAAAAATTATTTTTTTTTTTTTGAAATTTATTAGCCTGTAGCAGACCTGCAACCTGCACCAGCCCCTTATTTGAAACAAAAAGATCTGCTCTGGTAGATATATTCCAGCAACCTTGTTAGATATGTAACTTTTTGTATCATGGAAATAAGAAAAAATGTATTTCCATAAATGCGAATTAAAGAGATTTTCTTACTACTTCCTTTTGTTTGCTTGTCATGCCAGTTTTTTATGATACATAGGTGTCACCAGATTAATTGAGCAGTAATTTTTAATGGGCATAACACTATGGGCAATCTATAGAAACAAATCTTACTTGGTATCAGCTATAAAGTGCTGTACAAGATGAATGTTAGCAGGCCATATCCAATCTTTCTGCTTTTTCTGAAATTTGTGTCCAAGGTGCTAGCTAGTTCTTCCCCAGTTCATTCTTAAACTCTCCACTTTAAGTTTGCAAACTAGTTGACAGACCTGTAAGAACTCAAAGTTTGAATTTCATCCGATTAAAACGTTTCCTTGCATGTAGACAGATGGACTCAGGATCAGTGGGTTTATGTTCCCCGGCCAACAAATGGAGATGGAGCAAGCTGACATTTTGTCTCTAGCAGATGGTGGTGTCGTGCATCTCGCTATGGGGATTGCTTCAAGCTTTTTGGAAGAAGAAATTTTGAAATTAGAGCCCCAATCTCCTGCGGTGATGCCTAAAGGTCCCTCCCCCAGTTGAGTATTCCTGAGGCAATTTTTCTGTGGTCCCTCAGAGGTCCAGTAGCTAGGTTTCCCGCCATGGACTTAGCTGTTAGTTCAGCTGAAAGGCAGCAGGTGCAGGAGACAGAGCGTGGCTGTGATGGCAGATGCCCTCTCCCCTCGCAACTGGAAACAGTCTCTGTACTCGGCCAGTAAGTGCTGAGCTCAGGTAAGGTTTAAAAAGTTTTACCCTGAATCAGAGACAGAGGGGTCTCTGTTCTTGGCACACCATACTGGTGTTCATTCCCACTCCCGTTGGGGATGTGGGTTGAGCGACACCCCCCCCCCCCCCCCCCACCTGTAGGCTAGGCCCCGCACTTAGGGTTTTCTCTTGCATACTGTGGGGTAGGCCATGGCAGCTGTTTTTGTGCACTCATGTTCTGCTGTGCATATGTGCGCTCTGTTTTTGGGCATGCATTTTACGCGCACAAACATTTTTATGCGTGTAACTTGGCGTGCAGGTTGTGCTTGCGTCTTGCCGCACTTTCTCCTAAATGCATTTCTTTTTTGAGCGTAAGCCATTCCACCGAACATTTATCGCAGCGATGGTGCTGGTAAACAAGAACCTAAGCGTCTTCCTATTTCTGTTGCCTGTCATATTAGGGCTTCTCAGTATGACCTGGCTTCTAATCTGTCTGCACTGCTCAGACACTGAGTTGTCTTCCTCAGATTTTGCTAAACCTGATGGGTTGGTGTCAGCCTTGACTGGGGGGATGCTAGATCTTGGTTCTTCCTTAACTGGCTCCTTCACTGGTGAGGGCAGTTCTGTGGGACCAGCTCGAGTTCTTTCTGGGCTTGGTCTGGACCCAGCTGCTTTTTCTTGAGTGGAATTCTTTCAAGGCTTACAAGCCTTTCTTCAGGTACAGTTTTCCACTTCCCCCACTTCTGTCCAGTTAGACCCTCAGCCGGCGGCTTCTTCCAGTTCTATGTTTAAGCACTGGGACTCGCCTTGGCTCCCTGTGAGTGTTCCTGACAGGATGGCACTGATATCCATATTGATTCCCTGAAAGATGGGGAAATTCCTCCAGGGCTGGAACTGTATCGAACCATGTTACGGTTCTTTCATAGAGGTGAACTGCTGGCCCTGATTTCCCAGTCCTTGAAACAGCTGGGTGTCCCTGGTTCGGATGCTATGTCAGAGCTGAGGAAGAATCCCATTTTGGTTTCCTTACGTAAAGCCTTTTGTGTTTTCCCTGTGATGGATGCCATTCAGGATTTGATTTTGGAATGGGATGCCCCACAGGAAAACCTGTACCCCTTGGATATGGCTGTGAGAGTGTTTGGTTTTTCCCCAAAGTGGATGCTCTGGTATGTGCTGTATCTAAGCAGATGACTATCCCCAAAGAGGGAGGAGTGACTTTGAAGGATGTACATGATAGGATTGAGTCTGCTATTAAGGAAGCCTTTGAGGCCATGGCAATGAATTTATAGATTGTCTCCTGTTGTGTTCTAGTGGTAAGATCTTGTCTGCTTCTCTCAGGAGTTTGATTCTGGAGGGGATTCCAGAGTGGTTATGGAGCCTGCTGCCACTTTTTTTTTATCAGATGCAGGCTGTGACTTGGTCCAGACCTCGGCCAGAGGAGTGGCTTCGGGGATGGTGGCCAGGCATCAACTCTTGTTGTGAAATTGGTCAGCTTATACAGCTTCCAAAGCCAGTCTTACCAAGATGTCCTTTAAAGGCTCACTCTTGTTTGGGAGCGAGTTAGAGAAACTGGCTAGTAAGTGGGGTGAGTCTCTGGGGCCTTGGTTGCTGGAGGATAAGAAACAGTTACAGCGCCCCCTTGGTATGAGGGGTCGTTTCCGGGGTTCCAGGCATTTTCATCCCTATAAAGGGATGACCTTTCAGTAGACTCAGCCTTTTGGTAGGTCTCAGTCATTTTGTCCCTGACAGACCAAGAGAAGAGTGGGCTCAGGTGATGGACCTTCCCAAGCTTTCCAATGAAGATTTGCCAATCTACCTTCCGGAACAGGAAATAAGGGAATGTTTCTCTTATCAGGGATCCCATCAGACCAGTGGGTCCTAGAGATGATACGCAAAGGGATGCACTAGAATTTTGCAGTATTCCTCGGGACATGTTCATGGTGTCCCATTGCCTCTCCCCAAGAAGAAGCAGGCAGTGGAGTTCACACTTCAACGGCTCCTCAGACTGAGGGCTGTGTTTCTGGTGCCCATGTCTCAATATGGGGCGATATTCCAATATTTTGTTGTACCCAAGAAGGAGGGCTCATTTTGTCCCATCCTGGATCTCAAGAGGGTCAACCGGCACTTGAAGGTGACTCATTTTCGAATGGAAACCTTACGCTCTGTGATAATGGTGGTGCAGTCAAACTTCTGACCTCCTTGGATCTGTCAGTCTTACCTTCATATTCCCATCTGATTGGAACACCAACAATTTCTATGCTTTGCGGTGTTGAGGCGCCATTATTAGTTTTGGGTACTGCCTTTTGGTCTAACCACTGCTTCCAGAACATTTTCCAAGATTATGGTGGTAGTGGTGGCCTTGTGAAAAGGAATCCTAGTGCACCTGTCTTTGGACAACTAGCTGATTCGAGCCAAGTCTCAGGAAGAGAACTGCCTGGTAACATACAAGGTGATCTTATTGCAGGAGCTTGGTTGAACCTGACCAAGAGCAATCTTCAACTATTCCTGTCTGAGTATATGGGGGTTTGGTTCGGCATGTGACAGGACAGAGTTTACCTACCAAACAGGCTGAGACAGTACAGTGCGCTCCAGTGGAGCGCACTGTTAACCGGCATTTGGACGTGCGTTTTCAACACTTTAGCTTTACCCCTTATTCAGTAAGGGGTAATAGGGCGTCAAACGCGCGTCCAAACACCCCCCCCCCCCCGAGACTAGCGCCCGCAACATGCAAATGCATGTTGATGGCCCTATTAGTTATTCCCGCACGATACAGTAAGTAAAATGTGCAGCCAAGCGGCACATTTTACTTTAAGAAATTAGCGCCTACCCAAAGGTAGTAAACTGCTTTTCTGTGCACCCTCTGACTTAATATCATTGTGATATTAAGTCTGAGGCCCCAAAAGTTAAAAAAAAAAAAAAAAAAAATGGGCCATCAGCTTGCAGGTTGAAAACCAGATGCTCAATTTTGCTGGCGTCCGGTTTCCGAACCCGTAGCTCTCAGCGGGTATGAGAACTGACTCCGGCAAAATTGAGCGTTGGCTGTCAAACTTGCTGACAGCCGCTGCTTCCGTCAAGAGGCGCTAGGGACGTGCTAGTGTCCCTAGTACCTCTTTTTACCGCGGGCCCTAATTTAAATAAATTAACTTACTGAATTGCGCGCACAGGAGAGTGGCCTGTGCACGCGCTGGGATACCTCTCCCGCGTGGTTTACTGTATCGGCCTGAAAGTTTGGATCCTGAGACCGATGTCTCGTGCATCAGTTCATGAACACCATATGCCGGATGGTGTGATCCTACCTATATGTTCTCGGCTTGATGGCAGCTACCCTGGAAGTAGTGCTGTGGTCTTGGGGTCCAATACTGAAGATCCAAAGATGTCTTTAGGAAGAGAGGCATTAAGTTCATGCTCCTGTCTGAAAAAGATATTTTTCAGTGGGGTGTAGAAGATTTACTGTTGTGGGGAGGCGGCAGACAGCAACTCTATCCCTATAAGTTAAGTAGGGGGAAAAAGCATCCATCAGAGGTTTGTCTATCTTTGTCTAAAGAGCAGCATCAAGTTCTAATCTACTGGATTCCAGAGAACTACATCTAGACTTGCAAATACTTTGGGCTGTGCTCAAGGAGACTTTTTTCCATACTCAAAAGAACTTAGGATCAGGATCAGCAACTATACTAAGACAGGTTTCATGGAAGTTTTGAGTGTACACGTATGCCTTTTCACCTACAGTTTACCACTCAAAAGATTTACTTTGGAACACTTAACCATGGGGTGTTTTTTGTTTTTTTTTACTGGACTATTGCAGAAGATCTCCAGAAACTCTAATGGCCTTGAATGATCTCTTTCCCTCCCACCCCCCCCATGCAGACACAACCTTGGGAGAGGGAATTATCCATGACCTACCACATGAGTACTGAGGAGCTGGGTAGGTGCTACACTAATTTCTCATAGTGTCAGTTAGACCATGCCGATTTTATGTCAGTCTGATGAATTGTTGTTGGATAATGTGATACAGCTAAGAATGGGGGAGGCCTTGTTCCCTCTCAATACAGTTTCTAATAAAAACAAAATACAAAAACATGAGAAACAGGATCGTGTGATGGGAGTGCTACTAAAACATGACAAAACTGTACATGTGCTCTTAGCAGCTTTCATAATTAATTTTTATTGGCAGAGGGTTTTTTTCCACACAAGCCACTGGAGCCAGCTCTGTTTAAGGTGACTGACTGGGCTGTATAACTATTTCTTTTTTTTGTAATCAAAGGTTTTATGGAATGTAAACACCCTTTGTGGGAGGTTCAAACCCTAGCCAAACCATAAAGATTAAACAGTTTCATGCCCTCAGTGGATTGGGTTGGGAGGGTGTTAACTATGCTTGTCTTCTCTCTCCTTATTTACCTCCCTATGCCCATCGCGTATAGGTTCTCGGCCTTGATCAAGAAGGGAACACACTTATGTAAGTCTCAACCCTTATCTTTGCTCATAGCCAAAAAAAAGTGAGTTTCCAAAGGGAAACAAGGGGGAGGGGGTTGAAGGGAGGGTAGTTAAAAAGTTGACCATAGCCCAGCAAAGATTCCAGCTCTGATTAGACATTCTCCTAACTCCTAGAGATTGCACACCTGGTGCTAAACCACCCATCCTTTCATGTTGATGTATTGACTTTATCATTACAATAGGTCTGTAGAGTGGTTTAAATTACCAAAGCTTGGTAGACTTTTTTTAAAATACAGTTCTAAAATTTGGGCCATACTAAAGGTTGAGTTTTTTTTAATTTTTAATTTTAACAATAGGACAAATACAAATCTCTGGTTTTTATTTTATGCCCTATGTAACATGAGTGTAGCAGTCCCCATGAAAGAGAAGAGGGAAAAAGTGATGGTGCAGGGCCATATCTCATATTTTACCATTGAATCCCCATACGAGTCACAATAGCCAAGAAATGTACAGACCAGAGTACTGACAGGCCAAGACATGGTCTCAGTGGAAAAAGAAGAAACCTTGCCTTGATACACTGAAGGATACCTTATCAGATCTGAGTTTGTAAGTGCCTGTTTAAATAAAAAAGCAGACAGAAGGACAATAACCAGCTAAGCCCCTAAGCAGGAGTCATGGATTGGCCAAGGCAGATTCCAGAGGTCAGAAAGACCCCCACTCTTGGAAGAAAGGGGGGGCAGTCAGACAAAAACATGGACTCTGGCACACAGCTTGGCATACAAACATTGTAGTTCTTCCCTGAAGAAATGGGGAGGGGGGAAAAGACCTGAAATGTGGGAAGCCACCCACCATCTGATTTAAGCATGAACTTATGCATATTTATCACATGGAAAGTATAAGATGGGTGGGGCAAAGAAGAAGGGAGCGAATCCTGAGAAAAACCAGAGAAGGGACGCCTGAAAAACAAAAAGGGAGCCAAAAGCTGACCAGCAGCCCCTGCTATCAAGGAGGGAGAAGATTAGGTGTGGCCAAGAGACCGGGGCAGGAGACACCCTGCTCAGGTGCAGAGAGTGACATGGAGTCTGTGAGAGCATGCCCAGATAGCCTGGCAAGTACCAGAGCCAGAAGCAAGTCTCCTTCTGGGACAGCCTGCCCACTCTGCCAGTACCAAGCCTAGGAAGCAAGTCTTCCCCTGCCCACCTTCTCCAGCCAGCATCTGCTTCCGAGATAAAGCAGAGGGATGTTGCCTCGAGCTGGGACATGGGGTAAGTAAGTTAGCTCTAAGTATTAATGTATTAAGCAGGCTAAGGTTTATGGCATGCTGGTAACTAGGGATGGCAAAGCCTGAACCTTTTGGTTCGGGCTTTGTTTTCAGCCTGCCACAGGAAATATTGTATTTCCTGTGGTTCGGGCCTTTGTAATTCGTTGAAATTGCCTAATTCATCCTGAACAATAGCACATCCCTATTGGTAACCACCCATGGTACAGAACTTTCTGTAGGGAAAACTAGGGCGTAGGGGCCAGGACCTTAGAAACAGGAATTGTTTTCTAAGTGCTATAGCCAACCAAATCTGATAAATACAATTCTGTTTCTGAAGAGAATGCATGTTGACTTTTCCTGTCTTAAGATCGTGAGGTAAGGTGGGAGGGCAATTGGAAGTGTCCTGTAGCAGACGGGTCCCTGCACCTCTAAACTGTCTGAGCTGTACTGTCTAGCCAGTGTGGATTCAAGCAAATACAGGACCCTATCCTGACACTACATTAAATGCAGAATGAGCAGCCAAAGCACAAACAGGGGGGAAATTATTCAACACACAAGTCATCAAATTTTCTCTCAAAAGCAATGTTCATTTGTTTTGTGGTAAAGTAAATGCACCAAGATGGAATTTGGGAGTAAGAGATAAAGCAAAGCCCATATGCTCTCTGCTGTCCCATTTCTCTCTAGTCTGCCCATGTTGTGAGGAGAAAAGGCA
This sequence comes from Rhinatrema bivittatum, assembly GCF_901001135.1. Classification (NCBI taxonomy): domain Eukaryota; kingdom Metazoa; phylum Chordata; class Amphibia; order Gymnophiona; family Rhinatrematidae; genus Rhinatrema; species Rhinatrema bivittatum. The sequence goes on along the minus strand of NC_042628.1, from coordinate 23,799,814 downwards.
GTGCTAACCAAAACCAAGAAGAGAAAATACATCTCAACCTTTTTGTTTTCCTCCAAAAATCTTCACTTACCAATTCTGAATAATTTAAATCTTTCCTTTTAACTTTTTCCATGGATGATTGCTCTAAAAAAAAAAAAAAAGTGCATTCATTGAAACCCACAATCTAATATGACTGTCTGTGTGTTTAAAAGGTTACAGATCATGGTGATCTATGATAAATGTAAAACATTTGTTTCAATGGGCTTATGCTGCAATGAGTCACTATATTATTCCTTAATGATGCCATTGTTAAACAGAGTGGTTTTCTCCATGGTAGCTGGATTATGTATTAGTGTTACATAAGCTGCTGAAAGCAAATATTTTCTACTGCACCAGACTTGATTCCAGCCCATTACATGTGGTTCCTTACTTTTTTATGGCTTAATTCTCTTATTCCAACAAATGTACTTCTAGACCCAATAATCTCTTCTGCTCATATTCTTGTTACCTTAAAAGGTCAACCTTCAAACCGGCCCGCGTGCTGGGATGCAGCCATTTTATAACACGTGCGGGCATGTTCCAAAATAGCCTAGCCACGCGCACGTGTGTCAGATTTTAAGTGGGTGCGCCTGTGCGTGCGAATCCCGCTGCTTCTGCGTAAATCGGAGGATTTTAAGAGGCGTGCGCTGATGTCTTTGACAGTTTTACCAGTTTGCCCAGTTGAGCGAGGTCCTCAAAACCCCCCTCGCTTTAATAACCTTCGGTTCCCCCCACCCCTTCCCCAGTTAACCCTGACCCTTAACACCCTGCAAATCTACCTCTATTTTATTTAATTTTTTTTATAACTTGCATGGCATCCTTAGCAGAAGTAAAGTTATGCGGCGGGGGACCTCGGTGTGCACCAGCTCATGAGTATTTGTGCCCGTCTCAGGTTCACGCCTCACCCCTTTTTTTGAAAACTTCTAAAATGTGCGCCCTCTGGGTGATAACGCGCTTATCTCGGTGGCTTTTAAAATCCGTTCTGCATGGATGAGCCTGACATATTTGCTCATCCTCTAATCATGCATTGGGCTTTTAAAAGGCACCTTTCAATTAACCACGCATGGGTTTGCAACCCTTCTTAACCCTTCTGTTAAACAAATACTACCAACCTTTTCACTGTTGGATACATTTGCTCTGGGTTTCGCCTTGCATCATCTGTCATGTGCCTGAAACACCCATTAAAGTTAACCTTGACCTCCAAATTTTCCCCACTTTATTAATGTGAGAATAAAATACATTTTAAAGTGTCCCTTTTTAGCCCCCAGAGACGGGTCCCTGCCTTTAACAAGCATGCAGAACGTGACTTCAGCTGGTCTGAGTGTCCTCAGTGTGACTGAGGTCTCAGCAGCCCCTGCCTGTTGTCTGTCTGTTTCTCCTTTATTGTCACCGCAAGCGGAGCACACTCCGTTCATGACACATGGGTGCCCCATTCACTGCATGCCGGGCTCTCCTCTGCCATTTTCTGCACAGAATTGCCAAATTTCCCCCTGGACTAGGGTTAGGGTCAGTGTGTGCAGCAGGAGCACCACTCCCCATTGGGAAGGTAAAAAAAATTGGTATTAAAAAAAAAAAACCCTGCTCCCATGTGATGAGATGGCATGGAGAGTTTTGGATGGGTTAAGAGATATAAGGAGCAGGATTCTAAGCTCTAGGATGCAGGGTGGTGTTTAGAGCCTTCTCGCACAGAGGGGCTCCATAGGACTGTTTCACCTGAGCAGGTTCCAGGGAGTTTGGAACACAGCAGTTGTAGCAGAGATTGGACCAATGTACTAGGGCGAGCCAGGGTAACCTGCCTGGGAAAGCTCGCCAGCATGAATGCCTGATTGATCTAAAAGTCAGCCCGAGATGCACAGGAGAGAGGGGACCTTGGAGAAACAGCTTACACCTAACAAGTACTGGCAGAACCCAGGATGGAAGAGGGTACCTGTCCAAAAGAGCTGGCCTGTTTGAGGGAGTGTGTGAAAGAGCCTGTCATTTTGTTTCTGGTATTCTGGATTGAGTTGCAGCTGTAGTGCACTAACCCAAATGCACCGTTTTGCACATTGTGTTTTGGCACCAGGTTCATTTACTAACCACTTTATTTTGAAGAACAGAGCTGAAGAGTGAGTGTGACGGACTGGTGCAGAAGAGCCCACCCATAACAAAACCCCTAAGGGCCTTGAACTGTGGTCTCCACCCCCTCCTCTCTGTGTAGGAACTCTGGGACTGTCATGAGCTTTGCATGGTCTGTGCTCCATGGCCGCTCTCGTGTGCCCCCATGCCCAGGACTGGACTGGGATGAGGACTACGTGAGACTGTTAGGTAAGGCTTCTGATATAATACTGTGTATGCAATAAACTCTAATCACGACAAATGACCCGTTTATTAGAAAGCTAATGGCCTGAGGTGGAATGCTGGTGCCAGCTACCCCTCTGGAGGATTAGTTGAATTTGCTTTGAATGCATAGTTAGATTTTCAGTTGCTCTTTAATTCCTTTTTACATAAACTTCCAAATGTGCATGGTTCTATGGCTAATCATTCTAGTAACGGTGCTTCAAAATGTTTTGTAATTGAGGTTAAATATAGGAGGTAGGTTTAGTGGGGTAAGGTCTGTGTTGTTTTTATGATGCCAGACACCAAAATTGCGTGCAGGAGCACATACAAGATCTGGGCCAAGTACAAGCTCATTCAGGCCACAATGCTTTTGGTAGTATCCCTATGGAAAAGGATACAGACTAACAAAGAAGGATGGAAAACTGAAAAGAAACTAAAAGAAAGCAGTGCATCGAGCTAAGGACTGTAAAACTTCAAGGCTTGAAATGTTTGTGGAATTTGTGTTTTAGAGAAAATAACTGTTCTGTAATGATGGAGGCGCACACAAGGAGTCGTGTAACGGACCTCTCACACACTGCCGGAAGAACATCCAGAGCAACCTTCCCACAGAAGCTTCCGCGCATGCTCAGGAAGGGGATCCATGTGACTGACACCAGACCAACCTGCGTTTGTTTCCATCTTGCTTCATTTCTGCTGCATTTGTGTTTTGGAGTTTCAGCATTTTCTCTGTTAATGTTTTGAATGATTTTCTCAGTTTTTTGTTTCTCAGTCTATCTCCAGTTAGACATTTGGACTTTTTTTTTTTTTTTTTTTGTTTGTCACTGCTCTACTTCAATCACAGTAGGTGCTTTGCTGAATGAGGTTGAAAGAGTTCTGTGGTGGCCTGCACGTTTTTGTTCTTTACATTTTCTTCAGAAAGAATATTAGTAATCTTTTGACTTCATTCTGAACTTTTTTTTTTGCTTACTGGAAATGTTCAGAAAACAGGCCAACTACTCCAAGAGATGCTTCTGATATTCTTGGAAGATGTTGATTACAGGTCATCCTCTGGTCTGTTATTGCTGCTTCAGGACAGGTCACAAAAGCTTCAGCTATGGCATCTGCTTGAGAATAGCAGCTTGAGTACTTCTGTCCTTGTAGGAAAGCCTTCAGGCCTATCCCCCTCACTCATCCTAGTATAGGGTCCAGCTGCCTGCAAAACTGGGGAGAAAGCCTTCAGTAGCTGACATGAGTTTTGATGATAGTTGGGCCCTTTCCACACTGTCGAAAGTTGCGTCAATGATGTGACATGAGCCTAGAGTGCAGTGTGGGAATTCAACCCCCTCTATTAAATTGTAGTCTAAAGTAGTAATTAACCCCCAGTTTTCCCTGTTATCGGCATAAAATATTAAATGCTTTTCCATAGGTAAGAAAGGTATGAATGAATTTAGACATGGTTTTGAGGGATTTGTGTGGGTGTACCATTGCATATATGACTTAGACCAAAGGTGTGTGGTTTTTTTTTATCATCAAGGCCAGCATCTTATTTCCAGCAATGGCCAATGCAGGATCCAATTACCTAGCAAGTACTCAGACAGTAAATACCATGCTTTTAATGCTGGTAATAAATGGTATTCCCTAAGTCTACTTCGTTAATAGCAGTTTATGGACTTCTCCTCCAGGAACTTGCCCAAACCTTTGTTTAAATCCAGCTACGCTAACTGCCTTAACCACATCCATTGGGAATAAATTCCAAAGCACAATTGTGTGTTGAATAAAAATGTGTTTTTCCTGATTTGTTTTAAATGTGCTACTTGCTAACTTCATGGAGTGCCTCCTAGTCCTTGTATTATCTGAAAGAGTAAATAACTGATCCATATTTACCCTTTCTAGTCTGCTCATGATTTTATAGACCTCTATTATATTCCCCCTCAGCCGTTTCTTCTCCAAGCTGAATAGCCCTAACCTCTCTAGCCTTTCCTTGTAAGGGAACCATTTAATCTTTTATCATTTTGGTCACACTTCTCTGTACCTCTTCCAGTGCAACTACATTTTCTTTTTGTTTTTTTTAGTTGTGGCAACCAGAATTGCACACAGTACTCAAGGTGTAGTCTCACTGGAGCGATACAAAGGTATTATGACATTCTTTGTTTTATTCACCATTCCTTTCCTAATAATTCCTAACATTGCTTTATTGACCACTGCACCACACTCCGCTGAGGATTTCAATGTATTATTCACTAAGACACCTAGATCTCTTTCCGATGTGGTAACTCCTAATATGGAACCTAACATTGTGTAACTATAACATGGGTTATTTTTCCCTATATGCATCACCTTGCACTTATCCACATTAAATTTCATCTGTCATTTGGATGCCCAGTCTTCCAGTTTTGCAAGCTTGTCCTGCAATTTATGATCCTCTTGTGTTATCTGCAAATTTGATCACCTTACTCATCCTTCCCTTTCCCAGACCATTTATAAATATATTAAAAAGTACTGGTCCCAATTCAGATCCCTGAGGCACTTCACTGTATTCTTTTCACCCCTGAGAAAACTGACCATTTAATCCTACTCTGTTTCCTGTCTTTTAACCAGTTTGCAATCCACAAAAGTACACACCTCCTATCCCATGACTTTTTAAAATTTTCTTAGGAGTCTCTCATGAGGGACTTTAGTGATTTGGTTTTCAGAAGGCGTTTGCCAATGTCCACATTTTAAAAAAGCTTGCGCATTTTAAAACGTGCCAGCCATGTGCGTAAACCCTGGTACGTGCGCAGGGGTCGGGGAGCGGGGTAGGGGTGGGCCAGGATAGGATAGCGCCATTGTATGCTCTCCTGATGAGCCACACGCCAGCAGCCGGCTGGCGTGTGCATCTTCAGCTCCGGCAGTGAAGTAAGTTGCAAAACAAAAAAAAAAAAAAATAGGATAGGAAGGGTTTCGGGGGTGGGGAAGAGGGAGGGAGTTTAGATGGAGGAAACTTCCCTACCCCCTTAAGTCTGCTTGTTAATTGGAGCAGACTGGGAGGGAACCGGGGAAGACCCGATTTTGTCGCAGTGTGTAATTTGCAAAAATTCACCCCCCCACCTTGCGCGCATCGCCTGCACATGCATGTGGCTACCCGATTTTATAACTTATGCGCTGGCACACGCATGTTAAAAAATGGGCACATCCATGTGCGAGTGCATATTTAAAATCTACCCCTAAATCTTCCGGCTCGCCTCTATTTTCATGATTAACACTTTCCAAAACAAATGCAGCAGATTTCCATGATTTTTCATGGCACTTAAGAAGGTCTCACTGGTTCATTAGTTTCCTGAAGCCCTATTTAAATATTGAGGTCACATTGTCCGCCCCTCACTTCTAAGGTACAATGGATGATTTTAATGATAGATTACATATTAGTAATAGATCTGAAATGTCATTTTTTTTAGTTATTTCAGAATGCTGTGGTGTATACCATCTGGTCTAAGAGATTTGCTTCTATTTAGTTTGTCAATCTGTCCCACTACATGTTGTAGGTTCACTGTGATTTGGTTCATTTCAGATGAATCATAACCCTTGAAAACTATCTCTGGAAGGAGTATCTCTCTAACATCTTCATTAGTATACATGGATGCAAATAATTCATTTATTCTTTTAGTATTTTTAATTGGGGTGCTATAACTATCTTTCCAAAAACTATGGAATATTAGAATGTACAAAGCTAGAGAAAGTTCTATATGTTTTCTTTCCACTGGAATTTTTTTTAAGCAAAAATCAAAAACTTGTCTGAAATTCATTCAAAACGCCAGTGTTCTATAGGGTAGTCAAAGTAACACCTTGCCTGTATTTTGTCCTCTTCTGATCTTATTCCTCATTCTCTTTTCTGATTATAGTCCTTAGATTGTAGCACTTTGAAATGAAAGTTGTGCACATTCTATTAGAGTAGCACATCCTGGCTTTTTTTTTGTTTGTTTTGTAAAGCTCTCTTTTTCTGATCCCATTCTTTAGCTGCTCATGCTGTGTTTCTGGTTTCCATGTTTCCTCACTGTGTGAGTTTGATCAGGATTAACATAGCAGTGCCTCTATTTGCTTCCATTAGTGCTGTTGAGAGTGGCTGTGTTAGACAAGCTTTCAAAAGCTCTGAATACTTATTTCTCTTTAGAAATGAAATGAAATCCTTAAAGTAAGCTCATTCTTTTAATGTTTTTATTTGTTAAACTGCCACTTCAATTATTTAAAATTTTTTTTTAGATAAAGCTGCTTAAAAAAATGATTTTACTTTCTAATGGCCTGCTCTTATTTTTTCATAAGTCCTTGATAGAGACCCAGAAATATCACATTTTCATTTTTTTGTTGTCTGAGACCACAGAATCTTGCATACGAGCAACTCTCCAAAGCCACTTGCCTTGATAAATGAGTTAGTAGAAGATTGTAACTTTAGTAATGCTCTGCCTATAAAATCATTCCAACCGCTCAGGAACTGACTTTTGAACATCTGCCAGATGCTGTGTTTGACCATAGTGCACAGTGACCAACGGCAGCAGTGAAGCAAGGTACAAGCAGGAGCAGCTCCATGAAGCTGAGTGCCACTCACCCACCGGCGGCAGCATGAACTGCATGCTGTTCCTATGCAGAGGCCATGGCGTCCTTGTCTTCTGTTTTACTTTCTGAAAACCACAGCTGCTGCCTTCTTCTCTATGCTTTCCCACCATCTCCATTTGGGGGGGGGGGGGGGGGGGGTGTTCATTGGACTAAAGGTAGTACCATTTCCCCTGTCCTGTTTCACAACACTAGCAAAGAGTTTCAGGATTCATCAGCCAAAGTGGTGGTACATACATGCTACATTTCAGAACATGTGCTTGCATTGTAAATAAAACAATATATGTGCGCTGAAGCTGTTTTTGGAGTGTGGGTCAAGGTGTCATGCTGAAGAGGGGACCTGTTACTGCTGCCTCTACCCGTGCCCCTCTTCCCCCTTCTATAGGATAATCTGCAGGTAGGAGGAAAGAGGCTTCTAGCTGGTGGTAGATGAAGGATCAGCCTGCAGCCAGGAGAAGGGGAGGTGAGGGGGATGCTGTTAAGGAATGGGGGACAAGAGCAGGGCAGAGGGGTGAGGAAAGTGTGTGTGTGTAGAGATGGGTAATAGATAGTGCCCCAGCCATCACCAAAGGAGGACGTGCTGTGCTAAAGCTGCTGCAGGGTGTGTGGGATACACCAGTTTCGGTTTTCACGCAGGATACCAATTAGCCTAGAGCTGGTCCTGGGTAAATAAGGACGCAGAGATTGAGATTTGCGTCCAGTGGAGACAGAGGAGAATTCATGTGTGCTAAATAAATACAGTAATAGTAGCCCCCTGCCTTAATATGGTAACCCAAATTGTGCCAGTTTCAGTATATTTAACATCCCTGGATGCCTGAAATTAGTAGTACAATGAACAAGTTCCCCTTGGCCATGCTGTGGCCAGTAGTGCACTACAACACATTACTATGAGTGGGGGGAAAAAAGAGAATTTACAAGAAGGAAAAGAATGCATTGTACCTGAGTATTCTTAACAGGAGGATAATTTTTGTGCAGTAATTTTATAGTAGTTATCTGACTTTGAGGGAGGGTGTGATGGCAGCAAGCCAACATCAGCCCTTGAGGATGCACCAAGGAACAGGAAGCTACGTCACTGTTATCGGACTGCACCTGAAACACATTCGGTATCAGAGCAGTGCCCAGGACAGGACATTTAACATCGGTTTAATTCTTATTTTGCTGTGCTCATAAAATTTAAGCAACAATGCTGCCATTCATCTAAGGTTTTTTAGTTTAAAAAAAAAATGATATCCTTAATAGTTAAAATAATTTACCCTGTAAAAATATTTCTTGGGGACAAATGTGTTTTATAAATATGTGAGCATTCTAACTTGGATTCAGTTGTATTCGTATAAATTAGATCTTTAGCAGTAAGAAAATTCAAAAAGCCTGGGAGAAGCGCAGAGCATTCATAACAGCCGAGAAGCAAAGGAAAAGCCAGAGAGCAGCTGTGGGCGATTTTGGGCAGACTGGAGAGGCCTTCATGGTCCTTATCTGCTGTCAGCTTCTCTGTTTTTTCTTTGTATTTATTGTTACCTTTCTGAATATTTTACATTATGAAAAACACCCAATAAAATCCACCATGAATAAAACCTACAGTACACATCAAAAGCATAATGTGCAAATAATACTATAACATTCAGACTATACCATTATACTTTGCTACATTAACATTTTATCTATTTTTAAATAGTGCCTGTACTTGCCCTGATTTGTTGTTCAGATAATGTCTTGTTGTCTGTTCAGTCTTATCCAGGCAGCAATTTACTATGTACTGTGTATGGCCTCTTGCCTTGCTTGCTCTTCCTAACAGCTCCTTTGAGTCAACTGAGGTGAGAAGTGTAGCCTCTTCTAAAGACCTCTGGGAGCATTCCTGTAATGTCTGAAAAGGGAGCGGTATGGTAATGGTATGTGTACAATATTTCTCCTATACCAGTGTTAGCAATGTGCAAGGATCCAGTAAATAGGACCAGCGCCTGCCAAAAGCATACTGTGCAGAGATCCCCCCCTGGGAGAGGAAAGGAAAAAGGGATGGAGGAGGCTTGAACACGGGCCAGACTTTTCCCAGTCAAAAGCCAAAAACTTGCATTTTGCAGTCCTCCTCCTATTTTATTATTAGTACAGACCCAGGGATGAGCAAACTTCTGGGCCTGAGGCCTGCATTAGGAGGCCTTTGTTGAACCTTCTCCCTGCAGTCCAGCCTGGGTTGTTGGGGGGGGGGGGGGGGGGGGGGGGGTGTGTGTCAGTGAAGGTTCAGAGGAAGTCCCTTGCCGAGGTCTGAGAAGCCGTGCAGGGTAGGGGTTGCCTGGAAACTCCAACAGCAGCTTCGTTTCTGGCCTGTCTGTGCCATCGGGTGCTGGGGCCTAACTCACTGCAACAGGCTGAATGGAAACTTCTAAGGAGTGAATGTAGTCTGTGTGGTCTATAGTTTGCCCACTTCTGGCAAAGACCTTGAATAAATGCAGAAGGTATTCTAGCCAACACTGATGCACATTTTAAACAGTTAATGGTATAAAATGTATGTTGATAGAAGCGACCAGTTCATTCATGGGGCTGCAGTGGCTCTTGATGGTGACTTTTTCGGTTTTATGCCGCAAGTTAGTTCTTTTGCAGATTGTCATCCCACTTAAGAATCCAGTTTTCTCCAGGGCCAGTATGGCTATTAGTCTAACCTTTCAAATGGTCAGCTTACCTCCTTGGTCGCTCTGTGACTTGCTGCTAAATTACTTTGCATCACCCTAAAAAGCTGCTTAGGGGACTGACTTCTCAACTGGCCTTGATCATTTGTGACTGTATACATGTGAATTCAACTAGAACGTGGTGGCTGTATTTGAGGGAGATGCTGTGGATGTTTGAATTCATTGAAGTACATCAAGGGCATGAATTCTTTTATAGAGCAGTAGTGATAGGATATCTTGTTTTTTAGATAATTGAATTTGCTCTTAAAACTAACTGAATCATTATGATCTACAGTTTTGGATTTTTATTTTTTAAATCTTTCGGAAACAGTACTTAGCTGCTCCAGTTATTGTGCATGTGGTTTTTACTCTGTACATCGCTGTGGGTGATTTTGTTTTTATTAGTAAAGCAATGGTTAAATACTATTAAAGATGACTAAATCTGAACCCAAAGCTGAGAGATGGAAAGCCTGACGAGAAGATTTTTAAAAATAGGGTGTGTGACCATAGTAAAAGTGCACATCATCTGTATGCTTTATAAAAAAAAAATATATATATATATATTCATAGTTCTCCATTCTTCTGTTTTTATTTTTTTATCCTGTGTTCTGTAAGGGGCGGAGGGCACTCTAGTTGTATGGCAAGTTCAGGTTTTTTGCTAGTCACTCTCTTGTTCTTGTTCCTGTCCTGTTTATTCTGGCTGTGCAGCTCCCACCTAGGTGGGTGCTGGTGTACATAATAAAAGCTGATTTAATATCTGCTGATTCCACCTCCATATTTTTAAAAACTGTGTTTGTAACCCTGTAAGCCACTGAGATCTGTGGATCAGTGACCTATACGTTTGATAAATAAAAATGAAATTCTGCACCCATTTCCTGGCAGTGAGGATGGGATCCTGCTGCTGTTGATGTGCTTGGGCAGCAGGAGTATGCAGTTGTTGAGCGGCGAGCCCAGCATGATGATCCATGACGCAGAGTGGACATTCAAAGCAACACGTTCACTTCCAGTTATGGCCTCTGGTCACATTCAGCAATTTGATGTCGGACAGCCCAATGCCTGGAATTCTTATGCAGAATCATTCTATTTGGAAGCAAAAATAAGATTGATATCTCCGAACAGGAGGGCCAGTGATTCCATTAGGTGAGCTAGGTGGTCATCTAGAGCACTAACCCTTAAGGGGGTGATAAATTCACCATCACAAGTTCCTGGCCACCAATGTAGCTCATCCTGCTGGCTATTACTAGCATCAGTAGCATGGGATAGACTTAGTTTTTGGGTAGTTGCCAGGTACTTATAGCCTGGATTGGCCACTGTTGGAAACAGGATGCAGGGCTTGATGGACCCTTGGTCTGACCCAGTCTGGCATGTTCTTAGAGGGTCAGCGAGACCACTGGCTGAAAACAATGTAGGCCTGGGGGGGTGGGGGGGGGGGGGGGTTCTCCTGCGGAACTCATACTACTGGTGGCTAAAGCAAAGAAGGATTGAGGCCTGGGAGGGCCATGGGTGGAGTTCATCTCTCAAGTGGCCTAAGAAGAAAGGGAGAGACCCAGAGTGAGCGAGAAGGAGTGTGGGAGTGTATGTGTATATGAGAGAAAGGAGGGGGAAATCTTTTTCTCCCCAATCCCCTGTTCCCCCCCCCCCCCCCCCAAAAAAAAAAAACCACATCCAGAACAATTTCAAGATGACTGGAAATCAAAAGTTCCCAGGTACGGAGAGTGGGGAATCTATTTTTTTTGTTTTTAAATCCTTATTAGTTTTAATTATTGGATGCTATTGATGTATTTGCTTTTTTGAAACATTTTATTGATGTTTTGGAAACTTAAAACATTTTGAGTTTTTAATTAGAGGATATTTTATTCATCAGCTGTTTTGAAATATTATTTTTATTAGTATATGTATTTTACATTTTTTTATTGTATTTGTTTTATCAGGCATGATGGTGATTTTTTTTTTTCATTGTTAACTACCTACAGAATCTGGATTGTTGTGGTTTCCAGTTTAGTTTTTGTCTATTTTTTATTTATAGTTTATGAAGCGGAGCGAGCTTGTCTCGCTCCGCGCAGGTAACGGAAGAAAAGTGAGCGAAGTAGGGGCTTAGAAAGAAGAGCAGAAAGGGGGGAGGGGGGGTGAAGGTAGTAGCTAGCCAATAGGTGAGGAGAATTTTGAATGGGGAATCGGGGATTGGTTGGAAGGGGAAGGGTATAAGGGAGAAGCGGTTTCGCGCCTCAGTCGGTGAGGAACGGCTGAGGCAGTGGGCAGAGGCTTTCCCTCCCTCCCACCCGCTGGGGGAAAACAGAGTAGGGGATTGTAGGTCATAGTACGAGAAGTCGTCGCAGTAGCGGTAAACCCGAGCCCATAGGTTGTTGAATTTATGTTATGGTTAAAAGTTGTAAGAAGGGGGGGGAAGAATCTTGTGTAGTGCGGGGGGGCTGCTACACGAGATTGCCAATGAGCAGGAGGGGGGCCGATGCTCAGAGGCCTGGATCAATTAAGCTCTACCACTGGAAGAGGTGGGGGGGCACAATTAAAATGTGAAGAAATGGGGGTATTTGTGTATTGTATTAAAATGGTTGCAGGCTCGGGTCTTGTTAATAAACTGCGGCCTTTATTGTTCCAAACAAAAGATTCATGTCATTTGTGGAAGGGGCGAAATGGGGAAGAGGGGGTGGAAAAGGGGGGATAAGAACACCAAGCGAATCTGGCATCTTCCAGTTAATGGTCTCTTTATTCTGTATTTGATGAGGGTCTGTTTGTGTTCTGCATGTGTGATTTAAGTGAGATATTCTGCTATTGTAATTTCTGTGTAGGGGTCTATAGCATCTTAGCTTGTTCTGTTTTCCTAATAGGAGGTGTACTGGTGTTATAGAGCCTGGTGTAATATTTGTAATGTTGCCTGTTTGATAGGTAGTGTTATTGTTTGAGTGCTAGAAGTACTGTTTTGGTATGGGAGGCTTACTATAATCCAACATGCATTACAGTAGGCCTAAAACTATCTGGGTCCCATGTGTATTTTTTGCAGGGTTTTCTGGATGGCACCACAGCAGTGCAGAGCTCTTCCTTCCTTTTCTCCCCTAGGCAAGCATATCCCAACCTGTTTCTTTCCACACTCTATTGTGTTATGGCTCAGGTTCTGGCTGCATGGAGGGAACACCATCCTCGGAGTGGCTCAGCACTGCAGGGCAAGACTAGGGCCGGTCTTCCTAACCAGCCCTCTCCCCCCACCGCTTGAGCCCTTGGGTTCTGGGGACCAGCATGTCTCTGTGGGTGGTCATGGCGAGTCCGGAGCAAGGCTTGGACAGGAACAGAGTGCAGGTAAGGGCTGTAACTGGAGCTTTAAGTGCAGGCAAAGACTGGAACTGGAGGCAGCATGCAGGCAGGGACTGGATGGAGCTTGACTAAGACAGGACAAGGCGAGACAAGGACAACACAGAATTTGGACCATAAAGGCCCAAAGGCAGTGTTCAGCAGAGAAGGCCCTGAGGGGCAAGACAGTGGAAAGGCCAGAAGACAGGGCAAGAAGGCCCTTAGGCCACAAGGCAAGGAGCAGGAAGGCAAGTCACAACACAAGGCAAGGAGTGAGACGGCCCAGAGGCCACAAGGTGAAACAAGGATAGGCCTGGGTAGTATGCAAGGCCAGGGCCGGCATGTCCATTAGGCAAACTTCAGCGGTCGCCTAGGGCACAGAGCCGTAGGGGGCACCAAAGAACAGCCATGTGGTGCTGCAAGCGGGTCCTATCCCGCTCGCAGCAAAGAGAAATAGACTGTCAGCGCTGAAACAGGTGGGGGTGGGTGGGATGCAGCGCATGGGTCACCTAGGGTGCCCAATACCCTTGCACCAGCCCTGTGCAAGGCAACAGTGTCTAGGGCAAGAAGCCAAGAGCCACTTGATGCGAAAGCGAGGAATGCTTAGCAAGGCTGGATTATGTAGAGCTGAGCCTTGGGTGTGGTGCAGCCAAGGAGGAGATGCTTGGTAAGGCTGGAGACAGGGTTCGCTGAGCACTCCTGGTGGCTAGGAGGCTGCATCACAGGCTGAGATCATGAGCCATGAGGAACTGAAGGGGACTGCACAGATCAGCTCTCTGAGAAGACCTCTGCTGGCAGAGAGGCATCAAAGTCAGGGTACACTGCATAGCAGGTGCAATAGTAACACATTGTCTAATGAGTTTATCTTCCTCAATATATATTTCTTCTGCAGATTACATGGGTGAAGAATTAAGAATTTCACTATGAGTACTTGTTGGTAAATTTTGAATATAAGGTTCCCAAATTAAAAAAAAAAAAACTTCCTATGTACAAACATCTCTCCTCGCCAGATTCTGCGTTTGCATACCATGCCATCAAAATTATCGTCTCCCTCATTGAAATGGCTTTCTTCTGAAGCATCTTCACAGCCTTACCTCTAAGTCTCAAAGCATTAAGCTCATCAAACAAAATTCCTTCAGTTGTAGATTTGATGTTCTGACAAGTAATGTTGCTCATAAACCACACTCTGGAACATAACCAAAAAGTAAGCACCAAGGTACCTTGAGCCATATTGCATTTAATACATTTATTGGCGTCCACCATTTTGGCTTCATAGTCCCTATACTATGAGATTAATGCCCTATAAAGAAACTTATAATTAACGTTTTAAATTTTAATCTAATTTCCAGAGGTAACCGGTGAAGATCTATCAACTTGGGGGTAATGTGATCAAATTTGGCATATCCAGGGGCAAGGCATGTGGCAGAGTTTTGTAGGGATGAGCAACCCCAATTTTTCATTTCAGTTTACTTTTTCATTCTGGGGGGTAGAGGTTTGGTTTGTTTAATATTTGTGGGGGTTTGGGTTTTTTTTGTTCAATTCATTTGCCAAACCCCAAAAAAAATTAAAATTAAATGGGGGGGGGGAGGGGAATACAAAACAAAAAAATGAACCATTTAAAAAAGAATGGACTTCTTATGGACTTGGAAACTCTCTTCTTGCTCTAACTCCATGGCCTAGGCCTGCCTGGGACCTTCTGATGTCCATTTCTAGCTCAAACAACATCTGCCCGACTGGGATCCTCTAACCCTCATTTAAGCATGCCAGGGTTAGAGGGCATCAGCTGCCTGGAGGCTGGCACTGAAGTTACATCACTTCGGGGCCATTAGGATGTATGGCCGTTCCCCAAAATGGGACCAACTGTACTGGAGGAAGGTGTCGAAGTGACATCACTTTGGTGCTGTCCGCCAGGTGGATGGCAACACTTTTAAAGGCTTGGGATCTGGGCAGGACCTTTTTCATTCAAGGTCTGGGAAGGTAAGTGGGGTCGGGATGGGAGCTCTCCAGCCCTGGAACAGTATGGGCTTGGGCAGACCTGGAGCAGATTTTGGGCTGGATTCTTTTTTTTTTTTTTTTTTTGGGGGGGGGGGGGGGGGGTGTCAGATGCCAGAGGAGGCCCTGCTAAGCAGGACCAGGCCCCTGGTTTAATTTCTAATGAGCGAGGAAAGGATTTCCAGAACCATGAGAGCATTATTTTATTTTTTTTAAATGCGACAAAAAAAATAAAACACCCAAAAAGAACCCTGAAAATGTTGGTGTATTTTTGTAGGAGGACATTTTCGGTTCATTCCATTTGGAAAGAACTGAAAATAGCCTTTTTTTTTTTTTTTGCATTTTGTGCATTTGTGTCAAATGCACATCCATAGGATTTGAATAGTCTGCAAAACCTGTAATAGGCATTTTGGAACACCTACAGATAGCGAGCTAGTGTAGTCTAACGAAGCCAGGGTTCAAAATCAACAGGAGAGGGGAGATATTTAAAATGCTTAACTAGGCGCACTCTATAAAAGGCAGCCATGGAGCAAATAAAATATTTTTCTATTGTCCTTAGTACTTGTAAATCTGGAAAAAAAAATGATCTGTTTAAGCTCATACTAGATACAGCACCAGCAGCAGTAGTGCGAGGCCATCATCTCAATTTACTCAGATGGCCAAATAACTGTCAGCCAGTAATGATTTTCAGTCCCTTCTAACCTCTGCTGAATCCAGACTAGTTATTTAGAGCACAGAATAACTTGTAAATGTATCTCAAGCTTTGTTTTTCAAAAGAATATCAATACTGAGTGAACAAACAAGAAGCAGCCCTGTGCTGCCGTGCAATAGGGAGTAGTAATGTTTATCTGGACTGGAGGGTCTACTGTTAGAAGAATGCTGTTTGGTTCTTTTCACTTCTATGCCAGGCCCTGGATATTGTTAAGCCTGGCGGGCTTTCAGGATTTTCTCTCGGTTTCAAGTCTTCCTGACCCAAGATTCTGTCTCTGGCTCTTAAGGATTTCGTTGAGCTGTTTTGTGTTTTTTGGGGGTTTTTTTCCTGCTCGATGACTCAGATGGTTTCCTGCGCCATAAGCAAGAAGAACCCACAGACCTGCCATTGAAGGTAAGGAATTGTCAGGGCTCAAGCTGCGCTTAACCACCAGCCTGAGATTCTTCCTGTAGCAACAGGAGAGGAGAAAAAAAAAAGCCTGCACTGTGCCAGTGACCCATTGCGGTGGGATGCATTAGCGTGCGATGACTGCCCTTCGCTTCAACCGTGTTAGCAGCGGAAAAACTGGAATGAAAGCAGTTGGTCATGTAAATAAGTAAAATATCCATTGTCGCTGAGATATGTAATGACTGCTTAGTGGTAAGGCCAAGAGAGAGATGTAGCAGCCCTATTAAAATGCCAAGTACGAGGAAGAACGCCAGAAGACTGAAATAGCTGTGCTATCCTGGAACCTTCTATATTTACAATATCAGGACAATGCATTCGCTATTTCTTTTTCTGATGGCAGTCTCTCTCCCTCTGCTTTGTGACTCCTAAAGAGCACGTAAAGCTACTGCTTCATTTCTCTCAGATTTGTTTTCAACCAGGCTTAAACTGTTGCAAAAGGCTGTTTCAAAATGTGGTCATGGAGGTGTAGGGATCTTTGTTTTCCAGTTTTATTTCATTTAAAATCGGAATTTCAATGTTACAGCAGAAAGAAAAGATCAGTGGAAAAATTACTTTTCTACTGATTATTCTGAGAGTCATTTTTCCATTGGTGTTTTTTTTTCTGTTCTAACTTTGAAATTCCCAGGAAAAAAAATAAAATAAAAACAGAAAACACTGGTCACCTCTGGATGTGCCAACTAACATTTCTCTCAAGCCAGCCCAATCTCACCTGTCTGCAGCAATCTTAAACCACTTTTACTTATTGAAAGATTTCCATTTACTAAGTTGAAATAAGAAATAACCAAGCAGCAAGCTCATCCAAGAGATGTCTGCTCCCAAGCTGGTCCCGTTTTCCATATATCCATAATTAATAGGCATGAGATAATTTGCATAGAGCAACATAATTCTTGGACCTAATATATATCTCTTGTATATTCATTGTGGATAATTTGAAAACCAAACAGGCTCCTGGGGCTAAGACTAATATGAGAACTACTCAGAGCCGTAGCTAGGAAATTTGGCACCTATGGCCAATTTAAAAAAAAAAAAAAAATGTGCCCTTGCCCTGTACACATCATGAGTTCAGAGCAGAACACAGGCTGTCCCTTACCTAAAACAGAATAAAGGGACCACAAATTTGAAACAGAAACGTGCAAACAAAAACTGAAATTGAAACCCAAGAAACCAGAATTTGAGCAGTGCAACACAGGAGAAAGAAAAACAGAAATGGAAATGCATTTCCACCTCTACTGAGCAAAATACAAAGATATAAGAAATGCACATTTCCAAAGCTGATATATTCCTCTAAAAAAAGAAAAAGTGGGTTTTTTTGCTCTACCTTTTTTTGTAAGGGCATTTTATTTGGTCCTAGTCTCTCTTTTTGATCTTCTAAGTTCATTTCCAGGATCTCCTTTCCATTTTCTATTTCTTCTCTTTCCTACTGTCTTCTTCTCTGGTTTTCCTTCATCTGTCTCTGACATTGATTTTTCCCTTTCATCTTTTTTCTCCATTTCTCATGTCTCTACCTTTCTACCCACTCATAGCTAAATTTCACCTCTCATTTTCATCTTTCTAATCCTCCAGCCTCCCTCTTTTCACCTCTCTCCTACTTACCAGCTTTCTGGCTCCCACCCTCACTCACCCCATCCCATTCCCCTTTCTATCTCGCACTTTCTTCAGCCTCCTAGGTCCCATTTTTCACTCACTCCCTAGTCCTCCATTTCCACCTTCCTCAGCTTCTAATCCCCTTCACCAGCCTTAGCTCCTGCCTTGTCACTCATTCCCTCCTTGTCCCTTTCCTTCTGTAACTTGCTCCCTCTTCCCATTCTCTTACCTTCACTGCCACCTCCCTTTGTAGTACTCCAAGTCATTCACAGCCTCACTCATTGCTTCCCCAGGCCATCTACTACACGCCCATTCACAGATTCTGTACCGTCTGCCCCAAATCCCGGCTCAGTCTCTAAGTCACTGCTCTCCCCAGCAGTCACCGAATTCCCGTTCTCCTCCCAGTCCCCATTCTTCTCTTCCTCTCCCACCTCTAGTTCACAAGTCCCCCTGCTTCCCCCCCCCCCCCACTCCAAGTGACAGCCCCATTCTTCCCCCTGCTTTCTCCATCCCCCAAGTCTCAGTTCCAATTGTCTCCTGCTCTCCCCCCATTAGGACAATTCTTCCCCTGCCTCCCAGTCCCTGTTCTTTTCCTGCTCTCCTCTCTCCAGTCCTGTTCTTCCCTTGCTCTCCCTCATGCCCAAGTGACAAGTCTGTTTTTCCCTGCTCTATTCCAATTAGTCCTTGTTTTGTTTACCTGATCTCCCCCTACTCAAATCCCTGAGCCTACATTCTTCCCCCCTCTCCTCCCAGAATCTCCATGTCCTCTTTGTCTTGCTCCACCTGCCTATGAAGCTTCCTGGATGGCTGCTTCTGCCCCCTGCAGGGTGCCGCTTTCCTCTGTGAGCCTTGTGGTTGAAACCCGATCTTAGTTGTTTGAATCACGGGGCTCGGTCTCTATGGAGCCCCATGTAATTCAAGCAACAACCGTTTGCACTGCACATCCAAAAAGCTGATTTTTGAACCACACAGGGCTCCACAGATCTAGGGCCCATTTTTCAAACAGCAGAACTGAGATTCCAACGGCGGGGGCCAGAAGAAGAAAGATGTGCCGCGTGGGGGGTAGATAAGATTAGAATGGGAAAAGTTGAGCCTACATTCCTCCTGCACCACTGGCTCCTACTAGGGGTCAGGTATTCATGTGGTGGGCTAGTGGCAGCGCCCTTGAACAAAGGTGACTATGGCCGAGGCCATAGGCTAGCTACGGCTCTGGAACCACTTCAGAAGCAGGAGCTGCACATGCATCATTTTTCAGCATTATGCTCTTCTGAGTAAAGAAGAAAGTGGAAACTTTAACTGTGAAATATAAAGCTTCCTCCTTCATGTAGAGTTTAGACAGAAGAAATTACTGTCTGCCATGATTTGAGTTGTTCAATCACGGCCAAGAAACTGATGTTACCAAAGACTGAACATTTTAATAAAACTGCATACCATGATAGTAACAAAAAACCTCCCAAACATTAATGATGCCACATTCCATCTGTACTTTTATATACATTTTCTAATGCTACTGTAGCCCGTGACAAGGCTTAGCTCCTATCATTAGCTCTGGATTCTTTGTTAATAGGTCTTAAAAGAAAACCAATGTGGTGTCTCTTTTTGAAGCATATTAGGTGGAACCAGCCGATATGAACCAACTTTTATTATGTATACTAGATGACAGCTTCACAGCCAGGCAAGATAAAAGACAGGAACAAGAACCAAGAGAGCATCTAGCCCAGAACCTAGGCATTCCATGCAACTAGAATGAATGTACGCACAACCTCGCTGGCGTAATTGTTAGAGATGTGCATTTATTTCACCTAAATGTCATGAGTCAATTTTCATTTTGGTTTGCTGCAACCGAATTGAAACATTAACTTATCCAAAATTTTGGAGATATTTTCAGTTCGGCATATGGTATGTGATATTAGCAAATAGCGCGCACTATGTGCAAAAATAATTTGCACACGGCTGCCGGCACGCGATCCTCCGGCACGGCCGCTGTGCCAGAGGCCTCTATCCCACCCCCAGACCAGCGCCCCACCCACGCTCCCTTCCTGCCCCTTTTTCAAAGCCCTGGGACGTACGCGCGTCCCGGGGCTTGCGCGCGCCGCCGAGCCTATGCAAAATAGTGCCCCTGGGCGTGCCGAGCCTTTCTCGGGGTTATGCGCGTAAGTTACACAGGTAACCATTTGAAAATCTGCCCCAATGTGTTCTGCCTTAAGAACTTCTATAATTTCAGAGGTACACCAGTGTTTGAGAAGATGTGACCTCTCAACTGGTTAATTTGGAGATGTCTGATCTGTTCAGTGGTCTGGACCATGTATGACAGATGATCTCGATGATGGAAGCACTTTGCTCTAATCCTGTAAACTCTAGCAAAGACAGGGTCTTGTTAGTGTAAATGAACATAAGTTAGATGAGCCCAAGGAGGAGTTTAGCTTTTGTTCATGTCTGAGTTGTAATTCCTTAGTGATGTCATGATTGAGATGTTCTAAGCAGGTCTTCAGGTGACGTCCCATAAACAGTTCTACTGGACTGACTCCATCGTTAGACAAGGTGTGACATGTTGTGAGTTGGGGAATCAGGTAAGCCTAGTAGGCCAATCTTCTTCAATGCCTCTATATTGTTCCATGATGTGACTACACTTTGATTGTGTTCCATTCTAGTTACCCTATCTCAAAAAAGATATAGCAGAACTAGAAAGGGTGCAGAGAAGGGTAACCAAAATGATAAAGGGAATGTAACAGTTCTGCCATGAGGAAAGTTAAACAAGTTAGGGCTGTTTAGTATGGAGAAGAGATAGATGAGAGGAGATATGATAGAGATCTATAAAATCTTGAGTGGGGTGGAACAGTAAATGGGGAATGGTTATTTAGCCTTTCAAATAGTACTAGAAGGCATTTCATAAAGTTAATAGATAGCCCATTTAAAACAAATTGGAGAACGCATTCTTCACAGCACACAAACTGTGGAATTTTGTTGCCAGGGGAGGTGATGAAAGCAGTTAGCAAAGCTGGATTTAAAAAGGGTTTAGACAAGTTCCTGTAGAAAATACCATTATTAACCATGTAGACTTGAGAAATCCACTGCTTATTCCTAGTTATGATCTCTAATCTTTGGGTTTCTGCCGGGTACTTGTAACCTGGATTGGCCATTGTCAGAGACAGAATGTTGGGCATGATGGATCTTTGATCTGACCCGGTATGGAATTTCTTATGTTTCAACTTTTTATTGCCTTTAATACATCCTTTGTTGACTGCACCTTCCTCTCTGCCAGGCCATTTGCCTGAGTTTGGGGAGTTGCATTGGTGACAGTCCGAAAGGGTTTTTTTTTTTTTTGCATCAAGTTCTTGAAGTAGTGAAAATCTAATATGTTTTCTTATTTAATTTTAATTTTACTTCTGTACCACCTGAAGCTTTGGGGGACATAGATTATCATATAAAATGTATTTGACTTTCTTGGGAACAATGTTGCTAGAAAAAACATGGGTTTTTTTCAATGCTTAAACTGTGTGGTTGTAGCTTCCAGCTTCTGTCCACTTATCCCCCGTTTGCTTTAAGGAGGACATGATGGAGGATCAAGGGAGAAAGAGGCGATATGAGTAGGGATATCAGAATAATTCTTATAGTGGAGGGGTGTGTGTGTGTGTGTGTGTGTGTGTGTGTGTGTGTGTGTGAGATGAAAAACCCTTTTAACTGCTGTATTTCATAGAAACAATACCCCTATACTTCAAGCCAGGCAATGCTACTGCACCCTCAACACCCTGGCTTACACTTGAAAGGGCTAAAAGTGTCCATGTGTTGGTGAAAACAATACAGTACATATTAAAGATCTTGGTGCTGTTTTCCTTTTTATATATTTGATTGGCCAGGTCTCATTTTTAGTGTATTTCCCAAGAGCTTCTGTTGTATAACTTCAACAAAACTATTTTTTAAGTAAACTCTTGTCCTAAAATATCCCGTTAAATACCCTGAGATTCTTTTGCATCACAATTTTAGATTTATTTTTTGAATAGCTAATAAATTGTTCCTCACCATCAAATGCTTTGTAATTGAGGCACAAGTTTTAGGGTTTTAAAAAATCTATATTTATTATATGATATTTTAAAATTAATTTTGGTGCATAGGAAATATATTATGTTCATTGTCCACACCTTAATATTTAATTGCCGTGTTTAGTACTACTGACAAACACTGTATTTTATTTTAGGGAAAGATTATTTATTTCTATCTTATTTATAACTTAAATTTATACAACTGCCCCTCCAGCATGGGTCTGGGCAAATACAGAGCTTGTAATAAATAATATATAACATAAGACAATTTTGCAACACAAACTAGTCCCTAATTCATGACAAAATAAAAATAGACTAATACACATATAAGGACTAACAGTTTTAATCTGATTTTAGCTTTTATATTAGAGACTAAATACATTCATTTTTATATCAATAAATCTGCTTTAAAGAACAACTCTTTCAGTGCTGTTGGATTTATTTTAATTCCTATGTTGCTTTTTTTTCTTGTTTTCAATTTCCAGTATTGCTGTACAGTTAGATTGCGCTCATTCATCCTGCATCTGTAGAGAACTGCACTGGGAAAGAGGAAGGGAATGGTTGTGTGTTTGAAGAAGTTCCATCGCATCAACAGTATGATTCAATGATAGCAAAATTCCTATTGCCCCACCTTCATTTCTATTAAAATCAAGGGAGTAGGTTGGGTGAATAAGCAGAGTGGTCATTGCAAAAGCATTTCCTTTTTTTTTTTTTTTTATGACTTAGACAGTTTCTTCCCTTGCAAACCTCTTTTCTTATCAGGCCCTCCACTAATTTACACGATCTGGATACCCCTGGTCTTGGGGCTTCTATTCGTATCTTCTACACATAGTTGAGCCTGGTTGGGAGCCTGAGAGCTAGTGCAGGAGCCTGTGACAGGCCTGAAGGAGCTATCGGTCAGTTCACCTGCATTTTAGCCTTTTTTTTTTTTTTTTTGTTAGTGTCTATTGTCCTTTTTTAACACAATTTTTCTTCTTTTTTTGTGCCTATGTGACAAAGGAGTTAAGTCGGGCCCAAATTATTGGTGTGATCATTGGTTGTAAGAGAAAAATCCTGCTCCTTTCAAAGTTACTTGCAATCCTGGCGTGTGACAGGCACCTTACAGTAGCTTAATCCTCTGTTTAGTGTATGTAGTTGGTACTCTGATTAACGAGAAGAGCCACAATTGAACCTAGCACCCAAGTCTCTCACTTGACTAATGATTAAGTGTTGGAGAGGAGCTGTCACAGGAACATCTAGGGCAGATTGGCAGACTGGAATGTGGTGATAAATTATTATTACTTATTCAGTTGAAATATTTATGCTCCGCTCTGGGACAGTGCCAGACTGCATGTTGTGCATGTATTTGTGAGCAACCAATGGAAACGCTCATTCCTCACCTGGACCCAACCGCACCCCCACCCCTGCCGAGAATTCCCGCTATGGGCAAGGACCTAAGCTATTTGTTCAATTGGTTTAAAAGCCTCATGGCATACAAAACTCAAGAGCCACAAGAAGGCCTGCCTCCCTCCCTCCCCACTCCTTATGACCCATGGAAAGGTTTGCATTGCTCCCTCCTTCGGCGGGACCCCAAGAACTTGCAGGAAGGCCACGAGAAGCAGCCCAGTGCTCAACAGGGCCCCGAGCATCTGCTGGTCTGTAATTCTCAGGTAAAGGTTTGCCGTGAATGCAACTCCTACATCACGGCGAGCTTTTGGCAAGGCAATCTGAATAATAATAATAATCACAATAAAACCAATAATTTAAACAAGCCCCCTGAGGGGAAGGCTGAGTGAGGGACAGTTGTTACAGCACTTATTTCAGGGCATGAGGGGAGGGGCTGTCCATGTGTACTTTCGTCCTGCTGCTTCTATGGGCTTCCAGTTCAGTCAGAGGTGGAGCTGAGATCAAACGCCCTGAGGGGGGGGGGGGTTCCCTTTTTTTATATCTTCCTCACCCCCCCCCCTTCATTTACCTCAGTCATTGCACAGACAGTCTTCGGCAGGAGCCGCACCCCAGGGCTCATTCTGGAACCCTTGCGATCATGGGCTCTAAGCCTGGCCCCCTAGGTGCTGACGATGGTCAATGACTGACCGAGCATTCCTAGCCCCAGCCAACCCCCCGAGGAGCAGGAGGTCAGATCTGGGCAGCATCACACCCAGTTCCTCTGGGTGTGATGCTGCCCAGCCCTCGCCATTGAGTCACCCAGCTGGGCCCCTATGTCAGTGTTTAACATCCAACATATGATCTTTAACATGGAAATGTTAGAGCCTAAATACAGATGCTTTTCTTAAAATGCTTGTGGTCATGAATAATTTGTGTTTGACATGACTAAACAGCAGAATATTTATAAATTAACGACTTCAGTATGCTTTGCCTTTTTAATAGGGATGGATAAAAAGATGACATGCTTTGTTGAAGATTGGAAATGGGCCGCCAATAATGTAGTAATTACTTTGAAGTGAACTGTGGGTGTCTGAAGTAATTTGGGAGGTCTTTTGGCTGCTTGTGCGGTGGTTTGTTAAAAAAAAAAAAAAAAAAAAGAAAAGTGATTAGTCACAGGGATGGTAACTTTTTTTAAACAGGCGCACATGTGCGTGAATTCGTTGGCGCACATGTTATAAAATAGGCTAACCTTGCGCACATATGTGCACAATTTTAAGCGGACATGTGTGTAAGGATGCACAAATGCCACTTCTGCCTCCTAAGTGGGGGGATTTTAAAAGCCACATGCCCAGACACCTTTCCCAGTTCATTCCCAGTTTTCCCAAGTAACTAGCTTCCCGTTTTCCCTGTTAGCCCAGATGTTTAAAACCCCGCTGATCCGCCTAGATTTTTTTAAAATTTTACCACTTGCATGACCTCTATAGCAGAAGTAAAGTTATGCAGCGGGGGACCTCAGTGTGCAGCTCTGTGTGCGCGCAGATTTCAAGGTGAAATCCGGGAATGGCCAGACCATGCCCACGCCCCTCCCCTTTTTGGGAACTTTTCCTTTGTGCACGTAGCGGGAGATATGCACATGGATGGGCGGCTTTAAAAATCTGCTCGGCGGGCGCTGGCCCGACTTGAAGTGCATCTCCCGTTTTTGCATTGCTCTGGGCTTTTAAAATTCACCTTAAAGAGCACTGAGAGAAAGCAGAGGGCAGCAGGAAACTGGGAGTGTTGCAGGCTTGACCCCCGGTAAAGAGGGCTTGTAACTTTCTCTTTTTGTGAATAGGTATGGCTAAGCTAAAATCTTGTTCCTGTGCCCCTGCAGTACCAGCCGGGCAGACAAATGGAGCACTTTGGTTTCCACTGCTGTCAAGCCTATTACAATTGCTAAATTCACTGGGGAAAGAAAAAAAAATACAGCACGAAAAATGTAATGAATTCTGATTCCTCAGGTTATGCAGACTTTTAGCCTTGTGCTGGAAATTGAACAAGACGAGGTTGATATTCAGCCGCTGTGCAGCTCAGCTTAGCTAGCTAAATAAATGTATCCGGCTAACTTAGCCTATACATTCTTCATTGCAGCCCCTCCGCTGAGTATATCCGGTTATCCTAATGTTAGATGGATACGTTTATCTGGCTAACTTTAGATTGAGTCTATGGGATGACCAGACTTAGCCGGATACCTTATCCAGCTAACTCTGAATATCAGATCACTTATCTGGCTAACTCAGCTCCTCCCAGTTGCACCTCTGGAATGCCCTTGATTTATCTGGCCAGATTTTAGCCAGATAAAAAGTTCTCTTTTTATTTTTATTTTATTTATCTGATTTTTATATTCTGCTGGCTAGAATTTAACTGGATAAGTGCCCAAATATTCATTTATCCAGATAACTGCTGAGCTATCTGGATAAATGCTGCGAAATGTAGACTTCATAGTTTAAAATTGGTCTTGAGTGGTGCATGACCGATGTTTTGTCTTTGAGGTCAAGGCAAAACCCAAACTCTATCCATTGTTTTTTTTTACCATCTCTATGGTTTTCATTTCAAACCGGAATCATCTGTATCATCGCCCCTGCTTTCCGCTTCGGTTTCTGTCTCAGTGCATGTTGTCCTTCTTTTTTACTTAAGCCGCTAAATAGGGTGAGGAACGGCGTTTGTTGTTCCTCCGCAGGGCTGGCTTTCAGAGTATTTAACCCATGTGGCTGCACAGGGAGAGCCCCTGCCCTTTCCTGCACCCATATGTGATGTCTGCAAGCAAGAGAGACAGGAATGCTGTGCGGGAGGAAGGAGGCTTCTGCCTGTGGTGGTAAGTGAAGGATCCTCCTGCTGAGAGGAGGCAGAGGCCAGGTGAGAGAGAAAGGGGGAAGAGAGGAGGCTGCAAGGGGGAGATAAGGGGTTACTGGGCACTGTGGGCAGGGGGAAAAAGCAGGGAAGCGGGATATTAAGAACATAAGAAATTGCCATGCTGGGTCTCAGACCAAGTGTCCATCTGTTTCCAACAGAGGCCAAAACCAGGCCACAAGAACCTGGCAATTATCCAAACACTAAGAAGATCCCATGCTACTGATACAACTAATAGCAGTGGCTATTCCCTAAGTAAACTTGATTAATAGCAATTAATGGACTTCTCCTCCAAGAACTTATCCAAACCTTTTTTGAACCCAGCTACACTAATTGCACTAACCACATCCTCTGGCAACAAATTCCAGAGCTTTATTGTACTTTGAGTGAAAAAGAATTTTCTCTGATTAGTCTTAAATGTGCTACTTGCTAACTTCATGGAATGACCCCTAGTCCTTCTATTAGTCGAAAGTGTAAATAACCAATTCACATCTACCCATTCTAGACCTCTCATGGTCTTAAAGACCTCTATCATATCCCCCCTCAGCCGTCTCTTATCCAAGCTGAACAGCCCTAATCTTTTCAGCCTTTCCTCATAGCGGAGCTGTTCCATCCCCTTTATCATTTTGGTTGCCCTTCTCTGTACCTTCTCCATTGGTACTGGGCAGAGGGTGAAGGACGTGTGGTGAGATGGGGTGGTGGTGTTGGGGGGTGAGATGCGGTATACTGTGCCAGAGCCACTGCTGAAGGAGGATGCGCCAATTACAGCTTATGCACATGGCGCCAGGTAGCCTTGAGCCAATCGTGTTCCTCTGGCTCATCTAGACATGCAAATAGGGGGTTCCTGGTAAATGTTTTAAGCAAACATTTAGATGGCTCATTGACAGGCCGATACAGTAAAGTGCGCTCCGACGGAGCGGACTGTTAGCCCGCATTTGGCCGGGCATTTTCGACGCGCGGCCACCCCCCCGAATCTAATAGTGCCCGTAACATGCAAATGCATGTTGATGGGCCTATTAGGTATTCCCGCGCGATTCAGAAAGTAAAATGTGGAGCCAAGCTGCACATTTTACTCTCAGAAATTAACTCCTGCGAAAGGCAGGCATTAATTTCGGCCAGCACCGGGAAATTGTACAGAAAAGCAGAAAAAACTGCTTTTCTGTACACCCTCCGACTTAATATCATAGCGACATTAAGTTGGAGGCCCCAAAATAAAAAAATAAAAAATATAAAAAATCTGCCTGCGGGTCGGAAGACAGACGCTCAATTTAGCCGGCATCCATTTTCCAAACCCGTGGCTGTCAGCAGGTTCGAGAACAGACGCTGGCAAAATTGAACGTCTGCTTTCAAACCTGCTGACAGCTGCTGCTTCAAAAAGGAGGCGCTAGGGACGTGCTAGTGTCCCTAGCGTCTCCTTTACCGCGAGACCTAATTTACATACCTGGGCTTTCTATATCGCGTGCGCCCAGAAGAGTGGCCTGTGCGCGCGGCGGGAGAGCGGGTGCCCGCCGGCTCTCCCGTGCGTTTTTCTGTATCGGCCTGTGAGACAGGTCTACAATTCACCGTTTGCTCACAGTTCACTTTGGGACACAGCTGACATCAGGTGCAAAAAGCCTCTATACGGTGAACACTGTGAAAATGTTTTGCTTCTCTTGAATTTTCTGAACAAAAGAAAGCCTTCAGTCTCGCTCCTTCTTTTTTTTCTTGAGCTTACATTTTTGTTAACCCACAAAGACACATTTTGACTTTCTGTAGGAATTTTTCACAGTCTTGTCTGAATGCATAAAATTCTTTAAAGGTCTCCTGCTGAACATTATGACACTTCAAATGCCATGCATTAGTGTATTTCTGGTGCTCAGATTTGTGTGCCTGCTAACTTTTTTTTTTTTTATCCCTACTGGTCTGTGATGGAAACATGTCTCAACAGCTTCACATGAGATTACCTGCCAGGTTATGTTTGTGGTGGGAGCAGAACTGAATGAAAATCCACTAAAAGCATCCACTGCAGCAGAAAACAAATGTACATGTGAGTGTCTGGCAATTGTGCTCAATCTTTGTTGGTCTTGTATAACTGTTGACGTTTTTAAACAATTGTAGAGAACCCGCACGGGAGACTTATAAATAAATTGTGCGCCCTTGATATGGATCCTAGAGTGACAGATTGGGTTAGAAACTGGCTGAGTGGGAGGCGACAGAGGGTAGTGGTAAATGGAGTTTTCTCTGAGGAGGGGGCTGTTACTGGGACCGGTTCTTTTCAACATTTTTGTGACCGATGTGGCAGAAGGATTGTTGGGGAAAGGTTTGTCTTTTTACTGGTGATACCTAAATCTGCAACAGGGTAGACAGCCAGGAAGGTGTATAAAACATGAGGAGGGATCTAGCGAAGCTCAAGGAATGGTGTAAGATCTGGCAGCTAAGATTTAATGTTAAAAAAAAAATAAAATAAATGCTGCGTAATGCATTTGGGCTGCAGTAACCCAAGGGAAAGATACAGTATGGGAAGCAAAATTCTTCAAAGCACAAGAGGAGCCGGATCTTGGGGTGATTGTATCTGATGATCTTAAGGTGGCCAAATAGATGTATACAGCAATGGCAAAAAACAGAAAGATGCTTGAATGCATAGGTCAGCAGAAAAAGGGAGGTGATATTGCCCCTGTATAGGTTCCTGGTGAGACCTAACTTGGAATACAATGTACAATTCTGGAGACCACATCTTCATTTTAGTAGCCACTCCAGAGAGTGGCTACTAAAATGGTCAGTGGTCTTAGTTCTAAAGCATATGGGGATAGATTCAAAGATCTAAACATGTACAAGATATGACAGAGGCATTTAAATACCTCAAAGGTTTCCATGCACAGGAGGTGAGCCTCTTTTGTTAGGCTCTAAAACAAGGTCTTAAAGACCTTGCTTTCGGATAGTAGAAAGACTAGGGGGCACTCCATGAAGTTAGCATGGGGCACATTTAAAACTAATCGGAGAAAGTTCTTTTTTACTCAACGCACAATTAAACTCTGGAATTTGTTGCCAGAGAATGTGGTTCGTGCAGTTAGTATAGCTGTGTTTAAAAAAGGATTGGATAAGTTCTTGGAGGAGAAGTCCATTACCTGCTATTAAGTTCACTTAGAGAATAGCCACTGCCATTAGCAATGGTTACATGGAATAGATTTAGTTTTTGGGTACTTGCCAGGTTCTTGTGGCCTGGATTGGCCACTGTTGGAAACAGGATGCTGGGCTTGATGGACCCTTGGTCTGACCCAGTATGGCATTTTCTTATGTTCTTATGTAAGGGGATCATGGGATGAGGGTGAAAAGGGGTATATGCAGTAGTAATCTTAGGAAATATCTCTTTACAGAGAGGATAGTGGAATGGCCTCCCAGTGAAGGTGGTGAATGCAAAAAGGTTATCTGACCAAGAAAGCAGGGAATAAAATCAGGGAATCTCTGAAGGAGTGATGGGAATTGTAAGGGCTAGAAAATTGGATGGATGGGCAGACTAGATGGGCCATACGGTCTCTTGGTGCTGTCATGCTTCTATGTTTCTAATCCCTAGGTCTCCATTAGAGGTCCTTAGTTTAGAGACCTTAAGGGAACAAGGAGGGAGCATATCATTCCCAAGCAGCACCGTCCCCGAAGATGGATGTCTCCCCTCTGCTTAACTGCACAAGGGTGCTTAGAGTAATGTGGCAGTCTGTTAGTTCGAGGAAGTAGGAGAGTATTGGAGTGATTCCCTTTTTTACACCCACAGCCTGATACCAGGGGTAGGTTTAAATTCCTTGCCCAGTACTCGAGTCTGGCAGGGAGTGTCTCAGCAGTTGGAGAAAGTTGGTGGAGAGTCTCTGTTGCCTTTTTAAAAAAATGTTTTTGAAGAGTCTCTTGGTTTTTAGTGAATTCCTATTCCAGCCTCCACAGGGATTCCCACCATGTCTGCAGAGGATCAGGAAAAAGACCTGTGCTCCTATCCTACAGAATGGGAAGAATGTTTAGGATTTTTTTTTAGAAGATTTTGTTCCTGTTTGGTTGGGAGGAATTGCTAAGAGAATTGCTAACCAAATTGGTAGTACAGTAATAATAAGAGATTTCAATTACCCCAATATTGATTGGGTAAATGTAACATCAGGGCATGCTAGAGAGAGAAAGTTCCTGGATGGAATAAAGGACAACTTTATGGAGCAATTGGTTCAGGAACTGATGAGAGGGAGCAATTTTAGATCTAATTCTCAGTGGAGCGCAGGATTTGGTGAGAGAGATAACAGTGGTCGGGCCACTTGGTAACAGTGGTCGGGCCACTTGGTAATAGTGATCATATGATCATGATGAGAACGAGTTCTTGAATGCCGGTATAAAAAAACCTTAAATAAATAAATAAATAAAATTTGAATCAATGACTGGAAGGGGGGACAATAAGTAAATCCATAGCTCGAGCACTAAACTTTCAAAAGGGAAACTTTGATAAAATGAGAAAAATAGTTAGAAAAAAACCTAAAAGGTACAGTTACAAAGGTTGAGAGTGTATAACAGGGGTAGACATTGTTAATAAAAACACCATCTTAGAAGTGCAGCCCAAATGTAATCCACACATTAAGAAAAGAAGGCCAAACAATTGCTGGTATGATTAAAAGATGAGGTGAAAGAGGAAGGGGCCTAAATCAAGATCATCATCTGTGTTTCCCCCTGTGAGGCTTGGGTCTTGGCGATCTATCCTCCCTCTGCTGGAAAAGGGAGCGAGAAAGAGAAAGGGAGAGAAAGTGGCCCTGGAACCCCATGTATCCCTGAAATCAGGACACCCACCAAAAAAGGGGCTACATCAATGAAAAGAAACAACTCTTCCCATTGGTGTGATTCAGATTCAGGTTTGGCCTACACCTGGAAATATGTTGAAAACCCCCCCCCCCCAAAAAACAGGGTTCAGGAACCAGCGCATACAATCTTTCGTGGTGGGAAAGAGATTTTATATTTTTTTGTTGTTCTGGAGTATAAACAAATGATGATCAGGGTGTGTTCTTCCCATAACTTTAACACATGTCAGTTTTTTTCCTCCTGGGGAAATTCTCCAATTGAAGTGTAAGAACTCTGAAAGCTATTACAGATGCCAAGGTATTTTTCATATTTGAAACAGGAAAACTACTTGCTTGATTAATCTTGTGGCAACTTGATTTTTTTTTTTTTATGTGGGAAATTGGAAAATGCAATAAAATGTGCAGGGCTTTTTTTTTAAAAATTAAACTATGGTGCTGCCACCATTAAGGCTAGTATAGTCACACACGGGTTATAAACAACTAAACAACCTCTTAGTCACAACACTGTATATATATACCACACAAAGAGGATCAATACAAAGAATCAATTTATTTGATCAATATATAGCATTCACCTATCTAACAATAAAATCTAACTAACCCACTCATCCATCTCATACACACCCCACCTAAAATCATAATATTCATCAATAAACATGAAAAACTGTCATATACTGCATGTGCAAAACTTCAATACAATGTTTGTAATAAATTGAGTTTTTTAACAATTTATACAAATATTTTTCTGCCAATAGTAATAAATTTAAAAATCTTTTTCTAATCTTCCTAATATTAAATAATTTATACAAAATACAAATCTGTATAAAGTACAAAGCTTTTATGTGAATATAGATTGACCTAAATGAACAGTAGGACAACGTTAGTCCATGACTAATTTTGAACAATTGATACAAAATACAACTGTATAAAGTGCAAATGCGTTTTTATAAATGTTGATTAACCTACATAACAGTATAACGATGTTAGTCCATAAATGATCCTACAAAGATCTTTGTTTCGCCCGACATCTCTCAAGGGCTTCCTCAGGGATGAACTAAAACACCATTATAGCCCATATAGCGCAACGGGTGTTTTTATAGATCTCATCCACACGTTGAAAATCTTCACATGAAAGAATTTTATTGTAGCTCATCAATATCTCAAATTCTATCCCATTCGGGACTTCATATCTTCAAAAATGCTTCCTGATGTTTATGAAAGGTATTCACTTAAATGACTGTTCCAGATATGTTCACATCAAAGTACTCCATCTGTAGACGAAACAATTCAAACTCGCTGTATCATCATATGTTCTTCAACGAATTCTTCTCAAAAGGATATTTTATAAGTAAATCATCACCCGGAAATGACATCACATCATGTTTGACATGATGTGACGTCATTTCCAGGTGATGATGACGTCACATCATGTTTGTTCAAACATGATGTGACGTCATTTCCGGGTGATGATCTATAAATACACCCGTTGCGATATATGGTCTATATTGGTGTTTTAGTTCATCCCTGAGGAAGCCCTTGAGAGATGTCGGGCGAAACAAAGATCTTTGTAGGATCATTTATGGACTAACATCGTTATACTGTTATGTAGGTTAATCAACATTTATAAAACATTGTTATGTAGGTTAATCAACATTTATAAAAACGCATTTGCACTTTATACAGTTGTATTTTGTATCAATTGTTCAAAATTAGTCATGGACTAACGTTGTCCTACTGTTCATTTAGGTCAATCTATATTCACATAAAAGCATTTGTACTCTATACAGATTTGTATTTTGTATAAATTATTTAATATTAGGAAGATTAGAAAAAGATTTTTAAATTTATTACTATTGGCAGAAAAATATTTGTATAAATTGTTAAAAAACTCAATTTATTACAAACATTGTATTGAAGTTTTGCACATGCAGTATATGACAGTTTTTCATGTTTATTGATGAATATTATGATTTTATATGGGGTGTGTATGAGATGGATGAGTGGGTTAGTTAGATTTTATTTTTAGATAGGTGAATGCTATATATTGATTGATTCTTTGTATTGATCCTCTTTGTGTGGTATATATATACCATTAAGGCTAGGGCAAGAGTGAGCCTTACAGCCTTGTACCCCCCCTCCCCCCCTCTCTCTACATACAATTAAAGGTTGTGCATTTAAAATAGATTTTACATGAAAAGGGACATTCAAAATAGTGTTATGAGATAAAGATATAACTTAACAACATATATATTTACAAGCACTCCTGTGGTTTCAACTAGAAAACCCTGCAAAAAGTATATTTGGAACTGATATGGTAGTAGGCCCATTGTATTGTGTGTTGGGTGTGGGAATGACTCTCAGAAAGCCAAGAGTAATCTGAATTACAATTACAATATAGTAAACCTCTCACACTAAAACAGCACTAAACTGCCAGCATTCAAACAGTAACAAGCTTATCTATGAAAAGGCAATTCTGCAAATATTGCATGGCCCTCCAATACCAATAGACTTCGTATTAGGAAAACAGAACAAACCAGGCTGCTATGGAATCATATCTAGAAACTGTCAGCAGAATACATCACCTGAGTGACATATGCAGAACATAGGCCAATCCTCAACAAACACAGAATAAAGAAACCATAACATGTAAATAGAAACATGCAGACTAAACCTGAACTGGAAACCACAACAAGCCAAACTCTCTGTATGCAGTGCAACAATGGAAAAACAAAAACATCACCATTCCTCATAAAACATCAAAAAAGAAAATCAAGAAAAATAAAACATCAAAAACTATACTAAAAAAAAGAATAAATATTTAAAAACAGCTGAGGAATGGAACATCCAATTAAAAATTCATATCCACATTTTTTAAATGTCCCAAACATCAATAAAATATTTCAGAACAGCAGATACATCAAATAATTAATAAGAATAAAAACAATCCTAACTCTCAATACCTGAGGTTGCCCTGGATTTGAGTGAGTGCATGTTTATAAGGTGGAGGTGTGCACAAATTTTCTCCTATCTCATATGCACAGCTCTCTAATATATATGCTCTCTCACTTACCTGCTCATTCTCACATACACATACTTTCTGCTTGTCACTCACACGCACACAATGTGCTTCCTCTTTTCTTCTTTCACCCAATACACACTCCCTCTCCTATTAATGCTAATGGCCCTGGGGCTCTCTTCCACTCATTGACCGGGATGGGTTCTTCCAGCAACCTCTGAGAACTTTTCCATTGTTTGGCCATTGGCGGGATGGACTATGTTGGTGGTGCTGGGGTCTGGTAATAGTGGGATTTTGCCACCCCCTGAGATCTGGCACTCTTGGCAACTGACTAGTTTGCCTAATGGAAGCATTGACTGGCCACAGTGGAACAAGCTTGCTTCTAGCTTGTCACAATCTCATTTTTCTGCATTGGTTTCCAGTTGTTAAAAAGAGTGTCCTCAATTATCATGGCAAATGTCATAGTAATTGTGTCAGCTGTTGAGTAGACTGGGAGTATGGTATGTTAATCTGCTAATATATTAAACATGTTATTGCATGGTTTTAAAACCAAATGGGAGTATGAGGGGGAAGCAAGTACAAGTATTTAAAGAAAAGAGCATGAGGGATTTTAATTTAATTACATTTCAAAATGTATAGACTGATTAAGCAGGTAAAATCTATTCAAAGGTGGCTGATCCTCTCACATATTGTGCTCCCCATCCAGGAGGAGGGTAGGGAGTGGATACACATTGCCTGCATTATCTTTTTCTTAACTTTTTTTTAATAGAGGAAATTTTGTAACATTTTCTTTCTAAATGTCGCAGATGTTTGCTACTATTTATACGTTAGTATTCTAGTTGTGAATTAGTGGAGGTCTGTGTTCAAGATTGTTGGTCTTTAGCTGTTTAGCATGATAGATATGTACACTGACAAGCCTAGACACAGTCCAAAAGATTGTTGGCATTTTTTCACCAAGAGAGCTAAAGTTGGTGTGGGCATGTGTATGAAATGTCCCCCCCCCTATGCTGAACACAGCAAAGAAATGTAGAAGGGACCTTCTTATGTGAAGAACAGTAGAGGAAGACCTGCAGGAGTGGCAGTCTCTCACTGCCTTGAGCAGAAGATTATGGAAAAGCAGCATATAAATGTCAGTACATAAACAGAAGCCTTATATGCCATTTGAGGCAAGAAGATTGGATGAATGAAAGAAGTTATATATTAGGTGCGAAACCAGTAACACTTCAGTTCAAAAATAAATATCACTGTCAACACTGTCAGTAAGTCACCACTACAGTCATATTGCAAGCACATTTTATTTAATTCGTGCAGCATAACTTCACAATTTGGGAAGGGTAACTAAATACAAAACAAACTAGGCTGGACTCAAAGATGAGATGCTGTAATAGAGCAATGAGTGAAACTTTTCTATAGCAGGGAATTCACTAGCAGAAAATATTATCATTTTAGGCTGAAAATTTTCAAAGTGGCAGGGACATTTAGCTTTGTCCTGTGAAGTTTTACTCTTACGTATGTCTTTTTTTCAGGCTTCCTGATTTTACAGAAAACAGACCTAAGTGCATTAATACTGGTTAAATAGTGAATTGTGTATAATAAATGTCAGTATTTGACTTGCATTGCTTAATGAATTGGATTCTTAGAATCTCATCCACTTTGAGTTCCATGGGAAATTTTGCCATATTGATTGATATTTTTTTGACCAGTAATCTGACAACCGTCTGTGCACTTTCTTCCTCCTTATGGGCACCTTAGTATCCAGTATGTAATATCATTGCATCTCTTGGATTATTTTGGTGTGCATGTTCTTTTTATACTATCTATGTTTGAAATTGCACTAGGTATACAGTATATACCTCTACTATATGCATAATGTATCAAAATAAATGCATGCATAATCTATTAAAAATAAATCAAATATTGAAAAGGGAGGGAAAAGGATCAGATTAGCATTTACAATTACATTGATAAAAATGACTCTAGTGGAAAACACTTTTTTTTTTTAAACCAGCATGCAGATGAATGAGTAAGCGGCAGAAGTTATTTTTGATTGCAGAATCATGTGTTCGGTGTTTCTGCAGCTTTTTGTCCCTCCGTACCAGCCAATGTGGAATCCATAGTCTTGTAACTGAGAACCTGCAATCTGTGTCCTGGTGGGTATGGTAGGGAGGCACCACTAATACCAGCCATATCACTGCACAGGCGGAAAGTAGCCAAGAGGCTGGAAACATAAGGTTAGATATTTACTTCATTAACTTATTTGCATTGACGCAATTACCTCACGAAGGAAGATGCTTCAAGAGCTGGGACAAAGCATAGGGCAGTCTGTTCCTTTCACTGGAATGAGAAAATGTCCTTATCAGGAGTATTAGAGCCACACGAAGGAGTTCTTGCACCTTTTATGGCAAGTCATGCAATCTGAGAACTGATTGGTGTGAACAGAAGAATTACAGGGTCAAAAATCCAAGAATAGTTGATTGTCCAACTGAAAACAAAACCCTTTCCTCTGATTCATAAAGTTTCAGGTTCAAGTGGCTGGTGAGCCGGCTTACCTTGAAGAGGGGC
Source organism: Rhinatrema bivittatum (assembly GCF_901001135.1). Classification (NCBI taxonomy): domain Eukaryota; kingdom Metazoa; phylum Chordata; class Amphibia; order Gymnophiona; family Rhinatrematidae; genus Rhinatrema; species Rhinatrema bivittatum. The sequence goes on along the minus strand of NC_042628.1, from coordinate 23,763,557 downwards.
CTTTACGGCATAAGGGACAGCATCTATTTTGTGCCATCAGCAACAGATGGCGTGACAGCATTTCATTTCTGCTGATGATTGTATCGGAGGAATGGATGCACCATAATTGTGTGCTGCTTCTAGGCTGAGCTGAATAGTTTCAGCGCCTCAAACTGACATGGCTAGTTTGTGACACAACTGTCTAATAAGACATATGGAGATGCATCAGAAAACATCTCCTAACCTTTATTTGGCTAAGGCAGAGTTAGCAAGCAAGTCTAACAATGGGGACTATAGATATAAACCCCAAGTGATTTCATTGGAGGGAACTGGGTACATGTGAAATAATTTACAGGAGAAAGTCTTTAATTTTGAGAGGTGATTCCACCGGCGATTGTATGTACGCATCATCTAATCAGAATTTTAAAAACCATTATCTAAGTGAGGATAATGATTATATAAACAACACAGGTGATTGATGGGTTATTCTATGGAGTTGGCCTGCGTTCTTGTGATCACTAATTCTCAAGTCTGTGTGTGGCATAAGCTTCCGCGTGGCTTTTCTAAGAGCAGACTGGGTTAATCCGCTGAGAAGTGCATGTCACTGCTCGAAGATACAGGAGAACAGGTGCTAATACGCCCAGTAACACACAATTGGCTACGGGGTCGTGGCGACAGACTGCCAGGGAGCAGACAGGTTTGTCAGAACGAATTACTGAAGGTAGAGCCAGGGAGATCAGAGAAATCGATCTGCATCGTTGCTGTCTCTGCTCCTCTTGTCAGGGTCCGTCTGGAAAAGATGTTTCCATCCATGTGAGAGGGTTAATGGGTTCCATCCTAACTTCAGATGAGCAATTTACCTCCAGTTTGCTCTGCTGGATGCCCATGACTAAGAGTGCTTCCCCTATTATTTGGACAGAAAAATGGGTCTGATTTACTATGTTCTCATTAATAATAATCTGGCAGGTAACTTGGTTAGAGGGCAGACAAGTCTTCTAGTTCACTTCCTTGCAGCAGATTGAAGAGAGAACAGATAAAATCTGTGTCATTTTCAGTCTGCTAATTAATCTCTAGCCCACTTGATACACTTGTACTCTGCTGGCATTATATTGTTAATGGAGTGCTCTTATGTTCAACAAATCCTCTCTGACTTTGAGGTCTGTAAACTAACAATGATATACTGTACCGGTACATCCAGAAAGAAAGTCATTTAGTACAAGAACTGGTAACAAAGCAATCTTTATCGACAACTTTAATATACCCATCCTTAGGCTTTACAGATAAGGAGGGATGTCAGTCTTATAAAGTGCACAATTATTAGTTCTATCCAGGCATATCATGGCTATGAATATCAGCACAATGTTTGCTTTAGTTCCATGGGTAAAACAGTATATCCAGCATTGCTCTCTGCTTCAACGGCAGGGGGGAAAGAGGCAAAGAGGATTTATATTCAGGCAACAAATAAGTATGGGTGTAGCTTGCTTGTTACGGCGGTTACTACCCCTAACTAATTAAGCTAGATATTTCACTTAGATGCAGCTCCAGCACTGCTCTCTACATCAATGGTGGGGGTAGAAGGTAACTAGAACCAAAAAGTTACTAATAAGGGCCAAGAGTAACAGATAAGTATCAGAAAAAAAAATAAGTGTGAAAGCTTGCTGGGCAGACTGGATGGGCCGTTTGGTCTTCTTCTGCCATCATTTCTATGTTTCTATAACAGTATTTTACATGTAGAAACGGGCTTTTAGAAAAATGTCAGGAGGATAGTCATGAAATATTGAATTTCCCATGATACACTGCTGGTAGGATCATAGCCTATGATGTAGACTTTCCTGTAAAATTCAGCTGAAATACATTCTAAGCTATCAGTTATTTTTGTAGTTCTACTTATTGTCTGTTACAATATTTCCTCTATTAAAAAAAAAAAAAAAAAAAAAAAAAGGTAAGAAAAAAACAATGCAAGTATTTACTAATGCAGGATGGGGTTGGGCTCCACAGGCAGTCGCAGGTTCTCTTCTTTGGTCACCGGTGGCCAGCAAGGCCTTTCCTATTCTTCCATTGCTGGCAGGGCCTCTCCTTATGTTTTGCCGGTGGCCGCTAGGCCCTCTTCTCTTCTTCAGCTGCCGGCGGGTTGGGCTCTGCTGGTGGCCGGCAGGGCACAGTCTTATGTTTGGGATCACTGTGTGCCAGCCTGCCGCCCCCCTCTGAGCCACCGCCCTGTGCAAATGCAGAGTGGTCCCGCTGGCCCCTTGTGCAATTTCACCTTGAAATTCAATGTAACGTCTGTGGCAGATAAGATACCCACATACTTTGCCCCAATGCAGGCGGTTACAGAATTACCCCCTTTATGTAGAAGGAAACCTCACTATACTTCCATTGTAAACCAGTAAGCCTTGTGAATGGCAGTAGGGTTGTGCTCTCCATCACACATGGAAATAATTTTACTAATTAGGGTTTCATGTACCTTTAACAGTTTACCTTATTACGGTGCAGGTTTTCTCCCAAAGTTTATCTACACTCAGCATCTAGTCCTGTGGGCTGTCTGGAAGTAACATTTTAAATAAGAACAAGTGCTAATGATCCAGATGTGCACTGGATGCAACAGATGTAATGAGAATTTAAAGAACACCACAAGACAAAAATGTGGTGATTTTTTTTTTTCCTTATTTGATCTACAGTGCCATGAGCCTTCATTTGCAACTACCTGAATTTGTTTTCTGTATTATATATCCCCTTCCCAGCTCACTTAGCTTAGTCACCGCAGCAACGATCCTCTGCTGGGGGCCATGCACCAGGTGCTTTTTCTGGCACCGTGCAATCAGGGGCCCTAAATCCAGCCACTAGGTGTCACCATTGTGCAGTGACTGGGTCTTCCTCCCTGCAGGGGCCATGAACACTAACTGTACAATTAACAGCCTTGTCCAACCCAAGGAGTGGAGGATCTGATCCAGGAAAAGAACCCACGACCTCTGTATGGCAACGTGCAGCACTGCCGTCAAGCCATGGGGCCAGACCCACAGTGAATGTTTGAAGTCACTTTTACTGCTAGTTGAGTTACTGCACTGATGGTTTGGTGTATGATTTGCAAGAGGTAATGTTAGTGGTCTAGTGCTTTTGCTTTTTATTTTTCACAGTGATTTCTTGATTTGAAGAAATCCTTGATTAAAACAAAATGTACCTCAAGGAACTTCTACAGTTGGGTTCTTCTATTATTCTATCATAAACAGTGAAGTCATCAGTAGCCCATTGCGCAGGCCCAGGGATCCCTGTGATCAACATCTTCTGCACATTCCCATGCCAAGGCTGTATCTATGCAGGCATTTATTTATTACCTGCTTTTTTTTTAATATGGAATTCACTCAAGGTGAGGTACAACATATTGGAAAACATCATAGCAGTCACTTGAGTGGTAGATATATCAGCTTAACAGGTCCAGTCTGAAATCCATGAACAGTAAGGACTGAACTTGAAATGAAAAAATGTCATCACAGCAAGACAATAGCTTAAAGTAGCAAGACCTAGGTACTCATGGTGCCAGGTAGTTTAAGGTGCTCGGGAATGGTGCATGTGGTTAGTCATTTTAGGTCATGGAGGAAAGTCAGGTTTCCAGGGTGGTAGTAGTTATGGGTCTTACCATTAAAAGCCTGGTGGAAAACCCCAAGCTTTTGCTTGGTCCCTGAAGAGGGAGTAGTCCTGTGATTGGCAAAGCTCTTTTGGGAGAGAGTTCCAGAGGGCAGGTGCAGCTCCTGAGAAAGTTAGTCACCGGGTATCCATTTATTTTTTATTTCTTTTGTTGAAGGAGGGATTAAGGAGGCTCGTCTAAGTGAAGATCCCATAGGTCTGGAAGGCATGTAGAAGGCCAGCCTCTCTCTCAGGTAACTTGGTCTCTTTTCTCTTAGAGTCTTGAGTTTGTTCTATAGGAGATTGGTAGCCACTGTAGCGTTTGTATGATGGGTGAAATTACGGTAAGATGGTTTGCATCTCTCTATCATTCATGCAGAGTAGTTTTGTATTAGCTGGAGTTTTATGATGGGTCTATTTTGGTAGTCCTTTATAAAGTGTGTTACACTGGTTTAGCCATGAGGTTAGTTACCATGGCATGAACTACTGTGGGTAGGTTTGCCTTTTCAGTAAGAGATGGAGTTTTCGTAGTTTAGTTAATTGGAAGAGGCAGCTCTATATGCTAAGGAAACCAAATATTAAACAAATTGGAGCTGCCCGTGGCAAAATTTCAGCTTTCCTTGGGTAGCTCCATTTTACTGACATACTTGATTGAAATTATTAAGATGGATGCCAGTTTCTGCAGGAAAAAAACATAACTTCACACAACTGCTTTTGGGTCTGATCTTGTTTCACCAGTGAGGAAATTAATCAGAACTTGGAAGACTAAGATGCTCTGATTTGCCAACTTTCTGCAATGCCTGACATGCAATACAGTTCAGTTATCTGAACATCGTTTGAACTGAACACTCTGCTAATGTGCGATCGCCAAGATTTCCAGCTGCAGTTCCTTACAGAAAATTAGAACAGAGGAACACGGTCGTGATCTTGATTGTTGCAGATACAAGTGCAGTCGCGAGGCTGCTGAGCAGGGGGTTTCGAGAGGGGGATGCGTGGAAGCGCACCCCTTCTTGAATTATTTTATGAAAACAGAGTCGAGTGGAACAAAGTCAATGAGCCGCTTTTCCTGGTTTTGGGAGCTCACAAGAGCAGGAAATGTAAAGGTGAGAATTGTTAGCCACCAATAAAAATGTGAGATCTAGAACATGTCTCCATCAAGGAATATTTTGCAGGACGAGATTTCAAAGAGGAATCGTAAGAAGTATCAGTCCAGAAGAACCACTTCTTTTTTTTTCTAGCTTGCAGTGGATTCCAGGAAGCCTGAAAGCAGGAGGGGATGAGGGAACAAGAGGAAAGGAGGGACTGAATTAGGGATCAGAGAGCTTAACCTTTGCTTTTTCTCTATTCTCTGTTTGCTCCAGGCCCCTCTGCCTCCCTCACCTCCCTGTTATTCTTGGAATCCTGCCTGGGAGGGGCTGGGGCAGTCCTCTCCTGCCTGAGGTTTGGTCAATAGAGTCATCAGGACAGGGTCCTATGTGCTCATGCAATGGACACACTGTATGCTATAGGTAAAAGAGGCCCTGCCGATGACGTCCATTTTACCCCCATTCCAGTCCTGATGCCCCTGATAGAGAAGATGATTATTTCTTTGCTACATGTATTTTTGAAGTAAAGGTGGAATATAAATCAAATAGGTACTGTACCATGTAAAGGGTACAGCCATTTTTTGAAAGAAAAATAAACTGGTATTGAATAAAGTGGTTATGCCCTAGCTTCAGTGATGGGCTGGAGGGTTCTTGGAAGCCTGTTTGTTGAATTATTGCATGAAAATAAAGTTTCAATGAGTGGAGCAGAAGAAGTGAAAGCCCTTTGATAAATTCAGTAGTACATACATGGCTATTGGGCTTCGAGTTGCATTGTGATTCATTTAGCTTTAGCACATACTTGCTATGTCTCACGTTACAGAGCAGGCTGAAGATGATGTGGCCTAGGTGTTTGTCCCATGAAAGGAGGTTGGGATACAGAAAGCATGACTGATTCATGCTATGCTTCTTCCTCGCAGCTCCTGAATGCAGTTGCATTCTGCGTTGGTTGAAAAATCAATGGAGATTGAGAGAAAGCAGAATGAGCTGCAAAACCCACTTAAAGGAAATTTTTTTTGATGGGATTAAAGTCTTAAGAGCTCATAAACTTGCATCCAATTAGCAAAAGCAGCGCTTTTCTTTTTCTTAAAGCTAGGCTGAACTCTTCCTATATCCAGCTAAGCAGTGTCAGACAGCCAGTAGAATTTTGACTGTCTAGCAAAGAGGATTAACCTTACACTGCACTGATTACAGGTTTTAAACTCCTACCCAATATTGTTACATCATTTAAATAAGCATTCCTTTAAAGAATGACTTTATATTATTTTTTTATAGAAGTTAAGAACATTTCTAAATAGGGCTACCACATATCCTAACGCATTATTTCCAAATCGGAGCTCTGTGGATCCTTAGATGTCCAAGAGACCATCACTTTGGGGTCCTCCGGAAGGGAAACAACCAAGGTGCAGCTGCTGAGAAAATGAGAAGGCTGAACTCACCTCCAAGGAGCTCTGTTTTAAGACTACACCTGCCTGATCCCACCCGGAGAGCAGAAGAGGAAGGCTGTGGCCTCGCTGAGCTCAAACCGGCTCGGAGAGGAGGAGGGGGGAAAAGTGTGACTGAGCGCTGCCATGCTGAGAAGAGGGGGAGGAGAAGCACGCTTCCACCAGTACCTTCAACAGCCACTGCTCCACATGATCAGAGGAGGAGACAAGCATGGTGACTACCCTGACAAGCATTTTTGGCCACTGCCGCATGTGCTGTGGCTACCCTACTGGCTTGATAGTGAGGGAGAAAAATGAGTAGTATGAGCATGAAAGAGGGCAGGAGGGAGAGGGAAAGGGGGGGGGGGGGTGGTTAACACTCAGGAAAGGCTGGAGTAAGCAGAAGGAAGAACACTTAGGAAGGGCCAAAGGGTGGGGGGAAGCAGGACAGAAGGAAAGGCACTTGAGAAGGTAGGAGGGTGAGAAATCTAGGAAGGGGTCAAAGGGGAGGGCAAGAGGGTAGAGAACCTGAGAAATGCTATGGGTGGAGGGAAGCAGGACAGAAGAGAAACCACTAGGAAAGGGACCATGGGGTAGGGCAACACAAAGAGGCCAAGACAGAAGGGAAGGAGGGAGGAAGGATTGCAGATGGAAGAGTACTCAGGAAGTAGCTATGAGGGAGAAGAACAGGAGGGAGGGAGAACCAGAGAAGGAGTCAGAAGGTAGAACACTTAGGAAGGGGTCATGTGTGGAGAGAGGTAGTGTAGGAGGAGCCATAGTGAGGGGGTGGGGAAGGTAGGTGAGAAACACTCATGAAGTGGTTATTGGGGTAGGGGCGAGCACATTTCAAATCAGTAAATATTCCTTATTTTATTTTTATGCTTTACAAATGATTCTGGAGGTGCTTATTTGTTACATGAATCAGTTTTCCATATGGCAGCTAACTGCATATAAACATTAAAGAAAAATGTGTGTGTGTGTGGTGGTGGGGGGGGGGGGGGGGGGGTGTCTGTGAAATTGTTAAAGGTTGAAAATGGGTCCATGCTCCAAAAGGGTGGGAGAACCCCTGTCCAATCACATCCGGGTTCTTTAAGTAAATTTTTAAAATAGCTTTCCACAACAATTATTTTTTAAATTGTATTTAATTTTAATTTTTTTTTGTGTGTGAGCTCATATGATAGCAGGAAGGTTTAGTGGTCATACCCTGCCTTTTGTATCGTTTCTTTTCTATTAGTGCTCACTAGTATTTTTAGCATGCACTAAATTAAAATAGTGCACAATGTCTGGGATTTAGTGCGCACTAAAACAAAAGAAAAAGAAAACCAAAAACTATTAGGCTGCACCCCCACCCCTAAGATTTAGTACTCTGTGCTGAAACAGCAGGATGAGCCCCTCACCCCATCACAAAGTGGGCAGTTATGAAAGTACTCTTGCCACATATCATTTCTGACAGCTCAGTCAATGCCCCTCTCAAAAAAAAAAAAATGCATTCTCTGCTTCCAGATCAGGCACAACACCCCACATTTGCTCCCCATATTGTGGGTCCCACGAGGTTAACAAGTTTTCATGAGATCGGTCAAGTTTTAAGTTGACTGTGCCCTCAACTTGCTTTATTAAAAAAAAAAAAATAATAAAATTTGCTAAGATTGCTTCAATTGGAGCACCAAGGAAACATGACTTCAAAAGTATATACAGATGATTACATGTTATCCTTTGAAATAACAGACAATATAATATCAAAACCTAAAACTATCAGATGTTATGTTATCCAACAATCTACATTTTCCACTTTTTTTTATCCCCCCAGACATTAACCATTCAGTCACTCTCGGCCATTCACACTAACCACGCGCACACAGCAATCTGTCGCCTCTCACACAACCCAGGTTGTGCCTTATATACAGTAGGTCTACACAGCACCATATGTTATGTCTGTCAAAAGTTATAATTTTCCTCCAATACTGAATATACCTGTCATGTTTATTGGTCTTTTTGCTATTTTGCTTCTCAGTAAATTTCAGTTTTTCCACTGTTGGACAGTTTTTCATTAATATTTTCCGGCTCAAGAGAGTAGGGCGTTCATCTCCCTACCAAGACAGCAGATTGTTTTATCATGCCAGTACCAAGGCATTGTTCCCAAATCTTCACCCTCTCCCTTCTTCTAGGTAGTCTTTGATCCCTGTTCAAAATCCCAAAATAGATCGGTTTATTAGACCGTGCTACCAACCAGTTCAATATTTTATCCAAACAATTCAGTATTTTGCTCCAGAAGGAGCTTAGTCTATGACCACTGGTAAACGTGATATAACGCTCCTGGCAAATAATTACCTTTTTCACATAAATCCGATTCCCAATGGTTTATTTTGGCTCCCCAAACTCCAGAGAGATCTATTCTGTGAAGTAATTTAAAATTGTATCTCTCCCATATTAACTGAGGTCAATGCTTTAGTAAGCAATGTAAACACTGCTGGAACTCTTCAGATACAATTTCCTCTCCAAAGTCTGCACTCCACAAGTCAGGCACTCCTTGAAAGTAATTACTAATCATACTTTCTATTAGCATCCCATACCACATGGATATTTTATTATGTTTACAAGTGGTATCCCATAATGATTCTTTAACTTCATTGCTTGTAACATGCTGCAAATTATCTAGAACACATGGCATACAATAATGATGAGCTTGTAGGTAGGCAAAAAAAAAAAATGGAGTATTTGGAATGTTATATTTATTTCTCAGTTGCAATAACAAGACAGTTCTCTGTTTCATGAACCAAATGGTCTACATTGTTAAGTCCCTTTTCCTCCCATTTCTGAAACGGGGATCTCTCTAAACCTACTGGATTGTCTGTATTGTCCTAAAAAGACAAATGGGGAAAAATGACAATTTTAAGCCTCCACCATCTCCTACATTTTACTGGTGAAAAATCTTCATTGGGATGGTCGTGTTAGTCTAGTGTAGCAAAAATGACAAGAGATGGGTGGCACCTTACAGACGAATCAATTTATTGAAGCATGAACTTTTGAGGACAGAGTTCACTTCATCATGCATCTGATGAAGTGGACTCTGTCCTTGAAAGCTCATACCTCAATAAATCGTTTTGTAAGAAATTCACCAATTGAATGGGATCCAAAATTACTTATTGGACTCCTTGATATTTAAGAATATACTTACAGGGAAATCTCAGTACAAATGACCCAACCAAGGCTAAAACCCTTGGCTTCTTCAAAAGAAAATATTCTGGTATTTTATAACTATTCCTTGCATTAGGATCTTTTTGGGCATCTGCCTTTCTTGTTGGTGATACTGAGAGAAGCACCAGTTTCTACCTTCATCCCGAGTGAAGGCTGTGGTATCAACTGAGGAACATTTGAAAAGGGAACATAAAAGGTGTTTATGGGGGAGTGGAAATATTTAAGGCAGTCTTTCAACACAGCCAACCAAAAATCAGCTGCAGCATATTCAGATGCTTGGCCTCTGAGACACACACGTGCTATGTTCTTTGGGATTTTAATTTAGTAAAAAAAAAAAAAATTACATTTTTAGATGTTTCTATCACATCTGAGTCACAAATTATTTGTTTACCTTCAGCATCACCTCCTTTGTACATGGGAAGCCTGATTCCATGTCAAATTACCATGCAGTTTAATTTCAGGATCAGAAAAATGTTGACATTCTATTAAAGAACTCTGCAGGTCTGCATTCAAACAGTGCTGTTTAATTGCAGCATCCAATTTGGCAGTGAAAATACATGCAGAATGGATATCTTCAAGTTTTAGGTCAGTCTGTGTGTGCATGTGTCCTCTTAATTTTTGTTTGTGCTGTCTTCTCCACGCTAAATTTTAGGGCATGTTGGGGGTGGGGAGAGGGGACATGAGGACTCTGAAGGAGTGTTTTATTTGTTCAGATTTATACATTTTCATGAATGACAGATATATGTGCACGCATCATGGAAAGTGGGCTCCATTGGTTCTGCATGGAACCTCTTGTTTCCTGAGATGCAGTGCACTTAGGAACAGTCTTGCAATACTAAGTTAGAAGAGAGTAAGTAACATGAAATGTCCCAGCCTCTTTTTGTTCACCCAAATCTCTTCTCTGTGGTTAGTAGTCTGAAGACCCAGGATGCAATGGATACATGGATTTTGGTCTTCCTTAGCTGTTCGCATAAACCTTGATACTCCTTGGGGGAAGACCATTGGACCTCATATGAGTGGGTTGACCCTGGAAGACTTCAGTCTTTGACCAGCGGTATTTTATTCAGTTTCAGAAGATAGCTCCAATTGCTGAATCTGACTTTTGTATTAAAATTCCACCTAAGTGACTTTCGTTAAACTTTATGGGGTAAATTCTCAGTAGGGCATCTTAGTGGCGCTCTATGTGCCTACTTTTGTGTCTGCAGATATCGAGCCGGCATTCATACACAAGCTACCTGCATGCTTTTTGCTTGAGTATCCACTTGACTTGCAGCTAAGAGTACACGTGGACACTTTCACCCTCTCAAACAATAGTGTAAAGTGTACGCATCTGCGACATGTGTACATTTCTTTTTTAAAACTTTACACGTAGTTCCCGACCAAGTTATGCTCGCAGGAACACCTCCGTTTTACCCCATCTAAAAGCATGCATGTTGTGAAAGTAGCCACACTCTCTTAGTAGTTTGCAAATCCACTTATTTATTTTCAGTTTAGCTCTTGGCACGTTATATTCAGCTACAGTATATATTTCCCGATAGACAGATTCAGCCATTCTACTCACACAAGCTCCTAATCCTCCACAACCTTTGAAAGTTTAGACCTTTGTACTTGGTTACAGTTTCTTTTTAGTTTTATTAATCTACTGTAAAAATATCAATATTTTAGATTTTACTAATAGTACTGTTACATTTTTGTTGAGATAAGCCTCTGTATAGTGGTAGGATCGATGGGGAGGCTTTTATTATCCAGCATTGCAGCCTAAAGGAGTATAAAGCGGGGGCAAATCCAGTCCTGAAGAGCCACAGACAGGTCTGGTTTTCAGGAGAGATTTGCATACAGTGGAAGCAATGCACGCAGATCTCTCTCATGCATATTCATTGTGGAGATCCTGAAAACCAGACCTGCTTTTGTGGCTCTTGAGGACTGGAGGTGGGCACCACTGAAACTTTGCCCTGCTTGCTGTCCCTCTGAACCCTACCCCTACAATAAGAAATGCACTGCATACCCCAGTGATAACATTTAACCCTTATGTATGTCAAAGGTTACACATATGTGGTTTCACTGTACTTTTTTTAACCAATCATCAGATAGAATATGTAATAGGTTTCATAGAACTTATTTTGCTATGAAAACAAATACTAAATCTTTAGGACATAAATAAAAACATGTAGTCTATTTTTTAACTCTTATATTCCAGAAGTAGATTTACTATTCTGTTTTGTATCTCTCTCTTATAATCAACCTAAATTATGAACATTTCAAAAACTTTATTTAACAGCTAATAATAACAGGGAAGCATGCAAGAATAAACCAGGTCAAAAATCACTGCTCAGTTTCATAACCTTTTACTGTGGGATCCCATCCCGTGCGGAAACGATCTCATGCCTATTTAAAAACAGGAGACAACACTCATTTATTTCCAGCATACCTATGACAAGATGATACATTGAAATGCATTTTGTTGAGAAAGTTTGAAAGTAATATGATCTAAATTAGGACGTGTGGTATAAATGGCTTGCTTCAAGTTGCTATTCCCTGTCCTGGGGGGGACACCCAGCCAGTTGGGTTTTCAGGATCGCTGCAATGAATATGCTTAAAAGAGATTTTGCATACAATGTGGAGTCAGTGCGTGCAAATCTATCTCATGCATATTCATTGTGGGCATACTGAAAACCCAACTGGCTGGATGCATCACTAGAACCCCTAGTTTTAACCTATTCCAGGGCTTTCCAAACTTGTCCTAGTGATCCCATGTTTTGTTTTTTAATAGGAGATCTACAATAAATATGTATGAGACAAATATGCATATATTGGGCCTGGATGTAGGGTCACCAGGACAAGCTTGGGAAGCCCTGACTTACTGATAAATATACAATGTAGCAGCAATGAAGTCTTAAAAGGCGGATGATCTTTTCTCATCTGATGCTAAGGCATCAGGATCTTCAGTTCTAAATGTTTTTAGGGGCTGCTCCTTTCATCCTTTGAGGCTGGCAGCAGTTTTATTGGATCTGTTCTAAACATGTTTACCCTGGCACGTCTGATGCTCCTTCAGCTTCTTGGACGTTGCGGTATTCCCTGCCACCGCTGGGATGCTGCTGAGTCAATTCAGGAAACACCTAATTGGTTGAGACCTGTCAACAAGTCTTCAAACACTGTAGAGGCATGCTTTACATTATAATGAAGTTACTACGTTTTGTAGTGTATGCGGAATCCTAAGGGCTGATGCTCTACCCAATAAGCCCTGTTGTGGGCGACGTTAACCAATTGAAAAAGCCCTGAACAGAGGTGTTTTTCTTTGTCTCCTTCATCCCACCTTAGTGTGCCGCAGTTGATGTTTGTTTTGGGGGGTTTTTTTATGGGGGAGGGGCTACCCTCTATTTCTATGAGGCTATATTATCGTTCAGTATAAGACACTGTGAACCATTTACTATCAGTAAGAGTACTTAAGTCTAAAATCCAAATCAAATCATTTAAAAATGGGGAAAAAAAAAACCAAAAGTAAAGGGGGAGGGGGGAGTTTTTTTTTTCCAAGGCCTGGCAAAATAAGCATAATTGTACTTAACCTATATCTTCTGCTGACTCATCAGCCAAACAAAGAAGGGGAAGGGCATTTATACCCTTCTAAAATGCCACCAGAAAGCGAGTTTAAGCTTCAGCAGGCTTCTCATTCTCTCCTTTTCAGGCTGGGCCGAATTTCCCATTGGATGGCATAAGCACCTTCCTGGGGAGCCTGCTGTCTGGAGGATGCTGTGCATCTCAGGAAGGCAGCTCTTTTTTTATTACAATGTTATATGAGTGTTGAATATTTTGCTTTTAATCGGTTGTATTTTCACTTTGGGCCTTGACTGGGATTGGCGTGCGCTAAATAAAAATTGAGTTGTGTTGTACTGCATAGAACCATCGCAGGTAGAGAGTAAGCAGCCATCGATCACGGCGTATTTTTGAAGACAGAGACCCCCCATTTCCTTCCCCTCCCCCGATTGTAATTAAGCATCTTCCAGAGAGGGGACCCCCTGCTTTTGCGCTTGGAGGCTCACAAGAAATCCGCTACTGTTTAAAGGACACATCAAATTGTGATAAAATGTGCTGTACTAAGCAGCAATGTGGACTCTGCTTAAAAAAACAATTGATCCCAAATACAAAATCAGAGGTACTTGGCAAATTTATATACCATGATTTTTTATTGTAATACAAAATTTAATATATCTCTTTTCATAACCTTATAATTTAAATGGACCACATTACATACTTATATATTGTATTCCCTAAAACCATTACTAATGTCATACATTCATTACCCTACATACATACCAATCATACCTTTCATTCTCATCTAACCTCACACCTAACAACTCACATTAAAATATTAATTATATTGTCAATATTACACAATTCTTTAAATACATACTGTTAGAAACTCAATCTATTACATATGCAATTCTCATGTAACCAATTCATTATCTTCATATTATATGTTCATCCTTGTTGTAACCAATTCAATATCTTCATGTTATACATTCATCCGACGAGAGCCTCGTTTCTGGTTTGATGAGAGGATGTGCTGCTGGTTTCATTAAATGCAAAGAAAATTGTAGATAAAAGGCTGAAACCTGACACATCATTAAGTAACCCTATACTGGAGAGATTATCGATTTGATGGAGAAACGTGATTGTGATCATTCCAGTGTGGTAGTGATCCTGACAAGCTGAGATTGTTGAAACAGAATAGACCACGTTGTAACAGATATTTGTGTTGAGTGCTACAGTGATGGTGAAGTTGATATTCGATGTTGATATATGAAGATACATTAAGGGGTGAAGGTCCCTGAAGAAGCCCTGCACTTCAGGGTGAAATGAGGCTCTCGTCGGATGAATGTATAACATGAAGATATTGAATTTGTTACAACAAGGATGAACATATAATATGAAGATAATGAATTGGTTACAACAATATTCTGTAACATGAGAATTGCATATGTAATAGATTGAGTTTCTAACAGTTTGTATTTAAAGAATTGTGTAATTGACAATATAATTAATATTTTAATGTGAGTTGTTGGGTGTGAGGTTAGATGAGAATGAAAGGTTGGATTGGTATGTATGTAGTTTAATGAATGTATGACATTAGTAATGGTTTTTAGGGAATACAATATATAAGTATGTAATGTGGTCTATTTAAATTATAAGGGTTATGAAAAGAGATATATTAAATTTTGTATTACAATAAAAAAAATAGTGGCATATAAATTTGCCGAGAACCTCTGATTTTGTAGTTGGGATTAATTGGTTTTCAGAGGAAATGCACATATTTTTCTGACCTTAAAAAAACAATTGATGCAGTATTCTGGTTAGTAGTGCCAGCTTGGGAAAAGGCGGTCTATCTGGCAACAGAAAAGTTCATGTTTAACCACTGTGTTGCTCAACTTTCGAGAGAAGAATTCCAATTTTACTTGGCCAGTTTTTTTCTTTTTGTCAGTTTGATGATACACAGCCTGTTTATCGTTTTCTGTTCCAAAGTAAAGACTTTATTAAAACTCCATGTATCATGAGCAGTACAGTAGAAGGAATTTTGAATTGTAGTTTCAGTTTCATGAACTGAGACTTACCAACTCCTCCCACTTACATGAACATAAAAAAAAAAAAAAAATATTACCACTTCCATCTCAAAAGTTCCCCACATTATTCAAAAGGAAGACTAGAACATTTCTTGCATAAGAGTTTTCAACTGTTAGCAGTGGATGCCAAACCCGGCTTGTGCTAACGGATGAGGCTATTTTATAACATACATGCATGCATGAAATAAAATAAGCTGTACATGTACGTGCAATTTTATATGGTCACGTGCATGTGCGGGCAAATGCTGCCTCTACCGCATAAGTGGGGGGATTTTGGTACATACGTACGCTGACTCAATTACCAGTTTGTCCAGTCCATTCCCAGTTTGCCCAGTTACAGAATAAGACTTCCTAACACCTCCCCCCCCAGTAATAAACTTCCCTTTTATCCTTTTAGCTCCAACCCTTATAACATCGCTAACTTGCCTCTGGTTTTTTTTGTTTTATTAGTTCCACGCCATCCACAGCAGGAGTAAAGTTATGCAGATAGGGACCCTGGTGCTTGCTGGTGCACATAAATACATGCTGGTTTCATTCATATTTCCTGGAATTCCCAACCAAGGCCATGATCTTTTATTGAAAAAGAAATTTTTCCATGTGTACTCGCTGTGTGTTTTAAATCCGTGCAGCGCGTGCCGGCCTGACTTCTGCGCGTATTGCCTGGCTTCGGCGCACATAGGGCTTTTAAAATTTGCCTTTATGTCTTTATTCAACAACAAATAAATTTGTCTTTTTTAAGACTTCCAGAATAAAGATGAATTGTGTGAACATTAAGCAGTATTGAGGTAGATTGAAGATATTCATCCATTTTCTGACTTATTTAGAAAACCTTTATGTACCACTTGATGCAATGAAGGTAGATCCAAGTGGTTTACAATGTTAAACATACTTAATAAAAAATACTACATGACCACAATGAAATAACACAAGTTAAATGAAAGTAAAATACAGCATAAGCAAGGGAATTATATTAATAAAATAAATTAAGTAAAAGCAAGCTTGAATAAATACGTTTTTAACTGTTTCTTGAATTCTTTGTTAGTAGGAATTAATCTAAGATTATTTGGAAGAGAGTTGCACAGAGAAGGGTCTGCAACTGAAAAGGCTTGACATCGAGTAAGGTCTAATCTGGCGAGGCAAACAGCAGGAACTGCTAATAAACATTTATCGGATTCGGAAGATCGTAGTTGTCTTGAAAGTTGATAAATCCGAAGTAAGTGCACTGCCATATAGTAGAGGGGTTATGGATTAGGTTTTGGATGAGAGAGAAATTTGTATTGAATATGAAAGGAAACAGGGAGCCAACGTAGAGCAAACAGTACTGGGGAGATTTGTTCTCTAGTTTTTGAGTGGGTCCGGTTAAGCACTGTGCAATGTGCCCTTCTTCTGGTAGCCTCCCACTCACCAAATGTGTTCTTGCTTGGCTCAAGGAAAGTACCCTGCCCACAAGTTGGTAGATTTTATGGATATTAAGACTCCATACAACTCGAGGGTTACACAGTGCCTAGAAATGTTCCTACTACCCAAATACAAAAGAAATGTTGGAGTTGTCAATCAGTTACAGGACAGAGCTAACAAATTAAAGTTTATTAACAAATAGCAAGAACAGTGAACAGAAAAAAATATGTAATTTGCAAAAAGCAATAGGTAAAATAACAAGGACACTTTTCACTTGTACTTAGTGTTTGGGGAGATTCAGGAGAGGCTGTTCTCACAGGGATGTGTAGATCTGGGACAGAGCCTTGGCACAGATCTGGTTCTTCTGCACTCCCACCCAAGACTGAAATTTTCTGGCAAATTCTGACCTAGGTCACTCTCTGTAACCATTGAAAGCCCAAGGCACTGGCTTCCTGACCAATAGCAAGTCAGAATCTTACAATATTATGACACCTTGTGGAAAATGAGGGTGTAAGCATTCCAAGCCTCACTTTATGGTACTTGGTGTGTTAAGCTGTTCAGTCCTAGTTGCTAGAAATTGCAGAGCACAGGAAAAGTTAGACTGCCTGTCCATTCAAGGATTACAAGGAAAAGGAAGGTTTACCATAGAAACAAAAAGATCTCCGTGCAAAATAAGATCCCCATTTCACGCCAAAAACATTTATTATTTTAATATAAGGACACTTTTTTTCCCCCCCTCTGTCAGGCATTGCAGAAGAAACATCTCTCTCATTATAGCCCTAAAGCATAATTTATTACTCACTTCTAGTAACTTTCACTATGGCCTGGAAGAACCATTTATTCCAGGTCCTGCATTCTTTGCTTTCTCTTGCCTGTCTTGAATATCTTCAACTTCCTTTTTCACTCATTATCCACGGTTCCAACTCCAGCTGTGTTTTCACTCACTGTAGGCCCTATTTAAGATACTGAGGACTGTGGAATGTGATGACACACCAACTCTCACGGATGGCTTTCTCATTGGTATGTTATCCCCACATTGCATCAGAAATAAGTTCACTTCACTCAAATTCTTTTTCACCTCTGGGGGATGAACACTAGACAAACCCTCATAAAAAAATGTCATGAAATAGATATTCAGGAGAGATTTGGCAAACAGCTCCCTCCCCCCCCCCCCCCCCACACACACACAGAATTGGCAGATTTTGAAATAATGTTCCTGAGATTACACAGGAGGAGAAGCCACCATGAATGCTCTATTAATGCCTCCATTCTGTTCACACACCTCCGCCTGCAAACATCCATTCACCCAAATATATATACACACATTTTATTTGACTCTGAAAGCCATCAGGCACAAATGTGTTAACTTCTACCCCAGGCTGGAATAAACCCAGGGCAGAGCACTTCTGCAGCCATATGGCTCCCCTTCCACCCTATGAGAGCAATTTTAACAACCTTCTGCTAAAGTTTTCCATGCAAAAGTCGCTTTTAAAGGGCTAGTGCCGTTTCTCCTGCCTGTTGGATCACCTGTGATTCTGGGAATTTACAGATCAATTTTCATAAACCCATTGAGTGCTAAGACAACCAGATAATTTTATCTGGTTATCTTGTCAGATTTTCAGACAAACTTAAACCACAAGGTTTACAGCTGAAAGTTGGATTGAAGTTTATCCTGCTAAATTTAGGTCGGCTTTTTTGTGCGAATGGAGTTGTGCCACTAAATTTAGCCAGTTAGCATCGAAAATATACACTAACCGCAAAGTTGCAAATATGTCCCAGGAGTACCTCTGGCCTGATTCATTTTCTGATCAGCTAAGCTTGGGCACCTTGTGATTTTTGTGTGCACAAATTCAGCCAGGCAGGGAAGGGGAGTTTTAATTCAGCTGGATTTATTTGGATAACTTCCAAAATTAACAAAATAAATCATTTGAAAATTGACTCTTTAATGCAATGCTGTTTTTGCTCAATGTCTCAGAAAGAAAACCCTCTGAAGGTTAACGTAATCAAAGAGTAATCAGTAATCTTTATTTCTAGTAAAAATATAATTAATCAGTTACAAATTACTGATTACTTTCTCAGAAAAGTAATCAGTTTTAGATTATTTTCAAAAGTAACATTATCAACCCTACATATGTGTGTGTGTGTGTGTGTGTGTGTGTGTGTGTGTGTGTGTGAAGGGATAAAATAATAAATGTTGGGGGTATTTTACTTTTTTTTGGGGGGGGGGGGGTGAGGCTCCTTGTGTCTCTTGTCCACGCTACTGAGATATAAGGCTGGCCTGGGTGTGAAGCTGGAGCCGATGGCTGCTTCAACAATTTTACTTTTGTCTCCTGTCATGGCTTGATCAGCTGTTGGGGGACCATGTCAGAGAGAGAGAGGGAGAATTGGGAGAAGAGCAGTGGGAAGCACAGGGTTGTAGCGCTGCGGAGGTCACCACTCTCAGCAGAGGAAGAGGTGGTCATCATGGCGAGGGCCATTCGGATATCTCCCAGTGGTACTACGAAGGGTTTGTTGAGTCCCATGGCGAACCCGGAAGCAATGGGTGTCTCTGGGAGAAGAGGGTGCCATGCTATAATTGGTCCTGGCTGAAATTGAAGCTCCTGGAGGTTAGGAAATGCTCAGGATCAGAGTTCCCATGGGGAAAAAAAGAAACGGAGAGAGGCAGCTGAAAGCTGACTGCAGGGCAGGCATGTTGGGAAGGTTTGGTGATCTCAGGACAGTGAGGGCTGTGAAAAATAAAAGCTAAAAATTACCAGCAACTTGGGCTGGAAGTGCCCAATTGAGGCAGATCAGGGTTCATTCTGAAGCTCTTGAAGAGCTCTGTGAGCTGAGAATGCTTTGGAGTGATACTGGCAGGGTATAAAATCATTAGGCGTCCCATTTGACTTGACTGTTGTAGAGCTTAATGGAACATATCCAGATTGTGAAACCTCTCCCTCCACCCCGGCACATTAGGGTAATTTCAGTACATCTGATGATCCTTGTTGTGAAGATTAACATTTTAGTTTATTTTTAGGTATTTAAGTGGGAAGTCCTCCATAGTATTAAATTGGGGAAAATAATGACTGCAGCTGAAGTGAAAATGTCACTCAGTTATTTGGAAAGAAATAAACGCCAAGTGGCAAAAGGTAATTTTGAGGATGTCCTATCACATTAAGCAACTGATTTATATGGAAATTAAAGTTTTATTTTTATTAAACTTAGTCAGCTTGTTTGGTAAATTGAATTAAACAAAAAAGATGTATTTCCTTATTTAGGCTGCGTGCAGAGTAACTACAACATAAGGAGCCGTATAGCCCCTAAATAGTGAAAACCTGACAATCGTCGTGAAGGTGGGCATAGTTAGTTTAGGGGCGAGGGGGCACGAGAGAACGTGACTGCCCAGGTTGTGGGACTGATCAGCAGTCAGCAGAAGTACAGCCACTCATCCGCCCAGGGAATTTAGGGGCACACGAGTATGCAAACTGCTACCCACACAATTTAATCATTCTGATCAGAATCTGTTCAAATGAAAGGCAACAGGGAATATCACTAAAAGCACTGAATTCACGATGATGACATACACCGATTATACTTACCTTTGACGAGAGACCCTTGCATGACTGTGCCTGAAATAAGAAAAGCTTACACAAAGAAAACAGTTTTAGGGATCAGCACAAAATGCAAGACCGTAATTAATAACCAGTAAACTCATCTGATACATAAAGGTGTTTTCAAATTTCTTTATTTAATCTGAAAATCAAAATAAAGAAATGAATTCAGATTGGAAAAACAAGCTTACAATAAGATTCAGTAATTCTGTTATGGGATCTGCACCTTAAATTCAAAATGTATTTTTAAAGCTAGCATGCATATTGTATATCTCTTTTTTTTTTTAGATTACAGAAGGGTAATTTTCAATACCTGCAGAATTCAGCACATCCACGCATGGGAAGCTGTGCCTATTGTATAAAATGTGCGAAGGGAGCACATCTCTGCCCCAAAAGCACACGCGAATGTTTCAGCACGCACACATTTTTTGCTATCCCGGGGTCCGCATCGTTTACAGACTGATTCGGCTGTTAAAGTAATTATAACAGTACGACTCATTGTCTCTTTAGCGTGAATAGTTGAAAATCAGCTTCGTTAGCCGGATAACTTGTCTCTGCCAGCTACGTGCCACAAATATTCAAAAGTCAGTATTTAACCAGATAACTCCCGAGCGTTAGACTGCAGAAGAGGAACCTTCTCAGTAACCGTTCCAAGCTTCTGGAATGATTTGCCCCTGATGATCGGGGAGGAACAAGCTCTAATGATATTCCGTAAGAAATTAAAGACATGAGTGATGATCAATGAGATATGAAAAGAGCAGATGTGGTAATTTGTCTGTAATACTGGTTTACTGTACTTTACTATTTTAATATATTAACGTATTTATGATTGTACACTGCTTTGAGCAAAGCTTTAAGTCAGGAAAGCAGTTTATATAGTGCATTAAATAAATAAAGAAGCTTACAAGTTATCTAGCTAAATGCCTTTGAATATTGGCCCCTTACTTGATTTAAAAAAAAAAAAAAAATTATATTCCTTCAGCCTTCCTTTCTTCCCTCCAGGAAGCCAATTATTGTGTCCCTTTATTTGCTTATTTCTTTAAAGAATAGAAAGGGGTAGTCATTGGTTTTATTTATATAACCCTACACCAGGGGCGGTTCTATCATGAGGCAGGGTGAGGCAGTGGCCTCAGGCGGCAGAATTTTGAAGCAGCAAAAAGTGCCCCTCCAAAACACCTCTACCGCAGCCACAGCCTCACCCTGCCTCCAGAGTCAAACATGGGATCGGGCAGGGATAAACCAAACCCCCCTGCCCGATCCGCTCAGTGGCAACACACGTCCCTAACCCAGGGCAGCAGGAGTCAGGGTTAGCCCAACGTCATCTGCTGCTGTGGGGCCAGTCTCTCAGCTTTTTACCATGAGACTGGCCCCCAGCAGCAGGAGATGACGTTGGGATAAACTCGACTCCAGCTGCCGCCCACCCCACAACCGGGACCTAAGAGGAGGAGGACCCGGTAGCTGACCGCGGACCCCATCAGATTGACAGCTTGAAAAAAAAAAAAGCCTAGGTGTGTGGGTGGGTGACTGCCTGCATGTGTGTGTGGGTGGGTGACTGCCTGCATGTGTGTGCGGGTGGGTGACTGCGTGCATGTGTGTGCGGGTGGGTGACTGCCTGCATGTGTGTGCGGGTGAGTGACTGCCTGCATGTGTGTGCGGGTGGGTGACTGCCTGCATGCCTGGGGAGATGGGTAACTGCTTGTGTGTATGTTGGAGGGGACGAGAGCCTGTGTGTGTCTTATGAGAGGGTGGGTGGGTAAGAGTGTGTGTATGTATGGGTAGGTGGGTGAGGGGTGTATGTATATATGAGGGTGCTGGGGGTGGTGTGTGTTTGTATATATGAGAGGATTTTGTGTGTTTAATGTGCGTGTCTATGAAAGAGTGCCTGCACACGTGTGTGCGAGTACCTGTATAAATGTGTGTGAGAGAGGTTAAAGTTTGTGCTCCCTCCTCCAACCTATGACAATCTCAGGAAGATTGGAAAACTAAAGTTCCCAGGTATGGAGAGTGGAAGATTTTTTTTTAATTTTTTTTTTATCCTTGTTAGTTTTAAATTATTGGATGTGATGTAGCTGTTTTGAAATATTAGTATTTATTAGTATTTGGTAATATTTTCAACATTTTTATGTGTTTTTTAATTGCCTGAATTTATCAGCAGTTTTGACATTTTTATTGGTATGTTTGATGTTTTATATTTCTTGATTGTATTTGTATTGCTGACAGAGCTTGGCTTCTTGTGATTTCCAGTTCGGTTTTTGTCTGCATGTTTCAGTTTATATTTTATGATCTCTTTATTCTGTATTGGTGAGAGTCTATTTGTGTTCTGCTTGTGTGTCTGAGGCTTTAGGTATTCTGCTAGCATGTAGTTTGTGTAGGGATTTACAATAACCTGGATTTACTATGTTTTCCTAATAGGAGGTGTATTGGTGTTTAGGGCCTGATGTACTATTTGCAGTATGATTTTTTTCATAGGTTGAGTGCTGGCAGTTATATGGAAGGCTTATTATATTGGAATTGTAGTTAAATTTATTCCTGGCCTTCTATGGGCCAAGTCCACACCCAGTGCACTTTACCATAGGCCTAATACCATATGGTATCCAGTAAACAGCTGTGATTATTATGAGAAAGTTAGTTTATTAAGTCTATTAAATTATTATTATTGAAAGTGTGGGGTTTTTTTTTGCAGTGTATGCCTATATAATATATGTTGCTGTAAGTGATATTTTTACTTCAGAAGATTGTATTTGAATGTCTGTTTTCCATATGCAATATGCAGATTAGGTTGGGGAAGTTAATAAATTTTAAAATGGAAAAGAATGCATACGTTTTAATTATGTGGGGAGGGGAGGGGGAATGAGAGGCTGTAAGGTTTGTCTAGGGCATCTAATACCCTGTATATCAGCCCTAAGAGAGAGTGTGTAACACACCCACACAGACCCCCACCGTTCACCAACCTCTCACACCCCCAGGAGGCAGATCCTGGAGAAGGGTGGGAGGCAGGCAATAGGGAATGGAGAAATCCTATTTGTAGAATCGGGGGGGTGGGGCAGCCAAAGGCCACCCTGCCCCATGAAACATTTCTTTGGCACCCCCTTGGGCAAGTCACTTCCCCCTGCCCTGGCCCTCTGTGATTTCACCTGCACCGGGCCAGGGGGTGGCGATGCGCCGTTTCATCCTTCACCTCAGGCAGCAGATTGCCTTGAATCTGCTGCCTGAGGCGAAGGATGCACTATTAAATAAGATATTGGTTTATAAGTTATTGTTGAAGATAATTGGCACCGTTAAAAAAAAAAGAAAAGAAAGAGAAGCCGGTTAATAACCTGATCTTGTTAGCGATGGCACAGTCTACCTAACTGCAATTCTTTTTTAAAAATGTTTTCTATAATTCTCTAAGCAGCATGACTATTCATGCATATGTTCTCTCAAGCTTTTCATCCATTCTTTGGCCGGCACTAACACTATTGCCATCCTGAGTCTTCCCTGCAGTAGTCATAACCGCTGAAGTCACAGGTTGAGGCACATGCTTTTGCTAAGCAGCTTGTTTTGCTGGTACAGCCACTCATGTCTCAACTCCTAGATGCAGAGAAAACAACACTGCGGCTATATTTAGAAGCTCTCTGAACGGGGAGATGCAGACGCTCCCACAGTACCTTCCAAATTTCCGGCGTCAGTACCTTGACTATATTCCACTTTCCTCTCCTCCTCCTGTTCCAAGCCTGATGTGCGCCAATGAGTGGCACATTCATGCACTTCACATTATCCCTGTACATTGGAGCCCTGCTCCTGCCGACGCCATTAAAGCAAAGGTCCTGATAGGGTGATTAGGTCTTTCTAAAGTAAAAACCTCAGTGAAGCAAAACCCTCTGCTCATAAAAAAACAAACAAACAAACAATGGAACTCCTGCTAACTTGTGCTTCTTATCGATTGTTTTGATTTGATTTCAGTGGACCTTGTACTCCAGCCTCAATGTCTGTTTCATGCTCTAAAGCATTCAAAGAAAATAAATTTTTGCAAAAAAATGGAAAACATGTGCATGATCTTTATTCCACCCAGGCCTCATCGATTGCGTTAGTTTCATCCTCCCATCCCAGACTAACGACTTAACGCCTCTGTCCTGATTTAATGCAGTGAATTATTTTGTGAAAAGTACGAGTTTATTAGAACTGTTCCGTACAATAAAGCAAACCCAAGTAATCTGCCTTTGAATTTCTGTTATGAGTCATTCAGTGCATGAGCTGGTGGGAGAGCAGTGCAGCTACTGGGGCAAGTTTTTGGAGGAGAAAGATATTGGCGTAGGTCGAAGCTGGGGGAAAGTGCTAATCCAGACATTTTGAGCTGATTGCAGTAGGTGGGGATTTTTTTTTTTTTTTTTACTGCTGCAGGGTTGTTTTGTGTCATCATGGAGCACCACATGGAGACAATCTTAGGCACTTCTAGCCTTCTTTCAATCTAGCCAACTAAGTAATTTGGCCCTAGAGTATCTATACACCTCACCTGGGGGCCTGATTCACTAAACATTTTTTTGACACAGACATAGAACGGGAGAAAAGCTTTAGTAAATCAAGCTCTTGTTTTTGGTAGGGCACATTGGGGCTGAGTGCACTGTTTAACCCGTGGTTGGATGCAGGTTTTGGATGCGCAACCACAGCCCCTTATTCTGTAAGGGGATTAGCGCGTCCAAAACGTGCGTCCAAACCAATAGCGCTCATCACAGGCAAAAATGCATGAAAGCAGAACAAATAGATGGCATTGGCCTGTCACAATGCCAAAAAAAAAGTGTACAGAAAAGAAGATAATACTACTTTTCTGTATATCCTCCGACTTAATATCGTGGCAATATTAAGTCAGAGGAACCAAAAGGGTTTAAAAAAAAAAAAATTAATGAGCGTCCATTTTCCTAACCTGTGGCTGTGCACAAGTTAGGCAATCGTAAAATTGAGCATCTGGTTTCCTAACCTGCTGACAGCCACCTCTCCTGGGCGCCTGCTGCTAAGGAGGCACTAGAGGTGCGCATTTGTCCCTAGCGCCTCCTTTGCACCTCGACCCCCTCCCCCCCTTCCCCTCATTTTAAATAATCAGGAGAGGTGGCTGGGAAAGCAGGCGTCCAACACTGAACGGCCGTTTTCCGTGCTGATTTTTTTTTTGCATTTGCCCCATTCAAGATCTCACATTTGCTGTATCCACTCAGTTTTGAAGCTATGATTGATTCCGCAAATGGAGAAAGCAGAACAAATATATATATATAGAAATGACGGCAGAAGAAGACCAAATGGTCCATCCAGTCTGCCCAGCAAGCTTTCACTTTCTTTCTTTTTTTCTCCCCCATACTTATCTGTTTCTCTTGTCCCTTGAAAGTGACTTTTTGTTCTATTTCCCTTCCACCCCCGCCATCGATGTAGTTGGCAGCGCTGGAGCTGCATCTAAGTGAAGTATCAGTGCTGGAGCTGCATCTAATTGAAGTCTCTAGCTAATTGTTTAAGGGTAGTAACCGCCGTCATAGCAAGCTACTCCCACTCATGTTTATCCAGCCTGTGCAACTCAGTCCTCGTTGGTTGTTGTCCGAATATAAATCATCTTTACTTCATTCCCCCTGCCATTGAAGCAGAGAACTATGCTGGATATCATTGAGAGTGAAGTATCAGGCTAATTTGGTTTGGGGTAGTAACTGACGTATCAAGCAAGCTACTCCCCTGCTTTTTTGTGGCTGCAAATCTTTTTTTTTCTTTTTTCTATTTCGTCTTGCCATTGAAGCATAGAGCAATGTTGGAGTCTCATTAACCGTGTGAATATTTATTTAATTAGGAAATTAATCTCCAGGTAGTAGCCGTCATTCCCGCAAGCCGCCCCTATTCCTTCAAATAGATGGCATTGGCCTATTAGGTTTCCAACCCTTCCCAATCATGTCAGTGCAGAAACCATTCTTCCTAAACAATAGGACTGATTATTCTGTGCAGAGATTTGGGGGGAGGCAGAGATGAAGCCCCTTTGCATTATAACCAGATGCTTCATTGAATTTTGGGGACCCTGCTTTCGTGATATTACTGAATGCATTTAGACTCTTGCAAACGAGCTGGTAAAACCCCTTCGCGTATCTTTTGTAATAGCTCTCCAGGGCTTTTCATTGCAGAACTGCACAAAATCTGCAGACGAAAGAGAAGTGGCGGCACCCCTCTCTGTCCTAGCTCCTGCTTACAGGCACGGAAAGTTCCAGCCCCTTACTCCTAGGAAGCTCGTGCAGCGCAACTTGAGAGAGCTCCTTTAATTCCAGGAATTCCCAAGGGTGATTTGCCTAATGAACTGTGAATAATATTTTTGCTGCTGGCTAGTGAGTAAGCTGCACCCTGGTTAAGCTTAGGATGCTTTCAGGTTTCTGGGATGTGTAGAAAGTAAAGGAAGGGAAACTCTTACCTCAGAGGTAGGGACCTCAGCCAACACTGCTGTAATTACTCTAATAATCTTCTGTGAGAAACGAATTCTGCATTTTCCCATGTCGCCCAGACGTGTGTCTTGTGCATGTAATGCTGGAGACTGCTGTTACTGTAGCAGAGTTTTGATGAAAGTGCATTCACTGTGATGTGTCCTGTAGATTGGACTGAAAACACCTTCTTTCCAGTAAATAAAACGGATCTTTGTTTGAAAGCACAACCACTGTCTGCAGGTTTCACCTGTTGATACTGGGGTTTGGGTCACAAGCAAGAGGATTAGGGTGTGGTTTCCTTAAGTAAACTTCAAACTCTGGTCTGGAAAGGGGAGTTTTGCCATCCACGGAAGGATCATGTTAGTCCTAGTCGGTGAGTTTTTCACCCTTCCTCCCTCCCTCCCCCCCGTGATTAATAATCCCAAACTATCTGATTATACAAAACTTTCAAAATTCTAAAACTATAAGAACAAAAACATTCCATATTATTTTTTTTCACAATTTTATAAGCAATCCTGCCTTTTGCAAGACATTGTTTTAAGACTAACAAATATTAAGCATTTGTGATGTGTAGTGTGAATTAGACATCTGTATATTTTAGTATTTCAGGAAGAAGGTTCCTTATAAATGTAGGATCAGAGTTTAACCTTTCATTGTAGGCCTCAAATTTGAGCGCCCACAGAAAGGTTTACACATTAGAAAAACCTGGATAAGTCAACCAGGCTTTTCTAACACCTAGCCTTTCCAAGTTGACTATTGCAGAGTGGGTGCATGGTTTTAGCCCACATAAGCAGGACACTTTCTGTCTATCTGTCAGTCCTACTGCTGGCCTAGGTCCATGTAGGACACAACGTGAGGAGAGGGAGAGGCAGTGATGGAGGAATTGATTGCAATGTGATTCTTCCTTTGGATGGTGATCAGTGACATTATGGTGAAGTCACTCTGGCAGCACTTGGTACTGGTCAACAACTGTGGTTTGACTTGAAGTTGGTTGGATGGAATTCATTAAAATGCCAGGTTGAGACTTATCTGGCATGCAAGGAGGTGAGTAGCAAGTCTGCACCTCATTTACAGGGTCATTCATCAAAATGTGTTATGGCATTATCGCGGGAGTTAGGGCATGCATTATTTTTCGCATCAGGCAATGCAAAGGGGAGGAGTTTATGAAAATGAGAGGTGTTTAATGTTGCATTCGATAGCATAATGCCCGAACTGTGACTTGTACTAAATATCACAAATCCTGTTTTGGGCAGGAGGAGAGAGAGAGAGAGAGAAAGAGACTCTTTATAAGGCTCTCATATTAGGCAACTATTTATACCACTGTAGGAGGGTCAACTAGTAACTTGAGTTGAGGTTTTGGTGGTAGTCTAGGGTTTGAGGGCCAGTTTTACCTGCACAATTAGATGTACAAACAGCACAGTACACATCAGTGAACATTTGATGTGATATGGAGTGAGGAAAGGAACACAAAGATGAGATTTCTACCATGTACTCTCACCCTAGCTTGATAGCACTTAGGTAGATAGTGCATTGAGACTACAATGTCCAAATCTCATCTTTGCATACCTTTCCTCACTCAAAATCACAGTAGAGAGGTTGCAATAAATGCCAAAGTGAACCAGGTGCCTTTAAGTAAAGTGCAGAAAGATTCCAAATTACCCCTGTCAATTGATGAGTAGGTTATTAATACAAACAAAAAAACATACTTTGAAATGTCTATACAAATACTAGAAGTCTAAAAAATAAGATGGGAGGGTTAGAGTGTATAGCACTGGATGAAGAGGTAAATATAATTGGCATCTCAGGGGCTTGGTGGAAAAAAGATAACCAATGGGACACTGATAGCAGGGTACAAATTGTATGGAAATGATAGGATGGATCAAATTGGTGGAGGGGTGGTACTATATGTTAAAGAGAGCATTGAGTCAAACAGGATAAAAGTTCTGCAGGAAACAAAATACAGTTTTGAATCTTTATGAATAGAAATTCCAGGTAAAAGGGGAATAAATAGTAGTGGGGGTGTATTGCCATCCACCTAGCCAGAATGAATTAACAGACAATGAAATGCTAAAAGAAATTAGGGAAGCTAACAAAATCGGCAGCAAAGTAATAATGATTTCAATTACCTCAGTACTGACTATGTGAATGTTATATCAGGACTTTCTAGAGAAATAAAGTTTCTAGATGAAATAAATGACTGCTTCATGGAACAACTGGTACAAGAATCAACAAGAGGGGAACTATTTTAGATCTAGTCCTTAGTAGAACACAGGATTTGGTGTGAGGTAACAGTGTTGGAGCCATTTGGCAATAGTGATCACATTATCAAATTGAACTTAACTGGAGGGAGTGCAAAAAAGAAATCTACTACGACAGCATTTAACTTTCAAAAAGGTGACTCTGATAAAATGAGGAAAAACTGAAAGGATCAACTGCAAAGGTTAACAGTTTAGTTCAGGAATGGATGTTTAACAATACCATATTGGAAGCCCAGACCAGATGTATTCCACGCATTAGAAAAGATGGAAAGAAGGCTAAATGATTACCAGCATGATTGAAAGGTTAGGTGAGAGAAGCTAAAATAAGAGAATATCTTTCAAGAAATGGAATAGGGATCCGAATGAAGAAAACAGGAAAAGCATAAGCACTGGCAAGTCAAATGCAAAACATTGATAAGGAAGGTAAAGAGAGAATTTGAAAAGAAGCTTACCAGGGAAGCAAAAACTTATAATAAAACCTTTTTCAGGTACATTCAAGGTAAAAAGCCTACGAGGGAGTCAGGTGGACCATTAAATGATCAAGGGGTAAAAGGGAGATGAAAGGAATTCTTTGCTTCAGTATTCACTGAGGAAGATGTAAGATATACCCATGCCAGTAATATATTGTTTGAAGGCATCTTATATATAGATGTGTATTGGAAAGACACCATAGATATAAGCCTTATTCATTCATAGTGAAAAACAATTTAATATGAATGTATGGGGTGGTATATGGGTGAGAATGGATCAGTTTGAGTGTTGTATGAATATTTTTTTAATAGTGGATATATGGTGGGTTTATTATTTGTTCCATTGTACGGTAACATTTGTGATTCAAGTCTGTATAGAAATATGAGATATTGTATGATTAAGGTATTGCAATAGATGTTCGCAATTGCATTTAGATATATTTGTAGAGAAGATTGTTTTCTTATAAATTTTGTATTTGAGCTTTGAGGAAGCAATATCATTTCACATATTTATAATATATATGATAATTATGACATATTGTTCTCATTTTTTTTTTATAATTAAACATTGAGGTACTGAGATATATCACCAGTTATAATAATATACCTATTAGGAAAAGTCCATTAACCATTACTAAGGTGGAGTTAAGGATATCCACTGCTTATTCTTGGGATAAGCAGCATGGTTTCTATCTACCCCTTGGGATCCTGCCAGGTACTTGCGCTGGCTTGGCCACTGTTGGAAACAGGATAATGGGCTTGATGGACCTTTGGTCTGACCCAGTATGGCAAGTCTTATGTTCTCTCTCCTGGATCATTATTTAGTGCTCTGTGCTTGACCACTTTTTCCTGAAAAATTTCCCTCTTTTCTCAACCAAATCTCAGATTTATAAGGTCTTGAAAGGAGGTCATATGTGAGTGAAATGATCATACAATAGGTTCTTTATGACAAAAGGCCTTAGGTGGCCTACCAGCTATGTCTTACTTGCATTTTCAGTAGTACTTTGCAATTGGTTGTGAAAAGAAGCTTCCTCCAGCAGGCGGGGTGAATGACTATTATGCTTGCTTATTAAAGTGTCCTATCAGAAGGCTCAGATCAGTCAGAAAATGGCTGTCTCCGTTTAATTATCCGCCTTCCATTTAAGGAAACATCACAACTATTTAAGGCCTACTGCATAACTTGGCAAAGTGCCTGCTCCCCTATTGGGGTGTTGAGAGTTTGCCTATGTTCATGGTGCAGGAATGGCACTTTTCCTAAATCAGTTAAGAGGACAGTTTTAAAATAGAACTAGGCATCTACATTTCAGGGAGAGAAATGTAATGTGGGTACAGCGGCTAAACATAGCCATGTGCTTTCTCAACACGGCTCCATTCAGCCACTTTGCAAGTGGGGGCGTATTTGGTTGAGGGGAGGCAACCATGCACATAAAGCTTGAGTTTTCAAATACATGAGCATAGCTTCTCTCCTGGGAGCCCAGCTGCACAAATAGCATACAACTTTAAAGAGAAACTAGGTTAAAGGGACCTGGGTATAAAAGTACCTGTGTACTTTGTTAGAATGTGGCTTGTTGAAATTTGCCTCCTAAATGACTAAAAGACATAGCATATGGTCATTGTTGATAGGGCTTTCCCATTGAGTATCCCTTACTGGTTCCTGTAATTCCCTTTAAACCATTGGTTATCATCTCTCTGGATGGGATGATGTGGATACGTCACACTTTCAGGAACAGCCCAGAAAGAGAGAAAGTAGCCAATTAGAGATGCAGAAGGGACTTTAGAGAGAACCCCCAGAGGTAATTTCACTTTATGAAAGAGGATTCTGGGAGTTGTAGCTCCAGAGAGAGAGAGAGAGAACAGGAAACCAGAAGGCACTGAGAGTTGTCGTAATAAGGAGAAAAGTCAACAGGAGGCTGATGGGAAATGTAGTTTTAGGAAGTCGGAACTTAAAGCTGATCTGTAGAGAGAAACTCAAAGGAGGGGAATATGACACTAATTAGGGAGATACAGGTGAAGATAATTTAAAGAATCTCTGTTGCAGGAAAAGGCTGTAGGGGAGTCAGTGGCCCAGCTAGAAGGATCTAGGATAATCTGAGGGCTACCACTTAGCTGGGGCGATATGTATACAAGAAGGCTAGGTATGGGAATGCAGCAGCCAAGTAATGTAAGGTATGTTGGAAAAGATTCTTTGGGATGACACATGAAATTGCATCTTGTTGGTGCCTGGAATGATCCTTATACCTCCAATAGTTAAACTGTGTTTTTGGTGGAAGAACATGCAGTATGATAAATTAAAGACATTTTTCTGCAAGTGTCTGATTGTGAGGTTGTTTCTGATGAGCTGTTAGCAAGTCAGACCAAGTCACAGGCAGTGACATTGTAACACCTGGGTTCAGGCTCCCCTCCCAGACCAGATGGCCTAGTTTTAAGTATAATCATAATAAATATGCATGATATATATTTGCATACATCAACTTAGTTTTTAGGCACTTGGGGCCAAGTCACTAAGAAGCTTGCAAATTTCTTTTAGCGTGCATGCTAAAATCCTCATTAGTGTGCAATTTACGATGCTAATGAGACACAGAGCATGTATCCCTTAAAAAGGACCACATTAAAGGGATTGCAACCTTTTTAAATGCTGTATGCTTTGCATATTTAAACCCCCTGCTCTAAGTAGGCCAAAGTGTAAAAGCCAGTCAGCCCTGGGGGAACCCTCCCCGGCCTCCTGACCCTCTCCATACCCCACCCCCACAGAAGCCCTATACCTTCCAGTCCTCCTCCCAAAGCCAGAACTCACTAGGTGCTAGGCTCTGAAAACCATGCCAAGAGAAATGAAGTCACCTAGGGGCTCCTCACAGAGAAACGGGCTAAGAAGGCACCATTTAGAGGTGTGCAGCAGTCCTGGTAGGAAACTGATGGCTTCTCTCCTGCCAGTGTGGATTTTGAGCAGGCAGCACCAGTGAGTTGGGGTTTAGGGTCCAGAGAAGAGCTGTTTTTATGGCTCTAATGGAATTTCAGTATGTACGAGTGAATAAATCCAACTATAATAAAGAGGAAAGCTGCTCAGCACCTGCATAGCTGGTATGCAAGTTGAGCTTCATCCCTCTCTCTCCTTGTACACTCCAGCTTTGCCCCCCCCCCCCCTCTCTCTGTTTTGGAATTGAGCTCTGCCCTTTTCTTTCCCTGTGCTGTTTAGCTCCATCCCATTCTTCAGCTCCGCTCCTTTCTCTCTGTATTGTCCCATCCACTCTCTACTGTAACATATGTAAATTGAGCTTCACCCTTCTCTCTAGCTATATTCTCTAGCTCCAACCCTCTCTCTCTCTCACTGAATAGTCAATCCACTCTCTATTACCATTCCCAAGCTCAGTGTGCCCTCTCTTACTACCACACATCTCAATAATGCACTTCCTAAACTTCACATTATTTCCCCCGTCCTTGGATAGGCTTTCACTACTAGTAATAAATAACAACAACATTACAGGGAGAAGTGGTCTTCCAAGGAGGGTGGTGGTCTGTAGAAAGTGCCTTATTCAGAGAGCCTAAAATGGCCATCGGCACGCTGGCCTGAGAACATGACTTCCTTACCCCCCCCCCCATGATAAATATTAGAATGTTGGCCCTGCCGGCACACTAATAGTTAAAACCTGCTTCTAGCTGGTGCCAATTTTTTCAAGGTCTTATGGGCCCAGTAGCTTTGGTGAGGCTTAGGGGCAGATTTTAAGAGCCCTGCTCGGGTAAATCCACCTGGATTTACCCGAGCAGGGCCTTGCGCGCCGGTGCGCCTATGTTCCATACTCCTACCGGCGAGCGCAGAGCCCCGGGACTCGCATAAGTCCCGGGGTTTTTCGAGGGGGCGTGTCGGGGCGTGTCGGATCGGCGTGGCATTTTGGGGGCGGTCCGGGGGCGTGGTTTCGGCCCGGGGCGGTCCGGGGGCGTGGCTGCGCCCTCCGGAACCGCCTCCAGGTCCCATCTCGGCGCGCTAGAGGCCCGCTGGCGCGCGGGGATTTACTTCTCCCTCCAGGAGGCGTAAATCCCCCGACAAAGGTAGGGGGGGGGTCTAGATAGGGCCGGGGGGGTGGGTTAGATAGAGGAAGGGAGGGGAAGGTGAGGGGAGGGCGAAAGCGAGTTCCCTCCGAGGAGGCCTTGGAGGGAACAGCGGCAGGCTGAGCGGCTCGGCGCGCGCCGGCTACACGAAATCGGCAGCCTTGCGCGCGCCGATCCAGGATTTTAGCGGCTACGTGCGTATCTACTAAAATCCAGCGTACTTTTGTTTGCGCCTGATGCGCCAACAAAAGTACACGAAGGCGCGCTTTTTGAAAATCTACCCCCTAGTGAATAAGACAATAATAGCTAATGAACTCAATATTAACTTATTTCAATATTTTGCATGCACATTTTTAGTGTGCATTTGTATAATTGATTTAGTGTGGTTTTTCACCTATGCTAAATCATTAGTGACCAGTACTACATTTAACATACATGCTAAGTGACAGCAGTTTTTAGTGACTCAGTCCCAATATAATTTCCTTACATCTCATGTACATCCACTATGAATATCCTAAAAAACCAGACTAGTATTGTTGGGGAGTGGCAGGGGGAGGGGGAGAGAAGGTGAGGAGGCCAATGACTGGGTTTCGGACTACTGCTTTGAGAAATAGCATATTACTATAGGTAAGTCTATAAGCTTCAGAGAGAGACAATCCCACTAAAAGAATGGTCAAGGTGCTTGTGATGATTCTCATTGAATATCAGGGATCCCAAGATGGTGAGCAGGCTAACGCACCCCTGCTACCAGAATAAGGAAGGCAATGCATGGTCTACCCACCTGTATTAGCTGCCTTACCCTTGGATTGAGTACTTAGCTGCTGAGAGCCATCAGGCCTTTGGCTGCACAGGGCCAGTCCAAGGGGTGAGATACCTTACACATCAAACATAGCCATGACAATGAATTCAGTTGAACACAGTCATATCTATGGGCCACTTGAAAGACATGGCTGAAAGAAACACCATAATGAGTTGAGCTCAGAGTAGTAGCAGTACCACCACAAGACAACCGGAAGCACACAGGCACATATTAACATAGTTTAGGAGGCCAAGTAGGCAGTTTGACTTGTCATATAATAAGACATCTGCCACCACATGATCTTAAAAGAACCCTGATTCCTGAGAGCATATGCGCAAATTCATAGAGCAATAAGACTTTGCAATGACTGAGCATGGTGATGGTATGGTAATGGCCCCACACTGAGATCTGCAATCCAATAGCCAGTGATCATACAGCCAGAATCTCAAAAACGCTTTCTACCCCCAGATTATAAAAATAAAAAATAAAAAAGCACTTTGGAAAGGTGATGGGCACAGATGTGAAGCTTTTGAAGAAATCTGGATCTGTGTAATTCAATCTGGAGCCTAATTAAGAAAGTACATTTAGAAAATACATATTCATAATTGTGGGAGTTTCAAAATGTAGTTAGCATTTGTCCTGTTGTAAAGATGGGAGAAAAGTTCACTCATCTGTAAACACAAAACCCCTCAATATTAGGCTGCTCTTAAGTCTGATTTTTAGGAAAATTATATTTAGTGGAATTTAATTAAATTTAAAACTTATAGTCTGCCTTTCCTAGAGAGAATCCCTGCTCATATTGGATCACAAATAAAAAATAAATAAATAAAATTTAAACCTCTAACTAAACCACACTCCCCATTTCATCACCTAAACAGTACACATGGGTCCAGGCCTAAATCAGGTCCTGTGTCACTAGACGTGTATTTATATTAACCCACAGTCTGCTACTTCATCTCTACTTTTGGTTATGTGTGATTTCTTCATTACAGAAGGCTGTGGCATGTTTCTTGGCTGCTTCTTTAAGCAAAGGTGTGAAAGTGGATTTTTAGAGGGAGTGTGCCCGGAGTTCACTATAAGCTAGTGCTTATATTATGGGAGAGAGCTCTTTTCTGCAGTAAGATCTGAGAGACTGCAGCTGACATTCAGTGGGGATTTCTGCTGGGTCTGCTGGTTTACCCATCTCAGCAAGGCCATGCCCCCATGCGTTAAGCGCCACGCCAGGGATACAGGAACACTTAGAGAAATGGCATCAGCATCTCCCAAGAATACTTATATTAATAAATAAAAAATTAGGCTTTATACAAAATTCTGACAAACTGATTACCAGCATCTCATCGTATATAGGAAGTGATCCTTCTTTTATAGATAACATACAATATTATAGAAGATTCTAGAGTTGGGTGACTGCCCAAAGAATCATTTACATTAGTTGTCAGGTCAATAGCATAAGATCATCCCTAAACTTCCCTAATTACTTCTCCCAGGTGGGGGCCCATTTACCATTACTCTCTAGCTAGTCCTTTGTTCTGTTAGAATCTTGCTGGTCAGGGTAATTAACACATCTGAAGTTGTGTTTACAGATACTCCTGAGAATAGTGCCTCTTATTGTGACAATATAGCTTGAAGTTCTCACCGTTGGCTTCTGCTTTGTGTGACCCTATGATTAGGCATCACCTTATGGAGCCAGCTTGACTGCCTGTCCAGATGTCCTGGGAATTCTGCAAGTCATGCTCAATAAGTCATTTGGAGTTCATACAGACAAGGCAGGCTATGAAAACAGAGGATTCTGGGTCAGTTCCCTTTCTCCATGTTGGTTTTCTGTTCAGGCACACTCCTCACATGGCAACAAGACTACCATCTCTAAGTTTCTAGGTAGTGTCTATTTTATGTTTGTTTTATTGCAAACTGCCCCAAACTGTGGAGGGTGCAGAATAGAAGTAATTATAAATAAATAAAATACATAAATAATGGCCCATAGGGAATACTGTGAACCTTGCAGAGATGTACTGCAGAGAACAATTCTATGAAAGGATGAGAGTACTGATAAGAATTTGCTTGAAGAGTGACCAAGATACTGAGGGTGTTTGAGAACCTGATTAAGATCTTGATGTAGTACTAGAGGAAGAGGAAATGTAAAATTATATTTCTTTTTACTGTGCTGCTTATCTCTGCTGTGGATTCCCATGATTTTTATTATTATGAATTGACTGCTGGGATCCCCAGAAAAATAAACATTTATAATTTTGCAACTTATTCTAGCAATGAGACACTGCTTGCTCGGATCCCCAGGATGTGGGTTTGAGGTATGAGTTTTCCCCTCGAGGGATTGAAGATAGAAAGTTTTTTTTTACAATAAAGGTGCAGTCAAATGGTCACAGAAGGGAAAGGGGGGATTTTCTTACCTTTTCCTGTCCAGTATGAGGCCACACAGCCCTTGCCTCTGGGTCAGGTCCAGTCCACTGTTTTGTGAATTTTTCAACCCAAAGAAGCTGGTGCCAGGATCATAAAACCCAACCTCAGAGATTTTTATTTTATGTTTCCTGAGAAAGGGTTAACACATAATCGAAACAGAATGACAAATATAAAAAGGAGCAAGGTGTGAGCTAGTTTGGAACAAAGGTTTATCAAACTGTGTGGGAGGAAAAGGACCCTAAATTGTTTCCCTCCTACCCTTAAAAAAACAACATGGAAAAATGAACAAAAAGGAAATGTAAAAATGTGCATCTTTTTCGTTGTAATCAGATGCATTTAATCACCCGACTGGCCAGATTTCTGAGCAATACGAGAACTTTTCGGAGAAAAACCCAAGAATAACATTAAGAGTAGCAGAGAACCAAAAAAACGGCCACGTTTTAGGGGGCTAAATAACGTGGCCTCTTATTCATTCCCAGAGAATTTCTTGCTTTGTTCCATAAAAGAAACCGTTTAAAGAAGGAAATGAACTTAACGTTTTGCAGCTGTTAAGGAGGTAAACAATGCACATTGTGCTGACCGGACCAAGCTGCCTGCAATAAATATGAAAATCACAGCGTACCAATGTTGGCAAGTGCTCTGTACGATAGATTGGCTCTGGCAAGCCACATGGACTGGCATAGCTAGCAGGGGGTCCCCAGGCAACTGAGCAGCACCTCATACACACACTTCCCAGCAAGCGTTTTCAATTTTGTTTTCCTCGTAACAGCAGCACAAAAGCACTGTTACGTGCTTGATGGATTAGTGTCTCGAATGCCTTTCCCCTGCCTGATCTACATTGAGGCCCATCCACCTTTCAGGTTATGGATGGTAGTCAAGAGTCTTTAGTTAGTTTTCTTTCTTTTTTTTTTAATCTTCAGAGTCTTGGTGGCATCTGACTATCAGGTAGATAATGTCCCTCCATTCTCTATTATCTACCCTTCCCTTTTAGGCAGCAGCTGCCATCACTGTATCTTTAGCCAGCTGTAAGCTGTTTGCATTTAATGCAGTCCAGGTCTCACTCTTGGGGGGTCTATGGCAGAATCACCTATTACTGAATATAAATTGCACACACACACGCAATTTTTGGAGCACTCTTAGATAAAATTAAAAGGCTGAAATTTGGCAGCCATATTGATATGACTCAGAAAAATCCAACCACTCAGAACAACTGCATGGCCTCTGCTCAGCATCCTACATTATTTTTCCAGTTGTATATTCTGTGGGGGTTGGCGATGTCAGAGAGTAATGGTTTTCAAACAAAGGAAGTGGGGGGAGACAAGTGGTGGGGGATAAGGGAGAAAGCGCTGGGATTGGGTTGTTGGGGTGAGGAAGAGAGTGGTGAAGGTGGGCTTGGGGGTGTGTGTGGGGGGAGGGGGCAGGGAAGAGATGGTGATGTAGTTGGGTTGCGGGGGTGAAGAGAGATTGCTGGGGACAGACCGGATTTGGAAGGTATTTGACAACAAATGTTTTGCTAATAATGAAAAAATGTACAGTGAATCTGTTATAATTAAATCAATGGGCTCTCTGTCACTATAGAAAAATTTGAGTCTTATTTCTTTAAAAAAACAAAACACCCACCAGCATTTAGCGATTAGTTACTGGGCAGCATAAGATAGATTATTTTAATGAAAATATGGCTAGTTAAAGGCTTTCAAGTGCTTGATATTCCAAGTGTAAATGCCAAAAGAACATAATTCTGAATTTACAGATAGTTTGGTAAGGAAGATACATTTCCCTCACTGACTTTCCTAAGACAGTGAATTGTTTTCTTGGAATCGTTCACTACAAATCACTACAAAATATATACACACACACACACACACATATAAATGTATAGTTATATATACTAGTGAAAACTGACCATCTATACTCAGGTTGAATGGTCCATAACAACTATAAATTTTAAAATCGAACAAAAGTGATAATGATAAATATTGTTTTATTTTGTTAAGTAATTAACAGCAAGCATATAGGTAACCTCTCCATAAACTACACTGACAGTATTTTAGATGTCTCTCGTTGCCCAACTCTAGAGAACACTAAAGAGTGTTTGTTATAGATATAGATTAAAAAGCACTGGTTCCAGTACAGATCCCTGGGCACTGCATATTTACCATCCTCCACTGAGAGAACTGACCAGTTACTCTTATTCTCTGTTTCCTGTCTTAACCAGTTTAGAATCCGCAACAGTGGCATAGCCATGGATGGGCCTGGGTGGGTCACGGCCTACTCACGTAGGGCTTCAGGCTCATGCAATTCAGGCTGCCCGACACCAGAAAAAAAGAGGCATGCAGGATGGCTGTCACAGTTCCCATCCTGTGGCAGCCAAAGAAAGAGAGGGCCACCATAAGACCCCCATCCCATGGCAGCTTAGAAAGGAGAGTGCAACCACGGATCCCATCCTGCAGTGGCTGAAGATGCTCTGTGGTTGTATACGTGTGTGGGAGAGGAAGCCTATGTGTGTATGTGCCTGCCTATGGGCATGTGTACCTGTATGCCTGTAGAAATTGCCCTTTATGTGCATGCGCATGTGTGCATGACTGCGTGTATGTGTTTGTGTACCTGTGTGTGCAAGACAAGACTTTGCAGACAGAGCATATTGGTTTTTGCACAGTGCACCTTCCACTGTTCCGTGCGCCACCTGGTGGCCACAGACAGACACGACAGTGTGACTGACTGACCCAATCCTTATTTATATACATATATAAATGAATAAGGTGAATTTAAAGTTTTTAGAAGCTATACTTACTAATTCACTCCCCTTCATACATACTCGCACGTACCTTTAGGGGGCATGTTTCCTATCGATTTTTCCTTTGAAAATGCACTGGCAGACAATACTGCAGGTAGCAAAAGTGCTCCTAGACCCTGCATCTGCGTTGCAGCAGGCGTAGAGAACAGACTGGACGTGCAGGATCCTTTCCTCCTCCAACCTGCCTCCTTTTCTCCATGCGTATTTTTCCTTGCACTGCAAGGGAGGGAGGGGGGGAGGGGGTCTGGTAATTTTCGAATGACTGTTTTTAGACAGGTAAGCATGTTTACTCGAATAAAAGCCCTTGCGAATTGTCCTCCTAATATTGAATATGGATAAACATTAACTGCTTATATAGCGATGTTGTCTCTTTCCTACCTACAGCGAACATTTAATTTATCCATTCATAAACAGCCTTTATGAATCATCAGATTCAACTAACATGATGGAAATAGAAATTTATAAATATGTCATCAAGAATCCAGAAAGGGGGCATCTTTTGTATTCACAGTATAGCGTGGAAATGCACTTTGCTATTGCTGTTCATCAATTTGTAACATTCTTCAGTTACGTCAATGACACATTCTGTTATTT
This sequence comes from Rhinatrema bivittatum, assembly GCF_901001135.1. NCBI lineage: Eukaryota > Metazoa > Chordata > Amphibia > Gymnophiona > Rhinatrematidae > Rhinatrema > Rhinatrema bivittatum. The sequence goes on along the minus strand of NC_042628.1, from coordinate 23,723,863 downwards.
CATGGAATTCAATATATAAACATTTCCAGTATGAAATAGAAATTGCTCAGCAGGAGCAGAAAGACATCTGACTGGTCTGTTGACGAAACCAACTCCTCACCACAAGAGCAGTTAAGAATCTTGTCGTAGTTCTCCAACACCCAGATTCTTCTGTTATTAGATTCGGGAGATTATTTTTAGAGCTGGATGCAAATCCAGGCTTTTTTGGAGCATATGGCTTGGTGTGGCCACGTGGACGTTTTATTAAATAATGCAAGAGTCCTGGGTAATGTTACCTTCAATTTGTATGCGGCAGTTGCCATTAAAATGTGTTAATTGGTGCTGTGACTTTAAATCAAGGGCAGTGTTAATTTTATACTGCAGAGTGCAATCACTTGATAGCTCAATTTCTGTGCAGTTTGAAAAGGTCAGACTCTTAAGTTTGAATGCTTGCATTGAAATCGGGTGCCTTTCCTACTATCATTTAAGCTATAAAAATGGATTTCAGATATACATGCTGAATAAAATCTCAAAATTTAGTAGCAGATGATGCAGCTTGTGTCTGGAGGATGTCCTCTGTGGAGAATTGTTGTTTGTTACAGAATAACCTAGTGGTGGACTAGGCCTCTGAACTAATTGCGTTCATCCTAGTTGCTACATAATGACAGCCTATGTCAGGTCCAGATCATGCTCACAGGTTGGCTTTCACCCTGGATTTTTTTTTTTCAGGTGGAGGTAGAATGGCAGCCACACAAAAACCTGATCATTGGAATAGAGACCATGTCTAAGCCAAGGCACAGATTTAGTAGCCGACGGAGAAGAAGGTCTTTGTCGGATTTAATTGCCTTTCAAGGGAGTGGCTCTCATACCAGTTCTCAAGACCCTGCCCCACTATTCTGGTTTTGAAGATATCCACAGTGAACCTGCCTGAGATATATTTGCATGCACTGCCTCCTAAAAATCAGACTGGGTAGGCAGATCCCAAAGACTGTTTTAAATGACCAATCGGGAAGTTAACCAGCAACCCTGGTCTGGGAGAACCTTATCAGGTCTTGAATGCTAAGAAGGGTTAGCTTTTATTTATTTGGATTTATTATTCCCCTTTTTTGAATGTGAAATTCCCATACAATTAAGCAGAGCTAGGCTTGGATGGGTGCTGTGGTTTATAGTGGGTAATGATGAACCATTGCAGTATTTTGCCAAGTTAAGATCAAGGCCTTTGTCGTGGAGCTATGACCATTTAAGTCTCAACACCCAGAAATGGGTAGAAAGAGGATAAGGAAGACAAGTGTGACCCCTGCCTGGGTTTCACTATATGGTGCCATTTTTTTTTTTACAAAGAGGGCGTCATCTTGTAGTGTGAGTGAGAAGAGGGTTTTTCTCCCATAAGGGATGGGCATTGGGGTGTTATAAAAGGGCAGCTCTATAAGTCACTGGAAGGGAGTGTACACTGTACACCTTTTGTAGGAAAACCTTTTGTAGGAGTTTTGGAGTGAGAGTGAGGTGTCTTGTTTGGGCGCTCGGCGGGGGCAGCCCCAGTGTGGTTCTAGAATCCGCTGCAGAGGGCAGTTTCTCTCTGGTGAGGGCAACAGGACTCCTGCAAGGATTAGGACCCGCGAGGACATCATTCTAACTGAGGAAGGCTGGAGCCAGTTAGTTTTGGACACCTAAGGAAGGAAGAGGTTCTAGCAGTAATCTTTGGGGGAATTCTCCTGGGACTGTGCTCAAACTGCACGAGAAAACAACTTGACAGGCTTGATTGTCTAAGAAGGTGGATTCTGCTATTTGTACTTTGGTCTGATTTCTGCCTTTTACTGGATTGATTTGTTTGGGATTTTATATTTAAATATATTTTTAAATTGCAACACTAATATCTAAAAAAGATTTCACTTAATAGGTGAACTTGCCTTAAACCCTGTCCAATATGATCACCCGGTTACCATATTGCAAGCCACATTAGTACTGCATAATAAATAAATGTATGAACACGGGAGGGATATATTTACATTTAGACTACCAGCATCACGTTTTCAAGCTGGTAAACCATAGTCTCATCATCTTTTTCCCCATGTTATTATCGAACAAATTTTTAACTCATGTTTTAATGCAAGAAAGACTTATCTGTTTCAAAAAAACTTGTGTGCAGTGACACAGCGATGCAGAATCTTTCAAAAGTTTTAAATTGTGATGCAATAACATGCAAAATGATATGGGGGCGATTAGTTCTTTGCACGCCATGTCAAATACAAAGGACCCAGAGCTGCAGAAGTAGAGGATGCAGTCGATGCACTACTGCTGCTGGCCCTAGATCTCCTGCAGCGATTTTGCAGGAAGGGCCAAATTTGGGTTGGACTATGGCTCCTGTGTCCCATCCCATTCTACACCTATGCTATCAGTATTGTTAAATAATATTTTTTCTTGAAATTATTTCACTTTTGCTTGTGCCTAGCCTCTGAGCCTCTAGGGCAAGGCTTCGCCATCCTGCCCTGATGACCCAGTTGGGTTTTCAGGATCTCCACAGTGAATATGCATGGGTTATAGTTGCATGTATTGGAGATCCAGTATTTGCAAATTTATCCCATGCATGTTCATTGTGGAGATCTTGACAACCCAACTGGCTGTGGGGGTCACCAAGGCATGTTGAGGAATCCTTGCTTTAGGGGCAGCAGGAATCATAATAAATAAACTTCATTCTCACAGGATCTGATTGGTTCACAACCAGCATCATGAAAACACTGCATACAGCAGTCTGATCACAGGGCTTCAGGGGAATTGCACGGGACAGCTTAAAAGAACTTGCAAATAATGACTCAGCTCTGAATGCTTTAATTGCTGTTGGGTTGAGTATTACAACTTGCTGTGCATTAATTCTGAAATATTGCACAATGTATGAGGAGTGCAGCTTTCTTTTAAAACAACGGAGTAACTGCGACGCTGTCAGCTGTCTCTTGGGTTTTCCAGCTGGCTAGTATGTTAACAGATTCTGTCTAGCATAAATTTACATAAAATACAAATGCCAAATATTTTCCCATTGAGATAATTACAATCATGCGACCCACACAGCTAAACGAATAGGATATGCCTACAAAAGGTGAATTTATAGCAAGAGCTCTCCTGGGTCTCGGCAGCTAGACTGAGTTGCGCCACCAGTGGCAGATATGTTTGAAATACAGCACTGTACACCTTTTGTAGGAAAAACAAAATAAAGCTTGGGGGGGGAAATCTTGTGTCCCTCCCCACTGGTGTTCTCATCCCAGGCAAGGCCTCTCTGGGAGCCCGATTTGAAGCAGCTTTGCGATAGCTCCCGCATGGCCTTGGAAGGTAGCAAATTGTGTAGTGGAGAACCCAGGACGAGCCCTGAAAATTACTTTTAAACATAAAACCTGTTTTCTTTGTAAGTTTCCTGAAAAATGAGTATTGGCCTTGGATATTGGGTTTTAAAACATTATGGATAGTGGTGTGGTGGTGATTTGTATGGTTAGATATCACATTGGGATGGAAATGGAATGTGATCGCTGATAATATTATTTCCTAATTAAGTCTAAGCTAACTTTCTAGACAGGTAGATGGGCTGCTTTCAGAGACTCTCTGCACAAAGCCTCAGCGATCTCTGCCTGGGACAATGAAGGTGGGAAGGAGACAATTGTGCTGGACTGGAGGCTGACTCGTTCTTTTAAAAAGTGATACACACAGAACTCATGCCAGGCTGCATTTATCTCGGTTAGTCACATAACATAGTTCTAAAAATGTGTCACCCTTCCTCTTTGAAAAGCAAAATAAAGCTGCCTGAAGCAATCTCTCAAATTTTTTTTTTTTTAAGAGTTTGGATTCGATCAGGTCTGGCACCAACTCTGCAAAAGGATTCCGATTCTGGGCTTCCCGTTAATTGAGCGTCCCTTTTCCTAACCTGACCACCAGTACCTTTTTTTTTTTTTTTTTAATTTTTATTTAAAACTCTCTTCTCTTTTTTTTGCCATGATATTAATTAAATCAGAGGAAGTACAGAAAAGCAGTATTTTCTGCTTTTCTGTACACTTTTTGGGCTGCTCAAAAATTAATGCCTTCTCCAGGGCAGGCGTTCATTTTGGAGAGTACAAAATTTGCGTGTCGGGCTCACATTGTTTTGCATCAGGAAGCCTCATCAACATGAATTTATATGTGATAAATGCTAGTAGCTTCGCAGGGGGTTGGACGTGCATTTTGGACGCGCTAATCCCCTTATAGCATAAGGGATTGTGGACGCGTGTCCAACCACGGGTTAACCAGTGTGCTCAGTTGCGCCCACTGTATTGCATCGGTCTGTGCATTATCTGTGTGTTTAGGCATTAACCTGCATGGTAAACACCATTTATTTTGTTCATAAGTCTCAAAGCTTAGTAAATGAGCCCCTAAATTTACTAAATATAGTCTGTCAAATTTTGACCAGCTGGAGTTAGCTTTTCAGCTGAAAATGTAGCTATCTTGGCTGCTCAGCAAACTTTTTTTTTTTTTTTAATCTTTCCCACATCTTTCTGCACTTTTGGGTCACTGAAGGAATAACTCTTCAGTAGGGCAGCTAACTGACATTCTCGGTGCCTACATTTTAGTCTGCATCAATCCAATTTTCAGACAGCAGGTACCCATGTTCCTTAGAACATAAGAAATTGCCATGCTGGTCAGACCAAGGGTCCATCAAGCCCAGCATCCTGTTTCCAACAGAGGCCAAAACCAGGCCACAAGAACCTGGCAATTACCCAAACACTAAGAAGATCCCATGCTACTGATGCAATTAATAGCAGTGGCTATTCCCTAAGGGGTAGATTTTCAGACGAGCGCGAATAGCCTACTTTTGTTTGCGCTCCAGGCGCAAACAAAAGTACGCTGGATTTTAGTAGATACGCGCGTAGTCGCGCGTATCGGCTAAAATCCTGGATCGGCGCGCGCAAGGCTATCGATTTCGTATAGCCTGCGCGCGCCGAGCCGCGCAGCCTACCCCCGTTCCCTCCTAGGCCGCTCCGAAATCGGAGTGGCCTAGAAGGGAACTTTCCTTTGCCCTCCCCTCACCTTCCCCTCCCTTCCCCTACCTAACCCACCCGCCCGGCCCTGTCTAAACCCCCATCCTACCTTTGTCGGGGGATTTAACGCCTCCCGGAGGGAGGCGTAAATCCCCGCGCGCGAGCGGGACTCCTGCGCGCCGGGCCGCGACCTGGGGGCGGGTACGGAGGGCGCGGCCACGCCCCCGGGCCGTAGCCACGCCCCCGTACCCGCCCCCAAAACGCTGCCGACACGCCCCCCGAAACGCCGCGACGACCGGGCCCCGCCCCCCGACACGCCCCCGACACGCCCCCCTCCGAGAACCCCGGGACTTACGCGAGTCCCGGGGCTCTGCGCGCGCCGGGAGGCCTATGTAAAATAGGCTTCCCGGCGCGCAGGGCCCTGCTCGCGTAAATCCGCCCGGTTTTGGGCGGATTTACGCGAGCAGGGCTCTGAAAATCCGCCCCTAAGTAAACTTGATTAATAGCCGTTAATGGATTTCTCCTCCAAGAACTTATCCAAACCTTTTTTGAACCCAGCTACACTAAGTGCACTAACCACATCCTCTGGCAACAAATTCCAGAGCTTAATTGTACGTTGAGTGAAAAAGAATTTTCTCCAATTGGTCTTAAATGTGCTACTTGCTAACTTCATGGAGTGCCCCCTAATCCTTCTATTATTCGATAGTGTAAATAACCGATTCACATCCTCTCGTTCAAGACCTCTCATGATCTTAAAAATCTCTATCATATCCCCCCTTAGCCATCTCTTCTCAAAGCTGAACAGCCCTAACCTCTTCAGCCTTCCTCATAGGGGAGCTGTTCATCCCTTTTATCATTTTGGTTGCCCTTCTCTGTTACTTCTATTTGAATATCGAATTGTTATGCCACTTAAAATATGCATGTCCCCTTGCCCCATCTAAAACAATTAGCCTATCTACATATATAACGTTGAAACCTAACTGTGTACACACATTGTTTTCTCTCCCAACCAAGTTATGCCCTGCTTGGCTCCCTCCCAGAACGCCCACTTTAATATTGATAAAAAAATGTAATCATCTTGTGAAAATCTGCACGGATTTTTCGCCAGCTTAAAATCCACTTTGATTTCTGCCATTCCACCCTCCTGTATCTCAGCTACGCCTTTAGAAACGTTCTCCTTAATCTTCCAGCTTCTCCTGATAAAGTCACATCTAGTGGCTCGTTAGTGGATTGCACATCACATCCCCTGACAGGGAAAGGTAATTAGACCTGGTCTTGCTTTTGAACAGCTGGCACCTACCAATAAGGCACGTTAAAATTTCCTTCTAAATTTTTGCAGCTGGAGACAAAAATGCTAAAGATGCCTTGTAGAGGTAGGCAGTTCGGTTATGTTAGAATAATAAGTATTATTATTATTATAGTACAGCAAAGCGTCTGATTGCGTTTCTTCCAAAGGGTAAGCATCTCCTAGTTGATCTGGACAGAGCATGAGTGTCATTTCCACCGCGAGCAGTATCGTTTCTTCGCTTCTTTGCTAAATCTGATCTTGGCTAACGTTGAGTTAGACAAGCTAACACGGTACACGATGGGGGCGCGCATGCTGCTTGCTGAATGTGGACAGTGTAAGTTAGTGCTGCCCTGAGTCTCGCCAACTGGAAAGGAGGAGCTGTAAAAGGATGCTGCTCCTTCCTTTAGCAGCAGGCTGCAGGCTACGTCCAGCCACATCGTTACGCCATGAACAGCAACGGCAGAGGCCTGTTAGCAGTATAAACCGCTGCTGCAGAAGGAGGTAAAGTGCAATAGAGAACTGACTCGTTAAAGGAATAAACTTTAATACAAACCAAAGCAGCAGTGAAGCTGAAAACTACCTTCCTGTAGAAACCAAAGGGGTGGGGGTGAAGGGTCCTTTTTCCTTAAGAGAAAGAAATGCATCCAAAGGCGGGGGCGTGCAACAAAAGTCCTCCCAACAGATTTTGGGTGCAATCCCAGGGTCGAGGTATGGTGGCCGAGCCAGAATCTGCCCTGTTCTCCCATAGCACACCATAGGGTGATTTTTCATAGAAAACAGGTAACATAAGGCCCCCCCCCCCCTCCCAAAGACATTGTCCCAGCAGCTGCCTGGAGTAAACGCTGCTTGAGTTGTCAATCATATGATGACTATTGGATGGCGAATAAATCAACCAGCGGTAGCATCGGGGACTTAAAATCCTCCCCCCCCCAAATAAATATACAAGTTTAACAAGGAGGTGTTTACAGCATGGCTCAGGGGGCCACGTTCTATTCTTACAAAAGCAAACCATGGAGTCTGTGCCCTAACATGCACGGGCTGCGTCACAGATTGTCTTCTGTTCCGTGCCGTTGGTGCTTAGTTCATAGCATTCAGGTGGCAAACTGGAGAATGGAAAAATGTAAATGCAACAAGATACTTAACCCATTTGCTTTTTCAGCCTATATTAACGTAAACAGGGTTCAATTTGAAGTCACTCCTCCCCCAGAGGACAGTTACTGTATTTCCTTTGGGTAGAGGGCTGCCACCAGCGGCTGTAGGATTTTAAGCTGTTTAAAAATCATCTGAAAGTTTCCATAAAGATGTTAAAAACACAACCAAAAATTGCTTTGACTAGTCGTTGCTCCAAAAACAAAGAGGAAGTAAGCTTTCCCTTAAGCCCTGAGATACAAACAATACCATTATTAGGAACATAATACATAGCCTTATTCAAATTTGAACTTTTTATTTATAATTTTCCAAACTTAGGGGGTCATTTATGAAAGTGCTATATGGTGTTTTCGCATGCGTTAAGGCGTTTTAGCATGCGAAAACACCATAACGCATGGTGCAATGCCAATTTGGAAGAGGGGAGGACGGGATTTCTGGCCAAGTGGACTGGCTTCGCAATTTGTGAAGCCATATTGCACAGTTTTGTTTTGTTTTTCAAAATTTTTATTAACAGGAAAACGTTACACACACACAGGATAACAATAGCATATGCAAACAGAAAACAGCATACAATACACAACTACACCTTTTTCATGTGCGTTAAGCTGTGCGATATAGCTTTATTGCACTTTGTGATGTTTTCGTAAATAACGTTTTCAGTATAGAGAGTGAGATTAGCTATAAGGGCGTCCTACTAGGTAGGTATTTATACCTCTATAGGAGGCCCACCTAGCTACTTGAGTTGAGGTTTAGGTAGTAGTGTAGGGGTTAGGGGCCACTTTGACATGCAGAGTGCGACGTATGAACAGAACAGTGGTCTCTTGTGAAGATTTGATGACCTTCGGAGTGAGGAACTCACCCAAGAGATTTGTGCAATGTTCTCTCAACCTAGCTTGATAGACTCTCTACCTAAGTAATATCATGCTAGGGTAAGAGAACATTGTACAAATCTCATCTTTGGGTGAGTTTCCTTACTCCGAAGGACATCAAATCTTCACAAGAGTGCATTGTTCTGTTCATACGTTGCAGGTGATTCCTGGGTTCCCCCCCCCCCCCCCCCCTAAATGCATAACTGGTCCATTGGGAGTTGTGGAAAAAATGTTTTACCTAAAAATTATCGATGAGCTTTATTAAAGATTTTCTCCAGGGTAATTGCTGCCTCCTCCTCTGCCCCTCCTTCCTCTCCTCATGCAGAACTGAAAAAGAGGGAAAGAGTTAATGCCAATAGTGCCAAATTCCTCAGCCCTCATTTATTAGGAGTTTATTTTATTAGTATAATTTTATACTTAGTTTTAAGGGTTTAATGTTTGCTGTCTTTTATGTATATCTGTTTTATGAGCTGTGTGTTTGCATGATTGTTTTATTGTTCATCACAAGGTCTTGTGGGCAGTAAATATTTTCAATCAATCAATTCTGGTCCTGTTCTCATTGCAAAAACACAAACTTTAATTCTTCGAGTAAGTCCCCTAAGCAACAAGGTATGGCACTGCCTGACTCATCAACAGATGGTAAAGGCTCCCACTGCCTTCGCGCCTTACTTGATGACAAGTCTTTGAAACTGGAACACCTTCAATTATAAAAGTTGCTCACAAATAAAAGGAACCTTTTTTTTGCATTTAGAAAACAACTGTATTGAGGCAGGGGTTGTTCCCATCAGAGCTGGTGCTAGTTCTTGTTGATTTGTGCAGAAAGCTAATGTAACCTTTCGAATACCTCCAGGATAAATTGTTTTTTTTTTTAAAGTGCTTCAACAAGATAAAATGCCAGGCTAAAATAATCTGGGAAAAAAATAATGCACATGTTCATAATTATTGTCTTACAAATTATCAAAGAGGCAGAGAGCAGTAAACAGCACTTTAAATTTAAAACAAAAAATGCAGTTGTTCTAGCTCTCCTCTTACACCGTAGGGAGTAAGAAGGAAAATGTTAAACGAGGTGCTTTATGCCCTGTATCAGCAGGACCTGCATTAAACTGCCATCAAAAGAAATAAGGGACCCTCCATGGCAACAACTCATATAACGTCATGAAAAGGGAAATGAAAGAGCCACCCTAAAAAACAAACAAACAAAAACCCAGATTGAAAATGGGGGAGGAGATGGCTAGTGAAGGCGTTCTGTTAAATGCAGTGGTAGGTTTATTAAACTATGAAAGATGCTAATCTTTAAAGTAGGTTAGCCTGACTTTCGGTGTTGCAGGGAATATAACATATTCACAATGAATCCAAACCCCTCCCCTCACTGGCATAAACTTCAAGAAAGATTTATCCCACCAAAGAGTTTGAAGACAAGTCCGGTTCACAAATGGTAAACTGTTTTGCCGTTACCTGTTGACTGAAGGCAGCAAGCAGGATGTTCACTACACTCACACGTACTCCTAAAAAACAGGAGATGAAAGAGCCATCGGGCAAGAAAAACGTGTTGAAAATGGAGGAGGAAAAACCATTCATGTGGGACCCATATCAATTAGAAGGACAAGAACCAAAAAAAGGCCAAGGAGTAATTAATTATCTTCTTTAATCTGAAGGTAGGCAGTCAATGTAATAAAGCAATTGTGACAGCTAGCAGTATGCCAGGGTGCATAAGGAGAAGTATCATCACTAGGGATAAGAAGATATTGCCATGGTATAGGACACTAGTGAGACCCCCACCTGTGCCCATTCTGGAGGCTGCACCTTTATGAGGATGAAAGCGGTTCAGAAAAGTATTACTACAATGGTAAATGGCCTGCAGTACAAATCCTACAAAGATTTGAGGAGCAGGGCTAAAGGTCGGGCAAAAGACGTAGAGGGAACTGGTGGGAATATGTGCTCGTCTGCCCGAAGTGGTAAAAAAACAGAGGCAAAGACAAATGAGCAGGCTGGATGGGCCATTTGGTCTTTATCTGTCATCATTTACTAGATTACACTCAATCCCGTAGGTATTGAAAGCTTAGCATACAATGGTGCCATTTTGATTAATGTGGGGAGCAGAAAAGTTATCTGGGCAATTTGACATGGCTAACTTTACTTGTATATTCAGCAGAACATACCCAAACAAGGGTTCCACTTAATATACTCAAAGTTATCTGGGTAACTTTAGGATGGCTATTTTTTTTCACCATCTAACTGTCTGAGTAGCGCAATTCATTTAGGCCATGCATGAATGTCATTTGGTTTTTTTACAAGGAAGGATGTGAAAATTATGCAGAGGTGTGAATTTTCCAGCACTTTTCAAAATCTGCCCTATCAAAAATTAGCTCAACCTCACTAGGTTGAGGTAAATTGTCTTTGGGATAAATTCCATGCCCATGGTTAACCTATACCTCAAATTTGATCCCAGTTGGTCCACAGAGGAAAGTTATCGTGCCTCGACATGGACAGATGGATGGATTTAATCACTGCATGAGCACGGCCTTACCTAAACTGCAGGATGAACATCAAATAATTGTGGCTGAGTAGCAGATACGATGGCCAAAATTAGGGGAAATAGCTGATTGGTGCCCCCCTGGCAGGACGCAGCTGATGGGTAAGATCCTACCCGAGCTGTAACTTTTGTGGACATTGCTGATCCTGCAATGTTAGGTTTCTACCTGCCTTCAAGTAAGAGCCTTACATAAGTGTTTTTCCAAATCATGATGAAAAGCACTATAAAGAAGGAAAAGTAACACAGTGCTTTCATGCTCTTCTGTGCTGGCTTTTACCATCTGCGGGCCTTTGCGATGATGCAGGTCATCGTGTGACATCACTGCATTTCAATACTACAGGTCAGTAGCGCTTAAAGGGATAAAAACAGTGCAGAAAGATATATTAGATACGGCATGCTTTCCAAAAGTTCCTGGTAATGGTTGCATCCAATAAAAGTTTTATAGGGTGGTTACACTGAGTCCGCACAGATATGGTATAAATAGAAACTCTTACCGTCTTTGCCCATTACACGGAGCCCTTCTGCAGTTCCCTCTGGTACTCTTAATCCATTGTGATGGGTCGTCAAGACAACAGCGTTGGAAAAACACCACAGAAAAAAAGATCTGCACATCCAGGGAAGAAACAGCTTGGGCACCAGCTCCTTAATGGAGGATGAGTTGAGGGGGGGGGGGAGGGGGCTGGAGGGTGGTTGAGGCAGGACAGCAAAATACAGCTTAAGTCCCGGCTGCAGTCACTTCCCCACCGGAGCCTCTCCGAAGATCTGAAAGAGTAATAACTCCGCCGTTTACCGCAGAGAGCGTTTATAATTCAGGGAACTGTAGCTGCCCTCGGCGACCAGATCTCACGAGGATTCATTCAGCCGAGTTCTTTAAAAAAAAAAAAAAAAATTGAATCAGGCTGCCAAGAGGAATAAGCGCTAATGAATTGTAATTTCATCTATTATCCTGCCGAAGGAAACCTGGTGGCGCAGGAATTGGGACCCACGTTGCTACTTCTGTCCAAGAATAACATTTTGGTAGCCATGCAATCACTGGTTTTTTGTTGTTTTTTTTTTTTTCCCATCCAAGTACTCTAGGGGCCTGCTAAAAATCAAGGGCGTTAAGATCAGAAGGCAAAATAAAAACAGGAGGAGCACCATAAAATAAATGGGCAAAACCAGAGCGAAATGAAGGATTCTCCAAAAGAAGGAAAGTTACGTTTGATAAGAACGTGGTCAGTAGCCCATTTCTATAGCAAGCAATTAAAAAGGAAATGATGCGACCGATAACCTGGATAAATGTAGACTTTTAGTCTGAGGTGTAAAAGCATGTTTCTCTTAAAGCAACACGTCAGCGGTTGATGACTCCCTGGCCTACCATGCTAAAACGTTGCCTGGTGGGGGAGGGGAGGGCAGTTATTTGCCGCCATACAACTGAAGAGCTTTGTATGCTTTCAGCACCTCCATGGATGCTCCAACCTATTGCTAAGCAATTGAGGAGCCAACGTTAACCCTGAGCAATTCCTAGATGCACAGCTTGGGGGCTGGAGGCAACTGGGAAGTGGAGACCAGCAAAACCTAATTTTCCAGGGCAAGCGACTTAACGTTTTTCTTCAAGTGGTTTGCACTTTTGAAGACTGCACCACGCAGACGGCCAAATGGTGGTAAATGTCTGTGGACCTCCCACAAGAAACTACACTGAGCTGCCCACAGGAATCTGTTGATTTTGTTTTAAGTGGTCTGTGCTGTGTGGCCCTGCCTTCTCATATCATTTACTTTTATAGTTGCATTGTATGAAGAATTTCTCTCACGTGCTTCCATAATTTAGAATTTACAAGGTAACTCTCTACTTCTGGTTGGGAATAGTAGCTTGACTCCCATCATTACTCTGTCTATTTGATATGGTTGGAAAGAAATCACTTTAAAACATTGCTAAAGTTTCCTATAGTCATAATGAAAGCTTCCAGCTGTAGCAATAGCTGTGTTTTTGTTCCCAGGGTAGAAGGGGGGGACGGGACTCCTCGTCTAATTTACATTTATTTTTAAGAAAACCTCCCATACTTTTTAAACAACTCCCAATGTGCAAAGCAAACAGTGGGCCATCAAAAAACCCCTCGGGTACAAAATTTAAATCTCATCAGTATTTAAATATGCCCACATTACAGCAGATGTCAAATCTGGTCTTCAAATAAAAAAAAGGAGGTTATGTATTGCATCCTGGATACAGTTGCTGATCACAAGATCAAACAGCGCAGGAAAACACAGCGCACTTGCAGTCTCCTAAATACCAGGAAGACTGACTAGCAATAGCCTGCAAATTTCTGTGCAACTTCTTATTACATTCTTGCATAGCAGATGAAACTGACAGAGAAATATTAATTGCGTGTTGCCTTCTTCTGCCCATCCAGAGAAAGGCCTGCCCACCGTCCCATATCATCACCATTGCTGGTTCTGCTCAATTCTGCGTTCTTGATGATAAGCGGATTAAAACTTGGTGGGGAGGGGGGAGAGAGTATGACTAATTAGGCTCAGTGTGTATTTTCAATTTTTGATTTTAAAGGAAAAAATACTCCGCTACTTACTGTGTACAATATAAATTCCTCTTCCTCAATATGCTTTCAGTGTGCACCAGCCGTCATGATTGCCTTCCCTGCACCAAACCATCCACAAACTGAAACAGAGACAGGGACCTGTCATCTGTCTCCTCAATCACGGGTGCTGATGGCATTTATAGTTTTCTCTGCTCCATCAGTTTCAGGCATGGGCCGTGCCCTCCAGGCCACAGACATGCCAACTTTTACCCTGCATTTTCAGAAAGAGGCAAAAAAAATTTTTTTTCATGATGTTTTACGCCACTCAGTCAGTGACCATTGAAGGAGAGCCATTCTCAGATGACTCCAACTGTGCCAACACAAATTAAAGTGGCTAGTTGGCACCATTTGAAAATCTCCCCCTTCAATACAGGTAAAGGTTTGACTAACGTCTGCCTGTCTCCCGGGTGGGATCAGGGCAGGAATGAGAATGCGTGTACAGGTGTTTCACTCTTAAATCCCTGCACATACTGGTCTGCGTATAATTTGCACCTGATACAGAGCACGTGTAAAGTCCACAGGTGCTTTGTAGCCATGTCCCCCCTGCTAGCCTCCAACACTGCAGTGAGGTTCCCTTAGAAAACCTGCTTGCAGGACCTTGTTCACAAAGGATCCATGGACCTACAATCTCCCCGGTCCCTCTGTGATCAGAAGGGCTAAGCTTGTTTTTTATGATCTATCCTGGATTGGATTTGTATGGTTTTGATTAAAGGGCTAGGTCTTTGGGATGTGACGTGGGTTGGGATTTTATCAGGGGGAAGATAGGTTTGGATTGTTTTGATTGTGTCATTGATGGGGTTGGGTGGGTTGTGTTGGGGAGATTTCTGTGATTATTGGAGAAGGTGGTTGTCTGGGGTGTTGATTGTATTATTTATTTGAATGATTGTATTTATTTATTTCACTTTGTCAGGGACCATCATCTTGGTGTGGCAGGAAATAATCCCATAGCAAGGACCTGCTCTCCAGGTGATGCCTCATCCTCTCAAACCGAGGATGTGTCTTTAGGGCCATGTGCCCAGGAGGGAAGGGATAGGATGGCCATTATAATGGGTAATTTGATCATTAGAAATATGGATAGCTGGGTGGCTGTGGGTATAAGGATCACTTGATAACTTGTCTGCCTGGTGCAAAGGTAGTGGTCTTCACGTGCCATCCAGATTTTAGAGTGCTGGGGAAGAACTGACTGTCATGATACATGTGGGTACCAATGACATCATAAGGTGCAGGTGGGAGGTTTGTGAAGCTAAATTTGGGCTGTTAGGTAGGAAACTGAAATCTAGAACCTCCAAGGTTGCATTCTCAGAAATGTTCCCCATTTCACAAGCAGGAACCCAACAGCAGGCAGAGCCCTAGTGTCCCAATGCGTGGATCAGACGATGGTTCAGGGAAAAGGGCAACATTCTGGAGAAGGGAGAGCCTATTCGATGGGATGGGCTCCATCTTAATCAGAGTAGAACCAGGCTGCTGGCAACTAATCTTTAAAAAGGAGATAGAGCAGCTATTAAACTAGATGATGGAATAAAGCCAACAGTTGCTCAGAAGCATGTGATTCATAACAATGTATCTTTGAAGGATACGAACAAAACAGGGATGTTAGGGCATCCTGATAGAGAGGTTGCAATAAATGCTAAAGTAGACCATGTGCCTTGAAGTAAAGAGCAGACAAAGCAGCAAAATGCTAAATTACCCCTGTCATCTGATAATCAGGTTGTCAATACAAAACAAAAAACATACTTTGAAATGTCTGTATACAAATGATGGAATGTATAGCACTGAATGAAGAGGTAGATATAACTGGCATCTCAGAGACCCGGTGGAAAGAGGATAACCAATGGGACACTGATACCAGGGTTCAAATTATATTGCAATGATAGTGCAGATCAAATTGAGGGAGAGGAGGCACTATATGTTAGAGATCATTGAGTCACAGGATAAAAGCTCTGCAGGAAACAAAATGCACTGTAGAATCTTTATGGCTAGAAATTCCATGTGAGAATGGGAACAGAATAACAGTGGGGGTGTACTACCATCCACCTGGCCAGAATGAACAGAAATGATGAAATGCTAACAGAAATTTGGGAAGCTAACAAGCAGCACCCTTCTAACCATGCCCTGTCCCAAAAAATAGGTTGAATCTATGGTCCAGACCCCTGCAGGAATTTAATGATATCTGGTAAATCACTTCAGATGGGCAGGAATATTCATCTTCATGTCAGCCATTCATTTCCATAGCATGAGGCCTGCTGCAAAGTCTTATGATGGTCTCTTGACTGTGTGCTTTATAGAGAGCCTGAGGATACTTTGCCCAGAGGCTTGGAAAATTAACTCTCTCTATTATGCAGTTAAACATTCTCCAAGATGTGTCAAGATAAAAAGAAAGAAAACTTAAAACTATAGCAAAAAAAGGATAGATATTATCTAGTTAAAAGTCTTTGGCTGTTTGAATCTCAGCTGGCCTGATATCCATTGTCATTGCATTGGGGTAAGAAGGACACTGTTTATTCTGCTTCTAGCAAGAGGTGGTGAGGTGAAATAATAAATAGGGAGGTAAAGGGTAAACAGGACAAAGGCATAAATTAATAATAGTCCATGCCTCTAAATGAAAGATAATTAATTTCAGCCACAGCTCATTCTGCCAAACCAAAGGCGAGGCCCTAGGAAAGCTCAGTGTAATTATCTTCTTTAGAGCCTCAAAGCTTTGAGATCTATTAGAAATTCATACATGCTCTTGAATAATTATCACTGAGAATACGCTTGCAATTGAACAGTGCTACTACAGATGGCACTAACTCACCCAGACAGCCATGATCAGCACTGCCCAAGTGCCCAATGGCAGCTGAGCATGACGATTGTATCAACAGGATAGAAAACCAGACTTCCTAGCCAACCTGATCATCACTCTTGACCAGATTGCCAGCTCCACAGAGCAGGGCGTTCTTGTCTTTCAGTTACATGTATCTAGCAGCCCTATAGGAATAAATAGCAATGGAAGTGGCAGAGTGCGTCATCCAGCTCAAGTTCTAGAAAAGAGATGTTAATGGGCCACACAAAGCTGAGAGAGAGAAGATCCTGGCAGGGGGACAGAAGAAAAGAAAAAAGGCAGGAGAAATTGAATAAAGAGAAAAATACGTAAACAGAATTAAGAGGCAAGCGGGAGAGGCTCTTAGAGAGAGTGAGGCATCTCCCTCAGCTCCACTAAACTTAACCAGCTCCCTTGCTTGCATTCTTCTCCAGCCTAATAATTTTCCCTCAGAACATGCCATACTGGATCAGACCAAGGGTCCATCAAGCCCAGCATCCTGTTTCCAACAGTGGCCAATCCAAGTCACAAGTATCTGGCAAGTGCCAGAACATTAAATAGATCAAGCTACTATTGCTTATTAATTAAAAGCAGTTTATGGATTGTTCCTTCAGGAACTTATCCAAACCTTGTTTTTTTAAACCCAGTTACACTAACTGCCATAACATCCTCTGGCAATGAATTCCAGAGCTTAACTATGTACTGAGTGAAAAAGAATTTTCTTAGATTTGTTTTAAATGAGCTACTTGCTAACATCATGGAGTGCCCCTGATCCCTAAATTATCTGAGTGAGTAAATAACCAATTTACATTAACTTGTTCAAGTCCTTTCATGATTTTGTAGACTTCTATCATATCTCCCCTCCGTCATCTCTTCTCCAAACTGAACAGCCCTAAACTCTTTAGCCTTTTGTCATAGGTGAGCTGTTCCATGCCCCTTGTCATTTTGGTCGCTCTTCTCTGCACTTTCTCCAGTGCAACTATATCTTTTTTCAGATGTAGTGACCAAAAGTGCACACAGTATTCAAGGTGAGGTCTCACCCTAGAGTGATACAGAGGCATAAGGACGTCCACCATTTTATTTGCCATTACCTCCCTAATAATTCCTAACTTTGTTTGCTTTTTTGACCGCCGCAGCACATTGAGCAGACAATTTCAATGTATTATCTACTTTGACGCTTAGATCTCTTTCCTGGGTGGTAACTCCTAAGACAGAACCTAACACCGTGTAACTACAGCAAGGGTTATTTTTCCCTATATGCATCACTGTGCACTTATCCACATTAAATGTCATCTGCCATTTGGAAGCACAGTCTTCCAGTCACACAAGGACCTCCTGCAATTTATCACAATCTGCTTGGGATTTAATTACTCTGCATAAATTTTGTGTCATTCACAAAATTTGATCATCTCACTTTCCAGATCATTTATAAATATATTAAAAAGCACCGGTCCAGGTACAGATCCCTGAGGCACTACACTGTTTATCTTTTTCCACTGTGAAAAGAGACCATTTATCTTATAAAATCTGGGGTCGGCGCGAGCAAGGGGGTGCACATTTGTGCAACTTGCGCACGCCGAGCCCTGCATGCGCTGCCCGTTCCCTCCACCCCCCCCCCCCGGCCCTATCTAGAACCCCCCCACCTTTATCTGAAAAGTTGCTATTGCCTCCAGGCAGTAGTAACTTATGCGCGCCGGCGCGGCAGGCCCCGACACAGGCCGCTGTGTCGGGGCACTCGGCCATCCCCCAGGACTGCCCACACGCCCCCCCGAACATGCTCCCAATCCAAAACCGCGCCCCCCTGGCCACGCCCACGACCGCCCCTTTTTTGCAAGCCCCGGGACTTACACGCGTCCCGGGGCTTGCGCGCGCCGCCGAGCCTATGCAAAATAGGCTCGGCCCGCACAGGGGTTTTTTTTTTAAAAGGGTTACGTGCGTACCCCTTTTAAAATCCGGCCCTAAGGGAGATTGATTTTGTATGTACTAAGATATCTGCTGGCTACAGAATACATTTTTCCAAAATTGTACAAATTGGCTCTTTGTATATCTTCCTGTCTGTCATGTACTGGTAAGTAAGGGAAAATTCTAATTATAGTAAGATCTAGGAACAAGCACGTACCCTCCCTGGAAGGTTTAGCCCGCATCAGCCGTCTGATTCCTCACCCCTAGCAGGGAGGACAGAGAAAGGAAGGGCTAAACACTCCGAAATCTTGGCACTCTAGGAGAGCGCCTAGTTTGCTAATGGAAACCATGGCCCTGTTTCAGGGGGAAGGACTTGGAGGGTCCAGATGAATTGGTGAAGGTCTAGGTGGACTGGTGGAAGTATTGTCTAACTGGTGATTCCAAGTCCATGAGCAAATAGATATTTTTCATAGTGGAATATGCAATACTTTATAAAATACCTGCCTCTGCATTTAATTCTGAGTTGTTACGTGCATAAAATATCTGTGTGTATTTTTATAAGATGGGTAGAGAAAGCATGTGTGTTCCTACATTATAAATTTACCTGCATACTGAAACATGCAGGAGTAGTTTCAGGGTAGACACACCCAGTCTTTGTATAAACCATGTCACCCCCACCACAAAATGTTCAGATGACCAGAAATTTCATATAACACCCTTAAGTCAATAATTTTATGACTAACACAGTCATTACTTTTCATTTTTCTTCTACCTTTGTTCTTCCAGTGATGTTATAATTGTTCCTGTGGACTTAATTGTATTAGAGGCTGATCATGAAAGAATGAGTTTCTGTCTTCTATACCTGTAATTTACTTGTTTATTCAGGCAAAAGCATCCATAGTTCATTTTGCATTAACCTGATGAAGAAAACGTAGCTCTTGAAGGCTAATTACAAACATATTAAATTAGTCTAATTATAAGAAATCACCTACAACATGTTTGCTTTCTTTTATTTCCATTTTGTTTCTATGCAAAGACAGTATGGGGTAATTTTTAAAGACTTGCGTGGGGGTTCTGAGTTTAAAATGGTCATTTATGCATGCAAGTAGGCAAATTTTCAGAAAGGTGGGAGAATGCATACCGTCACTGCCACGGTATGCACTTACAAAGAGGCATTTCAAGGGTGTGCCAGGCAGGGTTTGCAGTATGTACCCATTTACCTATTTTATAAATGGACTACCCGTATATGTCACCAAACCTGCACTCATGTTTTTAGACCTGCTAATCAGGTCGCAGATATTAAATTGGACATCTTTTTTGTCTACCTTTTCTTGGTGGGAGATCTGGAGCGACTGGTGGAAGATGTGGGTGGACTGGTGAAAATCTGGGTCAGCTGGTGGAGATCTCAGTAAAACTGATGTTTGGAAGTATACACACCCACCTCCTTGTTTTAAGGAATGTGCGTGTACAGAAATATATGTGTGTAATTTTGGGATGGTGAAACAGTAGTGTATAAACTACAGTTCCAGCTGTACAGTTTATAAAACACAGGTATAACTTTAGGTTCACCAACTTATGTATGTGCTGAGTTATGCATACTATTGAAAATGACCTTTCCTGAGTTGAATGGGATTTGGCTCATATACATTTTCTTTTTCAAGTATTGCCCCTATTGTAGCAGGGAGGCCATACGGTGGAACTCTTGGTGTATTAAAAGTTTGCAGTAATGGGAAAAAACAACAACAACTTACCTTTAGCAGAAGAGTCTGACTGTACAATCCATGACTGTAAACTAGCTGAAACTGCTGTGATTGCTGAAGGCCGACAAAGTATCTTTAGAAAGATTTTATGAGGGGCCTGCGCAGTGACCCAATGGCCATGCTCCTGGATTTTATTTCAGGCTCAGCTGTGGCTGGGAAGGCTATAGAGGCAACGCTCACAAACTCCCTGCTTGTGGAAGGTCAGCATGGTCTTCACTCAATGGTGACATCTAGTGGCTGTATTTAGATTCCGTGATCCCAGGGTTCTGGAAGGATCCAAGCCCTGGTGCTTGGCGCCTGCACCCAATGAGCATAGCTGTGATAAGTGGACTAAAATCAGTCGGATGGGAGGAGAGGGGGAAGGGGTGGAAATATAAAATTGGGGAAATTCTCTGGATAGTCTGGCATGAACGCTCCTAGTGCTAAATCTGAGCTCTAGTTCCAATCGAGCTGTAAGTATAGAGGAAAACTTCTGGATAAAAAAAAAAAAAAAAAGGATTACGGGAGTTACCTCATTATACAGCACAAGTTTCTTTTCGTTTATAAGGGAACATGGACTTAGCAGTTCTTCTTCCCTTGATTCCAAGGAGTGACAGGATGCAGGATTTGTTAAACGTGAAGTGTTGCCCGGAAAAGGTAACGGATCCAGAAAATCAGCTCACAATATTCTGGGGGGGATTCTGAATAGCCTGCACTGCTTGTGCCGGATGTGGGCATTTTTAACATCGCAGCTGGTTTCCAAAGGGAAGCCATTCTTACTGGTTCCCGTGTGTGCACATAAAGCCCCTCCCTCCTGCCTCCCCTATTTTGCACCTGTTATTGGCACAGACGGCCGAGCGAGAGCAAAATGGCACGCCTACATGCGCGATTGAAATGTGGAGGTGATTTCCTATTCCCGCCTATGCACGCCCACCGGAGAGAATCCTCCTAACCGGCGGGAAGACAATGCACTGTGGAACGCCGCCCAATTTTCAGTGGGGGCGAGGAAAGGTTATTTTTCAGCTAGGCCAACTTATCTAGGTAAATTGCTATTCACAGGGGTAAAAATAGCTTTCAAAATCACGCTCCTAGAAACCAGGGCTAGCATCTCAAGTAACTCTGCTGGTAGGTCCAGCCCAATGTTGGACAGAGCACACCCTCTCAAGGGGCACGTCGGTACAAGACTTTGGGGGTCGGGCTTGTAACAGTCTCTCTATGGCGGCGTGACCCTGCGACGCCTCTTAGCCTTTGAAATTAATTCTCCATCAAGTCCTGCATTTATGCTTGCACTCTGGGCATGCGAGTGCACGGTTTATTTCCTACTCTTTGATACCAGAGGTGGGGCAAGAAGATTGTGATTTTTAAGTCCTGGCCATAATCGGGGTACCCACCGCATGGTGTGAGGGTTTATTGGATCTAATCACATGGAGGACAGAGGACTGACTTTGTTTTTTCTTATCCTGATTTCTCCAGACTGCTTTGGTGTGATTTCTATTTCCATTCTAAGAAACCTTCTTCTAACAGGGCACTCTTGGGATTAGAAACATGATTGCAGTCCTTTTGCCCACCTCAGGACCTCTACAGCCCTTTACAATTTTTTCCCCTCTGCAAACTTCTCCCTGACAGTGGAATGCTGCCAGCACGTTCACCAGTGAATTTACTCGGGGCAGTTGGAAAGAAAATAATATCCATGGGGAATCAAAGTCTTTTCCTGCCCATGAAATTGCCCTGCAACCACCCTGATCATGTGAGCCTCTTTCTGGGAGAACAAAAAAGAGCAGTGACTCAGGGATAAAGGCTTTCGCCAGTGCAAATTCTCACAATTATTGCGAAGCTATTTCCCCCACAGTGTATTGAAGTTCATCAAATTAACTTCATCCAATTATTAGACAAGGCAGTTTGTCGCACTTTTCTTTGTTTTTCAGTGATCCGTCTGGCATGCTTTGATTTTTTTTTTTTATACTCACCTAGTAAGGAAGTTTTCGCTGGTTCATAATCCCAAGCAATGACCCCCCTGGGGGTTCATGAATGCATTTTTTCAGTCAGTGCATGATGGACCCCAACAGGGAAAGCTGAGCATTTCATTCTCAGCAGGGTGTCTGAGTGGTATAAACAGATAACTATTTATGAAAAGCTAAAGATGTGGGGTTGGAGGGTTTTTTTCTGCTTTTAAATGAATTGATCCATGGAGTCCTCAAAAACATTTTTTTTTCCTTAATAGCTTCCTAGGTAAAGCTCTCTGTCTCAAGAAACATAGGTTTTTAAAAACATATTTATTTTGGTAGGACCTATTGTGATATGAGCTTCCAAAAGCACTACAGAAACAGCTGATTTGCATGCTCTTGGAAACACTATACGCAGTAATCCAGATACGGCAATGGCAAGTCGTACAGACCTTCTGAAAATGCAGAGCAAATCAATGAGCCTTGACTGATTTCTTTTAAATATAATAGGCAGTTTATTTATAATTTTATAAACCGCTTCTTCCCGATGAGGCTACAAAACCATGAACAAAAGTACACAAATATAGTTCAAGATCAAAACATAAGACTTTATTCAGTTTACATCAATGAAATGGCTTGGTAAAAAGCCATGTTTTATATGCCTTTCTAGAAGTCATGTAATCATTTTTCATTCTTCCAGTCGAAGATTGTTCCATAGCAATGGACTAGAGCATGTTTAGTTTCTAATTAGCTTAACAGTTGGGATCCTAAGCAGGGCGTAATGAGAGGACCATAGTGCTCGATCTGGCTGGTAAAAGCTGATGGTACTTGAGTTGTGACGGAGCTGAGTTAAGCAAGGATTGAAGAACTCAATTCTGAACAGGGACCGGTAAGCAAGGGAGAGTCGTACGTACAGGCTGAATATGCTCAAAGCTTTTCATCCTTGTGACTAAAAGAGCTGCAGTGTTGTCAGTCAGCTGGAGTCTATGCAGCTGATATTTTGGCAATCCTATTAATAAAAGTTTACAGGAATCAGTTCATGATGTCGCTACAACTTGCACTTAGATACCTAAGTCTTCCGTGCTCAGAAATGGACGTAGGGAGAGAATGTTCCAAACTTGAAAACAACTCGTTTTTACTACAAAGCTAACATGTTAAACTAGTTTCCTAATATCTTCATTTCTGAGATATGCTATCCCTTATAAGTTCCAATTTGTATTTAAGATGAGTCTAGATGTAGGTGTGGACGCTTTAACCATAGTAATTCTATTTTCTCATGGTTTGGTTTCAATTTATGACCAGTTAACCAAATCTTAATCTGTAGGCATCTGTTTAAATGAGTAATTCAGTTTGATTCTCCTCCAGGACTCAGTCAATTTGAATATTGTCAGCATACATAATGTATAACAGACCTCATGCCTCCATTAATGTAGACAAGGGAGCTATGGGGAAAGAATCGAGCCTCGCAGTACTCTAGAGGTCAACATGCAAGGCTGAGAGAGGCTATGACCCCCAATAGACCTGCTGACTTCCATTAGACAGGAAAGAGGAGAACCAGTTGTATGTGTTCCTTTGACACCAGTAGCCTTCAGTTGTGCTAGTGACAGACTATGGCCAATGTGTCAAAGGACACAAAGATATCGTGAAATCAATATGCAGTTGTGCCTCTCATCTTTACTTTATAGTCACTTTATTCTGTTTTTGATGAGGGTCCGTCTATGTTTAGCATATGTGACAGAGGTGAGAGATTCTGCTACCGTATACTTTCTGTGTAGGGGATTGATGGCAGTCCAACTTGTCTGTTTTCCTAATAGGAAGTGCATTGGTATTTTAGGGCCTAGTACAATATTTGCAGTGTTACCTTTTCATAGGTAGAGTTGTTACTATTTGAGTGCTGGCAGTTAGTGCTGTTTTGGTATGGGAGGTTTACTATATTGCAATTGTAATTCAGTTTATTCATGGCTTTCAGAGGGCCAAGCTCACACCCCACATGTTATAATAGGCCTAAGAACATAAGAAATTGCCATGCTGGGTCAGACCAAGGGTCCATCAAGCCCAGCATCCTGTTTCCAACAGAGGCCAAAACCATATGAGTTCCAAGTGTCTTTTTGCAGAGTTTCAGGTTGGCACCACAGCAATGCAAATAAATATAATATACATGTTGTTGTGATATTTCTACCTCTGAAGCTAATTTGAATATCCTTTTTCATGTAAAATCTATTATGACTGCTTAATATTTTATTATATATGGGGAGGGCCAGGGGTGGGGGAGGCACATGACTAAAAGGTTTGCCTAGGCCGCCTAATACCAGTGCACTGACCCGGATTTGAAAACCAATAAAAATTAAGCAAAAAAACCCCAAAAAACCAGGATGAGGGAAGTTCAGTAATTGTTTGCATGGGGCAGCAAAAAAGCTAGCACCAGATCTGCATCCAGCTTGGAAGCATATGTCCAATTTAGAAAGGAGTCTATCAATCTCAGATCAACCCCATCAGCCATCTTCAGTCTCACAGAGCAGTCATCCTCAACTGGGAGAAGAAGTGGGGTGAAATTGCCAAAGAAGGGGGTATCTATTCTGTCTCAGCTGCTTAAACAGATAGCTTGATGCAATTTATACTCACAGACAGAGGAGGTTGTTTCTTCAAATCCAAACTTTATTAACAAGCACAACAAATAAAACAAACTCTTACAGCTTATAAACTGGAGACCACAACCAGCGCAGTCTGGGCCACAGAAATAAACACAGGTAAAATGAGGATTATTTTGCAGGGCTGGGACAGAATAGCTGACCTATCACACAGGCCAGAGCTGCCCAAAAAACATGGAGAAAAAACACTTAGGATCGCCTGCTCCAAGTCAATGATTAACCCATTAGAGCCAACTGTATGGAATACAACCGAAGCCGTGAGCATGCAAACTGACCACCATTTGGTAGTATGACAGTAAACAACAAACTATGCAGAATAAAATCATGAACAATAGCATTAGCAACAAAAACAGGCAGCTGTGGAAGCAGGACAATAGTGAATAAACAGCAAAACACCTATGGAGACAGGATAGTGTTGATTTTGCATTACATGAGAAATCCTAGGAATTTCACTGAATTTTGGAGTTCAATCATAGAACAAAAGCCGACTATCAAAAACTAATTTCTAACACTATGTATCTGAGGATCGCATACCAACAAAATACACTTTTATGGTAAAATAATAATAATAATCATAATGAAATGCAAGTATTCTGAATTATTTTTTTTTTGTATTAAAATTTCCAGAATAAACATGAGCGTTTGATTAATGATTCATCTGTGCTCCGATTCATAGGATTTTGGTGAACAACACTCGAAGCATCGCCCAGGCTTCCTGGGGTTGTGGTTTGTCCCCCAAGAGGTTTCTAGACATAGCATTCTATGTCTAGAAAAAGAGAACGCGAGCAGACGCGGACAATTATTGGCACTGCGTGACGCCATCTGAATGACAAGTCTGATACATAGCATTCTATGTCTAGAAAAAGAGAGCGCGAGCAGACGCGGACAATTATTGGCACTGCGTGACGCCATCTGAATGACAAGTCTGATACATAGCATTCTATGTCTAGAAAAAGAGAGCGCGAGCAGACGCGGACAATTATTGGCACTGCGTGACGCCATCTGAATGACAAGTCTGATACATAGCATTCTATGTCTAGAAAAAGAGAGCGCGAGCAGACGCGGACAATTATTGGCACTGCGTGACGCCATCTGAATGACAAGTCTGATACATAGCATTCTATGTCTAGAAAAAGAGAGCGCGAGCAGACGCGGACAATTATTGGCACTGCGTGACGCCATCTGAATGACAAGTCTGATACATAGCATTCTATGTCTAGAAAAAGAGAACGCGAGCAGACGCGGACAATTATTGGCACTGCGTGACGCCATCTGAATGACAAGTCTGATTTTTGATGGGAGGATGCAAACGAAGGGGGGTGGGGTGACAAAATGAAATCAAAGAGGCTGGTGAGGGCTGTGCGAGGTGTGGTGTCTATTTGAAACAAACTATCACCAATGCCAAACATTTGCAGATGTTTTTTTTTTTTTTTTTCCTTGTGCTTGTTGCTCAAAAGCAAAGAAAGAAAAAAGCCCCAAGGGCCAAAAGTTTCATATTGCATCTCAACGGCAGCAGGATTTTAGCAGATTATTTAAAATTTCCTTTGTGCTTAATTTTCTGTTGGTGGCCCTGGTAGGCTACAACTTCCTCTCGCCTCTCCATAATGGATCAATGGTACTGCCGCAGACACTTATCTCAAGATACTGGCTTAGCATATTTGGTTTAGGAATGCTACCATCGTGATCTTTGACCCTACAGTATTTCATTTTGGCTACAATTTTCTCTCATTTCCCAACCCAATGCTCCTCGTTAGCTGATGAGTATAACTCGCTGCAGTATAATAGGGAAAGCAAACACACATTTGTATGGAATGACCTGGAGGTATAAAGATTCTCTTCAGTAATATGTATTGTGATTAAGTTGTGCTTGCAGGAGTGTTTGTTACATATTTTTAAACTGTGATGATGGTAGCTTATGTATATATTTTATGTTATGTGATTTTATTGTAATTAATTATTGGGGTGTTGTAATCTGCTTTGATAGGGTCCTATGACTTTGGGAGGCAGAACAGAAATCTGTAATTAAATTAAATTGCAACTTTAATTGTTATAGTTACTGTTCTATGTAAAGGCTCTGCCTACCATGTTTTGAGTTAAATGTACACTGATACGATGTGCAAACGGTTATCGGTATATAAAAAACAATAAATAAATAAATAGTATTCGTAGCCTGTTCAGAACTTGGCTACGCTGTGTGGCTTTTCAGGTTCTACAGTATGGTTCTATTATATCATGGATTTTTTTTTAAGCCACACAGAGTAAAGTGAAATTAAGTACTTACTTTTTCGGTTTATAAAAAAGAAACATAGAAAATGACAGAAGAGGACCAAAATGGTCCATCCGGTCTTCCCAGCAAGCTTATGGTGGCATCTGCTGAGCCATACAAGTCACCCCCTTACTTAGTTTCCCAAACCGGCAAAGTCAGTGTTTACTGAAGATGATGTTGGGGAGGTACCCGTAATGGAGAAGGTTTTCATGGGTAATGATTCAGATGGACTGAATCAAATCACGGTGAACCTAGAAGCTGTGTTAGGCCTGATTGACAAACTGAAGAGTAGTAAATCACCTGGACCGGATGGTATACACCCCAGAGTTCTGAAGGAACTAAAAAATAAAATTTCAGACCTATTAGTAAAAATTAGTGACCTATCATTAAAATCATCCATTGTACCTGAAGATTGGAGGATAGCAAATGTAACTCCAATATTTAAAAAGGGCTCCAGGGGTGATCTGGGAAACTACAGACTGGTTAGCCTGACTTCAGTGCCAGGAAAAATATTGGAAAGTGTTCTAAACATCAAAATCACAGAACATATAGAAAGACATGGTTTAATGGAACAAAGTCAGCATGGCTTTACCCAGGGCAAGTCTTGCCTCACAAATCTGCTTCACTTTTTTGAAGGAGTTAATGAACATGTGGATAAAGGTGAACCGGTAGATATAGTATACTTGGATTTTCAGAAGGCATTTGACAAAAGTTCCTCATGAGAGGCTTCTAGGAAAAGTAAAAAGTCATGGGATAGGTGGCGATGTCCTTTCTTGGATTGCAAACTGGCTAAAAGACAGGAAACAGAGAGTAGGATTAAATGGACAATTTTCTCAGTGGAAGGGAGTGGACAGTGAAGTGCCTCAGGGATCTGTATTGGGACCCTTACTTTTCAACATATTTATAAATGATCTGGAAAGAAATATGACAAGTGAGATAATCAAATTTGCAGATGACACAAAATTGTTCAGAGTAGTTAAATCACAAGCAGATTGTGATTAATTGCAGGAAGACCTTGTGAGACTGGAAAATTGGGCATCCAAATGGCAGATGAAATTTAATGTGGATAAGTGCAAGGTGATGCATATAGGGAAAAATAACCCATGCTATAATTACACAATGTTGGGTTCCATATTAGGTGCTACAACCCAAGAAAGAGATCTAGGTGTCATAGTGGATAACACATTGAAACCGTCGGTTCAGTGTGCTGCGGCAGTCAAAAAAGCAAACAGAATGTTGGGAATTATTAGAAAGGGAATGGTGAATAAAATGGAAAATGTCATAATGCCTCTATATCGCTCCATGGTGAGACCGCACCTTGAATACTGTGTACAATTCTGGTCGCTGCATCTCAAAAAAAGATATAATTGTGATGGAGAAGGTACAGAGAAGGGCTACCAAAATGATGAGGGGAATGGAACAGCTCCCCTATGAGGAAAGACTAAAGAGGTTAGGACTTTTCAGCTTGGAGAAGAGAAGACTGAGGGGGGATATGATAGAGATGTTTAAAATCATGAGAGGTCTAGAATGGGTAGATGTGAATCGGTTATTTACTCTTTCGGATAGTAGAAAGACTAGGGGGCACTCCATGAAGTTAGCATGGGGCACATTTAAAACTAAATCGGAGAAAGTTCTTTTTTACTCAATGCACAATTAAACTCTGGAATTTGTTGCCAGAGGATGTGGTTAGTGCAGTTAGTGTAGCTGTGTTTAAAAAAGGATTGGATAAGTTCTTGGAGGAGAAGTCCATTACCTGCTATTAAGTTCAGTTAGGGGTAGATCTTTAAAAAATATGCGATCGCGTACTTTTGTTCGCGCACCAGGCGCGAACAAAAGTACGCTGGATTTTACAAGATACACGCGTAGCCGTGCATATCTTATAAAATCCGGGGTTGGCGCGCGCAAGGGGGTGCACATTTGTGCAACCTGCGAGCGCCGAGCCCAGCGCACGCTGCCTGTTCCCTCCGAGGCCGCTCCGATTTTGGAGCGGCCTCGGAGGGAACTTTCCTTCGCCCTACCCCCACCTTCCCCTCCCTTCCTCTACCTAACCCACCACCCCGGCCCTATCTAAACCCCCCCTTACCTTTGTTGGCAGATTTACGCCTGCTGAAAGCAGATGTAAATCTGCGCGTGCCAGCGGCTGCTGGCGTGCCATCACCCGACCCGGGGGCTGGTCTGGAGGCCTCGACCACGCCCCCGAAATGCCACGTCACGCCCCCGAAACGCCGTGTCATTCCCGGAACGCCCCTGACATGCCCCTTTTATGAAGCCCCGGGACTTACGCGCGTCCCGGGGCTCTAGGCGCGCGAGGGCCCTGCGCGCGTAAATCCGGCCGGATTTACGCGCGCAGGGCATTTAAAATCCGGCCCTTAGCATATGAGGCCCTAAATCAGCCTGTCCTGAAAAAAGTGGAGCCAACTGGTCACCCGCGGCCTAAAGTATGCTCAAATGCCACTTCCAGGAGCCTCTACTGTACCATAGGGAGCGGTGTAGTGAAAGAAAGTCAGTGATTAAGAAACTTCATCCAGCCATTATCCAAGATGTCCCAGTTCTTTGATCTGCTCAAGATCTTGAGATGTTTCTCATAGCCTGTCAAGCTTTCATCTAGAAGAGCACAGTCTGCCCCTCACTGAGGCAGTGGCTAAGAGACAGGCTGGTCAGACAACAACCAAAAGGGAAGCAAGAATAAGAGACTTATGCGATTATTTTCTGAAAATTCTGAAGTTAAAATTTAAAATAGGAGTTCAGCTGCCCGACATATGCAGAAGGTCTGTAAACTTTTTTTTTTTCTTCACCTTTGTTTTTCAGCCCTCTGATTTTTTTTTTTTTAAATGTGAAAGTATTGTCCTGATCCCTAGTAAGATCTAGGGCTGCCGTACTGCCTTCTCCATTTTTGCCACCATATCCCAGATGTCTTGTGTTTTCCAACTTAGACTAACTAACTGTCTTCCTCTAGGTCTACCATTGACTCTACTACCGGTAAGAATCTTGACTGAGCAGACAGGCCAATTTGGGCTTTTTCTGCCATCCTTTACGATGGCAGATTGGGAACCCCCTCATTTTCTGATGAAAAGATTGCCTTATTAGGATTTGGGATAGCTTGGTAGTGGATAATTTGCCATATTCTCACAAAATGTACAAAGGTTGCTGGTTGTCTCATGGACTATATTTATACAGTTCTAGGAGGATTCCTGAAATATTTAAACCCTACCACTTTGTAATTTTCTTTTACTGTGCACTGTATTTGTTGCACCCATTATTTGGTCTTTTCTATTTCTTAAATCGAGTCACTTATTTTATATTTACATTTTGTTATTCCAGCTTTAACATAAGTAGCAGCTCTCCTGGCTCTAGTTCTGGTCTGTGGAACTGCTGAATGCTGCTCAACCCAGTTGCAGATCTATGGCTTCTCTTGGGCAGTAACCAGAGTCTGCTTCAAAATCTTCTGTACTGTGTGAAAAAAAAAGTATGCCCTATAGTAAACTTTTACATGACAGAGCCCAACATCCATTCAGTTGCGCCAAATATCTCTTTGGCTGCATGAGGAAAGAAATGTCACAGAAAGAACATCTCCAGATGTTTGGCCGTTTGCATGACTCAGGATATTTTGCAAAAAAAAAAAACAAACCAAACGGAGGCTTGGATGAATTTATTTGACTCTTAAGAACACCACAGGCGCAAACTCTCAGAGAACTAACAGCATCAGGGCTGCGAATGCAAAAAAGCCATGGTGATGGTTTGTTCTGCTGTGTCAGCTCACATTTGATACTTTGGATCAAATTATATTTTACTTGAAAGGAAAAGAAAAAAAAAAGCTGAAATCTGTGGTGTAAATAACGGTAATCTTTTTAAATATTGAAAGCCGGACAGCTAAATATCAGATCCACATCGCACACATCTGTTTTATGTACTTAAATATTAGGCAAGATAATGGGATCGACAAACGCTGCTGTCTGATAAGGTCAGCTCCTGAAAACTAGTCGAGGACTGTATTCAGTTAGTCCAATTAAATTGGGATCGGCAGGGAGGGAGGAACAAACGCCCAAAATAAGACAAAAAGGTAGCAGGTCTTTATTTGGAGGTTGCCCAGACATGACGTCTCTAGTTTGCGCGCTCCTTTGCTGGGAGATTTCTAGGCCGTGCACTCGTCAGCTCTTGGTAAACGCTCTGAATACTTGTGAGCTCCTTTAATACATCTCTGCTTTTTCAAAGCTAGATATTTAAAAATAAAAAAAAGCAGCCATAAATGTTGGCCAACTCTACTTATCCTGCCTTTCTTCTTGTGCCATAAATTATTTTTCTTCATTTAAATGTCTTTCTGGGAGCGACTGCGCCTATTGCAATTTTGTTCCCTGGGCTATAGTTTGAGTTTTGTGCTCGTAGCTGCTGTGGCTCTTTCAGTGCTGCACTTCAAAGCCGTTTCACGTTATGCAAAGCGATCCTTCCTACTGTAAGATTGATTGTGCGGCTGTCAAAACAGGATCTCCAGCGATATTATTTTTCACTGCGCTGTATACTGGAATATAGTGTGTGACAAGAAAACCCAATTACAAGTCTTCTGCAAGGAAAGAAGCAACTGGATCATTTGTGGGAGGAAGGGAGCATGGGTGGAGGAATGCGATCAGGCCCTGATCCCTCCAATGTTCCTCAAGACTCACCACATCTGAAAAAACTCTTACAGGCCTCCTTACTTTAACGTGAAACCATTTCTCTGGGTAGATGGGCTGGCACCATTTTCTTGCAGGTACCCGCCTGCCCTGGTACCGTTTGAAGGATGTCCTCAGGTGCAGCAAGAAGGGGACCCCTCCATGATGGAAAACTGTCCTTCAGCAAACGGGGGTCTTCAAATGGAGACCACCAGAGAGCATATTTAATAAAATGCTTTTATGTTCTTGCTGGGAGGGAAAGTGGGGGGGGGGGGGGGGAATATGACAAACATTTGAATATTGGGCAGGCTTCAATAAAAAAAATAAAAAAAACCAAATAAACCACAGGAAAGTGCAATTTCCCATAGAAAAAAGAAATTAAAGGACAAGGGGTCATAATATGAAATGGAAGGGAGGGAGGTTCAGAGAAAATATGAAGAAAATACAACTTTACGCAGCGGGTGAGAGATTCCTGGCATAATCTAGCAAAAGATCACATGCAAACTGGAGCCACATCCATCACTCATATGTCAGTCTGTGTAAACACTACAAGGAGCACGTATGTAAAATAGTAAGTTGTTTTTTTAAAGAATGTTTGTGCCTCTATTTCTTATTTGTCATATAATAATCAAAGTGCTGACTGTGCCATCGCACCCCTATAGAAGCAGATGTCAAAAGTACTAGCACAGCTTCACCTTTAGTGTATTTATTTTCAATATTTCTTTCTATACCACCTTACAATAAAATACATCCATAAATGAACACAATAAAGATTCAATAAAACAAACTAAATCCAGTATGCATAAACATTCTAATACCAGTATTAGAAAAAAACAAAAGAACTAAAAACACAATAAAATGTCTTCTTAAAAAAACAAAAACAAAACAAACCCCCCCCAAAAAAAACCTTCCTAGTCCATGTATTGTTACACTCGGCATTTACTTTCACCAAACCTTGCTCGGACCAGAGCCCCATGGCGTTCCAGTAGGGTGCCTGCTTCGGGGGCTTTTCTATATACTTCTTTGTGTAAACCCCCACCCTGATTATGCACAGAAAATGCGAGCGCTTCCGGCGCACGAGTGACCCGAATGCCGCTCTCCTGGGAGGATTCAGAAAGGAGCATGGGTCAAACAGTAGTGGACCTGGACCCAGAGGATGGACAGTTTATGTAATGACCCAAAGATGAATGTTACTTTTGGAAACCGTTGTGATCTTCACTTGGAACGACAGTATATTAAATATATAGATAAATAGATAGATAGAGGGGATTCTCTTAAGTTCTGAGATCCCTAGTCAACTCAGGCCTTTCTATGTTCCCCGCTGACTGCTGTCTCCCTTGTTCAGATCTCACCGTGGAGCTCACTCTGAAAACACCTTCAAACTTATTTTCTGGTGTTACCAGCAGTCAGGCTATAAAAACCACTGGTTAGATCAGGGTACACAGGCTTGCACTGCTAGACTGCAGCAGTAACAAACAAGACAGAAAAGTCAAAACCACCGAATCCTTAGTATTTATTTACACATTCCCTTGCAAGTAGTAGGAGGACTTCCCCATATCTCAAAATACCCTCCTGTCGCCAATATTTCACTCCATGGAAGCAATCCCACTCCCCACCCCCAATACAACCATTTTTCTTCTCTGCATAGTCTAACATCAATTTTTCACACCATAAAAGCCTCGGTACTCACTGGACACTTAGCAGTTCTCTCCATTGGAACTCTGTCACCCTGCAGAAGTTTTTATTCTGCCCCATCTAAGCAAAAGCGTAGGACTTCCCTGTTTTCAGAGGTTCCCTTCTCCCTACTGCCTGTAGGATCTCCAGACTCTCCTCCACCTCCAGGGTTCGGGTCAGGTCCTCTGGTTGACACCTGCTCTGCCTCGGGCCTTTCCCCCAAACCACCCCTGCAGGGTCCCCTCTGAAGAGAGGCCACCCTGGGCGAACCAAACCCCCGGCTGGGTTCTCCCCAGGATATCCTTCTCCCACTCTATCCCTTTTGTATCTGATGAAACACTCCCTCCATGAGACTCATCTCCCTGAGCTTCTTAAAGGGACAGCTCTCACAGCCAGAATGCATCATGAAATTTTTACCAGAAGGGATACCATCTAGTGGCCATTTAGAATACCACACCCTTCACATGAGAATTTTCAAAGGAGTTTTATGCACATAAAAATCTGCATACGTGTTCTTAAGTAGCTTAAGTATTCCGTGTACTTGCCGTTTTATAAGCAGCAAGAGAGTGTGCTTATTATTGGTTTTGCACGCGCATTTACCTGCACAAAAGAAAGACCATCTGTGGGGTCCCGGTACAAGTTCGAGAGGTAGAGGCGCATTGTAAGGTGCAATTTTATGAGAGATTTACGCGAACACATTAGGCAACTTAGTCACAAGATTTTACACCTGCTAATTAACTAGCATAATTGATGTCAGACTTGTCTGCTATTTTTGGGTGGGAGGTCTGGGGGAAGTTCAGGATGACATAGTGGGAAAGAACCGGAGTCAGACTGAGTGAACCAGTGGATTTACTGGCGAACGGATGATTTCAAGTGCATGCACATTTTAAAACATACCTACTTCCATGTTTAAATCAGGATTTCACGCATACAAGTTTTGGGGTTTTTTTGCATTTAAATATACATGCATACGTTTATAAAATAGGTAGAGAAAATCTATGCTTTCAATGCATTACAAACATTTGTGCATACTCTGGGGTGGAAATACGTGGATTTTCTAATCTGCGCAGACCAGATAGGTGCAGATTAGAAAACACTAGAGTAGGCCTCCATGTGGAGATCTTTGAAAGTTATCCTTTTAGATTGTACTTCAACATTAGTCCTTTGTGCCTCACATTGAACTCTCTTTGCTGGAAAAGCATGTACCCCTGTATTATAGGATAGCAGTGCGGGGCGCCATGCATGCATTAAGAAAGCGGGCGCTGAAAAGTCAGCGCCCGCTTTCTGCGAGGAGTATTGCATCGGCCCCCAGAGTATTGCCTAATAATGAGCGGCTCTTCATAAGAACATAAGATATGCTATACTGGGTCAGACCAAGGGTCCATCAAGCCCAGTATCCTGTTTCCAACAATGGCCAGTCCAAGTCACGAGTATTTGGCAAGAACCCAAACATTAAATAAATCACAAGCTACTATTGCCTAATAGCATAGATTTTTTTCTTTAGGAACTTATCCAAACCTTTTTTAAACCCAGTAACACTAACTGCTGTAACCACAGCATCTGACAATGAATTCAATAGTTTAAACTATGCACTGAGTGAAAAAGAATTTTCTTCGATTTGTTTTAAAATGAGCTACTTGCTAACTTCATGGAATATCCCCTGGTCCTTCTATTATCTGAGAGAGTAAATAACATTTACATTAAGTTCACAAAAAAGTTGTTTTTTTTTTTTAGATATGAACGATGTGGATCAATGATTATATATGACCCAAGGTACGTGTGTGGAACAGAAATACATTAGTTTCACCGCTGTGGGTATTATGATGGTCCTTTAAATATTGTGCTTGCGATGTTATTCTAGCAAGAAATATCAATTATTTTTTGGATGCCTCCCTGTTTTTTAGCCTGCTTCTCTAACCACTAGGCCAGGGGTGGCCGACTGTGGTCCTCAAGAGCCACAAACAGGTTTTCAGGATATCCATAATGAATAGGCAGGAGACAGATTTGCATAAAATAGAAGCAGTGCATGCAAATCTTTTTCCTGCCTATTCATTGTGGAAATGCTTAAAACGTGGCCCGTTTGTGGCTCTCAAGGACCAGAGTTTTCTACCCCTGCACTAGGCCACTCCTACCAACTCATATGATAAAATAAAATTTTGCACAAGATTTATTGCATAGGCTCCTTCATGCAGGATCAGTACTTCTGCCTGCTGTGGGTACTTTTGCAATTCTGGATAGGACATAGTTGGTGAAGGAAAATTGTACAGCACTGTAAGCAGCGCTGAAAATGCCATGGCTTGAAGCGAAAGCATTCGCACTCCACTGGCAGGCAGGGCAGAGCAGAGCTTAAAAACCCCACACAACAAAGCTTCACCATCTTCCCGATGCCTTGTTCGTGCCCCTTGGCAGCATCCAGTAGCAATGCAACTAGGAAAAGGGACCTGCTCACTTTCTTTTTGCCCCAACTACAGCTCAAAAAAAGCAGCAGCATGACAGCTTAAAACGATCTACTGAAATAAATCACTTCCTGCAATGTAAACTGACAATTTAAAGCGATTCAGTGGGCCAATGTTCGCAGTGCATTCCAGGTGTGTGTGCGTGTGTCGGAGATTTCCTTGGTGTCAAATCCAGAGCGTCATTAGCATATGGAAAAAAAATCACACCAGGAATAATAAATGCAGATCGACTCTGCAATAAATTCAGATGTGAAAGGCAGAGCTGAGAGAGTCCCAAATTCCAGCACCCAGACTGTTATGCCTGGCCAGGTTTGAAGCACGCTGTTAAAATTTAAGCCACGACGTGTGCTCCCGTTTACCTTTTCCCTCTGCCACTCAGTAACTGTGCAATGTAATTTTTTTTTTTTTTTTTGTCATTAACTGGCGACGATTCTCTTTGGCTAATGTTAGGTGCACCCGAGGCTGCGCCCTCTTTGCCCCCACAATAAGGTCATGGGGCTGCATGCATTTAACAAAAAAAAAAAAAAAAAAAAAAAAGGACAGTCTGGATAACCCAGGCCTATGATCAGCACTGCACCCAGGAAACCAACTTTGAAAAACAGAACAAGAAGGTGCAGCTCCGTAAATGGCTAGGCCGGACTAAGACGGAAGAGATGTGCTATGGGGATAGGCCACTTGCTTTCTTCAGCAGCCCGCTGGGGACCGGGCTGCTGAAGAAAGCAAGTTGGTACCTCCAGGTCACCAGCTGCTTCTGGTGACCTGGAGGTACCAACTTAGATTGTAAGCCCTCTGGGGCAGGGACTTACCTGCAGTATGTAAATTCTAACTCGCCTTGAGCATGGGTTTGGAGAGGCGAGCAATGGCATCCAAAAAAATAAAAAATAAATGCGGAAACGTAGAAGATGCCGCGTAGCCGGGTGGCTCCATGAGTGCTGAAGCCGCCAGAGGCCTTCCTCGGTCACTGCTCCTCTCCTTCTCTTGCCCAGCCACTAAGGTCCTTGTGTGTCCATTCCCCGCAGGCTCGATTCTGGCTCTTAGCCCTCTGCTATAAGTCTGCCCCAGGTGTCCCCCTCCATCTTTATATTTTCTCACTTTCCTCTTGAACCTCCCTGTTAGGGGTGAATGAGGGTCAGTCCTGCTGCATGCAGATCAGTATTAGAACTTATGGGGCCAGTGACTTTTGTTTTTTGTTTTTTTTTTTAATTGCTCTTGCTATTTCGTTATGTTATTATCTACCATCGCTAAGAAGAAATGGCAATAGAAAACTGAGCAGCCAGTTTCTTGTTTGTTGTCAGAGCGTAAGGTTAAATGCGTGCTCCAAAACCGATCTTTAATGAATAGGACGTCTTCTCTGAATCACGGATGAGGCTCGTCTCAGAACACCTCCCTATTATTCTAGGTATTCTCCTATTGCAAAAGCGACAGGGGGGGAGGAAGATCATCTCTCTTCCTTCAGCAAGACTGTATCTACCAGCACGAATGTAAAGATCATGCTAGGGGGCCAGAGCTGCAGTCTGTTCCAGCACACAAGGACACAAAAGGCCTTCCTGTAGAAACCTTACAGAAGGTCACCAGCTCAGTTTACATAAGCAGCGTGATCTGATACAACAGTCCCAGTCTGTGCCTCATGCTCTGTCAGAGGCATCGGCCTCTAGCTCTCTCACCAACACCTTCTCTGGACAGAGTTAGTCATTAACCCTGAGTCTCGTTATCTGCAGCTTTCTGAAAGCCCTAGAGCACCTTCGAGCTTTCTGAAAATGGTTCCAGCTAGGGGGGCTCCTTGAGAGACTTTTTGGCTTCACTTTGTTTCTGGTTTACTATTTTTTCTTAGCTTATTTTGTTTGTGTTTTAACATATGCTAAACAATTTAGCACACGCGAAACCAATTTAGTGTGCGCTACAACAGAAATAAAAGGAAATGACATTTTGGTTATTTTGTGTCCTCTCAGGTAGGAAGTGACAAAATGAAACGGCAAATGTCGCCCTAACTTTCCTATCATTTTAAAAATGACAGCACATCCGTAGTTCCAGCCAGGAATACCCCTCCAGGAAAGAAACAGAAGCATGAAGGCAGAAAAAAAAAGACTGCACGGCCCATCCAGTCTGCCCATCCATCCAATTAATTTGGTATTATAAATTCCCATCACCTCTTCAGAGTTTCCCTGTAATTATCCCATGCTTTCTTGAATTCAGATACTGGTTTTGTCTCCATCACTTCCACTACCCTCTCTGTAAAGAACTATTTCCTGAGATTACTCCTGAATCTACCACCTTTCACCCTCATCTCATGACCCCCTCATTCTAGAGCTTCCTTTCCATTGAAAAAGGCTCCCCTCCATGCATGGAAACCTTTGAGATATTTGAATTCTCAATCATTTTATTTTATTTGTTTATTTAAGGTTTTTATATACCGGCAATCATGAGAACATATCTTGCTGGTTTACATGAAACGGGAGTGCATTAAATATATCAAACTAGAACTGTGGTGACCAAAGGAACAGTTACAATTAACAAGGGTCGCAGAACTTGGAGAAGAAGGAAGAGATAGGAAAGAATAAATGGTTAGACAATATACAAATTAAATTAAATACTATGTACAAATGGCATGGTTAATGGCTGAATGTTTTGAGGAGTCCTTGGATTGTGTCCTTGGATTGTGTCATTAGATTGTGTCTGGGAAAGCTTGCTTGAATAACCAAGTCTTAAGTCTTTTCCTAAAAGTTAGGAGGCAGGGTTCCAGTCTGAGATCTGTAGGAATGGAATTCCATAGAGAAGGGCCAGCTGTGGAGGTGGCACGATCTCTTAGGGTAATGTGTCTGGTCGTTTTCGCAGGGGGAACTTGGAGGGCGCCTCTGTAAACATCTCTAGTAGGTCTTGTCGAATTGTATACTTGGAGAGGGTTTTGTAGATCGAGGGAAATGCGTCGATGTATGTCTCCCCTCTCTCGCCTTTCCTCTAGGGAATACATTTAGATCTTTAAGTCTATCCCCATTTGCGTTAGAATAAAGACCACTGACCATTTTGGTAGCCACCCTCTGGACCGACTCCATCCTGTTCATATCCTTCCAGAATTGTACCAGCCGGATCTGGCACCTTTTTAAAGCAGAGTGAGGTGTCCTGCTGTGATCCTGGAGAAGGAAGAGGAAGACAGGAATGTACCCCTCAATGTGCCCTCAGCAATGACCCTGGGTTTACAGCAACGTGTGCTGTTGCTAATGGAACCACTAATGTTCTGTTGTAATGGATGTTGGCCTCCAGCCATGACACACAACACAGCTGGAATCCATGAAATTATGCAACCTAATGATCCTTATATTGCATTATTGTTACCCTGAGTAACCCAGGCTGAACTTTTTTTTTTTGTAAACTAACAATGAATTCTGCAAAATTCTTGGTGCACATGGTTTAACAACATTAAAGTTATACTGATGGTTGTTTTATTGTTGGCAGACAGCCTACTGCCTTTGCTCTGTTCTCTTCTCCTCGATGCTCTGGTGCCTCCTGCCATGGGTGTCCGCCCTGTACCTGCACATGGGCTGTGTCTGAAGCATGTTCGGGCAGACCTTTGCCTCGTTTCCCCGATTCACAGCATCGCACAGCCAAACACCTGGGAGAGAAAGCCAAGCCCAGGCCGCCTGCGAGGAACTTGTACATGAGAATGAAAATGGGGCATCCGCCTGGCACTGCAGCTGTTGATTTTTCCATAAACCAAACATCTCAGCACCAGGAAGGAAGCCTGCTCATCTCTGGGTGAGAACCAAGGCAGGAATGCAGAGTGCATGATGTCAGGAAAGTGAGAGAGTACATGTGTTTTAAACAAAGAACCCTGCAATCTAATTAGAATGGCAATTAGGGCCTCACCTACTTAACGTTTGTCCCATAGACACGGAATGGGAGAAAAGCCTTAGTTTGCAAGAACTCTGATTGGCTGATGCAGAGGGCCTTAATAATAATAACAGTACTTTCTTTTATAGCGTGCCTGGATGATGGCGATTGGTCCCTGCCCCAAAGAACTTATAACATAAGCAGATACCTAAGGCAGCAGGAGATAGAGGAACTTGCCCAAAGTCACAGAGAGTACTGTGGCCGAACCAGGATTTGCCGTCTATTGTGGTAATCACTCGGTCACTCCTCGGTTTCTTAGGCACATCTTGTTTCACCAATAGAACCAAATCATGCTTTTTGCAAGGAAGAAAAACGGAGAAGACAATTTTATTGATATTGCTAGCCATCCCCATCTGCCAGACTCATCGAGTAGCAGTTAAATGTTCCCCCTGAGTGGAAAGCTTTCAGCTTTGCCTTTGTCCTTAACTCCTCTAACGGGGTCATTAAATACTACTTAAATGTCATAACCAAAAGGGATTAGCATAATTGGGTAATAATAATTGCACCTCCCATCTGAAAAACACTTTGCAGAACAAAGGCTCCATATTATCTCAATATTATGCATGGCTGTAAATACTGCTGTTATATTATTTAAATTAATGTGCTCCCTGTGACAAAATTGCTCCACCTGTTCCTTAAGAAGTAAGGGTACATTTTGCATGTCCCAACATTGCTGCCATATGCCCATTAGTAAGTTATTCTAAAGCGGGTTCCTTCTATTGGTAACAATCAGCATTCCTCACAGCCTGGAAGTAGCATTAGAGGAACCGTGCAGGGTTTCTACAGTGTCTGTGCTGCTTACA
This sequence comes from Rhinatrema bivittatum, assembly GCF_901001135.1. NCBI lineage: Eukaryota > Metazoa > Chordata > Amphibia > Gymnophiona > Rhinatrematidae > Rhinatrema > Rhinatrema bivittatum. Next base: position 23,683,719 of record NC_042628.1, on the reverse strand, counting down.
TTTTGCAGGCCGCTGGGATAGAGAATTAGCGAAAAACAATTTCTGCGAGGGGGTGATGGAAAAGGACACCACATTACTGGTAGAAAATATAAAAATTTATCTTCTTTGGGTGGTGTTCGATAAGTCGCCTTTTCTTATCACGCTGCCCAGTTTGGCCGCTCTACAGCTCAGTAGGCGAGCAAGCAGATGCAATGTTTACCTCAGGAAAGAGAAAGAATTAGCAGGTGTTAATCCTGCAACAAGAGGAGACCACGCATCCCAAGATCTATCTGGTTATCTGGGGGTCAATCCTTCCTACCGTGTCCAATCTCTATTCATGCTGGGTGTGATGGCTGCCTAAAGTGGTGATACAGGTCATCTGCAGTGTTACGTGGAGGAAGACTTGCGCTGCTCTGTCTCATTGCTTCTGGCCATCACTGTGGAATAATGGCTTTGGGGGTGCAATTCGGTGGATGCTCGGGACAGCCTTCCAGGAAGAGGTGGTAGCACCAACAGCAGTAACAAAAAGCTGGGATAAGCACAGGGGATAATTAATGGTGGGGAACCAAAGGTAAAGTCTGTGTTTCTGTAGCTTATGCCCTTATAATGCCTCTCCTGAATTCACTACATTGGCTTCCTATTCATTTTCACCTCTAGGGCAAGCTCCTCTTACTCACCTACAAAAGCCTTCATTCTGCAGCTGCTCACTACCTCTCCATTCATCTCTCTTCCTACAGCCCTCCTTGTGAACATCTCATTAGGTAAGTCACTCCTATCTGTCCCCTTTCCCTCTACTGCCAGTTCCCAACTCTGTGCTTTCCAGCTGGTTGCACCCTATGTTGGGAACACATTTCCTGAGGTGGTGCGTCATGCTCCCGCACTTGCCTTATTCAAATCCAGTCTAAACAAATCTTTTTTTGAGGCTGCTTTTAAATCTGAACCGCTGGATATCCTGTTCACAGCCGTATTGATTTTTAACCATTTTTGTTAATAAATGATATACCCAAAGCCTCTTTGGTCCTGTATGTTTGTTTTGATTAGATTGCAAGATTTACCAAGCAGTGACTTTTCTTATACGTTTCTGTATAGCGCTGCACATGTCCACTAGTGCAATAGAAGTGATAAGTAATAATAGCACGATGCAGGGAAAATGAGCAGAGTAAAAGGATATTGGGGTTGTGCTGTTATTTTAAAATGACAGCCATGAAATGTATTGCTTTGTTGCATGTCACGTCAAATCCAAAATGTTTTAGCACATGCTAAGCCAAGAAAAACAAAACAAAAAAAAAATGAAAGAAACCCCCCCACAATGCCACTATATTGGATATTGCCTATTATCTATTTCTATATAGAATATATAAAAGGCTTGTGTCTGTCACACTGTCATGTCTGTCTGTGGCCACCAAATGGCACCTGGAACAGAGGAAGGTGCAAAATGCAAAGACAATATACTCTGTCTACTAAGCCCTCTTGCAAACACACACAAGCACATAGGCTGTTATGGACCAGATTACCCAAGCAACCCCAGGCACTCTTTGCTCGTTTTAATATAATAGGCAGCAATGTGTCTCCATTTAGCTGGTCCTACTCACTGGAATAATCTACCATCGGACCTTCGTCTAGAACCATGCTTACGGACTTTCAAGAAAAAGCTGACGACCTGGCTATTCACAGAGGCCTTCACCTAAAGTTCCCATGCTACAACAAAGTCCTATGCTACCTTAATTGTACCATACTTATTTATTGTTCTCCATGCATAATACTTCAATGTACCACATACTCAATGTATACCCCGTTTGTTGCTTGCTCACAGTTTATCAATTTTATTATTATTAATATTATTATTATATATTTTATAATTGTATTATTTGTTTAATGTTAATTGTTCCATGTACACCATGCCCATGGTATTTCTAACTCTGGTTATCTGTAAACCGAAGCGATATGTACTTGTACATGATCTTCGGTATATAAAAGCTTTAAATAAATAAATGTGAATTTGAAGGTTTTATTTGGCTATCTGCTAAATATTCATTCATCCAAAATATTATAATCTGGAGTAAACCTTACATCTTTAACTGGAAAAAAAAAGATCTCATCAGAACACCGGGCTGTCCCATTGATATGAAGCAGAGAAGCTAAATGATTACCTCAGACCTTTTGAACTTTTGATAAGAGATCAGTTGACTAAGTCTACAACAATTATGCTTAGTAATACAAAATAAGTAAACATTTTTCTGCAGCAGCAGACTTTTGGGTATGCACCAATTTCTCCGGCTTGCTGCTGTAGAGATCAAAGCATACCATCAATGGCAGTACTTAAAGTATCAAGCTGCCCAGTTGTTATCAAACTACCCAGCATGGGGGTGTTTGCTAAAATACAACATGTAAACATTTATCTTTTTTCTGCATTCAGAAGTTATTAGAGCTAATGCAACACCCTGAAAGAAGAACTTGGCAAGGAGGCAGGAGCCTACAGGCACTGATGTACACTGGGGCTTATTTTTCATTCCTTGTATTGCTGCCTCAGATGCAGACAGACGTGTTTTCTCATATTTTAAAAGCATGAGTCAACATTTCTAATCAGAAGAAGCAAAAACATTGCTGCCTCTTCCCTCTCATGGTAAACTCTTACATTCAAGCTCCCAGTGTATTTTTTCTTTGCACTTCTTAACTGAAAAAAGCTGGATCGAGGCAAACCTTCTGCTTCCATCTGGATCCTGATAATTTGCCATTGTATTTTAATAGATAAAATAAAAAAAAGCCTTTGTCATCATGAGCAATCTCTGAGCAGGACAGGTTAGTTCACATGAGGACATGTTCTTTAACTTATAGAATCTCTTTTCCATAAAATCACTCAAGGCAGTGATCAATAATTACAAAGCATAGTAACCAGCAAAACAAAGGCAACAACAATCACGACAAAACATCACTCGCACGTAAACAGGAATAAGGAATAAGAAAACAATTTAAAAAAAAGAAAACCATTAACCAGCTACACAGTAAAATCATAAAAAGCATTAAAAATAAGCAGTTAAATAACCAATTTAAAGAAACATAAGAGCATATATAGTTGGATTTCTAACATTGACAGCTGGCTAGGTTAAAATATGTATCGCATATTTATAGCACTATGAATAGCTCTATACTTTCATAAAAAGAGAAAAATAGCATTATATTAAAAGATAATACTTTTGGAAATGTGTTGCTTTTCGGCTGGCACTGCTAACCTTGTTGTCCTCTAGCTCCCTGCTGAATTCATCCGAGGCCACTGAGACAGCATCCCGATTGGCTCAGCAAGGATTTAATGTAACTCTCAGCAGGAGACCTCCCAAATGTCTTCCTGCTAAGAGTGTTAGTGCTGTGTTTTGCTGTTCTGCATCCATGGAACACATTTCAGTATTGCATCTGACTGAATTTTCCAGAGTCGTCATCAATCTGGCACCTGTAGCCAAGTGAAAAAGTGCACCCTCAACCTGTACACGACACATGGCACCAGGCACTGGGAAACTGTTTCAATGTTTTTGTTTTTTTATTTTTTTAAACATATTGTTAATATTATTTCAAGAGCGCACACAAAGTGTGACCCTGGTCTCAGAAATGTGACCCTGAGATCTGCAGGGATGTGATCTTTAACCTCAATCAAAACTGCCCCTTAACCTCTACCTTGTTAAGCAGTAGGGGTTGAAAAAGGAATGTGTGCCTTGGACATGACGTTGTGCTTTTTCTGCTTCTATTGAACGCTATGGTTTTTGATTCTATGAAACTGTAAGAGAGAGCACAAGCGGTCTGCAAGGCCCCAGAGGACAGACACAGGCTGGACTCAGATTTTTCTTATATGAAAACTTTATTTACAAAAAGCAGGTTAACCTTCAGCCACATTCACATTCAGCATTCACTATCACTACCTTCAGTGTTCACCTTCTCGCAGGAGCTGCCTTCTCCTGTCTGTTCCCAGCTGGGCCCAAACTCTTATTCCTGCTGTGTGGGGATCCACTCACTGTGGCTCTAGCTTTTAAGGTGGACCAGGCTAGATGCCTGGTCCAGTACTGATTAAGAAGAGTTTCCAGGGACGCTCCTTCACAGAACCCAATTAGGTCAGAGCTTCCCAAACCTCTCCCGGGGGACCCCCACAGCCAGTCAGATATTCAGTATATTCACAATGAATATGCATGAGATTAATTTACATATACTGAGTTTCCAAGATATACAAATCTATCTCATGTAGGGTCCCCAGGACAGGTTTGGGAAGCTCTGAATTAGGTTCTAGATCTTGTGAATAAATAGCAAAGCAAAACTCCATTACCAGGCACATTGTGATGTACCACAAAACCCTGCCAAAAAAAAAAAAAAAAAAAAGACACTCGGCCCCAAGGCAGGAAACCTGCCATACCATAACAGCACTAACACCCAGGACTCACACAGCACAACTTCAGTGCAGGGCCTGTGGCCCCTGTCAGCTAAGCCCTTTGCACAATAGGCTCCCCTCTCCGCAGATCGGGCTGACCCATTTGCACATTTTCTAAACACTTTTCAAGGCTTTGCCTCTCACTAAATGTCTGCTAGAAACCCAACATGTCTTGTCAGCTGATGCTTCTCAGTTTTACAGCACAATCATGGTCTTTCTTTTAAGTAAAGAATCAGCACTTAATCCCACTTGGCAGGATGCTACCAGGCCTGGTGCTTGTAACCTAGTCTGAAAGAGCTTAACCTTCACTCCAACCCCCTTCCGGGAACTTCTCAGTTGTGGTCACCCTGAGGTTCAGCGTGAACTGGGGGAGAGTGTGTGTGTGTGTGTGTAACTCTCTTTTCTCTCCCCAGCTACCCTACACTCTCTCGCACCCATACTGCAATCTTCCCCCTCCAGTGATGACCCCATAGGCCCCCCTTCCCTAGCCACTGGCCACCCCCTTCTCGCACAGCAGCCCTCTGCTTCCTCTTCCAGCCTTTTTCCTACTAGACAGCCTGCAGGTGGAGGGAAAGGAAGGGAGGGACAGAAGCTGGAGCAGACAGAGCAGAGCAGAGAAGTAAAGGACCGCTCTGCTCCCCCAACCAGCCCCTTCCTTCCTTTTGATTTTCCCCTCTCTGGGCTGCAGGAGCAGCAGCGTCACGGTGCCTTTTTGGGAGCGACATCTATGGCCCAATCCATATCGGCCATAGGATAGCTACGGCTCTGGAAGCTTTCCTCAGAGTCACTGGGGACATTTTTACCAAAATTCCTCCCTTATGAATCAGGGGAAAATCCAAAAATTCCATGTAACCTCAACAGTTTTATTTTTTATACATCTCTTAAGAGCAAACTTCTGCAACGATAAATTTGCAGGGAAGAGTGCAAAAAATAAATCTATTGCGCAATCAAAATGGAGGGACTGTCCCCCGAGGATAGGGTGTTAGCCAGCTGGAGCATTTGTCATTCCTAGCATTCAGACAGTGGTGCGTTGTGGCATAGATAATTCTGGTAAATGGGCAGCGTTACTGGAAAGGAAAACCGTCCGCTCACAAAATACACATTCGTTTCGGAATTCGTGTAGCATGCGTGCAGAGGGACGCACTCTCTTTCCTCTGACGTATTCCCTTGCTGCTATGTTTATAAGAAGAGACCTTGCACTCACAGCGTAGGAGCTGTCGATTCATCTCAATGGTTAAGAGGATAAGAATATAAAAAGCACCACCCTGGATCAGACCAAGAGTCACTGTGTCAAAAGTAATCAGCAAATCCGTTTCTTGTACCAGCAGTGGTTTCCCCAAGTCTACCCGGCTAATAAACGTTTATGGACTCCTCCTCCAGGAACGCGTCAAAACCTCTTTATACAGCCCCCCGCTACGCTAGTTGCCTTGACCACATCCTCTATCAACAAATTCCATAGCTTGACTGTACATTAAGTGAAAAAAAAAATACCTTCTATGGTTTGTTTTAAAATCTGCTGGTTGTTAGTTTAGAATGATTTGAAAGGATAAATAACAGTCTATTACACTCATGATTTTATAAACCTCTATCATATTCCCTCTCAGCCGTCTCTTTCCCTAACCTGTTCATCCTTTCTTCATAAGATGTTTCAACCCCTTTATCATCCTTATTGCCCTTCTCTGTACCTTTATTCTGGCTCCAATATGTTTTTCTTCAGATGGGGCAGAACTGCCTGCAATGCTCCAGGTGCGAAGACATCATGGATCGAGATGGAGGCATTATGATAATTCTCCATTCCTATCCACATAATTCCTTATATTCAACTTTTTTTTTTGTTGTTGTTTAAAATATTTGTGTTCTTTCCCTATCACCAGGATTGATTTAGGTGGTGCACATTATAAAATATAATTCTATACAGTTAAAATCATAACTTTATAATTGTTATTCTATTTTTACTGTGCGCTTTGTAAACCGTTGTGATGGTGTGTCTCCAAACGAAGGTATAGAAAAATTGTTAAATAAAACAAACAGAAACTTGAGCCACAAATATATAGCTAATCCATAAAAAAAAGAGAGACCCCCATCATTGTACATTCATCGCAGAGTATAACTTCACCTGTCATCACAAGGTATTCATCTATTTTCTGAGAACAGGCAGGTCTTTCACACTACTACATACTGAGCTGCGGCTTTCAAAGTATTGTCCACATACACTCTGAGGTCCTTATGCTAGGTGATGGATTTGTAATATGGAACCCAGCACGCTGTAGCTTGCATTATTTTTTCTTCTTTTGTGCATTTGTTCACTTTCATCTGACATTTTAATGCCCAGACTCCTAGTTTTGCAAGCTCCTTCTGCAAATTCCTCACAATCCACTGTGGTTTTAACAACTTTGAATAATGCGACATCATTAACCACCTCACTCGCTCCCTTTTCTAAATCCTTAACAAATGTGTTAAACAGCACAGATCCCAGTGCAGATCCTTGGGAATGCCACTATCAGTGTTTCTTATCTTTTAACTAGTTACCAATCCACAATGAGTCACTGCCTCCTATCCCATGATTTTTTTAAATTTCTTAAGAAGTCTCTTACGGAGGACTTTGCCAAATGCTTTCTAAAAATCCAAATAAAGCTGAGCCAGTTTTATGCTATATCTACACCTTCCAAAATAGATTGGTAAGGCGACATTTCACTTAGCTAAAGCCATCTTGATTCTTCCCCCATTAAACCATATCTATGTGGTCAGTAATTTTGTTTTAATGAATAGCTTCTATCATTTTCCCAGCACTGATGTCACTCACACCAGTCTATACTTTCCTGGATCACTCCTGGAGCCCTTTTTAAAAATCTGCTGCCCTACAATCTTAAAGGTACTGTGGCTGTTTTAAATGATAGGTTATAGACTGCTAGAAACAGGTTTGCAAGTTCATGTTTGAGTTTAAGAACTCTGGGTTGAATACCATCCAGTCCTGGTGATTTGTTACTCTTTTGTTTAGCAATTTGATCTCTTACCTCCGGCAGTTGGCCAGTGGTTTGCGTCAGTTGCTCTGAATCATCAGCATCACTTCTGATGTGGATACATCCCCAAGATCCTTCTCAGTAAAGGCCAAGGCAAAGAATTAAATTTAGTTTTTCTGCCATTTCCCTGTTCTCCCTGAGCACTCCTTGTCATCTAGAGGTCCAAATGATTCCTTCTAAGGCTTTTTGTTTTAAATATGCTTCAAAATGTTTTTAATATTAGTTTACATCTCTATTGCAAGCTTTTTTTTTTTCAAATTTCATGATCTGCCTTAACTTTGAACTTGCCAGTGCTTACATACTATTTTACTTATTTGGATCTGCTTTCCATTTTTTGAAAGATGCTGTTTTTGGCTTTGCCTCTTATCTCACCATTAAACCATACTGGCAGTCATTTGGTCTTCCTTTGACCTTTTTTTAATGCATAGAATACATTTTGTCTGGGCTTGAGAGATGGCATTTTTCAATGACCAAGCCCCATGCATTCTTTTAATCTTAGCAACCACTCCTTTTAGATTTTTCTAATTTCATTATAATCTCTCCTTTTATGCTTCACCTTGTTTATTAAAACATGTTTATTTTGTAAACCGTTGTGATGGCAAAACTGAATGACTGTATATAAAACTCATTAAATAAATAAATAATTAAATGTTTCATATGAATGGACATTCAATACACAATAATTAAAGATTACAGTCAATGAGTTTTCCCCTTCAAGTCATTCCAAACAGCTGAATAAATCAACAATGTAATCATTAAGACAACAGAACCAAAACAGAGAAAGCTACTAAGTCAGTTATGCATAAATTGAGAAGCAATTTAGAGTGGCTAAAGCCACAACCGAATCACTCATCTTCCTCTATCCTTTTGTCACTTTTTTATATTCCTCTGGTAAGGTGTCCATAGAAAGCCCATGTCTGATGAAAAATGACAGGGTCCTTAGATGATCTCATAAGAGCTGTGTGGTCCTGCATGTAAATCAAGTCCACCACTCTAGTAGGAGCAAAATCTTTTAACCAATTAAAAAGAATACATTTCTTCACAACCATAAAAGCTTTGGGCACACATATTCTGTGATATTTACCCACTAGTGCAGAAGTTTTACTCAGTGTCTGTCTCCAGTGATTATTTCAGATTATTTGCATAATGCTCACTAATGAAAGTGTATTTACCAGCTTTATCCCATGCACTAGGTCCTGTGTGCCACTGAGAATTAGATCTAAGTAGTTCCTGCCTTCATTGCATCCATGACTAGCTGCTGTACAAAGCAGTCATTTATAGCATCTAGGAACTTTATCATCTCAGCATGTCCCGATGTGACATTTATTCAATCAATACTGGGATAATTGAAATCTCCCATTATTATTAGAGATGTGCAGCCAAAAAAACAAAAACATTTTGGGTTTTTTTCACTTTGGAGGTTTTTTTAAAATTTATTTTTGGTTTGTTTTATTTTTTTTTTTAGTTGGTTTAGGTTCATTTGCTGATCCAAAATAAACATAAATCTCCCCCCCCCCCCTGAATAAAGAGGAACCCCCAGACTCCTACTGCCATTTCTTGAGGCCATGTGAGACCTCCTCGGGTCCTTCTGACCCCCTCACACCCTTGCTAATAAACTGGGGCCCAGACTATCCTGCTGGGTTTAAGCCCAAGCTCAACTGGTGCCTCCCTGGGCCACTCTCAGCCCCCACTCTACTCCCTGCAAATGAGCCAAGACCAGGGAACCTCCCTGGCCCCCTCTTCAACCTTCCGAGGGGGGTTTTGTGGGGAGAAGAGGACAGCAGCAATCTCCACTTACTCCTTTCTCAACCTCCGTCTCCTGAACAACAGCACTGGCCAGCTCTGAGACCGGCACCCATAGTGCCGCTTTCTTGTATGACCCTACTTTCCTTAAGGTTGATCCTTTCTGCATTTGATAAACCTTTACTGCTCATGAATGGAATTCCCTGACCTTAAAAATAAAACTCAATGCTTATAAAAAAGGTAAGGGTGGTCTAAAATCGGCTAAAACCCAGAGAGGTCACAAAGTATAAGTTAGTCCTAAAGAAGGAAAACCCCTCTAATTGCACAACTGAACTTTATCCAGTAATAACACACTCAGTAGACCGTAGATGAGGACCAGTTGCCCCCCACAGTCTGCCCAATTTCCCCTGTGCAGAGCACTCCCCCCCCCCAGCCAAACTCCGGTCATCTCCCTGGATTACCCCTTACTGCTGCCTCCTATCTCAGGCAGGCTCACATCCTGCCACTCGTTTGTCTGCTCCCACCTCCACTAGTGGATCATGGTGGGCACCTACCATCACCCTCTCAGGAAAGAGACTCCTTCCTGTACTTTAGTGAAATCTGGAAGATCTCTAACATGTTTCTATCACATCCAAACAAACTTATTTAAAAAAAAAAAAAAAAAAGTACTTTTGCCAAACCCTGGTCTGTCTCATATATATATATTATATATAGTCCAAAAGAACTTCTCTCATATATATATGAGAGAGGTTCTTTTGGACTAGCTGATGGACCTCCCTGAAAGAAAAGTTTAATTACTCCATACTGATAGAGAGAGACACCAGGGGTTCGGCAAAAGTATATATATTTATATATGTATCTATATATTTTTTTTGCATTAGTTGAAATCATGGCCCTGGAAAATAAGAGAGCTTTGGCCAACGCAGAGCCATACATGTTGCACAACGGAGACAGTGCTAGGAAGTAGCCCTGTTCTCCTACCAGCGACAGGGCCTGTGTCTGGCTCTGACTTCAACAGGAAAAAGTCTATGTTTTGCAGCTCACGAGGAGTGACCTTTGAAACGGATAAAAGTTTAACTTTAAAATTAGAAGATGGACCCAGAGAGACTGATTGGGAAATCAAAACTGCAATGGTGAGTTTTCTGACAAGTCATAAATGCTTTTTTTTTTTCCCCCCCCCCCCCCCTCAAGTTTGCTGATACATCAAAACAGGCACAGGGTGGCAGGATCTTGATCTTTGAATGCATAAAACACGACAGGTTTGGGCATTGTTGGGAAGTCGAGGGCCTAATTGAATCTTCTCTTATGAAGACATTAGGGTCTTTTTAGCAGGTGTAAAAATGCATAGCAGCAGCATAAATCGGAGCTAAAAGTGGTTGCCTAGAGTGCCAGAGTCCCGCTGGCTGGATACCCCTAGAGATGCCAGCCCAGAGCCGGTGCCGCCAGAGTTGGCGGTGCTGTTCTGGAGCCTCTGCTGCTGGTAGGAGGGAGCACCGTGCTGGAACGGTTGCCCATAGGTATGGGGGGAGGGGGGGGGGTTTAACCTAGGGCAGCACTGACTTTTGGGCATTACACGGGGACAGTTATGATCGCGTACGCTCGAGACTGGGCTGCAAAGAAAGGCTCGGCGCGAGTTGCCGGAAAACGTGCTTCCTGCGATTCTGGTTTCGGAGGGTTGTGGGACTGATCTCGCTTCCCTTTATTTCAAAAAACGGGAGGGAAACCCGGTGACCGTGCACTGCACAAGGTGCAACAGAAAACCACCCAGAATAGCACACGTATGAGAGAGTCAAGCTGCGACAGCTCCATGCCAAACCCCTAACGTTTGCTGGTATGCTTAAGAAGTACCTTTTCGGGTCCTTTGGACTGGCTGATGGGACCTCCCTCAAAGAAAGGAAAAAAAAAAAGTTTAATTACTGCATCCTGACTGGAGAAATTAGAATGAATTACTTCTCTCTCCGCAGTGGTGCCAGTACCCAAATTAGAGTTAAAAATTCATCAAAGCATAGCAAGTATGACAGCTTAAGCAAGGTCGGCACTGGAACACATGCAGCCACCTATGTTGAGGACTAAGATAAAATCTGCAGCATGAAACAGACAAACTAAATTGTTTCTAAACATCCTGTGGAGGGAGTAGTTTATAAATGCTCCCTCCTGTTCTGATATTGTAGATGGGCTCGGCGTCTCCCAACAAGTAAAATTTTCAAAGGCCCGCGCCCATTTTATAACGCGCCTAAACCCCGTTACGCACACGAGTGCCGGGCCTCTCCAAAGGGCTCCCAATACTCCAGCAGTGGTTCTAAGCTTAAAGACAAATCCCAATTAATTCCCTTTACATAAATAATGTTTAGAAAAAGAACTGATCAGAATTGTGCTAGGAGGAGATAAGCCAATCAGACTCCAGGGTGAGTAAACCCTGAGGGGCGGATTTTAAATGCCCTGCGCGCATAAATCCGGCCGGATTTACGCGCGCAGGGCCCTCGCGCGCCGGCGCGCCTATTTTGCATAGGCCGCCGGCGCGTGCAGAGCCCCGGGACGCGCGCAAGACCCAGGGCTTTGTAAAAGGGGAGGGGGCGTGTCGGGGGCATTCCGAAAACGACGCGGCATTTCGGGGGTGGGCCCCGGCCCGAGGGCGTGGTCAAGGCCTCCGGACCAGCCCCCAGGTCGGGTGACGGTGCGTCAGCAGCCTGCTGGCGCGCGCAGATTTACGTCTGCTTTTAGCAGGCGTAAATCTGCCAACAAAGATAAGGGGGGGTTTAGATACGGCCGGGGGGGTGGGGGGGTGGGGGAGGGCCGCTCCGATTTTGGAGCGGCCTCGGAGGGAACAGGCAGCGCGCGCTGGGCTCGGCGCACGCAGGTTGCACAAATGTGCACCCCCTTGTGCGCGCCGACCCCGGATTTTATAAGATTCGCGCGGTTCAGGCGATTTTATAAGATACGCGCAGTTCAGGCGATTACAGGAAGACTCTGCAGATTGTGTTTTTGTAAGTCCGTCCTGGGGTGGGTCATCGTCAAGGTCATTTCTGTGAGGAAAGCGCACCGCATTCCCCATGGAAATGCTCTTTTTAGAAATGGCCCAGCGGACGCGGGTAAACGTGTACGCGTAGGGCCTGGATGCACGCATTATTACCCGCAGTGTGAAGGGGCGTCAAGGGGTCTCCAACGAGCAGGGTGGGTGAAAGGTTTGCACTGAGGTGCATGCATTTGAGGGTAGGGGTTTTTTTTTTTTTTTGTTTTTTTTAAAGCATGCATGTAAATTTTCCCTGAAGAAAAAAAAAAAAACAAAAAACTATGTGCACCCATTAGAAGGAGTGCACATAGATTTTGGGGGCGTAATCTCCAAAATGAAGGTATGTGCATATTTTCCTTTCGTAAACTGGTACAAAGTCAGTAAAGCAAAAAAAAAGTATTGAATGTGGGCAGGTACAAAAATTACCCATTCATGGGGCCTGCGATTATGGGACCAGCACCCGTTTTTAAAATCGGCCCTGCTTGTGTTATGTTTCCAGGTCCCATAGCCCTGTGCTAGTAAGGAACCTGGCTTTCAATGTTACTGCTGCTATCAATGGCAGTCCAGGTCCCACTATCTCATGACTCCTGGAACCTATGCCAAGCATTACCTTAAAGTGCAATAAATACATATTGCATTCGGTACTTTTTTTGCCTTCTGACTTTGCATCAATTTTTTGAAAGGAAAAATACACACATACCTTCCCTTTGGAGGAGATTACACCCCCAAAATTACCTGCACACATTTACTCCTTCTAATGTGTGCACTATGCACATAGATTTTTTTTTTCCCAGGGAAAATTACATGCGTGGTTTTTTTTTTTTTTTTTTAAATTGGAGGCTTGAGATTTAAAACGTCATTTCCAAATGTTACCCTCATCCCAAACTCCAGCCTCTTATAAGAAATCGCTGCAGGGATCATTTATCCTAACATTTTATAAAATAAAACTGCCTGGCAGTCCCTCTTTAAGCAGACACACGTCCAGAGGAAACAAGGTCCTGCCTCACAGAGAGGCAGGGGGTCTAAGCTGTCGCAGATCTGTCAAACATGTTCACACCAAAAAAGAAAATAAGAGCTTTTAGCTTTCCAAATTATCGGTATAAAATATGACATTTTGCTTTCACGTTGTGGCCTTGGCTCCTCAAAAAGCCTGCTGTCAGTGACTTATCCACTTTGCTTTATTTTTCATAACATTTTTGCCAGACCATAGCCGTTCGGTTTTGAAAGAAAAATCACCAGGTTTTAATGGGACTTTGCATAAAAGATTTGGCCTGATGAAATGCTTTGGCAGCAAATCCTTTTGCAAAAAAAAAAAAGGGATGAATTCCCCACAAATTATTACTGGAACCTTTTAAAAATCCTTTTTACTTTTTTGCACGTCCCCCATTAGCATTGCAGTGCTCCAGACCCCTAAAACATCCCTGGTTTGCAGGGAAGTGAAGGCAAAAGCCAGCTTTCACAGAGAGCCAAGCAAAAGGAAAGTCAAATGGTAGGGTGGCGAGGCACTGCAGGCTGTATCTGCTGTCCGTGTGCCTCGTGCATTCAAAATTAAACTGGTACGAATTTGTTTTCTGTGGAAATGCATAGAAACAAAGCTCAAAACAGGTTGAAGGAAGTACCTTTTTGCAGACGTGTTAAGATTTTTCTCTTTTGTGTTTGCCTGCGTGGGTTCCTTGCTACGTTTCCTGCACTCTGCAGTTTTTTGAGAGTTGTCTGTCTGTACCTGACTGCTGTTATACTTTGCTCCACTTATTTTGTAGGTTTTTTTTATTCCACTCTTTTTGGTACAGAAAGGTGGTATAGGATTTTCTTCTTCTTGCCACAGAGCTGTGACTTGACCCTTTGTCTACAACGCTCTATGGAATTGTCTTATTTACAGCTGAGCCCTCTGAGTGGGGTAAAAGAGGAATTCTCTCTTGAATTTTTAATCCAATAAAAAAAAAAAAAAGGTATTGCATATAATGTCCTGGTTGACCTTTACTTTCACCTATCCAAGTGCACTAACACAGCAACCATGTTATTTAATGGAAAAAAAAATCTTTTAAAAACTACTGGGTATTTTTTTTTTTTGTCTTTTTATTTTAATTTATCTTTTTTGTCTTTTTAAACTAAACTAAAGATATTCTCAGACTGGTTCAGATCACGCAGTTAAAGTATTAAATGCTAACACAAGTAATACAATTAATAAAATTTAAGAATAAAAGAAGTTGCCATGCTGGGTGAGACCAAGGGTCCATCAAGCCCAGCATCCTGTTTCCAACAGTGGCCAATCCAGGCCATAAGAACCTGGCAAATGCAAATTCAACTTTGTGGGTACATGGGAGGATGGGGGTGGGGAAATCCTCTATAATTATGGTTTAAATCAGTCTTTCGTTTTAATGCTTATTGCGTATGTAACATTTGTTACTCGCTGAGAGTTGTAGAGAAGCGGGTTATAAATTTCTTAAATAAAATAAGTAAATAAAATAAATATTTTCAAAATGGAATTGTTTTGGTTACAGAGTCTGATCCGAGAGGGACTAGGGTTTGTGTGTCTAGAAACACACACACACACAAAATTTTTCGTCTATTGCCACCAATTTCAGAGAAATTCTGTTCTTTATTTTTTCCCCTCTGGTTTAGGGTTCTAGCTTTTAGCCAAGTAAATTTGGAAGTAAGTCATCACTAACCAGATTTTAAGTATACGAAAGAGAGCATGCACGATGGTAAACATTACCAAGCAATAACTGGCTTGTACCGATAGCCATCCCAGATGTGAAAAAGCAATAATGAGAAAGTTACATTAAAACTAATTTTTGCAAGCATAAAAAAAAAGTTTTTATTTATTTAGCGAGCTTCATCTCCCTGCTCGTTTTCTGAACCAGCTTTCAGGGCAGGATAACTATTGGCCCAGGCGATTATCTTTAGGGTTAGTGCCCCATTGTTGGAAAATTCAACTAGAACTAGTTAAAAGATACTTTGAAAACGTCTGACCTTTTTAAAAAGTTACTGCAACAGATGCAAGAAGCAGCATCTTTTGCTATCAAATACTGCAGGCTGAACGACCTTGGAGAAAGTTTCACTTCTTAATGCTTATCAATCCCAGCACGCCATAGCAGTTCAGACACGTCTCTTCTTCTCTAGCTTTGCAATTTTAGATAATGAACAGAAGTGAATTACATCCTTGCTGGGTAATTTTCAAAGGGAAATGTAAGTGTAACATACTATTGTAGCAATTTTCAAAAGCCCATTTACCTGCGTTATGTGCATTTAATGCAGATAAAACCTATTGACAATTCAATAGCATATACTGCAGAGATTTTCAAAAGGGTTTGAAAATTGGTACAATATATGCTATTCAGTTAATACATTTTACCAGTGTTAAATGCAGCTAAATGGGCTTTTGAAAATTGCTACAATCATATGTTACATTTACAATTTCCTTTGAAAATTACTCTGCATGGGTTTAAAATGGCTTTGGATGGCAACAAATATTTTTCAATGCTGTCCAAAAAACAGGATTTTATGGACATGGATGGTTTGACTATAAAAGCGAAATATTTTAAAAGGATAAAAGTCCAAATATACAGCTTTTGGTTTAGCTCCAGAGTATATTAAAACATCCCTCAGGAACTGGCAGAGCAAGTCTCTACGCGGACATTTCAGGTTTCAAAGCAATGGGTGGTATGGGCTATGTTTCATTTTATTTTATTTTTTTTAAAAGCTGATGATTACAGATAAGTTTTGTTCCAAGAACGCATGCTGGAATCTATTTTTGTTACACATTCTCTTTGCACAAAATGAAACTCGAGCTGTATATTTTGGGAAATGTTCACAGCCCGAGCACTTCGCACATATTGTACAACCTGACCCTGCTGCCCTGTGGGGCGGGGGGACGACGACGACTCTCCGAGCCCTAACTTTCCTGCCCGCAGCTTCTGCAAATTCTCCGGCTGCTGGATTCGCTATCTCACCCCTGTCCACCTCAGGACTCACTGACAAGAATTTCCTGGTTTCACAATCCCTGTGAAAAGATAGCCCAGTTTCTCAGAAAAGACAACTTTCTAGACAGAATTCATTTTTGAGAACTCAATGGCCTACGTAGTGTGAACCAGAAAAACTAACATCATATATAATGCATAAAATACTAAGTACACATTTTATGTGCCGCATCTTTATGTATTTTCTTTTACATTTTAATATTTGTAGTTTTATTATATTTTGCCAAGCAAGGTTCCACAGTTTGACAGTACAGGAGGAAATCATGCCAAAGTGAATTGTATATATTTTTCTGGATAAGAATTGGTATTCAATAATACATTAAGTTGCTTCATTTTAAAATATTTCTTTTCAAATGCAAAAACCAGCAGAAAGGATTGGCAAATTAATTAAGTGGGATAGACTCCTTCATTTTCTTGTAAATTAGTGCAGCCTCACTCGTTAAATCCTGTTTTATGTGACATCCTGGTACGCAGCAGAATCTTTTAAGATGGCTGTCGGGATTGGGAGGCGTAAAGCCGGAGTGATGCCTGGGCCACATTTTAAGGCAAGCTTTGCATGAAATGGCACAGTCACCGAATGTTACCTCCCCCGGACATACAGAATGAATAAACGGAGGCACGGTTACAAATCTATAAATTGCCTACTGCATGTTTGAAGAAAAACTATGTGACGTTAAAAACGATATTGCCAAATCTATTGTAATGAAATGGAGCAGTGCGGAAGCTACATGGGATTTACTGGAGTCATCTCGGAGTGGGCAGAGGGTAAAAGTATGTATGGCCCATGCTGGTCAGCATGTTTCCTGTCTATATTTAACTGTATGAGTTTGGGCTGAGATGTGTTCTTGATTTTTAAGAAGTAGCCTGTGCCAAAACCATAAGCCATTTCTACATTTTTCTTTTAATGTAGTGGCCGATAGAAGAGTTTTGATGCCGACATGGCTGGTGGCCTATTACAGTAAATCCCTCTTTCGTTATGTGAAATACATGCAATGCGATGCAAACTTCTTTGGACTTACAGATGACAGCCCTGGAAGTCCTGAACAGTTACACATCTGTAAGAAATAAAAACAATGCATGTATCTCTATAAAGCTAGGTTCTTTTTTTTTTTTTTCTTATGACATATTTGAAGGGCATTTTTATTTATTTATTGAAAAGAATTTTATTTCACACACATCCGTGGTGTATGGTGGATTATGTGAAAGCATACATAAGTATGTAAAAAAACAACTCATAAAATAAGACCATGAAACTACTCACAGAGGAGTCATCACTGCCTACAATACCCAGTAAAACAATAATTAACACAAAATGAACCATAAAAATCACTAACCAGAAAAAAACATTAGCAGAAATAAGACTTTATATATTAGGAACCGGGTATAAAGGAAGGCAATACAACTGCCTGTGCATGGATGAAGAACCCTCCTGAAGGCCTGCGTAAAGGGATACAACTGATTACAGGCCTGGCGTCTGCAGTAAATACGGAACTCAAAGAGACACAGTTCCAGTTCACGGTAAGGGTGCTCCGATCTCCAATAGACAAAGGGTAAGATGAGGTGTATAGCCCTAGTGCATGGGAAAGCAGCGACACACCCTGAACCACTGCAAATATTGGCTTTTATACAAAAAACGCACAGGAAATAAATCGGGTAGGGACTTAATGTGGAATGGTGTTGTAGTGAGCTTCTAGTTTGTGAAGTAAGTTCACTGGGATAAAAATTAATCATTATTCATACGTCCAAAATCCCCACCACCTTTCCTCACAGCACCACATTCCCGGCTGACCCTTGTTACACATATTCTCTGCCTCCATGTTTCCCATGACGCACGCTGATTATGCTTATTATGTTACGTTTTCGTTGTTGGATCTCAAGTCTCACAAAGCTACTTCAGTGGTCTTTTTCATATGAATCTAAATTTTTAACTCTTAATTTTTAAAATGTTTGCATTTAATGTTTAATTTATAATTTCCAAATTTTTAGTTCTTGTTAATTAAATTCACCCGTAGGAAATACGCAAGAATCCTTGTTTCATTATTTTCATTGTTAAAAATATGTTCACTGTCAGAAATAAGCACCTCCACCCCCCCCGCTTATTTCCTTTACGTTATCTGTAAACCGATGTGACATCTCTGATCTATATAAAAATGTATAAATAAATAAATAAAATGACTCCAAAGCATAAATGATCTGCCCAGCATTAAATTAAAAAATAAAAATGCATAGATTGGACCTCTATGCGATTAACCAGAATTCTATTTTTTATTTTATTTTTTTTTTTTAATATTTAAAATTGCATGCACATGAAATGAAGAGATGAGGGGACGGTGTTAAAAACTTCAAACTGCTGGCGTTGGTTGGTGATCGTTCACTGGAACCCAGGTAATGATCCAGTCAAGAAAATTAGAAGGAAAAATCAGACAAGCCAGAGAAATTGCAGAGCTGCAGACAGAGACGCATTTGAGTCTGGCCTGGGTTTTGCTCTGCCTTTTTTTTTTTTTCCTCTCATACTACAAGAAAGTTACTTGGCGGGCTCAGGGAATATTTGCTCCCCCTCCCATATTCCCCCCCCCACTGTCCAAGAGTGCAGAACCAGGGCCTTTATCAGAAAATGTACATCACTTTAGGATCCGATTCACTAAACCTTTTTCCCCCCCTCATAAGCATAGAAGGGGAGAAAAGCCTTACTGAATCGAGTCCGTGCTGCTTTGGGATTTCACTGTACATAGAACAGGATGCACGCAGCCTTCCCAAGTGAATTCCGTGTTGTATTTTCTTCTTTTTCTGACCCAGCAGAAACAGGGTTGGGGACTGGCACCCATGAGCCGAGCCATGGGGAGGGAGGAGGAGGACGTGTATTTGATGACATCCCTAACAACACTGAACAGCTGAGAGTTCAGGAACCCTTGGTCTAAATGTATTTCTTATTCGCAGGTAGGGCATTGACAAAGCTTTAAACTTACACTGACCATATCCTGCTCACCGAGATAAGGACAGGGGAATCAATAGGATAAAATCACAAAGCTCAGACTACTTATGTGCTCAGCGTGCCTCCTTGGCCCTTTCAATGCATTAGCAGCCCCTGTATTTTTTTAAAATTTGTCATTTTCTTTTTTATACACTTTGGCTGGCCCTGTCATGACCAGCCATGAAATGAATGGAGGCTTCCACTCAAGTTACAAACGGCTTGGCTATTAGGGATGCTCCATCTTTTAAAACATTAACTATATTTTTTTATATTGTTTTGCATCATTTCCCATTTGAAACACATAAAAACACCCAAAATATGGTTTATATTGATTTAGCACACACTACAGCCTATCAGTGCACGCTACATGCATGCCGTGAAAATCCAAGGCACACTACCACGAAACAAACAATATAGAGGAAAATGAAACAAACAATGTAAAATGACATAAAACCAAAACATAAGGACATAATGACACAAACCTAATGGTTTTTCCATACATACACTGATGGGTTGTCTGATAAAGACCTGGAGCCATAAGCAGTGAATCTTTTCATTCAAGTGGACTGGTTTTATAATGGAACTACTGTCATGAAGAGTGGGATATAAATAAAAAATTAATAAATGCAGCATATAAAGTTAAATACAATAAATATTAGTCAAGGAATGCTCCAACACTTCTACCACCTCTGCCTTTTTTTTTTTTCAAGATAACCGAAACATGCAAATTAACCCAGAGCACGGACCAACTGCATGGAAATCTAGCTCATGAAAATTCATTGCAGATATCCTGAAAAACCAGACCTGAGGGTGGGGTCCAAGGACTGAAGCTGACGACCAGACGGAGAACAAAAATACTGGCCTAATGCGACTCTGTCCTAGCAAGCCAGTGTGTAGCTATGGGAGTGAAAAACCAGCAGTCTTTCCATTTGGATGAAAACATTTTAGATCCGATTTATACACAGGAAAATCCAGTACAAACTAGAAAAAAAAAATATGCCTTTATTTTATAAATTTAAATTTCATTTTGCAAGATAGCACCAGCAGCCTGTAACTTCCCAGAGGACAGACGCTCTGCTGGATTCTGGCATAAAACTTTATTTTCCACACACAAATTGTCCAACATAAATTGCTTACCCTCATCTACATTCACATTGTTCAGGAGCTGCCTTCTCTTGGAGACCCAGAGCCTCTCTGTTCCCAACTAGGCCCAAAACACGTATCCTTGCTCTCCATGGATGCCACCCCCTCAGCTAGCTGTGTTTCTAGCTTTTAAGGTGGACCAGGCTAGATGCCTGGTCCAGTCCTGGTTAAGGAGGGTTTTCAGGGCTGCTCCTTCACATGCCTGTGCAGTAGCATTCGCAGAAGTGGGATCCAGTAGCTGATAAACATCTCAGCCTCAGAGGTAAGAAGATCTGGCATTTTAATAGATAATCATCATCTCCTACCTTTGGCCTACAATGTCCTCCTAACCAACAATAAATGACAGGATCTATGGCACGTTTCTTCTTCCCTCACTCGACCTTCGTGACTTTAACCATTTTGGACATACCAAAGCTCCCAGAGCCTTGTGTCTGTGTGTGTCTTGCCTAGATTGTAAGCTCAATGAAGCAGGGACTATATTTTATGTTTGCCTATACGGTGCCGCGTGTGCCTGGTAACGCTATAGAAACAGATGTTAATATAGTAATAGTGACCCGGCTTTGAGACAGAACAAAAAAGGAGACTCAATGCAGCGTCCTGTTAAGCAGAAATGTTATTTAGGTTCTTCAAAATATCAGCTTGCGAGTTACTTGCTTCTGGGATTTGCTTTCTGCTCTTGTTCCTAGGTAATCAGCACTTTATCGTTTGTCCACCGATGATCAGGGGCCAGGCCTTCCCGGACTTTTAGAACTTCCTTCACGGATTCCAGCTGCTCACGCTGTGCTCCTGCTTTGCACAGGGGCAAAAAGGAGAAGCTGCCCCTGGACCCTAGGTGCCACGAGGCCCAGAGCGCCAGGCCCTAAAGACCATGCTCGTGCCAGCCTGCTGCACGTGCATAGGGCCCACGGAGGCCAGAAGGAAGGAAAGCCACGATGCCGCCCTCCAGGCTGCCAGCACAGAAGGAGAGGAAAACTGCGCAGCAGTGGGGCCGGATGTGGGACAGAGCACAGAGACCGGGGTGGGGGGGGAGATGCAATAGGACGCGCGCGCTAGGAGAGAATTGTGCGTCCCTGGCGCTCAAATGCATCGGGCGCTCAATACGAGCGGCCGTTTTAAATCCCGCTTCTTCTGGCCGATTTTGCTGAAGACGCCCATAGCTAAGCGCCCCTTGCTAGGCGCGTCTAAAATGTGCGTCCAGAATACTTTTTTTTTTTTTAAATCAAGCCAATATAGCAGTAAATTTAAGTGTCACGATGATACTAAGTAGGAGGAACCACACAGGACAGTATTTTAATTTCTTGTGAGCCCTTGACTCACAAATTGACTTTATGCCACCTCCGGGACCGGAGTTAAATTTGCTGTGTTAAAAAGTGTGCGTCGGGCGCGCCCCGCAATTCTCTGCATCGGGAGATTGTGGCTAACAGCCTCATCTACATGCGATGGGCGCTATCGGCTGCGCACTTGTTTGGGGGCACTAATCTCCTTATTGCATCGGGTGCTCGTCTAGTGCGTCCAATATGCAGGTCCAGCCACGTGTAATCCTGGGCCTCAGCCTGGGTGCACTTCATTGCATCGGCACAAGGGTTAGTTAGAGGCTGCCATGCTGGCCCTCGAGGGAAGGAAGGAAGGAAGAAGAGTGCTGGGGTTGGGAGTCAATATGAGAAAAAAATACCAAGGGGCTCAGCCACATATTTGCCCAGCACCCCTCAAACAGTTAAAGCTTTGCACAGTTTGTCTGTGTGATGCCTGCCTAGGGCTCGGATAGGGAGCAGTACAGGAGTGCCCTGATTTGCATTCGGTCACCAAGTGTGGCTGAGAAGTCTCTGAAAAATGGAGACAATGCTATCTCCTTAGGCATGCAAGAAAATCTGGATTTAAACACTTAATATCCTTCCAGAATTGTCTGAAGACTTATTTTGCTAGCATTGCTTAAAATTAAAAAAAAAAACCAAAACAAAAAACAGACTGTCTGGGAAGAGCTACAAGAGAAACTGGTGAAATACCAGAACACTGATTGGGATTTTGGTAAAAGCACAGGGATCTGATTCTGTCCATGTCTGGTTAATCTAAGCCGCATCTGAGCATCTTACTGTTTTGCCAGGGTGTTTACCTGCCTTGTAAAAGCCACAATTTTCCAGGACCACCAGTTAGATAAACTCATTCATGGGTACACAGTTCTCTAGACAACAAGGCATGGGCAACACCAAAGACAGCGATAACTGGCCAACCACAGAAACAGGAAGACTTTCTAGCACCTCGGTAAGTTAATGACCTCACCTTTCTTCCCCCAGAAAAAACAATCTTTTTAAGAACGAATATTCATCAAAGTGTCTTGAGGAACTCAACAGTCAACATGGCTTCCTTCCATCTCAATTCCAGGTGGCAGCAGGCACACCACACCACACCTGTTCCTTCACACCCTCGGCCACATGATTAAAGAGGAGCAAACTAAACTGCAGGCGTGAATCTCATTCATATGTCTCCTTTGTCTTTCTACTTTAGAGGTGCAGTCGGGTTCTCCACCAGTACCGCAGCTCACACTGGGTTCAGAACCGCAGACGTACACTGCAAGAACAATAAAGGATTTTTAGGGGCATTATGATAGTGCAATCGAAACACATCTGCCCCCAAAAGTCCCTCATTTTCCCTGCGGCAAGCAGCCATTCAGGAAGAGGTACGTGCTGGAACATCTAGAGCAAAATTGCAAGGAGAGAGGTAAATGTTAGAACAACACATATTAAATGGCAAATACCTCACTGTGACGTGTTGCATTCTAAATGTATGCATTTTCTTTTCTCAGGCTTGCAAACAGCTGTTTTCGCAAAATTTCATGCAGCAGTGCGCACCATATACAGTAAATATAATAAAATAGACAATAAAATACAATAAATCAAATAAAACAAAAAGTAAAAAGGAGATTCTAACAGCCTAAGCCTATGGAACTCTGCGGGCGATGATGAATAGTGTGTCCCATCCCCCCGGCCCTACCCTCATCCTCCTCCCACCTGCCCTTGACCCATCTTATGCCATGCATGGGTCTTAAGAAATCCAAATGAGGCAGAAACGAGTCCCAGGACCTCCTGCCCTGCTGGGTAATTATTCAAAATGGTGCCTACCAGCCCTGAGGCTGGCACCATTTTCAATACTGACCCGGCAGGAGAGCAGTATCTGGGGATTGCTCCTGCCCATTCGGATTTCTTAAGACCAACAGATGGGGTAAGATGGGTCTTGAGTAGATGAGTGAGCCTTCATTTTTTTTTACTTTTTGTAGTGGGGGTACTGCATTTGATTCGGCACAGGAGGGAGTGGCACCGATTCCTACTTTGGAAAACGAAACTAAAAGCAAAACAAAATTATATTCGTTTTTCTTTTGTTTCATTTTCATTTCAAACGAAAGCACATCCCTAGAAATTAATCAAATGTAGACTGAAACAAAAAAAAATCACGCTTTTAATATTTTTTTTTAAACACGGAATAATCATGAGCCGGATGCAACGCCTTAGGCATCAAGTTCCACAGTCTTGGTATCACCTAAGAGAAAAACCGCCCACCTGTCCTGTTTTAGTCTCACTCATATACAGCACAAAATTCTCATGATCTCAATGACTTGAGTTGGCTGATGTACAATGAGCCAGTCACAGAGAGAGGTCAGGCCTTGACCTCTCATCATCTTGAACACTAATACAATTAACCATAGTCTAACCTAGACATGACTAATGCCTGGAAAAGGGTGGCTGAATCACTTTGTCTAAGAAAATATTAGAGTTGCTTAATCAGTCGCAGTGGATGAAAAACTGATCTGATTGCCATCATAATCAGCAGTTTCATACTCGGTGCCGATTCCAATATGAATCCCAGACTCAATGCTTTTAAACTAAAAGGAACTGTTGCACTGTCTACCACGACCTCACGGGTCAAAACCGAGGGAGAGGACGATCAACTAATCCATAACGCTTCTGTTTTTAGAGGGATTAAAATAATCTTTAGAAAACTGTCCCTTCTCAAGGCCACCACTGTCACTAAACAAGAAATTAAGCATCTTTATGCCTACAATTACATCAGTGGTCAAAGGAGCCAATAACTGAAGATAATCTGCAGAACAATAATAACCAATATCATATTTCTTAATCACACCCGGTAATGGTTTTAAGTATCTATGACAAAGTAGAAATGATAGGATTTACTCAGTGGGATCCCACTTGTTAGCTGCCAGGGGTCTGAATGAAAATCAGTTAAGAGCACGTTAGGATACTGATTGTCTAGGAAAGAATTAAACTAACTCTGTACCAATCCTGCCACCCCCAGCCCCTTGAAATGGTTGATCATGACTTTGTGATTAATGGTGTCAAATACGGAGGTCAGGTCAAGCATAATCAATGCAGAAGTCTGACCTTCATCCGCAGAAAGTACTGTTTCAGATCTGTGAAACTGGTGGAAGCCAGACCATTGTTTATCCAATTAATCCAAGTGCTCAACAAACAGTTATGACTGCTCAATCACAATCTTTTCTAGAATTTTACTCAAAGAGAATATTAGGCACTGGGTGAAGATTGGTCACTTCTCTTAAATTTGAGCCAGGTTTTTGTTTTGTTTTTTTTAAAGTACGGCAAATGATAATTTTTAATTACCTGAGGTGCTAAACCTTCTGTCAATGAGGCATTTATTATATGCATAAACTAATCGGTGAGTTGCTCCCTACAGGCTATTATCCACAAGGGACCTGGATCAAGCATGCAGGAGGAAGACCAAAGGTGATCAATAATCCTTGTCCTCTTTAATTCACAGTAAGAATACATCCACCCTATTTTCTTGCAGAATGACTATTGTGTCTATTTTTATATCCATAACACATTGAAATGCATGTGTTTATATCACTTCCGCATAGTCAGCCTACATGGATTGGTTTTGGAATGCTATCCTCAAGAAGTTCCATTTTTGCAGTAATGTGGCTCGCTTTTAATATCTACACCTCGAATACAGCCCATGTATCATGGCTGTGGCATGGTTGACGCAGCTTAGCAGGCGAATCTGCTAGGCTTGCATCAAACAACAGGTGGACATGTTCTTACTAGGGCTAGGTCTGGAGTGTCACATATACTAGCCCTGTCCCCTGCAGGTTGAGCCCTTGGGTTCCAGAGCCCGGCAGGTCTTAGGTGAGGGTCCTGGAAGGAGCAGTCAGACAAAGTTGGATAGCAGGCCAAAGCTAGGGCAGGCAGCAAGGAAGTACCACTGAGATCCAGTCAGAGGTCAGGGCAGGTGGAAATCAGGCAGCATCAAGGTCCAGGGAGAGAAGCATGGTCAGTCCAGAAGCATGGTCAGTCCAAGGCCAAAGCCAGAAGTCAGGCTGACACATACAAGACATGGACAGACAAGGCAAGGATGGGAACAAGTGTGTGTGTGGGAGGGGGGGGGGGGGCAGGAACAAGACAGCAAGACAGGGCAGGCAAAACAAGGCAAGGCTAAAGTAGGGACAAGACAAGACAGGAATGAGAGCAACACACACTGCACACGAAACAAGAGGACCTGTTGCTGCTTGAAGTGCGGCTAGGGTTTCATTATCCAGCCTCATGAGGTCATCCCTGGGTGCTGGCAATGGGATTGCCTGTCAAGGGGCGGCACACACGTGTGCGCTTAGGAAGGACCACAGGAGGAGCAGCATAGCAGCGTCCTGGTCGTGTTGGCGGCATCCTAGGCCGTGGCATTTGGGAGGGTAAGTGTGGCCAGCCGCGGGGCTGTCCCAAGGCAGGCGAAACGTTACACTATGGATATATTCCACACCATAACATTATGGTATACATTTTCCACAGTCAATAAATAAACAAAAGATATCTGCTCCATACCTTCTGGGGCCTTTCCTAGGCTCCGTGCTCCCAGTAGCCCCCCCCCCCCTCCCCATTCCTCGCATGCTGCCTGCTGGACCTGCTGAGTGAGTGCAGACTCCTTCATGGGAGGGAGGGGGGGGGGGGGGGGGGGGAGAGGTATGGCAGGACAATCTATCTGCAGGGTTGGATCTCTGTACCGCAAAGTCCTGCTGCATGAAAGAAGCCACGCCTCCTTTTCACAGCAAAGTCCCAAGTCTGCTACAAGGAGGACAAGGAAAACCACGACGACCAATCTGTTGGGTCATTTCCCAAATGAAACGACACACGGAAAGCAACAAAAAAAAAAAACTTAGCGCGCACAAAAACGCAGAGACGAAACAAAACGGAAAACGAAAAAGAAATAGTAGATGAAACAAAAAAAAAAAAATGAAAGGAAACTATAGTTTTTCTCATGCACCATTTTCCTGTAAGAGAAACAAGCTTTAGCAAAGACGAAGAATGCAGGACAGTGTGGTAGGAATGGAAGGTTTTGGATAAAGCAAATAAACTGTGGTGAATACGATTGGAAGGCTTGGGAACTCGTTTCATCAAACCCAGATGACTAAGGGGGAAGAGGCTTCTAGGCGCCCAGCTGGTCATCACGGGGATGCTGAGGAGGACGAGGGTGATCCAGCCACCATTATTTTACAGTTGGAACAGAGGAAACACCCGCTGGAAAAAAACAGACCTTGCCAGTTCTTCACCTTGGCTAGAGCAGCAAATGACTGTCCTCCCACGCAGGGTTAATTTGAGAGTTCCTATTAAGAAGGTGCTGTCTTATGAACTGAAGACTTTTCTGCTTGGATAGTCTTCACAAATTTTGCTTCCAGATTTTTTGTTTCTTTTAGTACATCGAATTAGATTCCTAACTTGTTCCAGGATTTTGGTGAGGCATATGTTATGCGCTCTGACAGTGGCTCCTAAATAGGATCCCTGGGAACTCTTGTTTTTTTTTTTTTCAGAGCAACCACAATATGCAAATTAACCTGGCGATCAGAACACAAGCATGCAAATCGGTCTCATAAATATTCACTGTAGATATCCTGAAAGTTAGGTCTGAGAGTTCTCAAGTTCTGGATGAGCTCTGCAAGATGAATGCAATGGCTGGAAATCAGGGTTCAAAATCTTGTTTGTCCCACTGACACTCCCTGTGGCCTGAGACAAGTCACTTTTATCTCCCATTGCAGCAGGTACCCAGATTGTAAACTCTATTGACCAGGGGCTTATCATACCTCAAAACTTATCACCATTGTACAGAGCTGCATAAATCCAGTCGCCCTGTATAAATGATAAGCATTAATTTTTATTATTGAGCAGAGAAAGAAGTTGTAGTTACCCTAGGAAAGATGTTGGAAAAAGTGGAAAAAAAGGTTTATAAAATGAAGGAGAGTAGGAGCAAGATAAATAATCCTTAACAGCTCAAACTTCAATCCGAAGACGGAGGGAATTTATTCTGCCCTAATGCTGACAGTATTTGCAAAATGGTTTGAAAAGAAAAACTGCAAATCAGAACTGTGATGGCAAACCTGTCCTGCAACTCCAAATTTTACCTCCAAGACCCGGGAATGAAATTCTCTGCAGACTGAAATATATAGTTTTCATTTTGTGTACGCCTGCCTACCTAGCAGCTCATTGACGGGCTCCTGCAAATACTGTAGCAAATTCCGCTTGCTATAAAAAATACCCTCAAATGTCTTTAGGTGACAGCACTAGAATCTGTTTTAACTATGGTTTGCTATAAGGAGCAAACTCCTTGTTTTGATTCAGACAGAGCGTCTAACCACGATGAGGATTCTTGTGCCTAAGATAAGTCCCTTTGATGCAGGAGATCGGAAATGCCAGCCAACGTTGGGGTTTTGTATTTCTGTTGTCACGTCGATTTTCCTGAGCATTTTGCCTATAGGCTTATTTTATGTGCATAAGAAAAAGTACTTAAAAAATGTTTGATTGTCATATTGATTGTCATACTGCTGATACTTTGAATCACTTATGAGCGGACGATTGAGAGGTCCGGGCTGTCACCTTTGAGGTGGCCATGCATGTTCACCCGGCAGCTTACATTATTATTCCTTTATAAGTTTTCGCCACGATTGAATGTCATTCTCATTGGTCCTGATTTTTGTTTTGGATTTTTTCTATAAGGATGAAGATTTGTAATCCAGAAGCGGTGCGGGACACTCGCTCTAAGAATTTTCTCATGAAAGGCCTTGATCCACCCATTCTGCAACTATAAAAGGAAAAACATCTTTTTGGATCTGACTCAAAACAGGAGGAAATCTCCATCTGGCAGACGAAAAGCAAAGAGCTTAAGGTGCATACTGGGAGGATGTCTTATCTAAAAGTTTACAGCCATCACTCAGTCTCTATTGCCTACGATGGAACATAAGTAGCAGCCTTACCATACTGTCCGAATCACAGATTTTTTTGTTGGGGTGGTGGGCGGGGAGAGAGGGCTCAGTTTTTTTACACCAATCTTGCATTCAGCAGCTACAGCAAAACGGAAAAATAATATAGCACGCTTAAGCCTCCTAGGAGCTACTCTCTATCATTTTACCCTGCTTGCAATTTGCCTGGCCAGCCGTGGACTCAGGTTGCCACAGACCAAGATTTTTTTTTTGCCTCAGGAACTGTCGAAATCTATTCTGATGTGGACAACGTCTTGTGCTGAAAGTCTCTCAAAAGAGCAACGTTCCTATAACTCGAACCAGCAGATTATCTGGCTGTTATTTTGTTCCTTCATACTTTAAAAAGGTCCTGAATCTGTTCAAAGGGTTGCAAACCTCTTTGACACCCCCCACTCCTGTTCTGTACAAATAAAAAAAAAAAAGAATTGAAGAAATGCTTGACCAGCATGCAAAGACAGACGGTGCCAACCTCACCTTACAACGTCCTGTACATCAATCTTATGGAAGAAATTTCTCTGCAAGAAAAACCTCGGGCACAGTCCTAACACCGAGATCAAAATTAGGAAATAAAAAAATATATCTTTCCTGTGGAAGGGTGAAGAAAAGGTTATGGACGGTTCTTTGACGTGCATGAGGAATAAAACTTCCGTACGTGACAAGGGGTGAGCGCCTTGGCTGCTGCTGACATTTTCTCCGGCAAAGATCAGGAACGATCCCTCTTCCATGCTGTACAGATGTGCCTGGGATTTCCCCCATGTATGCCTGCCAGATAAATCTGCTCCTGCATTTTTTAAATATTTGGATTAGCAGTAGTTTAGGAATTGCAATTCTCTCTTTTTTTTTTTTTTACATTCAGAAACGGGTGGTCCATTTCTCTTCCAGCACCTCCTTGCTAGATTTGGCCTGGTTCTGATCCAGCTGCGGCCTCTGGCTGCTAAAGCCTTGCAAGCGGGCCAGGCGTCAGAACCGGGACGTTGCTGCGAGCCCAGCCGGACCCTCTCTGCCTTGTAGGCAAACCGAAGCGAGCTGCGACCCTGCCAACATGGCCTTGCCGGACTGGGGTGGCAGCCGAACTGGAAAAGCTGGAAAGCCGATCGGGGCTCTGGTTTGCACACAGAATTACTAAAAAGAAATCTTCATTAAAGCCAGAGAGACAGCTTTCCTCTTTGCCCGGTCAGGGAGTTGCAATTTTATCCCCAAACTCTTCCAGTCCGGGGTCCAATTTCACAGCTCTAGGACACATCCATTCCCACCCAAGGTAATGTACAGCTAAATATAAATTAGAGACTGAAAAGAGACCTGTGTAAAGCAAATTATTAACATCTATCAAGTTTTAGGCCGTCGTAAAGAGAAGAGACCGTTCTTAGACATCTAGATCTCCCATGCCCCACAGAAAAGAAATAGTCGCCTACAATTTATCTATGGAATGAGATTGCAAAACTACCCTGTTAATGCTCTTTTCCTAAACTCACGAGTCTTTTTTCAGATACGTTTCGGAAAGGCACATTTTGGATATGCGCACAGCTGCTCTAACCTGTCGCCAGGGCACTCTTATTTGCCTTTATCACTTTCTGCACTGTTATTACTTTTAGAGAGTGGAATTACTAATTGCAGGTCCCATACACATGCAGGGCATATGAAATCCCGTTTTCAAGTGGATCAGCTGCTCGCACGTTGCCCAGGCCTGCTTCACATGGGAATATTCGGGTAGGAAGCAGAATTGGTGAAATTCCTAGATTTACCAGGCAGGTTCCCTAATAGAGAATGCATCCCTATTTATAACAAGACGATATGTATCCTATATCGGGGATGACAAATGGCATCTATTTTTATATTACAGTCTCTTTCTTGCTGCTGTGCTATGATATTACATTAAATTTAGTTAATAAACTTGGATTTCTAGTGCTGCTGGCTGAAGGGAAGAATTTGTGTAATATAAGATAAAAACCAGGATCCTAAAGAACTTGGGGGCCTTATACAGAAAGGATTTTTTCTCCCTTCTGTGCCTATAGAAAAAAATAGTGATAAGGCCCATGGACTGTCATAGTGTAAAGGCCCAGTCTTACCTTGTCTTATATACGTTCTTTATCTCTATATTTGTTCATGTTATATATATATATATATATGTTATTACATAATAACAGAAATAGAAAGAATACAATAGAATAAAATAAAATAGATTAATAGAAATGGGAAGTTTTCAGTATAAATTTACAAAGTAAGGTGTCAAGACCTCAATTACTGAGATCACCTCAAAGACAAACGTGGCAGATATTTAAGTGACAAGGCCAGCTCCTAAGTCTCGAGCACTTGGAATAACTATTGCAGTTTTGAAAGCTGGGCCCTCTGAGCCGGCCTGAATGTCTGCCACGTTTGAGCCTTTGAGGTGATTCATTCTGGTTTCATTCACTAAGAGTGCATTTAGTCCGAGAACCCCCTTATTTCTCTTATTGCTGGAAAGTTTTGGAATCGCTTTATTTTCTTGTATACCCGGTGCTTCATAGGTATATTTAAACTCTGCATCACCAAATCTAGATTAGTAAAAGGCCTGCACTCTGATCACCATCCTAAAACCTCTCATTAACCGGTTAATTTTCACTGGCTGGCATAAGTGAGGGCTTTTTTTTATTGCAATTTAAGTTATTTTTCTCTGGAAAATACATAGCTGCATCTGTCAGTGCCATATCCACAGCTCCCTCTAAATGAATGCCTGCTTGTTCTGTATTAAAAGTACATCAGACTAAATACTAATATACTCTTGGTCTTGTACAAAAAGTATGTTTTTACCCTTTGTGCGAAACGCAGCGTCAGTGGTCTGGAAAGGGTGCTAGTTTCAGGCGTCAAGATTTTGCTGCGACCCTGCACAGGCTGTGAACATCGATAGAAAAGGAAGCCGATAAGACTGCTATTTCCATCCACAATATAGAAGATTATCAAATTAAGTTCTTGTCCCCCCCTTCACTAATTCACTGGAAGTGGGCTTTTTTTTTTTTTTTTTGTATGTTAGCATTAAAAAAAAAAAGTAAAATGTTTATCAAACTCAGCCAGAGTGGCAGCTTTTAGACTTTCCAAGAAACAAAAAATTCTGGCCCCAGCCCTGTAGGCAGCCCATGGGCCCCTTGCGAGCATTGGAGGCAAGGCCACGGTGCACGGCTGTCAATACCTGGAAGTGGAGCCACTGGGCAAGGCGTCTTTAATCTGTGCTGAACAAGGTGGCCACCAGAAGCGGGACTTTGCGGGCCAGTTGGATAAAAGACTAGCTCACCTCGCCCCCAAAATCCCGACTCCGGAACCACAAACTTTCAGAGGATCATTAGTAGTTTAAAAAAAAAAAAAAAAAAGGATTTTCCATGAAACAAGACAAGCTCCATAATTCCCCATTTCTGCTTGGGCCAGGAATTGCCACTGGTTTTCCCCCTGCTTTTTTTTTTTTGTTTGTTTTAGTCATTTCTACGGCTTCTTCGTTACTGCCAGCTGCTATTTTCCAATACTGCTTTGTTTAATAACAGATTTCAACATTTTTATTACAGGACTCAGATAGTTGAAAGAAAAAAAGTGCCAGAGGAAGACATAAATTACATTCCTGCTATTACACATTATTTCCTGTTGTGAGACGCACACATTCTTTGCTTTACACATGCAAAACCCATTACTTGATTTCAGACTCCGTGTAAAACGTTCCACGCTTTCCGTGGCGGCGTTTAAATCTGCAGCCTCTTTAAAAAAAAAACAAAACACCATCCACACGGGGGGGGGAACCCCCCCATGTCACCGACAAGCTGGCAGGACTAACCCGGCCAGGCCTCGAAAAAATACGCACTTCAGCCCGCGCCAGCACGCGGTTTTTAAAAAAACAAACAAAACAACTTCTCGAAACTACTGAGCGAGCCCCGCGGACGCGGAGGAAGAAGAGCGGCTCGCCAAGAGGCGCGCCGTACCACCCCCCCCCCTCCTCTTACAGGGAAAAGGGCAGCAGCACCACCCACGTGAATGGTCTCGGGCCCACGTTTCCCCCCCAAACAGTTCCTTCGGCCTGCGCGGGAGCCAGGCCCCGGCACCGGACGGGCGCAGTGCCCTCGCTTGCAGATCCCCCCCCCCCCCCTCGACCCCAGCGTTCACCTTCGGGCAAAGTCAGGAGCGGCTGCGGGTCTCTGTGCAGCTGCTGAGAACGGGGGGGGGGGGGTCACCGAGCTGCCCGTCCGAGGGGGCAGCCGGACGAAAGGTCTCCTGCATCTAAGGCCGGGCAAAGTCGTTTTGAAATTTCGTATTTGGCTCAGACGGCTTGTTACAAAAAAACCAGACTGCCCGTGAGAGCCCCTGCCATTACTCCCTGCATTCGGAGGCTCTAGAAAATAAAGCACTGGACACAGAACCCACCCCCCTCCCCCAAGAGCTTTTGCGCCATATGTGGAGTTTAATAGCGGAGAAGGGTCTGGAGGCTGCAGACCAGGAAGTCGTTTCTAGGAAAACTTGAATTGTGGTCGGTGGCCTTCGGAGACAAAGTATATGTTGGGAGTCTTTTCTGTCTCCTAATACTGAAATAATTGTCAGGTGATTTTGTTCCTAAGAGATGTAATAATACAAGTCCCAAATCTACAGGCCACCCCTGTCAGCCTGGAAATCTTGCCTTTTTTTTTTTTCTTTTTCACATTTTTACAGTTGAAAAAAAAGGTCTGTATTCCTGATTCTTTGAGGTATTTAAATTCAGGTGCTCAGGCAAGAGCTGGAAAGAAGTCGTCCCCACTGAGTCTGTGGTAGAGGAAACGAGGCAGGATAACGCGACTTTCAGACGCGGCTGGGGTGCTCGCGATCCCGGAGCCACTTCTGATCCTGTTCGTGCATCGCACCGTCCTCTCGCCTGAACTGCCAGTGCGAGAAAGTCTCCGGCCAGAGGGAAGGGCTTTTTACGGTGCCAGCAAAGCAAACCTCAAAAAAAAACCCCACAAAACAACGCCGAGGAAACGATCGCTGACGATAAATTCCTGCACACCGAGGCGTCATTACCGATGAGGAAATCTGCCCGAGGAGCCGCTGCCTCCCCGGCTCGCCAGGTAGGGAGGGAGGGAGAGGGGAGGCGCCCACCGGCGGGGACCGGGGGCGACGGTCTGCAAACCCCCCAGCCCCGGAGAGCAAAGCCCACGCTCCCCCTCCCCCACGAAAGTGACAGCGAGCCTGGGGGGGTGGGGGGGGGGTTCCTGCTCTCTTCGCCCATCCAAGCCCTCCCCCCTTCACACCTGCCGATGAAGATCGGGGGGAGGCAGGAGGACGGTGTGTGCCCGGTCCCTCTCCCCCCTCCCCTCCCCTCCCCAGCGCCGCCATCGCCCCACACAAGGGCGGGGGGAGAGATTTAAAAAGGAGAGAAACTTACTGAGCTGCCAGTCCCCGCGGCTGCGAGGAGGGGGGAAGGGGTGCGGCCGGCGGGGGGGGGGGGCTGAACGCCGAGGAGGCTTCCCCCGCCCCGCAGCCCTGGTCCTCAGCCTCCGCGCCTCGCCTGGGCATAATCCGGATCGCACCGTCAGGCTCCAGAAAACCTTCCTCCGGCAGGGTCACGCCACAGAGCTACCCAGAGGCCAGATCGGGGGGGATATCCAATAGAGAGAGAGGGAAAAATAATAATAAAAAAAATCCAGAAGTCTTTTAGGGGAAAAAAAACCCCCAAAAAGCAGCACTTCAACATGTACCTTAGCGAGCGGCGATCACTCGGCGAATAAACGCGCCCTTCCCGTTCAATATTGCGATTAAAGACGTCCATCTCCTCCGACGGATCCCAAGCGGTACAAGAGACCTCGGCCCAGCGCTGTCGTGAGGTCCCAGTCAAGATCGTCGGGGGGGGGGGAAACCCAAAACAAAAAACCCCCAAGTCATTTTCCTAGAAGCTGCCTCCCAATATAGCAACAGGGAAGAGGGGCATTCCTAGAAATTCGGGAGGCGTCAGGAAAGGAGGTTCCGCTCACGGCCTGCAGGGGGCCCCCCTCTACCGGCCTTTTTATCCAGGGGGGGGGGGGGGAAACACCCCCCGCAAGGGGCTTTCGCACCTCGCCCGGGCGGAAGCAGCTGGCAGGTAAAAGTTTGGGGAGGACTCGCGTCTGCACAGCCTCAATGAGCCGCTCCTGCCCTCGCCCGTCGGGTTTTAAACGGCTCCTGTGGGCGGTGGCCTAGAAGCAGATTGCAAAAGTTTGCATAGTGTGGGAGCCTGCAGACATGGAAAGCCTGCGGAGTTTGTTATTATTATTATTATTATTATATAAATCCTGGCTGCGCTTATAAAGCTAAAAGAGACAGTAAAAAAAAAAAAGAAGCAACGTTTGCTTTTCCTATAGGAAATGTATCTGGAATGCACGGATTGAAGAAATTACAGACAGAATGGCTTGCAAACGGCTCATTTGCATCATCTAACACCAGGAGGCGAGGAGGCCTGGGGTTTTTCCCAGTTGTAACTAGGCGAAGGCTCCCCCATTGTTGCAGGGGGTAGCACAGGAGCCAACTTTTCAAAACGATTAGGGGCCTGGGGGGCGCTAAACGCGACCCAAATTCCCCATCCCTGGATACAGTGAAGGAGTTTGCTCAATGGTGGGGGGGATGCGCAAGCACCGGCAGAGCTGGCATCTCTGGCAGGACCCAACTTTTGCCATCACGATTTGATTTTCCTCCAGACTTGTTCAATATTTCGAGAAGCGGAACATCTTTTTAGCAGGAGGAGGCCTGAACACAGTTCAGCAGAAAATTACAGCAGTAGATGCAACAACCTGGGGCTGGAAGGGGAATCTGATGCCTTTGCACGGGGCGCCATCTCATGGACATTTGGAGGATTACACATTCTGCTAAGGGACCACTATTTGTCTAGAACTGGCTATTTCTTAAGGGTTTATTTATGCACTGTTCCCTCTCATGACAGATAAGCTCCCCCGTTCTATCTCATATGAATCTGATTGGTTCCTATTAGAGCTTTTCTTTGAGGACATTGGCAGTTAAGGTTGTAATGTGAGGAGAAGTCATTTCTTACAGTGTGGTGGAGAAAGACATTCCTGAACTAGAATTTGGCCTCACAAAGGCCAAAAATGCATTTATCAAACATCAAAACAATTCCAGTCCAAAATAATTTGAGGCCATTGAAGTGTCATATCTCTCTTCTGTGTCACATGAGAAAACCATGAGCTTGTTCAATTATGCAAGATTAAGGTCTTTTAAGGATAGCAATCAGCCTAACAAAACACTAACTAGTAGGCCAATGAAATTAGGTCAGCAGAGCACACAGTTTAACTCTTGGTTGTGTGCACAAACTTTATTGCCAATGCAGCAAGGAGTTTTGTACATAAAACATGTGCATTTAAATTAGCGGCAAGCATAGAGATTCCATGCATATGAAGGCACTAATTATTACCCTCCACTGCAGAGAGGTGCACTGGCTTACCTCCTGTTTTATTAAAGCTAGAAATTGTACTCTAGTCCAAGGTGGAGTTCATTTTCCAGGGCTAATGTTAAGTCTATGGGTGGAAGCTGGAGTTCTGGTGCTGGGACCTGTACTCAGTATTTTATGCACAAAAAACATGCTTTGTGCACAAAAGACATGATTTCCATGCATAGAATATGATTTATGTGCAGAAATCATGTTTTGCTGTATGTTAAGCCTTTTCTATGTGCTCATTTTCCAATTTGAACGCATTTCTTAACTCCTGATGCATTGGCATTACTATTCGTTAAAGAAATGTGTGCGATAAGAAACTGCAGTGAATTTCAGCACACAGTTTTAAGACTCAGCTTTTTGCATTGGTCCATGCATCGGCAAGAAAGAACTAAAAACACTCCATCGACATAAGCTATAAAGGTCTGAAGTTTAAAAAGTATTAGCAAAGTTTTTCTCCCCATTTCTGCCTCTTTATAATTCTAGACAGCAGGACAGGAGGCTGTAGTCTTCCACTGTCACTCTTGTCTCTTGGCAATATGGTAGTCTCCTATGTTTCTCTGGGGAGATATGGCTGTCTCCTATCCTCTGTTTCCCCATAGGAAAGAAAAAGAAATGGATTCTAAATGTTGGGGCATTGAGGGCACATGACGCCAGGAGTTGCTCTATTATCTGTGGCAGAAATGTGAATGAAATTTCAAACGTTATTGGGGAGAGGGCGGAAACGCACTTCCCGAGAGGGACAGACAGTCATGATGATTTGAGAAGGTCAGTTGCCCTGTAGGAATCTAGGCTAAAAATGATCACTTACACATGCTCTGACCGACCAGTCCATATTTAGTGCTTCTGAAAGAGATCATAGGTTTGCCTATCCTTTCTCTTTAAATAAATTTTACCTTCACCCAGCAAGGTGAACCCCCCCCCCCCCAAAAAAAAAACATTTTAATGTTCCGTAGTCTACCACAAGGAAACAAATGTGTAGAATGCAGGCTGCTAACTCTGACATCCTGCCTTGTGATAAATCCTGAATCTGTCCCTGGTTCCTCGCACATGTTATTTAGAGTGTGGCAGCTCAAGGTTAGGAAGGAAGAGTGGATTTTCCTTCAACGCTTTCAGAAGTAAATTGAATGTAGCTGGGAATCGCTCACCTATACGCATGCTTTTGATTTCAGAACAATATATCATAAAGTTATACAGCAAGGCATGAGGAGTATTAAAACTCCTTCTCCATTAAGGTGTCATTACCAGAATTTTATGCAAGGTTAGGGAATCTGTATTTACTAGCAGGAAACGGACAAAAGAATGGGAATCATAGTGGATAATTTCTTGTGTTTCAAACACGTATAGAAACCATTAGCTTTGCACACCATTAGCTTTGCACACTCAAGTTCAGGCTCTTTCATAAGCCTTGTATAAGTCCTTCGATGAGAACATAAATCTAGAATTCCGAAAAGTGGTAAACACCAGAAATGAAGTACACAGAAGGCGCATTCATTGTCTTGTAGGACGAGCCTCCTTGGCTTGAAGCATTACATTTTATTAATTCCTCCAAAAAGCTGCAGGTACTTTTTGACCCAGAAGTTGGGTTGCTGGGATTCCGAAGCTGTATGGAGAAAAGGGGAATTGGATTTAGATAGCGATCAAGGGTCCTGACTTTTACGGTTTGGGAAACTGATAAGCATGGGAGTAACCTGAACAGAGCAGCCGTTATTACCCTTAACAGAAGGCATGGATTACCACCCTTAACCAATAAGCCTTGATGCTTTTCATGGAACTGCGACATCGCTCTCTGCTTCAAAAGGAGGGGGGTAGAGGGGAAAGAGAAATTTGGATTCAGAGAAAACCAGCCATGAGTTTTTGTTTTTTTTTTTATAGTCTGGAGTACTAATGCATAGATATTACGGGGAAACCCCCCCCCCCCCCCCCCCCCCAGGACTACTTCTATAGCCAAGTCCATAAGCATAGCACGTCAAGCAGCACTGACTGATACATGGGGGTAACCTGCATGGCAGATGATACCATAGGAAGCTTGCTGGGCAAACTGGATAGACCATTGGTCCTTTTCTACCATCATTACTATGTTTCTTTGTAAATGTTGCATGGCATTATTCTCTCCTAACAGATAAGAAAGTCAAACTTTTGCACTGGAAATGTGACACCCATCCTAGCCTTGGCGTTTTTCTAGAACAGTTGAATATATGAAAATGTACAAATTAGCCACCACAAACAACTGGGAAAGACAAGAGATCATCACATTTTTCAATACATGAAAGTTATTGCATTTTTTTAATTTGAACTTGTGTTTTATGGAAGTTTGTATTTAGTTGTTTTATGTGTATTGGTTGTGATTGTATTTTTTATTTAATGTTTTTGTGCTGTTTATGTTTTACTGGAAGCCACTGTGAATGCCTACATTGGAATAGTGGAATAGAAATGTATCAAATAAATAAAAATACATTAATAAATAAAAGTTTTCTTGTTATTAAAAAATTACCAGAAGCCTATTGTATTTGTATTATGATAGGTATGCACTAAGAATATAAGAAATTGCCACACCAGGTCAGACCAAGGGTCCATCAAGCCCAGCACCTGGCCTGTTTCCAACAGTGGCCAATCCAGGCTACAAGTACTTGGCAAGTACCCAAAAACTAAGTATATCCCACGCTACTGATGCTAGTAATAGCAGTGGCTATTTTCTAAGTCACCTTGATTAATAGCAGGTAATGGACTTCTCCAAGAACTTATCCAAACCTTTTTTAAATCCAGCTACACTAACTGCACTAACCATATCCCCTGACAACAAATTCCAGAGTTTAATTGTGCATAGAGTGAAAAAGAATTTTCTCCAATTAGTTTTAAATGTGCCACATGCTAACTTCATGGACTGCCCCCTAGTCCTTCTATTATCTGAAAGAGTAAATAACCGATTCACATTTACCCATTCTAGACCTCTCATGATTTTAAAGACCTCTATCATATCCCCCCCTCAGCTGTCTCTTCTCCAAGCTGATCAGCTGTAACCTATTTAGTTTTTCCTCATATGGGAATTGTTCCATCCCCTTTATCATTTTGGTCACCCTTCTCTGTACCTTCTCAATCGCAATTATATCTTTCTTGAGATGCAGTGACCAGAATTGTACACAGTACTAAAGGTGTGGTCTCACCATAGAGTGATACAGAGGCATTATGACATTTTCCGTTTTATTCACCATTCCCTTCCTAATAATTCCTAACATTCTGTTTGCTTTTTTGACTGCCGCAGCACACTGAGCAGACGATTTCAAAGTATTATCCACTATGATCTCTTTCCTGAGTGGTAGCTCCTAATGTGGAACCCTATATGCATCACCTTGCACTTATCCACATTAAATCTCATCTGCCATTTGGATGCCCAATTTTCCAGTCTCACAAGATCCTCCTACAATTTATCACAATACACTTGTGATTTAACTACTCTGAATAATTTTGTATCATCTGCAAATTTGATTACCTCACTCGTTGTATTCCTTTCCAGATCATTTATAAATATATTGAAAAGCATGGGTCTTAGTACAGATCTTTGAGGCACTGAAATTAGTTTGTTGGAGCTTTTTGTAACTTTGCTCCATAATATTATTGTTTTTGTGGAACAATTCTTCAATAAACATTTAATTACAAAAACAAATTACCAGAAATTGACAAGCAAAAGATATATATTTAAAGGGTTTCATTATTCTGGAGGCATTTGTACTATGACTTCTAGAAATCCACAGATTTCTCTCTGACTCTGGATCTTGGAAACTGTTCTAAGTGGAATTCTAATTGCCCCTTTCAGCTTTCATACCATTGTACACAAGAATCATTGACAACTCAGAATGCTAACCGTATCCTATATCACAACTGTGGGCTTAAAGGAAAATGGGCATCTTTGGAAAAAACATCTGTCAGCATTTTAAATTATTATTCAGTAAGCAGTTTTATAAAATATTTCATAAAAAGACTCTTGTATTTACCTTTCCCACTGTGAGAGCATAATATTAGGCAAATGTAAACAGAGGTAAAAAAAACCACATGATACTGTGTGTTTGCTGATATGCATATAGAGTTTGAGCAGTTATGGTGGGGGTGGGTTTGATTCATCTAAATTCAGGACAGGGTGGCAAGCATACAGTCTCCAATGCCTTTTTCACTAGCCTGCCTAATGCTGCTAAGTCACCTGACCCAGTCTGCAGTTGGTGGGGAACAGAAAGATCAAATGGGGGGAGGAAAGAGGGATCAGCAGTGACATTTTTGACTTAAATGGTTCTTGTTGCCAGCTAACTTTAGTACCCCTGACTTACAACCATTTTCAGCAGGAAGATATTCACTGACTTGGGGCAAATTTTAGAACCAGTAGAAAAAGTGTGACATTCTAGGCAACCTTGTTTCAACCCCTCCCCCCCCCCCCCCCCCCCCCACTCATGCATTTGTTATAAAAAGAGCCTATAATGCCCCCTCCTGCGCCTTCCCACCAAATCACTCACCAGCTTTGAAAAGCTAAACAATTTGGTGCCCCCCAAAGACCTACCTCCACGCATAACTAAACTGAGCTGTTGAATTTTGCATGCTATGTTTTGCCCATGCAAATGAGCTGGGTAGGAAAACAGTATACAAAATTTAGTTATAGGAAATTTTATCTGCAAAATAGATACACTTCATTGAAGTTTACTTATTTCGTTGGTGAAATTTTGGCTGCAAAGGTAATGTTGCACATAGGTTTTCTATCAGTTTTGCATTCTGATTTTTCCAAACACTTCAAAGCATATTACATGCAGGTACTCTGGGTATTTCCCTATTCCCTAAGTTTGTATCTGAGACATGGAGGGTAAAGGGACTTGCCCAGGGTCACACCTAGTGGCAGTAGGCATTGAACCTCCGTGTTATTGGTTCACAGCCCACTGCTCTAACCACTACTCTGCCACTCCATGAAAATCTATGTGCAAAATGTAACTATTTGAGAAGGAGTAAAACTTCGCAATGATGGCCATGCATGCTCAATTTATCGCAAATAGGGCACATCAAACGCTGATTTAGTGCGCAAAGCTATCTGTGCAAAGTTTTACTCTCCTTACTATATTGATCCCAAACTTTGGTGGAACTAAGTCCAGCCATTCCAAAGTTAAAGAAGAGAGGAAGAGAAGACACATAAAGAAAACACAAACCACAACACACAGAGACATTTTACCATCTGATGAACCTCTATTCATATTGAAGCGAAGCTAAATGCACGTTATGTTCTATAAATATAATTAAGAGGCACTGGACATCTCAGAAAAATTGTGTCAATCCCCTTTAATACGGTATTCTAGGATGGGCCCCACCCACAATACATTATCAGACTCATTTCATCCTTCCTTATCCCTATGTGAATCTCCTCCAGTTCTGCAACATCTGGAATAGGGAAGGTCCGTCCTAAGTATTTTCATAAGCCGATGCCCGCACAGAGAAAGCATGCAAAGTCAAAAACACTTGCCTGTGCTCCATCCCCTAAACATGTCCTTCAGAAAACTGTCACCTAAATCTCTAGTTCAATAGACATCCTAGTCAAATTACTTTGCTGCTCCCCAAAGGTAGCTGCAAGCATCTGGCTTATATGCCATGGATGTAGCGATCTTCGGGCTCTTGCTTGAATGTGAGTTATTGCTTTTGCAATCAGATCTCAGATTTGCACAGAAACTGAAAATGATGACAGACAAGGTACGTCTGGTCAGCAACACTGCAGATCCTACCTGCTCTAAGGCTTGCCACACTCCCTGCTCTCTGAGCCTACCCCATGCTTCATCAAATTCTGGTACTATTTTCACCTCCACAACAGTAGTGGAAGTAAACATTTTTTCAGCGGAAAGGAAGTTCCATGATGGGTCGTGACATGATGTCCAATTGAGGTAGACTAAGGAGCAGTGTAAGGAGATATTTCTTCTTAGAAAGGATGGCAGATAAATGGAATGGAACAGCCTTGCAGGGAAGGTGGTGGCGTCCAAAACAGTCTCAGAATTCAAAAGAAAACAAACCTGGGGCTAAGCCAAGAGGATACTCAGTGGTGAAGAACTGAAGGCAAAGCCAGAGATCAAGTAGGGTCTGTGGTCTTGCAACAGGAAGGGCAAATTGGTAAATGGACCTTGAGGTCGTTATCTGCCATCATAGTTAGTTTCCTTGTCTCAAATCAGTACGCTGGCAATCTGTATTTTTCATACAGGAAATATAATTGTTTTATTTATTTATGACTTTTATATACCGATGTTCGAAGGACATCACATCGGTTTACATGCAACAGGCGCAGAAGCATAACATAAAATGAAAACTGTGCAGTACATAAAACGGAACATAAGGCAAACTAACAAGGAAGAACTGGGAAGGGAGAAAGTAGATAAATAACATTATAGCATAATACAATTATAAACATGGAATTTACGGTTATAATTGGCAGCAGATCTCACAGTTCTTACAAGTCCTGTTACATTTCCCAGTTCATTCTTTTCTTGTGTGGGCCTGTGTCAGGCACGCAATGCAGTATCCCTAACTGAGTGAGACAAAAGGAAGAGGAGGTGCCTGCCTTCATGTGTGTGAATGGACCTTGTTGTGGTTCTGTTGCTTGCATTTTTAGATGTTGTTATTGTTGCATTTTCCTGCTGTACTGTATTTTATTATGATGCTATGTAAGAATTATTTACTGATGTATTAATTAGGATCTTGTGATCCACTTCGGGTCAAAGGTTTGCTTGAAGGAGGCAGTATAAAAGTATAAGATAACAATAATGGTGCCTTTCCGACTGTAGCAAGTTAATCAAGGGCAAGCAGATTTTTGAAGCACTTGAAACTCAAGGCATTTTAATTCTAATTCTTTCATATGCATTTGGTGTCCTCTGTTGGTCAGATTATTTTTCACATATAGGACAATTCACAAGCATTGTGAATTGTCATGCTGGGATCATCCTATTAGTCCTGCTTGAATCCATAGAAATAAAGATCTGCACAGAGGTTGCAGGCCATACATTCGTGCCCAGTTTTCAAAAGATATACTCCCTTCATCTGGATGGTGAAAAAGTAGCATAAAAAAGATAGGGTATATCTTTGTAGTAAGACTAAAACGTTGTTACGAAAATATATATATGTCGTTTGCTTTTTGTTTTCTTAAACAATACTGTGCCTGGGTTAGGCACCACATGCTCATTAACGTTAACAAGGACACTGATGGTCAATGGCAATTATAATGATTATAGACCAAGAGCAGAAAAGGGATCTTTACCACGCCTGACATGTGTCTGCATTATCATCTTGGGTTCAGGCAGCCCGCATAGGGTCTCTTATACATTACAGTTCCTATGCATTTGATTGCTAAGTAAAAGTACAGAGCAAGGAACAAGTTGTAGCTGCTGCTTTTTACCGGTCTAATGTGACACATGTGCGCCTCCCGCAGTTCTGCTCCTTTCGGTCAATACAAAATTTGGTGGAGTTTTATTTCTACCTAGCCAAGTGGCCAAGTGAAGTAATGATTGCTAAGTGAAACGTTTTAAAGCAACACGGAATACTTGTATGGTAACAGATTAACAATTGCATTTTAAGAGGAAGATGAAACGAGAGCTGAAATTCTTTATTGCAAAGCAAGGAGAGAGCAGAAGTTCACGGCTCTATCTAACTAGCATTGGGAGACTGAGCTTCCTTCTAACGAGAATCGCTTTCCCTTTACCAGCCCCAGAAAGGGCGCCCGCAGAAGCAGAAAACTTACGGATAAAAATGGAGCTCTCGGGGGAGCGAGCACGTGCACAAGCACGCGCCAGGCACGGACGGGGTTCGAACCCGCGATCTTCGGTTTACGAGACCGACGCCTTACCACTAGGCCACCGCGCCTGCGCCCTGAAAACTCCTCCTTGGTCCTTGGTATAGCTGCGCGCGCGCGCGCGCGCGTGCTACCCACGCTCGCTGTCAGGGCCGAGAGACTCAGCGCCCCGCCTCCTCGCGCACTTCCCGCCTGGGCTGTCACTCGTGCCTCTCCGGCTGCATGCTTGCACGTTCTGGGCGGAAAGCTGCCCTCCCTGGCACGGTGCCCCCCTAATGCAGCCGACGGGCGCTGGGACACCGCGCCTCGCGGCTGAGACCTCGTTTATCCGCACGCAGCGTAAAAGCGAAACAGCAAACCGGGAAGAAAGAATGCAGGTAAAGCGGAGGAACAGTGGCCGCTCTCTACTTCTTGTGCCTGCTAGGAGTGCTTGGCCCCTATCTGGTCGACCGAACAAGCTGATCCCGTTCATGCATGTAGATGCGGTTTTGAATTTCCCCTAAAAATGCATGGAGGAAATCGGGCAAA
Organism: Rhinatrema bivittatum; assembly: GCF_901001135.1. Lineage (NCBI taxonomy): Eukaryota > Metazoa > Chordata > Amphibia > Gymnophiona > Rhinatrematidae > Rhinatrema > Rhinatrema bivittatum. The sequence goes on along the minus strand of NC_042628.1, from coordinate 23,639,474 downwards.
CCCCAAAACTGGCTCAACGGGTCCAAGTGATCTGGAATAAAGCGGCGGTCCCAGGACAGGATGTTGTTAAACCCCCTGGTTTTTATGTTCACTGGTAAGAAAGGAATATGCAGATTGTTCTGATGCTGAAACAGAGCCATTGAGAAATAAAGGGTCTGAAGGGTTTGTAATAAGTTCTGTAAATTCGGTTGTCTTAATGTGAAAATGGGGTGTTTGCTTATACCCCCCCCCCCCCAAGACTGTGACCTGACTGAGGCAGAGCTGCCAAGTTACCCAGTTCCAGGAGGGGGGAGACTATTTTTGGCCAGTCCTGGTTTTGAACTTACATTGCAAAGCAGTGTGGTAGTTGTAGTCCCGGATTCTAACCACGGACGTCAGTACTGCAGGGAGCCATATAATGCATTATCATTTGATTTTACATTCCACCTCTCAGGCCCTTTCAAAGCAGATTACATTCAGGTCCTGCAGGTATTTCCCTGTCCGCAGAGGATGCACAATCTGAGTTTCTAACCTTAGGCTAGGATTCTCAGAAATACAGGATTGCTCTAAAATGTCCCTCCAGAGAGCTGGATCACTTAGCAGTTCTGGTTGGGAACTGGTGTGGGGATGCTGGATCTTGGGCAGGCAGGTTTTCTCACAACCCTTTCACCTTTATTCTCTGTTTCCAAACTGGAAGGAAGACACCTGTGGTCCATTGCCTCCTGTAATAATGTCGAATGCAGCCGTCTGCACCATTTGATAACAGAGCCAAGACCATTGTCAGCTCGTGTAAATGGTGCCCTGGATGGATGACTCCTGTTCGATATCATTGCTGCCTGCCTGGGGGGCTCTCGTATGGGAGCTTTCTTCCGCCACTGTGGTGATAATGGCAGCATAGTAGCCCCCACCCATACTTGTGTTGCCCCTTTTAAAAGCCCCGAGTAGGGCAATTATATCTGAAAAAAGGAGAGAACTGTAGTGCATGGTAAGATAAACTATCGTTATATTGCCGTCTGTTAATTATTTTAGTTTGGGAACCAAGGGAGCTTGGTACTGTGATTGGACAGAAGAGATCATGTGACGCCCATTTATTATTTTTTTGCAGGGACAGCTGCAATCTTGCCCGCTTGCTTATAAAAGAGGTTGAGAATTATTTTCACTTCCAAAAAAAAAAAAAAAAAGGGGTGTGTGTGTGCTAGGCTATTATTTGCCCACCGAAATTACTGTAAATCTTTGTGGGCATAAATAACCCTTTTGATTGTAAGCTCCTTGGAGCAGATAATGTCTCGTGTATATCTGTGCAGTGCTGCCTACTTCTAGTAGAATGATAAATCATAATTGTGTGGTTTTGATAGTGCCCAGAGCCTGATCTAGTAGGTCTGTTTTTGATGTTGAAGAAAATGATCCCTTCGGGTTTAGGATAAGGTTAAGAGAACAGGACAGACAGTAACCCCTAAAGGCAGGATCGTTGCACACCACTTATTACAGCTGCAGGATTTAAGATTGGGGATGAGGGGTTTGGCAGCTGGAAATCAGAAAGCAGCACAGGGGCTCCTAGTATTTTGGGCTTCTTCAGAACTTGGCACCTTAATTTTATTAAAAATTAAAATTCAGGTAATTTTATTAAAAATTAAAATTAGAAGTATAAGACCGGTGACTGCAACAATTGGCTAACAAGAAGTTTCTGATTTTTCAGAACTCTTGCCAATACTGAGGTCTTATCTCTATATAAAAAATTGATTTATACACACAGTTATTAATTAGTTGTAGATTGAATAGAATACATTATTTTATCAGTAAAATCGAATCTTGTTAATTTGTGCAGCAAACATCCATTTACATAGCTAGTCGTTGTTCTATGTTGATTGTATACTAGTTATCCCCCGATTTTGTTCCAAGAACATAGGAAGTGCCATGGTGGGTCAGACCAAGGTCCATGGAGCCCGGCATCCTGTCTCCAACAGCAGCCAGTTCAGGGCATGAGCATGTGGTAAATCCCAAAAAGTAATTCTGTTTCTTGTTTCTTGCTCCCAGGGATATGCCTTTCCCTAACTCTCCCTGGCTAATAATTATTTTCTTCCAGGAACTTAGCCACCCCCTCTGGCACTTAATTCTATAACTTGATTGTGCACAGAGTGAAAAAAAATACTTTCTACATTTTGTTTTACAGCTGCTGGTTGTTAGTTTCATGGAGTGGCCCCTTGTTTCAGTATTGTTTGAAAGGGTAAATGACCATCCTCTCTTTACCTATTCCACTGTACTCATGATTTTAAAGACATCTTGTGGCCTCACAGCAATCTCCTTATTTTATTTTAGATTTTTATATTCTGCTTTCAGGTACTTGGGTAGGTATTTTCCCTGTCCCCAGAGGGCTCACAATCTTAAGCTTGTACCTGAGGCAATGGAGGGTCAAGTGACTTGCCTAAGGTCATGAGAAGTGACAGTAGGATGTGAACCCTGGTCCATGGCCTGCTGCTCTAACCACTAGGCTACTTATCCATGCTGAAGAGTCCTAGCCTTTGCAGCCACTTAACTGGGTACTCTTTGTATGTGTTAAAAGGCATCTGCTCCTTGTGATTTATAATAGTGTGAGTAACTAAGAGGAGCTGTCAAAAAAGCAGTAAACAGCAGCAGCTCCTCAGGAATAAAATATAAATTAGAATGAAAAAGAGGGACTTGCGAGTTAGGTTTAATTGACAACAGCATTTAGAAACATTTTTTTTTGCTGGAATTTCTGTTTTAAGTACTTCCGTTTTACCTGGGAAAGAGCAGATTTTTGTTGAAGCGGACTGGTGAAAGATGGACCCAAAATGGGGTTTGTGTTACTGGGGTAAGGGTGAGGGGTGGTTTGGATCTTGCGGATGTGTTTTTGGTGGAAGTATAGGTTGTAAGGGTGGGACGGGATTTGCTGTCTTTTTGGGCTTTAGGAAGTTGGGCAGGGGAGGGGTGGTGGGTTTAGATTGGTTTTAAACAGGGAGGATTTATTTACTGGAGGTACTGAAATAGCCGTACAACTGGTGAGGGGGTTCTGGTGCTGTCTGGGCGTTATGTGGCTGTGGGCATCATTTGCTGGCTTGATGTAATGTAGCAGGGGGAAGACCTTTGCTGAATTTCAGCGGGGCTGATCGATAGGGGATTTTGAGGCCAGAGGCTTGGCTCCGAGAGGTGCTAGGTGTTTGGCTTTTGCACTTCCAGCACCACTTTGGATAGTTTGCTAAACTGGCCTATAAGTTTTACAAAATAGATACATAAAAAAAATATAAATACATAGATTAAACAGATTCAGCTTTTATCCAACTGCCAGCAAAGAAGAAATCCTAACACGATAACATCTGTTCTTGCTGCCAAGTACGTTTCACCCATTCCAGATGTGTACCAGATGTCGGTCATGTTGAACAGCTGACCTTGTGGGCGTAGCTTCAGACCCTGATAATTGTAAGCCTGTAGCATGCATAAAGGAACAGCACTTGGATTTCTTGCCCCTCAAGAGACCGCCAGTGCTGGCATGACGGGCACTGCCCCCTTTACCGGTTAGAAGAGGCGGAGGTGTCAGGCGTGTCTCCGGGCCACTCGCTCGCTCTCCCTTTTCCAGAGATCACAAGCATTCAGCATGTGATAAAAGATCCCGTTAAAAAAAAAAAAAAGGTAACGTGTAAGAAAAGTACTTAGGGGGAACAGGATAGAATGACTCCGTTTAGCTCTTTCCAAGAACCAGAGCAGTGCATCAACAACAACAACAAAAAAAAAAGCTAGCCATGGCCAATAGCTATAACTCAGTGCATGCAAAGTGACATTGCCACATCACATGATGTGAAATGCAAAAAAACACCCAAAGTATACATGCAGAGCGGAGAGCAGTTAAGATAGGAAAACACCCCCAGCTAATACAGCAGCTTAGCAAACACTTCTTGCAGCCAAATGTCTTTTGAAGGTGCAGTTAGACAACAGGGCACACAGTTTTTAAAATGTATTCAGACAAGGGCAAAGACCAATTTTTCAAATTTGTCTTTTTTTTTTAACCCAGCACGGATGTTTCTTTTCTTCTGGCAGTGGCAAATCAGATGCTCAGGGTCAAATCTGTGTTGCTTTTATTGCGTGACCAGAGTAAAATGAAAAGTTATCCCAGCCGTTTGCAGGATAAGAAGTTGGCCCCTGCGGGTTGGAGCAGGGCTGTGCCAATAATTGGTTGCAAGGCGCTACAGTGGGGGAAAGAAGCCATGTGAGGGGCTGGGTAGAGAGCACCCTTAATCATTTCTGTCGTGCTAAAGACATGCTCAGCGTTGCACAGAGGTACATGGGAGACAGTCCCTGCTCCGTGGAGCCTACAGCCTCCTTGGGAAGCACAGAGAAGCTGCCAAAGAGGGGAACATTATTTATTTATACCATGAAAGGGTTAAAAATCAGAGAGGCCACGATCAGGGAAAATGGAAGGCTCAAATTTTAAAGCAGCCTCCAAAAGGTGGGATTTTATGCGGTGCTCGAAGTCACAAATAGACAAGGTCTTAAAATACAAAAGCACAATGGATCATGAAGATGCCAACATGTATCTAATCCCACAAAATAAAAAAGCAGAGAATGAGATTCTTTCCCACTATTTGGCAGAAGATTTCTGTGCCTGCTTTTAACAACTTGGTTACACTGTACAGACATAGAGCCACCTCTAATAGCTTGTGGTGTGATTCTTGACATGGTTAGGGGTCACCTCTGGAGCCATCTCCTCTGGTCAGGCTGATTCAGTCCTGGTTTTGCATGATTGGCGTTGTAGGCTCTGATTTCTCTAAGAGTAGATCATGCATGCAGGGGAGGTAAAACCAGGACTGGAAAATAAACACAGCTTTGGGCCATTTAAGGCAACAAGTGATAGTTACATGTGTTATGTTTTACCCAGTCATAGTTATTTGACCAGCTTTTTAATTTTATGGACTGATTTATAAATGCTGTGGTCTCCACTTTGAGCAAATGCTTGGAAAAGCAGAATGTAAATGCTATATAAAACTTAAAAAAAAATCATAATTACAGCTGGCATATACAGTACTGAGTTGTTACCAAACTACCTTAGGAGACAGACTAGGGCTCCTCTTTATTAAAAGAAAATTCTCTTTTCAATGAAGGCCTCAGTCAAAGGTTGTTTTTTTTCCAACAGAGAGAAAAGTTAGTGGTCTGGAAAAGAAAAAGTTGAGGATAAGAATCCGTGCAGAACCAGAGGAAATCTTGTGCTTACCAGCCACTGTACAGGATTATACAGAAAGAAACTTCTCTACCCTCATCCGTCGTTTTACACCCAATAAAACTGGCCCTCTTTCACCTGAGCTAAAATTCTGGGAGCTTTCATTGCACGTCCAGGAACCAAGAAAAGTCGTCACCCTTACAGTTATGCCAGTCTGTGCACAATACCGAATGCATGGTGGGTTGTAAGCTGGCAGGGTAATATAGTAAGGACGGCAGAAGACGACCAAATGGTCCATCCAGCAAGTTTCTTTTGGTAATAACTGCCGCTCCGTGCAGGTTACCCCCAAGCCTTATGTTAAGGGCAGTAACTGCCGCCCCTCCGTGCAGGTATTTAGTATGGCACTGTGGGTAAAGCATCTTGTAAATTAATTTACAAAGGAGATATTCTGCATTCAGAGGAGGACTGCGGAATCTGCAGAACTTGTTTCACACCTCAGTGTTAAGAAGAAAGAAATCCTGTTAATTATGTTTCTTCTCTTTTAAGCTCTCTGCTCCATCCGCCTCACATGGCCCCCAGCCGCTTGGTAGATGAGAACATCAGCCATAATGCCTCGTTAGTGACTTACACAGAAATAAAAAGTTAAAGAAAAAATAAATACTAGGTGAAACCTTTTTGTTGGACTAATATATATATTTCTTGACTAGGTTTTGGGAGCCAATACTCCCTTCTCTACTCCAAGTGGAACGTAGCTCTCGTCTCCATTATCCCATCTTATATAGGCATTAGTTTTGATGTTTGTGTCATTTTGTTTTAATAATTATGATTGTTTTATTGTACCTGACCCCGAACCTTTAGGAAGGGCAGGTAACAAATACTTTTAAATAAAAAAAAAAAAAATAAAGCTGGTCAAGACATATATTGTCAGTCCAATAAAAAAATAAAACACCCCCCAGTATTGACATATATATATTTTTTTTCTGTTACTTAACCTATGTATTCAAGTGGTCTAGCACCACAGGCACACTAGTTTGTGTTACTGACCTCCAATCTAAACCTTTCCTATGTGTGTGTGTGCGTTACATGTAGCCAGGAGGACGGAATTGTCCCGAATGTGACATCACATTCTGCTCGCGCTTCCCGAACGAGCCACAGCTTTACTGACGCTTCCGCCAGGCCAGCCCTGAAAACAGCTCTGTCCGTGACGCTCAACACCGCAGAATACCACAGATGCACATCTGGCGGCAATTTACTGTCCAATAATTTCTTGGCAAACAGCTCGAATGATTTTGATGACGAAGGGATTTTCATGAAGCGATCAGAGTGTTTGTTTTTTTTTTTCTTAATCTGCATTTGGCGAGAGATGGCTGCCTGAACAAAATCCTCCTTCAGAATAATTAGGAAAATAACTATTAAATATGTATGCAAAAAAAAACAAACCCCAAAAATCACAGTACATCTAATTTTATTTGGAGACAAAAGAATTGCGCAAAAAAAAAAAAATGCAGATATATCAAACATTTCCTCAGTAGCTATACCATTGCCATTATCTGTACAAAATATCTGATGATGTGTTACACATATAAAAATACAATATGCATTACATATATACAATGTGCAAAATGTATGGCATTCAGACATGATATGGAATCCATTTCAGGGGTGCAAACAGCAAATACAAAGGCATCATATAGAAAGGCAATTACACAAATGGACCCCGTGCCAGATTGCCGTCACCACACCGGGTAGCCCACTTCTGTTGGATAAACTAGTGCAAAGTCGCACGGCACTCCACAGCCAAAATGGTCTTTCTTCGGTTTTTTCCTCCGCTCCGTGAGATGCTGAGACATTAATGGGACCATGCAGAGAAGCCCCCTTCTGACAGCAAGCATCCCCTACTGTAAAAGTAAGGGCAGTTAGGAAAAAAATAAATAAAAAAACAGGGCATGCCGGCCCATGGAAAGGTCAAAGCTTCTGTTACAAAATAAACCACTTCTCAAGGAAGAAAAAAAAACAAACACACACCACAACCCAGCACTGTTTAACTTTAAAATGATTTCAGAAATACCTGCAGCTTCCATTTTTTGCCTCCCCAATGGGGAGGAAGTTAGAAACAAGGATGAGCAAGTTTTACAAGTGATTGGGTTTTACAAGTGAACCGATGCATGCAACATTAAGAGTCTGAGTTACAAGTTTGCATTTTATTTTATTTATTTATTTTTACTCATTCTGGGTCCATGGGAAGAAAGCTTAGTAAACAAGGCCTTAGGGGCTTAGGACTTTCCGAAGGGCTCTGTAGTTTCAGGCTGGCCACGCCCCTTTCTGGTTCAACCCCCATGGCTCACGTGAACTTGTATTCCCGATTCCTTAAAATTATTATTTAAGGGAAATCAGAATCGCAAGCTATGGGGTAAACGCCAGGACTGCCCTGCTGATCACCTTTATCCATGACCGGAAGGGGCGGGATAGAAGCTGTTTTATTTATCCATCAGTTGGAGTTTTGCATTGGGTATCGCAGGCACCATCTGATATTTAATCACTGCACAAACCCCCAACCCTCAAAAAGAGACAGAAAACATGTGGTTTTTTTTCAAATCTATAAACTGCAAACATGGATCACGATCCGAAAGCCCCCCTCCCCTCTCCCTAAAGTGATTCAATGCCATTGTATAGCTCAGACCGTGTTAATTGTTTTACTGGGGGTTTTTTTTCCCCCCCTAAAAGAAATTTAAAGTAGAAATTAAATTCAAAGAAATCATCCAGTTGGATTTACACAATGGTCACCAGAAATGCATCACAAATGAAATGTTTCAGCTTTGGCTTAAGCGCTAGTTAAACACATAGCAAAACAAAAATCAGTTCTGCACAGCCCTAGCAGGATACTTCTCAGCTCTAAAGTCCCTCTCTTTAGCGGTTTTTTTTTTTTTCCTTTTTTATTGTGGCAACAGAGATTGTACCTTCTGAATATCTTATTCCTATTTAAAAGAAAAAAACCAAACAGGTTTCAGAAATCAGGGTATTTGTATAATTTCAGTACTGACCCAAAAGCTAAATCCTCTGAGAGAGACTGCATTAACTTTTTTTTTTTTTTAAACATAAGATTTCTATTTCACGGCCACTGCAGTAAAAAAAAAAAAAGATCTTCCATACCCCTCAGATTTAAAGCTATAGGTTTTGCTCCCTGTGCGTTACGATGTGGCATTTGCTCTTTCATACAATCTGGTTCAGGGAGACCACCGAGAAAGCACTGTTTGACTTACAAACAAAAATTGGTTGCAAACCAGTTTCCTTGGATATATGCACAGCACATTTGCCTAGGCACAAAAGCTACCGATGTTCTCTCATCCTATTATGATGACAAAATAAAGGCGAAAGCATGAAATCAGAGCCAGAATGCAGTCTAAAATGCCAGGCTGCAAAGGCAATATTATACTTTACAAGCTGACCGAACAAACATGATTCTAACATTTTAAGTTGTTTTCATCCTGAGGACAGAAGACTATATCCAAAGATTATGTTCCAGTTTCAATTTGCTTCAAACTTGCTCAGAAGATTTAAAAAAAAAAAAAAAAAAAAAAGTGATAATGCCGTCTTTCGGATTTAGCCTCGAGGGTTCCCAACGTAAGCCCCTTCCAAAATCGACCAATGAGTGGGGATTTTCAGGGTAACCAAGCTGCACAATTCAGCCTTGCTCTCAGACCACATCTATCGGATGTATCTGCATATGCATTTTTGTCGTGGATATCCTGAAAAACCCGACCCATTTGCAGCTCTTGCTGAAAATCCCTGGATCCAGTTTAGGCAGGTAGAGTTTTATGTACAAAAATGTGATTTAACGCACTGCCATTGAAAACAGGCTGGGATTTTTAATTGCCCTGGCCTCACAGCAGCTGATTAGCTTATTCTGGTTGTGTCTTAATTTAGTGTTAATATTTGGAGGACACATGCATGTGCTGGGAGATGACACTGTTATGCTGCTATTGATCCGTGCCTCTTCTAAGTAAAAAAGTAAATAAAATCCTCTTTTTAGCATTAAGATGAATTATGTCCTGAAAGTGTTTTTTTTTTCTTCATAAACTTGCATGCAATAATGCATGCAATAAACATAAGTGGTATAATAAAATAAATTGTGTTTTATGTTAAACTTTGGTGTAGGTTGAACTTTTTTTTTTTGTAAGGGAAAGGGGCATATGAAAATGTCACTGGTAACACATTTAAATGCTTTCTTTAGGCTGCCCTAAGCCAGCTGGCTACATTTGGTGTAAAATACTTCATCCGTGCAATCTGTTCTCTTCCCCTGCCCAGCCAGCCAAATTTTACATTTTGGAGCAGCAGTCCTGCAACAGCTAGCTAACTTCTTTTGCTTATTTCAGAAATTGTATTTTATGCCGTGCTGCAAAAAAAAAAAAACAATGGCTACTGCACCAAATGCCAGAAGAAAAACAAAAATCTTAAGCAAAGACTACGCCAGAATCGAACATTCCAGAGGAAAAAAAAAAAAAAGTCTAAAACAAGCTGCTGCGGGTTTTCTTCGACAGACGCTGTTCCGAAACGGACAAACTAATCAGGTCTCTAATGTGGAGATTACCGTACGGTGCTTTGGGGAGAGAGAGATTTTGTTGCAACGCCGTTTCCAATCAAAGCGGTGATGTGCTGGAGGGAGAGTCCTGGGGGCTCCCAGGAGCTACTGGTTCATTTATTTGATGAAAATGAGTCCGTTATTGAGTGGGGGCAGAGCTGTTTAAGAGCCCCTGGGGGTAGAACACTGGTGGCATATCACGGAAATGAAACCGAAAGCCATGACAATGGATTTATTTGTGGGTTGAGACTGGGCGATCTTATTTCTTAAGGGGTTACTATTTTGGGTTGACAGGTCTCTTGCGCCGCTGTACAAAATGACTCATTTCTGCAACGCAAACTGACCCGGTGCAAATCTGGCCATTTGCAGACCGGATTGGCTAAAGACGCTCTTTTTTTTTTCAGGCAAGGTGATCTCCGGGCACATTCAAGCACCAGCTAGTTGCAAGGGGGGGGGGGGGGGGGGCTTTTATTTTATTTTTTTTGTTAGTGGTTCTGCATCTTTGGTCTATCACCATATAAAATGTTATACATTTGTACAGAGAGAAAAAAAACCCCCAAAAAACCCCACAAGTCGTCCACAGAAATATTTAGCTCAGTAAATTCTGTTCTTTACAATACACTTTCTACCATTTTGCCCAGCACCAACATCAGGTTCACTGTTCTGTAGTTTCCTGGATCACCTCTGAGCCCTTTTTGAAACGCTGGCATCACACAGGCTGCCCCCCCCTCCAGTCTTCTGGCACTCAGGAGCTAATGCAACACCCATTTTTAAAAAGGAAGTAGTTTTCTCCCCTGACCTATATCCTTGCTCCCCCCCCCCCCCAGGAATGGCTCTTTTTAATGCAGCTAAGAGCGAGCGCATTGTGAAATAACGCGTTTATCTTGAATGGATCCAGGCGGCTAACTCCCTAGGTTACCCGGCTAGATCTCTTTGAAAACTGCTTTTTTTTTTTTTTTATTAAGTTTTGTTAAAACAAAATTACAAAAAGGAAAAAAAAAAAAAGCACAGGGTTATTAATGTCAACAAAAGAACAAACCTGGAATGAGTGACATGGACTCAGGGTGCCCCATCCTTTCTATCTATACACAAACTGTCCAATAGGAACTCGCTTAAACACATCACTGTGTATGAATTTTACTTGACCTAATGCTCCAATTTCTTTTTAATTTTTTTTCCCTACCCATAAAATCCTGCCTTCCACACGCAGATACAAGTAAGAAGTGGATCCTTTGCTAACAGGGGTACTTGATCTGCTATCTTAAAAGGAAATATGCCTCCTTTAAGTAAGCATAACCAGCACTATTCTCAGTTGGACAGCTGAGAAACTGTGTCCCTTTTCCTGCCAATTCAGAACGTTGATTTCCTTGCTGTCTTTTATATAAAACTACACTGAAATTAGATGAACTGTGCGTCACCGATCCTAAACTGTATCCTTATCAGAATGACCCTTGTAGTTTCCTGCTGTTAAGTGACCCCCTGAAAAATAAAATCACTATAACCTGTGTACAAGTTACACTGCCAAACAGTGTGTAACTGAAGTGTCAGATATACATATTAAACCAGGCCTACTAAGTCCAGAGTGCTGTCTGAATTTCAGTGTTCTCCAAATACTTTTTTTTTTTTTTTTTTTTTTTTTACAGCAGACTGTTGACAGCTACTCCCTATAAAGATCCCTTTGGATGCGCACGTGTAACCTCCCTTCACTATTCAAAACAAACCCCCCCAAAGAGAGAATGCATTAACAGAGAGCCCGTGTCTGTGTGCAACACGCGAAGAGACCTCCATGCCAGGTAAAGATTCACTGAACCGGTCAGTGCTCCTCACATCACGGACTTGATGCAATCTTGGCTCAGGCTGTTGACAGGAACAAAATTGAGTGCAGCAAACATCAAACCTTCCCAGACTAAAGGTTTTTCCTTGTCAGCTTCAAAGGGGGGGATGGAAGAAGGGGGTTTAAAAAAAAAAAAAATCTGACTATAAATTTCTTAAAAAGGACCATGAAACTGGTGCAACTTGTTAATATGGAAAATTCCAGATGCTTTTTTTTTTATACCTTCTCATTTTCATGATTTTTTTTTTTTTGGTCGGGTAATACTTTCCTGTCTCTGGGTCCTTCCACCAGGAAGTAAAATTATTCATCCTTAACCAGCAGAGCATATCTCTCTGAAGAGCCAGATCCGGGTGGATGACAGAAGACCAGAGAAAGGCCCCTGGATGCAACTCGTGCTTCAACATCCGTGCAGAATTAGCTCCTGGGCTGTTTTCTTTTTCTCAAATTGTTAACGAGGTGCAATTTTTGCCTGACTTGCAACCCGAAAACGTGCAACAACGGGCCGGCGGTGCTGCAGACCTCTCAAAGGCATTACAAATCCTCAAAGGCTGCTTTTGTCGGCTTAACTTATCTAGTCCCAGTGCAGTTGCAGATCCTGTGAATCCAGGAAGTCGGTGGAAAACATGCTCGGGACAGTAGAGCTGAGAGGAGTGAGCCCAGAAGTAGAGTTTGGCATGCTTATATCCAGCCACTCCATGCTGTCTAAGTTTGTATCGGGCAGGTCCAGAGACAAGCAGGTGCTGCTTGCTGTGAAATGCAGATCTGATGTTTCCATGGGTGAATGTGCGTGGTCCAGAATGCCGGAGTGGCCCAGCAGATCGTTCTGAAGGTCCTCTATAAGGGAATAGGGTTCCCGCTCCTCGCTGCCGGTCAGTTGAGGAATGTCGCTCCCTGAGGATAATGTTCCATCCAGGAAAGCCTCGAGCTGGTTTTCCAAGCTCATGGACAAGCTGTTCGATGGCTCTAAGGACAGAGGAGGTGCCACTTGGATCTGAGGCGGCGGGCGAGATACCACAGTGTTCACTGGCATTGTGGTGATGCTGGCAGTAACCGGTCTCATCTTCAGAATGGGAGACGGCTCTTCTTTGATAAGGGGAGAGATTTCTGTTCGCATAAAAGAATTAGAGAAAGTTAGGAAACAATTTAATATGCTCTGTTAATACACTGCTGCCTTTAAAGTATTCATCTGATGGTAAAAAGTTATGGTTGATACAGGGTATCCCGAAGTTGCCGATCAGTTTATGGGTTAAAATCTCTGCTTATATAATGAATGCGCAGAGGAAATTAAAAAAAAGGTACAAAATTCAGGATGTCTTCCGATGATTGCAACGAACACAGGACATGGGGGGGGGGGGGGGGGGGAAGATTTAATAGCTTGTCTGTTCTGAAAAACCAACTGGGTCCCAAACTTCAGGCTCATCTTACTGTAACCTCATAAAAAGGGGTGCACCGTACATCGGAATAAAAGCCAATTCCCCCCCCCCCCCCCACGCGGACGCCCATCCGAGGCTTGCCTTCCTTTCTTTCACACATTTAACCCAAGCAGCTTTTGATCCCTTGTTCCCTACACCGGCTGCCGAGCTAGGAACAGAGGTAGCTGCAAAGCCGTTATCTCCTCGTGCGCCAAGCGAGACCTTGGAACGGGGCGGAAATCGAACGCTTTTGTTTTCGGCCAGAACAGCTTACACTTAAATGGAAAACCATGTGCAGTGAGGTTAGTTTCTTGGCTGTAACTTCAATCTGCTGAAAGGTTAAGGGATTTTCTCTAAACTAATTACAAACTTTTTTTTTTAAAAGCAGATAAATGTGCGTTTTACAGAACATTAAAAACAAACAAACAAAAAAAACACACACTCCTTTGCAAACCGCCCTCCCTAAATGCAGGTAAATATTTTGCCCCGGGTGAAAAAAAATAAAAGGGGGGGGGGTGAGAAGTTAGGTGAGGGAGCGGAAGTAAGCGCGGATATTTCATTGAGCGCTTGGCCCCCGCTTCGTAGCAGATGCAGAGTACGCAGAGTACCAAAGCACCCGCGTTCTCCCCCGCTCGCCGTGTATCCCTTTGAAAATAAGCTTGCCCGCCCCAGCTCTGCAGGGAAACTGCGCCATGTCCCCATTTCCGGAGCGTGGAAGGGGCAAAGCCTGGTGCTCGGCACACACGCAGGTCACCAGGATTACCTTTTTAAACGCACGGGGTATTATTCTCGCAGCCTTACATGTACCGAAGTGCAGAGCAATTACCTTTTTTTAAGCGCGATTCTGACACCCAGTCAGCTGCGCGGGACCCCTAGGCAATTTTACAGACGCGCATCGCACCACGTTCGAAGATGCTTGTCTGAATTTAATTGACTTAAGTTGCCTAGTGTCATTACAGATCGGCTCAAACTAATTAGCCCGTCCAGTCTAAACTGCTCCCCCGCCCCCACCCTGCAGCGTGAATCCGTATTTGTTCCTCCCTGAGTAGTCCACATAATTGTGTTTTGGAAAAATGGAACACTCTGGGTTTGAGCACGCGGATACATCCCAAAGCTGCTTCCCATCAACCGCCTATATCTTAGCACTCATCGGGATCAGCAGTGTTATGACGGCGAGACGAAACGTAACTCGGCGTTGACTGCTCGCCATAAAACGTTACCTTCTGCCTGGTTAAATTCTACTATAAAACTACATATCCCTCAACGCAATCTAAGGCCTGCCAATAAAGCCCTCTTGACAGTTCCAACAGTAAGGTCTGCACATTTAAGCCAAGTTAGGGCCCGTGCAGTTTCTATTGCGGGGCCGTCCCTCTGGAATAAACTGCCTCAAGAGCTACGGCTGCAGGATAACTTGAAGAGGTCTAGGAAAGATCTTAAAACATGGCTTTTTAAACAAAACTTTTGAGATAGTCACTGAAGTTTAATCCAGGCCTTTTATAGGATTATGTTTTCTGCTTTTAGTCTGTTCTTATCTTTTTAAAATTAATTTTAGCTCTATTTAAATAATTTTTGATTGAATTTTAATTCTTTCGATTTTTAAGATATATTGTTATTCTCTTTTTCCTTTTTATCATGTTCTTAAAATGTGATTACCGTAAACCGTAGAGATAGAACTTGTTTCTGTGCCATGGCAAATAAAAATTGTACAAATAAAAATAAATAAAACCTTCCCAAATGTTTCCCCTCTGGTGAATAGCGTAACTGATCCTCAACTTACAAGTCTGGTACTACAAAAGTGAAGCGGAGGGGAGAGAGACAGGGGGGATACTGGTTCTGGTGCAAAATTTTTAGTTTGCTTCAACCGCTGCCCACTTTCATCTGGCCGTGGATGACACATCGCTGGGCAATGCGCCGGTAAACACAGGTCTGCCACCCTTCCATTAACAAAAAAACTCCCCAAGACGGCCATGGCTCATCAACAGCCACTTATTGCCACGTATAAATACCTGGGAAAACACCTTTTTAAAATCCTCGACTGCTATGCTTTGGTCTGTACTAACCTTCCTATAAACGCTGCTATCTTCTCGTCACACCACTAACGCGCGTGCCTCGGCTATAATCACCCAGCTTGGCGCTTCTTATTTCTCAATTTCGTTGAGAGGCAGGAGCGGGCATGAGCAGAGATGTTGCTCTACTGCTGGGGCGTCGGCAGGTAAGGGTTCAAAATGAACTGTGATGTCACAAGCAGGAAATGCATTCTTCCCTATTTTGGGAGTTTAGGACAACGCCGGTTTCTCACTTAGATCCCCCATGCTACGTGTTTTCCCATCAGTTCAAATAGCTCGGATCTAGCCAACCTTTTCCCCCGTTATGGCTTCCATTTCTTTGTTTAGTTTCTACTGATCAATCTTTTCAATGGAATCTAAACAAAACATGTTAAGCTTGATGAAGTTTGAGTTTAATCGCTTTGTTGCTGATTTTATGTCAAACTTTGTTTTCTCACTTCGAGGCTATACATTTGAGATCAAACAGCTTACGCTGGCCTCAAACCCGTGAACCGTTGCTGGTGTCCTGGCTTGGCTTAATCCCGTCAAGAGATTCCTCTCCACCTCCGAGGCACTCCTGGCACTTAAAAAAAAAATCGCAATTTCCCAAGCAGCAGGAGATCCTGACCATTGACACCAGGCGCTAAACTTAAATGTGTTATAGGAAACCCTGCGGATCAGCTTAATCTTGTTGGTGTCTCTTGGTCAACGCTTTCATGCATATCATGTTCCCTTATTTTCTGCAATCAAAGGCTTGTGGGTTTTGTGGACCTGGACTAGCCCTCGGCAGCTCTGAATATGGCTTTTATTTTGTACACTGATTACTGTGACCCTCCTGCTGGGTACGCTCCAGCTGCCCTTCACAGGCTTGTAAACCTATCAAAATATCACTGGAGGGCATCCGACTGCCAGCGTAATAGCTGGAGTACGCCATTAGAGTGATAAGGTTTGGTGCACTATTCTGCTGCACAGATGCGTGGGCCTTAGACATACATACGGATCACTATGGCTACTAAACATTGCAGGGCATTTTGTACTTTGACTTTGGGTTCATCTCATCTGGGCACTGCTGGGATTTGGTGCCTTTTCATTACTTGCCCCACACATGCTAGCCCTCCTTCAGTCAGTATTTATATTTACACGAAACAATTTAAGGAGCTCTCCAAACCTTGGCTATGTCCCTCTTCAGAGAGACAAAAAAGTGTTCATGGAAAGAAAGTAAAATTTGCTTGATAATGTGAAAGGGTCACAGTCTCAGCTGCGCCCTGTCCCTCCGCTACCGAACAGACCCGGGCACAAGGGAGAGAACTCAGAGTCCGTCATAAATACCCGATTCCCCCCCCACCATTCTAGCACTATTCACGTGAACAAGGGCTACTCTCCAATCAGTTACCCTCCAGTCTTGCAGGCCACGCTAGCCCAATGAGCCTGTCCTGCTCTTTTGCAGCTCTGGGGGTCAAAATTCAGAGAAATAAGTGGGGGGGGAAAAAATAAACTGTTCCAGTTCATGCTTCAAAAAAAAAACAAACAAACCAAAAAACCCAAAAAAACGAACAGAATGAACATGAATTATTGGCCATGATTTATTGCAAATAGCTATCATGAACCATATCGATCATGTCAGGCTAAAGTGGCAGTAAAATGGTTCTTGTTAATTCTTTAATTTCTGTGTAAAGCCTGTTGCTTTTTATTAGTCTTTAATTGTTTTTCGTAAAGCCCGTTGCTGCATTATGTTTTATTGTAAACCGAGGTGATGTTCCAAACGTGCCTCGGTATATAAAAACCCTTAAATAAATAAAATAAATTATGTTACCGAGGCCCAATTAGTTTCCACGCTTAAAACCTGCGGAAATGGCCGCACCAGATACCTCGCTAAACTTGTGTGCGTATGGCCTGTATGCAAGCTATTGTTCTTGTAAGTCTTATATTTTATGCACACAGGGCCAGAGTTTAAAAAGCATTTACATGCTTGGAATTGGGTTTTACCCGTGCAAGTGGGCTCTTGAAAATTGCTTCAGTATCTGCCATTGAATTGTCCATAGGATATTCACGTGTAGGTGCTCTTTACGCACATAAATGGCTTTGGAAAATTGCAACAATAGTAATTCCATTTACATGTGTTAAGTCCTTTGGAAAAACAACCCCCAGAGATTGTAACTCGCCTAGGATTTAAGAGAGCAAGTAATACATTTTTTTTTTTTTCCAAATGTAACTAAATTCACCTGGACAGAGAGGATGCGTTCCCAGGTCTGCGGTTAAGAAGGGGGATTACCCTTATGAAAAGTCACAGGCAGGCACATGCATTTTCTTGGGGCAAACCAGTGTACAATTTATCGGCCGGAATTGTGTGGGGGTGATTTTTGGCAGGATAATTTTCCCCAAGGGAAAATTCAAGTAAATAAAGATAATTTAAAGTCTGTCAGTAAAAAGTACCCTCAGACGTTACAGACTGCTTGCAGTTACAAATTTCCCCAATATGTACATGTTGCCAAGTTTGGGAGAGAAATCTTCTCTTACAGGAGCCATCCTTATTCTCAATTTTTTTTTCTTCAGTGTTATAACACCAACACAATTTGAATAAAAACAAAAAAAAAACAACAAACAAAACACAGAGATAAATTGCAAAGGACATTTACAAATACTGCCCAAAGTTTTGAGCACAACAGACCCTGGCGTACCTCCGCTCTTAATAAGTATGTCAAAGAGGTCATCCATCTGCTGACTGTGCGCATTGGAAACCTGGAAAGGAAACGGAAACATGAACACTGGGCTTGCATGCACCATGCATGCTGCAGTTTCCCTGACGCAACAGTTCACCGTGCCAGTGCCAGGGGAAGCCTGGGCACTCTGCTTTCTCCCTGCTTCAGTGGCTGCGGAATCAGCCAGCCTGTTGGTTACAGACAAATGAAAAATCAGGAAGAAAATCCCAGCTGGTAACGGGCTAACGGCCAAAATCCCAGCTGCCCTGTTGCCGCATCCTTTGTGGTCAGGGTCTGACAGATGCCAGTCAATGGCTTATGGCGCCGATTCCTGAAGCACCCCCTGGTCTGGATTCCAGGTTATCCCTCATGAATATCCATGAGACATAGCTTCACACAATGGAGGCAGGACTTGCAAATCTCTCTCGCACATATTCACGGTGGATATCCTGAAAACCAGACTGGTGGGGGAGGGGAACTCAAGGACCGGGCATCGAGCCACTGGCCGACGTGGGCCTGTCATCTTCAGCAGCAGGAAGCAATCAGTGCAGACTGCCATGCAAAACTAGTTTGGGACGGCAGAGAGCATTTACCGATATTTAAGTAACGCTTAGCTTCCAGCTATTTGCTAAGCATATCCTGTTGCAAAAAAGAGCCTCTCATGAGCTTGTAGAAGAACTGCTGGAAATGCTCTGTGCAGTTGCCTTCATTAGTGCAACCCCCGGGGGCACCGAATGTCTGATTCTCATGGTACAGAGTCCATGGCCGATCATGGGTGCGACGGGGCTAAATCTTTCCACTATGTAAACGACTCACAAGCTATGCAGGCGCTGCTCTGTTTAAACGGCAATGGACTCGAATGCTCTTTAAGAGAAGTACTTATTACTTTCCCCCTCCCAGGCCCCGTACCTTCCTTTGTATGGCCACCATCGCGGTAGCGTGGCAACGGCAGAAGCGCAGGGCCGGGATCGCGGTAGGAGGCTCCCGTGATCCAGGAGAGGCCCTTCTAAGAAGAGGGGGGGAGGGTTGGAGACTACGAATTTAAAAAAACAAAAGGGGGAAATGGGAGCAGGGGGGGGGGGGAATCCCAGTCAAAAATTATTTTTAAACATTGAAATGGGCCGTTCAGCTACACGGGAGGGAGAGAGGGAGGCGGGGGTCAGGTTTGGGCCTGTAAGCCCGTGATGTGTTGGTTTGATTTTTTTTTTACAATGGGAATGTAACTTAAGCTGGTTAAATGTGACGTTATCTGGCTAACGATAGCCGAATAACTTTGTACATAACCGGCAATATTCAAACCTAACCTTAGCCGGATAACTTGCCCGCTAAACGGTCCAACTGAATATTGCCTGTGGCTGGTGACATCCCTTTCAATTACGTCAGTAGCACAGAACATTTTTAACCGGAGGAAATCCCTCCCCCCCCACCATTGACACTGTATTTATTGTGTGACCTACCTCTGGCTGCGACGCCTGCATGTTGCGGGCCTGTTTTATAGCCTCTTCGTAGCGTGGAGGGTCTTTTGTCTTGGCCACGGGACGGTTGAATACAGGGTGGTGCATTACATACTGCTGTGACTGAGGAGGCGATCCAGGCTGTGTAAAGCAAAAGGAGACAAAATAATCAATCTGGAACTAATGCAATACCTTAAATAACCGTGCATTAAATAGAAAAAAAAATCCTTACGTTTCTGCACGAGATACTGTGGGGTAGATTTTCAAAGGGATATGCGCGTACCCCCTGAAAACCTACCCCAAACCCCACCCCTGCGCGCGCCGAGCCTATTTTGCATAGGCTCGGCGATGCGCGCAAGCCCCGGGACGTGCGTAAGTCCCGGGGCTTGCAAGGAGAGGCGTGCCGGGGGGCGGTCGGTTGTGACGCGGCGTTTCGGGGGCAGCGCCGCGGGCGTGGTTTTGGCCCGGGGGCGTGGCCACGCCCTCCGGAACAGCCCCCGGGTCAGGTGATGGTGCGCCAGCAGCCCGCTGGCGCGCGCAGATTTAAGTCTGCCTCTGGCAGGCGTAAATCCGGCGATAAAGGTAGGGGGGGTGGGTTAGGTAGGGGAAGGTGAGGGGAGGGCGAAAAAAAGTTCCCTCCGAGGCCGCTCCGATTTCGGAGCGGCCTCGGAGGGAACGGAGGCAGGCTGCGCGGCTCAGCGCGCACAGGCTGCACAAAAATCGGCAGCCTTGTGCGCGCCATCCCTCGGCATGGCGGCTGTGCTGGAGGCTTGGTCCTACCCCCGGCACGCCCCCGGGCCGGCACCCCACCCACGGAACACCCCTTTTTGCAAGTCCCGGGCAATACGCGCGTCCCGGGGCTTGCACGCACCACCGAGCTTATGCAAAATAGGCTCGGCGCTCGCAGGGGCAGATTTTCTCGGGTTACGCGCATAACCTTTGAAAATCTGTCCCTAACTTAGTATCCCCTATTGGAAAGGGTAAATAACTGTCCCCTATTTATCAGTTCCACACCATTTATGATTTCATAGGCTTCTATCATGTATTCTTCTCAGCCATCTCTTCTCCAGGCCAAAGAGCCCTAACCTGTTTCGTTTTCCAGTTTATCATTTTGGTCGCCATTCTCCATGCCTTTTGAAGTTCTGCTACATCAGTGATTCCCAACCTGGGAGCCTGTGGACCCTCTGGGGCCTGCCAGAAGGGAGGCAACCAAAGTGCAACTGCTGACCTCACCCATGAGGAGCTCTGCTGTAAATCTCCTGCTGCCTGATCCCACTGCTGGGGAGAGAAGATCATGACCTCAAGAAGCCCAAACTGGCATGGACAGGAGGTGGGGAAGAGTGCAGCTGACTGCCGTCACAAGGAGTCTGAAGCTGTGCCAAGAAGAGGAAGGGTAGCGCCCTGCCATCAGCACTTTCAGCCTCTGCTGCTCCACACAGTCGGAGGCATTATGTTGGCTACCCTCAAATCCTAGGTACCGCAGCTGATTTGAATGAGAAGTTACAGATTACTGGTAATAAAGTCCACAATTTCATTTATTATTTCTTTCAGAACTCTGATATATACCATCTGGACCCGGTGATTTATTGTTCTCCAGTTTTTCAGTTTGCTCTACTATGTCTTCCCTGTTCACCATGATTTGCTTCAGTTCCTCTGAATCACTGCCCTCAAGGAATGTCTCCAGTGTATCTCCCCAATACCATCCTCCGTAATTACCAAAGCAAAGAATTCATTTTATTTTTTTTCTGCTGTGGTCTTGGTCTTCTAAGCGCCCTATTTATCCCTCGGTCATTTTATTGGAACACCCAACTCCTTCGCAGGCTTCTTGCTTTGAATATACTTGAAAATTTTTATTTGGGGGTTTTTCCTCTCTGGCAATCTTCTTTTCAAATTCCATTTTGGCCTGTCTTGTTAATGCTTTACATCTAACTTTCCAGTGCTTATGTTCTTTTCCGTTTTCTTTATTTGGATCCACTTTCCAGGTTTTGAAAGCTGTTCTTTTGGCTTTAATGGCACTGTTTAACCATGCTGGCAATTGCTTGGTCGTCTTCTTACCTTTTCTACCTCCCCACAGCCTTTGTCATTGTTTGCAACAAGGCATGGCTGGGGGGTTGCTGAAACTGATCTCTGGTGGAGACCAAAACGATAAATGAATTACAAATCCCCTCAAGCACAGAGGATCCTTAGCCATGGGGAACTCCGTATAAAGCCAGAGAAAGCAATGAAAATGCCCAGGCTGGATGGTCCGTTTGACTTTTGGTTGCTATTTTATTCTATATTTCTATAGTGCTCCTTTTTATCTGATCAGGGTCCCTATGCTCTCCAGAGCTGAAGCAAGTTAACTAACACACATTCAGTCACCTCCAAAACGGATGGCAGAATACATCTGCATGGCAACTTCAAAAGCGAAAGGGGAGCAGGGAAAATATTACTAGGATTGTTTTCACAGTCCCGCAAACCAGGCTAAGGCTGAAAAGAGATTCCGTATCAGCGGCTGCTGAATTGGGACTTTTCTCTTCTCCTAGCTTGCGAGTCTTTGCTCTCACTGCTGGATCCCTTCTTTTCCTTTCCAGGACACTCAGAACTCGGGTGGCACCAGGACTACAAGAACCCAGGGAACAGAGCCCAATCTCTGTCTGCCAGCAGACGCCCCATTTTATGACCAAAACAGTGAATTATGGAGTCATTACAACGTTCTGTTGCTCTTCACTGTAATTTGGGGTGCTTGGCACCCCATTCTTCTATGTCCTGGCATTGGACAAGCAGGGGTTGGTGGACCGGCTGGGTCTTTAGCAGCTCTCAAGGTTTCCTGACACATCACGCGTGACCACCAGTGACCCTGCAGTCGCCTCCCTGAAATCAGTCCGAAGACACTGGTCTCTCTGGCCACGTCAAGGGCCAACCTCACAGTTTGGGCGACATTATTCTAATGGCGCTCCTCTCACTTTCCAGAGGCAAAAATAATAAGCGAAACAATGAAAATGAGCCCCCCTCCCCCCTTACCTTTTGGGGATGGCTGGGTCCATTTTGCAGGGAAGGAGCCTGAACGGCTGGGGAATTAAGGATTTTGCTCGACACGCTGTTGAGGAAAGATGGTGAAACGGCTGCGATAGGCTGAGTTGGGTATGGAAACGCCGTATTTGACGTTGTAGTGGATGGAAAAGCCTGTAGGATAAAAAAAAAGAAAAAATTCAAAATTTGTTACTGCAGTATCCGTGCACCACTGACCTTTGGTTTAAAGAAGGAAGGATCACTGGGGAAGAAAGATCGTCAGTCTATTTCTTTTTTTTTCCCTTTTAGCTTATCCACCTGGAATGCCCTGACAATAAAGGTTGTGGAGTTTGCATTAAATAAAATCTTCCAAAAGGCGCGGGGAGGCAGAAATTGTGTGGTTACTGTTACCCAATTTAAAAACAAACAAACCCGAGAGGCACAGGTATCTGTTTGTACACATTTATAGGAAAAAGACTACATGACAAGAGCTCACGCTTCCATCTAGTGGCCAAGTGGTAGAAACAGTGCGGCTGTCTGAGGAACACACGAGCCGCACGCCGCTTACCGTACAAGAGAGCTGCAGGTCACTTACCCTTCAGGACGTCGTCTACAACTATCCTGGGCAGCCTAGTGGGGTTTTATTTTAACTGCACACTTGTGTTACGACACAAATGATAGGATTCCTTGTAAGACTGGGGAATCTTAGCTGGAGGCAAACATGTTTCAATGCAACCTGCTACGGAAGGTAAAGGGAGTGACGTGGGGGTGAAGCCACCGCATTAAAGAAAGTACTTTCAAGTTGTCCATCAGGAATCTTACAAAAATTAGCCATCAGCTCAAAACAATAGAAAAAAAAACAAACCCCATAATAAAAGTTTGAAATATTACAACAATCACTTTTTTGAATGCTTAAGCCACAATCTAGATCTTCCAGGGCCACCCATCCTCCACTCAATAATCCCCAAGACATTACCAACCCTCACAAGCCTGCCAGTCCCAAGACACAAGTCAAACAAAAACCCAGAAGTCATTAGCAAAGCAACAAAGCTGCCAACTGAGCTGCAGAAAAATGCTGAACTGTTCAGCAGGACACATAGGAGGATGAATGGACAAATTATCAGAGTCTTACGGACTTCAGTCTGCTCTTTCAACACATCTTGTATTTGTATTAAACATCACCATCACAACTCATTAATACAACGAGATTTAGCTGTCACAGCAAAGCAGCATTTTCTGGAATGTAAACGAGACCTGTCAAGAACAGAACCAGAGGAGAAACGAGGCCTGCTGGCCCACCCTGTCTTACTAGTGCCTACCTGAGCACGGGGCTGCTTCCTTCTCTTGCCTACGTCACCCATGCAGGTCTGAAAATCGGTCACTATTTCATGTGTCCACCGGACTTCTCCATGAAGCCGTATTTTCCCACATTCTTTATCAGCCTTTTCCCCCACAGATCAGATAAAAACGAGGGGCAAATTCGTATACGTGGCTGTTTTTGTTTTTTTTTTTAATGAAAACTGGCCTTGAATTAATGGCTTCCTGTTGTCTCCGATTCATAACCTGTCGTTTGTATTTACAAACCTTTCTGATCTGTGGACTGGCACTGAGCACGTGCTGTGTGAAGGGGTCCTGTGTCCGTGGCGGATTCTGTATCTGGGAAGCTGTGGTCTGCACCAGACCCGGGGTGGTGGTGTTGATGGTGGAGGAAGAGGAGGAGGTGGCAGGAACAGATGCTTGCACCGGAGTCTGAATTCCGGCTGGGGGATGAGCCTGAAGGATCCAAGTACAAACAAACATAGTTCAATAACTGTGTTTCAATTTCCTTCAAGAATCTACAGCCTGATCATGATCACAAAGGGGGTGGATTTGACATCATGCATCGGTTCAATACGGATGTTTTGCTGTAGGCCAATGCTTTGAGCGAAAAAGGCCTTTCATGTGTACAAGCTGCATGCCTGATATTAAAACATACATTTAGTATGGAAAGTCTTACACTTATTTCTCTTTTAACAAATGGCCTTTATGAAGAAATGTGAGGACAAGACACAGAACGAGATGGTACTTCCATTACATGCAAGCACAGAACTACTTTAATAAAAACTCATCTACAACCAAGCAGAGAGTTGAAATATGAAATGAGTCAAGTTGAAGCAATTTTTTTTCTACATAAGCTTTTCAGTTGCTTGAATAAAATCATATTTGAATAGCATGCAAAGGTCAAGGTGATTTATGAATTGTCTGGGTTCTTTTATTTTATGTTGCACCTATTTTATTATTACAAATTTATGAATGTTTTTTTAATTTACTGCCACTTGGGCAACATGTTTTATCAAGCGGGATATTAAGTTTTAATCAGTGAAATGGAATGAAAGGTGATGCACTTATCAGCACAAGAGGTTAAACTAAGCTGTTACAAGACGATGCTCATATAATGGAAATGGAGCTCAGCTGTAATCCTTCTGGTGACAGGCAACTAGATAGTGAGCAGAGGTTATAGGATGCAACCAATGTAGACATTTCCTTCAAATACCTCAGTGAAGCAAGCAAGAGCTACACATTTTATGTACAACATTTTACTCAGGGGACAATTTTTCGTGGTGCACAGTTCCTGTAGCCATATTTGGTCGAAGTAAAATGGAATCCTTTTAGGTTGTGATAATGCTTTTTTAAAAAGATTGACAAAAAAAGATTATATTAGCTTTTGAGACCGCATAGGTCCATTTCTCAGATATCGGTTCTGTGGGCTTTTGAAGGCATCACTATCTGACAAGACTCCAGACTGAACCAACCAAAAAAGATGGTGTAGTTTGTGCCTCTTCTTGAGAAGTGATCAACATGGTCTTAAAAGCTCATGTACCATCGTTTCCATTGGCAAAACTGTGCAAGACAAGGGAAGAGACAGCGGTGACAGTACAGGGGGAAGGGTCAGGCAAGGAAGCAGGAGAACCAAAGTAGAGAGTCAGAAGAGGGCAAGCAAAGGTCGAGGAGATGTGGCCAGCTGAGGCAGCAACAATACGCAAGGAGGACATTTTTGCTTTTGGGAAAACTGATCCCATTTTACCTTTCCAGAAAAAAAACTCTTAAAAGCATTTAACTTTTGCACAAAAACACAAAATCTGGCAAAAGGTTTTGTGAACAGTGGCAAGGTCTCATGAAATTAATGTAAAATAGTCTAGATGACAAAAGTCTTATGAATTTTGGCAAAAGAATAATACAACCTCTGTTTGGGGTAAAAAAAAATCCCTTGTGTGTTGGGGAAGACTATAGTGATAGGGGTATACTACCATCCACCTGGTCAAGATGGTGAGACGGACAGTGAAATGCTAAGAGAAATTAGGGAAGCTAACCAAATTGGCAGTGCGGTAATAATGGGAGATTTCAATTACCACAACACCAATCAATGGAGTCAAAAAAGTTATCCAAGCTGGAATATATCAATCAAAATGGATGGGAACTTATAAGTAAATTTTAAATAGCCTAGATGAAGGTGTCAGCAAGCCTGTCGTCGTTTTCAACCGAAACCAACCGGTCTTCTCTATCATCCACCTTCAACAGTTTTTTTTTATTTCATATATATTTTTTTAAATTTTTTGTGATGTATTTTTCAAGTTAAAATTAGAACTTTTGACTGTGAATTGGTTATTTACTCTCTTTCGGATAATAGAAAGGCTAGGAGGTACTCCATGAAGTTAGCATGGGGCACATTTAAAACTAATCGGAGAAAGTTCTTTTTCACTCAACGCACAATTAA
The DNA here is from genome assembly GCF_901001135.1 of Rhinatrema bivittatum. Classification (NCBI taxonomy): domain Eukaryota; kingdom Metazoa; phylum Chordata; class Amphibia; order Gymnophiona; family Rhinatrematidae; genus Rhinatrema; species Rhinatrema bivittatum. The sequence continues at coordinate 23,613,560 of NC_042628.1, read as the reverse complement.
ACTCTGGAATTTGTTGCCAGAGGATGTGGTTAGTACAGTTAATGTAGCTGTGTTTAAAAAAGGATTGGATAAGTTCTTGGAGGAGAAGTCCATTACCTGCTATTAATTAAGTTGACTTAGAAAATAGCCACTGCTATTACTAGTAACTGTAACATGGGATAGACTTAGTTTTTGGGTACTTGCCAGGTTCTTTTGGCCTGGATCGGCCACTGTTGGAAACAGGATGCTGGGCTTTATGGACCCTTGGTCTGACCCAGTAAGGCATTTTCTTATGTTCTTAAGAGTGAAAAGTGTTTGTGGGGTTTTTTCCTTTTCTTTTTTAATAATTTGCAAATGCAAACACACCATTTCTCTCACTTTTTGCTTTAGTTGCAAAAGGTTTCACATAGGTCTGCTAGGCAGCTGACCTGAAGATGTGGAAGTGTGAGAAGATAAACAGCACCTTGTGGCAGATGGTGTACAGAGAAGATGTAATGAGCCTGGGGAGCAGAATGGTAGGCTGCAGACACAGGATGACTCTCTCGCCTCCAGAACTCATTAGAAGCAAGTTCTAACATGCAAGACTTCATAATTGCACTCGAGAATACAAAAATCAAAATGAAAAACTAAACTTCACACCTGCAGTTTTACACTGACCATTGGTAATTGCATTGAGCCGGTTGCATTCCCAGTTTGGATGGAAACTGGGAGCAGAAGCTGAGCTGTTTGGGTGGTTAGTAAAGCCTGAGGCTGGGCAACCACTGCAGTCTGTGGCTGTCTCTGGGAACTCACGTAAAAGTGTGAGATAACGTTCTGCTCTTCAGCTTTCGCTAAAGATACTTCTTGCTTAATGACGACAGCTTGTTTGTCAGCAAGGTTCTGGCCACTGGTGGTCATGGCGGGTAGTCCAAGAGGATGGCTGGCTAATACCATGGGCTGCGGTGAACGGGAACAAGCAGCATGAGCTTTTTCATCCTTGACACTTGTCTTAAAATGGTTTTGATCCAAGGCAAGCCCGGAGTTAGAAGGCAAGGCTTGCTGTTGCTGGACACGCTTTTCAACCTCGAGCTGCAGCTTCAGGGCCTCCACGAGCTTCTGCTCCTGTTCCAGTTTCCTCTTGAGCTCTTCAATCTGTTTCTCCTTTTCTTGAAGCTTTCGATCCTTTTCTGCAGCATCCAGCTCCATGCTTGACAAACTTCCGTTGGTCGCACCCAAGCTGTCTTCGTTCACGTTCATCCTCAAGGGGGAATTACTCATGAACTGGGAGGGTGACATCATGGTCAAAATATCCGTGAAGGTGTCCGTCATGTTAGTGTCATCTGTGCTGAGGCTGGACTGTTCCGATGGTGAGGGGGACATGGGCAGAGGGGAACTGGAGTTTTCGCGGCTTGCCAGGTTGCTGCAAAGTCCTGCAGAGGACGTGTCCATGGAATAACTGGGCAAGGAGCTGACCACAGAACTATTCAGGGCTGCAATTGGGAATGTGACAGTCAGTTCTCCTGTGCTATTGGTGGCACCCGTGGAGGTGGTTGCCGCCATGGCATTTCCAGTAGTAACGCTGTTGTTACTGCAATCCTGGTAGGGTTTCAAGCGCTCAATAAGGTCTGTTTTCGTGCCAGACACTGGCAGTCCTCGTAATTTTAATTCCATCTTCAGTTCAGCCACCTAAAACAAAACAATAAGACTGTATAAACATGCAAGTTGATTAGTCTTGATTTATCTTGATTAAGCATATTGTTGGAAGACATCGGCAGGTGTTCAAGCCAATCAAACTATTCTTGTTTCCTTGTATGGTGATGATACAACCCATGGACTTTTCACTGCAGGCGCTTGAGTGCATGCCACCATAGACCACTTAAACAAACAAATCCCCACTTATAATTTAAAAACATGAATATTCAGAGATGTGCATGCAAGGGGTAAGTCTTATGGTATAAGTCTGGGCTGACAGAATCCCTAGCCTAACTTTCCACAAGGTTCACAATAAAGAGGTACCTCTTGCTAGACATAGTAGGGTGTCCCTAGGTTCAGGATTTAGCCGGACAAACCACAGGCTTTTAAAATTACCAAGCTTAGACCGCCTCCAGTGGAGCACGGCCAATTATGCAGTCCAGGGGTGTTCCGGGGCAGAGTTATCTGGCTAACTCTGGTCATGCTGGCGAGCAGCCCCTTAAGTTAGCTGGACAAATTTATTTGGCTAATTAGAACTTTACCTGGCTGTATTCAGTGGTGCACATAATTGGCAGTGCTCTGCCATGTATCCCAGGCAAGTTATCTGACTGTCTGCTCCCCACACTGCTGAATATCAGGCTGGGGCCACCTGCGTGGAGTAACAACCCAATCAATGAGCATGCAAAGGTTTCTGGGGAGAGGGAGGTAGATGGAGGGAGAATACATCACCTGGGCCTTGTGATCCTTTTAAGATGCCAGTCCAGGGGCATGCGACCGGGGCAAGGTCAGTTTGGTGCCATTTTGAAAAAATGGCGCTGCTGGGCCCGGGGCTAGGGAGGGCACTGGACCCTTACGCTTGCTTGAAATCTTTGAGATAATTCTGTGTTTGAGGGAGTGGCCCTCCCACTAGAACCAGATTCTTTATTGGACTTGAGGTCCGGGTGGGGTGGGGGGGGGGGTGGATGAAGGGGGGTGCACTATACACCAACAATGTATTTTTATCATTCGGAGGCGAGGAGGTTGTGGAAGTGGGGGGGGAACCCGCCTGGACTTTGTTTTATCGAAAAGGGGTGTGGGGGCCCCTATGGTGCCATTTTTTATCACTGTTGACAGGGCTGGGGTGGGAGTGGGGGGGCTGTCGTCATGCAATCATTTTTATACTTTGGCTGTCAGGGCCCCCTCGAGTGGCGACCCCCGGGTTAGGAGGGGGGGTGTCAGGTTTGAACCCACGGTCTTTTTATCATTTTTGCTGCTTTTTTCGGGGGGGGGGGGGGGGGGGGGGGGAGTTGGTTGGCCTTTTAAGGTGATGCCAGCCCCATTAGCTGGAGGCCGCCATTGCACGGTAAAGGATAAGGCGGTGGGACAAAACAATGCGGCGATACAGCCACGATATTTTTTCAGGGCAGGGGCCCACTATCGTGACTACACCCCCCCCCCTCCAAGATAGTTAGGCCCCACCCATGAAAAACAAACAAAATCTTAGCTTAGTCAATCTAGGATTAAGATAGCTGGATAAATAGCTCCACTCTGGAACTCCTCCATCCCACTGCTCACTTATCCAGGTCACGTTTTAGCTGCATAAATAGTTATTCAGAGAAGTGGCACCTGCTGAACATGACCAACATTGAAATGGCACCATTTAGGGGGATAAGTCCAAACTTATCAGCCTCCATGAGGTCAATTCTCAAAGGCTTCAGGAGTCTAACTTTGAGAGTTAGGGTACCAAACAGCCTTCTGAAAATTTCCTAGGGCTAAATATCTAAATTTAGAGCTCTAGTTTCACTAGGCACCTAAATTTGGGAGCCTAAAAAGTAGGTGGCTACAATAGAGTTAATCACAACACAGAAGCCAACTCCTCTCAATATTAAATCCGTCCAAACGAGAGAGGAAACAAATCACTTGTTATAGAAAAAAAATCAGCTATTACTTTAATGTGAGAATAATGATATCAGACTAAAGTGCCATAAATTTTAATCCACTGTCTCTCGCCACACAATGGGCCACAAACAGCATCAGCCGTTCCAGCACTGTACTGTAATCATTTATTGTTGTCTCATGTTTATCAAACTCCTAATAGACATTTTAATCATTTGCAATTTTAATATAATCCCCCAAAAATATTTTTGTCTTTTTTCATATATATAAATTTCTATGATAAAAATACTTAGCTCCCATTGTAGCGTTCCAAAAAAATGCCCAACATGGACCATGTTTCGGCTGTCACCAGCCTTCCTCAGGGGATACCTCATATATATGTATCATCAAGACGCCTTCTATAGTGATTCTTTCATCCAAAAAAGAATTCAATTTTCTTCTAACACACCTAACCAAGTCAATGGCGCCACGGCAATTTTTGGAACGCTACAGTGGGAGCTAAGTATTTTTATCATAGAAATTTATATATATGAAAAAGACAAAAATATTTTTTGGGGATATATTAAAATTGCAAATGATTAAAATGTCTATTAGGTGTTTGATAAACATGAGACAACGATAAATGATTACAGTACAGTGCTGGAATGGCAGATGCTGTTTGTGGCCCATTGCGTGGCGAGAGACAGTGGATTAAAATTTATGGCACTTTAGTCTGATATTGTTGTTCTCATAATTAAAGTAATAGCTGATTTTTTTCTATAACAAGTGATTTGTTTCCTCTCTTGTTTGGACGGATACAACAGAGTTAAGGCAGGGAAACAAAGTTAGGAACTTAGCACCAATTTTCAGCACTTGGCAATTAACACTAGGCTGCTACATCTAGGCAAATGAATAGCAGGGCCTAACTTTAGGTGCACTTTCAGCTGAAAACTTAGGCTTCTAAATTTGAATGAAAATAGATGCCTAACTTAGAAGCTCAGCTTTTTTTTTATGGTTAAATCTTTTAATTAATCAAATCAATCAATGATACATTGCAGATCTGAAACACCAGGTAGAGAGGTATCACTTCACACCACCGAGCAAAAGCAGAGAATTAACAACACAGTACATAAGGAACTCCTCACCCTATTCCTGCATACACAAGTCACATTAATTGGATATGCTAATACCACAGTAACATCCAGAAACATCTGCTGGCTTCCTAACTTAGCACGCCAATGAAATATGGGCGCACTAAAAATGCTGCTCGATATGAGCGCCCGTTTTCCTAACACGCACCCATCCATCCACCCACCTCTCCCAGGTGCGCGATGCTACAGGGAAATTAGCTGCCGCCTTAAAGAGGCGATGCTAGGAGAAATTGTGTGTCCCTACTGCCTCCTTGGCAACGGGCGCCCGGGAGAGGTGGCCGTCAGTGTGGGTTACGAAAACGGATGCTTAATATGAACGTTCGTTTTCTCCTGCTACCGGCACTATATACACGGCCTGGACCTTGTATATTGTTTGCGCATATTGTGCACCCTGAAAATTCATTTTTTTGCATCCCGGGGTAATGGCTAATAGCCTCATCTACATGAATTTACATGTGATGAGTGCTGTTAGCTACACACTTGATTGGAAGCGCGTTACTGCATCGGACGTTAGCTTAGCGTGTTCAAAACACACATTCCATACAGAGTTAACTGGTGCGCTGGCCCGAGCGCCCGATATTGCATTGACCTGTTGGAGCATAAGCTTGGTTTGAATATTGGCCTCTAAGGATTCTGCAGCAGTAATTGGTGCCTCCTGTTGGCATAACCCAAGGTGTTATTTATAATTTTGACCTGCTTTTCTGATACATAGCAAAAAATTTCCCTTAGCAGGTTACAATAAAACAGTGCATACAATTAAAACCACATCCTTCTAGACAATGCAAGGAAATCAGTATTAACATACTGAGTATAAAAACATCACCCACTTCCCTCACCCTCATACTATCCACACAACCAATCATTCCCGACCCAACCTAACTTGTGAAGTTATTACCTTCATGTCATCCAGGTTGGAAGGCAATGGTCCTGGTTTTCTGCAGGGGACATTGTTCTGCCTGCCCGTGCTGCCTAGTGTTGCCGACATGCTGTTGCTCGAAGGGTTCATGGCTGGGCTCCCAGTGTTATTTGGTTTGTCAGTCAATGGCCTACAAGGTAGGAAAAAAAAAAAATCTAAACCAGCCCCTTAAGACTTGCCGTACACCAGTCCATTACCTGATTGTAGGAAACATTTTAATTGGTTTTGGAACGTTGCAGTAGGGTCTAATTAGAAACTGTAAAAATGTTATCTCGTCCATAATCCAGTCTGCTGGCGACCGAACAAGTTATTCGGCTAAAGTCAGCTAAGATAACCTGTGACGGATATTCAGTGGGACAAATCTCTGGGCTTCCTCCCCAACCCCCTTCTCCGCAATAAGTTAAAATTATATTGTGCCATACCACGGAATAGTCCCGCCCCCCGAGCCCCCAAATGAATTTAAATAAGATGCGGATCAGGATAACCTCAGGGCCACATGGGCTCTGGGCCCCCCCCCCTCATCCCAATTCCCTACCCCCCCAACCCCTCTAAACCCCGAAGGCTGTCGAGAGCATGTAACATTTCTACTGCTCCTGGGGAGGGCGTGCGTTCCAGATGGAGTGGGAGCGTTAGGAGGGGGCCTGGAAACCACTTGGCATTTTCAGTACTGGAGGGTAGGGGCTCTTATGGCCACTACTTATTTTAATTATTTTAGGGGCTTAAGGAGGGGCTATGCCCTAATATTTTTGGCTGGGTGGGGGGTGGAAATCAGGGCTGCTGTTGCAGAAGGTTTTTTTTAAACTTAGCTGGCTATATTTTGATATAGTTGGTTAAGGACAATGTTATACAAATAGGGGTACCCAGATAACTTTAGGCTGCTCGGAGGCGGAATATCAGCGTTTTCTGGCTAACTTATCTGGATAAATATGGCCTACCTTGGAGTAACCTAGACTTATCTGACTAACAGGTCGATACAGTAAAGAGCGCTCCAGTGGAGCGCACTGTTAGCCCGCGTTTGGCCGTGCGTTTTCGGTGCGCTATTTTTACCCCTTAATCAGTAAGGGATAATAGCGCGTTGAAAACGCGCAGCCAACCCCCCCAAAACTAATAGCGCCCACAACATGCAAATGCATTTTATGATTGCATTTCTGCACGCCAGCCTAAGCTGTGAACTGAAGTGCGGGATAAACATTTTTTACATAAATGAATAAATTTGATGCTTAGTTAAGATGATAGACTATGAAATGAAGGTTTTCGGAACATAAGACTTGCCATGCTGGGTCAGATCACAGGTCCCACCCAGCCTCTCTGACAGAGGCCAATCAAGATCCCTGGAAGTAGCCATCAGATCCCAAAGAGCAGATCCATTCTTTGTTGTTCGCTCCCAAGAATAAGCGATGGCTTTCCCAAGTCTACCTGGCTAATAGCTGTTTAGGTTCTTCCGAGAATTTGCCCAAGTCCCTTTTAAACTCAGCTACGCTAGTTGCCTTGAGCCCACCTTCCGACAACAAATTCCATGGATTAATTATGCATCAAGTGAAAAAAAATACGTTCTCCGATTTGTTTTAAATTTGCTACCCGTCAGCGTCAGTGCTGGGGGGGTCACTCCATGAAACTATCTGAAATGTAAATAACCACTCCCTGCTTTTCTGTTACTCCCACTCATTATTTATCAATCTCTATCATATCTCCTCCAAGCTGATAAGCCTTAATCTGTTTAACTTTTCTTCATAAGGGAATTTTTCCATTCCCTTTATCCTTTTTGTTGCCCTTCTCTGTAGCTTTTCTAGCTCCCCTTTTTTTGAGATAGGCAACTAGAACCCAACACAGCACTTAAAAGTGTGATCTCGGTCCTGTTTTCCATTCCTTTTCAAATAATTCCTTGCATTCTATTGGTTTTTTTAATTATTTTTTTATTTTAACCACTGTCACACACTGAGCGCAGGATTTCAATATACTGTCCATAATGATGCTTTTCCTGGGTGGCGACTTTTAAATGTGTACCTATGGTTAGGAATATTCTTCTCTACCTGCATCACTTGGCACTTCTCCACATTAAATTTCATCTGCCATTTAGATGCCCAGTTCTCTCGTCTGGTAAGGTCCTTCTGCAATTACTCACAGTCTGCTTGCGTTTTGACTACTCGGAATATTTTTGGGTCATCTGCCAATTAGATCACCTCGCTCAGTGCTCCCTTTACCAGATCATTAATGAATAAGTTAATCCACACTGGTCCCAGTACAGATTCCTAGGGCACTCCACAGTACCTACATGTAATCTGCTGTGAGGTGTCTAAAAGGCAGAATATAAATCAAATAAATAAAACAAAGTTTTACCTCTTTCCATTGGAATAAATGACCATTTAGTCCTACTATTTGCTTGCTCTCTTTTAACAAGTTATCAATCCATGGCAAGATGTCACCTCCTATCCCATAACAATCAGAAATAAACCACAGCCTGTGAATAACTTGAAATTTTGGACTGGACTGTTGGTAATTAAATCAGGAACTATAAACAAGAATACCAGTTATGCCCAACACGTTTTCCATTCACCAAGAACCTGTGAAAATAATGACCGTCATAATAGGCTTCATCGTATAGCATTAAATTTCACGTTCACACTCCGCCAGGTATAGCGAAACTCGGAGTGTTGGCTTCTAGCTATGAGATACTGCAGAGATAAATAACGCAGTTATTTTAGGATCACAATATAATTTGCACATCAAGAAACGTTTAAAAAAAAAAAACCCAAACAAAAATGTACTTTCTTTGACCAATGATTAAATATAAGGCGAATTGTGAAAGTGGAATTTAATGCTCTACAATGAAGCCTATTATAACGGTCATTATTCTCACAGGTTCTTGGTGAATGGAAAACTTATTGGGTACACTGGTATTCTTGTTATTATACGTCCTATCCCATGCCATTATAATTTCCTGAGCAGTCTCTTGTGAGGGACTGCATTAAATGCGTTCTGATTTACTGATATGTACATTTACAAGGTCAGTGATGGAGTTCACCTCACTGGAGGGTTTCAGGAGCAGACTGGAGAAATGCCTGTCTGGGATGGTCTAGGTATGGTGTATCGTGCCTGTAGGCAGTGGGTTGGATCTTGAAAAGGTTTTTTCAGGACTACCCACGATAAAATCCCATCATTATTTGCATGTGACAGCTTGTGGACATCACACAGCTAGCTTCTACTGGCTTTAAGGGCTCCTATTATACTCCCAGAGGTAAGCATTTCTTTACTGAGAAACACTCAAGTTACCTTATTTCCCATGGCATTTCAGCAGTTGCTAGACAAAACAAAACCTCCCATCAGATGTCCAGAAAGCATAAACGTAAGGGGCTGTCACATGAATAAGTCCCACCAAATTTTCAAAGCACTCATGCGGGCAAGTTTGCATTGAAAACTACTCCGTCCAAATCGCCCGCTACTTGGTGAGGGTAGTTTGGCTGTGAATATTAATGTGCTTGGTTTTTAAAATCAAAAAGGAATGCTGAGTAAATGAAAACCCGCCTACATCCCACCGCCAGAACGCCACTCCAAGGGCACACGAACAGCTATATTCTGCGGGCCCTTTTATCCGTGTGTCCCGCAGGCAATTTCATAAAAGATATTTTCGAAGGGTAAAGCTTCCCTAGCTTTAAAACGCTGTGAGTTAAGATTCGCACAAAATCAGGGAGAACAGATGTGTCTGAATCCAATTTTTTTTACATTTTGGCTATGCAGACAACTTTTGCCGGGGTTGCAAGTCATCTGAACTTTCAACGGTTTGCAGGAAATTCAGCAACAGGCCGTTTCCCCATTATAAAACGGCACCGTATCCGGTTATCGAGTGAAGACGATTGCTTCCCGGGGGAGCCGGGTGAATATGATTTGGCATCACGCCGGCCAGCCCAGAGACTTAACGAATGGAGTCAAAGGCTGCAACTCTACCGAAGCGCCTTCCGTCATGTCAACGCCGCCCCAGAACAATACCAAGGTGAAAAGCCCCATGGGACAGCAGCAGCGCCGCCTTCACGTACTTGAGTGGTGCGGGCAGGATGGTCTGATAGTTGTAGTGTTGCTGCTGTTGGCTCAGGATCTGCAGCTGCAGGAACAGCTGCTGTTGCTGGAGTAAACGGGCGTAGTTGGAGTCCATCTCGGGCTCGTCCTTGCCACCCTTCTGGTCCGGTGGGATATACTGGTGGTACTTGAGTTTCTTCACTCTTGGTTTCGGCTCCTTGGATTTCTTACTTCGGTGCTTGTCATTGGAACTCTTGGGCTGGCTTTGCTGTTGTCAAGTTCAGGGGGAAAGAAAAAAAAAAAAAAAAAAAAAAAGACCATGAGTTCACAAAACAACAAAAAAAAAAAGAGGCAGAAAAATGACCCAATAGTTTTGCTTGCAAAGCAGCTGGACGAGAGGGGGGGAGGGGGCAGTTTACGAGGCACGGAAGAAAGAGCAAGAGAGGACACGGAATACTTTTGTCACCGTTAGCTCAAGTTGCTATGGGCAGCTAGGATGGAAAACGTATTTACTGGAAAATAAATTTAAAAAAAAGAGTCAAATTAGCAAAGATTTTCTATGTTGCAGCACATTAACAAGCCCTTCCCCACAAGGAATAAATGAGGGTTTATGGCGGTTTCCTATTTATAGGGTGAAAAAAAAAAAGGAAGAAAAAAAGACTGCACTTACCATGGAGGGAATTTTCAAGGGATTTCTGCAGGTAAAATAACGTTTTATCTCAGAAATGGCCAATTCGAAACCTTGCTGCTGATACGCACTTAAAATTACGCACCTACACACTGTATGCACGTACCTTTACTCAGAGACATTCTACTGGGTGTTCTGGGAGGGGCTGGGACTTACATTTACACATCAAACTGCAGGTCTAACTGGCTACGCCTGGTTTTTGCCAGCATAATTTTGAAAGCGGACTTAATGTGGATAAGTCCACTTTGAAAACTGGTGTGACAGGCACGTATTTACCGGCTAACTTATGCACGATGTTACAAAATTACCTCCCTAAAGCATGCATCACCAGCTGATACCCTGTTGAAAATTCAACTCTTACGCCCCCGCCTCCCTTCCAAACCCAACCACAGCACACTCTGACCCCGCCCAACATGGCCCCAGCACGGCTCGACCCTTGTATTCTCTTCCCCTGCCAGGTCCGACCCCTCCCTGCGCTAGGCACGTATTCCTGAACTCCGCATGTTGCGCGGTCATTGCTATGCACATACCTTTGTGGCAAGCGGAATGCGCAGAGCTCGCTGCACGCGTCGGTTTGACGCTCCCCGTGCAGCTCGGCGGCAGGAGCACGTGCGTTTCTGTGTGCCCGCACACCCTGCCGGCTGCCGAGCCGTCGCTAAGATTGACCTGTGCATGGCTGCGTGTACGCGCCTAAATCCTGAGGTGCGTATGCGCCTACGCTGTTCAGTGGATGGTGGGGCCATCCGAAGGGCTAAGCGTATTATATTTACATTATTTATTTAAATGTTTTATATACCATCTCTCCATGTGAGAAGCATTAGTTTATATTATATTATATATCTATGCCGATAAAAAAAAAAAAAAAAAAAAAAAAAGCTGAGCTGCCAAATTTAGACACCTAAGGTAGGTTCCTATTTTCGGTTGAACTTAGCAGCAACTGTGCTTGTTTTCCTGCATCCTTACTGTATCAGTCTGACTGTCTCCCACTTTTTTAGGTTCCTAAACTTAGTGAAAGCAGAAGCCTGAATTTAGGTGCTTAGCCCTAGTAAATTTTCAAAATGGCCAATTTAGGAGGCAAAGTTTGGAGCCTAAACCCTTTGAAAATTGGCCCCATAGAGTCTACATCCAAAGAATCATTTTTGATGAATTCTTTTATGCAGATAATTTTCAGGCATAGTACAGCAAGGGTAGTTTGTTTCTTCATCTTACCCCGGGGCAGGAAGAACAGTGCCCAGCTTTTAGGAGGGACCTTTCTTTTCCGAATGAGTAAAGGATTTGGACAAGTACTTCGTAAATGTGTTTCAAAGTACCCTGCACCCTCTCCTCCTCAGATTCTCTGTTATGCAGGGCTGATGGACGGTAGCCCTACAGGCTGACCAGGTGGCTCCATGTCAAGAGGGACAAGCTGAGCCAGTCCTGGTTTTACCCCCCATTGCATGCAGGGAGATGCAGTCCTTTAATTTTAGGGAACTTATTAGTAAAAATCAGAATTCCATCTCCCTACATGCAATGGGGGTGAAACCAGGATTGACGCAGAGCTATACGGTCACCCTATGCACTTAAAGCACTTATTCCCCCCGTGCCTCCTCTACAACAAACGAAGCGGTTTTCAGTGTGTCAATGGAGGCTGTGCAAGCTTATTTTCAAAGGGAAATGCCATGTGGAGTTTCCTTTTGAAAATTCGGAGGCTGCTGGGGAACATGGGGAACTATTACACCCGCGTACTTAGCAGGTGCAAAATAAAATCCCCACATTTACTTCTTGCTGCCTGCTGAAACTCTGTCCCCAACTGGCACAGCTAAACGTATGCGCGCCATCATACACGGTGCACACTTTTAGCCAATAAGAAGCCTGCCACTGGCAACCTTGGTTGCGGTGACAGAGAGATGATGTGCATTGAGCTGTCCAAAAGGACACAGAGCGGGGCTGGCCAGACTGTGTTTGACATGTATCAGACATAGTAAAAGAACGTCAATCGGCCAGAGGACATCTTGGGATTTTAACTCATGCTAACCATGGTGTAGTCCAAGAGTCTCTCACCTCTTCCATATTTCCTCTCCCCTCAGCTGTTGCAGTTCCAGGAGACTAAAAAAGGTGAGGCGGAAGGCAGAGTAGATAGAGCACCCATGGAGCCAGGACCTACGGCACTAGCAGTAAATATCTGTATCCTCTGCTACCCATTAACTAAGACTTTTATTCTGGCCGTGTTGAACTTACACCTTGAGATAGGAATTTGATGAATGAACTCTTTGCTTCTCCGATCCCACCCTGCATTCAACAGCAAAACCATCTGTTGATATCTCAGATTACGCAACTTCCTGAGTGATGGAGTCAGTGCCTGATTTTGCCCTCAGTGTGCTGCACTAATTTGTTAAGAAATTACTTTTTGCATACACAACTCTGGTGTTCTTTTGTTGTTTTTTTTTTTTTTTTTTTAAGACAAGCGCATAAAGTAATGACCAAGTACACTGGATTTTCACATTTTAAAGATCGCAGTGCTTTTTGCTTACAAGCGCAACTAAAAAAAAAAATCACCGTACACGGAAAGGTGGTGAAATGTTGGAAGGGAGTAAGAAGAAATGTAAGGATGGTTTTTTGAAAAAAAAAGTCACATTGGTCTCAACAAAACCCCACAGTGGATCATGAATTACCAGGGCCTCAGAAAACAGACACTGGGCCTGTCATCTCATCTCTCACCTTCTCAAGTCCCTTAACAGCTCCTAGGGCCGATTGCAAAGCACCCAATTACAGCTCAGGGGCTGGGAAGTGAGAAAGTTAAGCGAGACTCTTTGTACTGAGAGACACCCCCTCTTTCAGAGACTATGGTCTGAAATCTTTTTAAGAATACTCTCTACAAACAAGGCAGTTTTCCCTCATACACGCTGCTAGGCGCTGGGGTGTGAGTGTTTGTGTCACTACAGACAGCTGTTATTTTGCAAACAGCCATTCATTTTATGTTTTAAAAAGTTATTTTACTGTAGTTCTGCAATAGCGGATCTTGGTTCCTGTGACCGCGGGCCTGGAATTCTCATGTCGTAGATGCCGTTTCATTCAATCAACTATAACTTGCATGTTAAAAAAAAAAAAAAAATTAAAAAAAATACAAGAAAAGGCAAGACTGGTTTTTAAAACAGTTTTCAAAATCACATAACAACATAGTAACGACTGCAGAAAAACACCAAATGGTCCATCCAATCTGGCCAGCAAGCTTCTTAGGGTAGTATCTGCCGCTCCGTGCAGGTCACCCCCAAGCCTTATGTTAAAAGGCAGCAATATTTACAATCCAAACCAAGCAACTGTCAAACCCATTATAAAATTACTGCTAGCAATGTTTTTACAGGTGAGCAGCCTCCATAATTCAGACAATACTGCTTTAACATACTTTACATTTGGACTTGGCCTTAGAAGCAGTCCTATTTCTCTAATGTCAGAGTATTAGTGCCCCGGACCATAATAGCTGGGGACCAGCATTGGCTCTCGTCTGAATCCAATTCCCCTTTTCCCCGCTGCCATCAAAGCGGAGCGCGAGGTTGCAGTTGCGTCACAAGCATCAAGGTTAATTGGTTAAGGGCAGTAACCCCCGTGCTGCTCCGTGCAGGTGACCCCCATGCACTCTTTTCTTCATTTCCAACCTCTAGTCCTTAGGGATCCACAGTGTTTAATCGCAGTTTCCTATGGTGAATGGTTACGGGGTTCATAACATCATCACCACAAAATAAAAAAAAAATAAAAGGGGGGTACACCACAGTACAAATTAAGGCCCGATGGAAAAGAAAAGTGAATAGAAAAATTAGATTTTCTTTCAGAAATGTTGTTCTAGCAGTAAAATTCTGAAAGTTGTGATCTAGAAAACGGACTGTCGCATCCATGCCAAACCGCTTTCCCCACAGAATGTCCTCGCTAGCCTTTTGATAGAGCAAAGTACAAAACAATTACTGTCTTTCATGCATCCAGCTGCGTTTCTCTCTCTAAGAAGTCTAACAACTGAAAGCTTATAGGTCTGTCACAGGGTGCTAGGTGAAGTGACAAGAGACGGTCAGCAGTCGAAAGAGAGACAATGCGTCTTGTGCAAGTCATTTCCGAGGGCTGGAAAATCTTACTGCAGAAAAGTGAAGACATGAAAACGGAAAGCTTTAGGAGCCAGGTGATTTTTATAAAAACAGCAAACGCACGCTCCAAGAAAACGTCAGACACCAGGGAGCCTATTTTCCAAATCACCCTACAACAAGGCTTGCCGGCTTGAACCAGTGACATCAGTACCCTGAGCAACTGTCCATTTTCTTCTACTGTTAAAGCTTTGAAATGGGATGCATTTGCAAAAAAAATAAAATAAAAATAAAACAACAAAAAACAATGTTCACTGGGATTGCATGAAAGGAACACCTCGCCATTGCACCGCGCTTTCAAGGATGGATAATGCATTTCAGCAAACCTTAGACTGAGCTTTTAATTAACCGATAATACTTTGTGAGGTCAGTATTCAAAATGCGTTCAGCGCGATTTAGCAGCATAAGCGGGACTTGTGTGGCTAAACAGCAGACGCTGAATATGCGCCTATGTTCAGTGGCTGCCACTTAGCCTCATAAGTCCCTAATACGGCTAAAAAAAGTTAGCCACATAACTTGTGGGCGAGTAGTGGGCAGATCGGGGGCGGAGCGAATTCGCCGTATAAGTTATGCGGCTAACTACCGATATTGCGTCTTAGCCACATAAGTTATACGGCTAAGTTAGACCTGCTCAATAGCGGGCTTAGCTGTGCCACTAGACATACCTCGAAACTTATCCGGAAAAGTTAAATCTAGCTAAGATACTTAAACGGCCAGGTTTGAATATTGACCTCTGGAGGATGACTGGATCATGCCCAGCACCTGTGGGGAGCTGGCAATTTTGCATCATCCATTCACTGTAGCCTTTAGTGTCCTCTCGGGATTATCCGCTCAGTCGTGTCTGGTGGCGGAGGCAGTCTCGGTGGCAGATTGAGAAACGGCTCGGCTGCTGCAGCGGCCACCTCTGCCTTCCACTCTGGCTGCACAGCAGGGGGATAAAGGAAGCAATTTTCCCCAGTTCAAAAAAAAAAAAAATGGTTCTGGCTCTAAGTGAACACGTGAGACCCAGCAGAAAATGAGTTCATACTGAAATCATTGCTCTGTATGCTTTTTTTTTTAAACCAGTCTTATTTTCTAAAATGCCCCAAGTCTCTTGTCCTACATGTTTGTCTTATTAGATTGTAAGCTCTACTGATAAGGGATGTCGTTTTTGTGTGTTGTTTGTACAGCTCTGCATATGTTGTGTTGTGCTGTGCTATAGAAATGCTAAGATGTAGTAGTAGTAAATCAAGGCCAAGAGCCATCTAATAAAGTTTTAACAGACTGCATCGATTCTTCAGCTTCCTTGTCATGACTATTCATTTTTCCTTGGGATGGAGTAGGAGGGGGACCACTGGCATCACAAAGATCATTAGGTTTTTGAGGAATGAAGGAAGTCTCCATTCATTCACAGTACCCAAAAAAAGTGCATTATATCATCACACTTCACAAAAAAAATTAGTTCTCATAACACAACCGTTTTTTTTTGGGAACCTCAGGATTTGACTTCAGTGAAACTAACACCACATTTAAATTAGAGATTTGCACCCCAGTATAGCTATCTGTTTTACCTTATGGCATACAAGGTCAACAAAACCCGAGACATCACTTGCTATTCAAATTCTACTACTGCTATCACTTATGAATATTCTACGGTAATAGTTACATCATGAAACAACTAAGTCCCCCACCAGCCCCTAAAGAAAAAAAACCAAAAACAAACAAAATGATCATCAAACAAACCCTTAATCTGGACTCACAAGGACTGCCCCCATCTTACCCTTCCTGTGAAGGCCATTAACCCAAGCTATAAGGACTGGCAGGGTTCCCAACACAGGCTGTCACGTGCGTCTCTGTTGCTATTCTTTATCATAAGGGACCTCACCAGTGCCATTCCAGAATTTAAAAATATCCTTGCTTCGCCTACACACTAATCTATCACCTCCAGGAAGCACAGATAACTGAAATAAAGTAGCAGTCTCTAAGGGAAGGATAAAATTAAGCTGCCAGAAGATTTAAGACCCCCTTTGATGAATCAAAGCATGTAAAAAAATCAACACGCTTAAATCAGCTGCGACACGCGTGGCTTTGAGAATCACGGCCGCTGACAACAGCACACAGCACTCAACATGGCTGCTTCTCCGAGGATGTGAAGGGATCCCCCCCCCCCCCCCGTTTTTGTATGGAGACCTCTAGCCAGTCCCGGTTTTGTTTTGAAACTGGCATCTCATCGCACTGCGGGATCTGCAGTCTTGGCGGCTTTCATTTTGCCCTCAACACAACCAGCAACATAATGCGTCAGGAGGGAGAGACTGACAAGACAAGACTGGCCCTCCAGCCTCTCTCTAGAAACAGCCTCACATCCCTCCTTCTTACTTTTTTTTTTTTTTTTTTTATGGAGTAGCACATGAGACAGAGGGAAGAGGAGAAAGCAGGAAAAGAAGCTTGGAAATATTCACCAGACAGACACCGAGCTATCTGCTTGCCACCGAGAAACTATCTGCACTTTAAAGAGTTCTAACTCCCACACCAACAAATCCAAGGCTTCCTATAGAAAAAGGGTTATGAGTACATACAGAGCCCAGCTTTCAAGCTTATGGGCAGTACAGCATTTGTGGGTACAAGTGGCTGAACAGAGATTAATGCTATTCTATAAACTGTGCGGCAGGAGACAAACAGTTTATAAAATAGTGTGTATTTCTGCTCTGAAAGTACCTGGGTGTGTGTTTCAATGCAAAAACAACAAAAGGAGAGCAAGTCCTGCACTTGAGAAACACACAGTAACGAAAAAAGTGCAGAATAAAGTAAGAATCCACACAATATTTCCAATATGGTATAGAAAGTGATTTACTCGGTGGTAGCAACTCCAGAAGTCTTGAAACAGTGCTTTACAATATTCTTAACAAGTCCCCCACCGAGTAAATCACTTTCTATACCATATTGGAAATATTGTGTGGATTCTTACTTCATTCTGCACTTTTTTCGTTACTGTGTATGTTTCAACGCTCTCACGTATTTCCAAAGCAAGGAAAAAAAATGCATGTTTTCTTTATTCGTTGTATAAACTTACGTGCATGTATCTCATGTGCAAAACAACCGTAGCCCTGCGCGAATACATACCCAGAACTAAACACAGAGGAGTGTATTTTATAAAGTAGCTGTGCTTACCATTTTGAAAATCTCTCTACCGGTTCATCTAGACTCTCCAGCACTTCACTGAGCCCCCTCCAATATCAGCTCACTCACATCTCCCACCCAAAAACTGCAAACAAGTCCAATTTCACTTGCCCGAGTCAAATTAGTAAAAGTGTTTGAACGTCAATATATACGCATATACCCCCCCACCAGGGGTAAAAAATGTACACAAGACCGAAAATACATGCATACTCTCGAGGGTTATAAAATAGCATAAATGCATGTATATGCTATTCTTACACAGAAATCCCTTTGAAAATTCACTCCACACTCGATATGTTTTGAGATTTTGGATTTTAGAAATTTTGCACTGGATATTTAGGGGGTCATTTTATAAAACGTCTGGGGGTACTTTTCACCCGTGGACTTTATTTACATCGGTTTTCAAAGGGACAGTGCGGACATACTTTCCCTCTGAAAACTACATGCACACATTTGCACCTGGTGATGTGCATGCACAGTTTTTTTCCCCCAAAGGAAGATGTGCATGTACTGTTGAAAATACAAAAAAATGTGCACGCAATTCCGAACCCCGCCCACAAGAATGCCTCTTCGCACTGCGAGTAAACGTGCACGCAACGGGGCCATAGTACCTGCATACTGGGTGGGCAATTTTGTAAAAGTCCATAACCACGGGCAGAGCAGAAACAAACAGAGAAAATGTATTGCTTGTTTACGTTATAAAATGTATTTATCATCATAAAACTATTTTACCTGCTAAAATGCCTTTGAAAATTACCCTCTTAAAACACTAGAATGCATGCCAGTGACTGGGCAAAAAAAACCCCAAAAACATCCACCATAAGCGATCCATGCCAGAGACCCCCGCTTACCTTCACTAGTGCCGGCCCCGGCTTTGCTTGGGACACTGCGTTTGCGACGGGCGAGCGAGCGATTGGAGGATCCGGGACTGGCTTCAGGAACTCGGCGACCGGCGAGGGTGCGGTTTGATACTGCTGAAATACAGAGACATTCAGATTAAAAGCATGGTCCCCCTCAAGCTTTTACGAACTCAGAAGAAAAAACGAAATGTAAGCAATATTTAATTAAATTTATTTTTAGCAAACGTAAGAAACCTGCTCAGCACAGCAGCCTTTTTTGATTAATGCTCAAGGGAGCTTAGAACCTTTTTAGACTCTTCAGGTTTAAAAAAAAAAAAAAGTTTCCCCCAAAGAGCTTACAATCATAGGAGTCAATTTTCAAAGGACTTACGCAGGTAAAAGTAGCAAACAGGGGTCGATTTTAAGACCCGTGCGCGCGGCTCCCAGTGTTATAAAATACGATATCCACGCGTACATATGCGGGTGGATGGCTTCCTCCGTGTGCGGGGGGGGGGGACGGGGGACTTTTAAAAGCCCATGCGCTGCAACGTGATCGGGCCTCCCCCAGTTCCCTCTTTTAATGCATCCAGAAAATAATTTCCTTATATTGTACCCCCTTGTTTTATTTAGCTCATGATGCTGGGAATAAAGTCAGCTCATCTCGAGGTCTCCTCACTAGATTTCAGTGCAGTGACCTGTGATGTGACAGAAGTCTCTTATTATTTTGACAGTATATAGAAAAAAAACCAAACACACACACAGAAGGCTGCAGTTTATAAGAAGCTTTACCACTGCCACCGAACAGTGGAAGATGTTTTCAACATAGTCCCAGCATCGTTTCCAGCCCACGGAGGCCACCACAGAACCTTCTTAATGGCAATAACTCCAGGTGTGCTGATCATCCATTACATTAAATTCAACTCAGCAAGGGTTATCTGAAGATTCGTTACCCAGAAACGTTCATTACTCAGAAAAGAATCAGGGTCCCGAGACCCAATCTTCTATTATCTGAGGAAACTCCCATTAGCCAAAGTTCTTTTATCAGAAAACTTCCACTGTCCAGAATGGCGCTGGACTGAAGTAGGCTTTTAAATACTGAGCTCCCTTAGCACAACTGTTGTAATGCCTTTTTTTGACGTAACCATGGATCTAGGTTTCCAGGGTGATCATTCGACTTTTGAACAAATCTTTTAAAAAAAAAATAAAATTATATATATATCTATATCTAGATATCTATATCTATATCTAGATATCTATATCTATATCTATATCTAGATATCTATATCTATATCTATATCTAGATATAGATATATATCTAGATATAGATATATATCTAGATATAGATATATATATATCTATATCTATATCTATATCTATATCTATATCTATATCTATCTATATCTATCTATATCTATCTATATCTATCTATATCTATCTATATCTATCTATATCTATCTATATCTAGATATCTATCTATATCTAGATCTCTATCTATATCTAGATCTCTATATCTCTATATCTATCTATATCTATATCTCTATCTCTATATCTATATATCTATATATATATAACAGACGCATCACAAACACCAATTTTCAAAGGGAACTTATGTGCATAAATCTGCTCTGAAAATTATCCTGGGAAAACTACATGCACATCATCATAGCTGCTATTTGGTGCGCATAGTTTTTCTGAGCAAATTTACACGCATAGAGCCTGATATTCGAAAGCATTTAACACGCTTTAAAAATGGGTTTTACTTGTGTAAATGCAAGTTTCCTTGAAGAAGAAGAAGAAGAAGAAGGAAAAAAAAAAGCCTTTTACTTGCATCATTGGATTTGTAAGCTGCTCTCCAGATCATCTCCGCTGTTGGGTAGTCCCCATCTTTTAGTCACTTCCCATGCATCAGAATTCCCCCCATGACCACCTTCCTGAGTAAATGCTCACCTCCTCCTCCCTCTACTATTAAATGGGAGTCATCTATTAAAAACTAGTGGAGCCCGATCTCAGACAAACGCCACGGTGCAAGCAATTCTTTGGTCTTTTTTTTTTTTGTTCTAGTCTTTCTCCGCTTCCATGCTAAAAAGATGCCAATTCCCTCCCACCCCCCGCTGAAGCTTCACAAAAGTTATTAGAAGTCAGTGGGAACGAAAAACTGCTGACATTCCCATCATCCTAAATCAATCCATTTTACACACACACACTTCACTTCTCATTAAAGGCCTGATTTTAAAATGCATCTACACACTTAAAATTGGGTTTTACACGTGTAACTGCACTTTACCCGTGCAAGTGGGCTTTTGGAAATTGCAAGGATAGTATGTTACATTTGCATGTGTAACTCTTTAAAATTACCCTGTAAAAGTACATAAATGGGCTTTTGAAAACTTCTATGATATAAATCCTTTTAAAATGACCTCCTAAGTGAGTTCTTGACACAACTTAATTTTCTATGTAATCCAAAAAAGAAAAACCCAGTATTCACTTGTGGGCACAGTTTACAGTAAAAAAAAAAAAAAACAAACATGCATTTATCAAACACAGGTGTCATTAAGATTGCTGAACCCACAATGCTGTAGGAATGATGATTCTGGCTCTAAAAAAAAGTTATATCCTGGAAGGAGTTCAGCAGGCTTTACACTCTTAGCGATCAGCAAGGTAACGTTATTCAGGGAAAACACAGGCACAAAGAAGGACGTGAATTGTCCAAGGTCGCACCGAAAGTCAGAGCGCCTGGACTCTTGCCCTGCTAGATCTGACCTTTAAACATTAAACCCGCTCCTTTCTAGAGGAGTCAGCTAAACATTTCTCATTCTTGCCAGCTCCTAAAGCGTTAAGGTCTAAGCAGGTTTCAGGACATGCCGCAGTCTGAGCCAGGAGCTTAACGAATGCGATGCATGGCTTTTTCAAAGTCTGGGTACTCTCAGCAGACGGGATTCTGCAGAAGAGCCGAATGCCAGCCACTCTTCACTTCAGTGGAGATAAACATAAACTTGGCCAGGAGAGATGACCAGAGCGGTTGCTTGCCAGGCGCGTGTCCTGTGGTGAGCCAGATCCTAATTTTCATTTGTTAAAAGCAACATGAAGACAAAACTTCTGCTTTCTTCTGGCTCAGGGACAAGCAGTCCCACAGGCTCTTCTCAGATTTCTATGCACAGGAGGAAAGTGCGTCCTGAAAGCAGACGACATTAAACCACAAAACGTAAAAATCTCCATTCACAAGTAATGCCACTGAAGCCCAAAAAGTGTTTTCATTTTTTTTAAAAACTGTGAAAGATGATGATCCAGATTCTCTTATTTGGGTGATCTTCATGCTTAAAAGTGGGGGGGAACTGCAGCAACAGCTGGAGGAGGAGTTCGCTTTCTATCACAGCTCAATAAAGTACCCACCGTGCTGACCTGCAATGCCGCCGCCACCTCGCCATATTCCAGTGCAGACCTGCACTGCCCCAGATTATACAGTGCATGAGATGTGGTCCAGGCACTCGGAAAAATCTTAAAAATGAACGTCATGGGGCCGGGCCACTGGTTCAGGTGGCAAGTGCTGTGCGGGAGATCCCTCGAGTCAGGTCTCCTGCTCTCCCAAGAATGCTGCAAAGACATTTCAGTGCAAAGGCGACACCGGTCGCTTTGCAGTCGCACCTCCGTGCGGGTCTCAAATACTCATCTAGTGCAATCGCTTTTGTAGGTCTGACAAATGTGTACCCTGTGTGTTGCACACAAAAACGTGTTTTTTGGGTTTTTTTGTGCACACAGCCCTTAAAACATTAGAGGGAACATTGACCACAACTTACAAAAAGACTACAAGACGAGGAGTTACTAATTGACGTGACATCACCTGCCGAGAGCGGGCAAATTTCAACACGACCTGCAAGCAGTGACCAAATCACCAGAACACAAAAGAGACCACCGGACAGAACACAGCGGTAGATGGGCAAACACCAGATATTAAAATAAGCAGCCAGCTAAATTTTAATATTAAGAAATGTCCAGCATTAATAAACCTGCTTCCACACCCCCCAAGGAGATGGTGCAACTGTTTTGAATTTCTTCTCAGCATACTTGCAAGCTTGCATGGAGCACGCTCGCACTCAATTCAAAAGGTTTCCGTGCAGCCACCATATATGTCTTGGTATTTGAAGCCGTGCGCACGTTAACCTAGCTGGCTGAAGCGTGGAAACGTTAAGTGTGTTTAGACCTTGCATGTCTGTGAGCTGCTGCTGCAGCAGACAGAAAGCAGCTGTTATCCCTGCATAGCTCTAATTAGGCAAGAGACGTGGCGTTCCACTTCTGTGCTGGGGCTGCCTGTGACATGTCGGAGGGAGGGGGAGAGGAGCCTGCAGAAGCACAGATTAAAGGAGATCAGATGGGGGATGGAAAGGGGGGGCTGACCAGCAGAATGACCAGTTCCAGTGCATGAAAGCTCAGCCGTTCTCGAGAGGCCTGTGAATTCTTAATGCCGTCCTATTTACTTTAAGAGTTGCCCTCCAAATGTAACTTACTATGAGGTTTCAGAAACCTGACCGCGCTCGTCCCTACTGAATTCAGAGCCTCACGTGGGTCGCACTCTCCAGGAAATGGTGCAATGGCGGGAGAGGGCAGAGGGTAGCACGGTTTAGAATGGGGGCTTGATTTCAGACTTAAGCTTGGAGTGAAGAGAACATCTCTAGGGCCAAGCTCAACGTCAGTCGCGTCCAGGGAGCAGTTTTTAAAAAAGCGACGCACGTTTCTGAACTGTACCTGATGGACGGTGTTCTGCACCGGAGATGGTGAGGAGTCGCTGGTTTTGGCTTCCCCGGGAGAAGGCGCTGAGCTTTGGGACTCTTGGCTCGCGGGCTGCTCTGGCGACAAAGCATCGCTGCTATCCTCGTCGAACGAATAGGCGTCCAACGTCTGGGGATAATTCACTTGCCCAACTACTGGAGAAAAAGCCGATATCACACTCACAGGACAAACAAGCAAAGTTTGCACAAGACAATGGGGGGGGGGGGAATAAAAAAAAAATAAAGGTCTTCCTATTAATGCAAGAGTGGGCAAGTCCGCAGAAGAGTCATATTTCCGGGATGCCCCTAATGAATATGCACGAGATACGTTTGCACGCGGACCGCTTCGAGTTCATGCAAACTCGATGTGGCGCACATGCACGAGGGTTAGCCTGAAAACCCGATGGGCTTGTGGGCCCCCCCTCAAGGACAGGACTTGCCCAGCCTTGATTTAAATGGCCAAACAAAGACACCGCGGGAGGGTGAGCGGTGAAATTTAAGATCAGGTAAAATAGGGCAGAGAAACCTGTAAGCGAGTGTGCCTGCAGAGTTTTGAAACTGGACGTCTTTTACCCAAGAATCTAATCTCCTGCAGCAACAGGAAGGGAAACCAATTCCACAGGGGGGAAAAAAAAAAAAAACCCACCACCACGGGACTGGCGCTTGAGGCTTAACCTCTCTCTCGCTTTTACATAAAAGTCCTTTTGCGCAAGGCTGGACTTGCAAAATGTTTTTCCACGTGTTTGCAGCACTGGGAACAAGATGTGCAGTTTCAGAACTCCAGCAAACTAAAATTTACAGGTTTTTTTTTAGATTATTTTTGCCACGGTTTTGCCCAGTCCTTGAATGTAACTCTGCACCAACACAAATGATGCCCTCTGTCCGTGGGCCCTCTTGCGCGAGCAGACGTCCTCACAGTAACGAAGTCTTCCCCTCGCTCCATGGCAGAGACAGAACGGGGGGGAGGGGGGGGGTGTTGTCTGCCAAACACCTGCGGACCAATAACAGAGTGATGTGGGTGGCAGGAAGTTAGCCAGTTCTGGTCGGGATATCCAGCAGGAAACCTAACCGGCGTGAAGTTAACCGATCTGCTCTCCTCCATGACCTTAGCTGGCTGGTGCTGAACATTGGCGCTAACCAATCACATTTAAGCCCCGCCCCCGGAATGCTCCCTCATTGCCTCTTTTCATCCCAGTGAGGTTTTTGGCGTACGACGACTTTACCCAGCTAGAAAAGGGATGCGCCATGAAGGGGGCGGGAGATCGATAACTTGGCATTTGTCCGGCTAAGTCCCGAACTTAGCCGGGCAAATCCCTTTTGAAGACGGACCTATCAGGGGGGGGCCAATTTTCAAAGGGTTTACTTGTCTAACGTTGGGAGTCTGGCACCTAAATCAGTTCCCTCTGAAGGCGGAATAGGGCTAAGCATCTAAATTTAGGAGCTTATTTTGACGAGATGCCTAAAACACGGACAGCTACGGGGCAGATTTAGGGCAGGGGAAAAAAATTAAGTTAGGATCGTAGCGCTGGTTTTCTTCAGGGACCTATTTACTAAGCTGTTCTACACTCTACATGCGCCATTTTAACCCAAGTATTTTCTCATGGGATTTACTAAACCTCGATACTTGAGTACCGCGGTTTAGTAACTCCTGAGGTCACCCTAGAAACGCGCAGCGCCAGGAAATTACAGGTGCTCCCGGCTGCGGCAATGTGCATTCCTGGTGGGGGCAAAGCAGGATTTTTTCAAGGGGCACTAGCTCCGAGTGAGTTCCCCCTTATCCCCCCTCCCCCCATCATCGCAGATGCCATAAAGCAGTCACCCCAGGACCAGATGTCTGCCCCCCCCCCCCCCCAAAGCAGAACCGAACCTCCCCAGCCATGGAAGCCATGTCCCGGCTCCAAAGCCCGCTCCCCTGGCTGTAAACCCCACTCCCCCACCCAATAATATCCTGTACCGGGTGAGAGGGTCATGACAGCAAGGCTTCCTTAGAGGCTTAGCTCATCTTCCCTTCGGTGGTACAATTTGTGTAATGTTTTGCATCACTCAGTACTGCAATTATACTTTTTTTTTTTTTTTTTTTTTGCACACGGAATCTCGATGACTGCCAGTGAGGTTTCTCGCCCTCTGGGCCAGGGAAACGAGGTGGGAGAGGATTTTTTTTTTTGAGGGGGGGGGGGGGGGCGGGAGGGCTTTTTGACCGGCTGATCCGAGCTGCGGCTCTCGTCCTCGCCTACCTATGATTGCTTCCTTCACGCTGGAGTCCACGGGGAGGATGTTCTTTTCTACCAGTTCCATGGGGCCGGGCCTCTGGGCGATCTTCTCGTTCAGGTCGTCGGCCAGGCGGGCTCGCTTCAGCTTCATCTGAGTCGCCTGCAGGGAAGGCTCGGCGGCCGTCTCTGCGGGTGCGGGGTGGGGGGAGGAGAGACAAGATTTTGTACAGAGTTTTACAAATTGTATTCTCTCTCTTTGTGTGTGAAAAGTTCAAGAGTGCCAGACCAGGCCAACGACTTTTCTGTCTTGATGGCATTTTTTTTTTATTTTTTTGCCTTTGCAGTTAACATACACACAATCAAATTGTTATTACAGTGATTCCTCACAAGAACATCCCCGGCTTGTAAAAAAATCACTTTACGCAAACATTCATAAATTTTTTTTTTTCCCTAGCCTTGGCTGAAGTCAGTGGAAAGAAACGGAAACTTGGCTGGCTAGCACTGTCAGTGTGCTCCATTCCTCGTGGGTATCCGAGTCGCTGTTTCATCTCGCTTTCTGTTCGTTCTATTTTTGCAAGCACCATCCACATTTAAGAACACGGCATGCCCCCGCCCCGAGTAAACTTTATGAAATAACTAGTGCAGTGGCCATGTACAAGGACCTTATCAGTCGGCACTCTTTATGGGCGCAAAAGGCCCGACCCCAAAGGAGGCCGATATCACAAAACAAGAAGCCGTTGCTAAACGAGGTCCCTAATTTCAGCTGAACTTGACAATAATCTGATGCAACCTACTCCGTCCACGCGGTAAAGGAGACGGGCACTAAGGCACGGTATTTCAGTTTACCACCCTGCGAGCTCACCTGTCAACAGAGACAGAACTAGCACTGCCAGTCTCAAATATCCGGGGCGAACAACCAACTTCCAACCCCTTCCTCGGGGAAAAGCCAGCGGTTTTGGCTACCGCGCAGAAAGCGACGGCCGAGACCCATCCTACCGAAGCCTCTCAAAATGCAGCAATTCAGGAACTGGCGATAATCGGCGGTCGAGGGGATGCCAGGCACGAAATACACGCTAATACTAAACTCACCAATACTGGGGGGGGGGGGGGAAATGGGGACACTGGGCTCGGCCTTTTTTCCTCCTGTGGCACTGCCATGTGGTGAGATGGTTTACACTGATTTTCTGTGCTTTACTTGCTGTGGTTGTAGGATCCCCCCTCCCTCCCCACCCCCCGTACTGCTTGCCTAGGACTATCACAATGGCCTTGGAAGTAAGGCTTCTCGTGAGGCTTCACTTAGCCACGTCTTCTACGACTCTCAGAACCAGGAACGAATGCAAAGCAACATGAAGTGCAGAAGCTTCTTCTCAAACTAAGGGAAAACCCGGGGAGGGTTGGTTAAAATTGAGTGATGGAAGGCAGGTCCAGGCTGTCTTTTCATTTTGAATTGGGCAAAGCGCGCAGCTGTATTTTTGTTTTGTTTTTTTTTTAATGATGTTTTTATTGTACTTCTGTATTGTATGTTTTGTTGTGTTGTGCACCGTTCTGGTCAGCTTTTGCTGGAAATAAATAAAAATCAATCAATACTGCAGCTCAGGACACTGAAGAACTTTCTAGAGCTTTCTTCAAGAACATAAGCAGTAGATAACCTTCTACGCACCCATCCTCAGGCAACGCACACAGCGTTGGAACATCTCATAAGACAACGCCTTATAAGAACCTCAGCTTTATTAACAGGATATTTATTTACGAGGCCTGAAAGCTCGTGTCTTAAAACGGTCAGGCTAATAAGGGGGGGTCACTGCTATGCAGCCGAGACGGCTGCCTTTTGGAACCCGTAGTGAGGCGGTCTGCAACGATGAAGCGCCCAGAAGAGACTTTACCTTCCAGGATGTGCATCCTGACGAGCTCGGAGCGGTCGGGCCTGCTGCGAATCTTGTGTTTCAGAAAATTTTCCGTCTGAAAGGAACAACAAGACAGGTCACATGGCATCCATCAAAAAAAAAAAAAAAGCAACATTTGCAGCCATGCCTTTACAAAACGTTTAACAATGCACTAAACCTTGTTTGGACTTCATTACAAGGAACAGACAGTTTACAGAACAGTTAAAATTCTGGAGGTGGCAAATTGAGATATTAACTTTTACCACGTGCCCTATTTATCAATGTCCACTATCAACGTTATGAATACTGTGTTGGTAAATACCAGGTAACCTGCAGCACTGGGACTCGCTGCATGCTGTTAGATGGAAGAATGGGTCAGTTCATCTAAACAATTCAGTTTTTCCTTTCATCGCCTTGTTTTCCTTCAGTCTAGAGCAGCATTTCCCAACCAAAATGTTGCGTGGCGCACCATCCTCCATGTAGGAGGCAGTGTGGACATGGAGAGGACTTGCATGGTCCAAAGAAGAGCTAGCGAAGCATTGGAAGCCCTACCAGTCTCTCTCTCTCTCTTACACATTTTAAAGCAAAGGGATAGAGGGGGTGTAGATACATAGAAACTCGTTGTGAGAGACCAGCTCCCTTTACATACAAGTGCGGGATAAGGGATAGGTGTGGGCAGCCGAGACACTGGGCTTGGGACTCGCATGCATACTTTTTTTTTTTCACACTTAATTGCCACTTAAGTGTCTCACTCTCGAAGCAGGTGCAACAAAATACAAATAAGGCAGACATTTACAACACGTGACATAAAATACATAACAAAAACAACAAAAGCAACAAATCTCACCCTCAAGCCTCAGCTTACTCAAATGTAAAGAAAAAATAAAACTTACATAAAAATTTTTTAGAAAGGATAAACTAGAAAAAAATAATAAATATATAAAATATATATATAAAAAAAAAATATATATATATAAAACCAACAGAGTTCAAATAATCAGATTATCTCGAGGAACAAATGAGTGCAAATTCTCATGGCAAAACCACATGAAAGCGTGCATGTAGTTTTACTCGGATAAATTTCTAAAGCAAATTTACACAGAGTTCAGCTTTACAATTGGGTACTGGGGTGCATAAGAACGCGCAAAAGAATGCGGCCCATTATAAAAATTATACCTCCTAATAGTTTATTTACTGGCTTCTCCACAGCCCCCCCCCCCCCAGCACTTTTCTTCCAGTTTTTAGGGTTTCTAGCTCAATCTATACTGCTTATAGTATAGTAAATCTATTATTTACTATACTGCTTATAGTAAATAATATAATTCTTTATTTATTACCAGTTAAACTATTATTTTTATTTATTTTTCACTATGTTTAATTGTCATCCATTTATACTGTTCCATATGTTCTACGGTTCCATGTAAAGCTCCACTCTCTGTTGAGCAGTTCTTTGTTTTATGTAAACCGGAGTGATTTGTAGTCCCTACAAGAACTTCGGTATATAAAAATTAAAAATAAATAAATAAATAAATCTGAATTGGCCTCTATGGAGTCTCTAGCACCACAAGCCTTCATTCACTACTCAGGATAATTTTCAGAACCCGGTACTCGTGTACCCCATGTTTGGCCACTAGGTGTCACTGTTGTGCAGTGGCCAAGTCTCCCTGCACCCCCGGGGGCTATGAATGCCACCTCTGCAGCACCTCAGTCCTGGATAATCCGAGGAACAGAAAGCCAGGCTTTGGAATCAATAGTAATAGGTTCGTTGTTTCAGAAAGCTGTAATCTAGGAGCAATATAATAGCATCAGACCTGCGATCGAGTTGTCTCTTACTCACAAACCTATGCAAACCACGTATGAAGCTGTTTCAATTCCACAAAAAAAATAAAAATAAAAATTATTAAAAACTATGAGCTCCATTTCTTATTGTGAAGGGTGAATTTGTTTTTTTAAATAGTAGAAAAATATAAAAAACTTATTTTTCTATGAATGCTGGACTCAGAGAGGATTTACAGGGGGGTAAAACTGATCGCCCTTAACCTGAAAGTTTCCCGCAGGTTCCCCAGTGCAAGTGCTGGACGCTGGGTTAAGGGGCGGTGCATGCATATTTTGCTTTTTCAAATGCAAGTGCAGACTATATTTCCCAACCAAATTTGGCCTACATGAAAAGCGGGCGCAAAATCCGCAGGCTGCTTTGTGCCCACAGACAAGACAATTTTCCAGAGGGAAAGCAGGCTTGGATTTTCCCCTTTGAAAACCAGCAGAACGTCCGCCTGCGCAAAGTTCCCCGTGGAAGTTCCATCCTGGGTGGGCAGCTTTAAGAAAAGTTCTTTTTTTTTTTTTTTTACGATGCCACCTGAAAACACTTCTGTGGGCGCTGCGCAGAGACGCTCTCCTTTTTACAAGCTCAGAGTCCGTGATTTCTAAAATTCTAAAAGCAGATATCCCCCTTACCCGGGCTCGTTCCAAGCTCTTAATCTGCTCATGGAAGGCAGCTGGGCTCTTCAAAGCTGTGAGGGAAAAGCAAAAGAGAGATAGTAAATGCTTTCCCGTCAGACGCGGGGCACGGCTACCAGCAGGCAGCCTTCGCTCAGAGCCTAAAGACAACACACAGCAAGCCCCCAAACACACACTTGGCCATGATCTCTAAAGGTTAAGAGTTATGCTCCTGCTGTCTTCAAGATGTGCGTTTTGAAGCAGGCATTAATTCAAGCCTGAATATGGGGGTGAGAAAGATGCACAACATACATATAAGGAATGGGAGAATGCAGAATGCCTTATCCCCACACCTCTCCTTGTAACAGCAGTACAATCTCTTATAAAATATCCAACCGTGCTCAGCGGCTTCCACTTAGCTGGGCAACTATTAATCCTGCTAGGTGGTGGGTGGGATGCAGGCATAACAAGCAGGTCTAACTTATCCGGTTAACTTAGCCGGATAAGTCCAATTATGGGCACTTATCCTGCTAAGTTAACTGGACAAGTAGCTCCTGCCTGATCCACCCACATCCCACCCACCACTTATATGGATAACTACTTATCTGGCAAAGTGGCAACTGCTGATTGCTGCTGGATACTCAGCTACTTATCCAGTTAAGTAGCACTGAATATCGGCCTCCAAGATTTTATTAAAATTGAGAGTGTGGGCAATTTTCCCAATACAGAATAAGTCAAGCTGTCAATGGTGTCAGGATAAGGGAATCGAAACCACTTTTCCCGTATCCGTCTCCCCCTCATCGGAAAATGTTTAAAATCGTTGGGACTCATGGATGCCTCTACAAATCTGCGCCATTGAAAATAGAGTTTACCCCTGAACCCAGAAACACAGACAGCTGTTGCTCTTTTTAAATTATCATCGTAGTCACAGTGCCTCACACTAGAGGCCTTTATAATAGCCAAAGTCAATCCTTATTGTATGAAGCTGACCCTGCATAGGCAAGATCTTCAGATAATTATTCTGTTCTAGAGTTAACTTCAATATGTTAACGTCTTGTATTGGCAGGAATGTCTATGGGCAACTTTACCTTGTATGTAAAACTTTAATTTTCAATAAAGATTGAAAAAAATATGTCCTCTGTTCTTAAAACATCTGCCCAGAGTCCAGCTGTCAGTTGTTTGTGTTATATTGACATTTTACATGCATCAGTGCAGTTGGAGAGCTGACATAACAGGGACTCCAATGTATTATACATCTGAGCCTTGCATGCTGTTTATTTATTTAAAAAGTTGTGTATACAGTCGTTCAAAAATACATCACAATGGTTTACATACAACATAAAACACGGGTATACATCAAAATTTAAAAAACTCACATTCAGTAAGAAAACATATATCTTAATAATAGAAAAAAAATACAAAAACATGAGAGATTAAGCCAATCTTTGGTTCTAGATGTTATTAGCCTTTCTCAAGGTTGTCAGAGTAGGCTTGTTCAAAGAACCAGGTCTTTAAGGCTTTTAAAAATGTCTTAAACTCTGTTTCAAGTCTCAGTTCAGCAGCCATCGTATTCCAGAAACTGGGACCTGCGATAGAGATGATTCTCTCACGCACTAAGGTGAGGTGGGCTGTATTTACCGAGGGGATTTGAAGTAATCTTTTGTTGGCTGATCTCAGTGTAGGGTGTGTAAACAAATTGAGAAATTCAGCCAATCAGTTTTTTGCCCATAGATAGCTTTGCGAAGAATACAGCAGGTTTTATAATATATCCTTTGTGTTATTGGAAGCCAAGGTAAGTTTATCAAAACGGGTGTGATATGGTCACGTTTTTTGTGATTTGGAGTACTTGCAATGGACGTAGGGTGGTTTGTGGGAGGCCCAACAGAATGGAATTACAGTAATCTAATGAGGAGAAAATTAACGCTTGTAGCACGGAACGAAAATCAGTCACATCAAGCAGAGATTTTAGTCTTCTCAGAACCAGCAATTTGTAGTAACCTTCTCTTAATTTAATAGTGATATGTTTTTTAAAATTTAATTGACAGTCAATGGTTATCACTAGGTCTCTGACTGAGTCAGTAAGAGTTAGTTTAATGTTATTTGGCAAAGTGAGGGTATTGTTAGTAATATTTTTTGGTTTTCTATCAAGTAAAATGTTCTCTGTTTTTTCCATGTTTAGGACCGGTTTCATATGGTATAGAAGTTGTTTAATAGCAGTCAAGTAAATGGTAATTACCGTATTTTTCGCTCCATAAGGCGCACTTTTTTCCCCCCAAAAGTGGGGGGGAAATGTCTGTGCATCTTATGGAGCAAATATAAAACAAAAACAAAAATCCCCATCCCAACCCTTTAAAGGTAATTAACTACAACCCCCCCAACCCTCCTGACTCCCCCAAGACTTGCTAAAAGTCCCTGGTGGTCCAGCGGGGGTGCGGGAGTGATCTCCTGTACTCGGGCCGTCGGCTGCCAGTATTCAAAATGGCGCCGATAGCCTTTGCCCTTACTATGTCACAGGGGCTACCGGTGCCATTGGTCGGCCCCTGTCACATGGTAGGAGCAATGGATGGCAGGCACCATGTGATAGGGGCCGACCAATGGCACCAGTAGCCCCTGTGACATAGTAAGGGCAAAGGCTATCGGCGCCATTTTGAATACTGGCAGCAGACGGCCCGAGTGCAGGCAACAAAGAGAACAAACGTTTTCTGATTTGGGGAGTGGACAAAAATGGCCCTCCCCGACCCAAAAATGAAATGGGGACCAAAAAAAATGTTATGCCCTCCCCTAATTTGCTCCATAAGATGCCCAGATACAGAGCCAATTTAGCACACAATTATTAATCTTTTTTAATTTTCCAGCTCTGAATCCTAGGTGCGTCTTATGGAGCGAAAAATACAGTAGTTTGAATGTTTGCTCTACTGTATCTGAAACAGGGACGCGTATCTGAATGTTGTCAGCATAAATGTAAAAATTCAGACTTAGGCCAGCTAAAAAATGACAAATTGGGAGTAAATAAATGTTGAATAAGGTTGCTGACAAAGTGGAACCTTGGGGTACACCAGTTTTGAGTTCCACTTTGTCAGAAAGGACATTGCCTATCTTGACTTGAAAAGTCCTTTGTTGGAGGAAAGAGGTGAACCATCTGAGTGTATTGGTTGTTAATCCAATTTCTTTCAATCTTGTTAGTAAAATATCATGGTTCACCGTGCCAAAAGTGGCCGGCAGATCAAGTAATGCTGTGTAGTTGTAGTTTATCAGGAGACAATTAATTAAGATTAGCACTTTTCTCTCTATAAATATTCTGCTGCTGCTAGGGATCAAGAAATAGTTCAAAAGTGAGCAGAACTTGCAGACCGTGCCAGACTGAATTGGTAGCTCTTTATTAAGTAATCATGCCCATTTCTCAAATTCTCCAGTGAAGAGAAAGAGGGTTGGCATTCTGAAACATAGAACCTACGGTAGAAAAGGACCAAAACGGTCCACCCAGTCCACCCAGCAAGCTTATGGTAGTATCTGCCGCACTGTGCAGGTTACCTCATGCTTATCCGTTTCCCAGAGCGTAAAAGACAGGGCCCTCATTGTTTGCTCTCTGAATCCAATTCCCCGTTACCTCTTGCCATTGATGCAGAGAGCAATGTTGAGTTGCATCAAATGTATGAGGGTAGTAACAGCCACATTACCAAGTTACCCCCCATGCTTATTTGTTCCGCAGACTGTAAAAGTTGGGACCCTCGTTGGCTGCTGTCTGAATCCAAATTCCCTTGTGCCAATTAAATACATCAGGTGATGTCTGCTCCTGGCAGATGCCATCATGTGATTCTCAGAGCTGCACATCAATCTGCTTGAGTTTTCAGGTCTGAAGCATTGTGCATGTAAGTCTCTCTCATGCATGTTCCTTGGGGATCTGCAGGAGGACTGCAGGCTGCATATCCCTTTAGTGATTATGTGCAGCTTTCGTAAACTGCGCAGCAGTTTGTGTTCAATAAAATATAAATTTAAAAAGTCTTTCTATGTTCAGCAGGTGAGCGGGAAGAGGATATGGAAAAGCAGTTTAAATACGTGTGATGAGATACAACGACCGAAGCACCCGAATGTAAAGACAGCTCATGATCTTACTGTGTGTGTGCTGCATATATGCAGTGAATTAATCTTGGTGCATGATTTACTAACACAGTGAATGTATTCAGATCTGGGTGGGCTGCCCTACTTCCTTCCCCATCCCAGCATTCACAAAAGCAACAGCATCGGAGCAAGAGGAGACGGACGTGAACTATAAGCAACCGATGTCAAAATACAGGTGACGGGACTGCAATGGCTCAGCTCTCTTATGTGAGAAGGATGGACCCAGGAAGCAGTAACAGCTGCCACTTGCGCCTATCCAAAAAAAAAAAAAAAATCAAAACCTCGCAGCCCAAAAGAAAAAAAAAAAAAAAAAAAGAGGCTCTCAGAAGCACTGGCTTCCTATAGCCATTTGGCAGTGGCTATTAGGTTTTAGCCACTCGCCACGGTCTGCAGCGTTGGAAGAGGTCAGCGAGAATGGCGAGATGCGTACAAGCCTGCGGGCATCATGCAGTTCAGACTTACTGCATGGAACCACTTGCTACAGCTATCATATAAGCTCTATCCCCCACCTACACCCTTGTAAAGGTCTGGAACCAGGCGAGTCATTGCAATAAAATGGGATAATGATAATAGTGAAAGGGTGATCTCTTGGGGAAAAAAAATCCAATCACTCTGGCTCTGTCTTTGTTTTTATATTTCACAAAACCAGATTAACAAGGGTCCTCTTTCATAATAGTAAAAAAAAAAAAAAAAAAAAAAAAAAAAAAAAGTCTTCGTAAACTGAGGCCAGCAGGACACTGAATGACCACTAGATAAAATTTCCATATTTGACCCTCTATAATTTCAGTACAAAAATAGCAAAATTAAAAGCTTATTGCCAATAAAGACCAGATTCTTTTGCATGATGGTTAACATGTGGGAGGACGAGAGGCCAGATGGGTCAATGCGCTCAAATTGAGAAACTGATCTAACCCAGCTCTACCAACAAGACAAACTACTGAACCAGACGTGGAAGACCAACGGGGCTCTCCAGACGACGCAGTCTTGTGATCAGAAGCAGAGCAGAATACTCAACGTCTGATGGCAAACTGCATGACCGTACAGCACTCGCAACCCCACGAGTTCCTTCTCTGCAAACAGTCACATTTTAAACTGCGTGCAGGCAGATGTGCTTGAATAATTCATACAATTATGTTGTCAGAGTCAGGCTTGGATAATTGGAATAAACTAGCAGAGTGCAATTTCATTCCTTCTCAAAGAGACAGGTAAAAAAAGCAATAAATGGTTTATTCATGTTTTAAGACTTAGCATGTGAATCTTCAGATAAATAAAGCCGGAGGAAACTAACATGGTCTATATTTTTGTATAGAGCACCCTTCGTTTTAGGGCCCAGGCGTATAATTATTTTGTGCCATTTTGCTAGCCACATATACACTGACATCTCCCCCCTCCCCCCCCCCACACACTATTCTTATGCATTATACAGACTGGAGTTGTCAGAATACAAATAAAAGCAATGATAAGCTGTAATAACTACTGTAAATACATTCTGTATTGCTGATTACTTGCACTTGACAGGACTCTCACTGCCTTTCAAAAGCCATATACCAGCTAAGTCTTTGTGGTCCGCAGAAACGGATTTGTTTATTATTGCAATGTAAACCATGAGCAACACGCTCAAGAGCATTTGCAGCTGCAGCCCCTACTTTGTGGAATTCACTGCCGGATAAATTAAGAACCAAAACTAATTACTTGGCATTTAGAGAAAATTGATAAAAAATCGTGCTTTTTAAAACAAACATTTGATAATATACTGCAGACTTTACAACTGAGTAGTGTTATTATGGTAAATAAAGAAATATAATGAAATAGGATACGTCACAATTGTATGTTATTTGTTTTTATTGTGATGTTCTAAAACGTATGAGTGCATAATTGTGATCTGCATTGAACATGAATTTGAATGTTAAGGAATGAAAAGAGTGATAAACGTAAGCACAGTCTTTGCCGCAGTTACCCCACTCCCCACTAGAGGCTGCTGCACTGGTTTATTCCTGCCTGCATATATGCAAGTGTCTGTGGGGAATTTTTAGTTTGCTTTGGAGGGGAGTGAGAGCTGTTTCTTTTCATTTCCTTTAGTCTGTAAAGGCCCAAAGCCATGGCTGAGGAGTCTTAAGAAAGCAAAGAGACTGATTTCCAACTCACACCCAGTGGCTGATAAATTAAGTCTTTTTTTTTTTTTTTTTTTAGTAATTTATTCTAAGTTATTTTATTTTTTTTCACCCTTCCTACCGAGAGCAAGGATTGAAGAGAGGTTTTTCTTGGTCATGCTGCTATTGCTTCATGGACATTATCAGAGAAACCTGTATCCAGTGCTATACTTTTCATGTCTGAACTATTTATTCAGTGAAACTTTATGTTGGATCACCATTATGGTTTCTAGCTTCTTGACTGGCACTTGTGAGAAGGTTTACTTGTGAGGTTTATCCTTCCACACTATGGAGAATCCACCAGAGAGATTGCATAGTGGGGTTGTAGAGACTTAGCTCCGATATTGGTATGAGCTCTGTGACTCTCTGAAGTGCATCGGAGTCAGGATTACATGCTCACGTCTGAACGCAGGAGAGAGTCGGCTCCTTCTGGTTCTGAGTGCAGTTTCTTGTATTTTTACAGTTTTCGGCTGGGGAAACCCCAAACTAAGACAACAGCTTTGTTTTAAATTGGGCCCTGGGGGAATGGAAGACAGGTAGCAGAGTACATGAAATATATTTAAGGAGCGAATTTTTCAAAAGCATGTACATGTGCAAAATGCCATTTTATACTTGTAGGAAAATCACCCTGGGAGCTGAGCTGTACGTGTAAAAAAGTACATGAGAAAGCAATTTCATGCCTACTTTTCGGTGTACTTGAAAGAAGTGAACCCTGGGGGTGGAGTTAGGGTGCAAATGTGTACGTGCAGGCCGCGCAAGGGTTCGTGACAGACATGTGTGCGCACACAAGCGCACTTTGAAAACTATAGCTGAGTCCAGCCTTGAACGCCGTTATAAAATTGGGCCCTGAGAGTAAAATAGCAGAACGTGTGTGCACAAGTTTTATAAACAAGCAATCAAAATGTTAAAAAAAATAAAATAAAATTATATATATATATATATATATATTAGTTATTAGATAATAAGCAGGTTGGCAGTTAGAAAGGGTGGAACATTTTTCCAGGTATGATGGAATAAAAACCGTCTTACGTGGCATGATGCCCTGTTCCACCAGCTGTTCTCTCGTACGCCTTTGCTGCAGCCTCAGCTGAAGTACTGAGATAAGAAAGAAAAAAAAGAGAGACATGGTCAATTTATAGTCATTAACTACTGCAATAAACTTTGCAATGTTTGTATTCTCAGAAACAAAACAGATCCTAGCATTCTCAAGTGACATTTCAGACCCAGGTATTTTTTTTTTCTTTTTATGGGACACTTCAATTATATTAAACTACTGTGAATTACTTTGTAGCCATTTAGCATCGCGGCTGGATGCACTGACCCGGGCAATAATTTAACTTCTTTAACATACACATCTTCTTCCCTCTCTGCAATGTGGATGGGCGGTTTGGTTAGAATCACACGAGGTTTCGAGCAGACAAGTCATGATGTCTCCTTCCCCTTCAATTGCATAGCAGAATACAAAAAAAAAAAGTGTTCACATTTTTCTTCTAAACATCTACCGAAGTATAGGGTTTCGCAATTCCTCACCCTCAAGAGTAAATCGGGACTCCACGCGCACGGAACATCCAATTATTTTTTGGGTTTCCCTAGGTACTGAAAACGTGGGGGGCAACTGATCATCTTTAGAGGAGATTTCTCTCCGTCCTGCTTGGGAAAGGCTACCAAAAAAAAAAAAAAAAAGGCACCCTGTCCCCATACTTCCCCCCTTCTTCTGTGAGCTTTAACGGGAGTGCACTCCCAATCTGCTTACTCCTTTTCTTCCCAAGCAGTCGATTGCTAACCAATCAGAATACTACTGACTGCCCAGATACCCTGAAACCTCTCAAGGGCGCTACCTGGCTTGGTTTCCTTTTCGTTTTACGGCCTGAGCTTGTACAAGAACTGCATGTGCTGGAAGAGCCGATGCCCCAGGCTTTCTGAGGGCACGGACTGGGCCGTGACGCTGTTCCCCCCTCCGTGATGCAAATCTGCTGATTTATGCAAGTTCCTGGAGGGAAGTCCATAAACTATTATTAGGATTGCAGAACTGGCAAAGCCACCGCTCAACCCCGGATTACGAGCAAGGAGGATTGCATCTGTTCTTTGGGATTCTGCCGAGTACTTGTGATCTTGTCTTACTACGCACTCGGGAATGACTTACTGAAGACAGACAGTTTCGCGAGAGACAAAAAAAAATTGGGGGGGGGGGGGGGGGGGGGGTTTCAATTTAAAAAAAAAAAAAAAGCGTTGCTCGTCATAAAATGCCCAGATACACGGGTATGTGGGCCGCGCACGAGCCACGTGCATTTTCAAAGCTGCGATTTACGCACGTACATTCACGTGCGCGAGCCAAAAATAAGGGTGTGGGAAAGGGGAGGGGCCTCTGCGTTCTGGGGCGGGATCAAAAATTGTGCGCGCAACTCCGGATTTAACACTGCAGCGCGCGCCGGCTTGTTAGCTGCGTAACTTTACCGCTGCTCCTGATGAGGAGCAAGTCCACGGAGCTTGCTTTTTAGGGCTCACACGACAGGGTGAGGGGTCCGGGTCAACTGGGGGTGTTGTGCAGGATGAGGAGCCAGAGGGATGACCTCAAGACTGACTGGGCAAGCTGGTGAGCTAATTGGAAAAACTGGGAATGTCCCTCACGCGAGGACGTTTTAAAACACGCTTACATAGGTGCGTTAAAGCCCGCAAAGTCCTACGTAAGATACACGAAGCAGGTTTGTTCGAGTAACCTCTTAAAATTAGGGGCACACTCATGCGTGGTATTTTAAATCGTGCGTCGCATGATTTAAAATGCCAGCGTATCCCTGCTTGCGCACCGACATGCGCACGTACGGGCACACGAGCGTTCCGTTGTAAAATTAGCCTGCTGGTGAGCGAGCAGGAAGATTTCACTCGGTAGGGGACAGGCTACATTGCAGTCACATTCTCTCTTCTGTCCAGTCACAGCATTTTCAATTCCTAATGGCAGAAAGGAAAGTCGAGCGCAGAAGGGCCTTGAGCACCATAGTTACCAACCTTTGTATCAAAGATGGCCCTTGTTGGTGATGAATGTCATTCCATACCTAGAAGGACACGCTCAAGTGGTGGTGGGAGTCTATTGTACAGGCCTAACTTTCTAATGCTTAGTTTTAAATATGAAAAAGTCAGGAAAGGAACAAACCCTTTTTAAACCCAGTTATGCTAACTGTTTTCACCACCTCTTCCGGCAACAAATCCCACAGTTTAATTGTGTGAAAAAAATACCTTCTCCGATTTAATAAGAAAATAAATAAAAATCACTGTTGGCTACTTTTAAAGGTGAGGATGATAACATGATGGATGAAGAGAGACAGTGGTAAATTGGCCTTTCACAGCTTTCTGGATGGCCAATATGGGGAGGAGGGTTTAGGAGTGGGCAGGGCTGCGGAGTAGCATGCTGAGGCTTGGGAAGGGCACCTGAGAGGTGTTGCATCTCCAGCCCTAGGCTTGACAGGAGTTGCCTTAGGCCATCTAGGTGGGACTTATGAGGACAAATCAGAAGATTAAAAAATAAAAGAATTTAAGAGCATGAGTAACATTTATGGATATGCATACTGGAAAAGTATTTAAATCTTAATACAAAGGATGTACACAGAAATTTGACTTTCAGTAGGATTACATTAAAAAAAAAATAAATATATATATGTGTGTGTATATATATATATATATATATATATATATATATATATACACACATATACACACACACACACATATACATATACACATACACACACACACACATATACACACAGCATAGCTTCAGGCCCAACAAGCCATTCAAAACCAACACAAGTCATTTTTTGTTGTTACCTGCATGACAGGCAGGGTCTAAAAGGTAAATTTTACCTTGGTTAAGTCTCACTTGCAACAGCTTACTGCCAAACTAAATAAATGAATGGTTAGAGGCAATGCCAGCTCATATGGAACATTTTTCTTTGCAATAAGAGGCGACATGATACGTTTGTAAAAAAGTACAGTATGTGCAGAAACCACATAAAAAAATAAATTGAGTGCCCTTAGTATGGGATTGACTGGACTGGATGGGTGGTGATAAAAATGTGGTAGTAAATGGAGTTCACTCTGAGAAAGGCGTTACTAGCAGTGTGCCTCAGGGATTGGTCCTTGGACCCATTCTTTCAAACATTTTCGTGAGCCCCAAAGCCAACTGATTTCCGGGAAAGGTTTGTCTTTTTGCAGGTGATACCAAACCTGCAACAGGGTAGACAGCTAGGAAGGAGTGGAAAACATGAGGAGGGACCTGGAGAAGCTTGAGGAATGATCTAAGGTCTGGCAGCTACGATTTAATGGTACAAAATGCAGAGTGTAACGAGGGGTGTGGAAGTGAGCCCTTGGCGCGCTGGGGTGTAGCTGATGCTGCCTTGTAGGTGAACCTACAAGGCCAATACTAATGGCTGGCAAACACACCCTGAAGCGGGACAGGCTGGAGCTTCACCTGTACCAGCTGCCTCTCCCACAGGTTGAGCCCTTGGGTTCTGGCGGCCGGCAGGGCTTAGGCGGATCCCTAGGGTGGAAGAGAAAGCAAGAGTCCGAAGGCATGCTGGGGTCAGGACAGGCAGCAGACTGGAGGAGCAGGAGGCAGGCCAAGGTCAGGCGAGCGTGGTCAGGTCCAACGCAGGAGGTCAGGGCCAGGCGGCAGGCGAGCGTGGTCAGGTCCAACGCAAGAGGTCGATACTGGGAGGTCAGGCAGAGAATGGGCAGACACAGGAGAGACACTGGACAAGATGGGCTGCTGAGCAAGACTAGGGTGAATGAGACAGGCTGGACGAATCAGGAATGCGGGAATGGTCAGGAATGCAGGAGCAATACACACTGCACTAGGCAGGAGACCCATTGCTGAGGCAAGATAGGGCACACGGCTGAGGCTTAAGTGCCCAGCTGTGTGATGTCATCAACGCACGCTTGCGGGTCTGTTTCCTGCTGCAGGATGTTCGTACGCGCCTAGGAGGCCCTAGGGTCCGGTCAGTTTGGCAGCACCATGGCAGTGTCCTTGCCGCTGAAATCAGGACTGTTGGCGTCTAAGCCATGCTGGAGTCAGGTCACATCTGGGGGGGGGGGGGGGGGGGGGGGGTGAGGGAGGCTGGTCACGGTAACATTCCATCACCGGCTAAACGTAACACAGAGTTATGCACTTATGCAAAAACCCAAGGGAGAGGTACAGTATTGGGATTAAATCCTTCTATGCAAGAAAGAAGAGTGGGATCTGGGGGTGATTTTATCTAATGATCTTAAGGTGGCCAAAGAGAAGAACATGCCATACAGGGTCAGACCAAGGGTCCATCAAGCCCGGCATTCTGTTTCCAACAGTGGCCAATCCAGGCTACAAGTACCTGGCAAGTACCCAAACGCTAAGTATATTCCACGCTACCAATGCCAGTAATAGTAGTGGATAAAGCAATGGTAAAAGCCAGAAAGATGCTTGGCTGCATAGGAGAGGAATGGTCAGCAGAAAAAAGGGAGGTGATATTGCCCCTGTATAGGTCCCTGGTGAGACTGGACTTGGAATATTGTGTACAATTCTGGAGACCGCATCTTCAAAGGGATATAAACAGGATGGAGTCGGTCCAAAGGCTGGCTACTAAAATGGTCAATGGCCTTTGTTTTAATGCATAAGGGGATAGACCTATATTTGCAATCCCTAGATGAAAGGTAAGATAGGGGAGATATATTTAAATATCTCAAAAGGTGATTAAACTTGCAGATGACAACATTATTCAAAGTTGTTAAAACAGCAGTGAATTGCTAAGAACGGTAGAAGGACTTTGTGAGACTAGGAGACTGGACAACTGAATGGCAGATGAAATGTAATTTGGAAAAGTGCAAAGTGATGCACATAGGAAAAAATAATCCCAGCTATGGGTACAAGATAGTGGGTTATTTACCCTTTCAAATATAACTGAAAGAAGGGGATGCTATGAAACTAACAACCAGCAGATTCAAAACAAAATCGTAGAAAGTGATTTTTCCACTCGGTGCACTCTCGAGCTACAAAATCTGTTGGCAGAGGACGTGGATCAAGGCGACGAGCATAGCGGGGCTTAAAAGAAGTCTGGACAAGCTCCTGGAGGAAAAGTCAGGTGGACTTAAGAAAGCTATTGCTATCTCTGGGACTGAGGAACAGGAATTTGAAATTTTTCATTAAAAAAAAAAAAAAATCTTGTACAGATCAATGCTATTTTATGTGATCTGTCAGGTACTTGTAATCGGCCACTGTCAAAGACT
The DNA here is from genome assembly GCF_901001135.1 of Rhinatrema bivittatum. Classification (NCBI taxonomy): domain Eukaryota; kingdom Metazoa; phylum Chordata; class Amphibia; order Gymnophiona; family Rhinatrematidae; genus Rhinatrema; species Rhinatrema bivittatum. The sequence goes on along the minus strand of NC_042628.1, from coordinate 23,571,379 downwards.
GTGGTCTGGCCCAGCATAGCAATTTTCTTAGGTTGCGTTATTATTCAGCAAAACATCTAGCCAGACAAGTTTTCTTCTGAACAGACCCAGCTCAAGTTGCTTGGAGAGCTACAGGAGGAAAAGAAATGCATGCAACATTAGATTTTCAAATCTCCCGTGTGTTGTTTTCCATTGAAATTTCACCCGCACGAAAAAAAAAAAAAAAAAGAATGCAAAGTCCGTGCATACTCTGTCACCCACAGAATCTTCAAAAGTGAAAACGCGTGCACGCCTTCCCTCTGAAGATCGGGTACAAAGTACCCATGGTCTTTGCACGTAGGCGAGGAGTTTGACATTTTCCCCCGCACCCTTAGGGTACACGCCTTCCCCAAGCTTAAAAGAAAACACGGTACCATAAGTAAAATCATGGCGGAAAGACCAAAAAGGCCTTTTCAGTCTGCTCAGCAGTGATTTTATGCGCATCTACCCGACGTAGATCGAATTCCCACATGGAACCCAACTCCCAGTCCCACTGTTCCCCCCTCTAAATTGCACATGCTGCTTCCTCCTGCAGGTTTCCTCGCGCCTTCCAGGAAGCACGAGGCAGTCACATCCCTGCTGCCCTGGGTTGCAGCGGTCGCTCAGCGACTCCATCGCCGTGCTCTTCCCCTCCAGGGATCCCTCTGTGCTTATCCCATGCTCGTTTGAAGTCTGTCGCTGTCCTTGTCATCGCCATCACGGGCAGGGTACTCCAGGCATCCACCATCCTTCTCTGTGAAAAAAATACCTCCTGCCATCGTTCTTGAATCTACCTCCCAGGTCTACAGCTTCCTTTCCACTGCTTGGTTCTGCAACAGTAACTAAGCCAACAATCGCTTTTCCAGGAGAATACAGAGGTAGCTGGCAGCATAATCCAATAGTTCGAGCAAAGGACTATAAAACGTTGACACCTGACTAAGCTCCAGTGCTCGAATCCCATCTTTGCCACTCTTACTGCAAAATTATGAGCAGGTCTGTTGTTGCCAGAAGATGTTGTCAAGGCTAATAGCCTGAAATAAAATGTTTGGACAAGCTGCTGAGACACAGGTCCATCCTTTTATTGAACGATCATTAGCCCGGTAGACACAGGGATCATCTGCCTCTTACTTCTGAGCAGCAGCACAGCATTTCTTCTGTTTTCAATACCTGTCCTGTGTATGAGGACGACCACACTGGGCAGAAGAACGTTTTACCCATCCTAGCCTGCTTAAAAAGAAAGTGCTGTTCACTTTAAAGTAATGGCCATGCAAGGTAATCTCTGGCACAAAAATGGCATCAACAGAACAGATGCAAAGAAGTAAAGCTGGTCACATAGGTATTGCAACCAGGGAAACTGCCGCACCCCCTAAAAGTGCAGTCTTACATTATATATCTTTAAAAAAAAAAGTTTTCCGCATCCCTGTTATAAAAATTGCTCCAATTCCCCTGGGTCATTATAGGCTTGCTGGCCTCTACCTTAAAGGGAAGGTACAATGATTAATATCCCCACCACATCTTATGAAGTTACCAGGCCCTGGTTAATCTGTGGTCTCCCTCAGTCTGTTAAGAATGATTTTTGACATCTGGAGCTGCCTCCAAAGCTTCGCACTTCCAACTGCTCCTGATCTCCGCTGAACAGGAACAAAACCCAGACCCACTCCGCTATTTACACTTCAATGTCTGCAGAGAGGCCAGGGAAGACACCATTTCTCCAGCCTACAATGGTGTTTCTAGTAGGAATTAACAAAAAAAAACCCCAAAAAAACGAACAGAACTTCAGCCACAGGCAAGATCTGTGCAAAACCGCGAGCCACGGTGATTTTTTGTTTTCCACTGAATGACAGCTCCCAGCATTCCCCGGAGGGCTCTGCTTTATTTCCCCAATGACTTCCTGCAAGTGGCGTGTACTGGAGCATTAAAAATAAGCCATCCAAAAAATAAATCTGGTAATTAGAGGCTGCAGAAAAAGGAGACACTGGGGGCCCTCTGTCCGCCTAATTCTGCTATCCTCTGGCATTTTGCTTGACTTTTAATAATGTGCACTCCCAACGTCCTCAGATGCCTGCTGATTCCTTGGTGGGGTTTTTTTTTTTTTTTGGAAGGGCGGAAAGCCACACAGAGCACAGACAGTCTACCTGCACGAAGCCCTTTAATGATTTTTGTAGGTTTTAAAAACAGAGCTCTTATGATACCTTAAGACAACCTGCATGGGAAAATCTAAAAGAAAGGAAGACAGGGGAATATCTTCCAGTGGCTATGTCTTGAGACACCATACAAACGGAAGACATTTCTCACCGTGGAAAACTGTATCGATTGTCCTCACCAACGTCATAACCTCAGAGACGATGGCTCTCACCAGCTGCCGATTTAGTCACAAATTATTATTATGAATGTCGCTTCTGTTACACCACATAGGAATTTCGATATGCGGTAAATAAATAAATAAATAAAATCATCCCCGGCCATAAACGATAAAGCTATTACTTTCCAAGAAGGAACCAGAAAACTTTAGAAAATCCACACCAGTCCGTCCGACAAAGCCAGTCAGCTCTGAATTTATCCAGCGAGTTGTTGGGGGGGGGGGGCGGGGGGTAGGTGGCAGGTGGTCTCAAGTTTCTCATCAACATCTTCATTAAAAGGAATTCCAGCAAGAACAATTCCGGTGTTGGTTTGGCTAGGTGTGAAATGAACAGAACGTTTTCGCAATATCATCTTTGTCAGCTCCTTCCCACGTGTATTAGATTCTGCCATAGGCATGTCAAGAATTGCACTGTGAAAAACGACAACATAACAGACAGATCTCCACAGCGACAGCCACCCACACAGAAAGCTTCCTCCCGGTTCCTTACACGAACGCTAAAATCTATAACTCAATTTATTTTCCCAGCTAAACATTCTGTGGAGCAGTCAGCTTAAGTAAAAAAACTGTGCATTTCAAAAAGCAAAATCTGAATAGACGTAATCAAATTAAAATGAAAACTGGGCGACAGGGCCTGTTTCTCTTCCTTCGGTCCTAACAGTAGCAACGTTCACGGCTCCTCACAGAGCAGAACGTACCACATTCCCTCTAAGCCTCAGTTCTGGTCCCAGTGCGATTTTATGGCAAAGTTCTCCAAAATCACTCCCCGAGATTGAAAACTAAAATGGTCTAATAACCCTGCCCCCCTCCCGAATAAGCGACGTCCACTCTAAGCTTGGCTGAACTCGATCTAGCAGTTCAAAGGTTATAAGGGCGGGACAAACCTATTTGATGCGCATAGTTTTGCCGAAAGAATGTAAATATAGTTTTTTTGTTTTCTTTTTTAATTCAAAAGTATGTGCAGAAGTATTTTATGATTGTGTGCATCTCTTTGGGCAATCTAGTCTGCATTTATAAATAAATAGATCCACCCCTGGGAATGCCTCTCCCATAGGAAAAAATAAAACATGTGACTGCAGTGTGCATAATTATACGCACATATTGGTTGCTCATTCTAATCTAAAGGGCCGCTTTTTGCGGGTAAAGCATTACTCTTCATGCAGAAGCCCCTTTGAAAATGACCCTTCTTGTGTTTATTTTAGTTTCTTTTGTTTACTGAACCAAAATAAAAAAAAAATTCAGAACCCTGCAAAACAGCAAAATTAACCCCCCCTCCCCCTCATGGCGCTCTTACCTTCTTGCTGGGGTCTGTGAAGTAGTTAGGGGAAAGATTACTCAGCAGTTACTCTTAGCCCACGGGATCCCAGGTTAAAAATGGCACTGGCCAGTGCTATTTTGTTGTATGACCGGGGTATCTTTACCAAATTTTTAACCAAAACTAGACAGTAAGGGGTAGATTTTTAAAAAATGCGCGTTCTCGTACTTTTGTTGGCGCACCAGTCGCAAACAAAAGTACGCTGGATTTTAGTAGCCGCGCGTATCTTCTAAAATCCAGAATCGGCGCGCGCAAGGCTGCCGATTTTGGGCAGCCGGCGCGTGCCGAGCCGCGCAGCCTGCCTCCGTTCCCTCCGAGGCCGCTCCGATTTCGGAGCGGCCTCGGAGGGAACTCTCTTTCGCCCTCCCCTCACCTTCCCCTTCCTTCCTCTACCTAACCCACCCCCCCCGGCCCTATCTAAACCCCCCCCCCTACCTTTGTCCACGGATTTACGCCTGCCGGGAGAAGTAAATCCACGCGTGCCGAGACGCGACCCGGGGGTGGTTCCGGAGGGCGCGGCCACGCTCCAGGACCTCCCCGGGCCGAAACCACGCCCCCGGCACCCCAGAGCCCCGGGACTTACGCGAGTCCCGGGGCTCTGCGTGCCGGCGTGTAAATCCGGGCGGATTTACGCAAGCAGGGCTTTTAAAATCCGCCCCTAAATTTTCAGTCGAAAATCAAAATCTAGTCTGGATAAAATTTGCCCTGCTATTTGTGTGATCGGCATTATCCAGGTAAAGTTAGCCAATCGGTGCTTAAAAAAAAAACAAAACAGTGTTAACCAGCTAAATTATAAACCCATCTCGAGAACAGCTCCAGAGCTACCGCTTGTCTGGCAAAATCTGACCAAGTTGCAATTATACATTGTAAAATTTAGCTGGTCAGAGATCTGTTTGTATTTTTGTTATTAGTACGTTTATCCATGGGCCTGAATAGGGCTGGTTATTGATGCTTGGTCTGACTAGGCACCTACAGTTGCGCCATGGCTGCTAAGGTTGTATGTTTGTTCTGTTTTATTTTATTTCATTGGGTTTACTTGTTTTATTGAATGATTATGGATGGAATATTGTAACCCACTGAGAACTGTGGATTAGCAGGCTATACATTTTTTTTTTTTTTTAATAAAATAAATTTGTTGCTATAGGATGTTGTCAAGGAATGTAGCACAGAAGAATTTAAAAGGGGTTTGGACAAGCTCCTGGAGGAAAAGTCCAGAAGCAATTATTAGACAGGCAGACTTGGGAAAAACCACTGCTTATCCCTGGGAGTGGGCAACCAGAAATGAATCTACATGGGGTTTATGACAAGGAACAATATGACTTTTTAGATGAGATTCAGTGTATTGTGGAGGATGAGAAGTCAGGCATTTTAGTCCAACGTAACATATCGTCTGCCTTCAATTCTATTTGTCATTTGATGTTAACAGTGAAGCTGAGTAAGCTTTTTTTTTTTTAAAATCAGTAGACAAGTCCTGGGTTGGTTTACATCATTTTTGGATAAACAAATGCACCAAGTTAAGCCAGAGACACAATTATGCTGATTGGTACTTAAACGCAAAAAGGTATGTCCGAGGGATCTGCTCTTTCAGCCATGCTTTTTAATATTTATATGCAACTCTTGGACAAATATATATAATCCTAAGGCATGACAAATAAGTTTCATGCAGACGATGTTCAATTTTTTCATTCCCAGTATCAAGCCTGGGGCTGTACCCGTGCAGCTGCTCATTGAGTATCTTAAGCAGATTCATGAGCGGTTGTCATGTAATGGCTTAATAATTAGCTGTGGTAAGACCACCATTTTGTGGATTGGTAGTTCTGCCTGCATCCCTTGCAAATATAAGCCTTGGTAACTTAATTCTAGATATTAAAGGTGAAGCTCATAATTTAGAGGTACTCATTGATCGTCAGCTTTCACTAAAAGCACAGATTAAAAAGGTTGCACAAGCTGCTTTTCATAAAAACTTCGTGTTATCCGGCCTCTGAAGAAGGATTTTGCTTTTGGAGGAATTTTGACTGGTCGTTCAAGCAACTGTATTGAGCCATTTGGACCATTATAACGCTGTATAATTTAAGTTTGGCTAAGTATTTATTTATTTATATATATTTTTTAATATTCTGCTTTCTGGCACTTCAAACTGAGCATTCAAAGCAAATTACACTTACTGCAGGTACGCCAATCAGTCTAGAAAGTGGCGGCTCGGCTGCTTTTTTGATCTTCCCTGGCATGCACCTGTACACATTTTTTAAAGAACGCCACTGCTTATCCATTGTGCAATGTGACCAACTTAGGAATTCTTTTCTTTTTATAGAGAGAATCGTCCTTTAGCAGCTAAACTTCACCGGTATATACCATCACCTTCTATTAGATCTTCATCACAGAAGATGTTACATATTCTATCCGTTGCAGATTCTCCTCTTCAGTCCAAGCCATCTAAGGGATTTTCATTCGTTGTTCCCACTATATGGAATTTTCAGTCTTTGGAAATATGGAATGGGAGGGTTGACCTGACATTTAAAAAGAGGGTGCAGGCTTTCAGTGAGGTATAGTAGGTAACTTGCTGCGGCAGACAGATATTGAAGTTTATTGTTTGTATTTTAATCTGTTGTGATTTTTATTGTTAGCCACGGAATATAAAGATGTATAAACAAATAGATAGGTAAATACTCTTTGGGATCTGCCGGGCACTTCCTAGACATCCAGATTGGTCACTGTTGGAAGGCAAGATGCCAGGCCCGATGGACCCTTCTTCGGCCCAGCAGGGCACTTCTTACATGAAAATTTTTATCCGGTAAAGGTTCAACTGGCTAACAGCAGAATTTGCATTTATAGCACGATTATTTATTTATTTAAAGAACAAGAGAATGAGGCAGTGTTTTACAACTGATGTGGTGCTTATGGGTCCCGCGTCAGTGGCACAGAGGAAAGTACCCGCACTGCTTAGTTACCCGGGTAAAACCATTCAAATGTTATTCTCATGTCAGCCATCACACTGATTGATCCTGGGTATTTCTTTTGAAAGGGAGGTGAACTCTGAAGAACTCCTGCCAACCCGTATTCCACACGCGCAAAGAATTTCTCATCTTGCAAAATTACCAGCCACCTGGGTGAACACCTCCATGTATCCGAGTGCTCGGCACCGTTCATTTCCAGTAACTCATCTGGCTTCACAAATAAGTCGTTCACAAAAGTGCATTCGACTGGCTGTATGAGCAAATGTCCAAAGCCCCAAAAAAAAAAAAAAAAAAATATCTGCACATATCGTTCTGTCCTGTGTATAGTGCATGCAAATCTACCTCATGCATATTCATTGCGGATATCCTGAAAACCAGGCCTGTTTGTGGCTCTCCAGGACCAGAGTTGGCCATCCCTGCTACGGAAACACAAGGAGATACAAGGATTGTGCATTTTTTTTTTTTTTTTAAATACCAGCAGAAAACTAAACTGGAAGATGTTAACCCTTTTGAAATCTTAAAAAAAGTCATTTCCCCTCACCCCGCCCCCGTATTCACAAGCATAGGAGACCAATTTTATTGCACATAACAGGAATCTGTTGAATCACTGCCAAAAACGTATGCTTGGAGGAGCCCACCAGATTCACGTGCAAGTACAAATAAGATGTGCATTACACAAGAAGAGAGCAAGCCCTAAAGAGTCTTATGGAAGAGTTTAGGTCCAGGAATCAGCCGAGCCCTACCTACCGTTAAAGGAGGGCTGCAGGCTCGACTCCCGGGAAGAACATGCCCATAACTCAGTTAAAACCCTGGAACGTGCTGTCCTTAGTCTTCTGCTCGCACAATTAAAAAGGAAGGAAAAGTGGATGATGTCAACTTTTAAGTGCTGGAACCGCACTGCAGCCCGTGCATTGATATGGGTTTTCTTTTTAAAAACACTCGATCTCTCATGCGTGACCACAGTCCCTTGCTCAATCACTTCTCTTTGGTGCCTACCCACAGGAATGGCTAAGATAAATAAGCCATTTCCCACTGCTGACACTCACACGCTGCTGTACGTGAACTCTGCTCGGGATTCTCTTAAGCAGAAAGTTCTTCTGGTCTGAATAATTAGATTTCCTTAAACTTGGAGACCACGAAAGCTGGAGTAAGACAAAAGTCTCAATTTCAACTGGGAGGGAACAGGGTGCACGGAACATGTTAAAAGCAAAGAAAAAAAAAAAAAAAGGAGAACTGTTAAATCAAAATGGTTACATACACAGCTTAAGCATTTACAAACATCTCATTCAAACAATCTGTGCCAGCATGAGAACATTTTTACTTTTTTTTTTTTTTATTCAATTCATTGCTTTTGTCTGGGACAAAAAAAAAATATTCTATCATCAACCGACCTCAGAGAATATACAGTTTCGTCTAGGAAGAAAGACCCTTTTTTTTTTTGTGATAGAAATACCAAGCCCAGAGTAATTTTTTCCAGTGTCTCCTCCCGTCACAGGTTTCCCCTCCCTCTTCCTTCTACCGGAGATTATCCATTCAGCTGATATTCAGAAATGTGCGGGTTGCGGAGCATTCAGAACCAAATCTAAATACCTGCTCTCCGCATACGTTGAAACCGTGGCCTGTACAAGCACAACTGCTGGAACTCAGAGAGCCCAAATTTTAAAGTGAACGCGGGAGATAGGAACCCGGGAAATAGGAACACCTCTATCAGTCTGAGGATCATCGACTTTTCAACACTGCACCCCGTCTACAATGAAAATAAAACATGCTAATCCTTTATGAATCTCAGACTGCAATTCGGGAGTAAGAGTTTTGAGTGAAGGATTTAGTAAAGCTTTGGGCAGAGAATATGAAAAAAAAAAAAAACAACACACACTAGTGAACAAGGAGGCCCTTGAGATCACTGTTTCTCCATGAAATGTCTTTGTACTGATCTGTGTTTCTTAATATGCAACACTTTACACAACTGCAATACTGGAGTGAATCTGGATTTCCAAAAATCACTTAATAGTTTTCATAGACGAAGGGGGGTGGGAGGAACCTGTGTGTTTTTGAAATAAAAAAGATAAACAAGTTGTGACTTTGTGATTGGATGATAGAGTATAACCTAAGTAATGATCTCATTCTCTTAAAATGCTGAACTAGGAGATCGGCTTTCAAACCGCTCAGGGGAAAAAAAAAAAAAAGTTAAATGAACTGGGTCAGTAACAGTTAAGCAAAATGCCAGTAAAATAGGAAGTGATGATGAAAGGTCAGGTGACAACACAATGACGTAAGGACAATTCTCAGGGTCTCCATAACTCAGCTCAAGTGATGAAGCCACCAAGTTGACGTTCGGATCTTGACAGCTAAAATTCAAACCCAAGCTATCCAGGACAGTCATCCTAAATCAAAAGTTCATCTCCTGTACCGAAAGACAATCAAAATCTTTCTGGCAGGCGTTCTGTTTAGCTTTAATGAAGGGTTTTTAGTAATAGAAGTAGTGGGCAGAGAGTATTTCTCCTGTAGTGGGGGATCCAGACAAGGGGCCTGTTTTGCTAAGCTTTAGTTTCCCCATTGACTGACACAGGAAAGGGGAAAAAGATTCAGTAAATTCTGCCCTATATTTAAAGGAGATGATGCCTGCTTTTTTTTTTTTTTTGTTTCCAAGCTAACGATAAGACCTTCAGTTTAAAAAATTCACCAATATATAATATTTTTTTTAAAACGAGGCACTTAATAGATTCCAGTCATGCTGAGACAGTGGGAGTTTGGCTTCTGATGTCACTGCAGGAACCGCATACTGGCAACTGCACCAGATAGCAAAACGTCTTCTACGGCTGTACCACATCAAAAATCGCATTTAAAAAAACCCCAAAATGATAGGACTTTCAGGAATATATAGAGGGTTGACCGTGGAAGTCAATAAATAAGGTGAATTTCAACTATTTTATTTCTACATCTAATTCACCTTATTCATCGATTCCCCTTGTACCACCATTTGCATAAAAAAAAAAATCTTCAAGCTGCAGTAGGACTCCGAAGCACATCGCCTCCCTACAATTCTCTCTGCTTTCAAATTCCATTAAATGCATTTTAAAATAAATTCTGAAGCAGCTCCCTATTAAGATCAATTAACAGTTGACAACAAGCAGAACCCCAGGCAAAGATCTGAAAAGCAGGAGAGAGAATAAAGAAGAAGAAAAAAAAAAAAAAAATCGAGCCATCTGCTTTGCTGTAATCTGAACAAGCCATTTAAACACATTAATTATTGATCCCTTCTTCTATACGGGGAAAGCTCCCCTCAAGTCTGTGTCATACTTCCAGAGCCTGAAATCTTACAGAGGATTGCTCAGAATCCATGACTGCTCAGATCCAAGGGTACTAGTGAGAGGAATCAATCCTCTCGCCTTCACCTTTTTAATGTTCCAGTGCTGCAAAGCTCATGATTCAGCTCCTATGTACTTAAAACAAATACACTGTTTTAAGGATAACAGAGGTCCCAAGATACACTGTGGGAGAAGTTTGATCTGAGATATATATATATAAAAATCCTCAAAGTCTGACTTTGTTATTTACAAGTATGGATCCTTTACAATTTTGCTTGATTTTCAGTTTTTCTTCATGTCTCTGAAGGACACCACCAATGGAAGCAATCTGCATTTTGCATTTACAGTATACGCTTGGTGTCAGCAAACCAGTTTGAAAACCCTGGGCCAGGAGCAGCAACGTGTCTGAGCCCTTCATTCCCATCTGCGTGAACTGGCACCTGTCTTGCAGGGTCCCCTTATCTTCCATTACTTCAAAAGCCCCCATTGTCCTTTGTCCATTTTTTGTGCTAAATCTAACAATTGCTTTCCAAAGTTTGCCCTTGACAATAAGTTTGAAACATGTGGACAATATTCTCCCTAAGCAGCGACAAAACATTTACAGAACTGAGTTTCGGTCCAGAATTACAGCCTTGTATGAGAAGATGTTATGGGGTCTACTTAGCAATATTCTTTCCAAGAGTAATTTTATAACAGTGCGGGCTGGGGAACAGTCTGCACATACCTTTTACATGCAGACATTACCCTACATTTTCAAAGCCAACTTATGCAAACAAGTTTTGTCTGGAAAATTCTCAAGGAAGCAAGCTGCGATGCGCACAAACCAACCTTCGGAAATTTACAGCTGCTCCACTGAAGGTGTAACTTGTACGGGTTAACTTAGGTCTGTGCTTTTGAAAATGCTAAAAATACTGCTCCCCCAACTCTGGCCCTCCCCGGAACGCTTCTCCCCATTTGGCATAAACGTATATGCAACATCGGGTTACACACATACTTTTACGCAAACTGAGCCCCGGGCAATTTTATAAGTGCCATTTACACACCACAAAACCATTTTACGTGCATAAGCTTATTTCGAAATTCAAGCCCTTATAAAAAAAAAAAATCTCTCTCTACATCTGCTGCCATTCTCTTTTAAACTCCGAAGCCTGTGCCTTACAAAAAAAAAAGAGAGACTGAGGCAGATAAGGGGCACGAAGATTGGCATTCACTTGCAGTCTTCAAACTGGTCCAGATATCCCTAATCAATAGGGGCGAGAGATCTGTATGCACGCTGCCTCCATCTCCTATGTATCGATTAGGGATATCCTGCAAACCGGGACTGGAATCGCATACACTGATGCACCCTGTCTAATTTCCTTCCTGTTCTGCTGCGGCAGAACCTGTTTGATCTTTGGCGTTGGCTAAACTTCCTCTCAACCCAAGGATCCTCTATGCCTACCCCAGGCTGCCCTAAATCAATTTACTATTATTGCTTCTCCTATCGCCACTGGGAGATTCCACTCACCTACCACCTTTTCTGTGAAGGAATATTTTCTGCTATTCCTTTGTCCTTTTCAGCCTCCAAACATGACCTCTTGCTCTTGAACTTTTACAGAATTATCTACGACGATGCGAGTGATTTTACCAAACATATTACCCAGGCTATTCCTTTACAAAAGGGCAAAATTCCCAATACTTTTGCAAAACCGGCACTCTTTACTCCTATCGAGATTGCAGGGGAAATCTTCTTTGCGTTGCTGGTTCGGTCATCCATCTCTCTTTTAAAATCTCAATAAAAAGAACAATGGGAAACTAAAAAAAAATAAATTAAAATTTACAAGTTATCCATGAACAAAACTGTGATGGACCTGGACATTTTGAGCAGGGAAGTCTGTTCATGAAGGCACTTCTCATTTGACAGTACCAATTACTACATAAACGGTTTGGGCACCATCAAGAAGTCAGAAGTTGTGGCTGCTAGACTCTTCCAACCAGAGAACTGAAATATCGCGTTCCAGTGAACAGAGCTGGGCACATCTGATCCTGACTGCAGGAATCACCGAGATGTGATGCCTTCCTGAATGGACTGGCTCATGAGTAATGAATTTTTCACATCCGTAACCAGTTCATATCACCCAGAGTAAAACACAAAAATTACCACCATTTGAGAGCTACCAAGTGGTCTACGTGAAATGAAGAAGGGGGATCAGTTCAGCTTCCAACAGCCAGATACCACATCTCGAAAACTACCAGCACAACTAATATTCCGCAGCACTTTTTCTAGAAGATGTACAATGTCCAAAGTTTGAATCCATACATGTAACGGGGGGGGGGGGCCTTCATGCCTGCCCTCCATGACAAAATTGGGGTACACGGTTTAGGCAGCGGGGAGAGTCACCAAACCGCAGTTGGAGCTGTATCTGTTCTATGAACGAATGAAGCAAGCTTCGGTTTCTGAGGCAAATGACCCATTGCCTAGTTTTGAGGCCCAGATACTGAAGACGTTCTCCCATTGTGCATCTACGGGAAAACGCTTACTATATGTGGCCCCTTGTACAGAATTACTGGAAAAGCCTGTACCACTTAGAGAAAAAGCAAAAAAGAGGTATTGGGATTTGACTGTACAACGTAAAACATCTTTTTGGAAAGATGAATCTGGCCTTTCTTTGCCGCCAAATCACTCTGACTAGCTATGTATCATCCCATGTCCACTTTGTAAATCTGGAACTATGAATTCAAATCAGAAATACTGAGCACCATGCATCCACCTCTTATTAGAGCTGACAATTTAAAACTAACAGGTGTACACAGTGGGCATAAGTTTTGTAACAGCCTGGTAAGAAAGTTGCAAATACTTGCAGAAGTTACATCGCTTTCTGAAGCTAACTTAAAGCACATATTTTTGCTTTGAAACTTATCCCAGCAAAATCCCTAACTCACAAATGTATCTGCAAATTTATGCGCAAGAAATTGTGGAAAATTTACATGCATCCTTTTGAAAATCTAAAAAAGTGTATGCTTAGGGACGATAACGTTTAAACAGGCACATGGGGGCTCACATGTGCGCGTGTTCGTCGGCCCGCGCCCAGGGACACGGCCATTTTCTAAGATACAAGCGTATTCTGGCATGTTATAAAATAGCCTGACCGCCTGCACGTGTGCGCAATTTTAAGTGGACGAGCCCAAATGCCGCTTCTACCATATAAAAGTGTGGGGGGAGAGGATTTTAAAGGCCACGCATGCAGACGCCATTACCAGTTTTCCCAGTTCGTCCATGTAAGAAATAGGACTTCCAAACCCCATTAGTTTCATAACCTCCCCGTTAGCCCAACCCTTAAAACCCCGCTGATCTAGTTATCTTTATTGTATACCTTACACGTCATCCATTGCAGAAGTAAAGTTCAGCGGCAGGGGACCCCCAACGCCATAATTTCAAGTTAAAATCCAGGAACGCCCATGCCCCGCCCCTTTTTTCGAACCTTGCATTTGTGCGTGTAGCGGCGAGGCCGCGTACATCCAGGCGGCTTTTAAAAAGCCACTCGGCGAACACTGGCCCTACTTGGGCGCGTATCTCCTGGTTTTGGCGCACACCGGGCTTTTTAAATTCACCTTTTAAACACCTCTCCAGCTCCATCCCCTGGAACGTTCCTGCTCAATCCAGGTAAACTTACACGCATGTGGGATTTACGTGTGTTAGGTTTCTCTGCATGCTGGGGGGCAGGCAATTTTATAACATGCCATTTCTGTGGGCAAAGCACCGTTCCACTGGCAGACATACCTTTGAAAATTGCTCTGCGTACAACCTATTGGAGACCGGTTTTGGTGCAAGAGCAAAGTCTCGCTCAACACAACAGTCCCGTAACAGAATAGTAGCAGAGAGGTCTAATTAGAGGATTCTGCTTGTAAACATAAATCCGGGACCCTGGGAAAAAATGTGTACAAATTCAAAATTGCACACACTCAGAACATGCTACATACCACCACTTAGTTATACAGTAGGGCTTGCACAGCCATGGATTTCAGTTTAACCTCAGGCTATTGGAAACGGAGCCTACTTGGAGGCTAGCTCAAGGGCAATAAGCAGGATGCAAGACCGATCAGCCCACGCAAGGATGCAACAGAAGCTTAACTGCACACCTTGCCGTTTAGTCCCTTGGTGGCATAACCTAGATGCATCAGTGGATATTGCGCAGAGAACCAAAAGATATCTGTGAAACTGAAAAAGTATCTACTATTCCAGTAGTATCCTAAGGGCCTGATTTTCAAAGCCATTTACATGCTATGAAACCTGGTTTTGATGCACGCGGATGGATGTTCTAAAATCGCCAGGGCTCAGTGCACGCGTGTCCATTTCACACAGATTTTTCACGCACTGGGACAGAGGCCATTCTGGGGGATTGGGGGAGGGGGGGGATCTTGTATGCCTACATTTGTATTATAAAAAGTTTATGCAGGCGTAATGTTGTCCAGGAGAGTTTGTGCCCTGTACAGGGCGCACAAGTTTGCTTTGAAAATGTGGGGCAAAAGCTGCGTATAACAAAAGTACATGCACACTTTTAACCCCTAGGCACACAGGTACAAAATTATCCTCTTAAAAAGCAGACAGGGCATATTTTATTGCACCAGTTTCCAAGAAGTATGGAACCTGTGCTGCTCCTCCAGAAACCACACGGTCCCATCATACCAATCTCTTTGTTTTTTGTTTTAAACTCTACAGAAAGACAAACAAGTTAAGCCAATTTGATTTTAAAGGTTATGAAAACGATAACATTCTGTTTGCATTGTTGAGACGGATCATTTTTAAATTGGCTTGTGGTGTTGACAGATTTTGAGAAATGTCCAAAGCGCCTGGTAACTGTCTCTAAAACTCCCCAGTACAGATGAAGTCATTGCTGACTATTCTTTGAAAGGTAATTTAAGATATCTTCCTTGAAGTTTCAGAGTGTTCCAAACAATTTAACTATGCACTGAAAAGAATCCGTATCTTTCTTCACACAAAGCAGTCGCCAATAGGACGGCCCCCAGGAGGGGGATGCAAATTTCCATCCCTGAAGTGGGATGGACAGGCCTGGTTTTCTGGATAACCAAATCATGCAAATCAGTCTGCTTGTTAGATCAAATGTCCGCAAATATATCTTATGCACATTCGTTGTAGAAACTGAGACTGGATCCCCTTGCAACACGGACAAGGCTGGAGTTCATCAACCCTTCCCTACTATCTATTACCAAGATGCATATTTTTTAAATTCTTTTTTCTTTTCAAAGCATTTTCTAGTGCATTTAATGGAAGGTAAAAAAAAAAAAAAAAAAAGTTTGACAGAACTGGGAAACAGATTCTCTGTTTACCCACGGAACAGGTATAGCACAGGCTGCAGCAGCGCGTAACATAGCCTGCCAGCACACAAGGTGCCCCCAAAATCTGCCTCATTCCTGCTGAGAAGGGACCATACTGACAGGAGAAATGTATTCACCCTCCCTGCTCTTTGGCTTCGCTAACCAAATGTAGAGCCACCTGGTACCAAGATATGAGGCTGTTTCTGTGTGATCTGCACACTTGGTCCCTGGAAACTGGACTAAGTCTATCTTATTTGATATAGTCATGAAGATGAAAGAAGACAACTTTTTTTCAGAAATGAAAGAGAACTGTTTTTTGTTTTTTTTTTGTCACCTACCCATTTTGCACTGGAATGGCAAAATTCACCAGCACTGTGCTGCAAAAAGCCACAGATGCACAGGTTTTAGTAAAGGCAACCCTCAGGTATCTGTGGCCCGTAACTGTCAGTATTTTACCCAAGTTTGTTTTTTTAAGTGAATGGACACCATTAAACGCCAGCTGCATGGCAAACGCCTGCCAGAACATGTCACATTCAATTTTTAATTCAGGCAATTTCAAAGTTACTTCTAAAAACATGTCCAGCACTAATGAAAAACTGGGCAAAAGAAATTGCCCATCGAGCGATTTATGGACTTATTTCAAGTTCATTCATGTTGACTTTGATCTGCAGCCCCAGTACGTAGCGCCCATGAACCGGGAAGCACAACCTATCAGGTGCAAAGGCTGTGGTTTGCCTTCATACAAAATGCAGCGGAAAGCCAAGTCAAAGACAAACAGGACCTGCCTCTCCTTCTCAGCAACGGGCAGGAAACAGCCAATACTCCGGCTGATGGAGGGGACGCAGGCAGCAGCAGCAGGAGGAGGCACATGCAAGCTAAACATCTGCCTGCGCCCGGCTGCATCCTGCTCTGCACCAGCATCGGTCGACAGATCCCCCCCCCCCCCCCCCCCCGATGAGGCATTTCGATGCCCAAGACTTCGAGGAACAAGGCACGGGCAGCCCGGAGCCACGTCTCCCCGCAACCCCCCCCCTTCTCACTGACCTTCCTTCAGACTTTTCTGGTTGTTGGCCTCAAGGAACTCCTTCTCTTTCAGCGCATCCAAAGCGCCGGCAGGCAAAATCTCGGGGAAGCCCGGCCCCTGCCGCTCCCGCTGCTGCTCGTCCTCCTCCTCCGGCGGCGGCTGCTGCTGCTTCTTTGAACTATCGATCATCGTGAAAGTCTTTCAAGAGCTGCAAAATCCAGCGGAAAAGGGGGAGAAAAAAACCCCCCAAAGAAAGAAGCCCCAAACCGGCAGGATCTGCACAGCGCGTTCCCCCGAAGGACACCGAGCCCGGGGGGGAAAAAAAAAAAATCAAATCAGGTCTCGGAGCGACCGAGAGCAGCCATCGCCTCCCGGGAGCAAGACTGAGCAGCTAAGCACGCCCGCCGGCCCAGGCTGGGAGAGGCTTCCGCCTGCCGGGCCCCGCCCCTTTCTCCTCGGGCGGCAGCGCTGACTCCTCCCCCCCCCCCGTGCCCTCTGCGTTTCGGAATGCGGCGCTCTCTCTCCGCGCACCTCTGAGTCAAGCGGTTAAAAATACACCCAGCGGCCCTCCCCGCTGATAAGCGGAGGGGACCGATCGGTGCTGCGCTCGCTCCGCCTCCGGCTCGGGAAACGCCTGACGTCAGCCCGATGAGCACATTGCGGGCTCCCAGCGGCTCAACAAAGGAGCACAACCTTGCCAGCAGCTGAATTAAAAAAAAAAAACACACAACAAATAAAAAAAACCCAAATACCCCAAACAAAACTTATTTGCAGGTCGGAAGCAGGTACCTGCAAACGAAATGGAAAGCCCAATCCAACTGGGCCACAACCGATAGTCCTGAGTGGTTGCAGCTTGTGCTGTCCGGGCACTGCTGCTGAATAAAATGGTTAAGATTTGGTTTATTTATACTTCCGCGCAGGTCTAGAAGGATTGACATGCATATATTTTAAATTTCTATTTCACCTTTGGTGAGTGGTCAGTCACTTCAACGGGGATGACAATTCAGACGTTGTAATTATTACAACTTTTTAAACCACTTCAGCTCCATCCATGAAAGTGACAGAGCAGATCCACTGAAAAACGATTGCGCCTTCCTAATGTAGGCAGGGCCAGACTTAGAGCAAATGGCACCTTGGGCAAAAAGCACTCACGCCCCCCCCCCCCCGATCCTTTCTTCGGCCCTGATGGGGGTGGGATGGGCTCCACCGCGGCCATCCCGTTTCTCTCTTCAGGCACAGCCGCCATGGCTACGCCCTTTATTTATTTATTTTAATATTCTGTGATGTAAACCCACGTGATATGTTTTGACATGAATGCCGGTATATAAAGTCAAATCAATCAATAAATAATATTCTTATATCCTTCAGAGCCATTGCCAGGCAATGTGCTGCCTATGCCCAAGTGAAAAGCTGTGCTCTCACCCACGACACCATGAGCAGGGAGACTCTTAAATGTTTGTACAGCAATGCTCATGGTCGGTGCAAGCAGAGTAGGGGCCCTAGGGAAACCTGACAGCCTTGTACCCCCCCACCCCATCACCCTCTCCTCACACACAATTAAAACTTATGCATTCATTATCAGATTTTACATGAAAAAGGGCATTCAGAGCAGGAGCCTGCTGCGGTAAAAAGATCGCTTATAATATGTATATTATATTTACATGCACTGCTGGGGGGCCAACCAGAAAACCCTGCAAAAAAGCAAGAGGCACTTGGAACCCATATGGTATTAGACCTACTGTAATGCATCTTGGGCATGGTTATGACCCTTAGAAAGCCACGAGAAAATAGAATTATAATACAACTTTCTATATCAAAACAACACTAACTGCCAGCAATCAAACAGAAACAACTCTACCTATGAAAATGAACACTGCAAATATTACACTCTCTCTTCCCCACATACATACACATATGCTATCGCTCACTCTCATACACACAGGCTCTCTTACTCTCACATACATACATGATCTCACTCTCATACACATGCTCTCATTCTCCCACATACACACAAATGCTCTCTCTACCACACACATACACACATGCTCTCTCACATACATGCACTCATACTCTCTCTCCCACATACATACACACACACTATCTCTTTCTACCACACACATACACATAGGCTCTCTCTCTCTCTCTCTCACTCCTTCCTTGAAGCAGCAACAGCCTCTTTCTTCAGGCCCCGAAGCCAAGGGAATGACTTCTGGCCATAGGGGCCAACCCAGCTCTGGCCTTGGACTCGTTCCGGAAGGACAGGACAGGGTGGGGCAGGGCACGTTCCTTCTCCTCTGAAGAAGCAGCACGGTCTCGCTGAAATCGACAGCGTGGTCAGTGGGGCCTTAGTAGGTGGAAAAGCAGCGCGGCCCCACCAGAATCAGCAGTGGGGCTGGCAGGGCTGTGCTGCTCTTCTGCTTATTAAAACCCCACTGACCACACTGTTCAACTCTGGCGGGGCTGTGCTGCACTCTCTCTTTCCGAGGCGTCACCGGCTGCACTGCTCTTGTCGGCGCATGGCGCCCTTTGGCAGCAGCACCTATGGCCGGGGCCCTCTTGGCCATAGGCACACGACGGCAGGATTGGATCTGCTGCGGCCATACTGTTCCTTGCTTCGGCCGCAGTGGGATGGGATCCGTCTCAGCCTCTGCTGGGCCTCTCTTTTGCCATCGCAGTACTCAGGGTGCTCTTCAACTGACGGCGCGCCCAGGGCGACGGCCCGGCTCGCCTACCACAAAAAAACCCAGTCCTGAACGGAGGGGACAAATCAATAACAACGCAAAACGTTTACACTCAACATGGAGACATAAAGGCCTTTTTCCCACTTGCCACACATCTTAGAATTTTGGGTGAAACAAAAGTCTAACGGGCACATGAAATCAGTGCTCAGCCATATGGAAATGCTCCCGCCTCTCAGGATGCAGTTAATATGCTCAAGGGAGGTTTGCGTGGAAGGGAATGTGTGTGAAACAGGGATGAAACTTGCTGATATAAGCTAGTCACAAGTCCCTTCCCTAACAAATAAGTTATGTACAAAAGGGTGTGTAAGAGAAAGCAGTGCTTGGTCAGCTGTAACCCAAGGTCTTAACCTTGGAAGCGACGCAAGGGTCATATTTTAATCTCTCTCTCTCTCACTGTGGCCTTGTCACGGGTCAGTGATGACGTAGGATTCACAATTCCACAACACACCTGTTTTTATAATTCCTGGTGAATAGCGCTACAGTTCCTATATTTGTCATTAATTCCGGGGGAGTAGCACTAGAGTGCCTTAAATTGCCCTTAATTCCGGAGAGACAGCACTCGTCTTGAATTTTCCCTTAGTTTATGGTCAGTTCATTAGAAATATTCCCAAACGACTCCCTCTAGGTCAAACTGTTTACATTCTTCTGATGGCCCAAGTACAACGCAAACATCAGCGAGCCCCTCGCCACGTAAGAGCAGCTTCTGGGGAGCACATGCTAAGGAGAGAAAACCCCCATCCAGCACAGGCAGTTCTTTCGCCACAAAGCAAATATTTACACAGCCCGAGAAAACCCTAACCACCTGCTGTTTAGCAACCAAGGAAAGAAAAACTAGCACGTCCATAAAGCTTGGCGACTCATGGGACCTACAATGCAGGGTCAGTTGGGTAAGCATCTAATGGAATTGCAGCCAGCACTGGACTACTTGTTCCTTATTCCAACAAGAGAAGATCCAGGGGATGGAATTCTGTAATAATCAGCACTAGAAGGTGCAGCACAAACATGATTTTTAAAAACAGAGTAAAGGATATTTTTCATTCAAATTTAAAACAAAATGCAACAAATTCTTGTTTCAACAAAGCATTTTCTGGGGATTTTGCTCTACCTGCCAACCATGACAAATCATTTCACAGCAATAAAAATAAAATAAAGGAAAATTACTTTATAACGTGAAAATACGGGTACAGTCCTCAGACCTGTTTTCTATGAACACTGCATTAACAGCGGCCCAGGCAGGATAGGGGAATTCCAACAGTGACGCCGAGGGGGCGGGAAATTTCGTGTGCATGTATCCTAGGTCCTGAAGGAAGCCAGGGCCTCTGGACCCTACCCAGGGGACTGTCACGGCGATGGTTGATATACAGAACGTGTATGCTGGGTGCGGGAGTGGAAAAAAAAAAAACCTGCCTAATTGCTAAAGTCTACAGCATTAGCTGGAGCAGGTTCCAATTCGGCCCGAGACCCCCAAAAAAAATGGAGCAGGTAAAAACTGTCAGGCTGCCACAATAAGAATGCAATCACCGACATAGATGACAATTTGTCTTTTACCGGGGAATAAGCTTTGCAGGCATTAAGAGACGTATTGATCAACCAGCTGCGTTTTAGTTTTGCGGCGATATGTGCCACTGCAGCTGGTGCAAAGGCTTGGAAAAATCAGCTGGTGGCACTGGGCGGAGCTTAAATACCGAAGACACATCTACGTCTGTGGCACTGGAGCCGTGGCTCCAGAATGATACAGGGCCTTCAAGATAATAATGTGTTTTATCTGCTCGATGATGTGAAGAGATGAATCTTGCAGGATGATTTACATAAACATAAACTAAAGGCAGTGCAAGGTGACGCATAGATGATGCCCTTCAGAAAGGATGTGGGAAAACGAGTACAAATTGCACTACATCCATGATAGACTTGTTCATGCCTGCCCTCAGGGAAATGCGATGCTGTACAGTCTGGATTTTGCAAGAGAAATTGGCTGGAAACAAGAAAGAATGACACGAGACCAATTACAGCAGTCATAATTACATTGTCTTAAATGTGAACTTTACTTTCTTCTCGGAGTACAGATCTGCTAACTAGCTGTTGCACTGGATCTGCAGGACAGAAAAGATAATTTCATTTTTTCTAGAAAGCAAGGGTTGTTTTTTTTTTTTGGTTTTTTTTAAATTAAATTATCTTTAAACATTAAACACCAAATAGGAATCTTTACTTTACCCCTCATGACCTTTCCTATCTTACCCTGAGATAGCAAAGATTTTATTTTAGGGAAGACGTCAACCTTTAGATTGCAAAATAGTAATTTATAAATGATAAGAAGACTAAATTCAAGAAGGTAACAGACAATATCAAACTATTCCAATTCTGCAGGGCAAGCCTGGTGGCTCAGTGAGTTCGCCATGCCAAAGACCAGGGTTTGATTCCTGAGCTTGGTCAAGCTCTGGAAGGGAGAGGAGAGTTTCGGTCATCGCATGACTACGGCACCCAGAGGCCAGGCTCAAGGCGCACAGGTGCCAGAAGGCACTGCGGTTCATAGCCCTGGGCCAGAGATTGTTGTTAATGGCTAGGCCAGAACACATCATACAAAGTTAAAAAAAAAAAAAAAAAGTCCTGGATAGGTGCAAATGAAGGTTCACGGCACTGAGCCAGCAGAGGCCGGTTCTGATTGAGTTGGAAGGTCCAAAGAAGCTAGACCCCCCCCTCCACCACCCCTTACCAAGGATGAAGGAGGGAGCAACCCCTCTCCAAACCCGTGCCCACCGGAAGTGACCTTGAGAGTGGTGGCATTAATTCCCCCTGCCCCTTCCCCCCTCTCCCCCCCAAGGATGGACCTGCCTCTCAACCTTATTCTACCCCAACACAACCAAATCCCTCAGCCCCCACTTTCAATCCCCCCCCCCCCCCCACACCCACATCTCTGTGCCCTCAGCTTGATGCCTACTTTCCATGACCCGGCCAGCAGGAGTGCGGGGGCGGGGGTCCGGCATTTCTAATTTTGCTCGTGTCGGCTCCTCTCCCTCCCACTAATCTGACAGGAGCTGGACCTGCCGGCCCTTCCTGCTGGCCGTGCTGGGGGAGACCGGCGCTGCCTCTCACTCCCTTGGTTCCAGTGCAAGGGAGGAAAAGGGCAGCTATAAAAAAAAAAAAGGAGCAAATGATGGGGAAAATGCAGATATTATCGCTGTTTATTTGAATGGTGCTGAAGCTGAATATGGAATGCTTATTCTTGATGCTGTGTTCAATATTTGCTTTTTTTTTTTCCTATATCTTTTTCCTGAATAAATATTATATATATATATATATCCTCCAGGTTTAAACTCCAACCCGCTATCTCACAGTGGACTGGGGAGAGCAACAAGGCAAATTCCTCCACAACCAAGAGGAAACTAACTACTAACCTCCACCAATCTTTGTTAACCTCTCAGAGACGAATTTAATTGACCTCCCTCTCCCTGGTGGAACTCCCGAAGAAGCTTAGGCATCGGTGTGTGCGTGCATATCTACCCACCTATCCATAAATATAGATATTGCACACACAGATTGTAAACTGATGCACAGAGTGCATGCTTTTGCAATCAGAGGCTGGGCTGAGGTTGGCGGGGGGATGATCTCATACCTAACCTAAGAGAGCACATTCCTAAGTTCTTGCATCATAATTATTTCATCAAACTCTATAGCGGATTCAACAAAGAAAACATCTGTTACAGTCCACTTTAATGTGTTCCTGATTAGTTCTTTTTTTTTTTTTTTTTTTCAAGTTGTTTGCATTTCCTTTCCTACTCAACAATTTGCCCCTAGAAAAAGGACCCTATTTATAGCACACGTCAAACGTTTTAACAGAACAACATAAAATAAAGCAACTGTTCCACATGTTTACAAGTATGCCACTAACAGTATATCAGGTGTCTAACAAATTGCTTTATTAAAAAGAAAATAATAAAGGGGGAATGTACATCATTGCATTTACAGCTCAAACCTGGCATTAACTTACAAATTAAATTACACGGACTTGGGGTTTTCTGTCCAGTGCAGTAGCTCCCAAAGTTTTTATTATGGCATATACGTATCTGTCCTCTTTTCTTAATTCCGTATTGAGGTTTTAGCTCATTTTATGATTGTCTACATTGCAAAATTTTTAATTATGTATGTTTTATCTTTGTAAACCACTTAGCCGGACAGGTCTCTGCCCAATTTTGCGGTATATCAATCTTTTAGATAAATATAATAAATTCCTAAAGTTTCACTGTTGTGGATGTGGAGATTTCATCTTAGTAAAATGTATTTATTGTAATGCAGAAAGGCGGTATATTAACAGGGCTGGTGCAACCCAGTGTGCTAGCCGTGCTCTTGCACAGAGCTGTGTGTGTGGGGGGGGGGGGGGGGGGCAAAATTGCTCAGCTGAGCCACCGAGGAGTTCCTCACTACAGGGGCAGTAGACAATGTCTTCTTTTCGCTTCCCCCTCCCAGCAGGAGGTTTGGGCCTCCCGCCTGGCAGGAGCAGTGAGTGGTGCTTTATGACGCTAAAGCAGTAATTTGGTTATGAGTCTGACAGTTGCTTAGTTTTGAGTGTAAACCTTACTACCTTTAACATGAGGCTTGGGGGTAACCTGCACGGAATGGGAGTTTTACTACCTTAAGAAGCTCGCTGGGCAGACTGGATGGACCGTTTGGTCCTTTTCTGCCGTCATTACTATGTTGTGTTAAACAGTGCCATCTTCCTGTGAATGGGGGGCCCAGACTCGAGTATGAGCCACGAGATCCACAGCATTGAACCCGCACCCAGGAAGTTGACACACTATGGTGTGGGAGAGAAAGGAGAAGGCAGTCCCGCATTAAGGATGGGACAGTGAGAAGGCAGCAAGGCATGGAGAGGAGAAGAGTGCTGGGGTGGGTGAAGGCATGGAGAGGGGGAGAGTGCTGGGGTGGTTGGAGAAGACACGGAGAAGGGAAGCGTGCTGGGGGGGGGGTGTGGGAAGAGGCATGGAAAGAGAGAGGGGAGAGTGCCTTGGGGGGGTGGTGTGTGGAGGGAAGTATGGAAGGGGTCAGGTCTGTGAAGGGGAGAGAGAAACTTTGCCGCCTTGCCCAACCTCCCCCCACCCAGTTAATCTACGTCCATCTCAGGGGGATGAAGACTCGCAGGTTCCCAGGTATGGGCATCAGACTGGGTGGGGGAGGGCAGCGAAACAGGTAAGCGCTGGCCCTGTCCTTGAAGAGAATGGAATACACTGCAAAGCAAAGCGTGGTCGCAGGACATCCGAGGGTCCTCCATGGGCTACGAGAGGATGTCAGCTCCATCCTGGAAGAGGGTCTCATCCATCCGATGCTGAGGAGGAGGTATCTGCTGAGCCTGGACGAGGGATGGCTCTGCACCTCCCACCGGAGCAGAGGCTCTGATCGATCGGAGCAGGAGTGGCAGGCTCTGCGCCACCGAGAAGAGCAGGAGTGGCAGGCTCTGCGCCACTGATCAGTGCCGGAGCGGGGAGGGGGGGGGGGGGGGGGCAGACCGACTCCGTGCTACCGATCAGAGCAAAAGCGGGGAACAGCAGGAGCCAGGGAGAAACCAAAGGGGTCCGGGCAATTTCGTTAGATGCCAAAGGGGATCTCTTGGAGGACAAAATATTTGGGAAGCAGTGCTTTGGTGTCTAGCATGGTGCACCTGTCCATGCCTCCCGGGGGTAGTGGAGGGTGTGACTGGCGGTCTCTGGGAGAGCAGCAGAAGGAAGGTTGCGTGGTAGGGAAGCCTGCACAAAATCCAAGCGGAATCTCTGCTACGTATCCCAGACCAGGCACCGAAATTTAGGTTTCTAAGTTAAGCAGCCAGAGCCTGAAAGGGCGACGAGTGCCTATATTTACTCCCCCGTGCCTAAATTTAGGAGCCTTGCGAATTTAGGGCCTAAATTTAGAAACGCAGTGTTCCAGACCTCGTGGTCTTTTGACTGCTTGCAGGAGATGTGCTAAAAATAATAATAAATAAATATTGCAGGTTTTTGGTTTTTTTTTTTTAAATGTTAAAAGCCTAAAATAAAATTTGGCAGATGAAGAAGGTTGTGAAAGAAGCACGGCTTTCCAATCGGGCAGCTCAGTTCAGAATTTTTCCCCACCGAGGAGCTCACTACCAGGGCCTTTCCTGTTTCTCTTCCCTCGCTGCGCTTCCGGCGCGAAGGCCGAGCGCCCTGTCCTGTGATTTACCTTAAAGCGATTCTGCCGGGTCCGGACAAAGAACGATCCGACGGTTTCCCATGCAAAAAAAAAAAAAAAAAAGAGTTTTTGGAGACAAGGCATCAAATTCCCAAGGCATCCATCCCCCCCCTTCCCCCAGCAACCGGGGTGCGATGAACCACCCAGCAGTTCAAACAGGTCAGAAAAGTGCAGCTCGTGTTCCCGGCGGCGAAGAACGGACGGCTCTCGGGCGTCGGTGGCGGGCCGCGGCCGTCTGGTGTTTCCTCGCGGCACGGGCTGCTGCTCTGCGTCCAGAAGGACAAACCGATCGGGATGCGAGGGGAGAAGTAAAAATAAAATACAGGTCAGGAGGGAAAGCAAAAAAAAAAACCCCCAAAAAAACCAAATGTTACTGTAATTCACTCCTGTGAAGTTTTTATGCAGCCTTGCTAACGCTGAACGAGTAATAAAAAACCACATGGACTTTAGTAGCAGGAAAATTATTTTGCCTGCTTTCAAACAAAATGTTCAGAGGTTGGTTTACAATTGCAAAGCAGTATTGTCACGAGCAGAAAGAAAAAAAAAAATCCGCAAGTAAACGCCGAATAACGGTTCGCTGCCAGCGAGTTTTCCGTCTCAGCCACCGCCATCCGGTGCACCGCCAAGGTGAAAGCAGGAGCGCTAGTGGAGTTTTTGCACGAGGTAATTCAATGTATCCCTTAAAACAGAAACCCCCTGGTATTCATTTAAGCCTTGATTCACTTTTTACAAACTGCTCTTCCGTAAAAATTGCTCGGCGCGAAGAACAACAAAATAGTTCGTCACGAGCACAGATTTTGTGCGATTCTTGCTGAAACCAAGGCTGTAGCAAAATCGGTAAATACTAAAGCCCAGGACGTGCAGATGGCAGCTTTCCACAAATAAATAGGAGAGAGGCCGCTAAGATACGGCGCCACAGGTAAAGGCTGAGGCCAGGGCCAAAAGCAGCTTAAGTGCACCAGCACAGTCGCGTTTCTATTTAGAATTTTGACATCGAGATAATGAACTGGAGGCAAAAGGAGCAGAAGAAGTATCTACGTGCGTTTCTGGACCTTTAAACCCTTCTACGACCTGCTGGCAAGAGATCTCACTCTACGCCTCAGGACAGAGCGTGCACCGGCAGGCAATGCCACTGCAGGGACAGAAGGATGCATGGGTGGCTACTGGATATTTGTCTTGGACCCAGACAGATGGGACAGGCTCGAAACAAGTGCCTTTCCTTGCTACCTGTTCTTAAGGTCGAACATTTGCTTTATCCTTCTTTTTAATGCTACTTTCCAATGCTAACTGCAAAAGAAAATACTTTTTAAAAAAATTTTTCACTGGTGGATGAGGCGTGGCCTGGTGGTTAGAGCAATGGGCTGGGATCTAGGATTCAGATCCTGATTCTCCCACTGCCATTCCCTGTGAGCTTGGGCAAGTCACTTGGTCTCCCCCATTGCCTCAGATGGTAAGCTCTTTGGGGAATGGACTTATTGTACCCGAGTACTTATCACAATTGCATAGCACTTGATACGTCCAGTAGCATTATGAAAAAAGATAAATATTATTATTACTCTTCAAAGCACAGACAATATAGAGTAAGTTAGCCGTAGGGGAAAGGCCCTCATCCCAATAAATGTTAGGAAGGAAAGATTATTATTATTATTTTTGTAACAAAACAAACAGGTTTTCTCTGTGGAATAAGAAAGGGAGTCCCCCACCTCCCCAGTTTAGTATTGGTTGTTTCCACTACAAATCATAGGGAATTTCTTTTCGGTGAGCTCCCCGCCTGCCTCGCTATAAAAAAATCACATGTTTGAAAGAGCTTTGATTTGCAGGCCCCAGGCACACTTCCTGTCTGATGGAAAACAGCAGCCTCTGGTCTTTGAGGAAATTCAGGGAACTTCCACTTGCGCTATTTAAATGACTTGCTCTCTGGGATACACGAATGCGCTGCGGGATCTGCTTCTGCGGTGGCTCGTTTACAGGAAGCCTCTCTCACGGCACCAAGTCAGGGCTTGATCTGGAGAGAAAAAGGAGTGGAACGGGACCAGGACCTGGTGTGAACTCTCTCCCTCCCTGCATTTAGTATTGGATGTTAAAAGACCCGGAGGCATTAGCAATGCAGCAAACCACATGGTTAAACTGAGGAGGACCATCCATGGAACGAGAAACCGAGAAAAGCATTTTCAGCAATAAAAACGAAAGAATACCAAAACAAAAATTAAAAAAACAAAACAAAACAAAAAAAAACAACCCTTCAGCATCAAAAGCAAAATATTTTCTCTAAGCATCCGTAATGGCTGCTGTCTTTGGCATGGATCAGTAAATCAAGTGCCCTGCATAGCTTCTCTCTGATCATGTCTACCACGCTAATCTCTTTCCAACCAGCACATAATAAAAGTAACACACACATAAATCAGGCTGAAGAGATGGAGGCTGTTTGGAAGTTTACTAAATGGAGTGACCCCGCTGGAATTCCTTCAAGTAGCCTGTGAAAATGTCAGAATATGGTCCATTTCAGAGGTCACGGTCCCCGGGGAGCGCTGAGTTTTGGCTTTCATGCCTTTTCACATGCTTTCCTATTTGAAAATTGCTCCTTGTAGACACTGACGGATGCCCGGAGAATGCGAGGATTGTGGGAACGGGCAGCACCAGCCAGAAAAAAGTCAGACATCATGGGAAATCAGCACCAACCCACTTTGTCATCTGAGTTCTAGCAGATGATAAGATATCGGCCAAAATGTTTCCAGAGGAGGAAAACTGGGATCACACACACATACGTCAGGGCATTTATTTTTCTTCCTGGTGCTTTATTTTATTTTTTTTATCACGTTACTGCAAGTTGGTGTCAAGGTTCAGTCAGGATCAAGGGCAGAATTTACAGAGCGGCAGGCCTGTGCCCCTCCCGTGCCTCCCTGTAGAAGCGAACGGAGAGGCTTCCCTTTCAGAACTCTGCCAGCCGGGGATGCACAGAAGCGTCCTTTGTGATAGTTAAAAAAAAAAAGACCTCACCTGTATTAAGCTCACATATAAACCTAATTCATTCCAGTTCCTGGGAAAAAAAAAGTCATCGCCAGAAGAAACGTGTAGCAGCCGCGTTAGGTTAGTGGCGTTTACCACACGAGTTGCACCTTGAGGTTGCCCGTGCGTGCAAGCGCACGTTCTGTTTCAGGCATTCACATGTAGCGCGTGTGGGGTAGATCAACAAACTAGACAAGGACTGTTTCTTTGGAAGCAATACATCTATGAATGTTTGAAGGAGGACATCTGTTAGGTAACCAAACGCAAAGGGGCAAAGGCGGGATTGATGGCTGTTTACATTAAAAGGGGAAATGAGCATTAATACAGTTGGTTGAGCTGTGTTTGGTGCATTGAACATCTATGTGACATTTTGTTTCGTAAAGCATTTACCTGAACATGTGCTAAAGAAACTATTTTTAAAAATGCCCGAAGGGTGTGTGTTACAGGCCCACTAACTATTACATCTGAGGATTTAACAAATTCTAGCACACCTGTTGGTGCAGTTTATTAGCGGAGAGGACGCTGAAAGCTCAGGCTGTAAAAAAAATCCCAAAGGGAATGTTAGACTCCAGCTTGCCCCTAGCAAAACGACACATTCGAGGCCTCTGAACATGTCTGTGAATGGTTTTAGCTGCACATTCCACATCATTTACCACTGACAACTGGAATGGATGGATGCAACTGATGCATCCTCAGTCTAGACTTACAGCCAGGGGCTTGCAGCCGGCCTAGGACTTGGCTTGTGAAGTGGTTTCTAGTTGCGGATTTCACCCATACTCCTTGCAATGTATAGATTTTATTCCCACCTTGCTCCTTCTGCCATAGGGCATGACAGCCAGGCACAGGCCCCGGCTGGGAAACAAGCGAGAAGCTTGAAACGAACGGGGGGGGACGGGGGACATTAGATGCGGTTCAAAGAAACACACCCAGGCCCCTCCGAGCCGTGCAACTGCTCCTCCCAGCGCCCTATCACTTCTGGCACACATCAGATCCTCGAGGAGAGGAGCCACGGCAGCAGTGTGGTCATACTTCCAAATTCAGCATGCAAAGGATAACCGGGATCTGAAAGAGTCACCCGGCTGGTCAGAAGGAACCAGATGAAAAGAAAGGATACTTTTCCGTAGGATTTAGCTGGCTGGATATGCCAGGCGGAAGATTTTAGCCACAAATCGGGGGGGGGGGGGGGGATGACACAGTACCAGCGGCCTTTACAGTGTTAAAAAATAGGGGCTCCCTGGGGTGTGCTTTGGTTAGCAACACTGAATTTTTAAATCTCCGAGGGTTCCCGGCCCGCCTCCCAGCCCCCTTCCTAATCGAGCAGAAACAGCAGTGGCGAAGGACCATGGGGTGCTCTTGTACCCTTCGGAAACATAAGCAGTTTCCCTTTTAAAATTCGCTAACACCCCGCTACAAAAGTAACTGAGCACCTTGCCGTTAGGTAACTTAGCGAAAAGTATCCCCAAAAAAATCAGCTTCTCTATGCCAAGGGTTTCCCCTTCTCCGTGAGGCTAGCGCATACTCTCTCTGTTTTTTGGCCTCCAAAGCCGGTGATGAGGAGGCTGATGTACCGAAGCAAAGCACAATTTAGCGTGCTACGACCGCCAGCAGCGCCCGTCTTCATGTTAATGCGCACCTTTAGTGATTTCAGTGCACGCCATTTTTTTTTTTTATTAGCGAATCTGGCCGCGCTACCTATTGTGTGATGCAGAATAGATAATGAGCTGAATTATGCAAAGCAGCTCATTACCTATGCCCGGCCTAGCTAAAAAACTGGGCGCAGAAAGGCACAAATTGGCATTTTCATCCAAACATCATGGAGGTGAAATGAAGCTGCTTTCGCCTCAAAGTCTGTGATTTTATGCAAACCTTAATGCAAAAAACGTTTATTTGCAAGCGATTTGTGTCCCAGTAACGCAAGAAAAGAATCTCACAATACCAACCCATTCCGACGGACCAATCTGTGTGTGTGGGGGGGGGGGGGTTAGTATACTCACTTCTAGGAGAGGGAGAAAGGGAAAACGTAAAGCAAAAAAATAAACGAGAAAATGTGTATGCGCTGATTTTCTTTGGTCAGTTATTACATCAGCATGCAGACAAGGGGGGGGGGGGGTATCACTGTGACGATGCGTAGCCTTTCAAAGGGAAACCAAATTCTGAGGTCCGGTTTGATGGCTCAGGGGACAGGGCAGGGGGAGGGGGGGGGGGCGGGAACGCAGGTTGGAGTCCCAAGCCTGCCTCCTGCTTCTTCGGTCTGCAGGGGTTGTGGGGGAGGGGGAGATCCTGCCAAGGTGCTCCCCTCAAACATCTGCGTGACACCACCAGCTAAGATCACCAAAGAACGTCAGCTGTTAATCTCTGGCCCCCAAGGTCGGATTTAGGCATGCGCAAGATAGGCACATGCCTGGGGTACCAAATTACGAAGGCACCCAAAGGCTGGGGGCCCCCCCTCCCCCCCCCCCCCCGCTGCTCTTCGATTGCCAGGAGCGGAACCCTCCCCCCCCCCCCCCCAATCCCCAGTCCCCTGCCCATGGGGGCGATAATCTTAAACCTGGCTCTGTTGGGCCCCTGGCTATTTCCAAGTCGATTGGGTTTATTTATTCAGGATCCTCTACAACACGCCTTCTCGCCGTTAGCCCTCAGGGCGTGGTGCATCAGAATCTGGATCGCATGGTGCGCGTTCCTGCCAAAATACATCACTGATGCATCCATCACCTCCCAAAAGTAACGAACGCAGATTAACCTATTCCACTCAACGTTCAGAGACATTTTAAAAAAAATTCAACAGTAAGCATGTACAGCCTTTCCCTGCCCCCACCGCCGACTGCACCTACGGTTAAAAACGTTTATAAAAATCTGGGTTTCATGCAAACTTCTACATGCAAAAGCTCCAGGTTTATTTCAGAGTGGGATTTACGAGCATAAACAAGGTTTCATGTACACGAAGTGCTTTGAAAAGCAAACCCCCCCCACAAAGATTCAGCAAATCAGTGCCTGGGATATGAGAAGAGGAAAGAACACCACGAGCTCATGACTTAGTTTTAAAACTGTGCAACTTTTGCGGCAAAGGATGGTTAATACATCTTTAGCATATTAGCCTCCCAAACTTGTATTCCTTTTAACAAATAAGCTCTACTGCAAACAAAATAAGGGTATGAGTCATCAAGTGTAATGGGACTGTCAAGGTTTTTCAGTCAGTAGGCGCAGGAAGACATAAAAGCCTTCTGTTCTGTGCACAATAACTTCAGCACAAGGACCGCATTATAGCATAGTTCGCAGAAACCTGCAAAATGCAGATAGCTGAACAACTTGCAAACTGCGGGCAGCACCTAGCTAGGCCTGTCCCTGACAGGCGGCAACAATGCACGTACAATAGGTAAGCCTTGCAAGCCAGCTTATTCATAAGCATGTGAAGAAGTTATGGCTGTAAACTCCAGGCCTTAGTAACATAACAAAGCACCTTTCTCAGCATCCTTGAGGCTAAATAAAAGCTTCCTTTGTTTTCTCTCTGGTCCCTCCCCTCCTACCTACATCCTGCCCTGGACAAGCTGTCGGCTGATTCCCGGGGACGGTGGAACTATCTATAAATCCAGGTAGGAGGAACACAAGACATTCCCCAGGGAGCTCCTGCTGTCACATTCAAGGGGGGAGGGGGATGGGAAACTAAAAGACAAACCAGGCCGAGGACCCGGTGCAGTGAAGGCAGCAGCTAAAGCAAGAGATAAGGAGTTTTGGGGGAGGGGAACCTGCCAACTCAATTCAACCAAACCTTTTCTGGCAGGCGTGAATAACTTGGGCACGAGAGACAGAGGTGCTCATTTTAAACAATATTTATGGGTGCGATTTGTTTGAATTTATGTATTACGTATGCACTTGTGCGATCCGCCCCGGGCAAAATGTTAATTTGGAAGTGGCAGGATGTGAGAGTTTTAACTAAATAAATAAAGGCGGCGCCGTTTCGCATCTTGTCATCTTATTAGCACATTTGTGTTAGCACCGGTATTGCGCGCTTAGCTTGCGCACACTAAGCGCGCTGTCAGAGCGTGTAAACTAGCATGCGCACATTAGCGGCCCTTTATATGCACACGAACACTTCTGATAGTGTTAACGCACCTTAGTACATTAATCCCACCTTCAGGGGTGAAAAGAATATGTGGAAAACATAGGCAGCAGCCAAAATATATCGAAGCCTGGGGAAATGTGAGGTTTTTTTTCCTTATACTTCACTCTACTTTCATATCCCTTTCTTACTTTTGTATTTACCGCTTCTGTATTTTCCTTGTAGTTTATTCTATTTTCTTGTTGTTGTTTTTTTTTATTTGCTTTTTATTTTGTGGGGCTTTTTTTTGGGGGGGGGGGGGGGGAGGAAGGTTGCTTTACACTTCCCTTTCGCCGATCACTTTCTCTTCCTGTCCTCCCAGCTTCGTCCTCCCTGTTCCTTTCATTTTTTTTTTTTGGCCCATGTCCTCCGCATCAAAATTCCTGCTGCCCTTTCCACATAACCTCGCCTTCCAATCCCCACTGGGCTGCGGAGGCACCTCCTGCTTTCTCCGGGTCCACAACTGCACCTCTTGCTCTCTCTGGGTCTAGGGTCTAGTGGCTGACACACCCTGCCAGGCCGCAGCTGCGCCTCCACTGGGCTGCAGCGCCGATTCCTGCTCTCAGTGGGCCCCGGTGGCTGACACTCCACCTGGTGGCAGCTCCGCCGCCTGCTCTCCGGCCGCCGAGCCTCTGTCAGACCCGCCACAGGCACCAGGATTAAAAATGCAATCTCTTGGGTGACCAGAAATTTCCTGCCCTTGTTTACAGCATCAGTTCTAACTTCTGAACTGGACCCGTTTACTACAGGTTGTGTTTGCACAGATGGAACTGTAAGATAACTCTGCAGACGACAGATCGCAGAGCAGGCTGAATGCCTGCACACGAAGTCTCTTTGGCTCTGGGGTATTTTCCAGGCGTAGAGACTCCAGGATGATTTGAAGGATCTCAACAATGCCCGCGCCTCTTCTCATCAGGATTTTCAAAAAGAGATCGATTTTTCTGTAGATGGAAGAGGCAGAGCAGCACATCCTGTTTGCTAATAGGATACCCAAGACTGATCTAAAACTGCAAATGTATCCAATACGTGCTTTGTGGGAGTATTACCCTGAAACCACGATTTAAAACCTCAAAGCTGGACTCAAAATTAATTTCCAAGGGTAATATACTGTTTTAGTTTTGACCGCAGTTAAATGACACCTTTTGAAAAATTTGCCTAGCAGCATTAGTTAGTTTGAAAGAGTAATCGCATCTGAAGCTTTCTACTACTTTGCATCACAATTACAAGAACAATTTTGTCTAATAACAGCAAGAAATATATAGTTACAAAATAGGTTTTTTTTGTTTTTTTTTGGTAGTAATGCGCGTACTGATGAAATAGAGGGAGGAAAGCCTCTCTCAGATGCTCTTTACCTAGAACAACGGGCAATTAAAGATCTCTGCGTTGTCATCATGCCCAATATCAGTAATGTTCACATCTCTAGAAGGATGAGCAAGGAGGCTCTCAGGATGCCAATGAATTCCCTCTTACTCACCATTCTTTCGTTCGTTGAGAGGGGGCAAGTGCTGGCTGGGCTGCAGTGAAAGTTCCTGGAGCTCATGCGCTACCGCTTCACTTTGAGGGCTGGGCACAAGCCGTATCCGCAGTCCAGGCTCAGCCTCCGGTGCCCCGAGGTGATCCATGGCCACTTGGAGAAGGGGGCAGCACGGGGTGGAGAGGAATGGGGTGAGTCCAATCACAGCAGGCTGGCAAGACTGCAAGAAAGATAGAGGTTGTTAGCATTCTCCCCCTTCTCCTAAATCCACAGGCCCACTTTCGAGTAATTCCTCAATTATTTAATGGATGAAGGCTTTTTAATGGCCCACCCATCATGTCTTGCAAAGAAAGGGCTCGCTCTTCAATAAGACCTCAGGCGTGCCTGCGACCAAGGAATACAGAGGGGTTCGTAAGGCACGTGTTGCTTAATGTGCATTAACATTAAAGCTTGCATTACTTAACGCAAGTTCTGCATTAATTCATGTTGGTGGACATAAACACAGCCTAATGCGTAAATATGGAAATGAGCTGATGAGCATGCAAATAAAATTTATGCCATACAGCTCATTAATATTGATATTTTATTCAGTGTAAATTGCATCAAGTATTATGATTTACATTAACACACAAGTAACGCTAAAATTTAATTACATCTCTTACCCCTTGATTCACCAAAATACGTCAATAATGCATGGATAATGCCTGCGATAAGACAAAGGGGCGTGTTTAGGGAAATCTTTAGAATTAGCACATCACGCGGTAACATACTGCTTCACATCTGTAGTATCGCGTGAAGCGGTAAACTTCAAGGCCTTCATAATAGTGAAGTATTTATATCTCTCTATAGGAGGGCCATCTAATAGCTCAAGGTGATGGGTTGGTGGTGGTTTAGGGTTTAGGGGCCAGTTTCTCATGTAGAGTGAGACATATGAACAGCACAGTACACCTCGGTGAAGATTTGACGTAATTTGGAGTGAGGAAAGTCTCACAAAGATTGCCATTTCTACTATGTTCTCTCACCCTAGCTTGATGGACTCTATAACATGGTAGCATCAAGCTGGGCGAGATAAGATAGCACAAAATTTCATCTTTGTGAGACTTTCCTCACAAATGACGTCAAATCTTCACCGAGGCGTACTGTGCTGTTGGTACCCACTGAGATTTTCAAGAGGGCAGAATTTACATAACCAGAGGCTCTGCAGCTCAGAGTTGTAGTTTTGAGGCTTCGCAGACCAAACCTGTCAGTTCCATAAACATGAATATATTTGGAGAAAAGTCCATACTCCTTAGACTATAGCAGATATTGCTCCACTGTGCTTCCTCGGAGGTCATTCAGCAACTCCTTCTGAAAGAGGGGGAAAGAAGGTACTTGACCTTGGCGGAATGTGTTTCAGCTTGGAGGTCAGAAGGCAAGCAGCAGAGCCCGCAAAAGCTTTTCCTTTTTATTTTTAGCATCAGCAGTACAATGCTGAAAATGTGAATGATGGGTACGGCGTGTCACCTGCAAGCCAGGGCAGATCATAGCCTGCGAATGCGGCGAAACGCAGGAGCTGCTCTGCCGCATCGCATGCCTCCCCCGACACGCGCCGTCGCGCACGCTTTATCTGCGGAGGAGACCCAACGCTTTGCACGGGCAGCTCCCGCGGCGCGCTCTCTCTCTCTCACCTCCGCTTTTAGAAAACGCAAGTTGTCAAAAGCTCTCCTGCCACTGTGCTTCCTGCCATTCTGCTCGCCCCAAATTGCCCACGCGTCCCTTCGAAGTTAAGCAACCGGTTGCCATAGCAACCCACGCCGCTTTTTATGAAGGAAACAGAGGGTGGGGAAAAAAAAAATTCACCTGTACAGATTAAACTCAGTTCTCGCTCCTAATGAGAATGCAGAATAACAGAATGCTTGCCTCTTTCCTGTTTGTGCTTCAAACTGAAAATAGTTATGGTTATTTTTCCCCTCTAAATTTATTTTTGGGAGTCACCAACCAGGAAAAGGATCTGGATGTCATTGTGAATATGTTGAAATCCTCTGCTCAGTGTGCGGTGGCAGTCATGAAAGCAAATAGAAATGCGAGGGATTATTAGGAAAGGAATGGAGAATAAAACAGAGAATATCTTAATGCCTCTGTATTGCTCCATGGGGCGATCTCATCTTGAATACTGTGGTGTAGCTCTGGTCACCGCATCTCAAAAAAGATACAGCAAAATTGGAAAAGGTATCCCTAGAGAGGACTTACAATCTAAGGGTAGATTTTCAAAGGGTTACGCGCGTAACCCCTGAAAACCTACCCCTGCGCGCGCCGAGCAAGCCCCGGGAAGCGTGTATGTCCCGGGGCTTTCCAAAATGGGTGGTCTGGGAGGCGTAACTCCTGAAAAAAAGGTAGGGGGAGATTTAGTTAGGGCTGGGGGGTGGGTTAGATAGGGGAGGGGAAGGGAAGGAAAGATGGGAGGGGAAAATCGAAAAAAAGGCCGCTCCGATTTTGGAGCAGCCTCGCATGGAATGGGGAAAGCCATCGGGGCTCCCCTTGGGCTCGGTGCGCACAAGGTGAACAAATGTGAACCCCCTTACACGCGCCGAACCTGGATTTTATAACATGCGCGCGGCAGTGCGCGCAAGTTATAAAATCGGGTGTACATTTGTGCGCACCGGGTAGTGCGTACAAATGTACCCTATGCGCGTAACATTTAAAATCTGCCCCTAAGAGCTTAGTTTATATTCAGGTACTGTCCTACAGCTTTGTAATCTGTTTTGAGGTGCATGAAATGCAAAATATAAGTCGAATAAAAATAAACTCCTTTGTGCCATAAATATATGACAAAAATTGGCAGAGATTTAGTAATTGAAAACAAAAAAGGAACAAAACCTTTTAATTTTGCATAAGAAAAAAGAAAGAGAGTTACCTTGTACATGTTCAGGTTTTAGAACGAGCAAGTGCAGAGCAACTTTCAGCAATTGGGGAAGTAAAGTAATAAGTATGGTAAACAGCCCTTATATAATTAAAACTACAGCTTTGTTTGTTCCGATAACACTATAGTTTCACCAAAAAAGAGGGGAAATCATTGACTAAAAAGAAGAGTAAAAGAAGAGAACGATGTATCTTACAAGCACTCAGACAGTTGTGGATCTACCTGAGATCTTGGCCCATATTCATGCATGCAAATCTGTAAATTCAATTCAACTTAATTTACATATTGCCTTTCCTACATTCAAAGCTGTAAACAGGATCCAAAACAAGAAGTATATGAACAAAGTTACAATATCAAAAAAGTATAGACCAAAAAGTAACACAGTAAACATACTAACAAAGCACATATCAAAAAAATATAAACCAAATATTTGCAATGTAGATCAAAAATATCAAATTCCAACAAGTCTGTTTACAGTGTATCCACAAATATTCATGAGTTCTCGCTGAATAATGTATCTCAAGTTCACAGCAAATGGTCACATCTTGGTTATCTTGAAAACGAGATCAGTTGGCCAGGTCTAAAGAACTGGAGTTTGACACTCTTGGAAATTAGAATTTAAAAAGGAAAGCTGGCCACATAAACACCACTTCTGATACCCTGAAGGAACTGAATCACAGAATGCTATAACACTATATTACTGAAGATGGATCACAGCACAGAAGCTGCTGGAAGAAATGGCCAAGAACAGCGCATCTCAGTGAAAATATCGACTTTTATTTTCTGCCAAGGTCAGTAAGATGCGGCGTGATCTGGTGGGAAAAAAGCCAACCGCACCCAGTAACAGATGCAGCACGGTACATCTTTGATGCGCCTTCCGAGACCAGGGAACAGTATTCTAAGAACCCATCGTGCATAGCATGACATGCTGCTCACGGTGACAAGTCAGACTGTGGATTCAACATGATTTAAAAACAAGAGGGAGAACTACGTTCCATCACCTGGGCTGCACTGTTGCTTTCGGGGGTTCGCAGGCTGCTCCCGCAAACCATTGCTCTCACTTTTGTGGCTAGGTTGGCCGCTCTTCATCCCAGCGTGGCAGGATGCTGCCTACTCTTCCCCCTGGTGGGAGGCCGCCGAGAGCCATGCAGGAGGATGCCGTCAGCTTCAGCTATCCGTGCCCATCAGGCCATTTTAAGGGACCGCAGTGGGAAAGTCTCCACGGCTCCAGTGATGACATCACCGGCATTGCCCTATGTAACGGTAGCTTCCCCGATACAACCTGCCTCAGCAACAGGTCCAGCTATAATTGTAGTGCGTGCTGGTTCCTGCCTTCGTCTGTCCAACTTGCTTCAGGCTTCATCCGCCCTGCCTGCTCTTGCCTTGCCTGCCCAGCCTACCTCAGCCCTATCCTTCCCTCTTTCTTTCTCTTGGACGAATACCTGGTTTTGACCCTTGCAAGGACTCTCGATATGCCTGATCGCTGCCTGCCATTGACCCTTGCCTGGATTCTCGAGATATCTGACCGCCGCCTGCTTACAACCCTAGCCTGACCTTGGACCACATCCCTAGTCATCAGCAGAGACTATCGCCTAAGTCCTGCCAGCTCTGGCACCCAAAGACTCAACCCGAGGGGAACGTGGGCTGGTAAAGGTGAAGCTCCAGATCAGTCTCTGCTTCGCCTGGATCCGCCTGCTGGTGGTGAGAACCTGCAGGGCTCCCCTCTGCAGGTGGAGCCAATCTCAACCCAGCCCAAGGGTCCACAGACACAACATCTACATGCATTGAAGGTTGGGCACACTGTGGCCACATCTACCTGAGTACTTTGACCCACAGGCCTTGTGCCAATTTTTTAAGTATAAGCTGATCTACTGGGAAAAAAGGTACTCGAGAGATCAGAGTCTGCTTTTCCTGCAGGCACCTTTTACCTTCGAAATAACACGCTTTGTTTCCTTCACCTGTCTTACGCATGCCCCAGGATTGCCTACACGTAGGCGTGTTGTTGACGCTCATACGTACTCTTAGCTGGATAAGGGCTGGGCAATTTTCAGACAGTCAATTTACCTGGGTAAATGGCTTTCGAAACTGCCCTCATCATGTATGGATACTATAGGATGGTCCCCGTCTGCAGGTGTGAAGGGGTTGAAAGCAATGAGAAGTGAATTTCAGGGCGCACAGCCCTCTGGAACATAGACAACCAATATTCTCCAAAGATTCTGAATTACAGAAGATGCTGCCGTACTGGGGCTAATTCCCTGTCCTCTCCCTTCTCAGCTGGGTCTCTTTTTTTTATTCATTTCCTTTTAAAACTGTAATCTCTTCCCCCTCATAATCCTGGTCACTTTTGACAAGGTGTGCAATAAAAAATTCTAGATGGGATACCAAATTGCATTACTCGAATAAAAGAACATTGCATTTCTTTCTCATTAAATTTATGGCAAAACCTTATAAAGCATATAGGGTGCAAAGCCATATCAGTGCTCTGTGGGTCAGTTTTAAATCCATATGCATGGCAGAATTGTGTTTACTTCCTTTGTCTCACAAACTACACCATGCAAACTGTATTTATTTATTAATTATTTTAGGAAGGTTTGATATTCTGCCTTTTTCCAACATTGGTCTCAAGGCGGATTACAATAAATGTAAAGGCACAGAGCCATTAGAACAGTATGCATGCATCACTTTGAGAATTTATCAAGCAACAAAAATTACAAAACAGTAGCCCAGAGCAAAACAGAGTTGTCCTGTAATCACTTCTCACCTTGTTTTGCTGACAACCTAGCAGGAGGTATTTAATCGCTCCTTGTATTCTACGGTTGCCACAAATGCAAAATCTACCAGTACTTAACTGTGAGAGCGGTGGTGGTGTCAGCCAACTAGGTTATTAAGAAACAAACATTAAAAAAGCAACATGGACACGGAATACATGAGCTGTTTCTTTATGGTTCAATGAACTATTTCAAACAAACTAAATGCATCCCAAAGTTAAGAGAATGGATTTAACTCAATGGTTGGTGATTTTTTTTGTTTTTGTGATTGTTCTTTTAAAATAATTTTTCTAGAGATTTTTGAACTTCTGCAATGTACTAATGGCGCTGGAAAGCAAATTCTTCAGTGTAGCCACAGGATAGGCACGGCACAAGCAGCGGGAGTGCCAACCTAGACTCACACACATAGGCATGCTGCCTTGCATGTGTCTCAGAATAATTCGTTTCCTAGTCCTGGGCAATCATTCGCCTTAACAGCGGGACAGTGCAAGAGCATTTGGTACCTTTGGCGAACCTACGGTCATTCACCTCCCTCCCCTAACTTACTTATTTGGTGGTAGCTCCAGCATAGTGCTCCCTCCTACCAGCACAGCACTCCCTTCTTTGGGGCTTGCTTTTCAGGTACAGTTTCAGCTGAAAACGTAGGCTCCTATGTTTGGCTAAAAGCAGGTAACCTGGCTTTCTCGAATATATCAGCTTCGTAGTTGACAAAGTTGATGGCTCTAATGAAGCTCATTACTGAGGCTTTGTTTTTAGGACCCAGCTTTTTTTTTTTGGTTTTCCGGCTGTAACAGGATTTGGGCTAGGATCTCGGTGCCATGAGCCTTCAACCACAACTACCTGGGGGGGGGAGGGGGGGAGGCTCTCCAATTTTATATCCCCCTCCCAACAAGTTTACACTCAGTCATTGCGGCTACAATTTGCATCCAGGGTCCCATGCGCCGCAGGGGCCCTATATCCCAGGGCCAGTGCTTCCATTAGGAGAAGTAGGCAGTCTCCTACAGCACCAAGATTTTGGGGTCGGCCAAACCCTGCCAGTGGGAGGGGCAGAAGGGTGGGAGCACCGTGCTGGAGCCAGTGCCGCCAGCAGTTAAGTTGGGGGGAGTAGGAGGGAAGGACAGAAGATTTGCCTAGGGTGCGAAATATACTTACACTGGCCCCGCTAAATCCAGCCATTAGATGTCACCATGGCATGATGATGACTCCCTACCCCACCAAGGGGTGCGAGTGCAGATTCCGCAGACCCAGCTGAACTGGGAAGCAGAAAACCCAAAGAGAGAATAGATGCCTTGATGTATTCATAACAATGCCCATTGTTATGAATACATCAAGGCAATGGGCATTGTTATGAATACGTCTCTACTTTAATAAATATTTGGAAAAGATCAAGGCATCTATTCTCTCTTTTTGTTCACCTGATGGCCATTATAGATCGCCTACCTCTTTGCTTTTTGGGACCAAGCAGAAAACCCAAGCCAGGGACGGAACCCAGGAGCTTTTGCACGGCAGTATGCCAGTTTGTCACTGGGCCACCGGGCCAGCTCGCTCTATGGATACTTCTACAACCCAATGGTATTCCAGGCCTGTCCTGGGGACCTCACAGCCAGATGGCTTTTCTGCATGAATCCACAATGAATATGCATGAGATAGGATGGGGGTCTCCAGAGAACATAACTATTCTCTCATGCATATTCACTGCAGATAGCCTAAAAAACCGACCAGTTGCGGGTCCCGAGGACTGGTTTGGGAGCCACTACTCTAAATGACCAGCTTGGAGGCCGTTTACCTTCCATACATGTGCAGAAAACATTCAGCAGCCTGACCTGTTCCCTTAAACCTGTTCCCTAAAACTGCCGTTTTATCCAAGATGACGCAACCAGAGCAGAACTGGCACGCACCACTGATATCTAAGAGCTCCCAATGCTGTCTGTAGGTTTTCTTGAAACCAAATCAGAATTGAATTACTTGCCTATAACAACAAAAACCCAAAAAAGTATTTAAAAAACAACAACAAAAAACTTTAATATTTTGATTAACTATAGAAAAAGACCAATAGAGACTGATGCCTTCTGTTCGCTGGATGTGAGAGTTACAAAATGTACAGAAATATAAAAACCTTACTGGAACGCTGGCTGCATGTATTAAAACAGCTGAATTTTAATTTGTATAATGCAAGTGACTTTACTAAGGCAAAACAGCTGCAAGATGTTTACAAACATTGGCTCTTGCTCGTCTAAGAAATTAATCACTTTTTTTAAATGAGAGAAAAAAAAGGGGAGTGTTTTAGAATTTCTTTATGACACATATCTGGATAGCCACCAACAGTGAAATCCACTTTAGACCTCTTTAAATCCTAGAAATGTTCAGAAACCAGCCTCTTAAATGTTGAGTATCCCGAACATAAATCAAAGACCAGACGCTGTTTTTTTTTTTTTCCAGTGTAATCTTTATTCAGGATTATTTCTTACATCAAGAAAACCTATACGGTATTATGAAAACAACAGGTAAACAATTCAATGAA
Organism: Rhinatrema bivittatum; assembly: GCF_901001135.1. NCBI lineage: Eukaryota > Metazoa > Chordata > Amphibia > Gymnophiona > Rhinatrematidae > Rhinatrema > Rhinatrema bivittatum. The sequence goes on along the minus strand of NC_042628.1, from coordinate 23,529,409 downwards.
ATCATCTGGTACCAAAAAAACACTTCTACAGGATTCTCTGATTCTAGCTCACAAAAGGGGGACACATCATTAGTACACAACTAAAAAAGAAAAGTTTAAGCAACTCAACTAAGGAAGGAGGTGCCTTAATTTACAAATCTACAGATAGACATAACCCCCATACCCCAAACCCCAGTAAGCCTAGCCAGATATTTTATCATTAAGGAAAGTTTCCAAATGCATGGGATCAGAGAAAACAAAATAATTTTTTTTGGTAGGTTACCAAACATTTATATGGAGATTGTAAAAAGTAGCTCCTATTTCAAGGATCTTCTGTCTTAACTGTAAGAGTTGTTTCCTCAGAGACTTGTGTTACAAAAGAAACGTCTGGAAAAACCCAGACTTTCTTCCTGCAAAAGAGGAAGCCCTTGTTAACAAAATATTTATGAAAGATCTCATGAAAGATCTCTCTTAGGAAAAAGATACCAACAACGTGGATCTCAAAGGAATATCATCCAAGGATGACTCAATAAGCGAAGAGAGATTGGGCTCATTAACAGAAAGGCAATCATAAAACCCATCCACCTCATTTATTAGCTTTTTCTTCTTAAGCACATGATATACATTGGAAACCAAGGGCATTTTATCATTGGAATACCCCAATATTTCAGACAAATTTTTTAAACATCTCAGATGGAGGCAACATGCGGGTCATAGGAAAATTAATAAACTGTAAATTTTTCCCTCACTGAAAGTTCTCAGTATTTTTCAAATGAATTAAAATAAGCAGACTATCCTTAATATAAGACATTCTCAAAACTTGCTCAGCAACTAGCTGTATTTTCACTTCAGTTAGATCCTTCTCAATAGTCCCCACTTGACTATCACAGTTACTAAACTTTTGTTTGGTATCTTCTGATAGTCTGCTCTAATGCTCCATTTATTGCGTCAGCATTTTTTCCATCCTCATCGTAATCCTCCACACATCCATCAATGAGATCTTATTCGACTCCTGTGTCTCCAACACTGAGTCAGAATTAGATGGGGTACAGGAGAGCAAAGTACCCAAAACTGGAGAACTCTATCTAACGGGCCCTCCTTAACCCAATTCTCCAGTAATTCAACCATTGCCTATAGAGGTCAGCTCCAATCCCTCTGCTAATTTCATGGGCCGTTGTAATATCATGCACATAAAAATGTGCCTCTTTTTCCAATGCGCGCACATCAACCTCTCCTGGGCGCCTGATGCAATAATCAGAAGAGCAGCCGCGTTAAAAAGGACGCGCTAGGGATAAATTGTGGGTTCCTAGCGCGATCTTGGCATTGGGCGCCCAGGAGACGTGGCTGGGTGCAGGTTATGAAAACGGACGCTCAATACGAGCGTCCGTTTTATCCTGCAGCAGCTAATTTACCGGCACAATATGCATGGCCTGGAGCATGTACATTGTGGGTATATATTGTGTGCCCAGAAATTCTTTTTTCCTGTTAAGCCTTTTTATTTTTTCATGATACTGCTTTTCTGTGGTTCCTCCTACTTGTTTTTTTTAGTTGAGTCCTCGTCGCACAGCAAGACTTTACGCCAGCTTCGGGGCAGACATTATGTTTGGTGGGTTAAAAAGTACACATCAGGCGCACGCAAATTTTTTGCATCGGGGGTAATAGCTAATAGGTACATCTTTGTTTGGATGCGCGTTTTGGATGGCTTGATCCCCTTATTGCATTGGGGATTAGTCCGGCACGTCCAGAACATGCACTTTATTGCATCGGACCCTTAGAAAGAGATTCAGATGATTCTGTTCTAGGAGTGGAAGAGGTAACTGTCACCCCTCCTAAAACACCAGAAGGATTCAGGTCATCTACATAGGCGAGGAGCTTCATGGGGGGGGGGGGGGTAGATTACAGTCAGGGCTAAGAGGTTCCTGATGTCCTTGAGCCCTCACTATCAATGCCCTTAGAGGCTACACGATATGATTATCCATGGGGCCAGTTGTACTCAAATAAGCGGGAGTCTTACCCCGCCTGTTTCTTCCCCATAAGCAGCGAAGGCCAGATCTTCAAGGAGGGAAGCAGAAGAAATTCTTCCTAAGGGGTGCCCGGCTTCGGTGCCCTGCAGGCCCGTCGCTTTTAAATTCTTATTTGGCCCTTCAAAATGATGTCACAAGCAAAGTGGGGGAAGGGCAGGTAAATAACCAGCAACGCTCCCGTTACTCTCAGCGGCTCACTACCTCCTCTCCTTCAACAGGGGCCTCCCCCCCAGGCGTTATTTCAGTTTACGAAGTGTACTCTGACATTTGCATTCACCTTCCAACAAACCTTGTCCATCGCAGCGTGGCAGGTGGTCAAGATGTAAAAAAAACCCCTTAGATTCCAAGGTGAAAAACTTCCATTTCCTTTATTGCTTGGCTACAAAACACTAAAATAGCTTCCTTCCAGTATAGGTGGTGACAACGTTTTAAGCTTTTTGACTTGGCATGCTGGCTTGTCAGCCTCGGTCCCCATCACGGCGGATCTCTTTCAGTAGTAACAAGAAGGGAGCCAGGGTAGGCAAGCCTGCTCTCCATCTACCCATGTGGCAGACGGATCCCCTCCCGTCCCTCTATTATTTTAGCCTTTGTGGGATGAGAAACGGTGCTCTCTGTCTTGAAGTCAAGAAGCGGCTAACCCCCAACTCTGACTCAGACTGCTGGCTTCCAGGCGGTGAGAAGAGGCAGCTCCCCCTCGCTCATGCCTAAAAAAAAAAGCGAGAGATGGCTGCCGAGTTAAAAAGCTGCGGCACGCACACTGCCACGCTACGTCGCGCACGACACAATTTCACAAAGTCCCTTTCTCCATGGTTCAGGAACTAGAGATGTATGAGAACAGGAATTAACACCTTACTCAGAGAGCCTGAGGATCAGCAGCTCCTCTTCTCACGGTTCGGTATGTTTTTGCCAGCACGATTCCTTAAGCTGCTGATGCCGCTGCCAATTTCTTGCAGAAAGCAGAACGTCTACTGGTAGCAGAAGTAAATCATGAAGTTTTCTCAGGAACTCAGCATACATTTACCTTGGTAAAAACTGCTGTCCTGGGAAGGAAGGGAGGTCTACCTGCAGCACACAGACCTCATTCGTGGTAAGGGGATTTACTCACTAGGAACATGCGACAATGGATGTTCTCATGCATTGCAGGTTAATAGACTAACCCCCTGTGAGCGGACATCTTTATTTCCTGCAGAAACAATGACTTTGAGTCACTGACCTTTGCCCAGATGTTACAGGATTGCACAGAGTGCACGGCAGGGATCCTTCTGTTCTTGGGCTTTTAATCACTGGGCGGTTGCTGCACTGAGGAGGAACGACAGCACTTGCACTTATCTGAGTGATAAATAAGCAGAACCTGCATTAAGTGGCATAAAAGATTATATCCACGGTAGGCTGATCTCTGCCCCTTTTGACTGTTATCAGAATGCCTTAGGAAGTCCTGGTGCTGCAGAGACATCATTCAGAGCCCCTGGGGGGGGGGGGGGGGGGAGGGCAACACTACCCCGGATTTCAGGAGGGAGTCCTGGTCTGTGCCTCGCAGTCGGAGGATTGTAATGGCTGGACTAGATGGGAAGGACTTAATTTGGGGGGGGGGGGGGGGGGAGGGACCCAAGGAACTGCAAATGAAGGATCACTCTGGCATCTCTGCCCCCCGAACCTCTTGTCATAACCGGCTGAGAGTAGGGTTAGGGCTGGTTCCAAATGAACTCGAAGGAAGCTGAAGTGGGAAGCGGGCTCCACCTTCCTGGCAACAACAAACAACAACAACAAATTACAACCAAATCAAATCTGTTGACTGCAAATGGTGATTTTGAACAGGTTTATTGCTTGCACTAATTAAAACTGCAATTTTTACTTTTATAAAACTCTAAAACTAGAGCTTAAAAAATGAAGGGGGTCATTTTCAAAGGGATTTGCGTGTAAATCGTTTTGCGAAAATCACCCCGGGGGAAGTACGTGCGTACATAGCTCCATCGCGTTCGTATTTCTCCCCACATTTGTGTTAGGCGCTCCAAGAAGTCTGCGTGCAAGTTGTGACTTGCACGCAGACTTCTCGATCGGGCACTCGGGTTTCCCCGGGCACGTTAGGCCCTGCTTGCAGCGGGTGCAGCTCTGTGCCAGGAAGTTTGTGCCCGCGCTTGACCGATTACCAGCGGAGTTTCAAAAGGGCACTTCTGGGCGCAGGCCGACTGCGTGTACAAATGCATCTTGGGGCAGGCCGCTATAAAATTACCCTCCAGAAAGGTATGAGAACGAACTGGGAATCTGGCTTCCGTGCATCGTTTCGTTTCAAGGCCTTCCACTCTTGCTTCATTAGTTGTGGGTCTTCTGCTACTTTGCGAGTGGAAACCGACGTTGAAGTCCTTTCCTTGCTGAAAATGCACGATTCCCCGAGGAAGCTCTCGGGCCCACTCATGGAGTTCGCTTCGCGGTGCGAAGATGTCGTCGCCCCCCCCCCCCGGCCCACGTCTGACTGAAACACAGGTGCTACAAATGTTTATGTTCAAGGGCAGGAGCAGAGGATGCAGCAGAGTTCAACATTCAGAAGGGCAGGAACTGTGCGGCTGCTTCCTAAGCAGGAAAACAAGTCACTTACCAGCTTCCTCTATAGCAAATGAGGTTCTCTCTCTCTCTCTCTTTTTTTTTTTTATTTCACAGAAATCTTTAAAGCAAGGGAGACTGAGAAAAAAATAATAATATCAGCTTCTGAGGAAGTTAAGTCTGCAGATGAACTTGGAGGAAGTTTGGCAGAGGTGACGATGAGATTTTGGTCAGGACTGCGCTACTTTCACAAACTGATTCCTGAAATTTGCTACTGCTGTCCGCCCCCACCACAGACAGACAGACACTTTTTCGCCTCTCCCCTTTCCACACCTCTGCCCGCTGTTCTTTTGGCCCTCCTGTCCCAGCCCCGAACTGCTTTGCTCCTTCCCGTTTTTCCTCAGACCATCAGTGTTCTCCACATCCCCTTTTCTCCCCTCTCAGTCTCCCCCTCTTCCTTTTTCTCGCTTTCACACTGGGCACCTGCCTCCTCTCCTCCTTTACGTCTTTGTCCCTTCCCCATCATCCCTTGCCATCTCCTTCACCTCTCTCTTTTTTTTTTTTCTCCTCCACTTTCAGACCGCCCAGCCTCCCCGTGTGGATTTCAAGGTCTGTGTGGGCCGGTGAAAGGTCACAGCATGAACCCACCCGCAGAAAGGAAAGGTGCCGAAGCAGCATTTGAAATACATAAGCCCGGCCTTAGAACTATCACGAGTGAGATGGTGCCGCATGGCAAGTTATTGAGAACCAAACACCGTCAGAGAGGTGGACTCCACGCACGGCGCAGTTTGGAAAGGTGCGCCGTACGGTGAGCGCAAAGCTTCCAAAATACGTTTGTGTGCGTGAGGCAAGGGGAAGCTGTAAACGGGTGACACTTTTTGGTGTTTAAGACAGAGGCAAGAGAGAGAGAGAGAGAGGCTTTGTGTATTCTTTTGAGCGTTTGTGCTTGAAATTCTATTTCTTACCCTTAAAAACTGTCCCACTCTGAAGACTCAAGGCCATGCACAAATCTAAACACAAATCAAATTAAAATAAAATACATTATTACAATTAAATACTTTAAATAAGGTTAAAAAATAAATAAAACAAAGATTAAATAAAAAATAATATAAACAGACTTTCTTAATTGAGCCTATGCCTAACTAACTAAAATCAACTCAAATCAGGAAAATGCTTCAGAGAACATCAAGGACTTTACAGAAAACATAAGAACATCAGAAGTTGCTATTCTGGGTCACACAGACGGTCCATCAAGCCCAGCATCCTGTTTCCAACCGTGACCAATCCAGGCAAGTACCTGGCAAGTACCCAAACAGTAAATAAATCCCACGCTACTGATGCCGGTAATAAGCAGTGGCTGTTCCCTAAGTCAGTTTGATTAACAGCAGTTTATGGACTTCTCCTCCAGGAACTTGTCCAAACCTTTTTTTTTTTAACCCAGCTATGCTAACTGCCTTAACCACATCCTCTGGCAATGAATTCCTCTTTTCTCCTCACTCCCCGACCAACAGCCCCCCCTTTTCTTCCAACTCCCTGCCCAGCAGCAGGAGTCATCTCTCCTCCATCTTCCGCTTAGCAGCAGCAGCATCCTCCCCCCTCACTCTCTCTCTGTATCCAATCTCTTGCCCAGCAGCAGGACCTTCTTTGGCTCCCCACTTCACCCTCTGCCCAGCGGTAGTGCCCTCCCCTCTCCCCCTTCTCCTTCCTCCTGTGCTCCAGCTCTTCAGGCTACAATCCTTGTGCAGAAGCAGCAGCAGCAACAGCTGCAGGAAATAGGTGGGCCCGAGCCCATGCTTGGAGCCCACCAGTAACCAGGCACCGGCGTGGCAATCCGACACGGCCCGGAGCGCCGGGTGCATTGGGTGATGTCGCGTGGAGGCGCTGCACTACCTCCCTTCCAACTTCCTACCCCCCCCCCCCCCCCCAGTCGCACTGCCCATGGTGCCTCCGGGCTGGGCGGCGATGACATGGTACCGGGAGGGGGCGAGGGGATGAGCTGGGAGCACAGGGTAAAGACTATTTAAAGTTTTGTAAAAAAAAAAACAAACCAACAGGCCTGGTTTTCAGGATATCCATAATGAATATGCATGAGATAGATCTGCATACAATGGAGGCAGTGCACACAAGTCTCTCTCATGCATATTTATTTTGGATGTCCTGAAAAACCTGGTTGAGGCTCTCGAGAACCAGAGTTGGCCACCCCTGCCTTGTACCATCCATTCAATATCCACACAATTACTTTCCTACAGTAATATCCATTAAGACAGAAAAAGCAAGCTGAACTAGTTTCCATGGAAACAACCCTCTACCATAATATTGGAAGCTAATTTAAGATGTGCGAGTTAAAGAGTCTGCAGAGCTGCAAAGCAGCTATGGTTTCATAACAGTCAGATGCTTCACACTCACCTGCTCAGTTAGGATTTGATGCTGCCAAATTCGGGAGGTGGGTAAGTGGCTTTCACTCCCACAGCTACCCTACAGGCCGATGCAATAAAGTACGCTCTGCCTAGCGCACGGGTTTACAGGCTAGACTAGCACGCCATGCAATAAGGAGATTAGCGCATCCAAACTGCATAACTGACAGTGCCCATCACATGTAAAGTCCATGTAGACGAGGTATTAGCTATTCCCCCCCATGCAGAAAAATTGATGGGTGCCCAACCTGCACTTTTTAACATGGCAAATTTAACTCCAGCCCCAGAGGTGGTGAAAAGTCAATCTGCAAGTCAAGGGCTCTGGGAAAATTAAAATAATACTGTCCTGTGTGGTTCTTAAACATCTACTGCTTGCGGTGTTTAAGAATAAAGATATAATGTAGTGGGGCTTGATGGGAAAAAAAAAATTTCTGAACGCATAACATACACGCACAATAGACACACTCCAGGCCGATTTTGCTCCTTGCTAATGTGGGTGTATATGGGGTGTCCAGAAATCGACCTGAAGCGGGATAAAACAGATGCTCGCATTGAGCACCAGTTGCAATTGTTGGCGTACAGCCATGTCTCCTGGGCGCCCGATGCATAATTCTTCCCTAGTACATCCTTTTTAATGCACCAGCTCATTACAATAAAGCATTGGGCGCCCAGGAGATGTGGCTGTGCGCTCGTTAGGAAAAGGTGCTTAATACCAGTGCCTGTTCTAGCACGTGTCTTATTGCATCAGCCCCCTAGCATTCAACTAACCTGCAACCTCTTCTCTTCTTGGGAGATGGCATGCCAAGAAGCCTGAGAGAGGATGCTCTTTTGCTTTCCATATGATGTGTTTATGGATTCTGTCTGTCTATGTATAGCTCCAAAGTTTAAGATACAAAACCAGCACCGAGTTACCTAGCACTCCAAGTGTTAGCAACTCAGATACAAAGTGTGAAAGCAAGCCTCCATTCACGATCACAGGAGCTGAACAATCTTTAACTCAAATCCATAGATCATCTTGGCACTAGCAAAGTAAATTGATGGCAGAAAGACCAATACGATCCATCTAGTCTACCCAGCAAGCGGTTTTATTTTGTCTAGCAGTAAACCACCACTCCATGCAGGCTACCCCCAAGCCTTCTGTTAAGGGAAGTAGCAACCTCTGCTGTTAAGGGTTATAGTGCCACTCCATGCAGGCTACCCCCAAGCCTTCTGTTAAGGGTAGTAGCAACCTCTGCTGTTAAGGGTTATAGTGCCACTCCATGCAGGCTACCCCCAAGCCTTCTGTTAAGGGTAGTAGCAACCTCTGCTGTTAAGGGTTATAGTGCCAGTCTGTGCAGGCTACCCCCAGTCTTCTGTTAAGGGAAGTAGCAACTGCTGCTATGTACAGGTTACCCCCAAGTTAATATAAATGATACCCCATTTCTTCATTTCCATTCTCTAGTCAGCAGGGATCCTCTGTGTTTGCCCATGTCCTTTTGAATTTTATTACATTTCTTGTCTTCACCTCTTCCGGAAGGGAATTCCATGCATCCACCACCCTTTACGTGAAGGAATATTTCCTGACATTGTTCCTGAATCTTCTCCCTTGGAGTTTCATATCATGACCTCTAGATTTACAGCTTCTTTTCCATTGCAAGAGATTTGATTTTTGTGCATCATTAATTCCTTTCAGGTATTTGAAAGTCTGTATCATACCTCTCTCTCCTGTCTCTCCTCTCTTCCAGGGTATACATATTAAACTCCTCCAGTCTCATCTCATACGGCTTGCCGTACAGATCCCACTCCATAGCAGTACCTCACGACATTTTATTTATTTAAGGTTTTTCTAGACCGACATTCATTGGGAACATCACATCGGTTTACATAAAACAGGAAATGCAGCGCAAAAGCTTAACAAGGAACGTTTTAACTTCAAAACATAAAAGGGAGGGATGCTAGGGAATTGGGGGGGGGGGGTGGTAAATAGATAATTAAAAATACAATTTAACTTCAATGCATAAAAATTTAACTTCAATACATGACATTTTAACTTGAAATATATAACATAGGGTGGAATGCTTAGATCATGGTGGGAGGTAAAGATAAATAAAATACTAAGATAATGGGGGTCAAAAAGGGGATGAGGTGAGAAAATAGAGCAGGTATAGAGGTATCACAAGAAATAAATTGCTTAAGGAATAATTATATGGCGATCCAAGGATTTACCAATGGTATAGTTGCAGAGCGGGTTTAAATGTTATGCATTAAAAGGGGGAGGAGGAGGGATACAGGGGCTTAGAAATGAAGGGATACAGGGGCATAGAAATGAAGATGTTTTTATTTTATATACTTATTTATACAGTTTATATTCTGCGATTCCAATTACATTCACCACGGAGCACTTGATACTATACAAACAAATAATAACATACACAAATGCATCACCTTAAAATTAAATTCAAAATAAAAAGCCCATTCAAGTAAAAACAACAATACATGCAGGCACTTTTTAAAATATTAAACTTCACAATACTAATGTACTGCACTAGCTTAAAAGCTCAAGCAGATAACATTGCTTTTGTTCTTTTGCTTTTTTTTTTTTTTTTTACAAAACTTTAAATATAGTCTAATTCTTCTCAACCTTCAGTTGGTAATGCATTCCACACAGATGGCGCTATTACCGAAAATGCTCTTGTCCTGGCAAACTGCAGATGGAAGTCTTTAATAGAAGGAACTCGCCAGGACTTCTGAAAGAAAGATGGAAGAGCCTGTGCAGCTCCACACCAACTTAACTTTTTTGGAAAGACAATAGGAAACGGAATATAAAGCCTTATGTATGATTACAGATATTTTGAACTGAACTCTTTCAATAATTGGTAGCCAATAGGGCTCTTTCATAGATGGTTAACATGATCTCCTCATTTTAATCCAATTATAGTTGAGACAGCTGCATTTTGTACCGATTGTAGGATGTGTAATAAGCATTTAGGAAGACCTAGTAATCAACATGGTTTTTCAGACAGGCATTTTATTAGCCCATAAGTTTTTTTTTTGTTGTTTTTGTCTTTTAATTTATCTGATATGTTTATGTTCTGTATTTGCACACGATTTTATGTATGTTTTTGGTTCCTTATGGCTCCTTCTGTACGTCGCCTAGTTTATAGGCGATAAACAAATTTTAAATAAAGATAAAGTACAATAGCTTGCACGACTAAAAGTCTCTGCCCGTTTGCGCTTTCACAAATCCTGTTTTAACTGTGGTCGTCTCCCTCCCATTTGCTGCTACTGAGGTCTCCTTGCATCTCTTACAAGCAATGCCTGGATTCCAGGTCGCACCAGGGGTTTTCGGCACCTCTGACCATGGCAGGCTCCCTATAGAAATAAGCGGGAATCAGAGCAAAGAATGAAGTGGGTCCTAATGAATGTTGCTGATAATGTTAAGTTTTCTCACAGGAAGGCGACTTTTTTTTTTTGACAACAAAGGAGGCACATTAAGATCCCGGAAGAGTCCTTTTCTTTACTGATGACATTTTCTTAACAGTTTACATTTTGTTTTCAGGTTTGTTTGTTTTCTCAGTGTAGTTGGGAATGAGTTGGATGAGGTCGGTGTGATTTTGGGGGAATTTTGATGGGTTCCCCACCTCCCCCCATCAGGTCTTATGATTTTGTCATGACTATTAATCCATGATTGATTAAAGTATCTAAACCTCATTAGTCATAATGAGACATTAATTTGTGTCTTTAGAAGTGCCTATGGCACATGCTCATGCTGAAGCCCAAAAGGTGACCATGGAATAGCTGTAAATTAAATTGTGAGAGGTGATTTTTAGGACTGGATTTCTAGGTCACGCTCCCTAGATGCAGGATCTTCAGCATATTCCCCGACCCCCTCCATCGCTCTGCTCTTCTGCCGCTGGGATGGAAGGTGGTAGGAGAGGATCACATTGCTGGGAGGATTGGGATGCCTGTGCGTGCCTGCTTTTGGGGTGAGAAGGGGGGTCATCCCATGGGTAGCCTGTACTGAGGGGCACCCTGCACAGCAGGAGGTTTCCCTAGGCACGTGCATACTGAGCCTAACTGAATATCCGACCCTGGGTGACATGCATCGCAAAGCAAAACAGACCCAGGCTAATTATGTATCCCTTTTATACATTGTTTTATTTTGTCATGACCAGTTTTATGTAATTGATTATTACTTCTATTTGTTTTTGGCTCATACTTATCACATTTGTTGTATTTTATAATGCTGTTTTATTTCATTATGACATGTTGGTTTGTCTATTTACATAATTTGTTGCAATCCACTTTGATAGGAATTTGCTGACAAGGAGGGATATAAATTCCTAACAATTTAAAAACACTAAATGAAAACTCAAAACTTAAGATAAAGGATTTAGCAGCAACCTATTGAATTCCTTGTCATTCACTTCAACTTGACTGAAAACATTTCATTAACACAGCTGCACCCACTGAGGCTGACATCAAACACCTGTACAGCACATGTACCAATGCAGCCCATCTGAATCTGAAACACAAAATGCACTGAAAAAGTTTTTGGTACAAAAACTAGCATGCGATGTGCGTAGCTTAAATTCCTACAACTGCTCGAGAACAGGGACTCAAAAGCTTCATGATTCCTACACGGCCGGTGTTCCACTCAAGGGTGACATCAGAAAATACTAATTCACGGAGAAGGTGGTGGGTGCATGGAACAGCCGTGCAAAAGATGGCGGAGGCAGCGAAAACAGTAACAGCATTTAAGAAAGCACAGGGGATCATTAGCAACAAAGAAGTGAAGGAAAAGATCGAAGGAAGAACTAACGACTGCCAGCATGGTTTAATGGTGAAGTTAATGAAGCAATGAAAGACAAAATAGCATCTTTCAGAAAAGGGAAAGCAGACATGATGAGGAAAAGAGGGAAGAGGATAAGCACTCGCAAGCTAGATGTAAAGTAGTAATAAGGCAGGTCAAGAAAAAATTTTGAAAAGAAGCTTGCCATAGAGACAAAAAAAATCTTTTTCAAATATATTTAAAGCAAAAAGCTGTGAGGGCTTCAGTTGAACAGCTAGATGACCGAGGGGCAAAATGGGTGCTCAGGGAGAAGAAGGAAATAGCAGGAAAACTAAAGAATTCTTTGCCTCAGTCTTTACTAAGCAGGACATTGAGGACATAACCCACACCAGAAACATTCTTCGATGGAGATTATTCTGAGCAGCTAAAACAAATCACTGTGAAAAATGGAAGATGCAACAGATCACATTGACAAACCAAAGACTAACAAATCACTAGGACTGAAAAATTTAAACATGAAATTTGTAAACATGTAACTAGTAATCTGTAACCTATCATTTTAAACATCCACCAGTACCTTAAGACTGGAGGGTGGCCAGATAAACGAAAGAAAACTCAAATCTACCACATAAAACTTCTGAAGTGGGTGGCAAAGAAGTGCGAAGTGGTTCAAGAAGAAGAGTTTGGTCCAGAGGTCAGACCTGAATTGGACCAAGCTCAGATTCCTTTCTGAGAGCAGCTGTTCACTGCACAGACAGCTGACTTAAAACAGTTGATAGAACAAAATAAGGAAATCTTCTCAAACCTGCCAGGTCATACCCACATGGTGCAGCATGACATCATTTCACCTCCTGGATTTGTTGTGTGGCAATGATCTTATCAGATTCCCGAGACCAAGTGCTGTGTCATTGAGTCTGAAGTGAAGGTGATTCTTCGACTTGGGGTTACAGAAGAGTCTAAGAGTGATTGGTCCTCACCCTTTGTGTTTGTGCCGAAGCCAGATGGAAGCAAAAGGTTCTTCACCGACTTTAAAAAGGTCAACAAGGTCTCACAACTTGATGTGTATCCCATGTCATGAATGGATGAACAGATTGAGTGTCTGGGATCAGTCCAGTTCATCTCTACCCTGGACCTTATAAAAGGCTATTGGCAGGTACTTCTCATGCTAGTGGCGAAGGAGAAGACTGTATTCTAAATATCAGGGGAACTTTTTCAGTTTACCATCCTCCCATTTGGATTCTTTGGTGCCCCTGCAACATTTCAATGCTTGATTGACCACCTGCTCCTCTCACATCAAGGTTAAACAGCCACCTATTTTGATGACATTGTGGTGTACAGCTTAGTTTGGAAGACATCTAAGGCAAATCCAGGCCATGCTAACCACTCTGAGGAAAGCAGGACTAATGGCTAATCCTAAAAAGTGCTTGTTGGGAGGGCAAGAAGTCCAATATCTTGATTACACCCTGGGAAAGGGCAAGGTCCATCCACAGACCCAGAACATAAGAAAATGCCATACTGGGTCAGACCAAGGGTCCATCAAGCCCAGGTTCATGTTTCCAACAGTGGCCAATCCAGGCCATAAGAACCTGGCAAGTACCCAAAAACTAAGTCTATTCCATGTAACCATTGCTAATGGCAGTGGCTATTCTCTAAGTGAACTTAATAGCAGGTAATGGACTTCTCCTCCAGAAGATCAAGGCAATCACCCAGGTGCCAGTCCTGCAAACAAAAGCAAAAGTGAAAACATTCGTAGGTCTTACAGGTACTACAGGTGGTTTATTCACAATTATTTGGAGAAGATAGAGCCTCTCACAAGGCTCTTGTTGAAGAACGTGTCAGAGAAGGTCCAGTGGTCAGCTGAAGCACAGAAGGCCTTCCAGGCTCTGAAAGAGGCAATATGCTCTGAACTGGTCCTGATAAATCCAGACTTCACTGAACCCTTCACAGTGCAGACCGATGCCTCAGAAGCAGGCTTGGAAGCAGTCTTAGCCCAGGAGAAGGAATAAGAACATCCTGTGGCTTACATTATAAGCTGATGCCACAGAAGAGGCATTATTCAACATTTGAGAAGGAGGCCTTGGCAGTCAAGTGGGCCTTAGAAGCCTTGTGCTATTACCTGCTGAGACGGCAGTTCACACTCATAACGAACCATCAACTACTCCTATGGATGGATAGAAACAAGGAGTCCAATGTGAGGGTGATGAGATGGTTCCTGGCCCTACAGCTCTTCAACTATAAAATACAACATAGGACAGCCAGGTAAAACACCAATGCAGATTTCCTGTCTAGAGAGGTGTCCCTAGTGAAGGCAGGTACTCAACCCAACAATCCTGAGATTGTCATGAACTGGGGACACACACACACACACACACACACACACACACACAAACAAAATATGCTCCCTCTGTCTCTCACACACATACATGCTTGGCGAGAGACAGAGGGAGCTTGAGTGTGTGTGAAAGAGACAGACACGTTTTCTCCGTCTCTCTCACACATGATTCCCATCTCACCCACGCACACACTTCTCTCTCACCCCCACCTCCACCCCCCCCCCACACACACAGGCACCCTCTCACACATATGTACCCATAGGCGCACACACACGCACACAGGCATCCTCTAATACACACCACACCCCCATCATACAATGGCACTTATGCTCACAGGGCCAGTCTCTCCCTTCTTTGGCCGGTGGCAATGCTGGGCCTATTCTTTGTTGCCATACCGGCTCCAGGAAATGCTGCGGTGCCACTGGCCTCTGCAGCTCCTTGCTTTTGCTGGCGGGGTTTCCCCCACCACGTCACTGTTCCGTATCGCTGTAGGACCTTCTTGCCAGCAGCAATGGTACCCCTCCCCCTGTTACCACCTGGTGTGGACTGCCCATCTTGCCTCCCCCTTAGCACGCCTCTGGTTGGGGATATACCCACAACTGAACCATTCATTGGAAGTGATGACTCAGAAATGGAATCAAATTAGTGTGAATTTGGAAAAGGTAGTAGAGCAAATTGACAAACTAAATAGGGGCAAATCACTAGGACCAAACAGTATTCATCCCAGAGTTCTAAAGGAACTCCAATATTAAAATTGCAGATCTGCTTCTGGTAATCTGATACCTAACATTCAAATCTGCCTCTAAACCTGAGACCTGGAGGGCAGCAAATGTAATACACATTTTCAAAAAGGGATTTATGGGTGACCAAAATAAATAATAAATCATCTCATTTTTTATTATATGATGCCTTACCATAATCTAAGCCCAAAGTGACTTACAACAATTCAAAACACATTCTAAAAACAAAGTTACAAAAAGATGTCAAAGTCAACCATACAGCATCATAATAAAACCCCCACCACAATCCACATAAAACAAATCCCAATGAAATAAAAACAATCCCAATAAAATAACATCAATCACAATAAAACTCTCATTCTTTATCCTGCTACACTAGTCCAGATAAGTGGGTTATCTCTGCCTACTAGCAGAGACAGACGATACATCTTTTCAATTACATCATCACCTTGTATATAGGCTGGTGCATATACATGGTATCCTGGGCAGAGCACGGCCAATACTTTACAAAGCGGAGCCATGTAGATGTTAAAGAGGGTGGCTGATAATGCCGAGCCCTGTGGGACACTGGTTGAAACAGTACACCATTCTGATGAATTAGAGCCAATGGTAACCATATGGAATCTACGGGATAAAGTATAATCTAAACCAGTCAAGCAATATACCTGAGACCCCACATTCATGCAGCCAATATAACGAGACTCGATGGTTTATGGTATCAAATGCTGCGAAGATGTTCAGTAGGACCAGCATGTATCCCTGTCCAAGATCAGGACCCCTCTGAAACATATCCACATAGGACACTAAGAAGATCTATGTGCTTAATCCTTTCTGCTCTGTGATTGACCAGTGGCAAGAAATCAAGACAGAGAAATAAAACAGGTATATTTGATAAGGTATTACTCAAGGCAAATTTTTTTCCAAATGCAATTAAGCTGTGTACATGGGTACAGGAATATGCATACAGGAATGACTTAAGGCAACCGAAAAGTGGGTTTGGAAATGTTTTGTATTATATTGATACAGCAACACTAAAGTTACCCAAAGATAAAAATCTGCTTCTTCATTCCCCATCTGACTTTGAATCGCCACGACATATGGCTTACAATACAAGCTCTGAATCCCTAACGGACACAGGTAGGCTCATTGGCAGGGTTTCCACCCCTTCTGCCCAAGGCTGATGGCATGAGTTAGCTTTTAACGGAACTAGCAAGTCGAGCACTTGCCGTCTGACAGCTTTCTTTGGACTGAAGAGCATAACTTGCACATATTAACCTAGCCCTATAGCCTAATGAATTACTCATTTAAACTGCCTCTCTCTTTCCATTACAGAGGGGTAGGAGGGGAGGGGGAGGGGCACTGCAGCTGCCAGTCAGTCACCAAGACAGTAAGACATGGAGTGCTAGAAAACAACCCACGTAACACGTTAAGGTCCGCATGAGAAGGGACAGATGGGCTAATTGCTGCTAATTGGATTCATGGTGAATCAGATGTTTCCTGATACTTTTTTTTTTAATCTTTTCACAGTAAGGGCTTAAGTTTTTAACAGCAAACCAGTCCAGAGGATCAAAGTAAAAGACTGTTAGAGGAAATCTCTAACAGCAGAAAGTTTTAATTGCAAGAAGCTTCATGGTTTATATTAAAAATAGTTCCAAGCAAGTTCCACTGGTTAATAGAAGACATGAATACAAGCAAAGTACAACATATAGAGGGACTTTCGTTTTCAGTTTTTATTTTATTTTCCCTGGGAATTTATCACTGATCATTATAACCAACCAAACAGCAGATAGGGATGTGCATTCGTTGGTCATTTGTTTCGTAGCATGCGTACTAGATACACGCATACTGCGAAATGAATAAAATGAATGATCAACAAATGCACATCCCTAAAAATCAGTTGAAATGCTCATTGGCAGCTTTACAGTAGGGATTAGAATCACAATCTGAACTCTGGCTAACAATCCCCCTTCATTTATCAAAATGCGCTAAGGCGTTTTCGCATGCGTTAAGGGCTTATTGCATGCGAAAAGCCCCGTTAACGCATGCAAAAACGCCTTTAATGCATGCGATAGTACCATATCGTATGGTGCGATGCAAATCCGAAAAATAGGAGGAGTTAGGGGCGGGAATGGGCTGGGTTTACAATTTTGCGAAGTCCTATCGCACTGCTTTAACATCGATTTTAGCTACAATGTTTTCAGTAGCATTCAGCAGGTTTAGGTATTAGTGTAGGGGGTTGGGGCCACTTTGACATTCAAAGTGAGACGTACGAACAGAACAGTGGTCTCTTGTGAAGATTTGATATCCTTCAGAGTGAGGAAACTCACTCAAAGGTGAGATTTGTGCAGTGTTCTCTCCACCTAGCTTGATGTTACCCAGGTAGAGAGTCCATCAAGCTAGGTTGAGAGAACATTGTACAAATCTCATCTTTGAGTGAGTTTCCTCACTCCGAAGGTCATCAAATCTTCACAAGAGACCACTGTTCTGTTCGTACGTCTCACTTTGAATGTCAAAGTGGCCCCTAACCCCCTACACTAATACCTAAACCTCACCTTGAGTTACTAGGGGGGCCTCCCATAGGGATATAAATACCTATCTAGGGAGAGGACATTATGGCTAGGCTCTCAGGCTCTCTCTCTCACTCACACTCACTCTCCCACCACCACCCCCCTCCATTGTATGCAGGAAATACAACAGGTCTGGTGCTTATTGCAAAGTGTGAAAACATTATCACAATTTGCACTAACTTAGCTCTTCACATAGGTAATTAGTGCAAATTGCAATAAACTGTCTATTAGCATAAACACACCCCTTTTGCTATCGCATGCGATACTTATCGCATTTTGATAAATCCAGGCCAGTGTTTGGCATTTAAAAAAAAGCAAAGCCAGGGCAGACAGCAGACATAATGCTGCTCCAGGCAAGAGTGGCTTTTGGTGTCCTCTTTCCCTTTTGGACTCACAGATTAGCGACTCAAAAAGGTGGCACGCATCTCCCCCCACCCCACCTTACCACCCAGGGCGGTCTTCCTTTTTTCCCATCCCCTGCAAATGCAATGAAGCCTTTTGACCTAAACAGAAATGCTTATTTACAGCTGTATCCAGGGCTTCTTCTAGATCTATTTCCAGGCAAACTGGTGCGTCTTCTGACCTTTTGTAAACATTGCTTTTATTGACTACAGAATGAGAGGTGTAAAGACACAGAAAATAAAAAAAAAAAAAAAGATTTCCAAGCTCCAAGGTAGCAAGGAGCACTGATGCTTTACATTAGTTACGAGTACAGTAAGAAAAACAGTAACATTACTGTCTGATAGGAAAGTGTTCTGTAGCAGCTGAAAGCTATTTTATTTCGAGAGGCATATGCAGATGAGATGCATTCATTTTTTTTACTCAGATTTAATTTTAGGCATTTGTTCTGGTTTGTACTATCCTTGCCTTTGGATTAATCTGTTAATGTCGATCTTCACGTTATAACATACACCGCTTAGAATGATCTATTTGTTACAAAGCAGTTTACAAATGTTTTTAATAAATAAAGAAACCTTGCAGAACAATCAATTGAACGGTGAACCAGAAAGGGAGGATGATGTTGATGCCAGGGGAAAGGAAAAGAAGGTGATGATACCGGGAGGTGTGGAGGGAAGATGGTGATGATGATGCCGGGTGGGGGGGTGGTGGAAGGAAAGGGAAGGGAAGAGAAGGTGATGGTGAAAGGAAAGGAAAGGGAGAATGACAATGCCAGGGAGTAGAGGGAGAGGGAATGATGATGATGCCAGAAGTGGGGAGAGAGGGAAGGAAGATCAGATGATGATGGGGATGGTGCGACATGATGAGGTGAACCCTGCGCCAGGTGTGCTGCTATACAAAAAAAAAAAAAAAAAGGTTGGGAATCAATCACTGCTGTATATCACTTTTCCCATGGCTGTAAATCAGATCAATTTCTTTGACCGGCAGAGAATTAGATCAGAGGCATTATCTGGTTGTGGCATACTTGGACTTCAGAAAAGCTTCTGATGCTGTTCTATACTGGAGGACTCCTAAATAAACTGAGTAGCCTAAGAATGGGCCACCAGGTGGTGAACTGGACTAGTAACTATTGAGTGATTTATCCCTTTCTATCATCATCACCACCTTAACTTCCCTTTCCTCCTCCCCCGCATCATCACCTTCTTTCTTTCCCTCTCCCTCCAGGCCTCCTGGTATCATCCCCTTCTTTTCCTCTCAAGCAATGGAAAGGAGGGTGATGCGTGGTGTGATCTGTCCCCTGGGGCCGGTTCTGTTCAATATCCTTGTGAGTGATATTGCAGAGGGGGGTTGGTATGAAAAATCTGTCTTTTTGAAGATAATGCTAGGGTTTGCAACAGAGTAGAAGACCTTGAGGTAGTAAACAGAAAGAAAATTGATCTAAGAAGCTTGAAGAATGATGACGTCCTTGGCAGCTAAGTTTCAATGTAGAAACAAAAGTGCAGTTACATAAGCTTTGCAATTCAAATAATGAAGTGAGAAGAGTTGTTTTCTTTGTGAATACTACGGGCTTCCTTTTAAGTCAATAACATTTTATTCTGAGTTTACATTATTTTGAACTTTTGACCGATGCAAAGAAAAAAAAGCAGCTCTGAAGTGGTCCTATGGAAAAACTAGAGCCATAAATGCAGACTTTATACACTGTCCGTGGGATGTCACCCACACTCTTAAGCAAAAAATCCAAAACTTGGATTTCTTTCACACACTAATTGTGTCTGCTGTCATGGTCTGCTGGTTAGAGCAAGCTAAATTAGCCCCAAATTGTGCCAGAGTTATTCTTCAGCCTAGTGTGGTGCCAGAACAAGCTGAAATGGACAAGATTCACGGCTCTGATATTGTACATACCACACAACTTGACATTTCTAATCAGTTAGCAGGAAATGTTCTCAGCTGATAGCTAGTGATGGCTGTAAACAGCATCATTAACCGTAGAAATGAGTTTCACTCTAGCTGATTTATTCTACCGAGCCAACATTACTGCAGCGTTAAACACATCAGATATGTAAACATGCAGGCACAGAAATGTTTAAATCAAGACAGCAAAACATTTCAAATTAGTGTACTTACTACAAAATTGTTGATATAGGGGACCTTGTCTAATAAAGACAATTTTTATTTTAAAGGTGATTGACTTATGAACATCTATTGCTATGAAAGATGTGCAAACTGTCTGTGGCCAAGATTCAAGCTCTGACGATTGACGCTACTGCTCACACGCTTTAACCTTGTACAAATAATTCAGCTATTACGAAAACAGTGCAGCTTTACCATCAACATCCAAGTGCAGCTGAAAGGTTAATCAACTTGCACAACACAGATGTGAAAAGCAGATGGCCAAAAAGAGTGGATGCTGTGGGAAGATGAGTGGATGAACCCTGTGAGTCCCTCAACAGCAACAGTAGGCCCCTAGAGAAAAATGGGGGCCCACACCCCTTAGAATGGGGTGGGGAACCTCTGGTCCTTGAGGGTCACACTTCAGTTGGGTTTTTAGGATATCCTCGATGAATATGCATGAGCTAGATTTGAATACAGTGAAGTCAATGCATGCAAATCTAGTTCTTGCATATTCATTTGGGTATACTTGGATTTTCAGAAGGCGTTTGACAAAGTTCCTCATGAGAGGCTTCTAGGAAAAGTAAAAAGTCATGGGATAGGTGGTGATGTCCTTTCGTGGATTGCAAACTAGCTAAAAGACAGGAAACAGAGAGTAGGATTAAATGGACAATTTTCTCAGTGGAAGGGAGTGGACAGTGGAGTGCCTCAGGGATCTGTATTCGGACCCTTACTTTTCAATATATTTATAAATGATCTGGAAAGAAATACGACGAGTGAGATAATCAAATTTGCAGATGACACAAAATTGTTCAGAGTAGTTAAATCACAAGCAGATTATGATAAATTGCAGGAAGCCCTTGTGAGACTGGAAAATTGTGCATCCAAATGGCAGATGAAATTTAATGTGGATAAGTGCAAGGTGATGCATATAGGGAAAAATAACCCATGCTATAATTACACAATGTTGGGTTCCATATTAGGTGCTACAACCCAAGAAAGAGATCTAGGTGTCATTGTGGATAACACATTGAAATTGTCGGTACAGTTTGCTGCGGCAGTCAAAAAAGCAAACTATGTTGGGAATTATTAGAAAGGGAATGGTGAATAAAACAGAAAATGTCATAATGCCTCTGTATCGCTCCATGGTGAGACCGCATCTTGAATACTGTGTACAATTCTGGTCACCGCATCTCAAAGATAATTGTGATGGAGAAGGTATGAGAAGGGCTACCAAAATGATAAAGGGAATGGAACAGCTCCCCTATGAGGAAAGACTAGAGGTTAGGACTTTTCAGCTTGGAGAAGAGATGGCTGAGGGGGGATATGATAGATGTGTTTAAATTCATGAGAGGTCTAGAACAGGTAGATGTGAATCGGTTATTTACTCTTTCGGATAGTAGAAAGACTAGGGGGCACTCCATGAAGTTAGCATGGGGCACATTTAAAACTAATCGGAGAAAGTTCTTTTTTACTCAACGCACAATTAAACTCTGGAATTTGTTGCCAGAGGATGTGGTTCGTGCAGTTAGTATAGCTGTGTTTAAAAAAGGATTGGATAAGTTCTTGGAGGAGAAGTCCATTACCTGCTATTAAGTTCACTTAGAGAATAGCCACTGCCATTAGCAATGGTAACATGGAATAGACTTAGTTTTTGGGTACTTGCCAGGTTCTTATGGCCTGGATTGGCCACTGTTGGAAACAGGATGCTGGGCTTGATGGACCCTTGGTCTGACCCAGTATGGCATGTTCTTATGTTATCCTGAGAACCCAGTTTGTGAGTGGCTCTCAAGGACCAGAGGTTCCCCACACCTGCCTTAGAAAGCGACAAAGAGCCAAAGACAGACAAATATTTGATGCATTCTGTAACATGCTGTGTTAAATGCTTTGGGAGGAGCCCGGGTGAAGATCTTTGCTTGCTGGGAGGAAATGCTGAATTTGTGCCAAAAGATGTGAGTATCATGGCAAACGAGTAACGCCATCAGATGGCACCTTCCCTGCACATATCAAACATCTCGCATATGTGGCACTGTTGGGGAGCCCGGGGTGAAGATCCTTGCTTGCCAGGAGGAAATGCTAAATCTGTGCTTCCAGCTATGTGTTACCATGGTAACCATGAGATGCCATCAGATGGTGCTTTCCCCACATGTATAAAATTTGCCTAAGGTGCACCCCTTAGGCAAGTTTTTTTTTTTTTCTTGTTGCCTTGTTTTCTCTATCCTATGAGGAAGGGAGCTATCCGTGCTGTCCTGATGAAGATGGATGCTCCCACCTCGACTCTCCATTAATCTTGATTTTTTTTTTTCCACCGGTCATAAGGTGCAGGAGTAAGTGAATTGGAAACCTTGGTTTCCCTTAACGTTTACTTGTCAATCTTTCTTAGCCCTGACGTCCAACCCCTGTCATCTCTAGAGACAGGGAATACTATAGCGCTGGAGGTGGTCGCTCTGAATACTGAGGATGTTTCAGATTTGTCTACCATCGTTGGGTCCAGATCTATTGTAAAGAGTGGAGCTGATATCCAATTTACTCCAGGGACTTAGGGTCTCAGACATGACAACTAAGACAAGTTACAGGTGATATCTTTTAACTGGACCAACTGCAACCGTGACTAGCTCTTACATAGTAACATAGTAATGACGGCAGAAAAAGACCAAAATGGTCCATCTAGTCTGCCCAGCAAGCTTCCCAAGGTAGTAACTGCCTCTCCATGCAGGTTACCCCCATGTTTCTCTTAAGGGTAGTAACTGCCGTTTCGTGCCAGATTAGCTTTTTTATTTATTCCCATCTTCTAGCCTTTTAGGGATCCACAGTGTTTATCCCATGCCCCTTTGAAATCCTTCACAGTTTTAGTCTTCACCACTGGCAGCTATGCTCCCTTCATCATCTTTGTAGGGGCCATGAAGTAGGCTGCGTTAGCCAGAATATTTGTTTTTATATTTACCGATGTGATAGTGTCTAACGTACGTGCTGTTTTATTTAACTGTGTGTGGTGCGGTGCTGCTGCACGTCGCTGCAGGCATTTGTTTGATATGGCGAGTAACAAGTATGAAAACTTTTTTAAAATTAAGAAGTCCAAATGTTATTAAGTTAGTCCAATAAAAAGGCACCTACAACTTGTGTGTTGACTCATCATTTCTATAGAAATAATGGTTAACAAATAAAATAAAAAAATCTATATATAAGGTGATAGCTTTTTATTGGCCTAAATGCCTTTTCCCGACTAGCTTCTTTGGGTCAGAATTCAAATGAGTAAACGATGGAATTTATCAGGAAATATAAAGTAGTTTGGTTGCAATAAGCGAGTTATAAAAACTTGCATTACAATGATAGGGTGAGGGTGGGAATGGGTTAAGGAGTTTTGAAGGGTGACCAGAAGGTCACAGGAAATATAATTTTATGGTTTATAAAGTGTTGAGAAACCTAGGTCTTTACCAAGTCCTTTTTTTTTTTTTTTCCGTCGGATCCAAAGTGTCTGATCATTTTAACTTCAAAAGCCTTGTGTTCCTGGATTGTCTGATGCATGGCAGCCAAAATAACGTATCCTTTATTTCTATAAATCTGAGGAGAAATTCTGCCCTATTACAGATCCCAGCTTAGCATCAACGGTGTAAATCAGAGCTCTTTTTTTTCACGCGGCACATACTGTTCTGCTCCGAGCGATTGAAATGAAAGAATAAAGGAGTGAACCAAAACCATTTCCGGGGTTTTGCTCTCTCTTTCTCTGAGTCAATTTATTCGCAGCATACGGTGAAATGCAACTTGGTATTCAGTCTCTTGAATTAAACCCTATTGATTCCCTGCATTTTAAAAATTAAAGCAACAGACAAACGTCTGCGATATGGATACAATCTGGCTCCTATTTTGACAAATTCCCAACTCCCCCCCCAAAAAAAAAGCCAGCAGCTCTCCGGAACTTTTTTTTTCACACTCCAAAAAATATATTTGGGCCAACACAGGGAATATTCGACTCCAATCCATTGAGGTTTAGTGCTGTGCATAAATTACTTTGCACAGCTGTAAACTTAGTAATACAGGCGGCGTTCTCACTAAAGCCATCATGTCAACCTACCTCAAAGAAGTCAGCAGCCTGAAAAGCATATTATTTGCAAAAAAAAGAATGCAATTATAAAGAACACTGCATCGTTTGGAGGCTGATCAGCGGTGATTAAATTAAGTCCTTTTCCTCTGTAGTTACAGACCTGCTTCTTTCAGGTGCGCCTTGTGAGAGCTTAGCGAATAAATCAGAAAGCTGCAAGCGAAGGAACTGTGGGAAAAAACGGGGAAGCTGTGACGGACCCTACCTGTGAAACGCTTAAACAGGCTGTTTTTCACTGTTTCCAAATGTATCCGTTGAACCTCGCCTGCCGTGGAGCATCACATGTTAATCTGGCTGCTGGTTAATTCCATATCATGTGGCTCGTTGCCAGTCAGAAGCTGTTATCACAAATGTGGGACACAATGCTGCAAAAATCAGGATTGTTATGTGCTATGAGCAGTCCTAAGGAACTGCTACAAGAGGTGAGGACCAATTAGGGCCCTGGGACTGAATAGGTGTTAAATACCCTAATTAGGAGAGCCAGGCTTTGCATTGTGACCACCTTCAGAAGGTGTCCCAGTTCAGACTTTAGCTCTACTGTCATTGTTTATCATCTCCAGTACAACCGTTCAGCCTAAAATATACATAAATTATGCGATATCTGTGGAAGAGATCTGACAACAAGTCCAGGAAATCCACGGTCCCTCTGAGCAAAGTGGGTGAATGGCAACTGAGAAGGAAAGATGGATGGACAGACAGAATTTCTCCATGGAACGTGTCCGCTTTTCAAAGCAAGTCCAAAGTGCCTGTCAGCTGACAGTGAAAGTGATGTCAAGGGGTTCTAGAACACGTGAGCCCCGCCCCCCCCCAACTGGAAAAGGATTAACATCCACCAACAGAGCCCGTTTGTACCCTCGACGGATGCCGGTCGAGCTTCCTAAACTAAAACACTACCAAGCTCCAGTGAAAGAAAGATGAGCCAGAAAAACCCTGACGACTTCTTCAATACCAAATTCAGTCTGGCTTTCAAGAGTCCACAGGACAAAACAGCTTTCTTTATCTAAAATGTGTCAAACACACCAACAACAACAAAAAATGCAACCTTTTCATTCCTTGCATGTTCAGGGTCTGTTTAAAAGGGAACGGAAGGCCATTCTGGCTGATTTAGAGTGAGTTGTGTAGGAGTAGACCAGAGGCGATAGTGTGTGGCCAACATAGAATTTAAAAGGAAACACATAAATAAAGCTCGTTCTTATCTAACTGCTGTCTTAAAAAAGAGGTCATGCGTGTCTCAGTAACATTTTTTCTGCCCACTTCTGTGTAATTTCGGAAGTCTCTGTTGCACTTAGGCTGTGCACCACCCATTCCATGAACGTGAAGGTATCACGGATAAAAGGCCACGGAAGCACAAAGCTTCTTCTAAGCACCCTGTTATCCACGAGCTGCTACCGAATTTAATTTACTGCACGTACAGGTCCAGCACGGATTCCTTTATTAAGATTCATTTAATGCGTCTCTCCAGGAAACTGATTCACTCCCCAAATTCCTTTACAAAAAAAAAAACCCAAAAAACAGACAAGGAGCAGGAAATGCAGAGAAAGGTCATTAAGAAATTGTTATTTATGAACCTGCACTAGCCCTGGTCCTGCCAGAATGCTGTTTAACGACGAATAGAAGAGCCATGTAGTGCAAGGGATGACCTGATAGTATTCGGTGGTGGGGGGAGGCAGTGTTGTTAGGGGAGAGTTTCTCCTTAGCCTCCTATGGAAAAAAAAACAAACAAAAAAACCAAACAAAAAAAAAAAAACTTACTACAGTCACCAAATATTCCACACATCGCAGTCTGTAAAGCAACCACCAGGCAGAACCTTAGCAAACATAAAAATACTCCCTCACCTCCCCTACCCCCAAGCCCTGTTTAATGGCAAATGAGGGCCATTTGGGTAGGGAGGGGGGGGCAGGTGACACCTAAGGATTTTGCAGAAAGTTACGGCTTGTGTTTACATGTGGCATCGAGCGGGGGCTTACCTAAACAAATTCATGCAAAGTGAGGATTGTGAAAACCTGTCACCTCTCTTGAGACAGCCATCATTTGCTCCTTACACGTGAAACCCTAGCGTCTGTAACAAGATTGGCTCAGGGAAGATTTTAATATTCCAGCTTTAGAATGGCTAGCTAAATCAGTCTGCAGTTTGAATAGTTTTATTTTATTTATGTATTTATTTTATATTAAATTTATTGATATTATTGTATATTGATGCTGACTTGATTTGTTTTTGTTGTACCCTGCTTAGTGTGCCAAGGTCCAAACTAAGTGGGCTAGAAATTTAATACATAACTAAATAGATAAAAAAGATCAGGTCAGTAAAAGTAGAATAAACTGTGGCCCTGGAAGGAGGCAGCAGGTGCCCTCCCAGAATGAGGTACTAAAGAAGCGAAGAGTCGTCGTCAGGTACAGGCTGGAGAGCAAAGTGGCAGCACTGAGGATTGCACAGTTTCTTAACTGTCTCCCTGCCCAGCACTCACCTCTCCTACAATTCCTTTGGCACTGCATATCTCAGGGTGGGGGTGGGGTGGGGGGGGGGTAGAGGGATTTTTCCCACAGGTGTGGGGCTCAAACAAAGGCAGGAGGAAAAAAAAGGGGTAGTAGGAGATGGCCAGGGCACAGGCCCCATGTTAACGGGGGGGGGGGGGGCACGGGCCCCCGTTTGGTACCTCGTCATCTCTGGATAAACCTGATGCTGGTCCAATACAATCTGGGTACCCACGACCTGAAAAGAATCTAATTCATCACTGACTGAAAGCCTTTTTAATACAGAACATTTGCCACATCTCATCTGAAGGATGCTTCGGTTCAAAAGTCCGCATGAAATAGCACCGTCATTTTTATAGTGGTCAATCATTACAGCTGGCTATGCTGAAATGATGATTTGAATTGAGGTTTTCTGACGGAAACCTCACCGACATTTTAAGGTGATTTACGCTGTATACAAAATTTAATGCAGCATTTGGCTTACTTTAAAGAAGGAATCTTCAATTACTCTTTACTCGTCACATTCCTGTCTTCAGGTGTTTGGGCTGTGAAGCAACAAGAGAAACAGAAGATAAGGGTTGTTAGGTTTTTTTGGGTTTTTTTTGTAAATAGTCTAACCTCATTCCTTATAAAGCCTTTAAATTAATTAAAAATTACAACACGCACCAAAATTTTAGATTGCTTTGTATACCAACCAGTAGAAATCATGACACCCTTTAAAAAACATTTTCAGGAAGAAAGGATCAGAAACGATCAAATAACACTTACTCAGCCTGCAGAGAAACCATTCCAAAACTTCCAATGCTCATAAACCCCCTCCCACAACACAGAAACTCTGGCCTGTTTTATTTTTTGTAGGGGGGGGGGGGGGGAAGCACCAGCATTGCTGAAGAACATACTGTTCTCCCGGTAATGCTGGCTAGGAGGACACGACCCTCCTAGTTCTTGGAAGTTAAGAAGGGCAAGGCCTAGTTATCAGCTGGATGGGGGAAGGCAAGGGGGTGTGGGAATCAGAAGGCTACAGCTAACCTTTGCAGCACTGACCACTAAGGTGGGGATTCTGACCATCCAATTGCAAAGGGGTATAAAGAAGATAGGAAATTTAATGTGGATAAGTGCAAGGTGATGCATATAGGGAAAAATAACCCATGCTATAATTACACGATGTTGGGTTCCATATTAGGTGCTACAACCCAAGAAAGAGATCTAGGTGTCATAGTGGATAACACATTGAAATCGTCGGTTCAGTGTGCTGCGGCAGTCAAAAAAGCAAACAGAATGTTGGGAATTATTAGAAAAGGAATGATGAATAAAACGGAAAATGTCATAATGCCTCTGTATCACTCCATGGTGAGACCGCACCTTGAATACTGTGTACAATTCTGGTCGCCACATCTCAAAAAAGATATAATTGCGATGGAGAAGGTACAGAGAAGGGCTACCAAAATGATAAGGGGAATGGAACAACTCCCCTATGAGGAAAGACTAAAGAGGTTAGGACTTTTCAGCTTGGAGAAGAGACGACTGAGGGGGGATATGATAGAGGTGTTTAAAATCATGAGAGGTCTAGAACGGGTAGATGTGAATCGGTTATTTACTCTTTCGGATAGTAGAAGGACTAGGGGACACTCCATGAAGTTAGCATGGGGCACATTTAAAACTAATCGGAGAAAGTTCTTTTTTACTCAACGCACAATTAAACTCTGGAATTTGTTGCCAGAGAATGTGGTTCGTGCAGTTAGTATAGCTGTGTTTAAAAAAGGATTGGATAAGTTCTTGGAGGAGAAGTCCATTACCTGCTATTAAGTTCACTTAGAGAATAGCCACTGCCATTAGCAATGGTTACATGGAATAGACTTAGTTTTTGGGTACTTGCCAGGTTCTTATGGCCTGGATTGGCCACTGTTGGAAACAGGATGCTGGGCTTGATGGACCCTTGGTCTGACCCAGTATGGCATTTTCTTATGTTCTTATGTTCTTACCATTGTCTTCACTCCAAGACTTGTGTAGTAAGGAAAGGGTAGAGATGCATAGAGGAAAGTGTTTTGTTTTGTTTTTTCCCATGGAAAATGTTCCATTTCTACAAATTCATTAGTAACAATGAATGGGTGCCAGTGCAATATTAAGGAAGCTTGCCAGTTTCCATGCTTTGAAGTTGCTTCAGTCAGGGAGTCAGCCTGAACCCAGACCTGGAATTAACTGTTATTTTTTCCGGAATCAAAACTGAACCTGAACCAATGCTTGAATATCTCTATGGAACCCAAATCAGAACCAACCTGGAAAAAAAAAAATACTGGATTCTGATTCAGAAGAAGAGTTCAGAAGAAATTCAGCTGATCTGTCCACTGTGGAAACCGGACCGTATCTCGGGATCGAGGGGAACCAGTCTAGTGGTGGTGTGCGTCCTCCGTCAGCAGGAGGCGCTGTTGCTGATGCTGCGCAGCTGCAGAGGAAGAGGGATCCTTCCTGAAGCTTGTCTTGTCTACCCACTTACAGCATTTATCTCCACTTCCTCTGCTGCCTTCCCTCCTGGGGCCTGCTGCTGGCAGAGAAGGGTGCCGGAACTAAAGTTCAGGTGAGCAGGGGGACATCAGAGAGAGATGGCAGCAAGAGATTTACTTTAGGGACTCCAAGGAGGAGGCAAACAGTCCACAGGGAAAACGTGGGAAGGAGGCCGTGGGCCGCAGAGGCTTTGTGACTGGGAGTTCCTGGAGGGAGGGAGAGAGCTAGGATGTTTGGGAGAAGTTATTTTGGGGAATATTTCAAGAGAGAGATTTACAGGAATTGGCCTTTAAGAGAAAACACAGAAAGAATGAATTGCACTGAGCGAATTACCATGAGCCAAGAAAGTAACTGAAAGCTCAGGTCAAATGATGGACCCTGAGCAGGGAGTCGTCCTTGCTGTAAGGTTCATCACACCAGCACGGACCTAGCACTATACGAATGCCACACACAGGGCTACTTTGGAACCTTTTAAAGGGATACTGTTGTAGTCGCTCTCTGGTTCATACCCCACCACCAGAGGTTGGGGGTTTTTTTTTGGCCTAAAATCTGTCTTAAGTGTCTGGACTGTTTTTTTCTTGCTGGCCACAATCTGTTTCCCCTAGCCGTTTACAGCCCGGTTTTGTTCCTAAGAACATAAGAACCGAAGAAATTGCCATACTGGGTCAGACCAAGGGTCCATCAAGCCCAGCATCCTGTTTCCAACAGAGGCCAATCCACTGTTGGCTTTGGAAGAAACATTATTAAACTCATTTTTGTTTTGTTTCATAAAGCAGAAAAATGTTCAATTTTTTTCAGTCCCTCTGTTTATTCCAAACCAGAACTGAACCAAAACAAAATAATTCTGGTTACCGGTTACCAACGTTTTTAGTAAAGCTAAACCCAAACTGAACCAAAATATTTAAAGGTTTGAGGCTATGGTTTCAGTATAACTTTTAAACCAAAATAAGTGTGTGTACTGATTCCCTCCCCCCAGTCAACTACTTGAATCACTCAGTGTGGGAAATGAATATGGTGGGTTTTTTTTAAACTAAATATATAGGTCAAATGACATGCCAGGTCAGATCACAAATCTATTTAGGGCATTAGAAAAATGAGCATAGTAAAATTTACTGTTATGTAATATGTTTTATTTTTTAATTGGTTTTTGCTTTTGTTTACATCGCTTTGGAAGATCTTATTGTAAAGATCTGGAAGGTGATTTATAAAATTTATAAATCAATAAATAAAAGAACAGTATGCAAATGAGAAAAATTTGCATGGCAAAATTTTGCAATTCAGAAATTTCCAGAATACCCTATTCTCTGAGTTATATTGCTTAAACCATATATCCCTTTCTCACAGCTTTTTCACTTATCCTTTAAGTTCATTCCTACCAACTCCATTAACATTACAGGAAACAGAACTGTAACCAGCAGAAGCTGGGAGCCAATTCTTGTGGAAGTGGTTAGAATCCTTAAAAGCATGCAATCTTATTATTACAATTTATTTCTTCAAATCTGATATTCTGCTCTTACAGAAATCACATGGCGGATTACAATAAATTATAAAACAATCATAATCCATAAACATTTCACAATTTAACACCAATAACTAAAATAATAAACAAAACCCAACAATAAGATTCAAAATCATTGATGTAGAATTCAATTCACAGTAAAGATAAAATCACTATTCTGGAAACATTTACAAACAAAGCCATGCTTTTAATAATTTCTGCTCATGGACCTCTAAGCGTAGTGAATTTCACAATGTAGGTGCAGAGCAGCTAAAAGCTATATTCCAAGTGGTTGTTGATGTTGCTAAGTCAAAGTAAAGCCTGCTGGGAAATTGTAGTGCCCTAGTTGATGTATCAATAATTTGGGCAAATAACTTGGGGCCACTTGATGATAACACTTGAAACAAAATATAGGTGTAACCTGATCCCAGCACTTTACTTCTACTGAAATCCCAGCAAACTGTCTTCTGCAGCAGCTGGAGCCATTGTAAGGGACAAGCCTTCGGAAAGAAGAGGAGCAGGTGAGTGGCAGCGCCTTAGGGTGTGTCCTCTACCACTTCACTGGCCAAGACGGACACAGGAGGCGGGAGGTGCGACAGGAATAAGAATTGGTAGGGGGAGAAGGGGTGGGGGGGATGAAGTAAGCTCTAAGGAGTAGGGACTCTCCATTATGTGCCTCTGTAAAGTGCTGCGTACATCTGTTATATGATAACAATAATAAGGAGAGAGGAAGAAGTGGCAGGGTGGGTGGGGGCGGGTACGTGTGCACGTGTGAGAGAGGGGGGGATTGGTGCAGGGTGTTATGTGTGAAAGTCGATGTTTGTAACAGGTGGGTAGAGGGAATGAAAGAAGGGCTCCTCCCTACCCTACTCTTGGATCCTCCCTTCTCTCCCTTTCTTTCTCTCCCTACCCTGGTCCTATATACCTGGTAATCCTCTCCTTCCTCCATCCCCAAACCTCCCAGAACCTCCTCTCCTCCTCTCCTCCCCTACTCTCTAATCCTTTTCTCTTCTCCTTTCCCTGATCCTTCTCCATTTCCTCCCACCTCTCTCCCTATGATGAATCCTCTTCCTTCCTTCCCTGCACCGAGTACTAAGATCCCTCCTCCCCCCCCCATAAAAAAAAAAGAACAAAATAAATTATTCAGACATTCAAGAAAGGTCCGAGAATTACTTCATTTTTATAATGTTTACATTATTTAACAAAGTAAATCAGTAAACGAGGGGCCATGCTTGTGATTATCCTTTCGGCCAACAATAAAAGTCCAGTTTTTGTTGTGTGTTTGTTTGATTATCTTTTTAGTGCCAGTTCCAAATGCAGTCCAGAAATGGTAGCTGAGTGCTCCTGGACTTTCTCAATCAACAAGCAGGCATGAATCAGCCATAATGCCTGGGGAAATGCCACTTGACGGCGCAGACGTGGACCCATGTGCGGGAGTTCCAACGGGCATACGCTGCCTTGTGAGTCCCTCCGTCTTTCCTTGCCCAAGCTACATGTTCCCAGTCTAAGATCTGTTTGGGTTGTTTCTTGGCCTCATTCTGCCTCGTTGCATCATTTTTGTTTTTTGCATTTGCCTTGGCAGCCCTTCAACAGAACTTTTCAGTTCTACAGAAAAAAAAAAAAAGAAGAAGAAGAAAGCATGGAAAAGCCCAAAGCCAAGAAGACTGCGGTCAGCAGTTTTAAGTCTTGCATTTGTGGGCCTCAAACATCCATTGCATATACATATTCCGTTTGCTACCAGTTACTGGCCCAGATCGTGATAGGATGCCTTCAAGGGCACAACAGAAAATTTAGAACCTGTGAAAGGCACCACTGGGTAAGAGCCTGAAGCCGAGCTGTTCCACTTCGCAGAATGAGGCATCAAAGAATCTTGAGGAAGACATTTGAGACTGGATTCTTCTCCCACTCTTTCTCCTTTCTTGCAAGTCTGGGAAGGCTTCTTCCCAATGGTGCCAGTTCCCAGATCCGTTACAGGTCAGGGACCGAGCATAGCACAGAAAATTAAAGCACTGGCTGAGGCGCGGAGGAAGGTGCTGCACAGGCGTGAGGGATATCCTTTGGGGCTGTTCTCCCCAGCCCCGAAGAAGCCAGCACAGGATTCCATCGGAGTGGAGCCATTATTGACTCTGAGGCCAGTGGTTATCTCCTTGGCACGGGTGCCATCGTCATTCATGGCACGGAAGAGTCCCCCGGACCTGAGCCATCTGACACAGACCAGGGTGCTGTTTGTTTCAACAATGTGCAGCGCCCCCTTGGAACACTCTCTTGCTTTCTTATTATAGTGGAGTATCTCGCCGCATAAGCACCGAAGCCATGCTATGGCACAAAAAGTTTTCACTGGTGCCTCCGAACAGATCTAGCATTGGCTAGCAAGAAAGGTCGACACTACTGTTGTGCAATGCTCTGAGTCAGCCACAACTGCAGCCCCGAGTTCCTGCTTAGTGCCACTGGCATCGGCAAGTCTTAGTGAGGATGAGCCAATGTCCATTTCTAAAGAGTATGCCTCTCCTCCAAACTCCACTGCAAAGAGTCCCTCAGCCTGTGGGAGCTCAGTTGGAGCCAGTGAAGAATTTCTTTGCCTCCTTAGGTGCTGAAGAACAGAGAGGGAGGTTTGAATCTCTCCTGTTCAAGATGGAGCAAATCTTCCCACATGATGGGGCTGCTCAAAGTCGACCAGAGATTCATACTTCACCTCAGAGGCTTCTGGCAATGGGAGTAACTCCTCTCCCTAAAGCGGGGAAGATTTACCTCATGCAGGTGGATCCCTTCAGGGATTAGAAAGGGAAGCAGTGGGATCACTTCATTCTTTCCTGCAAGATTCTTCTCCCTCGGAGCAGTGGAGGGGTCCCCTCCTCAGTCATCTTCACTTTCATCAGTGGCTGGGGAAGGAGGAAGATTCCACAAGGTTTCCTTCAGATCTCCTCAGCACATCTCTCCTATGGAAGATTTCTGCTACTCGCGTTTTTGGATAAGTTAGCAAATACGCTGTCCATCAGTGTTAGGAAGGAAGAAAATCCATGGGCAGATGTCTTCTGGCTTCTTCAATTTCTTCAAACTCAGCAAACTCTTCATTTCAGTGCATTGACTTCTCAAGGACTTGCAAATGAGGATGTGGCAGACACCACCATCTTGACTTCTGAATGGCCCCAAAGCTTAACCTGTAGGGTACAGGTATCCCCAAGTTTTGGGGTAGTTCAGCTGTATATTGTTTTTTCCCCCCCAGTCCTCTTTGAGAGCTATGCAATTGATTCAAAACTCTGCTGCCAGACTTATTTCTGGCTCAAGGATCTACAAGCAATAGCAAATCACTCCACTTTTTGTGTTTCATATGTGTTTATTATTATTAGTAAGATCCCAAATAAATACACGAGTGAACAGAAACATATCACTCCAGTTTTAATGAAGCTTCATTGGTTACCTGTTTTCTGGAGAATTTGATTTAAGATTGTTGTTACTGGTTTTTAAAGTTATTCATGGTTTGGCTCCGGCTTATTTTAATGCAATTTTAAAGATCTATCAGCCATCTCACGCTTTCAGGCTAATTTTAAAACAAGCACGCGTGCACTCATACACACATGTATCGGCACATGAGTGAAGATGCACTGTAATTTTAAACCGTACACAAAATTGCGCACATACCTTTTAAAATACACCAATCACAAGTGTGCTCCTAATTTTAAGAGGTTACTCGAGCAAAGCCAGCACATGTGTCTTCCATAGGACTTTGCCAGCTTTTACGCACGCATGTAAGCAGATTTTACAATATGCTCGTGAGAGGGACAGTTCCAATTTTTCCAATTAGTCAACCAGTTTTTCAAGTTAATATCGAGGTCTTCCAGACCCCTCTGGTTCTTCATCCTGCATGCCACCCAGTTGATCTGGACCTCTCAACCTGTCCTATGAGCCCTAAAATTCGAGATCTACAGATTTGCTCCTCAACAGGAGCAGCAGTAAAGGTGTGCGGATAACAAGACTACGTGCGTTGCGGTTTCCGGTTTTAAAATACGAAGTTACATGTGTATGTGTTGGCCCCGCCCCTTTCCCATCCTTTTTTTTCCCCATGCATAAATGGATACTTGCGTGGGTAATTTGCAGCTTTTTAAAATCTGTGTTCTTGGGTGAATTTTTGGGCGAGCACCACTTCTAAAATTGGCTTCTTTAAGATCATCTGCTCGAAATGTATTGGAGGTACCATCTCTAAGGCTAGTGTGGCTAGCAGAGTCAAGAGAAAGTTTATTTTATGTGACAGGTTCGGTCCTTTGGAAGGAGTTACTCGAGGCATTAAAAGCTGAGACATCATTATTATGATTTAGGAGAATGATAAAAACTCACTTATTCAGCTGTGCTTTTAAACAGTAACTTTTATACTTATTTGCTCCTAACAAGCTTTAAGGTAAATTTTCAAACCCGCGCACGAACGCCCATGTGCGTGCAGTTCCCGTCAACGCGCGTATGTTACAAAATCCGCCACCCGCACGCCCGGTTTTGTATTGGTGCGCGCATGTGCATGCGAGTGCCAACTCGCGCGCGTAATAGGGGAGGGGGGTGGAGTTTTACAAGATGAACGCAGCGACGCAATAGGCCCTTTTCCTAGTTCCATCCCAGTCCACTCCAATAAAAGCGCGGACTGGGAGGAAACTTCCTAAACCCCCCTAGCTAAACTGCCTCCCTTTTCCCCTTTCCTCCCCGACCCCTAAAACCCCTCTAACTAACTTTGTTTTTTTTGTTTTAATACTTATCTTCTCTCTGGAGCAGTAGCAGGTTGCACGGGCAGGCCGGCTGCCGGCTCGCGCTGTCCCAGCCCGCCCAGGAGAGTTTCAAGAAAAACTCCCTCTATTTGTATTTATTTAGATTTATATTTCAGGTACTTCAAAGCAAATTACATTCAGGTACTGTGGGTGTTTCCCTGTCCCCAGAGAGCGTACAATCTAAGTTTGCACCTGGGCCAATGCAGGGTAAAGTGACTTGCCTAAGGTCACAAGGAGTGGGAGTGGGATTTGAACCCTGGCTTCCCTGGTTGTAGCCACTCTCCTCCACTCCTTTAGGCGATTCTGCCCTTCCTTCAACCAGGGGACTGGATGTGTGCTCTGGATCTGAAAGACCCTTGTGTGCACATCCCCATTCACCCCACCCATCAGACGTTCCTCAGCTTTGTGGCGAGGGATGTGCATCACCACTACAGGATGCTTCTTCGTGGCTTCTTGGTTGTTCCGAGAGGGTTCATGAAATGCTTGGCGGTAGTGGCTGCACGGCTTCGTCGGCAGGCATGCTCAGTAAAGCTTTTGCTGAGTTCTGAGAGTTGGGTCCATGTCGGTAGCGTCAGATAGTATCACCCTAGGCTTTATGGCCGATTTATCTTGCAGTCTACAGAGAACCCTGCTTACAGGTAAGTAAACTTACTTTGCCTCCTTTTAATAAAACAAAACACTTTCCCCTCCAGATTTTTGACCACGGGGCAAATCCAGATCGGATGGATAATAAGTGAACAGCCTTTCCGAAATGTTCAGAGATGCTTGGACTCCAACTAAATTGCTTTTCCTTTTTATTAGTGAGGGGAGGGGTGGGGAGGAGGAGAGGAGGTTACTCCATGCTAGCACTGGGGCGATCTGATCTGAGCAAGGACAGTAGTTGCGGTAGATAAAGCAACATCAGCTCTCTGAGCCTCCTGGAAATGCCAGAGAGAGCAGAAAGGAAGGCGGGGGATGGCTGGTGTGCTGCTGCTTTTTCTTCAGGCTGTCAGCTTGATTCAAAATAAGCCAGGCCCTACCGCAGCTCACATTCTAACAATCATAGCGTACGTGCAAGTTTAGCACTTGCTTACAGGCTCACCTGGCCTTCCTGTGTGTGGGGCACCTTTTGGACAATGAGGTGCCCAGTATTCAGTCTTTGCTTTTCTAGCAACTGCAATAGATTTCCCCACCGCCTCTGGTTTCTGGGAAACTGCTCAGCCCTGCCTGGAGGAAATTTCAATTATTTTTAAGGCTTTTTCTACTTGCTCGGCCGTTCCTCCTTTTTTTTTTTTTTTTTCCCCCTTGCCAGAACTAGGGATCCGGCACCCTGGGCCTTTACTGACAATTACCCAGAGGATCTTCCCCTGCTTTAAAAAAGACCTTCCCTCCCACGGTTCCTGGGTCTGGTCAACGCAGCAAAAGTCCTAAGGCCGGAGTTATGCAGCAGGGCACCATCATGGAGCTCTACATTCAGCCGCCACGTTCCACCTGAGCAATGAGCCACCACTCCACCCTTCCTTCCCCCTCCCCCCGAACGCTGCCTCCTCAGCATTCCCAGCCCCAGCACCCGCGGTGCAGGAGAACCAATCCAGGAAGTGCCCTGGCTTGCCACTGAGCCATCAGACCAGCCCATTTTGCGGCTGCCTAAAAATTCCATGGAAAAAAAAACCCAAAAACCATGCACATTTATTGGCCACCTGGTAACCAGACACAAAAGGGTGGAGCTGGCACAAGTTTGCAGTAGCAGGTAAAAAGCTGTCTTCTCCCACCAGGATCCCCCCCCGCCAGCTTTCCTAAGAGGAAACATATTTCTCAGGGAGAAGAATCTTCAGCCGCATTCTGTTCTGTAGTGCTGCTCGGCTCTCCTGCCAAGTCCCTTCCTTCCCCCTCAGCAATCTGTCAAAACGTGCCAGCTGTTTTTAAAATGCTCCGACGAGGGAAAAAAAAAAAGACACAACCAGTAAACAGCACGTTTAAGGCTAACAAGTACAAGCTGGGGGGGGCGGGGAGGAAGGATAGGCGCCAAAATAAAACCAGCATTTTAAGAGGATAAAGGAGCCACAGCCCAAGGTGACTCGAAATGCAGCAAGGGCTTCCAACATTTGCTTTTTGGTTTTAATGTCTTGCCCTCTTCCTTCCTGAGTTTCCTTTCTTTTAATATTCTAATAAATGTCATCTTTTGTTTTCACAGTAAAATGTCACAGAGGTCTCCAGCCAGCCAATCACATGTGGCCCGAGAGGGGCTTTAAATTGAAAGGCTCCACAGGTGCCGCGCGCCAAGCTTCGCGCGCCGAAGGAGCGCATCAAAGGGGCAGGCCCCTTTGTGCGCCCCTTTGTGCAGCCCCAGAGAGAAGCCCCAACCATCCCCCCGCTGCACCCCATCGCTGCAATCTCAACTCCCCATAACTTAGCATATAGGCATTTGCTTCAAACCGCACCTATCTCTCTACTATCTCAGCTGTCACCACGTCCAGCAACCACCTGAGGATAGGATCTCACTCAAGGTACGTTCTAGATGGAGCTGTTAGTGTAAGAACGCCACGCTACTGTCTGCTTGGAAACAACGTCAAACCCGCCAGCAAGTTTGAGTCAAGAAGCCTCCCCACGTCAGATCATCTTCAGTCCCACCACATACCACAACCATCCAGCCTCATCTCTCCCAGCAACCTCCGGCACTCATCCCTTCTAGCAACCATCCAGCACTCCTCTATTCCAGCAATCAACCGAATTCTTCCAAAAAGACACCATGCTACAAACGTACCCCATTCCTATTATCTCACACTCTCTCCTTAACAGAGAGTTGTTGAAGAGCTGTATCTGTGTTTTGCAGCCAGGTTCAATTTTCAACGTTCAATCTTCAACGCTCAAAGAGATCACTGATTCCCATCATGATCTCTCCTCTAATCCAATTCCTAGGTCTTTCACTAATCACCCTAACTCTCCTCAACTCTCAATCCCTCTCAAAAAAATCACACTTGCTCAATGACCACCTCTTGGACACCCAACCAGATATCTGCGCTATTACCGAAACCTGGCTGCAAAACACAGATACAGCTCTAATCAACCAACTACCAATGCAACTCTATGACTTCTTCTCTATTCCTAGACTTAAAAAAAGAGGGGGAGGAATACTGTTAGCCACAAAAAAAGAACTGAGACTATCCCAGCAAGCCTTTAAATCGACGACCAAACTGGAAATTGGATTATTCAAATCCACCCAGCTTCAAATCTGTCTCATTTACGCCCCACCCCCCTGGGTTCTTAGAATCCGACCCATCTCCCCTCATCGAAATTATAGCCAAACACATTAATATGAACTCCCAGCTATCATTTTAGGAGACTTCAACATCCATGTTGACTCCCCTTCCCCCACCTCCAATTGTGAAGCCCTCCTATCCTCTTTCCAGGCCATGGGCTTCAAACAAAATTATAAACAAACCCACTCATAAAGCAGGCCACACGTTGGACCTCATATTCATAAATGAATCCATCTCACCCACTTCCCCCCCTACCTGTACCCCCATCCCCTAGTCAGATCATTCGCTGATAGCTACCGAATTATCAATAAAGAAAAACCGACTCCCATCATCCCTAAATCTACTATCCAATTCAGAAAACCATGTTCCATGGCGCCCTCAGCAACGGCCTTGCCAAGGACCTAACTAACCTGGACCTCACCAATGCCGACACTGCTATGACATCTTGGCTAAACATCACGCGCTCAGTAGCAAATAAAATCTGCCCCATGTCTTCCAAAGTTATCAATCCAGCCCGTACTAACAAAAAACCGTGGTTCTCAATAGAATTAAAAAAGCTCAAACAAGACCTACAACATAAAGAACAACGCTGGCGTAAGGATCTCTCCCCTACTACCCAGGCTTCTTATATTTATTTATTTATTTACAGCTTTTTATATACTGGCATTCGTAGGACACATCATGTCGGTTTACAGGTAACGGTGAAAGGAAATTACAATGAACGATGATAGCAGGATAGATAGATAACAAATGAAAGTACATTTTTATAGAAGGTCAACAAGCAAAATAAAATTTGGTTGAACTAAATGGATTTTTAGGATATCCATATTAAAATTAACTAAACATATGAACTTATAATCAATATTAGGTAGATATATGAACTTATGTACAAATGATGGCGGGGGGTAAAAGGGGGTTGGGAGGGAGGGAGCGGGGAAGGAGATAGAGCTGAGGAGGGGGGCTTCTTATAAAACAGGCTTCTTATAAAACCGCTATGAATGGTTTTATAAGAAGCCTGTCATACTAAGCGAGATTTCTACGCCAAAAAAATACATAGCTTCCTATACGACCCAAAATCATTATTCTCATATGTTGCAGCCCTTACTACGCCTGTTCCTGCAATCATCCCAGAAGAAGAAGCCCAAAACAAATCTACAGAGCTGGCATTATTCTTTGACAACAAAATCAAAAATTTACTCACTCCTCTGACAACATCAATCAATTTTTTAATCATTTAAATCTCCTTCCCCAAGGCTACACTTCCGTGATTTCTGCTATAAGCATGCGTTAAAACCTAAATGAGTTTGGAGTGCAAATTAAGACATTTGAACATGAGAGGAAAATTTCAAATCAACTTACAGGACTGTGAAGACAGAATTAGTAACCGGGTAGGCAGAAATGATTTCCCCTAACAGGAAGGGTCTGATTTACGAGGGCTGCTTTCCCATAGACCAGAGGTCCCTAAATCCAATCTTCAAGTCCCACAAACTGGTCTGGTCTTCAGGATTTCCCCAATGAATATGCATGAGATATATATCTGCATGCCTTGCTTCTGTTGTATCCAAATATATCTCATGCATATTCATGATGGAAATCTGAAATCCTGGTAGCAAGTTCGGTTTGCAACCCTCGAGGACTGGATTTGGGGGCCTTTGCCATAAATACAGAATTTGGAAAAATTATTTGGTAATTTGGATCCTAATTGTCTTGACAAAGCCAGCAAAAAGGAATTGAGACTTTCATGTGACCTTTCTGATAATGCAGAGAAAAGATTCAGATAGCTCCAATGATTTTTCAACCTTCTTCTCCTCATGGTTAACGGAGCAGGTCCAGAAGGGATCACAGTAACATCAGATACACAATGAAATAGCAAAAGCACAAGTACAATAATAAAAAAAAAAACCCCAAAAAACTGCAAAGGGTTACTCCATCCAACAATCGCACAATAGATGGGAGCGTAAACAAGTGTTTCCCAAGCAGCCTGATCGGGTCTCCCATGGAAGCTTGATGCTCAGATCCAGACCAGCACCTGGGCTCTGCTCTTGGCACCAAGTCACACACCAGCAGTGGCTCTTAAACACATAGCAGCTCCTTCCTGAGGATGTGTGTAAGCATTCATGCTGCTTCTTCCCAGCTACAAAATCAGCCCCGGAGTGAAGGCGATCAATGGGCAGCATGCATGGCCGAGAATAGCCGGGCCCTGCTTTGTGCGGCACACATAATACACAGGGCGCCACCTCGAACTCCCCTCCGCCCCCCCCCCCCCGAGCCAGCCTCTGCCTTATCCCCAGGCTGAGTGAGGCAGGGAGAGCATGAACTGAGCACTGGATGTGACTCGCTCCGAGTACTGGGAGCAGCAGTAGCAGTGGAGAAACCGTAGCAGCCAAGTGTGGCAGCCAAGGTAACCCAACCAAAACAGCTGCCCGCACCATATTGACTTTCCCCTTCTCCTGCACTCGCATATGGAGGGAGCTGATCCATTGTGATAAGAGTGTGCCCGTCTGCACATGGCTTCCTGATATCAGTATGTTGCACCAAGCCACCTCCAGACCTGTGCTACAAAATCTGTATTTTCTCTGTTTTTCCATGTTGTTTGTTATGCTTGTGCAAAACTCTTTGGTCTCAATGTTCAAAACGATCCATTTCTGTAAGTTAGCCGGATAAGGCTTATCCGGCTAACTTACATGGGATATTTAGCAGCACAGCCATACTGCTAAATATCAATGTACAAATTGCTTCTTAGCTGGATAAATTATTTCTGGCTAAGTTAGATCTGCTCTATGCCAGTGTTTCATAACTTTTTCAAGCCCCAAGGCATATATACATTAACCAAAATGTTGTCTGGCATACTAAACTCCTCGGAGCAGGCAGTGCGGCCATAGAGAGGACTTATAAGGTCCAAAGACGAGCTAGGGAGGCACTGAAAACCCTATCAGTCTCTCTTCCAAATTTTAAAACAAAGGGGGGAGAGGGGAGCAGGGAAACATATGCATACGGTAGCAGGGCTCATCCGCTAGAAACTCTGTAAATGCTTATCACATCGTTGTATCACAGAAACAACATGGTCTCATCCTTGAGAGATGTGCAGAGAATGAAGACGTTGTGATCATGTGAG
The DNA here is from genome assembly GCF_901001135.1 of Rhinatrema bivittatum. Classification (NCBI taxonomy): domain Eukaryota; kingdom Metazoa; phylum Chordata; class Amphibia; order Gymnophiona; family Rhinatrematidae; genus Rhinatrema; species Rhinatrema bivittatum. The sequence goes on along the minus strand of NC_042628.1, from coordinate 23,487,861 downwards.
ACCCCCCCATACCAACAGATAAAAAGCTCAATGCTAGAAAACTGGACATAGGAGTAAAAGAGAACCTAAGAACAACACTGCTAATAAGAGTAGTCACTTGGTAGTGACACTGCTTACTATGTCATCAAGTACCAAGAGATGCAACCAGAGATCAAGAAAATGTGGCCTAAAGATAGAGAAACAGTCCCAATTGTCTTGGTTGCCACTGGACTGATTAAAAAACTTGCAAGCTCACCTCCTCAATATGTTAACTGGAAGGAAGTTCTCTCTGACACAATGCAAGTGTTAAGAAAAACACTAGCCGTAAATTTGAGCAATTGCGACTGTATCCAACATGCCCAGGCTTAAGAGTGAGGTTCATCCTTGTCATGATACGTGCAAAATAAACCCGAAACACGCGACGATGAGAGTAGGTGAAAGAGAGAAAACACAAAATGAGAGGAAACACAAGATAATAGGAAAAGTGGACCCTAGGAGACCACCAATGCATCAGTGTTGAAGTAATTAACTCAGCAGACACAAGGCTGACCCAGTCGAGATACATCAGAAAGGAGATTATTTCTCCTAGCTTCAAGGCCATCCTTTCTCTCGGATTTCTGCAGAAAATCATTGGCCGCTTTAGTCAGCCATCACTCCTGCCTGTGTAATAGAAATAGATCTGATTTGGGGAACATGCTCCCAACTTACTAAAGATAATTTTTGGGCCCAAAATTGAAAAATTGCCGTTCAAGTAACGTAGCCGGATATGAGTTATCCAGCTAAGTTACAAGGGATATTCAGCGGCATAGCTATGCCATCTAATATCCATGGTCAAGCTGCTACTTAGCCGGATAAGTTATACCCAGCTAAGTTAAACCTGCTCATTGGCAGGTATCACTTACCTGGCTAAGGATGAATATCGCTACTATATAGCATCGTCTAGATCCGCCCACTATCATGCTGGCTAAGAGAGAGCTGGATAAGTAACTTATCCGGCTATCTAGCGGCCGCTGATTTTCAGTGGACCGCTAGGTAGCTGGATAAGTCCTACTTATCTGGCTATTGAGTGTTGAACGCGCTTTCAATATTGGGCCCTTTGTTTTTCAAAATGTTCAACAGATGCTCTTGTAAATTTTTTTTTTTTTTAAGAAAAAGGGAGGGAAAAAAAACTCAGAAGAGGCACCCTTATCTTCCACTGAACAGCGCAAGCGTTGCAACAGAATGAAAAATATGAACACATCCAAAAGGAAAAAAAAACATGAAAAAAGGAAAAACAAAACCCAGAAGACTGTGGAATGGGAGAGCAAGAGGTTGGAAAGTTTATACTAGATTTTGGTGCTGATATGTAGCATGTAATTAAGCATGTGGAGTTACTTTGGGAATTCCAAGGTGCTATGGACACTGAAATACAAGATTCGCACCAATTCATGTTTGGAGAGGGAGGACTCTAGTGGCTAGAGCCTGGGAACCAGAAGACCAAGGCTGAAATCCTGCATTATGCACTGACTCTTGCTAAGGCCTTGCATAAGTCACTTTTTTGCAAGCTCTCACCGAGACTGGAAGCTCTTAGGGGGCAGGTATTCGTGATACCTGTACGGAAATTGTTGTCTGGCCTATTTTCTAGGATGCACACATGTGCAAATACAAATGCATCCAAAAAATATACTCCCCGTCAGGATCTCCTCCGATTCCTCGATGTGTATTGAAATTTAGTGCAGATAGGACACCAAACACAATGGGGCAGATATTCAAAAGATCTCAGTAAGGTAAAACAGTCTCGCCGAACCGATAGGCCGCACCGGCATTAACCTTTCAGTCTTGCTAGAAAGCAGCCGTGCCCGTATTTTACCGCCGCTGTGGACTGGGACTACATTAAAAAGAGGCCCGCAGCTACAGTTTTAATTAGCCACAAGTTAGAAAGAGACTGCACTGTGTCACTGTCCTTTTCCCACCAGAACCCTGGAAGCGAGGATGATGATGCTATGTAACCCAGCCGTGATCCTGGACAAATATGTGGGAGAGCAGGCTTCAGTCTGCAAGCCCTACTGAACTTCAAAACACAGCAACACTTCCTAAGTGCCAAACGCTGCAAGGTTTCCAAAGCTCTGGTGCTGCTAATTTAAACGCTGGCGTCAGTCCAGGCAAAAGAAAAAAAAAAAAAAGGGGCAAACAAAGCCCAGTTTACAGAAAGTGCAATCACTGACAGAAAATAACATGAAAGGGCACGCAGTTTAGGTTCCTATTTATGTTCTTCTCTCATTTCTCTGCCTCTGGGACAAAAGAAAAAAAAAAAAAAAAAAGCATTATGAAAGCAGGCCCTAAGGATTTCTCCTGTAACTGGAAAGGACTGCGCACAGGCTGCCATGCGAGAAATCAGGAGATCAGGTGGCAGGACCCGGCTTCTGATCCTTGGGCCAGCAGTGGTAGCAATCAAGGCAGCCCCATCTCTCTCTCTCTCTCTCTCCCCAGAGAAGGAGCCCCGGTTATCGCAAGCGAGTGACACCTACAGGCGGGATCTAAGTGCAGCAGCTTCCAACCGTTGTGAGGTTTGTGTGTCCGTCTGTGGGTGGGGATAAGAAATTCTGGTGGCTGCAAATGAAGTTCCATTAGGCCTGGGCTTCAGACCCTTCCCCTCGCTCTTCCACAAAAGGCAGAGAGCAGGGCCCAGGTACGTTCCAGCTGAGCTGGAAGCACGGCTAAGGAAACAAAAAAAAAAAAAAAAGTGTTGAGGCCATGGGCACAGATTAGGAAAACCTACACTTGGAAGCAGGACCTAAACCAGGAGAAATCCCTTCCTGAACAGGAGGGCTAATAGGCACGGGATATGAATTGCCTTTCTGATATAACTTTACTTACATATTCAACAGAACTCCTGTAGCTACCCCAAAGGAGCCGTTTCAGAAACGCACGTTATAAGGCTGCAGGATTTCAGAAACGCACGTTAAGGCTGCAGGATTTTCCCTTCGTCTGACCATGTGGCTTAAGGTGCAGTATATTCAAATTAACTATGAAATGCAGCTACCCTGTCCTTTAGTTTGCAGTTGGCTGCTCTTTTCATCAATTCTTCTACACAGGTTATAATTGCTCTATGCCTCATGTAAGAGTGTGTGGAGTACCATAGGCCTCTGCCAAGCAGTGCTACTAATCTTCTTTTTTTTTTCTCTTTATTCTTTTGATTCAGAGATACTCTCACCACTAACTAGTTGTCTGGTCAAGCTCCACAGTTGGCGACATCTACCGTTAAAAAGTTGCCAGCTCTTTCCATTGTTTCAGAAGAGGCTGATCCAGTCCTGATTTTACCTTGCTGCATGCACAGTGATGCAGTGCTGTTTCTGAGAAGGACAAAAATCAGAAATACAACTCCATGCACACAACAGGGGCAAACCCAGGACTGCATCAACCTGTGAAAGGGGGGAGGGCGGGAATGGAGCTTGCTGGCAATCTTTGCCTGTTTGTAGGCACGATCCCTTACAACAATCCTGGCCTTACCTCTGAAGAAAGTGGTTCTGCATCAGAACAGCAGCAAATAATTATTTGGGAAAAAAAAAAAAAAAAAAAGATGTCTGTTTCCAAAGAACACTAGGATCTTGATTCAGTGCACACAATAGTGCTGATGTGATGGGAACTCCTTTCCTGTGTTCAGCCTGAACATGCACTGCGTTTCCTTCCAGGTAATGGGAAATTCAATTAAGAGAAATGGGCCTGGCACCCAAAAACAATAATTAAGTACATTATCTGTAGCTCGCATCAGAGGGCATACCGATACTAGAGGGGGAGCAAGGAAGTAGAAGAGATTTTGTTTCTATTAGAACAAATAAAAAAGGTCATCAGGCCAGCAACACGGCGCATGCTGTAGCACTGTGTTGTTCGGATAACCTGTCCATTGGGAATCAGTCAGGTTTGGATTTAATTATGCACTTTACAAACCTGTTGCAGTTGGCCGGCCGTGGGTCCGTCCCACAACTGGATGCTCTTAGCTCCAGCCCTGGGTCGCAGGGGACCCGCTGATGCCATGGCTGAGCTCCGGTCAAAGACACGGCTGGGCGACGTGCAGACCTGATGCTCAGCTGAGCGGGGCGACCCTAGGCATGCTCGCGACTTGCGCACTCTTGAAAGGCCATGGCAGGAAATCCTGCATGGCACCCATCACAGGCCTCTCCCTCTGCCCTGCCTCAGATGCCTCGGCAATAGGTTGAACTCTTTGGAGTTGCTGTTTGCCATGACGTTCCTGAACCTGCTTCTGGTTCCAGTGCATTGTCTTCGTGTTCCTGGTCCCTTCCTGCTTCTTCGGAGTTCCTGTCTTCTTGTCTGGTGGTCCCTCATCCATTTTCGGTGTCTTCCTGTTGTCCTGCCTTGCCTTCCTTCCCTTGGATTGACTCCTCGGCTTGGACCTCCGGCTTCGTCTTCGTTTGGATTCCTGCAATGACTTTGGACCCCTCTCGACCATGTTGGTTTCCGCCTGTCTTGTGACCTCTGCTTGCTTCTTGTTCTGCTGAACGTTGCCTGCCCTGACCTTGGCCTACTCTCATCTCTGCTGTCTGCTGCCTGCTCCGACTTCTGCTTGGACTTTGTTCTCTTCCCACTGGCCAACTGTGACGGATTAATCTCTGCTCAGAAGCCCGCGCCTAAGTCCAGCCAGGTCCGACACCCTAGGGTTCAACCTAAGGGCAACGAGGGCTGGCACTGAAGTTCCTGCTGGGCCTCTGCTCCAGCCAGCTCCGCCTGCAGACGGTGAGGACCTGCAGGGCTCCTCGCTGTGGGTAGAGCCAACCTCACCTCGGTCCAAGGGTCCACCTCAGTAACAAAACCCATGCTGAATTATAGTTTGGGTATAGTTTGTAAGTCCCTTCCCCAGAGGGCTTACCATCTAAGTTGGTACAAGAGACAGCAGAGGCTAAAGTGACTTACCCAAGGTCATAAGGAGCATCAGTGGGAGAAACAGGATTTGAACCCTGACTTCCCTGGGGCTCTGCCCACTGCTCTATCCACTAGGCTAGGGGTGCTCAAACCAGTCCTTGGGGGCCCCTCCCACAACCAGTTGGGCTTTCTGGATATCTCTAATGAATATGCGTAAGATTTATTTGCATGCACTGCCTCCTATTTATGCAAATATTTTTCATGCATATTCATTAGGGCTATTGTGAAAAACTGACTGGCTGAGAGGGGCCCCGAGGACTGATTTGAGCACCCCTGCACTAGGCCACTCCTCCGCCTCTCCATAAGTGTTCCCTGGAGGCAGAGCACTCAGGATAAAGGAAGGAAAGAGAGGGAACACAGCAGCTGCTCCGACTGAGGCAGGCCGGTTAACCAAAAAGCAGTACCAAAGGCGACCCCCATCCAGCAGCTGGAGGGGCAGAGGGTCAACTAACGCATCTGGGCATGCCATCTGGGGAGGGATGGTAAGCAAAGACGGCAGGATGAAAGAGGAAAAACATATTTTTAAAGAAATAATCATTACTAGGTAGCAGGGAAAGAAGCAGTCATACCAATCCAATTCACGGCCACAGAGAAATATGTAGGAGCTGCTTTCCTGCAAATTAATTTGAACTGATTAGTGCTGTTAATTGCCGTACATCCTTGTATGACTGCGCCATGAGGAATCAGGGTATTCATTCCAATCGCTGGGTATTACATAATAAGAGAAATTATTTATTTTGGATTAGATGGAAGGAGAAGAAGTATACCAGACGCTGACGTGTCTGTACAGGATGTTAAAAACAAATGTAAAATAAAAGCTGTAGAACACTAGTGGTCTGGCAATCTGAAAACATGATTTTAGAAAAAAACTAAAAAGTATTACATCAGGCATTCTGTACAAAACAGGTCTGTTTCACTCAGGCACACAAATTCTCCTACTACTGATTGCACCAGTTTTCCCTCTAACTAGAAATACAAAATGAATGGTCAATTCATTATAAATAAACTCAAAAGTATGTACAAGGAGCAGGTGGAAACTTGAGTGGCCAAGCCGAAAAGAGTTGGACTACTGATTTTGAAGCCAATGCAACCTTAATCGTCCTGGGGCCAGATTTGCATAGCTCAATGTGGATTAAGCTCACAGCTGCTCTACAATAAAGTGCAGTACAAAAGCATACCTACTGTAAATCGGCAGTTAGTAAAAGACAGCTAAGACTATTTCTGTTTGCACAGACCAGAAATGTATTAATGAGGACACTTCTGTTTATGCACAATTACTGCTTGACTGTGGTAAGCGAAGTCCATGCCTTTTTTTTTTTTTTTTTTCTAAATTTTCCTAGGGAATCCTGAGCTTACAAATACCTCCAGATCAACAAAACATTTTAGACCAAAACCCTCCAGTTAGGCACGGCAGAGGCAGAACGAGCACCCACATGCTTCCCAGTCAACGTGTCCTGCACTGCAGGGACCACCTCTAAGGGCTCCATTCCATCAGGAGCCTCTCGACCATCAACAAAGGGAATGGATTCTGCCAAACTATAAGAGTGATTTTTTTTTCATCGCCATATGGTCGACCACCTATTAAGAACTCGACCAAGACCACAGGCCGTTTCACAGAGGTCACCAAAAAGCTTCCAGTAGGCAACAACTCCAAGTAACTGCACACCTAAACTGGTCGTGGACCACCTATTAATGATTTTATTTAATGGCCAAATGTATGCAATGATATCTTTAAACATAGATCCAAAAATAGCCTGACCCAAAATGGGTCATACAAGGTTGAGTTAGCTGTAATTGTTCAATATAGTTTCTTCTTTCCCTTCTTTGGGGGATCACTTGCAGTTATCCCCAAGCCTTATGATACCCCATAAAAATTGCAGCTAGCAACATTTTTTTACTGGGTGATGTTGCTAGCTGCAATTTTTCTGGGTATCCTAAAGCTTGGGGTTAACTGCATGGAGCAGCAGTAACTACCCTTAACAGAAACATGGAGGTAGCCTGCACAGAGCAGCAGTTACTACCTTAAGCTTGCTGGGCAGATTTGCTGGCCCATTTGGTCCTTTTCTGCTGTCATTTCTATGTTACTTAGTAGCCAGACTTTTCACCTCAAAGGATGACTAAGTAAGTATGTATGTTTCTGAAGTTGTCGCATGGCAAAGGACATTGGGCAAATGTTCAGATAGCAATTAGCGCTAATATGACATTTTATTTACTTCCTCGTGGTGCTTTCAAGATAACAAGGCAGTGGAACAGAAAACTTTCTTTAACACTTGTCCTGCTTGGTTCAGGATGTCCTCTGCCTGAAAGGACACATTCTGAAAGGAACAAACACACACATTTTATCTTAACTGCAGAGAGTGATTCATCTCTTTGGTGCCTATACAAAAGTCTGGAGCAATCTCCCCCCCAGAGAATGGGTTTCTTGGCACTTAAATCCTGGTGCATTTTTTTGTTGTTGTTGCATTAAAAAACGGCCTATAAATCTTGCACTGTCCATATCTTTGTTTGAATGTAAATACACAACTGCAACTTCCAATTCTTTTTAAATGTTCTGCTAAGCCACTTGTGCTTTGGCTCCAGGCTGCATTTTCTGCACTGCCAAGAGCCAGGGGCCTTAATATTATTATAGGTGAACCCTAAACTGCAGTTTATTAACCCTGAAATCCGTTTCCTCCTAACTGCAGTTAACCCGTTATGTCCCAGTGTCCTATTTAGAAGATAGCTTCTTAAAAAATATGGGACATAATGGGTTAATATAAACTCTGCATAATTATTTTTCTCCCTGAAAAGCAAAATGCAAGCCTGAGACCGCCATGCACGTTTTCTCTCCACCTCAAGAAGGCTCTTGATATATTTGATGCTGCTGCAGTGCAAACTGCTAAAAGGAGTTCATTAAAACATGATCTGGACTGGCTTACATGGTTTCACAGATTTTTTTTTCCTACTAAATAGTTGCCTTGCCAACCATAATTATCACCCATTTAGATACACTCTATGTATATACACCTCTGCACAAACAGAGAGTATTTATAGCAGGGAGCATCTCTTCATAAAGGCTGAAAAGGTTCTCAGTCATTCTGATGCTTTGTACATTTGAGCACTACAGTAAAACAGCACTATATCCATTTGCATGCGTGTGCTAAATGGTGGGGCGAGAACCCGATTTTCTGTGATGTTTATGGCATGGACAGACACAAAGGCAGAGATGAGGATCTGCCCTGTAAGGGTTATCCTTTAAGCAGTGCATGTATCCTGGATGCCTTCACCATTCTGTGTGATCAATTTTCACACAAGCACAGTATTACAATGATGGGCTCCAGTGAAAAATGGTCATCAAGGTGGATCAGAACAATGAGACACACACACACATACGCACATCCTGCTATCTTCCTAACATCTCCCTAGTGTGACGGCTTGCTTGATTCTGGTATCTCTCAGGACTTGAAAGGAGCTCCTGCATTGTTGAAACCTTCAGGCACTGGCACTTGTCCATTCTTCCCCTCTCTGAGGGCATCACCTCCATAATGTGCCCTCAGCCCACTGGCGCAATTTCCTGCACTAATGAACACAGAGCTGTCACAGTCATAGGGCCGGCTCCCAATACCCCTACTTTTACTTGGGGTGGAGGCCCTTTGGTATGATCCCTGTGGCTTTTTGTCCCCAAGCCCCTCCTCTATCCCGTCCCAAATGGCATACTGCAGGCAGCGCATAGGACCACAGTGACTTAAGGGCTGGAGAGGCATCTCCTTGGAGGCAATTTTCAGTGTCATTTGTTGGCTTCCACCTTCCCTTCCTCCCTGGGCCCCTGCTTATCACACCTGCAGCACCCCCTCAACATTTATATTTAAACGATTTTATGTGCATAAGTATACTTGCATGCAGTGGTGATTTTCTGCCAGGTGTTCAACCTGGAACCTTTTTGAACTTCTTCCTTTTCCTCATTGGAATAAAGTGGAAGATGAAGGCTGCCACTCGACCTGGCCAAGTACCTTTTTTATTTAGAAAATCACCATTGCTCGCATGCAGGAAAGAAAATAGGAGGGATATATTTTTTCATCAATGACGTCATATCATTTTTAGCCTGCACCCATTCCAGCTACCCAGCAGATCATTTTATGGCTCAGCACTGCGAAGCAAGACCATTTTAACATGCCTCTGGTGCTTAGGAAAGTGCATTTATAATACGGGGAGCACAACTTTGTAACTAGGAACAGCTACCTTTAGTTTAATTAGTTTAGTTTACTTGATTGATTTATCACAAATCAATATAGTGAGAGGAGAGGATCACCTTGCTAGTGGCTGATGAGAATTGATAAGTACTGCTTGGGGAAATTTTAGAACTTAAAAGTTTTGACGAGAAATATTCTTTAGTGTGTTGGTGTGTCTGTATTAAATAGCTAGAAAGAAGGCAGGCAATAAAAAAACCCAGGAGTTTTGTGAGTTTGTATTAAATAGCTAGTCAGAGGGCAGGCAAAAAACCAGAAGTTTGTGTGTTTTGTATTAAATAGCCAGTCAGAAGGCAGGCAAAAACCAGGAGTTTGTGTGTTTTGTCTTTCCCGCCCCAGATCATCCTTTGATTTATAGGCAGGTGACACTTTCATACTAAAAAAAAAAAAAAATCAGCCTTTTAACTTAAATTCACCACATCTTATCAAGAATTTAATCATCCCCTTGTAGGTCACTACCAGATAAATAGTGAATACACTAATAAATGTAAAAGACCCTACTTGTACGCTTTCTACTCCCACAGCAACCTAAACTTAACCAGGAACTGAACAAAATTAAGATGAAGGCAGCAGTCCAGCAGCAAGAGGGGGGCTTTCCAGTCTTTTGCGTCGAGTGTCACATGTATGATTTTTTTTATCTGCGGGTGAGAGGTTGTATGTGTGCACCCAGTGCAAAGTAGAGATGTGAATTGGAACCAGAATTGGATCCGATATCAGTTCCGATTCACATCTCTATAGATGTGAATCGGAACCAGAATCGGATCCGATATCAGTTCCGATTCACATCTCTAGTGCAAAGAGCTCCTGTCTCTCAGAGAATGAGTCCGATCTCTGGAGGCTAGAGTGGCGGACCTGGAGGAGCTGAGGCAGACAGAGAGGTATATAGATGAGACCTTCAGGGACATAGTAGCCAAGTCCCAACTCCAGTCTGGCAACCCTGGTGCTGCCTTGGAGGAAGAAGGTCTCCTGGTTGGACAGCATCAACCTGGAGCAGCAGGAAATGATCCAGTAGCAAGGACCTGCTCTCCAGGTGATGCACTGTCTTCTCGCACCAAGGATGCGTCTCCCACAGCTACTGCCTAGGAGGGTAGGGTTAGGTTGGCCGTCATAGTTGGTGATTCGATTATTAGAAATGTAGACAGCTGGGTGGCTGGTGTCTGTGAGGATCACCTAGTAACATGCCTACTTGGTGTGAAGGTGTTGGACCTCATGTGAAACCTAGATAGGATTTTAGACCGTCCTGGGGAGGAGCCAACCGTCATGGGTCATGGGGCACCAACGACAGGTGTATCCAGCTAACTTTACTAGCCACTTAGCGGCTGAATATGGACCACTCTATATATAATCATAAATAAAAAGTTATAAAACTAAGGGGGTTATTTTCTAAAGCTGTCGGACGCGTGCGAAAGCAACATCGGGGCGGAGTCGGTCCCGGAAGAGGAGGAGTTGGGGCAGCACTGGGGCCGACTCAGCAAACACAGTGCGGACAGCGAAACGGTAAGCTTCCGTATCGCTGCCTATTTCGCGCCGATTAACTACACCTTTTATGGTGTAGTTATTCGGCGCAACACCGGCAGCGATCGCACCCAGCTAGCACAGGACTGCCCCCCCCCCCGGCTTCGCCCCCCTGCCCCCCCGTTACCGCCGGGATTCACTATGAATCCAGGCCTAAGTTACTAAAACAGCAGCAGTTTATCAATGTTTAATAAATAAAGAAGTCATCAGATGACAAATGCTTAAAAATCAATCAGCAGTTTGGAAAGTCTGTTCTTAAAAATATCAGCAATACAGAGCATTCAGGTATTCACCATCTGGGATTATTTTTCTCTTCAGAGAGTTACCCCGAGTCTGGTGAGCACTGAGTTTAAACTCTGGTAAGCAGGCAGCAAAGTATCATTGAGTCAGTCAATCATCAAGCTGAGGTGGGGCAGACACCTAAATCAATAGTATGAAGTTCTTGACAGAGGGAAAGGTTCTGTGGCTAAGTTATAAATTCTACAGAGGGTCAATCCGAAAATACATCTGACATCGCAAGTAGATATGGACCAGTTTGTGGATTATGATTAAAAAATAAACTTTTTTTGGGGGGGGGGGGGGGTTTGGATCATAATCTATGATCAGCTTTGCTAGCTGGGGTAAAAATAATTGATGATTGGATTATGTTTACTCCAGTTTTATAGATACTGATAAAATCTAATTGCACATTACAATCCAAACAAGGCTTAAAAATGCCCCCTTCGTCTCTTTGGGTATAAGTATACATGCACCCTTTCACCTGTGCCATAAAAGGGGCAGAGACAGCAAGCAATGCATGAGGATTTTCATTTTGAAATCCCTGTGCGTGTTTTACGGTGTCGGCTTTGTACCTGTGGTGGTGCTGGCGCTGGACGGTCCCCAAATTTTCAAAGGCACATTCCAGGTTAAATTGTCCCTTAAAAGTCCCTTTAAGGGACAGATAATGTAGTCATGGTATCTGATGCCCGAGGTCCATACAGGCGACTATGGGCCTTATTTACCAAGGCCAACGCACGCATGCGCTACCTAAATCGGGGAGGAGTTGGGACGTCACCGGGGCCGACTCCGCGAAGACGCCGTGGACGACGACATGGTAAGGGCCTTTTTGCGTCCTATTTCGTGCCCAATAGCTACACCTTCTATGGTGGCGCCATTGGGTGCGAAACCAGCAGCGATCGCACCGCGGCGGTGCGATCGCTGCCTGCTAGCGCAGGACTGCCCCCCTGTTTCGGCCCCCCCGCCCCTCATTACCTAAAGTATCGCAGGCCTGAGATACTTTAGAAAATGAGGCCCTATGGGTGACTTTACATGGAGTTACTACTTTATGAGCTCTTTCCAGCATCTTCTAAACCAAGCTTTCTCCGCTTTGGTCTATGGAGTCAATCCGAGGTGGTGCCGGTGGAGGAGGATATCAAGATAGTCATTTGGCCCGAGCTTCAAACTTAGACACTTGTTAATTTTTTTTGTCTTTTCATAAGTTTCGTATTTGCATAGAAAAAGGCTAGAAAAGCATTTGTTAAGTAAAAAAAATATTCAGCTCGTGCCTCACTCTTTTTTTGGTGCCTTATTCTGTTTTCCTGTGTCATCAATTTTTATTTTGATGGAGGTCCTCAGAGAGGTCCTCAATAAGTCCGGTTTTCGAAGTAACCAAAATATGCATGCAGATCATCTTATGATCACCGACCAGTCTTACCCCAAATGCATGCAAATTTCTTGCATTGCAGACAGCCTGAAAACCAGACCTGTTTATGACCCTCAACAAGCAGGGAACTCCTGTTCTAAACTTATTCCAAGAAGAAAGACAATGAGTTACACATCGGAACAACGGCTCATTCTGTTGGAGCTAAAATGAGTTCAGTGTGACTTTCAGATAATAGAAAGACTAGGGGGCACTCCATGAAGTTAGCATGTGGCGCATTTAAAACTAATCGGAGAAAGTTCTTTTTCACTCAACGCACAATTAAACTCTGGAATTTGTTGCCAGAGGATGTGGTTAGTGCAGTTAGTATAGCGGTGTTTAAAAAAGGATTGGATAAGTTCTTGGAGGAGACGTCTATTACCTACTATTAAGTTCACTTAGAGAATAGCCACTGCCATTAGCAATGGTTACATGGAATAGACTTAGTTTTTGGGTACTTGCCAGGTTCTTATGGCCTGGATTGGCCACTGTTGGAAACAGGATGCTGGGCTTGATGGACCCTTGGTCTGACCCAGTATGGCATGTTCTTATGTTGCGTGAAAACCTGAAACATCTGCACTGGCAATCCTGGTCAGACTGACCTTTCCGAGCAAGGTGCGGCAACTGCTGTCCTTGAGTGCTGCAAGCAGGTTTAGTTTTCAGGATACGCACAGTGAATATGCATGAGATCTATCTGCATACAATATATTTTTTGCATGTTCATTGTGGATATCCTGAAAACCAGGCCTGTTTGCGGCCGCTCGAGGACTGGAGTTACCTAGTCCTGTCTGAAGAGCATGCACAACACACTGGATGAGATCACGCCAAGATCATCCTTGCCATCATGAAATGGTAAATGCGAAGCCGCTATCCGTCTGCACATCTGTCTCAGTTTTACTGCTTTTCTTGAAAGTACCAATGGAAGTCAGAAGCTGGAATAAAGCGCTGAAAAATGCTCCGCTTCACTCTTTTAAAAGGAGCCTCAAGGTAAGCAGAAGGCACTGCAACGGAGACGCTGTGTGCGGAGGCATATGGAAGACTGGTCGGTGTCGGTGATCATAAGATGATCTGACTTTACAAAGGCTTGTGCGTGTCACGTATCTGCACAATTTTAGCAGTATGCTGTATTTTCATTTCATCTGTTCTGCCTATGAAAGTGAAAATGCTGTTTCTCAAAAGATTTTCTGCAATATTAATTCAAGGGGATTTTTCCCAACGTCTGTTTGGAGATGTTTCTTATTCTGTTTGTACTAAAGATTGTGTGTGTAGTTTTTTTTGGTATTTTTTTTTTTTTTGTGGTTGCGCAAACTGTTGGAGATATAATCATTGGTCTCCAAAGTTAATTTAGAACAGGTTTTTATGCCCCTGAAGAAGGAGCACAAAATGCGAGTCTCGTCCGGCTGAACTGTTCCCTTCTTTTTTGGAAGGACAAGTGTTTTTCTAATGACCTCTCTGAAACTAAGCTAAGTGAACTTGCATTAGTACTCTGGACAATCTGTTTACATTTGCACTTAACCATTTTTAGCAAGAAAATAATTCTCAAAAAAATTCAAGAGAGGTAAAATGGTAATTTGGAGACCAATTATTAAATCTCCATAGCATAAGAGCTCCCGCCAGTGACTTTTTTTCATTAAAACGAACGACGCCATTCAGGGTGGCTCTTCTCTGTTTATGAAGGTCTCTTACATATGATATATATACTCCCTCCTTTGTGGTTGGTGGTGGTTATCTTTTCAAGGTTATCGTCTGTAGACATTGCCTCCACAATGTCCCCAGCCATGGCCAGCCCACATGAGGATTGAGAGTAGTTGTTATCAACCCTGTCCTGGAGGCATACTTAACCAATTTGACTTTCTGGATAACCACAATGAGTTTGCATGAGTGAGATTTGCATATAACAGATCTTCAAAATATGCAACTATATTTCATGCATATTTGTTATACAGATACCTTCAAAACTAGAGTGGTAAGGTGTGGTTGAGAACAAATGCTCGGCACATCTGGAAGGTCTTACTTGTACTTTATTTAAGACTGATTTATCACTGCAGATCCATTCTGGCATGGTGTGCAGAACTTTTGGAACCTCTGTCAGTAGAGAGAGAATGTGAGTACTTTTCAGAGGAAGTCAAAAAATGCATGCATGTTATCACCGGCTGATTTTCATTTTGTTGTGCAAGGACTGATATTGCTATCTCTGGACTACTGCAATCAACTATATATTGGCCTTCCTGCCTCATCTGTATAAAGGCATTGCAGCTGATACAGAATGCTCCCTCCAGACTGATTTCAGGGTTTTCTCTGCATGATCATATTCTTCCCGTGCTTAAGGACCTTGTGCTGGCTTCCAGTCCACGCACGAGTCACTTATAAAATAGCAGTACCAGTTCATAATCTCCTGGCTATGAATTCTTTCCCATGGGTTAACTCCCTTCTGTGGGTCTATAACTTTTTCCAAACCCTGTGATCGGCATCTGCTGGATGTACCAACAGTCCGACAAGCCCAATTAACCGAAACATGAGAACATGCATTCTCCATAGCAGCCCCCGAGCTAAGGAATTTCCTTCCACAGGCTTTATGTCTTACCACTTGCACCAAAACATTTTAAAAAAAATGTTAAAAATCCATCTATTTGAGCTGGCTTTTAATTGATTCACATTATCATGGCACCTTGTTTTGATATCAATATCTGATTGTGTCAGGTCTTGTGTGATGGATTAAGTATGTTTTATGTTATTTCAGATTATGTATGTTTTATTATGTGAATTGCTCCAGGCAGGGCATAAAGTGGTATATAAATACTAATAAAGATAAAGCTGTACCCCAGGCTCCTTGCTACATATAAAGAATGCTTGGGATTATTATTATTTTTTTTACTTATTAGAGGGGGAGAATAACTCTCCCTCCCTCCGGTGAATGGTAAACTCTTTAAACCGCTTTGGTACAGAATTCGAAACTGAGAGCCTGCTTCAAAGAGAAAGCCGTCTCCAAGACTTTTACTTCTTACCAACCCATTCGGTGACTTCTGTTAGAATCTCTGTCCTTCCACCCACAGCTGGAATACTCTAGAGCTGGGCATCCTTTCCGTGCCCCACAATATAGCAGGTTGTTCTGGTAGGTCTGTATCCCAGGTACAAGACATTTACTGATCCTGAAATGCAGGCTTGACGCCCGGTGCAGCTTACTCCAATGGCGGCCCTCACCGCAGGGGACGTCCACAGTCACTGGCGACACACCAGAACAGCTCGGCTCGGCTCCTCTTCCTCTCTCCTTCAGGCTTTGGGTGAATGCCAAACTGGACTGGTCCCACAATTGGAAGACAGGGGCTCCTCTTCTCCTCTCTTACTAGGAAACTGCCAAGAGCTGAACTCTCCTTGGCTAGGACGAGCTCCGGCTCCTCCATCTGCCTCCTCAACTCTTCCCTCTAACTCCGGGGATTTGTCTAAGGTTTAGTTTCTCTCTTAAACAAGGGGAAAGTCAGGTTGAGTCTTCTTTTCTCACTCTGATCTTCTTTCTTTGTTGCTTGAGAAGAAATTCTACTCCACCTCCACCATTCTTCACTCACTGAAGGACAGGTTCACCTCTCCTCCTAATCTGTCTCTCTCCTCCCTCTGCTGGCAGAACAAGATACTGCACTCGCAAAGGGGACCATGCAACATTCAGAATATTCTCTGTCTGCATCAAGGAATGTATTTGCCCTTCACCAAGCAGTAAGGCCAAAAGGGACCTTACATACGGATGCTGAGAAATACAGTGGAGGGAAATCTAGGAGCATCTTTTCCCTCTTTCAACAAGAAGCCTGAACATATGTGCAACAGTTTTCCACTGCAACTGCCAACAGAAAATAAAAAAAAATATACCATGCATGTGGTTACATTTAAAACAAACAGAATACAATCTGCATACTATGAAGCCTGTTAAGAGGGAAGAGGATATTAGCAATTAGACTGAAATCAATCTCTTGACCTACACGTGCAATACCAGGTTTTACCATTCAATTAAAACTGCCATAAGACATACAAGTAATGCGATCAGAATGTTTCAGGAAGGGTTTTGATGGCTGAATATTAGTTCCACCCAATGCCCGCCGGTTGCTTTCTAACCATCTTCCATGTGTGCCTACCGGGGAACAGCATTAGTTTTCACTGACATTCCCAAACCCTCTCCAGCAGCTGAAACTCTTTCCTGTTTAAGGTTTTTATAAGCTGCCGCAAGGCAAAAAAACAGACACAAATTGATGGTGGGTGACATTGGGACTGGGACACAGAACAGCATGTGGGTTATTGCAAGCGCCTGTGGTTTCCGGACCTCGTTCATGGTCCATGAAAATTTTTTAAAGAGTAATAATTTCAGGAGACTTGCCTTAACAACTTTTCAATTTTAACGCTAAAAAAGACCCTTTAAAATGTTAGCTCAGATTTCTAGGTGGTAGGAATAACATTTTTGTGTTAAAACTTAAAAAAAAAAAAAACAACTTGTGCATGTAATGGTCCAACCATCTTTTCTCTAACTCTTAATCTTGCTGATCACCTCCCTGTCTTCAGTCTCACTCTGGAAGGTCCTAAATAAACTCTATTATCACTGCAAAATTTCTGTGTCGCCATTTACTACTGTGTAGTTTTTGAAATGTTTGACACACCTAATGTTCAAACTGATCGCACAGCAAGATGCTTGTGTGGGTGCCACACACAACAGCAGATCTGTAGAACTTACCCACAGGGACTGAACTATGCGCTCGCTCCAGGCGAGTTGATTTCCCCTGCCAGCAAGAACCAGCAAACAGCCCTGGCGATGCTGAGACAAAGTGGCAGAGTGGGGCTACCACCTCCCGGGCAGCTGAGCTCTCAGAGGAGCTGGAGTGCCAGGGAGCCAAGCTGCAGCACTTAACAAACCCCGCTGAGAAGCGGAAGGCACACCACTAGGACCACCCCCCCAGGGCAGGGCTTTTTTTTCCCCGCTGCACCTGGAGGTTCCTGCTGCCGCAACTCCTGGCTCGCCCCACACACAGGGACATGAAGTGATGTCAAGGGAAGAGCTATCACGGTGAAGTGGGGCTGGGGGCAGTGGCCATCCTCCCAACTTAAGGACAGCCCTGCACCATCCGAGAGGAGAGGAGAGGAGCAGCAGGTGATGTCTTTGGGGGGCCTGGGAAGGCAGAGGAGGGAAGGGAGGGAGGAGAGATGAACGTGAGGGGGAAGGGGAAGAGGGGAAAGAGGACCACGCCAAAGAAGGGTGAGAGGGGAGAAAGGCCTGCAACCGAGCTGGGAAGCAGCGAGAGAGAGAGAGGGAACACGCAGGGCTCAGGTTGGGGGGAGGTAACTGTCTTAGGGAAGAACTGCGGTCACCATATCCAAGCAAAGTATTGGGATGGGGGCAGGAGGACATGGTAAGTGCACTTCATCCGTAGCAAGTTAAGTGGTGGAGAACATTTTCAGCTACACAGCAGTCGGTCCTGGACCTGTGCTATTCTCAGCGATGCTCTGCCAGTTTCTATTAAGGGACTGGGGGCGGGAATCTCACCAGTTCTGCTCAGTGGAGACACTGATTTCATAAACAATATTCAAAGGATGTTCCTGAGAGAGTGTCTTCCAACACATCCTTGGGCTGTTCCTAATCTCTGAAGCTCATTAAGACATTTTACCAGTGGGAGATAGTTATATGACCTTTAAAAGTTCTGCTACAAAAAAACCCCCCTTTGGATTATTCTTACGTTAGGCCGACAAGAGGCATCGCAACGCAGAAAGAACAGACACAATCACTTTTACAGCTTATCGAACACTCGTGACATTCTGTGTGATGAAGCGAGCCAGGCTGGGGCCTGGACCTGTCACACTAGCAGCGGCAAATCGACAGGATCCGTGTTCTAGACAAGGGGTAGCAGCTGGCTTTGAAGAGGCAATAGTCAATGCTTATAAATAAACAGGCTTAAAACACAAGCAAAGGACAGCTGTGTCTTTTCCAGCAGAAGGCATAGCATGATACACTGGGCCATAAATATGTGTGATGCATAATATATTTTATCAATCCCAAGATATATTAATATAGCCAGAAAAAGATAAGTGACAAAGCTCACAAGTGTCCTTATCAGCTTTCCCAATGAAGGAGAGGGATTGCTTTAATTTTTTTTTTACTTGATGAGCTCTCTGGTTGAACAAAGGCAAAGCCATCATCAAAGGAAATATAATCTCAAGAAGTCGACATCCATAACATTGCTCATTAAATTAATGTGTCAAAGTATATACAGAGCTGTAAATCCTAAAGAGAGATATGTTCATGGTATGGCTCTAAGGCTGATTGGGCCTCACGATATTCTTTAGAATGTGGAAGATTCCAGCAATGGGAGGTTCCAGTGGATGTGCTCAAGTTATTGAGCAATAACCAGGGCCCATCCTCTACAGCAGGGGTGGCCAACCCCAGTCCTCCAAGGCCGCAAGCAGGCCTGGTTTTTCAGGATATCCGTAATGAATAGGCATGAAAGAAATGTGTCTACAGTGGAGGCGGTGCATGCAAATCTCTCTCATGCCTATTCATTGTGGATATCCTGAAAATCAGGCCTGTGGTGGCTCATGCGGACCAGAGTTGGCCACCCTTGCTTTAGAGGGTGAGTTAGTGGTCCACATCTATAAAGGTGACTCCATGAGTCCCTGGGAAGTGTGTGTGTAGATGAAGGGAGCAAAGGGAGAAGCAGCAAGGGTTACGGTCTCTCCTTTCCATTGGGAGAGACGTTCTTCTCTTTCTCTCCAAGAATGGGAGAGATTCCAGGAGGGGTCTCCTTGACTGCGGTGCTCTGGAAGGCATCCGTCTCCAGGTTTCACGAGCAGGATGGCTTATCTGGGAGGCTGAGCACGGATATCGTTCATCTTTCCAAGTGGGAGAGGAGGATTCTACAGTTGGGAGCTAGAAAACGACGGGAGAGGAGGATTCTACAGTTGGGAGCTAGAAAACGACCCAGTTTCCTACCTCTTAACTGAAGAAGCATGAGAAACTGTATTTTTGTGCTGCAGATTGTTTATTTCTTATAATTATTTTTGTACTGCTGAAACCTTTTGGGGCTTTTGGCTTCACTAAGGTATATTTGTGCTGGACATCCTGCGAGGCCGTGTGGTGATCCCCTTGGGTCTTGCAGCTTTGCTGTCTCCCACGGAAGAATTCCTGATCTGGAGATCCAGCCAGGTTTTCCTCAACCTCTCCAGACTCTGAATTCAGACCCTTTCCTATTTCTGGGAGTGCTTGGGGAAAAAAAAACAGGGTGACGCAGACGCTGAACACTACATAGAGGCTGTGGAAATCTCTAGAGATGACTTCTCATTCATCAGAGGAGTCTATAAATCCCTCGGTGGGCCTGGCATCCTTCAGTAGTTAACCATCAGCCTCTATCATATGTGCTTGATGGGGGCCAATGCACAGAAAAAGGTTTTTAACATACATGTTGATACAAATTTAGCAAGCCTGCTAAAATGTCACTTAACATGGGATGTCCCAAAATGAATCTGCTGTTGTGTTTGCACGCCAACACAACAAAATCCCCCCGGACTAACGGGTTCAAAACATCCGCGTGTACTTTTAGGCACCTAATGAGCAGATCTTCACGTACAATGATTCCTTGCCAGGTTTCTGCTGCTTGTAAAGCAGACACATACGTTTGAGGTCTGGCCCACTTCTATGTCAGATACAAAAAATGGACAGGGACATTTCTGACCCAGATTTACAGACCATCACTGGTACTGTGCAAGGTTTTCCTTTTTCCGCTAAATAAATCTCGAGCAGAATTCAAACCATGTGGTCTGGTTTGCACTGTCTGTAGAGCGACGATTTATGTGCTGAAAAAGTCTGAAGTAATAATTAGACAACCCAGTGTAGGGGATTCCCCTCCTTTAAAAAAAAAAAAAAAAAAAAAAAAAAAAAGGGATTATTACCTCCTACCAGAAAGAGAGCAGACAAGCCTCAAGATTCAGTTAAACCCCCTAGAAAACAGAATCATGCTTCAATGTGGATTTCTGGCAGTGTCACCATTTTTTTTTTTAAAAAGCATCAGGTTCAACTCTAAACAGCAATATAGAGAAAGCTGAAATCGTCATGAGGTTTTACTTAGCTTTAAGCAAACCCACCCCATCACATTCAGACTGAAATGCTCTTTAAAAAGGGATAACTTGCCCCAGCATTCTCTTTATCTGCATTCCTTCCTTCTGGCCCTCCAGCAATGCCTAAAATTACCGGAAAACGTCATTATCCCTTTTGAATTATTTTTAAATTGTCTGAACAAGAGAAAACAGCAAGGAGATGTGTGGTAGAGACATTTGCATATGGTTATTGGTACTAAACAATGGACAGGGCAACTTTCAAATTTCCTGATGACATCACTCTGTTCTTCGATCTTCCTGAGATTTCAGGGGAACTGAACTGGTCTGTTGTCCTAAGCCGGTTTTGGATTGCCCCCGGTAGCCAGTCTGGTTTTCAGGATAGCCACAGTAAATATGCATGAGCTAGATTTGCAGGGGTGGGGAACATCTGGTCCCTGAGGGCTACACACTGATCGAGTTTTCAGGATAGCCCCTACTGATTATGCAAGAGAGGACATGGAACTCTCTCTCATGCATATTCATTAGGGATATCCTGAAATCCCAACTGGGGTGTAGCACTGGAGGACCAAAGGCTGTCCACCCATGCCAGTGGTTCCCAACCCTGTCCTGGGGACCCCCCTCCCCAGCCAGTCGGGTTTTCAGGATATCCACAATGAATATGCATGAGAGAGAGTTTGCATGCATTAACACAAAACATTCATTGTGGATATCCTGAAAACCCGACAGGCTGGGGAGGGGGGTCCCCAGGACAGGGTTGGGAACCACTGGCATGGGTGGACAGCCTTTGGTCCTCCAGTGCTACACCCCAGGCTGGGGGGGGGGGGGGTCCCCAGAACAGGGTTGGGAACCACTGCTCTAACCAATACTTAGCGATGTAGCCCACAACCAGTTTATATTTACACCTTCACTCTGATCACCTTGACAAATAATCCCAGTGAGGAGCTGATGAGGCCATCTTCCTCTCCCTTCCATCCTCCTGAACCCTCTCCTCATGTCCCAAAGTCCCACCTGACCAGCTCATTCATATAAGCAGCTTCGGAACAGGCAAACCCATCAACTAACCAGACAAGAAGTGTTTTCAGACGAGAGGAGACGAAGGAGCAATGGTGGACTTGCATCCACAAGCTCCTGTAACAGGCTGACGCTGTAAAGTGCGCTCAGTTGAGTTCACTGTTTTACCCGCAGTGGGCGCGTGTTTTCGACGTGCGTCCACTACCCCTTATACAGTAAGGGGATTAGCACGTCGAAAACTTGTGTCAACCCCCCTCCCCCCCCCGAAATTGCTCATCACGTGCAAATGCATGTTGATGAGGCTATTAATTATTCACCCGGGGGGAAATACTATTTTCTGTACACCCTCCGACTTAATATCCTAGCGATACAATCAGAGGAACAAAAAAAAAAAAAATCAACAAATAAATAAATAAATAATATAATGTTTTTTTAAAATGTGCCTGCCGGTCAGGTTAGGAAAACGGATGCCCAATTTTACTGGCGTCCATTTTCCTAACCCATGGCTGTCATTCGGAAAAGCGACGCTTGGGCGTCGGGTTTTCTGAACCCACAGGCAGCCACCTCTCCTGGGTTTCTGCTGCTGAGGAGGCGCTAGGGACGCGCATAATTTCCCTAGCGCCTCCTTAGCAGCGTGACCCTCTTTTAAATGCAGGATGGCGCGCCCAGGAGAGGTGGCTGGGCACGCGTTGGGGAGAGCGGGCGCTCAACACCGAGCGCCCGTTTCCCCACAGAATCGTCCTGTAAAAGATTTGCAGCTGGGCACAAAAGCAAAGATAATTGAAACATATGCGCTCATGATCCTGTCCCTGTGTCTTGGCATTTAGCATCCCAGGAACAAACAACCCATGTATGAGTCACCCTAAAGGAAATATTTGTTCTGCACCATTTACAAAATCAAGCAGAAGAACACAAAGGAGCTGGGCTGTGTTCTGCTTAATTAAAGGTTTTGGAGAGTGTTAAAGCTGCAGGGGAATTTATACCTTATCATAAAGGGCTTAAGTGATTAATTGCAATGCTTTTCCTCCTCTCCCTTGATGATGTTTTTCTGCAGCAGCTAAACACTTTACCCTCACTGCTAATGGCAACTGGGTCACGGCCAGGGATCAGGAGTGACAGGCTGCCCATCCTGCACAGAATTTGTCACCTGATGGTGGTACCCGGGCCACAAGCCTGACGGCCGAACGTGAGGGCACACATTCTGCAAATCAAGTCCTCTTACTAAAAAAAGAGCAGCTGGGTAGCACATGGAGAAAAATCAGAGCCTCGGCCGCACACCATCTCTCGCTAACACGATTAAGCGCTCGGCTTCATGCTGCGGCTTGTCTTCCAGAATCGCTTTTAACTTTGCCAAAAAACAAGCCAGGCATGCACTCAGACAGCACAAAAACCTGAAACATGCCACTCCTGACAGGCCTCCCTTTAAATGACGACGCGATTCTCTTACCAAAAGCTCTGCGATCTGTCATTATAGCTTATTCCCCATTGCATTATCAAGGAGGATGTTTAAAAGTTATTTTTATGCACATGCTGCCTGTCTCCATCCTAATGTAAAATGTTTAATCTTGATCAGAGGTTTTCCAATCTGGACCCCCCCCCAGGAACCTTTGCATCAAATGTGGTTTTCCAGGTGACCAAACCTGCAAATTAGCCTGCTCTTTGAGCCAGCATATTCTAATTTATCTAATGACTATTCATTGTGGATACCCTGAAAACGTTACCTGCAGGACAGGGGCAGGCAACTCTAGTCCCTGAATGCCGCAAACAGACCTGGTTTTCAGGACACCCACAATGAATATGCATGAGACGGATTTGCATACAAAGGATGCGGTGCCTGCAAATATATCTCATGTATCTTCATTGTGGATATAGCTGTGGCACTCCAGGAAAGGAGCTGCCCAACCCCGGTCCAGATCAGCATTTCCCCAACCCTCTCCTGGAGGCACTCCTGACCAGTTGGGTTTTCAGGATATCCATAACGGATATGCACAAGTCAGATTTGCACACACTGGAGACCGTCAAGAGGATTGGGGAAACACTTGTCTCAATATTTATTTTTTTTTGAAGAAAACGGTAAATTACCCAAATTATAAGGCGACATATAGGAATTCTATATTTCCACCCAATGTTGATCAATATTAGGATAATACAGGGAACACAGTTGTCTTTAGCTGAGCTGCGCTACTCAGTAATAAGTTTTAAAATAACTACAGTACCTGAATGTAAACCGGTGTGATATCTCGATTGAGATTGAATGTCGGTATATAAAAATAATAAATAAATAAATAAAAATGTGGTTATGTGAGACCGGCCAAGGTTTTTTGCAAAAGTAGCAATTTAAGCAAATCTCTTGGATATTATAATCATAATTTCTAGCGCTTTACAACAAAACAAAGGCAACATATTTGAGATTTGTTTTCCTTGGAATAGCTAATTTTAGCTAAGTAATCTCGCATATATACGCTCTTCTTCAACGACAAACATGTCCTATTCAGCCAAGTGTGCTTCTAGAAATTTAAAGCTATCCCGTTAGACATTTCCTCTTGTTTACAACTGGCCAGCATTTTTGAGTGGAAAGGAAGTTCTGGAATAAACACATCCTGGCGACAGGCTCAGGGGTAAACAGAAGGAAGGATTTCTTCATAGAAAGGAAGGTGGGTGCATGGAGGGAAAAGCAGGAAGAAAAATCAAGAAACCATTTCGTTATTTATTCACATGTATTGCAAACCAATTTACCAAAAAAAGGCACTCCTGGCAAGATACAACAATGTAAAACAATAACACTTTACAAATCAATTCAATACAATAGAACGTAAAACCATAAACCATAATCAACATTTGTGGAAAACATAATAATAAGATAACATCTGATGCAACAATATGGAAATCAACCGAGCTGATAAAAACTGGTCAACAAAAAACTGAAACATTAATGCAAACAATAGGGAAACCCAAAAATAAAAATTAAATTCAATAAATAAACCCAGAGTTAAAAACAAAAAATAAGTCGCAAGCATAAACAGAAACCAGCAATCCAAAAATGTGCAAATATGATCAGGCCATGAATGCAGTGATAAATTCGAAAAGGCGATGCAGACCATCGAAAAAAACAGAATTAGAGAGCACGGTCAGAAAAAAGCCTTTGTAAAAAAAAAAACAAAACAAAAAAAACCCTGCACTAATTTCCCACAAATAGGATAAGCAAAGAAGATCTTTACCTGCAGGGTTGCAAAGGTAAATGCAAGAGATCAGGTAGGGTCTGAGATCTTGCTACAGGAAGAGAAAGTGGGCAGATGGGACTTGAGGTCTTTATTTGCAGTCATAGTTTATCTTTCTCTAATGTGAGGGTATTAGTAATGCGATTTCCTGAGGATTTGATTTACAGTTTCCACCCATCTCAGAAAACAGGTTGTCTCTTGTCCTTGGGGACGAGGGGGAGGGTTAATTGTTTCGGAAAGCAACAGACTTTGGCTAGTGTACACGTGGGGACTTGTTCTTATGGTAAATTGCCAGTGATTGTGGCGCAGAGTTCCAGTAACCGTATCAGTCCTGGAGATAAACTAGGTTCTTTACAAGTTGTGATCTCTTTGACTGGACCAACAATAA
Organism: Rhinatrema bivittatum; assembly: GCF_901001135.1. Classification (NCBI taxonomy): domain Eukaryota; kingdom Metazoa; phylum Chordata; class Amphibia; order Gymnophiona; family Rhinatrematidae; genus Rhinatrema; species Rhinatrema bivittatum. The sequence continues at coordinate 23,462,850 of NC_042628.1, read as the reverse complement.
GAATTATTTGAGATCACATTAGCTACCTTCTTCACATGACACTACAATTATGCAACAAAATCCCGCCCCTCTAAGAAACCCCAGACTTTCTGAAAGCAGAGACAACCATCAGGCCGATGCAATATCCGCATGGGAAAAACGGGCACTCATGATTGAGCGCCCGGTCTCCTAACGCACACCCATCCACCTCTCCCAGGCGCGTGATGAGGTTGGCAAACGTGTTGAAGAGGCAGTGCTAGGTCAAAAGTGTGCGTCCCTAACACCTCCTTGGCATCGGGTGCCCTGGAGAAGTGGCTGTGAACGGGTTAAGAAAAGGGACTCTCGTAAATTGAGCGTCCATTTTCCTAACCTGATCACCGTCAAGACATTTAAAAAAAAAAATAATTTTTTTTTCTTGTTGCTGCTTTCTCTCGTTCCTGCGACTTAATATCGCCGCGATATTAAGTCGCAGGAACCACAGAAAAGCACTATTTTTTTTCTGCTTTTAAGTTCAACTTTTGGGGCTCCTCAAGACTTAACGCCAGCTGCGGGGCTGGCGTTAATTTTTGAGGGTTAAAATGTGAACGTCGGCTGCGCGGTTATTTTTCACATCGGGGGATAATAGTTAATAGCCTCATCAACATGGCATTCACATGTGAGGAGCGCTATGGCTACGCCCTGGTTTGGACGTGAGTTTTGGACTCGCTGGTCCCTTGTTGCATCAGGGGTTATGAACGCACGTCGAAAACACGTGTCCAACTGCAGGTTAACCTGTGCGCTGGCCTGAGTGCACGGTATTGCATGGGCCTGTAAGGCAATCAGAGTCCAAACCTGTAATTAACAGGGAAGATCAAGGAGTCAGGCTTGTCCTGTACATTTGTCTTGGCTAGACTGTAAACTTGAATCAAACAGGGGTCAGTATGAAAGAAAGCTGATACTGGTAGAGCCTTCATTACAACATTGCTTTTTTGAGATGGGTAATAGTCGAGCACAGAAATAAAAAAAAAATAAAGTGGAGGAATAGAGTAGTGGGCTAAGCACCAGGGAAGCCAGGGTGCAAACCCTACTTCTTCACTGATGTTCCTTGTGACCTTGGGCAAGTCACTTTACCCTCCGTTGCCTCGGCTATTATCTCAGATTATTTGCCTTCGAGGCAGGAAAATAACTACTGTATCTACAATGCATCTCTCACCTTGAGCTCAGATTTGAAAAGATGGGTAATTAAATGCAAGCTAAAGAATTTCAACAGTACATTTATTTTTTTAGCAATTGTTTAGATTACAATGCACTTCTAAAGAAATTTTGCAGAGTACACGTTCATTTTTTTTTTTTTTTAATCTCATTTTAAGAATGTTGCTTTGTATTGAGTTTCGGATTGTATTCTTCACCGCTGCAGAGCGAGAAATACTGTAAATAGAACTGGGAAATTCAACAGCCCGATGGGCATTCACGAGTATGAAGGACGCAAAACTTTATGGACTGGAGCGCACGATCATTCACAGCAGTAGTAGTCCAAGCATAGCTACAGCACAGTGTTGCTAAAACAAAAAAAAGCCAGGCTCTGCTCTCCTCTCCTAAGCCTGCACTATATTTATCCGTTGAAGCAAAACGTTCCACTGAGATTACTGGAGCGGCTTCATTCAGGACCCTGCCTGTCCTGAGCTGGCACAAGACAATGCACAGGACGAGTCAAATGTTTGTCCTGCCTCAGTAATGTTCCAGCGTCTTTATAAAAGTACAGGAGATTCAGCTTTTAAAACAATAAATAAATAAGAGCAGTAAAAGGGAGCTGAATTTGGAAAACAGGAGCCTGAACGTTGAGGTGTATTAAAAAGACCTGTTCTAGCCAGTCCAGTGGCTCAGTGGCAAATGTTGCACGCTTCTACGTGGAACACCCCTGGTTTGGATTCCTGGCTTGGGTTTCCTGCTCTCCACGTCATCCGAATGGAGATGTTGTGGAAGGAGTATTTATGGCCCCTGGAGTGGAGAGAGTCGTGGTCATCGACATGGCTGACACTGGTGGCTGGATTCAGAGCCATGATACGTGGTTCCGGAAGCAGCCCTGGTGCATGGCTCCTAGCCTCAAGGCCATCACTGCAATGTCTGGACTGGGACCAGTGAAAAGAGGCAAGTCTATTGCAATAGGGGTAAAATCCCCAGGGGCCTGCAAATGAAGGCTCATGGTGAAAGGATCTCATCACTGGTTCCGACTGGATGGGAAGGGAAAAGATGAACTACCAGGCCAATAAAAACAACAGATCATAAATCAAGCCTGAAAATGGATTATTTATTTCACTGAGCTTGTTTCTTGCCCATATTAGCTCAGAGCAAGGTACAAGCACACATAAAATGCTTTGAAAAACAAGGAAGAATGTTAGAAACATTATTAAAAATTCAATTGACTCAGCTTTAAAAGCCTCCAAGACATAAAAATCTATATAAATATACAGCAGATGCATCTCTGTTGCTACTTCTCTCTCAGACTTGGGGGAAAAATAAAATTTCTAGGCTGTTTTATTGAAGACTAGGTAAACTATCACAGGCCTGATCCCCACCTGGGAGACCAGGAGGAGAAATGAGTATGCTTTGACTAGCGAATGCATCGCATATTACAAATCCAGGCGGGGCAATCGATTGCCCCTTTTTTTGCGCTTATGAGAGAGACACTCTTATTCATGCATAAACACCTCTTACTCTGCGAGTTAAAGAAAAATCTTAAAAATCAATAAGGGTAGAGCTGCTGGTGAAACAACAGTTGGGGGAAGGAAAATAAAGGAGACTTTTAGGTATCATAGGAGCAATATAGAAATACTGCTTTCCTTTATAGTCTAGTAACATATGATCGGGGGAGGGGGGGGGAGAGACTGCACTATTAGTACTGTCAGAACGACTTAAACAATTCTCTTAACACAAAGCAGGCGAACATCTCATGATGCCTACCTTCCTTCTCTGATAAACTTAGCCCACGGGGTGGCAGCTTTAAAATTGCTCTGTGTCGCTGCAAGGAGCCGCGAGCTCCCTAAGACTTCAAGACAACTGGCCCGCTTTCCTCTAGGAAGGAGAAAGCGAAAAAAGGGAGCCGGGGCGCATCAGGACGACTCGAGAAGCATTCTCCCAGGACCACTGGGAAATGCCACTGTCTCTATAGCACAAGTAGGAATGGATGACCCTAGCTGAAAAGTTATTAGGGGAGAGGGAGCAGACACAGAGGTGGTCCCCATCTTATATGGCGGCTCAGTTTCCCTATAGAAAACCAGGCTAAAAAATATATACATAAAAACTTTGTTATGAAGGGTGCTTTGACCAGGAGGATACATCAATTATTTTCAGTCCCCAAAGCAACAGTTCTCTCTCTACTACCTTAACACCGCTGCTTAAGGTAATTTAAATCTTCCCGAGCGCATGGGATTCTTCCCGGGATCACATTCGGTCCACTTGGGAAAATCCATTCATTTCAGTCTTTCTTCACTTGCTTACAGTGGCTTCCATACACAGAGAGGCGGCTCACCCTTCTGACAATGCCATCAAAATGTTTTTTCAGCAAACAGGAACATTCAGCCATCGCAATTACCTCATTGTTTATTGCTGGGGCAGTCGTTTCTTAAGCTGCACACCCTTTTCCTTTTTAATAAGGAGCTCCTTGCTTTATTTTCATGGGTCACTTTACATTAGACTGGACGTTGAAGCTGCACGGACTCAGGTTACCCAGCAGGCTTGGCTGTGTTGAAGGAGTAAACTTTGTTGAGTGGATCAACGGGGAAATGCATTAGCAGAGCCAACAAAAGCTATGAATCTGCTGTATCTGCCCCTTTGGCAACTTTTGCATGGCAGATCTGGTTAGGGGAAAAAAAAAAAAAAAAAGTATTGCTCTTGCATGGTTTAGATTAAAAAAAAAAAAAAAAAAAGTCAGATTACTTAATCAAAGAAATGCTGGTAAAGACGACTTCCAAGACCTGTTTTGGGAAATACATTAGGAAATACCACAGAAAATCTTACAACACCATAACTGTAAGGCAGGGCTTCCAGTCCTGGGGGACCCCAGAGGCAGATGGTTTCCAGGTTCACTATAATTAATATGCATGGGATAAATTTGCATACAGTGAGTCTCCATGATATGCACATTTACCTCCTGCACATTCATTGTGGATATCCTAAAAACCTGACTGACTGGAGGGTCTCCTGGGCAGGTTATGCTGTGTTGGGCTTTCTAACTCCCATTGAACCCCCGCCCTAAGTAGTGGGATCTGGGTGGGAGAAAGGAGTGTTAAAATAAAATGGAGCCACTCCTTTGAGATGGAGAGAGAGCGATAGTCCCTACAGGCAGGCCTGAATTTAACGCTGGGAGTAGCACACAGATGGCAGAATACAGGCCAGCATGGTGTTGTATGGCTTGGCAGTGGGGGCTCAAGCAAGGGCACTCTTCACGCTGAACTAGAATTCCAGTTTGGTGTCTGGGGAGTGACTGGAGTCACCCCCATGAAAGCTGCTAAGCTAAGGTCCTGCAGCCACGTCCAGATGCCCCGGTTAAATTTCAACACATGGGAGAAAAATCTGACCAGGGTAAAGTTAGATAATGAAAAGTCGCCTTCTTACTGTGCCAACACCAGAAAGAAGATATCGCACATCCATGGGTCTGTGCTGAGACACTGTCACACTTAGGAGCCTCACAGATTCTCAAGATCCCTTCCAGTTGAGTATGTTGGATCAAAATTCATCGGATAATTTATAGACAATGTAGTAAAAACTACTATCCTTACATGGGGAAGGATGCAGAGGTGATCTGGTCCTTGCCCAATTTCTGAACTAAATTTCGACCCTAAAAATGTTTCTTAAAATAAGTTCACATGATGTTCACAATCATCTTACCAGTTTAGAAAAATTAACCAATGTGTTTCCTTTTCTGTCTGTGTATCATTCAATAACAATTATCTGAGGTCCGACAAGTCTTAGAAACAATCCCCCTCTCTCCTACCATCTGTTCTGTTTTCAACTCCTGGGGTGTCATTATTTGTCCATAGCCAACATTTTCGCCCTGATGAAACCTCACTAATCCTCCACAGGGATGTGCCGGTTAAGCAGCAGGTGAACGGTTGGCTTCTTTCTCCGACCTTAAAAACGGAGGTCACTGAATTAGGCCAAAGGCCACTCACTCCCCCCCCCCCCCTCCAGGAAAAAAAAAAAAACGCCTCACGGTGGTTTGTAAACAAGAAAAGGGAAACCTGCCCGTTACGCCAACAGGCATGGAAATCCCAGCACTGACAGCTGACAGAATGTGAAGAGCTGCCCAGAGGCCCAGCACAAAACCGCGGCAACTCTCTGCAACAGGCAGGGACGTGCACTCCGGGAAGCGCAAAAAAAAAAAAAAGGTCTTGGAGGCTTTAACGGGATAAAAATCTTGAAAGAGACCTACGCTGGCGGAACAAGCAAAAACTCTTCACCCTCTTTGACGACATGCACGGCTCTCCTGCTTCGGTTGAAAGACCTCAGTTGGTAAGATGTGCCATGTTTGAAGAGGATCTGTATGATTCAGCTACATAAAAATAAGGCACAGAATTGTACAACCGTAAAAGTACAAATACTGGAAATATGTTTCTACTAAGCAGAGCATGCCCTTAACAAAAAAAAAAAAAAGGGGGATAACCTTTGAACCCACTTGTATAACAAATTTCATTCTCTATTAAACAGCTGCACCACAAGATTTAAAAAAGGGTTTTTACTGTGGTTGTCATAAGAACAAGAAAATCCAGTCCTGGTTTTACCCACTGCATGCAGGGGACTTGTAGTTCTGATGGTTGCGGAGTGGGCCTCAGCGGGAGTCGCGGTTATCCGAACGTCACCTCCTGATACAGCGGGGCCGATCTCGTGGTAAGAGCTGCGAGATCGGCCCCCACGGCAGCAGGAGATGACATTCGGATAAACGCGACTCTTGCTGCCCGGGAAGGGGGTGCGGGCAGGTCTGATGCCACTGATCGGATCAGGCAAGGGTCTGGTTTATCCCCGTCCGATCCGAACCCCCACGCAGAGGGGTAACAAGCTGTGTACGGCCGCGCACATGCGCAGCTCAGGAGGGAAGTGTGATCCAGAGCAAGGGTTGCTTTTAGTGCCCACCCCCTTTCCCTTTTGGGCTCATGGGCTAGAAGACTCACAAACTCCATGAGAAGGGTAGCGCAACTCTCTCCTGCCCCCGGTTTGATGCCCAGGAACCCTGCTTGCCCGTCCCTTGCGATAGTCCTGGGCCCTGGTGACAATGACCCGTTGGAGAGGGGTCAGCAGAGTGCAATATGAAGGGCTTTAAAATCGCTGTAAAGAATAAAAACTGCAAAAGAAATATTTTGATAGTACACGTGGTCATAGCATTTCCACAAAGGCATCACATGAGCAATGCGTGCTTCCGAAAACAGCCTGCACAGATCAGATACTTAATGGCGCATATGCTTTGATAAGAACCTCAGTGCTAAAATCCCTCACCTCTGTTCTTGGGGGAATTGCAGCCCAAACTAAAAATTAATGCAAAATGTTTTACAAAAGAGAACAACAATTACATATAATTTTCATAGAGCTATCAGATGCATGCAGTGCTTTACAATGCTGATAAGTATTTGGGTATAAATCCCATCCCCAAGGAGCCTACAATCTAACTGGGTATTCTGAGGCAATGAGAGAAAAAAGGTTACAAGCAACATCAGTGGGAGATACAGGATTTGAATCTTGGTTTTCCTGGTTCTCAGCCCATTGCTCTAACCACTGACCTCCTGCCTAATATTTTAGCAGTGCCTGGAAACACACAGGAGGCAGCGTTTTGCAAAATCCCATTTCAATCTGACCTTCTTCCATTAAATTCTAGCATCCTGATGTCAACACAGCTACTTTTTTTGCAGCACACTGCTTTGATAAGCCACATTCTGCTCTCATTTCTCTATTCATTGACTTCTGAAAGTTTTTAACCAGCAGCAAAAAAGTTCTGCAACTTTTTGTAATTGTTTCAGAGCCCATTCACCACCAAAGACCAAAACAATAAAATAAACCCAAACAATTCTGATTTACAAGCATTTCTGCTAAATATGTCATTAAAAAGTATGCAGTCATACCTTACATGTGTGGCCAGCGATTAAGGGCTTCTAGGCCAATTACTTCTGTTTTTAAAATTCAAATTCTGGATGACCGGAGAATTTTCTTTTTTTTTCTGGTTAATAAGACTGGCGAGATGAGCCGGCAATCTGAGCGACTATGAAACTGTTTGCTAGGCGTCAAAGGGTGCTCCTCCATTATTGGGGTAAGAATGTCTTCTCTTGAGAAACGGTCCAAAAATATGTTTCAATGGATTGAACTAGAGTTTACGTCAGCCAAGTCCAAGCGGGAAGCGAGTGGTGGTTTGGAAATTTTGGGAACCTGAATTGATTTTTTTTTTTTTTTTTTTTGCATCCTCTCCTGGGATCCTGACTTAGTATTGTTCTATTTTACTTTTTACTCTCTACCAATTGATCTTTGTGTTACAGGAGTTTCTATTATACTTTTCTGAGGATGGTATAATAGAGGGGGGAGGTTTGAAGAGGTGGAGGGGTAATGAAAAATGGATTGAGCATTTTCCTATTTTTTTTTGCTTGTGATCTGTTTGGAGATTGCTAGCATGTTATTGCCAGTGGTCACTCATATATTATTAGATCACTTGTTGTATTTGTTGCTGATGTGTCTGTAATGTTAATATGCTCAATAAAAAAATGTAAATGTAAAAAAAGCAGCCTAAAGGAATCTGCTAGCTTAAATAATGCATTTTATTAATTATAAAATCTGTAACTCCTTAACCATCTTCCAGGCTCCTTAGAAACTTCATTTTTAACATACGTTGAAAACAGATGGGACTTCAGAAAGCCCAGGAGAGGCATTTAGACTGTTTTTGGTGTGGGTGAGCAAAGAGAGGGGTTTTTTAGTCTCTGCACATGAAACAGTCACCATGACAGTGTATATCAGGGCAATCCTATTTTGTTTGCTACTGTGCCAAGTATTGCTTTGGACCCACAAAGCAGTACGGTAAATGGTCAAGAAAAGCCACGGATGTGAAAAACAAAGCAAGACCGGAGTCTTGGAAAGAAGAAGATTTATTGATTGGTTATATATGGTCCGACTCTGGCCAAAGTTTCGCCTTTTTAAGGCTGCATCAGGGGCTCTTAATTCAAGCTAAAGAAAGGATACATCTCTGGTTTTCTATGCTTACTACTATTGATTAGCGAATACTGTTGTTGGTCTTTCAGATGTAATTTGAAGGACTAGCCACTAACCTACATAACAAGTGATTAAACAAGTGTATACATCCCTTATTCATATATGGTGCCCGGAGATGTATCCATTATTTAGCTTGAATGCCCCTGATGCAGCCTTAAAAAGGCGAAACTTTGGCCAGAGTCGGGCCATATATAACTAATCAATAAATCTTCTTTCCAAGGCTCCGGTCTTGCTTTGTTTTTCACATCCAAGTATTGCTTTGGACAATGCAGGCAATATAGAAAAAGAACATCGATGCATGAAAAAAACAGAAACCTAGAACAGGAGGACAGATAAGGACCTTGTAAGGCCCATCTACTCTGCCCAGGTCCATTCTTGTGGCACTGCCGTATACACCAACTGATCTCTGGGTTTTCCCTCCCTTCTTCAAAACCAGGAATCCTCTGTGCTTATCCCAGGTCTCTTTGAATTTTGCCACTCTGCTTCCACCATTCTATGCACCCATTGCCTTTTCTGTGAAGAAATATTTGCTAATGCTGCTCATGCATCTACCCCCTGGAGTGTCTAACATTACCTCTTGTTCCAGAGCATGCTTTTTCTTTTAAATATATTTGATTCTTGGGCAAACTAACAGGGATAGGCAGCAAGCTGTGTTAGGGCAATATCGTGCACTAAAAGCACTTTATTGCACGATAATGGGGTAATATCGTGCGATGCTTATCAAGCCATGCATTAGTATTAAGATGTGTAAATAAGTATGCAAATTATGGGAAATTATGCAAATGAGGAACTCACCACAATTTGTGACAAACTATTACACGATAAAGATGGATTTCATGTGGAAAATAACACTTTTTTCATTTGCAGCACGGTGGAAAAAAATATTTTGTCACACGATGGAGGCATATATCGTGCGATATGGTATTTAATTACGCGCCACGTTATTTAGGAAATTACTCTGGACTATGCCCATATTTTTATCGCAGGATGTTAACAGGAAATAATTCTATTATTTTCACCGTGGCTTAATGCAGGTAAAAATAATAGAAATATTATAATAGGGGTAAGTTTCCATCATTCAAACTCGATGTATCAGCTTTTTCCCTTTTAAAGCGAAAGTTCTTTGACATTTCTTTGGGATCTTGCCAGGTACCGGTGACTTGGATTGGCCACTGTTGGAAACAGAATAATGAGCTTGATAGACCCAGTATGGTAAATCTTATGTTATTAATTCTGCATGACAATGAAATAAAAACTCATCACTAACCAGATGTATGACAGATTCAAGCAATAACAGGAATTATGTTACAAGATAAGGAACCAAATAACGTATAGACAATAACTAGTGTAATGGACACCCAAGACAAGGATCACGAGACATAGTTGACGATTTAATGTAACCCACAGGTGATGCAGAGTAACCTCAATAGATAAGGATGAATAAAGTTTAAAACATTTTTTATGCACAATGTGTAGACTGATGACCAACCATAATGAATTATAATGACTAAAAAAAACAGATAAAAGAGAAATCAAACCCTTCTAATGCAACAGAAAAACTGCCATTAGAATCCTTAAAATGAATTGACAAATTTGGGGATGCTACTAGCTTTGCTCAAGTTTAGACTGTAAACAGTTTAGGTCAAAGAAATTGTAGTCTTGTGATTTATCTTGGACTGAGTTGAGTATGGTGGCACTATATAATAAATCCATTTTTGCTACTGCTTTTAAGCGGCACTTGACACTTGTTCCCCAATACAAAATTTCTGATAGAATTGTTCATACTTCTCCCCCATTGCATTTCCCCTCATGACTCTTCTGTTCTGTAGTGTGGCGCTCTAGAACTTGTGTTGATGCTGGAGAGAAGAGTGTTCATTGCCTGTTTTATTGACCCCAACATAATGAATTCTCTGAAGACATTGTTGCACATGGGCTTTTGAGCCCATGAGACCCTTCAGACACTGGAAGAAGGGACTTTTGTTGTTTAGAAGGATCACGCATGTCACCATCGTTGCAACATTCTTTTGCTGATCTAGTAAAATGTTATCACAACTTCTGGGAGATGGTTCTTCTCCGTATTGTTTTTGGATTTGTTTTTTGTTTGACCGATTCTGCATTCTTAGTTGTGTCTTTCTTCCTTCTCCTACATCCCTTATATTGAACATTAGACATCTACCTTGTACACTGGATATGGATTTTACCATCAAATATGTTGAGATATACTATGGGCTTTTCAACAGAACTTATAAAGCAAACAGCCAACAATTCTGGGGTTTATGCCAGTTACTGGCTCACGGCTCAGTGCTGGCATCCAGCACAAAGGTCCTATTTGAAACAAGATGGAAGCATTGTGAAGTAATAATGGGAGGAAGAGAAAATACTGCATATTTTTTCAGCTGTAAATTATTTTCTGTGAGTCTATTCCACCAGTTCAGAACAATAGGTATTCTCCTATTCTTGTGATCACCTGGCAGAACTAACCAAAGGCATCAGAGAAAATTCCCTACACCTTCTGCACCTGAAGTCGCAAGTTACAGCAGTTTCCGACCTGAGGAAAAATATAACGAAAGGTATACCCTATCCCTGCCAACTCCATCAGCTGCATGGGACATGTAAGAAAAACATATGAGAAAACTGCTCTCTTTCTATGCCTGTGGCTACTCCAACCTGTAATAATGGATTCCAAGTAACAATGTTGAACAATGAGGGATTTATATTTTCACATAAATCTACAAAAGGCTTATATGAATTCCTGAGAAAATACATCATTAATCAAGAAGTGAAGGCCAACGCTGGGTAAAGCGCTGAGAAGACTCCCAGGTATTCTGCTTTACACAGACTACGAAAGAGTTTCCAACTTCCTGCATACACAGGGCCCAAAATACTCCTATGGTAATGATGAAATACTAATTGGAGACAGGCTACATTTTCTAAGGCTCACTCATTCTAACATATGATTAGGAGAACAACCATAATTGGTAGAAAATAACAACACAAGAGAAATAAACAATTCAGAGGGGTCTGGAATTTGCCCATGACTAGATTCAAATGTTAAGACCCAGCATATTTTAGGTTTGAAGAGAATATCACCAGTACTATAAAGGTACAGCAGGCATTCTCTTTTCTCCCCTTAAATAAAGTTCATTTAGACAAAACAAAATAGCTATGATTGAGCTGCTGTTGCTTTAAGACAGTGATGTAAAAATAGAGGCCTACTACACCACTAATACTTTAGAGAATGATGTCTTCTGTCATTAGAAGGCCTTCATGAGAGGCACATTCATTCAGCTGACCTCAAATATATATTAATGAGACTTGGTTATAGCACGGAGGGGATGGCACTTACTGCTGGAAATGCTAGTTGCCCAGGGGTGCACAGAGGCACCAATAACACTGAAAGCCCAATCTTGTCCATAATATTATAGAAGAGCGGAAAAACCCGGGGTGCCGAGTTGCCCAGACACCTAATTATTGCCACCTGCTGCCAAGTCTGTCGCCGCTGCAGGCCCAGTGCAGCTGATTCTGGGCCAAGAAATGAGACAGAAGTGAAAAGGAAGACCCTTGGGGGTGCAGGGAGAGGGGGATAAGTAGAGCAGCAGAGAGGCAAGAAAGCAGCTGGAGTAAGGGAAGGGGGAGGAAAAGGAAAATAAGCCGAAGGAAAGGAAATGCAAAAAGTCAAAAACAGGAAAAATACAGAATATGCAAAAAATAAAAAATAAGCAAGATACATTAAAAAATGATATATGAAAAATATTTCCTGGCTCCTAAACCTCCTGGCTCAATAGGAACCAGGACTGTGATTCAGGCACCTTGAGCCTTCATTTGTAGTTACCTGGAGAGTTTCTCCCTATTTTAAATTGACACCCCCCCCCCCCCCGTTCCTAGTCCTGAGGATGGGAGCTATAAACCTTCTGGAAACCTACATCATGGGGGCTCTAAATTCAGACATCAAGTGTTGCCGTTAATGATGACCAGGACTGCCCCTGCAACATCCTCCACTGACCCAAGGCAAGGAAGTCCTGATCCAGAAATTCAACTGGAAACCCTCCGCATGACAACAAGTGGCACCAATTCTCAGCCTTTGGGTCAGTCCCCAAGTTCTTAAAACATTTTACCACCCTTTTCTGTAGATATAAAAACCATTGTGAAAATGAGAGATTTTTGCTTTTCGCAGACATAGCAAATGTTGGCAGGTAAAGGCCCAACTGATTCATCCAGTCTGGCCAGCAAGTTGTTTAAAGGTTGTAACTGCCACTCCGTGCAGGTAATCCTCCCAGGCCTTGCAGGCTATGTGAGGCCATCCTACAACTTACAGTTCATACCTGCTGACATCACTAGTTAAACATTTGTATTTGTGTACATTTAGTAACTATTCAGGGAGGGGACACTTAACTTGGAGTGGGGTTTGGGGGGGGGGGGGGGAGTGGTTTTACATATACAGTAGAAGGTATGAACAGCAAAGCTGCCATCACTGAAGATTTTCTGATGTTTGAATCAATGAAAGGTACAAGAGGAGTTAATTTGTACAATGCCCTCTCTACCTAGCTTCAAACGAGCTAGGTAGAGAGGGCATTGTACAAATCAACTCCTTTTGTACCTTTCATCAATTGAAATGACAGAAAATCTTCAGTGATATGTTCTGTGCTGTTTGTACCTCCTACTGTGTATATAAAACTGCCCCCCCCAAACCTACCCCACCCCCTAAACCCCACTCCGAGTTAAAAGTTCCCCCACTTATAGTGGTATAAATAGTAGAGTGACATGTTGCTCTCTCTCTCTCGGAAATTACTCTATCCACACCCCTTTTTTTTTTTTATCGCGGGTGCTATTTACGTTATAAATATAGTATTTTGATAAATATAGGGATAAAATTCTACTTTAAATTTAAAGCTACTTAGATATATTACCTGCAGGATGTGGCTGCCCTCCTCTTCCTCTCTCCGTCATTAAATCTAAAAATGTATATTGTCCAAAGCTGCATTTGACAAGATAAACTCTGATCCTCACTATTGGCCAATACTCTCTTTCCAACAGATTACTGAAAACAACAAAACATAGCAGAAATATTTTCCACTAAAACTTGTTTTTAATTCCTCTTTCTCTCACATGTACTATCTCAACTTGCCAAAGGGCTCAACCAGAGAGCCAAATTTCTGTCTAGATTGAGCCATAAGGATTGTCCAACTGGAATAAAATGGAAGACAAACCTTTACGAACATAGGCTGGGTACACAAATGTTGCTGTGAAACGCCAAGCAGCAACGATTTTGGGATGTCTGGCTTTCTACTTTGATCTCACATATATTTTTGCCAGATATGAGCTAACACCACTGGCTTGTACTTACTGGATTTTGATTTTGAGATAAACGTATAAATCATAGACCCAGAAATTTCTCAACATTTGGCACACCACCGAGGTATATTCTTCAGTGTCTCAATTTATTCTTCATACCATTAGACTATTAAACATTTGAATTATTCTTAATTTTGACATCTAAAGAAGGGATCAAAATGAACTCAAATGCTCAAGTCCTGTAACTGGATAGATACATATTTTGGCCTGGCAGCTTTCTCTTGCTCCTTTTGATATATACAGAGATATAATGTATAAGGGCTGACTGCTGAACTTCCAGTTATCTCCCTAATTGCAATTCTTGGATACCCTGGATCCCGGTAGTACACTTTGGGTTTCCTGCTCAAATAGGAACTGTCATCTACTGGGCTATGGCACCATGAGCCTTCATCTGCAGCTACCCAGGGCTTTCCCCTGTTCTATAACTTCCTCCACCTAGCCCAGTCATTGCAGCCAGAGTCCCAAGAGTCACAGACTGGGGGTCCCTCCAGAACCCAGTGTGGCACTCCTTCTGGGTCTGGTCACTAGATGCCACTATCACTGTCCTTAGAACCCACTTAGCAGGAGCCATCCCTCTCTTCAGGCCCTCCCCACAAGGAGGATTTGGATTGAGCGACTCAGTGCTAATTAGCCCAGCCATTTTAACGCTCAGGGGGTTTCAGTCAGAGAGAGCAGCGGCAGAGTAACAATGTATTTTTTTCCCCACACTCTGGTAGAGCCTCCCAGCCTTACCCAAAGGGGATACCTCGTCGTGCACTCCCTGCCTGAGGGTCCTTCTTATATTAAGCTACAGACAGACTGCTGAGCCTGATACTCTTAGGGACAAAAGGGCTCTCACCAGGAGACCAAACACCTGTGTGCCTGCTCTAAATCGTAGGCAGGCAAGTACCAGTGATGGATCCTTGTGGGGGAGGCAGTGAAGGCTAGAGGAGTTCTATTTGAAAGGAACTGAGTTCACTCTGCTTCCTTGGGGAAAGTCCTCCTCGCTGGCCATACTCAAGGGACAGAGGTTGAAGAACAGTGAGTCCATTCACACCCTGAATTTGGCAAGCACTCATGACAGCATCTCTATCTCACCTGCCATTCTGTCATCTGCACTGTCCACTGCTCTTGAACTTCAAAGTTTTGTTCCCCTCATCCTGCCTTTTCCACTATCCCTGAAACCATCTCATTGTTGTCCCTATCGACACACCTCTGCCTATCTTCTCTGTATTCTCCTGCTCCTCCTTTTACTTTCAGCTGGGGATATCAATCCTAATCCTGGCCCTTCAAGGCAATTTTCACTCCAACATCCCATATCAAGCTGTTACCCCTCCAATCTTATCACTTCTCCCTCCCTCTTCTCTTCCTTTCTCGTGCTCCCTGTGGAATGCAAACTCTATCTCCAAGAAGCTTGCCTTTATTCATGACCATTTTACCTCTCGTTCTCTTCATCTTCTTGCCTTAACAAAGACCTGGCTTTCCCCTGAGGACAGTGCTTCAGTTCCTTCTCTGTCATGGAGATTATCTTTTCTCCCACACACCTCACCCAGTAGGCCATGGTAGTGGTGTTGGACTGCTGCTCTCCCTCTCCTGCATATTTCAACCCCCTTCTCCCACTTCAATCCCACTCTTTTTCTTCCTTTGAAGCCCATTTAATCCGCCTATTCACTTCACTACCTCTCAGGGTAGTTGTCATCTATTTACCCTCCTCCTTTCTCACTGACTTCGAATCCTGGCTTTCCTTCTTCATTGACCCATCTTCCCCTTCTCTTATCCTTGGTGATTTTAACCTCCATGTTGATGACACCTCTAACTCTTATGCCTCAGAACTCCTTTCTTTAACTTCTTCAATTGATCTGCTCTACCATCTCTACTCACCAGCATGGCCACTGCCTTGGCCTAGTCTGCCTCTCAGACTTCACCACCTCAGTTCTTCCACTCTCAGACCATTAACCTGATAACTTTCACATTAAACCACCCTCCCCCACAGACTCCTCTAGTCACCACTTATACTTTTAAGAATCTCCCAGCTGTTGACCCTTGCATCTTTTCCACTACTGTTTCATCTTTTCTTTCCTTCCCAACTTTGTCTGAATCTGTTCATGAAGCAGTTTCTTCTTACAAAACTATATTCGCTTCAGTCTTAAGACACTCTTGCCCCTCTTCTTACCTGACCTGTAAGGCACACTAAAACCCCAGCCTTAGCTCACCCTCAGAATTCACTACCTACATTCCTGTGCTCACTCTGCAGAACATCTCTGACTAAAATCCCGCGTTCATGCAGACTTCATACACTTCAAATTCATGCTGACCACTTTCCAGTCTGCTATTGCACTTGCCAAACAAGACTACTATGTCCGTCTGACAAACTCTTACATTCAACCCTCGCCATCTCTTTGCCACTCTCAATTCCTTCCTCAAACTTCCCTCGCCTCCCTCCTCCCCTTCTCTCTCTGCCCAGACTATGGCTGACTATTTCCATGACAAGATTCACAAAATTAGTCTTGAGTTCTTAACGATTTTACCTTTACCTGCATCTCCCCCACTTCTTTCCTCTACTCTTCTCCTAGCCTCCGCCACTCTCTCTTTCTTTCCTGAAATCACAGTGGAAGTAACTGCTCATCTTCTCTCTTCCTCCAAACTTCCTCTGACCCTGTCCCCATCTGATTCCTCAACTCCATCGCCACTGCAGTTATCCCTTTTACTTGTCACATCCTCAATCTATCACTCTTCACTGCTTCTGTTCCTGCTGCCTTCAAACCTGCTGTAACCATACCACTCCTTAAAAAACCCTCACTGGATCCTACCTGTCCTGCCAACTATCACCCTTTCTCCTTTTTGCCTCCAAACTACTTAAACATGCTGTTCACCGCCGCTGTCTTGACTTTCTTACATCTCAAGCCATTCTTGATCCATTCCAGTCTGGTTTTCGCCCTCTACATTCAACTGAAACAGCCCTTGCCAAAGTTTCCAATGACCTGTTTATGGCTAAAGCCAAACGTCTTTACTCTGTCCTTATCCTCCTTGACCTGTCTGCTGCTTTTGACACTACTGATCACCACCTACTTCTTGATACTTTGCCCTCGCTTGGATTTCAGGACTATGTCCTGTCTTGGTTCTCTTCCCAACTCTCCCATTGCAGTTTTAGCATTTCCTCTGGTGGTTCCTCCTCTACTACCATTCCAGTATCAATTGGTGTGCCTCCATCCTGAGCCCTCTTCTCACTATATACTAATTCCCTTGGTGCTCTGATTTCCTCTCATGGCTTTTAATAACATTTTTATGCTGATGACTCCCAGCTTTACCTTTGTACACTTGAAATTTCAACAGAAACCCAGCCCTGGATCTTGGCCTGCTTGACTGACATTGCTGCCTGGATGTCCCGCCACCATCTTAAACTCAACATGGCCAAGACAGAGCTCCTTATCTTTCCCCCCAAGCCCACCTCCCCTCTTCCTTCTTTCTCTGTTTCTATGGATAATACAGTCATTATCCTAGTCTTATCAGCCCGTAACCTTGGAGTCCTCTTCAACTCCTCTCTCTCCTTCTCTTTGCATATCCAAAACACTGCTAAAATGTGTCATTTCTTTCTTTATAACATTGCCAAAATCCATCCTTTCCTTTCTGAACACACTACTAGAATCCTTTCCCACTCTCTCATCTCCTTCTGTTTAGATTATTGCAACCTGCTCCTCACAGGTCTCCCGGCAAGCCATCTCTCTCCAGTGCAATCTGTCCTAAATTCAGCTGCATGACTTATTTTTCTCCAAAGTTGCTATGCTCACATAACCCCTCTTCTGAAGTCACTGCATTGGCTCCATATCCACTCCCGCGTACAGTTCAAGCTCCTCTTTCTCGCCTACAAATGTCTTCACTCTGTAGCACCTCACTACCTCTCCTCTCTTATCTCTCTTTATACCCCTCCTTGTGCACTCTGCTTATCGGATAAGTCACTCCTATCTGTGCCCTTCTCCTCTACTGCCAGTCCAAGACTCTGTGCTTTCCACTTGGCTGCGCCGGGTGCTTGGAATAGTCTTCCTGAACTGGAGCGTCATGCTCCCTCTCTCGCCATGTTTAAATTCTATCTAAAGACCCACCTTTCTGAAACCACTTTTAAATCTTAGACCTGATTGTCTACTTTTAGTCTTGTTAACTTTCTTTTCTTTTTAACCGTTGTCTTGCTTTATACCCCAAGTCTCTTGTTCTGTATGTTTGTCTTATTAGATTGTAAGCTCTATTGAGAAGGGACTGTCTTTTGTGCAGCACTGCATATGTTGGGTAGCGCTATAGAAATGTTAAGTAGTAGTAGTACAAGTAGTAGTAGTTTAGCGTGAACCCTAGTTTAGGAAGAAGTATCTAGTTAAACTTTAAGTGTTTTGGATTTTTAGTTGGAGAGAAGGTTTTTGGATCCCCCTCCCCCTCACTGGGATTGCAGTGCTGAGGAGTAGCCTGATCCCCTGATTTTTCCACAAGAGAAATCCCTGAAGTAACAGCTAAGGATAAAGGAACAGCTGAACCAAAGGAAGAAAGAATAAGAGAAAGAGACCCCATCCGGATCTCTGAACATCAAGGGATCAGAACAGGCTGGGTGTCCAAGGGGAAATAAGATGTTTAAAGGTAGGATTTTTGCAATGCAACTGGAACCCTTTCAATAGGAATCCCTTACAGCTGCTGGGAGAGTATGTGCACTTAAAATCACCATGGGCTCTTCCCAGATGTCTGTGACAAGGACACCTACCTACCCAAAAGAGAATCCTGTAACTACAGTCAGATGTACACCCATCATTTTGGACAGATGGACTTTATTTAACTTTAAGAATCAGTAAAATTTATTTTATCACCCAGACCTGGGGTCCTGTCTAATTCTTATAGTTTGCTGGGTCACTGCAAATATATAAAGGAATGGGTATATGATTTGTATATGATACTGGTTGAAGCCCATTGCGGGCAAGAGCCTGTAGATTATAATGTTATAAACACAATTTATCTGATACCTCTTCCTTTGAGAAAGGTGTTTTAAAGTGCAGTTTGATCTGAAATTTATTTCTTGATATTCCTAGTAATGTTCAAGGTGTTTTGCTCAGTTTGTTTGTGGATGAATAAATTAAACCATGGCCAAGACCTCCTGCCCAGCCAGCCAAGGATTAGAAAACCTGACCTGAAAATCGGATCCAGGTACTATGCAGGGCAGTGTACAGCACTGGGCTGGCCCTTTGGGATAATGCTTGTGTGTGGCAGGGACCCTGAACTGGGACCTTATTCTTCCAAACTCTAGAAATATATTATAGCCTAGAACTGCTATTATTGTGATATATACCACCGATGGGAGCTGTCATAAAGATCCAAGTGGGTAGGTCTTTTGACTTTTGGAGGTATTACTCATGGGAGGAGTCAGAGAGATCCTCAATGTAGAAGTATTTTTACAGCAAGAAGCCTGTGAAGGAGTCAGTTGGGCCACTAGATGACCAAGGGCGAAAAAGGAAGGGAAGGCCAAATTGGGTTGGAGCAGTATGCAACAATTTACCCATTTCGTAAGCAGGAATTACTTCTGAAGGAGGGACCTCCATCATCTTGAAAACTCATCTACAACATTCTCTTTGGAAGATTCCTATGCTGATCTAATTAAAAGGTCCTATAACTCGCAAATAATCCAATTCTCTGAAGGACTATTACAGCTGCTAGAATGTTGTACTGTCCCCTACGCAGCAAACTTTACTGCCACATTCCACGGAGCTGCAAAACATGTCAGAAGATAAGTATGACTTGGGTCCACCCAGTCTGTTCACATGTGCCTGCCTATGGCTCTGGATTAAGGATATGCTCTGGTTACGTGCGGTCTCTGGATATGGTTTGCTTAGCTCTGGATGGGTTGTCTAGAGGGCTCTGCTTCCCTGTGGGTGCCAGATACATGCTGGATATTTGCTGGCTAGCATTTCACCACGTCTATTTCATGCTTTATTAACGCTTGCAGAAGAAAAATGAGCACCAAATCACTTCACCAATCAAAGTAAATCAAGCCAGCCAGAAAGGGCAGAGCACTGCCAATCCAAGTAAAATGCACGTCTGAGTTAAACCACCGGGTAATGCGGTAAATCTCCAGGACTGCTTATGATAAAAACAGCACTTATGTTGCCATGGAGACCTACAACAAATCAGTCGCAATAAAGTCCTCAAAGTCAAGGTCTCTTTTTCTTTTCTTTTCTCCCTGCTAACAAACCGAAAGATCTCTTTGGGCTGCATGCAAGAGGATGGGGAGGGATGGACGAAGGATTAGAAGTACTGGGCGCAAGAGGTCAAGGTTTAGGCTGGTGGGCAGCAGGGAAAGGGTTTGCTGATCTCACTTAAAAAAATTCACATGCACATAAGTTTGTTTCAGAAACGAGAACTAGCTTTTATTAGAGTCAGCCCACGCCTTTCCAACGATAGCTCCACCGGCAAGCGATTATGCTTACAGGCAACGTGCAAGGCAGCAAATGCAGCATCAAAGCACTTATCCGTAAAACTAGAGTCGACAGCTTCTTAAGGTAAACAAAAAATTGATGACCGGTCAACTTCCTGCACGTACAGTACGCCTCTATCTCGCTCTCCGATGAGGCGGATTATCTTTCACTATTCTCTGGGTATGCTGACTGCCTTCCGCTGCTCCAGAACCCCTTATTTTATTCCACAGCTAAATCTGTCTTAAGTCACTGAGGGAAGGGCAATTTTCAGCCAGGAACCTGGGCAGGAACACATTTACCTGAGTAAACATAAAACTGCCTCCTCACCGTCTGCTATTTTTAATCTGTCCGTTCCTGTGCTTCCCCGCGCACGTTGATTGGTCTGCACCGTGCCTCTTGGTCGCCCGGCACCTGCTGTACTTTACCGCAGGCCCTCTCTGCTGGTTACGCGATAGATATGGGCTTCCAGGGCTGCAAAACCAAGTCATCGAAGTCCGGCTGCCGTTCCGCTTCTTGCCTTCCGCGCCACTCTACTCTTCAACTTAGTCTGCCA
Source organism: Rhinatrema bivittatum (assembly GCF_901001135.1). Classification (NCBI taxonomy): domain Eukaryota; kingdom Metazoa; phylum Chordata; class Amphibia; order Gymnophiona; family Rhinatrematidae; genus Rhinatrema; species Rhinatrema bivittatum. The sequence continues at coordinate 23,442,324 of NC_042628.1, read as the reverse complement.
AGCTCTTAGAGCAGACTGGTTATATCGACGTATGCCCCACCTCGAGTGCTCCGCCCCGTGGCAGCCCCTTCTTTTAAGGAAATGTGCGTACAAGGTGTGCGCAGTCGTTCCTTCTCTTCCGCGGGCTCCCCCATTTGTGGAATGCACTTCCGCTGGCCTTCAGAGAAGAGCTGGGTTTTTTCAGCTTTTGGGAGGAAACTTAAAACCTTTTTATTCATGAAGGGGGTTTGCTCGTGCCACTCAAGCTGTCGTTATTAGCAGAACTTGATTAGCTGGGGGATGTGTTTTAGTCTCAGCTGCATGACATGGCTCCTGCAGTATTATAGTCTTTCCTGTATTGGTTTGTTTCGTCTTTGATTGCCTTGTTCGATTTATGGGGTTTGTTTTTTTTATATTTACCTGTGAAGTTCGATGTTATATTGTAATCCACCCAGAGCCACTTGTGTTGCATTGGGCAGAACGGGAAAAAAAAATGTCATATAGATGAATGCATAAACCTATTGCTTCTGATACAGGTAGTCTATGGACATTCTTCCAGTGACGCTTTTCTGGCTGGCCCACACCACATCACTGAGTTAATGCCCACCATGCCAATCAAATCACAGTAACATGGCCAGTGCTACGCTTGATGACCGTTCCATTAACAGAGAAACATTAGAACGATGTCTGCCTGCCACAACTCTGTGCTACTTTTGCTGCATGCACCGTATCACAATGCCAGGAAGGCTATCGCAACGCCACAAATGTTGCTTTTTTTTTTTTTTTGCCACAGTTCCTTGCTAGGCCCGTCAGCTACACTGCCCTAGAGTGAGTGCAATCCTGTCACATCCTGGAAAGGAAGTGGGGACTGGGTCTGGCGAGGAGGAAAACCCAAGTGCTGTGGGCTGCAGATGGCCATGGCAAAGAATCATGGCCATGAGATGGATTACGATCGATCGCTGACCTCTGTTAACAGAAAGAGACCGTAACACTATTACCACCCGACTGTGCTATTCTTCACACCAGTTGATCCATGCTACTCACTGACCGGACCACCATGAAGATCCAGACCAGGCCCTTCAAATCCTGCTGAGTTAGTTCCAGACAAAACTACCTTCTCCATAATATATCACCAGCTCCAAAAGACACGTCAGGTCTGGGAGCATTTGGAAAGAAAGGATTAACATAAATATGATTTGTTTGCTTTACTGTTTGCCCTGTGGCTAGTTCATTAGCAAAGCTTACATTGTGTGAAAGCTATTTCAGCTATTTGGTTGGCCAAATACCTTAATCTGATGTTGAGGATATTTCTTTCTGGTGACAAAATACTTCTGGATTTACAAATATCAGCCTGCACTTAAAATAAACCACAGCTCCTCTACATTCAGCTGTTTTTCCTGTTCTGCTTTTAAAAACACAGGCTCGGGGGAGGGACGACAAAGGGTTACTGATCTGAACGGGGAAAAACATCTGGCAACACCTTTTGCCCATGGCATTTCTCAGTGTAGTTTATACATAAAGCAAAAAGATCCCGAGCAAGCAGAGTTTTAACTCTTTCCCAGAAGGTAATCCAATACACTCGCTCCTTAACTTACTCCGATTACTCACCGAAACCAAACGGATCTTTTGTAAATCCTCTCTTCTTTGTGCAAATGAGGAAGAGCACCAGGAATGCAGTGGTAAAGGACCCTCCCACGCGCTCCCACACTTTGCCCCTTTCCCAAATCTGTCCCAAGGGGTTCCAGCGGCAGTTGGGTCGTCAAGGTATCCACAGTAAATACGCAGGAAAGATTTGCATACACCGGGTTTCTGTTGTATGCAAATGGATCGCATATCTATTCGTTGTGGATATTTTGAAAATCCAGTTGGTTGTGAGGTCCATAGGACAGGCTTAGGAAACAGTGATACATACACTAAAATTATATTTGTATCTCAAGGAACCTGAACCATAAACTGCAGCAAAATAGGAAGATTTATATTTTGGGTTTGACAGTAAATATACAATAAACATTTAACATTTTCTTAGTTTTATATTTCTAAGATTTTATGTCGCTTTTTGAATATATGTTTGTCCGCATTTATGATTATGAACATACTATTGTACACCGCCAAGACATGGTCTAGACATTTCTTTTTTTTAATAAAATTCATTTTTTATTTCATGCATACTGCAGCTGTAACAGAGTTACCCATTTGCTTGCCCGCCCCGCTTTACTAATTATCTTTTTAACGTGCTTTAAATTTGCATTTCCTCCTGTGGACCGAACTGAATCGGATGGTTCATCGGTGCCGAACTGGATCCTGAACGTTTACCAGCCTGAACTGGAGCAGCTTCAGTTGCTGTAGAACCAGAACTGGAAGCAAAGCCCCAAAAAAACCTTATGATTGACTCCTTACAAGATACATTAGTTGTTCCTCTAGTGTTGGAAAACTCCGGATCAGAACCAGTTCCAGTAAATCATAAACTGCAAGCTGAGTCCTCTTCACGTGTAGTAACGCAAGCATTACAGGGAGGGATGATCGCAACATGGCACATTACTAAATATTCAAATTATGTAATTTAATATGTTCAATTAAAAATAAATTCCAACACATGCTGCTAGACAAAATTGGTTAAAAATATATTTAAAAAGTCAGAAATATTTATGTTTGGTTGGTTAACTACTCTTGCACAATAAACCTTAGATTTTCAGCAAAGTTTGATTCAGGTTCATGGGCCTGTCCATGTTATGTGTAATTTTTGTAGCCTCTGAGGGAAGGATGGGATTAACTCATTTTTCCCTTAAGCTCTTTGTGGCCATTTCTGGATGTCGCAGGTTAGGTGATGATGACCCCACTACGGTGCCTGTGATCTTCTCTTGGCAGAATACCATGGAGATTTTCCAATGCCTTCTGCAGTATATATGTTTAAATATATGTTTTAATGTTATCAAATCCAGAACACAGCTTCTGAAATATAACAAGTGCAGACTCTCCCAAGCCAGTGTTGGTAGGGGTTTGCTGCATTGTTTACAATGGAAACTCTTTGTCAGTCAGTTGTTGGCAGGCTTTCAGCAGGTGACTGATGTTTCTGAGATGGGCCTAGTAACACAAAGAGTACTGGAGTAGGCTGAGAGACTTCTATTATTAAAGGTGTTATCTGGGTTGGGATAATAACTGGAGCAGGAAGATTACAATTGTCATCTTTCTAGGAAGGTATGTTTTACCCTATCTAGAAGGGATGGTAAAGCAGGCCATAAATGCTTTAAGCAAATAAAATAAATCTTTAAGCTCTATGGAGCAAGCTTCACTTGAGGCTAGGTGTACACAAGTGACAGGAAAATTACTGGAAGCCCTAAAGTGAATTCAGATTGGTAAAATGGGGATTAACTTTACAGTGCTGGTTCCAAAGTCCCAGAGACAGAGGGCCTGATGTTTGGGAGGTCTCAGAGGGGGCTGGAGGCAATGCAGCGGAGTCAGATGCGTGTGCATAGAACATACGGTCCCCAGACCCAATTTTTTTTTTCTTTTTTAATTCAAAGCAGCAAGCACGGGACCATGGATGGTCACCCCCCCCCCCCCCCCCCCCCGGGAGAAAAGGAGACTACTGCTGAGATGGCACGGGCAAAAAACATGCAGACAGAACAAGTCCCAGTCTAGAAAAGGACCATTGTCTACAGAATCTGCATGGACTTCGTGTTGGCATTGCCAGGAGGTGCTTGCCGAGGATTCCTTTGGCAGGGCTATTCACATATACATTTAGCATTGTATACAGTGTCCAAGAGTAAAATTAAGTGGGAGACCATCTTCTTCAGGTCAGACATACCAACCAGCTACTGCGTTTTATTTATTCGTCTATTAGACGATGCCCTCTTGGGGATAAAATTATATGGTTGTCAGTTAGATCTCAGGCAGGATTATTTTTTTTTAGCTTTTGTAAGCCTCGCCCACTTTTCTGAATCTTAAGTGCATCAGAGCTCCATGCAAGCTTCACGCTTTTATCCGGAAAGCATGATTATCGCATGAATAATTCAAGAGGGGTGGAATTTTTTTTTTTTTTTTTAAGGGGCATGGTCATGAGAAAAGGGGCTGATCACCAATATATATTTCATTTAGCACCTTTTAGCTGTAAGAAACAGCCATCATCAACCAACATTTAATCCTGTTCAGGTATTCAAAAAACAAAAAAGTGCAAAAGCAACCGTTAAAGTAAGCTTAGATAGCTGCACTGTCACATCTGGAATCACCACCCCTTTTGCATCCAATGAGTTTGTCCAGCGATTCATTCATCACAAGGATCAGCATTTACAAATCACATGCCTGGAATGAGTCCATTTCACCAAAATATAGCAAATGTCAGCAGCTAAAAGGAACAGATTTTGTTTTTTGAGGTACAAGAAAAAGTTATCCTAAAAAACTATGTTAATGGCAATTTATAGTGGCAAGATTGCATAACCCATAATAAGCCAGATAAAAATATTTACTCTAGGCATTAGTTCACAGTTGGAAGAAAATGAATCCAAACCAATAAAGAAAGATTCTTTAATCATGTTTACTGATTTGGGAATAAGATGGGGCAACAAAGCAAAGGGTGACCGAGGAAGACACACCAGCGATCAATTATGGTTCAGTGAAATCTTGTTATTAAAGACACAGCTGGGCCTCAGATGCCTGGTATTTGGGTGGTCCCATCAGTCAATTTTAACATGCATGCTCACAGGGAGTAATAAATAATTTGGAACATTCAACAGGCGGTTTTATGAGTCAGCTGATCTTTAATGACAAGTAGCCATAAGGACTAATTTTCTGTGCTTTAATTAATGAACTGTTTAGAGCCTAAGCCTATGCTATCAATCAACATAATGTGGTAAGCAAAATCAAACTTTCACTGAGAAGTTTCTGAAACGTCTCCACTGAAGAAGGGACCGGAGCAGTGTCAAAAGTTTATGGATCAGGATACAGGGGCAGCAGGACAGCTTTCAGGTTGGGAGGGCCCCCCAAACCAACCAACTTCTGCTCCCAGCCTGCACCCTCCCTCTCTCCCTGCCCCATCTCCTTTTTCTGTATCTCTCTTTCTTTCTCTCCCACCCTTTGTACTGTTTCTTCCATAGTGTCACCACTTAATGCTGCTTGCTCTCTCTTCATTCTCTCCCCAGCTTCCATCTCTTATCATCTTCCAGTTCTCACCTACCCTATCCCAGCCCCTCCAGTCCATCCTCCTCTCCCCAACCCTTCCATTCCTTTTTTCCCCATCTCTTCCTCCTCCTCTAACCCTACTCTTCTACCTCCACATCATCCCTCTTCCCATTCTTACTCTTCCCAGTTCTTGCTCATACCCCAATCCACACGCCCTCTCCCCTCCCACTCTTCCCTCTCCCTCAAACACTTGCTCTCTCCTCTGTCGCTTCCCTCCCTCCGTATTTTTTTCTTCCCATCCTTACTCTTCCCTCTCATCAGGGCCGGTGCAAGGGGATTTGGCGACCTAGGTGAGCCTTCTCCCTTGCATCCCCCCCCCCCCCCCGGGGTCGCGGCACCACCCCCAGTCTCGGCCCAGACTCCTAGCTCATTCTCGATCACGCCCGCCGACTGTGTGGTTTTCTGGGTTGCGAGCAGGTTGGGCACTGCTTGCGGCCCGCCAAATCTCCACTCCTCTTTGCTGCCACTTGCGGCCCTATATGGTTTGCACCCAGTGGCGCACCAAGGATCTCCAGCGCCTGGGGGTCAATGCATTTCTGTGCCTCTCCAGCATCCCCCCCTTAATCCTTCTTGTACTAATGCTTAAGGTCACAGTAAATCAGTGGCATCTCTAGACAGAAGAATTTTTTTTTGGGGGGGGAGCCAAAATGACATTTTTTCATCACACCCACCTCTATAGCATGGATCCTGCTTTAAAATTGGTTAAAAAAAAGTGTTAATAAAAAAAAGTCCAAAGGGTCTTCTGTGTAATTTTAAAAAGCTGGCCAGTTTCACACTATAAAATTATTTGATAGCCTCATTCAACTAATTCTATATGGCTATGAGGGTGAAGTCTGGAATTTATAGGAAGGGACAGAATGTCAATATAAATCCTGCACCTCCAGTTCTGTAACTCTGTGCATCCACTGAAATTCCCCCAAACAATGGAGCTTGGATGTTTCCCTTACAGCTCATCATAGTAAATGATATTTTCAAATTCTGGTGTCACCTCACAGTAACAGCAGCACAAACATCTTCCACTGCCAGGCACAATGTGAACTAACACAAAACCTCGCAAAAAAGACACTCAAAATCTATACTGCAATCCCATTGTAACATAACAGTAATAACACCAAGGACTCAAACAACAATAACCCTACCTGTGAAAAAGCAAGGGTAAATATTACACTCGGGTCCTAGAATACCAATACACCACCTACTGAGGAATCAAAACAAACCCAATTGTTATAGATCCCTATACAGACACTACATGCTAGCAGAATCTCTCATCACGGTCACCCACATAGAGCAGAGACAGACTCTCACCAAATGCGGAATACAAAATAAAGGGGCACAAATTAGACAAAAACTGGAATGGAAACTCCAAGAAGCCAGACTCTGTGTATTAACAATGGAAAAAAAGAACCACTATTCCTCATAAAACAAATAAAATCAAGAAACATACAGCATCAGTTATAATATTAAAACAATAATAAAATAGATGGACTCTTCGGATCCTCCCAGAGCCATGGTGTGGCTCTGGCCTGCTTGAACCCTTAGCTCCTGGGTCAATGGTTCCTAGGGCTGTTTTTCCCTGTTGAGCTGCCTCCCAGGAAGGATCCTAGTAGTAGGAAACCTAGGAGTGGATCTCTTCTTCCTTAGTGGACTGAGGATACCTCCTAGGTGGGACCCCTGGCTTTAAGAAGCAGGAGATCCCAGAAGACCTGACCCTTTAGAAAAAAAAAAAAAAGCCCAAAGAGAGGGAGGTGTATTGAGGTTCTCTCTCTCCCCACTCTCAACTTCATGTGTACCTCTCAATAGTCAAGCAAGTGGAGAAGAGCCTAAATGATGACATAGACTTAATTGGCATCTCAGAGACATGGTGGAAAGAGGACAACCAATGGGACAGTGCTATACTGGGGAACAAATTATATCGTAATGACAGAGAGGAGCACTCGGGAGGAGGTGTGGCACTTTATGTCCGGGATGGCATAGAGTCCAACAGGATAAACATCCTGCATGAGACTAAATACAAAATTGAATCTTTATGGGTAGAAATTCCCTTGTGTGTCGGGGAAGACTATAGTGATAGGGTTATACTACCGTCCACCTGGTCAAGATGGTGAGACGGACAGTGAAATGCTAAGAGAAATTAGGGAAGCTAACCAAATTGGTAGTGCAGTAATAATGGGAGACTTCAATTACCCCAATATAGACTGGGTAAATGTATCATCGGGTCACGCTAGAGAGATAACGTTCCTGGATGGAATAAATGATAGCTTTATGGAGCAATTGGTTCAGGAACCAACGAGAGAGGGAGCAATTTTAGATCTAATTCTCAGTGGAGCACAGGACTTGGTGAGAGAGGTAACGGTGGTGGGGCCGCTTGGCAATAGTGATCATAATATGATCAAATTTGATTTAATGACTGGAAAAGGAACAGTGTGCAAATCCACGGCTCTCGTGCTAAACTTCCAAAAGGGAAACTTTGATAAAATGAGAAAATTGTTTTTTAATTTGTTTACTGTTTTCATCCTCACCACCTCTTCCAGAAGGGCCATCCAGGCATTCACAACCCTCTCTGTGAAGAAATATTTCCTGTTGTTGGTTCCGAGTTGTTCCCCCCCCCTCCCCCCCCCCGGAGTTTCATTAAAAGCTACCTTTTTGGTAGCAATATGCTCTGCCAGACGCACTTCGGAATTGGAGGCCCTCTCATGCAAAGAATCCTACTTAGTAATTTCTACTCGTTCAGTCACCTTCCAATAGGTGCTGTCATTCGTTCCGAAGGTGGTGTCTCCCTTCCACCTGAATCAGGCAGAGCTGTTACCATCCATTGGAAATTAAAAATATAGAGGTAAAGACAGATTGCACCTACTGGATGAATGCCACGTGATATTAAGATACTTAAAAGGTGACAAACACCTTCTGGGATTCTAATCTATTTTTTTGTGTTGTTTGGTGGTCATTGAAAAGGAGAAGCAGCCTCCAGGGCCACTATAGCCAGATGGATCAAAGAAGCAATCTCTTTGGCCTACATACTCAACGGTAGGCAAGCACTAGAGGTGCTTCATGTTCACTCTACGAGAACACAAGCGTCACCCTGGGCAAAAAAGCATCATCTTGGGCAGAAGCATCATCGGTTTCCCCAAGAGAAATCTGCAGGGCCGCCACCTGGATATCCCTGCGCTCGTTTTCCAAACACTATAAGCTGGATTATACTGGTTAAGGAGGATGCGGCCTTCAGCTCGGGGTTCTTAAGGCAGCCCTGTGTTCCTCTTACCTAGCCTAGCCTAGGAGAAGGAAAAAGGAAGGTAACATTGTTCTTACCTGACAATTTTCTTTCCTTGAATCCTGTTTGATCAGTCCAGGCCCCATGCAGGAACACAGGGCCACAAGCAGAGATGCATGAGATAATTTGTCTCTCTCTCGCATCCTCTTTTCTCTCCCCTCCTGAGAGGGGAAATAGTCTCGAGGGATGGGAAAAAAAAGAGAATATATAGATAAGGAGGTCCTTGTCTTGTTGCTTTCACAGTAGGTTACTGGCAAGGGCCTGCAGCCACTCCCCCTTTAAGGTCAAGAATGAGGTCAAGAAGTTGGCGTGCCCTCTGACTCTGGCAGGTGAAAAGCGAGGAAATCCCAAGTGTAAAGACTGGTCTAGCAGGACTTAAGGAAAGAAAATTACCAGGTAAGATCAATTTTATCATAGTTTCATGGGACAAGTGGTGAAGACAAAAACATAGTGACAAAAAAACCCCCAAAACACAAAAGATTCTTAGTGGCAAGAAGATGGGAATGAAGCACTGTGGTAACTTTTATGTACTGGTGCTAACCTGCACGGATCGGCAGTTATAACCCTAAAATAGAAGGTGAGGGGGTAATTTGCACGGAGAGGCCCTTGCAACCTCCAACTCCTTGCTGGGCTGACTGGATCAGCCTTTTTGGTCTTTATCTGCAGTCATTTACCATGTCGCTATGCAAAACGTTCAACCCTAATGAATTGTTCAGTCTTGTTGGTTTCAGATAAAGAAACCATTCCAAGAGTTATGTATGGTAATTGGAAAGCATTATAAAACACAAAAGGTTACCCATTCTCAGGAGAGAAAAGTTTATGTTTCTTTTAGAACTGCACATGTTTATTCAAAATAAGCAGAGCAACTGTGTACCGTGCCAAAACTATTCGTATTTCACATGAGCACAAAACAGGAGCATCCCCTCTGTACAAGGCGTCTTCCTCTACACTGCTGAGTATTGAGGAGAAAGAATTCCCTTCCAGTTCAGACAGTAGTTAAAAAGCTGAATGCACAAAAAGTCAGGACTTGGTCGCCCCGAAGAGCCTTAAAACAGTGCAGGCAGAACCCAACCTAAATTCCACCCAGGCCCAGGGGAAAGAAGAGAACTTGCTTCTCTATTTTTAGCGCTCTGTTCTGGCCCTTTACTGCATGCAGTCTCTGGTGGGAGGGCCAGAGAGCTGCAGCAGGTTTCACAATAGGCTGCATCCCAGTTATCCTCTGCCCAAATCTCGCTTCCTCACAAGTGATCCTCCTCAACTGCAAGTGGCAGGGAGAGACAGCTGGAATAACCTTGAATGAATGACCTGCCCATCCTGCTCAAAAAAAAAAAGCAAATTAGCAGCAGGGGAGGGGAAAGAAATCACCACCACCAAGCCAGGTGTTAGCTAACCATAAAGGGCAGCAGGATGAAAGCAAAAGAACAGAAACCCATTCGATTATTTGGAACATTTTTCTTAGAGAGGGGGGGGGGGGAAGAAAGAGAAACATATATTAAAAATGTATCTAATATCACTTCCTACCTGATTTGGTTTATTTTGGTCTTGCTTTTTGCAGCCGGAGAGCAAAACATATCACTCGCCGACACTGCCGCAGCCAACAGGAGTCAGCGACAGCAGCCACGAAACGTCAACAGGCAGGAAGCGGCGGGCGAGCGTTCACCTCGCGCTGACGCAAGCAGAGCGCGCGTGGCGGCGGCTGGTGTACATCTCCCTAAGCAACCGGAGGCGGGCGCGGTGCTTTCCCGGAAGGAGCGTCGCAGGCTCTTTTCTTTCTGTTTTATGGAAGGGCTGGGGGAGCCTGTCTCGCTGGGCCCATGATAATATGGGTGGCAGCCGGGCTCCTCCGGTCAGATGCTGGAGGGAGGGGAGGGGAGGGGCAGGGAGTGAGGGAGAGAGACAGGACGCAGGTCCTGGCTCTCCTCCCCCCCTCCCCTGCTATGATGTGCCTGTGATGCAGAGGGGCCGGCTCAGCCGACCTGAGGGCTGTGGTTGGTCTGCCTCGCTGTGTCACTGGGTTTTTTTGAATGGAATATAAAAGGGGGCGGAGCCATTGGGACTACCCCTTTTTTGATGCGAGCAGCCCGCCTGATGGGAGGAGGTGGGTAGGTGGGAAGTTCTGGGGAGGGTTTTTGGCCTATTGTGCCTGGTGCTTGTATTTAATTTAATACAGGCATTTGGGGCTTTCCCCTTACACAGTGGCTCAACACATAGAGCAGAGCACCTCTGGCTAGCAGTGGTATATGGGTTCAAGTCCAGCTCAAGTAATTTAAGTTAATAAATATTGTTGGGTGTCTGAGGGGGGGATAATTTTGCCTTTTTGTTGGTTGTTGCCGGTGGAGGCATTAATAAACAGGCAGGTGCAGGGATGCCATGAGAATTTGTACTAGCCCCACTCCTCTGGCTAGCTCTGGAGGGGCCACTTTTTCCCTACCCTCCGGGACTGGGGGCACGATTCCTGCTTTTGGGGGTCTCACTGTTGCTGTTCCTGGTGGCAGCATGGGCGGGGACCAGGTTGCGAGAAGAGAGGTGGGGGCAGGAGTTCATGTGGTTACAGGGCAGTCTGTGCTGGTGAACGATTCGTTTCCCCACTGGTCACTCTCTTCCTACTGCTGCAGAAGTACTTATCAGCCCCACCCAGTTTCTCACAATGTGCTTAATGTTTCAGGAGTTGGCTCCTTTGCTTATGCTAATCCTGGAGTGCAAGGAGCAGGCTGGGCTACAGCAGAGGGATCTGGTGCCATGATTAACCCCTCAGCTCCTGTTTTTTCTTCTCCTGCAGCGTCTTTACCTGTGTCTATCTCTTTGCCTTGGCGTATGGCTCCTGGAGATATGGCTGCTACCACACATTTCAATGTGGTTCAGAATCAAGGGCAGGCATTGGGATTATCAAGGGGAAATGAGGGTGGGGCGTTCTGTTTCTCTTTTTCAGCCTGGAGGACAGCCAGGGCGCAATTTTGAGGATGCTGAACAGCCCGGGCCATCTAACCAGGAGAGCTGGAGAAATCACCCTCCTTCAGCGTATACCATGGTCGGCGTGCCGAGTGTTGCTTCTGGGCTGAATACTTCGGTGGCGGGCGCTTCAGCAGCGGTTCCTGCTCTGCATTCACAGCCAACCGGTCCATCAGTGCCTCGGAGTCAGGGTGTCACGGGTGAGTTGTGTAGTGGGGTCGGTAGGAATGTGATTACTGAATTTGGGGGTGGTGGTACTAGCAATCCTATGGGCAATACCATATTGAATATTAATGAGGCTTTGTTTTCGGGAGTTGCGCAGGGAGCGGTGCATCGGACCGCGGGGTCGGGAAGGACAGACCTGCCTATTGCTGCGGGAAATACAGGAGATGAGACAGGGGTGGGGGGTTCTGGAAGGCCCGGTATAGTTTACCAAGATGGTGAGCCAGTACCGGTTGTGATATCAGAGGTGGGATTGGGCAGCACGGGAGGTAGAACGAAGAAGCATAAGCGGCAGGGCTCTAAGAGGAGGTTGAGTTCCTCTGACTCCAGTTCTTCTAGCTCGTCGTCCTCATCGTCTAGCGACGGGGTGGTTGCCGTGGGTCCGACAGCGCAAGCAGGTGAAAAAGGCGCACCTGCACTGGTAGCTCTCATGGAGCTTTGGGCGGAGGTTTCGCATACACGTCGGAAGCAGATTAGAAGGCGGAAATTTGTAGATATTTTCAGTTTGTTAGAGGGGAGGCGGCGGGGGGGGGGGGGGGTAGAAAAAGGAAGAAGAGCAAAGGTGATTCCTTGGTGAGTGAGCCCAGGATACCTCGGAATCTCCTGAATTGGGTCAGGGCGTTCCTCAGACTAGCCAGTGTGGTGGGTCATTATGACCCGACACAATATGGTGCTCTGTTAACATATGCGGACATCATCATTGGAGCGCACAAGGATTATGAAGGTTGGGCATGGCTCAACTATGATGAGCGCTTTCGTGACAGAATGGCTGGGAACAAGGCTATAGGATGGGGCACGCAAGATGTGAGTTTTTGGCTCACGCAGATGACTAATAAAGCGCATCATTCGGGTCTTGTGGGATTGGGCCAGGCAGGGAGTCAGTTGACTGTATCCGCTGGGGAGCCAAGCCGGCCCTTTCGAGGACAAGGAAAGTCCGGGCAGGGGTCAGAAGTCTGTTGGCGTTTTAACCGATCAGGATGCCTTTTCCCCGATTGCAAGTTTAAGCACGTATGTTCCATCTGCGCGGCCAATCACCCAGCCTCAAAATGTCCACGCAAGCCCAGTGCGGGTCCTTCCATTGCCCCAAAATAATTTATCCTTCAGCAGAGCGCCCACTCCCATTTCAGTTAAAAACATGTTGCCATGGCTACAAAGTTATCCAAAACGGCAGGCCGCTGAGGTGTTACGCAACGGTTTCACCTTGGGATTTTGTATCCCGTATACGGGAGTCGTTAAGGGTTCTAGCTCTAATTCGGGTTCAGTGGGTAGGTTGGAGGCTGTAGCTTGTCAGAAGCTGTTGGATGAAATTGGCCGAGGCAGGATAGTGGGCCCTTTTATGGAGCCTCCTTTTTCTGACATGATTATTTCTCCATTAGCAGTTATTCCGAAGAAGGAGACGGGGAAGTATCGATTGATCCATAACCTGTCCTTTCCTGAGGGCTCCTCGGTGAATGATTTCATTCCACGTGAATATTGCTCAGTCCGTTATTCCTCCTTTGATTCTGCTGTGCGGTTATTGCGGGGTCATGGTGCAGGGGCATTGTTGGCCAAAGTGGACAATGAGTCGGCGTTTCGTATGCTTCCTGTACATCCGGATAACTTTCCGTTGTTGGGCTTCAAATTCCGGTCACAATATTTCTTTGATAAGTGCATGCCTATGGGTTGTTCGGTGTCTTGTGCATATTTTGAGCTGTTTAGTTCTTTTGTGCACTGGGTGACGGAACAGGCGGCCGGCCTAGGTGGGATAGTGCACTTTTTAGATGATTTTTTATTTGTGGGGCCGGCAAACTCAGATGCATGTGCACATTTGATGACAACCTTTTTTGCAGTGGCTGAGCAGTTTGGAATTCCGATTGCTGCCAGTAAGATGGAAGGCCCCACCACTAATTTGGTGTTTTTGGGTATTGAATTAGATTCCATCGCAATGGTATCTCGCTTGCCTAATGACAAGGTACAGCAGTTGAGTACTCTGGTTACTGAGGCTATCCGGGCGAAGAAGCTCACGTTGCATCAGTTGCAGTCCTTGTTGGGAAGTCTAAACTTCGCTTCTCGGGTGATTCCCATCAGTCAAATCTTCTCTAGGCGCCTCGCGATGGCAATGTCGGGCGTGCGAAAGCATCATCATCGAATTAGAATTACATACCGCATACGTGAGGATCTTCGGATGTGGAGCACTTTTTTTTAGAGGGATTCAACGGTATTTCTGTGTGGCAGTCAGATCAGATGTCCAACCATGATCTGGAATTATATTCGGATGCGGCAGGGGGGGTTGGTTTTGGCGTTTGTTGTAATGGGGCGTGGTGTGCGGCAGCGTGGCCGGAGAGTTGGGTGGTGTCGAGTGTCACAAAAAATATTGCTTTTTTGGAACTTTTTCCAATTGTGGTAGCTGTAGTAATTTGGGGCGAGCTATTACGTAACAAGAGGGTGGTATTTTGGTGCGATAACCTGGCCGTTGTGTAGGTGATTAATAATTTGTCCGCCAAATGTGTTTTGATTGCCGACCTTCTGCGTGAGTTTGTTTTGCGATGCATGCAGTTAAATACCATGGTCTCTGCTAAACATGTGCCGGGTGTGCATAACGACATAGCTGACTCTTTGTCTCGTTTCAAGTGGGAGCAATTTCGGAAGTTAGCGCCGAAGGCGGACTTGGTGGGAGCGGCCGTCCCCGATTTCCTTTGGAACTTCGGAATCCCGAGGCGTGGCAGCTGTTGAGATCGGCGGTGGCTTCATCTACATGGAAGGCATATTTATGTGGGTGTCATAAGGTGCTGTGTTTCCTTTCGGCACGGGGCTGGTCGTGGGGACCGGTTAGCGATGACCTGCTCGCGAGTTATATTACCCTCCAGTACTGTTTTATTTTTTTTAACCATGGTATTTATTTTGGTTTTATATATATATTGGTTTTCTACATCCTATCTCCTCAGATGCTGCAGGACAATTTGTGCGGGTACTGCCTAAGTGGTTACAAAACAAACCAAGCAAAGAAACTCTCTTAAGAGCACTTGTACTGATCTTGGGCAGCAGCATTAAGTTTCTTTTCACCCGTACACGTGGCCTTCCCAAATGCACAAAGCGGCTTCCAAGAGTCACGGAACAAAAAAAGGTTCGCCTCTGCCAGGCGCAGGGCTTGGAGAAAAGGACGCCGTCAGTAAAGGGCTTCTCCTTTATCTGCTTTTAGCCTCCAGTTACCTTGCCTGGGCCGACTTTCCTTCTCCCCCTTGCTGAGGCCCGCACACACAACCCGGGGAGCCATCTCGCCCTCCCTCCCTTCCCCCAAGGAAGCCGAGTGACCGCCAAGGGAGAAACCTCTCGGTACTCCTCTCCTAGGCGGCATTAAAAAAAAATAAAAATTTATAATAATATGGGTAGCCAGCACTGATGGTCCCCTCCCCTCAGCTCCTTACAGTCTTATGATATAATAACACACAAACAACCTTCTGGAATTCAAACAAGGCCGCAGCTTTATTGATACAATAACCACCAGAGCCAACTTAACACTCCAAATTCCCATCCCGGGGTCATCTACCGCATCTCAGCACAATGACCCCTCCGCAGGCCACCAAACCTGTACAAACCAGCAGCATCCCGCCGCTAATCGGGACCCCCACCACAGCCCCCAGCAAGGGGTCCTCAGCATGAGACTGAACCCAGTCACACGCAGCTGAAGCCAGAGACAAGAAAGCCCGCCACCTAGCGGGTTCCTTGCTCTGAACCCCACCCCAACTGAGTCCTGGCTCTGATAAATAGTAAGTAGTAGTAATCTGCCATTATTATATTAGGTGCAATCCTGTCTCTTCCACCCCTCAATCCATTTCCCCCCTGCCCTCTCATTCTCTCCCTATCTTCTTTCCTCCTCCACTCCCATTAGCTCTCTGTGTTCTCCAGGGCCCAGTCTGGGGCCATATATAGGGCCCAATCAGCGCATATCATAAGATAAGATGACCCCCACCTTGCCAGTGGGCAAGAAAAAAAGAAAACCACACAGACATACTGGTCCCAGGTGAGCAGGCAAATGGATTTTTCAAAACCTTGCGCTCCAGTCCATGCATACCATGGGCAACTCTCAGGAATGGCTCAGTCTCTTTGGGTTTAACTTAAATAAAATTGTGACCTTGGGCTTCAGAAAAAAAAAAAAAGTAACCCCCCCCCCCCCCCCCCCCCAAAAAAAAAAACCATGCAAAATGCCTGAGAGCCAGTTGTCTTCCCTACTTTTGCATTGTTTGGAATATGTGGAACTGCCCACTAGGAGCTTAGATTACTACTGGAAGGGAAACGCGTATTATTGAGAGAGAATTTTCATTATATCTGGCGAGGCTGGTACTGCATGTGTTGTATACACAGTGAGGGGAATTGCACACAGGTGATTCTGCAATAAACATGTTTCTTTAGTGGTATTCTTGTGAACAGAGAAGCTTATTTTATGCAGCACTGCTTTTAATTTTCTATGTTATAGTTAGGGACCTTCATTTTCAATTTTTATATTTTATTTTTAATGGGAGTTTCGATGTTATCACAAAAATAAATTAGTGGAAAAGTAACACAAGAGAAAAATTGGTGGAAAAGTCATTTTCCCATTGATTATACATTGAAATTTTTATAACATTGACATTTCCAGTAGAAATTAACTAAAAACTGAAAACAAAGGTCCCTAATTATAGTTCAGAAGCCATTGAGACTAAAATAATTGCAAGAGGAGGTTCACACTTGGTCATCAAGCCAAACCTTTCACTTTTTATATGTTTAATTAGTTACAGCATTTTAAGATTTGTTTTTTCTTTTCATGTGAACCCTAATTAACAATCCTTTCCAGTGAGTCTCTTCTGCAAAATATGACTACCCAATAACTATTTTAATATCAGAAGTTTATTTTACAAATATATGTAAATCTCTTCCCAGATTCAAACACTTTAAATACAAGGTGTATACAAAACGTTATGACTGAGATATAGTAATTAAAAACCTTCAAAATACCCCACCACTTCCAGACACAGTAAGCTTTTAATTATCACACATCATGTTTCCTACTTAACTTACTTTATTGTACGGACATGACATTTTCTGATTTAAACATGTTTGTTAGAGAGCTGGGGTGCTAACTCTAAGCTGGAGCTTCCTAAACCTGTCCTGGGGGACCCTACACCAGTTGGGTTTTCAGGATAGCCACACTGAATATGCATGAGAAATTTGCATATACCAAGTCTCTGTATATGCAAAATTATCTCGTGCATATTCATTGTGGCTGTCCTGAAAACCCATCTGGCTGTGGGGATCCCAGGACAAGTTAGGGAAGTCCTGCACTAGGCTATGCTGATACATTAGTTCAGGGGTGGCTAACTCCAGTCCTCAAGAGCCACAAACATGCCAGGTTTTCACCATATCCACAATGAGATTTGTATGCACTGCCTCCAATGTATTTAAATTATCTCATCTATATTATGTGTGGCTATCCTGAAACCAGGTCTGTTTGTGGCTCTGGAGGACCAGAGTTGGCCACTCCTGCATTAGTGTTTCAGATTGAACTGGACCCATGCAAAATCCCCTCATTTCAAAGTTTATTGTAGAAGATAAATCCTTTAAAAGAAGCTATTCTAGCCTTCTCAGCTTAATGCATGTAGAAGTGTGGTTCATATAGCTAACAGATTTTGGAGGAATCTGTTGAAATCCTACTTTAAAAACAAAACAACATTTCTTCGGTGTTTAAGGCAAGAGTACTTGCAAAATAAGGTTTAGATCATTCAATCTGCTTTTAGTTTTACAACAAACAAAATCATCAATGTGGCATCAGTTTAATTCCTGAGGATAAGCGTGCGTTTAAAAGTTTCTGAAAGCTCCACTTAATATAACTCATTCCCATATTCTGAATACAGACCAGGGTGCTGCCATGCAGAGCCTAATAAGAACCCCATGGAGATATCGGAATGATGCATTTGAAATAAGAACACAGTACAAAAATAGAATATATTTTAAAAAACTTCGGGATCTGGCTGAAGTAAAAAGTGCAAGTCTTTTATTCCAAAATGCATAAATATACAAAACAATTTATCAAGGTAAAAAGACTTATTCAGAGCCAATGGTTAGGAAAATCGAGAGAGGACTGCTGTCATATGCCAACTGATTCTAAACTCCGAATTAGATGTGCCAACTAGAACTATGTGGCATTTAAAATGAACCATGCCACTTTTTTCAGAGACAATGGTAATGTCTAGCATCACGTTGTAATATTCATATTTTGATTTGGGAGCATAATAACATGAAACCAAAATATAGCAGAAGGCTTTAAATTACCACCATTCTGAGTCAGAAAACCACCCAGTAAAACTATAGTGCAGTATTCCAGTAGTCACATTGGCAGGGGTAGAAAACCACTTTAAAAACTTAGGCACCAATCAAGCATTTTTAAAGCAGCGAGGTTGCCATTTTAGTCCATTTGAATGCATGGAAACAAAATTAAGGTAACACCTGTTTTATTTGAACTAACAATTCATAGGAGGCAGGGAAATTTTCCTTTTTTTATGATATTGTCTGTCTTTATTTTATCTTTCTTTTATTGTTCCTTTGTCTCTACACCAGGCACCCCCATGCTACTTCTATTCTCTCCATGCACCTCTCTCTCTCTCCTCTCTCTATGCAGCCTGGTGGTAGGAGGCAGCCCTGCACCATGGTCTCTCTGCTCAGACCCCCGTGCCACTGATAGCAGCTGCATCTCTCCCTATGATCTGCCAGCGGCAACCACACCTCAGCGGTGTATATCCCCGGAGCCCAAGCTCTGCTGGTTGCAACCTCTCTTTCCATTCCAATGTCAGTTTATGCACCTGGGATTTTTCCATCCTTGGAAAATAAGAACATGCCATACTGGGTCAGACCAAGGGTCCATCAAGCCCAGCATCCTGTTTCCAACAGTGGCCAAGCCAGGCCATAAGAACCTGGCAAGTACCCAAAAGCTAAGTCTATTTCCTGTTACCGTTGCTAGTAATAGCAGTGGCTATTCTCTAAGTGAACTTAATTAATAGCAGGTAATGGACTGCTTTGTAGGTTTATGACTGGAGCAACAACAAAAAAAAATGTTACAACACATGCCTTTGATCACACCCCACAAAGACTCAAGTAGATCTTTAAAACTCTTATTTTTACTGAGAGTTTTAATCATTATTTTTTAACTTAAAGCAACTACATTTAAGTACAGCCATATCTGATTTTAACTGTAGGTACTGTACATATTAAGAAAATGACTTTTATTTTAGCAAAATTGTTCATGAGATAAAATTTTTATCTGCCTACCTAGTTTTTCCATGTAAGGAATTGTTAAAATTAATAAAAAGATGTGTTCTGAAATAAGAATTAAATTAGCAAGTCTGTACCTCTTTGTCAACTAGAAAATACTAGTATAAAACAATGTAACATTTGTATGTGGAACTTTATCAGCGTAACATGAATTATGTATCTTAAATAATATTTACAGACAACACTTACTCACAACACCAGGTGTATGGAGATCGGCAGACTGCGATCCTGAATCATCGCTAACTGGGGCCTGAAGAAGAGACGGCAGCCCGTGAAAAAATTCCATCCAAGAAAAGGTAGACGGATCCAGGCTAAAACCAGGGGCGCTGGTACTGCGCCCACGGAAGTACCTTCCCCCACTGAGGAAGCAGTTAGGGGGGTTCCAGTTCCAGGTGAGATCTCTGGCAACTCCTTTTCCATTCCTGCAACAATCTGGGAAGGTCCAAGCTTAGCACAATCAGACTGAGACAAGTCTCCCTGAGCCTCCAAACAGTGCTGACACAAACCAGAGGGAATGCCGCATATAGCAAGCGGCACACAGAGCAAAGCGCTTAGGCTCCTTTGCTATTGGTGCCACAATAAATCAAGAAGAGTGCATGCCTGGCTGAGCTGATCACTTGAAAAGGACTGCATGCCCCAAAAATTAGGCGCCCAATATACCCGATCATCTGGACTCCCAATTTCTCGTGTCCAACTTTTAGGTGCCCTAAAAGCGCACCACTGTGCGTCCAACTAGGCGCCTCCAGATGCACTACCAAGCGCTCCAGAAGCGTTTAATGCGCATAATTGTGTGTCCATATGCGCCCAAGTGGGTGTCCAGCTAGGCACACTATTAGACGTAGAGCCTGGGCATACAGCTGGACATTCAGCACGAACCAACATTCTGAAGAGGGCAGACTTACGTGTCATGGAAAACACGCGAATACCACCGCGGCTTACTACGCGGCACAATTCGGAGCCTGAGAACGGGGCCTAACCCAAAGGACCACTCAACCTGGCTGTCCGAGGTCCCCAACTCCCTCGGAAGCGGGAACGGATGTTGGACTGGCACGCCGAGCACAGAGACCGGAGGGAAGAGGAATCCCTAAAATCAACTCCTCTCTCGCTTTTTTTTTTTAACTCTTTACCTAAGCTCAGCCCGTCCTGGCCAAGAATGGAGTCGCTCTCCGGCTCAGTTTCCTGCACCTGCTTGCCTTTCAGCTTTTTATTATTTTTTTTTTAAGAGCTAAGTCCATGCCAGAAAAACATCTACCAGACCAAGGCACTCATCTGAGGGAGAATCCATCGTAATCACCTCCGGAAATCTCGACTGAGGGAGGGAACATAAGCAGATCAATAAACTTCTATCCTTCTTTCTCCTATTAACTTCAACGCAATCCCCAGTAGGGAGATGCATGTCCACCATCTGCTGGAGATGGGGAATACTGGCAGGCTGATGGTAGTACAGGGGTGTGTATATATATACCGTGATGTTGCCTCTTCTCTATCTCCATCTGGTGGTAGAGGTGCATAACCCACCGGTTCTGGATCCACCTGCCTGAATGCTAAGAAATCACATTTGCTTTTATTCATAAAAAAAAGTCTCACAGAAAAAGAAGCTGCAAATCCGTGGGCATTTTCCCCTAGGGCAATTTCCCCTTTGAAAACCGGAGCAAAGACTGAGGATAAGAGGGCTCAGGGACTCTGCATCAGTGCAGTTGCTTTGAAAAACTGCCCCCATAATGTATATATTTTAACTAATAATTTGCATAGTTTAGTAATTGCCAGCAATGCTGTAACACTAGTGTTTCCATTTTAAATTTCAAAGCCTGTGCTCCTGGTTGCTCATTGAGCTTCGCCGGGCCTGATCTTGCAGCTTCGTGAACACAGTCCTCCTAATAACAAGGCTCAATAGGTATAGCGGAGGAGCTTAATTACAGATGAAAAGTGCATTTTAAATTAAAACATTTTTTTCCTGTTTGAGTGCATAGTGCTATCTAATGCTGTTATTCACCTACCCCAAAGCATTTACTCATTGCTGACCGAGGTTGGCTTTTGTGAAGTTCAGTTTTAATACAGAAAGCATCTTCATACTTCCAGCTCCTGACTAGCAAAGATGAGGTTAAAAAATTGGGCTATTTCATTCTTTTAAAAGATAGTCTAATTTGAAATTTCCTGCTTCAGGAACTGGTGGAGGTTATGTAAATGACTTACTGTGTGCATTCTCTCGTTAATGTTTAGTTCGTTCTTCTCTATTTTTCCAAGGAATTACACAAGGCGTGTCAGAGTAAGCCTTCTCACCCTTCACTTTTTTGTTTTTGCTTGGGAAATGGCTTCTGCATATGTAATATGAATAAAGTCGTAGAGCTGCTTGGCGCTCTGCACATTTCCCAGAATCTCTGAGAGTTGGTTCTGCGACAGCGTAGTCAGCTCTGCAATGCTCTTGACGTGATTCATAAGGGCGCGGCAGTTCTTGGCATTGACACCCGGCATCTTTAGCAGGAAGTCCTGGGGGCCGGGATTGTAGCAGCTGGACTCGGGAACGGTGTCCGAATCTGCCGTGACGGCCACAGCCACCGCCGCATCGGGCTGCAGCCGGTTCTGTTTCAGCTCCTCAAAGAGTTCGGCAGTGGCATGCGGGGAAGGGCACCAGAGGATGCGCAGCCTTGGGAAGTGTAGGGTAAGAAGGGTAAGCTTCGACGTGATATCGTTCACAGAAATCTCCTGGTGGATAGAGGCCCGAGAGGTGAGAGAAAAGGATTTGTTGGGGTCAAATTCGATCAGAAGAATGGGCCGCTTGTAGTACCGGGACATGGAAATGCACTGGGTATACAGACGCCCGTTGTTCAAGGAGCCGATCAAATCGCTCACACTCTTCCGCTCCACACAGATGTCTGGCGTGAGGATGTAATCGCCCACCTCCAGGGTGACGGGCTCGATGTCGATGCCGCGCCGATGAATCAAAGACGGGAGCTCGCTGCGGAACTCGCGCATGTCCACTATGATCGTCTGCTGCACGGCCCTCTGTTCCTGTCCCCCTGTGGCAGAAAATAAAATGTAATTACTTACAAGGAAATCATTGTACCTGTGGACCTGCACATTCATTATCAAAAGGGTAATATCTCACAGAGCTTTCCCTTTGAAAATCTGGGCTGGAAAGGGGAAATGCGGATACTTGCGTACCTTGCCTCTGCTCTCTCTCCCACACACACATACACACTTTTCTCTGCAGCTAAAAGTACACGTGCTGTGAACAGTGTGGAAACTGGATGAGGGGAAACATTTTTTTTTTTACATTTGTAAAACTGTTTTGGAAATCACCTACTACGTAAGCTTGCAGATTTCCTGATTAGAAAATGTATTTATTTCACAGGATTTGGGGGGGGGGGGGGGGCAGGAGGGATGGTGGAGAAGGTGACCGCCATTTCTATGGCGACCCCTGCTGGTAGAAGAGCAGTACGGAGGGGTTCAGTTCTCAGACCTTTTCGTGGCAGTCCCGGGTAGTCAAGGGGACCAAAGTCAGCCAGACCCAGATATTTGTAATTATTTTACCATTTGCCAAATCCATCACCATAGTTTCCTCGCGCTACGCTGACTATTTCACTTCAGTGATGAAAAACAAAAGTTTTCCAATCATCATGACATGATTCCACTTTATAAGGAATTTAAGTCAAAAATGAGCCTTTATATATAGTTGAGCTACCTGCCCCTTAGTATGAAAACCTCAAAAAAAGACCCATGCCAAGAATGTTTGGGTTTAGTAAAATACAGATCAGACATGACACTATTTGGTGCCAAAAGCTGTTATTCTGGGACAATGCAAGTATTTGGCCACAAGGATCAAAGGTGCACTATTAAGCTGGCAGTAATTGAGGTCACTAAACAGGGAATGAATATAGACATTGTAACCTATCTTTGCCTTTTCTTTTCACCAACCATAATCAAAACAAGTCATTTATTCCCTCTGTAGATACAATAGTAGAAGGCAAAAGGTAGATGCTTACATTTTGACTGGCATGCTGTGTGTCTGGGTGTGGATAACTAAACCATGACTATGTTTTCATGCTTTCATCCTAGCCAGCTTGGTGCCCCAGCCTTCGCGCTCTACGCTTTCATGTGGGAGACCTGGATTTGATTCCTAGACTTGGCTCACCCCTCTCAAACCATAGTAAATGAAGGCAGACACAGGCCAAGCTGGCCCACCCGGTCTGCCTAGCGAGGTGTTCAGGGTTGCAACTGCCTCTCTCTGTGCAGGTTAGCCCTCTGTGCTTTCTTTTTACTATGGTGGGGTTGCTGCAAAGGCTCTGGGGCCAGAGAGAAATGCCTGCTCGCTGCAGCAGTAGCACTCTTCTCCAGAGACCTGCAGGGAACCATAGCCCTCCCTCCAAGCCAGAGACTGCATTGGCAAGGCTGGACGGGAGGAGCGAGGGGCAGCTGGGGAACGTTTCAAATTAGTTGGAAAACCAAAGGAGCAGCTAAGTGGCGCTGTCTGAATATTTGGCTACATTCAGTGGCTGCTACTTAGCCAGATAACTATTTATCTGGCTAAGTTGAGGGGGGGTGGGGGGAGGAGAGCAACTTAGCTGGATAAATTAGGCCTGCAGATGTAAAGGGAGCCAGATGAGCCTATCCAGCTAACTTTTAGATTACCAGGTGTATTCAGGTGGCACAGCCACACCCCTGAATATCCCGGCTAACTGTATTAGGCAGATAGTGGCTACCTACTTCACTATTTCAATCTTTACACCAGGGATGGCCAATTCTGGCCTCCAGGGCTGCAAATAGGTCCAACTTCCAGGATAACCAAATGCAAATTTTCTAAATTTATAAAGAGCAAACCCATGGTAAATGTCTTTTGAATGTTTATGGTGGCTCTCCTAGAAACCACACCTGTTGACAAACTCTCGTCATAGACAGCCACTATTCTGACTTTCTGTAAGTTATGAAACCCATCCCGAACTTTGCAGGATGAGGGAAACAAATTCTTATAAATAAACAGATTGTGTCCCATTCTAGAACTGTAAACCAAACAGCATAATCTACATTTCTAAGAATAATATTGCCTTCCAAGTCAGTCCAACGGGTCCATCCCTGTTCTTGCTACCTGAAATTCCTGGAATGCAAACCAGTGCAAACCTCCAGCTACCACAAGGATTCACCTGCTTTCCGTGTGTCAGTGGAAGCATTGGCAGGAGTAGCGTCTCTCTTCAGATCTAGATTACTTTCGTCTCTGCCTTCCCTTTCCTCGGGAACAACCATGCTGGCCTTCTCTCTGAAAGATGTTGGAATGAACAACATTAGAAGATCCTGCATTCATGGCTGGCTGCACACATTTTTAAACGGGAACACTTTTTTTCCAGGATCCACAAAATGCCTCTGGCTGTGAATGTGCGGGGACAGCAGCTTCCTGTGCACGACGCTACAGAAGAAGCAGATTGCTCTGTGCGGCCCGACAAGCTTGGGAAATGGAATCCACGAGTGGGCGGCAGTGCAGCTGGTTTGCAAGCATCAGATGCCACATGTGGGCATCCCTCATGGAAGGAAGGGGAGACAGACAAAGCACTCGAGGGATCAGCTGAGAAGAAGGGAATCACTTCTAGCTCTTCGCTAGTACAGTTATTAAATTATCCCTGACTGACCATTAGTGAAAAAAAATCCCACAAAAATAGCAACCCCCCCCCCCCCCCGTATGAATTACTGGAAATTACCACTGCTGATCTATGTGAGATGATACTACACAGGTTACCTGCATTCATTTATTGCCCTCCGATCCACTAACAAAATCCACCTACAAGGGACAGAATAAGAACCAGCTCTGCTGCTAACACTTAATGGAAAAGGTATTCGGAGACATCGCTTCGGCCACCTACCAATTATGTGCAACATACTTTTCAATTCCCATGGCAATATTTAATTTAAGATTCAGGAAACTAAGCAAATATTGTTTCCACTGGATGATCCACTGCTAAGAGCCACCCTTATAAATCTAAGCGCTTCAATCATGAGGACATCAGGTCTCTCTGTACAGTCCTCATTTCAGTAGAACACAGATAACTGGCGTTAGCCGAGTCCAGTCCTAGCCATCTTGTTTCATGGACTCCTAGCTCAGATTTCCATAAGAAAAGCAGGATTACAAACCCAGGAACGCAATAAATAAAACCAGAACGGGATCAGTCTGTCGGTGAAAATAAATAAATAAATAATAAAATGCTGCCAGCTCGCAACCCTGCAAAGTGGTGGAACAGATTGCAGAATTCAGAAGAGAACCTCTCGCGAAAACTGAAAGCTGAATCTACCCAATCGCACGTTTTGTATCCATAAGTCACTTCTGAATATTTAAACAAGCTGAATGAAAACAAAACATGAAACTGTTGATGAAGCACAGTAATAAAATCGTCTGCTTACCGAATGAGTTGCTCGAAAGCTTCTTTTTCTTTCCTCAGGGTTGTGAGATACCGCTGTTCCTCTGTCGAGCCGCCATAGATGAGAAAATAAACTCTGCAAGGCAAAACCCAAGAGTTGGTTATGGGCCTCGATAAAGCATCACAGCATCCTAGAAATGGATCACCCCAAAAGACGTTTTCTGCATTTTGTTCTTCTGAAATTTTTTTTTTCCTTCATTTGGAACCCTAGAGCATTTGTTTTTTATTTTTTTGGGAAATCTCACTAAGGCTTGGGCCTCTCCCCGTTTCTGCTCATGTGCCACCCGTACTAGCACTAGACCTCGCTCATGATCCATGCTGTGTAGTCAGCGGGAACGCCCATCCCATAATGTAGCAACTCACTGGATTTTCAAAAACACCTTTTAATATGCATATATGTATCTTTTTTCCCCCCACCACAAACCCTTCCACACGCTGTGGATTTCTTTGGGAGTTGCTAAGTAATTTGCAGGTGGCTTCGTATGAAGTTGTATCCTTCCGCTAATCACCCATGAGACTCTGTAGCTTTCGTCGTATATGCGAAAACTATGTAATGCCTGTAAAATTATGCATTAAGCTCCGAGACCAGTAGCAGAGAGGTTTCCTGGTGCAAGCTAGTTCAGACAACTGAGCAGATTCGAGGATTTAAGCTTTTTCAGGTTTTTGTGTAATCTTGTCTTGCATTGTGTAAGCAAGCTCCAAGGAAAGAACCATTTCTTCTACTCTAGTTTGACAACATTGTTTACAGAAAGTTTATCCTTTGCACAAAAAAAAAAAAAAAAGTTGCGATTTTGAAGGATGTGCTAGATGGGAATATAAATAATTTTTCCAGACATGTGATTAATGATAGTGCCTTTTTAAGTCCAGCGTGTATTGGAGATCTGCAAGTTGCAGATCTCGGTTGCCAAATTTTTTTTTTTTTTTTTAAAGCAATACTGTATCTGACTCAGTTTTGGTCAAATCTGAGCAAGGGATGCCTTCTGCTCTGGTTAAATAATCAAGACAGTCCCCTGTCACCTTCCTTTTTCTCTGACTTTTTTCCTTCATTCTTTTCCTCCTGGGTGCTGGACGCCATCAGATGTATGAGAAGGGCAACCATAAAGTTAGTTTCCTTGCAGCGCATAATTAAAACCGTGGGCTTTATATAAAATCTTAGATTTGACAAAATTATCTTTTTTTTTTTTTTTATTTGGTCCAACCATTTCCTCCTGCTCCTTTGGGCTTCCATTTTAATCAGATCCAGCCTCTGTTGGGCTTCAGTACCATCAGCCTTCATTCACTACTACCTGGAGTTTTCCTCTCATTTACATATTTCCTCTACCCCCACCCTCATTTCAGTCCAGCCATCTTAAAAGTCCTCAGCTGGGGACCACAAACTGGCTCTAAAACTCATCTAAAACAGACCCTAATTCCAGCCAGTAGGTGTCACTGCTGCAAGATGTCAGAGACTCTTTTCTCCTTAGGGACGGTGAGCGCTGCCTTCACAGCAACCCCGGCTCTGGACATCCTGGGGAGCAGAAGACAGGACCCGGGAATCCAACCCAGGTCTTCCCCATTCCAGCACTTGCCTCTGAGCCAGCAAAATGGCCCTGACAAAGTTATCCATACGAACCATGAGGTACTTAGGCTCTGCTGTTTGGATAGGTAAATATAAATTATTGGCAGCTGCAGTTGACATTTTATTTTTTTTTTTATAGATATGGCTTAGTAAGAATTAAATAGACAAAGTACTTATACATTTACAAGAGTCAGTAGTAACTTTTCATATTTCGTATTAATTTTCAATTTTGTAGCCAAATGCTCAGTCTTTTTTTGCTTTTACTTGCCTCAAAGGTTTTCCAGGTCTGCTTGCTCTGTATATTTCCAACTGGCGAACGAAGCTAAGCTCGGCGTCGTACAAGATCACGTATCTTGGCTCCACTTCATGCAGTACCCGGGTCAGAGCATAGGGGTCACTGCAGCCCAGCAGTGGGTGAATGACGGTGAGAGGCTCTCTGAGAATGCCATAGTAGGCATCGGACGGCAAGTTCAGCTGCGCAGCTTCGGGGCTGCCATCCTCCATGCTGCTTCCCAGGCTGATGCAGCTCTCTTCCGTCCCCTCTTTTCCCACCATTTGGGTCAGCGTCAGCTCCGACCTTTTGTTTTTCTTTTGTTTTGCAGAGGTCTTCTTGGCTCGCGGTCCCTTGCCAGGCCTGTGGTTCCCCTTCAGCTTTACCGCCTTGCTCTCTTTCAGCCACGGTTCTTCGATTTTCTCATCCCTCCCAAAGGATTTCTTGTAGAGCCTCATCAATAGGGCCTCTGCTCCAGCGGTGATGTACTCTCTGAGCTGTGCACATGTTCTGTCATCGCTGGCACAAATCAGCACTCGGCCTGCTTCCAAACAAGAAACATTATGTTTTAGAGTCTGTGGCTTCAAAGCAAAAATAAGAGCACAGTATTACAGATTTTTTTTTTTTTTATCCACAAATTTTTATTTGATGTAACAATGAATTACTCCTGCTTTATGAACACAAGTTTGACAATTAATTTAAGGCAAGAGAAATAAATATCTTTTGATCCCATTCTTGAGTTATTCGTTGTTTTGTTTTGTTTTTAATTTGAACACAGACAGACTACATATATTTCTGAGTCAAACATACTGGCTTCAGTTTAAAAAAAAAAAAAAGGCTTTTGTCAGCTGCACTGGGGTTTGCAAATTATAGAGGAGATTTGTCAAGGCTCAGACGCATGGGCTCCAGAAAGGCCTAGAAAGTGACACATCCATTAGCCAAGCAAAGATTTCTGATGAGAAGTGATCAGTGAAAAATACCATATCAACACTTAACGGTCTTTCACATAGAGTTTCTCTATTTGAAAAACACCTCAGGTTTATGGTATTTTAAAAACATTATTACTGTTATTATTCGAGGAGGGCAATAATTAGCTTCCCCGCAGGACTGTAAGCCCGTTTTCTAAGGGATGCTACAAAGCATCTGCACGCTGTACATTGAAGCGGGCTCGAAGTTCACACCGGAAATTCCACCTGGTGACTTGATCATGCGGTTCCTGTACAGAATCTCCTTCCCTGACCTTACTCCGCCCATTTGGGGGGGGGGGGTGGAGGGAGGAGGAGGCGTGACAAGCAGATCACGATATTATGCAGATAAACGTGGATGATTTACCCCCTGAAAAATCATCTGACACTGCCCCCAAAACTGACTGAATTTTCAAACGAATCAAAAAAAAAATAAAAAATTAGGAAAGAATAATCACATTGCAGATTAGTAAGGAAAAAAAAAAATCTACAGTCGTGAAACTCTAGTCCCGCTTACTGAAGCATGAAACCAAGGGACAAAAGGATATTCCACAACAGCAGGAAAAACAGCAGGTACAATTAAAAGATGCTGCACAAGCAGTGGCCTCGAAACGGAACAGACAGAGCAAACTTGTCGCTATCAATCAATGCAGGGGTAAGCACCTCCTCTGGTGAAATGCTACCACTCACAGATTTATCTCAAAGGAAAAGAAGAGAAGATGAGTCGGAAATACAAATCTTTTCCCCTCAATATTTCAAAATACACCTGCAAGTATATTTAAGAAGTCTGCCCCTGTGGACAGAGCCCTAGGGTACACTGCCAGGAATCTCCTTCTTTCACACACAGTTGTTTTGGAGAGATCAGGGAATATTTTAATCTTTTGACGTAAAATCATTTCTATTTTCGAAAAAAAAAAAAAGTCATAATACCCAGTAATGATCTGGGTCAAATATTAAACAAACAAACAATGTCTCTCTGGAAGTAATTTCTTCTGCTGCTAACCATGAGAAACGCAGAAACATCCAAACTTATCAGACGTCACCAACAGTTCCATGTCCCCTGTTTCTTGTTGTCCCTGGGACTTGGTCTTAGGGATGGAAAAAAAAGCATGCAAACAGGTGGCATTGACCTGGGAGCCACTTTTAAAACTTCCAGCACAAAGTTCTTAAGCATGTCTAAAGGAGACGATACAGTAGACTTAGGAAAATGAATCAATCTGAAATTTTTATATCTTGAAAAATTCTCTAGTATTTCGACCTTGCTGCTGAGTATGTTATCTTTAATTACAACAGCTCTTACTCTTCAAAGAAACAATCCTGTAACTGGAGTTGTATTTGAGATGAAATTACAGAACTAAGCCATACGGGACACAACTGTCCAAATTTCAGCCAGCAAAATATTCTTATTGGCTCCCTGTGCTTCATTAGTGGTTGCCTAGGTGGCATTCGACATTGGGAGCACAGCTGGAACTCTGGTCTGCAGAGTCTTCATGGCGGTCTTCCCAACTTCCACACATCCAGGTGGAAAGAACATCTGGAAGCCCTCTCCCATACTGCCAGCATGCTCAACGCTCACAAGCTCAGTTAGATGCATCCTCTGCTCGAAAACTTGGTGCTCCTCCCTCCAACTCTGCTGGCATCTTGGCCACCTCAGTCTTTGGCTGGCATAGAGAACATTTCTGAGTGCAAGAGCCCCTCCGGAGGCAGCAGCGAGGCCCAGGCTGAAAAAGAGATCTCCTGGCCCAGAAGAGCTGATGTTTCTAGTATTCCATGCGACTCTCCAATGGCCCTGCCAACCAGGTCTCCAGGTGCCCGAGGTTTGATGAAAGCATTTATTGGGCATGAAACAGGGGTTAGGAAGGTCCACAGGATAAGACTTGATTTTATCAATGCAGAAAACCAAAGAAAATGAAAGATGTTGGATGCAGGAAGTCTTCTGAAAGCATCTCTCCAGTTCAGCGCCATCTTGGATTTTCCAAATTTATAGGATTTTTGAAAGATAAGCTCAACAGAATAGTCTTGATGGTTATGATGTTTAGATTAGTGGTTTTATTCTAGGCACCAATAGGAATTACGCTGAACTTGTATGTATATACTCCCACACCTTCTCTGTAAATGTACTCCACCTTACTAAAGTCAGTTTGCTTTTACTACTGTTAGTTTAAATAATAAAAACCAGCACCATGGCCATCTTACCTGGCCCTCCTAGAGCGTCGCTGTCCTGGTTTTCTCTTTCAATCTCTTGCAGTACGTCAGATAAAGCTTCCCATTTTGGACTGCTTTCCAGAACCAGCTCCCTCCTCTCTTCTGGAAATGCACAAGAAGTCCGGTTCTGTTTACCGCTTAGAATCTGGACTATTTCCCCATCGCTGATCAGCAGCGAGATGCAGCAGGCACAGTTCGACAAGAGAAGCTCGCGGGATCTCACTGCTCATGCAGTACCTTAACAAAAAGTTTTTTCAAAACCATGCACTGTACGCTTTTTTTTTTTTTTTAAATTTTAAACTTTCCCAATCCAATCGCTCCCCTAATCAGATTGGCTCTACCATCAAGATACCTGTCCTAGCCTTTACATGCGATGTTCTCCATTTTAGCTTAGGACTGATCATTTCTGGCATGGATAATTAGCTGTTGCATGCATTACCGCTTTAATGTTACTTCCAATCCACGTTTAGAACATGCCTTTACTGTGAATATTTCACTTCTGTAAACAAACGTATGGAAAGTGTAAGGGATATTTTAATGATCACCCTTGCATTTATCTGCTATCTGGGTTTCTATCTGTACTGTACACACACACACTACAGAAATGCAAAATGCTGCCGGGTCTCCTAAACCGATGCCTGATCTTACATCATTTTTCTTTGCTCATTTCCGTGTAAGCATTCTCTCATTTGTGTTTATTGCTTGGGCGGTCTCTTTGTGGTACAAGGTGGGAGTTGAGGAGTTGGATCTGCAATTCATTTGGAATTGAGGTTTCTAGGGCTCCTATTTCCTCATTTTTTGCAATGGTGTACTTCTTATCAATGGCTTGCAAATGCTCGGTATACTAATAGCTTCACGGGAGACTTATTTGCTGTTCTGCTTGAGAAAAATAAATAAAACAGATTTAAATAAAAAGGCACAAGTGGGTGTAGGGGGTTATTCACAGACGCAGCATTTTTCTCCTCACAGGACTATCACCTAGTGGTGCTGTGGGACTGGCGCTGATCCCCCAAGTCACTGAGAAGTTGTGAAGGAAGATCACCTCTTCCAGCTCCATATTAGAGACAGTGTCTACTGGGCCTCAGCTAACACCATTTTGAAGTTCATATGCTTAACCTAGATCCATAAAATGCTCTAAAAGGAGGAAACTATTTATCTTTTTATTTTGAGGTCTTAAAAATTGAGAATACTTACAAAGTCAAATACAGGGCTATCTATTTCTGCTTCTAAAATTGCAGTGGTTTACAGTACCTTGTTTTTCTTTTAGCTCCATTTTATCAGATGTTTTGGATTTTTTATCCATTTTACTGCCGGGAATGCGGTAAACTCTGGCTCGAGCATGTACAAACATTGAGGTGCTGGAGTCAAGAAACAGCCAACCTAAAACGAGCAAATAACCAAAATACATATTTATATACATACACAGTGCATCCTATTAATCCAGGCTTGGGAAAAATACTTTACAACTCTGAGCACCAAGCAAAGTTTTTAGGAACCGGGTAGAAAATAATTCTTTATAACTTTTAGAATATTTTTTGTTTCGACTATTTTATATGATTGGTTTTTTTTTTTACTTTCTTTGTTCTCCCCTTCCTCTCTCCAGCCTCTTCCCGGCTACATCCTGCTTGCTGGGGCAGCCCAGTGGCAGCTCCTCCACAGCAGGCCCAAGCTTCATGGCTGTTGCCAGTGGTTCCCTCTTTACACTCCACCTGACCTCAGTGACCCCACCAAACCTGACCACAGTGGCTCCTCTCCGCAACGGGCTTCAGACATGGCCAGAAAAGTGGCCACTCCTCCAAGCCAGGATCCTTCTCCAATCTGCGTCGGTGCTCGTCACGCGTGCGACCGGGTGCATGGAATTGTTCTAGCCTTGTATGAACCAATTAAGTAAATTTCCATCTACTCCAACTCTTCAGAGACTGAAGCACGCATTTGAGACGCTTTACAATTTTCACAGAACAATATTTCAGCGAAGCTAACAATGCCCGCAGCCAGCAATAGCTTGCAATCACCTGCAGCTTGCCCACAGTTTGTTTTTCCCCTATGTTTATGCGCTTCCCTGAAAGGCTTCTCTTTCTATTACATCCATGTCTCACCAGCCTCAGGCAGCTTCCCAGCTTTCTTGAACAACTGTTTCCTTTGCACAGATTAAGTCATGCGACAAATACACTATTTCCTCAAGTCACTTCCACTGCTGTTTTCTGGCCCGCTAAGCCAAACTCCACTTAAGCCCAGGATTAGTCTCATCCTATCCTCTTATTTTAGTGGCTATTTTAGCCTTTGCTGGTCTGCGCTAGAGGTGCAGATTCCCGGAGCCATGGACTAACCCAAGATCCTGTCGAACCCCAGTTTGTTGGACTGGCTCTCGCCCTGTGATTCCAACATGTTAACTAATGATACTATTTTAGGCACCAACCATAACATTAAGAACATAAGAACATGCCATACTGGGTCAGACCAAGGGTCCATCAAGTGGCCAACACAAGCCACTTGATGGACAATCCAGTGGCCAATCCAGGCCATTAGAACCTGGCAATTACCCAAACACTAAGTCTATTCCATGTTACAGTTGCTAGTAATAGCAGTGGCTATTTTCTAAGTCAACTTAATTAATAGCAGGTAATCAACATCCAGGATTGTGCGCGGTGATTTTTTTTTTTTCCCTGAATGTTATTTCTCTCATACCTGAATTCTGTCCAAACACTTTCTCACTTGCTCTCAGTGATTCCAGAAGGTTAAGGAAAGTGACGCAGTCATACTGTGAAAGGTACTGCAATAGAGTACGGAGAATCTTCAAATCTTGCACCAAAGATTTAGTCTTAGCTCCAAGTTGGTGCCATAAGGGGTCTAAATAATGGCGAATTGTCTACAAAGAGAAAAACAGAGAGATTATACAAGGCAATGGGCCTCATGAAAATACTCTCCTGTATATAATACAATGCCTTGCAAGAGTCCTCATATTTTTGTACATTTTTTGCATTCTGTCTAAAAAATACAAATCAAAACACATTAAACTAGTTTGTTTCATTCATCTACATGATACAGTCCGCATTTTCATTCTGAAAGAACAATTATAGAAATATTCCAAAAGTAATTTAAAAGAAAAAAAAAAGCCATGCTTGCATAAGTTTTCACACCCTTTGACAATATTTGGTGGAAGCCGCTTTTGCAGCAATAACCACCATGATTCTTTTAAGATACGTGTCTACTAACTTTTCACAGTAGGGTGGAAAAATTTTTGTTTCTTACCTGCTAATTTTCTTTCATTTGAGTCCTGCCAGACCAGTCCAGCACATCTGGTGGACAATAAGCAAGGTGCAGTTATTGCCCCTTCTTTCTAAGAGCTCAAGTTCTTTCAAGTTGGCTAGGGATCGTCTGTAGGCTGCAGTCTTCAGTCTACAGATGTTTTTCTATTGAATTTAGGGCAGGGCCATTCGAGGACATTTACTTTCTTCTTACTGAGCCACTGCGTTGTTTCTTTTGCTCAGGATCATTGTTTTGCTAAAAGGTGACTTTTCTCCCTAGTTCCAGATTTATGGCACAGGTTTATGGGAACAGGTTTTCTTCCAGGATCTGCCCGAACTTTGCCTCCTTCCTCCTTCCATCCATCCTTCACAAGCCTCTCTGTCCCCAGTGCTGCAAAGCATCACCACAACATCAATGCTGCCACCGTCGTACTTTGTCGTAGGGATGGTGATGTGCTGTGTTTGTTTGACATCGCACGCTTCGTACTGAGAAAAAAAAAAAAAAAGGAGTTCCACTTTGGTCTCATCGCACCACAAAACCTCCCAGATGTGTGCGGCATCCCCTAAGTGTTTCTTTGTAAATGCTATGCGGCACTTCATTTGGCTTTTCTTCATCGGTGGCTTCCTTCTTTTCAGCCTCCCATACAGTGTTGCGCTCGGGGGTGGACCCTTGTCCTGGGACAGTGATGGAACGTCTCCTGAAAGGGAACAGGAGGTAACTGCCCCCAGGGGGCGGAGCACCGGAGGAGACAGAGGCTGTGAAGAGCTTCACCACTGGAAGCCCGAGGTCCCCCCCAGGAGAAGCTCATAGGGTCCCGGGCCACTTGGACTTAGGTGGGCATCACAGGGTCTCTTGAGAGAATGAAATGTCCGGCGTGCCCACGGACACAGGGGGAGCACGATCGGGTTCGAAGTTGGAACAAGGAGAACTAGAACAGAGTTGGTGATGACAAGGCGAGGAACAGAGCCAGAATCTGGAGACGAGGTCAGGCAGGCAAAGGTCAAGATCCAGAGGTCAGTTTGAGGAATGGTCAGCAAAGCAGGGGTCAGGTACCGGAGGTCAGACGAGGTCAAAGGCAGGCTGAGGTCTTGAGGCAGGCAGGTCAGGAGCAAGCTGAGGTCTTTGAGGCAGGTGGCAGGCAAGCAGGTCAGGAGCAAGCTGGGGTTAGTACCAGTAAGACAGTCCAAGGGCACTACCTGGGTAGACCGTCAGATGAACACAGGAACAAGCAGGACGCAGGAACTAGGATGCAGGAACAAGTCAGGAACAGAGCTGGAACAGAAGGATCCTGGAACGAGACTAGGAACAGGCAAGAGCAGGAACAAACGCAGAGGCAATCTTCGAACAAACCGACCTGATTGCCAAGGCAAGGAAGCATAGACAGGAACTTCCTTATATCGAGGGATCAAATCAGGGCGCGCCGCGGAGCTGAGACCCACCCTTGGCCCGACATGAGTCCGGGAGGTCCGCGCGTGTGCTTGGGGCATGGCTAACATGGCCGAGGACGCGCGAGCCTCGGCATGAGGCCTGGCGCGCAGTGGAAGGCCCGGCGACCGCTGCGGGACGCCGGGGCCTGGCAACTACCGCGAGGGAGGTCGTCCCGGGGACCCGCTGTGGAACCATGAAGGTGAGCAGGCCCACGCGCGGGACGGGCACAGGCGCGTAACATACAGGCCATGTTTGTGGAGTAATCTTGAAATTGTTGAACAGTCAACATTTTCCCCAATCTCAGTCAGAGGCCTCTGTCATTCTTTTAAAATAATCTTAGGC
The DNA here is from genome assembly GCF_901001135.1 of Rhinatrema bivittatum. Taxonomy (NCBI): domain Eukaryota; kingdom Metazoa; phylum Chordata; class Amphibia; order Gymnophiona; family Rhinatrematidae; genus Rhinatrema; species Rhinatrema bivittatum. Next base: position 23,407,034 of record NC_042628.1, on the reverse strand, counting down.
CCCAGCGAGCTTCTACAGCAGTTTCCTTAATCCACGCTATTGACTTTGGAGGAATGGCTTGATTACAACAGTGTCTGGGTGTTCCAAAATCTTTCCACTTTAACAGTGATGGGCCTGACAGTGCTCCAAGGCAACATTCAAACACAATGACATTTTCTGTGCTCCTGGCGTTCTTTTGGCAGCTCCGTGTTTTGACCTTTGCTTCATGTCACATCATACAACATAACAGTTTGATTGTTCATCCAGGAAGATTTGAATCAGCTCAACCACTGTGACTGGACACAGACAGGCTCTATTTAACTTATTATGAACCCAAACTAATTTAGGCTTGCTATTACAAAGGGTGTGAAGACAGAAATAAACGCTTTTTTTTTTTTGTAATTCTTAATTACTTTTGGAATATTTATATAATTGTTCTTTCACAATGAAGTATAGAGCATGCTGTGCAGATCAGTGAAACAAACTTCTGCTTTAATGCATTGTGATTTATGTTTCTCAGCAAAATATGAAAAATGTACAAGGGTGTGAAGACTTTAGCAAGGCACCGTACAAAGTTCTAAGTATGCTTGACGTATCAGCTCCACATCGCTGACCCACATGCAGAATCTCATTTGGCCTAAACATATAATGCTATTACATAGTGCTATCTGCAGCAAACAACTTCTATCAAAACCTTTAATACAATCTGTGTAAGACAAGATTCCTCAAACTATTACACCTCAACAGCCGAAGTCGCTGCGGGGAAACACTATCATCATAGGAATCAATGTGTCAATTTTCAACACTTTTATTCCCCAATACTAGTCACTATATTTTAGAAAAAAATGTTATATATGCATTTAAAATAGTCCATTGATTCACTCAAAACATTTTATATGCATTTGTACTTATCTTATTCAAAGGCAAAAAGTCCAGACCGGTCTTTATCACAAAACATTGAACCAATCAATGGATTCATTAAGGCTGCTGGGAGTCGCATTATTCAACTTGAAAATCCACATCTGTTCTTTCAGTGCTAAACGTTTTAAACGATCATCCCCTCTTTGTGATAAATTTAATTTCATTGGTTGGTGATGAGACGTCCATGGTTAAATCATGGTTGCTACACATCCGTTACAGAAGCAAGGTTTCGTTTCGACAAGATGGCGAGTTCCCCTGAGGCAGAGAGTCATTAAGAGCACTCTCGAAAATACTGACAGCGTCGGGTGACCGGTCTGGACTTTTCATCTTGAATAAGATAAGTACAAATGCATAAAAAATGTTTTGAGTGAATCAACAGACTATTTTAAATGCATATATAATTTTTTTTTCGGAAAAATAGTGACTAGTATTAGGGAATAAAAGTGTTGAAAATTGACACATTGACAGCAACTTCGGCTGTTGAGGTGTAATAGTTTGAGGAATCTTGTGTTACACAGATTGGATTAAAGGTTTTATTAGAAGCTGTTTGTTGCAGATAATATTGTCAGTTGCACAACTTCACCTTTGTGCTATTTTGATAGTAGGGTTTTTTTATTACACAGTGCTAAACACTCATAATCGAAAAATCCATCAACATTCAAGTAAGCCAAATCCTTGCCAGATTTAGTATTTTTTTTTTTTTAATTCCAGTACAATAAGCAATGGAACAATACCTTGTCAAAAGCTGTCCCAATGGCATTTTCTAAAGACAAATCTTCTACTTCGAGAGCTGGGTGGTAGCGCTTTAGTTCTTTCAGACATGCGTTCATGATATCCAGTACTGAAGTCTGGATGGCCAGCATGGATGGAGTCATGGCTACGTGCAACTCCACCACCTCCGGCTTGTGTCTTTCTAAAAAGGAGTTCACAGCCACATGAAACCTACGGAGAAGCCACAGAGAAGTCAGCGCTTCGGTGTCTTGAGATACAACGTACTGGGCGTGATGCTTCTATGTGGCGCACATCCAGGGAGAGCAGGTAAGCCATGCACTGAATGCTGGCAAGTAGAATAACAGGAGATGTCTAAGGTTGGCGTGAATGGAGTGCTTGTGTTTCCAGAATTGGACAAGCCGCTCAAAACAGAGCCAAGGAATCTGACCGGGGTCTATCAGCCAAGAATAAGTTTCACTAGAGAAAGAGCCAGAGAAAATATCAAGACTCCCATTGTGTACAGTGGTTTGAATCTGTCCAGATTTTAAAAGATTAATTAGGCTCAACTGGATTTCTTACTTACACAGATGTAACTAAGAGCTTTTGTCCTGTTCAGATATGGTTAATGGCAGAGGCGTTGCTCAATATTTAAAAAAGATTCAGGATTAAGTGCCACAGGTTCCCTCACCAAGATTATAAAGCCTCTCCCTTCCTATGCACTCCCTCCACAGTCACTTCCTGTGTCCTCTCCTCTCCCTCCAACCACTTTTCCATGGCCATGGGTCCTCTCCCTCCTCTCCCTTCCCCAGCATGCACTCCCAGGCCCTGCGGCAACTTCCGTCCCTCCTTCTCACCAAGGAAACCCATGCAAAGGGCAGGGACCACTCGGGGCCTACCAGCTCGGATTTTCTTTCCTGTGGCCTCTGCCACCAATTGAAGATCTCTGCCAGTAGGGGAGGGGGAGTGGTGATGGTCGGGGGGGGGGGGGGGGGGGGAGACTATGGTTCTACCAGCTGTGGCAGCTTCATGCCAGCCCTGGGCGCTGTCAAGTAGAATCGGGGGTAGGGGCCTCGTACGCCTGGGTTAATGCACTTTACAGTAAAAACTGGATTTTCCAGAACTGTCATGAAACGGGAGTCTTCAAAATGTTCTCTGTTAACAGTCAGTGACTGAAACATTGCCAGGGAGTCTGCTTTTTCGGTGGCAGCCCCCAGCATTTGGAACTCCCTTCCAGAGGCATTCCCCGCCTGACCGAAAATTCAAAGGCTTTCAAATCAATGCTAAAAACGGACCTATTTAAGCAGGCCTTTCACTAAATATTTACAGAGATCTGTTCTCCTCTTCTGAGATCATTTTGTATAATCTGATTCTGTTTGTTTTACATTGTGTATGTAACCTGTAAATCGCTTAGGTACCTGTGAGCGATTGATAACTAAATAAAACAAAGCTAAAAACACCAAGAGGCCAATATTCAGTAGGCTGTTTAATGGAAAAGTTATCCGGCTAACATTAGCTGCATGACTTGTCCCATATATTCAGCGGGATAAATGTGTTTGAATATAGCCAGATAGGTTTTCAAGTTATCTGGCCTTGTGTGGCCGGATAACTTTCAACTTAACCGGATATCTTCAAAGATATCCGGTTAAGTAGCTGTCAGTGTCACTCTAAATAAATAAATAAATAAATAAATAAATAAATAAATAAATTCTAAGAGCCCTCAGCCTGTTTGTGAGCCTTCCCCTCCCCACCTCCACTGAAGCAAGTTTAAATATACCCGCTAACCTAGCCGGATATACCTGATATTCACCTAGGTTAGCCGGATATCTTAGCCCCTCTTTGGAATGCCCCCGAAACACTCATTTAATATCCGGCTAAATTATATAGACAGATAAGCAGTTATCCTGCTATAATTTAGCCGGATACATGGCCGACTATGCCGTATTTGCCATTTAGACAGATAACTTTTGTCTAAATGGATTTTGAATATCCACCCTCAAATTTCCAAAGTACTCACTGCAGATCCGAAGTTACTTAGAGAGCTGCAGGGTCTTAGATTTTGTGCTGTTAAATGGATCAGTGGTTTGGTTCCACGCATTTACAACTTCTGTCCAAGTGCTCTTTTGTCTCTCCCCCAGCAATATGCAGTGAGTCAACTAAGAATTATATTCAAACATTTCATGATGATGTGCCCATCCTCTGACTTTCAGTCCCATCTGGGAGACTATCGAAAAGCAAAAAAAGAGAGAGACCATCTGGAGAAGAGGATGTGACAAGTAAACACGCCAGGGATGACATCAAAGGAAAAGCAATCAAAAGATGCATCTGGACCCCACAAGCAACAAACATGGCTACTGGCATGCAAAATCTCTGAGCCAACTGAAATACAGAGGATGGAAGGAAAAGCGCAGGGACCCCCCCCCCCCCCCCTGTATTGATCTTCTGCACGGACACCGAGTGAAACTTTGTGACCATTAACAGTTTCCAAAACAAAGCAAGCGAGCGACCAGAAACCTTCGCATACCGACAGTACACGTGCACAAAGCTATTTATCCAGAAAGAGAACAACCGAAACCTCAAGATCACAAGGAAAGAAAATAATGAAGGGAGAAGGTTTCACCAAAATGAAAGACGATTAGGATGCTGCTCCATGGGAAGGAAGCTTACCTGGGCCACAGGTAGAGCCTTCGAACAAAGAGGTTTCTCATGACGCGCTCCACCTGGCAGAAGCCCGTGTGAAAGGCAACAGCATTGTCCGTGAAGGCCTTGATGAAGCCCTGCTTGTTCTTCTGGCGATAGAGACGCAGAATAAATGCTTCCTGGCAGGACTCAATGATTTTGTGGGCTTTGTACACCAGGATACCTGACAGCATAGTAAGGAAATGAAATCTTTTTCAGTCCAAAAGGTGAAATAATCATTTATTTATTTATTTATTTATTTATTTATTTATTTAGCATTCGTTTACATACCGAGGTATAGCAGACATTGCCTTCACTCCGGTTTACATTATAACAAACCAGTTACATTTAAATCCATAACAGTATAACAGAAAACTGAATCAAAACAATAACTTAATATCAGTCAATAAATACATTATACATTAGATATATGACTGTATACAAATCTTGTAGGGGGACGGTTGATACCGAACAAAAATGAGAAAGGTTTCTGTGAGTTGGGGCGGTCGTCGTAGGAGGGGGATTGCTAGCATAAAATGGAACGCGCAGTGGATGTGATCAAAGATTTATCCTCTGCTGCCATTGGGTGAGCAGCCATTGTAAGACTGTGTGAGTAGCCAAGCTTTAAGTTCTTTTTTAAAAGATTTAAAGCTTTCTTGCGAATTGAGGTGATGAGGTAATGAGTTCCATAATTTTGGGCCTACGATGGAGATGGCTCTATTTCTTGTGGAGGACAGTTTGGCTTGTGGTAGTGAAGGAACATCCAGCTGAATTTTATATATTGATCTTGTCGTACGTGATGATTTATGTAAATGTATAATGTTGTCCAGGGCAGTGTAGTCTGCTTTATGAATTGTCTTGTGTAGGATTGTGAGGACTTTGTACTCTATTCTTTTCTCAACTGGTAGCCATTGTAAGTTGTAGAGTACTGGGGATATGTGGTCGGATTTTCTTTTACCAGTCAGGACTCTGGCAGCTGCATTTTGGAGTAAAGTAAAAATTATGGTTTTGACTCTTATTTATGCCACTGGATTCTTAGCTCTGTTTCCTCCCTTGGTATAATCTGTTTCATGTCATGGTATAGATTTATTTTTTCACACTTTTTTGGAGTTGCACCTTTTTAATTACAGCAACTAATTTTTTTAAATCTCTTTCCTTGGGTTAGTTCTTTCAGTTGGTCATACTAAGTTAATGTTTTCCATGTCAACGTGTTTCCTATTCGGGTTTCTGAATCAGCTCTAATTTACTTACATTTGTAATAGCAATTTGAAAATTATATTCCACTTTCCATGACCAATGGACATTCCAAGGTGGATTACATCAAGCAAAAAGAAATAAATACAACATAATACGAACATTCCCCCTAATAAAAGCAGGTAAGCCACAATATATAAACTATAGGCAAATCAATAACACACAATAAATGTTAAAACAGGCAAACAATGTCAAAACAAGATATAATACAACCCCAAAATCCTAATCTATAACAAAAAAAGAAAGACAATTTCCTATACCCTGCTATCAGATCCCATTAAGACACGTAATCATCTGTTTTCTATTCTCTTTTTCAGTTGAAGAAAAAAAATGTATTGCCAACAGCAAAAACACAAGAAATTCATAAGATTTCTGACAGCCACTAGTAAGGAATCCCATAGCGTGAGGGCTATTCCCAAAATGGCTCATTCCCTAGATCTGACCTGAGAGAGAGAGTCTTTGCTGACAGGAACCACATCCTCATTTCCTGGTTAGAACGCAAAGCTCTTGAAGGAGCACTATGTATAATCTATTTGTCACATCAGAGGGGTCAATACCACTATTGAGTGAAATACCAACAAAAAGATTTTTAAAAAAATGTATTCTGTGTATCACTGGGAGCCAGTAAAAAGGTAGTAATAATTGGGAAGCCCGCTCCCATTGCCTGCTACCCATAATAATCCTTGCTGTGGTTTTCTGTGACACCTGTGGGCAAGCCAACACTCTCTTTGGGAGCACCACAATAATCAAGTGGGTCAATACCATTCTGCGATCTTGTGCTAACAAGTAAGGTCTTACTTGCTTGATTAATCTTAAAAGGCCTTCTTGTCTCTAACTGGACTTGACTTTCCATAGTTTGGAAATCCAAAAATGATTCCCAAGCTTTTTACCTGAGTAGACAGCTTAATCCACGTTTTCCTTAGATCGGTCCTTGAGAACATTTCTGGAAAGGGGGAAAAGCCCATCTATAAAATGTCAGTCTTAAGTCAGACAATTCTGAGGCATCCAATAAGCCATTACATCAAAGAGAATCTTAAGAGTCTCCATAGATTTATCTAGGAAGAGTTGCCATCATCTGCACAGATAGAAACCTCTCTCTTTTATGACAGTCCCCAGGGGATAAAGGTATACATTTAAAAAGAATAGGGGATAAGGGAGAGTGCTGAGCCCCCCCCCCCAAAAAAAAACAAACAAAAGTCAAATGCCCTAAATTGCACCCTTTGGAATCTATTCACTAACAAAGATTCAGCACTTCAAAGCTACCCCCTCCATATCGATATCTGCTACCCAAGTAAGTAATCATCTAGGACTTCCCCCTTTTCTCTCCCCCTCCCCACTACCTCCCATTCCTTCTAGAGGGCTGTGAATTCTGCCTCCACAACCACTCCAGCACCTCCTGGCCCAGGGAGCAGAGTCAGGTTTGGAAATAAAGCCATAATGTCTGAGGAGAGATGAGTCGTCTCCTCCTATCTACTAGGAGGCTCCTGATGAATTGAAGAGACTAAGAATTGTAGATATAGTCAACCATCATTGTTGCACAACTGCGACCTCTATTGGTGATGATTTGGTTACCAGGTTTTGGAGAGTACAAAGGTCTGCAGTCCATGGCTGAGGACTGTTGTTGAAATAGTTGGGCTTGACAGGAAAGAAGATTAAATATGAAGAATATTTACAAATAGTTACAAATGAAGGCTCGTGGAGGCCATAGTTTCTCTAAACATCATTTTCAATTAAGCTGGAAGACCAGAGGCCCAGGAGTTAACTACTGGGCAAAAGGAAAAAAAAATGCTTGCATTTCCGAAGGAATGCAAGGCATTTCACAACAAGAGGGATTTGAATAACTTTGGTTTACCTCCCAGTTGGCTTTATCTACAATGAAACTTCCTAATGGTGTTTTAACAGAATGCCTCAACAAGCTTTGCCATGAAAAGAACCAAGAAACGTGTATCCTTCCTTCCAGGATATTTTACTTTAGAAAGCAACAAAGTGTCTCTTGGTGTAAAAAATATCAAATCCGTCGAATGGAGGAAAACGAAAATACTTCACATATCCAGGCTTTCTACTTTTTTCTAGGTCTCCATCTATTTTTATTATTTACGCTGCCATTTTCATGTACAGCGGGGTCAGGCGCATAGACAGACATAAGAACATAAGAAATTGCAATGCTGGGTCAGACCAAGGGTCCATCAAGCCCAGCATCCTGTTTCCAACAGAGGCCAATCCAGGCCATAAGAACCTGGCAATTACCCAAACACTAAGAAGATCCCATACTACTGATGCAATTAATAGCAGTGGCTATTCCCCAAGTAAACTTGATTAATAGCCGTTAATGGACTTCTCCTCCAAGAACTTATCCAAACCTTTTTTGAACCCAGCTAGACTAACTGCACTAACCACATCCTCTGGCAACAAATTCCAGAGCTTTATTGTGCGTTGAGTGAAAAAGAATTTTCCCTGATTAGTCTTAAATATGCTACTTGCTAACTTCATGGAATGCCCCCTAGTCCTTCTATTATTCAAAAGTATAAATAACAGAGTCACATCTACTCGTTCAAGACCTCTCATGATCTTAAAGATCTCTATCATATCCCTCCCTCAGCCGTCTCTTTTCCAAGCTGAACAGCCCTAACCTATTCAGCCTTTCTTCATAGGGGAGCTGTTCCATCCCCTTTATCATTTTGGTTGCCCTTCTCTGTACCTTCTCCACTGCAATTATATCTTTTTTGAGATGCGGCGACCAGAATTATACACAGTATTCAAGACGCTACGATAAAGAACTTTAAATTGGTGGCGTATAGTGCTGGGCCTTTGTTAATATTATACTGTTAAGACCATATTCACAGAAGGAAGTATATGGAGAGGTTATTGCTCAAGATAAAAAGCATCGTGCATTTTGTACAACTGCACAACAATTGTAGAAATTTGAGCACATTTATCATTTCCTGGAAAAGCCAAATGTGTGCTGAAACTGGAAAAGCCTAACATTTGGCAAGATACATGGTTTGTAATATATATTGTGGATTGGTTTGGTCACAACTATATTGTACGCAGACATGATTACATGTATAACATGTTAACGCCCCCTGATGAAGCCAAGCATTTGGCGAAACAAGAGCCCTTTGTTGGGAATATTTGAATATAGTTCTAAATTTTTGAGAAGAGCAATATTTGGAAACTGAGGTAGGTTTTTAATGGGTGAACATTTTGTATGATGTGAATGTTATTTGTTTTAATTATGTGAATTAAATAAATTGAATATATTGCCATTGGGTACTTTCTGTGGTTGCGCTATCTTTTATTAAGCCAATATATTGCATTTTTAAAAATCTCTTCCCTTAAGGATCTTTAACCACTGCATAGCGTATCACCGGGTAGGCAACTCCAGTCCCGTAGGCCGATCAGGTTGTCAGGATCTCCATCCTGAATATGTATGGATATCTTCCATGTCACTGAGGATATCCTGAAAACCCCACTGGATTCCAGCAGTAGAAGACCGGCCTTACCTACCCCTGCTGGATCATATCATTGGTGACATAACAAATGAATATTATGGCTCCCTGATTACAAACAGTACAATAACATCATGATTTCCTTTCATCTGTATTGATGGGAGATGCTAACAAGAACAAACTTTAAAAAAAAAGTCTTTATATTCTGATTTCTGATGCATCCCTATGGATAAAGTGCGACCGTGATAGTTTTGTGTTGTAGTCTTTAACTTAGTTAATCACAGGTATTCCATTCCAACTTCTTTGTCTGCTGCTGAATTTAGCTGACATCCTGAGGCTTTAAGGAAACATTCCATTTTAAAAGAAATATAGGTCAACAAACAGGTTGCAGGTGCCACCTTTTTATTTAAATAACTTCATATATTTGCGACCAACTTGCCAGAGGTATGCTCCCTTCAGTAAACCCTGGCAAGTTCATCACAAATACATTAGGTTAGTTCAATAAAAACATATCACCTACAACAGGGGTGTCAAATAGTAGTTTTCTAGGGATGCAAAACTGTATGGTTTTCAGATATTTGCATACAATTGAGGCAGTGCTTGCAAATGTAACTCATGCACTTCCCATTTCATATCCCTGGCCCACGACCTATTTGCTGACCTTTATTTCACTGTTATCTCCGTGGAATAACACCGTAAACCACCCTACTTCATCCAGTTTTAAAAGAAAGCAATCATTTACTAGTTTGTAAACCTCATTTTTTCTTAACATCTCTCCTGGATCATCTTTGTGCCAGGGAAATTAAAGCTGTCAAGAAGCAAAATAAAAGCAAAGCTACAAAATTCTGTGTGAAATGATAAAAATCAATATTATTCTTGTTTTTTTAAATAATTTCTGCAGCTCCATTATAGAATAGGAGGGAACTGGCAATGCTGACATCTAGTGGCAAAAGGAACAAAAAAGCACCTCCCCAAAACAAGCCTCTGTACCATGATACATTCTACTGAACCAAACCAGAGTCCAGCAAATCTTCTGAGCCATGACCTCCCCACCCACCAAAGTGTAAGTGTAAGTGTGTGTGTGTGTGTGTGTGAGACTTATGCTAAATTATATGCCAACCCCCAAAATATAAATAAACAGAAATATAGAAATGTTATTTCAAACAAGAAGGTATTTAAAAGAATTCAATCTGAACAGGTATAAATATGGTTTCTTCTACTGCTAATATTGAGAGTTAAAACATAAATTCAAACGTATTAATGATCCGGATGCTCTATGAGATCTCCTTCTCCTGATGAAGCCCTATTTTTAGGGCAAAAGAGAAGATCTTTTGTCGAGAGTGGAGATAAAAGAAAGTAGATAATTAGTATCTGATATACATATGACTAATGCAATAGAAGCCCATCTGAGGCACTGAAGCAAGACCGCGTGTGAAGAGTTCCACTGGAGTAAATCCGAGCAGCCTACTGTTTGAAGAGCAATGTTTCATATTGCATGCTACATTGTAACATTTATTACAAACATCCAGCTTGTTCACAATGTAACTGTTTTCTAAGAACAAAAGGATAATTCTTTGTGATTTTGATATTCTGTTGCTAAGTCTTTTTTCATTTTCATTTATGTATTGCTATTTAACATATTTAAATGACATCTTTGTAAAGAATTTTTTAAAATAACTTCTTGTGTGAGATTTATATTTCTATGTATTTATATTTTGGGAGTTGGCAAATTCACAAAAGTGTGGTATATCTGTGAAAGAAGATAATTTAGCATAAGTGTTTTTTTCTTTTTTGGGTATTCTTCACGAACACTTTTTATTTTTGTATAACTGCCGTTTGTGTGTTTATATACATGTTAAAGTCTCTCACCAACCAGCCAAATAGCAAGCAACCATGTTGCCAGTCAGAAGCTCATAATCCCAGATTTGATTCTCTTCAGGTTGCTGATAAGAACAATCAGATACACAAAAACACAAAGAGAGGCAGAAACCACATCACATCCAGACAGGTACCTCACAGTAATAGTCGCACAAAGTCCTTCCACTGCCAGACGTACATAAGAACATAAGAAAATGCCATACTGGGTCAGACCAAGGGTCCATCAAGCCCAGCATCCTGTTTCCAACAGTGGCCAATCCAGGCCACAAAACCCCGCAATCCAGGCCACAAAACCCCGCAAAAAAAGAACTATACAGCCCCAGAATACAATATACCACCCTCTGGGGAAATGAAACAACCCCGATTGCTATAGATCTCTACACAGATACTACACACTAGCAGAATCTCTCTACTTGGTCATATGCACAGAGCAGATTCAGACCCTCGCCACATACAGAATAAAGAATCACAAATTAGGACCAGCAAGACACAGACAAAAAACTGAAATTGAAATCCCAAGAAGCGAGACTGTGTGTGTAAGAATGAAAAAACAGAACCACTATTCCCAAATAAAATCAAGAAACATAAAGCATCAATTGTAATAGTAAAACCATACTAATAAAATAATATTTTAAAAGTACTGACAAATAAAATAACTTCTATTAATTAAAGTCATACATTTTTTTAAATTTCCCAAGTACCAGCAAAATATTTCAAAACAGCACACATATCAAATAACACCCAATACTTAAAACTAATAAGGATATTAAAAAAGCCCCTGCTGTCCATATCTTGGAACTCTTGATTTCCAGTCACCCAGAGATTGTTGAGGATTAGGGGGCTGAGGGGCACACAAATATTACCCTCTCTCTCTCACACATACACTTGCATGTTCACTCTCTCTCACACATACACTGTCACATACACACATGCTCTCATACACACCCAAACACTCTCAGACACAGACTCTTAAGACCCTCTTTCCCCCCCCCCCCCCCCATGCACACAAAAGCTCTTACTCCCCCAGATTCTCTCATACATACACAGGCTCACCCACACAGATCCCAGGAAGACATCCATTCATACACACAGTCCCCCAGGCAGGTTCATTCCATTATTTCTCACACACACAGAGACAGACCCCTAGGTAGGAACCAATTCATTCTCACACACACACACACACAGACCCCCAAGACAGGTACCAATTCATTCTCACACACACACACACACAGACCTCCAGGCAGGCACCAATTCATTCTTACACACACACAGAGACCCCTAGGCAGGCACCAATTCATTCTCTCTCACACACAGAGACCCCCAGGCAGGCACCAATTCATTCTCACGCACACACACAGGCCCCAGGCAGGCACCAACTGATTTCACACACAAGCTCCAATTCATAAACATGCAGGCCCCCACTTTGTTTTGCCGGCAGTCCCAGAGCCTCTCTCTCCTCTGCTGCCGCTGCCATCGTCACCACCGCGTGGCCGTTGGGAAGGAGCAAATCACTCATCTCTACTTCTGCATCCTCTGTGCCGGCCCCGTGATATTAAAAATCTGCGGGGCTAGTACTTCCTCGATTCTGCTCTCGTGCTACTCTCGCAAATTCTAATACAAGAGGCCTGCAGACAAGGGGAGGGTGACCTCCTCTACTCAGCCGCCACTGGATGAGGTCCACTGGTGGCTTCACGGCCTCTGTCCCCATTTTTCATCCGCCGGTGGGATCGGGTCCACCAATGGCCACATGCACCTTCCCCCGAGGTTTGCCACGTTCTGGCTCACTGCTGCCGGCAGCCCCCTGGAAGCCTGTATGCTGCCTCCTGGGGGGGGGGAGTGCGCCCCCTATTTGCACACCCCCGTCCTAAACATTATTGCTTTTTCAAGATGCATTAATTCTGTAAGACACTTTACAAGATATTTACAAATCTTCCATAATCTTCAGGGCCTAATCTCCTCTGGCATTATTTAAAATGCTCCTTAAAGTAAATACACAACACTGATGAATGAGCATGCATGAAATGGGAATGGACAAAAAGGAATTTCATAAAGCAGTTACGGTCCTAAAAAGTAAAGATTTAATGGCATTTTTGTGGCTCGGCAGCCCAAAGGTTAGTACCTGAATGTAATCCGCTTTGAAGTACCTGAAAAAAGTGGAATATAAATCAGTAAAATAAATAGTAACCGTCCAGCTTGGCCCACATTACATAGCAGCCTTGACAGGATTATGACCAACTGAAACGTCAATGGCAAAAAATATACATTCCTTTCCTTAAAATTAGGATGCCAATTCAAAACTCTACGAAGATTCAAGTTTTTGTACTGGCTGTCTACAAAGTTATGTAGAAAATAATTTAAAAAGCATTAAAGACATAAATTGTAACATCACTAAGTCAAATTCCCAGTAAATATTTTTTTATACTGCAACCGAGCATCCTCCAAATACTTTCTAAACAGAGCACACTGCAGGCTGGTTTTGTAGAGGAAATGCATTTAATAAAAAAAAAAAGAGGCAAAAATACCATGCTATCAGGGATGGAAATATTTTTAGTAATTTAAATACCAGCCAAAAGATGTTAGGGGCCATGGAATTTTGTTTACCTATTTTTTCACTCTTTTGTCGTTGTTTCTGTTTTAATGGTTATTTTGTTTGGATGTTCTTCCTGATTTTGCACTCTTTGTAGTTTACTGTTTAGCCTTAGGGGGTCATTCACAAAAGCTTTCGTGTGCGATACGGTGATCAGGGCGGAGTCGGCCCCAGAAGAGGAGGAGTCGGGGTGTCACCGGGACCAATGCTGCGGTGACAGCACTGGCGGCGAAAGGTAAGAACACTGCAGTGGTGCGATGGCTGCCGGCTTTCGCAGGCCCCCCCCCCCCCCTGTTATTACCGGATTTTTTCTATGGTCTGCGACCTTAGAAAATCCAGGCCCTAGTTGGATATTTAGAGAGAGGCTTATCAAACTGTACTGATGTCTGTGCCCATTTCTTCCTTATAACTCTTGAAAGGCTAGATCTAGCTTATAAGGTGCGTCCAGCCGAGTGCGCGGTTTTAACTCGCAGTTGGGAGCACGTTTTGTGTGCATAAAATTAGCCAGCGATGTGGCAAGGACATTAGCATGTCTAAAACGCACACACCCTAAGAATCGCATACCGGATAGCACCCAATGTATGTAAATTCAATGGAAATTAGCTATTATCACCCGATGCACATTTTTTTTACACAGGAAAATGAACAGCTCTGAAGGAGAAGTAAAGTTTACACACAGTCAAGGGCTCATGAGAAACAAAAAAAAAAAAACTTGGTCCTCCGCATTGTGATAAATGTGCCCCTTGTGGGCTAGGGTTGTTTAGAGAGATTAGTATAAGATTTAGTTATTTGGGATTAGAACACAAAATACAAACATGTATATAGGGATTAGTGGCTCAGAGCATGAGATTAGCTAAAGGACACTTTAAAAAAACTGGCTGATTTCTTTCCTTTTAGTAAACAACAAGCAATGCAGATTTCTGTAACTTCATGTAAGCAATGCACTTTTGCCAGGGATGCACAATTTAGACATCTGTGTGCCCAATGCAATATACTTTTAGGCGCCAGAAACAAATTTCTTCCTAGCGCACTTTTTTTTGTACGCTGCTCCAATTTCTTACTCATTTCAATATTGGATCAGGGGCACAGGGGTTGTGGCTGCCTGCATCTTATTGCGTCAGCCTGTCAGTGTGGAATTAGGTCCATCGGGGTACATTGGGCACGTTCAGTTTTCAAACTTGCAGAGTGTTATGGGGGAGTGCAAAGTTGGGAATTTTGTTATAAGAAATGCATTTGGACTAGACCAGAGGCTAGACAGAATGTTGCTCCTCCTATGTGTTTTACAGCTCTTTGCTTCTTTTCATTTTTTATTTTTCTGACTGGTGGGCATCGGATGCCAAAGTTTAGGTGCCCAAGCTCCCGGCATTTTTCCAACCCTGTATGTAATTTCTATTTGGAAACCAAATCTGTGTGTTTGAATTTAATAAGGAACAACTGCTTTATATGCACACAGAAGTAACAAACCCATCCTATCAAGAAAGCACAATATTAAATTCTTACCTGTAACGAGACTTGAGGGAATTCTGTCTGTCAGGAAATCAACCACAAGAATTCGACTTGTAACAAACAAGACTCCACCTTGTGTATAAACATCGTATCGATCATTGCTGGAAATTTCATTAGTGACAATCCGAGGCAGATAAACGGTTCCCTCTGATCTTAGCTGCTCCACAAAATATTCCTACACAGGTACAATTATTTTGAAGGTAACATTTTACAGTAGGTTTTCTTATGGAAAACGTTTGTAAAATATTTACAGAAATAAAGAAAATCAGTTACAAAAGGAGCTATAAAGCATTTAAAAATATTTTCCCGTCAAAATTATTTCATTTTGGAAAGTTCTCATTTGGTATTGCTATTAATTTTACATCCCTCGTATATATATATTTGGATGCCTCATAATCAATGCTAAAACAATTAAAAAATGCAAGCCCTGCAATATTAAAAACTGCTAAACGTTTATATCCCAATGAGTAACAAGTTTAAATGACAGCTCATCTAATCGAGCTTTTGCAAATTTAATTTAAGGATTTAATAACTTGAGGAAAAGTGTTAGCCCACTGGAAGTTTTAAATAAATTAGAAAAACCATTGACCGGACACACTGTTGCACGGACCTAGAAGTGACCGCTGGGGAGTAGCTCTTACCTCTTCGGCCGGGCTGGTGTTTAACACCAGCACTAGATTAGCAGGATCGCAGTACAGCCGCAGGAAGTTGTGCAGGATCCTGTCGATGCCCAGCCCCCGGGCGGTGATCACCAGCCCGTCCTCGTGAAAGAGGTCCAAAAAGATCTGGTTCTCGTGCTCTAGCAAAGGAGCCATGACAGCTGGCCGCTCGCTCCCCTCCCCACCTCGGACACCCGGAAGTTTGGCCGATGAGGCGGATGCAGCCGGCTCGGTGATGTCATCAGTCACCGCCTGCTCCCGCAGGCCCTGTGAGGTAAAGATTCAGCGACGGCACTGAGGGAGAACTTGGACGTCATCTGTCTGCGCCCGTGCTTGAGATGCTGTGACTATAGCGAGAAGGGTGGGCTTGGATGCAACGTCTTCCTACCTAAGATTCAGAGCTGTTTCCAAATTGAAAATGTTTTCATTCAGGACCGACCCCGGTAGAACATTGAACGCTTTCCAAATCACTATGAGCACGCTTATTGTTTTTCAACGTTTTAAAGTCAGTGCTACATTCGGCAGGGAAGTGCAGCGGTCATAACAGCAAACAGTTAGAAATTATTAGGAAGGGAATGGTGAGTAAAACGGAGAATGGCATAATGCCTAGAATACTGTATGCATTCTGGTTCTAGCATCTCAGAAAGGATGTTGCACTGGGGAAAATTCAGAGAAGGGCGACGGAAATGATAAAGGGGATGGAAGGGCTTCCCTATGAGGAAAGGCTACAGAGATCAGGGCTCTTCAGCTTGGAGAAAAGATGGCTGAGGGGGATATGATAGAGGTCTAATAAAATCATGAGAGGACTAGAACAGCTAAATGTGAATCGTTATTTACTCTTTCAGGTAATGCAAGGACTAGGAGGCATACAATGAAGTTATAAATAGCACATTTAAAGCCAAAGAAACTTATTTTTCCTCCATGCACGATTAAGCTTTTGGCATGCATTGCCAGACGATGTAGTTAAGGCAGTTAGCATTGCTGGGTTTAAAAAACGTTTGGACAAGATTTTGGAGGAGAAGTCCATAAACTGCTATTAAGCTGACTTAAAGGTAAAATTTAAAAAATTCTGGTATGTGAGCAGAGATGCGCTTAATTTTATATCGTGTGTGCAGTTCACGCGTATCATTTAAAATATCCCTGCTGCCCACATGTGTGCAGCCTTTACGTGCATATTTTAATAACATGCTCACACAAGTGACCATGTTAGAGAGAGGGACAATATGAAAGTGCCCCACTGAAGAGGGGCACTTTCAACTCAGGATGGGTGGGGTTACAAGGGTCTACAGACTCTAGTGCCCTAGGCAGACCAATGTAACAGTGCACCCCCAAAATTCACCCCGAGTTGAAAGTTCTCCTCTTACAGTGGGAGATATATATAGAGTATCATATTCTCTCTCTCCCCCTTTGTTCAGGACCCCTCTGGTTCCTCCTCATCAGGACCAGCAGTAAAGTTCTGCAGGTAACGTGCCATCGCGTGCCACGATCAGCCTTTGCAAGGTTCGGGGTTACGCGCGTAAGTCTTGGCCAAGCCCCGGAACACCCATGCCCTGCTCCTTTTCTGCCTCCTTATTCTTGTCATGCGCACAGGTATGGACGCACTTCCCAGCTGCTTAAAATTTGTGTTGCTCTCGCGTGGCCCAAGTACGCATGTATGGGGCAGATTTTGCGCGAGCAACACTTTAAAAATCTACCTGTTAGAGAATACCCAATGCTTATTACTGGGATTAGTAGCATGGGGATTATCATACTGGGTCCATCAAGCCCAGCATCCTATTTCCAACAGTGGTCAATCCAGGTTACAAGTATCAGGAAAGTACCCAAACAGTAATTCTTATGCTCTTGTGCTGATGTGCGCTTTCCTGCAGATTTTCAGTGTTGAAGGATCACAATCTAGGATCCTCAGGAGAAATTCATCAGGAAATTAAAAGTCATGGGATAGCAGGCAATGTCTTATTGTGGATTTATAACTGGTAAAAAGATAAGAGACAGAATAGGACTGAATGGTCATTTCTCTCATTGGAGACAGGTAAATAGTGGAATGCCTACGGGATCTGTACTGGGACCAGTGCTTTTTAATTGATTTAGAAATCATCTAGAAAAGGGAGTGATGAGTGACTTTAACAAATTTGCAGATGACGCACAAATATTCAAAATAGTTAAATCACAAGCCAATTGTGAAGAATTGCAAGAGGCCTCTGTGAGCCTGGGGAATTGGGTATCTAAATGGCAGATGATTCATATAGGGAAGAATAATCCAAACTATAGTTACATGATTGGGTTCTATATTAGGTATCAATTCCCAGAAAATGCTTTGAAATCCTTGGCTCAGTATGCAGCAGTGGTCAAAAAAGTAAATAAAATGTTGGGTATTTTAAGGAAAGGAATGGAAAATAAAATGAAAGATGATATAATGCCTCTGTATGGGATCCATAGTGCTACTGCACCTTGAGTATTGTGTGCAGTTCTGGTAGCCCCATCTCAAAAAATATAGAACTAGAAAAGGTACAGAGAAGGACAACCAAAATAATAAAGGGGATGGAATGGCTCCTCTATGAGGAAAGGCTAAACAGATTAGGACTTTTGACCCCAGAGGAGATTTGCTAGTGGTCTATAAAATCTTAAGTGGGTTGGAATTGGTAAATATGGAACAGTTATTTACCCTTTCCAGTAGGACTAGGGGACATTTCAGTAAGCTAATAGATAACACTTAAAAAAAAAAAAATCAAGCAAAATATTTTTTTCTCTCGGTGCACAATGAAATTGTAGAATTTGTTGCCAGAGGATGCGTGAAAGCAGCATAGCTGGGTTGACAGCTATGATAGACAAGTTTCTGGAGGAAACGTTCATTAACCATTATTAGCCATTCACACTTTGGGAAAGTCACTGCTTATCCCTGGTTTTATAAGCAAGAATGATTGAACCTACTCTACCAGGTACTTGTGACTTGGTTTGGCCACTGTCAGAAACAGGATGCTGGGCTTGATAGACCTTTGATCTGACCCAGTATATTCTTATGGATTCTACTTTGAATGTGAATGGTTGTGGAATTCCTTTCCTCGGGGTAATATTTCAAGGATTATTTGTCTTTTAGAAGGTCTTTGAAGAATGGTTATTCTTTGTACAAACTTAGATTGTGAGCCTTCTGGGACAGGGAAAATACCTTCTGTACCTGCATGAACTCACCTTGTGCTACAATGAAAAGGCATGAGCTAAATATACTAAAATAAATAATACTATAATAAATATTCTTATGTCTATTATTTACAATATAAACATTTTTTATTTTATGGGTTATTTGCTGTTTTAGCCTTTATTAGACAATTGTTTTTATATTAGCTTAGGTTTAAATTTGGTTATAATGGTTAACTCATATTTTGTTAATTTATTATTTGATGTTTATTAATTCTCTCTCCAACCTTCTGGGAAGGGAGTGGAAGAGAGAGAGAGCTTGCTTCCATTGAAATTAATTGCAATAGGAAGAGGCAGTGTAATATGAGCTGTCAGCCTTGGAAAGTCATAGGACTGAAAAGATTATTCCGCTTTTGATTCTGTTTGTCATGATTTACTGCTTTCTCAGTTGGGTCAATTTGGAATAAGAGGGGCAGTAATACAATGGTATGAGTCCTTTTTAAAAGGATGGAAACAAAGAGTTCAGCTGGGTCATTCATCTTCAAGTTGGCATTCGTTGAGCTTGGAAGTTCCACAGGGCTCTGCCCTGTCTTCCATGCTTTTTAACTTATCTCTGTCAAATATTGGACAATTGTTAAGCGAGTTGGGTGCATCGTATAATATTTATCAGACAACCTTCAGCTGTTTTTTTCCTAGTGATAAAGATAGTTTTCCATTGTCTTTTCTTTATCATAGTTTGAGTAAAATCCGTATATGGTTGGGAGACGAAGGACTTGAATTGAATGTGACCAAGATTAGGATATTGTGGGTGGGAAAAAGGTCCCATTTAGTGGTTTACAGATAAACCTTGAAGGGTTGTATTACCGATCTTAACTGAAGTACGAAATCTTGGTGTACTGCTAGACTGAAGATTGTCTATGGTGAACCACATAAAGAATGTAGCAAAGATTGCATTTGTAAACTTAGGATGGTGAAGCCATGAAGAGCATTACTGTCCTCTCAGTTATACAGATCTGTGGTGCAAGCACTGGTATTGAGCCATATTGAATCCTGCAATGGCCTCCTTGTTGGGTTTCCAGATAAAGTCATCCGAGCCAGGAAGATAGTTCAAAATGTGGCTGCAAGGGTCATAAGTGGCAAGGATAGATATCACATAACCCCACTGTTGAAGGAACCTCATTGGCTTCCTGTGAGCCAAAGGTCACAATTTAAAATGATGACAATTGTTCATAAGCTACTTTTTTCAGAGAACAGGTGTATGTTGGTCAATAAATTACCTCATGCATAAGTGAAATTATTGACAATTGCCATCATAATAGGCACTACCGGTCATAGATCTTCATTGCCTTCTAAATAATCATTTGGCATAATGTGCAATTTTTTAGTTAAGTTTTATAAGCAAATCTAAAATTCATCTTAAATAATTAAATCCCATGCCCCGACATGGTCCACATTTCAAAACTGTGTTTCTGCATCAGGGGGATTCTTCAGTCCAGTAGTATGAGCAATGCGCTTTAATTGCAGTTAATGGTGGCGTTCTCTCAGGCATTTGGCGCCAAACCTCAAAACATCAGTGCCAGAGTGTGTGCTGTACTTTAGGTGCTTCCCATGGGGTGAGAGGCTTTAATGACTCAGACAGGACCAGGTCTGGGTGTTAAAATAAAGTTTACTGATTCTTGAAGTTAAATTAAAGTCCATTTGTCCAAGTTGATGAGTGTACGTCTGACTGTGGTTATAGGGTTCTTTCTGTGCAGGTAGGTGTCCTTATTACAGACCTCTGGGTATTTTATTTATTTATTTATTTATTTGCTTTTATATACCGACATTCGTTGGCGTACATCACATCGGTTCACATCACAACAGCTGGAATAGTAAGACTAAAGGTCGTACTATTTTACATTTTAACATTAACTGAGATTGATACTAAAAAACAAAAATCATTTAACAATAACTCTGTCTGGTACAACGAAATACAATACAACGAAATACAGTGTAATGTTAATTTTGATTGCGAGCTTTAAAACGGGGGGTAAGGGTGTCAGGAATAGAATTTTACAGGGATAACAGTGGGTGTTATAGGAGAGATGAAGGGTTAGGGAGTCTCAAAATTGGAAGCCAAATGTACTGTAATTGCAAAGGAGGGTCTGGGAGGAAAAGTCTGCGTTGCATTGGGGAGTGAGGGGGGAGGATTAGGATGTGTGAAATAGCCATGTTTTCAATTTCTTTTTGAATGAGTGAATGGAGGGTTCCAGTCTGAGTTGGGAGGGGAGCTTGTTCCAGAGGGTGGGGCCAGCTACAGAGAAGGTGCGTTGTCTGGCGGAAGTGAGGGGTGCTTGTTTAGTGTGGGGAATGGTGAGTAGGCCTGTGTTTTGAGATCGCAGGTTTTTCTGGCTGTGGTGTGGTTGGGGGAGAGCCCATGGCGATTTTAAATGTGCATGCTCTCCCAGCGGCTGTCCCGTGGAATCGTAGTGAAAGGGTTCCCTTTTACCTGCAAAAAATCCTACTCTTTAGAGGTCTTCTTTCCCTTAGCAGGGACTCTGCCACCTGGGTCAGTACAGACTGACCCAGGTGGCAGAGTCGAATAATCCAGGAGGATGTGGCCCACAGTGGCGGATTGGGAGGTGGGAGCTGAGTCGCCTAGGACAGAGTGGACCCAGCGAGGGATCAGGAAGGGGAGGCGGGTCCCATGGGAGGTTGTGGACCCAGCAGTAGAGATGGAGGACAGGAGAAAATGGATCCCCTTGTTATGACTGGCAGTACTCACTGGCCTCCAACACATTTCTTCACATAGGTAAAACTTGGGGTACAATAGAAAGGAAAAAAAAGGGGGGGAAGGTATTTGTCCTGGATCAAAGTGAATGCAAAAGATTTTTTCTTTTCTATACCTTGTGGGGACTAATACCCCCTGACTTGTTAAATATGGTGCCTTGTAGAAATGTATACAGTCGTGTAGTCTAATATTTCTTTGTCAACATTGCCGGCCGTGTTTCCAGTTCCATGTGTTTTTCAGGTTTCTTGGAGTGAAGAGAGGGAAATCCCACCCACTATCACCTTCTTTCCCCAGGTAGAGGCACCGGAGGCCAAATACACCTGAGGGGGGGCTCCTGCACGGTCAGTCCTGGACCCAGGAATGCCCTCGCAAGGTAACTGAACGGGAGGGTGTTACAAAAATATGATAAATAAATGCAGCCACTGTTGCTTTTGTTTATCACTTTTATAGATATTGCGCTGTACAGATGCACACAAGAGACAACGCTGCTCAGCGGAGCGTATGCTCCAATTAAGACATAGGGCCGAGACAAATAAGAGGCTTTGGGAAATGTATTTATTATAGAAAACATGGTTAAACTAGAAAAGACTATGATCAAGGAGAGCCAGGATTTAAGATTTAAAAGCAGCCTAAAAAAAAAAAGTGGGTTTTAGGAAGAATCTGAATATGGCCAAAGAGGGAATATGAGTCTTGAGTTGAACCATGGAAAAGAATGGTGCAGATATGAGAAACCAAGGTCATGGGGGGGAAGAGAGGGAGTTTAATGAGAAGTAACAGAATGAATGCACTTTGTGAATGTGAGAAGTGCAAACTGTGTGCAGAGGCAGATGGAAAACTAGTGTGGTGACTTGAAAAGAGGGGCTACATGATTGAGACTGTTAGTGGAAAGTGTCATGATCCCAGCTGCTAGGCAGCCTCCCCGCCAGCAGAGGTCCTCACGCAGCCAAGCTCGCTCCCATCCTAGCCACTTCCTTGATGCTCCCATGACTCAGCAAGGCCAGTCCTATGTAGCCCTGCCTCTCTCACAACTCATTGTCTCTCCATCGAGTCACCTTGGCTCTTTGCATTGGCCCACCTTGCCTTGCTTTCCTGGCGAGTGGCCTTCTTCCTACCTTTCTGGCCTCCGTGGCTCTCTGTCTTTCTTGTGGCCTTTCTGCCCTTCTTTGCCTGCCCTGTGGCTCTTAAGCCTTCTTGTCCTGCTCAGTTCTGCCCTTGGCCTTTGGGCCTTCTAGTATTTCCTTGCCCTTTGGGATTTCTGTATTTCCTTTTCTTGTCTAGTCTGACTTATTCTTGCCTTGTCTCATCTAAATAAATAAATCAATCAATCAATCATGTCTAGTCCTCCCTAGGGCCCCAGTTCCCAGAGGGCCTTCTGTGTCTGTCTCCAGTCCCAGCTTGTACCTCCAGTTCCAGCCATGTCTGCAGTCTAGCCCTGTCTTTAGGCCAGGCTTTCCCTCCTGTTTCCAGCCCCTGTCTGTCTCCACCTCCTTCCTGCCTTCAGTACCAGCCTATGCATCTGGTTCCAGCCTCAGCTTTCAGGTCCAGCTTGCCTCCAATTCCTGCCTCATTGCCTCTCCCTGCATTGTCTCCCACACCTGTTTTAATCTTAGACCCAGCTTATCTCCAGTTACAGCCTAAGTCCTGCTGGCCACCAAAACCCAAGGGCTTAACCTGCGGGGGAGGTGGCTGGTCAGGTGGAAGATCCTGTTTGGCCTTGTCCTAGAGTCTGACCCTGCTTCTGTGAGGGAAATCTCCATTTAGCTTATTCCCCAACTGTATGACAGAATAAAGAGATCGTACTGACCCCATAGGCATAAATCCAGGACCCCTTGCCAGCCTGGTGTCTAGACAAATATTTTCTACTCCACCTTTCGCCACCCATGTCTGTGCTTCAGCCCCAGCTCCTGAAGCCATCCCTGATACTGCCCTTTATTGGGTATCCCTGGTTGCCAGATCTGGAACCAACCATCCTTTCCAGAGTGCTTTCATTGCCATATCCCTAACCCCTTCAGTTGGGTATGTAAGGAGTGCCGGTTTGCAAACCTTCAGTTCACAGATATCTGTGTTGGTTGTGATGCATTGATAACAGCTTCCAAGCTACAGACCCCAAATTCTGATGACCTTAGATCTGCTGCACAGAAGTCCGAAGCTGAACCAGAAACTATTTAACCCACTGCCAAGTCTGTTTTTGCACCACTTCCTGTTAAACCTGCTTCAGAGAAATCCCTGCGCTCTTCTGAGGCTGTCTCAGCACAGCAAATCTTTACAATAGAAAAGACCAGCAAACTACAACCAAAGGGGGCAGTCTATGTTACATAATTCATATATATTGGTGCTCACTATAACTAGATTAGAGATCATACCAGCAAAATCTGTTTGTATACCAGCTTCCCTAAGATCCACAGTTAATTCAATCACAGTCAAGACTAGCCAAAATAATAAGAAACAAATGCCTGCACAAAGAAATCCTGCTCCAGATTCCAGTGCTGCGGTTGCTCCTTTGCCTCTGTGTCAGACTGCATGCGTTTTAAAGCAGATAGCTGCCATTAGTTCAATCTCTGGAGCTCAGGCTCATCCAGCTGCTTTCAGCAAAACCTCAGCAAGGGCTGCTCTAACTCCAAGGAAGGTAGCGTGTGCATTTCCCAATGCTATTCTCTCAGGATTCCTCTTGGTTAAACCTGGCTCTGAAGTCTATTCCAATCCTGCTTCACAGAATCTAGTCCAGGCTGCTGTCCCTGCAAAATCTGAAGTTTTGTACACAGAGAAGTCGGGTGCGTCTGTCCTACCATCAAGAGGCTTGGTTACATCTTTGATGCCTTCCGGCTCTTGTATGTTGTGTTCCCAGCCCTAAGGGACCTGTCACTGCAATAATCCTGCTACAAGCTGCGCCAGTTTCTGCTGTGCTTCAGTACCAGATTGAGCCAGTTTGAAGTCCAAAACCTCTGCACCAGAGGGACTCCAGTTCTACAACTCTGCTCCAGAAGGACCCCAGTCCAGCAAGTCCACTGCTGAGAGACTGGCCCAGCACTTCAGCTCCAGGCGGATTCCGTTCTAATGGCTCCTGTTTTAGCTGCAGTTGTACATTTCAAGACCCCAGTCCAATCGGCCTTTTCTCCCTCCAGGACCTGGACTACATCATCTGTGACTCCAGGAAACCCAGTACTTGCTGCTCCAGTCTCTCCCCTTCCCAGAAGGGACCCTAACTCTGTTACATGGGGTGGTACCCTGTTACAGACAGTACCCATAGCTTCCCAGCCACTCCAAGCCTTGAACTACTCACTCTGCAACTTCTCTGCATCCAGTACTTGCTGGCCTTACAGCTAATGCTTCATCCTTTAGCATTGAGGAACACCCAGCCTACTATTCACAGCCCTCATGGCAAATGGGACCCAGAAGCAGGGGATCTTAAAAGGGGGGGGGGGGGGGGGGTGTACTGTTACGATCCTGCCTGCTAGACAGCCTCCCTGCCAGCAGAGGTCCTCACACCGCCACGCTTGCTCCTGTCCTAGCCTCATTTAGCCCTGCCTCTCTCATAATGCGTTTGCCTTTTAATTGAGTTACCATGGCTCTTTGCATTGGCCCACATTGCTTTGCTTTCCTTCTGCCTTGTCCTGTATCCCCCTTGGGCCTTCTGACTTGCTTATGGAATTTGCACAGAGGTGACTGGATAGGCAAGGGATTGGAGGGAAGGTTTGTTCTTTCAGACTAAATGCAAACACTTACGCACTGGAAATGTAACCAGGCCTGGCAGTGTCCTCCGAAGTGGGATTAAGTGTTGATCCTCTTAATAAAAAAAAAAAAAAATTGAGTTAGAAAACTAACCAGCTGTGAAGAAGAAGCATACAGCAGATAAGACACGTTGGCCTTGTAGCAAATAGAGAAATCCAGTGAGAGCTGAAGCCTTGAAAAGTGTTGAGAAGTGTGCAAATGGGTCAGCCAGGCGTGAGGGGAGAGGAGCCTGTTGTGCAAAGGGCTTAGCTGACAGGAGCCACAGGCTGTGTGTGTCCTGGGTGTTAGTGCTGTTATGCTGTCGAGCTTTTTTTTTTTTTTTTTTTGCAGGGTTTTGTGGTTTGTCACCATGTGCCTGGTAGTGGGAAGGAATTTGTTTTGCTATTAATGATATCTAGGACATAATTAGCTTAATATAATAAAAAATCCTATAATTCAATAGAAGCAAAAAAAAAAAAAAGCAAGACATCATCATGGCTTAAAGGCAGAGACTTCGTTTTCAAACCCTAGTGCTTAACAGGCTGGAGATTACCAAGTTGGGTGAAGGTTCTTGGTCTCTCCTGCCTCATTTGGACAGATAAGATCCCCGGATGTAGTAAGGCAGGACCAGAGCTGGGATAGGGGAAGACCCAAGGGGACCTTCAATTTTTTTAATTTTGGAAGCGTGATCACTGGATTGCATTAGCGGGGGAGGGGGGGAGCCTTGGGCTCTTTATTTTGTTTTATTTCTTTATTTATTTCAGTTCATTTTGTTTCAAATAAAAAAAAAAAAAAAAAAGAAACGTAAATAAAACAAACAATCAAAAAACCCAAAACAAAACCATTTAAAGTATACACCCCGATCCTCATTGCCCTGCACGCGTGCCTTCTCTGAGTTATCAGCTTTCCCTCTTTTTTTTTTAGGAGAGATTCCTTTGTTCTTGGCTAAGCATGTTTCACTTCCTCCGGTGTGTGGTATTGGAAGCTTTAAAGTCATCTCCCTCTTGGAAACTTATAAAATGTTGCCACATAGTTATACATATTTCTGCGCCTGTGTCAAATCGGTGGATCTTGCCTGTGAGACGGCTTACTATGACCTAACCCAGTGGTTCCCAAATACAGATCCAATAGGTCTAGTTCTCAGAATATCCCCAATGAATATTAATGACACCTATATACACACATTTGATTTGAGACCTAGGTTAGGTTGCATATTTTGACCAGCCTGAGGGCTCGCAAGAGCTGAATTTGGGAACCAACTGGCCTAATCTAATATTCCATTCTGGATTTTGGTTGCTGCGTAATTCCTCTTCAATGTGTAGAGATAAGGGTCCACAAACAAGTTGTAGGTTATACCTTTTTATTAATTGTTTGGCCCCTTATTTCTGTATATATTGAGTTAGTCCATTAAAGGGTATTACCTACAACGTGTTTGTGAATCCTTATTTCTACATATTCTGGATTTAGAACACGCCAATTTAAAAAAACAAGACTGACCTGGTCTTAAAACTCTCACCATTCAGAGAGACTCCAACAATAACAACTTTAGGTCTTTCATTCTTAATTACTAGCATGCTTAATTGGCAAATGCATGTAGTAATTTAAGTTTAAATGCATCCCTACTGTGTCCTTTTTGTATAGCAAAGCTTCCATGATCTTCATGGGGAAAAGTCAGAAATACGGGTTATGTGAATGAGGGTAGGAGGCGTGCATCTTTTTATATTAGACCACTAGAGGTCGACTTTGTCCTATATTTGCTGCAGAATTGCTTCGCAAAGACCACAAGCACTCTGGATGTAACAGCAGAGCAACACATTGACTTCCCTCTGCGATTAAGGAGCAAGAAAGTAGGAACATTGTGTTCTAATGAAAAAACTGCATCTTATGTAGATAGTCAACCTTATAAGCATCAGATACATAACAGATGTCAGTTTATTCTACAGTGAAGAATTCATTCAGTTCTGGAAGTATCCAGAGAAGAGTGAATTGCAAATGAGTTAATATAAAATCGAGATTGATAGACACACCAAATATGTTAGATGCACATTTTTTTTTTAAATACGTGCCTTTGCAATCTCTATCTAATAACAAATAAGCAGACATTCCACTATAATGTCTGCTATTGGTGTTGCTAAAGGTTTATGGAGTATAGCCTTGGGGTGGTTCTCTTTTTTCCCTGTGGATTTTGCACAATGTTCTTTGCCCAAGGAAAAAGCATCCGACGAGATTTGCATCTGCTTTTTCCGAGGATCATTTTTCCAGCAAAAACACATAGAATGCAAAACTACATGTGTTGTCTCCCCCGGCCTAACCCTGCCCTGGAAATGCGGGTAAAAGTATGTGTATTTCAGAATAATCCGTATCCAGGGTGGCCAGTTTTCAAATAGCCCTTTCTCCCTTAAATAGCCATTTACATGGCTATTTAAGGGGGAATAGCACAGATACTTTTTTGTTTAATTTTTCATTTTTTTTCATTGTTTATTTCATTTCTTTAAAACAAACCAAAAAAAAAAAAAGAACAACAAAGATTGTTTACAAAATGAAAAACAAAACTAAAGTTTTAAAATGTTAGGGCCTAAACTCCCTCCCTCATTTCCCAGCATCCATGTCAAACTCTCTTATCCTGTTCTTGAAAATGTCTTCATTGGGCAGGAGCAATCCCTGGCTGCTTCTGCCCCACAGTTACTGCTAGTGCAAATGACACTGGCGCCACTGTAAATTTTTGTCATACAAAATGGCACTGAGATAGAAGATCAGGAGAGCGGAGAGGCTAGGGAGGATGAGAAGAGAACACAGAAATTGGGAGGAGGTTGGTAGCAGTGATGGTCTTATTATTTTTAAATGAGAGGAGCCGAAACAAATGAAATTTTATTTGTTTTCCTTTCGTTTCATTTTAAAAGCAATATGAAACAAATGAGAAATTTCCAACAAATGCACATCCCTTGTTGGCTGCTCTCTAAATAACCTTGATCAATAATCTACAATATGCTGCTTTATATGTAGTAATGCCATAATAATAATGAGGTAACTGGCCTAGTCCCATTAAAGATCTTGAGATATAAATTAGCTTGCAAGTTCCAGGTGCTACTGAATGTTTTTAACAGACTAACTCAAGTTTTAGACTCATTTTCAAGAATCAATGTAGACTTAATGATGGAAGTCAGTCAAAATGATGTTATTCCTCTAAAAGAGTGTTCTCTATAGTTGATTTTCTCCTTTTCTTTTCTAAATGGAATAATGATTGTTTTTGAATATGTGGATTGTAACTTGGTTCTTTTTTACCTTCTTCAATTTTTTTTGATCTATATCATCTGACTCTGCTGGCCTGATTATCTTGTTCTTTCTTTGGTGTGCTCCATGCATTCTTAGCCAAAGCTTAGAGCCACAGAGCACATGTGCCACTAGTGTCATGCTCAGTAACAGGAACATTTTAAAAGAAGTGCACGCGCGTCCATGTGTGTGCTGTGATGCGCCGATTTTATAACATGCGTGCGCCAACGCGATCGGGACATCCCCAGTTCCCTATCCCCTTACCTACTCTCTCTCATTTTTCCCCGACCCCTAACCCCCCCCCCCCCCATTAGAATTTTTTTTGTTTTACTACTTACTGCATCTTCCGAGGAGTCACCGTGACAGCGCAAAATGGCGCTGTCCTGGCCGGCCCACCCCTTTTTGTTCTGCCGGCACTTCTGTGCGTACCGGCAGATACATGCGTGGCTGGGCCGTTTTGAAAATGCTCTCGGCGCGTGCCTGGCCACGCGCGTATCTGCCAGGATTTCCTTGCGCCGGCGTTTTAAAATCGACCTTTGAGGTTGAACAGGTCCTTATTTTTTGTTTTGTTTCATTGGTAGGATTTTTTTGTTTCATTTTGTTTTCTTTTCTTTTTTAATGCATACTATTTTCCAGTGGGACAGGAGTAACTGGAGATCACTCTTGCCCCCTTTGGACCTCGGGGATGGGATAAAATGCAGTGGGGATCCCATGGGAGTGGTGGATGGTGGCAAGCCCAAGGAGCTTTTGGAAAAAAAAACCATTTTTGATGGTTATAGTTAGGGGGATGTGTACTTTATAAACAAAATGAAAGAAAAATGAACAAAATTTAATGGACATTTCCTATTTTGTTTCAGATGAAAGCATATCCCTAATGATCAGCAAATAAGGAGTGAGTACCTTCGCCTCGTGGGCACAGAACATGTCATTTCCATGTAATCTTCTAATTTTGAATCTTGAGACAATTTGGATCTCCAATAAACTGAGGAGAGGATTTCGTTTTGGAGGAGACGACTTTGTAGCTCGAGTTTGTGTCTCTTATCACTGTAGTGACTCTTGCCCAGCCGTAGGAGTGGGTAAGTCTCAGATGGGACTTTTTTTTTCCCAGCCGTTCTGGATTGTGAAGACACAGGTATTGCCAGGGCATACATTCTGAGGTAGAGGGGTTGGGATGTAGAAAATGGGGATAAAATAAAATTTTAAAATGTTTTTGATGATCAGCTCCATGATTAAGGTCATGATTTTTCTCTATGTATTTAGCATGTCTACTTAGAAGTTTTACGTAAGAAAAAGGATTGAGCTTAAGGTTCATCATGTACTCAAAGCGAAAATGTCATCGTTGAGCTTCTGTGTTACCATTCTTAAGAAATATATTATTTCAACATTTATTAAGCCTTTTAGACTAGGCGTTGTACAGTAGAGTTTCATTGACGATTTTTGATTTATATTCTTCCTTTCGTGACTAGTCAGCCACGTCAAAGCAGATTATATTAAGATACTGAAGGTAGATTCCTGTCCCCAGAAGCCTTGCAGACCACAGTAATTTTATTTCTGAGATAACAGAGAGTGAAGGGACGCCCAAGATCGCAAAGTGTGCGGCAGCAGAATTTTCACCTTGGGCTGCATCCTGCCGCTCTGACCACTAGGCTACTCCTCCATTCCATGTAAAAAGGTTTTGAGTCTCTACTATTATAAACCATGAGATTATAGAACTCAAGCTTGGCTTTATTCCAATTGGTTGTATAACAATATTATCCTGGCTACAGACTGTGGGTTTCAACACGAAGGCACCTTTGCCCAATAACGGGTGGACTTTAAAAGGGCCGTGCGCAAAGATATGTGCTATTTTATAAAGTCTGCGCGTAGGTTTTAAAATGCTCTTCATGCGCACGTCTGCAGCCTGTACACGTGGAGAGTGAGAGAGAGCGAGTGCGCCTCTCTATAGGGCTCAGCCTGACACTCAGTATATGCACCATAATAAGGGGGGCACTTTGATTTGGGGTGAGTTTTCTGGAGGTGGGTTGGGGTTTGGGGGGGGGGTGTTACAGAAACATTCAGGGGTACTCATTATAAAACTGACCTCCTTAAAGAATTGTAGTCCTTACGACGCAGCTAGCAGAGACTGCAGGGTACAAATCAACTCCTCTTGTTAGAACGTTCATCGCTTACAAGGCCTAAAATTTTTTAAGGATGTGAATTTTACAATAAATATCCCTGAATGTTTCTGTAACACCCCAGCCCACTTCTTTCAACAGTGCGTACACAGAGTATCAGACTGAGCCCTAGAAAGAGACTCTCTCCCCCTCTCTCTCTCTCCCCCTCTCTCTCTCTCTCTTGCCCCGCATCTGGAATGCCCATGCCCTGCCCCTTTTCAGCCTACTTTTTCTGGACGCGAATCTTTCCCGGCTATTTAAAATCTGCGTAGCTCCCGCGCGGCCCACTTACGCGCTTTTAAAATCCACCTCTGTGGGTTTCAGTTCCAAGCAGATGCTGCACACACAAGTCCGGTTTGCAGTACTCGCATCAGATTCAGGTCAGGGTCAAGATCTCCAGGGAATCAGTAGGGGTGTGCAGAGGAATCTTTTTTGTTTGTGGAGGGGGGGTTCATTTTTTTTTTTTTTTTTTTGAGACTTTTATTCCTGTTTGTTTTTGTTTGCACACTGAAGCCACTAAAAACAACAAGAAAAGAAAGCCCTCCCGTACACCATGGGTTGGAATGGGACAGAAGCAATCCCCAGTCGCTGCTGTCCCGCTGCTGCTGTATTCCAAAATGGCACCTGCTGACCTAAGGCTGCCTCCATTTTGGAATATGGCATTGACAGGCAGGAGCGACTGGGGATCACTCCTGGCCCATTTTGAGCAACGGCTGGGGTAAAATGCCTGCAGGGGAAAGGGAGGGAGGAAGGGAAAGGGGGCTTTGGCCAACGGGGTAGTTCCCTTTCTAAAATGAAACTAAAACTTTTTTTTTGTGTGTGTGTTTCTTATATTTCACTTTGCAAATGAAATGGATAGAGAGTTTTTGTTTCACATGAGAGCACTTCCCTAGGAGTCAGCTCAACACACAGACAGCAGCTTACTTAACTGATGAGCATTAACGAATCTCCCACCGGGTCCTCCCACATGTGGCTCAGCCCTTAAATTGTCGGGCGCAGGGATCCCTTTTGTAAGCTTTGAGCACTAGACCAGTTCCTCTGGGGCGTGGCTGTAGCTTTTATCTTTGGCCATATGCAAACCCCTTCTAATCTGTACAGCCTGAACTACTTAGAGCCACTCATGACTTCAGCTTCATTTTAATTTTAACATTTTGCCTTAATTATACTATGCTGGTGCTGGATGTTTTGTTTTCAATTACTTTTCTATACTCTTTAAATACTTTCTGTTTTTCAGTATCAGATTTATTATCTGAAATTAAAATTGGCAGAACAGAAATATATTTTTGGTTAGTGGTGTGTAGACTTTTTTTTTTTGTTTGGTACCTGTAAACATAGCTAGTTGAAGTCAAGGAAGTATTTTATCTCATTAACTTTCTTCTTTTTATCTTAGAAGTATAGAGACCTTTTGATGTTCTTTAATGGTTTTTGCTATATTTTTTTGCTTTCTGACAAATATTTATTAATATTACAAAGGAGATCAGGGAAAAAAAAGATGTGAGGAAGAAGCTGAAAATAAAAGTCAATTACCTACCCATCCATGTAATGACAACAGTCTTCCCTGAAAACTGATAACAGTTCTTATATATTATGCAATTAACCTTTTGTTACTGATTTGCAAAGAGCTGAGAAGATCCTCCCAGGGGAAAAATAATGCTTTAGTCAGACAAGCTTTGTGGAGCTTATTACTTAATCTTTTAACATAGAGAAGAATGCCGGTCTGGCTTTTGTATATTTTCCTCTTCTGGGAATGTCTTATATCAGAAAAGGCTTCCTCCAGGAGGTGAGTGAAGAGCCTGGCGCTGCTGAATATGTTCCCCTGCCTGGCACGGTTTGGAAGTGCTGATTGAATCTCCCTGATTTTATAGTCCTCAGGATTCTGGATGTCAGTTTCCCAGCAGGCAGATGAATGGATAGATCCTATGATGTGGACTTTGTTTAAAAATTCTTGTTCTGAAGGCGTGCAGAGAGAATATTTCACTTGGGGCCTGATTTACTAAGCTTCGTTTCCATAGAGACGGGGATGTGGGGGGGGGAGAGATAGAACCTTAGTAAATCAGGCCCCAAATTTTCTATGATGCCGTGGCAAAAAAAATACGGTGAAGACATTATTGATTATTATGTGGTACGAATGAAACGACATCCCGGGATTGAGCACCTGAAGCAGCACAATAGCATCCACCAGCAATGCTCCTGATCTTAACACTCATGAGCCGCATGCTCTCGCTACCACTGCGGGTGCAGCCTTTGCAGCATTTAACTGTTGTTTTGCTGGATCAGATCCAGTGGATCTCTTTACTTGACTGCGGGATCAATTCGTGATTCTGTTTTACAAAAGTTAGCTGCACCGCCAGGCCTGAAATTAATAGTGGTCATATAATTTCTATTTAAGTTGGTTTGGACATGAACCGAGATCTAGTATTACTCATACCCCCAGGGTCGTAATGCTTAGTATAATAATAATAATAACATTTTATTGTGTTCCGCAGCAGTGCTCCCTCTGTTAGGAGTTTGAAACCTGTATGTGAAGCTGCAGTCCTGAGGTGTCAGACGGTAGCAGAGCTCTTGTATCCAGTCTGATGCATTAGTTTGGCATTACAGGTTTATGAATGGTATTAGTCATGTGTTTGCTAGAGGTGTGCATTGACAAATAATTGTTTCATGTCATTATGCCATTTATATTATTTTGTTTCCCTTATGCTGCCATTAAAGCCAACAGGAAGCAATGTATGCAATTTTTGCCTGTAACAGTATATTATTTTTTAATTCCCCTTCTAATAAACCTACCACAGCCTCCTTCCCCCCCCACTCCCAATACCACCCCCAACACAACCTCCTCCTCAACCCTACCACCCAGTCAGTTTTCCGCCGCACAATGCAACCCCCACACTCGGTGTCCCCACCCACAAAGTCCCTCTAACCCGTCAAGACATCTCCGATTCAGCTCTCCCACCTACTAAGGACCCCTTCCACCCACTGAATTGACCCCTGTGTGTGTATGATGCTCATAAGCAGCCCAAAACATTATTTAATTTAAAAAAGAACAACCCTAAATGCCCATATTAGAATCTATGCAGTGGAACAGGATAGATAAAATGTGTTGTAATGATTTTTCCATGGTGCCCATTCTTCAGCAAACAATTATGGCTGATCAATTGGAAACCAGCTGTTTTAGACAGTGGTGTGATTGGTTGGTTGATTTTGTAATTCATACTGTAGGTGGAGCAAAGGAATATTTGCTTCTGCAACTTCCCTCCTGGAAATTTTCTGCCCTAATAAATCCGTACCTAGAAATATCCATTGATCAAATCACAGTGGCATGATTCTTAGAGTGCCAGATTACCCCATTCAGCGTTTTAGCAGCCTCTCTGATATAACAGTAGTATAACTGCAGCCTTGCAAGAGGCTAGGCTTAATATAATAGGAGCGAGAAAAGATGTCAGCCAGGGATTGGGAGAAAACTATTACAGCATCTTCAGTATAAAGGTTCAATATGTGATGCTTAAACACATTTTCAAGTGGTGTTTTTGGACGATGGTAATGAGGGTGCCAATATCTCACATCTTAAGAGGGCAAGGGTCAATGGTGATTTACTCAGAAAATGGGCCTATGTGAAAATTGCCCACATTTGACAGGCTAAAAGTATGCGTGGTCTTCAAATGCAATGTTTACCTGTAGCTGTCCTAAAAGGGGCGTTCCAGCGGGTATGTTTAGCTCAGGGGAATAAAAGTATACGGATATTTGATTGTCATTTTATTAATTCCATTTATTTATTTCCTGCCTTTTAGAAAGTGGGAATTCACTGAAAGCTGCTTACAGGTGTATTAGAAATTTAGCTTGCAAACAGGTCATTTGTGGCTTCACGTTACAGAGGATTAAAGAATTTTAAATAGCAATATAACAATGCAGTTTGACAAAATAAGGTGCACCTCAAGGCCTAACTCTAAATAACTCAACAGTCCTGAGTAAACTCTAAGAATAAATAAATAGCTCCATCGCAGCAAACGCCTCTAGATTATAGCAGCACATGTAAGGCAATTTGAGGTGAATGCCAGGCAGATTCCTTCGTCAGTTCAGCTGTTTTGTGTTCCTGGTTTAGCTGTAAAAGCCTGATCGAAACTCCAGACTTTGATTTGCTTCCTGAAGTGGGAATAGTCCTGTATTTGTCAGAGGTCTTCTTGGAGGGGGTTTCTTGGGGTGAGTGCTGCTCCCTTGAAGGATCCATTGTGTGAATCTGTTCCTGACTTACATTGTTGATGCATTTGTTATGGAGGACTCTGCACAAGGATCTTAGTAGTCTGGAAGGGCCTTTTGCTCAGGTCCATAAATAGATGCTATTTTGCCCCCCCCCCCCCCGCAAAAAGCAGGTGCGAAGTACCCAGAGGAGGGGGAGTTTATTGCATGTTTCTCGTGGCTGCTAACTTTCCTAGGAAAACAATATATGTGGTTTTCCGTTGAAAAGTGACTAGAAGTGCCCACGTATATTGCAAACAACGTGGGCTGGTCAAAATGGTCCCCTTAAATGTGTGGAATCTGATGTACGCCATCTGAAGAGGTATTCACTTCCGGCTTGTTTCTGAAAACTGTCTCTGTCCTCTTTCATTTGGTCAGATCCCTTGGGGGCTTGTGCTCAAAGAGCAGAAAATAATGTCCAACACTAAACGGTAGCTGAGCGTGCGACTCCGGTTCCTTTTCATTCTGACCCAGTTGAATTCACAGCTCCCAGCGAGTCCTTCCTATTTCTCCCTTGTTCACTCCAAGCAGATAAAGTCTAAATTAGGTCAAATTAGGTTTCCTGTCCGTGTGTTTCAGGCAAAAAAAGACCTTGAGAGGAAACAATAGCTAAAGATGACTAAACTGTGAGAAACAATTGTGAAGTTATTTTTCTGATTGGACTGGAAAGCTATTTTACTCCCAAGTGATGGACTGTGTTTGCTCAGCTTTTCCATTTGCCTTTTTTTCTAACTTTCTGGACTTTGAAATTGGAACTTTGCAATATATTCTTTATTCTAGTTTTTGAATCCACGCTCTTTGTGTGGACCTTCCATTTTTGGTGTTTGAGTCTCCTTTGCTATTCCCCAGTCCCGGTGACCTCTGGAGAAGGGGTGTGTGTGTGTTTACAGAGGTGCATCTCTATCTCCCTACAATAAAACAGCACCGGCCTCACGGCCTGCTAGAGCACGAGTGGAGCAGGAGGGTCTGCGGTTCACTCCTTCCCCACAAAGACCTTTCTGAATGTGGGGAAGCTGGGGAAAGGGTAGGCAGAAAGCCTGGCAGGACCTTGTTTTATTTTTTTACAGTCACAATTTTGCAGTGGACTGTGGGATGATTTAAGAATGAGTTTGTGTGTAGGTTTTTCTCTTCTTATGAAAGTGAAATTCCCTTGTGCTGCTACTTAAGGGCTAGGTGAGGGGATTAGGATTTGGAGTGTATGGTTGGTTCTTTATGTAATCTTTCTCGACTTAAAAAAGGATATTTGAGTAAATAGTTACTTGGGTACTACTTATAGGAGAACAATAGTAAAGAAGGAAAAAGATAAGACATAAGAACATAAGAAATTGCCATACTGGGTCAGACCAAGGGTCTATCAAGCCCAGGATCCTGTTTCCAACAGTGGCCAAACCAGGCCATAAGAACCTGGCAAGTGCCCAAACAGTAAATCCCATGCTACTAATGCCAGTAATAAGCAGGAGCTGTGTTAAATAATTACATTGTACCTATGATGAGTTGTCATGTTGGATCTCTAGCCTGTTAAATATTTATTATCTATATATGTTTCAATAAAAGTTTTTAAATAAAAAAATAAAATAAAATAGGCAGATTATGCCAATTCTGTAGGTTGTTTTTAGCACATAGCCTACATGCATGCATCATGTGGAGAACAGGTAGCGCTATCGTAATACGAGCACAAATCTTTCCCATTTTCCAAGGACTAACAATTGGATTTATATAGCCCCTGTCCACATTGCTCTGGCTTGGAGCAATGGCACTTTCCCAATATTTTTCTCCTTTTGAGAAAACTTACTGCAAGTTGTGACGCTGATGTTGCCTCACATAGCAGTCTTATGTAGCGCTGGCAGAATATGAGTTGAGTATAATGTGAAAGTTGTTTCTTATAGGAAATGTACTTGGAAGCTTAATTGAAAGACATTTTGCTGGTGCATTCAGAGGAATTAGGGCATTCAAAAAAGCAACTTGTTCATCCAAGTCCCCGGAAATAAGGGATTTATTGAGGTGGCGTTTCAGTAGAGTTTTGCCATAGAGAGAGAGAGAATGGGAAAACAGTCTTTTACATGCATACCGTACTTTCATGATGCTGATACAGTTCCTTACACAGATAGCACTTTTTCATTCCTCTGACCTGCATTCTGAACATAATTCCCTGCCCGTCATTTCTAGCTTGCACATTTATCATAATCTGGATCAGGATCATTCATTTGGATGTAATGTGCCCACACAGGTTCATTATCTTTCCACTAAACCATCTGAAATTATCCCCAAAAGTCATTAGGTAAGTTGTCAGAAACCCTCCCAAACAAATCCTCAAAGAAAAACTTCACAACCTTGTGGTTAATTTTTAATTATCACATCGCCGGCTCTCATGTGACCTGGCTTTTTTTTCACTCAGCAGAAGTAGCGCCTGTTGCAACACTGTAAATGCCTCTACTTTGGGATGACTTAGCATCACTAAGGAAGGTAGAGATCATTACCATCATTAATTAAAGGGTTAGAACCACAGTAGCAATATAACCTTTCCATCAATTCGGCTCTTAATTACCAGACCTCAGCACCAGGCCAGGACTCAGATCCGCAGTACTGCAAACTATTTTCCTGATTGGAAAAGGTGTTAGCTCCAGAGGAATAATTAACTTGCGTTCCTGATGTAAAGCAATGAAAACTGTTGAGTTTTTCAAAAGTATTTGGACTTTGCTAATCAATTTCTTTTTAACCATTGATTTTTTTTTTTTTTTTTTTTTTTAGAACATGAATTTAACACTGGCAAAAGTGCAAAGCAGGGGAAACTGAAGCCCTCTGTTCATCCAAAGAATACTTGTAGCTTGGGCTTGGGCAGTCCATCCACAAAACACGTTTTCTTTTCCGTACCAAAGCCACTCCATGCTGATTGCTGGCTTTTTGAGCTCTCTTTGCGGCATGCTGGTAACAGACCGTCACCTCATTTCACACGGACCCGCGCAACAGCTGTGAGATGCAAATGACTTATATTCACTCTCAGCGGGAATGCTGAATTTCCAGACCTCAACCTGTTACAGAAGGCAAAGCCTCTGGTCCTCTGCAAATCCAGAGAGCCGCCTGGCCGTCAAAATGAAATGATTTCAGAACTGCAGTAGCATTGTTTTAGCAAATACCGTAACGATAGCACGGGGCCACCTTCATTGACCTTTCTACCCCTCTTGGCACAATTGAAAACACACGGAGCAGCAGATCCGACACCCGTTGTGTAAAACGAGCAAAGGCTACGGCTTTTATTAGCGATACAATATTTAATAGCAACACCATTCCCGGGCGATTAAATTCTCAGCTACGTTTTTATCGATTTTGTTGGGGGGTTTTTTTGCCCTCCCTAAGAGCCAGCTAGGCCGTCGCCATCTCTGCCACATTCTCCTGGAAATACGCCTGCCACATAAGAAAACAGTTAGGCTGTGACTGTGGTCTGGCCCCTCACCTTGATACATAGAAATGACGGCAGAAGAAGACCATACGGCCCAACCAGCCTGCCCAGCAAGCTTTCACGGTTATTTTTCTCATACTTATCTGTCACTCTGACCCTAGCCTGCATCTTGCAGTTTACCGGGGTTCCCCACCCTCGGTTGCATCTTCTTCCCATCCTCGCTCAGCATTCCTGGAGAAGGTGTCTCCCTCACCAAGGCATATGCTTGCTAACTGAGGAGGAATCAGTGCTTGTTCGTTGTCGCAAATTGCCCAAACCATACTCTCGGGTTCGGGTATCCCGTCAGCCCTTCAGCTGCAGCAAGGCCATCGGTCGCCCTGGCAGTTCTGTTTCAATTTTGTAGTAGTGGTAGGAGGGGGGGGGGGGAGGGTGTCGGTGCTGGAGGTCACCCTTCTGGAGGCAACTCCTCTTCCCCCCCGCCCGCAGCCCTTAGTGGGAGTTTTTCTGCAGGGATTCCAAACGCCGCGGGAGAGATTTTTATCTTGCTGGGATCTTGGGTTATGCAAAACCCAAGCAGAGGAGGAGGAGGAGCCTGGGGCACGGCACCATTGTTATTCTTGGCTGCGGTGCACTCGGCCTGGGGCCTCCTATCTCCTCTCACGCTTTGTGGATCCTGGCTGTGCATTGTAAGTGTGTAGGTGCTTGTACTCCTTCAGTATTTAAAAAAATACCTCAATGCAAAGGACGGACCGTCCTTCATGACCTAATTTGGAAATGCAAATATTTGACTTGAATTTGCTGGCATAATATTTATTTCTGACAGGATTATTATTATTATTTTTTTTTAATTCGGATTTGCTTTGATTGGTTTGAATTTATGTAAATATTTATGGATGTGAAGCATTCAAAGGTAATGCATTATTTGAAAATGTAAATGTGAATCTGTGGCTATTTTAATTGCTGGAAGCAATTCCTCTGTTCTCTGTGCGACCCATAAGTGAATTATTTAACTACCTCTACTCAAACTTGGAATTAAGGACTTTGAGAGTGTTTTCTAACCATGTGAAATCAGTGATGTGCCCATGGTTGCTTATCAGCAGGCTTTTGCCAGTTCTGCTCACCTCATTTTTGTAAAATAACTTATCACGAGTCTTCTGAGAGCCCTTAGGAAACCCCATTGACACATCGTAGTATTAAGTGTGTTTTGCAGTGCTAGTGTTCAGTATGATATATTTAATTTTTTTTAAATGGTTATGGGTACAGCTGTTATAGGAGTATGCATGCCAATTTACATACCAAGCCTACATATTCTTTTCACAAGGTAGGCTGCTCGTAAGGCTTAAGTATTTAATTAGTAGGCCAAGTGTTCACTACTATAATAGAATCAAATTAGTGCCAAAAAAGAAGTGTGGATTTCTGATGTAGGAAATGAGTTAAACAAATATTAACCTTTAAAAAGGGTCTAGGTAATTTGCAATTATAATGACAATGTGGGAAGAAAAAGGAAATACTAGTGCAGAAATGTCAGCTTTTCCTTAAGTACCGTAGGCAATGGTAGTAATGGCCAGCTCGGGTTACCACAGAGTCAGTGATCATAGCCACCGGGGCGGAGGGGGGGTTGTTCCAGCCATTCCTCAACAGTGACACCTACTGACTGCAACTGGGGGCGCATGCATAGCAGAGAAAATCGCAGTCTGTGACTTGTAGCCAAGGACCGTCCCTGGAATGGTTGGGCTAGGATAATTCGTGGCCGTTGGAGACCACAGGTACAAAAATGCCCACAGAATCTGCATCTGCTTTACCTTTCCCCGCCCTTATCTTCTCCCCCTGGCCCCACCCCTTTTCATCCAAGGCAAAAATCTGCATTGTTGTGAAACAACGTAGGTACTTTTGGCGGCTACAAGGAGTGCAATTTTCACCCCGGATAGCTGCTTAGTTACACACGCTAATTCTTTTGAAAATTATCCTCCCCCTGTGGTATGTGGTTTGATTTGATCGGGTGCCTGTCTGTGTCTTTCAGGACAATTGCTGATTGGGTTTGCAGGCTGGTTTTAGAAGGGATGTGCTTTTAGATGGTTCTGCGTGTTTTTAATCTGCACCTGGCCATCCTGCCCAATCACCATGCTTGCTAGGCAGAGATGAGGAGTATCCTAAAAAAAAAAACCAAACAAACCCCCAAACTCATTAGCTGTCAAACCGCATTTCATTACCTTTAATAAAATTGGTATTATTGTGAAATCCACTCACATGGTGCAAAATTGATTTCTTTGTAATTTGAAAGTTATGAAAATAAAATGAATCTTGTACATTCTTATTGACTTTTGCAATTGTCTTCATGTGCAGCGTGCAGTAAAAATGAATAATTGCTTAGAGGCTCAGAATTCATTATGCTACCTGTACCGCTTGTCGAAGAACAGCCTTGCAGTATTAGAATAAAACGCCTCGTTTTAGAATCCTGCTTTAAAAAAAAATAAAAATTGAAACTTCAGGAAAGATGACTACAAAATCCACATTCTTACCTTTGTCATCTGGGATATGTGAAAAGAGACAAATGCATTGGTTTAGGAAGGCCGAGGTTCGGAAACCTGGAGACCTTTGGCATTTGTGAGCCATAGCGATTGGTTATTGTGGGGTCGCTATTCAGCGGCCGCAGAGCAGCCAAAGGTAACCAGGTAGCTTTACCGGGTTACTCACCTATTAGATTTATATTCCGCCTTTCAGGCATTTCAAAGTGGCTAACATTTATTTATTTATTTATTTATTTATTTATTTATTTATTTATTTAACATTTTTATATACCGACCTTCATGAAAGAAATTCATATCAGATCGGTTTACAAATAACATGAGGGGAATAACAAAGTCAGCCATATAACAAGAAATGAAAGTTACATATAACAAGGGGTATTAACCTGGAGGGCTAGGATAGCCGGAGCGATAGAAGGCATAACTGAACAAGTTAGATAATACAATAATATGATGAGAAGAGGCATAAGTGTATAGGCTACACTTGTCAGAGAGTTTAGGTAGGAGTCAGTGTCTGAATTAGTGAGGAATTGCTGGATCTGTAGGTTAAGTGAAGGCCTGGATGAAGAGCCATGTCTTAAGTTTTTTACGGAAGGTAAGCGGGCATGGTTCTAATCTGAGTTCTGTGGGCATCTTGTTCCAGATGGCTGGGCCAGCTGTAGAGAAGGTTCGTTCTTTGGTTGATGATAGGCGAGTAGATTTCGTTGTAGGGGGTTGCAGGGTGCCTTTATATGCTTCTCGAATCGGTCTGTCTGATGAGTATAATTTGAGGGGAATCTGGAGGTCTAGTTGTTGTTGGTTGTGAATGACTTTGTGGATTATAGTGAGGGCCTTGTGTAATATTCTATATTTGATTGGCAGCCAGTGCAGGTTCTGTAGTATGGGAGTGATGTGTGTTCCTCTGTTGGTATTAGTCAGGATTCTTGCCGCAGCATTCAGGTGCTTATAGGTATTTCCCTGTCCCCAGATGGCGTGCAATCAGGGAGGATACGTTTCAAACAACCTCATGCGGTGGTGTGCTTTTGGCCGTGCACATGCTTGCCATCGTATTTTATAATACCTGCGTGTGATATGTGCGCGTTTTATAAAACACACGGAATTCCACCACGCGACATAACGCGCCCACGTTGGCTTACACGTGAATGCCTGCAGTGCTTGCACTGAAGCCACGTTGCATCAGTGGATTGAACTAGGACTTTCTCGCGTAAGTCACGACGTAGACGTGTAAGCCGGCCAATTTTGAAACGAGCGCGCGTCAAGGAAATTAACCAGTTTACCAAATGGTCCACCAGTTCACCCAGTCGTCCTCCTCCAGGTTCTTCAGCCTGAACTCCCCCCAGCCCACCCGGACCTTCCATCCTGTCGGTGCTCTGCAATGAACCAATTTAATATCACTTTTACCAGATAATTAGCAGGCTTAAAAATATGCAAGTAAGCTGGAAAGTGAATCAGGTGAATTTTCAAAGGAATGATACATGTGTAACTAACATATTATCGTAGAAAATTTCAAAAGCCATTTAGCCATGTTAAGTGCATTCAATGCTTGTAAAACCTATTGTAGCAATTTCCAAAAGCCCACTTACACCGGTAGAGTGTAAGCGTATAAATGCTTTTGAAAATCAAGTCCTATGCATGTATGTTGCATTTGATGGCTCGCAGGGACAGCCCGCGATCCATCGCTCTCACCATCGCGGCTGGCATGCTCTGTCCTGATGCGGATGGACATCGCCGATTCGTCTCACAGCAGGAAACCACCAAACACCACTTCTTCCTCTGCTCCTTGGGCGCACGCGTGCCTGACATTGAGCTTCTTAAAGGGACCACTGCAGGAAAGTCCCCGTGGCCCCTACTGAAGAAATCATCCTCTTCACTCTTTATAAGGGAGGCTTGCCCGACGCACTCTGCCTCAGCAACAGATCCAGCTACGACTATAGTTCGTCTTGCTTCCTGCCTCCGTCTGCCCAGCCTGTTCCTTCTGTCCTGCTTCCCCCTGCCCAGCCTGCCTCATCCCTATCTGTTCCTCTTTCCCTCATTCGGATTCCTGGTTTTGACCCTTACCTGGACTCTCGATACGCCTGATCGCTGCCTGCCATTGACCTTTGCCCGGACTCTCGAGATGCCTGACTGCCACCTCCCTATGACCCTAGCCTGGCCTTGGACCATGTCCCTAGTCATCAGCAGAGACCCTCGCCTAGGTCCTGCTGGGCCTGGCACCCAAAGGCTCAACCCTAGGCGTTAACCTAGAATGTGAATGTTGGCCCACAGTATGTGATTGATGTCCAAAAATATGAATACTGATAATGTAAACCATTGTGATCTTTGTTTAGAATGACGGTATATAAAACGACGGTAAATAAATAAATAAACCCTGCGCGGACAGGGCGGGCAGTTTGCTGCAAACCCTTTTACCCAAGTGGCGAAGTAGTTTCACAATGTAAATGTGGTTTTACCAATTGTAAGTATGAATATTCTGAAGTCTCTTTAGGGAAAAAAAACGTTTCGGATTACCTTTAGGACCTCTTTCATCAGAGCTATGTTTTTCTCTAAATATCTCCTGGTATTTTCCATTTTGCTTTAATTTCTTACATAATGTAATGCGATGTAATGATTATTTTGAATGCACTTTTGCATGACAAGCATCTCATTGTGTAGTACAGCATAATGACAATTTTAAGCAATCAAAAGGAAAGTTGCCAGAAGCAACAGAATTAGTCACCTAGCGTGTGCCATGAAATAATAATTCCATTGCCATGCACAAAACAGCAAAAGAAGAGTTTGTGTGCATGGATGCATAGATCGAGCATGCTCTGGATTTTTTTCCCCTGCCTTTTCATCTGGACCTAATTGAAAGGCCAAAATATTGAGAATGTGCAAAAATACAAAATAGTTTTGACCCTCTTGGACATAAATGGAAATAAAGTTATCTGGGTAATTTTGCTGCTCATCATTTTATTGAATATTTCCCTCCCCCTACAACAACAAAAAAAATAAGCTCTGAGGCGAGCAGAAATTACAAAAAAAAAGTCTCTAAAGTGGCCAATGCTTCTTCCAAGTTGTCAAAAAAAACCCAAACCCATATTGGGACTCTAGAAGCCCAATTCCTCCGCCTTCCATGCAGGTGTTTTTTTTTTTTTTAAAGGAAATGTTGGTGCTACACTGGCTCAGTCCTCTTACTCTCCTGTCAAATTTTTAAAAATATCTATCAGGTTTATAGTGACCCAGTCCTCCCATCAAGTTTCCGGTATGTGATTGTCTCTATCTTATCTCCTCTGTCTTGCCTTTTCTAGATGGTGCAGAGTCTTTACCAGAAGGCTTCAGGTAAAGACTCTGCAACATTATGGGGGTCATTTATCAAAGTGCTATATGACGTTCTCGCATGCGTTAAGACGTTTTCGCATGTGAAAGCACAACGAATGGTGCGATGCAAATGAGAAAAAGGGGAGGATATTGGGGGCGGGGTTTTTTTTGCCAAGTAGGCTGGGCTCAAAATTTTGCGAAGCCGTATCGCATGGCTTTAATGCGAGGAGAGCCAGCCCTAGCTATCAGGGCCCTCCTACTCACTCAGAGATGAGATTAGTGCAATGTTCTCTCAACCTAGCTTGATGTTACCCAGGTAGAGAGTCCATCATGCTAGGTTGAGAGAACATTGCACAAATCTCATCTTGGAGTGAGT
This sequence comes from Rhinatrema bivittatum, assembly GCF_901001135.1. NCBI lineage: Eukaryota > Metazoa > Chordata > Amphibia > Gymnophiona > Rhinatrematidae > Rhinatrema > Rhinatrema bivittatum. Next base: position 23,362,556 of record NC_042628.1, on the reverse strand, counting down.
TTCCCCACTCCGAAGGTCATCAAATCTTCATAAGAGAGCACTGTTCTGTTCGTACGTCTCACTTTGACTGTCAAAGTGGCCCCTAACCCCTATACTAATACCTAAATCTCACCTCGAGTTACTAGGTGGGCCTCCCATAGAGATATAAATACCTATCTAGTGTGAGGGCATTATGGTTAGTCAGCCTCTCTCTCTCTCTCTCCCCCCCCCCACCCCCCAGTGGTGGTAGGAGGGCATTTTGATAAATCCAGGCCTATGTTCGCTCTTTTTGAGATCAACTCTATTCTCTCTAAATCCTTCTAGAGGTAAGGACGCTGGAATTGGACACAGTATTCCAGATGAGGTCTCACCAACAGTCTGGACAATGGCATAACCGCTTTCTTTTTTTTTTCCTACTAGTAGCTATGCCTCTTCCTGTGTTCTCTAGCATCCCTACAGTTCTGGCCATTGTCTTGTTGCACTGTTTTCCTACCTTGAAATTATCAGATTTAGGGGTCAATATACTAAAGCTTGTTAGCACTATTACAAGTGTTAATGCATATTAAAAGCATTGTTAGTACATGCTTGTTAGCTAATATCATGAAGTAATGAAGACAAAACTATGCAAAATAGTTAATTACTTTTTTGTTGAGCTATAGGTATGTACGCAAAATGTTTTGCAGATGCGTTAATGCAAGAAACTTAACCATATCTCAGGGAGGCATAGCTAAGCTTTTGCAGTTCCATCCATATGTTAAGTATGTGCCTACTTTACCATGTGTCACATTTACATGTCATTAATATAGATTGTTAGTTCATACAATAAACACCATTTTTACACACATTAATGGCTGATATAAGTACACTTTAGTGCTTAGGCCCCATAGTCATCCCGAGGTCTCTTTCCTGTTCTATGGACATCATTCATTTACCCCTAACATGTACCCCTGCCTCAGATTTCTGCATTCTGAAAGGATAATTTTCAAACAGCCCTCCTAGTGGTAAAGTCTGTGTGTGCATTGCCAAAGAATTTCAAAGCAAACTTATGCACATAAACTTGCTTTGAAAATTCACAGGTAATTGGCCAAGTACGCAGGGATATTAACTCACTGTGGGCCTGATTTTCAAAAGCATTTACATGCTTAAAAATGGGTTTAACACGTGTAAATGTACTTTACCCATGTAAATGAGCTTTTGAAATTTGCTACAATGTATGCCATTGAATTATCGATTCATTCCATTCAGCTGAATGTTCCAAAGATTTTACGTGCTTATAAATGGGCTTTTGAAAATTGCTGTGTGATATGCCACTTTTACATACACAACTCCTTTGAAAATTCACTCCATAAAGTTGAATTTTCAAAAGGTTTTATAAGCGTAAATGGGCTTTTGAAAATTGCTATCATATTTCCTACTGATATGATACACGTGTAAATGTAACATACTATCATGGCAATTTGAAAAATCCATTTACGAATATAAAGTGCATTTAGACATGAATATCCTATGGTCAATTCAATGGCATATATTGAAGCAATTTTCAAAAGCCCACTTATATGGGTAAAGTGCATTTACATGTGAAAAACCCAATTTTAAGCATGTAAATGCTTTTTAAAATCAGGACCTATGTGTATAAGTGCCTATTCTGCTCCAGCTTTGCTCCTTGGAATGCCTCTGCGCAAGACACGTAAAAGCACGCTTAGCCCCGAGTTATTATGTAACAGCCATTTATGTGAACAAAACCAGGTTCTATGCATGTAGATGGCTTTGAAAATGACCCCCTCCCCCCAAAATCATAACTCTGCAGTATATATCCAGATAGTCATCTGTGCAACATGGGATTTGGCAGATCTGAGGAGATTATGTACAGTGGTGAATTTTCAGCCCAGCCTAGAGCCCCTAAGTTTTAGGAAGCTAACTGAGGCTAGTTTTCAGCCACAATCTAGCTAGGTTGTGACTGAAAATTCAATTAGTCTAGCCGCCTAGTCTAAGTTTGCCAAACATCAGTGATAGCTAACTAACCTAGATGCCCTGACCCCCTGATCATGGAGCTGTCCCTATTTACAGCAGCTAAATCTAGCCACCTAGTTAAACCATTGGTTCGGTGCACTTTTCTCCCCCAGGGTTATAGCTGGCTAACTTCGTAGTTAAGTGATCCCATTGAAATTGCACCCCACAGCATATAAACTACTGTAACATCTGAGGGGAAAATTCATATTTATGGCACTGACCCATAGCTTTCATTCTCTGAAGGCTACCTGCATGACTGGAACATATTTTAAGTGGTGAGGGGAGAAGTCCTTGAAATGTACACTGGCAGACGGGAACTTTTTTTGAGGGATAGTACAGTAATGATGCTGTTCCACTTCACTTCAGAGAAGCAATTGTCAAATCTAATGAGGAAATGCTGACAGCTGTGCTGACCTTCTTTTGGAAGACAGGAGGAAGCTGAGTATTCCTCAGATGGTCTTCAGATTCCTATTTTTTTGTTGTTGTTGTTTTTATTGCTGTAATGTCTGATTTGTACAGGGAGCTTTGTATTCTCCATGGATTCCTGCCTGCATACTGATGGACATCCTTAACTTTCTCAGTTGGTGGGCCGATCACAACAGAATTAGTCAAGCCTAACTTTTTAACTTTCTCCAGACAGCCATTTCATATATTTGTCACCTGCTGCAAAATATCAGTCTGTTTCTGTCTTTGGGGTTAATTCAGTGGGGTTTATGGTTGCTGTTTTTTTTAATGCTGCCATTAATTAGATTCTTATCCAGTATAATTTGAGTAGAATTTATGTCATTAGCTTTCTAATGCTTGCATGCCAAAATCCATTTGCCTTCTAATGTTATAATCATTCCACCCCTTTTTCTTCCCCGTTGACCTGCTTGTAGTCCATAGGCCGTGTCACATTCTACAGGACAAGTAGTTTAGTTTGCCAAATTTATTACTCATTTCTAACAAAAGATCAAGGCGAGGTGCAATAAAATATTCATAAAAGAAATATAAAACAATCAATAAAACAAACAAAAAAAGACAAAACAACCCAATAATTGTACCTTCTCCAGTAAAAAGCCTATTATGCAGAGTGTAACTCAGAGTATAGGTGCACCTTGATAAACAAGCAAGCAACCACCTGGAAGTGGTTGCTTGCTTGAATATCAAGAGCTATGGAAACTATTATTTTCTCCTTTCTGTTATTTTATTTATTTAAAAATTACTTATTGACCTCTGTTCCAATGATTGCAGCGATTCACAAAATTAAAACATATATAAATTTGCATAAAAAACTTACATAATCATCAAAACAGACAATAGAAAACAGCATTTATGAATATTGTCAATATATTTGATGTTTGAACCTGAAGATCTAACCTGCTAGTTGGTTACTGCCTCAAAAGCCTGTTGGAATAACCATGTTTTTAATACCTTTTAAAAGGCTTTAAGGTCAGACAATGTTCTGAGCTGCCCAGGCATTGTGTTCCAAATTATTGGGCCTATGACAGATATTGTGCCATTCTTAACTTCACCTAGGTGAGCTTGAGGGACAGCTAGGACCACCAGGATACCATTGTTGAACAATCTTAGTGTACAATGAGGAATATAGACATGCAGGGCTGCCCCAAGCCATACCACATCATTATTTTGATACCACTGTAACATAGGTAGATAAACAATTTAAGATAAATGTTCAGTAAGGCACCCAATGTGAGGTCCCAGTAGGAAGTTCTCACCTCCTGCCCGTAGGGGCCTCTATGGGCTTCAGTTCTCCCAGCTCCTTGGCTCATACTTCCTGTTGGTGGCTCTTGTTTTCTGTCTGGACATATATAATTTCCAGATTTCCAGGCTTCCAGTCAGGTTGCCAGAGCTTGGTTCTCTTTCTTCAACTGTCTCCAGTGACTCTGCTTCCAGGGATCATCTCGTTGCATTGACTCCAGTGGATTCCTTGCTTCTTCGGGGTTTGCCTCTGGTCTAGTCTTCCTATTTCCAATGTTTGCTTCTGCTTTCAAATGCTCCTGTGTTTAAGAGATGGGAAGGATCAAAGTGATTTATGCAGGTTAAAAGTGTTTTACCTGTGTTAATTGTCTGAAAATTTCCCTCCGTACCAAAAGTTGAATATGTGCACTTTTAGCCTCATTGAGAGAAGCATTTCCTGTGGGTGTAGTTCCAGAAGGAGAATCAGTGTGGTTTAGAGCAATAATGGAAGTGCCCCACAGAATATTATAAGCATGATCTAGGAGTAGTGTGTTCAGTCAATCGGAGGAATCATGGAGTGAGTGTGCTGAGGAGACAGAGTTGGCAGGAGGCCTAGGAGAAAGGAAAAATGCCCAGTTCCTGGTGAAGCTACAGCTCATAGGTGGACTCCGATTTCAGCAGTAGAGTGATGCCCACCCAGTGAAGGCTGTCACAGAGTATGTATTGAAACTTTTTCCTAGTGTACCCTAAAAGGTGAATTTCATAACATGTAAACAGATGGACTCAAGACCAGTGGGTTTATGCTCTCTTGCCAGCAGATGGAGATGGAGCAAGCTGACGTTATAGTATACATAACCCTCCAGTAATCCTAGCCTGCCAGTATTCTCTGTCTCCAGCAGATGGTGAGCATGCATCTCCCGCTTGGGATTGCTTTGAGCTTTTTGAAAGGAGAAATTTGAAATTCTAAATTCAGGGAAAGAAAGCCCCGCTCTCCTGCGGTGATACCTAAAGGTCCCTTCGCCAGTTGAGAATTCCTGAGGCAATTTCCGTGGTCCCTCAGAGGTGTGCCTTGGTCCGGTAGCTGGGTTTCCTGGCGTGGACTTAGCTGCTAGTTCATCTGAAAGGCAGTGGGTGCAGGAGGCCGAGTGCGACGGTGATGGCAGATTTCCTCTTCCCTCTGCAGCCAGAGACCATCTCTGTACTCAGCCAGTAGGTGCTCCTGCTTATTCAAAGAACATTCCGCCTTACTCTGCCAGATGTGTACGTTGGCAGGTTACTCCTACAAAGATGCTGCCACATGTAGTCTGCGTACATAGAAGTGGGTGCACATTTCTGCAGTGGATTTTAAGGGACAGGTTTAGCAGCCAATTCTGCCATCCTGAAATGTGGTTAATAGAAAGTAAGGGGAGCACATTTATTTAATAAAATGGAAAATGTGCCAAACTTGCCTGCAATTTCATTTTGTTTAAAAATGAAACAAAACAAAAACCCTTGAAGTTTGTTTTTTTCATTGTTTTTCATTTGAGGAAGTAAATGGGGGAAAAAAAAAAAGGAAGCAAAATGTAATTCTCTTCTTGACTTTTCCTAAGCATCTCTACCCCAGGCCATGAATACTCCTTTGGCAGGGGTCTGTGCTGTAGAAAGGAGCAGGACTGATCGCCAGTTGCTCCTGCCTCTCTGGCTCCTGGAGGGAATGGGGAGGGTGGCGAGGGATAGGTCAGGAGGATGGGGTGGGAGTTCACCAGACTGATACACCCTTGTACATACAAACATGCACTTGCTCCAATCACACTCTCACGCCCCTGCAACTCCCCCTCCCCCACCTATATATACACACACACACACACACACACACACACACACACACACAGCAATACCCCCGAAAACCCCACACTTAAACATGTCACACATTGACCTCGCCCCAACAGAGCCCTATCTCACCACAGATCTACCCAAATACACACATCCAACCCACAACATACACCCCAACACCTACCTACACCCACCTACAGCCTCTCACATATACATACACCATACCCCTAGACATCCCTCCATGGACATCCAACTGACCCACAACCACTCATTCATACCCACACATATACAGCCCCCCCCCCCAACACACAGCAAACCCACACTTCCACCACCAACCCCATCCGCATGCATGCACACAGACCATCCCTCAACCCACCTATACCTGTACGGGGTACTCGCATCCCCACCCACACGCACCCTTCTACGAATCAGCTTTGCAAAAGCCTTCCCAAAGTCATTGCATCTGTATACGTTCCCTGCTTGTTTATTTTTTGGGTGTAGCCCAGGTCTTCCCTGGAGCTTAAACAGGAGAAAATGGGCATGGGAAAAAGAAAAAAAAAATAGAGGGGTCTGTGTGTGCGCGTACATAGATGTAGGCATCCGTGTGCATGATCGTGTAGATGTAATTTCAACAGCAAGCAAGCAAAAGGAAATCTGAAATAGGCAGACAAAAAAGAGCTATACATTTTTATAGATATATATATATATATAGTTTTTTTTTCCCCAGCAAGCCTTTCAGTTTCAAAAAGTGTTTTATATTATTTCATGCTTTTCTTCCCCTTCTTCCCTATCACATCATGATGCTACCTCCCTGGTAGCTTGAAGACAAAGTGAGACGGGCATGCTGAACAGATGGAAGAGGTTTCCATAGCAATGACAACTCCATGAAAGAGCCTGCGAGCTTCTCCCCCCCTCCTCCCTCTTATGTGATTTTTCTAATTTAGCAGCTGGATGGTATAAGTAGCAAATTTATCTTCTTAGGGCAAATTGAATTTATTGAGGTGTATGGATGGAAAGTGACAATGAGATCCTGCTACTTTCTATTCACTGGGGATATTTTTAGATGGTTTTCTAGATCCATGGTATTTTGAACTTTACCTCCCACGGAGACTATTTTTCTCTTTTTTTTCCGTTTCACTGACATTCAGGAATCATTAAATAGATTATCTGGCATGGAATTAGCTTAGGTTTTCATTTTTCCAACAATCTCTTACCTGTACGTTTTGATGGTTTTCTTGACAGAGTAACTATTTTATTGTCTCTGTCGTGATCCAGACACACAAGTCAAAGCTAGTTACTGTCCACGCTAAAAGCTGCATCACTTGCATTGACAAAATGTATCGCAAACAAAATTAGAACCATAATGCACTGACAGGGATTTAACTGTATGGTACTTACTGTCTCATAAGTGCATTGCCCTGGTTCTGTCCTATTTCACGAGTAGCTACAGCTGAATATTAATATTAGCACTCAATATGCAATGGAATCTGCCCAAGACATCCTTTGACAGTTTGCTGACAAAACAGGGGTCTGTCTAACTTGCTAAAATATTTTTCTTCCTGAGGGGGAGAGTGTTAGAGCTTTAAAATATGAAGTTTTCTGTTTGTGAGTATGATAGAGCTTTGTCATATATTTGCTGTTTGAGAGTGTGATAAAGTTTTAAAAACATACTGGGCCAGATTTTAAAAGGGTTACACGCATAAGGTATGCCTGTAACCCTTTTAAAACCCCCTGCAAGAGCCGAGCCTATTTTGCATAGGCTCGGCGGCACGTGCAAGCCCCGGGATGCGGATAAGTCCCGGGGCTTCGCAAGGGGTTCATGTCGGGGGTGTGTTTGCTGGGCGGTGCTGGAATAAGTTATATTGGTATTGTTTGTAGTTATATACAAAGTTGCTATGTCTGACAAGAGGGAGATTTACTGATAACCTGAATCTGGATTGGATTGTACCAGGCCCCAGACATTTGTAGAAGATGCCCAGAACAAGGCATTTTTGAATGCTGAAACATAGTCCATTGTGTGTTTTGAGGCCATCATTGCTACTGATATACTATTCTTGTACTCAGGATGGTGAGCCTCATCATTTATGGAAGATGTAAAGAAAGATAGGTGTTTGTGCTTTTTCTGAACTGAGTTGAGAAGTCTGTTTCAGACTAATTTTGGATAATTTTTGAAAATTAAATTATTTTTGCATAAGAACAGAAATAAAAAAAACAACTAAGAATATCTGGTAAATAATTAAACCTGAGTACTACATCCTGATTTGCTAGCACATATGATACCATGTTTATGCAGAGAATAGTTGAACTTTTTGATAATTTTCCTATTATATTAGTGTTATAGAAATATTTTATTTTGGTTTCTTTCTTTCTTTTTTTTTATTTTATAAATGATATCAATAAAACCGGGAATACAAAACTGGAATACAGATGATAGAAAAATTGTAAAGACATCTTTTTAATTGTTACTAATACAACCAAATACTACCGCAGTAACTAACGAATAACAAGACACCCATTCAGTCCACATCCACACAATCCATACATACAAGCCATGATTGGTCCATTGTTACTTATACTCTACTGGCATCAACTCAAAAAAAACAAATCCCAAGCTCATTTGAAATCTTTAGATAGTGATTTATTTTCCAATTTAGCATCTAAATATATAATACTTTTCCAATCTAACAATTGAAAATACCATAAATGAACAGGAGGTGGGTGGTTTTCCATCCAAAAGTGCAATATACCCATTTAAGCAACTAACAGTACAATATGTGCAAATTGTTGAAAACCCTTGGGAAGACCATCCATCCAAACCACACTATGCATAACTAAATATTCAGCTATAAATAGTGGCTTTACCTCCACAATTTGTTCCAAAATATGAAGCACTTCCCTCCAAGGATTAAATTGAGAACACAAAATAAAACTATGAGTAAAGGTGCTCTTAAATCAGGGCATTTTATACAGATACCAGATGCTTGCAATCCCATTTTAAATACTTTTGTGGCACCATAACTTTTATTTAAGATTTTAAATTGCACTTCTCTGAATTTGGAGGTGATCGAAATATGTTACATTATCAAGTAGTTTCCATGGCCATCATCTCAACATTAGTACCCACCTCTGTTGACCATTTTGCTGTCAATGCAGATAGTGCAACATCATAACATTTTTCTGATCTTCTTTTATACCAACAAGTTAAGCCATTGGATTTTGTTCCAGTTCCAATGATAAGAGTTGCCAAGGAATCGGAGCCAAATGCTTGAGAATCACAGTGTTTAACTATCCAAAGATAATGCCTAGCCTGTAAATAAGCATAGAAATGTGAATTTGGAAGATGAAAATCTTTATTAAGTTGTTTAAAGGAAAAAAACATTGCTATAGAATATAAATTTGCAAGTTCAGTAATGCCTAAATTATATCAGTTATGAAAAATACTGTTCTGCATTCCAGATAAAAATTTAAGATTACCTGTGAGCGGAATAAAGCAGAATATTGCAGGATATTCCCCACTAATGACAAAGAGATTACCAAGCTCACTTCATTGCCATAAGAAGAGGATAATTTCTTGTTTCCTTGGAGAGCATATTATTAGGCATATGTAAAGCTCCCCATGGTAATAAAGGAAATATTGTAGAAGTAACCAAGTGTGGAGTACAACATTTATATGTGTCCGACAACCATTCCCAACTAAAACAGACTTGACAGGTCATATTATAGAATCTAAAATCCGGTAGGCAAATGTTTCCCTTAGATTTGTCCTATAATAAAGTAGCATAGTTAATATGTACTGCTTTTCCTTTCCACAAAACTTTCAAGAAAATGGACCTCAGTCTTGCTATATCCTTACTAGTCAACCAAATGGAAGCATCTGGAGCCTATATAATAACTTTGGAAACAGCACCATTATAAAGCATTCCTACCAAATAGGGATATGGGAAGCTCCATCCAAGCCTGAAATCGTTGTTGAAAATCATCCAAAACTGGAGGGATATTTAAAGTGTATATATCTGAGACCCATGAAGAAAAAGATAGTCCTAATATTTAAAAGATGTAGAGACCCATTTAAAAGGAAAACCACCTTGCCAGGACCTTCGAGTGGTAATCTCCAATGGTAGAGCCTTTGATTTAGTAAAATGAATGCAGTATCACAGTAAGCTGTACATAAAACAGTACAAGTAAATAGGAAACAGACAGAAATATAGATAAAATACTATACAAAGGACACTTCCTTTATACGTCTTCCCCTCTATAAGACAGTGTCCTTGAAAAACCTGGAAGACTGTGAGCTCGGGGACCCCAAAAAGAACCAGCTGTTTCACTCTCTGCTCCTTTCAGATCATCCAAATAAAATGGACAAATGCAATTCCTTCTATATCCCTCTGCAAATTAGGTTTTTCAATTTGCACTTTAACAAAAGATTTACAACCAGGAAGGCATTTCAGTACTAATCTTTGATTACATAGAAACATAGAAACATAGAAATGACGGCAGAAGAAGACCAAATGGCCCATCTAGTCTGCCCAGCAAGCTTCACACATATTTTCTCTCATACTTATCTGTTTCTCTTAGCTCTTGGTTCTATTTCCCTTCCACCCCCACCTTTAATGTAGAGAGCAGTGATGGAGCTGCATCCAAGTGAAATATCTAGCTTGATTAGTTTGGGGTAGTAGCCGCCGCAATAAGCAAGCTGCACCCATGCTTATTTGTTTTACCCAGACTATGTTATTAGCCCTTATTGGTTGTTTTTCTTCTCCCATGCCGTTGAAGCAGAGAGCCATGCTGGATGTGCATCGAAAGTGAAGTATCAGGCACATTTGGTTTGGGGTAGTAACTGCCGTAACAAGCCAGCTACTCCCCGCTTTGTGAGTGCGAGTTACCAGATGTCTTGAGGTTATCTTAACTCATTATCAGCTCATTAGTATCCTTCTAGTCTTTAGTCTTTGATTTTCCCTAGTGTTAAGAGACATCAGATATTCTTTGGGATGATCTTAACTCGTCAGGAAAGGAAGTCTCAGGAATGATGGGAACAAAGAAGGTGATAGTGTCATGCCTTTATACAATCCTTGTACTTAAATTATATGCAATATATTGATCCAGTCATCAATCATTAGAGCCTGTTCTGATCCATAGCTCTCTCTTTGTGGTTCAAAGTCTTCCAGGGATCTAGTTAGCACCCTAAAATTATCTTCTTACAGATCTGAAATAGTAAAATTAACTTTGTTGTCCGTCTTATCATAGGGAATAAAGAAGAAGCCAGGGAAAAATAATCAATTTGAGAATAAGAATTATGTGGGGAAGAATAGAAAGTAAAATCACTTTCACCAGGATGCAGAGTTCTCTATGGGGTACATTTTTAAAGGCGTACATGCACGTCCATGTGCATGCCGTCCCCGGCGCATGCACATGGACGCGCCGATTTTAAAACGTGTGTGTCACCATGCACATGTTCTAAAATCTGATACCTGTGCACACATGCACACCCAATTTTGTATCTGTGCATGCGGGGGGGTGTTAAATCACGCATGGCAACAAGATCGGGACTTTGCCCAGTTCTCTATCCCCCTACCTAATCTTCCTCCATTTTCCCTCTCTCCTCCCCAACCCCTAAACCCAACCTACCTACTCTATTTTTTTTTTTTTGTTGCGGAACTTACTTGCTCTCCTGAGTAAGTTCCACGTGCTGGCCGGCTGCTGGCGTGCTCTTCCCTGCAACAGAGCCTAATGGCACTGCCCCGGCTGACCCTCACCCACACTCTGCCCCCGCCTCCGCTCAGCCCAGATCCCGCCCCGTCCCATTTTAAATCATTTCTTTCTCCTCTGTGAATTGGAAACTAAAAGTTGCTCGATGGAGATGTATAACAGCCAGGTTCTCCCACAGCTGTGATTAGGCTGGGTGATTGTTTTTTGTTTGGATCGAAAATTCAACAGAATGAACTGTGAAGACTGGCAATGGCGTTGGTGCGCGTCTTTTAAAATCTCCTCACTTGTGCATTAGAAGCGGCATTTGCACTCACAGGCACATGCCCTCTTAAAATTGTGCACATATGGTCAGGCTATTTTATAACAGCGTATGTTATAAAATGGCCACATCCCTGGCTGCAGGCCAACGAACGCATGCACATATGCGCCCACATGCTACTATGATAGTTACTGTCCCTGTCATCTTTGAGGTCAGACATAGTTTTTTCCAAATTAGTTGCCATGCCAATATCTGCCACTTTAAATTTCTCCTTGGTCAGTCTGTTGATTTATTAGATATATCAACTGATCATCTAGCTCTGATTTAAGCTGTATTGTTTATCAGAAATATCGGGGTGAATAAAAGCCAAAAATAAGCTTCTTGGGAGAAAAGAAAGAGTCATAGTAAAGCAGGCCCTGACAGCTTTTCTGAGTGCAACTCCTCAGCGGTGCCTCATCACCATAAGTCATGATTTTATTTTTTTCATTTCTGATACGTGCAGATGATTTAAAAGTGCCATCTTGGAAGTCCAGATAAAATGTATTCCATGCATTTAAATGGTCAAAGGAAGATTAAAATAACTGCCAAAATGGTTACATAGTGCTGTGAAAAAAGCTGTTAAAATAAAAAGGCATCTTTTAATGGAAAGCAAGTTCAAATGAGAAGAATAGGGAAGAGCATAGGCACTGGCAAGGTAGATGTAAAACATTAAGACATGCCAAAACCAAATTTGAGAAGAAAATTGCCACAGAGTCAAAAATTAATAATGAAAACTTTTTCAAGTACATCAAAATCAAGGAGTCAGTTAGAGCACTAGATTGAAGTAAAAAGGGCATTCAGAGAAGATAAACCTTTGCAGAAAAAACTAAATTAATTCTTTGCTTTAGTCTTTACTGAAGAAGATGTTAGGGAGATTCATCACATTGGAACTGTTCTTTGAAGGCGATGAATCAGAGCAACTGAAGCGAATCATTGTTAAACTGGAAGATGTATTAGAGCAAACTGACAGGCTAATTAGCAACAGGACCTGATATTCATCCCAGGGTTCTGAGAGAACTCAAATATGAAATTGCAGATCTGCTCCTGTTAATCTGTAACATATTATTAAAGTCTGCCGCGGTACCTGAAGATTAGAAAATAGTCAAGGTAAAGCCAATTTAAAAAAAAAAAAAAAAGGGCAACTGTATAGCTGGTACATTAAGTATGTAACATTCTCCCTGGGACATACCGAGTATGATGAGGTAGAGGAGATTATGATATTTAAAAATTACTATGAAAGAAAACCATTGTGATACAAACAGGTAACTGCAACTTACAGCCGTTCTCAAGAGTCCTTTTGTCCATGTCTTCATGGAAAATATATAATAAAAATCAAACTCCTGGCTGTATCTGATTTAATTTGCTTGTGAAGTCAGTTTTCTCCGGATTATATAAATATCCTCATTTAAATAACTAGATTATAGTTTTATTCATGCTTTTTTTTGGGGGGGGGGGGACGGGGGACGGACAGACAGACATAATGCTGTGCAGTTTGGTTGATCCAAGACTAAAGCAATGGGGATGGAGGATTGCCCAGTTTTTAAATATATCACACAGCTCGTATCTTAATTCTGTTGAGACTGAAAATGACTGAGATGCAAATGCAAGGTTTATTTTGCATGAGTACAGACCAGGATAATGTTAAAGAAATTATGACCTCCCTTCTACATTTTTCCTAAAAAAGAAAGGTTTATATGTGACAGACAAGCCTAACTACTTAATTTATGGTAGACTATTTTAATGCAGTTAAGACAGAAGACAGGTACATGTCAGATACAGAGGTTTGCTTTTCAAGCTTTGAGATGCATGCAAATATCACTTCCAAACTGCACGGTTAAAACTGTGCAAAAAGAAAGTTACTCCTTTTGGCCACCGACACCATTATGTGCTTGGTGCAGCTTGTTAATTAACTCTCTTTATTAGGGGTGTGCAAGCAAAGAATGTTTAATTTTCCATTTTATTCTTAGTTCATTTGCTTCATGTTGTATTTCTTTTTTTTTTGTTTGTTTTCAGTGTGTGCACTATTTGCAAATGGCATATGTAAAACTAGAAAAGCAACAAAAACCAAAATGTCGTCATTTTCTGTCATTTCATTGAGAAAACGAATAGGAGTATGGGGGAGAAGGAAGGAGGCTGGAGAATGTAGGAAGGGTGGGGAAGACGAGGGCATTACAGGGTTGGAGGAGAGCTCATGGGTTTCAGGTGGCATGGCGAAGATGCATCAGACCGCAGGAGGGAAGGTGAAAGACCAGAAGCACGCTTCAGATGTCTGCCAAGGAGGGAGGAGGACTGGGGTCTGAAGGTGCCCCTGCCAGCCCTAGCATATCCATGCCATTGGTTCGAGGAAGGGAAATCTTGCCAAACCTCGAGTCAGAAGGACACCGGCATCTGACCCTTCACCCTCTACAAGTATCCTGTAGTATTGGGGAAGCAATTGCGGTGTATATTGATTGACAGCCATTTATGCTGAAGCATCAGAATGCCGGTAGATGTCTTTGGACAAGACTGGCTACAGCAATGACACCAACGGCAAGCGCCATATGTCAGCAAAGTGTAGCTGCCAAAGCTACAGTGTTTAAAAGCTGTTGTCGTCAGTGTAATTTGGTATAAAAGTGCATTTTAATATCTAAAGAAATCTGGAATTTTTTTTTTTGTAAGTGCTCAAGTGTGTGTTGGTCTCTCTGGCTTCCTCCTCTGCCTTGCTGTCTCTCTCTCCTCTGCCTTCCATGTTTTCTAGTCCACATTGCCCTCAACATCTCATGTTGTAAGAGCCGCATTTTCTCCAGCAGTAATCCCCAATGCATCCTGTTAGCTGAGCCTTAAAATAGTGTGCAGGCTAAAAGGTTAACGCCTGATCTGAGGCAAGCGTTAGATTTTAGGCCTTAGCGAGTGTGTGTGCGGAACAGCCTTACCATGTTATTTCCTGTCAAGCAACTAAATTCTATTTTGCATGTGATGCCTCTTCATTTACCTGCTGGTATGTGACCTCACTAACATCCTCTGGGAGCAATTTAGCATGCATGTTAGGACCTCAATGCATAGCATGCTGTTCTGAGTGACTGCTAAGAGAACAAGTTCCAAAGGAATTTCCGTGGGAAGAAAGCGTTTCACCCGCATGAGTCGCCCGTCTGAAAAGCACCCACCCTGTACGCGGGTGAAAGGACAGGCATAGTTCCAAATGGGAAAGAACGTTTATACGCACCCTAGTGGAGGTGTTCCTGGGGCGGGGATTGGTTGGGGAAAAGAACAGTGCACAGAGTTGTGAAACTTTGAAACGATGTGCGTGGTTTTGGGTTGGAAAAAGGATCCACAGGAAAAAAAAAAAAGCTGGTGTGGATCTCCTCGGAGCAATTTTCGCAATAGAAGCAAGCGCCTGCTTTACCTTTGCCGGTCGGCACAAAGGCCATGGGTTAAAGTTAGCCGGGCACATCGTAGCAATATGGTACGTTTGAAAATTGCTTCCGTGTAACCTTAGCATGCATGCTACGCCTTAGTGCACGCTACACATGTCCCCGTCATTAACAACGATCATATCTAGCAACTTTTCTTTTTCCGTCTCTGGTTGACTTGTGTTTACAGCAACTTCAGTTCTGACTCCAGTTCCCTCTTAGGTTAAGTATAGTATTCTCCCTGCAAAAAGTCTTCAGAGTACTGCCTGCTGTAGTATTTCCTAATGTCATAATTTCCTCTGAATCCTGTTTCTCTTTTTATTTTGTTTAGAAAGGTTTGGCCATAGGGAGATGCTTGTTTTAGCTGAAGTGTCCCTTTTTGGCTTCTGTGATAAATTTACTGTTGTGCTGGATCTGAGTCTCACGGAGGGTAATTTTCAAAAGCATGTCCATGGGTAAAACGGTGTTTTATCTGCAGAAATTATTTTTTTTTTTAAATTGCCCACCAGAGATGTGGGAAATCTTACAGGCCATGTGTCTTGTATGTTTACATGGAGTGAGCCGAGGCATTTCTTGGGGTGGCATCTGATTTTAAAAAGTTTGCACGTACATTTTCACAGGGAATTTGTGTGGTGTAATTGTGTACGAGTAGGTTTGACGAGATGATTTTCAAAGCGAAGTTATGCATGTACCCCTGCTTTGAAAATTGGTGCAACTTATTCATGTATTTGCCGGCTAACTTATGCACAACGTTGCAAATTTACTCCCTCAATGTCTATATCTTTGTTAAAATCAGTAGAGTTTTCTACCTATAGAGGCGCAATATCGTACCATGAATGAGCAATATCATACAAAGTATTTTTTATAAACATAGAAGTCCATATTCAGAGTCATTGAGCCTGATAACACACCAGTTATCCAGCTAAATATTTGGGCACTTAATCAACTAAATTTAGCTGGATAAAGTAGGGGCATTCCAGGAAAGAATTATCCAGCTGTCTCTGATATTCAGAATGTAGCTGCATTGTTGAATGTACTTCCAAAGTTTATCCCGTTAAGGGCCAGATTCATTAAAGCTTTTCTCCTATTTTATGTCTATGGGAAAAACCCTTAGACAGTAACTTTGAAACAGCCACGTAGGTGCACATGTACGTGCATACGCCTGCTTGCATTAATGGACATGGCCATTTTATAACTTACGCGCCTATATGCATGCATGATATAAAATAGACTGTACGCGCATACATGTACATGCAATTTTATATGGACGCGCAAATGCCGCCTCTACCACGGAAGTGGGGGGATTTTGGTACATACGCGCACCCACGCAATTACCAGTTTCCCCAGTATATTCCCAGTTTGCCTAGTTAAAGGATAGGACTTCCTAACCCCTCTAATTAATAAGCATCCCTTTTACCCTCAACTCTTAAAACATTGCTAATATGCCTAATTTTTTTTTTTTTAGTTACACGCCATCCATAGCAGAAGTAAAGTTGCGCGGATAGGGACCCCGGCGTGCGCTCTTGCACATAAATACTTACATGCTGGGGGTTGCTCCTTCCTTTTTCTTTATTGGAGACCGCCATGGAAGGGGGGTTAGTGTGGCTTGAGAGAGGGGAACAAATACACGTTGCCTAGGGCTGAAGTCCGCATGCGAACTTCAGCCATAATTTTCAGAACAGACTTACACGCGTAAGCTCGCTTTCAAAATTAGTGAGTATGCGCGAACCCTTGTGCGGCATACGCCCGCACATTTGTGCCTGCACGGGAGTATTGTAAACGTGCGTGCGTGCACACGTTTCCGATATTAGAAATTACACGCGTAATTGGTTTCCCCGCCCCAGTGCCGCCCCTTTTCAACTACACCTAAAATTAGGCATGAAATTGCTTCCGTGTGCACTTTTACCTACACGTGCTCCGGGATGATTTTCTAAAGGCCTCGTGTGAATGGGTGTTTTACGCGCAGAGGGTGCTTTTTGAAAATTCGCTCTTTCGTGTTTATTTCGGTTCAGCAAACAAACCAAGCTGAAATAATAACATTAAATGAAATGAAACCCGAATAACTCCTCCCCAGAAATGAAAACGAAACAAAACACATCCCCCCCCCCCCCTTACGCATCCCTAGTGTTTTCCAAAAGGAAGTCCTCTTTTCCCTTACAAGGGAAAGCAAAAGGCTAGCTTTGGGCATGCGTTTTCAGGCGACAATTTTCATCCTCCTTTTTCTAATGCGTTCGCTTAAATCAAGCTATGGCTGCTGCCTTGGTTCCACCGACTGAATTATTTACGCTTGACCAGCTGGAGCCAGGGTTGACTCTAGCGCAATTATGCGACAATTATTCATAGCAAGTCGTCGGTGCAGTTCACGGAAGCTGATTCCATTCCATGGGAACTGAGACTTCATTTGGGCTTTGCGGTAGTTCCCATTGCGGTTTGGCAGCGACGTGAGTCGGCACTGTGTGTTTTTACGCGATCATCATGTCACATCCCGATTTTGATTTTGAAGGCAAAATAACAAAACCAGTCGTAATTTGGACAGTGGAGACAAAACAAGAAACAGACAAATGCAGGAAAAATATTTTATTAATGGCAGGCAGCGACCTGTCTTGTCTTCAGCATTAAGCCTTATCAAATTAGCATTATAATTTCAATTCATCTGAGAGGGAATCTGTGTGTCATCATTGTGCAGTTCACTCATTTTTATACAGAATTTGCTTTTTTTTTTTTTTTTTGTCTTGCGCTTGTTAAACTTGCTTATATAAAGATGTTAAGGGGAGGCATAATTTATTTACAAGGGACCCTTACTTTTCAATATATTTATAAATGATCTGGAAAGAAATACGACAAGTGAGGTAATCAAATTTGCAGATGATACAAAATTGTTCAGAGTAGTTAAATCACAGGCAGATTGTGATAAATTGCAGGAAGACCTTGTGAGGCTGGAAAATTGGGCATCCAAATGGCAGATGAAATTTAATGTGGATAAATGCAAGGTGATGCATATAGGGAAAAATAACCCATACCATAGTTACACGATGTTGGGTTCCATATTAGGTGCTACAACCCAAGAAAGAGATCTAGGTGTTGCGGTTCTGGCCGCGAGCACCGCAGCCAGGCCCTTACCTCCGGGTTCCCGGACCTGCTCCTGCTTCTAGAGGCCTGGTTTGTGGCCTGGTTGGCGGCGCAGCCCCGCTGGGGCTGCACCGCTGCGAGCTCTCCCATGGATGCCCGGCTCCTAGGCGCGCGCGCGCCACTTGGGCGCTTTTCTAGGCCATTTCCCGCCAGTGGTGACTCCGCCCAACTCCTGACATCAGACGCCACGGCCTTGATAAGCCGGCCGCGGCCATCCAGTCTTTGCCTTACAATGGGTTAGCCACCCGGTTTCCTGTTGCGCTGTGCCCCGGAGCGATGAAGCGAAGCGAGTCGCTCCGTTCCTGCTACAGTACCTGCCTGGTTCCTGCTTACTTGCTACAGTACCTGCCTGGTTCCTGCCTGCCTGCTACAGTACCTGCCTGGTTCCTGCTTACTTGCTACAGTACCTGCTGGTTCCTGCCTGCCTGCTACAGTACCTGCCTGGTTCCTGCTTACTTGCTACAGTACCTGCCTGGTTCCTGCCTGCCTGCTACAGTACCTGCCTGGTTCCTGCTTACTTGCTACAGTACCTGCTTGGTTCCTGCCTGCCTGCTACAGTCCCTGCCTGGTTCCTGCTTACTTGCTACAGTACCTGCTTGGGTCCTGCCTGCCTGCTACAGTACCTGCCTGGTTCCTGCTTACTTGCTACAGTACCTGCTTGGTTCCTGCCTGCCTGCTACAGTACCTGCCTGGTTCCTGCCTGCCTGCTACAGTACCTGCTGGTTCCTGCCTGCCTGCTACAGTACCTGCCTGGTTCCTGCTTACTTGCTACAGTACCTGCCTGGTTCCTGCCTGCCTGCTACAGTACCTGCCTGGTTCCTGCTTACTTGCTACAGTACCTGCTTGGTTCCTGCCTGCCTGCTACAGTACCTGCCTGGTTCCTGCTTACTTGCTACAGTACCTGCTTGGTTCCTGCCTGCCTGCTACAGTACCTGCCTGGTTCCTGCTTACTTGCTACAGTACCTGCTTGGTTCCTGCCTGCCTGCTACAGTACCTGCCTGGTTCCTGCTTACTTGCTACAGTACCTGCCTGGTTCCTGCCTGCCTGCTACAGTACCTGCCTGGTTCCTGCTTACTTGCTACAGTACCTGCTTGGTTCCTGCCTGATTTCAGTACCCGAATCCAGCTACAGTCCCTGCCTGGTCCCAGTACCCGGAGCCTGCTACTGTTCCTGCCTGGTTCCAGTACCCGAATCCTGCCACAGTTCCTGCCTGGTTCCAGTACCCGAGTCTCGCTACAGTTCCTGTCTGGTTCCAGAACCCGAACCCAGTTACAGTATTGCTACTGTCTTAGTCTGGTTCCAGTTACCTGTCCTGATCCACAACCCGCCTAAGTCCCAGCGGCCGGGTCTCTACGGGCTCCTCCCGGGGGGGCTTGGCTTCCAAGGGTGAAGCCACCTAAGTCCCAGCGGTTGGGCTTCTACAGGCTCCTCCCGGGGGAGCACCAGCTTCCAGGGTGAAGAGCATCTACGTCCTGCCTGAACATCTGCCTCCCGGCCTGCTGCTATTCACTAGAGACATTGACCACCTTTCCCAGTCTCCAGCAGGTCGGCCCAAGGGTCCACTAAATAGAGACTCCCATAACACTAGGTGTCATAGTGGATAACACATTGAAATCATCGGTTCAGTGTGCTGCGGCGGTCAAAAAAGCAAACAGAATGTTGGGAATTATTAGAAAAGGAATGGTGAATAAAACGGAAAATGCTAGCGTTACCCTTTATTCAGTAAGGGGTCAAAAACGCACGTCCAACCCCCCCCCCCCCCCGAACCTAATAGCGCCCGCAACATGCAAATGCATGTTGATGGCCCTATTAGGTATTCCCGCATGATTCAGAAAGCAAAATGTGCAGCCAAGCTGCACATTTTACTTTCAGAAATTAGCGCCTACCCAAAGGTAGGCCTTAATTTTTTCTGGACATCGGGAAAGTGCACAGAAATGTTTAAAAAAATTTTGAAGTCTGCCCGCGGCTCGTGGGTTGAAAACCGGATGCTCAATTTTGCTGGCGTCCAGTTTCCGAACCCATGGCTGTCAGCGGGTTTGAGAACTGACGCCAGCAAAATTGACCGTCAGCTGTCAAACCCGCTGACAGCCGCCGCTCCTGTCCAAAAAGAGACACTAGGGACGCGCTAGTGTCCCTAGCACCTCTTTTTACCTCTTTTTACTGCCGACCCTAATTTGAATACTGATGTTCGCCCGCTCTCCTGCGGACTTTACTGTATTGCCCGACAGGTTCTAAACTGTTCATTATTGTAATAAGAATTAAATCTGATCGTAAGCAGCCTTGAGATCTTCATGGTACAAGTGGAATATCAAAGTTTATAAATGAAATAATTATCAAGTACTATTTGACTTCTCTTGTTCTCCTACATCCTGCTACTCTCCAACAGCCCAGTTAGTATGTTTTTCAGGGTGTCCCTGATCAGTATGCATGAGAAATTCTGTGTAAGCAAGATAAGAACTAGAAACTTGCAAATATATCTCATACATATGGATTGTGTACAGCCTGAGAACCAGACTGATTACGCTACTCTCAAAAACTGGGTGGAGAACCCGAGTACAAGACAAGTTCAGTTTCTCTGTTGTTCTATGAAAGGGTTATTGGATTCAGATTAGCGTACCATGCGTGGAAGCAACATTACAGAATTGCGTGTTGTGCTAAATGTTTACAGCTGTTATCCTCACTATCTGCCATCATGTTTCTATAAGGATGGTAGAGCTGAGCAGTTGATGTAGATGTGCAGACTAGGTAGGCCATATGGACTTTTTCTGCCTTCATGCTTCCTTCTACAACAATTTTCAGGACAGAATCATTTAGGAATCATAAAGACCACTGTGTCTACACTAGCTCATTAAAGTGTCTCATCTTCCATCAGCATTGCGACATCCGAGGTTTGTTTTTGGTAGGAGGTAAGGTTGTGTCTTCCTGTTGGCTTGGTACTAGGATTTTTTTTCGGAGGAGCACTCTGGGATGGAGTGGGGTGGAGTGTCATTTTGTTTGAATTGGGTGGGAAAGGGGATCAGGAGGAGGTGGTGGTGGTGCTGTTTGCTTACGTTTCTTTTATACTTGTTGAGCTGATATACTAACTTTTGTGCCATGAATAGCACACATGAGCTATACTTTGGTGTGAGTTTCATAACACTTTTGTGTTATACATATTATAAGTTTATTACATCGGCATAATGATGTAAAACTGGCCCAGGTCCTCTTTTTAGAGGCAGTGAATGTAGCAGAATAAGATTAGACATAAAGGCAGGTATTCATACAATAACCAAATATTCTATCCTAGATATAAGCATGGTGCAAGCAGGGTGTATAGCTTAACTCACAGGGGTACTTGTGTTATGTACTTAACCAGGGACTCTCTTACTGTATATTAATTTCAAAACAAGTCAGAATATTTATAACTCTTTCTAAACAGCTTATACAACGGGAAAACCTTTGTCAGTTTAAACAAACCATAACAAATTCATCAATGCATTATACTAATTGAAAATAGATGCATCCTATACTATGTAATGTCACCAGGTTTCATAAAAAGAACAAAGATATTACAGGGACTTTTGACTATCTAAAATCTCACAATTCAAAGGTGTCACTAGGAATTTTCACTAAATAGTCACTCAGCTGTCACATTCAAAAGGTATTATGGGGACATATCACTAATAGAGTCACTCAGCTTATCACTTTACAGTCAAAAGGTATCACAGGATTTATCATTTAACAGAGTCTCTCAGTTTATCACTCACCTTCAAAAGGTGTCTCACAGAGACATCACTAAACAAAGGGTCACTCAGCTTATCACCTGCATATAAAAGGTGTTATTGGGTCTTGATTATATATAATTTCACCCATTCTACAATGAAAATCCAAACGGTTTTACTGAGTCTTTTCACAGTACAGAATGTTACCCAAACCTTTTACAAAAATTCTAAAAGAATTAACTAGGACTTTTGATTATATAAAATTTCAGTCAATCTGTAATCAAAATTCAAAAAGGTTTTACGCAGTACCGGTGCAAGGGTGTCTCTCTCTCTCTAAAACTAACTGCTCCCAGATATTTCAGCCTGCTTCACTCGTTTAAAAAATGGTGCCCTCGTGTCCGATATGCTGACCTGCCCACTTTCGGCTCCCTAAGCAGCTCCCTAGTTTGCCTAATGCTCCCGCTGGCCTTGGTTTTACAGGGTCTTTTCACAGTACAGCGTGTTATCCAATCTGTAACCAAAATTATATACTGAGATTTCTGGCTCTAGGTTTCCCCTAATCTGTAACAAAATTCTAATGGCATTACCGAGACTTTTGAGTCTAGGTCACAAAATGTTAGCAAAATTTGTGGTGCATGCAATATAAAAACAAAATTTCTGCTTACCCCAACTTGAGATCTTCTGGAAAATCCAGGAAAGAGGAGCTCTAAAATGTAATAATATTACAGCGGCACTGTATATAGTAGAGTAAAATAGACATAAAGGCAGATATTTTAATCTAAGTCACAAGTTTGGTGCAAGTCTCTGTGTAACAGAGGAGCTGGGCTTTTGAATAAATGAAAGGTGATCAGCAGAGGGAAAGATAGAGAGGAGGGATGTGTGTGTGTGGATGGAATGTCAAGTCAGCTTTGCTGTTTTCCCTCTTTGCTTCTCTACTGTTCTGGATAGATGAGCAATACAAGTTCTCTGTAATGAGTCGGGGCCTTGAGAAGCTGTCTGGAAAGGGGGAGGAATTAGCCACAGAGACAGAGGGCGCTCTGAAGGAATTCCTAGGGGAGGAAATGTTGAGAAGGGAAAAGTAATACTGCTTTAAGAGAGAGAGAGTGGGGGTGGAGAACAGGGAACATTTGGGAAATGAAGTCCAAAGGGAGCATGCCCTGAAGTCAGGCTGGAAAAGAAACTTATGGTAAGAAGAAGTAAAGGCAACGTGTGAATCCAGATGAGGCCGACTAAGAACTAATCCCTCCCAGGCAGACCTGGAGGGATTAAACTTCTACCTGGGGCCAGGAAAAGGTAAGCCAAGGGCTATCATTTGAAATGGGAGAATATCTGACTAAGAAGGCTGGGGGATGTCTGTTGCTGGAGGTTTTGTAGCAGACTGACAGTAACTAAAGGGCTATGCTGATTGCTGCATGAAGGTGGTGCTGACTCCTATTAAATGCCGACTGGTGCCTCAAGGGTACTAAATTAATGTGGAGGTCTGTGAGGGAACAGACTATGGAATAGAATAACGATGCTGGTTTCCAGTAGGGTGCTCAGTAGGATTATTATTCTTGGCTACTTTCCAGTGTTCTGGACTAGGTTAAGCTTCTATATACCTAAATGATGATAAGAGATAAAGTTATCCTTTAATAGCTTGTAAAATTACTCCCCCCCCCCCCCCCCCCCCCCCCCGTTATGTTCTCCAAGTTCCGCACCCTGTTACAATGTAACCCACTTATCTCATTCCATGTAAACCGATGTGATAACACATGTTGAATGTTGGTATATAAAAGCAAACAAATAAATAAATAGGTCCATAGTTCCATATTTAAACCACAGCCTTCATATATTTTATCCACCCTCTCAACCCTGCTCTTGCCACTGAGCTTAAAATCTGTCCCAAGACAGATGTCTTTAAAAAATACCTGCTAGACAAAGGAATTTACTTAGAAGAGTGATTATTCATAAAGGGGTAGATTTTCAGAGCCCTGCTCGCCTAAATCCGCCCAAAACCGGGCGGATTTAGGCGAGCAGGGCCCTGCGCGCCGGGAAGCCTATTTTACATAGGCCTCCCGGCGCGCGCAGAGCCCCGGGACTCGCGTACGTCCCGGGGTTCTCGGAGGGGGGCGTGTCGGGGGGCGGGGCCGGAGCGCGCGGCGTTGCGGGGGCGTGTCGGCAGCGTTTTGGGGGCGGGTACGGGGCGTGGCTACGGCCCGGGGGCGTGGCCGCGCCCTCCGTACCCACCCCCAGGTCGCGGCCCGGCGCGCAGCAGGCCCGCTGGCGCGCGGGGATTTACGTCTCCCTCCGGGAGGCGTAAATCCCCCGACAAAGGTAAGGGGGGGGTGTAGACAGGGCCGGGTGGGTGGGTTAGGTAGGGGAAGGGAGGGTAAGGTGAGGGGAGGGCAAAGGAAAGTTCCCTCCAAGGCCGCTCCGATTTCGGAGCGGCCTTGGAGGGAACGGGGGGAGGCAGCGCGGCTCGGCGCGCGCAGGCTATACAAAATCGATAGCCTTGCGCGCGCCGATCCAGGATTTTAGTGGATACGCGCGGCTCCGCGCGTATCTACTAAAATCCAGCGTACTTTTGCTTGAGTCTGATGCGCAAGCAAAAGTAGGCTGATCGCGCTTCTTTTAAAATCTACCCCAAATACTATTACTACTTACATTTCTAAAGCACTATTAGATGTATGCAACCCTACACAGGTAGCATATAGAATCTTGACTCTTACTTAGTACTTGTAACTGCAGTGAACAATCTGTAGGTATTAAAGTACTGTGCATAAACAAAAAAGATGGGGCAGATTCAAGATGGCAGCATCTTAGATCTTGCTTTGGCTTTCTTCCTTAGATTAGTGCCTTTTACTATTACCTTTATGGGCCGTAAAAGGAAATCTGAGTCTTGGAGTCCATTGTGTTAACTGTTGTTCCGATGGGCTCTTTCCTTGCCGCAGCACACACCCTGGTTTCCTTGCCGCGGCACACACCCGATTCCCTGGAGTCTCAGGCAAGTTGGTACAGCACTGGAGTTTGAGTTATCTTCACTCTCTGAGGGTCATGTCATACCCCAGCAGCTATGGTTCTTCTGTAGCAGCAGTGCAGCTGGATGACGCTTGCTTCTCAGTGCTCGACAGAATGAAGAACCTTGTGGACTGCTTTGGATGTAGGAAGGAGCAACGGTGTGGTGAGAAACCTGCGCCAGACTCAAGGGAGGCTTTCCAGCGAACTGCAGTGGACAGACCTTTTGAGAATTCAAGGATGAAAAACTTTTCTCCTAGGTAGATTTATCCTTTGGTAGCGAAAGAGTTCTAGTTGGCAAGAGCATCAGCGATTACCTTGGAAGAATTATGGAAAGCTACCTCTTCCTTGGGAAACCACTTTCAGGTCAGATTTTTCAATTTTGGAACAGATCCAAGAGCTAAAGACCCAGTGTGAAGTTTGCAATAATCAAATTCAAAGTAATAAATTTAGGATTGCCAGTCTAGAAACTTGTCTTAAGAAAATGGAAGATCTTGGTGTAGCTAAGGATAATTTATTTTCAAAGAAGAAAATGGAAAATATAGAGAATTTTATTTGAAAGAAGACTCTGAGATTTCTCAATTTTCCTGAGGTTTCCTTAGTATCGACTGGTTGCTCTCTTTCATCAATATTTAAAGGTTTGTTTATCAGTGTCTGGGGACTCATTACGACCTGTCTATAGGATTTGCTATTTACAATCATTTCAGAAAGGTGAAACTTCTAGTGAAGAATCAAATAAGTCTGATTAGTAGTGATTTTTCTTTAAGTGTTCAGAGAGGTAATCAGGTGTCTCTTTTTGCAACTCTGTTAACTTTGGTTTAGAATTTGATGCTGTTAGTGTTAGTTTGTCTTTTAAAAACAGAGACAAACCTTTTATAATAGCAAGATCAGAGTTTGTCCAGATTTATCTAGAGATAGCTGGACGAGGAAACAGGGCTTTACTTTTATTTAGACCCAAGCTCTTGCCAATTGGAGCATTTAGGATGTCCATATAAAAAAGCCATTTAGATGGATATCTTAAAGGATATCCGGCTAAGTAGCACGGTCCTCAGCTAAGATGGGTTATCAGTAGCCCAATCCCATTCTTCCTCCACCAAAGCTAATGCTATGGCCCTGTCAGGCCTTACTCTTCTAACCCCACCCCCCACCTTTTTAAATATTTCTGTGCTGGCATTTAACCCCTGTCCTGGTTTCAATTTTAACATAAATATGGGATGTGGCCCACTCTACCCTTCCTCCCAGCACAACGATAAATTGGGTCACCTGCACCCCCCCACCCCCCCATCCCTCGGACCCTCCCCATCTCCCCCGAAACCTTTTTTATGTGAGCCGGGAGCGAGGGACGGAGACAGCGCTGGAAGCTAAACTTCTAGAATGTTGTACCTTGGCACCTAAAAATTTGTGCTGGCACTCTGGTTTCCCTAAAACTTTTCGACCCCTGCAGATGAAATAGACAACATGAAGCAAATTGTGCATGTACATATTATAATAACTTCATGTTTGTATTTCTTTAGTTAACATGACGTGGTGGATGTTCAGTAACATCAGAATATAGGATGCATTGCATTACACCCATTAAAGACCTGTGGGCTATCAGGAGATAAGCAGTGTCAGCAGAGCTGTATTTTAGCATGAATATGTATAAAAGCACAAGTGCATTTTAAAGGTGGAAGTTTCCCAATCTGAAAGGGTGGCAGTAATAATAGGGAATGTGATAAAATCTGTGTAAATAACCAAACAAAGCTGCTTCATTTGCCCAGGTAAGTATAGTGCGGCCCACACAATTCAGTCAACGCTTTAATAACAAATAATGTGAAACAATAGGTTTCAGCAGGAGGAAGAAAAGGCCTGTGTGTTTGCAATTATACATTAAATAAATAAAACAAAACAAAGCAGTCATCTGCCTATTTTATACAATTGTTGCACTACGTGGGAGCAAATATCTTTCTTCGTCAGTGATCTCATGAATTTCAAATGTACGGAATATTTCTGGTGACACTTGGTAGACTGTGATGAAATAGAGGAAAGAATGAGATTGGGGAATTTGAGAGAGAACCTGGGCACCACTCAAAGTACTGTAATACTACCTAAGTACTTCCAAAAGCAGAAAAGCAACAAACAGCATAACAAAGCATTTAAAACCGTGCTGAGTGTCCTATCAGAATTCTCTGATAATGATTTGCTGCCCTTGCTTTTTTTTCCACAATTCAAGTCCTTCCACACCTATGAATTCCATAGCTACTTTTATGGATGCTGTTGATAACCTGCAAACATCTAATGAGAAGTGGCATCTGCCCAGGTGGCAATCATGCAGGGCTTGATTCATCTTTAGAACTCCACTTTCAAACCTTTCACCGTTTGCGTACGCGTAATGGGGGCTTTCCCCCTCACTAATTCAATCTCCATTATTTTTCCAGATATGGGCGGTGGAAGTGAGTCTGCATTTTTTTGAACCCTCCCCTTGTTTTAACCCCACCTTTTTGTTCAAGACTTGTGTTGGGATATAAATATCCCCATGAGCATGCCCAGTGTTCAGTGGGAGGGAGAGACTCGAGAGAACCAGAGGGAAGGGAAGGAAGAAGGGATAAAAGTTAGAGATCCCCTCAGGATCTCAAGACGGTTATTCAAAAGAAGGAAAGACGACTCAGAGAGAGAGAAAAGTTGGAGTGGAATTTCGTGTATGGTCATAGCCTCACCCCTTAGGGTTTTTGATCGGAAGAGGAGGAGTCTGCGTTGAACTTGAAGATTTGGGGATTTTCACTTGACCAGTCCGGAAGGAAGGGCTGAGTTGCTGGATTTTTCTGCCCAAGTTTCAGAAAGACTGTGATAGATGTGCCCTATAATTTAGGATTTTTGCACTTCAGTTTATGCTGGAGCTGCCCAATACCCTACCCGCCAATGGGAAGGGAGTGTTAAACCTGGATGGTGGTGCAACAGGGAATAGACCACACGAGGAACAAGGATATAGAAACCACTGTTATGACTCTTATGGTTTTATTGCCGTCTGAGGTTTCCATATTGGTTGGGACTCTATTTTATTTTTGCAAGTAAATGCTTATTTTGAATATTAAATTGAACTCTGATTTTTTTATTTTTGCTGCTGGCTACCAATGATGAATGGAGGGCTACTGGATGCCAGCGCCTGTGTTTAATGTTTTGTTTTTTTTTACTGTGGTTTTATGGTCACCTCTGCACCTAATTGCTACCCCAGAGTACAAAGGCTTGGATTGGTATTTTCCTCAAATACAACTAGGGCCTTGGAAGTTTATCTTCCCCTCTCCAGATGCAGCTAACAACCTAAACAGGGACCCCGCTACATATGTAAGTGGATGCGCAGAGATTAATGCTGGTATTTTATAATATGTGTGGTGGGAGATGCACTTAATGAAAGTATGCGCGTATGTTTCCAATACAAGAAAACACATATTTTCTTTACCCATTTTATAAACATATGACCTTATATTTTATTTGCAAAACAATTGTGATACTACATGAAAAAACACCCAGAATTAAATGCAAATGCATGTATTTTATAAATTATGCACGTATACCATATTGAAAAGACTTACATGAATACTTGGGATCACCAGTTTGCTGATACCTTCACCAGTTCACCTAAGCTCTCTAGCACTTCACCCTGAATCCTCACCAGTTCACCCAGACTTGCCGCCAAAAAACTTATACAGAGGTATTATCATTTCCTTTTTCCTGTTGACAATTTATTTTTTTATGCACTCAGGCATCTTTTGGCTTTTGCTATTGCCCTGTCTTCTTGTTTGGTCACCCTAAGATCAACAGCTATGATTACCCCCACATCCCACTCTTGTTTTGTGCACATAACTTCATCCCCTATACTGTACCTTTCTCTTGGGTTTTTGAGATCCAAATGTACAACCCTACAGTTTGTAGCATTACATTTTAGCTACCAAAATCTAGACCATTTCTCAAGCTTCACAACATCCCTCCTCAGGTTTTCCACAGCACCTAGGGCGTCAGCCCTGTTGTAGATTTTGTTATTATCCGCAAAAAGGCAAACCTTTCCCAGTAGCCTTTCACAATATCTCTGACGAAAATGTTGACGAGAACTGGACCATCTCTACAGCACATTACTTGTCATCTTTCCTTGGAGTAAACTTCAATCAGTCACTTTAAGGCCCATCCCCAGGGCGCTCAGTTTGTTTAGAAGTCACCTATTTGGAACCGTGTCAAAGATCTTGCTGAAATCCAAGTATACTATATCTAGCACTCTCCCTGATCTAACTCTCTGGTCACCTGGTCAGTCAGCCTCAGGGTCTCCTACCTCTAACTACTACAAACACGCTCTGTTACTAAATCACAAACTAATGACACGGAAACTTGAGCCGACACATTCATGGTTCACATCTGTTCATCTCAGTTTATCAGGTTACATTGATCCTCTTTTGCTCTTTTGTATGTGTGTGCCACCCAGCAGGTCTTCCTCTCCCTTCCATTGACTGCGTCCCCTCTTCTGTGTATGTATATGCATTCATTCAGACAGCAAGAGTATGGGCTACTGGAGTTGGCGGTTTCATATCTCTCCTGGAGTGGCGGCAGCAGCAGTGAATAGTGGGAGGAGGAGTATAACAATGGCAGTGGTGCACGAGCTTTCACCCAGTTTACAATATCCCGTATCCATCCCTCTTACAGCACTAGTGGTAGGATTCCAAGACTACTATCTCAGAAAGTGCAAAAGCTAATCCAGGCCTGAGCCCCTCTGACTCCGTTTTCACTGTTTGCTTTCACACTGGCTTTTCACTAGGCTACCTTTTTAAAAATATTTTTTAATTTAGTTTTTGATCTGGTAATTTCTCCCTGCTCTTTTGAGCTTCTAGGTCAATTAGAAATTGCCCTAACTAGGTTCCAGGAGCCTTTATTCTCAGTTAATGGGATAGGGAGGAGCTTTGCTCTATTTAATTTTCCTTCTCAGCCATTGCAGCTATGATTCTGTAGTTATACAGACCACAGCTCCCTCTGAAATCCCAGCGTGTATGCACCCTTGAGCCAATCAATGGATCTTATTATTGCATGTTGGCTCGGACACTCTCCCACCCTTGGTTTGGAGGAAGGAAGCGGTTATGAATGGTGCCTCCATAAGTGTCCCTTGGCCAGCCCAGGGAGTAGACGCTGGATCTGAGAATCCTTCATATAGGTCCATTAAGCTTGCCCAGGCTTTCATAAAAACTTTCTTGCTTTAATTAAATGTTATACAATGGATACGTGAAACGTTAAGCTAATACCTGATGGCCAGAAGCAACAGACTTCTGTTTGTCTGAATCCTATTCAGTGAGCTAAAAGTGCTTTATTTTCTTCTTGCTAAGCTAGCAATTGAAATAATTTTGAACACCGCAGAGCTATGATGTGTAAATTCAATGATGACTTCTATGTGATTACGCCTAGTTTGAAATGAGAAAGGAATCTGTTCCATAATTTTCAATGCATGACTACTTCTACAAGGAATGAAAGATAATGTATTGAAATATTTTGCTGCACACTGAAGAAAGTTATGATTACGTTGCAAATACTTATCAATGCAGAAAGCAAAAATGAAGCACTGATATCAAATCTACAAATGCAGAAAAATCAGATAGGGGAATGGACTGCCATATGCTTTATTGTTTTTTGCTTCTTATTCTTTCAAGTCTAATGCAGAATAATATCACGGTGGTGATATCACTAACTCCTCGATTCATCAAAATGCTATAATATTGCATGTATAACCCCCATGGTAAGAGAAAGGGGCGTATTTAGGGTAATTTATAGAATTATCGCATCCGTGCCCGGAGAGGCTGTGAGAGAGAGACAGTCAACTATTTATATTTCTATAGGAGGGCCAGTAAAATAGTGTGAGGTGTTGGTGGTGGTGCAGAGTGAGATGTATGAACTGCACAGTACACCTCGGTGAAGATTTGAAGTCATTTGGAGTGAGGAAAGGCTGAGATAATATAGTAGAAATCTCATCTTTGTGAGATTTTCCTCACTCCAAATGACTTCAAATCTTCACCAAAGTGTATTGTGCAGTTTGTACGTCTCACTCTGCATGTAAAACTGGCCCCTCAACCACCACCAGCACTTCACCTCGAACTATTAGCTGGCCCTCCTATAGTTATATAAATAGTTGAATACTGTGAAGGCCTCCTCAGAGATGCTCTCTCCCTCTCCACTCCACTCCTCTCCCCTCTCCCTCTCCCCCTCCCCTTCCAAGCTCAGAAATGACCGAAATGCAATTTGCAAAATGTATCACGAATTGCATTATGGCCATTTCGGGCATATCACACAGCTTAATGCCAAGAAAAAAGGTGTAGTTATATCTGGCATTAAAACCGTGCAATAGCATGCGTTATGATATCGCACGGTGCGATATTGCCCCTCATTTTAATTAAACCTGCCCAAACCCCTCCCTAATCCCGCCCCTTCCAAAAATTTGCATTCGTGCCACGCGTGACAAATGATGCATTCACTTCTCTACATTTTCACATCAAATTCCGTTTTAAACTCAAATTCATTTTTACATCAAAATCCATTTTAAACTCAAATTCCAAAGCACTTTCAGGCTTTTGTGTTTTCTTGTTAGTTTAGAAAGGCAGGGATTCACAGCCCAGAATCTGGTCCCTAGAACATAGGATGTGGCACACTCTGTAGGCTGTATATAAGGGACATACATTTATGTTTTTATTGTTTTGAATTATTTAATTGTGGTGTTTCAAGTTTTTGTATCTATATATTTATTCATTTTTAGTTGCCCCTGAGGCAGCTCTATGAGCGAAACTCGGCCAGAGTCGGGCATTGAAATAAAGGGCTTCTTTAGGCTGTATATAAGGGACATGCAAAACAGTGAAGGTGTGCATGGAAAAAAAATTGCTTTTCTGTCATTATGTCACTCCTTTCTGATTTTAGGAGAATGATATTGTTTTGTTTTCCTATTTATATACTTGTTTCATTTTAGCACATATGTAGAGTAATTTTCAAAGCAAAATGTAAATGTAGCATACTGTTATAGCAATTTTCAAAAGCTTGTTTACTGATGTTAAGTGCACTTAATGAGGATAAAATCTATTGGCAATTCAATACATATATTGAAGCAATTTTCAGAAACTTTTGCAAATTGTTAAAATATCTGTTTACATTGGTGTAAAAAGCCTTACCCATGCTTACATATATCTCCATCCTTTTACAGTTTTTCTGCTCTTCATGGCATTTCCATCTGGTTTCAGTACTTTAATGCATCTAAGCCACTCAGCGGCAGTACAAAATAATTTGACTAAATAGTAAAAAATGCCTCGGTGCACATGGTACTTCCTTCCACGTCGTGTTACTGGTTGCTTATGAAAACAATCTGGCTAGGAATACCCATTGATAGCAAAACTTCCTTTACTGGTTCAGAAATGTATGTTTGTGCAAAAAAAAAAAAAAAAAAAAAGCATTTAGAGAAATGCCTGCAATAAGAGGGCTTGACCCCTTTCATCATGATGATGATGGGCTGCGGAAGAACAGCTCTCTAAGAGATAGAAAGTCTTCGGAGTATGAAACAAGTCAAATTCAGAACTCCCCCCTGACTGAAGCTGATTTGTCCTCCCCCTAGCTGGTAATTTCTAAATGAGTTACACTTCACTAACTTTCTGGGTCACCCTTGCTATCTTCACATGTAGGAATAATTATAGCTCTTATGCCAATTTTTGGGCCAGCTGCTTCTATTGATTGAACTGTTTGGGCCACTCATAATTTCAGTTACTTGAAATAATTATACCATAAACTCTGGTTTTTAGAACTTGACAAAAGATCATGAGAAACTCCCTCATTTGTGTCAGTATTTCATAAAGCCAGAACTGAGCATTGATTTGTTCTACAAGCCTAAGTATCCAACGCTGCATCATGCGGGGTTGCCAGCTGGCTCCATTAGTGTGGATCGGCGTGTGCAAGGTGCACAATTGTGCACCCCTTTGCGCGTGCCGACTCCCTATTTTATAACATGCGTGCACAGGCGCGTGCATGTTATTAAATCGCGTGTCCATGTGCATGCACCGGGTAGCGCTCACATGGTTGCGCTCATGCATCTATTGAAATCTACCCCAGAGTGCATTTGTCACTTTGTTTTGTGATACTTTGTTAATAAAATTTGTCTGCACACATTGGGGCGGATTTTCAGAGCCCTGCTCGCGTAAATCCGCCCAAAACCGGGCGGATTTACGCGAGCAGGGCCCTGCGCGCCGGGAAGCCTATTTTACATAGGCCTCCCGGCGCGCGCAGAGCCCCAGGACTCGCGTAAGTCCCGGGGTTCTCCGAGGGGGGCGTGTTGGGGGGCGGGCCCGGCCGTTGCGGCGTTTCGTGGGCGTGTCGGCAGCGTTTTGGGGGCAGGTACGGGGGCGTGGCTACGGCCCGGGGCGGTCCGGGGGCGTGGCCGCGCCCTCCATACCCGCCCCCAAGTCGCGGCCCGGCGCGCAGGAGGCCCGCTGGCGCGCGGGGATTTACGCCTCCCTCTGGGAGGCGTAAATCCCCCGACAAAGGTAAGGGGGGGGTTTAGACAGGGCCGGGCGGGTGGGTTAGGTAGGGGAAGGGAGGGGAAGGTGAGGGGAGGGCAAAGGAAAGTTCCCTCCGAGGCTGCTCCGATTTCGGAGCGGCCTTGGAGGGAACGGGGGTAGGCTGCGCGGCTCGGCGCGCGCCAGCTATACAAAATCCATAGCCTTGCGCGCGCCGATCCAGGATTTTAGCAGATACGCGCGGCTCCGCGCGTATCTACTAAAATCCAGCGTACTTTTGTTTGCGCCTGGAGCGCAAACAAAAGTAGGCTATTCGCGCGCCTTTTAAAATCCGCCCCATTGTATTCAGTAGAGCTTTGAAGAGTGGATACATTGTCCTTTAGAAAACATTATAAAACTTCTGTTGTATACATTGTTTCACTTCAGAATTGATGGGACACATTGTGCCTCAGAAAATCTTATAAAAACCTAGTTGTATACATTGTAAAATTTTAGAACTAATTGTGGTTAATAATGCTAAGCATGTAATAACTATATGAATATTAATGAGATGCTCCCTCTTGTAGGAAAATATTTGATTGACAAGACTTTAGATTTGGCTATTTTATGCTGTAGTTCAAATGTGGAATGAATGGTGAAAGAGTAAGTATGGAAGGTTGTGTGTTTGACATTTTAATATGAATGTGTGGAGATTATTTAGGAGACTCAAGAGTTTATAAATATAGTGTTGGGACTGTAGGAAGGTTAGTCGGTGATATGTAAAAAAAACAAATTGTGTGATAAATCAAAAACACAAATGTGTGAAGATTTATGTGAAATGATATAATAAAATACTTTGCATAAGTTAGATATATTACATTCCCATTATTTTTTGGTTTGGATTAGTGATTTTTTGGGAATTCAATGCTAGCACCTTTGCTTTGTGTATTATTGTTAAAATTCTCCCAGCACTGACCTATGACCTCTACCCAACTGATCGGTAATCTCTTTATGGTTAAGCAATAGAAGTTCAAGAGAGAGTGTGTGCCTTTAAGCCATGATGATGTCTTTCCTTTTTTGCTTCTATTGCATAATTTGATTTTTAGTATATTAAATTAATTAGGTTCTAGATCTCATCAAGAGCATAGCAAACTCTTTGCATTAGCAGACACATTTTATGCACCGCAAAACCCTGCCAAAAACACACTCAGAAACGTTAATAGCCAACCTGTTATACCACAACAGTACTAACACCCAGGACTCACACAGCAACAAGTTCACTGCAGGCTTGTGGCTCCTGTTAGCTATAGCCCTTTGCAGAACAGGCTCCTCTCCCTACATACCCAGCTGACCCATTTTCTATTCATTGCTTAATCTCACACTTGATTTCACTGTTTGCCAGAAGTCTAATATGGCTTGCCAGCTGTACACATCTCCTTCACAGCTGGTTAGTTTTCTAACTTAATCTCTTTTTTTACATTTTTATTAACAGGATCAACACCTTCCCCACTTCAGAGGAGGATGCTAGGCCTGGTTACATTTCCAGTGCATGGTGTTTATGCATAGTCTGAATCGGCAAGCTCTCCCTTCAACCCCCTGTCCCACCCAGTCAGCTCTCTGCAAATGCCATACCTGGGAACCTTTTAGTAGTGGTCACCCTGAGATTTGGTGTAGATTGGGGGAGGGGTGCATGCATTTACTTTCTCTCTTCCTCTCCCACCCACACACATGCACTTTTTCACACCCATATTCTCTCTTTATCTCCCCCTCCCCCCCAGGAATGACCCCAGTACTCTTCCCCTTCCTCAATCCCAGGAATAACACCGGCACTGTCCCCTTCCCTAGCCATAGGTACACAGGACTTGTTCAAGGAACCTCACTGAGCAGTGAACAGCCCCTCTGCTCCTGCTCCAGCCCCTCCCCTACCAGCAAGTCTGCAGGGTGCAAGAGGGGCGATGTAAGGCATAATATGGGCATCCAGGACCACACTCGCTCCCTTCCACACCCTTTCACATGCCAAATAACCATCATCACAACTGTTTTGGGTAAAATAAGGCCGCAGCTTTATTAACAACGAGGCCCGAGCCCGGACACATTAAGACTTACAACGTTCCCCTGTTTCAGCTTCCACCCCTGACCATCCGCCACTCCTCCGGCAGGATAGCCGCCGCCAGCCACCCGGCTCGATGTCCCCGCCTCTCACGCCGGGTGTATACTCCCGCCACCTGCCTGCAAGGAGCAAACCCCGGGTGGACTCCCGCCGCCAACCTGCAAGGAGTCAGGGCCCCGGGTCTCCCGCCACTTTCCGGCAAGGAGCCCCCATCGCCGACAACAGCCCCAGTTGTCACCGCCGTCCACTTCCAGCTGAAACCCCCCATTAACTAACAAACATCAACTATTCTGGCTCGGGCCAACCGCCCCCCCTGCTGCGACAACACCCCCAAACCAACAAGAACCAGGCCGAAGGGTGGGTGGGAGGGAAACCACGAGACCGCCGCTCGCCGTCCGCACGCGCCCGCCTGCACACGCACGTGTGCCTGCTCTCCTGCTCCCTGTGCGCGCGCTGCCTCGCCGGCACAGCCCGAGGGGAGGGGGGAGCCGGGCGTTGCCCGGCAACGCCTTTCGGCAGCCAATCCCTGCCCACAGCCCGGCGTCCCTGCTCCCCCCCCCCCCCCCCCGCTGCCCTCTTGCCGACCTCCCTAGGGCCCGCCCTATCCCGCGGTGGGCCTGGGCCCACATTATCCTGCCCGCCCCGAGACAGGCTCGGAGCGGGCTTCCAGAACAGAT
The DNA here is from genome assembly GCF_901001135.1 of Rhinatrema bivittatum. NCBI lineage: Eukaryota > Metazoa > Chordata > Amphibia > Gymnophiona > Rhinatrematidae > Rhinatrema > Rhinatrema bivittatum. Next base: position 23,326,597 of record NC_042628.1, on the reverse strand, counting down.
AGAGAAGAGAAAAGAACCACTCTGCATCCTAATCCACCCCCTCCCCTCCTTTCTTGCAGGGAACAGGAAGGAAGGGGGAGAATTTGGTATGGACAGAGCAGAAAAGATCAAAGAAGAGCTACTCTGCTCCCTAATCCAGCCCCTCCTTTCCAGTTGTTTTCCCCCCTCTGGACTGAAGAAGCAGCAGTGTCACAGTGCCCTTTGGCCCAGGCCTTATTGGCCACAGGGCAGCTACAATTCTGCAAGTTTGTCTGCACAAATAGAGCAATCCATTTCTGTTTTTTTGCATTGCAATTTCCTGTAGCAGGGTTTGTTTTTTCTCCTATTATTTGTAAGCAGGGATGGATGAACTCTGAACCTCTTTTGATGTGTGGGTTGGGGGAGGGGGGAGGGGGGGGGGGAAGAGAAGGAAAATGGTTGAGAATCAGGCCTGAACCTAGGACAGGCAATGAATTGATTTTAGATAAATCTGAGCAAGTTGCGTATCAACTCTAATCACTAATAGTTGCCCGGGCTGTCATCAGATTTGTACATGTATGAATCAAATTATTCTGCAGTATATTTTTTTTAAATATTTCAGTTGCTTCAACTCTGTGAAAATGTATAGAATTTACATTCGAAGCAATCTCTTTTGGGGAGTATGATTACGGTGAATTTGCAAGTATTCACAGTTTTGAACAAATCCCAAGGGAGGCTTTACCTGGAATTTGATCTTTGTGTATCTCTTTGCACCCTTCCATAAGGTTTCTCTTATGGAGCCTTTTGTTTGTAGCTTGTTTTCATTTTTAATTGTTCTTATTTACTTGATCCGTGCTTAAATTGTTTTACTTGAGGGATGCATAATTTTACTTCCAGCAGAGTTAGGAGCAATGGTTGAACTGAGCTTTCTTTGTTTGTGTTTTGCCTGGGTAATGAGGCGCATTTCAATAATGAAAGTGGCAAGTTGCCATATTTTAGCATTGCTGTGGTGGGACATCTTGGATCCCTAAATTTGAAGAATGCATTTTCTTTACTTTTCGATCCTCCTGCATTCCCCATTGTCTTTTTTTTTTTTTTTTTTGGTAAGTTAAAGTGAAACACCCCCCCCCCCCCCCCTAAATCCCAGAAGTGCAACAAGTGCACCCTGGTTTATTTGATTCATTCTGTTTTTAGATTTGACACCTAATGGCCTTCTTTCAAAGTTAAAGGATTTGGGGTCTCCTAGTTTATAGGCTGTTTTGGCAAGTGTATTGCACTGCCATATAATTATCTTATCATTTATTTATTAGCGAAATCCATGTGCAACAGTTACATTCATAGCCATCCTTCTCTAGCAGAGGTATCAAGCAGATTTTGTTAAGGCAAATAGTTCTATCAACTTATCGCTATTTTTCTGGGACCATAGTCAGTCTAACAAACCTCAGGGAAATTAATGCTTCCAAATAGGCTTGCTTTGCACACACCAAGCATGAACCCCACTCATGAGCCTGGGTATGCTGAATATGATCTCAGTCTCTCAAATTTACTGATCGTACTCACCTCGGTACTTGCGTTATGCCCAAAGTGTGCCTGGAAGTTCTTTTTAATCAGGCTGGCGGCGCCGAATACCATTGGGACCGTTTCCTTATCTTTCTCTGGCATTTTCTTGTTCTCTGATTGCATCTCTTGATTCTCTCTTTCCATAAGTGGTACAGAATAGTCACTTGGAGCTGACACTTCTATTGTTTTCGCTTTTACCACAATATCTTCGCTTTCTTACATCATGCTCTTGATCAGTTGGACTAGGAATATGTCCTAAGTGATCACAACTTCTTCATTCTCTACAGCAGAGCTTTCCAAACTTTTCATGTTGGTGACACACTTTTTAGACAAACATAATTTCGTGACACAGTAATTCAGTCTACCAGCAAACCAGAAGTTAAAGGTTAAACGAACAAAATGTATTTCAACAATTTATGTATGTTTCCTTAAATATATACATAAATAAAATGTTTCACAACACATCTCATAATAAATATTTGCAGGCTTCCACTTCCTCCATGCTGATCTCGTACATTGTGAGATCGGCATAGAGAAAGTGCTACTCTTGCACATTCCCAAAGATTACATGTGCCAATCACTAAAAAGTAATTTTTTTTTTTACCTTTGCTGTCTGATCTTAGTTTTCTAATCGGTTGGTCACAGGCTTTTTTTCCACCTTTCCTTTCTTGTTTTTTTGCCAATTCCTTTTACAGGGTCTTTTTTTCTATTTCTTTTCTCTCCATCTGTCTTCCCTCAAACACACAATCAGGTTCTCATTCTCACACGCTATCTCACACATTCTCACACATACAGGCTCTCACTCACATGCAATCTCACACATCCACAGCTCTCACTCTCACATGCCTCTCTCTCATACATACATACATACTGTCTCTCTCGTGCACATGTTGTCTCACTCTCACACACACAGGCTCTCTCACTCCTACATGCTCTCTTGCTCAAGCACAGGCTCTCACTGGCACATGCTGTCCCTCTGCATGGGTTGCCGAAGGATGGGCTCTTCAGAGGCCCTGATCTTCCCTGGCCGTGACATGGGATCTGCAGCGGCCCTGCTATCGGGTTTCCTCCTCTTCTCGGGCTGCCGCGACGTGGGATCCGCAACGGCCCATTAATGCTGCTCTTCTTCTGTACGCAGCAGATGCTCCTCCTCCTTCCTGCCCATGCGGCTCCGGCAACGTTTTTCTTCCAGGGCTGCACAGGCAGGAAGAAGGAGGAGTGAACGTGACCCTTTTCTTCGGGCCGTGGTGATGTAAGCTCCACCACTGCCTGCCGATCTTCCTGCTATAGTTCCCTGCTTCCGCCGGCCCTGTGGACCGGGCGACACACCTCCACACTACAGGCGACACACTAATGTGTCCCGACACACACTTTGGAAAGCTCTGCTCTACAGGTTTCTCAGGGGCGTGATCCCAGTGCTTTTCTGATACAATAATGTTATAGTGTTCACACAGTTTCTAATGGACGAGTTGTGCTACCTTATTATAAATTTCTGTATACAGACCTTCTAACATCAGCAGTGAAGAGATGGTGAATCATTTTCAGTTCTGTTTTACAGAATATGCGTTTATCTGTTTTGTTGTTTTATCTGTGCTGCCTGTGTGCAATCTTGTCCATAGTCCACTGACCTGTGCTTTAAATTCACCTCTCCTTAACCATTCCTCTACCAAGTCTTGATTTACTTGTGGTTAAAGGAGGATCTCCATATTTCCTGCTATATTTGCGTTTTAGCCCATTTATTATTTATTTAATTTAAAAATGCATTTATATTATACCCAGTTGTATTTCCTTGTTTACTGGTCTGACTGTTTAAAGAGATCCTTTTTTGTTTTGCTAATTTGGTTACGTCTTTTCTCCAGCATGCAGATAAGTTTATTTATTTATTTAGTAATGCTTACATTCCACAATCTCCATATTCTTTGCGTATTACAATACAACATCCACAGTTTAAACAATAACATTAACAATGCAGACTTTACATACAATACATACAATAAAACCCTAAAGTGAAACAGATTAACTTAAAAAGTGAAGGAATGCCCGCCTAAAAAGTAATGTCTTGATCTCCTTCCGGAATGTCAACAGATCAGGTTCCATCCATAAATTCTCAGGCAGGGAATTTTACAAAAAAGGGGTAGTGGCGGAAAATGCCCAATTTCTTTAACTTGCAGTTCCTTTGGAAATGAAACAGTTAACTGATTTTTATCTGCAGGATGCAAGGCTCACAAAGGCACGTGCTTTTTTTTTTTTTAACAATTTCTGCAGACAATGTTAACTATCATAAAATAATGTTTGTGAAGTGTGATTCACCCCTTAAATAAGACCTGTTCATAAATCAGAAGCCAATGCGATATTCAATTAATTTTAATATGATACCGGCCCCCACCTATGGGTACATGTTACTAACCTGGCAGCTGCATTTTGCACAATCTGCAACAAAAGGAGAGCGCTTTCTAATACCCAAAATATAGGGGCTCGTTCATCAAAACGCGATGTGGGCTTATCGCGCGCATTGGAGTGTTGTCACACGTGATAACCACCGCATTGAGATGGTAAAATTTAAATTAGGGGAAGGGGAGAAGTTTGGGCGGGGTTATGGCAAATGAGGTGGCAGTACCGCTGCGGGCAATAATGTTTTGGACATTATCGCCGGCATTATTGCCAGCAGGTTCTTTTTGGGTATTTGCCAGGTTCTTATGGCCTGGATTGGCCACTGTTGGAGACAGGACGCTGGGCTTGATGGGACCTTTGGTCTGACCCAGTATGGCATGTTCTTAACACTGTCTTTTCCCATGGTGCTATGGAGGCGATAGTGTGCGAAACCCCTATCCCCCCAGCCCCGTTTTGTTTTGCACATCATCATTCCGCTGAAATCATCGCGGAATGATGAATCCCGCTGATAGTGAATGAGTAATCAAGTATCAGTGTTATCGAAGCCTGCACCACCAATTTTAAAAACTTGAGAGGAATTTTAGATGCCTTAAGTGTGACATAGTTTAGAAAAATACAGTTCCAGCAACTATCATAGCAAAAGGTTTCATATTCAAACGAAAATCTAAAATAATGCCCGCATTATGGGCCTCAGTCAACACAAATAGGTTTATGGTCTAATACCAATGTCAATCTATAAAACAGGGCAACTCTCCCTCCCAACCTGACCAATATTGTCTTTTGCAGATTCAAGACTAATTGATATCAGACAGTATATCTAATCACTTATCTTTGTAAAACAATCTGTTAACTTTTAATGGGGAAGGGACTGTTTTTTGAGTCGTACAAATGTGAAATTGGATGTCACCTACATCCAAGGAGAGAGAAGTACACACAACAGGCTTAAATAGATGTTGAATAAGGCTGAAGATAATTCTGAACCCCAGCAACCAGTTCTTTCCAGCTGGATGCCACCCCATGTCATCTAATCTAGTGAGTCTGATTCTTTACATCACTTAGAGTAATGATCTCCAGTTTTTGGATGCCTGGCACTTTACTACAAATTTAAATATTGAATCGATCCATTCAATCAAATCAATCCGTTCCACAATGCAGGAGGTTTAAATGCTAGAGCTCTGAGAATCCGGCCAGTCCCAGACTGGGAATGAGAGCTCTTAATTGGGAGCTATGATGCTCAGATTTATTGGTTTTAACAGACGATGTAATTTCCTAGGGCCCTGACCTCAGCGGTCAGAGTAACAGATAAGTATGAGAAAAATAAGTACGAAAGCTTGCTGGGCAGACTGGATGGGCTATTTGCTCTTCTTCTGCCGTCATTTCTATGTTTCTATCTCTATGTTGTGGTGTTCTGCTGGCTTTTACAGCTTGCTCCCAGCTGCCTAGGAGGTAATTGTCAGAAGTTGTCAGATGCCTTATTTTAGCCGCACATCTGGTAACTGCAGGACTTAATTACAATCTCTTTAATGAACTATTTCCTTTCTGAGCACTGGAAGGAATCAGGACACTTGTTCTACACAAAATGTCCTTGTATGGTTTGCTATCATTGGGGAGCCTATTACGTTCTGTCATGTGTGGTGTTTTACAAACAACAAAACCTTGTATCAACTGAGCAATATACGCTAAATTTTGAAAGACATTTATATGCATAAAACTGTGTCATGCATGTAAATGGCATTTATACATCTACTTTTACAGAAACTGGGGAGAGGCATTCTGGGGTCAGAGGGGTGGAATTGTAACTTAGGTGCATAATTTTTGATTTTACAAAGTATCAGGTGAATTTTCAAAGGAGTTACACGTGTAAATAACATATTTTAGCAATTTTCAAAAAGCCTTTTATGCATGTAAACTGCACTTATGCTTGGAAATCCTATGGACAATTCAATGGCATATATTGAAGCAATTTTTAAAAGCCCACTTACCTAGGTAAAGTGCATTTATATGTGTAAAACATAATTTTATGCTTGTAAATGCTTTTGAAAATCAGGCCATGTCTGTAAATTAACCTGCACAAGTTACTCCCCTCCACCTGATCAGCAGATGTAATTTTGAGCAAGTTAATCTGTATGTGTACCAGGCCAGTTACCTGTGAATTTTGAAAGCCAACTTATGCATATAAGTTGGCTTTGAAAGTTAAAGGATATAGCCTGCATGTCAAAGTTTCACACCGATTTTATTCGACCATGTGGTTATAAAATTACCCTCCTTGAGGGAATTCTGTAACACCATTCCTAAATTATGCAGCAAATATGTGTATAAACTCCAGCAATTTTCGGAGCAGGCTTGCGCATGCATTTTGAAACTGGACCCACTTACACCTGCCGTTTGGCATACGTACATTTTTTGGGAAAATTGACATGGATATGTTAGAACTTTCAGAAGTGTGCGTGTAAGTCCAAATCTCTCCCCACTTTCATGTCACGGAACATCTCGGTCCAGGAATACATATGCACGTACATAACACTTGCGTACAGATTTACCCGCATATCGGGCCGGCAGTTTTATAGAAGGCCAAGTCTGAATGTAAAGCGCGGTTTTACCTGCAGAGGTCCCTCTGAAAATTTCCCTTTCTACGTCAATATCTTTGAAAAGCTTTATGCAGCTTACCCTGCAATTGTCCTGTCCTGTTAGGAAAGAGTCACAAATTACCTCAAACCCACTGGATTTTATTGATCCCCATTAAAACAAGAGGTGAACACTGATAGCATTGGAGGCTTCATTTGCAAATGATATCACATCCACTGCAGGAAATAAACCGATTCCATTCCCTGGGCCTTATGTACAAATCCTAGCGCCCCCCACCCCCATAGACACAATATGGGAAATCCCCTTAATTCATGACTCTGTTCAAAACGTGGCCATTTCTAGGCTACATGCAGGGTTTTGCAGGAGAAGCAATCAAGAATATTAAAAATAATGATGACCCACTAAGATTATTTTTCTTTTTAATTTTGAAACAAAAACAATAGAATACTTGAATAGAAGTAAAACATTTAGAGGATGATATTTGAAGTTACTTTGAAGTGGTGGTGGTCACTGAATATCTGGCTATGTTCAGTAGTTACCATCTAGCCAGCGAATAAGTAATTATCCAGCTAAGAAGATAGCCAGATGTCTTGGGGGCAAGCATTGGGTGGATTGGAGCCATGCTGCTTAGCCGGTTAATTTAGCGGATAAGTTAGATCTGCCATAGAACAGGTATAACTTAGGTGGTCTACTAATCGTTCCAACAATACGGAGTGCACATCTGACCCCCCCCCCCCCCAAAGTAAGAGATCGTGTGTATTCCGTAGTGGGTCCAAAACTTTGGAGCTCACTTCCTGAGATGTTACATTTGATACCAAATAGAAAGAGATTTAAATGTGAGCTAAAAACATGACTGTTCAAAAATGCATATAATCTTACTTACACTCTGTTAATTTTAAGAGAACTACTGTATCAAGAAGGACGAGGGATTTTAGTTTGAAGCTTGAGGAATAAACTGTAATGAGAGAGCGAGGGAATTTTAGTATTAAGATGATGAGAGCTCTTTGGACAGGAAGCACGCAGGACAGATGCAATGAAACATGGCTTACAATGTACTGATTACTATTATGTAACAGCTGTTATGTTATTTTCCTGTATCATTTGTTATATGTTTTTAGTAAGTGGTTTAATTTGTGTTGGAGCATTTTATTCAACATGTGTCAGTTTTGTTTGTTTTTAAAATTATGAATGTTAATTTTGTAAACCGTTGTGATCTTGATATGGAACCATGGTATATACAATGTCTAAATAAATAAATAAATACATCTTTGGCTAAGTGCCAGTTTGTATGGCTGTGCTGCGGAATATCCCATGCAAGTTACCCAGGTAAGTCTTATCCAGCTAACTTACATAGATGGATGTCTTGGCTAACAGCTGGTTTAAAATGTACACACTCAGAACAATGAAGCTCCCTTTCTCAGGCAAAATGTTTTAATCATTGGAAGATCAGGGTTACTGCTTGCTCTGCAGCACAGAGTGCAAAGCATTCTTGCAGGTAAAGCACACAGAAAGAAATGGATGAATTAGAAGAAATTTGAAATTCATGAGCAACAACATTAGTTAACAATTACTTTCTTGTAGGATAAAAGCTTCTTGCAACTTACAAAAAGAAATGCTTTAAAAAAAAAAAAAAAAAGCCCTCATTCCCCTGACAATATCTGGTTCTTTTTTCTTGTAATTCATTTTGTTTGGAACACGATTTATATCTAGAATTTTATGGGTTTCAAAAGTCCGGCTGGATCCCAGCTTCTGATTGGTTGGGTTGATTTAGCATTTCATAAAGTGTGATAGATTGATTACATCCCTTCCCTATGACAAATATGCACTAGGATATGTGCTGTCATGTGAAATGACAGTCAGTGACTTTGTTGTTTCAAGTTGTTTTCCAAACTAAACAATTAAAAAAAACCCCACAAAATTGTATGTCTTGTCTACCTTTTTTTTTTTTTTGGGTGCAGTATTTGCAAACAGTTCACACTGGTTCCATGGACACTGAAAATTGGTGCCATTGGGTAACCCTGTAACATCATAGGGGCAAAGGGCAGCTGGTGCCATTTTTGAAAATGGCAGCTGCTGGGTCCAGGAGAGAGGGTAGATCCTGGGCCCCCACTGGACCACCAGGATGATTTTGGTATCTCTGGGGGCAGGTCAGGTCAGGAGGGTGGACTAGAATGAGTGATGTGGGGGCTGGTAGTCAGGAGGCTGTTTTTTAAACAGAAGGGAGGGAGTTTGAGGATGGGAACAGGTGTTTTGTTTTGGGTTTTTTTGTAGCTAATTCTACCTTTTTGGCAGAACTGTAGCTGCCTCCAGGGGCAACTGGGGGCTGGGATTGAGACAAAGATCTCTGGAGACCCCTGGGTTCTGAAAGCTGGGTTTTTTCCCCTTGTTTTTTCTTTCAGAAATAGTGCATGCTGTATGCAGATAGAGTGCACTATTTTCCAAAATGAAAAATAAAATGAAAAAAAAAAACCCAACAAAAAACATAAAACTTTAAAGAAGAAAAAAAATGCATTCTCACAAAACAACATGAGAAGCCAAACAACAATTTTTGCTGTGTATATCCTAATATGCATACTTTATAGGCTCTGAAAATACAGAGACAGCATTTGTCTTTGATTACTGAATCAGAAGTTGGGAAGAGAGGATGTTGAAGTAGAAAAGCACGTTGAATCTAATGTTTTTCTTTATTTTTCAAGTCTAATTTTCAGTGTGCTGCGGTGTGACACTAGAACAACATGAACATTTTCAAGCATGGTTTTAACATTCATTGAGCATAAGACCTACACTGCAGGGAAAAACAGCTACTGTACCCAGATAAAACATGCTGCAAAGTAGCAATAGCAACGGTCAACTTTTCATTTTCCCATTCTTTGAAAACTTTTCAATTCAAGCACATCTGTACAAGCTGCACTAATAATTAGAAAACAGCTCTGAATAAAGAATGAAAAATTGATATGCAGGCTTTTCAGAAAGAATCCTTATTACAAGGTATTGATTTTAGAGAAATGCTTTTCTGTTAGCATACAAAGGCAAGCAAAGCTAATGGTTAAGGAAACAAATCAGCCTGTAGAGAAGTTCTACTGCCTGGCAAATCAAGAAAGACATGTAATAAAAGAAGAGTTGTTAGGATATTGTGACCATTTAGCATACCCAATGTAACCTAGCTTGCTGCCTTTGCCTACTGTGTCACTGAAGACACTAACCCCTAGATTTATCATTTTGCTATAAAACTGTGAAAAGTAGCACCCGCGATAAAAAAAAAAAAAAAAGGGGGTGTGGTTAGGGTAATTTTCCAGGCTTTTATTGCATTTTGGACTGCTGCTGGCTAGAGAGAGAGAGAGAGACACTCTTTATAAGGCTATCATATAAGTAAACTATACCACTGTAAGAGGGGCAACTCGTAATTCGGGGTAAAGATTTGGTGGTGGTCTAGGTTTTGGGGGGCAGCTTTACATGCACAGTCAAAGCTGCGAACAGCATCGTACACATCAGTGAAGATTTTATGTGATTTGGAGTGAGGAAAGGTACAAAAAGATGAGATTTGTACATTAGATTCTCGACCTAGCTTGATAGCAGCTAGGTAGAGAGTGCATAAAGCTAGCTCAAGAATACATTGTACAAATCTCTTTTTTTTTGTACCTTTTATCACTCCAAATAACATCAAATCTTCACTATCTACTGTGCTATTTGTACCTCTGACTGTGCATGTAAAACTGCCACCCAAAATCTAGTCCACCACCAAAACCTCACCCCAATTTCAGATTGGCCCCTCTTACAGTGGTATAAAAAGTTGCCTAATACATGTGCCTCCCCAGAGGTGCTCTGTTTTTCTCTTTCTATGGGATTTGCGATATTTATCACAAATCCTGTTTCGGGCATAATGCCAGGAAAAAAGGTGTAGTTATTTCTGGCGTTAAATCCTGTGATAGCGTGCATTACATTATCGCACGTAATGTTAAGCAATCCCTCATTTTCATAAACCCCTCCCACTTGACTAAATTTTTCAAATTTGCATATGTATCTTGCGATGCGTTATGTATTGCATGCATTATGGCATTATCGCAGGCATTAGGTCCGTAAAGCAATTTGAAAAATGTCCCTCCAAGATGTTTCTAATCATCTTGCTCCTTTACTCATCTGACTGCACTTTGTATCATTCCCAAGCACACTTGAATTATAACCTAATGAATTACATAAATGCTGTCTAGTTCAGCATTGAGGAAGATAACAGCACAAAGGATACTAGATTCAGAGGCCGATGTACTAAACTGAGGTTTTCTTTTTCCCCCACAAAATGGGTTTTTGGCATGAAAAGTTTTGCACAATACTCATACACGTGCAAATATGTAACAATGTAGATATTTTGCATGAAGTGTTTTGCAAAAAACCCTTTTGTGAAAAAGATTTTGCTAATGTTTTCTTCGCAGTAGTAAACTTTCATGCGTAGCCTGCTATACATGCATGATTAATCAAATTGCTCAGCAATTTCCTCCCAAACCATGCAAATCCCTATTTGGGGGTTGACCACCCACCCCCTGTGCCCCCAAAATCTTACCCATTCAAAAGATGTTCTTTTGTGGGCAGGAGCAATCATCATTCTCTCCTTCCCTGTCAGCTCCCAGTTCCAAAATGGTGCCAGGAGTTGAAGTAGGGGAGTCCGGATGAGAGCGACACTAAGACCAACAGGGACTTGGGAGAGGGTGGGGACCACTTTAATCTCCACATCAGTTTACACGAACTGAAATTTCCAGGAATAGGTTCACACTTTGCTCTGACCGGGAACGCATCAAGCTCATGGCCATGGTGGTAACGTGCAAAACAGGTCTCATTCTGAACTCATTAGCATCTGTAGCAAACTTGTGAGCAAAATGGCTGCTAACTAGTGATAAATACCAGGGGTTAGTGCACCAGTATCTCAAAGATGTTTGCATAACCCAGCAGTAGGGAAGTGCCATGGTTTTTAAACAGATAAATCTCAATGACATTTGATTCATTTTATGTCATTTCCCATCCATTAATGACACAAAAAACCCCACCAATGTCATTTTGCTTTGTTTCTGTGTTTAGTGCATGCTACATTGTTTTAGGGATTTAATGCATGCTAAAACACAGAAATGGAAAAAGAAAAAAAATAGTAAATGAAACAAAAACAGTTTTTCCCATGTTCACCCGTACCCCACAGTGGGTAAAGAGAAACTGGATTGTGCAGAATTGAATAAGGTAATAGGACAAAATGAAGGAAATAAGTAAAATGGTTGCTAACACCAGACATATTAGCATGTGATAAATTGGCAATAAGTGTCAATTACCAAACAACATTTGAAGCTGGATTCATGTCATGCAGCAAAATGGAAGAAAGGGACCAATAGCCTTCCACTGTATAAAGCCCTGGATGGGCCATGTTTGGAATTTGGTGTTCAATTTTTGGCACCTGTCCTGCTTCTAAAAGGTACAAAAAAAGGGCCAATGAACTAATAGTGACCCAAAGTCTTGCACAGGATGAACGACTGGATCTAATTGTACTGTAAAAATATAACCAAAGGATAGGACACAGATCTTAGCCATGACTTTGTATTATCTCAGAGCCAGAAAGCAAAATATTTGGTTTAAGGACATCATTTAATTATTTAACTTATTTATCGAATGTATACGCCCACTGGATCCACGGATCTCAGCAGATTAGAGTTATATACATAGTTTTTTAAAACACAAAATACAAAAAAAATTCTCAAAAATGAAATGAAATCGTAAAACAACCCAAACCATACATCAGTTAATGTTATCCATAATCACCAGATGTATTTTTCAAGTCTGATAGGGGATTTACAGTAGGCTCCTCAGGATTATCAAATAGAAAATGCAGAAGAAAAAAAAGCTAGATTTTCAATTGCATCCTAAAACGTAGCAAATCTTTCTCTGCTTTAAGAAGATCTGGTAACTCACCTCCTAGTGATAAACCCACGACATTAAAGATTCGTTTGTGAGATTCTGTTAATCGAATGTGTTTGTGAATTGGAATCACTAATAGATCATTTGATACTGAACACTATGACGAGATGGATAATAAATACGGTAACTAGTTTAAGGAAACCACTGGGAAGAAGGCCATTAATAGATTTAAAAACTAAAAAAAGTATTTTAAATCTTATACGTCAAACTATTCGTAACCAATGGAGCTCATATCAGGCAAACTGTAAAAGACTTTTTATTCTGTATTGATATCACACAAAATGTTGGCCATAGAGATGAACATGGGTGGAACAAGGAATAACTTCAAAACAAAACTGGACAGGATTTTGGCAAAAGCTCAGGTGTTGGTGATGGCATTCGACTCTAGGACAGCATTGGTTAGTTTTCACTCCTTTTTAGGAGGACATTTTCAGAGGGACTTCTTTGGGTAAAATAGTGTTTTCTCCACAGAAATGGCCTTTTAGAAAACTGCACGACTGAAATACGTGTAAAATTATGCTTGCACACAGTGTATGTGTACACTTTTATGGACATAGGGGAGAGGCATTCCAGGAGGTAGAGTCAGGATCAAGGTGGGACTTTCACACACACTTTTTGATTTTAGTTTATTTTAATTTAGTTTTGCCGAGATAATTTATATGCATACTTTTGATTTAAAAAATTATGGAGTGCATTTTCCAAAGCATATATGCATGTAAAGCACTATTTTAAATGTATATCTAGGCATCTGGTTGTACACATAATAGCATGCAAATAAGCACTGTCGCGTGTACTTTTGTGCATACTTGAAAGAGGAGTTGCTGAGGCAGAGTTAGGGCTTGGAAACCAATTATGCATGCACATTTTTAGAATAAAAAAAATGCACATAAATGTAGATGTGAACATATATACCTGCTCCCATTAAGGCGTAAATGTGCACATGTATGCCATGCAAGGGTTTGTGGGTACCTGCTAATTTTCAAAGCAGATTTACAAAGTACACACAGACTTCAACTCTAAGTACTATGTTATAAGATTGGGCTTTAAGCTCGTAAATTCTTACATGCAGAAGTTTGCTTTGAAAATTGGTGTAAAATATGTGTGGTCTTTTCTAAAATTACCCCCATAATGACCAAGTTATGAACTAAAGACACAATTAGTTTAGTCCATAGAAAGAGAAAAGGAACAAAATACAATGTTGGTAACTCTTTTAGACATTAGTTGCCCCCAAAAGAAACTTCTGTTATCTGCTTAGTAATTATAATTGAATAAATGGTGCTTATAGACATGCAAACAAGATCAGCTTTACATTCAGAGGCCTTTGGAAAAGTATAGAGCAACTCTCTTAGGGAAGCCAGTCATGCCCTTTGCTTTAGTACATCAGGTCCAATAATGTCTCCTCCTCTTTGAAGCACTTGCAGTTTAGTTTAGACTAAGGCTTTCATGGGAAATTTAGACATCTAGGGCTTGGTTCCCATTTATCAAGCAAGCTAAAGAGAAGCATTGCTGCTGCTGCCAATGAACCAGGAAGCACCCAGTAGGGAACTGTGCATCATACATACAAAATAAGTATAAGCTTAGTCTAATTTGATAACAGTGTGACAATTCCAGTGTCCCAATGTTTTCTTTTTCTTTCTTTCTTTCTTTTACACGAACTCATTTCTCTTTTAAGGCCACTCTGCTTATAAAAAAACATTTTTATCAAGTCCCAAGGACAGGAATCTACTGCGCTGTGTTTGGCTTAAACTAATTTCTGCTAGTAAGTTTGTTTGATTTGTGTCTTTTTTTTTTTTTTTTTTTTTTTTTTTTACTGCTCTTCCCGTCCCCCCCCCCCCCCCCCCCCCACTACAACTCTTTTGTGTATGTGTTCCTGTTAATTAGTCTTTACTGAGGAAAGATTATTGTAACAACTTTTTCTTTTTGCTACATTTTCCAGTTTTGTGAATCCAGACTCTGTAAAAAGGAAGCACGTGTGCTAAGCCGTGAAAGTTTTGCACAAGAGAAGTTGTGTGGGAAAAATGCACAAAACAGGTCAAAATGTGCAAAAATGTGCAAACATGCTGAAATTTTGGCATTCTAGCAGTTTTTCAAGCGATGGTCTTTTTTGAAAAAAAAAATGTGAAAAATATCTCCTTGGTAACTAGAAAATGCTTGCGTGTATGCAAGTTGCCTAAAATTCTGAATTAATGAGCTGCTGCAATGCCGCATACTGATTTTTGCAAAAAAAAAAAACATAACTGTATTCATTTGCATTTGAAGTAAACGTAGGAAAGAATAAATGAAAGCAGATAAAGAATGAAATGGCCCATCCATTCTGCTTAGTTAAGATTCTTCCACTTTGGGTAGATGCGCATATAAATTCCCACGTGGAACCCAACAGCTCCCTCCCACCATATCTATTGTAACTGCGATATTGTTGTGTCATGTGTGATCGTGCTACGTATTCATTGCCCCCTCATCCCCATAAAAAGGAAGCATGCCAATGATGGATTTGCATGTGAATTTTTGCTCACTTTTGAAAAAAAAAAAAAAGTCTTTAATCCCCTCTACATTTTATAGATCATTTGCTAGAAATTGAAAGATATGCTTGTTTAGATATAGAAAAAGGCACAAATCCACTTTTATGTATCTCTCCTCGTAGGGTCAAACTAATTTGAATGTTAACATGGTACCTGTCAGCTGTTGGCTTGGAAAGTAATGGGAAAACTCTTAAGCTGACAATGTCATAATAGGATTGTGTTTTCATTGTATGTTACATCCCGGGCTGTGCTCCAGGGATAACCATCATTTGTCTTCTGCAAATGACAACTGTGCTTCGGCGAATCCTTTGCTTGCTTTGGAAGAAAATGTTAGTTCACAGCTGGTCTTCAAGCACCTCTTTATAATTGCGGAGAAGAGCCAGTGTAATAAAGCCTCCCATGCTGGGTTTGTGCATTATCAACTGTGCTTTAGTATCACAATTGCAGTCTTAAGAGCTTCAAACACGGCAAATTCATCTGCATTTCAATTAAAGCTTTAATGGGTGGTATATAAATAGGACACAGGCATAGTAAATATTGTACATATTGTATATAGCCCTGTGGTAAATATTTTAAAGCAGTGACTGGCAACTGCCATGTGGCACGTGAACACCTTCTTCCTGGCATGCTGATCCCTCTCCAACGCCAGCACAAAAATTATTTTCCAAACCCATGGGGGTCAACTATGCTACTACATGAATTTAGAATAACTGGCTTGCAGTGCCTGCACTGGAGAGCAATTGGCCTACTATCTTGTTGCCGAACCCGGTATTGGAAATTGCCACCTTTATCCTTAAAGAATAGGCAGAGCAAAATACCATGATAAAAAAAGCAAAATGAAGCATACCATAAAGCAGCCAATCTTCTGCTAAACCTTTCACCAAAAGGAACATTAGGTCTGAGTAGCAGGAATGACCCTAAACCTCGCTTCTAAATATTATTTGACATGAGTTGCAATTAGAGTCTCGCCAAAGCTGATGTGAGTATACTCTGCTACTAAAGGCCTGAAACCAGAATTCCCACTACTAAAGAAAAGCTTTGTCAGTCAAGGTCATGTCAGCTTGACATGCAGAATTATAGTCTCTGTCAAATACATTGACCAGCAAAACTAGATTACAATAAACTCCTTACTTTCCGCTGGACACATAAGCCTCAGAGAATATCCCCAAGACCACATGTAGCCTCACTAGCCAAGGAGAGTTTTGAATTGTTGTGTTAGGAATACCTTATGGCTCACTGCTCAAATCTGTAGCAACTGGACCACTTCTTATTAGCACTTTTCAAAAATATGAAATTAACTCTAGTGAGGGGGCCACCAGTCTCTTACAGGAGCTGACCATGGTGCTGAACAGTGGAGAAGCTAGCAGGAAAGGGGAAGGGAGGATAGAGGAAGCTGGTTACATACCCAACGGGAAGGAGCAGAGGTGGGGGAGAGGGGAACATGCAAAACACGCTTTAATTAATCCTGGATCTATTAGTCATGCTTATATAGTCCCTGGAAACATTGCTAGCTTCCTATGGAATCTTTGCAAGCTTCTCTGAAGATCCTTTACAAGTTCTATCCTTTTTAATATAAAATAATTTTTTATTGGCATTATGGGGCAGATTTTCAAAGACCTACGCGCACCGGGCCTATTTTTGAAAGGCCTGGTGGTGCGCATAAAGCCCCGGGACACGTGTAAGTACCAGGGCTTGAAAAAAGGGGTGGAGTGTGGGCAGTCCAGGGGTGGGGTGGGGTCAGCAGCTTCTGGCACAGCAGCAATTTGCCGCTGTGTCAGAGATCGTGTGCCGGCAATTGGCCAGCGTGCGCAACTTGTGCCTGCCTGGAGGCAGGCGCAAAAGGTAAAATAAAAATCAGGGCGTTTAGAGTAAGGCGGGGGGGGGGGGGGGGGGGAAGGGGAAGGGAAGTTCCCTCTCAAGCCACTCTGATTTTGGAACGGCCTGGGAGAGAATAGAGGAAGCCGGCTCGGCACGTGCAAGATGCACAATTGTGCACCCCCTTGCGTGCACCAACCCCAGATTTTATAACATGCGCGCGTCCTGCATGCACATGTTATAAAATCAGGCATATATGTGCACGCGCCGGGTAGCGCGCGCACATATAGGTCGCGCGCTCTCCTTTTAAAATCTACCCCTAGATGTGTTCTACACTACAGGAGAGGTTTTCAACTAGCCCGCAGTATTGCAAAGTACACAGGTGCTTTTAGCCCGCACACATTATTACTAATTTTTAAAGAAGAACAACACCGTCTTTTTCTCGCTGGAAATGAGCACATGCATTACCAGCGACTGTGTTCTTTATACCTATTCTTTTCTGCTGGCAGTTGAGGCGAGGAAATGGCATGTATGGGCGTGAAAATGTCAGGCGTGAGCACTACTTTCCTCTGTGGCCCTAAACAGGCCTCTGGGAAAATTCCTCATAGCATGACTAAAAACACACATGCTGTGGAAGATCCCGTGTACTTTTCGCAGGCCAGAAGAGGGCAATTTTTAGACCAGGCCCTTTTCCTGAATCAATAGGCTTTCAAAATTGTCCTTCTCAGTCATAAGGAAGACTTAGGGTTTTTTGTGTTGTTTTTTTTTGCTATTTAATAAATGCAATTTCTGCTACTACTTTATTTTGTTGATGGATATACAAGCAGTAGGCATAAACAGCTAATTGCTTGAAATGTTTTATTAGACTTTCCTCACTATCCAGAAGAGTAATGGGACTGATAAGGTCAGTTATGAGGGGTACTTTCCATGTTACCCATATGTCAAAAGCCTCTTATACTCTAAAAGGAACTATTAAAAAGCCCAGTTCAGTCTGTTTTCCATTAGAGTTTCATCTGAATCTGTGCATATAATTCAACTAGAATATGTTATTCATCATCCCAAGAATAGAGGTTTTAAAATGTCCACAAAGAGTAAAAAAAAAAGTTGCTGTCTGAACATTGGTTTATAAAGGAACAGTTAATAGAGTCTTGCTTTATGGAGACTTAAATATTTGTAATGGAAGGATAACATAATTTAAATAGAATTTAAAAAAATTATAGTACTTTTACAGGAATATCTCTTTGTTCTAATAAGCATGATGGTGATTCACACATTGCACTGCAGTGTCTTAGTGGGCTTATGTGACAGCAAAAGATAAACATGTCAGGGAAGTCCAACCTGTAATGTTCCATGCGCTGCATTTGTAAAAATCAGTGAGTAGATCAGAATTCTAGTAACCATACTGGTCATGGAGAAAACCGGATTCTTTACCCGAAGCAAAACCTTTTTTTGGAACAATATAATTATCCGGAGATGATGAGTACATAGTTGCAAATGCTCATAGGTCCCTTCCTCAGATGTGCGTCAGCTGCAAAGTCACGTAACATTTGCAGTGCCTTCCATTCTGTGTGCATAGATCTAATGGCAATACAGCCCATCCGAAGAATGGACCTGCGCAGTCTCAAAAACTCGCCTACATCATTTTTGGTCCAATGAAAAGTTATTAGATCCTTAAGCCAATGAGAGAGAACAATGAAGAAATGCAATCATTTCTCTGTTCTCAGAGATTGTTATCCCATTGGGACAGACCTGGACCCTGTTGGGTGAATCACTTATCCCTGACAAAATGTAAAGTCAGAAGGAAACCTACACTTTCTGTAAATTTCTATGGTTTCTAATAAGTATTTCCATCTCAATATGTGCAATATCCAGGCAGATTTGCATGTTTAGTAACAACATAATCCATTGCTAAGAAAGCACTACAGCCCAGCTCTTGTGGGAGAGTGTTCCGGGCATTGCACAGCAGCGGCACCTAGTGGCCAGATTTAGAGCCCATGATACCAGGGTTCTAGAAGGCATGCCGGTGCACTGCCCACAGCTAAAGGACTGTCATTGAAATGACTGGGTTAGGTGAGTTGGGAAGAGATTTAAACTAGAGGGAAAATTACAGGCAAGTTGCAAATGGAGATTCATGGCACTGGATCCCAGCTTTTGTTCCGATTGAGCCTGGAAGCGCAAAGGAGCAGGGGGAGATTGTCAGGCCCTCCCTCCCCTGAAAAAGAAAATACGGAGACTTACCATATTATAACCAATCAAGAAAAGAAGAGAAGATAGAATTGAATAAGCCCAGAGGCAGACATTGCCACTCTCAGTTAAACATCAATAACTGTAAACATGGCATGTTTCATTTGATGCAAATGGTTTATATAAAGGAGAAGAAGATGCATTTGAACATGATCCTCAGAAACCTTGTAGGATTCTGCACTTGCCATTTTGTTCCACCAGACATCAATGTTTAGTTCAAGAGCAGTGTTTCATACATTCAAGATGAACCTTTTACTGCTTAAAGGAATTGTATACCATCTATTGTTATGCATGTCCATCTCTTGAATATTTGACAGATAATGCAAATTCTACATATTTTCCATGATCAGTGCTCCACATCCTGGATCAGTATAACTGAAGACTCTCCTCAATAATTCCCCAATGTGCGGCTCTCCTCCTTATACTTTCCATTTTTATTTTCTAGGATCCTTAGTAATTTTCCTTTTGTTTAACTGTTTTATTGTTTGATAGCTGCACTAGGCTTGTGCTCTCAGGTGGTGTGCAAAGCCTTATTAGTTCCACATTAGCATAACTTCTCTTTTTAGAAAATTTAATTTTATCGAATTAGCAAGTTGTAGTTTTTCATCTGTTACACTATGGGCAGAAGTGGTCAGAATTAAGAGGCAGCACAGAATGGCAAAAAGCCAGTCTGTATAGGAAAGGTAATCAGGAACGCGTCACCCTTCTTTTTACTTTACAAGTCTGCATTCTGTATATCTCTAGACTGAGTTTAAATTTCTTCTATTTTGATGATGCCTTTAGCTTTTCTTCTGTTGTTTCCCTGCTATTAAGCAGTAGCAGAATGCGGAAAATTGCAACTCATGCTTGCAGATCTCAATGGAAGCAGAGAAATCATGTCAAACCAAATTAGGTTCTTGCTGAAATTCAGTAACAACATGCTATGTTTTGGGCCCTGGTATGCTTCAATTTATAACATTCCAAGTAGTTAGTTAGCAAGAAAAATGGAAAATTGATTGCTGGCCCTAAAAAAAAAAAGACACTTGCAGCTTTCAGTAATGCAGAATTAGGATAAACAAACAAAAGAAAAGAACAAAGATGAAAACACAGACCATGTAATGCCTGCTGATGTACTACTTCCTAGAGGAGACATGTACCATGGAAAACTCTGCAAGGGCTACAGGTAAGATCATATATGTCCAGGAAAATCTTTCAGCTCTGGTGCAGGGTACTCTGATTCCCCACACAGTGACCTGAGAAAAGCATTGACATAAATCTAGTATGAGTAGCTGCCAGGCTCAATGATCCCGATATGCTGGTCAGAAGCACGTCTGGAGTACAGCTCACATCCTCATCATCGATAACTTTGTGACCTTGGGTAATGTACTGATCCCTCTTTGCTTCAGTTTGTTCACCATTAGTTATTTTACTTATTTATTTATTATTTATTTATACCATTTTAAAATACCGTTGCACAGTAATATTCCATCGCTACGGTTCACATGAGATAAAACATAAATTGGTACAAACATTAGAGAAGAAGCAGAACAAATGTCATCCTCTCCTTGCCTATCAGGAGATTTGAAATAGGCTTAAGCACCAGAAATATGCTGCCAAGCCTTATACTGCAGAAGTAGCCATTTGTGTGCTGGGTGCCAAAGTCAAAGATATTATGAAGAGATTGCTTAAAATCTTCAAGCCTACTGCCCACTGTCTGATACTGCACATCCATGATGGCTCAAATGATACTGCGAGGTACCACACACCGATCATATCAAAAGTGACTTCACGGCTCTGGGAGAGAGGGTAACGCACACGGGTTCAGAAGTGGAATTCTCCTCCATCCTCCCAGTCAAGGATAAAGGCTCAGGAAAGGGAAGCTGACATGCTGGAGGTGAAGAAATAACCGATTAGATGATGTTGATGAAAGTGTTTCGGCTTGCTGGACCATGGAGTGATGCTTCGAGGACCGCTGAGCAGAGAATGGGGATCCACCTGTCAAAGAAGCACAGCGTCTTCCAGAACAGACCGGAAAACCTACTGGGAAAGCTTTAAAAAGGATCATCGGGGATGAGTGGAAAAAAAGCATAAGGTAAGTAAAAGTATTCAGGGAAGCGAATCTTTAAACACTTATAGAGAAATGGCAAAAAAAAAAAAAAAGTGCAACACGTGGAAAACTATGTCCACTAATGTTCACAATGAAATATGAGTAATAAAGTCTCAGATCTACAGGCAGTCATGGAAGAGGCTGACTTGGATGTAGTGGCTTCAAGGAGATGTGGCACTTGGAAAACCATGACTGGGATTTTTCTTTTTCTAAATTTTGATTTATATTCTGCCTTTCAGGCACTTCAAAGCAGATTACATTCAGATACTGTAGGTATTTCCCTATTCCCAGAGGGTTTACAATCTAAGAGGTATTTACTAAACCGAGGTAAGTGATTAATGTGCAAAAAGCAGAGTCTACCAGAAGTAAAACACTTTTTATCATATGATAATCGCATATCACAGTGAAATCATGCTGTATTTGGTCTAAAAACCTCCCCCCATTTAGATGAACTGCTTTGCATGCATTTGCATACATAACATTTTCAAATGCAAGCAAAGCAACTAATACATAGGTAATGCTATGTAAAGAAAATAACGTGGTTGGCTGAAGCTGCGTTGTTTCCCAGAAAGATAGCTACAATTCAGGTGCAAAGACCAGTCAATTTCAGAAAATGGTATCGTCCAGCTCAGAGCCTGGGGGGGCACTCCGTGCAGCTATTGGATCTCAAGGGTGTATTTTTTTAAATAAGAAGGGTCCGGGGGATGGGGGAGGATCCGGGGGGGCCCCCCACTAGTTTACCAGAGAGTTTGTGGTTTGAAGGGGCAGTGAAGGTTCATTCAAAGGTAAGGGTCCTAGACTGGGCTTTTCTGCTGCGGGCCCTTTAAATATCCAAGAGCGGCGTGTGCGCGTGCCTAGAGGCACGCGCACACGCCGCTCTTGGAGATGTTGGTGGCATCCAGGGAGATGTTGGTGGCATCCAGGCCACAGAAGGCAGGCAGCGTTGGCACCGGCCGTGGAAAGTGAGCCGGCAGAAGACTCCCTGCTGCGAGGGAGCGGCAGCTAGGCAGCGTTGGTGAAGGGAGCGTGGCAGGACCCGCTCGATGGGCCGGGGGAATAGCCTGAGCGTAACAGTTTTCAGAAGGCTGTGTTTGTCAGGAGCTAGCTAAATTAAAAGTAGATAAAGCGATGGGGCTGGATGAGAGCTGGGAATAGTTCCAGCGGACAGGAAGCGGATAGATGTGGTTTCCTCTTCATAAAAGTGGAAGTAAGGAGGATGTTGTGAATTACAGGCCAGATAGTCTGACCTCTGTGTACATTAATGGAATCGCCGCTAAATCAGAAAATAGTGCAGTTTCTGGAATCCAATGGATTTGTAGATCTGAGGCAGCACGGTTTTACCAGAGATAAGTCTTGTTAGACAGACTTATTAATCTCTTTCAATGGGAGACCAGAGAGTTGGATTGGGGAGAATGCTGGATGTAGTGTATTTGAATATCAGTAAGGCGTTTGACATAAACTGAGCGTCCTTGATATGGACCCTAAAATGACTGACTGGGTTATAAACTGGTTGAGTGGGAGGAGAGAAAGTGTAGTGGTAAATGGAGATCGAGGAGAAGGGTATTTATTGCTGGTGGTGTGCTGCAGGGATGTTTTTTGGACCGGTTCTTTTCAACATTTTCATAAGCAGTGTTTTAGAAGGACCATTGGAAAAGGTTTGCCTTTTTTTGTGGATGATAGCAAAATCTGCAACAGGGAAAGACACCCAAAAGGTTATAAACCAGATAGACTTTGTCCAGAGGGTGGGCAATAATCTTCACGCTAAAGCATATAGAGATAGACTTAAAGATCTAAACATGTATACCATAGACTGCAAAGGCAGGATAGAGGATATGTTAAAAAGACATTTGTATATTTCCAAGGAAGAAGAAGTCATGGGTTTAGCATGAAAGAAGGTAGTCTAAGGAAATATTTCTTTACAGAGAGGGTGGTGGATGCAAGGAACAGCCTTCTAGTAGAGGTGGTGGTGACAAGGGGGATAAGCACAGGGGATCTCTGAGGGAGTGTTAGGGGCTGTAGAGCTGAGTAGTCGGTGACTAGATAGTCTGTATGGTATTTTTCTGCTGTTACATTTCTACATATCTATGTTTCAAAGTCCTAACTTGTATAGTGTTTTACATTTTAATTTCATGAAAGGCCCTATATACTCTCAGGGGATTTTAGAAGTCTCAAAAGCTTGCACTTTTGAACAATTGTTACACCTGTTAAAAGGATATCCTTTTTTTTACCCAGCTATATTGATTCGTCTACATAATTTTATCTTAAGACAAGTAAACATGGTACTCTCTTGTTACTGTGTGATATTACATACAATCATGACCCTCCTGACCCTCACAAGACTTGCCAAAAGTCCAGCGGGGGTCCGGGAGTGACCTCCTGCACTCGGACCGTCAGCTGCCAGTATTCAAAATGGTGCCGATAGCCTTTGCCCTTACTATGTCACAGGGGCTACCTGTGCCATTGGTCAGCCCCTGTCACATGGTAGGAGCACAAGATGGCGCCGGCCATCCAGTGCTCCTACCATGTGACAGGGTCCGGCCAATGGCACTGATACCCTGTCACATGGTAAGGGCAAAGGGCCATTGGCGCCATTTTGATTAGTGGCAGCCAACGGTCCGGAGTGGGAGATCGCTCCGCTCCCGGGATCCCCACTGGACCACCAGGTACCTGTAAAAAGTTTGGGGGGGGGGGGGTCAGGAGGGTGGGGGAAGCTAAGGGGTTAATTTTAAAGGGTCCGGTGGGTTTTTTGTTTATCGGCTCAGGCACAGCCGATAAACAAAACCGCGATCGGGCCCGATGGAAAAAACCCCACATGTGAATTGGAACTGGAATCGGAACCGATTCCGGTTCCGATTCACATCTCTATTTCCGATGGTAAGACTTGACTAACTTGGCCCTCCTTTTTAGGACCGGGTTGCCATGTAAAACAAAATAGGAAATGTTGTTGACATTTTCAAAACTAAGCAAAATGAAGATGAGCAAACTGTTTTCGTTTTGTTTTGTGCCTCCATTTTTGGAAACGGGGCCACCCGGTTTAAAAATAGCCCTGGAGGCTTTGACCCAGCCCATGGTGGTGCCCGACAGCACGCCACTTCCGGAAGCAGCGTCCGCGAGCTGGAAGTGACGTCGCCGCCGCCAGGCACCTCTCAGCCTCCGCTCCTCTTCAGTTCAAACTACCTCCCCCTCCCCCTCCCTTCAGCTCCTCAAACTGGAATTCAGGCAGGACCACCTTCCCTGAAAGATGAGAACCTCATTGGTTCCCTCACCCGGACTGGGCCCCCAGTGTGGCCCTTGGAGGGGGGGGGGCAAATGTTTACCCATCCCTGGCCCTTGTGGCTTTAAAGCAGTATTTCTACCTTCAGCAAGCCCAAGGAGCCTAGGCAAAATGAGAAATCCTACATGGACCTTAAATTGCCTCCATATTTCAGGCTTTTTGGGAATAGGGAGACTTAAAAAAAAAAAACCCCAAAAATTGTGATGCAGGAACAAATTTCTGATTTTGCTTTCTTCAGATGCATTTCCCATACTGTTCACATGTTGATGGAAAACTCTAGCGCCTGAAACACTTTTGCTCAGTTCTTAAATAAATAGTTGTAACATCATAGTAAGAAGGACCCCTGAAGCCAAGCGCTTCTGCCTTGCCTTCATCCATCATCGCACATTTACTACGGTATGACTTATTATGGAGGATCTGGTAAATGGAGCAGAGCCTTTGTTTTCTTACAGGGAGGGAAAAAAAAAAGAGATCATCTGCCAGCTTTCTGGTTTGCCTCAGCAGTTTTTGGGTCTCCAGGAAGTGAACAGCAGCCAATCGGGTTTTGCTGAGTATTTGCCATTATAATGCAATGCCCAGTTGCCCACTAGGGCTTCACCTTAGAGTTAGAACGCGGACGCTTCCAGCAAGGGGTGTAAAGGTTTTCTGATAGTTCAAGTCCGTATCCCGAAGGGCGCACGCGTATGTCATCGTGTAGTGCTATAGAAATGCTAAGTAGTCTGCATTTGTTCTAATGTTATAAGAGGTGGCTCGGTGAGTCACCGAGGAGTATTCGGCGAAGGGAAGAGGCTTCAAGAGCTGCAGCTCTCCTTAGCTTCAGGATGGGAAAGGGGTTCGGCCTATCTTTTCCCACCGGGAAAGGTATCGCTCTCTAAAGTGGTTGGAGGGGGTTCCTTGAGGGGAGTCCCTATTGTCAGCAGTGCACTGGCAGGCGTTTATCCTTAGGTTGTACAGGCAGGACTGATCGTCCGGCAGGTTAAAGACACCAACCCAGGTATTTGCAATACTTTCCCAGCGGAAGATGAGGACTTCTGATTTCCAAGAAGTGGATTTGCAGGGAAGGGGGGAAGAGGAGGGGAGCCAGAGCTGCTGCTCAGTTACTGAAATGGCATGAGAATCTGTGTGTTTTGTACTGTGTAGGTTTTACTTTTAGCTTCTATAAAAGCTACTCTTCTTTTGGAACTCCCCCGGTTATGGACCAACCTGTTTTTGAAGGGACTGTGCGAGCGATCCCTATGGGCCTTACAGTTTTGCTCATCCCCATGGAAAAATCCTGATCCAGAGTTGCGCCCAGGGTTTTTCTGTAGCATTTGAAAGTGACTCTCTGTCTGTTCCGGGGAATTCCCTAAGAAAGGGAGTTACGTAAAAAGCAAGAGTAGTTTTCTAAAATAAATGGGATTGGGGAGTGGGGAGGAGCGATGGATGGGTGCCTGGGCCTCATCAACATTCATATTCAGACCTTGTTTTTCCACCCCCCACTCACATTTCAGAGCACCAGCCAATCCCCCCCTCCCCCCCCAAACAGTGTCTTTTGGTCTCCCCACTAGCCCCCCTCCATCTCTTTTGTCCCCCCCTCCTCCCACCAAGCCCCCCTTCCCTCTGTTCTGGCTCATATCTTTGCTGCTGCTTCAGCTCCTTCTCTGCTCTTTGCCTCGTCTTTGGTCCAAGCATGGAGGTTTACAGGGTGCTGGGCTCCCAAGGCCGTGATGGCCCACTCTATCTTCATCTCGCCTTCAGAGGGTGTATGTGGGTGGGGGAGGGGGAGGGGGGGCAGCCTCTGGGGCCACGATGGCCTCCTTTTCTTTTGCCCCACATGGAACAGGGAAAGGAGTGGTTTGGGAAAGGCCGTCTCTCCAGCCTGCCATCGGCCCGGTTTTCTCTTCGAGGTATGAGATGCAGTGCAGCCCTAAAACAAAAAAAAAAAAAATGCCTGAGCAGCTGCCACAATTCTTCTTCACCATGTGCTCCACAGGTCTGGGAGGCGGCGAAAAAAGGTTCTGGGTCCGTAATCCAGCATGATCACTTTACTCTCCATTGCTTCCGATACAAACTTTAGGGGTCGTTTACTAAGCTGCAATTATAGGTAAAGCACGTGAAAAACAGCAAATGTCACATGACGGGGCAAAGGCTGGCCAACGTCATTTTGGAAAATGGTATTGACTGTCCTTGAGCCTAGAGGGTGCTCTGGTTCTACTAGATACCAGGGATACCCGCTAGACCATCAGGGATGATCTTTAAGTTATTGGGGGGGGGGGGGGGGGGGTATGAAGGTGGGAGTGAGGACTATGGCTACCAGGAATAGAGATGTGAACCGGAATCAGTTCGGATTCCGGGGCCGATTCACATGTGGGTTTTTTTCCATCGGGCCCGATCGCTGTTTTGTTTATCGGCTGCGCCCAAGCCGATAAACAAAAAACCCACCCCGACCCTTTAAAACTAATCCCTTTGCTTCCCCCACCCTCCTGACCCCCCCCAAAAAACATTTTACAGGTACCTGGTGATCCAGTGGGAGTCCCGGGAGCGATCTCCCACAGATGGCGCCGGCCATCCAGTACTCCTACCATGTGACAGGGGCCGGCCAATGGCACGGATACCCTGTCACATGGTAAGGGCAAAGGGCCATTGGTGCCATTTTGATTAGTGGCAGCGACGGCCCGGGAGCGGGAGATCGCTCCCGGGACCCCCACTGGACCACCAGGTACCTGTAAAATGTTTTTGGGGGGGTCGGGAGGGTGGGGGAAGCAAAGGGATTAGTTTTAAAGGGTCGGGGTGGGTTTAGGGGTTATTTTTGTGTGCCGTTTTTCTCGCCCTCCCCCAAAATGATAAGAGAACTCCCACGATCAATATCGTGGGGCTTTCCTATCGTTTTGGGGGAGCCCCCGATTTACATCCCTAACCAGGAACTTAATCCTAAATGGAGGGGGGCCAGGAGGATACAGGGGGAGATAGGAAGCCAGCGGGGTTGAGTTTTGTGTGAGAGGTGGGGCATCGCTACAAATTTTAAAATATATTTTTTGCACTTTTGCCTCTGCTGGGCTGCCTCCAGAGAAGGCAGATCTACTCAGACCCCCGGGGGGGGGGGGGGGGGGGGAGTGGCGGCATTTACCACAGGGCTCCTTGTTTGGGTCATAGCAGCCCTTTAAGACGATGGCAGCCCCAGGTGAAGGACGCTGCCATTGCATGTTTTCCCCATTTCACCGCGATATTTGTTTTCACTGAGTTATTCCACAAGAAAAAAAAAAACATCACGGGAAAACCGCTGCGGTCTTTTTCCGGGGGAGAGACCAAATATGGTAAAAAAATATTGCGGTTTAATAATGAGGCCCTTAGACTACCTACAGTCCCTGGATGTGATCCGCTTTGAAGTGCCTGAAAGGTGGAATAGAAATCAATCAAATAAATACAATTACAGCAATGATCTGGTGCAGAATCACCATTGTATAAAAGGAAATATTAGGGTCCTGTTTGGTGTGTTTTCCAATGCTGAAAATTATTATTTGCAAGGGCCTGAAAAATTGATAATGGGGCATGCACAGGAGGTGGAGGAAACCTACACTATGTCCTCCATTATTGGGTGGCACTCCCTCTCCCAAAGGGCAATTCACCATCCCAGGTACATGGCACTTATTTGACTCCCCGATGCCTTTGCTCTGAATGTATTGACTCCTTTAGCTCACAGCAGGGAGTTAGGGGTGGCTGGCCTCCCTTTTGCCCGCATAGCATCCTTTATTGCCAGTGGGAAATAAAAATGTATCCTTATTTTCTTTTCATCCCCTGGAATATCATAGAAGTCAGCCTGTGGCACAGAATGATTACTTTTACTCTATCTGTATTGGAACTGGAAAAAAGGTCTCAGAAAAAAAAAAGTCCCTGTTTGTAGCCCATTTGTTTTTAAGAGACGGCAGTGCGATGGCCGCAGCACATCGTGGCATTTGTGTGTTTGGAAAGCAGCACTGGCCATTCCTATCCTAACAGGAGATATCCCCATGCCAGAAATCCCCAGTAATGAGGGAGGCAAACAGAAGCAGCCAGGAGGACAAAAAGCAGGATGAATAAAATTAGACAGAGGGATTAAAAAAAAAAAAAAAAAAAGGCTGCGAGCAGGCCGAGGAAGTCCCTGGGCAGAGCTGCAAGGACCAGGTTCCAACACTGCCTGGGGGGGGGGGGGAAGGTCTTGAAAAGTAGATCCAGATAGGAAGGAAGGAAGCCAGCCTAGGAGCCAGGAGGGGGCGGACTTAAGTTGGGGCAAGGTCAGCTTGTGGCTGACCTTCTCTCCCTCACCTCCCCACAGAGTTTTTCTTTCCCTCTTAGTCTGTCTTACTTCCTCCCTCTACTCTGTCTCCCTCCCTCCTCCTATTACTGCTTGTCTTCCTTCTTAGCACGCTGCCTGTGCAGGCTGCCAGTGATTTCGCCAGGTGGCAGAGTTGTGTCCCGCTGGACTCCACTTTCTTAAAGGCTCGGGGGCCAATCAGTGTTCGCCAGCCTACAAACCCCTGCACCTTTAAGGGGCTGACCTTGAATGGGACAGAGTGCCGCCATTACACCTGCACCAGCTCCCGGGCTGCACTGGCCAGCACCACCACCGTCCGACTGGCCAGCCAACTCCGGTCCTCAAGAGCCACAAAACAGGACAGGTTTTCAGGATATCCACAGTTAATATGCATAAGATAGATTTGCATGCACTGCCTCCCATTATATGCAAATCTACCTCATGAATATTTATTGTAGATATGATCCCCTGACAGAGCAAATCTTCTTATGAACTGGGGATCTCCTTAGTGCAGGTAATTGCCAGGCCAGACAGCCAGAGTTTGTCTGATTTTTGTTGAGGGGGATTAGTCAAGGCTGAGATGACTCTAGAGTGAAATTATTTGGTTCAGTTTAGGAAGGGTCTGAAGATATGGCTGGTGTCAGCAGTTGGATGAATGAGTGGGTCTTTTTTTGGGTTGATTGTTCTGCTTTATGTGGCTTATGTGTGGTATTTTATGAATACTGAATATTGAACTTATTGAATATTGTACATCGCTTTGGGTGATTTGTATCTGTAAAGCGATTAATAAATGTTATTGAAATGAAATAATAACTCAGACAGAGTTAGGTTTTAATTTGGCCATATTGGTAAGTGTTTCTGAATGCCCTAGCACTAAGGAGAGCTGGAATAATACCAGACTGATGACACTGAAGGCTAGAAGTGTTTCTTTTTTCTGAGAGGGGCCTCTAGGAAAAGGTCATGATTGATTATGAGTGTTTCAGTGTACCCCGCTGTGAATATTGGAATGAACAGGTGATAAATACTTTTAAATAAAATACGGTAATAGGTTCATAAATGGAGAAATGAGGCAGCCAATGCATCAGATGAGGGAAGGCACACAATTCTTGATAAGACTCCCACTTTCACTCTCTTATAGTCCCTGCTTGGCCTCCTGTGCAGCCTCTGCTGTAGTTTTAAGGAGCAAATATTTGTATCTCTGCACTTGGAACCAATAGTTATTCACCTTTGCTTTCTTTCTGTTTGTTATGTTATTTTTTGACATTCGCTGAGTTGTTTTTTTTTTAATGATATGAACATAAATTGTAGACCACTTAGAATGTGTGTGTGTAGATAGATATATATATATATATATATATATATATATATATATATATATATATATATATATATATATATATATATATATATATACACATATACACACACACGCACACATATACACATATATACATATAAAAGAAACTGTAAATAAATGAATAGGTGAAATGGCCCTTCTAAGTGAAAACTGAGGAAAGAACACCCAAAATGCATTCACTTTGTGATCCACCTATGTAGCTGCCAAGGGGCCATATTGCTGCAAATTCCAAAAAATGGAAGCCAATTTCTCTCTTTCTCTCTCTCTCTAGCTGGTTTAAAAAACAGTAGCATATTGCTGCCTCGTTTCTGGCACAGTTTAGGCAAAATGTTGCACTGCGTAGGATTAAGTGAGCATGTGGGAAAATGTGTTCAGATTTGTGCTGGTTAAATACAGCTCTCTTGCTGGTGGATACTGTCAGCCCAGGCTAAAGTGATGTCAATTCTCTTCACCTTTCGCCTTCCCTCCCTTCTTATTACACACATTTTTTTCTGCCCTCTCAGCATAAGGACGATGGATAGGCTTGAGTTTTCAAAGGTTTTTCTCCTGTTCTCTTTCCATAGGGGAATCTTTTGATAAGTCAGATGCGCTTTCTTAACTAGAATCATTTGACCCCTGTCTGCATTTACAATGGGAAGCTGCAGCAGAAGCTGCCCGGGTACATGTCACCGTGATGGATGTAGCCTCATCTTTCAATTAGTGTAAGGAGGGGGAAGTGAGAGGTTCATGAGAGCTAATTTCTTTGAAGATATTCCATTCATTGGTATCATGCAAAAAGCTTTCCTGATGGGATTTTCCTCAAGGCTATCCCTGTGCCCCTTTTATTGGTCGACAGTGGTATCCGTATTATAATATTGGATTTCAGCCTTGTCAAAAGATGCTTAAAGACGACAGACTGGCAGAGAGCTCTCTACTGGATTCGCGCACAAGGAACTGCGTAGAAATGATGAGTCATTGCTGGAAGAATTCTTCAGACACATGTCAAATTTGTACATATTCTCCTGCCAAATCTCAAATTCGGATGCATATTTTGGTGTTACCTCTACAGTCAACAACATAGGTTGATCCCAAATGGGCCTGATTTTCTGAACTTTTTTCCCACAGATGCAAAAAAGAAAAAAATCTATGTTCAGCATCACAAAAGATCCCCACAGTATTCAACTGGACATGCACTGAAACAGTTGACATCTCTTTTGACCCAGCAGTTTCCTCCTGCTCCTTTGTACTTCTAGCTCAGTTGGAGCCAGGGCTGGGATCTGGTGCCATGAGACTTCATTTGCAATTACCTGGCTGTAGTGGTGGCGCACCTCTGCAGGCTGGAAGTGCATGTTTTCTCGTATAGGGATGATTGGCTGGTCAAGTGCACACCTCAGGCAGGTGCTGACAGATCCATGTGTTTGACTATCCAGGTGTTGGAGTCACTAGGGTTCATTCTCAACTACCCAAAGTCCCATCTTAGCCTGTCACTTCAATTGGATTTCATAGGAGCCCTGCTAGACACAGCTCAGGCCAAGATCTTCCTGCCTCACCAGAAGGCCTTCACCTTGATGACCATCACAGCAGAAATTCAATAGAGCCAGCAGGTGTCAGCCTGGCACATGTTGAGGCTGTTAGACCATATGACCACAACCATCCATGTCACTCCATTTACACATGCACAGAGTCCAATGGCAGCAGGCTACTCAGAGCCTCCAGGATTGCATCCAAGTCCATCTTTCTGGGACTCATTGTCCTGGTGGTGGGTACTTTCAAATCTGGAATGGGGGATTTCTTTTCAAAGACTTCTTACCCAAATTGTACTAACTATGGCTGCATCCACCTTGGGGTGAGGAGCTCATGTAGATGGGCTCAACATCCAGGATCTCTGGTCCACTCAAAAACACTCTTATCAAATCAATGTCCTGGAGTTTTGGATGATCAGGTACGTGCTATGGGCTTTCAGAGATTGGCTGTCCAACAAAGTTGCCCTAATACAAATCGACAACTAGGTAGCTATGTGATATGTTAATAAGCAGGGAGGCATGAGATCATATCTCTTGTGATAGAAAGTGGTCCAGATCTGGTCATGGGCTCTATCCCACCAGATGGTGCTCAGGGCCATGTACTTGGCCAGGTCAGAGAACATGGTAGTGTACGGGCTGAGTCAAGCTTTCAGACCCCATGAGTGGCCCTGAATTGGATATTCCACCTGTGGGGAGCCTCTACATAGATCTGTTTGTGTCCTCTGCAACAGGAAGGTACCAACTTCGGACGCCTTTGCCCATCATTAGGGAAAGGGTCTTCTGTATGCATAACCTCCGATTCCCTTAGTGGCAAAGAGTCTCTTGAAGCTTTGCGAGGACAGGGAGACTATGATCCTCATAGCTCTTCATTGACAAAGACAGTTCTAGTTCCCACTCCTAAGGGAGCTGTCCATCCAGAGATCGATCAGTCTGGGAACTTCTTCAGATCTCATCACACAAGATCAAGGCAGGCTGCGGCATCCCAACCTCCAAGCCCTATCGCTCACAGCCTGGATGTTGATTGGTTAATCCTGCATCCACTTGATCTATCAAAGGATGTGTCTCGGGCCCTGGTGACTTCCAGAAAGCTTTCCTATAGATTGAAGTGGAAGAGGTTTTCTGTGTGGTGTGAGCAGAAGGTCCTAGATCTATTCTCCTGCCCCACACAAAAACTGCTTGACTACCTTTTACACCTATCAGAAGCTGACTTAAATTCCATTAGAGTTTGTCTCAGTGCAATTGGTGCAAACCATCAACATGTGGATGGTACGCCCAACTCTGTACAGTCTATAGTTATATGTTTCATGTGGGGGCCTGCTTCAATTGAAGCCTCTCCTAAGGCCTCCTGCTGTATCTTGGGGCTTCAACATGGTGTTAGCTCAGCTGTTGAAAGCTCCTTTTGAGCTGTTACACACATGTGACCTGAAGTACATGACCTGGAAGGTCATATTTTTGGTGGCAGTCACTTCAGCACGCAGGATCAGAGAGCTCTAGGCCTTAGTGACTTATCCACCTTATGCTGTTTTATCATGACAGGGTGGTCTTGCGAATACATCCTAAGCTAATGCCAGAGGTAGTGACAGATTTCCATCTTAACCAGTTGATTTTCCTGCCAATATTCTTTCCCAAGCCCCATTTGCACTAAGGAGAATGAGCAGTGCACGGTTTGGACTGCAAGCGAGCCTTAGCCCTCTATCTGGAGCGGACAGAGTCCTATAGACAGTCCACCCAACTTTGTATTTCTTTTGATAAGAATAGGTTGGGAGTTGCTGTTGCCAAACAGACACTATCCGGTTGACTAGCAGATTGCATCTCCCTCTGTTATGCCCAGGTGTGACTGCATCTTGGGGGTCATGTCAAGGCTTGTTCTTTCAGAGCCATGGTAGTGTCAGTGGCCCATTTCCGAGCAGTTCCCATGGAGGAGGTCTGCAAGACTGTGATGTGGAGTTCTCTCCACACATTCACATCTCATTACTGTCTGGATAAGGATGGTTGACGTGACAGTAGGTTCAGCCAGTCTAACCTTCGGAACCTGTTTGAGGTGTAAAACTCATCTCTCTCTCCCAAGGCCTGTTATTTGGATTCAGGCTCTCTCCCCCTCTGTTACCAACAGCATTGATGTTGTGCCCATTGGCACCTGGCTGGGTGTCTGTTGGTGAGCAGCCTGTAGCTAGGGATTCACCCATGAGTGAGGACTACCATCCTCGGAGAAAACAGAGTTGCTTACCTGTAATAGGTGTTTTCCGAGGACAGCAGGATGGTAGTCCTCATGAAACCCACCTGCCACCCCGCGAAGTTGGGTTTCTCCTATTTTTTTATTTTAATTATAATTCTGTGTTTCAAGACTGGAGAGGGTCCCTGTGTGAACGTGTGGTATAGGGCATGTTGAGCATGCTTAATGTACCTAGTTAAAGTTCTAGGAACTTTGACATAAGTTTTCTGCATTGGGGCTCCATGTGATGATGTCACCCATGTGTAAGGACTAACATCCTGCTGTCCTCAGAAAACAAGTGTTACAGGTAAGCAACTCTGTTATATACACAGATTTTGGTGAAATGGATTGAGAAAGTATGTGTTTTCTTGCATTGTAAATATATACTTGCACATCAAAACATATGCACATATTTTTGGGGAGGATATATGCAGTATTTCATAAACTGTGTGGCTCCTGCCATGCAATTTATAAAAAAACAAACATTAAATTCTAGGAATGTGCACAGCCAAAAATAACATTTTTGGTTTATCCATTCATTTGTTTTTGTTTTTGGTGCTTTTATTAGTTTTTATTCATTTTTGGCAAAGTATTGCAAATAGTGCTAATGAATTAAAACTAAAATTTCTGCTTTTCTGGGGCCAAATTTGTTTTGTTTGGTACAAAATGAAAACTTACTCATTTGTCCCATTTTCTATTTTTATTTCAAATGAATGCACATCCCTATAAATTTCCATGGGTCTAATTATGCACGCATTTGGTGACTTACACACAGTATTGAAAATTGGTCTTTAATGATGTGTGAATGTTTTATTCTGCTTACTTTATGCTTAGAGTGTATTGCTATTTTAGTCTTAATATTTGTTTTATTGTAATGTTTACTGATATTGTATTTATTTGGTTTTGTTTTTATATGATACTTTATTTTGTTGTTCCATGCTTTGAGCATCTGTGGAAGAAGTGTATAATCAATAAACTGGTAGAACTGGTAAACTGGTAAATATTGCACTGGAGTGGCAGCTGGTGATGCAGCAAGAGTGTAGGATTCTGAGAACATGGGCATCATCCATGCTGTCAGATCCCCATCTTCTGTCACAGTCTGGTTAGAATGGGAGAAGCAAAATACTTCGAGACCAAGATGGATCTTGTTCCTCAAGGTCACACACTGGAAGGAGAAAACTTCAGCTAGAAAAAAAGTTTTGAATTAACTAAATTGCTGGCTCCGAGTTGTACCAAGATGCAATGGGGATTCATTTCAGCAGGTGATGGAGAGCCTGCTGCAGAGGAAAGAGATACTTGGATTTCTGGAGATATAAATTTAAATTATTTCAGTTAGATGTTTTTGTACAGCAAAAAAACATTTTTTCCTCACTAAATAGTAGACTGTGCTAATTTATAATCCCAGAGGCGCCTCTGTTCATTGAAACCACAAAAGGTCTCCAATGCCCTCCTTAGTTAATTCTTTGGCATAAAAGCTGAAACTTACTTGAATTATAGATGTGATTATTTTCATATTTTCTCTTTTTGCATATGTTTAAAAGTAGGAATAGCTATAAAGCAAAGCTAAAATTACTAAAGGGAAAACTCCCTAAATAACATCTCAAGCCAATTTCTGTCCAGCAGTTTAAATTATGCATACATAAAAGCTGTATATTCAGATCACTTAACCTAAAATGGTTCAAAATTTTTTGTTTAATGTCAAGTATAGATTATACTTTTTAAGACATTACTCGTGATTTTCTCCTTCACACTAAAAAGTAAGCCATTTGGATGTAATGGAAAGAATATATGCATCAAAGATTGCCCAGATCCATTCGGTCTTTTTTAAGCTTACCTTTAGGAGCCCCAGAAATATAAAGCCTGGGACAGAAATAACACTGTACAGATATTGGAGGGGAAAAAAGGCTTAACATTTTTACAGATGCAGAAAGTATTCATTTCAAACTAAGTATATGGTAGCATTTTCAGCATGACACATAGCTCTTATATTTGGTCTGTCAACCACTGCCTGTGTTTACAGTGCGGTCTAAGCAAATATTGTTAGCATGAATAGCCAGTCACAGGTTGTTCTAAATCTAAAATCAAAATCCAATACAATATGGAAACAACAACAAAATTTAATTTTGTGTCACTTTCAATCCAAAATGACCCACAAGAAAACCCCTTGAAATTTTCAATTTATTTTTCGTTTTAGTGGTAAGTGGTTTTCGTGTGCAGTAAATGAAACAAAAAAAAATTACATGGATGCTCACATTTCATGGGATGATATGGGCATAGACTGTATCTGGAATGTGATATGACTACCACACATGAAGCAGTGGCTTGTGGTCTCAGAACTCATCTATAACACACACTGACTTTGGATCGGTCTTACAAAGTCCAGGAAGAAACCTGAGGATAATACTGAGCATTGATTTTGGCCTCTCTCACAAGAGAGTACAGGAAAAAAAATCAATTTGTGATACTTCTGCTCTCTGAAGAATGGACTGGTGTGGTTTTGAAAACTCATGTTCTGCAATATTATATTAGCTGGTCCAATAAATAGTCTTGCAATCTACAAAGATCCTTTTTTTGTCCCCAGGAACGATATGGTTACTAGAACTCTGCACTACCAACTATGCCAGTGGGAATTTAAAAGAATGTTTCATTCTTGTCCTGGAGGGAAATGCATTTTTCATTGCAACTGAAACTCAGCTGATACGGATTCTGATCCTTAACTTGGAATATTTGCCTCTGGGTACCAGTGGTCTGTGGTGACCTGGAGAATAACTAAAAGCAAATGCACCTAAAGTGTATTATATTCAGTGTATTCAAAGCAGAGTAGTGATGAGACACTGTCCCATTAATAAGTGTCTATTATTAATCAGCCTGGAGTTTCACTGCATTGACATCTTGAAGCAGCTGCGCCTTCTGCTTGCTATAGGTAGGAAGCTGGTGGGAAGAGATGATGAGAAATGCTAACATTTTAGCTAGTTCGGATTTGTAAAGTTGAAATTGGAGCACTAGTCTAGCAATTAACCAGGATCCAAGAAAATGCAGAAGGTGAGCATCTGTGGGCTTCCTCTCAGCTCTGCCGCATTGGCTTGGAAAAGGCAAAGGGCTTAGGAAGCAGTTTCCTGTAGTTGAATTGTCCTCTGAAAAAGTCACCAAGAGGTGACTTTTTCAGAGGACAATTCAAGAGGTGACTTTTTCTTGGCACCCAGTTAATTGCTTATCTAGGCTGTTTTCAGAAATTAGCCTGGAGAAAGTGCTTTAATTTCTGATTTCTCATCCATCCTTCTTCATTTTTCCAATCAATAGGACACACTGTTGCTTTAAAGTCTTCTGCTGAGGGACTGTGAGTTCATAATCTAAACCGTGATGCAAATATGAGAAATCCCCATTAAACATGAAGGGCTTAATTGGAGCCCATTTAAACTAGTATATTTCTTAACTCTAATTAATTTTCTTGTCACATGTGCCAGACAGAGAAATAGAAGTCCTCAGAAGATGTAGCAGCTCAGGAGGCTTGCATGTACTGCCCTACCTGTGTCTCTCAGTCCTCGACTGGAGGGTCCAACCACGGGGGTTAGAGTGTAGTTAATTATTTCACACTAATTGAACCCTTCAGCCTGTCTGCTGAGACCTCCAACAAAGGTATCCTTGCAATGGTGCTCTGTGACCTGCATTGCTGTTCACTTGGAAATGCAAGGAGAATGCCAGCTCATTTCAGAAAGACCACCAACTGGTTGCCCAGATTGTAATGATTGTTGATCCCTCTGGGTTGTACCTAGACTGAATCTGAATCACTAATACAGAGGTAAAAGGTTCTTGCATCAGTCCCACTGTTCCATCCAGTTCCCCATTTATTTTTTTTTTACATATCTGATATACATTGCTTTTCTGGAATTGGTATTTTTTTTTATGTTAGCTGTTGCAGATGAAATGAAAGTGCGTTGAAGATCAGTGTTGTATACAAGGGAAAATATCAAAATGTAAGAATGATTTTGTGGGCGCGACAGATGCACTTTGTTAACCTATGGAGTTTAGAACAGGTTTAGATGGGGCTGACCTCTGAGAGGTAAAGGGCCTGGGACAAATTAGCTAGTACCGTTCCCCCTTAACATTTTTTTTATAATCAAAAAGACGTTAACCTGATTAAAAGAAAACACACCATAGTTCTAATGAGAGTGGGATGGGTTTGAGCTATGTTTCTGGACTTAATGTACTTATATTTTTATTCTATTTTTATGTATTTTATTGATGTTTATTTTATTATGATATTTTTATACTTCGTTGTAAACTGCCTTGGGCTGAATTTTGTTCAAGAAATATAGTATATAAATGTAACATAATATAATGTAAAATAACATAATGTAACTTTCTTGCCTTCCTCCCCAAATGATCCTGTCTGTCATCTCCTTACCCAACCTTTGTGATTTTCTTTCCCCTGGGCATCCCCAGAATGATCCTCTTTCACCTGCTACTCCCTACACATGGGTTCCTTGCTCTGCTTCCCTCCTCACATTGGTGCCTTCCTCCTCATCTCACACGTGTGCATTTCTTCACCCTTCCCAAGTACAAACCGCTCCCACACTTCATGGCACGAATCTCTGGTCCACCAGCAGGAGGAAAGCAGCTCTTCATTCCTGCGACTGCCTTCTCGTCTACTGGCTTCAATCTAAAGCTTGAATGCATGGGGCCCCATAGTCCCACAGGACCTGCTGGTACTGTGCAGCAGATTCAGACTGAAGCTGGCAGAGGAGGAGGCAGTAGGGGATGTGTATTCGTTTAAAACCAGGAGACCAGGATTCAAGTCCCGTTGCTACTCCTTGTGACCTTGGGCAAGTCACTTTACCCTCCATTGCCTCAGGCACAAACTTAGGGGCCGATGCAATACAGTGCGCTCAGCCAAGCACACTGTATAAGCCACAGTTGGACGCGGGTTGTATAGGTGCTAATTAATCCCCTTATGGTATGAGAGCCAAGCCAGAGAGCTGGGCAAGAGAAGAGCTGCATCCATCTGGATCAAATGCAGATTGTGGTGGAAGGGTATACAATTCAGACCCGAGTGAGTTCCCGTCACAAGGAGACTGTCCTGTCCTGTGGTATTCAGCCACTGAGAGAGCCCTGCCATCAAACCACTGAAGTCACAAGATTCTCCATTGAACTACAAACAGTTCAAAAGGAGATGTCAAGGACAGGTAAGCTTCCCTATAAAAATGGCAAAGATAACAACACAAGACAATGGAGGCACTCCTCAGAATGTCTCGCCTTCTTGCTATTATTATTTCCTGATTCTGGTCATGTTTGCTAATCATCAATATTTTGATGTGTTTATATATTCTGTTTTTACACTGACGCAGACTCTTGAATAGCATGCAGTGATCAATTTTCAAGTTGCTATGTGGCATGAAAGGTCAGCATTAACCCGTAAAAGATAAAAGCAAGGTTCTGTGTCGTGGCAGATTGTGACGCAGGTATCTGTGCTACAACAATCATCTTACTCTCTCTTTTGAACTGTAATCTTCTCTTTATGTATGTATTTATTCATTCCGGTTCATATTCAAAAGATTTGTGCCAATAAAATCAGCTTTTACCTGCATAAATCTTCCCCTTTAAAAATATCGCCCTGTAGACAAAATTTTTGTAGATAAGATTATCTGGGC
Source organism: Rhinatrema bivittatum (assembly GCF_901001135.1). Classification (NCBI taxonomy): domain Eukaryota; kingdom Metazoa; phylum Chordata; class Amphibia; order Gymnophiona; family Rhinatrematidae; genus Rhinatrema; species Rhinatrema bivittatum. The sequence goes on along the minus strand of NC_042628.1, from coordinate 23,287,226 downwards.
CCACAGCTGGAGATGTGATGAGGGTGGGCTAACATATTTAGCCAGATAATATCATATCGAGCACTAAATTTGTGTAGACAGATTGGTCCACACATAAATGGTAATTTTTAAATATACGCGTGTTCATCGGCCCGCACCTAGGGATATAGACATTTTATAACATATGTGCGTATGTGCGTGCATGTTATACAATAGCCTAACCGCATGCGCATGTGTGTGCAATTTTAAGTGGACACGTGCCTGCGCATGCAAAAGCCACTTCTACCGCATAGGGTGGAGGGATTTTAAAAGGCACACATGCCGACGCCATTACCAGTTTTCCCAGTTCATTCCCAGTTCACCCAGGTGAGGCATAGGACTTCCAGCTCCCCATAGTTTGATAGCCTCCCTTCTCCCCTGTTTAGCCCTGACCTTTAAAACGCTGCTAATCTGCCTATTTATTACTTACACGTCATCCATAGCAGAAGTAAGGTTAGGCGGCAGGGGATCCCAGCACGCGCCTGAGAGCGTATGTATTTACGCGCTAATTTCAATGTGAGATCCAGGAAGGCCCATTCCCCGCCCCTTTTTTGGAACTTTTCATTTGTGCGCGCAACGGGACTTACAGACGTACTGGAGCAGCTTTTAAAATCCACTCGGCTCATGCTGGCCTAATTTGTGCGCATATCTCCCCGTTTTGGCACACACCAGGCATTTAAAATTGACCTGAAATAGTTGCTGACATTATCCAAGTGACATTACCAGGATATTCAGCAGAATGCTTATTTGGATAACTTCCCTTGACTATCTGGATAAAGTTATTTGGATAACCCACTTGGCAGATTTTTGGCTATGGACAACAGCTGACCTCAAAGAGAATCATCTTGAAAGCAGCAATGCATCCCTGAAGGTTTTATTTTGACAGCTGTGATGTCAGCAACATATTTTGATGCAAAACAAACTAAACCAAATTAGAAGCAATGTTTCTTCCAAATCACCAGCTTTCTGGTCAGCAGCAGGGCAAAAGAAAATCTATTGCCTTTAAAAATGGAAAAACCATGACAGTGATGTAGCAATAAAACAGAAAAAAAAAATCAATAAAACAAACGTTTGGCTTCTACTTCCATTAGTGTCCGATAGTTCGGTTCTGTTAACTGTTGCTTCCGTATACCTGCAATGACTCCAGCAAGCTTCGCACCGTTCCAATGCTTATCCCTCTCCAGAGATTCCCTGTCCTGGTCATCTTTCATTCTGTTTTGGCCACTGAACCTTTATGGCTGAGTGAGTGACCGACAGACCAGTCCAGCCTGTTGTTCTAACAGAAATGCTTATTTTGTTCTTTCTTTTTTCTGTGGGACCTAAATCTCTATGGAATTGATAGTTAAAAATCAAGCAATACTGATATTTGCTGATTCTTAGGCCTAACAGTCAGGCCGATACAGAAAAACCCTTGGGAAAGCCAGCGAGCGCCCAGAAAGAAAAAATATGCAAATGAGGGCCTGTGGTAAAAGGAGACGCTAGGGACACTAGCGTGTCCCTAGCGCCTCTTTTTTGACAGAAGCGGTCGCTGTCAGCGGGTTTGACAGCCGACGCTCAATTTTACCGGTGTTGGTTCTTGAACCCGCTGACAGCCACGAGTTCGGGAAAACAGACGCCATCTAAATTGAGCATCCGTCTTCCAACCAGCGGGCTGCGGACAGATTTAAACATTTTTTTTTTAAATTTAAAATTTTTGATTTGTTTTTTTTTTATTTTTGGGGCCTCTGACTTAATATCACTATGATATTAAGTCGGAGGGTGTACAGAAAAGCAGTTTTTTTCTGCTTTTCTGTGCACTTTCTTGGTGCCGGCCAAAATTAACTTACTGCCTTTGACAGGCTTTACTTTCTGTATTGCGCAGGAATAACTAATAGACCCATCAACATGCATTTGCATGTTGCGGGCACTATTAGTTTCGGGGGGGGGGGGGGGTGGTGTTTGGCTGCGCGTTTTCCACGCGCTATTTCCCCTTACTGTATAAGGGGTAAAAATAGCACGCCGAAAACGCGTGTCCAAGCGGGGGTTAACAGTGCGCTCGGCCCAAGTGAAATTAGGATTTTCATTTGTAGGGAACTAAGTTGGTGAAGGAGCCATGATGGGGTGGACAGAACCCATGCACAGAATGGGACAGTGTTGAAGCTCTGTCTTTCCGGAAGAGGCTGGCTACAGGGAAATGTTGTTGGGGTAGCATAGCTTGCTGCACTGTTTGGTGCATCCAAATGAGTCTATTTAAGGCTTTATTTGATGACCATTTTTTTTTCTCACCTTGTGAGCTGACTGGAGCTAGAGGGTTCCAGAGGCAGAGCTTTCACAAAGAGGCAAGCTGAATGCAACCAATGTGCTGTGGGTGTGCTTGTATGAGGACTATGAAATATGGTTGTGACAGTTTGCAATAGCACAGGAACTCTTAATATGAAGGGCTTTTGTGTTTTTGCTATTGAATGAGCATTATTTGTATGCATACAGGCTGAGGACTTTTTTTTTTTTTGCATGTTGTCTAAATGGTCCTCGTTGGGTACATTACTGGCACTTCATTTTGTTGAGTCATTGTACATTGCCTACGGTTTTTTTTTTTGGATAGGCTTTTCAGAAATTTAAATAAATAAAATAAATATGTGCTTGGTGGAACTTCTGACTCCTTTGTGGTGCCTGGGGAAAGGCTGACCTTGTAAACAGACAGACAGCATGGAGAAATAAAAAGCACAGTGCCTGTCATTTTGCCAGTTGTGAAGGTTTTCTTGCTGCAGGAGATATGCCTGCTAATAAAAGTGGGTGCAGGCCCCCCACAGAGGAGCTTCAGGTATCATGTGAAGCTCAGGAAGACAACTGGTCCAAGTGTGACTATAGGATGTGATCTGTGTTAATCCTCCTTTTTTCTGTCCCCTCTGGTCCAGAAATGGGGAAAAAACTGGTTGCTTTTGCAAAGTGAACACAGACTGACGAAACTGAAAAGTTAAAAAAAAAAAAAAAAAAAAAAAAAAAAAGAAGGTCTGGCTAACACAGGGACAGGAGTCAAAGCAATACTGGACAGACCTCAGTAGAGTAGTAGTGAAGCGGAAAAATAGCCTAGACTTGGGAGGATCCAGCAGCGCACATATTGAGCAGTGGCAGCTAAAGGGGACAGTAAGTGTTCGTAAGAGTAGCGCAGGGACAAAAGCAGAAAAGCTCTCTTACTTGCGAGGGAGAAAGGTTGGAGGAAGAGCTAATGAAGTTTCTCCCAGTAGGAGCAAGGGGAAGCTATCCAAGTCAAACTCCTACTGAAGCAGATGGCCTGACAAAAGTAGTTAAATCTGCTTGAGTCTGCACAGGGGGAGCAGTCAGAGAGCCAGCAAGCTGTCAAGTTTTTTGCTCAGGAAGAAAAGCTCTACTAACCTGGGACTTGCCTAATCCAGATTTCGGATCCATTTCCCTGTAGCTCACAGTGCTAGGAATGGACCAGAACTAGCAAAATATGTAAGGGGAAGGGGGAGGAGAGAGAGAGAGATCCACTGTCTGTTGACAAAAGATTTAGCATTCTGTCTGGGCCATAATCTGTCTAGATTGTGGTAACATCAGTGTGGCAACTCCCCCTGGGTTGGCCACTAGATGTCACTGTCCCGGTTTGAACACCCTGTTAAGGAGCCATTCATCCCCCTCAGTCCCTCCCACCTGGAGGATTGTGGTTGGATGCCTCAACACTATTTAGCCCAGCCATTTTAGGACACTTTGGGATCAGTTTGAGAAAGCATTGGCAGGATAACAATGTCTAAGTTGTATACTCTCAGGCCTCCCAGCTTCACCCATATGGAGATTCAGTTAGAAGTGACATCTCATCATGCACTCCCTGTCAGAGGGTCCATCTCCTACTAATTTACAGAAGAGAGAGATTTTTACACCTGATACCCTTGTGGGGCGCAAGGGCTCTCACCAGAGGACCAAAGACCTGAGAGCCTGCTCTAAACCCTAGGGGAGGGCAAGCACCAGTGATAGATCCTGCTGAAAGAGACAGAGAGGACTGAAAATGTATCCAGTTTAAACTTTAGAAATATTTTTTGGACCCCCCCCCCCCCATTGGGATGCAGAGCTGAGGTTGCCTGATCCCCTCTGACTTTTCCCCACAAGAAGACCCTCCAGAAAAATCATCGAAGAATGAAAGAACAAGATTGGGAGACCCCAACCGGGTCTCTACCTATGGGACCGAGGACAGGCTGGGTGTCCGAGGAGAAGACGACCTAACTTTTTTGCCGTAAAGTTGGGAACCCCTTAAATAGGATTCCCGGACAGCCGCTGGGTGAGCTTTGTGGAGTAAATATCACCATGGGGCTCTACCCAGATGCCTGAATAAAAGGACACCTACCTACAGAGGGATACACTTGTACCAGCAGTCAGATGTAACTTCAGCATTATTGACAAATGGGCTTTAATTTATGATTGCCAATCAGTAAACCTTTATTTTAACACCCAGACTCTGGTCCTGTCTGATTTTATCACAGCCTCTCACCTCATAGGATGCATCTACATTATTTAAACACACTGTGAAGTAAGACACCACGGTACAGGCCAAAAGCGAGAGCTTACCCCCATAAAAAGAATCCCCTCAGGATTAAGAGTCAAGCATGGGAGAAAATTTACTGGCTGGAGCAATCCTGGAAGAAAAAAATAGCTATGTGTTTGTATGCCCTTGGGGTTAAAACCCGCTAAGGGTTACATCAAGAAAAATCCTTGCATTTTTTTAATTGTACATTATTTCTAGGAAGATCAGTTAGGAAAGAATCCAAGAGTAGACATCAAGGGCTTGTAAAGGATAGATCTGGATATGAGGGACATTTTGGAGACAATTTGCCAATACCCTGCCTAGATGCAAACTGTGCAGGTGCTTTTAAAGCATGTATTTTACACACGTTTTTAGAAGGGCACCAACCCGTGTCGTTTTCCTTTGGAAACGAAGAAGGCGCGGGTGGCCAGGCAGAGGCAAAATAGCGCACGTGAAGTCCTAGGCAAAAGAGCACTATTATGAGCCATGTGCATTTGTTATAAATGAATAGCACATCTGAACTGAAAAAGGTCATTTTCACTTCATTCTAAATGAAACGAACCAACAATGGCTGAGCACAGAACTAGCAGAAATTTTGTGATATTTGTTTCATTAAAAAAAAAAGAAAGCCTTTCTGGCCTCCACTGCTGATTCTTGTGCTTTCCTGGGACTATTCGGGGCCTTTCCAATCCCCCTGCCCACCCCCCCCCCCCTAAAAAAATGTGCCAGGGCCGAAGTCCTCTCTGACCCCCATTTACTCCTTTTGTGCGGGGTCATGGAGAAAGAAAGGGGCAAGAGCGATGCGCGTGTATTCCTGCCCTTCCGTGATCTTTAAAACAAGGGCGCCAGTGGCCATCAGACCAGCACCAAAATGACGGGGGGTTTGCAGAGGTTGGCACGGGTGACTGTAACAGGGGTGCAAGCCTGTTTTACAAGATTGCAGTCTTCTCTGGTAATCTAAGCCATTTTTTTTCCGCTGACCGGCTAGATGTTTAGATATAGCTGCCATGGAATAGCAGAGCTCTGCTTGCCAGGTGAAAGGATCCCTGATAAGTATTGCTTTTGAAGGTAACGCTAAATTGCAGACCTTGTGCTTTTAGACCTCTGCCATCCCTAGCAATTGGTTTCGACCAGGCACAAAGCTTCCCCCCTAATTAGGGAGCCTGAGAAGTTTTAAAAAAAAGTTTTACAGCTGCAGCTGATGAAACTTATGAGGCTCTGAGTCATCGTCTCTTCCACGGGAGAAGTTGAAAGCGCTACTATTTTTAAGACATCCCGCTTAAAGCTGCCTCTGCAATGAGGTTGGTAGGAAAAACAGAGCAGTCCGACTAAAGATGCAGCCCTGAAAATCTTCTTCCCAGGAAAGTCCTTGGCCAGTCCTGCATGCAGAAGGAGCAGGCTGAAGAGCCAGAAGCTTCCTGAAGCAGCTCCTACTTTGCCAGGGATTAGGGCTGCGAGCCTGGGAGCTCCAGAAACAAGTAGGCACCTTTGTTGTGAGTGCTTTTTGGTCTGCTAAATTGCTTAGAGAAGAGAGTCCTATTTCACTGAAGCTGAAGTTATAGCTGTGTTTTCCCTGCTGCTGCAGTCTGTCTGCTTTCTTTTGTCCTGGGAGTTGCCAAAATAAAACCTATTGTTAAAATGATCCCTGGCCTGGTTGAGCTCTCCTGCCTATTCACCTGCTCCAGTTTCCCACCGTGATAGCATAAGATGATAGCATTTCCTGGGGAAGAGGGATTATGCATTCAGTTATGAGTCTGACCACTAGATGGGGCCACTATGCTAGTCTATCCTGAAGAAAGGAAGAGTTGGATCTTAATTTCATCCCATTGATACAATTGTGAGAAATGGTCATAATTGTCTAGTGAAATTCTTTTTAGGTTCAGTAAAAGTTGCAAAACTAGAATTACAATCATAAAGCACAGATGTAGGAGGAGGTAGGGATAGAATGATAGAAAGTTAAGACTCCTCCTTAGCAATCCCCAAAACCATTAACCTGGGAGGTGATATTCAAAGAGACCTGTTCTTATTTTCAAAGTCTGTAATTATTTTTTTTTGACTCAGCCTTATGCACATTCTGTATGCCTGGAGAGAGGACTCAGAAGACTGTTTAAAGGAAGAAAAAGGAAAAAAAAAAAAACCCCCCAAAACCCCCACCTAATTTATTTGCAAGTATTCTGTGATTCAATTATTCAGGATTCCCACCACTTTACATTCTCTCTCATTCCATGGTGCTGTTTGCCTTCTGATCCCTGGAGGTGTCTGCTGCCTACATTTTTTTTTTTTTTTTTAAATTAAAACCAGTGTCTGAATACGCCAATGTGAAAACAGAAATGTGAGAAAGCATAATTTGTTTCCAAACATTTGTTTAAGCTGTGGAGCAATGTTCCTAACGGCTTGATCTTCCTTAATAAGCAGCGACGTGTATGTGTGAACCTCTGCTCTGACGTGAGGATTGCAGAATGCATTTGATTGAAATTGCTGTGTCAGAAGAAGGGCTAGTGCATGTCTGAGCAAGATAACTTTCTCCATATGCTGTGTTGCCAGCCGGCGCTGTTTTTGAAGACCCAGCAGCCACTGAAGATTGCTCCGTCCCCCTTTAAACATCAGAGGCGGCCACAGATGGGGTTCGAGCTATCCAGAGAGGGCAGGGAGTCACACAGGGGAAGGCCCAGGCTGGGGGAGGGGAGCTTTTCAATTTTTTTTAAATGTTGGTGACTTTTTTTTTTTTTTTTTCTCAGAGGGCAGAGAGGGTCGGGGACCCTTCTATTAATTTCGCTGTTGCTTTTGTTTCATTCTTCTTTCTTTTTGCTTTGGTGTTTGTTTAGTTTCTAATAAACAGCAAGTGGAAAGAAAACAAAACAAAAAAACCCCCCAAAACCCAAATACGTTTTTAAAAAGGAAAGTTTTCCATTCACGCTCCTACTGCTAACTAGCCCAAGGTGCAAGGGCTGGTTAAGTATTGGGGGTTTCTTCCACACACCCTCCCCGATTCACGAAGAAGTTCCAACCCGGTCCCTGATCAGAGAATGCAGCAGCCCCCCCTCCCCCTGCCCAGAAGGACACCCCTTTGGGAGCTAGGCCAGGCCCACCCATCCCCCACCAACCCCTTTGGAATGGCTGCTTACCGGGAGAAGAGGCCGCTTGATGGCGTGGATGCTGAATGCTGGATGACACCGCACCGCAGCATGTCACCATGTACCGAATGGCTTAATGCTAGGTAAAGTGCTATGGGGGGAGGGGAGGGGGCCATGCCAGCCATCATGCAACAGCAACGCCAGTTGGCTGACTGAAAGGCGCACCTGTGCCGGGTCACAGAGGGAACGGCGGTCCGTGCTAACTACTGCTGCTGCTACAGGGGCTGAGCTGGATGGGAGGGGGGAAACAGCTGGGGGCTGCTACGCCTAACCTCAGTAGGGCCTGGTTGAGCTGGAAATCTAAAGGCATAGGAAAAAGCTGCCCAAGAAATGATAGGCCAAGTCAACAGGTTGGAGACAGTACTCTATATTCTAAGAATAAGCATACAAAGAAGAGGTCATTGGTTGGAGCAGACAGTTATTGACAAACAGTAAATCTGAAGGCTTAAGATCACTGCAGAAGCTCCGTTCCTTTCGATTGATTGCTTTCTTAGTGATAAACATGAAAGGAAATCAGTACAGTGCAAACAACTATGTCATTCTATCAGAGGCTACGGGGCGCTTGGAGGGATGTGGAATCTTCCGTCTAGCGCCTACGGAGAACAGATTCCCGCCCTGCACTGGGATCCATCGCAAACTGTGATTCTGTGTGGCTGCTGGCGCTGCTTTTAATGCAAAGCAACTGAATTACCATCCTGCATTCAGACCGTAGATATTGGGGGAGGTGTCACCGTATCTGCTTTCATCATGATCTCTGCTCCTTAATTGGAACAGTTCGCCTTAACTGAAAAGAGCGCTCTCGAAGAAAAATCTCTGAATTAGTCCAATCCTTAGGGGATGGTACATAAAGAATTTTCTCCAGGGAGTGGCAATCTTACTCCAGGAATAAAAAAAAAAAGATGCAGAAATGGAATTTGACAGTGAAAAAGATGAATAGTGGGGAAAACTAAGGAGAAATGCCTCCTAAGCCAGCAAGACAGGCGGTATTCACTCATTTCTAAACCTCTGTGCTAGAGCTGTACTTCTGCATCTAATATGTAATGATGTACGGTAGATAAAAGATTGCCTAGGTGTCACTGCACCCAGTTCTCTGGAGCACACAGCTCAGAGCCTGCCACTTGCAGTTCAATGCAAAATCTGAGTTCTCAGTTACAGCCTTCATTTCCTTTCCTGAAACACCAGGATCACCCCAGTAAGATACATTGGTAGTCACCTGTAGGCCAGCCTAATTCCTCAGGGCCGCATGGAACCTGCTTCCCCACTGTACCTGTTGCAGATTCAAAATCCCTAACTGAAGGCTCTGGGCATCTCTTCATCTGGGTGAGCCCTCTCTCTCTCCTTCTCTCTGTCTCTGAAAGACGCAGCCTTCTTGCCCGTAAAGGATATACACAGATTCCTTGCAGTAGCTCTGTAATTAGTCTCGGCTGCTTCTCCCGGTTATTATTATTACCACACCTTTCTCTGCCTGCTGCCTTCATCTTAATTGACTTTCTGCCAAAAAAAAAAAAAATCTCCAAACTCCATTTCCTCTTCCCTCTGGCTTTTTGCGATCCCCTAAGCCAACTCTTGTTCACTTTTTCTTTCCGCCTTAAGGCAGCATCTCTCCCTGGAACTCCTTTTTCAGCTCCCTCGGACTTCTGCGTAATCCGTGCCATCTCTTCGGGCTGCTTCAGCCTGTGTGAAACTGCTGTTTCATCACCCCAGGATTGTAGCTGAAGGAAGATTTATTTGAGCCAAGCCATTGTCTTTACGTTGGTGAACTAGTTTGGATCTGTCTGTATTACTTGTTTCAGTCATTTGATAGCAGCTAAAATGTTTTGGTGCCTAGAGAATGAATACTTTGAATTTCTCTGTCCCGTTTGCTTTAACTCAGAGGGCTTGGGAGGTGGCGGGAGTACTGATCTGTGATCCAGGATGGTCTTGTTCCAAAGAAGTTAGTTTACTGAATTACCCAGCATAATGCTACTTCATTCTGGCATGCCACGTTTAGATAGAAACGTATGGAGTAGGTTTCTAGGCAACCGAGGCCTGTTGGTCCTGCACAACGTTTCATTTTAACTGGAATGGAATAAGATTTTTATGCCTTCTACACTAGCCTTCCCCTGCACTGGAAATTTGCATGGTTAATTGGATCCATTATTCATGTTATATCAGTGAAAATAACTATTGTCTAAGGAGATACCACTGGCACAGCTCATAACGCAGAAGCTTTGTAGCTCACATTACAGAAGTAGTGTATGTATTTAGATTATAAATACTCCAGCTCACCTAATTTATTATCTGTCATACACTGCTAGCACCATATAATAATAAAATACTAACTAGGGCTGGATGTACTAAGCGTTTTCTCCCTAAAAGACACAAAACGGGAAAAACCCTATGGTCCATCTGGTCCATAATGTTCTAAAGCCAAACCATACACAGTAAAAAGATGTGATGCAAGCATTTCATAGGTCAATATAAATCATTATGCCATGACATGAGTAAAGGGAGTTGCAGTACAGTTCTTAAATCTCTTTCCCTTAAAATTTTTTGAAATTAATTCCATTTAGTTCCAAATTCATTTAGTCACGTTTATTCCTTGGCAGTGTGTTGTATTTTTTTTTCTAAGACTTATCCAAAGATTTTGTCCATGAGCTTTTGAGACTACACAAATCCATGCTTCAGAGGTGACAGCATGGCTCAAAGAAAGTAGTGAACTGCTCTGTTCGCAATGTGAGAGTTTTATAATTGTTCCTGTTCTACCTTATTTCTGCAGTCTTCCTCACCGGGATCTCTGCTAAAAGTTTCCACTCTCGTCTCTCACTAGAGCTCTCTATTTCCCTCGAGGACCATTGCATTCCAGGCTTCCACAAGGAGGATATTTCAGACCTGGAAGATACCCTTACGGTTCCTGTACCAAGGACATAAAATTTAGTTGTGAACACATGGGGTCCAATAAATGTTATTGCAGCCAACAAAGAATCTAATTTTCTTCAAAGATAATACGGCTTTTAGAACTCTGTACGCTCAAATATATTCAAATGGAATGCATTATTTATTGTATTCATAGAAGACAAAGACTCAAAAGTTGTTTGCTGTTCAATTCCTGGTGTTTTCTTTTACTTGGAAACCAAAACTAACAAACAGTACCAGAAACATGATCAAAGGTTAAGGAACTCTAAAATGTAGTTAAAAAATAACTACTGGATATTATTGTTTCTTACTATATATGCAATAGATGCATCTTGCTATAGTACAAAATGCACTTCAAACTCTTTTAAGAGAAAGTTAAAAAGAACGGGACTGTTAGCATTGATTGCCACAAGGATATGGGACTTTTCATCTCTTGATTTCTGGTTTTAATCAGGCAGAATTTGATTCCAGTTGAAATTATTACTATACAGCCAGTTGGTGGCTTGTATGAAATTAGTTAGTATGTTACATCATTCCCTGATAAATTAATCATCTTGTATTATATGTATACAGTTCCTGGATTGGAGTGCCATAAAAATGTCAAAATGAGGGTCAATTCATCTTTGGAGTTTTCTGCGCTCCAGAAGATAAATATCTGGTGAAATCTGTGTTTTGCCAAATAGCTTATGGAGCAGAGTATTTGGAAGGCATGTGGGATGTTCAGAAAACTATTTGGTATGGCTCAAAGAAATTCAGATAGAGCAGAAGATGAAACCTTCTTAGAAACCCCAATGAGCATATTGAACTCTGCCCACAAAATAACTCACAAGGTATAATTCACCCTTTTTATTCACTACCCCATAAGAAGACAAGACCAATTTCAGGCCGATGCAATATCATGCGCTCAGGCTAATGCACAGGTTAACCCATGGTTGGATGTGCGTTTGGGACACATGTCCATAACACCGATGCAATAAAGAGATCAGCGCGTTCAAAACGCATGTCCAAACCAGGGGCATAGCTAATAGCGCTTATCACATGTAAATGCAATGTTGATGAGGCTATTAGCTAGTACCCCTGATGTAAAAAACTAACCGTGCGTCCGTGCACATTTTAGCCCGCAAAAATGAATGCCAGCCCTGAAACTGGTGTTAAGTCGTGAGGCGCCCCAAATCCTGAACAGAAAAGCAGAAAATAACTGCTTTTCTGTGGTTCCTCTGACTTAATATTGTTGTGATATTAAGTCGGAGGAACCACACAGAAAGCAGCAAAATGAAGAAAAAAAAAAAAGGTTCCGACAGCGGTCAGGTTAGAAAGACGAATGCTCAATTTACGAGCGTCCATTTTCTTAACCTGCTCACTGCCTATTGGTTATTTATTTAGAGAAAGCAAATCCCCAAAGCCAAGCAATAAGGTCCTCTTTAAGTGAGTTCAAAGTTATTAATCTGCCTCTTAGTTTGTAGAGGGAAAGAGCGCTGTTTTATAAGGTGTGATAATGTGGCTCTCTGCACAAGTGCAAGACGGGTCGGCTTTGAGGCCCCAGCAGTGAAAGCTGGCAGCACATTGGCCCTTTTTAATGCAGGGAAAATTATATAGAAAAATAAACTTAGAACAAAACTCAAACAGGCAAAAGCTCATAAGAAAAAGTGCTCTAGGATTTCTGCCCTATGAACAAAATTAAAGGATTAGATTAGTCCCGGAGTGCTTTACACACAAGAATTTTTTCTGTGAAGTTGTAAGAAATTGAAAGCCTTGGGCAAAAGATGTGCTATTTTGAAATTGTTTAAGCAAACAAACTTGCAGGGGTGATTTTTTTTTTTTCCTTGCCCTAATTTTGTCTTGATTTTTAAATCTTGCCCTGCATTGTTTAATGACTCCCCATATCAGCAGTAAGGCTTGATGTAAATCAATTCATTCTTAGCTCTGCTTTTCCCCAGCTAGCGGTGTCCTACAATGCTTTTAGCAACACTTAACAAATTGTAAGATACAGATAGCATTTTTTAAAACGAACACTATCGGGCCCCCTCTTCCTGCCTGTGGATACCAGTGCTGTTTTATTTCCAATGAATGCCGTCAATCAATGAAACTCACATGAAATTGTCTGTATTAGGCCTCAGCCACCATTAAAGCCTTATATCTTGCCATCTTACTATCTGTTGCTGTCACTACCAATGTCAGATCGCCCGGATGCAGCAGACCCATATCGCGCACCGCGCACAGAGTCCTGATCCTAGACGCAATATTGACCACTTCAAACCAAGTATTCATCACAGTGCTGAGATTAATGTTCACAGTGCCGTCATCATGCTCATAAGTGACTCCCTGATGAAGAATTAATTTTTGAAACATTGCAATGTCGGGATTGATACACGGACAGCATGAAAATATCTTAACCATGATCTTGGGCGCCACAGCAGTGAATACAGCAGCCTGGTAAAACAAAACATTGTATACTACCAGTACATCCACTTTTTGTGGACGTCCACCTCACTTCAGTGATAGCTTTACTAATTATGAAAGCATCACACGCTCTGGGGTAACCAATGATTATAACCTATCCAACATCCAGGATCGTGGGGTTGGAATATCAGTAGCCCTATAGGCACCAGTAGCCTATTCAAGGCACCATATGAGGTTTTCCCTGGATGCTTTCTCACAATCCTTTTTTCCTATTTGTGCTAGACTTTCTCACATATATTGATATTTTTTTAAGTGTCTGGCAAAGTTGGATCTTTTGCTTGTGTATTTGAACGTTTGAATGTCGGCAGCATTGGGGGGTGGAGGGGATTGTGGTGGGAAAGAGGAAAACCTGCCCCTATAATTAATGGGGGTTTTTTTCAGAATTTTTAATGTTTCTTTTATTGAGATTAAATGAAAAGAAATGACATAAACTTAGATGAAATGAAAAATGAATAAGAAAAGTAATTGAACAAAATGTAAAACAAAATGAACTTTTTTTCTTGTGCATGTTTCTTTAGTTTTCGAAATAAAAGCCTCTGATGCTGTATTTAAATAGATATCTTCTTATTCAAAGATTCTACTGCTCTTGATACTTGGTAGAAGGAATACATGTTATGCTTTTTTTTTTTAATTTAATTTTTATTGAAATTATAACAGGTGATATTCTGTACTTATTAAGAACATGTCCCTGATGAAGCCCAAGCGTGGGTGAAACAAGGATCCGTTGTTGGACTGTATAGATGTGGATGGAGTGGTGAAGGGCTAGTTCCCTTGACACAAATTAACCAGAGAAGCTCTGGAATATTGCAAACAGCGGTGTGTGGGTGCAGAAAATCAGCACACACATATTCTAAATAAATATTTGGAATTCACAAAAAGAAAAATAAGTGGTCAAGTTGGAAAACATTGGAAACTTTATGAAGAAAAGGTCTTTTGTATTGTATTATAAACATTTGAGATGTATTATCTTTGTACTCAAATTTGATGCACTGTAAGGATGATACTGTGTCATTAGTTCTCTGTTTTTAATGTGTGAATGTTTGAGTGATTGATATTTACGAATTTTAATGGTGTACATGTTTACAGGTTTGGTATAGTAATAAAAATTATTGCACAACACTGTATTGTAATTTCAAGAGAATTCTCTGAGTGTATGAGTAGATTTAGCTATTAGAGAATTTTTTGTATATATATTCCCTATGTGTTGTTTACCCCTGATTCATCCAAAAACATGCCAACTAATCGTGCTTACAGTTTATCCAAGCAGCTATCGCTGAAATGAAGATGTACACTGGGAGTGGTGCTTTCAGAACTGTCAGCCCAATAATTTACTGTTTGGGACAAACATCCCATTTTATAACCATCTCTATAGAGAATATTTTAATTTCTTAACAATCAATTAATATACTCTCATAGATTAATTTGTCCTGATATGAATGCGGCAGGCACACAGGGGAGATGTTGGCTAACAGTTCTACCTGCCAGAAGTTTGCTTTATTGGCAGAAAATAATTAATATTCTCCTCATTTGGCAAATTCACAGTGAGTTGTTTAGGAAAGGGGCAGAATGAATTGATGGCTTGCACAGTGCAATAAACTCAAACTTCTATTTTAAAACTCTTGTATTATTCTTAAAGTCAAGGTTGTTAACCTCCAATATTAACGGATTCACCCAAAATCTTAAACCCTGGAGAGCAAATATTAGAAAAAGCCCAGATAGCAACTATTATAAAAGCAGATTTTTGGGGTGATTTTCAGCAAAAGAAAACAATATTCAGAGTCTGAAGGAGCACAGATCTGTCTCATTTGCTTCCAGCAGGCCTCAGACACAAACATATTTAGGTTGGCATGGGTCTGGGCTAAAGCATTATTAGCAAGCAGCTCCCATTGCTACCTATTGGAAAGATTGTGATGCTCTGTCCAGGTTATCCCAGTTAACACAGATTGCTCCTTTTGTTCATTGCCGTCCTTTAGCCATTAGGGACCCTCTGTGTTTATCCAATGCCCTTTTGAATTCCAGCACCACTCTTGCCTTTACTTACCTGTTCCGGCAGGGCATTCCATGCATCCGCCATTCTTCTCATAAAGAAACATTTCCTGATGTTGGTTCTGAGTCCTACCCCCTTGGAGCTTCCTATTATGTCCCCTAGTTCTTCTGTTGGAAAAGCTTTGATTCATGTGCCCTTCAGAGATTTGAAGGCCTGTTACCTTAGCTCCCTAGTCTCTCCTCCACGCTATATAGTTTCAGATCCTTCAGTCTCATCTTAGAAGTCTTCTGGTGCAGACCCCACACTATTTTGGTTGTCTCTGTCTGTAACTTGCAAAGTTTTGTTCAGAAAAACGTTTTTCCCCTGTTTCTGTCTACACCTAAAAAGTTTTTTTTTTTTTTTTTTTGCAAAAGAACAAACATAGAGGCCAATATACTAAAGTGCTCTGAATTTCTACTGGGCCTTGTATGCAGATAAGCCTGGTAGAAATTTTACATGCAGACATTTCCTATGGACAACTTTGCCAGAAGGATAACTACACCTCATTAAGGTGTAGTTATCTTTTTTTTGCAAAGGCCTTTTCATGCATATTTTAGCACCACAGGCATACTTAATGAGCTGCTTTGCATGATTTTGCATCACAGCAACTCATTAATTTTGAATTTATACAGCATTTTGCAATATTAAACTTTCATGCGTTAAGTTTACTACATGGAAAGATGAGAAATGTGCTTTGCATGTGAAAATGGGAAGATATTGTACCTAAGCCCAACTTACGTGCAGACGTTGCTGGTTGTTTTTCTCATAAAGTGAACTTTGTGAAATTCAGCACATCATAGAAATGATATTTAGTATAACTTGTCAATGAAATTTAGTATATCATAGAATCAGAACTGTATACAGTACAAAGAATCTAAGCTCTGCTGCTTCTTATATTTTGGGAACCATAACATGAAGATCTTTCTTCACCTGGATGTTTGGGTATTGCTTATTGTCATAACTGAACCCTGTCTTGAGTTTATTTTTATTTTAAGAGTCTCTAAATTAAGCTTAGCAATTGATTCATTTATTTCCTGAAAGCTTGTCCTCGCTTACCAGCGGCTGCATGTGGCATTGTCATACGTGCGCTGGCCTCATTTTAACTGATGGGTTTCCATAAGGGGTGACAGTTCTTCCTAATGTGCCTCAAATGTGTAAATAAAATATTCAGATGACATCCCTCCCCCCCCCACCCCACCCCGGATTATAAACGCTGCTAAATACCTTGCAGATGCCAGACTTCTGTAGATGGTTTGCTTCTTTGTGGAGTCCTCTTGCTTACTTAGAGTAATCCCCTATCCTAATCCAATTCCATCGCTTCCTATGACTCTGCTATACTTGCTTCTTCCAAGAGGAAAGAGGGGAGGACAAATATTGGCCTAACTTCTTGATTATACTTCAGAAGCCATGTTTGCTCGTCAGTGGCCATCTTGTCCTCACTGTCTACCTGTTGACTAGATTGTGAGCTCCGTGGAACAAGGAATGTCTTGTCCGTGTTTCTGTACAGCACTGTGTACACCCGGTACAGTTATATAAATGTTTAGACGTGTTTGTTCTCTGTGACTTAGTACCACTTAGTGCATTAGAGTCTGAGGATGTGACTACATAATGCTAATAGGCTAATAATGTCAAGGAAAGAGGGCATTGCAGAGCAGTAAAGTGCACCAGAGAATAATTGACCCATTAGCGAAATGTATGACCTAAATGGGCCGGGGGGCAGCTCAGCAAAAACCTCTCTCTCTCTTTTCCAAGATATTTTACTTACTTTTCACTGGCATTGGTGACTATTTTCTGTATTCACAGGTAATGCTCGCTACTTTAACTTGTCCTATGAAATTACAATGAAGCCTGGCTTCCATAGTGAGAAAGATAAAACATTTTCCTGTTGTGATAAGAGTGCAGAGAAAGCTGCAGAACTGTGTGTGTGTGTGTCTGTCTGGGCACATTTTCAATTCAGTTATTTACTCTTCCCTGTGGAAGACCATTAAATGCTGACCTTCCTGTCCCACCCCCATCCAAACCAAGTCCAGTGAAAAGGAGATTCATGCACTTACCTGTCTGTTGTGTGAATAAAAGGTGACCGGGCTTTCTGGTTTTTCCTTTTTCTCTCTACCCTGTTATGCTGGCCAGCAAAATCCACCTCCCCTGCCACTTGTTTATCTCTCTTTCCTCTGATAAGTAGAAGTGTAAATGTTAGATATGCGCCTTTGTTTTCTAATGAAATGAAAAATGCAGGGTTTTTTTCATTAGAAAACAAAACAAAAAAAACCCTGTTGATTTTTTCCATTTCTTTTCTATTTGGAAATGAAAAGCACCCCCCCTCCCCCCACCCCGACACTGTCATTTAAAAACTGACTTACCCCAGCCTTCTGTAATACTCTCCAACCCTCTCCACTCCCTCCACCATTTATCCCATCCATGGGGCTCCAGTAATCCAGATCTGGCAGGAAGAATCCCCAGCTGGTTCCAGTTTATAAATGGTGCTGGCCGGCCCTGAGGCTGGGCCCATGGCCAGCCAGCACAGCATGACTGTGTAACAAGATAGCATCGGCCTAAGGATCGGCCCGTCCTGTTTGGGGAAAACAGATCTGGCCAGGCAGGAGTGACTGCAGATCGTCCCTGCTCCATTTCGACCAGTGGAACCCCACAGATATAGGTTGAGGTGAGCGGGGGTGGGGGTGGAGGTGGCGAGAGATAGTGGCAGGACCTGGGTTCAATTTTAAATGTACAGGGTATTTTGTTTGGTGCAGAAAGGCTTTCTTTCTTTTGGTTTTATTTTTTTCCCTTATTTATATATTTTATTGTGTTTTTTTTTCATTTTTTTTTTTAATAAATGAAAAATAAATTAAAAATCCAAAGCAAAATGGAAGCTGTTTCCATGCACATCCTTATTAAAGGTCCCATTCTTTGATAAAATTAAATTTATTATTTAGCTGCAGTAACCAGCTTTGCCCTTTCGTCTGGTACAGCCTCGGTAACTGTTTCAGCTCCCAGAGCCAGCAGGATGCATGGAGAAAGCCCCTTGTTATTAAGAGTCTGCAGACTTTCAAAGAGGGGAATGGAGCCGGTTTTAGCAGCGATAGAAATGTTTGTGCCATGTATAGTGACTCGCAGAAAGCGGACATAAACTGCTTAACCCCTAACAAATCTTGTAGCAGACAAAACATGGCTTGGCCAAGGGTAGGCAGCAAGGCCAATAACTGAAAAACTGGAACATGCTCAGTAGCCCCGAGGTGTTGCAGGGCTCGTTTCAGCAGAAAAGTATTTTCTATATTTCTGTTTTATTTCAAAATATAAAGTTAATCATAAACACACAGAACACGCGAAAATAATTTATTTTTTTTTGGTTGTATATTGATGCATTAAAAAATATATACAACTCAGAGAGTGAGATAAGCTGGGAGTTTCTTGCAAGGAATAAGAACTCTGCGCCTCCCTGCCATCTAGCTCACATTGGGGGTAATTTTGAAAATGTGCATAAATGTAACTGCTATTGTAGCAATTTTCAAAAGCCATTTACTGGAGTTAAAGCGCACTTACTCGAGTAAATCCTATGGAGAATTCAGTGGCATATATTGTAGCGATTTCCAAATGCCCACTTACTGGAGTAGACGCTTTTTAAAATCAGGCCCATTGTTTCTATCCTAAATGAGGTGGAAGAAGCCACCTATGCCCAGGTGAGAGTTGTCCCCCTTGCCCAGCTCAATCTAAACAGGCCTCTAAATTTGGCCATGAAGTACTGCCCTTAATGATTACCAAAGCAACCCCCTGCCTCCTGGTGCCTGCGAATGCATTATCCCTGGCCCAAGCTGGTCTGGAGGGTAGTGCAGAAGGACCTCATCAGGGAATCAAACCAAGGAGCCTATGGCTTGGTGGCCCCGCAGCACTGCCACTGGGCTGGTCCCCATGTCTGGAATCTCGAATAGAAATCGTACATCCAAAGTTGCACACTGTGTTTTCAACACATGATAATTTCTTGACTTCAGTTTAATTATAGTATGTTTTTGCATGTCATAAGTGTTCATTTTTTTTCCTGTGGTTAATTGTAGTGTACGTGAATCATTTGTCGCAATGTCACATTTCCTGTTGGGTCAAGCAGAATGCTATCTCATGTGAGGGCTTGAGTGCTGGGCTGCTGTGACTCTGGCTATTCAAAGCCACCTCTGGTTTCTCCATGCTGTTCAAACCTTTCCAGCTCTTATTGTCAGAGGCTTTATTGAGGACGTGACGGCTGCTAAAAATACAACAGCTCCTCTAGCCTTGTTTTGACAATCTCCCTCTTCACTAGCACCGTGTGCGAGTCTCAGAAACTGAGAATGAGGAATGACTCACAGACATGAAGAATCATCTAGAAGACATTGTTTATGTGTTTGGAGCAGTGCTGTAGATGATTATTTGTCTCAGCAAGTGAAATATTGGCAAAAAAAAAAGAACTGGATTGAAGCACAGATTCTAATGAGCGTCAGTCCTGTCTCCATACTTGTGCTTTCTTTTCTCATTGGATGGAATAAGTTAAATGTCCATTCCTGTTCATTTTTGTGTAGCTGGTAGGCCTCCCATTATTTACAGCTGCTCAGCTGGTTTAAGTATGATATATATATATATATATATATATATATATATTATGATATATATATATATATAGTATGATGAGATATATATGTATAAACAAGAGCAAGAACTTTCCAGACCAGCTGCTTCTCTAAAAGAACAATAGAGAATGCACTTTGAGAAAACCAGCTGAGACAAGAGACAGGCAAAAGCTCTCTTAGCCCAGCAATAATTAATAGCATGTGGGCTTCTCATGGAAAGAAGCATCACATAGCACTGAGGGACAAAAAGTGATAGAGGAGATTTATGTATTTATTTACCTATTATTCATTGTGCTAAAACCACCTATTCACTTATGGACTCTAGGAGAATACAAAAAACATGGAGATGGAATGAGGGAGGAGAGTCCGGGTTCAAGGATTCAGGAGCAGAGGTGGTCCAGCATCAAAGGACTGCACGACAGAGACCATAGTGCCCTCCCAAAATTGCCTGCATGCAAATCAACTCTATTCCGGGGCACAGAGATCAACGAGGCCTGGCCTTTGGATGCTGCCCTTGAAGCTGAGGTAGGATATGATAAGGTTGCCCAAAATGTTGCAGGGCAATTATGATCCCGAACAGCAGTTTTGGGGCTGGAATTTGTCTTTTTAAACAGAAATCAAGTTGTTTCTAATGAAGAGAAATATGAATGCACTCCAGACTTCTTTTGTTGTGTAAAAGAATGAAAAACAGAACTTTTTGAAACAGAAATCAAATAGGAAAAATAGAAATGTTTTCCGACTTCCATGTTGATGTACGCGCAAGATGGAATTCGTGTAGCTAATGTACTGCATGGGTGTGCTTACTACTTGCAAGTACTTCGATGGGAGTGAAAAAGAGAATGCTTCTAGGGTGTTCCAGGAAGGGTTCAGAGGTGCACACACAAGTTATATTGTAAACAGTGTACACGCATCTTCCATGCACATATTTACAGCTGCTATTTGAGTTGTGGAAATGAAATTGCACTTCTTTTGTCTGCAGGTTTTGCATGAGACTCTATCACATAAAGATAAAGCTTAGTATATACTATGTTTCCTTAAAAAAAAAAATAAAAAAAAGGATAAATTATTTTCTAATTCCATAGTTCCTGGCAGAATGAGACTCAGTAGCAAATAAAGCCACACAGGCATCCTATTGAACCGTGAATCAATTTATTTAAAGTAGCAATGCCTCCTGCTTGCTGCAGAATTGATCTTTTTCATGAGTAGAATACTGAAGAGGAAGGTATGAAGAAATATTATTTTCTGCAGTTTTGTTTTCTTAGAAAGGGCTAGCGATGTTACAGTAAAACGCAATCTCCAGCTGAAGTAACCGAGTTCCATGAAAAAGTGAGAATGCAGTGTTTGGTTGCTAGCTGCAACAACAACATATCCTGCTCTCTTGGCTCCATTCTTGGAAATGGTCCTTTTTGGAGACTTGGCTCATAAGCTGTTCGTGGAAGAGAAAAAAAACTAGAGTAGGAGAGGCTGAAGATGGCCAGTTGTCATTTTCTTTGGAACTAAGGGTATTCCTTATCTGGAACTCCCATGATAATGTTGTTGGCTTGGTTATAAAACAGATGACTAGAGGTCATTATTTGCCTTCCCCATCCCTCCTTTAATCTCCTATATGATGCAAATGTTAGTTTTGGAATCCATAGCAAGCACTGCTTCCTAAAATTAGGTCAATATTTAAAACCCATTTAGACGGATCTGTCTAAATGGCAAATTTGGAATAATCAAACATTTATTCGGCTCTGATTTAGCCAGACTAAAAAGAGCAATTCTGTGGGCATTTCTGGGACTTAGCCAAATTTCAATTATATCTGGCTAAGTTAAATAACCCCCCCCCCCCCCCCCAAGAAAAAATTGAAAAAAACAAACCACAAGAAAATTATTGAGCCTGCACATCTCTATCACGCAGAGTGCCGGGCACCATGGGGAAATCTTGTTGTGTATCATGTGGCTTGCAATGGAACTAGCTGTGGGACCTTCATCTTCTTTCAATGGACTGGCAGGGGCACTCTCAGATCTGCTACTCCTCCACGCCCAACCAGCAAGGAACGTTCGAGCTGCCAGGTTGTGCAGGGGGAAAGGAAGGGAGTGGCCCGGGTACCCCATGACCTGCAGCACCCATATTGGGGTCATGGGCACTACTTATCGTATTAAAAAAAAAAGTCACTGTACATGCCAGCTGTAGAAGGCAGTGTAGATGCAGAGCCATTTCTTGGTGATAAAACAGTAACTTTGAGCATTACTGTCCCATTATCATTCCCTCCTTCAGTTCCATGGTGCAGTAAGTGCTGAGAAATGATAATCCCTTAAAACCAAAGCAAAATGTAAATGGAGTTATAGTGAAACGCCAATATTTTGTTGAACAGCAGCTGCAATAACACTTACTGTTGTACACTACTGTATGATCGTGCAAATGCATTAAGGAGTATTCACATCAGACCCATTGCACTAACTAAATCTGGATGAGATTAGGGTTTGAAATGAAGCCCAGGGTGCTTGACTCAGCTGATAATCCTGTAACTGTAATGCAATTTATTTCCCTAGGCAAACATGGGTGGGGAACCCCGTCCCCCTCTGAGGGATTGGATAAGGAAATAATTTGAGTTTCTTTTATGGTAGCAGTAATTTTTGGAGAGCAGTGAGAGTCCCTACCAACAGGCCTGTTTGTCAGAAATATCCACACTGAATATTCTTGAGATGCATATTTGCATGCATTTTGTCAGTGAACTGGATAAGTTTGAATAATTTCATTATCCTAAAAACTAGCTCTATTGGGGAGAGGGAGCCAAGGGCCAGCATTTAGAAGTAATATTCCAGTGTATTATAGAGAACATTTGAATAATCCTGTCTCTGAAGTCAGCATTTCTAAGGGAGGTTATTCCTGGTAAAATAACCACAGAAAACATGTCTGACTATGCAAATTGGTATGTTTGCAATTTGTTATATTTACAATTCCAGTTGTAAAGATTATATCATTTGAATATTGATAGAATACAGATAGACAAGAAGTATGTCCCACAAGATAGCAAAGTCCAGAGAATTGCATGTTTAGGTAATTGCCAGGTACTTATAGCCTGGATTGGCCACTGTTGGAAGCAGGATGCTGGGCTTGATGGACCCTTGGTCTGACCCAGTATGGCAACTTCTTATGTTCTTATGGCGTGTGTTTTTTTTTTTTACATACATATCAATTGCACGCAGGTCATAAAATATTGTAGCAACTTTGGGTGCACGTGAGCAGCTTTGAAAGTTATTCCTCCTAAACATAAGTGCTGATAGCTCTGACAGATCTTGGCATTTACTGCACTTCAGATATAGCTGAAGGGCTACTCCTCATCCAGAACTTAAAATTCTACCATTTTTCACTTTGTGGCACACACAGATGGTAACTTCAAACCAGCATGTGAACGCACCTTTGCCCGCATACACTGGCCTACGCCCAGGGATGCGGCTATTTTATAACAAACGAGCACATGTGCGCGCATGTTATAAAATAGCCTTGCCGTGCACACGCGTGCGCCAAATTTTAAGTGGGCACGCGCATGCGTGTGCAAATCCTGCTTCTACCGTGTAAATCGGGGGATTTTAAAATGGGCCTGGCTAACGCCATTTCCAGTTTTACCAGTTCATCCCCAGTTCACCCAGTCCTCCAAACATTCCTAATTTAATAGCCTTCACTCCCCTCAGCCCCTTTAAGACCCTGCAGATCAGCCTAGTTTTTTTTTGTTTTTTTTTTTAACTTCCATAGCAGAAGTAAAGTTACACGGCAGGGAGCCTCGGGGTGTGCCAGGGCCCCCTCAGGTTCCCACCCTGAAATGCCCATGCCCTGCCCAGACCAGACCATGCCTACACCTCACCCCTCTTTGAAAACTTTCAAGATGTGCAGTGCTGCAGGAGATACGTGGGTATCTCAGCGGCTTTTAAAATCCACTTGGCGCACAAGCCCAGCTTATTTGCACATTCCCCAACTGATGTGTGTGCCAGGCTTTTAAAATTCGCTTTCCATTGTACTGCTTTTAAGCATGAAGAAACAGAATTATGAATAAAGCCTGCATTTTTGTTGTATTATTCATAGTTGAATTTTAGAACAATTTTCTGTAGACATATGGAGAAGATTCACCTGATGACATGGGTTATACCTTTTTTTTTTTCACATGTACACAACCCTTGCTCGAGAATAGATTATTGTTTGATCTGTCGGAATTTATATGCTGAAGTACAATCCACAGGAACTGGGGTTAATCCGGTGTCTGACCACAGTGCAACTGTGCACAGCTTCTAGACATTCCTGGAAACTGTACTGACCCATTAGTAATTTAGAAGACCCTAAATTATTTCCTGAGAAAATGTGGTGATATTGTCTGATTGGCATGTGTTGTATAGTTGTTAAAAAAAAAAAAAAAAAAAAACAACAACAACAAAAAACAACTAGTAGATATTTGGCTTGACCTTTTGGCATCTGCAACCAGATGTTTTAGACTGGCCAAAGGCATAAAACATGATAGCATGAGCTCCAAGCATGCAGGCTCCAAAGTGATAATCCACACAAGCTTTTGTCCTTAATATGATGAGTTTTGCAAAAAATAATATCCTTGAATTTGACTGCTCTGATATCTCCTTCAAGTGTCACTATACATGACTACCAGTGACATTGTTAGGATATCTGGGACTAATTTAATTAGGAATAAACTGACAAACGTGAAGGGAAAAGATTCTCTGTTTCTGCGATCGAGGAATTAATCCTTTATTTGCTAACGCAAATATTTTCTGCGGTCAGTTTTGATATTTGTATTCAATCAGACTTGAACATTAACACCGAGGGTTTGCAAATGAAGGCGGAAAGCCAGAACAAAATTAAGTCGGAAACCATAGAACAGACAAAAGCTGTAAGGTAGGGGAAGAAGAAAAGAGAGTGGAAGAAAATTACAATGACTGCAGCAATCTTCCATTAGTATAGGCACAAGACCTGGGGTATGACAGTTAAATTAGAGCCTCGACATTCTGCCACAAAATTAGCAACAGAAAGCTAATATTTAGGTAAAAGCATCCTGTACAAGCTATTTCAAAGCTGACAATTTTACTCCATTCACAAGAGTGGCTCAAATGAGATAAGGAAATGACCTGCAGCTGTTGCAAGCCAGATGTAATTCACTGATGCCAGGAGTTATTTTCTAGTATATGCTAAGCGCAAAGCTCTGTCTTAGCGATGGACAGGAGAGAGGATTAAATTAATGCAAGGAATGAAGGTCCAAACCCTTGAGGAGAGGCTCGTTTGGTTAGCCCTCTTCTCGTGAGCTGGGGGAGGGGGAAGGAGCGTGGAAGGGAGCAGATCTGATTGCCATGTACAACTATTTTTATCAAAGAGTCTTAGCAGGAGCTGGAAAGAAACCTTTGCACATCTACAGCTGCAGATAGAAGATAGATATCCATTAAGATCAGACGACAGAGAGGTTCAGCTCTGTCAAAGGAAAAAGGGTCCTTATTAGAGATGTCTGAATAATTCATGGAAGAACTTCAACATCTATGTTGAGGAAATTCATCAAATTTTTCCCAGCTGCTCTAGGACCAATCAGAGCAGATTCGGTGAAAGTTGATATGAATTCTCAGAAGTCTGCCCTGGATCTGTCTGATGTGGATGGATGCAAAATGGTGAGCCTGCAAGTAATTTTATGCTGATTTTCAGAAATTTGCATGGGATTTCTTGCAAAAGAAATGTGTACACTACAGTCCATCCCATCGGCTCATTCATAGTGCTGTACACTACCATATGGAAGAACAGGATTCAAGTCCTAGGCCCAGTTTTCACTCACCAGTCCAGCTGTAGAGAGGCAGCATTCATGGTTCCTGGGGAGGGGAAGGGACTACCAGCCATTGCTTAGTGATAACAACTACTGACCAAAACTAGGGTGCACATGTACCAGGTTCCCGAGGCAATCTCATTCTATGGCTCCCAGCCAAAGACACTCATGGTAATGGCTGGGCTAGGGAAGGATATAAAAATAGGGGAATTACCCCAGGTACAGGGGCGAATTCCCGATGACGACCGGCCCGGGGATTCGCCACCCAGGAGATACCTCGTGGTCTGCCGAGCGTGGCTCTGTCACAGCTGCGCTCGGCAGACCACGTGACTAGCACGACCGGCCCACGGGGGGATGCCCTATCCCCAGATAGGCCAATCTGCCCCTGCCCAGGTAGTTGTAAACCATTCCCCAATAGAGGCTGATTCTGATTGAACTGGAAGCCCAAGAAGAAGGAAGAAGCCAAAAATACAATACAAAAATACATTGTAACACTTTTGTGGTTTCATCAAATTAGTGTATAAATTAAAAAAAAAAAAGGGCACACCTTTTATTCTGTTTAAGAAAGTGAAATATATTGCAGCTGAATTGGTTCTAGATACTGCTACTTCAGTCTAACCTACATTGGATGAATATATTTATTACTATGTATTCAGTTGTGGGCAAATACCAATTGCTGCTGATTTGGCCTTGCTCGCTTCTTGGAATCTAGTGGGCGTACTTTTGTAGCATTAGTCATGGAAGTTCTGAAGAGTTTACCTGCTAAATCAGTGGTTCTCAACCCTGTTCTGGAAACACAACTAACTGGTCTGTTTTTCAGACATACATGAGATAAGCCTGCAGACATTAAAGGCCACATATATACAAAGCAGTGTCATGCATAATTTTATTATGGACATTTTGAATACCAGACCAGTCTGGTGTGTGTTTTTTTTATGATTGGGTTGAGAACCCCTGCTCAAGATCATCACAGTCGGAGCCTCGGCCAAGGATCATTTGAGAACCGATGCCGTTTTCAATTCAAATGTTTATTCATTTATTTATTTTAAACATGTATAACCTGTGCTTTCTACTGTTCTAGGTGGTAATATATTTTAGGTAATAAAATACATACATTTATACATATACACAAAATACAAGCTCATACTAAATAAATTCAAGCAGTGAAAACTAAGCAAACAATATACAATAAACAAAAAAATACAAGCTGCAAGTGAAAAAGCAAACTGCATAGTACATTTCTTACAACAATTCCAATATCAACTCTTTGCAAAGTAGTTCAGATCTTCAGAGGGATAGCCTTGTTAGTCATCTTTGCAAACAAAGTACTATTCCTGCCTAGACCTTTAAAATATTTCACATCAAACAACAACTATACATTATACTTCCTACCAACTACATATAAAACAGCTGCAAGGACTTAATATGATATAAATAAATAATGCAAGATAGAAGGCTCTATCTAAAGAGTCACCACACAGAATTAAATGTTCTATGATTGCCATTTGTTAGTGATTCTGAACCTGAGGTTTCCCTGAATATTGGAAAGTTCATTCAATGTAAGACCCAAAAAATGAAGTATGGGCATGCTAAAATATTTGTACTAACTCTAAACAAGACAGAGGCCAGAAATAAAAACTGAATATAGCCCTGCCACAAAAAGGTGACTTAGGGGCTCCTAATGCCTTGATGACGGCAGCCCCACCACAGCCCTGGAGGAGATAAGTATGAGCAGCTTCCTCCTCCTTATGACCAACTTCCTGTTTTCCCTTGCCTTGCTTTCCTATAATTTGGAACAGCCATCCAGTATACTTCGCCTATGTGCAAATTCTTGGATTTGGGGGAAAGGGTTTGGAACTGTCATCCAAAATTGCAATTTATTAAAAAAAAAAAAAATAGAATGGGAGAAACAGGGTAAAGACAAGATATTTATTAAAATAATTAACATTGCTGTTAAAGATAGTACAACTGCAATTGTATCTTTATCTATATCTCTAATTCATGTTTCCCTTTCTGTCATGAAAGACGTGAACAAATGTCAATAGCTGACCCAGTTCCTGCTTGTAATTAACCACATTTGTTGAAGTTAGTGTTAGCAACTTTTACTGTATTTCACATATGGTAATTATACTGAAACACGACTTGCTTCTTTGAGTTGCAAATTGCACTTTCCAAGAAACAAATTAAATATGAACTAGCTGAGTGATCTGAAGTATTACATTTCGTAAAGCATTGTTCAGTATTATTTAATTATAGTTGCTGTCATCTAATGTTACTAGTGCAGTATTTCTTCTATTTAATGTTCGTTCATTTTAAACAACACAATAAAAACCTAAGGCTTTATGGCGTGAGATTGGTCATTCTCGCCACATTAAAAGAAGGTAGAGTATGATATAGACATAGACCTTTTAAATTTAAATTGCATTCTTATAGGCTGCATAAAGCTGAGGAAAAGAAATATACCCATAAAGGTGAATTTTAAAAGCCACGCACGTCTCAAAATTGGGAGACATGAGCCGCATATAGGACATGTGTGTGCCCACCCGATTTTTATAATGTGGGGGGGATGTGCATGCATATTGGTTTGGGCAGTTTTTCTACTTTTCCGGCTCGGCCAGGGCTAGATTCTGGTACCCCGAGCCTCCACTCACAACCACTCAGGGATTTCTTTCCCCCTTATTTTATATCCCCTTTCCGACTTGCTTTTTAGTTCAGGCAATGCAGGGAGCCAGACACCAGGCTAGGGGCCCAACAATGGGGATCACTAAGAAAAATCTCCAGCTTCCTTAAACTCCAGCTAAAAATACCGCACTAACCCATGTGCAGGGCTGGCTTTTATGGGAAACCACTGACCAATCCAGACAAATGTCTGTGGAGGTGCCTGCAGGGATGGTCTGCAATCTCTCTCTCTCTCTCTCTGAATCCTACCCTAGGGCTTAAGCTAGGGACAATTTGGTTAGTAGAAACAGAGGGGTCTCTACAGCAGTAAATGTATCTCATGCATATTCATTGTAAATATCCTGAAAATCTTACGGGCTTGCAGCACTTGAGGACTGGAATTGCCTACCCTTGATGTAGTCTATGGCTGATACCTTACAACCCTTGCAACCCATGTTTGCATGAAAAGGATGAGATATGCCACACCTCTCTGAATATAGCTCCCCCACCCCCCAGGTCACCTTTAATATCTGGGTGTGTGTAATTTTATCCTGCAGTGGGTATCGTCTCTATCTTCTGTAATGAGGAGAATTAAAGCACCCTAATAAGTGATCAAGTTTATGGTGGTGATAGTTCTCCAGAGGTATTACCTGAGGATTATTGGCCTTCCATTCAGTGATGCAACACCATAATTCTGTTTGGTAATAGCTGAATAATGGCAAAAAAACTTACTAAGAATGCCTTTATTTAAAAGTGTCCTGAATTGTATTAGTATTTAGTAAAGTAAGACCTGCTGAGTCTGGTCCATTATAGGGCTCAGTTGACTGCATTTACATTTTTCAAATCTACTTTGTGTAATTATTGATAAAATCCTATCCTTGTGGCAAAAAAAAGAAAGAAAGAAAGAATCAGAACTATGGTTTCCTAAGTAAAGTGTACAAGCTAATTAACCATGACAGAATTTATTGTTCGGAAGAGCTAGCTAAAAGCAAGCTGTCCAAATCAGCCTTGATGCCATTTTATTAGCATTTTTTAAATGTGTTGGTTGTGTATTTAATGCTGCATTCCCACAATATATATTGTGTAAAATACACCGTGTACATGCCTATACCTCTAGCGAGTTAGATATCTAATTTTGTGTTAGCAATGCTGTAGTTGAAATATATGAAAGTTCTGTTTTTCTTTGAATGTGTCATCATTCATTTGCAGATCTCTCAATCAAAAAGTTTCAAAAACTTCAATAAGGACATTTATCAAATCTGATGATATGATGGGAGCTTGGGGCTTGAAAATAAACTAATATGTATGGCCCTGCACTAGATGCTTTTCAGCACATTACTTATGATGGAAGGCTGAAACTTAGTGACTTCCTAGTGAAAGTCAGGTCCATGCACCAAAAAAAAAAAAAAAATGCTTTGACAGAATATTCAGCAAACAAACAAAGGAGAAGAAAACATTAAAGAAAGTTGAAGGCTCTGGTTGTTCAAAATGCTTGCTCCACCATTCAAGGTTTGTGAAACATTTTTTTCTTGTTTGTTTTGTACAACCTACAAAGATTTCAGTTTTCCCTTTATCTCATTTCAGTTACATTTGACTCTGTACTGTTCTAAAATCGTTCTTCCTTTACTGTAAGGCGTCCTGGATAGCGCGCTATACGAGTGCCATAAATAAATAAAGCCAGCAAGAAAAGACAGGAGAAGTTTGAAGGAACTGGAGTCAGACAGCAACCAAAGAAGGCCCCAATTTTTACGGCCTGGGAAAACAAATAAGCATGGGGGTAACTAGTTGAAGCGGCGGTTACTACCCTTAACCAATAAGCCTGATACTTTGATGCAACTCCAACATTGCTCTCTGCTTCAATGGCAAGGGGTAATGGTAAATTGGATTCAAACAGCAACCGAGGACCCTGACTTTTATGGTCTGGAAAACTGATAAGCATGGGGGTAATCAGCACGGCAAGATACTACCATAAGGTTGCTGGGCAAGACTGGATGAACCATTTGGTCCTTTTCTGCCGTCGTTTCTATGTTAATAATGGATTCCCCATGATGCACCCAGGAAATAAGTCAATAATAATAATAATAATTTTTGTATTCATCTTTTCCTTTTGTGATATTTCAAAGTAGATTGCATTCAGGTACTGTAGGTATTTAACCTTCCCATAAACAGACATTGTGGTCTGGATTTTCAAAAACATTTACGCAATTAAAACCGGTTTGACTTGTATAAAGGCCATTTGAAAGTTACCCTGGGGGGTTATATGCGTAAAAGTATGTGCGGATGCAATTCCATGTCTACTTGAAAGAGGCGTTCCTGGGGTTGGAGTTAAGGTGGGGAAACAATTTACGTGTGCACGTTCTAAAATCGAAAGCATGTGCGTGAATGTACCCAGGAACGTTCGCACCCACTCCACCATGCAGGCGTAAATGTGCATGTGGATGCCGCACAAGGCTTCGCGCATACCTGCTGACTTTCAAAGCGGATCTGTGCGCGTTAAAGCATGCTTTAAAAATTAGGGCTGAGGTCCACATGTACGAAATGCTTGCAGACTTCAGCCCTGAGTGCTCTGTTATAAACGTGGGCTTCCTGCGAATAATTGCTTCTGTCGTCAGTCTCGTTGGATAGGGCTCGTGCTTTTGTTCTTTCTAAGACTAGAAAAGGTGATGGGAGGTACTGGGCAGCAGGTTAATGTGGATGTGTGTGAATTTGCCATCTCTTACCTGGGTCAGAGCTCTGTGTAATGTGCAGGAAATGTCCTGCTGAGAGACTTGAAGTGAAACCCGAATTCCTTCAATAACTGCTTACTGAGGGTAATTTTCAACTTGACCCCTGTGGGTAAAGTAGTGCTTTACTGGCAGAAATCGACCCTTAGAAAATTATGTGATCGATAGGGATGTGCACGGCCAAGATTTTAATTTCGTTTCATTTTTTGTTTTGGGGGGGGGGGGGGGGGGTTATGTTTAATTTTTTTTTTTTACAGTTTGATTCATTTGCTGAACCAAAATAAAAACAATATAAACCAACTCCCCCACCCTAAAAAAAATTTTTGAACTAGGCCTCCTGGAGGCCCTCTGACCTCACTCCCACCTCAACACAAACATTGGGTCCCGGGCTAGGTCCAGCTGGGCTTTGCCAACCCTACATATGCTGTTTAAAATTTGACTTTCTAGGCACCTCTGACCCCCCACCCCCCATCCCTCCTCTTAAAAAAACAGCCTGGGTCAGGGACGTCCCGAGACCCCACTTACTCCTTCTGTAGGGTCCAGCATATTTATAAAGTGCAGGAGCAAGCCGCACTTATCGCTGCCCTGTCTCCATGCATTTATAAATGGTGATGCTGGCCCTCATGAGCGGTGCTGAAGTGATGTCAAGGCTGTGCAACATGGAACCGCCCGCACCTGGGACAGGTGCCAAGGTGATGTCACTTCTGCACTGCTCAGGAGAAAACAAAACAAAATTGGAAATGTTGGCATTTTCTATTTCATTTGAAACGAAAGCACACCTTTATTTTTAGATACCGTTTGCTTGCGAAGGTGCTGGCAGT
Organism: Rhinatrema bivittatum; assembly: GCF_901001135.1. NCBI lineage: Eukaryota > Metazoa > Chordata > Amphibia > Gymnophiona > Rhinatrematidae > Rhinatrema > Rhinatrema bivittatum. The sequence continues at coordinate 23,255,597 of NC_042628.1, read as the reverse complement.
CCTTGTTCTAACTCTTGCAGTGGTTTGCAATAGGAAGGAAAAACCCCAGACTAGTGATTGGCACGGCAGTCTCCTTCCATGACTTTTTCTTTGCCGCCATGGACCTCTTCCTGGGCTCTTTTTCAAAGTGTGGTCAGTAATGCTCCAGGATACGGTGGAGAAGAAGGTCCTCTCCATCTGCATTGGACTGGATGTTGCAGACCGGGATCACTGACTGAAGTTACCACACTTTACATCGACCCCCCCCCCCCCATGTCATTCTCTTTTCCGTCATACACCATTTGCAGTATCAAATGGGTACATTTAAATGTACTTCTCAGGAGTTCCTGTTTACTATATCCTTTAAGGAATGATGGAAACACTGAAATAATACCACAATTTTTTAAAAATTTCTTTTTCTTTCTTGTTGTTTTATTTGATATTTGTTTATGAAGGCAAAAAATGAAAATGGGTGACCAAAAATGAAAAATAAAGCAAAAGACAGGAAGGAGAGCCCCCTCGGAAACACAGCACATTCCAAAATTTTAACATGTAAGGGCCACCCAGTTGACCCATCCGTGGGGGACAACATGTGAATGGGGCAGAGGCCGTCCACAGTCACTTCTGGCTCACCGGTCCCTAGTTGAAAATGGCACCGGCTGGCCCTGCGATCAGCACCATTTTATTGTACTGAGCATCCTAAGCATGTTCTGTTCTCCCACAGGAAAACAGGAGACTACAGTACCATAAATCAGATCCTGGGGTACAGCTGCTGCAGCCCAATCTGACTCCATGAAGAGAAGATTTGCTGCAACTAGATTGCCTTTAATGTCCACTCCAGGTTCATTGAAAGCTATGAGTTTTGTCCTCTCCTTTCATTGGTACAGTACTTGTTATCTATTCAAATTTGCCTTATCTATAAACAAAGCCTAGAAGAAAACGACTTTCATTGAAAGACCAATGTTCTTAGTAATTTTGTAGGGAGATCTGTACCCTGGAGAATTCTGTTCATTTTGTTGTCTGTTCAAATTAACCCTGAGCCCTTGTACTGTATATTTCAGGAAAACTGCAATTCCAGGTTAATCGGTAAATTATCTTTCTGATTTTAACAAAGAGGCTCCATTTACTTCTAAGATGGTGACAAGCAAATAAAACTGCACCAACATGAATACTTACTAAGATATTCTGATGAAAAAAGGGACTTTTGCCCCCCCAACGTAATAAACATACTTGACATTTCTAGCAGTGCTGAGTGACACTGGTGCTTCATTTACTATATGTGGAGGCTGGAGAATACCTCTGTTTTGTTTTTTGTTTTTTATCACTAAGCTTGAAAACAATCTTGTCCTTAAAGCTTTGGATGATATCATCAGAGGTAAAAATGTTACTATTCTAAGTTGCTTATTCCATGAATTGCTTTTACAGCGCTATGCTGGGGAGGGAATGGGGGAGTTGCTTGTTAAATTATTTTCTGAAAACAGAGTGTCTTGCCAAGTTGTGTAGGGCTTGCAGGAATCCCCTAACAAAAAAAAAAATTGTTGCCCTTATGATATCTTTTAGTTTTACCCACTACCCTTCTACTTCCCCTATATTTTTCCATCCAGCTAACAAACTACTTGAAGTACTTCCCCATTTTGAGGAAATTAGTTTTCCTGAAGTCTTAGAATGAATCTTCGTCTCTTGCATCCTAATATTGAACCACACCATCCGGTGGTCACTGGTTCCCAAATGATCATCCACTACAACATCAGAAATACTGTCCCTGTTGGTAAGCACCAGGTCTGGTATCACTCCCTCCTGTGTGGGTTCCTTTCTGAGTTGACAGAACAGTTTGCCTTGAAGATCTCCCTGTTTCTAGAAGATACTGTAGTTGGGATGTCCCAGTCAACATCTGGAAGATTAAAATCCCCTAGCAGCAGCACCATCCCTTTCACAGCAGTCCTGTGAATATCCTTCATTAAAACTCTTTCCATCTCCTCTGTCTGTGATGAAGGTCTGTATATTACACCAATATAAATAGATGTTCCATTCCCTCTTTACAGATTAACCCACAGTGCTTCCTTCTTACCCCGTAAGCCCAGAAATGCCAGTTAATGGTACATAAATAGGGAAGAAAGGAGGGGGCTACCGTTAACTTATAGTGAGTCTCTTATGATATGCCACTCGGGGTGCGGTTGGTTGTAGGGAGTGAATATCTATTTGTTGTACCGCAAAAGGAAAATAACAATGGAACCTCAGCAATCAAATTCACCAAATCATTGATTTGCCCATTATTCATTGATGGAGTCTGGGAAATCAATAACACACAATTTATCTTCCTGCTGCAAGGATTTGGGGAGGCGAGGGGAACTCGGTTGTAGAGGTATGTATCTCCAGTGTTGGAAAGGCTTCATTGGTTGCCTGTAAAATATCAATGTAAATTGAACATGTTGAAATTAGCATTTAAAGCAGTCTAAAGTAGTCATCTAGAATATTTGTCTTCTGTACTGCAAGTTTATGTTTCATTTAGGAGTTTGCGTTTCTCCCAGTGGACTAGAAACTGTAGTTTCTCAGTAGTGGCTCCAACCTTGTGGAATTTGCTACTTTGAATGTGCTGGATGCAAAATGATTATTGTAGGCTTCATAAAAATGTAAAGACTTGGCTGTTTCTGAATGCATTTAATTAAGATGTTTATGAGGCATGGGTATTAAGGAGTTAGAAATTTTATATCCTTTGAAAATACTGGGTGATTTTTAGATTGAGTCTGGTATGAGATATAGTTGTGGGTTGATGGTGGATTTATATCTTATTTTATTGTATAATTATTGTTTTATATTATTGTGTATGATGTCTGGATTTCGATACCTATTCTGTTGTAAATTGCCTCAAGCAAAAGTAGAAACAATGGATAAATGTGAAAAAATGATGTGAAAAATCCCAATGCTTGATGAATTTCTCTGGCAGGCATGTATTTGTGGTTCTTTACACTATTTTCATTTCATCTAAGCACCTTTCTTTTCAGTAAGGGCCTAAAGTGGTTAACAAATAGAGGCAATAAATATAACAGTTTAACATAATACATTAATAAACAAAATACATCAGTATCACTTAATAGCAATACATATAGCAATAATTTAAAATCCCTAATAAGGCTCACCACAAACCCCCATAAGGGAAATGGCAGACAGTATTGCATATCTATAAAATAATAAACTCCTTCCATAAATATCAGAATTTCTGCTTCCCTTGTGCTCCTGTGGCTCTATTGCTTAGTCTCCTGTTTCCAATGCTGACATTTGCCAGCTCAAGTTTTGGGGCTCCTGATTAGACATGACTGCAAAGAAAAGTAGGTTTAGATCATATTAAAAGAGAGAGTGCACATGTTGTAGATGAGCTTCTAGCTGTTAGGTTTGCCAAAGTGTTTTTTTTTTTTTTTTCAAAGCAGGCACTGTAATTTCCAAGATGAAAAAGCAGCAGGGCTTCCAAGGTAAGGAGGAGGCGTTTTGGGTTAACTTAGAAAGAGGGATGGAATATCTATTTATATTGGAGTCATATACAGAACTCCATTGCAGACAGAAGAATTAGAGATGTAATGAAGGATATTCACAAAATTGCTATTAAAAAAGGAGGTGCGATTGGTAAGGGATTTCAATCTGACAGATGTTAGGACATCCTTGCTGCAGTATCTTCTAGAAGTAGGGAGCTCCTGGGTCACGGAACCCACACAGTAGGAGATGCCTTCCAATGGGGATAGTGTTTCTGATGTCATAGTGGATGATCATCTGGGATCTAGTGATCAGAGCATGGTGTGGTTCAGAATTAGAGCACGGGTGGTGATGGTTCATTCTAAGGCACGGATCATAGATATCAGGAAACCTAACTTTGTTCACATGGGGGAATACCTCAAGGAGTCATTAGCTGGATGGGAAAATCTAGGGAAAGAAGGACAAATATTGTAAAAGTAACTAACTTTTTTTGTTAGAAGGGTAAATGAAAGTAAAGATGAAAAAGAGGCTGCTGTTTTCTAAAACAGTAGCTGAAAAGGTATAAAATAAAAGGTTAGTATTTCTAAACTACAAAAAAATCACTGTAAGAAGAAAATAGGCAACAATATTGGGAAAAGATAAGAGACGCTAGGAAAGTAATAGGAGATCGAAGATGGAAATGGAAGAAAAAGTAGCAAATATGGTGAAATGGAGGGACAAACCTTTTTATTTTTTTTTTAGATATGTTGGTGATAAGAGGAAATACAAAAGTGGCACTGTGAGACTGAGCAGTGAAGGGGAGGAACATGTAGATGCTAATGAGGAAAAAGCAGAATTGTATAACAAAATTTTCTGTTCGTTTGTTCACTGATGAAGAGCCAGGAGTAGAACCACAGAAACGGACACAAATAAGATTGGAAGTAAGGAAAACCTCAAACCATTTTCAGAACAGTATGTTCATGAGGAACTAGCAAAACTTAAAGTTGATAAAGCAATGGTGCCAGCTTGGATACATCCGAGGGTATTAAGGGAACTTAGAGAAGTTTATGGCAGCTTTGCTGGCTGAAGTTGTCAATGCTTCATGAGAGTTGGGAATAGTTCCAGAGGATTGAAGATGGGTGGAAGTGGTTCATTTGCACAAAAACTGAACTACAGGCCAGTTAGTCTGACCTCTATGGTGAATAAATTAATGGAATTGCTGCTAAAGCAGAGGATAGTGCAGTTTAGGGAATCTGAGGTAGCATGGTTTTACTAGAGGTAGGTCTTGTTAGACAAATTTGATCAATTTCTTTGAATGGGTAACCAGAGAGTTGGATTCAGGGATGGAGTTAGATGTACTGTGCTTGGATTTCACTAAGGCCTTTGATATGGTTCCACATTTAGGACTTATAAATAAGTTGTGCCTTTGGTATGAACCCTAAAGAGTGACTGATTGGGTTAGAAACTGGTTGAGTGGGAGGCAACAAAGAATAGTGGTAAATGAACCTCATTCTGAGGAAATGGATGTTTCTAGTGGTGTACCACAGGGATTAGTCCTTGGACCATTCTTTTGAACATTTTTGTAAGTGATATTGAGGAATGACTATCGGTGAAAGATTTGCCTTTTGCAAATGACATCAAAATAGGATATGTTGGGGGGTGGATTCCTGAATTTGGGGGATAGAATCTGAAATCAAGGGAGAAAGGATCTGACTTGCATCTATTTGGCCTCCAGAGGCCATAATGAATTTGGATGAATCAAATGAGTATCTTCCAATGGGGATATATCTAGAGCAGCAGTTCTCAACCTGGTCCTTAGGAATCCCCCAACCAGTCTAATTTTTGAAAGAGTCCCCAATGCATATGCAAATATAACTCCAATGCATGTGTCCTTGCTTGTACTCAGCACAACCCCCAAATTTTCAAATTGGACTTATGTGCATAAGCCCACTTTGAAAATTAGAGCTAACGTCTGCAGGTATTTTTATACACAGACTATAGCCCTACGTGACCTATTGAATATTACCTTCCCCAACAGGATACTAAGTAGAATTTATGTTTAAAACTGATTTACTGGTCTTCCTGTTTTTACACACTTGGCCTGTTTTGGCAAAGTAGAAATATTTACTTTGTAAAAGGATAAGCTTTTGCTAATGCATTGTGACAGTTTATAGTTGCAATAGCCATGAAGGGGATGAAAATGTGTTGATTTGTATCAGCTGGAATCATGGGCTTCATTCACTCGGTGATACACAAGGACTGTAATCCAACATATGTAGTATCTTTGGTAAGCCCTGAAATGAATATTAGGAAAGAATACAAAAGATTTCTTTAAACCTAAGTATCCAGATAAATTCTGGATGCATTTGAAAGTGGTAAATCAATTATATTTTTTTCAGACAGCTTTACATACAAAAGCATTGTGTGTAGCTTTTGTGCTTGACTATCCAGCATGCAGCTCATTTCTCATCGGCTGTATTACAACCTCTTCCATGTTCTTATCATCCATCGTTGTACTAAGCTGCTATGGGAAGTTATTATTTTGAGCAATTTGATGCATTTATGGAGCATGTATAGGTACATCCTTATTAAAGAAAGAGCGGGAAGAATGCAGTTATATTCTGACGATAACTTTAATACCGCCATGTAGGCGCACATGCATGTGTGTATGTCGGCTCGCATCCAGAGACGTGGCCATTTTATAACATACACGCGTATATGCGTGCAGGGGTTAAAACAGGCTGAACATGCGTATATGTGAGCACAATTTTATATGGGCGCACGCATGTGTATGCAAATGCCGCCTCTACGGTGTAAGTGGGGGGACTTTAATAGGAACGTGCGCTGATGCAATTACCAGTTAAACCACTTCATTCCCAGTTTGCCCAGCTAAGGGATAGGACTTCCTAACCCCACCTATTTACATAGCCTTCCTTTTCCCATCTTAACCCCAACCCTTAAAACCCTGTTGACGTGCCTATATTTTTTTTGCTTTAGGACTTATACGCCTTGCAAAGCAGAAGTAAAGTTATGTGGTACGGGACCCCAGCGTGTGCTCATGCACATACATTTTTACTTGCTGGTTTCATTCATAAATCTAGGATCGCCCATGCCCCGCCCAGACCACGCCCATTCCCCGCCCCTTTTTAGGACTCTTTCATTTGAATGCGCACCGGGAGATGCGCGTGTACTCGGGCAGCTATTAAAATCTGCTCGGCACACGCCGGCCCAACATACTCGCGCATCTCCTAGTTTTGGTGCGTGTCGGGCTTTTAAAATCCACCCTTCTGTGCTCTTTCACTGGCTTCTGTCGAGTGCTGGGGGATCACCCAGTAATTTATGCAGAAATCTGTAGTCTTTGGGGAAAAGCACTTTTAATAGAAGCTAGCTTGGCTGACTTTCAAATTAGCTGGCTAGGCTTCTTATTCGACCATTTCCCTGGTGAAGAACAGCTAAATATAGTCACATTTCTACCACGCGGATATATTTAGTCGTGCTAAAAAGTGGGAGTTCTAGAGGATAGGGGAGGCAACTATGTGTGCGCACTTGATTTTCAAAATGTACGTGCATTTAAAAGCCATAGATTTGCTCTATTGTTTTGAGAGTACTATGAAGGATTGGTTTAATTTTTTTCAAATGTTTTTGTTTGGAGTTCTAGTAAAAGACATCAGGGATTTTCTTTTATATAAATATATAACTTAATAAACAGTATTTTTTTATTTCATGCAAAAGAAGGTGGAAGAGTTTGCTAAGACAGCTGTTAAACAATTTCTATCCATAGAGGAATTGTCTTCTCTCTGTCTGCTGCTGAAGCATGAGTGTATATCTCTCACAAAATAGCGGCTACCATGCGTACTTCTGAAGCCTTCCCCAAAACGCCCCAACCTGTCCCTTTTTTCCACAGTAAAATGTATGCGTGAAATGGAAAACACATGCATACTCTTGATGTTTATAAAATAGCACATACATTCTTGTAGCTGCTAAACCCCTTTGAAAGTTTGCAGCTACTCCAACTGTTTGAGCACTGCCACTTCCATGGCTATGAAGGATTGGGTTAAGTGAAATGTTTACAGATAATTCCACGTAGGCATTGCGCCCCATTCTCAGTCTTTCAGCAGCCGCCAGCTACTGTAAAGTATTCTGGGACTTGTATTCACAGAGCAGGCTACAGAATGTGAGCTAAGACATAGAATGCTGATATGGATATGACTCAGATATGGTCAATCATTTCTCAAGTTCAGTTAGAAACCATCGAGGATTTAGGGTATTTTATTTATTATACCTTCAATGTTTTCAATTCTCCTAAGCCTTTGTCTCACTAACCACAATATTAGCTTTTATGCTTAGGTAATGGGATGATTAAAGAGCAATTACATTTGTATTTTTAAATCTTTAATTCATTCATCTTTTTTTTTATATCTTTTAATTCTCACAAATTATTTGTTTATTTTTATTTATTTACAAATATTTATATATCGCTTCCTGGCTCTAAAAAGGGCCTCCTGAAATGGCATTGTATACAGAATCAAAACCAAATACAAATAAAGGTACAGATTAACATACATTGTACAGCCTTGAGTACCTAGAATATATACCAAAATAATGAAATTTCATAATAGTATCAAATGGATAATCAAAACTGCTAGACATTCTCCAGCTTTGCCACTAATAGCCAGTGTCCAATGTACTAATACAGCAACTAATCCCACTACCACCCTTCCTTATATTCCATAGCCTTAACAGCAGGTATATCAAACACCAGCCTCACCTCACAAAGCTACTTACATAGTCATCTGCCACCAATCTATCATCCTTGATATGAAACCCAAACGACCTGTAACACAGATGCAGCCATCCACCACCAATCTGTCATCTCCAATATTAAAACAAAAACCATCATTCCACCATGACTATTACTATTTTCTGTACCCTAATACTATTCTTAACATCCTATATCCTGAAAGCTGCCCTAAATAAATATCCAATAAAATAAACCAGAGGAATTAGTGGTAGATATTAATCAAACAAGTAAAATATAACCATTTATTGCCCACTGTTGACAAGAAACTTCTTAAGAGACCTTTATATATATATAAGCGGTGTATATTTGCTTACCACTGTTCCAAAGTTTTTTTTTCTAAATTGGAATGCAAAAGTGTTTAATCACTCTGTATGCATATGATAAGATTGTCTCTTCTTTTTTTTTTAATTTTTGAAATATTGCCTATAAAATCTAAATTTCTATAAAAGAGAACCAAGCACTTATTTTCTCTCAATTGGCATTTAAATGTTTGCCAAATCTGATGTTGGAAGTCCTTCCTTTAATTAAAGAAATGTTAGACTGAAAGTCTGACATATATCTTCAGGAGCATTTTTAATGACATATGAGGAAACCTCTCAGCGCTCTATAAAAGATAAAGGCAAAAATGATCATTGGGCAGAAAGTTCTAAGAAAAGAAAAAAACTCCAAACTTACAATGAATTGGCATGTTGATATTTTAGCGTGCTCGCAGTCTCGTACACGTGTAACAAAATGGCATACACCTTTGTTGTCAAACTCTCAAGTTTTGAATTCTAAATGGACCAATCACAACTAAAATTAACGGAGTAGTTGTTGAACGCTTTTGAGTGCCAATTTAGAAAAAAAACCAAAACTGCTGAAACATTGGTAAGCGAATATAAACCACTTATATATGTGAAGGTTTCTTAAGATGTTTGTTGTCAACCTGAGCAGGTTCTAAATAGATTTCCAGCAATGCCCTAGCACCACTTTATCCTTCCCTTAGTTAAAAAAAATTCAGCTCTCCACTGCCTGAAAGCAGCATGCCAAGTAAATCACAACAAGAAAGGGAAAAACAGATCAAGCAAGCAATTTGCTATTCATTCCATTTGTGGTGAACCTATCTACCCACCACCACAGGAAGCAAATTATCAGAGACAATAGCAGGTTTGGAGGTAATCAGTTGCTTAAAAAAGCAGACCATTTCAATTACTCATGTGGTGTTAAATGCCTGCTGAAGTATGTTGAGATAAGTAAGGTTAGCCCATGCCCTTGATGTGACATAACTCCGGTAAGTGCAAGTACTTTCCCACATTGATAGAAACACAGAAAAATTCTTCTCGGGCTTCTGTACAAACAGGTAATTATCAAGAACTGGTTAAAACACCCCCTCCTCCCCCCCCCCACAAAAAAAAAGCAAAGCAGACAAAGTAAATGAGACACCTGGATCACTCCATCGTTTATACCAAGAGGAAAACAGGTATCAACACACCTCAAGCTGTTCAGGCAAACATGAAAACAGCTGCAGAAATAATTTTAAACCCCCCCCACAAACAAGGTAGGAAAGGCACAAGGTCCTGACCATTTTCCAGGGGAACTAATAAGCAATGCTGGTTACAGTGTAGCTCATTCTATTTATGTAATCGATCAAATGTTCTAGGGGTGAGCAGGGAGAAGTGGTAAAATGGCTGGTTGAAAAAAAATCTGCCGCCTAGTTCATGCTACCTGCAAAGAGAAATACAGAATGAACCCAATTGCCAGGGTGCAGCACTGCATGCAAATCCTGGGTTGTTAAATTTCATAAAGACTAATGATGAGTTTGCCAATGGCTGTCAAACCAGCGCATTTTAGGAGAAGGAGAGGAATTTTGACACAAGGGAAATAATTCAGCTACTCTACATGTGCTTCCTCGATTATCTGTAAGCATGCCTCTGCCTGCAGGTAGCAGCGGTTGCTATGGGTAATCCCAGTTCACACAATTGGATTTCTCAACACTCCCTTACCACAATCAACAGTAGTAATTGCAGCCAGAACAGCAGATGAGTTTCTGACTCAATTAAAGTTTAAATAAAGTTAAAACCTTGGACTGGATTTTTCTTTCCTTCACACAACATTTTATTAAGAACAGAAACTTAATAACGCAAATGCAGTATCATCTACCATATTAAAATTTTCAGGAAATTTGTTTTAACTGGAGGATACGCATTAAAAAAAAAAAAAAGTAGTGAATTCACATTGACAATGAATGAGACCTTCCAAGTAAATGAGCTGGAACCTGTTAATTGAGCCGTGAGGTCATATTGTGAGCATTCAAAGCTGCTTCCTTGTTCTCTTCATGAGATCTACAAAGGGTGATCATATCTTATTAAACAATAAATTACCCTAATTGTTAGTTGTTAAATACCATCAATATGTCGGCATTCAGTATTTCTGACAAGGGTGGGTGAATAAATTTCTATTTTGAAGCAACAGTAAGACTTACTGACAACAACAGGCATTGTTCTAACTCTCCCCGTCTCAGAGAACCTGTCAAGACACCTGATCTATAACTTGAGATCACTTAATCTAGGGGATGCTGAAGGGTTTATCTCATTAATTTTTCCAATGACTGCTGCTCAGAATCTTTGAATGTATGGGCAGTCTCACCAAATATGTTTAAAAGATCCTCTCCGTGTACAACTCCTTCAGTTAGTTTTTGGAGTATTAGGCCAGGTTCTTTTTGAGAGAGTAGGTGTAAGATTAGATTGATATATTTTATACTACATTTCCAAATGGGAAATGAAAAGCGATATTTTACTGTTTATTTATTTGAGTGTTTTAAATACCGTCATTCCTTATGAGAATTACTAGTTCACAACACGCTTGTTCTTTGGAAACAGCAAGACCTAGGTCCATTTCCCATATTAATTGATACAGAAATTTGTCAATAATGTATTGAAAGGAACCTTATAAAATTTAAATATAAGCTCTGTATGGGCCTTAACCTGTTTAAATATTAGTTCTAGAGGGGGTCAGAGCCCTATGGAAAGTTGCCCTTTGTCTCTGAGGGGAAAACCGAGATAGTTGCTCCTTCTATTTTAATAAGTTGATGCACATTAGGGAGGAAATCTTAATAATCATTTCATATATGCAAAATATTCTCTTTGACAGAAGCAAACAAAAATGAGCAGGAGATTCTCTTTCAGGAGCTAACATCTGATTATGGAGTGAGTGGTGAAAGAACAATCAGAACCAAACAATTTAATAATCATAGACAGTGCATTGGCCACTTAGGAAACAGGATGCTGGGCTTGATGGACCCTTGGTCTGATCCAGTATGGCATATCTTATGTTCTTATATTAAAACCTGGTTCTGTAATGGAGATTACTTATTATACATATGATGTTACTTAGAGAGGACTTAGGGATATGTACAGTCAATTTTCTTTGTTTTATTTTGTTTTTTTGTTTTTTATATTTTGATTTTTTGAATTATGTTTATTTGAAAAACAAACAAACAAAAAAACCCAAATAAATCACATCCAGTGCTTATCCAAAAGTCTGTAACATTTTGAGTCTTGCTCTGCTTTGAAGTAGCACATTATGGTCGACTGATATTTGTGTATTGTTAATTTTAACTTAGATGTTACGTTTTTTTGTTTTGTTTTATTGTTTGTGCTGTTGAACACAGTATTCCTGATAAAGGAAATTATTTTCTGAAACGTCGTCAGTATTGGTTCATTACAACTGAAGAATCTAAGAGCGACTTTTGGATAAGTATTGAATGCCATTTATTTTTCAAGAAATAGTGCCTTGCAATTTTATTTTTATGGGCATTGGCTTGTTACAAGTGAAGAATTTAAGAACGCTTTTTGGGTATTTATTTTGAAAAGACTGAGCTTTGAAACTTTATTTTTATGTAATATATACTAATAATAGAAATTAATGTGCTTTGAGCAGATATGGTCTGGAGCCCACTGTGGGCATAAGACTGCAGGTCTTATGCCCACAGTGGGCATAAGACCTGCAGTCTTATGTTGTTTGATGCCATGTGTGTTTCAGTTTAAGTGATGTTGTTTGATGCCATGTGTGTTTCAGTTTAAGTTGTTTGATGCCATGTGTGTTTCAGTTTAAGTGATGTTAGTAGTTTTGTCTTTGCCACTGATTATTGCCAAATTTGCCAAAATGGGCCTCCAATGTGACATTTGCTCTAGCTTTGAATACAATTTTTTTTTTAAATTCACCAACCTACCTGAATATCTATTTGCTATGGCCTATTTTCTGACCCCAAACTGGATGAAGCATGCTAATAGCATAAATGACATGGTTTGCTGTTTTGTTGTAGTTCTCATCTAAAGTATATTAGGAGAAATGCTCTTGTATCAATTCAGATAGTAGACAATCAGGTATACAGTATTCTTTATCCTGTAAAATTTAGAATGTGCTTTAGTGTGCAATGTATGGTATTAACTATTTCTGGTATTGAAAAAACTGAGGCTAAACAGGTTTTACTTCTCAACTCCAGGTTGAATGATAAACCAGGCAGTCAGCTAAAACCCAAATAGTTCTGTAATATGTATGGAGAATCTGTCATTATTAAATATTTGCAACAGAACACGTCACTGTAGTCGTCATCAACATGCAACCAAGAAAAAGCAATTGTATAAATACCGCCCTATGTCCTAAGCATTTTCCCCATAGCTACAAAACAGGAGAAAACCTTTACTATATAGGCCCCTCATAATATGATCGTGTCCGTCCTCCAAACAAGGGCTAATAGGAAGATATATGACTACAGTTTATCACCACTGACGGGGAAACCCTGGAGAATGCTCCAACCCTTGTCCTTGGGGGTTCATGATAAATGGCAGCTGCAACAATCTTCAGGAAGTTTGAACAAGGTCGGCACCGGCACAGTCAATTAGGATGCATTCACTCTTAAAGGTCTTGTAGGAATGGAACATTATTAAATTTTTTCCAATTTACAGAGGATTCCTCTGGGATTGGATGTTAATAACATGGAATGGGCAACACTTCGGTCTTCATAGATAAAATGTTACCATCAACTTTGTATATAAGGGTCAACAAAGTCATTTATGAGTACTAAATAAATATCCTGGGAAGTTCTTGGAGTTTCATTTTTAATATCACAGGAAAGAATTCGAGGGAAAAGGAAATCTCAAGGTGTTGTGCAGGGGAATACCACACCAATTATTCTCTTTATTAATTCCAAAACTCTTGATCTCTGTACACCTGCATTTCTTGGAATCTAAAGAACGGATGCTTGGAAAATGCACTATACTCGCAGCAGACCTGCCTCTGAAACATGGAAGAAAAGGCACTTTTTTTTCCTGTTCACAAATAAAGTTTTATAACTAATTCTGACAAAACAGACAAACTCAATCTGTTTTGTGTACATTATATTTTCCTCTTGTCTGACTGACGCAATCATTTTGATTTGTAATGACATATGTGACTGTTTTCTTAGGGCTCAACTCCTAAGGGCAGGGTGGCCAAGTCTGATCCTCAAGAGTCGCAAACAAGACATGTTTTATTTATTTCATTATCTTATTTATTTCTTTATTTAAAATTATTTATATTCCGTGCCCTCCAAGGTTCAGGGCGGGTTACATAAAAACATACACAATTCAGTAATTACATAAAGAAAAACAACAACAAAGATGTAAAAATGCCTGTTAAGGCTTCAAAGACTTTGCGAGAACTACTTAATGATCTACACAAGCAAGGTCAACTAGGAGCTGTCTATTGTTCCTGGAGATTTTTAAATGCTTCTTTAAGTTAAAATGCTGTTAGTGCTGCTTTTTTTTTTTAAACTTTTTTGGATCATTTGTACAATGGAGATGTAATGGTAGATTGCTTCCCAACATCAGTCGGTCTATTGAAAAGGCCCTTTCCCTTGTAGAGTCTAAATGAACAAGGCAGGTACGTCTAGAAGAGATTGAGTAGAGGAATGCAAGAAATGACAGGGAGTGTGTATTTTAAGGAGGGAGGTAATATCATGTAATAGGTTGTGGATTATGGAGGCCATCTTACATTGAAGGCGCCAATGTATTGGTAACCAGTATAGAGAAATGAGTACTGGGGTGATGTGATCATGCATGTTTGATCCTATTAACAGTTGGGCTGCTGAGTTCTGAATTATTTGCAGTGCTCTTAATGTACTCTGAGATAATCCAATGAAGCGGGAATTACACTAATCGAGCGATGAGAGAATGAATGATTGGAGTATTGTTCTGAAGTCTTGTGTAGTTCAGAAATGGCTTCAAGTGATGAAATAATTTTAACTTTGCAGAAGAGGTTTGTGATATTGTAGAGATGTGTGGTTTTGTAGAACGCGTAGGATCAATGGTAACCTTTAAACTGTGTACTTTCTGCAATATTTATGTCGTATCTGAAAACTCTGATTGTAAAGTACAATCATAATAGAAATCATCAGATGATAAAAATGCACATTCATCAACTGAATACTTGCAATCACGCAAAACCCTCCCCATCGTCCTAAACCTAAAATAAAAAACTCACAGAGGTTACAGCTCCAATGCTTTTTTGATATCCATGAAGAATATTTGTATGCACTGCCTCCATTGTATGCAAATTAATTTCAAGCATATTCCTTCTGGGTATTCTGAACACCAGACCTGTTTGTGGCACTTAAGGACCAGAGCTGCCTACCCTGGTCTAATTGTTGTAAGTGTGGTCAATCAGATGGTGAAAGCTCTCAAAAGCAAGTGCAACAAATCCTCTCTGCAGCATCTCTATGTGTGTTAGTCAGGACCAGAAATGACATCGGACAAATCCAAAAGCTGCGATTCCAACAGGTCGGACTCTTATTAACAAAGTATTTACAAACTACTCCATAGGTACAATTAGAATGTACACCCCACTTCACTTCTTACCCTGTATGTGGGGTTTCACTGGGTAGGAACGATTCCCAGTTGCTCCTGTCCTGCTGCTGCTTTTCAAACAATGGTACCAGCCAACCTGAGGCCTGTACCATTTTGGAGTATGGACTGTATTGCAAAATAGTGCTAGCCTTGGGTCGGCAGGTTTCATTTTGGAAAAACAGTGGCATGGCAGGAGTGACTGGGGATCAGTTCTGCCCAGTGAAGACCCACAGGTAGGATAAGAAGTGGCGTAGGTGGTCTGGAGGGACCCAGGAAGGGCACAGCAGGAGATGGTGATGAGCTGGTGAAGGGGACTGGTTTTTTTTTTTTTTAAATAGGGCAGAGGGAAGGCCCTGGGGCTCACTGTACTTGCCCAATGGTTATTAAAAAAAAAACAAAACAAAAAACCACCAACAAAATGTCTTTTGTTTTTCTTTAATTTCATTTTCAAAACAAAATGAAATAAAACGGGAAATGTCATTTTAAACAAAATCCCTAAACACTACCCCCTGGGTTCAAAACCCAGGGATTCACTTTCTCTGGAAGATGCTAGATGGATATTTATTTATTTATGTTATATACCGACATTCGATCTGAGATATCACATTGGTTTACATTCAGGTACTTGTAGGTATTTCCCTATCCCCAGATATCTGTTCGCTTGGGCTGACTGTCGGCAAGCTATGCTTGAAAAAGTGTTCTTGAATGGCCAAGCAAGATAAGACATTGATGGATTTCCACCACACACAAGAACGAAGGAACCTCGTCCCTGGCTTAGCACAGCCTTTTCACTCTGAGCAACAAACTTTCAAATTCTGTACATGATATCTTTGCTGAATTTGTTTTATTTGTCAAAACATGGCATTATTAGTAGCGTTTTCGAAAACCAGTACATTTGACCCTTTTGCTTTAATTTCATTGTTATTTATCACAAAATATTTGTTTTATTGTTTATGCTTTTTATATTTTATCGTTCTGTACCCTTTTTCCTGAGTGGTAGTGCTCAGCCTTCCTCCCTCCCCCCCCCCCCCTCCACCATCTAACCAGGTTGTTTTTTTAAAAATATCCCTAATGAATATGCATGAGATATATTTGCATACATTGGGGACCGTGCAAGACTTTGGGATGCATGTGTTCTACCTCCACCTTTTTTTGGTTTTCTGTGACAAATGTAGTGGGGGTGCCTGCAGGCTATGGTCTTTGTTATCTTTATTTATATATCATGAAACAAATTTAGGACCGATCCATCAGTGCTTGTTCTGCTGCATTACCACGGATATCCATCAAGAGATGCACTGGTGAAGCATAGGTATTATATCTGTGTAAGGGCTAAGTAGTGTCAGCCTGAAGTAGACATTGCTATGGAAACAGAGAAAAGGGCAAGCAGAGTTTTCCTGAGAATGATATGGGAGGACAAGTCTTTTTCCAGCATTCCTTTTTTTTTCCCCCCCTTATTTAATAATTTTGATACTGGAAATATGACCATTACAGGCTGGCACCCTTGCCGGTACAACCCTTTGTTTTATATTGCCAGTGGCACTCAAAAATCATGAAAGGGAAAACTCAAAAAAGATTTTGTAAAACAGATTTTTCTTGTTACTTAGCAAAAAATCTCAGTTTAATGAATTTTGTAGGGTATGTGGAAGCTCATTATTTTGTTCCACCCACATAGGCCTTTCTTTTGCAGTCGAAGGGGATTTGGTGTGGGAAGAGAGAATTTTTTTTAAAACAATGCAACTTTTTTTTATATTTCTTGACTCAGCAGGTATTGCCTACCCCTTTGTATTTCCAGTTCAATCGTACCTGGCCTCTATTGGCCAATAGTGCCATGGCCCTTTATTTGCAACTATCTGGGATATTTCCTGTCCATTCTTTTTAGCCTTTCCTATCCCAGTCTTTGTAGTGAAGGTCTTTAGCCAGTAGGTGTCACTATTGAGCCATGGCTGAGACTCCTTTTCTCAAACCCCCCCCCCCCCCCCCCTTCAGGATCTATGAACCCTGCCTCCACAGTATCCCCAGACATGGTTTGCCAGGCTTGGGAATTGACCCTGTGTCTTTCACATGATATACCATGTTGCTTCTGACTATTGGGCAGATCCAACAAGAAGCCCTATTTTTAAATGAGTATTACTTATTTTGATGCCTTTTGAAAATAGTAGGGACGTGCATTCGTGTGAAAGCTAAAGGAAAAATGTAACGAAAAGCCTTGTTTTAGTTTCATTTTCAAACAAAGCAAAAAAAAAAATCCTGCTGTTCTTCATTTTTGCAAATAGCATGCACTGTAAATAAATAAGTTGAAGTAGTGAATGCTACTTCCCAAAAACAAAGACAAATGAAAAGAAACAATAAAACAAAGCCCTTGAACAAAATGAAATCCTGCCAAAAACCTCCCCCCCCCAACAAAATGAAATGAAATAAAATGATTTTGGCCTGCATGTCCCTGGAAAATAGTATCCAATCAGCTTACATCACTGGTTCTTTGCAAAGAATGAGTTTCCCAGGTTCGCTGAGAAGAACTCTGGCCAATGGAACTCATCAGAGTGGAATCCCTGAATGTAGGGAGGGCGGAGTTTCCAGTCTCCCTGGAGAACACAGGTGGTACAGGTTGGGAACCATCCGGAGACGGGGGTGGGTTACGAACCTTGCTCAGAGCACACAGAGGGGGCCCCGGAAGAGATGGAGCTGGAGTTCCCAATAGCACAGACTATTGAGGCATAGATTTGGACATCAACTGTGGTCAGGCTATTGTTTAACTCCCTTGCTTTGTGATTAGGAAACTATGAATTTTTCTGGAGGAGAGAGGTCTTTTGCAGGTTTTTCTTGTGTGTGTGTGTGTGTGTGTGTGTGTGTGTTTTAAAATTGTTTGGAACAGTGGCTATAAATCTGGGTTAGACTTATACCCTTTGCGCAGTAAGGAGAATGGGAGAAAATTGCCCCCTTGCCCCCCAGGATTTTGGACTTTAGAACTGGGGCCTGGATTACTCTTGTGCTGAGAGAAACTGAACTGCTAACTAACTACCATGGCTTGTTTTCTTTCTTCATTTCTATCTTGTGAGGGACAATGAGCTGAAAATTCATTATTGTGATATTTTTTTGGTTCTTGACTGCTAGAAGCAGCATCCCTGGGAGAGGAGCTGAATTGCTCATTAAGCACTGTTTTGGGTTTTGTTTTCCCCCCTGGGTCCAGAAGTACCTTGGCTCTGAGAGGAATTGAATTACTGACATGGACCAATCACCAATTAACCCCTGAGCTTTGGTGATAGCCGATAAACTTATCTGGCTAACTTTAAACTTATCCGGGTATATTCAGCAGTGTGGCCGTATCGCTGAATATCCTGGTTAAGACAGCTGGTTAAGTATATCCGGCTAATTTAGCTAGCAGGATATTCTTTAAATATCAAGCCCTTCAATTGCCGTAAAATATTTGGCATGCCAGGATAAATTGTCAGTTTGCTGATTTTACTTCTGCATATATTCAGTGGTCAATATAAGTCTCCTGCTAGTGTTATGGGGTATTTAGACTCATAGAATACTGTAACTTTGTGGTTATAGCTTCCTATCTTTTGTCCTTATTTTTTTTTTTTTTTTAAATTTATAGTTTATTAATTTCTTGTACATCTTTACAATGGAAGAAACAAAGAAAAGTTATGGATTACAAAATCAAAACATTTACTAGAAAAAGCAAAGAAAAATTATTACTTGTAATTCCAAATTTTAAAGTCCACATTATTGGGGGAGCTTTAAACAAAGAAAAATAGCACAACAAAATCACATCCTTGTGTAATGAGGAATAAAACTTTTTTACCAGTTAACTAACCCCAACTGGGACTGTCAATATGTACTCATCCTCCCTTGTCTACAAGAAATACCTCTAGGTGGGCAGGTTCCATAAAAATAAACTTATTCTTAAGAAAAGTGACCAAGCACTTGCACGGAAATTTAAGAAAGAACGTGGCTCCTAGGCCAAGTACTCTCTGTTTCATTGTTAGGAACTGCTTCCGCCTTAACTGAGTGCTCCTGGAGACATTTGGAAATACCTGGATCTTTTTACCACAGAAACGGATATCTTTATTTTTAAAGTATTGTTGAAGAACTATATTTCTATCTTGCTCTAAAGCAAATGCCACTATAAAAGTGGACCTAGTTGGAATATCATCCACAGATGACTCCAAAAAAGCTGTTAAATTTGGGCTATCTGTGGTGATAACATCTAGTTCCCCTTCCTGAAGCGCCTCCTCCCTTTTCATACTAGAAACATAGTAACATTTAGATATAGGTATATCTTTTGTAATACTTAAAACTTCTTTTACATATTTCTTAAACATTTCCTGCCCTGATATCAATCTAGTAACTGGAAAGTTTAATAATCTCAAGTTTTTATTTCTCAACACATTCTCAAACCCTTCTAATTGTTTGTAAATCATTAGGGAGTCCTTCATAAAAATTGTCCCAGATGTTTGTACTGAGACAATTTGTGAAGAGGTGGTCACATTTGCTGCTTCCAGATGCTCAATACGTTTGCTGTGGTCTTCCAGCATATTCCTGGTCTCCTTAGAAAAATTGGAAGATTGTACCATGGATAAAGATAACATCTTTTCCAATTTATTGACAGCCCTCCAGACATCCACCAAAGTTATGTTATCAGGGTTTGGAATCTCTGACTCTAAATCCGTAGGCAGAGGTATCTCTTCCTGTCTAGGTGGAGTACTCCCTCTGGTAACTGGAGATGTCAAACCCATTAGCTCGGGGTTAGTAATTTTACTAGCCCCATTTTCCTCAGAGGGTGTATTGAGGTCCTGGTTTTGGGCAGGGCTACTAGAGGCTCCAGAGGAGAAGGATATATCAGGTATAACCTCTCTTGAGGTCTGACTCACCCGCCTGTGTATATGTTGGTCCATTGGCCCTCTGATCGCATTTCCAACAGGTGTAGACGCCAAAGGTCTTATTTTCCTCTTTTTCCCCATTGCTGGCCAAACTATCCGTCTGCTTCCGCTAGAAAAATTTTCCCCAGGGGCGCGCCCCTTTGGCGCGCCCCTTTGGCGTGCGGCTTCGGCAGCGCGCCGGCGGCTGCGCGCCGCTGCACAGCGATTTAAATATGGGCAGCAAGCAGGGGAAGGTGACGTCAGCGGAAGACAGCTGGTTACTCAAACAGGTTTTCCCTCTCACCCGGGCGCTTTTCAGCGCGGCTCCTCCGTCGGCAGGGGCTCCCATTCTCTGCTGCTGCACAGCGATTTAAATATGGGCAGCAAGCAGGGGAAGGTGACGTCAGCGGAAGACAGCTGGTTACTCAAACGGGTTTTCCCTCTCACCCGGGCGCTTTTCAGCGCGGCTCCTCCGTCGGCAGGGGCTCCCATTCTCTGCTGCTGCACAGCGATTTAAATATGGGCAGCAAGCAGGGGAAGGTGACGTCAGCGGAAGACAGCTGGTTACTCAAACGGGTTTTCCCTCTCACCCGGGCGCTTTTCAGCGCGGCTCCTCCGTCGGCAGGGGCTCCCATTCTCTGCTGCTGCACAGCGATTTAAATATGGGCAGCAAGCAGGGGAAGGTGACGTCAGCGGAAGACAGCTGGTTACTCAAACGGGTTTTCCCTCTCACCCGGGCGCTTTTCAGCGCGGCTCCTCCGTCGGCAGGGGCTCCCCATCTTTTGTCCTTATTTAAAGATTTATCATCATAGGTTGGCGTAATATCAAATGGAACAATAAACTAGTCTGAAAAAAGAGGCCAAGGCTAATTTATTGAACAGTTAAGGAGATGTAAATCATGCTGATATTATATCCATGCATCATTTTATTAGGAAGGCTGAAGCTTGCAAAACAAAGAGCATTAATGCTGTGAAAACATTCACAATAGATGTATTATTCTTAATTACTCATACAAAAGTAGTGCAAATGCTCTGGTTCTGTTTGATATGGAGTGCAATGCACAAATAATGCTACTTTATCGCATACATTTTTTTTGCACTCCTGCCTGTTCATGCTCACAGAAGCACATAGTAAAAAAATCTACTTGTATATTATCAAAACGCTGCACTGATGAAAGTTGTTTGAGCCAAGGTGTGAGCAGTCAAGACCTCAAGGGCCACAAACATGTCTGGTTTGTAGGATAACCAAACTGTGTAAATTAAAGTGATTTTTAGAACCACATATTTTACTGATGAATATTATGTGGTCTGAAAGCCAGGCCACTTTAGTCAACCACTGGTTTAAACCAGCCCCTTTGGTTGACAAATATACTAACAGGCCGATACATGCTATTACCCCTTATTCAGTAAGGGGTAATAGCATGTCGAAAACGCACGTCCAACCCCCCCCGAAACTAATAGCGCCAGCAACATGTAAATGCATGTTGATGGCCCTATTAGTTATTCATGCGTGATACAGAAAGTAAAATGTGCAGCCAAGCTGCACATTTTACTTTCAGAAATTAGCGCCTACCCAAAGGCTGGAGTTTAATATCTGCCGGCGCCAGGGAAGTGCACAGAAAAGCAGTAAAAACTGCTTTTTTGTGCACCCTCCGACTTAATATCATGGCAATATTAAGTCGGAGGCCCCAAAAGTAAAAAAAAAAAAAAAAAAGTAAAAATGAAAAAAAGAATAAATTAAAAATCGGCCCGCGGGTCAGAAGACGGACGCTCAATTATGCCGGCGTCCGTTTTACGAACCCGTGGCTGTCAGTGGGTTTGAGAACTGACGCCGGCAAAATTGAGTGTCAGCTGTCAAACCCGCTGACAGCCGCCGCTCCTGTCAAAAAGGAGGCGCTAGAGATGCGCTAGTGTCCCTAGCGCCTCCTTTTACTGCGGGCCTTAATTTGCATAGGCCACCCTCCTGAATCGCGCGCCCAGGAGAGTGGCCTGTGCACGCGCCGGGAGAGCGGGCACTCGCCCGCTCTCCCGTGTGTTTTTCTGAATCGGCCTGTAAATTAGGAATGCTTTCTTAAGCTCCAGAAGACTGCAAACATATCAGGAATTCAGGGTGTCTGCAATAGATATTCATGATGCATACGTTCCTATACTTGACCTTATTAAAATAAGGACCAGTGTTCTTAGAGACCGGAGGTGACAAATTCCAAATTTAATTAGGCCCCAAGCATTATTCTTTAGCCATTGCTACTGATTCTAGCTGACATTTCAAGTATTGGGTGTTTGGATTATAGTTATATCACTGTTGAGCAATAAACACTGTAGTTTTCCAAGCATCAATTCTAACTTGAAAGTCAGAATATAGTTGTAATAAGCAGTTTGTGTTGAGTAGGCGGCAAATTTATTTGCCTCTGCTGATTGGGCTCCAGCAGGATTATACATCCTCTTGGAGGGAAAGAAACAGAGAATATGATGGCAGATAGGGACCGTAAGCCCCATCTCATCTGCCCAATTTCCTTCCTGTTGCAGTACCATAGACCCACTGAATCTCAGGGGGGCATCACTGAATACCTGCCAGATTCAGAGAGTAGATAGGGAAGGGGGTTCCCCCTCTGAGGAGGTGAGCCTGGATGCTCTTACTGACCTAATAAGCTGGCTGGAAAACTCCTGCTCCTTTTGGAGAAATGGGTCAGGTGGCAGTGCTCCATCTAACGAGGCCTCTTAAAAGTCACAAAGGCTCACAGAGCAGTGCAAGAACCGTAACATCTGAGGTCCTGGGCCGTAGATTTGGGACACACCCTTCCTTGACCTTCAGCTTTGCCTTCATGTCTTCACAATCTAGGATCTTCTGTTGCTTAACCCAGGCTTTTTAAAATGTTGGTAGTGACTTTGGCTTCACCACTTCCATGTATCTGTCACCACTCTTTGAGCTGCAAAGTGGCGCACTGCTAATTAGTGCCATTAGTGTGCTAGTTTTTATGCACTAATCTAGGAAATCAAATGATCATTCTATTCGTGGAATAGAAAAGAATTAAGGGATCTGATCTTAAAGGGTTTATCCAAGTCTATTTTAAGGGATGAAACACTGTGTTTACTGTGTCCTTTTCAAAGCCCTAGGGATAAGAAAGGGAAAGATACATGCACTCATTATACACTAGAAATCTGAAATGTCTTACTAGGAAAATCTTAAATAAAACCAGAGGATGTAATTGGTCTAAAAATGATTTCAGCTATGTTTTTTTTATGATAAAGAGAACCCTCTGCATGATTACACAGTTACTATGCATGACCTCATCTGCTCAGAAACATTTTGTGGACTGAGCACATTGGAATCAGTCTTGCGTGTGCTGGCAATAAAGATGCACCTGCATTATGGGTTGTTGCTTTTTTTTTTTAACGTCTTCTTATTAGCGGGTCTGCCAACTCTCATTGACACTTGCATGAAGGGTCATATCCATGTGAGACAGAGAGCCAAATGATGTCCTGTACAACTCACACGGTTTCTACAGCTGTAGTTGCTCCATTGATTTCTTAGTCACCATAATATCAACCCAATCTTCCCATCTAGCATCCTAAAAAACTGTAGTTAGCAGAACAGTAGGGTTCTGCAAGAAAAAGAGGCCAAAGATCTTCACTGAGGTTCTTTTGTTATGACAAGACCTAGAGACAGTAGAAGAGCAGACTGTAGTTATGTAATGTGATTCTTACTTCTGAGGGGAATACAGGTTTGATTATAATAAAAGTGCTGCAACTAAGCAATTTACTTAGGGCCTATCAAACCGAACAGTTGCATATAAAAGTGAAAATCTGCACTAAACAATGCTTTTCAGTAAAGCTTTCTGCATTTTTTTGTATTAGATGCATTCAGTAGAAAGTTCAAAACTGTCTTGAAAACCAAACAGCATGTAACACTGACTTGGAACAATGAAGGCTCATTAGACGATAAACAAGAAAATGTAAAATACTTTATAAAATATAAAAACACAAGATCTCTGTCGTGGGATAATCGTTTGGCATTCATCAGAGAGAGAGAGAGATAGAAATGACCTGGTAGCCTAGTGAGAAAAACTCTTATTGCTAAAGCAATAAAAATTTGGGGGTAAATTTTAAAAGCATTGCTCGCGTTAAAAGGCCCACGGGCCGCATATGAGCAACACACATTTTAAAAGTAGCAAATTATGCGCGTGAGCAAGTTTAAGAAAAGGCAGGGAGCTGGGAATGTCAGCGGCGGGGGCCAAAATGGCTGCAGCGTCTGGCAGGCAGTTAGCCGCGCGCATGTTCACGTCTGCTCTTAATGAAGTGTAAGTCTGCATAAATCTCTGTTTAGGCCTAAAACAACTTGGGGGGGTGTGTGAAAGCTGAAGAACCAGAGGGATCGGGATGACCTTGAGACAGACTGGGCAAACTGGCAGACTAATTGGTAAAACTGGGAATGTCCTTCACGCGAGCGTGTTTTAAAATCTGCTTGCGTGCGCGCGTTAAAGCTGGCAAAGTCCTAAGGAAGATACGCAAAATATGTTTGCTCGAGTAACTGCTTAAAATTAGGAGCACACGAATGTGCAGAAGGCATATTTTAAATCATACATGCGCAACTGGATGCATGACTTAAAATCCCACCTTACGAGTGTCCGTGGGCTTGTTTTAACGTTATCGTCTTTGCATGCATAGTGCTAGAATATATGTAAACCACACAGGTGGTTAGGTTAAATCTTAAGGATGGGTAGTTACTCTAACTTACCCCTAGATTCATCATTTTGCTATAATTTTCGCATGTATAGCACCTGCGCTAAAAAGGGGTGTGGTTAAGGTAATGTTTGAGTTACCGCAACTCGCGCTATTTTAGCGCTTCGCATAGGTATTTTACCACAACGCTGTGGCTACAATGCACTCTCGCCCTAGCTTTATGCACTCTCTCTACCTGGGTGCTATCAAGCCAGGGCGAGAGTACATTGCAGAAATCTCATCTTTATGTATCTTTCCTCATTCCAGTTCACATCAAATCTTCACTGATGTGTACAGTGCTGTTCGTTTATATGACTGTGCATGTAAAACTGACCCCCAAACCCTAGATCACCACCAAAGCTTCACCCCGAGTTACTAGATGACCTTCTATAGGGGTATAAATAGATGACAAATATGTGTGCCCCACCCCAGAGGCTCTCTCTCTCTCCACTCCACTCCCTCTCCATTGCCTGCCCGAAACAGGATTCGCGATAAATAAATGTTTCCTATTTGTTCCATATTTAGTAATTTCATACTTATAACTGCCATAGGAGCACTCTGCTGTAATTCTGGATGGTGGGTGAAAAATGGTTATTTGCCGATGCACTGTAAACCCACTGACAAAAAAGGGCCTACAGAACAACGAAGTGATTGTGGTGAAATTTTGATTAGTGCAGTCCAGGAGGCTCCTCTACCGTTTCACAGTCCAGCTGTGAAATATATAACAGGAGGAGAGAGAGGCCTTCACGTACAGGAAACATTTTGATTAACGCAAGAAGAGGCGGTTGCTCATAATAAAAATGGCACCACATACAGGGTTTTCTATTGAAACCAGTGCCATGAGTGCGATGCAACTGGGGCGCAGGAAGTCCCATGCGGGGATAAAAAATTGCCCCGTTAATGTGACATTCAAGTTTTGTTCGAACCCATGAAAACATTTTTTTTTTGTGTGTGAGTTTTAATGCAAAGGTCCCTATGATCTTACACTGTAGCATCGCAATCAAGGAACTAGGATTTAACAACAACAACAAAAAATTTTTTTTTAAATTCACTTTCGGTTCAAGGCTTCAGCAGGAGGGATCTGACATAGCCAGCAGTGCTTTCCAAAAGAAGCAGGCAAATATTTTGGTGATGGTGGCAGGAGAAGCTAATATGGCAGCTTGCAACATTTTTGTCGCTGGATGTATTGTATTTCTAAGCAGGGCTAATAAATATAAAGCAAAGTGCTTTGTTTTCAGTTCTTCAGCGGTGCGGATGAAGATGATCTGTTAACTCTGAACCCAGAACAAACTTTAAAACAAAGGTTTCTTTTTTTTTGCTTCAATCCCAGCACCGTATATATCATTCCAGTTCCTGCCCACCCGCTCTTCCAAGAGCCTTGCCTGACCATACTAAGACTGGAATTGGAAGGGGCAGGGGGAAAAAAAAAATAATGAATGCAAGGTTAATGAATATAATCACTGGCATTCTCTGCCTTTCGTTGTCTTATCTGACAACTAGACAAGACTGTTCCAATTGACTGAACTCTGTGACATTTAGAAGCCGTGCCACAGTATAATTATTCCTGATTAAATATGACATATTGAGGAAGTATTATCTAATTTTATCACTTTTCGTTCAATGCTTGCATTTTATTGATTTTTTTTTTTTTTTTTACACTTAGTATACCATTAATTGAATCCCAAATTGATATTTAGGCTTCAACATGCTTTGAGCATACCAGCAATACCATTTCAGTAGATAAGGGCAATTACACATGATGATGAAAATTGTCAGTATGATTCTCTGTATGCAGAATTAAGTCCGACAGGGCTGGGAATAAGAACAAAGCAAATTACGTTTCTGATGTTAAATGTGCATTTGTATATATTATTGGGGGGGGGGGATAATCAGAGTGAGTTATGTGGGGGAATGTACTTGCCCATATAAAAGTGCATTTTCATAATTGTGTCTTTCCCTCCCCCTCCCCCCCCCCCCGAGTGCTGTTCACGCTGCTGCGAAGTTCAGGCGAAGTACGGATAGAAATCGCGGAGTCAAAGCTCCACATTCACTTTGTGGTGTTCGCCTTGTACCTGCTACCACGTAGGTGCAAGGTACCGTGGGTACTTTGTGCCAGGATTTTACGCTCTCATGCACGTACCCAGCCCCACGAAGCCCCTCCCCTGCCTATGGGTTGCCATAGTAACAGAAAGCCTGTGGTGTGAGGAGGGGGGGGGGGGGGGGATGCGGCACTGCAGGGCCAGTGAGGGTGACAGGAGTCCCTGTGCTGAATTTTGTAAATCTGTAGCTGCTGCCGCCGCCGCCACTGCAGCGGCGCCGTGGTGGCAGCCCTGGACGAAGGCATGGGTGGCAAGGCTCTGGCATCTATTTTTTGGCATCTGAGGCAATTACCTACATTGTCTACGCCCTAAATCCTGTCCCGGGTTTTCCACCGGTCCACCGTGGTCATACCTGGGAACTCTCGCCTGGAGACTCAGGGAATTTGCATCAACTGCAGTGAAACCTCTGGGACTCTCCTCCCCCGCCTGTTCCCGTTCAGATAGTCTGCAGGGAACAGGCGGGGGAGGAGAGGGGTAAGTCTGGAGTGCATGCTGTAGACAACTGCAACGCACACTGATTTCGGGATTTGGGACTCAGCTGAGGGCAGCTTGAGGGAACTGTGACTTTATGGGAGGCTGGGGGGGGGGGGGGGGGGGAGGGAGGAAGGGGTGGTGTTGGCAGAATAGCAGGGAGAGGACAGAATAGAGAAAGCTGATATGCATTATTCCTTCCTCCCGCCTTTACTAATCAACAGCAATCTCAGGGTGACCACAACTCAACGGTTCCCAGGAATGACCGTGGTCAACTGTAAAATATCCACAAAACAAAAAAAAAAAAAAAAGAGCCATGGGGGTATCTTCACTGAAGGCAGCTGATTTCATACCTCAGGTTTCCTGCAGATATCAATAGAGAGCAATGAGTTATTCAGGTATTAACCTACCCGTATCCATTTTGGCCATACTGAGGTCAGTACTCAAAGCTGGCCGTTTAAGGTAAGTTACAAGGGTATATTCAGCGGCACGGCTATGACTCTGAATATACGCATAATATATTTGCGCTTAGCCGTATCAGTTGTAACCGGCTAAGTTTAGACCTGCTCTACGGCACGTCTAGCTCAGCCGGTTAACCTATGTGGCTAAAGCCAGATATCGCTAGTTAGCTGCATACATTATGCGGCTAACTCGCTCCGCCCACTACACGCCCACAACTTATGTGGCTAACTTTATACCCAAATAAGTGACTTATGCGACTAAGTGGTGACTGCTGAATATGGACGCGTATTCAGCAGCCACTACTTAACCACATAAGGTATACTTATTCGGATAAATAGCGCTGAACGCGCTTTGAATGTTGACCTCAAAGATTTTCAAAGTTGCCAGCAATTTCTCCTTTCAGCTCATTCAGAACCAGGTGTCATAAGCCTTCATTTGTAAATACCCCCAGGAATTCCCCCCCAATCACCCCTGTTTCTGTCCTCTTCGAACTTTACCCTAGTAATTGCAGTAACAGTCCTTGGCTGGGAGCCATCCACAGGACCCCTGTACTCTTAGGCGATTGCTGATGCACAATGACTGACTTCCCCCTTCCCCCCTGATCGCCGCTCTTACCTCCGGCCCCAGACCCTGGATACCACCTCTTCCGCTGGGGGAGGGCCTCCCCGTGAGTGTATGGCGCATCGCCACGCTCAGCCTGCCCTTCTCTGCTGCTCTCCCCACCGCCGGGCCGAATTCCTCTGGTCACGAGGCAGGCCCCTGTAACTGGCCTTGCCGCTGACACTGCTCCTGCCTCAGGCCCCTCCTAGGGGCACATGCGTGCCGATGCCGCCCTCTTGAAGGGCCCACGGCAGGGAAACACCAAAGGCGCACAAAGATGATGTCACCAGCAGAGGCCTGTAAGAGGCCACTTCGGCAGCCGACTCCTCCTGGAGAAGTGCTTTGCCTGCGTTCCTGTTTCCTGGTTTCCGCTGTGTGTCGTGCCTGTGTTCCTGTGGCTGTTTTTGGTTCCTTGGCAGTCTGGCCGTCTCCTGAGTTCGTGTCTTCGTGGTCAGTCTTTCCTTCGTTTATCTTCGGCATCTCATCTTGCTCTGTGGTCCCTTGTTCTCCTTCGTCCTCCTCGTTCCTCGTTACTTCGTATTGGATTTCTGGCTTTACTTCAGACCGGTCTCCTGGCTTTGATTTGGATTGGACTGCTGGCTTAACCTCGGATTAGACCTCGACGCTGCTTGACATCCACCTGCCCCCTGACCACTGTCTACTTCTGCTTCTGGGCAAATGCTGCGTGGCCCAGACCACTGCCTGAACCACGGCTCTGTGAGAACGCTGCCTGCCTCCGACCACAGTCTGAACCTGGCCCTTTTGACTGCTGCTTGCCCTGACGCTGTTTCCTTCGCTGTGCTGGCCTGCAACAACTTCATCCGGGTGGATCTTCGCCTCCACAAAGGCTCGACCTAAGGGGAACGTGGGCTGGTATTGGTGAAGCTTCAGTTGGGTCCCTGCTTCTGCCAGCTCCGCCTGTCGATGGTGCAGAGCTGCGGGTCTGCTCCCTGCAGGTAGCACCAACTCCCCCCTCGGCATAAGGGTCCTCACCTGCAACACCACTTTGGCATTATGTGTCAAGAATAGCCTCGTCTTCACCCTTATTTCACAGTGAACATAGCATTCTCGACAACTTAATTCCATGAAAAGAAAAATCAAGGGAGGTAATCAGATTGTGACTACATCAAGAGGCAGTGTGTCCAAATTCTGCCCAATTTAAGCTGATTTTCAACTGAATCCAGCTGGCTAGATTTTTGACTGAAAATCACCCAAAATCTAGCTGCCTAACAGGTACCTAGAATTAGGGTGCTCAGGCTTTGGGCCCCCAAAATTTAAGCCAGCTTAAGTGCTAAATTGTTTCCAGGGAGTCCCATATGAAACTTGGGCGATTGCCTCCTGTATCCCCCCATTCCTTTGCTCTTGAATATTATGGGGTAGATTTTCAAACCGCACGATTTGGCGTACTTTTGTTGGCGCATCAGGCGCCAACAAAAGTATGCTGGATTTCAGTAGATACACGCGTGCCGCTAAAATGCGGGATCGGCGTGCGCAAGGCTATCGATTTCGTGTAGCTGGTGCGCGCCGAGCCGCGCAGCCTACCCCCGTTCCCTCCGAGGCCGCTCCGAAATTGGAGCGGCCTCGGAGGGAACTTTCTTTTGCCCTCCCCTCACCTTCCCCTCCCTTCCCCTACCTAACCCACCCCCCGGCCCTGTCTAAACCCCCCCCTTACCTTTGTCGGGGGATTTACGCCTCCCGGAGGGAGACGTAAATCCCCGCGCGCCAGCGGGCCGCCAGTGCGCCGGGACGCGACCTGGGGGCGGGTCCGGAGGGCGTGGCCACGCCCCGGACCACCCTGGACCGTAACCACGCCCCGGGCCTGCCCCGACACGCCCCCCTCTGAAAACCCCAGGACTTACGCGAGTCCCGGGGCTCTGCGCGCGCCGGTAGGCCTATGTAAAATAGGCCTACCGGCGCGCAGGGCTCTTAAAATCCACCCCTAAACGTTTAGCAGGGTAATTGCCAAAACTCCAGCCTACTCCTTTGTGGCCCCCCCATGTACAAAATATAAAACAGAGGCCTATCTGGTCCCCAGGCCAGATGAGCAGTCTCCCCTGGCATCCTCCCAATCACTGGCAGTCCCTGCTAACCTTCAGAAGCAGGCCAGAAGGCAGGATACAGCATTGCCTCCCAGAAGGCAGGATACAGCACTGCCTCCCAGAAGGCAGGATACAGCATTACCTGCCAGAAGGCAGGATACAGCACTGCCTCCCAGAAGGCAGGATACGGCATTGCCTCCCAGAAGGCAGGATACGGCATTGCCTCCCAGAAGGCAGGGTACGGCATTGCCTCCCAGAAGGCTAGCGGGATCTGGATTTCTCCGCTCAGCTTAGGGGATCTGGCGCTAGAAGTCAGAGCTGGATTCCTCTCTCGGCGTCGTTCTCATAGCATCCCAGGATGCCGTGGGGGTAGGTAATGCTGCATCTTCCTCCCTGCTTTTTTTCTGACGGTCAGTGGGGGCCATGAATGAGTGGGAAGGGGGGGGTCAGGATGGAGGATGCTGGGAGATGGGGGGGGGGGGGGATGGAGAGATCTGTACATCGGGCCACACTTAACCAGGGGAAATGCTAGGGTGGCAGTCCCCATCCCTTTATACATTTTCAGGCCGATACAGTACAGTGCGCTACCCCGCGTTTGGACGCGCGAGCTCTACCCCTTATTCAGTAAGGGGTAATAGCGCGTCGAAAACGTGCGTCCAACCCCCCAGAAACTAATAGCGCCCGCAACATGCAAATGCATGTTGATGGCCCTATTAGGTATTCCCACACGATTTAGTAAGTAAAATGTGCAGCCAAGCCGCACATTTTACTTTCAGAAATTAGCGCCTACCCAAAGGCAGGCGTTAATTTCTGCCGGGGAAATACACCGCTTTTCTGTGCACCCTTTGACTTAATATCATGGCGATATTAAGTCGGAGGTCCTAAAAGTTTAAAATAATTAAAAAAAAATAAAATTTAAATCGGCCCGCGGCTTGCGGGTTGAAAACTGGACGCTCAATTCTGCTGGCGTTCGGTTTCCGAACCCGTGGCTGTCAGCGGGTTTGAGAACCGACGCCAGCAAAATTGAGCGTCTGCTGTCAAACTCGCCGACAGCCACCGCTTCCGTCAAAAAAGAGGCGCTAGGGACGCGCTAGTGTCCCTAGCGCCTCTTTTTACCACGGGCCCTAATTTGCATGTTTGTCCCCCCTGTGCACAGGAGAGTGGGCTGTGCACGCGCGCTGGGAGAGCGGGCGCTCGCGCGACCTTTACTGTATTGGCCTGTTTATAGGTTCCAGGAGCCCAGGGGGAGGGTGGCAGCTCCGAGGTGGAACATTTCTGCGCCATTGGAAGTGATGGAGAATTTGGATGGCTAGATTTAGGACTGCTCTGGCAGTGCCTGGATATGGCTGCCCAAAATAGGCACCTAGTGCTAGAAATCAGAGCTAGGCATCTATCTGCCTTCTCCCAAGCTAACTCCTCACCCTTTACTCTCTCATTTTTGAGGGACCTAAATTTAGTTTTCTAGTGAAAATAAGAGAATCTAAATTTAGGAGATCAAACCCACTGAATTATCAAAGTGCCTCATTTAGACAGCTAACTCCCAAAATTAGGAGCTCAAACTCTTTGAAAATCATGCTAATAGTATTATCAAACATGTTTATGGAATTTGGAACATCCATCTCATCACTGTCTTAATTAACTAAAGTTAGAAAAGACTCTGGTAATTTTAAATGGTAATGATAGAGCACTGCCCAGGCATTATTCATCCTTTTAAAGGCGGTGTACTGTCACCTACTAAAGGGGATTTGATTGCTGGAAAAGCTAACGTCAACTAATCAATAATGGATGGTGTAATCCATGGCTTCCCTAGCCTACAATTCACACAAGAGAAAACTTTCACTGCATTAATTCAATGCTTTGCAAATTTCACATTGCAGATAGCACAGCCAATTATGCTCCCAGCCTGAAAGAAAAAGGAAAACAGAGAACACTTCTTAAAATGAAATTGCTCTTTAATGGCAGGAAGAATTAGGCTCCTTAAAAGCGTGGGGAGATCATCTGAATGAGTCTGCAGTAATTTTCTTCTGGACTAGAGTTCTCAGGAATGCCACAGGATATGGCGGATATATATTCAGTGTATAACGTCTTATACACAGCAATTCAATTCAGAGTGTTTTGTTTGGCAGACCTTAGCCATATCTATCTAAAAAAAAGCTTGCACCAAGGGCTTCCCAAACCTGTCCAGGGGACCCCACATCCAGTCGAGTTTTCAAGTTATCTCCAATGGATATGCGTGAGATAAATTTGCATATCGTGGAGATTCGGTATATAAATAAGTATTTCATTTAGGCTTTAAAATAATAAATAAATAAATAAAATAAAGGGCAACTCCCTCCCTACTCTAAGGTATACTGCAGTGATCTGATTTCTTGCAGACAAAGATGGAGGAAGGGTAGCAATCTGCCAGTTTAACACTCCACCTGGCTAGCGTCCTCTCCCCACGGAATTTTCCCCCTTAGATTCCGTGCACATTATTTTTGTATGCTTTGGGCTCTGAATTATGAGGCTTTACTGTTGGCGAGCCAAACCTAGATGTGCCGTGTTCCTAGGCAGAGATCGGGCAGTGTAGCCCCCTCTGGCTCTGTGAAGCTGAAATTGTGCAGGAAATCCAGCACAAATAATTAAACCAATTACGCATTCACCGCACATCGAATGGTAGTGGATATGATGTGAATGCTTCAGTGTATAAACTTTCCTCTTTATAATCCACAATCCATGCAGGCATGTCTCAGCACTACTGCCGCAGCCATAAAAATCATGGCTGAATAAACTCCCTAGATAGTCTGTTGTTCTGTTTACAGTTATGTTGATGTTCTACAAGCAGCAAGGTAATGAGTTTAATTCCCTCTCACTGGGAGTTAGGATTTCCTGATGCTAAAGGATTACATGAGCTGGCAAATCTATAGCAACCGTGGGGCTACCAGCTGTCCCAGTTTTAAAGAGCAGTCAGTCTGTTAGAGGCTGTCTCTCTGGGTCCCTAGGATCTGAGAATTCACAACATCTTTAAAGGGAACTTCCCTTCCCTTCAAGAATCTTCTTTGATCAGACTATAGCAGCTTGGAAATGTGGGACTTAAACGCTTGACAGCTTTAATCAACTATTATCGCCTCATCTGCATAGGGAAGCACAGGAGAGCACGATGCAAAAACAAAAAAACAACCCACAGCCAGAAAGTTATCAGGAAATCAGATGCTCTTAATAACTGGAAACTCTTTGATTTCTTTGAGGTCAGTTTTCAAAGTGATTTCCAGAGGTGTAGACAGTGTTTTGCCTGCCTAAGTCGGCTGGCTGAATATCGCCTACTCTTGACACGGCTAAAAAGTCTGCATATTCCACAATGTGAAGGCTTGAAGCCACGTTGTTTAGTGGCATGTTTAGGACTGGGGGAGGGAAGAGGAGAAAAATTATGCACTGGGAGTGCACTTTCAAATCTAGGCATGAACTGTACTAGCAAAATTCTCCTCGTATAGAAAGCTTGGCACAAGTGACCGAACATACTTTGTACCCACGGCAGTTCTGAAAGAGAAAGTATATATGTGCATTTCTGCTTTGAGAATTGGTACAGAGCCCATGGGCAAAACTGACGTGAGGTCTTTGTCCCAATGTGGACCATTTCCAATCAATCCCTTTTTGTTGTTAAAGCAAGTTACATCCTGTGTTGGCGGATGAGGCTTCTTGATTCCGTGTCCTACGTAAATCTGGCACAGGGGTGAACAGGTGCTATCTAACGGTGTCACATCCAAGCAGCTAAATTAGGTAACCCTCCTCGCCGAACTCTGGGGCTGTTGCCTTTGTTCCAGATTGACACCGCTTTAGATGAGTCAGAAGTCCCATCCCGATTTCGGATTCTTCTAATTACTGATCGCATAAAGTAAAATTGGCACAAAATCCTGAGTCCTCAGGCACGACCCTTTCAGAAGAATTGCTGTATCTTGTTAGCTTTTCCAATAACTCAGGGATCATTCCACCCCCCCCCCCCCCCTTGCCACCTTAACTGGTTCCAGCACACTCTGGATCCACTTTCAAGCTGGGCTTGCGGACACTCAGATCTCTGCACAGTCTCTTTCTTTCTCTCAGGCCAGACGCTCCCTGTCCCAATTCCTTCCACTGGTAGTATACTTCATTTTACAGCTACACAAGGGGGTACCAAAATATACCACTTTTCTTGCTTTAGTAAAATATTAGAACGAGAAGTTCCCCTCCCCCCCTCACCCACACGC
This sequence comes from Rhinatrema bivittatum, assembly GCF_901001135.1. NCBI lineage: Eukaryota > Metazoa > Chordata > Amphibia > Gymnophiona > Rhinatrematidae > Rhinatrema > Rhinatrema bivittatum. Next base: position 23,221,039 of record NC_042628.1, on the reverse strand, counting down.
ACCTGTGCAATATGCACGTAAAATGTAGTTTTACGCATGTAAAGTGGCCTTTTGAAAATTACTCTAAAGGTTCGCATAAAAGCGTGGAAGGAAGCAGTTTCATGCTCTCTAGCAGGCGGAAATGTGCGTGTCAGTGCCACCCTAGGGTACGTGCAGTCCCATTAATTTTCAAAGGGAACTCATGCGCATAGTTTTGCTTTGAAAATTAGGACTGAAGGGCCCCATGTACAAGGTACACAGGGGACTTCAGCTCTCAATGAGCCGTTATAAAATTGGGCTCGTTAATAATCCTCAGCAGGCTCGGGGGTGGGGAAAATTTGTGACTTTGTTCCTTAGAAATATACCGTGCGCATGGTATTTTGCATGTTAATAAATCTTGCAGATTAAAAGCCTGTGTGAGGGGAAAAAAGATTGCTAAAGCGAGTTCAGCTAGACTGGTTTCCTGGCAGGAATGTGAGAGGCTGGATTAAAAGCTGGCCTCAGGAATGGATGCAAACTGCAATTTAATGGGCATCAGGATAGAGACATCCCTCGATTTATCAGAAGTTTCCAAGTCAACATGGAGAGAGAGCAGCTAGCCCTGCACTTTTATAGCTTCTGCATCCTTATTCAGTTCTGGGATTTCTATCTCTGTCTTCTCTAAGACAAAAAAATGGCCGCAAGTCCGTTGGCGTAGTTGAATGGGTGCCCACAATTGACTCAGGCCTTTTCCTTACCTCCTGATGGCAGGTGATAATCTTCACTGATAATCTTTTACAAGGCTTGATTTTGAGATTAATAAACCATCTTGTAATCAATAAACCATCTTGTTAGCCATCTTGTACAGTTGGGAGCTCCAACTGTAACCGTGGAATGTAGAACACTTTTAGGCACTACCGCAAGACTTAGCTAAGCAAGCTAAGTAATGTAATACCAGCGTGTACAATTTGCCCGTTACAACTGATGCGAGACTCAGCCACTTGCATTTTAATAAACTCAAGCCGTCGAGAACACGTATCTCCTATCCTCTTCTCTTCTCATTGCTTACCGATTACATTCCGTATCCAATACAAGATACGAGACATGATTTTCAGTCTACTACTCGGCAACTCCTCTGGGTGGTTATGCTCTTGTCTCCATATATGCAAAACCTACTGGGCAGTTACGATCCTCAGGCAGAAATGTGCTGGACGTTCCCATTTTAAAAACGGCAAGACTGGATATCACTAGGAAACGTGCGTTTTCGATTGCTGGCCCCACTCTGTGGAAGGTGTTGCCGGATTCACTGCGTATGACCCATCGAATTAAAGGAATTTAACGCGGTGATTCTAGGGTGTAGGCAGTTTGGGTGGTTCTAGTTTTAAAATTGAATCTTTCTTGCCTATTCCTGGGATCCCAGCTTAGTGCCAGGACAATCTTTCTTTTCGTTCTTTTAAAATGTTTCTGTACAAGCGTACAATAATAATAAAAAAAAAAACCAAAACATGAAATGCTAATTGGTGAGTTTCTAAAATGTTTTTATGTACTTATAGATAGATATAACCTCAGCACATTCGGATATGTGTATTCTTGGTTTGCATGTGAATCAGTAGTTCTAGTTAATTGCATGCCTGTTTTAATACCTTTTAAATGTCAAATTATTTGACTTTTATCGTGGGGAGGTGGGGGGTAGGCTCCGCCATTTCGGGTGATACCACCACGCAGACACCTTTTGGCCCCTCGGTATGTCTTAAGGAAGAAACATGTTCTCACCATTATCTGACAGTGCAAACGAGGAAACAAGCTCACAGAGGGCCTTCCTCGGTGGTGTTTATGCAAGTTGTCCTTTTTTCTTCCACAATTCCTCCATTTCTTCCACAATTCCTCCAACTAATACATTTTAGATTTATTTTCTTTTTTTAATGAGAATAAAATTGTGAAGGGAAAGCCTACTTAACGGTACGTAATTTGCACCTGCAAAGACCAGCCGGCTCCATGGGGAGTTTCCCTTTTGAAAATTGGCTTGCAAGCCCATCCATGCACACAAAGTACCTGCAGACTGACTGAGAAATAACCTTCTTAGTGTACAGTTTGATCTAACCTTGTATGTTTTTCACTTCGTTGTCATATGATTTCTGTAGCTACATAAATTCTGATTGACAATAATGTGCTCTGTTAGGTCACAGGGATGCACAGACATGGATTTCCTGCTATTTATCTACCTCGTTTGCCTTACATAAGAACATGCCATACTGGGTCAGACCAAAGGTCCCTCAAGCCCAGCATCCTGTTTCCAGCAGTGGCCAATCCAGGTCATAAGTACCTGGCAGGATCCCAAAAGGTAAATATATGCCTTGTTACTTATCCAGAGATAAGCAATGGATTTTCCCACGTCCACCTTAATAATAGCCCTTCCTTCCCCAAAATGTCACGCAGTTCCTAACAAATAGAAAGACCTCTTCCCTTCACCATCGTCTCATCCACGCATTGAGACTCTGAAGCTCTGCCTTCCTCTGGGGTCCTGCGCGTGGAACGGGGAGCATTTCTGAGCATGCCACCTTGGAGGGTCTGGATTTCAACTTTCTTAATTTAAGAGCCCGCATTGCAACCAGTATCTGCTGGATATTATTTAAAAAGTTGTTTTATTGAAAACTTTTATTTTTAATTCTGTGCTGGAAAGGAAAACTAATGTGCTGTAATAAATCTGCATACTCGGGAAGCCTGGTTATTAATTCATAAGGACACTGCAGAGAAGGAAGGGGTTGGCATTAAGAATACTCCAAGTTAACTAAGAATATATAGTGCAGTTTCTGTGCCCTTTGTGCTCTCATCTTACCATAGAAAAATACTGTCTGTCATTTAAAGATATTTCAGTGCACAGAGTATTCTGTGTAAAAGATAAATAGGCCTGAAGGATAATTCACACGGATGTCAATCTGAACTGTTGAGGCCAGCCAGAATTTGTGTTTGAAGACTGGATGGAATATTGAGCAAAGTGCATGGTATATTGAATAACTCCAGCTCTGTTTATTTTGTGTAATGGCAGTGGGCATACAATACTATTTACATTTTTAATGGCACTGATGTAACATTCCCATGCTTCATAGAGCAATGCACTCTGTGCTTGCAGGTGCAGTGACCGGGTAAATGGAACAGCCATTATACACTTTGCATCAGCTCTTTGAACTGTTAAGATTTTAGTCCTAGCTTAAGCCGTTGCACAGGTTTTTTTGGGGAAAAGTTCTGTAGTGTTTCGCTGTTGCACCCTGAGAAGCTGTGGCGTTTTCTTGGGTTCTGAAGTGCTTGAGGGTCGCTGCTGTTATTCAGAACCTTATTTCCGGATCTGGAACTAAGGCAGATCATTGTAGTTCTGCACTAGAGTGGAAGGCACTGGGAAAACAATGTTTGCACACAAGCTCTCCTGCTTGTGAACCTGTTGCTCCAGTAATCGATTCTGGGTAACCTAATCTGGTATCGCCCTATATTCAGTTCCCACTGGGGAATTGCACTTCCGTATTCACCTCAGGGTGACGGACTTCAGTGGGGGTTTCTATCAAACAATTAGCAATCAAGAATGATGGCAATCAAACCTGAGTGCATTATCAGAAAGATAAACGAAGATTTCTTAGACGGTTCTGATCTTGGGGGTTGTTTTAGACCTTGTAGTTTTCTTATGTTTACTGGACTTTCAGCTCGATTGGATCCAGGCTATATTGGATTATGGTGTCATGAATCTGTATTCACAAGTACACAGGATTTATTACCCCTATTTTATAATTCTCTATCTAGCCCGGCCATTGCTGCAGTAGGACCTTACAGTCTGCAGTTTCCCCTTACGGAACGCAAAATACATGCAACCTAAGCTTGGCCAGTAGATGTCGCTGTTGAGCAATGGCTGGCACTCCCCTTAGGGCTGTAAATGCTGCTGTTGTAGCATCCCAAACCCAGGCCGGCCCGGGAAGCGATGCCTAGCCTTGGGTCTGGGAATCCAACGTTGCTCACCCGCACGGCATTGCAAAAACACTGCCACGGAGCCATCAAGTCAGCCCCCAATGTCTAAAGTTGGAAAAAAATGTTCACGATATGCAAGAGCATTCTGACCTTCTCTTAATTGTTTTCCGAATTGCTTTTCATAGCTACAATATCTGAAACATATAACTAAGTAGAAATCAGCAGAAAGCAACAGTGCTGGAGATGTTTGCTATTATGTTAATTGTTATTTAGCAGTGGAAGTTTCTGTTATGGGGTTACAGATTTCCTTTACATTTATATCACAGCACGGAGTCATTTTTCATGCTTTATACTATTAAAGGAAACAGGGTAATCACAATTAGGTTAAATGATAAAAATATCCACAGAGCTTTCACAGCTAAAATATTATTAGGGAATATATTCAAAAAGCAAATGGGTTAATTGACGTGAACCAGCGGATAAAGCTACAGTTTGTTGCTGGTCATTTAGATGGAAATAGTAATTAAGGTTAAGCAAGTTCGTTCTTGTTTAATTAAAGTGTAGCACATTTGCGCTGGCGCCTTTTTATTACTGTGTATATTCTGAATTTCAAAAAGATGAAAAAATAGTCTTATGGCCAAACTCCCCCCCAAAGCTGGTCAGGATTTCAGGTCATGTAAAGTAAGAATAATATATCCCCCGCATCCTCTGGTTCTGTTCAACCCTCCTCTCCTCTCCTGTAGCAACGGAAATAAATTAGCATGGGGGGGGGAGGGGGGCCAGTGAGCCGGCATGCGCTCACACATTCTACGGTGGCCCCTGCCGTCTCCTCTGCTCTCGGCTTTTGTACCAAGGAGACTTTTTTTGCCAAGGGGTGGGGCTTCTGCGGGGCCTCCGAGCACACGCTGGCTCTTATCTGCTTTTATTTCTGTGGTCATATCCAGCACCTCTGCCTTTCTAATCTTATTTTTCTCTTTGTGCAGATTTTCGTACCTATATATCCCTCATTTCTTTGTCGTCTTCTCCTTGTTCACCGAGTCCGTATCACTCCTCCAATTCTTCCTTGCTGTATTTTCCCTCCAGTTCATTCTTTTGATGATTTCTTTTATCTTTTCCCCTTGCCTATACTTTCTCCTTGCTGCCTTCTCCATTTTTACTCAATGTATGTGTATTTTTACCTTTGCTTGCTCTCCTGTTTCTCTTCCCTGTTTACTCTTCTCACCCCAGTTTCCCCTCTTTCAGGCCCTCTTGGTGATTCCACACTTTGCCCTCCTAATCACCCAGTCCAGGTTTACTTTCAATTGTTTCGATTGTTCCTCTAATTTCTCCTGTTTTGTGTCCCTCCAATCCTTTCCTCTTTCTATCCAGTTTCTTTTTCCTAATCTCCAAATGTCCCCCTAAGCTTTTCACCTTCCTTTCCTTTTACTCTTCCTTCTTCACTTCACCCCCTCATTCTGATCTCTCCCTCTTGACCCTCCAATCACTCTCCCTCACCTCCGCCTCTTAGTCTCATGCTTAATTAGGAAGCAGAGTTAATGAGGCCAGAGCCCCTCTGATAGATGCTTCCTCATGCTCTGCCTCCGTTCTTGCCCACTGGGCCCCCTAACCAAGGAACTGATAGGGCAGAACTTCCTTTCCTTTGCCCCATTTAGAAACAGATAAACGAGACAGCAGAAACAGACCCATATGGCCTATCTTGTCTGTTCCACCAGCCAACTACTCAGCTCCACAATCCCTTAGAGATCCCCTGTGTTTATCCCATAGTTCTCTTGAATTCAGATACTGTCCTTGTCTCCAACACTTTCACTGGGAGGCCATTCCATGCATCCACCCACCCTATCTGTAAAGAAATATTCCATTAGATTTCTCTCATCCCTTGGCCCCTCCATCTAGAGCCACCTTTCCTTTGAAAGTTTACTGGGAGTCAAGAGACCTTTAGGTTTGTTTGTTTTATGGATTGCGTGAGTGAGTCAATTAGAATCATTTCTTTATTCATCAAAAGCTTATGTGAGGACTAGCAGCATGAATTTAATTTTGGATCTGATGGCCAACGGAGTAGAGAGTTTCTCAGAGTCTTTCAGGCAATGATACCTAACAGCTGTGAGGTCAATTTTCAAAGAGTTTAGGCTCCTAAATTGGCCTTTTTGAAAATTTACCAGGGCTGATGCCTAAACTTAGGCTCCTGGTTCCACTTAGGAGCCTACAAAGTGCATGGGTACAAGGCAGTGCTAGGATGGGGGGAAAATGTTAGAATTGGCTTTCCTCAATAGGCAGCTAAGTTAGGTTAAGTCCACCCTCAACATCGCCTCCAGCCACACCTTCTTTTTATCCGGGTAAGGAGTCTGATCATGAAATTTACAGAGTCGTCTTTCAGGAAGAGAGGATGAGAGAAGTGTTTGCTTATGAAGGAGTGGCTTAGCTCTTGTCCTTGTAGTTTTGGGCATTTGATAGTATCCTTCTATACTTTTGTTTCTGCATAGGTTAAAATCTGGAATGTGGTATAAGAGCCTCTGGGTTTTTGCCAGTAATACTGGTACATTTCTAAAATGTGTTTTTTTTCAGACTCCAGCCCATGTGGGAGGGGTTTATTGAAGTTATAAATAGATACACTAGGGGTAACTGTGCCAGAGTGTTGAGCACGGAGACATTTTGGGAAAGGCAGTGTGAGTGCTGGCTTGCTCTTTGGAGTTCTTTTCTCCTCACCATTTCCAGTGGGAATTCGATTTGTCTTTTCACATAGATATGCTGGACCTAACCCCTTTATTTACAAGCATGAGAGTTTCCCCCTTTTTCACCCCCCCCCCCAAAGGGGAGAAAGCTCAGCTCTCTCAGGGTTGGCCCCCAACAGTATTTTGCGATCAAGAATTCTAATGGTATACCATACTGCTTCCTCATTCCGCCTTCTGAGAAGAGAGGAGAGCCAGTTCTGAGAGGCTGCAGCACTTACAGGAGCCAGGGAGAGTCTGCAGTGGTGGCAGAGGGCCCCACATTTGAATCCAGGAGAGTCCTGGAGGCAAGGGAGACCAAGGAAGCACCTGAAGCTTCCATTTGCCAGATCTCTGAGGCACCTAAGTCAGGTGCTCAGCTTTCTCTGAATATCAGCCTGTAAGTGTTTTATAACATTTTTGATAGCTGCTGGTTGCACAGCAATTAAAATAATTTTCCATTAAACTAAAAGCAAAACCTACTATAGAACTAGCAATTAGGTTTATAAATAGAATAACATGCTCTGGGGATTCTAGTGGGATGGATAAACTTTGTATATAGTTTAGTGTATCCAGCATCAAAGAGTGCAAATACATCTCTCACTTAGGGTTCTCTATACTAAAGAACGTTGTATAATGTGCAGGTACCAATGCTGCTAATGTGGTGTTAGTATCTCCAAAAGTGGCCATATTAAAAATAACATGGTTGCATTAATTTTTAATGGATCCGCCTATTGAACTATGCAACTGGCTTGGTAATGAACTAATTACTCATTACTGCAGTGTCCACAGATGTGTACTTTAATTTATCTTGACTGTGTTGCAGAGGTAAATTTAACTATATCTCCAGAGGTGTCGTTGACAGCTAGCACAATAGCTGGGTTGGTATGCTAGTACTTAATCCAGGGGGGAAGGCAGTGTCCTGAGCTTCCAGGCCTATGAAAATCTCACTTGAAAAACAGTTGGGTCTCATGCGCCTCTATACCTCCTCCCCCAGGAAATGCCAAAGCACATGTGCAGCAGAGTGCCAGAGGTACCAGTTTGAATTTTGTACTGCATTCGAAAGGAGGGTAAACTAGCTCCCTCTTGCCAGCGAAGATTTGGGGAGAAACTTTACATAAGTGAGGGTCTGGAGCGGATGGTAGAAAGAATAAGGGGCCTCCTGACCTTGAATCCTCCTCACCTCCCTGGACTCAAGCCCAAAGGGGCCTCTGAACCAAAATTCCCCCCCCCCCCCAACAGCACCTCCACAACTGGCAGAAAAAAAAAAGGTACCTCCGATTTCTGATTCCTCTATCTCCCAGAGACCCGAAGCACTAGGTTCCTCTGTGTCAACATCCTCCCTGTGTCCTCTCCTTACCTGAACTCCTACCACATCCAGTGAGGGCTCAATGAAGATCAGGGCAGAAGAGAACTGGGATCCCTCCTGACCCACAGTTGGTGTTTTAAAAATGGTGTCAGCTGACCTCTTACATATTTTGTCACATTAAGTCATTGAATGTGGTAGAAGTTGGGGAAGGTAGGGGATTGGAGGATTGAGGAAGGATAGAACAGATATTGGACCATAGGGCTTGGGGGCCTTATTTATTTGCAGCTGGAAGAGGACCCTTTTGGGGAAGGAGGAGTCTTTTCCAGAGGGATGGGCTCCACCTTAACCAGAGTGGAACCAGGCTGCTGGTGCTGATCTTTAAAAAGGAGATAGAGCAGCTTTTAAACTAGAACAAAGGGGAAAGCCGACAGTCGCTCAGCAGCACACAGTTATCTGTGTGCTGCTGAGGTATCTTTGAAGGATCTTTGAAGGTATCTTTGAAGGATACTAATGAAGCATTAGAGTTAGGGCATCTGAACAGAGAGGTTCCAATAATAAGAAAAGTAGTCCAAGTGCCTATAATTAAAAACTCACCTGAGCTAAAAGATTCCAATTTATCCCTGTCAACTGAAAAGCAGAATATAAATACAAACAAAAAACACACTTTGAAATGATTGTATGCTAATGCAAGAAGTCTAAGAAGTAAATGGGAGATGTTGTGCTGCAGTATATTTGTAGCTGTTTCTAACGATAGATTCTAATACAGCTTCCAACAAATTGTTTTTCTTTCTCTCGATCCCACAGGTGCTCTAACAGGGCCCAAAGATGCCAACAGGGTCAAAATAAAGATCTAGCCAGGCACTTATGCCCCTTCGTGCATGATTTTTGCTCATTAATTGTAGTAAAGGAGCCATTGTACAAGATGGCAGGGGTTCTAGCAATCAGTGTGTGGATTGTCAGCTGTGCAGAAACATTGGCCACACTGTGGGCTTGATGAAAATTGCTAGGGTGTTAGTAAGAAGATGGCAGAGGAGCTCAATGTAGTTTCCAATGCAGCTCTGGGTATTTAATGACTTTTCAGTTTGTAGACAACATGGTCGTGTCTCCTGGAAACGTGAGCATTAAAATCATGTTATCTAATACCATTAATTGCAGCAGGTGGGGACTGATTAAACCCCCAGATCCGTCATTACCATTAGGGCATGAGTCAGTGGAACTGGAATATTTATGCGTTTGTGAGTAAAAGCTCCAGTAATCACCTCATTTCACTACTGATTCTGGCCAAATGGCGCTCACACTCCTGCCTCCTATCAGTCCATTAGATATCAAATATATAAAGCCATAATGACTCCCCATAATGCTGAAGAATTCAGTTTTTGTATTACTTTACTAGATGTTACCCTTAGAGAGCTATTTTCTCTTACTTTTGCGTGCATGGCATTCTTACTCTTTAGAGATTTATCATGCACAATCTTATTTTCATACAGGCCGATACAGTACAGTGTGCTCCGACGGAGCTCCGACGGAGCGCACTGTTAGCCTGCTATTGGACGCGCGTTTTCCCTTACCCCTTATTCAGTAAGGGGAGGAAAACGCACATCCAACCCGTGGCACCTAATAGCACGCTAATGTTGATGGCCCTATTAGGTATGTGCGCAGGATACAGAAAGTAAAATGTGCAGCCAAGCCACACATTTTACTTTCAGAAATTAGCGCCGACCCAAAGGTCGGCGCTAATTTCTTCCGGCGCCGGGAAAGTGCACAGAAAAGCAGTAAAAACTGCTTTTCTGTGCACCCTCCGACTTAATATCATAGCGAAAAGTAAAAAAAAATAAATAAATTTTGAATTCAGCCCACGGCTGTCTGGCTGAAAACCGGACGCTCAATTTTGCCGGTGTCCGGTTTCCGAGCCTGTGGCTGTCAGCGGGCTCGAGAACTGACACCGGCAAAATTGAGCGTCGGCTGTCAAACCCGCTGACAGCCCCCGCTCCTGTCAAAAAGGAGGCGCTAGGGACGCGCTAGTGTCCCAATCGCCTCCTTTTCCCTGTTTTTACCGCGTCACCTAATTTAAATACAGAATCGCGTGCACCGGCGAAGGGCCGGTGCGCGCGCCGGGAGAGCGGGCGTTCGTCCGCTCTCCCGCGGACTTTACTTTATCGGCCCGATACTTTGTCTCATTCTTCCTGCTAACAAGTATTAGAGCTCAAATACTGCAGTGGCCTCCTATAGCTGAGAAAACAGGATACAGCTCCTCGATGCTTTTTAATCCATAATAAGGTGTTGCAACTAGTGCAGTACTTTCTTTGCAGTAGCAATGATGTACACACAAAATATTTTCGGTTAAGTTCATTCATTCATTTTGTCCTTTTTTTTTTTTTTTTTCCTGGTGCATATTTTTTTGTTTTTCTCACTCGTTTCAGTGGTGTAGTTTTTATATGTGTGCATAAAATCAGATTTTATGTGAGCAATTTATGTGCACAAGCTACCAAAATGAATGCACATCTTTATGCAGTAGCTAGACGTACTCTGCTGATATATGCAGGCATCAGTGAGGACAATTTTCAGAGCCATTTATATTGGCCATCTGAAAACTGCCTTCCATCAGTGAGGCTAAAGGTCAGTGTGTTGATCTGCAGTACACAACCTTGTAGTCACATTTATAGGAGGCATTCCCGGGGGTGTGTTTTGGTTGGGGGGGCAAGGAAAATAACGCTCATATATTGCATTTTCAACCCTGCTTTCGTTATTCTCTATGAAAGAAATGCCCGCTCAGAAAGCAGATGCGAATGTCCACAGCAAATTTCAAAGTGAAAGCAGGCACATAATTTTCTTTTTTGAAACCTGATGCAAAATCCACAAGGAAAAAGCTCTTGTAGATTTTGTCCTAGCGCAGACAGTCTGAACATTGCCCCATGGTTAGGTGAGCACTGTACAGTACGGGGTTAATTCTTAGCACCTTGCTTGACTGCAAAGTCCTTTTGGAGCTTTTTACCCATTGACTTTGCATGCAGTTCTGAAAGTAAAAGTAAGCATTTGCTTTTACTTTGAAAATTGCCCCCCAAAAAAGTTGCCGCAGAGATTTGTCCCCTGCTTTTTCTGCAGATACATTTTCCAGCCAAAACTGCCAGCACAGTTACTATGCACGTAGTTTTCTCCCCTGACCTAATGCCACCCAGGAAATCCTCCACTGCAATCTGGGTAAGAGTATGTAGATTGTGGAACTACTTGCACACTTATCTCTGCATACAAGGCAAGCAATATTCAGACAGCTGACTTGTGGAGGTCAAATGCTTTTTACGCCTGGAAATCCCTCTGAAAATCGCTCTCTGCATTCTCCAGTGCATTTGTGTCTTTTTTTTTTTTTTCTAGCATCTAGTTATGTTTCCTGTTTAATCAAGCTAACTAGAAAAAGTCACTCTACTGGTTTCTTCATACCTACGGTCCCAAACATCTGTCAGTTCACTTGGACAATAGTATTTGTTCTCATTGCATATTTAGGACAGAGAGATTATTATAATTGATTTTCCTGGTTCCTACGGAGTCACTAAATATTAAAAGGTCATTTTATTTTTCAGTTCTTTCAGTGTTCTTGAAACAGAAACAATCAGGCAAGCTAATAAATCAAACTATTGACAACACAGATGGGGGAAAACACAATTTGTAATTTGGTGGGAAGAGGGCATCTAAATGGCAGATGAAATTTAATGTGGAGAAGTGCAAAGTGATGCACTTGGGGAAAATTCCTCCCAACTGTGAGGTAGATAATCAAAGTGTCAGTGAAAGGCGGAATTAACTAGTTCATTTTATCCAGATAGTGTGATGCAACTGACCCGCTGAAATTGTGGCTGAACATCTAGTTAAATCTGACTGCAAAAACCTTGGGTGGTTGGATTTATGACAGTCTTTTGTGCAGATGATTTCTTCCCACAGATTTTAGCTGCTTAGAGTTGAATATCCGGCAGCTGGTGAAATGTGAAAACCTTCCCCAGGGATACCTCTATCCTGCCCCTCCCCCCCCCCCTTTTTTTTTCATCTGGCTCATTCTGCGTTTACAGTGACTTTGTGCAGACAGATTTTAGCCCGGGTAGGAGTTAGATTTATGCAGTGTTATCTTTTGAACGTTGACCCTTACGTGTAGCTGGGTCACTGCAATTTGTAACCCAACTTTGCTGATGGCAACCTCATTGCCATTCTTCTTTCAGCAACAAACGCTGTATGGGGGGGGGGGGGGGGGGTCTGATGAAGGGTCCTAAGGCCTCTGCCCTCTCTAGTTGGTGAAAATCAATAAAGCAATGTCCAAACCAATTAGCTTCTTCAAAATACACTTGCTTTATTTTCCCAGAGCATCATGATTCCGTGAACTCCGGCCTGAGATTTTTACATTAAACATTTTTTGACCCTAATGTTTAGATCATGTCAGTGCTTCCCTGCATATTACCAGATGTTCAGGACCTGGTGCAAAGCATTTGGTAAACTATATGGGTGCCTAGAGTGCTATAGGTTAGGGGTGGTGGAGCATATGCAGCAGGACAGCGGCAATTGTGACTCCTTCACCCCGTGGTCCAGAAGAGGAAGTCCTGTGTCTCGTGGGTCCACAGAGATGGGAAGAGCAAGGAGGGACAGTCACTGTGACTTAAGGTGTAGAGGCAACATCAGTGGGCCCACAGGGTTAAGAGCAGGAGGGAACATTGTCACTTGCCAGCACAGCAGGACAAGAACAGGGGCAGTGTGGCCCTGTGTAGCCAGCAGAGAGGTGTGGGAGTCCCATCAGGCACACAGGCCAAAGGAAGTTGCTGATGCTTGTGTGTTCGGAATGGAGATAAGAGTGAGTGAGCATATGAATGAGAGAAAGAGATGTGTGTGTGTGTGTGTGAGAGATAGTGAAAGTTATATGTGAGTCTGTGTGTGAAACAGCCATGGGTATGGGCAAGTTTGTAAGAGAGAGAATGTGTGTGTGTGCATGAGAATGAACACGTGTGTGTTAGAGTGTGTATGCATATGAGAGACAGGAAAAACTTTGTGTGCATCCCTTCTCCCAACTAATCCAGGACAATTTCAGTGTGACTGGAAATAAAAAGTTTCTAGGTAGTGGAGTAGAGGAGTAACCTAGTCGTTGGAGCAGTGGGCTACGAACTACGGTTCAAATCTTGCTGCTGCTCCTTGTGGCCTTGGGCAAATCATTTCACCCTCTGTTTCCTTAAGTACAAACTTAGGACCATATTTACTAAGCATTTTTCCCATAGACACAAGATGGGAGAAAGCTTTTAGTAAATAACTCCCATAGACTGTGAGCCCTCTGGGGATAGGAAAATGCCTACAGTATCTGAATATAATCTGCTTTGAAGAACCTGAAAAAGAAGAATATAAATAAATAATTGCAATTATTTGGTGTGTCTGCTGTTTTGAAATATTTTATTGGTGTTTGGAAAATGTTTTTAAAATTTTTATGTTTTTAATTATTGGATGTTCTATTTATCAACTGTTTTGAAATCTTGTCTCTTTTTTTTTTTTAGTATGGTTTTACTGTGATTGCTATTTTATATTTCTTAATTTTATTGTTTGGTGTTTTACATGGTTGCATTGTATACAAAGTCTGGTTTGTTGCGGTTTTCAGTTCAGTTTTGTCTGCACGTTTCTATTTATAGTTACTTTATGCTGTATTTGTTGAGGGTCTGTCTATGTTCTACATATGTGACTGAGGTGAGGTATTCTGCTAATGTGTATTTTCTTTTTAGGCATCTATAGCAGCCTAATTTATTCTCTTTTCCTAATAGGGGATGAATAGGCATTTTAGGGCCTGATGTAATATTTTCAGTGCTGCTTTTTCATAAATAAGGTTGGTTTTGTTTGAGTACTGGCACTTAATGCTGTTTTTAAGGGCGATTTACTATATTGTAATTGCAATTCAGTTTACTCATGGCTTTCTGAGGCCAAGCCTATACCCAACACATGTTACAATAGGCCTAATATCATATGGATTCCAAGAGTCCTTTTTGTTACCACAGCGGTGCAGTTAAATATAACATACATGTTGTCGTGATATTTTTACTCCAGAAGCTTGCACTTTGAAAGTCCTTTTATTTCAGGCTGGGAATCACCACTTTAGGGAATGAGCAACAGGGAATGGGTCACCCCATTAGAATCTGCTGGGTGCTTCCGAGTGTCCCAGATGGGCCACTGTCGGAGACAAGGATGCTGGATTCAATGGACCATTGGTCTGAACCAATAAGGCACCACTTATGTACTTCTTATGCTAACCAGTCCAGAAAAGAAAAAAATGCAGATGAAATGGAATTCTTTTACATTTTAATCATTTAAGCTTAAGAAGTTTGTCTCCAGTGATGCACATGGTCTTCTATTTTTAGATGAGAACATTTTTATAAAATCTGTCTTTCAATGAGTGCTCAACTAATTTAATATATTGACCTCAGAAAGCTTACAGCTTTTTGTCAGATCAACAGTGAACAGCAGATGTGAAATTCTTTTCCTGAATACTGTTAAGCTTTAATGATAATTTGCAATCAGGAGTAAATGTTTTGTTACAAAGAACCATTTACATCCTGTTACAATGTCAATATGACCTGCAGTCATATAATAGCCTATTAAAGTTTTATCAGTTCAAGTTCTTGAATTCAGGATGTCAAAAACCCGGATTAGCTAGCTTGCCCAGGCTGACTATTGTCTGCATTTCTCACACTTTATCCCTTTCTAAGCAATAGTGTTGGGGGATAAATGCAGGGCTTTTTTTTGTTTTGTTTTTCAGGGGATACTTCCCGATACTGAATATCAGCACCTTTTTCCTCCACCTGCTTCATTCCTCTTACGGTCCTTTAAAAAACAAAAACATGTATTCTGTACGAGAGTACTACCATCTCTTTTTCCTGAAAGATAGCACTGAATAAATAAATGTATCCTGATGCAGCTATAAGAAAGGGAGTAAGGATGGCCTTTGAAGTACTAACAAAACCCAAGTGGACTGGGGGCTACACTGGGTCATTACAATTAAGCCGTGATATTTCGTGTCGGGGTTGTTTGGGAACGGTGGCGTTTAATAAAGCCAGAAGTGCTAATTCCCATTTTTAACTCTACTTACCATAACACCTTTAGAGAACCGAATGCATTTAAGAGCCTATGCAGTAAAACTCATAATAACATTTTCAGCTTGTACGTCATTATAAAAAAAACAAAAAACCTGCAAGCTAAAACACCACCTCATGGGTGATGCACTAAATTTTAGTATGTACAAACAAAAAGTGAGCGTCTGTTTTGGGCTTGATTTTCAAAGTGATTTACACATACAAAACCCTCTCTTTATGTTTATTTATTTATAAAACATCTAAATATGCGGCGCTTTGAGGTTGTGCATGTAAAAGTATGCATGAAATCCATTGTCACGTGCACTCTTATCTGCACTAGCTAGAGGCATATTGGTGGGGAGGGGGGGGGGGCGGGGTGTGTGTGTGTGTGCAGGGAAAGCATTTACATGTTTACTTAAAGATCTAAACATATGTACCAGAGAGGAAAGGTAGGATAGAGACATTTAAATACCTTCAAGGTATCAATGCACAAGAGACAGGCCTCTTTCAGAAGAAAGGAGGTTCTGGAACAAGGGGGTCATGGGATTAGAGTCAAAGGAGAAAGACTCAAGAATAATCTAGGGAAATATTTCTGTACCGATAGAGTGGATGGATGCATGAAACTGCCTCCCACTGGAGATGGTGGAGATGAAGACAGTATCTAAGTTTGGGGAAAGCACGGGACAAGCACAGGGGCATCTCCGAGGGAGTGGCAGGGATTGTTGAGATGAACAGACAAGATAAGGCTGTATAGTCTTTTTTTTTTTTTCTGTGCTCATGTTTCTGTGTTTCTAAATTACACTTGCTCAGGAGCAAGTCTGCAGGTGCTTTAACCCTACATGGGCTGTTATAAAATTATCCTTAGTATGCTCAGAACTTGGGACATCAGACTGTGAGGTCCTGTTGGGCAGTTCCTGCTCCCCCCCCCCCCCCCCGGGGTGGACCTCTGACACTCTGATTAGTCCCAGTTCTGTGGCCCATAGTTCCTGCTGTTAGCCATCTTGTTCTTTTTTTGAACACAGGCTCGCAGTCTGCACTTTGCCAGAGCTTGGTCTTCGAAGTTCTAGACTCAGTTCTGCATTCATATTCCTGTGTACTCTTAGATTGCTATATTCTTCTGTGTTTTTGTTTGGTCCTAGTCTGCTTTATAGTAACATAGTCACTAATGCCAGATTAAGGCCCAAATGCCTAGCAAGTTATGCAGGGTAGTAACTGCCTCTTCATGCAGGTTACCTCTGTGCATTCTGTTAAGGGTTGTAATTGCTGCTCATTGCAGGTCACCCCCATGCAGAAATGTTACATCTAAAGTTAGAGTTTACCCTATTTCTATATTTGCATCTTCCAGTCACTTGGTATCCTCTGTGTTTATCCCATGCCCTTCTCAATCCCATTATTATTCCTTTCTTCACCACTTCTTCTGGCAGGGCATTCTATGCATCCACCACCTTTTCCATGAAGAAATATTTCCTGACGATGTTCCTGAGTCTTCCCCCCTTGGCGTTTCATATTGTGACTCCTAGTTCTCCAGCTTCCTTTCCATTAGGAAAGGTTTGATTTTTGTGAATCAATAATTCCTTTCAGATATTTGAAAGCCTGTATCATATTTCCCCTGTCTCTCCTCTCCTCCAGAGTTTACATACATAGGTCCTTCCATCTGCTCTCATAACTCTTCGGGTGCAGATCCCACACCATTTTGGTTGCTTTTCTCTGGACTATTTCCATCCAGAGTTTACCAAGGCAAGGAAATGGAGTGGTCCTACATTGCCTCTATGGACAGATTTTCTTGCCCTGCTTTTGTGGGCACCTTCTTGTCTCCCGGGTTTGGGTTCTGTTTTGTCTTAGTGTGTGTGCTTTGTGTTTCCTGTTCTTCCTATAAAAGACCGGCTCAACCTGAGGGGAAGGTGGCCCAGGTAGGCAGAAAATGCCCTGTTCCTGCTCCAGTTTGAATACGCCAGTATCGTCCTGTTTGCAATGCCGCCTGCTCTTGGCTTTGGTCTCACCTTCGGCTAACCATACCCATCACATCAAGCTCCGGCCAAACGGACCCCCACAGAGCATGGTCCGATTTTTCTTGACTTTATCCCATGCCTCTCCAGATATTTGTCATATCAGAGTTTTGCTACTGTGAAAGAATCAGTGTCAGAGTGGTAAGAAGTCTTCCATTATTGAGAGCACTGGTTTTGGTTTTCAGTTCATTAACAAACTAGGATTGGACTTGTGATATCTGTTTTAAGTTTGTGTGGTTTGCCAGCACCCTCATTCAGATATGAGTAGTTGTGTAAAAGCAGTGCCAGCAGCAGAAGAAAAAAAAATCAATTTTGTAGTTAAAAAAAAAAAAAAAAAAGTGTCTGCACCATTTACATTCACTAAAGCTGCCACTTATCTACTTGGTTTTGGTTCCCCTCCAGTTCTTGCTTTTCTAAATTTAATTCTTGCACCCGTGAATCCGGCTCCAGCAGTTTCAGCTGCTTCACTTCAGGCTGTTCCAACCCTAGCTGTTCCAGTAATTCCAGCTCTGTTCCCACTTACCCCAGTTCAAGCAAATCCAATCCTTGCACTAGTGAATCCAAGGCCAGCTGTCTGTAAACCCCTGGCTCCAGCTTTTATACTGGTGAATCTAGTTCCTTTATGGATGATTCCAGCTCCAGCAGTTGAAGAAGTTTTGCTCTGGGCTGCTTTAGCCCCAGTTGTTCCAGCAATTTTTAACTCCTTTCCTAACTTCTCCTGTTCATGTACCAGTGAATCCAGCACTGGCTGGTTTTACAGCTCTGGCTCCAGTGAATCATCACCAGTTCCTACACTGGTGAGTTCTGCTCCAGCTGTTCAGCTATTCCAGACAAATTGATCCTGTGGAAACCCTAGCAGACATCCTCCAGGACCTACATTTGGTCAACCCGGAGGAACTTGTCCCTGTATCAAGCTTCCAGCCCTGGCACCAGAGATTCTGGTTTTGGTTGCTCCAGTGAATCCATTCCTGGCAAATCCCACTCCAAATATCTCCGCGACTTCAATTGCTGTATTGAAGAATCCAGCTCCAGTCATCTTAGTGACTTCATTTCCTGTAACGGAGAGTCCAGGTCCCCTTGTTCCCTCGACTCCATTCCTGGCAACTCCAGCTCCACTCATTTCAGGGATTTCCTGCACCAAATAATTGGGGTCCAGCTATTCCAGATCCCGCATCAGAGAGTCTGGGTTCAGTTCTAGTCTCAGTGACTCCAGATCCTGCATTGTAGAGTCCCAGTCCAGTACCAATCTCAGCAACTCTAGATCCCGCTTATGTCATGTTACTGACTGCAGGTCCAGCTCCAGTTATCCCAGTAGCAGCTGTTCTAAAAACTTTAATTGCTTCTGTCCTTGATCTCAGGTCAGCCTTGTCTGGGCCTGATTCTGATTTCTATAAGGGACTTCACATCATGGGGGTCCTTGGGGGCATGAAAGTCCACCCTTTTAGAAGGGGTAATGTGGGGCCCTGTTGGGAAATTGTTGTCTCCCACAAGCAGAGGGCTTAGTGGGCATTTGGACACTCTGGTTAGTCCTCCCAGCTCTATGGACCATACTTCTTGCTGGCAGCCATCTTATTCCTGTTTGGACACATATTCCAGATTCACAATCTGCAGTTTGCCAAAGCTTGGTATTCAAAGTCCTAGAATTGCTCCTACATTTTATGTTTGTGTTTACTCCTAGATTGCTTTGTACATCCAGTATTCCTGTTTGGTTCTAGATTATTTCATGTATCCTGTATTCTTATTTAATCCTATTCTGCTTTGTGTATCCAGGCCTCCTGCAGTGCTTCTGTCTCCTTATATGGGTTCTACATGGCCTTAGTGTGAGCTAAACCTGAGGGGAAGATTGCCATTGAGGGCAGAAGATGCCTTCCTCCTGCTCCAATTAGAATCTGCCAGTCCTGTCTGCTCATCACCCATTCTTGACTCTGGGGTCACACATCTGGTTGAATAGGCCGTCATGCTGATTTCTGACATTTTGTACATACATCATTCCCTACAGTTCAAACTGATCGCTGACTAGCATAAGGACCTTTTAAATAATGTAAGCCAATGAGATAATGTTATCTTACTATCATTCATGAGAATCATGGGTGATGTATAAATGACCAGTCAGTAAAGGGACTTTTAAATTATGTTGAGGAATAGAATTTTATCTCAATGTTATTCATTAAAATCCTGGATGATATTCTAGATATCCAGTCAACAACAAGCACGAAGCCTATGGACATCTTCTAGCCAATCAGGCAATTCAGATATGTTTAGAGAAACAAACCCCATACAATTCTCATGTTAAGGCCACTGGGTTCAACTAACTGAAGATGAAATATCCATTTCTCCTCCAGAAGTCTGAGATGATGATCTCCGTTACTATCCCAAGGGTTTGATTTAATATCATCGACAGCAAAATAACTCAGCGTTCAAGTAAAACCAAACTGTCAATAGTACCTGTTCTTGTTGTTGATTGGTTATCTAGAATTTGGGGATCATATTCAAAGGATTTACATGCTTAAACAGGGTTTTACACATGTAAGAAGGCTTTTGAAAATCGCTACAATATATTTATTTATTTAGCGTTTTTTTTTTATATACCGAGGTATAGCAGAGTAGCCTTCACTTCGGTTTACATATAAACAACATATTACATATTATATATATATATATATATATAACAACATATTACATTGCTAATTTAACGCTCGTAAATCGTTTTGAAAATTACCTCCACTGTGTGGTAATCTTCTACGAGGATGCCAGAATGGATCTGTTTTTTTCTGATAAGTAGATATTTCATTCTTAGTTAAATTTTTAGGACATATGTTTTTGTATACAATATATAGACTTTTTCTAACACATATTGGTGTTCACATAGTGATATGGCACATGGCATATGATTATTCTGGTGCTTGAGTTGTTAATAGCAGGTTTCTCATGCTTGTAGAGAATTATCTGCTTCAGTCCAAAAGGGCTTGTGGAGTGGCCAGAGGGCTACCCCCTGACACCAGTAAGGGCTGCCCTCTTAACACTATATAGCACAATATATGATACCATTCTGAGAATTAAATTAGAGCAGAATAATATAATCCCCTATTATAATATTAATTTTAATAAGAGTGATTTGGGTTGCTTCTTAGATGCTTGATATAACTAAATTTAACATAATGTATGACAGATTGCGGTGCAACACTCAATTTTAAAGATTATGATAATAGTTTAGTTGCAAAACTATCAGTTCAGCAAGAAGCAGAGTTTTTATCAATCTTCCTCTTGAGTTATAATTGGCATAAACATTACTACCTGTGACTGGAAGTGGCTAAACTAGGTTGGTTCTGGGTCACTTAACCACTGCAGCTATGGTAAACAGAAAATATTAATCCTGTGGCTCCAAACACAGCTGTCAAGTGTTCTAGGAAATCCAAATGCTGCAACGATGTGCTTTGTCTGTTGATTATGAAAATGTTTGACTATGTTCTTTGCTTTTTATGGATGAGCTCAGACCCAGCTCAGCCTGTGGTTTTAATATTCCCGTTTGGCCTATTAATTTCCGCATCTAGCAAAATGTTGCTTTAGACATAACATTCTTACTACCCCTGCCAGGATAAACATAGCAATACCCTAAAATGTTCATTTGCTTTACCCAAGTAGGATTCAGCATGGTCAAATGTATCCAGTGCTCTTAGAAATGAATTCCAGTCACCTGGAATAACTGATGCATGTAGAATTTCTGCCATTGAAGCTTACGTGGGATTTTCTAAGGTCCTTTTTTTTTTTTTCGTTTTCATTTGTTTGTTATTTTTCTTAACATTTAAATGGAAAAGAAAAATGAACAATGAAATAAATAAAACAATGAAACAAAACGAAAAAAAAAATGTCGGGGGCTCATTCCAAAAATATAAATAACCCATTTCTGGGCCCTCATCCTGATCCCCCCCCCCCCACCAAACCCTGGGCCCTCATCCTGATTCCCCCCCCCCCCCCCCCCCCCGCTAAACCCTCTGACCATTTTGATGTTCTTCATGGGGCGGAAACAATCCGCAGTGGTTCCTGTTGCGTTGCTACTGTGATTAAAAGTGACGATGGTGGACCGAGACCAGCGCCATTTTACATTTCTTCCAGCCAATAACAAGTTGATAAGAAGGTTCGGGGGGGCTTGGGCACTCTGGAAGAGAGGGGCCCGGAAGTGGGGGTGGTTTTTGGCAGCTTACTTTTCTTAAAGTGAAAGGAATAAAAGCAAACAAAATGTAGTTTGTTTTCCTTTCGTTTTGTTTTAAAAATAAATTGAAAGGAATGCACGTCTCTAATTTAAATGTTAGACTATAAGCAGAAGACAATGACATATAAAAGACTGTGTTTAGTGTACTGCTGTGTGAGAAAATAGTACGTGGAGGTAAATGGGGAGGCCTGTAGCAGTGATGGGAAATGTTAAGAGTAAATTACAGATTTTGATAAATTGCCATATTTTTCAGGGTTTCAATTTCAGAAGCACAGTTTACAAAAGTAATTACTGAAGCAACACATTCGTTCAGTGAATTACAAGACACAAATTCTTGTTCTGATTGCATCTTTAGTCCCAAGGATGACAATCACAGACTCACAACACTTTACTAATGCAATCTTTTCAGGATTAAAAAACTGTTCACTGAATGAGGAATGTGTTAGGGCTGATAAGAGACTGTTTATATTCACAAAGAAAATGGACAAAATAAGTTAATTGCAAAACAGGACCTTTGACAGCTGGTAGTAAATCTGTGTAAGGCTTGCCCTGGGGATGACTTTCACTGCTGCTATGCAGTATGTGTTTTTGTGATCCTATAACAAATCTTTCTCTCTCTCTCTTACCAGATTTCCTCTAAATGCCTAGGAACCATTTATTCAGCTCCCAGAGCTGTCATGCATATTTCTATGGCAAATGTGGACTAATCATGATGACTGTAGAGGGAAAATATGGACCAAGTGGAATAGAAGACATAATGATGAATCAGTATAATTTTTTGTCTTTGCAGTAGTAGAAATCCCTCTGATTGCTGGTCATTTGGCCATCTAATGATTGAAAATTGTTGGCTACTGTAGTTCTGCCATATTGCCTCTGAGGTTTCAGGGGAATGTGACCACCTAATAATGAAAATCAATGGCCGGCCTGGCCCACTGCCACAATGACAGCTATGCACTGCCATGCTGAAGATCTGGATTTGATTCCCAGGTCAGATGCTTCCTCCTTGGGCTGGGCTGGCCAGGGCCAGGAGTACAGCAGAAACCGCATTAACAGCCCCTGGAGGAAGGAAGGTCCAGTCATTACCCAATGTCAACACCTAGCAGCTAGATTTAGATCTCATGATTGTAGAGTTCCAGAAGGAGCCCTGGAACATGGCCCCTGATCAAGGAATGTTGCTATGATGACTGAGTTAGATAAGTTAGGAGGGGATATAAAACACAGAAACATGATGGTAGAACAAGACTGTATGGCCTATCTAGTCTGCCTAGCCGCCCAACTAATTTAGTTTTACAATTCCCACCATGCTTTCAGATATCCCTTGTGTGGTGGAGACAAATATGAAAATAAAAATTACCTGTTAGTTGAAAATGAATGGTTATAGAGCTGGATCCCAACCCTGGTTCCAGTTCAGCTAGAAACCCAAAAGAGCACAAGGAAGATGCTGCCACCCACCCATCCTCCTCCTCCCCAAAATAAAAAGAAAATTGATGGCCAAACGTAAACCAAAACCTATTTGGCAATTATGTCACTGGACTTCTGGCACACCGCCACTATATCCTCCTGACTGCTTTATCAAATATTTATTATGTCTGTATAATACAATTTGTACCACAAGTATAGAACATGAGTATAACAAGTATCAGTAAATAGATTGTTTATAAAATCTTTATCTTAATGTATCTGTGCTTCTCACAAGCTGGTTCAAGGCCTAGCATTCTGATATATCGTTCTTTGTAACTTACTGCTTACCACTTCCCTTAACTCTATCAGTAGCTCTCTAGCTATGATTATTGTTAAGTTAAACTCCCATATTTGATGTGAACCTATGTGATATGACATGTCATGAATGTCGATAAATACATATTCATTTCCAGAGACTAAAAATAAGACAAAATAGGACTAAAATGTTACTTTTCCAGATAAGCAATACATATTTAGCATGAGGGTAATTTTCAAAGTTATTTATAATGTAAATAAATAGTGATTAATCTGGGTAAATCAGCTTGTGAAAATTACCCTCATTCATTCTAGCTAAAAGTACCCATGGGCTTCTATAGTATACATACTTTTAGCTGAATTGAGAGGAGGAATGCATGCCTTGAAGTGTGTTTAGGTCAGGGGAGGAAAATAGCACATGCGCAGAGCCATAACATTGCAATTTGACACCTGTTGCCAAGTGGAAAAAGTGAACTTTCACCCTGTACATAACACAAAACACCATGAACTGAGAGACCCTGTTAAATGTTTTTAAAATTTGAAACATAGTGTTGTTATAAATAGAAACAAGTGTGACCCTTGGGTCTGTATGGATGTGGTCCGTAGCCTCTATCCAACTGAACCTCTACCTTGTTAAGGAGCAGAGGATGAAAAAGGAGTGTATGCCTTAAAACCATGATGTCATCCACAGACAGACCCGCAACCAAAGCAGAATAAGTGACCAGAAATAAGAAACAGAAACATGCAAACTAGAACTGAAATGGAAACCCTAAGAAGGCACTCTCTGGGCTTGACGTACGAGAGTAATTTTCAAGCAGCCCGTGCACACTACAGCCTGGGGGTATTCTTTACCCATCGACTTCAGCCAGAATTTTCAGAGAAAGTTTGTGCTCATAAAGCTGCTTTGAAATGCACGGGTGTGCTCGAGAGCCCGTATAACTTTGTGCATATGAATTTACATGCACACTTTTGAAAATCGGAAATATGCATGCAAATTCTTTCCCCATCCCCAACTCCACCCCTGGAACGCATACTTACTATGCGCATAAAAGTGTGCGTGAAATTCTGTTTCCATTTTCCTCTCTTTGGGTTACTCCCAATTACCATTTCCAGCTATCTGGCTCCCTTGGCCTTTCTTCCGACAACTGCCTCCATTCTTGTTCTTTGAAACCCACCTTTTCTCCCAAATCATCCTCCCCTTCTACTGCCTCTTCCACCACCTATCTGCTGAGCGCAAACATTTATGTTGGCAGAATAGAAGTGTTGTGAAATAAATAAAAATAAACTCCCTTCACCATCCAACTTTCCAACCCCTCTGCCTTCCACCCTCCACTTCTCTTCTTCTCCCTCACCTTTCAGCCTCTCTCCTACCCTCATAAGAACATAAGAAATTGCCATGCTGGGTCAGACGAAGGGTCCATCAAGCCCAGCATCCCGTCTCCAACAGAGGCCAAACCAGGCCACAAGAACCTGGCAATAACCCAAACACTAAGAAGATCCCATGCTACTGATACAATTAATAGCAGTGGCTATTCCCTAAGTAAACTTGATTAATAGCCGTTAATGGACTTCTCTTCCAAGAACTTATTCAAACCATTTTTGAACCCAGCTACACTAACTGCATTAACCACATCCTCTGGCAACAAATTCCAGCCTCTGCCTCCATCCTTCCCTTCACCTTTTATCCTCCCTTCACCTTCACCTTCCAGCCCTCCCTTCTGCTACTTTAGAGATATTAATTTTTCCATCGATCTTCTGATAACAGAGAAACATAGAAACATAGAAATGACGGCAGAAGAAGACCAAATGGCCCATCTAGTCTGCCCAGCAAGCTTCACACATTTTTTTCTCTCATACTTATCATTTTCTCTTAACTCTTGGTTCTATTTCCCTTCCACCCCCACCATTAATGTAGAGAGCAGTGATGGAGCTGCATCCAAGTGAAATACCTAGCTTGATTAGTTAGGGGTAGTAGGGGTAGTAACTGCTGCAATAAGCAAGCTACACCCATGTTTATTCCCTTTACCCAGACTATGTCATACAGCCCCTATTGGTTGTTTTTCTTCTCTCCTGCCGTTGAAGCGGAGAGCCATGCTGGTTATGCATTGAAAGTGAAGTATCAGGCCCTTTTGGTTTAGGGTAGTAACCGCCGTAACAAGCCAGCTACTCCCTGCTCTGTGAGTGCGAATCCTTTTTTTTTTTTTTTCTTCTCCCCTGCAGTTGAAGCTATTCTGGATATGCGTGAAGCCTCAGCTTTTCTTATTCCCCTGCTGTTGAAGCAGAGAGCTATGCTGGAAATGCTTGATGTATCAGCCTCTCCCATGCCATGAAGCAGAGAGCCATGCTGGATATGCATCGAAAGCGAAGTATCAGGCACATTTGGTTTGGGGTAGTAACCGCCGTAATAAGCCAGCTACTCCCCGCTTTGTGAGTGCGAACCCTCTTTTCTTCTCCCCTGCCGTTGAAGCAGAGAACTATGCTGTATATGCTTGGAAAGTGAAGTATTAGGCTTATTTGGTTTGGGGTAGTAACCGCCGTAACAAGCCAGCTACTCCCCTCTTTGTGCATTTATGAACGGGGATTTGATATATGAAACGGTATCATTCTGGCAGAACCTCATCATACATTTGGGCCAATTTGGTACATTTTCTCCAACAGAAAGATCAAAGATCACAGTGACATCATAAATATCCATCAAGAGTCTTTAAAACATCAGTACATTAAATTTTAAAAAAATGTCTCCTCATATTTCCAAATGTAAATTGTTTG
Organism: Rhinatrema bivittatum; assembly: GCF_901001135.1. Classification (NCBI taxonomy): domain Eukaryota; kingdom Metazoa; phylum Chordata; class Amphibia; order Gymnophiona; family Rhinatrematidae; genus Rhinatrema; species Rhinatrema bivittatum. The sequence continues at coordinate 23,195,339 of NC_042628.1, read as the reverse complement.
GAAAATTTCCAACCATGTTTATTCATAATCAGGTTGAAAAAGCTGTTGTTCAAGCCTTTGTCTTGAATTGCCTAGAGAGATAAGGAACAGCATAGCATTCTTTAATTTTCTCACCTGTCCTCAACCATTTCATCAGTCAGAAGGCATTTAACTATCTGAAACAACATAAAAAAAAACCCAGCAACAATCTTGCTACATTCTGCACAGTAATAATCAACCAGCCATGAATGCAATAACTGGGCAATTCTCCAAAGCACCAGTACACAGTCTTGTCTCTATGTCCATATCAAAAGTTAAGATAAATTTTGGCATTAGGCTTAAGGGACGTGCAATTGATCCTCTTGCAAAGGAAGAAGCATTATTTCTCTGCTAATCAATTCATTACCCAGAGGAAAGATTCCATTGCCTTCAGGTGTCTCTCCATCTTACTGAATGGTTTCAGTTGGATTAGACAACTAAAATGTTTTCACCAGAGGACCACTTTCTTTTTTTTTTCTTTCAGGAGGTAATGAATGGCATTACAAATTATTTAATGTAGATGAAATGATAGCTTCCTTGATTTTAGGTCTGATATACAGCATGATTAGCTGTAACTTGTTTGTTGTTCAACATTAATTAAAGTGCACAGGCACTCCAAAAGGCCTGCTGTTCTTATATGCATATTCTCTCTGGTTGGTGTCTCCAGATGAGCTGGTTTTGCAAATAGCATAACAGGTATGAACCTCACTCATAAGCAGGATCCCTATCATAAGAACATAAGAACATGCCATACTGGGTCAGACCAAGGGCCCATCAAGCCCAGCATCCTGTCTCCAACAGTGGCCAATCCAGGCCATAAGAACCTGGCAAGTACCCAAAAACTGTCTATTCCATGTTACCATTGCTAATGGCAGTGGCTATTTTCTAAGTGAACTTAATAGCAGGTAATGGACTTCTCCTCCAAGAACTTATCCAATCCTTTTTTAAACACAGCTATACTAACTGCACTAACCACATCCTCTGGCAACAAATTCCAGAGTTTAATTGGCGTTGAGTAAAAAAGAACTTTCTCCGATTAGTTTTAAATGTGCCCCATGCTAACTTCTTGTACCACATCCCAACAAAGAGGACCTGCAGCACGACCAGTGAGCACACTGTGCCATCACAGTCCTGGGTTAGCCAATACTCCCCCCCCCCCCCCAGTGCACTAAATAACCAATTGCACAACTTATGCACCAACAAAAGTGTACACCAGAGTACACCTGATCTCAGGTCACCCTCTATAAATGAGGGCAGTCTACCCTCATTCCCCAAAACTGTGGCTTGGCTAGCTGTGAGACAAAACTGCCTCCAAAGCATCTTATATAGGGATTGACCTTATTAAACTCTATGTCAGATAGGTAGACACTGTCTGTGCTATGAAAACCTGAACATCTCTCACTAACCCACTCATGGCAAACACAGAACCTGTCTTGAGTCACCAACCAAGAACCAATCTGGGTTTTGACCTTTTTCACACCCCCAACTCCAAAGGGGCTGATCAACCATTTTAGGCTTCCCAATTATGCTGATCCATTTGAACTGTGTGCACATCATTACATTCATTAACAAAGAGAAGCCTTTTCTGGTCGACATGACCTGGTCCCTAATTGATTACTCCCTAAATGAATCACCAAGGCTTCTGGAATGACTGCTTTTTCGAGCTCCTCCAACATGACTAGAAGCATTTGATCCCACCTCATACCCCGTATATCAAACCTGCATATCTTCCGCTGACAGCCTTTAGTGTTCTCTCTAGGGACAAGTCAAGGACCATTTGAAAGACCAATGCACAAAGGAGTGGCCCATGAGCCAAGTGTACCGTTTCTCAACCAGTCCTTCCTGTGACTCTAAAAGGAAATCACAAAACAATTAGCAAACATAATTACTCCACAGCCAAATTCTCCCTACCCTCAGGGCAAATGTACACTGAGAAGACACTTGATCACCACTGGCAAATGCACTGAATATCAGCCCCTGAGAACCCAGCATGGCAGACTCTATTCTGAAAAAACAAGTTCTTTAATTCTCTGCATTCTAACCCAAACCCAGAATTGCCTGCTTAAGAACCTTTTTAAACTGATAGCATGTCAGTGGAGATCCATCTTCATGAACTGAAAATTGCATGCCTCCAGCAGGACAAATATTCTCAAAAGTCAGTACACTGTCAACTGGGCACGCCACTACATCCCCTGATTTATATAACGTGATCACTTGCCCCCTACCTTTCTGGTAAACCTTACACTGATGAATAACCCAATTATAACACTTCCCCTAACACCTTAATATTCTCTCTCAATGACCCAGGCTTAATGGCAGATTTTATTATTGCCAAATTGCCTACCTGAGTGGCCTCAAAAAATTCAGGAACAGACATTGCTGTAAACGCGATGGCTTCAAATGGAGAACAGCACACTTTTTGGCAAACTCCTACCCAATGCTATTAAATGCTTGAACATCATGGGGCACCGAGTATCCACCACACCGCCTCGCTTCCTCTCTCAGCCTGCCAACATTTATCTAAGAGGGAAACTAATGGCTGGGTTCCTAAAAGCTTGAACCGCCTGGAAAAAGGAAAACCTGGCCAAGGGAATCAAGGGAGAAAAGAGTGGAAGAAGGATGACTTAGGAATGTCGGGGAGGAAGGAGGAAGCCAATCTACCACCATATTAATAACGGCAGGCCAAGGCTTTGCTCACCAGCCTTCCACTTATTGTTGTTCTTATTATTTATCATTTGCAGTGTTGTACAGAGAAACATAGAGGACAGTCCTTACTCTTTCTTTCTTTATTTATTTAACAGCTTTTCTATACCGATATTAGTAGGTACATCATATCGGTTTACATCAAACAATAGATGAAAAATACAATGAACAGGGAGTAGGGAGAGGGACAAAAAGGTAACATGTTGCAACAACGGTGCTGCAGCTGGAGGAGGCTCTATTGGTGAGCCAGAGAATGAGAACTGGAGAGGTAACATATTAACGTAATAACTTGGAGCGGCATGAGGTTAACTGTAAGGAGAGAGGAGGTGGCGTAGTGGGGTACATGGATCTAGTCTGGATATGCCTGGTGGAAGAGCCAGGTCTTTAGCATTTTCTTGAATTTAAAGGGGCAGGGCTCAAGGTGGAGGTTTGTAGGTAGGGCATTTCAACAAGTGGGGCCAGCATTTGATAGGGCGCGGTCCCTTGTTGAAGTGAGGCGAGTATTCTTGAGGGATGGGATATGTGGGGTACCTTTGAGATTTGCTCTGGTTGGGTGGGAGGAGTGTGTGAAATGGAAGGGTTTGCTGAGCCAAGAGGAATTATTTTTGTAGATGGATTTGTGTATAATGGTGAGAGTCTTAAATAGGATGCGTGATGGGATGGGGAGCCAGTGGAGGTCTTTGAGGAGTGGGGTTATGTGATTGGATTTGCCTGCATTCATGATAGTTGTAGCAGTGGCGTTCTGTAGCATTTGGAGAGGTTTGATAGTGGAGTAGGGAAGGCCTAGATACAATGAATTGCAGTAGTCCAGTTTGGATGAAAGGGTGGCTTGGATGACTGTTCTGAGATTGTATGGAGTAGGGATTTGAGTTTTTTTATGACGCTGAGCTTATAGAAGCCTGCTTTTAAGACTGAATTGATATGTGTTTTAAGGTTTAGATGTGGATCAATTAGAACACCCAGGTTTCATACTGGAGGCTGTGAGATGAAGGTGATGGATGCTGGGTATTGGCAGGGGAGAGCTGATGGGTTTGGTGGTTGTGGATGAGGAGGAGTTCAGTCTTTGAGGAGTTGAGGGTAAGGTGTAGGTTGGTGAGTAGGGAATTAATGGATGTGAGGCATTTTTCCCAGAATTTTAGCATTATGGATTCTGAGTTGCCTAGTTTAACAGAGAATTATCTGTTAGCCAGGTAGGATTTGAACCAGAGGAGGGCTGCGCCGGACATGCCAATGTCAGTTAGACAGGAGATGAGGAGGTTGTGGCTTATCGTGTCAAAGGCTGAGGAGATGTCAAGGAAGGCAATGATGAAGCTATGATCTCGATCTAGACCAGTGAGGAGGGCGTCAGTGAGGGAGAGTAATAGTGTTTCGGTGCTTAAGTTTTTACGAAAGCCAAATTGAGAGGGGTGAAGGATGTTGTTGTCTTCAAGGTGGTCCATAAATTGGGAGTTTACCACCTTTTCCATAATTTTAGCGATGAAGGGAAGGTTTGAGATGGGATGGTAGTTGGCAGGATCTTTGGGGTCTAGAGATGGTTTTTTGAGCAGGGGTTTGACAACTGTGTGTTTTGTAGCTTATAGTCTAGTTTTATACTCTTATAGTCTAGTTTATACTCTTTGCAGCTTATAGTCTAGTTGCGATAGAATGAAATGACACACAACAAAAAATAATAAATAGATACATATAAAAGAGGCTTTGAGTTAGAACAGGGCTAAATTATGGATGATAGAGGATGGGAATTGAATAAATGTACCAATGATTTAACACTAGGAAAGAAGTATAAGAAGTTGCCACTGAGGCACTGTGAGATAATAACAAAGCAAGAACTTTATAGCACTAGGGAATGGAAAAGGAAGTCAGAGGCTGTAAATGGATTGTAAATAACTGCAATTTAATTGGAGAGGGTGGGACCACTTTATCTAACTGGTAATGCTAAGAGAAGTCAGGTTGTTGTTCCCAAACCAATCTATATAAGCTATAGAATATGGGGGGGGGGGGGGGGGGGGGGGGAGAGTGGGTGGATCAGGTTGTTCTCAGTTTCCAATACTCATACAGATTAAGCAGGCAGCAGAGACTCCCAGTCTGCTTTAAACAGGCACAAGCCATAAGGATACTCTGAATAACTGACATTTAACCAAGATTTGGGTTCAGAAGAGGACTATTAGCAATTCTTAGGAACCACCTTTGTAAAACAGAGTTTTTAGGGAGCAAGCAATAACAAACTCTAGATAGAATTATTAATAAACAATTCTTGTATCTGCCAATAGCCTGTGTGTGGGGGGGGGGGGGGGGGGGGGGGGGGGGGAGGGTCAGGCTGGGCGAAAATGAAAACAGCACATCTTACGTTTTATAATTTCAAGATACAATTACATTAAGAACAGTGATAATTACGTAGGACATTTAAAAACAATTAGTGCAAACAGCTCTCAACGCTACTGTAGCTTCCAAAACAATGCACATTAAACTTTATAAAGAAAGATTAGAAAAGTATTATTTTATCTATGGAATACCCAATTTTGTAATTATAATGTTAATGAGAGAAACATTTCTGAGTTCTTAGCATCTTCTTAGCATCTTCTTAGCATCTCCTCCCCTAACCTTTACTGTTTCCCATGTTACCATTCCATATTCCCTTCAGCTCACCCTACCTCTCCGCCACCCCCCTCCTCCCCAAACCTTTACTGTTGCCCATGTTATCAGGCAAATTTGACTGCATCCTCCCTTGTATATAGTTAATTTTCAGTCTCTTGTATATAGTTTACAAGCAGATAATAATCTTTTGTAAAGCCTGCTACTATATCATTTTATATTGTGAACCGTTATTTATATTCATTGTAAAGCTATTTGCTATGTTATGTTACACTGTGAACCGAGGTGATGTTTTGCTACGTGCCCCGGTATATAAAAATTCTTTAAATAAATAAATAAAATAAATAGAGCCTGCTAGTGACTGACTACTAGTAAGAAACATGTGTCATAAATGTCACGCTCGGGTACCTCTTAGCAGGAACAAAAGGTTTTGTACTTTGACTCACTAGTGTTTCTGTTTTGCTATATTACTTTATGTGATGAAGAAAGATGAGATCTGTTTTATACTCTTATCTTTCCATTTGTCTAAATCCCTGCCTATTAATCACCAAGAAGTCAATTTTCAGTAGGGGGCATCTCTGGCACTTTACACATCTGCTTTTTATTCCCACAAAATCCAGACATTACTAAATATAAGGAACCAGTATATTTTGTGTTTGAATATTGGCTAGTAATACAGAAAAAAAATTACACATGTACCCTTGCACCCTCTAAAATGATAGTGAAAATTACACAAATCTGTTATAGGTGTATATTAGCAAATCACCTGGAATGCTGAAAGAACTGAAAAATGAAATTCTGAACCTGCTATTGGAAATTTGTAAACTATCAGCAACATCATTTATGATATCCAAAGATGGGAGGGTGGCCAATATAATGCCAGTTTTTAAAATGGGATCGAGGGGTGTTCTAGGAAGCTACAGACCAAGTGAGTCTGATGTCTGTGCCTGGCAAAATGGTGGAAACTATTATAAAGAACAAAATTGCTAACCGTATAGATAGACATAGTTTAATGGGACAAAGGCAACGTGGATTTAGCCAAGGGAAGTATTGCCTCATCAATCTGCTATATTTTTTGACAGCATAAAAACACATTGATAAAGATGAGCCAGCTGATATGGTGTATCTGGATTTCCAGAAAGCATTTGACAAAATCCCTCATGAGAGAATTCCTAGGCAATTAAAATGTCATAGGATAGGTGGCAGTGTCCTATTGTGGATTGTGAACTGGTTAAAAGAAAACAGAGAGTAGGTCTAAATGGTAAATTTTCCCAATGGAGAAAAGTGGAGTGCCCCAGGGGGTCTGTTCTGGGATCACTGCTTTTTAATATATGCATAATGACCTGGAAATGGGAACAACAAATGAGGCAATCAAATCTGCCGATGACACAAAATTATGCAACGTTGTTAAATCACAAGATGATTGTGAGAAATTGCAAGAGGACTTTGCAAAACCGGGAGACTGGGCATGCAAATGACAAATGAAATTTAATATAGACAAGTGTGAAGTGATGCACTTAGGGAAAAGTAACCCAAATTATAGCTACATAATGCAAGGCTCCACATTAGGAGTCACTATTCAAGAAAAAGGATCTAGGCATCATTGTTGATAATACGCTGAAATCTTCTGCTCAGTGTGCAGCAGCAGCCAAGAAAGCAAATAGAATGCTAGGGATTATTAGAAAAGGAATAGAGAATAAAACAGAGAATATCATAAAGCCTCTGTATCGCTCCATGGTGTGACCTCATCTTGAACATGGTATGCAGTTCTGGTCACCATATCTCAAAAAAGATATAGCAGAATTAGAAAAGGTACAGAGAAGAGTGGCTAAAGTGATAAAGGGGGTGGAATAATTCCCCTATGAAGAATGGCTAAAGAGGTTAGGACTCCAGCTTGGAGAACAGATGGCTGAGGAGAGATATGACGGAGGTCTATAATATGAGTGGAATGGAATAAGCAAACGTTAATCAGTTGTTTACTCTTTTGAAAAGTGCAAAGATCAGGGGACACACAATGAAGTTACATTTAAAATTAATAAGAGAAAATATTTTTTTACTCAACGCATAATTAAGCTCTGGAATTTGTTGCCAGAGGATATGGTGAAAGCTATTAGTGTAGCTACATTAAAAAAAATAAATGCAGTTCCTGGAGGAAAAGTCCATAATTTATTTATTTATTTATTTAACATTTCTTTTATACCGATATCCGTTCGCACATCGTATCGGTAGAGTTCCAGATATCCACTGCTTATTCTCAGGATAAGCAACTTAGATTCTATCTACCCCTTGGGATCTTGCCAGGTATTCATGACCTGGATTGGCCACTGTCGGAAACAGGATACTGGACTTGAATTTTTGATCTGACCCAGTAAGGCAAGTCTTATACTCTTATTTTTTAAACTTTAATGTATGCACATGGATTTCTCCCCTGCTGAAGTTACATACCTGGGAATACGTCTTTTTACTGCAGCTAAAAAGTATGGCTGTTGTGAGACTCCAAGCATATTTTTCTTTCTTTTTGGATCCAGGCATGTCTATGGACTGCAGACACATTGAAACTGCACATTCTAGAAAGCTGGCGCCTTTATTTCTTGATAAGACACCCACATAGATCCTGAGTAAGTTTGGAAAATTGGGCAATGGGTATAGTTATGGGACAATCAATGATTTTCAAAAGCATTTACCTGCTTAAAACTGGGTTTTACATGTGTAAATGCCCTTTACTAGTGTATGTGGGCTTCTGAGAATTGCTACAATATATGCCATTGAATTATCAATAAGTTTTACCCACATTAAGGGGTAGATTTTCAAAACTTTATGTGCGTAAATCCCAGGGATTTTCGCGTGCTAGGCCAATTTTCAAAGGTCCGGCCACACTCGTAAATCCCTGGGATGCGTGTAAGTCCTGGGGCTTCAGGAAAGGGGTGGGGCGTGACTAGAGGTGCCCAGCACAGAGGCCATTTGTCGCTGTGCTGGGGGATCGCGTGCCGGCAGACTGCCGGTGCACGTAACTTGCGCCTGCTCGAAGCAGGCGCAGAAAGTAAGATAAGGATTTGGGGGGGGGGGGGGGGGGGGGGGGGTTAGGATAGGGCTAGGGGGTGGGAAGGTAAGGGGTAGGAAGGTTAGTATAGGGGGTAGGGAAGTTCCCTCCCAGGCCGCTCCTAAATTGGAGCAGACTGGGAGGAAACTGCAGAAGGCTGCGGGCGTCGACGTGAGCAGATCGCACAAAAGTGCACCCCCATTGCATGCGCCGACCCACGATTCTATAACATGTGTGCACTTAAAATTGCACGTACATATGCGCACACTCAGTCTATTTTATACCAAGCGTGCATATGCACACACATGATATAAAATAGTTACGTCCATGGACTCAAGCTGGCAAAAGTGCGCACCTGTTTAAAAATCATTGTCTTACTGTTCTGTTTGTATTTCTGCTGCTTCTTTTCTTCCTTAAGCCAAGTTTCTATTGTGGAAATAACAGCTTGCCTACCAAGCAAGAATTACACACTCTCAAAGTGAACACAGAAGAAAATAAATATATTACCTCCCCAAACTAGTTAGATTCAAGATGCATGCTTGCTATATTAGGGGCAAAATGACTAGAAAAGTAGAGTCACATTCAATAATGGTCAGGGAATATTACTTGGAATATGGTTTCTAAAATATTAATTATGTAGAAATAAAGATCAACAAACAAGATAGTATTGGTGATAAATTTTATTGAACTAACTTAATTTTTCTTTTAGCTCGAGGTTTATTTCTTATTTGGTAATGGTTATAACTAGGGATGTGTATTTGATGTAAACAGAATTTCCCATTTCATTTCATTTCGTTTTTAAGATGAAAGAAAAACAAACAAAATGTCATTTGTTTCATTTCAAAACTAAATAAGGCCATAACCAACACCAGACCCACCAGCTCCCTGTCCCGATCCTTCTCAGCCCCCTTCCTGGATCCTCTGGTTGAACATTTCTTTACAGTGCGTGCTCCATTTTTCAAAATGGCACCAGTTGACCCCCCCCCCCCCCCCCCCCCCCCCGGGCATTCCTGTGGTCCTCACGGCATTCTGTATGGAAAAAATTCACTATGGCACCATCCTTTGTCTTGCTGGCACCATTTGCAATAGCAGCAGCTGTGTGGCAGTAATGACTGGAGGTCAGTTGTGGCAATTACTTCACCAGAACTGTAGTTGCAATTCTGGGGTCATTTTTTGAGACACTGAATCAATAATTCTGGTGAGCTCCTCCTAGCAGAGAATCCAGCTGCTCGAAATCTGGTTTAACTTGGACTTAACAGACAGAAGATTTATCCTTTTACTGCTTCAGTTAGTAAAAACTGCCAGACTATGGGATGTTAAGTTTAATTTGTCCATTTTGTACTTTTTGTTTAATGACTACAATGCTGCTTGCAATTGATCAGTTTGGCTCTTTAGCCGAAGGGTTTCCATCTTTAAAGAAACAAACTGCACTGCCTGGAAACACTTTTTCCTAATGTTGTCCATTGATATTTCATTTGATATCACAGAGGAGGAGTTTTTTGGGGCTGGTTCCATCTTTTTCATTTTGAAGCAAAAGTCAGGAGGCGCTTTGACCCGCAGCTTTGCACCAGTTTCTCAGAAGGAAAGTGTGAGCGTAGTTTCCCTTTGAAACGTTCCCCCAGAGATTTGCGTATGCTTTTTTTGTGCAGGTAGTTTTTCTCATGAAAATAAAGGGGTAGATTTTTAAACACATGCGTACGCGTCGATGTGCGCGCACTATCCGGCGCGTGCGATTTTATAACATGCGTGCGCCGGCGCGCGCATGTTATAAAATCCGGGGCTGCGCGTACAGGGGGGGGTGTGTGGAATAAAAGCAATTTTCGCATGGCGCCGCATTGTGGCCTTCCCCAGTTCCCTCCTAACCCCCTAGCCTAACCTCCCTTCCCTTCCCTTCCCTTCTCCTCCCCCAACCCCTAATTCCTCCCTTTCTCCTTCTTTTTCTTTCATGTCACAACTTACTTCAGGGCCCGACCTGTGCGCACCAGCAGAGCAGCAAATGGCCGCTGTACCGGCGCCTCACGCCCCACCCTCCGGGCTGCCCCTTTTCTTCAGCCTGGCTCTTGTGCGCGTAACGAGGGTTATGCGCACGGCCAGGCCCCTTCTAAAATGCACGCGGCCTGCACAAGGCCCACCACGAGCGTAAGCCCCAGATTTTATGCGCGCGTGGGGGTGGGGTGTTTGAAAATTTGGCCAAAAGTGCATAGATCTGAATATGTTAATTACATGCATTATTTCCCTCCCCCAACCGAAACAAGCCCATGGGACCACCTACTTTTTATCTGGCTAAAATCCCCCGTGTGGTTGATCCCCAGGTGCACTTCTTAGCCAGGTAAGGGCTGGGCAATTCTCAGACAGCCCTTTTGAAAGTTGCCTTCCTTAAGAACAGCAAACTGTCTGAATTTAAATCAGTTGTACTATGCAGATTGGTTTCTGTAGGCTGCATATCCAAAGTACTTTATCTGATTTTTGCATGTAGGGGAAAGTGTTTTGGGAATGAGTGTTCTTCCAAGAGAACTTCCTGCAATCTAAATGCATAATGAGAAGGGTGTAATTTCAGTGCGCTGTCTCCTTGGCAGCTCTGTTATTTATTGCTCTGTTATTTGATATCTTTCCTGATTTTTTTTGTTTTTGTAAAACCATGCCTTCTGTAATGACTTCCTGACTTCCCTTGACTTCATCAAGGAAAAGGCCCAAAGCTCCCTTAAAATTAGATTTCTGAATGTAAGAGGCACTGAGAGGGCAATAATGAATCAAATTAGCTCCAGTTATAAAAATGCCTGTAGATAAAAAAAAAAAAAGTATAATTAAACTGCGAAGTGGTTGCAATTGGTAAAGGGTAGAGTAGAAAACTGACTAATGCAGTCACAGTCATAAGTAGTGCCTAGGTTTGTAGAAGATGCTGTTGAACCTTGATTGCTTTCTTTTGCTACAGTTCTTACATTAAATTGCCTTCTCAGGTTTGCTGATGCACATTGTCTCCCGGCTTTATTTCCGAGTGACCCCCTTAAGAAAGGGGGCAGGAGACCGTGTGGATTTTATGTGCCAGAATAATCATTGCTTCTCCTCCTTGTTAATCTCCACCCTCACCAGGGCTGAGGGTGTGGGGCCTGGACCATAGCGGTCGCAGTAGGGCCCCCAGAGTGCTGACTCGCACGGGTTCTGTCCCAGACTGTCAGGAATTTATAACGCTAGGGGCGGAGCTAAAGCAGCAGCAGCGGGCTTGAGACAGGTGCCCCTATTTGTCCCATCCCCAAGGATTGCCCTGCCACTGCCCCCTCCTGTGAGGGAAGAGGACTAGGAGATGGCCTGATAGCTTTTTAGATTGCAAGGAAGGGAGTTCAAAAGTGTGTATTTTATAATCGCACCATCTATAAATATTCCTTGTCATGTGAATTTTTCATATATTACATTGTGCCTGGTGGATATGGTTTTCTTCCAGCTATTAATAAGCACCAGCTTAGTAAGTTCAGTGTCATTGCCTTCTCCACTCCTTTATGCAAGCACAAATGATGCGAGTATCTCAGGGTAGTATTGACCGTGAACCACATGGCAAACTTAAAAGTCACTGATCATTGTTTGTTATATCAAAGCTAAAAGTTAATAAAGACAGATATATATATGTAAGTACCATCCCTGTGTTAGGACTCTTTCAGTGCACAAAAGAGCAGGTTAAGTTCCCTCTAGCTGGTACACAATGTATTCTTATGACTAAAGATTTAAGACAATAAAATGGTTATAGAATACCTCCATGCTGAAATGAATGTAACCCATGCAGCACTACACTGAGTAGGACACATAAGTGAATGATTACAAAGGGCAATGGATTGAGTAAGGCTTACATAACAGATTGCAAGAATACGGAATGAATTGCTGCACACAGAGGATGCTGAACTGGTAATGGTGAAGCACACCGAATTGCTTCTTTGACACTCGAACAATTCTGTTAATCTTCGTCAGTTGTCTCTGGGAAATAAGAAACACAGGAGATGCTTAGGTAGCTAAATATATAAAATGAAAAGCCCTTCAGAAGTCAGTAAGGCTGGTGAGAAAAGTTGAAGGCAGCCAGAGAAGCTTTATCCGATATACTGCCATGGATAATGGAGCATGTACAGTATAAAATGCAGAGAAAGCTTAGCTTAGGGACCAGTTCGATACGGCATACAGCTTAAATCTAGATGGATACGTTTTAGCCAGTTAGATGTAGGTGAAGTTTCTGCCACTGCCTGGCTAGCTGTAAAGCTGGCTATCCCTGTCACAGGGATAGTTGCTGACTCTAACCTAGCTGGCTAGTGATGAAAACTTAATTCTGTGATAAATGGTTGTCAAACTGCACAAAAAAGCACCATCCCTGTAAAATGAAGTGCTGACCTCTGTCTCACAGGGGTGGGGTGGAGGGGGGTTTCCCTCGCCCCCTGACAAATTCATATATCATTACTTCCTTCTGAGGAAGGTTCCTTCTCCCCCGACCCAATTCTACCAACTTGGTGCCAACTTAGGCTGCCTTCAGCCCTGCGTACCAGCCTGCACAATTCCTGCCCTTCCAGCGCGAGGTCGGGCCCTGTGTGCAAACATTTTCAGAACTCTTGGTCCAGCTGTGCGGTTCGCGTGCCCTGAAAAACTCTACATCCCATTCGTTTTTAAAAAATTCACCTGGCCCATTGCATGTGGTGCGCACCCCTTATTCAACTTTACTGCACTTTCAGGGAGTTGCAGGGAGTGAGGGAGGGGCTCATTTTTACTTTTCATCTTTTTTTTTTCCCATTTCATTGGGGTTTTTTTTTCATTTCCTTTTGTTTCTTCCAGTTCTTTTTTTTTATTTAAAATGGAAGACAAAAATAACAATTTTCAAAAAAACAAAACAAAACAAAACAAAACAAAATGTGATATAAAATATACAAAAATTATTGGGTCCATATATATAAAAAAAAAGTAAAACAGAGCAGTTCCAGGCCTCTCCCTCTTGTCCTTTCCCAGACCCCGAATCTTTCTTCGTGAAGCAGGAGGCATCCCCGCTGGCTCCCACCCTGCTGATGTCGGTGCCGGGAGACTGAGGCCAGAGCCGTTTTGCCATATAAAGTGGCACCGGCCTGGCCATAGCCACATCAGCTGGGCGATATCCACTGGGGAATCGCTCTCGCCCCGAGAAGAAACTTTCAAGAATCAAGAGGGGAAGCGGATCCAGAAGAGGACAGGGGAGAAAGGCTGAGCCCAGGTGTATTTCTTTTTCTTTTTTTTTTTTTTAAATGAAATATTCAGTTTTCTTGCGTTTCGTTTTAAAATGAATTAAAATGAACTGGGAAATTTCATTAACATCTCCTATTTTATTTTCAAATGAGGGTGCATTTCTAGGATACAAGCGATTGAGCGGATTGGGGGGGGGTGTGAGTGAGGGGATCGGGAGGTGCATGTGTTTGAGGGGGGTCAGAGGGCTTGTGGTATGGGTGAGGGCGAGTGTGTGTATGCGTTGAGTGAAAAGAGGTCAGAGTCTGGAGGACTAGGAGAGTGACTCCTCCTTCCCTATCCTAATCCCCGATCTCCCCCTCCTGACTCTAGGATCACCCATTTTCTCTCCTTCCCCCTCCTTCTTTTTCCTCCTGTCATTCTCCTTCCTTTGCCTTCCTCTGCTCCTAGTCTTTCCTCCCTCCATGTCCTGAGCCCCCCAGTCTCCTCTTCCATCCCCCTTTTTTCCCCCCTCTTCTGTGGGATTTCTCCATCTCCTTCCTCCAGGATTCTTTCCATCCCCATCCCCCAGGTATCCTCTCCTCCTCCCATTCTCAGCACTGATTACTAGGATTCCTCCCTACCCCCCCAAGGACTAAATGAGCCAAACATACAAGACATGTCAGAAAATGATTATTTTTCCAAACTAAAATGCGAGCCTATGTGAATTAATATGCAAACAATCCATGTCATCATTTCTATGGAACCTGTGAAAGTTTGCAGCCGAATTTTCTAACTCTTGCAGCAGAACCTACCTTTGAATTGCTGTTGGACACTGGGGACTGTGGGCATAACACGGTGACAGCAGTGGGGACTGAATCAGAACCTGGGGGTGTGATCTTTGGACTACAGAGTCTGGAACGTTATGGTGTATGCAGACTGGAACCTGTTTTTTTTTAATATCTGTTGAACGTTTCTGTACATTTCTGGAAAGAGGGTCAAGAAATAAGATGTAGGCGATATCTTTTAATTAGACTCACTCAATACATAATGACTGCTGAATTAGTCCAATGAAAAGGACCCATGTGCACCTTGTTTTGTTGGCCCCTATTTCTGTATATTCAAGTGGACTAACCACAATACTTTGCTCGGTGCATGTCGGAATATTTATCACTTTTTCATATGCTTAAAGGTGAAATGCATAATCCTTTCTTTGATTTTCCTCATTGAAATACGACATTCCATTGTAGCACTTCTCCTGGGACATCTATCCATGTTGTACTACAAGAATAAGTAAAGGTAGAATACACATGGCAGATTATCATCTATCTACAAAGAAGCGTTCTTTTCTTCAGGCATGTTGAAAAGATATGTATTATGCATAGGCACTTTATACAATGAAAATGCATAGATATAGGACACATCCTGTTCATCCTGTGGAATATTTCTAGCAGCCTGTTTCGTGACTCTGTTTTCCTTCACATGAACTCTGCGAGTGACACAACAAATCAAAACAGGGAAGACGTTTGGGCCTAATGACAGGTGCTGCTGCTGTTGTGGCCACCCACGGCATTTTTCCACACAGCATTCTTTTGTACTTTATTTTGCAGATTTGGTCAGAGAGGAGAAATAATATTTCTCAATATCAAATGAAACATTTAGGTACCGTCTGCAGTGTATATTTGTAGGATGGTTCCACTTAAAAAAAAAACCAACTTTGTCGAGCTGGTGAGTGAATATGATATGTACTCTCACTTCAGATCTTTAAAAAAAAAAAAAAAACCAAAACAACCCACGATTGAATTACAAATGTACAGTAAAGGTATGTTAATGACAACAGCCAGAACTGAAGCCTTGGTGATTGGTGCTACTGCCCACAAGGGTCTATGTATCCAGTATATGCACGCACATTTTCTGTGCACATGCAAAAGCAAACCTTGCCTTCATGGGCTTCTGCCTATTGTATCCCTCAGCAGTAGGGTGGAGGAGTTTACAATCCTTATTTATACCCCTCTGTCAACGCAAGTGATCAGCAGCTTTCCCAGACTGCTCTCACCTTAAGTTTGTGAATAAAATGGCTTCAGATTTCATTGCCTGGCTGGTTGTAAGTGAATGAAAGCAGCAGCACCACTTCTGTTATTTTCATCCCCAGTTGCTCTCCTGGACCTTTCTAGGTTTGAGATAGGTGAAGTTTTACTGCTTTTTAAGCAATATTCCCCCATAGACCTATTACTTTGAGTGTTTGCTTATGCTTTTTTTTTTTTTTTCCCTGCAGCTGCTTGTTAGAATCTGAACCTCTCTGGGGCCTGTGCACTTAATCACAAGACTGTAATAGTAGCTATCACTGATTGGAACAGAGCAAATTTTATTTTTTTTTTATTTCTATTATGCTTTTCAGCACTTCAAAGTGGTAAATGTGGTTGAATGATTGAATTTTCTTTTAAAGGAAGGGTATGTACAACATGAGAACACTGTTTCCTGAATCTTTCCCTTCCTATTCCTCCCATCTCATTACAGAGGAACCAACAAAAAGCCAAGATGAGCGTCAGGTTTATTGATGTGACCCTTGGCTCCCTCTCTGGAAGGATTTAAGAGGTTTGAGGGGCTATCATGCACCCCATATCACCCCAAGGGTCTTTCACAGGGGAAAGGGATTTACCTCTCAGGGCCAAAAGCATTACAAAGGAACGAACACATGGAGACCTGACCCATAAAGCTGGGGTTCTGAAAACAAAGTACTACAAAGTATTTCTTAAAGGGTAAAACAGTTTTCTAACGGCAACAATTTCTTTATGGCAGATGCAAAAATTACAGTGTTTGTAGCAGATGAAACACAGAAACAGTCGAAAAAAGTGTCAAAAACGAAAACTCTAAGACCTCTAAAGGGAACAAGTTTTTAGTTCTGAAATACAAAACTGCCATGCAACAATACAAAATACATTCCTATACTTAATCAGGTAGAGTAAGAGGATCAGATTGAGTAATGTTGTCCACAATGATATGTCACCGAGAGACTACATCGTTCCCATTTCTGCTCTGGCGGATCAGAGCACAACAGGTTCTGCACCAGCGCAGGTTCTGACATCCATGAGATACAAATTTC
The DNA here is from genome assembly GCF_901001135.1 of Rhinatrema bivittatum. Classification (NCBI taxonomy): domain Eukaryota; kingdom Metazoa; phylum Chordata; class Amphibia; order Gymnophiona; family Rhinatrematidae; genus Rhinatrema; species Rhinatrema bivittatum. The sequence goes on along the minus strand of NC_042628.1, from coordinate 23,178,726 downwards.
CCATCCTTGTGTGAATGGTACCCACAGACATGCCCAGCAGTACCCCACGCACAAATCAAAAGAACTGAGAACACAAAGAGAAAGCAATTGGAAAGCAGGTTAATAACCCACCCAAAATGAGCTTCTTTCAACAGTTCTAACAAAGTGGGTTCTTACCCATTATTAAAACACCTGCTGAATGCAACTACACCACTGCTGCTCACTTGCATGCTGCAAAGGGCAAACCCTTTCAGAATTGCACAGGGTTCTGCTACCCCAGTGTTAAGCAGGATGCAAGTTTTCCAGTAACCAGTTGTGACTCTCGGGTCTTTCATTAAAACACTCATATTTTCAGTGTTAAGTCCATACTCAGAACAAGGGACGGTAACTTTTAAGCAGTCTTGCGGGTGCACGTGTGCGAGCATTCGTCTGCCTACGCCAGGGGACAGGGCCATTTTGTTACACGTGCATGTATATGCCCCCGTGTAAGTGGGGGGATTTTAAAAGCCACGTAAGCCGACGCCACTAGCCATTTCCCAGTTCATTCACATTTTGTCCAGTTAAGGGATAGGACTTCCAATCCCCCCCTAGTTTAATAGCCTCCCTTCTCCCCTGTTAGATCAGACCCTTAAAACCCCGCTGATCTGTCTATTTATTTATTTATTTATTTGTATTTTTCTATACCGGCATTCACGGAGTTCGTATCATGTCGGTTTACATAAAACAAGGGGTGAGAAATACATTATAACGTGAATAACTAATAACATAAGAGTATACATTAAAAGTAAAACAAGTGCATGGAAGAAGAAGTTACAATAAAACGAGGGTCATTCTAACTGGGATTAGAGTTAGAGGAAAGATAAAAAGTTTAACAAGAAGTAAAACATTGTAGTGATTGGTAGATAGTGACTGTTTCAGTTTAATAGGAAATGTTCAGTAATGCTGCATTTGATGGTAGTGAATCTTTAAGGGTCCGGAAAAGAGGGTCTAGATTTTTTTGTTTTACTACGTGCACATTCACTACAGCAAAGTTATGCGGCATGTGACCCCCAGCGCGCGCTTGTGCATGTAAGTATTTCTGCGCTAATTTCAAGTTGAAAATCAGGAACGCCCATGCCCCGCCCAGATCCCACCCAAACCCCGCCCCTTTTTGGAACTCTTCATTTGTGCACAAAATGGGAGATGCACACGTTACACGGGTAGCTTTTAAACTCTGCTCGGAGGAAAAGCCTGAAAAGAGAGACCAGGACCAAATAAAATGCCCTCATCACAAAGGTGGAAAAGAAAATATTATGATGGTAACTTTCATAGCGGTACGCAGGCGCACATGTCAGCTTTCAGAATGTGCATTTTTTAATATTTTTGTATTTTGCTCAGTATAGGTGACAGTGCGTTTCTACTTTTGTTTCTCTTTCATCTGTGTTGCACGGCTCATGGATTCTGGCTTCCAGGGGTTTCCACTTCAGTTTTTGACAGCATTCTCCTGTTTCAAATTTGTGGTCCCTTATTCTGTATTAGGAAGGATTCAGCATGTGTTCTGCTTGAGTGACTTTGGTGAGAGATTCTGGTACCTTGTACTGTCTGTGTAACGATCTATAGCTTGCTTTTAGGAGATATATTGGCGTTCTAGTAATATTCCTAGCGTGGCCCTTTCAGAGGTAAGATTGCTGCTGTGTGAGTCCTGGGTGCTATGGTATGGCAGGTTTGCCTTGAAGGTCGTGCGTGTGCTTTTGGCAGGGTTTTGTGGTGCAGCATAATGTGCTAGGTAGTGGAGAGAGTTTGTTTTGTTGGCAATGAAATCTTAAACCTAATTACTTTAATATCACATAAAAATCCTATAATTCAGTAGCAGAGGAAAAAAGCACATTATTTTGGTTGAAGGCACACCCTCCTTTTCCAACCCTTATTATTTAACGAGATAGAGATAATTTTTTATTTGAATATGTTGTGGGTGGGGTGTGGGTTTTATAATTATTATTGTGTACTGTTTAGAGAGACTTTTTTTATTATTATAAGCGCAATATATTAAATTGAATATATAAATAAATCACTACTCAGTTGGGTAGAGGATAAGGGTGACATCCATACAGACCTAAGGGACATACGTTTAGGATCAGGGTCACGCTTATATCTACTTCTAGACTATAAATAATATTAGTGTTATGTTTTAAAGTAAAAAAAACAAAACAAATGAAGAGGCTCTCCATGTTGTGTACAGGATGAAGGGACACATTTTTGCTTGGACATAGGCGTCAAATTGCTTGGCTACGGCTCTGGATTTGGGGCTATAAACACAATAACGTCTTGCAAAAGAATGAAGGAGGACAACCTACTCCAGGCACCTTCGGCCGTGACTTGGAATGTTCAATATTTTGAATGCAAGGTGAAAACCCGAGTGGTTTCAGTATGTGTGCCATGTGCTAGTTTGTGTGCAATCTGATGCATCCATTATAAACTGTGGCTTTATTAATCCAGGGGAGGGGAGTGAATTCTTACTTCCAGGGGAGGTGTGTTGGTGTATGATATATGTTGTTGTATGTACTTTGTTTTATGCGTAGGGACGCTAACTTTGAAACAGCCATGCAGGGGCGCACATGTGCGCGTGTATGCCAGCTCGCACCAAAGGACGCGGCAATATTATAACATACGCATGTATATGCGCGCATGGTATAAAAGAGGCTGTACACTCGTACATGTGGACAATGTGTGGGCAAATGTGCGTGTAAATGAGGGGAATTTTAGACACGCGCGCCGACATAATTACTGGTTTCTCCAGTTTGTTTCCAGTTCACCCAGTAAAGGATAGGACTTTCTAATCTCCCCCTAGTTAATTAGTTTACCTTTTACCCCGTTGGCCCCAAACCTTAAAAGCCCACTAACCTCTTTAGTCTGTTTTTGTTTCAGGATGAACACGCCATCCATAGCAGAAGTAAAGTCACGCGGTAGGGGACCCCGGCACGCGCTTTGTGCGCGTAACTATGCACAGATTTCATTGAGAAATCTAAGCACGCCAATGCCCTGCCCAGACCAAGCCCTCGCCCTGCCCCTTTTTTTTTTTTTTTTTGCAAAAAATGTTGTGTGTGCATACCAGGAGTTCCGTGTGTACCTGCGCAATTTTAAAAATCCGTGCAGCACGCGCCAGCTCGACTTCCACGTGTATCTCCCGGCTTTGGCGCGTGTGTAGCGCATTTAAAATTTGCCTTTAAACAGAATTACGTAGGTATTTCTACGTTCACTGCTTTTAATTTGCCGCGAGGCAGTCTAACAAATAATGCATTGAAATGAATTCCAGGAACGCAAAGTCTTTAGGGAAAGGTGAAATTTAGCCCGAGCTTGCACCCTCCTGGCATCGTTACTCTGTGTGATGGAATCTGGTGGTTGCTAGGTGACAGAGGGTCCTGAACAGTGGGGGCTGTAGGCTGCCTTTAATGTTGCAGAAAGAAATTCCCCTGAAATATCTTAAAAAAAAAAAAAAAAAAAGCAAATACAAAAAAATAATCTGCGGAGAGGAGTCCATGAGTTCAAGCTTCAATAGGAATAAAATGAGGAATGATTATCAGGAGCAAACCTGAGCATGAATTCTACTTTAAATTTACACACAGTAATTAAAGTAATAAACTCTTAAAATATAAAAGTGCTAGCATTTCAATGAAAGACTTATTTATAGAATACTTGAAATATGTTATTTATACACATTAACTGTTGGTTATATTCCTTTTTTTGTTAAAGTAAGTTAGTCCTTCAAGTCTTTGTGGAAAAACTTAAGCTCTTCAACTGCCTCACCCCTGCCACTCTACCCTAAACGTCCCACCCTCCCGACGCCTGTAAAATCTCAGCCAGGGTCACGGGATGCTGCCACCGTGATTCTGGCCAGGAGCTTTCAGAGCTCAGCAGGGCTGAAAGCACTGGGCCCAGGCTTGTTCCGTGATCCCGGCTGGAGATGTGAGATTTTCAGAGGGACCTGGAGGGTGAAAGGTTTGGGAGAAGGGAGGGGGGGAGAGTTGAGGGCTAAGCTTGGCAAAATTATAGAATTTAAGGGTATTAGAATGATTTTCATCATTTCTTGAGCGCAAAAGGCAGGCAGTGCTTCTTGGGGATTTTTAATCGGTCCCACAGCCTTCGGTTTGTGAGGTTCCCCATGAGTCTTCAATCCTGTTGGTGGTTTTTAATGTATACTTGAGGCCGGTCTGTGAGAGTATCAAAAATGTTGTTTTCTGTTACTTTATCTATGTCGATAACATCCAAGTATATTTTCCATTCAATAAAGAACAGGACAGGAAGGTATAAGAACAGTTAAACAATGTTTAGTTGTAATTACCAGATGGCTGAAGGAGAATAGGGATGTGCATTTGTTTAAAATAAAAGGCACATTCGTACTGAAAATATCCGAAAATATTCAGGGATATGTAGTTCATATAAAAAAATAAAAGGTGTTCTTGGGTCTGTCTCCTTCCCGCCCCCCCTCCCCCAGGACTCCCTCTACTACTTTCTGGGGACTCCGAGGGCTTCCCCTGCCAATAAGCTTGGGTCTGGGCCTACCCAGCTGGTCTGAGACAAGAACAGCCAGGGTGTCCCGGGCCCCTCTGACCCCCTACTCCCTTACCCCAGAAATGAACTACAGCCGGGTACATCCTTGACCCCAAGTTGCCCCTTCCGTGAGGGTCTTGAAGGTTAAAAAAAAAAACGGGGGGCAAGAGCAAGCCCCAATCGCTCCTGCCCTGCCGCATCTCTTTAAAAATGGCGCCAGACAGCCCTGAGCCAATTTGATGTTACTTTTGGTGCCAGTCAAAGGGCTGACTGATGCCATTTTTAAAGAGACGTGACGGGGCAGGAGCATGTGGGGATTGCTCCAGCCCTGTTCTTGCAATGGCAGAGGTACATGGGCTTATTGGTGGGAGCTGGATTGGGGGATCAGAGGAATCCAGGGAGGCCCCGGGAAGCAACGATAGAGGTTGAGGGGGCCAGGGGGAGGCCCCATTTAAATTTTTTTTAATGCTTATATTTTGGTTCAGCAAACTAATCAAATCTAAATAATAATCAGTGAAACAATCAAAAAATGAATACCACTGCTCTCCCCCAAAAGATGAAAAAAACAAACCAAAGTGAATTTCTTTTGTCTGCACATCCCTTAATGCAGAGCTTTCCAAACTTTTCATGTTGGTGACACACTTTTTAGACAAACATAATTTCACGACACGGTAATTCAGTCTACTAGTAAACCAGAGGTTAAAGGTTAAACGAACGAAACATATTTCGACAATTTATGTATGTTTCCTTAAATATATACATAAATAAAATGTTTCACGACACAACCTATCTCAAGAAAACCTTAAATTTATATTAAAAATATATATTCCAAGATTCATGTTATTGTTATAATTTATGAGAAACAATAAGACAAATTATCTGTCCCCCACACACTCATCTCTCTCCTCCCCCCAGCACATGTCTGGCCCCCACACACTCATATCTCTCCCCCTCAAGCACATGTCTGTCCCCCCAGCACGTTTGCCCCCCACTCACTCATCTCTCTCCCCCCAGCACATGTCTGGCCCCGACACTCATGTACCTCGTCTTTTTGATTGTTGCCAGTTAAGTGCTTCACTCCCTTCCATGATCACCAGACACTGCTGCTTGCAGTCAGTACTCCTCATGGCCAGGCCTCATCGGCAGCAGCAGCCAATGCAAGGATGACTGGGCTCGTTCCACCCACCAAGCCCCCCAAAAAAACGTGATTGACAGCAAAAATCACCCAATAATAAGCAACCCATAAACCGAAAAAAAAAGTGAATCTCTAGAAAAAAAAAAGCCCAAACTCACATCAGAGTTGACCGGGCTTGCGCGACACACCTGCACACTGCAGGCGACACACTAACGTGTCCCGACACACAGTTTGGAAAGCTCTGCCTTAATGAGAATAAATCAAAACAGAACCATGTGAAATCTGAGATATTTTGGATATGGAAAGCTCACATCAAATGTATATAATTGTAGTGGTGGGGGGAATGTTTACTGCCAGTCAGCCATGAATTTCAATACTTGGGAATCAGACTGAATTCCAAGTTATCCATGGAATTGCAAATCCAATTGGTCTGCCAGGCTTCATTTGAAAAATTGTGTTTATGTCAAATCAGATAAAACCATTTTGTGGAACCCACCGCAGCAAAGCAAGCCCTGGCTGTTTCAGAGTTGGATTATTGCAACACAGTACCATAGGTTAACATCGAAAATGTTTGAAAAAAATCCCAGCGGGTACAGAACTCGGCTGCAAGAGGCCTAACAAATACTAAGGTTAGCGTTTCAGACTGCAAAGTCAAGCAAGAACCAGGTTCAAAGTCCCTCCTCTGGCATTACCTGTCTTCCAGATTCAGACTGGTATTCCTCTCCTAAAGCAATGCCTTCTGGGCAGGCAAGAAGGCAAACTTTAAAAAGCCCCGCACACTTCAAAACTGGGAAATGTGCACGCAAGTCGGGCCGGCGCATGCCGAGTGACTTGTGAAAGCCGCCTGCGTATGAGCGTATCTCCCGCCGCAAGGGGCCACAGTCATGTCGGGGGCGGGGGGAAGGCCAAGGGATGTGCGTGTAACTATACTCGCGTGCGCAGGCACGCGCCGGGGTCCCCTGCCACGTAACTTTACCACCGCTATGGATGGCGTGCAAGTAATAAAATAAAAAAAAATCTAGGCTAGTCAGCGGGGTTTTAAGGGTCGGGGCTAACAGCGGGAAAGGGAGACTACTAAACTGTGAGGGTGTTAGGAAGTCCTATCCCTTAACTGGATGAACTGGGAACGAACTGGGAAAACTCCCTATGGCGAGGGCGAGCGTCCCTTATAAAATTCCCCCCCCCCCTTACATGGTAGAATCGGCATTTGCGCGCACATGCACGCATCCATTTAAAATTGTGTGCACATCTATGCGCGTCCAGACTATTTCTTGACATGTTTGCGTGTACGCACGTATGTTATAAACTGGATGGGTCTCTGGATGCGAGCCGGGAAACTGTGTGTGCACGTGTGCGCCCGCGCGCCTGTTTCAAAGTTGCCTTCAATTTATTTATTTTCTCCAGGAAGGAGAAAAGTGGGGATCCAGTGACTCTGCAAAATTTCCTCTCTGTAAATCCCTGTGGGTTTTTGTTTTGCTTTGGGTTGTTATGCCCAGTGCTCTGTTTTGCCTGATAAGGACATAGACCCCTTTAGAATTATATTTTCAAGTAAGCTGGGGAATGGAAAAGAAGAATGTTGGTAATTATTCATGTGCAGGAGCCGGGCTGCGATAAGCAGAAGAATAACTATCAGTTGGTGTGAAACAAAAGCAGCATAAAATGTGCTTTTTGCCTTCAGAAAACTAGATTGTTGTAATATTCAGGTTCAGAACGTTGCTATGTTGGATCTAATTGACCAACTTGAATGCAGACTCATTATTTCATGGCCAGACAAAAGAGTCGACGGACACTATTAACAAAAGCTGAATGCCAGAAATAATAACAACATTAAAGAATAAGTAATGTGGTCCAATTTTCTGGGATTTTTTTCTTTGTAATTCTGTATAACACATCTGTAATTAGCTCAAGAATAATGATTTGGGATTATTTTTTCATGAAAAATCATTATCATTATTCACTGGTATATTTATTATCAGCGAGCTCTTTAAAGACACAGAATAACAATTTATTTTTACTTGTCTTCAGTCTTTACACTTGCTGTGTCTCCAGGAAGCAATCTAAGTGTTATTCTTTACAGAATGTAAATATGGTTCCAATTGACTATTTTTGTACATAGGACATACATTATTTTAATAACTTTTTTTTTGTTTGTTTTTTGCAAAGTTAAGCTGAAAGTTAATATGAAGCAGGGATATAAACACTGACCAATCAGTTCAACAAAGAGTGCCACCCAACTATTCCCGAAGAAACTCAGAGGAAGGAAGTCGCACATAAAATACTGGAACAGAGTGACTTGCCAGGAGGAGAAAATTGGGCAAGCAAACTACAGCAGATAGGAATCTTTCACTGGGGCCACTGTAGCGTTGGGGATTGCTCCTTTAGTGCAGTGGTAGGTGCCCCTGGTTTCATGTATGACTACAAGCAATGTTATGCTATATTGGGCTCCCAAGAACCCATTGTTAAAATAATTTACGAAAACAGTCTTGCACTGAATGGATCAAAGCTTTGCAAGAACCCCCGGATCAGATGTTAGCAGTACATCAAAGACTGCAAGTTTCTTCCCCAAAATAGCTAGCTGAAAACCCTCCTCCCCCATGGTAATGTAGTGTGTACAAGTTAATTGTTGAATTGTTGAGTAAGCGTGCTCCCTCTTTATAACAAAGGAGTCAACAAATATAAAGATCATTTGTTCCAGCATAATTTGACTTCCATAATTAGTACTATTAAAGAATTAGAACGGTAATACTCATTCATAAAGAACACCAAAACATGTTAGGATAAGGGCAATGCAAATTACCATACCATAAGATCCCCCAAATCTCCACCAGGGGAATGAATCTTCAGTACAAAATTTAGCAAAAGGGTTTGGCCTAGTGATAAGAATACTGGATTGGGCAAGTTCTACTTCTGCCAATAGCAATTGCTGTGAGCTTGAATATCATTTTATCTTCTGCTAACTTGGGTATTTGGATTCTAAACTCTTTAGGGAAGGAATTCATTATACATGCATGCAATTTTATGTGCAGCACTCTGATTTATTGTATTTTAAAATAAAGAAGTATAATTTATTTTACCGATTATAAGTCTGAAAATATTGGTCAATAAAATATTATATAAGGTGCTGCTTTTTTATTGCACTAACACTCTCTTCCTCGGGTCAAAACATATTGAGCAAGTGAAGACAACTACACTATTTATATGGAAACATAGAATATGATGGTAAATAAGGGCCATAAGAGCCATTTATACACTATATTCTATATTAAACTGATATGATTTATATCTGCCATCACATTCTATCAGGGTAATTTTCAAAGAAAAATCAAAATGTAAATATATTAATTTATATATTTATTTAAAATATGGCTTGCCTGCCCTTCCAAGGTTCAGGATGGGTAAAAAATCATAAATGGCTGTAACAAAATACTAGAAGGCCTGAATATCATAATACCCTCCTCACAACTCTTCAGAAAACACCTAAAAACCTGGCTCTTCTGACAAGCCTTCCCCCAATGATCCTATACCCCACCACCACCTTTCTTTTTAGCACCATATTCCCATCCGACCCTTGTTACACATTTTTCTGCTTCCAAGTCCCATGTCGCATGTTCATTATGTTCAGTACTTTTCGTTATAAAAACTCAAGTCTCATTAAGTTGCATTAGAAGAGATTCGTACCTATTTATATTTTATATTTTTTATCATGTTGCCTCGTTAGAAATGCTCAGGAATTTAAGTTTCATTACGTTGCATTGTTAGAAATACGTTTCACTGTAAAAAATAAGCACCCCCCCCCCCCCCCGCTTATTTCCTTTCCGTTATCTGTAAACCGATGTGACATCACCGATCTAATGTCGGTATATAAAAATGTATAAATAATAATAATACCGATATTAGCAGGATGAGCAATAAGTCTTTTGGAATAGATGTGTTTTTAGAGCCCTCTTAAAATATTTGAATCTGAGATAGTTCTTATCTCCATAGGGAGAGAGATCCATAGCATGGGTCCAGCAGTTGAGAAGGCGCATTCTCTGGTCTCATCTAGGTGAAAAAGTCTTGGAGAGGGGACGTCCAGCAGCCCCTGATTTGTCGCTCATAATATCTGAGCTGGGGTATAGAGTTTTAGTGTGGCTGAAATCCACGGGAAGGAGATGTTCAATAAGGTGTGGCTAGTGATGGCAAGTATATGTTGAATATAGTATATAATAGGGATGTGAATCGTTTTTTGACGATTTAAAATATCGTCCGATATATTTTAAATTGTCAAAAAATCGTTAGGGCCACGATACAATACCAATTCCCCCGATTTATCGTTAAAAAATCGTAAATCGGGGGAAGGGGGAGGGCAGGAAAACCGGCACACTAAAACCCCCTAAAACCCACCCCCGACCCTTTAAATTAAATCCCCTACCCTCCCGAACCCCCCCCCATGCTTTAAATTACCTGGGGATCCGGCGGTGGTCCAGAACGGCGGCGGTCCGGAACGCCCCCCTCAATAGAATCGTGTTGTCTTCAGCCGGCGCCATTTTTCAAAATGGCCGCCGGCGGTCCGGGGGTTCCGGACCGCCGCTGAACGACCTCCTGCAGTCGATCTCCTGCCGGTGCCATTTTCCGTATGAAAACGATTCGCGGCAAGAAATCGCTCCCGGAACCCCGCTGGACTCCCAGGAAAATTTTGGCCAGCTTGGGGGGGCCTCCTGACCCCCACAAGACTTGCCAAAAGTCCAGCGGGGGTCCGGAACGACCTCCTGCATCGAATCGTTTTTGTCTATGGCCGCCGCCATTTTGCGGTGGCCATTTTGAAAAATGGCGCCGGCTGAAGACAACACGATTCTATTGAGGGGGCCGTTCCGGACCGCCACCGTTCTGGACCACCGCCGGATCCCCAGGTAATTTAAAGCATTGGGGGGGGGGTTTCGGGAGGGTGGGGGATTTAATTTAAAGGGTCGGGGTGGGTTTTAGGGGGGTTTAGTGTGCCGGCTCACGATTTTAACGATTTTTCACGATAGTTTACACACCCAAACGGCAACAATACGATTCCCTCCCCCTCCCAGCCGAAATCGATCGTTAAGACGATCGAGGACATGATTCACATCTCTAGTATATAATTGGAAGCCAATGAAGTATTCGCAGTACAGGAGTAATGTGGTCCTGTATAGGGGTACCTGTTAAAAGACAAGCTGCAGAGTTTTGCAATAATTTGTAAAGGGTGAATGGCATAAGCAGGGAGACCAATGAAAAGAGAATTACAGTAATCAATCTGAAGAAGAAGGGATTGAAGAACTGTTCGAAAATTAGATGGGTCCAGTAACGGTTTCAGGTGTCGCAGTAAATGTTGCTTAAAGAGAGAATGTGCTAGAGATTGAATGTGAGCATGCATGGAAAGAGAACACCAAGGTTATGGACTGTGCTTGAGATGGAGATGTCCGCACCTTTGAAGACTATATTTTCAGGGATGTTTACAGAGGGAAAACGGGAGAGAATCATAATTTTGGTTTTGTTGGCAATGTAAATGTAACATAATTTTGAATCAGTTTTCAAAAGCCAGCGTTAAAAACCTATTGGCAATTCAATAGCATATATTGTAACAACTTTAATTGCTAAAATAGTATGTTAGTTTTATATTTTGCTTTGAAAATTATTCTGAATGTATCTATATAAATGACAAAAATAAAATACAATTTCTTTATGAAAAAACCTCAACAACTTTAAAATTAATGTGGCAAGCATTGGTTTAATTGGAGGGTGTAGTAAGCTTTTCCATTGGTGCTGTAACATGCATAATGATGCCTGGCCCACTGCTGCTTTTTTTTAAATTTCCAAGAAAAGAGTTGTGATAATGACTATTTCTGAGCTCTGTACAGATAAAAAAATGCAGAAAATTTGGTATATTTGGTACGGCAAAAATCTATCAGCTTTTCACCTTGATATTATAAATGACCAACTGATTTTGGGAGAATTCACCTGACCTCCATCATTTCATAAACATGGTGCAAGCAGATTATTTTTTTTGCCAGATTTTGAGTGTTGGCAAAAAGGTCTTTGCATTAAATCCTGGACTAGATGTTGTCAAGCAAAGTCTATTCCACCAAACAGTTTTCTTTATTATTTATTTCTGAATTACCTATAACAAAATAATGTAGAAGGCAAAATCAGGAAAAGGGAACCCAGAATTACATGGTGCCATCATATCGGTCAACCGGTTGACAGACACAAGAAGCAGAGCAGAAGAAGTAAAGAATTTGAAAGTATAAACCGATGGAAACAATACCTTCTAAGAATTGTTTGCAAGCAAGAAGATCGGGAACAGCCTAGAAGTCTAGAGCTGTACATGGCTCCGGGGGGTAGAGGAGCAACTTAAGAGATTGTGTAATGGTGAGTGAGGGCAACCCTTAGTTATTGGTGGAAGAGCAGAGGCAGTGAAAAGGACCATAACGAGAACAGAGAGATTTCAGTTATTCAGGAGGGAAATGATGGTGGGAAGGAAGAGCAGTTACAAGCACCGTTTACTTGACAGCACAGGATAAATCTGGTATCTAGAGCACAGGTGTTTTGGCTTCTGTTTAATTCATTTGCATTCAAAAGAGATGTGATCTTTTCAGACGTTCCAACTGCACAGGGAGAGAAAGAGAGGCTACATACTATAATAATCTGCTTCAATAATATCTTCTGTTTTTTGAGGTAAAGGCGTGTGACCAACTTTGCTGCCTAGGAGACTCTGCACACTTCTCCAATACTAGTAGGATAAAGATGATGCTGTTTAATGGTTGACAATAAAATAAGTGGTATAGACAGTCACCTTCTTAAGCTGGAACAGTCCTTAAACTGCTATTAATCAATAGGGAATAGCCACTGCTTGTTGCCAATCTTATTAGCATGGGATCTGTTTAATGTTTGAGTACTTGCCAGGAACTTGAATGCTGGATTGGCCACTGTTGGAAAAGGGTACTGGACTTGCTGACATTTGATCTGACCCAGTATGGCAATTCTTGTGCTCTTATTTAAGCTAACAAATGTTTCACTGTACAGACTTGTCAGGCTACTAATATGCCTTTGTCTACGAAATTCATTTTATTTTTTTAATTTTTTTGCAAGGCTACCATGGTATTTCCTTCATTTTTGTTCATGCTATCACAGCCTTTTGCTCCTCATAAGTAAAGTAATTGATTCATAATAGAGAAATTATTGGTCAATGGTATTTTTTCAACATAATTTGTGGCTTTCATGGATTGCAAGACATGTTCACTGATACAATTCTTGTAAAAGCTAAGATGTGTTATTATTATTATGCCATCATGCCAGGGGGGTGGTCAACAATTTTGGGCTGAGTGTCAAAACCTCCCAGCATCAGCACCGTTAGCATTGTTTGCTTATGGCCATCATGGCTGGAGAGAAGGTTTCCCCTCAGTGCTGTAGCCTCTGAGATTGGCAGAGCTGGCTCACAGGACTTGTAAATGATTGTGTTGTCAGGATGTTTAAGTAAGCAATGATCTGGTACGAACACATTTGCATGGGCCAGGCACTGTAGATCAGTGGCCGTTCTGGACACTGCCATGTGGAGGGACCTGACTGAGTCCTGGATCAGGTCTTTTGCTCCCCAGGCTGGCTGGGGCTTAGGATACTGCAAAGAAAGCATTCACAGCCTTGAGGAGGAGAAGAGAGAGTCAGTCACCATGTAAGGGTAACACTTGGGAGTCTGGATTTAGGGACCCATGATTGCAGAGTTCTGGAAAGAGCCCTGGTTATGGCCCCTTCCCCACCCCTGGTCAAGAATGGTTGCGACAATGACTAGAGCAAAGTTAGGAGTAGATATAGAACAAAGGAAAAAATTTGCAGATAGTTGCGAGTGAAGGCTTACGGTGGCACATTGCGGCTCCAGTTCTGATTGAAATGGAAGCCCCAAAAAAGCAGGAGGAACCTGCTGGTCCTGCCCCCTAAAATGAGTTTGCATGCCACCATGTGGCGAGTTTGCCAAAGGTTGCCCAACTTCTGCTTTATGCAGTTCTTCACCACAAGATGTAAAATGTAGATCATAACCCTATTCTTTTCCGAAATCATAAAAGAGATGCATTCTTCAACTAATCACAAGTGGTCACCAGTCACAGATTTCTTCCAGTTCATAGTTGGCCCTTTTTAACTCCTCTTGCTAGAGAAAGCTAAGCACAGAAATGTGCCCTGCTTTTAGCATATCCTTTACATTTTAAAAACATTACTCAGGAGAGGAAAGGACAGGATGTAGCCAGTGGGATTCGAGAATGTGATTGCAGTATATTATTCAAACCAGGTGCCTCAGTCTTGATGGACAGTTTCTCAGTGACATTGGCTTGATCCTCGACAAACTGCAAAGGTGCTAACATGCGGGCCGATTCAGTAAAGTCCGCGGGAGAGCACGCACAGGCCACTTGCCTGTGCGCGTGATACAATATTTAAATGAGGCCCGGCGGTAGAAACGGGTAAATGGAGGTGCTAGGGACACTAGTGCATCCCTTTTTGACAGGAGCGGCGGCTGTCAGCGGGTTTGACAGCCGACGCTCAATTTTGCTGGCGTCGGTTCTCGAGCCCGCTGACAGCCACGGGCTCGGAAACCGGATGCCGGCAAAATTGAGCGTCCGGTTTTCGACCCGATAGCCGCCGGCCGACTTCAAATTTTTTTTTTATTTTATTTTTTTTACTCTTCGGGACCTCCGACTTAATATCGCCATGATATTAAGTTGGAGGGTGTACAGAAAAGCAGTTTTTACTGCTTTTCTGTGCACTTTCCCGGTGCCGGAAGAAATTAGCGCCTACCTTTGGGTCGGCGCTAATTTCTGAAAGTAAAATGTGCGGCTTGGCTGCACATTTTACTTTCTGAATCGCGTGCGAATACCTAATAGGGCCATCAACACGCATTTGCATGTTGAGGGCGCTATTAGGTTCGGCGGGTTGGACTCGCGTTTTCCGCCCCTTACTGAATAAAGGGGTAAGGGAAAACGCGCGTCCAATGACAGGTTAACAGTGCGCTCCGTCGGTTCCTGATGACTTTTTGCTAGAGGAAATGAGAGGTAAGGGGAGAGGGAAAGCTGCATTATTTTCTCTCCCCCCACCAATTTGTGTTTCTAACATGAATAATAGTAATAAAGTTTGAGAAATCTTTCTATTGCTATTATTCGCCCAAGTGCCTTAAAAGTTCTAGAAGCCCATGAATAATTTATATAGCTTTTACATTTTGGTTATGTAACTGCAATGATTTTCTGTAACCAAGTGCATGATACCATTAATATTTTTATTATTCTAATTTACCTGCTTTTCAAACAATAAGACGCTCTCATTTTCTTTTCTTTGCTCATTAACTTTACGGTAACATATCTTGTGTGCGGAGCAAGAAAACACATTCATACTTCAAAAAGAAGACATTCCTAGGCAATCATTGTCGGCCTCTGCTATTTGCTGTAAGCAAGGATATGAAATATTTGACACTAAGGCTCATAAAGGAAGCAAAAAAACCTCAAGCTCAAATCAAATATACATTCACCAGTTTAGGGATGGGAATATTTATAATATCTAGGTATTGCCGTAAATCAGCAAACATCCCTTCTTGCTTACATCAAAATCTTATTTTTGTTCTATCGTGTAACCACCGACTGCACTATATATGTAATCATCCGCTCCCAAAAGATGATTTTCTCTGTAGAAATAGTCCCAGGCAGTAGAAAAAAAGTACAAAGCAAGTCAGACAGTAAACCAGGAGGGAGTGGCCTTGTGGCTAAGAACCAAGGAACCAATCCTGCGTCTCCTGCTCTCGCTGCTTGAGACTTTGGGGCACAAATCACTTCCTGCCATTGCCTCATGTACTAACTTGTAAGCCCTCTGGGGCAGGGACTTATCTACTGAACTGGAATTATACTTCACCTTGAGCATGGGTTGGACAAAGTGAGAATTAAATCCAAATCACCAAGAGCGCAGCACGTGACCATAGCTTTTTTTGTTTTGTTATTTGGCCTTTATCGCAGGCTGGCATCTCATGCATATTCACTAGGGATATCCTGAAAACCCAAGTGGATTGGTATCTATAGGGACTGGTGGCTCCCTACCTCCGGTGATGTACATCGGTTAGAAAAAGTTCATTGCTGTGAGTGGTACAGCTATTCTCCACGCTGAATTGATACATGTAAGAAATATTTGAGTCAGAAAAGTAAACATTAGCTTGCATAGTAATTGTGTAATTGCATATTGTCCCTTATCGAAGAGCCTTGGAAGGAGAGGGACCAGCCTTCTACTCTGCTTCCTCCCCCATATAAAACAAGCTTATTTAAAAAAACAAAAAAAACCCCTAAATGATTCATGAGCTATAACTCTTTAGAGAGCTGTACACATGATTTCTCAATCTCACCTTTTTTTGGATAATTAAGCTTCCATCTGATGCTACAGATGCAGGAGGTTCACAACTGCAGTATTCTGGCACTTGGAGACTTTCTGCTGTCACTGGGAAAACAAAGGCTACAGGAAGGAGTAGGAGTCACACAAACTGGACAAAGCTGTTCACTTTTAAGCATGACAACTCCCCTTAAAGGATGTATCCGCTGTATTATCAGCCTCGTTTGTGCTTACTTTCTGTGCTTCTGTTTCCTAATGGTATATCTTCTGCAAAGTTCATTCAACAGAAAAGTGAGAACCTAGCAGGATTTGAACTTTTAAGGGACTGAACTTACATAAGTGCTAACTGTGGACAAATAATCACAACCTAGTATTGCAATGAGTCAGTTACCTTATTCCAAAGTGCAAAAAAAGGTCACATTGACTATAAAGCTAGTACCAAAATATTTAGCTGGTTGCAATTAAGTAATACATGCAGTTCCCTTTAGCTTATTTTGCTTGCTATATACTTTTTATGGCTGTTCAGTTTACTTACCCTCTTTGATAGTAATTTTTGAGACTTGGATAACACTTTTGCAGCTTGTACAGCAATGCAACCTCTTTACAGAATGTTCACTATAACAGGCACTAATAAACTGAGGACTCGTGGCTGGCTGCATTTAGTGAAAACATGGGGCCAATATTGCGGGACGCTTTGCCACTCAAACCGCGAGCAATTAAAGCTATCTCAAACTGAAGTATCATTTATTTGTACAAGCATTGAGTTAACCTGTTCACTTTGTGTTTTTATGCTGTGCAGTTGTGTACAAGTGCTTAGATAAACATAAATAAATAAATAAAATAATGATAAACAAGGAGAGGGAAGAAAGAGGTGGGTTCTCATGGAAATAAATCTTCAAGCCCATTAATCTAAAACTTAGCTCCTCTGTATGGCGCTATCAGTGTTAACTTGGATTTTTGGTTTCTTTATATAAGTACATTTGTTCATTTTGAAGTTCTTGCTCTTGCAAATATTGCTGTTCTCCTTTTTAACTGGGTGATAAAGCTAGAACGTTATGATCAGTGAATAAATTAATAATAAAAAAAAAGGAGAACTTGCCCTGAGTGCAAGACAAGAGAGTACTGGGTGCATAAGGGATCAATTTTCAAAGGGATTACAAGCCTAACTTTATGTAATAAATTTTTAGACCTCATAATAATTAGATAATGCTCTTAAAGCAGTTTACAATTAATATACATAAAAATTAAAACAAACAAAATATAGACAAATAGCAGGTCTAAATCTAGGTGCCTCAGTTTTAGGTTCCTAAAACTAGGTGAATTTTTGTCCTGGAATACCGAACAAGCCTAAGTTTGTCTGAAATGTATTCTAACTTTAGATGACTTTAGGAGTAAAGTATCTAGATCTGAATCTTTGAAAACTGACTAGGACTAAGTTCCTAAATTTAGGCATCTATTTTCATTTGGTCCCTAAATATAAGTCCTAAAACGTGGGTGGGGCCAGAGGCAGGGGCAGATCAGGAGAAGTAAATTTAAGCGCCTGAAGGGAAACATGGAAGGACAGCATGGGTATAGCGAGAGATATTATAGATCCTTCCCTGGTTAAGCCCCCAATACCTGCTCAGTGTAGTCTATGATTCAACTTAAAAATGATGATATCAACAGACTGTGGGACCCAGGCGGTGGCAGACAGTTTAATAGATGTTATGAGAACTTGTGCCAGGCCATTATATTAGCCCGTGTAAAGTAGACTTACATATAAACTTGTTTACTGTGCACTATAAAACAGTGAAATCTGTGTAGCATCTTTGGACTTCACCCAGGATGGGGTTCGTGACTGGTGCTTGAGATTGCAAAGATGCTCATTGTGAGCATCCTCTGCTGTTGAGTAGGATATGAGCGTTGAAACTGAACATTGTGTTGAACTGTTGTATCATGGTACTGATGTGTCTGCTGTTGTTTTCTCAGTTACATCTGTAATTATCACTGTCTTCTGTCTATGTAGTCATTAATGTATGTTTAACCATTACCATTTCTGATAACCTGTTATATAAAATTATCTCATATAGTCCATATTGGAGTGCTCTTTTTTTCTTCCTGTGTTTGTCTAAATTAATCACTCTGTTTCATGACAGCACCAAGAACTGGTTTTCAATTCTAGGCACCTTACATAAGTCCCTAAAATTAGGCAAAGTAGACCTGAATTTAGGTTCCTCCATTTTAGACACCTAAAGTTAGGTGAATTTTTGGCCCAAAATACTTGTGCTTAAATTCAGCTGAAAATGTTCCTAACTTTAGGTGACTAAAACTGAGGCCTCTAGATCGGGAACTCAGCTTTCTTTGAATATTGAACTCATAGGCCCTTAGAACTACTGGATTTTGTAGGGTTCTTATCTCATACTTATACCTTGAAAGGAAAATACAGTCCTGTAGTTAAGACATACCTCTCGGCTTCAGTGTTACTTTTAATCAAATACGTTTAGAGTCTCGATATCCATCCCCCTTCTAAATAAGAAGAGGAACTAAGTCCCAAACAGGTCCCTTTCAACATCAGCACTAATTCAGTACTAGATGACTACAGATGTTTCAAAATAGCTAGAAGGTTGTGCCCATGCTGCAGGCCGTTTCCAAAAAGTTTATTCAGGCACTGAAACCATGGAACATATTTCTGAGGAAGGAAAGAAACTCCAGGCCAAAAGCAAAGATCTCTTGGGCATGGCCTGGATCCTGTGTTTAGTCTTCTGACTTTTCTTTTTTTGAAGTATTTATTGGATTATGTTGTAGACAGCACTGGAAGCAAGAGAAGGCATTCTATAGCGGGTCTACTTTGAAATAATTAACGATGTCACAATATAATTTTACTGACGCAGCCACAAGGGGATTTTGGAGAGGAAGAGGCGCACCGGAAGAAAGTCTCAATTTAAGCACGATCCCTGTGATAACTGGCAAAAATGGAAGGGGAAATTATGAGAGACGTGAAAGATAAATCCATGTATATTTAAAGCCAATGGGATGCTGCTGTCAGTCCCTTTGATTAATTACACTCGTGGTGATAATAGCCTGTAAACAGGAATCACTATGATTTACTTATCCTTTCACTGTTTTATTCCAAGCCAACAAAAGTACTACCTAAAAGCCTTTTTCTTTGCTGGCATTTATTTTCCAATGCTTTCGTTCTCAATGCAGGCACCTCCCAAACCAGGAGACCTTTGGGAAGCCGTAAGTCCATGGTTTGGACTTGGTATTATTGTACCGCACCTCTGGTCTCTGCATTCAGGTCCCACTTCACTGAGTGATATTCCTTAACCTGGCAGTACCGTCCGACTCGTTCAGTTACCTGCCTGCCTGCTCCTTTCTCCACTTCTGTTCGTCTATTTATTTACCCTGTTGTTGGTACGAGGGTGGTTTTTATCTGTATATCTGATCACAATCAACGCAGCCACAAGCCCAGCAATCACACTTTTTTACCTAGAGGACCAGGGGAGAAGTTTGGAGACGAGGAGCGGTGGCTGTGCTTCAAGAGTTAAATTTAAAATCAGGAACGGAAAATGAAACTTTTATAAGTTTAATTTTATCCTTGGGGACGGAAGCTTTAAAGGTGGCGCACAGGCACATATTGGCACACGTGCGTCAGCGCGCGCGCTCAGGTGCGCAGCCACTTTTTATAACTTGCGCACACGTTATAAAATAACCAGGCTGCGTGCATAGGTGAATGCGGTTTTAAGTGTGCATATGCCCAGCCACATAAATTGGGCTTGCACCGCGTAAATCAGGGTATTTTAAAATGGGCGCCCGTCCACGCCATGACCAGTTTTACCGGTTCATCCACCCATCGTCCAAACTCCCCTGGTTTAATAGACTGCACTCCTCCTAGATACACCAGAACCTTTAAAATTGTCCAAAACAGCTAATTTAAAAAAAAAAT
Organism: Rhinatrema bivittatum; assembly: GCF_901001135.1. Classification (NCBI taxonomy): domain Eukaryota; kingdom Metazoa; phylum Chordata; class Amphibia; order Gymnophiona; family Rhinatrematidae; genus Rhinatrema; species Rhinatrema bivittatum. Next base: position 23,158,807 of record NC_042628.1, on the reverse strand, counting down.
GTACACCTCCTCCATAGCAGAAGTAAACTTAAGCGACAGTGGAACAGGGCGCGTGCCCGGGTACGTAAGTACTTAGGTGCACATCTCTTGGCCGCACTCCAAAATGCCCGTGCCCTGCCCGGGTCAGGCCCAGACCGCGCATTTTATTAAATCCAGTGAGATATGCGTGTGCTGTAGGACATACGTGTGCATCTGGGCAGCTTTTACAATTTGGTCGGGGCGCACAAGCCCGACTTGTGGGCGCATCCCCTCGTTGACTTGCACCCCGGGCTTTTACAATCTACCTCTCAGATCCTATTTAAGGGGCTGATGTGCGTTAACATCAGCTATGAATGCAGGTAAATACAGTGCTAATCGCCTGTCCTAGCAGATGATGTTAATGGAGACACAGATGAGGAAGATGATCCATGCTGTATCTTACAAGCGGTACGACAAATATTTAATTACCAAGATAAAAGTTGCATGGTTCAGAACTGTCCTTCCAAAAATGTAGAATCAATAAAGGTCTTTAGCAGGACTTTATTATAAACTTCTAAATAATCCATAATTTCTCAGAGACGTGAGTCCCCCCGGACTTTAATAAACATCAAAATAATCCAAAAAGACATGAGTCCCCTGACACGGTCTGTGTTCACCACAGGGCTTTGTCAGGGGGGACAACATAAACATTAAATCTAGAAAATCAATCAGATTGAGTATCAAAATTAAGAGGCAGATTTTAGAAGCCTGGTGTGTGCCAAAATCAGGAGATGTGCGCACAAGTCGGGCTTGCATGTCCACCGATGCACGCGCATCTTCTGCCGCGTACGCATCTTACTCAGTTTCAAAAAAGGGGCGTGGTCTGGCCAGGGCACTTCAGGGTATGGACAAGAGACGGGTTCATAAATACTTATGCGCTCTGGCGTGCACCCAGGTCCACTGCCATGTAAGTTCACTTCTGTCAAGGAGGAGGTGTAAGTTGTTAAAAAATAATAAATAAATAAAGGAAAAATGCCATTTTGGAGGGGTTTAAAGGATCTGGGATAACTGGGGGGATTGTAGGCTATTAAACCAATGGTTATGGAGGACCTAGCTCAACACTGGGCGAACTGGTGAAACTAGTCGTGGGCGTGCACTGGTTTTAAAATACCTTGACTTACACGGTAGAAACAGGATTTACACGCCTAGGCTTGTGCCCATTTAAAATTCTGTGCACCTGTGCACCCGCTTAGGCTATTTTAGAACCCGTGCGCCAATTAAAAAATTGCCGTGTCCTGGGTGTGCACTAACCCACATGGGCCAGTGTGCGCCTGCGCACCACTTTGAAAGTTACCGTCCCTGTATATATCAAAGATGAAACATAAACAGGTCACAAACAGCAAGTAAAATAGACATACCATCAGCGATCTGAAAGCTTCAAGCAGCAAATTGTCCAATGTAAGAAAACAACAATGCCAGTTGATAGCAGCTTTATAGACAGATTCTAAAATATGCACCAAAAAAGAAGCACCCAGTCCCTGAAGGAAAAAGTCTGTCAATCCAAGAAACTCCCATGACCCAAGATAGCCAATTCAAAGGTGAAGCCATAGACATGAATGGAAAAAGCTAGGATTCTGTAAAAAGGTCATATGACTCAAAAAATCCAATAGAGAACCACTATAAAGTGGGATTTAAATCAGGAGAAAAATTATCAAGCCAGAAGGGTCACATGACCTAAGGTAGTCAATCGAAGGGTGAAGCCATAAACATGAATGAAAAAAATGTTTTATGAAAGAAATCACATAATTTAAGAAATCCAGTAGGGGACCATTATACAGTGGGATTTACATCGGGAAAGGAAAGCCCCTGAAAAGCTTATAAAGGGAATTAGTCAATAAAGAGGAACCCACTGTGTACTTCACACAGGGCACCTGGCAGCCAGTCAAAGAATTTGTAAATGAAATTGAAGGAGAGATTCTTAAAGAAAAGTCTTCATGCAGAAATATCTTTCTTAAAGGAAAACCATCCACTCGATGGTGACGAGGACTGCAATTCATAAAGCCAGTGCCGTTCCCGCTGTGTTAAAAATTCCCTCCCGAATGTGATGTTTCACAGCCTTTTATTGCAAAACATCCAAGGTCTGAAATGTCATGTCCCGATGACAGCTAATGCAGCACTAGGGGAGCTTTGCTTTTCGATTGTCGAAAACAAGGCTAGAGTGCAAAAATCCTGGTTTTTAACATTTTAACATATAGTAAGGGCCAGGGACGCATAACGACATAAACAACCCCAGTGGGGAGACAGCCACACCCCTGAATTTATACTCTATCCCTGACTTTGGATGTTGGAATACCGACAAGGAGAGAGAATGGCCTAAGTTAGACAAATCTATAGGGTCTGTCATACATAATTCAGAGGACATCAAGTAATCCTTTAAGTTCTTGCCATGATGAATACAGCGTGAGGTGACAAAATAGCCCAGTGATGTTTAATGATGGCACATACTTGGCCAACTCTCCCAGAAAAAGGCAGGGCACAGGCAATCCTATCGGTTGGCTTGGTAGATGAAGGAATGCAAAGTAAATCATGGTTTACATACGAGGCTCATTTAAAGGCATTTTTAATAACTCATGGAGGATATTCCTGAGATAAAAACCTGGACATCATTACATTGGCTTGTGCTATGAAATCTGCATAAGTGGCGAAGCCTAAAAAATTGGCCCAATGGGATGTTATCTCGAAGGGTCCGAGCATGATGGCCAGCATGAGAGTGTATTACAGTCCATCGGTCCAGAAAATGGATGCATTGATACGATAACCCAAGTATCCAAAAAAGACATTTTGAGTAATGTAAACAATTTTCAAAATGTAAAATTTGGATTACATATGTAGAACCAATCCAAAAATATAAAAAATTGAATATCTGTACCTGTCCAAATTAGAAATATCCCACAAAAATAGTAAGCAGCTTCTTGTAATAATCATGAAAAACAAAAACAATGAGACCTATACACAATTTATATCCATGCAAACTTATTATTCCATTTTTTATTAGAATTTGTTTTAAAGAAGAAAAGGTATCAGAAACACAACAACATGCTGTCGAGTTAATCCCCTGTCTCCTGCCTGCAATGGGCTTTAAAAAGGATTGCGCAAGCAATGCTTTTAAAATTGACCTGTAAGTACACCGCCATATTGGGTCCTAAGTAGATCAAAAGCCTGTGTTGTATAAAGTGTTATAGAAATGTTTGTGTTTTGTTAGATTTACATTTTTGTTTTTCATTGTTGTAGAAAATTGTGAATCTGGACTCCTGAAGGAGGCAGGGAAGCCACCAAAACATTGGGCATGATGAGCAAAAGTAGCAGATAGCAACTGTTTTTTGGGTTTTTTTTAGAAATGAGATAAGTAATTGGTTGCTACTGTACACGGCTGGTGATAGTTTAACTATTCAATTATTCTTTAACAGTGAGAATGTGGAAAAATAAGCCACCAAATGAGAAAAAAAAATGAATGAGTTAGCATAAAGAAAATAGTAGATAATTTTATAGCCAATGCTCTTGTCTGAATCCTATGAGAAGCCCATTGTGGGTAGGTAGCGGGGGACTAACCTGACAGCACATTGTCGGGTTTCTTATATCTTTTCTCCTTTTAAAACAAAATACTAATAAAAAAATGGAATAATAAGTTTGTATGGACATAAATTCTATATAGTTCACAAATTAGAAATATGTCATCAATATTTGACCAAAAAGGTGAACTGTAGAACCAAGTTGATTCAAAATGGGAGATATATAAGCAGGTAATATCAGGCTCTGTGGTTGCACCCCATGCAGTGCCCTTAATTTTCCATACTGGGTCAGATCAAATTTTCCATACTGGGTCAGATCAAAGGTTCATCAAGCCCTGCATCCTGTTTCCAGCAATCACCAAGCAGGCTCCCTGAAACTCCTCTGGAATGCTTCTTTTTTATCCAGATAAGAAGCTGAATATCTAAAAACTTGCCATTTAGACGGCTAACTTTTAAGTTATGTAGCCAAATGGCCTTGAATATTGATCTTCACATTTCTGAAAATCCTTAGCAAGTTGTTGTGAAAATGGATCCTTTCTCTAGAGTGGTAAAATTGTCAATCCTGTATTTTGACAATTGATTGACAGTGTATGTTGTGCATTTATTAGCAATGTAGATGTAACATATTCTGTAGAAGCTAATGACTGAATATAAAACCTACAGAACCTGAGTAAAGCTGATGTGCTTTATCCATCTACAAGAGCAACTCATTAGCAAGCCAGTTACAGACCAACCTGTCTGTCAGCGTTTTTGCAAGTATGAATCACACAGCATTTGAATTTTAATGTGACTAGTTAAAAAGAGTTTGTTTCCATTTAGAAGCTAATAAGGAAATAGATGAGGTAATTTTCAAAAGGATCTATGCATTTAAAATTGGGTTTTATAAGCATAAATGGGCTTTTGAAAATGTCTGCAATAGTATGTTAACATTTATGCATGTAAATCCTATGACAATTACCTTCTTAGGATAGTGATATTCACTTCCTTCCAGACCTTGAGGGTCGCAAACTGTGAAAATACTGACCACAAGACTGGTTAGTGGCCCTCAAGGGACCAGAACTGGAGACCTCTGTACTAAGCCAGGGCTTCTCAAACCTGCCCTGGGAATCCCACAACCAGTCAGGTTTTCAGGATATCCACAGTGACTGTGCATGAGATAAATTTGCAGGTGCTGGCTTTCCAAATCAGGCAAATTTATCTTATGCATAGTTATTGTGGATATCCATTACCCGACCGGCTGCAGTCTCCCCAGGATGCCAAGTTCCAGGAGGAAGATTTTATACTTGTATATTTTTACATACATATGCAATAATACCTGTTCGCTGAATTATTAATGTCCTGCATTTTTCTTATTTACAATTTACTTATGACAGTAAATTGTAAATAAGAAAAATGTATTATTTAAAAATCTGCTTGCAAAAGTAACAGTATATTTTTCTGTGTGTTCAAACTTTAAAATTATATATGGGGTTGCCGAAGGAAGTATCCACTCCGGGTGCCAAATACTTTAGGCATGCCACTGCCCCTCCCCCTTCCTCACCCCACATACCTCCCCCATCTCCATTCCCACTTGCTCTCACTCTTTGTCCCATCCCCCCTCCTTTTCTTTCAGTCTCCCTGCTCCCGTCCCTCTCCTCTTGTTCTCCCTGCTCCCACTCCTCCTCCTGTTGCTCTTTCTCCCTCCTGCTCCTACTCCTACCTATCTCCCATCAGAAAAACGACAAGGACAGTGGCCCCAATATAATGCCATATTCTGTGGGTACTGCCGAGACTTTGTCATTTTTCTTGGGAGGGGGCATTATGTTACATAACAGCCCTCACTCCCCACAAGAACAATGACTTGGCTCACCTTAGTTTGGGAGGAAATGCATGACTTTTTGTAGTGCTCCAGTATTGCATTGCATGCAGAATCCGGCTTCTTGAGATTATTGTTCTAGTTTTTGTCTGCCCTTTTCTGTTTTTAATACGTGATCACTTATTTTGTATTTGTTGAGGGTCATGTCACATGTGTGACTAAGGTGAGGTATTCTGCTTGCATGTAGTTTCTGTGCAGCGACCTGTAGCGGTCTTGCTCATTGTGTTTTCCCAACAGGAGGTGTATTGGTGTTCTAGGGGCCGGTGTAATATTTTCAGTGCTTCTAATCATAGGAAGAGTTGTTGCTTTTGGAGTCTTGTGAGTTAATGCCTCTGTAATATGGCAGGTTTGTTACATATGTGCTGAATGTTCCCTCCCCCCCCCCCCCCCCCCCCCCCCGAATTTTGTATTATTTCACAATGCGCCTGGTAGTGGAGGAAATTTGTGTTTCTGTTAGATGACACCAGAACTTTTTTGTATGGTGAGATGTAGGGGAAAATATCCTATTCTGCCCCCATTTTTAGAGGCTGTGTATGTTGGGGGGGGGGGGGTGTCTGTGATGACAAATAGTCACTTAGTACTGACATTTCTATCAGTAATGCTTTTTTAATTTTTTTTTTTTATTGTTTCCTTTACCACTATATTTGGTTTTCTAGCATCAAGCAATGAAAAGGTCTGGGAATGAATAATTATACTCTATGATCAATGCAAGGAATATATGTAAGATAGAGTAACTAACAGCAAATGTAAAGTAAAAACCTGGCAGTGGGAATGTGGGTGGAGCTTAGAAGTCACCCCGCCCCCTGAACCAAAAAGGCATTCTGCTGCCACCGACCAACATCGTACCTAAACAAAACCAATGATGTCTCAGTTTTAAACAGCCTTTCTATAGGAAACTCATCGAGCGTGCTCACCCTGTGATGTGAGCTCTCAGGATAAGGGCAAGAAAATAAAATATGAATCTGCGCTTCCGTCTTCACACTGCCTCAGCAAATGGGCTCCAGATTGCTTAGGTGGTCCATGTTCATGGGACACAATGGGAGAAAGTGTAGCATATTCAAGCTGCTACTGTAAAGCCCTAGAAATTCTTACCAGGGCTTAAAAACCAAGTCTGCCATGTCTTCAGATGTAAAAGAAATTGAAACTAAAGTAGAGAAAATCAAAATTATGAATGCTATGGAGGTAGCTCTCAGGTCTTACTTGCAGAGAGAGGTGAATTTTAGAATTGTGAGTGGTCAGATAAAGGCAGTGTAAATCTGTTAGGTACAAAGTTTATCCTGAATTCTCCAAACAAACTTCTGTGGATAAGTTTACTTTGAAAATGTGTGTTTGTGCCCAGAAACTCACCTGCTCTATTGCGGGCACAGCTTGTGTGGGTGAACTTACGCACAGAGGACCCGATTTTCAAAAGCATTTACATGCTTAAAATTGGGTTTTACATGTGTAAATGCACTTTTCCCCTGTAAGTGGGCTTTTGAAAATTGCTGCAATATCTGCCATTGAATTTTCCATACGATATTCACATGAAAGTGCACTTTACATGCATAAAATGGCTTTGGAAAATTGCTATGATAGTATATTACATTTACATGTGTAATTCCTTTTGAAATTACCCTTGTAGTTTTTAAAATTGAAAAGTATACATATATGTTCCAACTCCATGCCAATTTCACCACTCCCCCTTCCCCTCCAACCTGGAATGCCTTTTTCCAGTTCACATGAAAGTACACGTGCAACTGAGTTATGTGCATAGCTTAATGAGCGCTGAGCCCAGGTGAGTTTTACAACAGCCATTTATGTGCATAAAATCATGTTTTATGCAAGTAAGTGGCTTTGAAAATCAAGCCCTAAGGGTACAACAAAGAAAGATAAGCAATATGCAGCACACACAGAAACATCTGAATGCCCTTTGAATTGTTCTATTCTATAGACAGGATGTCCATGGTGCTCGTAGTTGGTTCTTTTTTATCCTGTTTGACAATAGCGCATAAAAAAGCTACACCGGTACGGTGTTATGAAATTTTTACTCGGTGGTTAAATGAAAGTATCTTTGCTGAATTGCAAGATGTATTCATGATATCAACTTACAGCCGTCTCAGGGTGGCTTTGTGTCATTAGCTGGAGAAAATTTAGCTGGATAAAAAGAGGCTGGGTGGCGGGTGATCCAGGGGCGCATGGCTAAAATGTATCCGGCTAGCCCGGATATTCAGTGAGAATGTGCTTTTGTTTCATTTCATTATGAAAATGAATCAAAACAAAAGAAATTTCATGTGTTTTTGTTCCGATTCACTTCACATGCCCTCTGCCACCGCCACCACTGACCCTCCACCCTGAACTTCCCCAGATTTAGAACTGTTCAAAACTTTTACCATAACTTAAGCTAATTTTAAGAACAGCTGTTCTTTTTCTTAAAATTCTTATTTTTTTCCATTTCAGGGTAAAACAAGTGAATTTTGGATTCGGGTAAGTAACCTCTTTTTCTTATGGCTACAAGAAAGTGCTGTAGTGAGTACACGCCACTCAGTCAGTGAAGTGTAAGCAATTATGAGTATTTCTGGACAGAAATGTGTTTTAGTGTCAGTGTCTTCACATCTCATAGTTCTTTAGTTCGGGTGCACTGGGCATGCCTAGGTTTGCCACCTGGCTCCAGATGTTCAGGATAGCTTGATCCATCCCTGGTTTTACCCCCATGGCTTGCTGGGATTTATTCTGATTTCAATATTGCATTCCCTATGGAGAGCAAGACTATTAATACCTGCATGCAGGGGAGTAAAACCAGGACTGGATCAACCTGTCCTAAAGATCTGGAGCCAGCTGGCAACCATAGGCATGCCAGGAGCAGCTTATTCCCCTCAGAATTAAAGGAGTCATATAGTCCACCTTCTTCTGTAATTATATACTACTTTATGCTTTAAAGTGAAGTCTACTGCAAAGCAATGGGAGAGGGGGCCTCACCGTATCTCCCGCAGCGCGCACATCTCTAAAATTTTCTAAAAGGGGCAAGATGTGGCCATGGTCTGGGTGGCTCTTGGGCGTTTCGAGGCCTGGCCAAGAGATGCGCCCGGCGTGTGCCAAGTTGTCCTGCCAAGTAACCTTACTTCTGCTATGGATGACGTGTAAGTCATAAAATAAAAGCATTGAGCCATTTCTGAGGGGTTTAAAGGGTCTGGGGTAACTGGGGGGAGTGTAGGCTATCAAACCGGAGGGGGGGGGGGGAGGGGTGGCTGTTGGAGGACCCAGCTGCGAACTGGGCAAACTGGTGAACAAACTGGGAACAGCCTGGGCTTATGCCCCTTTTAAAATCCCCCGAGTTATGCAGTAGAGCAGGATTTGCGTACACACTTAAAATTTGTCACACGTGCATGCGGCCAGGCGATCTTATAACGTGCGTATATAATATATACGCTCAGGTTACAGAATGGCCGCGGCCCTGGATGGGAGCCAATCTATGCATGCAAATGTGCACCCATGTGCCGATTTGAAAGTTACCATCCCTGTCTATGTTCGTTCGTGCATTTTAGGGATTTAATTAAATTTAAGGGTAACGGCAGAGTTCATATCTTCAGCTCCCAGGGTCAGAATTCATTTCTCTTTTCCTTCTAATTTCATCTGTTTGTTTTTTTTCTCTCAGTGCCTTTTTGTTACTATCATAATTTTATTTTTAAGTTCTGGTTTTTCCTATTTCTGCAAACCCAAAATGCACTTATGGAACTCAATTTGGAAACTCTTACTGATGTTTTATGTTAAGGTCAGAATCTGAAGTGTTTTCTCTCTTATTTGTGCCCGAGGCTTCACAGGCCGAGCCACTCTGACATTGACTGCACAGTCAGCCACTGTCTGAACATTTTGATGCTGATCAGTCGGCTTAAAACCCAAACTCGGATCAACAATTTGGTCTCATAGCATCAGGTTTAAGTTTTTTTAAACTCAATTAATAAAAACATTGGAGTCAATGTTCAAATGGTTTGTCAGGGATTTTAAAATTTCCTTGCTTTGATCGCCTCCAAGTTATTCAGCTAAAAAGCCAGAATCTGGATAGTTTGGAGTCAGATTGTAGGTGTTCTGGAGTGGAGTTAAGTTAGCTGGCTTATGTTATCTGGCTAACTCCAGTAGTCGGATTTAGTTGGATAACCAATCTGACTAAATCTGGTCATGTGAGAGAGTAATCCTAAAGTTAGTTGGATATGTTTATCTGGATAACTAGGACTTTTATCCAGCCATATTAAGTGAAATGCCTAACTGGAAGCTCTCCACTAAATACCCCAGACAATTTCTCTAATTGTGGCCAGATGACTTGTCTACACCCCATGCTGTTGAATATCGGGATCATTCTCTTTCACACTCACTTCTACTATAAGCACATTTAAAACTAATTTCATGCAATTCTGTTCACAGTTATTTTTAACTTCTTTCTTTCACGCAAAAACCTTACATTCTCATTTTATTTTAAATGATTTTACTTTTTAAGGAGGTAGTTTAAATTTCCTTTAAAATATTTTTGTCTCTACACCAAACGTTCTTTCAAATATATCCATTTATTTGCTTAAACTTAATTTCAGGACCTAGGACAGCTCTCAGCATTCTACCTTCCCTCTCAGGCCGCTTCAATATCGGCGCTCATGATTGAGCACCCACTCCCTTGAATGTGCGCCGATCCACCTCTCCCGAGCGCCCAATTTAATATTTAAATTGGGTGCCGTAGTAAAAAAGGAGGGCTTCCTCAGCAGCAGGTGCCCATGAGAGGTGGCTGTCAGTGGGTTAGGAAAATGGATGCTCAATTTTATGAGTTTCCGTTTTCCTAACCTGTGCACAGCCACGGATTAGGAAAATAGATGCTTATTGAGTGGGCAGGCGTTAATTTTTGCGGGTTAAAATGTGCATATCAGGTGCTTTTTTTTTTTTTTGCATTGAGGAAATAGGTAATAGCCTCATCAACCTGAATTTACCTGTGATGAGTGTTGTTACCTACATGCTCGATTGGATGTGCGTTTTGGATAGAGAAGGTAGAGATGAAGTTCCTTTAAGTATAGTAGTCATGAGGATGGTGTCATCTGAGAGAAGGGAGTAGATGTAGTAGTCGTCGTGCATCCTTGGAGCTTTATAGAAGGGTTCCCCAAACTATAGTCCATGGGCCCCACCATGCTTTTTCTTAGTGCATCCAGATCCTGCCCACCAACAAAGTGGGTTGTTTTTTTTTAAGCCACTGCTGCACAAAACGGCCAGGCCCTACCAGTGGGAGAAGAACCAAGACCTGCAGCACCAATAAAAGACATTGGCAGGAAGGCCGGGCACTGCCAGTGGGAGAAGACATGGCCAGGCCCTGTTGCTGAAGGTTACTGCTGGAGAAAGTGAGAGGAATGAGAATGGTAAAAAAGGTAGTGAATGTGAGTGATGGGAAGAGAGTGGGAGGGGTGAATGAGAGGTGAGGGTGAAGTGAAGAAGGGGGTAAATGGAAGAGGTGAGAGTAATGTGACGGGGGATGGAATGTGAGAAAGCAAAGGGCCTGATTCTTAAAAGCATTTACACGCTTAAAACTGGGTTTTAAACTTGTAAATGCATTTTACCCATGTAAGTGAGCTTTTGAAAATTGATACAGTATGTGCCATTGAATTGTCCATAAGATTTACCCGCATAAGTACACTTTATGTATGTAAATGGCTTTTGAAAATTGCAATAATATTATGCTACATTTACGTATGTAAATCCTTTGAAAATTCATCTGAAAGAGGGGAGGAATTGAATAAGACAGAGGAGGGGAAGGGAATGTATAAGAAGGAAGTGAAGGGAGGGAGAAGGACATGAATATGAGGAGGGGAGAGAATGAGAGGGAAGGTAGTGAAAGAAGTGAATGGAGTGAATAAATGGGAAAGGGATAAGAGAGAGTAAAGGGAGGTGGGTGAACGAGATGGAGAGGAGGGGGATGCACAACATACGGACACGTGCATGTACTTCAGGGGGGCAGATGCAGTGGGAAGGGGAAGCCAGAGAAATCTAAAAATATTACTGGCACTCTGTCTATCACGCCCCTGGATCCCTCCTTTCCCCAGCTTCTCAAATCATCCTAAGGGCCAGACATGCAGTCTCTCCCCAACTCTACAAACTCTGAGGGGGGCCCTCTTCCCCAGGCTCTCTTGGCGATTTGAAATTTCCTACCTGGATCTTCCCTTGAAAGGTTTGGGGACCCCTACAAAGCACTTCTTCTTGCCCTTTTTGGCTCATATCAAATGTTAGGTCTGAGCCATGAGCCGATGGCAGTCACGTTTTGACCTGTTGATTGAGATTGAGAACCTCATTAACATGGGGAGGGGGTGTACACTCTGCCACCTGACCCCTCTGGGTACACAAAATTGTATAGACACACTGACCAAACTGGGAAGATCAAATTTCTTGTTAAAAAAAAAAAATCCTCAAAATCCAGAAAACAAAAACCTACCTATTATATATTTTTTAAAATATCTAGAAAAATAAATTGTACATATAATATCACACATATTTAGTTAACTTAGAATCCTCCCCCCACCCCCCAACACACACACAGATCCTGGCATGAGGTTATTGTAGGGGTGTGTGTGTGTGAAAAATATCCCTCTCATATCTCCAGCTATTCTTTCCATGATTTTTGTTACTATATAGTTAAAGCGAATGCTTAGACGTGGAAAACATTTTCCTGTTACCTTTTAATAGTTTAGCGAAAAGAGTCGAATCTCCTTTTGTGATATCGAGCTGCTAAATATTAACGTTGACAGTAACGTTTATGCTAATGTTTGTACCATGCTGTAGTCAGTTGTGCATTTTACCTATCTTTCATATCAGCATGATGCATTATAGCTCCTACACCTGTCAGAGCTCTTCTCTTCATCAAGGTGAATCGCGAGGCTGTATTCATCAGAAAGAATGACGACATTCTGCGCTACATGCAGCCCAGTAAAAAAAAAAAAAAAGCAATGAAAAATAATAGGCTATTTGTCTTGTTAAAGTTTGGTTAATGGGGTAGCCTTCAAACGAGGCTCAAGTTCTGTCATTTTAATAGGTCTGATGAGGGTAGTAGAGAGGTACAGTATAGTCTGAGTCCAGGTTAAATGAAAAGCAGATAGCTAAATTTATGTCTTCGGAGACTCTAGTCTGGCGTAGTTTCACATGATTTAAAGCATTCTGACACCCATCTAGAAGTCTCATAAAGTCCTTCACAGCATCCACACTCTTGTTGATCCCATCCTCTCTTTACCCGTTTTTTTTTTTGGGTGTTGGGGTGATCAAAGCTCCAGCTTGGTGCGGTTATGAGTGTGTGCATTAGTGTTTGGAAAAAAAGAGACAACAGGAAAAACCTAACAGTTCTTTCGTAATGCAGCCCTTGACTTGGTCTTCCGCTGCCAACTGCACCCTCCTCCCAGTCCCACCAAAAACCCCTGTACTGTCCCTATTCACCCCCCCAGTGCAGCTTTCCCCATCCAAGGGGATCCGGTCGTCCAAACGAGGCAGGTTGCTCACTCCCTGCAGGGTCCTGATTGGCAAATGGTGTCTGTCAGCCCTGAGGTTGCTGCCATTTTTTTTTTCGTACGTCCATATAGCACATCACTATGCAACGAAATGGTACCAGCCTCAGGGACCTGTTGGGTGCAGGAGGAACCGGAGATCACTCCCTGCTCCATTTAGATCAGTGAATGCAGTAAATTGCATTGGGCAGTTTGGGGGGGAGGGGGAGAAAGCCAGGGGCTAATTGTTTTATTTCACTGTTGCAGGGTTGTTTTGTGAGGAGCAGGGCCCCATCCTTTCCTTTTCTTTGCTATTTATTTTGGTTCAAATAAATAAAATGGGATGAAAAACATCAAACAAATTGAAAAATTATTATTTTTTTTTTTTACCTGCACTTCTAGTGTCCTATGACTTTTTTTTTTTCTTAACAGAATATTGTAGAGCTGGGGTAGGCAGCTTTAGTCCCTGAGTGTTGCACACAGATCTGCTTTTCAGGATATCAACAATGAACATGCATGAGATATATTTGCATACTCTACAATGCAAATATATTTCATGCATATTCATTATGAATGTCCTGAAAACCAGACCTGTTTGTGATATTCAAGGACCAGAGTTATCAACCCCTGATGCAGAGGCCTTGCCGTTGCCTTCTGCCAATCACAGCATCTTGTTTCTGGTCTCCCAACCAATTTAGTAACTAGTCTGACTTTGCTTAGCTGCTCAAATCTAACAAGTTCAGGATCTTTCAGGATAGTATTGCTTAGGGCCTCTGTGACAGAGCATGTATCCAAGAACCCCCAGAAAACCTTATGGATCAGCTCCAGGTACCTGGCCCACTCCCAGGGCCGGTGCCAGGGTAGTAGGCGCCCTAGGCAACTTCTGCCTTGTGCCTGCCATCTCCAGTTGCATTGCTCCCCCCCCCCCCCCCCCCCCCCCCCGTTGTTCCGCCCCTACCGGTCTCAGCTCCAACTCCTATCTCATTCTTGCCAACTGCCTGTTTCTCAGGGCCACCACGAGCAGCGCACATTGCTTGCAGCCCAACGAATCTTTGATCCTCTCTGCCCCAAGTGGGATAGGCTCCACTTGTGGCACCACATCACTGCTCTTTGGCACCCTCTAAGGGTCGGCACTATAGGCGACCGCCTAATGGATGCTCCAGCCCAGCCCACTTCACCTTAAAGCTGAATGTAGCAAGGGATTATGGTCCCAGGTAGGATACTATACCGGGAATAAGAGTGCAAGCCCAGGGGAAGGAAAGCAGGCTCGGGGACTCCAGCAGAAGGCACTTCCTGTAAGATTGCTGACCTGATTGTGAAATTGAAGTTACGAGAGTTGCAGGGAATAGGCAGCCCTTGACAATAGCTATCCTGAGTTTATGGTGTTTCGAAAGAGTGAAGAGAAACTATGTAAGTACATAGGGTACGGCAGATACTGGAACATAGCTGGTCTATTTTGAGTTTGCATTAAGAAGCTGGAATTACTAAATGTGAATGCTGACAAGGTTGCACTGTAGATAAAAGCACTTAAAGGAAAAAGCCTTGCCTGCTTGTGCCACAGACCCACATTCTTGATTCCTATAAATAGTAAAGTCCCTGAAAGAGCCCAGACCTCGCAGATCTGTCAAGCTTAAGCAGCATTGAGCTTGGCTAGTACTTAATGGGAGACCACCTGGAAAGATCTGGTGCTATGGACTGTAGAAGGCCATGAAAAACCAAAGAAGTATCTTACCAAGAAAACTACAGTCATTTGGTAGACTATGAGCACCAAAGTTTTTGAAACAGATAAGGTACATACCACCACCACCACCTCATAAACATCAATGCCTTTTAATGGTATAGTATATAAAGCAGAAGTAGATAGCTTTGAGCCTGGAGGACCACCTAGTGGTTACGTTTTCCAGGATAACCCTAATGAATATATATAAAATAGATTTGCATACAATCGAGGCAGTGTGCATGCAAATTTCTCTCATGCATCTTCATAGATCCTGAAAACCCACCCAGATGTGGCCCGTGAGGACTGGAGTTGCCTACTCTTGATGTTCAGCATTTGTTTATAGGGCAAACATTTCAGAAGTTATTATAGACTTAAAAAAAAAAAACCCTCATAAACTTTGCAATTCAGTAGATGACAAATTTAAAATAAGGTAACTTTGTTTATCTTTTTCCTTTGTATCTACTTTGACTGAATCCTAGTGATTGTAACTCCCAGTGATCATTATAGTAGCATCTGGATTTCAGAAAAAAGATCCAGTGATAATGAATTTCCTCCAATACCTATGAATAATGATTGGAAGTAAAATGAGGCCAATAATATAAGCAGGAACAAGGCTGCTTTAGCATGAGCGAGGGCCAGTTGGGGTGAAACACTTGAAGGGTTGGATGTTTTTCCTGTTTTGTTCCTATGGGAAAAGTGCTTAGTTCATTTGACCCCCTTGAGCCTGTAAATGCAATCTAGAAGGTGTAGCCCAGGGAGTCGACTTTGGGACCTCTCTTAATCCATACCTGAGCTTGAAGAATATGTGGTATATCTTAAGAGAAATTCTAACATTTTTCTGAAACATCCCAGAGCCTGGCTCATCTCTGTATTAGAAATTGTCAGCAGACAATAAACTGCACAGAGCTATCTCTCTCATGATTTCTTGGCAATAACTCATTTCATGGCTGAATTGTGGCATCTTATTACATGTGTGGGAGACAGTGAAGAAAAATCTTTTGTGAAATGCATTTTTGTTTGTTTACTGAGTAATAATAATTAGGTTGAACCAGGATGTATCGTGGCAGACCACTGCTGAAAGTTTCAAGAAAGAATGATTATGTGCATCACAAGCCATAATGAAAAACAGTGTGCAGTGCGAAGCCCAGGAGACCTAAGAGAGTTTATTTGAACTGAGTGAGTGTACAGAAAACAGAATGCTTCATTATAAAGAAGGCATCAACCAATCAAATGCTTTCAACATTTAGCATGTGAGACATTTATCTAACGGATTGACACGCACTGGCCAATCACATCATCAAGGTACAGAGATGGGAGTGGTAAAACTCTAATGTTTAATTAGATTCAGTTCCTCCTGCTTAAATGTAATGGGCTGTTATGTTAATTTAAAGGTGGTCATTGTCTTCAAAAGAACATACAGCTTGTTCATTTTGGTGCATAGCTCTGTAGAATGAGTGCTATTGTTTGAACCTTTTCAATATCAGAAGTGCTCGTTTTATGAATCTCATATTCAAAGAGTAGTGAGAGACAGTACTGTGGTAGCTCACCCAAAAATTAAATTAGTTAAATGAAACTAATAAACTAGTTGGGTAGGGATTATACCTAACATGGGCACTAGTAGGCCTGGCTGACTATCCATCCTCTTCCTCGTACCGCATTTATTTTCTATCCATACCTGTGATGCCTTTTAATTACCCTGAAACATACCACTTCATGGACAGTAAGGTGACGGCAGCACAGGGCAATTCATGATATTTATTGCTTTGCACATTAAAGAGTACATTTCATTACAGAAAATCAACTTGCTGCGATCGGACCCTAGTTTGGCCTTATGAAAGCCAAGTCATGGACACTGCCCTGTTTTTTGTAAAGCTCACATATTAATAATGGCCATGACACTGCACTGTTGGGTGTATGGTTGACCTCTTCTGACCCTGGTAGTAATAACACATCTGCTAATGGCCTGTCAACCCATGCCTGGCCATGTCTCAATAACAGTAGTCTGAAGCATGAATGCAGCTACGCTTCAGATAGTGGGATAACTAGGCTAGGCATCTTCACAGAACCTGGTTAATGCTGCTCACTCACCACCATCCCCTGCAGTACCACTTGAGGAGATAAGAACACATATTTGACAGTTGGGATGTGGCATCAGCCAGGGTTTCAGTGGGCTGCTCCAGGATCCTGAGAGTAGGAGTGAACTGTTTCAACCATAGGTCCAGTCAAGAGGTGTCAACTTCAATAGATTGATCCCTTCTCCAGGAGACTAAGATACACACCTCTGAGGAACTTTGAGCCAGGGGAGGGCACAACCCAAATTGGTGCTAGATGTAACCCAATGGCCACAAGTGCCTTGTGATGATACAACATCCTGTTAGTTCATCCAGAGACTTTGCTTATTTTTTCAGCCTCTTGATTCCTTAACATTCTCCTTGGACTTCTTATACGATATCTTTCTGGTCCCTTATTTGCTGCAGACTTTTGCCTTGGATTCTGAACCCTTGGTTCGACTTCTCACCTGATAATCTCCTGAACCCATGTTTCCTTTGGACTTCTTGCCTTGAGCCTTCCTGGACTTCTTTCTCTTGCCGGAATTGTGCTTCTCAGGTCTTACTCTGAATCGCTAGGCCAAATCCTGACCAGAAACACCTAGATACCCTGGACTCCAAGTACCTGTTTTGTTACTTCATCAGCCACCCATGTCCTGTATATTAACCCCCAACACAGAAGACTTTTCAATAAGTGAACACAGGGTCATAATTACTTTCACAAAAACTGCAATATTATTCCCTTAGCCTTCTGTCTCATGAACCCCAGGCCCTGGGAGGATTGGGCTGGTTTTCCATACTAAGAATCAAGATAAAATGTTATCCTGGAAAACTGTGTTTAATCCCCGTCATCCCGGCTTCCAAGTTCTGCCTGCCTCTGCTGATTGACTCTCAGTGCAAGCAAGTGACAAGCCTCCAGTTGCCCACTTACCTGAGTCCTCCTCCTTCCCATAAGCCTGTGCCTGCTAGCCTGTGGAAAGTGGAGGTAATGCTGGCTGCACTGTGGCCATGTTATGCCTCCACTAAAGAATGATGAAAGATCCGAGCTTTCAGGACCACTCAAGTACTCTGAGAAATGGACTTTAGCAGTCTAGATCAGATGGACGTCATCTTGTTTGCATTAAAAAGAGTGGGCACTGAAGTCCCGGAATTCATTCAGTAGGACTTCAGTGCCCGATTTTCAAACTGTCTGTGTGGACGATGCACACACCGACTTTACTAATTATGGTTAAAGTAAATGTTTGCGTGTATGTTCACTTTGAAAATACTCAGGTGATTGGCCGAATATGAGTACACATTCACTTGTGTAAAGTTCCACTTCTTCTTTAGGGCGTAACTTACCTGCATATGCTTATGCACATAGGGCCTAATTTTCAAAGGAATTTACATGCTTAAAACTGGGTTTTACATCTGTAAATGCACTTTACCCATATATGTGGGTTTTTGAATTGCTGTAATATATACCATTGAATTATCAATAAGTTTTACCCACGAATCGTGCTCTTAAGATGGGTAAATGGCTTTTGAAAATTGCTATGATAGTAAGTTACATTTACATGTGGAGCTCCTTTGAAAATTCAGCTTTTTAACAGTGAAAATGTATGTGTGTAAGTACTGTCTCCACCCCAGCTCTGCCACTCGGAAGGCCTCTGTTTAATTAGCACGGAAGTATGCATGTAACCGTGTTACACATTCACTTTTACATGCACTCAGCCCAGGGCTATTTTAGTACAGCCATTTATGTGCAAATGACTTTGAAAATTACCACCTAAAAGAAGACGTACCATGCAGACAGGGGTGGTTTAGGCTTTCCTCTCCTAGAAGTGATATTTCCATGCCATTCAATATTTGGCCACTCTGATGAGGCCTGACAAAATGACAATTAAGGCAGCAAGTGGAATGACAGCTTTAGTAATGCAGGCGCCTGTATGGCTAAGAACCGGACTGAGACATCGGACTCATTTCACATCCAGCAGGCCAGCAAATAACTACTGTATAGCCGTGTATTTCAGATGTTGCTGACCTTGCCCAGAGTCAAATCCACGAAAGGGCTTCTGCTGTTCGACTGCGCCATCGAGCGAGCCAGAAGAGCAGTCTCATTTGCATACCTCTTCCATCTCCTCGCGCCTGGAGCTGTCGGTAGACAGAAAGAGAGAAAGGGTGCTTTGTCACATGAAGACGTCCTATATAATGCGATCAGAAAAGCATTAGCAAGGACTGGCCGAATAACAAGTATTCAAACTGAAGCTCAGGAAATAAAGCTGGAACAATGCAAAGAGCGCCTTTGTGAAAGTCTGTAGCCTAGCTCATTAAATCAAGAGAAATCATTCCTCCCGTATTTTCACAGGATAATATTACAATGTAATGACAGAATAAAGGCGACGGAGTGCTTGGAGCGTTCCACGTCACAACGGCGCTAATCGGCAGTGCAGAAACCAGCACTCACGCTCTCAGTGGCTATGTAGTTAGAGATTGTCTTTGGTGTAATTCGACAAGTGAGAAGCACAAAGAAAGATATTGTCAAAATGCTGTAAGCAAAGTATATCCATTTATTTGTGGCACGCTTACTGCGCCCTTTGATCAAAAAATATGCATTGCAGAGCTTTAGCTGCTGTACTGGTTTTAGAGAAACCTGAATTATTTGCCAATTTGTGGTTCTTTTTAATGGAGCAGCACAAGAATTATTCAAAGGTGAATGCCGTATGTGCGCTCCGGAGACCACACAAATCCTTTCTTCCCCTTCCGAGCGAGCCTTATAAATGTGGGATGCTGAGTTATCTTGAGCAGAATTGTTCTTTTACTAAACGTGTCTGAACTAACGGTATCTTTGGAGCCATTTATCCAACAGATGAGTGCCCGTGCCATTGGCGTTCGTCGGCGGGATAATTTGAGAGAGAGATTTATGGGCTCGTTCTTCAAACATTGTTAAGAGTGTGCTCCTTCAATATGCCCAGCCTATTTCATGGTAGTGTGGCCGGGAAGGGCGAGGGAGAATTTCCTTCCCCATTTTATTTATTTATCTTTTTTACTTCCATAAAATTAAAAAATTTTATTACTGTACTAGTGTTGCAGACATGTGAAATCCCAAGAGGCCCTAGTGCTAGTTGCTATCACTGATGTCAACAGCTATATTGGGAATCTGCCAAGTTAGGAATGACAGCATGACTAATTTATTTCTTACTATATGAATCTAGCTTCATACTCCGCGCACAGTCAAGGAGTGGTATAGTTAGACTGCTACAGATGGTACTAGTGCTGGCAGCTGTGTTGACATGTTGGCTGACATGGGCAGCATGACTAAATACTTTATTTTTTATTCTACAGTTATAAAATATTCTGTTACCCAAATAACAGGCCTATGCTTTTCCAGTCTGATTACTGCTGTTTTGGTGATTCAGTTCAGTGATGGTTTGTATGTATTATTGATCTGGTCTCCCCCATGCAGCTCTCTCTTGTGCTCCTGGCACAAATCAGTGGCAAGGTGTGCAGCAGAATTTCCAGCTCTGTAGGAATCTGACAGCGGCCACAGTGTGAGCGCTTCTGGAAATGGCCCGAGCCTGCCAAAACATTTCACATAGGCCCGACTTCGTTTAAAGTCTCTTCCAACCTGAACTGGATTTGTACCAGTCAGCTAGAGGTGAAAGGTTCAGCAGTGCTGAATCATTCAGTCCCCACACGTAGATTGCTGCATTAAGTATACAGTGTATGTTAAAAAAGCAAAAATAAATCTTCATTATTTTGGGATCTGACATCCCCTGGAGCTAGTGGAATAAAAAACAAACTCAACAAGTCTAAAGACTGACATATCCCAATAGAACACCTGAGACCTATACGTTTACATTTTACTTTTCTGTTGACTTGGCGTGACCTTTGTCAAATCACATTATTTTTCCTCTGGGCCTCCATATCCACAGGCCTGCAAGTATATTTTCAATGGAAAACTCCTTGCAGAGCTTTCCCTAGAAAATTCAGGGGACTGAAGGGAATGAGGGGGTGCACACTTTGGGGGTGTAAAAAAAGTATGTGGAGTTGCACACCTGCAGTCCCCGTGCATACTTTACTGTTCACGCTGCAACATCTCCCGTTTTTTGTTTTTTTTTTAAAAGTACTTGCACTGCCCCAAAATGTTCGAGACAACCTCCGGGCAACAACTTAACCTGCAGATAGTTCAGTCCAGCCAAGCAAAAATGAAATTCACTCAAGCTGCGCTGGCGCTGACAATAACCCATTTACCCCCCAAAAAATCTCCACGTTCAGTGAGCTAGCAAATGCTTGTGCAGGTAGAAAAAACTCAAATGGGAGGCTAAAGACCTCAGAAACGCATTGAAGCTTCTTCGAGATTATACACACTGGAAGCATAAACCTGGTTTAATCACCGGTCTTAAAAAAAACAAAACAAAAAACCTCCATCCAGCTCGCTCTTTAATAAAGAGATTTTTTAAAATATATTAACCATTTAAGTGTCCTTGTGCTTACTGTTGGGCCAGCGTTTTGCAAAGGCTGTTTCAGGGCAATATGGCATTTAATTTATTCAATCCAAAAATGACATTTTGGTGGAGCAAACCGCCATGAAGACTCGAAGGAATATAGACGTGACCCTCAAGGAGAGCTGGTGGTAAGACATCTCACGAGTCACTCCTGTACTGAAAAGTAACCCACGTATCTGCATTTGAGGGGGGGGGGGGGGGAGATTTTCAGATAGAATTTTTGTGTACATAAACACATGTTCACCCACATTAAAAAAAAAAAAAAAAAAAAAGCTTTGAAAATTGTTCTCAAATGTTTTTGAAACCTTGGGATTGCAGTGCTACATAGAGTATAGTGGCCCATCTAGCCTGCCCATTTTCATTCCTGTTGCAAAGCCTTGGACTTTGCTTGGTCTCCAGCTTTCTCTTCACATCTTTGCAACTAAGGATTGTCCGTGCTTATGAAAGCAGTAAGACCGCTGAACGCAGCGGTATCCACTGAACTGTGATAAAGTGATGGTTGGAGTTAAGCTAAAACTCTTTCATGTGTCTTATTGACCATGTTAGATGAGTAACTTAGGTGGTATGAAGTTATCTGGCAACCGAGACCTCTAACTAGGGGATTATGACATCATCACAATTGTGAAGCAGACATTATAGTGTGAAGCAGAATGTATAATTACAACCGCTTGAGTTAGGAAGGATTAATACTCGGAGTCACATGTGGAGTAAATGTGTTTGTAAAATCACAATACCTCTTTCACAGCCTTCTACGTGATCAGTCCATCTTTACCAAGGTCAAGCTTTTCATCATAGCCATTGGATGTTTTATTTTATTTTTATTTTTGATGCCTTAATATATATTCTGCGGAATGTATGTGTTTCTTACTTGTTATAGCTATTGCTTTAATATCATACTTGTCTAATATAAATTTAAGAAAAAATCCATCTTTCTGTAGCTCAAGCTAACTAATTTATTTACCAGGAGAGGTGGAAAACTTCAGAGACTGGCCTGGAAGACAATTGTAAACTTTACTGAACATAAAGAAACTTGTGATGAGCAAGACGTTGGGATTATCAAGTAGCGGAATTAAGCTGTGGGATTTATTGCCGGAGGATCTGGTCAGGGGTCTATCATAGCTGCATGTTAAAAAGTTTGTACAAGCTCCTGGAAGTAAAGCCCCCAAACAATAATTAGCCAGGTAAACTTGGGGAAAGTCACCGCTTAATCATTGGAAGTGAGCAACAAGAAATAGATTTACCCTTTGGGGTCTGCTGGTTACTTCCTAGAGATCCGGATTGACCACTGCTGGAGAAGATGCTGGGCTCAATGGACCCTTTATCTGACCTAGTAATGCACTTCTTAGGAATATGCTGTACATACCATATACATTTTGGCTGACCTTTAAAAATATCCAAGAAGGAAAGGCAATAGTGATTAGCAGTGCTTTTGTATCACTCAAAGATGCTAGTCTGGGCAGTATTGCCACAAGAGGTCAAAATTCCACACACAGTGTATCAATCTCAGTGAATGTCAAGGGCAATTTTCAAAGCTATTTATGTGGATAAATAATGATTTACCTGGGTAAGCCCCCACATACACATACACACTAAATGCAGCTAAATGTAGCTGCACATAAACTTTTAGTCTTATTTAAGTGAGTCGTTCCTGGGGTTGTATTTTGAGTGAGATTGAAAAAGCGTGCACAGGGATTGCATTTTGAAATCTTTTGAGTTAATTAATTGTCCAAGCAGTCATGCATGCAAAATTGTCATAAATGCACGTATGAAGCTTACACTCATGTATATGCTATGTTAGGTACATCAAACGTACATGCATACTTTCAGTTCTCTGCGCACATTTACACACACAAATTAGGGACAGTGTCAGGATGTTCCATGGCCAAGAGTTAACACGCGTTAAGTTGCTATTTTATAAGAGACTTACATACCGTATGTACATTGGGCAACTCACTCGCGCAATTATGTATCTGCTACTTAACTAGCGCACTTGATATCAGACTCGTCTGTTGTCTGCTATTGGTTGAGTGGGAGGTCTGGGTGAAGTGTGGGGGAGCTCACTGGTGAAGTAATAGGAGGGTCTCAATGTCCTGGAGAAGGACTGGGTGAACTGGTAGAGGTATCGTCAAACTGGTGATTTCGGTCATCCGCTCATGTTTTAAAATATGCTGACTTCAATGTGTAAAATCAGGGTTTTACGTGAGCAAGTTACATTTTTGTCCACGCATAAAATGTGCGCGCGTATGTTTATAAAACAGGGAGGAAAATGATGTGCTTTCAGCGCATTGCAGGTTATTTGCGCGCAAGCAGACACGTGCGTAATTTAGAATCTGCATGTACCTGATACGCGCAGGTTATGAAACACTGTGGTAGATCTTCACGAGGCCGTATACGTGCGTGAACGGGGCCTCACGGAGTTTTTGGAAAATTACCCTCTTTGTACCCGTGCTTCAAGCAAGTTTTCTACTTGCACAAAAAAGCGGGTGAACATGCCTGCAGGTTTTCAAAAGGGAAAGTCCATGCAAACAGACAGTCCACACATGTTCTATGCAACCCTAAGATGAATTAATTGATAAGGCACCGTTTTTGCTTAAGTTATTTTCTAGTGTTCTAGGAGGAGTTCTTTTTTTCTATAATTGAACCTTCCTTTTGATCCACTTTGTCACATCTCTTCTTATTGCTGGAGCTTTTATTCTCAAATGATTTCAGAAATGTAAAATGTGAAGTAAGCTGCATTCATTACGAGGGACACCATTAGCTTTGAAATCTCCTCTCTGAAGACATTATGAGTTTCAAAAAGTTGATATGAATAGTTGCATTTTTCATCATGCAAGTCATTCTGAAGTTTAAAATAGTGAAGTTATAATGTTCTTTATTTATTACCTTTATAGTTTCAAATGGCCTAAATCCGCTACTGGATTTTTTTGAAAATAGGACATTGTAAAACTTCATTTTAGAAAATTAAATAGTTAGTTTTCATCAATGCATGATTTGGAATTGTTCCAGAGGAGGGTCAGGAAAATAATCCTACCCCAACCCAAAAATGATTTCCCTATACTTCTTATATTATATCTGCCAATGACGTACAAATGTACTGCTCATTAGATACTATTTGATCTGAATCCATAGCACAAGTAGATTTCTGCTTAAAGAGAGTTGAGTACTGGCTGTCAAATAATAAATTGAAGATGAATCATAACATGAAACACATGGTTAAAGCAACTACATTGGCATCTGGGCTTATGACCTGGGACTGTCCGGATCTTGGCAATGGGGACCGGGCCTAGGCCTTGGGCCTTGGTGACTGGGTCCTTCCAAAGGCTGGGTCCTGCTGTCAGGCCTAGGCCTAGGCCTAGGCCCAGGCCTTGGCAACAGGACCTGACCTTTGACATGGGCCTAGACCTTGGCAACCGAGACCCAGTCTCAAACCAAGTCCCTGCATTGGGCCTAAGCCTGGCCCTCAGGCTTTGGCGATGGTACCCAGCCCTAAGCCTGACCTCCAGGCCTCTGTGAAGGGACTCGACCTCAGCCAGACCCTGGCCTAGGTTTCAGGTCTAGACCTGTGCCTCAGCGATGGGAGTCGGCCTCAGGCCACGTTCCACTGTTGGGTCTAGGCCTGGGTTTGGTGACTGGAACCTGCCTTGGTCCGGGCCTAAGTGTCTGGTCTAGACAATGAAACTTGGCTTCATTATCAGTCCTGGGCTAAAGCCAATTGAGGTACCCCAGAAATGAATTAATGAACCGAAACAAATGTTTTCCATTTACACATCCCTACTAAATTTGCTCCACTGCTTCTTGAAAAGCCAGGGTGCATCCTTTGCAACGTCTGATCACACCCATGTTTTGCTAAGCAGCAAATTCTCCCTCTAATTTTTGAAAGGCTAGATGATAAACATTTTATTTTGGGCAAATTTTTATAGGCTGAGTTCAAATCGGTGCACTTCGAGCCAGTATAATGCAAATCAAATCGGGATTTCTTGTGTGTTCTAATTTTTGTCATGGGCACAGGATTCACGCCCTGTGTGCACGAGCGCACACACACAGCTTAGAGGGAACAGTGCTTAGCAGTAGAATATACAATATTTATGTGCTTAACTGCCACCTGTCTAGGGCACCGTACTAACAAGGGAGTAAACAACACTAGTCAACAAAGTATGTGGCCAATAAGAATAAAGATGAGTGGCAATAAATGCATTCATTGAAAGCAAGGTTGAAAAGTTTGTTTATCTACTTATTGCTCTATCTGATTTATATTCATTTTTTTCAGGCACTTCAAAGTGGATTACGTTCAGGTACTGTAGATATTTCTCTGTCCTCAGAGGGCTTATGGTTCGTACCTGAGATAATAGAGGGTGAAGTGATTTGTCCAAAGTGACAAGTAGCGGCAGCTTAATAAGTTTAGCGACATGGGGTGAATCCTGGATATCAGAGGAAGTTAGGTTCCAGGGATGAGTTATGGGTCCTCTTATACTAAGCATTTTCCCCATAGATGCAGCACAGAATGGGAGAAAACCTTTCGTACATATATGTTATTTCTGTGAACATTTTGCTTACTCAAAGTCATATTATTTATGGTTGATAGATGTAATATAATGTGAGCCGAGTTTATAATGTTCCAAAATTCTAATCTCTAGGCTACACACAGAAGATTTGCTAAAATATTTTCAGTCAGTAATATCCGTTGGTACTACACAATATACTGACTTCTCCAAAGTAATTTGATCAACCAAGTTACCTATGCACATGCATTTGCCATATGTTTAGAGGGCCTTCTTTTTCAGTTTTTATTTTATTCTTCCTAGGAATCTCAATGTTATAACCAAAAAAAAAAATGTATTTGAAAAATGACTGTTATAACAAAGAGGAGAAAAATCAATGGAAAAGTTATTTTTCCACTGATTTTTTTGTTTATAGCATTTCAATTCCCCAGAAAAATAAAATAAAAACTGAAAAACAAAGGTCCCTACATTTGGCCTAATGCTATAAATTTGGGTTAAGTAATCAAATTACCCATTGTCCAGGCAAACTCTACTGGGAGTTTTTACTTGCAGAATTTGACAAAATAATCAAACTAAAACTACATGGGTAGTTTTGCTTTTCCTTTATTGCCCCATGAAAACGACTTGCACAGATTTGCAGATGTTTTTTATGTAGATACTTTTCTTTTTTTTTTTTTAGACAAAACTATGTGGGTAGTTTTGATAATTCAAAAAATACTCATGTAAGTGCCTCCTGTGACCTTATCCTGCCTGGGAATACCCCCAAAGATATGTGAATACAATTATGCACATGTTATAGTTAGTGAGGTTTGGGTGGACCCTTGGACACTGTGGCAGGTGACCACGCCCATGGGGGGAAAGTCCCGTGAAGGGCCACAGATCAGGCTCAGCTCTGAACACACAAACACACAGGTCAATTCAGTAAAGTCCGCGGACGAATGCCCACTCTCCCGGCGCACGCACCGGCCCTTCGCCGGTGCACGCGATTCTGTATTTAAATTAGGTGACGCGGTAAAAACGGGGAAAAGGAGGTGCTAGGGACACTAGCGCGTCCCTAGCGCCTCCTTTTTGACAGGAACAGCGGCTGTCAGCGGGTTTGACAGCCGATGCTCAATTTTGCCGGTGTCTGTCCTCGAGCCCGCTGACAGCCACGGGCTCGGAAATCGGACGCCGGCAAAATTGAGCGTCCGGTTTTCAGCCCGACAGCCGCAGGCCGAATTCAAATTTTTTTTTTTTTTTTTTTTTTACTTTTCGGGATCTCCGACTTAATATCGCTATGATATTAAGTCGGAGGGTGCACAGAAAAGCAGTTTTTACTGCTTTTCTGCGCACTTTCCCGGCGCCGGAAGAAATTAGCGCTGACCTTTGGTATCCCGCGTGCATACCTAATAGGGCCATCAACATGCGCTATTAGGTGCCACGGGTTGGATGCGTGTTTTCTTCCCCTTACTGAATAAGGGGTAAGGGAAAACGCGCGTCCAATAGCAGGCTAACAGTGCGCTCCGTCGGCCTGTATCGGCCTGACAGATAGTTCTTTATTTAGACAGTTTGAGAAGCCACCAGCGGTGGCAGTAGTGAGAAGATGTTGTAGCCCAGCTGGGTTAGTATTCCCCAGGGCGCTGGAACAGTGGTTTCTCCAGTAGCAGTGCTGTAGTGCAGAGAACTGAGAAAGTGAGTACAATAGAACATTCACAGAGTCCCAGATATGGAGAAGCCCCGAGATAGGGAGACTTGTTGGCAAAGTACTCACACAGCGGTTCCACGTAGGAGATGGCACTGGCGCTGGAACGGGGGCAGGCCCTCGAGGAGTTGAGTACCTGGTTCCAGGGAGACAGCTCTGAGGAGTGGATGATAGGAGTACTCACTGATGGTGTCTGTAGTGAATTCTTCCAAGTAGAAGAGGAGGTAGATGCAGGCAGCGGGTCAGGGAACATGGGCCCTCGAGGAGCGAGTACCGGTTACCTGATAGCGACCTGAAAGAAACAATGAGGCCCCCGAGGAGCGGGTTCCCCGTTAGCAGAAAGAGTCCAATAGAAGTTGGAGAGGCAGAGTAGCTGGGTATGGAGAGCGAATCCCATCCGTAAGAATCCCCTTGCTAACTCTATGGCTAACAATAAACTGTAAGTTTTAAATATCCGGGCAGCGTGACGTCATCACAGGGGGACGCCCCTGAGGAACGCGCCAATGAGGAAATAAGAATGAGGGCCAAGCGGCGCACGCGCCCTAAGGTACCTGAAGAACGTAGCGGGAGGCAGCGCCCAAGCCGGTCCGGGGATGCCAGAGAGGACGGCAGGTGGACGCCGCGGCAGCCAGGCGTCCACGAGGAGCAGGAGGAGTCGCAAGAAAGGAAAGGTAGGCGGAGTGAAGCCGTCGGGCAGCGACGGTCGCAACAGCACATTGCTGACATATGCCAGAAACTTTTAACCACGTAGCAGGTAGGCCATATTTTTTAAAAAGCCCATTTTTGTAGGTAAAACAGAATTTTACCATGGAATGGGCTTTCATTATTGCCCTTTAATTGTCTGAACTCGGGGGTGATATGGGAGTATTTAATGAAAATAAAATAATGTTTGTTTGAAAAGAATAGAATGCTTTTATTAAAATGCTCAATGATGCCCTTTAACTTGATTTTAGGAACCATAATTCTCAAGTTATATTGTACAGTATTAGAGCACCTTAAAATGACCTTTTTCTTCATGGTAAGAGATGCTTGATATGGGAAGATTTAAAGGCTCCTTCATGGCTGAACAGTGTTTAAGGTGAGATGGATAATATCCAGTCTCCATTATTTTAAATTAAAATAACTCTTTTATTTGAAACAGTCTTGTCTTGCTTCAGAGCTCTTAGCTCAAAATATTCTTATGCACATGGGTACATTAAAAGGAAAATAAAGTCTGTTGCCTAGCAGATAGCAGGAGAAAAGGGATTCAGCATCCATTTTAGAAAGTACCCAGCATATCATGAATTCAATCAATCAATGCAGCAAGATCAGAGCTATTAATTTCCATTAAGTTGAAAAGGGCATCTTGGTTCTCATCTACAGCAATGACTGCATTGCTTTTGTATTCTCGGCTACTGTACACCTGTATAGCATTGCGATTAAACAGGGGTTTCAGACAAGAAGAAGCAGCCTGAAGAGACAAGACATTTAGATTGTTCAGAAGGCAGAGGGCGCTCTAAAGGAAGTCCTAAGGGGGAATACTGCCTTAACGTGGAAAGGAAAAGCAAGCAAGAGTTGGCTAGGGGACTGTAAAGCTAGAGTGAACAGGAAGCACAGGGCTGCGAGGAGATGTAGTTTGGAAATTTTTGGCAGAGAACCAATTAGGATGAAGGCAGCTGCCACAGACAGGTATGGTAATAACTGGAATACACAGCTAGAGCTAATCACAGAGCTACCACAAGGAATCAACACATTTCTTAAGGGAGAAAGCACTGCTTTCTCCCTTAACAATAAGGATATTGTTGAGCCAGGAGAGTGGGTGCACCCAGATCCAGATGAACAGAAATCCACAGCCTTCAATTAGGGATTTTGAATTTGCAAAGGTACAGTGGGAAAGCAGGTTCCATATGGGGCACTGGGCTGGCCTGTGAGTGACTATCAATGTATCCTGCTGGGGCGGTTTTTCTGTTTCAGGAACTGAAAGTCATAGGTGTGAAGTGAACTCTAGAGTATGGAATAATATTGCTTTTTACTGCAAGTGACTGGCTCTGAGGTGTGTGTTCCAGAGACCTGTCAGTAGGTTGTGAAAGATCCAGGTGGCAACCTGTGATAAGGATATTGTTGATACCGATAGGTTAACAACAATATTTAGCAGAATATTTTGTGGTGAAGTATCTGTTAGAGAACGTGATTGGACACAATGGGAAGTCACTGCTTCTGTGAAGATTTTTATCTTTTGCCTGTTATTTGCTCCACAAAAATAGACAAATATATTACAGTACAATGCTACCAAATTTATTTTCAATGTAATATTACATGGAGGAGACCACACATACAACTGACTCTCAGTAGGCATTCCCAAAATCAGTACATAAAGCAAGACTTGTATATGTTCTAAAGAACTGAGTCAGTGCGATTCAACAACACGTGTCTTATGTCATAATTAGTCAACAGGTCAGTGTGGCCTAATTATAATTATCTACAATGTGTGCACTCGGTGCAAAGAGCTCCTGGCTCTCAGGGAATGAGTCCGATCTCTGGAGGCTAGAGTAGCAGACTTGGAGGAGCTGAGGGAGACAGAGAGGTACATTGATGAGACCTTCAGGGACATAGTAGCCAAGTCCCAAATCCAGTCTGGCAGCCCCAGTGCTGCCTTGGATCAAAAGGTCTCCCAGTAGGAGAACATCACCCTGGTGAAGCAGGAAGTGATCCTGTAGCAAGGACCTGCTCTCCAGGTGATGTATTGTCCTCTCGCACTGAGGTCCAGTCTCCCAGGGCTACTGCCCAGGAGGGAAGGGTTAGGCCGGCCATCATAGTTGGTGACTCGATTATTAGAAATGTAGATAGGGTGGCTGGTGGACGTGAGGACCGCCTGGTAAGTTGCCTGCCTGGTGCAAAGGTGGCAGACCTCACGCGTCAGCTAGATAGGATTATAGACAGTGCTGGGGAGGAGCCGACTGTCGTGGTTCATGTGGGCACCAATGACATAGGAAAATGTGGGAGAGAGGTTCTGGAAGCCAAATTTAGGATTTTAGGTAGGAAGCTGAAATCCAGAACCTCCAGGGTGGCATTCTCTGAAATGCTTCCTGTTCCAAGTGCAGGTCCCCAGAAGCAGGCAGAGCTCCAGAGTTTCAATGCGTGGATGAGACGATGGTGCAGGGAAGAGGGATTCAGCTTTGTAAGGAACTGGGGAAACTTTTGGGGAAAGGGGAGACTTTTCCGAAAGGATGGGCTCCACCTTAACCAGAGTTGGAACCAAGCTGCTGGCACTAACTTTCTAAAAGGAGATAGAGCAGCTTTTAAACTAGAACAAGGGGGAAAGCCGACAGTCACTCAGCAGTGCATGGTTCGGAGAAATGTATCCTGGAAGGACATTAATGAAACAGGAGAGTTAGGGCATCCCAACAGAGAGGTTCCATTAAAAGCAAACATAGTCCATATGCCTATATGTAAAAAAATCACCGAAGCTAATGATTTCCGAATTATCCCAAACAACTGAAAAGCAGGTTGTTAAAACAAGCAAAAAACACATTTTGAAATGTCTGTATGCCAATGCCAGAAGTCTAAGAAGTAAGATGGGAGAGTTAGGGGTAGATTTTATAAATCTGCGCCCGCGCGTACTTTTGTTCACGCATCAGGTGCAAACAAGAGCACGTGGGATTTTATTTATTTATTTATTTGTTGATTTTTATATACCAACATTCGTCGGAACATCATGCCGGTTTACACTGTAACAAAATAACAAGAGAGAGAAATACAATAAACAGGGAAGGGAAGGGGGAGCAGTAATGAAGGAGGAGAGAGGACAGCAGTAGGAAGGAT
This sequence comes from Rhinatrema bivittatum, assembly GCF_901001135.1. Lineage (NCBI taxonomy): Eukaryota > Metazoa > Chordata > Amphibia > Gymnophiona > Rhinatrematidae > Rhinatrema > Rhinatrema bivittatum. The sequence continues at coordinate 23,127,717 of NC_042628.1, read as the reverse complement.
AGGGAAAGAGAGAAATTTGATAGGAGCATTTGAAGAAAATAAAATTAACAATAGACACTATGTACAGGTGGGCTGGTAGGTACCAGACCAGTGATGGCAGTGACAGGGGGAGGGGGGGGGGAATGGTAGGGTAGGCTTAAAGGAGGGTGAGGGGAAACTAATAACAGAATTTAGGCGTCATTGCTTAGGGGGAAGAAACACTATATTTTGGAGTCTTTGCTTGGGGTGAAGAAAGGGGGAGAAAAGGAGAGGCAGAGAGGAGGAGAGGGGAAAGGGTGGGCTGCGGGGTTAGAATGCAAGCAATTTTGAAAGCGTATCTACATTTTAATAGATACGCTTTCAAAATTCACCTTTAAGTCCAGACTTTGCACCTGCTTTTGGCGTGGACAAAATTTGTATGGAAATTAAGTAGCATAGATTTGAAACTACAATCTCCAAACCCACCCAAAAACCCACCTCTGGGCATGCCGCTCTGACAAGGGTAATTTTCGAACAGCTAATTTATCCAGGTGAATGGCTTTGAAAATTGCTAGTACTTCTGGAAAAAATGCTTAATACATAGCCTTCATAGTAAGCGAAAGTATTCATATTTCTTAATAGATGCTCAGATGTAAACTATTGCAAGTGTTTGAGAGGCAGGTACTGATAAGTAAATAGTACTTATTTATTAGAGAATTACAGCTCTGAACTTCTTACAGCATCTGCTGGTATGAATATACTAGGGCACTGATTCGAACTGTCTTCATGCTAGCTTAGCAGCAAGAGACACCGAAATAGGCAAATGCTGAATATTTTTAACCAAATGATTTCTATTATATGATGCAATCAATTGTAAAACTAATTATGCTTATAGTATAAAACTTGTAATGCTAAAATCATTAGATGAGGAGCTTGACTCACTGTAAATTTACTGAAGGCCAAAGAAGAATTTTGGAATTTGAATTGTAGGCAATTATAAGGAGGATATATGGCATAGCTTAGTATTGTGGTGAATAGAAACAGAGAAATGTGACAGAAGAAACAGACCATACAGCCGATCTAGTTTGCCTATCCACACCAATTACTCAGTACTACAGTCCCTTCTACTCCCTAAGAGATTCCCTGAGCTTATCCCATGCATTCTTGAATTCAGATAGCATCCTCATCTCCACCACCTTCATTGGAAGATTGTTCAATGCATCCACCCCCTCTCTGTAAAGACATTTATCCTCAGTTGTCCTGCAAGTAAACTTAGCTAGCCTGTCAAATCTACCACCCCATGCAGAATCGCTGTTGGCTTGCTCATTTGTTGCTTTAAAGTAGATCATCTTATCCTTTTAAGCTACAATATGTATTTATTTATCAGTGATGTGCATAGTTTGGGATGGTTCCCTTTGTAGAATCTTATTGCTTAAGGTATAAAAGTATACCAGATCAGCTAGAAATAATTACCACAAATATCTAATACAATGCTACCAATCAGACTCCCCCAGAAATTTACTTAATTATATGCAGATGACAATAATTTGACCTAAAACATTTACTTACTCTTCCCGTCTTGGTACAAAGCAGTATTTTCTCTAACTGATGGTGAGTAAATTTGTGTAAGGCCATTATTCAATACTATTATGCACAATTATTCTCCCAATTCCTCAAAATGGGTAATACACTATATATAAAGTCCGAGTGAGAGTTAGTTTTGCAAAGTGCAAGTTGGTTCCTATTATGTTAATTTTCTCCCTGTCCCCTAATTGGGCAAGTCTACAAGTGTAGATTTGAGACAGGACTGAGTGGTGGGTGGAAAAAAACAAACAAGGAAACAGCTCTATCACATTTTCAAACAGAAAAAAAAAACAAACTACAAAGACAATTAATCAGACAATCTTCCCAAACAGAAAGTAAAGTTCATATCTACAGTACATTGCTGTCATTGACTGTTAAAATGCTGAGCAAAATGGAATAGAAGCTGCTAGAGTTGCTGTAGACTGAATCTCAAGGGAGTGCATGGAGTTTAAACCTGAGAAATGAGTGAGTAATAGTCCCTTAAAGGCTTTTTTTGTGTGGGAGGTAAAGCAGAGAGACAGATGATTTAAAAAGGGTCAGTAGGAGCCAGCGGACAGGGAGGAAAGAGATAATGATCTGTATGGTATGAGGTGAGATCTCCATAAGTTACCTGCTGGACTGAAAGAATTATGAGTTGGGTGTATGAATATTTTAAATACATAGGGGGCAATTTTTGAAGGGTCTAGGTTTCTAATAGGGACGGTAATTATAAAACGAGTGTGTTTGTGCCCACATATGCACGTATAAGCAAGCGCACATATGGCGAAATTTTAAATCGTCCGCGCGAGTGCGCACACACTATTTAAAATACACCTAGCGCGCGGATATGTCCTCCTAATTTTATAAAGCTATTATGGTGGACAAACCCTTTGAGATTCAGACCAAGGAGTTAGTCTTGTTCTAGTCAGTTTGGGTTCCTCCAAATCATTTCTGGCTAAATTTATCCAAAAAGGTTTAATAGGGAAGAGCAAGCAAGAGTTTAGGAAAGAGAAGTTATTGCCTTATTAAAATTCTTTGAAGGTGCAAATAAGCATGTGGAGCAGGATGAGCAAGTTGATACAGTATATCTGGATTTTCAGAAGGCATTTGATAAAGTCCCTTTTTTCTGAGAGAATCCTCAGAAAACTAAAAGGTTATTGGTTAGGAGGCAATAGTCTATTGTGGACTGGTAACTGGTTATAAGATAGGAAACTAAATGGTTAGTTTTCCCAGTGGAAAGCAGTAGAATGCCCCAGGGATCTCTACCGGTCTAGTTTTGTTCATTAGTGATCTAGAAAAGGAAGCAATGAGTGAGGTAATCAAATCTGCAGATGAAAAAAATAATTCAAAGTAGTTAATGGAGAAGTCCATTAACGGCTATTAATCAAGTTTACTTAGGGAATAGCCACTGCTATTAATTGCATCAGTAGCATGGGATCTTCTTAGTGTTTGGGTAATTGCCAGGTTCTTGTGGCCTGATTTGGCCTCTGTTGGAAACAGGATGCTGGGCTTGATGGACCCTTGGTCTGACCCTGCATGCTAATTTCTTATGTTCTTAAGCAGACTGTGAGGAACTGAAGGAAGATCTTGTTAAACTGGGCAACTGGGCATCTAAAGGGCAGATGAAATTTAATGTGGACAAGTGGAAGCTATGGGGGTAATTTTGGAACAGCCCACATAAGTCAGTCAACAAAAATGCACACAGGTTACACTAGAATTGCCAGCATACAATTATACCTGCTAAAATGTATGCAGGAAATTTTTCCACGCATACTTATGAAAATGCAAAATAGTGCACATAAGTCCATACCCCTCCCCAGCTCTACTGCCAGGAAAGCTTTGGCTCAGTCCACATGAACTTACATGCATTCATGACGTGTCCCATGTAACTTTACCCACAAATATTAGGTGCTAATTTGTGCAGGTAGTCAGACATTGGATAACTTTCAAATAGAAAAGATGCGTATACTTTCACTTTGAAAATTAGTATAATGTCTTGTAAAAAAATGATCCCTTATATGTACACAATGCTGAATTGCATATTAGGAGTTACCATCCATGAAAAGAACCTCGGTCATTGTGGAAATCCTCAGCTCGGAGCGGGGCATCAATCCGAAAAGGAAACCGGAATGTGAGGAATTATTCGGGAAGGAATGGAGAATATCATCATGCATCCATATAAATCTATGGTGTGAGTGCATCTTGAGTATTGTGTGCACGTCTAGAACCCCCCCCCCCCCCCCCATTTCCATAAAAGATATAGCAGAACTGGAAAACATACAGAGAAGGGCAACCAGAATGATAAAGGGAATGGAACGAATCCATTATGAAGAAGGGCTAAACAGGTTAGGGCTTTTCGACCTGGAGAAGAACTGAATGAAATGAGATATGCCAAAGGTTCATAAAACCATGAGTGGTGTGGAGCTGGTTGATAATGTTTGGTTATATACCCTTTCAAATAGTACAGGACAAGAGGACACTATGAACAAAACTGGTAACAGACTGAAAAAGAAAATTTAAGGAAGTATTTTGTCAGTTGACACACAATTAAACCACAGAATTTGTTGTCAGAGGATATGGTGAAGGGTAATAGTATAGGTTGGGTTTAAAAAAAGATTTGGACAAGTTTCTGGAGGGCAGGTCCATTAATAATTATTAGCCAGGCAGATGTGAGTAAACAATAGAGAACGGATTGTCTCATTAAGATCTGACGGGTACTTCAAAGTGACCCGGATTGGTCACTGCTGGAGACTTACATCCTGCTGGACTCGATGGACTATTGGTCTGAGCCAGCGTGGCACTTCATATCTTTTATGCACTTAAATGAACTCAGTACAAGTGTTTTGTTCAGATGTGCACGTGGGGGTGATTTGAATGGCATCTTTAACAAATAGCTGTTTCACTTGAATTAACTTAAAATTATGTGCCTTTGGAAAGCATTTGGTGAAACCTGAGACATCAAGCCTTATTCAACAGAGCCACAACATGGGGAGGAATCCTTTTTTGAACAAGGCCCTCTGGGTTCCGTTATTCCATGTGCGTTAAATATGCATTTTAATGGTGGGAAAGAAGTCGATGTGTGCATCATCCAGGAGACAGGCCTGGGAGTGATTGTGTCTGATGATCTCAAGGCAGGGACACAGTGTGATGAGTTAGTGGCTGGAGCCAGAAGAATGGTGAGGTACATAAAGAAATGCATAGCCAGCAGAAAAAAGGGAGTGGGCCATTGGTGAGGCCTCACCTGAAATACTGTGTTCAGGTATGGAGACCACGTGTCAGAAAGGAGTGCCAGGCGGCCCAGAGAAGGACAATTAAAATGGTGCAGAGTCTGCATCAGAAGCCATGTGAATTGAGGTTTTAAAAATATTATATACCCTAGAGGAGAGAAAGACAGAGGGGGGGGGGGATATTTTACAGAGTTTTAAATACCTTAAAAGTATTAGTAATGATGCATAGGAGGCAAATAGTTTTGAATAGACAGTAAGTTCTGGAACCAAGGGGCATGACAATGACAGCAATAAGCCTTGGGACTTTATCATCCAATTCTGATTATAAACGATCAAGTTCCATTTAGGACAGGTTTTTCTTTAAAATAAAGTTCAGGTAAATGCAGTCTTCTTAAACAGTCCAGGTATACAGGACGGTCCAAAATGATAAGGGGAATGGAACAACTCCCCTATGAGGAAAGACTAAAGAGGTTAGGACTTTTCAGCTTGGAGAAGAGACGACTGAGGGGGGATATGATAGAGGTGTTTAAAATCATGAGAGGTCTAGAGCGGGTAGATGTGAATCGGTTATTTACTCTTTCGGATAGTAGAAAGACTAGGGGGCACTCCATGAAGTTAGCATGGGGCACATTTAAAACTAATCGGAGAAAGTTCTTTTTTACTCAACGCACAATTAAACTCTGGAATTTGTTGCCAGAGGATGTGGTTAGTGCAGTTAGTATAGCTGTGTTTAAAAAAGGATTGGATAAGTTCTTGGAGGAGAAGTCCATTACCTGCTATTAAGTTCACCTGGAGAATAGCCACTGCCATTAGCAATGGTAACATGGAATAGACTTAGTTTTTGGGTACTTGCCAGGTTCTTATGGCCTGGATTGGCCTCTGTTGGAAACAGGATGCTGGGCTTGATGGACCCTTGGTCTGACCCAGTATGGCATTTTCTTATGTTCTTATGTTCTTATTTGGTGCCCTAGGTGAACCCTACGGTCACGCAACCCCTTCCCCCAGCTTACCTCTGGCTTAGTGCTCCCTCCTGCTGTCGGCAGTGCCCCCAGCACAGCGCTCTCTTTGGTGTATTGACCTTCGCACAGCACCTCTCTGGACCTCATACTGGTAGGACTCTGATGCCCCCCCCAAAATGTGGTACTCTCGGTGACCACCTAGATTGCCTACTGGAAGCACCAGTCCCGTCCAGGGTAACTTGCTGATGCGGCTGTTACTACCCTTAACCAATAAGCATGAAACTCTTGATGCAACTCCAACATTGATCTCTGTTCCAACAGCAGGAGGTAACGGGGAACTGGACTCAAACAGAAACCAACAAGGGCCCTGGACTTCACGGTCTGGGAAACCGATAAGTGCAGAAACTACCATAAGCTTGCTGGGCAGACTAGATGGATCGTTGGACCTTTTCTGCTGTCATTTCTATGTTTCTATAACCATATGGAGGAGTAATTTTCAGACTATTATTTATTTATTTATTTGCAGTTTTTATAGTTACCGACATTTGTTTAGTAACCTCACATCGGTTCACAATTAACAGAAACATTGCAGCTGTGCCAAATAGAACGAACATGTGCAACAGTGCTTTACAATAAACATTTACAATAAACTTGTTAATGAACATATGCAATAGTGCTTTACAATAAACTTGTTAACTGGGGGGGAGGGGAGAGAACAGTGGAACAATGAAAGGGAAAATAATATAGTGGTACAAAGCAAATTGTTATCTCACTGAATTTATGAGTCTATAAATAAATAGAATGAATTTTATAAAACACAATTGAAAAGAGAAAAGCTGGGTATGAGAGAAAGAAATGGGATAGAAGTCTTATATGCAATTGATATACGATCGATATACAATCAATATGAATAATTGCCAACAAAAAGTTAGGTGTGGTGAGAAAGAAAAAGGGGATGTACATTTAAGTACATTAGTGGGCAAGGCTGTAGGAGTAAGGGAGAGAGGAGAGCGTAAGGGTTAAGTATAAGCCTGTAGGAAAAGCCATGTTTTCAGTTTTTGCTTAAATTTTATTGGGCATATTTCTTGCCGTAACTCCAGTGTCATATTGTTCCAACAGATCGGTCCGGCTAAGGTTATCGCACGCTTCCTAGTTGACTCAAGAGTGGTGGTTTTATGTGTTGGGGGTGTGTAGGGTGGCTGCATGTTGTGTTCTAGGGGTTCTGGAGTGTTTGTGGAAGTAAAGTTCCTTATTGAACCATGTCATGTTTTCATTGTGTAGGGTCTTGTGTATTAGAGAGAAGGTTTTGAACATGATTCTCTGCGCAATGGGGAGCCAGTGCAGATCTCTGAGTATGGGAGTAATATGTTCTGATTTTCTGGTGTTGGTGAGAATGTGTACTGCTGCATTCTGAAGCATTTGTAGTGGTAGAATGGTAGTTTTGGGCAGGCCTACGGAGAAGGGCATTACAATAATCAACTTTCGAAAAAGTAAGGGATTGCAGTACAGTACAGAAATCATGCTGGTAGAGTAATGGTCTTAATTTTTTTTAGAGTGTGCAGTTTGAAGAACCCATCTTTAATAATGTTATGTTTTTTAAAATTAAGGTGGTTGTCTAATGTGACTCCAAGGTTTTTAACAGTGTTAGTGATGTCAGGAGAAGTGAGTGATGTGTGAGCGGCAGCAATTGTGTTTTTGTGATTCTGTGGGGAAATGACCATAAATTCTGTTTTATCGGGGTTAATGGCCAGATTGATGCTAGTAAGGCGGTTACTAATGGCGGTGAGGGCAGTATCCCATGTTTTAAGGGCATCATTAAGGGAGTCGGTGATGGGGATAACAATTTGTACGTCATCCGCATAGATGAAGTACATAAGGCCAAGTTCTGTCAGTAAGTGTCAAAGAGGGAGGATATAAATATTAAAGAGAGTAGAGGAGAGGGCAGATCCTTGTGGTACTCCGTGATTTATATTGTATGGTTGCGATTCATGGTTTTCAAAATTGACTTTATATTGCCGTCCTTGTAGGAAAGCTTCAAACCATTGCAGTGGGGTGTTAACTATGCCGATTTCCTTGAGCCGTGTAATGAGAATGTTGTGATTAATAATATCGAAGGCCGCGGAAATGTCAAGCATTGCTAGTAGGAAGGATTGACTTTTTGTCGAACCCAGTAAGTATGGTATTGATAAGAGAGATGAGCAGAGTTTCGGTGCTCATACATTTATGAAAACCATGTTGCAATGGTGAGAGAATTTCAAATTTTTCCAGGTGTTCAGTGAGCTGCGTGTTTACAATTTTTTCAATGATTTTTGCTATGAAGGGAAGGTTGGAAATAGGTCGGTAATTGGTATAAGTGCAAAGTCCGTGGGTTACTTTTTGCCCAATGACATTGCACTAATTTTCAAACTGGGGGGGGGGGGGGGTATCACTTTGAAAATTGCCTAAGGAAAATTGCCCCCCAGCTCACTCACGCATTTATACTTGCTAATTTCTATGGGTTAAGAATTCTGACTAAAAATACACACACATTTTTGAAAATCTGAAAATAGGCATGCATTTCCAGCCCCCACCTCAACCCAGCCCCCCCAATATCCACTTTGGGAAAATGTGCGTGCTTGGTGGCACTGCTCGTGCACTTTAAACCACACAACAGAGGACAATTTTTACCAAGCCCATTTTGGTGGGTAAAGAATTGTTTTAGCCAAGAAAAGGCTTTTCCCCTCCTACTTCATGGCGGTTAACTTGGCTTTCAAAATACTTATGTCCAGAAGACAAATTGACATGTTGCAGTTCTCATAGAAGTAACTGAAACCTATTTCTATTCCTGTTTTAGATTTATCCCCTGTTCTTCTCACAAAGACTTAGATTGCCTGCCTATTGGACTACACAGGCTGTGAATTAAAGTCAGAGGAAACACGAGGGTCCAAATTTCATCCTAACCATAAAACTAATAAAAAAAAAATGAAATTGATAGGAGAAGAGCAGTTTCCAGACTAGCAGGTGACAAAGCACTTAGGCACAGCGTTTCTGTGGTTCCATTAGGCACATAGAAACTTGGAGTAGGATGGCAGATAATGGCTGCATATCGTGTCTGCCCTTTTTTCCCCTCTTCCATGGCAACGCTGTAGATTAATGTACTTCATCTGCTGTTTCATTCTCCCTCGCCAGCCACTGAGTATCTTCCGTGCTTGTCCCCCGTCTCGGTAAACCCGTCTCGTACCCTTACCCACCTCCACTGGGAGAGTTCTCGAGATATCCATTAACCGTCCTCCGAAAAAGAAAAACATGCCGCCTCCCCATGCCTGACCAGTCTGCTCTCCCCGAATCTCACTGTGCAATGTATACCTTTTCATGTCTTCAGCCTGCCCTCCCCTCTCCCCTCCGGAGCATGCACATCAAGGGCAAGGTCATGCATCACTCCAGTAAACCGCTTTCGGCTTGCCTCCAAGCTTATCCGTATTACTTCAGAGACACGACTCTTGGGGGAAAAAGGACACAGCACTCAGGACGGGGCTCCCATCGGTGAGATGCCGAGACATATCTATCCCCGTGCGCCCTGTCACCCCGCGTCTTCTCCCCATTGCCCTGCTGCACCACCCAACAACCCCCAGATCATCGAACATGATTACCCCCCCTCCCCCTCTCTGTGTTCATCAGCAGCTTCAGCCCAGTGCATGATTGTAATTGAGCCGACTTGAAAATATAGGCTTTTTTTTTTTTTTTGTTTTGTTTTAGTTTTTCCGGCAATAAATAGTGGTTGTCAGCATTGCAAGTACTTTTTCTAAGTTTTATTAGGTTCCAGTGCTTGGGGTACTAAGCAATACAGCAGTGCAGAGAGCAAACTAAACAACTTGTAAAGCAGTGATGCATTTATCCTGAAATCAGTATTCTGGGCAGAAGACCTTATAAAGATCCTAGGGCATTCGGTAAATGGAAGTCATTCATTCAGTCTACGGCAAGGATCATTTTGGAAAATAGTGCCTGTTGAGATAGAAGCTTCCAAAGCTGCTCAGGGAAAGATGTACCCAAACCTTTCAAATATCACTCCAACTTAATATGCACTGTAAATTGGTCAAAGAGCCGTGCTTAGGGCTTTGTCAGTGCAGCTGAAGATTCTTTTTATGACCTTCCCTTGGAGGGTTAGAGGGGGTTTGCAAATAATTATCTTGAGATGCAAAAGCTGAAGGAAGCATAGAAGAATTGTCGGGAATATTACAGGGTTTGCTACCTCCTTAAAAATGAAAAAAAAATATATATATATATAAAAAAAATAAAAACAAAAAACATATTCTCTGCTCTCCCATCCATCCTCTATCTTCCCCCTTTATTACAACATTTAAAAAAAATAGTCAAGAAAAATTTACATTGAAAAACAATTTAGTATCATTTAAACTGCATGGCAGACTCTAGGCTGTTAAGTACGTATTGCCATGACAACCATGCACTCTGTGTGAAGGGGGAAAATCGTCTATTAAACTCAAAACATAACTGCATGCAGAATATTTTAGAAAGTAAATATTGATACTCTGGTTTATATATTATTGTTTGTTAGAAATGTGGTGTGAATTATGCTTTATTTTTCCAGTGATTAACTGCTGGCTCATGCGCTTCCGGTAGAAACTTATTGCTAATCAAGCTGTTTTGAAATTTTTCTATGATGGGAAAATTTGCCTCTGAATCCTATCATGGGAGTCTTACAACTTTAGATATTGAGATGCTGTAAACGAATATGCAGATTTCTGGTAAAAAAAAAATTTCAGAACTGAATTGCTGTTTCCTATGGGCCTTGCATAGCCTTTTGTTGTCATTCGTTTCTGAAGTCTATATTAATCTATGCCTAAAAGCAGCAGTTCGTGTCAGGCGCTTTTTTTGTTTGCATCAGAATATTAAATGTCCATCACTGCTAGGTCTGACATGATGCTGTCACTCTTAGTTTGTAGAGATTTAGCATTTTGCTGTTTTGTTTTTTTTCTCTGCATATGCTAATACAGGCATTAACAAATGTGGTTGATTTGCATATGAAGTGGGTTTTTTTCTTTGGCTGTCTGGACCTGGATCAGTATAAATTTTAAAAGCAAGCATAACACTGGAAGATAATCGTAGCAAATGCCAAAATGCTGATCCATTATCAGAACTGTAGAAAACTAAACTTTGTTCCTTTATTTAGGGATAGTAACACATTTTTGCTCCTAAGAAACGCGTTTCATTTATTTTTCTTTTTTTCTGTAATTTATTTTTCTTTATTTAAATTCTTTTATGTACCGTCGTTAAGCTGGGAGCCGTCACAACTGTTAACAAAGAGGCACATAAACGCATTTAGCAACATTAATTTATTATACCAACTAGGCAGGTGCCTGTAAGTTACGGTTCAGAGTTTCATAATACTATAGGGTGATAAGTGCGATAGATATGCTTATTTATTTATTTTATTTTTTGAGTTTTATATACAGTCATTCGGTAAAGCCATCATAACGGTTTACAAAATTTCAAAATGCAAGAAATTTTAACAATTGAACAAAAGGCATACCAGGAAGCATACTAAATAAAAAAGAGAGACAATCAATTGCAAAGATATTAGTTGGAACATGCACTACGGATTGCATGAAGGGGTGCACAAAGGGGAGGGCCCCTTTGTCATGCCCCTTCGGCACGCGACGCACGGCACGCGGCGCCTGGTGGCAGGGCGCCTTTCAACCGTCGGTGTTGCCCTCGGTGATGTCAGGGGGCGGGGCTTCAGATCATTTCTCTCCTTCTCATCACTGTTCCTTTTTTATGATGTTTTTCTCCTGTTTCCTTTTCATGGCGGTGGAGAGGTGCTTTCAGGTGCCCGAAGATGGTGGGGGGGGGCACTCAGTTCGAGGGTGCCTGGTGGCAGGGTGCCTTTCAACCGTCGGTGATGTCAGGGGGCGGGGCTTCAGATAGTTTCTCTCCTTCTCATTATCTCATCACTGCTTAGATGTATTAGAGCAGTTTTTAACAATATATATAATCTACATATAATCTGCTACTGCTGTAATAATGAAACCACTTTCTAAATGCTTTTCCAGCCAATAACCGCACATCTAACATTTCTATTTAATATATTTCACTGGACAAGATCAGAACTACTAGAGCTCAGAGTTGCTTTATTTGCTTATTTGTACTGCTGTGAGATCTGTTAACCTCAGCTATCAAGGATACTTTGAAAATAGATATGCTTTTTACCCATTAATGTTCTTGAAGGCCAATATACTAACCTGTGGGATATCACGTGGGATAGTGGCCATTCTGGCAAAGGTTTGCTATGGATGCAAACAGGCTCTGTGGCAAACCTTTGTTATGCAGCTGAAAAAGATAACTACACCTCAGTGAGGTATAGTTATCTTATTTTTGCAAAAACCAGCCCGCTAAGACAACGGAGGGAGTCCTCAGAGAGAATGAGACCCGCCCACAAAATGACATCATCATGCTAACGGCAGAGCCGGTAAAAGACGCCGTTACATCGGGCGTTGCGCGCCAAAGGGGCGTGACAAAGGGGCTTTCCCCTTTGTGCTAACTTTCGTGCTGTGTGTAAAATAAGTTTAGTTAAGTTTGTTATTTAAGTAACCTCTATTAAGCTGTCTAATAACTTTGCTTTTACATTTTTAATTCTAGATGTTCTATGTATTCGATTAAGGAATTATATTTCCTGCTTGTTCAGATTTCAGTGTAAACCGGCCTGATTTGCATTTTATGCAAGAAGGTCGGTATATAAAAAATTAAAAATAAATAAATAAATAAATAAATAACCTTGCGCATTGGTTTTTGTTTTTTTTTTGCTGATTTCTGACTTAATGAGCTGCTTTGCATTGCAGCGCCTCATTAAGGGCTTGATTCACTTAAGCATTCTTCCCATAGAATGGGAGAAAGGTCTTAGTGAATCAGGCCCCAAGTCAGAATTTTAGTAAACTTTCATTTGTAGTGGACTCTACATAATAGGTTATTTCCTGTGTAAAGGGGGGAAACTGCAAAAACTTGCAGAAAATGCCAGGGAGTGAAATAATCTGAAACAAGGTTAGAAGGGGCTGAAACCCCCCCCCCCCCCCACCAGCTTCCCATTCAGACCCATACATTAACAACAGTGGTGGATATTGGGATCAGAGCTAAGTTAACCCTCTGGATAAAAAACAGCCTAAAGCCTTCTAATACACAGGGGCCATAAGATTTCACAGATGAGGGCGTTATGGTGAATGAAGTATCTCGCCATCTCTTCAAAAATACCAGCTATAGGAGTGAAGAATTAGGGTCAATGTCATATAGGAAAAGGCTTCAGAGAATGATGTCATTATCCATACATGCCTTGGATTCCTAACATTAAATATTTAGTATACTGGCCAACTTTACACACACACACACACACACAAAGTATTACGCATATAAATCAAAAAATGCACAGGTTCCCTATACACGTGTGCAGCTGATAAAAGTATGTGTATACAGGTTCCACCCTAATTATTACTTTCTGTTTCTTAGAAGTACATGTGTAAATTTTCTGTGTAGAAATCCAGCCCCCATCTATACATAATTACATTCCCATTAGGGGGATGTATGAGGGTATTTAAGCTCAGGTCTCATTGTCTGTCTTCCAAACAGCACCATGCTTGGAGGCAAAAGAGTCCTGCTTAGGAATGAAATAAAAAGGAGAAAAATCTGTGAAAAAAAAATGACTATTCTCCTGATTTTTCTCTTTTTTTGTTTGCTGTAACAATCACTGATAAATTCTCAGGGAAAATAAAAAAAAACACATTGAAAACAAAGGTCTCTACAGATAGTCAAAGGCTGGTAGAGTCTGCAGTCATGGGCAGCACATGGCAGCAAGCCCAATTTTTTTGGCATGCCTATTTGTCTTTCCTTAAAACAGCACAATGGTAGCATAGAGACCTTACAGTCTGGTAGACTAAAAGGCTGTCTTGTAACAGGAGGCTATTGAGTGGGGCCCCTTTGGCTGTTCTCTATGACTATAAGGGAGTAGGGATTTGCATTTGTTTGAAACGAAAGTGCAAAGCGCGATGAATAAGGCTAATTTGTTTCATTCGGGGGGCCCTGAAATGAATTGGGGGGTCCCCCAAATGAAACAAACCTTATTTGTTCATTTTGTTTTAAACAAATGCATCGGGTCTAAGTCTACGCCCAAAGCCGGGGCCTCGCCTACAACATAGGCCGAGGCCCAAAGCAGGGGCCACGGCATATGTCCTAGTCGAGGCCCCGGCTTCGGGCCTAGGCCGAGATGTCGGCGATGCGCTCAGGCATAAGCTGAGACCCAAAGCATGGAACGCAGCCTAAGTCCAAGCGAGACAGCTGAAAATGAAAAAACCAAAAACAAAACCTTACCTGATCTTTCCAGGATCATCGAAGGTCAGGACCCAATGCTGGGGCCTCGGCATGGACTGAGGCCTGACGCTGCGACATGACCCGAGGCCAGGTCCCGACACCAGGGCCTCAGCCTGGAAGCTCCTCTTCACATGCTCTCTTCTTTCTTCTTCCCAAAGGTCAATGACGACGTCCACTGGGGTCACACCAGAGTTAATTAACTCTGGCACATTCACCTCTGTGGACAGCGCCATTTAGATGTACTGAACCTGAACCCACACAAGACTTGCTGCTCAGACAGATCCAAAAACTGTGACCTGGTCCCATATACTCTCTCTATGGTGAACCTCCCCTCTTCTGTTCCCTCTCCCTCCTCCAGTGTTGCTCCCTGAGTATTTTCACATTTATAATACTCATTTGTTACTTCACAACCACACATGCACATACGCACACACACAGTTAGCCTAGTTAACCTCATATACACACAAAACTACCCCCAGTTAGCCTCAATCACCCAATACTCACTGGGCACAAACACATCCAGTGATATCCATTGAAAGGTCCTCCCCAACAATCAGGCTGATACAGAAAAACGCACAGGAGAGCCGGCGAGCACCCACACTCCCGGCACGCGCACAGGCCACTCTCTTGGGCGCGCGATTCAGGAGGGTGGCCTATGCAAATTAGGGCCCGCGGTAAAAGGAGGTGCTAGGGGCACTAGCGCGTCCCTAGCGCCTCCTTTTTGACAGGAGCGGCGGCTGTCAGCGGGTTTGGCAGCCGACGCTCAATTTTTCCAGTGTCTGTTCTCAAACCCACTGACAGCCACGGGTTCGGAAAATGGACGCCGGCAAAATTGAGCATTCGTCTTCCAACCTGCGGGCCGCAGGCCGATTTTTAATTTTAATTTTTTTTTAAATTTTACTTTTTTTTTTTACTTTTGGGGCCTCCAACTTAATATCACTATGATATTAAGTCGGAGGGTGTACAGAAAAGCATTTTTTTCTGCTTTTCTGTACACTTCCCCGGTGCCGGCCGAAATTAACGCCAGCCTTTGGGCAGGCGTTAATTTCTGAAAGTAAAATGTGCGGCTTGGCTGCACATTTTACTTTCTGTATCGCGCAGGAATAGCTAATAGGGCCATCAACATGCATTTGCATGTTGCAGGCGCTATTAGTTTCGGGGGGGTTGGACGCGCGTTTTCAACGTGCTATTATCCCTTACTGTATAAGGGGTAAAGCTAGCGCATTGAAAACGCGCGTCCAAACCTGGGCTAATGGTGCGCTCCAATGGCAGCAAACCTTACATCAGACAGGACAGACCAAACAAACTTATGGGCAAGGACAGCAATTTTCCAGACACTTGCCCTCTATTCCTAACAATCTAACCTCTTAACTCACCAGGAGAAGCCAGCATGCCAAAAAGACAATGAAAGTTTGAATTTGATGTGTTAAATAGCAGGTGTGAAAGCATTTATACATTCATTATTAAATAGCAAAGTATATAAACCATGCCCTGATGCATCCCAGACCCACCCACTTCCTACGTGCTTACATGCTCGTGAGCTTATGAGTTTGTACATTCTCCATGTTTTTAAAAATCACTCATATGCACGCACAAATATTTGTGCACGCAAGACCCCTTTGAAACTTCACTCGAAAGTGTGAAAGCATGGAAAAACTTGAAAAATGTCAAAGTATCCATGTTTCTGCAGGTCTCAGTGTGTTTTGCACATTTTTTTCACTTGTAGACCCCAGTTCCAAAAAGAATTTGCAGTTTTGTACATAGTTGTCTGGATTTCCATTATGCTCATCTATAAAATGAATTGCAAGACCACAACATCAAAAAATGGTTGAAATTGATAGTCGAAAAAGCTAAGGGTGTCCCTGCTAGACCAGAAGTTAGTTTAGAGTTATGATGAGACCATAGTTTCATATGGAAAGTATTTTGTATTGTGTCTTGAGCGTGTACTCTTCTACTCGAATCAACTTCTACAGGAAATGCTCATTCTTCAGATGAAAGCCTTCTGTACAGTAGGTGTTGTTTTTATTCAGTCAGTAATTTAGCCTCTTCAGGATTTTACAGTGGGAACAGGGAAGAGGCAGGCAACTACAGACCGGTTAGCCTCACTTCGGTGGTGGGAAAAGTAATGGAGTCACTGCTGAAAGAGAGAATAGTCAACTATCTACAGTCTGGAGAATTGATGGACCAGAGGCAGCATGGATTCACCAGGGGAAGATCCTGTCAGACAAATTTGATTGACTTTTTTGACTGGGTAACCAAGGAATTGGATCAAGGAAGAGCACTAGATGTCATCTACTTGGATTTCAGCAAAGCTTTTGATACGGTTCCGCACAGGAGACTGGTGAATAAAACGAGAAGCTTGGGAGTGAGTGCCGATGTGGTGACCTGGATTGCAAATTGGTTGACGGACAGAAAACAATGTGTGATGGTAAATGGAGCCTTCTCTGAAGAGAGAGCGGTTTTAAGTGGTGTGCCGCAAGGATCGGTGTTGGGACCGGTCCTGTTCAATATCTTTGTGAGCGACATTGCAGACGGGATAGAAGGTAAGGTTTGTCTTTTTGCGGATGACACTAAGATCTGCAACAGAGTGGACACGCCGGAAGGAGTGGAGAGAATGAGACGGGATCTAAGGAAACTGGAAGAGTGGTCGAAGATATGGCAGCTGAGATTCAATGCCAAGAAGTGCAAAGTCATGCATATGGGGAGTGGAAATCCGAATGAACTGTACTCGATGGGGGGGGAAAGGCTGATGAGCACGGAGCAGGAGAGGGACCTTGGGGTGATAGTGTCTAATGATGTGAAGACAGCGAAACAATGCGACAAGGCGATAGCAAAAGCCAGAAGAATGCTGGGCTGCATAGAGAGAGGAATATCAAGTAAGAAAAGGGAAGTGATTATTCCCTTGTACAGGTCCTTGGTGAGGCCTCACCTGGAGTACTGTGTTCAGTTCTGGAGACCGTATCTACAAAAAGACAAAGACAAGATGGAAGCGGTACAGAGAAGGGCGACCAGGAAGGTGGAGGATCTTCATAGGATGACGTACGAGGAGAGATTGAAGAATCTAAATATGTACACCCTGGAGGAGAGGAGGAGCAGAGGTGATATGATACAGACTTTCAGATACTTGAAAGGTTTTAATGATCCAAAAACAACGACAAACCTCTTCCGTAGGAAAATAATCAGCAGAACCAGGGGTCACGATTTGAGGCTCCAGGGAGGAAGATTCAGAACCAATGTCAGGAAGTATTTCTTCACGGAGAGGGTGGTGGATGCCTGGAATGCCCTTCCGGAGGAAGTGGTGAAGACCAGAACTGTGAAAGACTTCAAAGGGGCGTGGGATAAACACTGCGGATCCATAAAGTCAAGAGGCCGCCAATGAAGAGTGGGTGACTCGCCAGAATGATGGCTATTGACACAATACCCTTACTAAATAAACATACACATGCTTACTGTGACTCCTACATCGCTCTAAGCTTCAACAGCAAGAGGTAATGGAAAAAAGGATTTGCACTCATAAAGAGGGGAGTAGCTGGCTTGTTACGGCGGTTACTACCCCAAACCAAATATGCCTGATACTTCACTTTCAATGCATATACAGCATAGCTCTCTGCTTCAATGACAGGGGAGAAGAATAACTGATACTTCACACATCCAGCAGAGCTCTCTGCTACAACGGCAAAGGAGAAGAAAAAGGGTTCGCACTCAAAACGCGGGGAGTAGCTGGCTTGTTACGGCGGTTACTACCCCTAACCAAATGTGCCTGATACTTCACTTTCCATGCATATCCAGCATGGTTCTCTCCTGCATCGGCATGGGAGAAAGACTGATACATCACGCATTTCCAGCATAGCTCTCTGCTTCAAGGGCAGGGGGAAAAAAAAAAACAAAAAAAAAACCTGATGCTTCACACATATCCTGCATAGCTTCAACGACAGGGGTGAAGAAAAAAAAGGATTCGCAATCACAAAGCGAGGAGTAGCTGGCTTGTTACGGCGGTTACTACCCCAACCAAATGTGCCTGATACTTCACTTTCAATGCATATCCAGCATGGCTCTCTGCTTCTACAGCAGGGGAGAAGAAAAAAAAAAAAAAAAAAACCAACAAGAGCTGTACAACATAGTCTAGGTAAAACAAATAAGCATGGGTGTAGCTTGCTTATCGCGGCGGTTACTGCCCCTACTACCCCTAACTAATCAAGCTAGATATTTCACTTGCATGCAGCTCCATCACTGCTCTCTACATTAATGGTGGGGGTGGAAGGGGAATAGAACAAGGAGCTAAGAGTAACAGATAAGAATGAGAGAAAAAATGTGTGAGGCTTGCTGGGCAGACTGGATGGGCCATTCGGTCTTCTTCTGCCGTCATTTCTATGTTTCTATGTTTCTATGTTTCTATGTCTTGTCTACTGAGACAGATGACAAACTCTACAGCTCACAAAATATCTATAGTTCAGAGCATTATTAAAGTACATTACATTATTTACAGCATGCGACCTTAATATGCTATTTATTAAAAGTTTGCTGGAGCTCTGTGGAAGACAAATACCACTGAACAATCAATAGAATCTGAGCGAAATCTGGGTTTTGAAAGTATGCGCCCACTGTTAACGTATCAAGCATTTACTGAACATAGCATATAGTACATTTCTGAACTTCTTTGCAACTATTTGACAGATTTTAATTATTTTGAATTTTGACTACTTGGTACAAATAAAAGTAAAAAAAAAAAAAAAAAATCCAAGTTGTCGATAATATCCTGCATTAGACTAGCTTAATACATTTCTAGCTAGCTTTCATCAGTTCTAAAACCATCACAATGACCTATTTATTATAGGCTCTGATAAACTGAAGACAGATTATTTAAATAGTCAGTATTGCCCACATGGTTACTGGCACATGATAGCATCACAAAGTACTTTAATATAATTGCATTCTTTCTCTAGCATAGCATGTCAGTTGCCTTATTCTCGCTCAAATGCAAGCATATATTGGATGGGAAGTAATAAGGCAGTGTGAAAAGCTTTTAAGTCTTTCCCCTGATCAGTATTCTGCAGTACCTTGCTGTTGGCATATATTTCCTCCTTACATCCTTTGCTTCACATGCCTCATATTTCTACATTTACAGTAGCCACATTGAATTCATTTTAACCATCTTTTAGTTCTTTGTGTTTTAGGGTGGCAATTTTAAAAGCTGTTTACGGGTATAAAATATGGCTTTATGCACGCGAATGCCGGCGTGTTATAAAATTGCTCAGGGCTTGTGCTCACGCAAGAATGTGCGTAGCCCAATTTCATGCATCCTTTAATGTGCAGAAAAAATAGATGTTCCAGGAGTCCGTGATCGGGGGTAACCCTGGGCGGGTTAGTTTGTCCACATTGTTTCAGATCATTTTCAAAGCAGATATATGCACATAAGTTCACTTTGAAAATTAGCATAAGTTATACATTTATGAAATGCGGGTTGTTATGAAATTACCCTTCCTGTGGTCTATGTCATTTTATATCTGACCACAGTAGTGACAATTCAATGCTATATAAATTATTTGATTCATTTTCCAATTCTGTCTGTAATATTTCAATGTACATAATGGGGCAGATTTTCAAAGGGGTACGCGCGTACCCCCCGAAAACATGCCCTAAGCTCCCCCTGCACATGCCGAACCTATGTTGAATAGGCTCGGCGACGCGTGCAAGCCCCGAGACGTGCTCAAGTCCCAGGGCTTTCCTGGGGGGACATGTCGGGGGCGTGTTGCAGCGGCGCGTCATATGGGGGCGGGGCTATGGGTGTGGTTCCGGCCCGGGGGCGTTTCAGGGGTGTGGCTGAGGCCTCCGAAACCGCTCCCGGGCCAGGGAATTGCGCGCCGGCCAACTGGCCGACGCGCACGAGTTACGCCTGCCTCAGGCAGGCGTAACTTTTCTAACAAAGGTAGGGGGGGTTTAGATAGGGTTGGGGGGGTGGGTTAGGTAGGGGAAGGGAGGGGAAGGTGTGGGGGTGTGGAAGGAAAGTTTCCTCCATGGCTGCTCCGATTTCAGAGTGGCCTCGGAGGGAATGGATGCAGGCTGCGCAGCTTGGCGTGCGCAGGCTGCCGATTTTGGGCAGCCTTGCGCGCGCCGACCCCGGATTTTAAAGGATACGCGTGGCTACCACGTATCTATTAAAATCCGGCGTACTCTTGTTCGCGCGGGCGTACTTTATTAAAATCTACCCCAATGTGTAATATGTTTTGGGCAAATTTTCAGACTTAATTGTATTCATGAAGGTAAAAATGTCAGCCACATATAGGTCAGTGAATTTTCAGTCACTTTCACAATGCAAACAAACTTGACCACATAAAAATGCAATATTCTGGGGGCGGGGGGCATGTATTAGATTTACACATTTTCCTTACATTTTCAAAAATGGAGGCATGTAAATGGCTTGCTGCTGATGCACCTAAATTTACATTCCCCTTTTGCATCATGTGAATATATATTTAGCACACAAAGCAGACGGTGTAAATAGCACACACATGAATTGAAATACAACACGGAAGAAATGTGTGGCAAACAGTTTTACTGGTCAATGTTAGTTACAATAGACTTTCGGTAAGTGCATACACTCATAAGTATATCACAAAATATTGCATTAAATGTACATTTCTAAAACAATGGTACACACAAGAACCCCGATATAGCCGTGTTTCGCATCATATGCTGCGTCAAGGGGACCAAAACTTTTTAAGAGTCTGTGAGTTTAGGGTAGTTCAAAATGAGTGAACATAGGCAGATTGTATGCAGTTAGGAGATCTATTTAGGCTTGCGAGCCAGAAACTCTGAGAAAAGTCACAGATGATGCACAAGACTATCATGGGAATTGCTTATTCAAATTCAGCCCTGGAGTGGGCGAACCCACCCGCGAAAACTAGATAAGTGAAAGTTGTACACTTAAAGATGTTAACTGGTTACTCTGTTGCAGAGAAGAAATATACTTCAATTTAAAGACTTAGCCACTGAGGCTCTTTTTACAGAAAAAATTCTTTGACGGTCTAAACAGTAGTGTAGCAAATTGCTACACTAGGAGGTCTATTTAGATCTATTTGCTACACTACTGTTTAGACCGTCAAAGATTTTTTTCTGCAAAAAGAGCCTCAAATTGCTATACTAGGAGATCTATTTAGATCTATTTGCTACACTACTGTTTAGGCTTGGTGACAAGGCATGTTCAGAGAGCAGTTTATAACTTTAAAGTAGAGCGTAGGTGGCTGAGGGTAATGGTAGGTATTATGGGTAGGCTAGCTTGAAAAGCCAAGTTTTCAATTTTTTTTAAAATTTGTGTGTGCAGGGTTCAATGCGTAGGTTGGGAAGCATAGAGTTCCAGTTTATGGGTCCTGCTATTGAGAGTGCTCTGTCCCTAGTGGAGGTTCGTTGTGTAGTTTTAGGAAAGGGGATGTGAAGGGTTCCTTTATAGGCAGATCTGGTTGGCCTGTTGGAGGTATTGAAGTGAAAAGAGTTATTTAGCCAGGTGATGTTCTGGTTGTGTAAGGTTTTGTGTATAAGGGAGAGTGTTTTGCAAAGAATTCTAGATGAGATCGGAAGCCAGTGTAGGTCTCTTAGGATGGGTGTGATGTGGTCTTTTCTATGGGTATTGGTGAGTATTCTGGCAGTGGCATTCTGTAATAACTGGAGGGGTTTGATGGTGGAGGTGGGGAGGCCTAGTAGGAGAGAATTACAGTAGTCTATCTTGGCCAAGATTAAGGTTTGAAGAACGGTGCAGAAATCATGGGCGTGTAGGAGAGGCCTAATTTTCTTTAACACCATGAAGTTTAAAATAGCATTCCTTTAAAGTTGAGTGAGGGGGGTTGGGAGGGGTGATATGCTAGTAAGTGTGGGGTAATGTGTGGTGGGATTGTGGGAAATAAGGAGTTCAGTTTTGTTGGTGTAGAGTGCCAAATTGAGGTTAGATAGGAGGTGGTTGATCAAGTTGATGCAGTTGTTCCAGACTCTTAATGAATTGTCTAGTGAATCGGTGATGGGGATAATAATTTGGACATCGTCCACGTATATAAAGTGAACGATGCCTAAGTTGGTTAAGAGGTGGCAGAGGGGGTAGCAGGTAGATGTTGAAGAGGGTGGAAGAGAGGGCAGAGCCTTGGGGTACACCATGGGTAAGTTTAATGGAGTCAGATTCGCTGTTGCTTAATTTGACCTTGAAATGTCTGTTTTCAAGGTATGATTTGAACCAACAATGGGCAGTTCCAGATATGCCTATGTTAGAGAGGTTGTTTAGGAGGATCTTGTGACTGACGTTGCAAAGGCAGAGGAGATGTCAAGCATCGCTAGGAGGAAGGCTTGACCATTATCCATGCCTTTGAGAATGGTGTCTGTGAGGGACAATAGGAGTGTTTCTGTATTGAAAGGTTTATGGAAACCAAACTGAGAGGGGGATAGAATGTTGTGTGTGTCTAGGTAATCAGTGAGGCGGAGGTGGACTACCTTTTCAGTGATTTTGGCTAATAGAGGTAAGTTTGAGATTGGGCGATAGTTAGTTATGATGGGTCAAGATTAGGTTTTTTTAGGATTGGTTTCACAATTGCTTGCTTGAGGGAGGAGGGGACTACACCATGTGTGATGGAACAATTGATAATCTCTGCGAGGGTTGAGGCTATTGTTTTGAGGATGGCTTGTAGCATTTTGGCGGAGATGTTGTCTAGGGGGTGTGTGGAGGGTTTGATTTTCTTTAATAGGGATTCAATTTCAAAAGCTGATGTGGTTTCAAGCTGTTCAAGGTTGGCAGTGGTGTCGGGGGGGGGGGGGGGGTCATGGTGAAGTCCGTATCAGGGGGAAAATTTGCTGTCAGTTTGCCGACTTTGTTACGGAAGAAGGAGGCTTCCTCCATGGCTGCTCTGGGGTCACGGCACCACTGGGGGGGCCAGGCACCACTGGGGTCACGGCACCACTGGGGGGGCCAGGATGGGGGCATTGATAGACACTAGTCACATCTAAGGATGGGCTGTGTGTGGGGGAAGGTTCAGTTAGGTTTGATATCAGAGTGAATAGGGCTTTGGAGTTGTACTGATATTCATGTATTTTGCGTGCATCAAAATCGCGTTTTGTTTTTAGGATGGTAATCCTGTATTCATGCATGGAAGTTTTGTATGATGCGAGTAAAGAGGGGGATGGATGCTTTCTCCATTTTCTTTCCTTAATTCTCAGGTTGTTTTTGAGTTTCTTGAGTTCTGGTGTGAACCATGCTTTTTTATTGCCACGGGAAGGGTTTACATTTATTGTTTTTAGTGGGCAGATTTTGTCTGCAATATCTTTGGTGGTGTCGTTCCAAGAGGAGATAGCTGATTCTGGGTTAGTGATGTCAATCTTGTTTAAGATGTCAGAGCATGATGCGATAAGGTCTTCTCTGGAGCAGGGTTTGCGAAATTGGAAAGAGTGTGTGTGTGTGTGGGGGGGGGGGGGGGTTGGTTTCATTATAGAGAGAGTGGTGTTTATGAGGGTGTGGTCAGACCAGGGTACTGGGGTGCAGCTAGGGGTATTGGTGGTAGCTATGTTAGAATTCGTAAAAATGAGATCGAGTGTGTGTCCTGCTTTATGGGTTGGGAGGTTCATGATTTGCTTGTATCCCATGGTGTCAAGGGATAAGAGAAAAGCTTTGCAAGAGGGGGAAGGTGGACAGGAGTCGACATGTAGATTGAAGTCGCTGAGTATGATGGAGGGTGTGTTGAGATCCATGTTGTCAGCAAAGAATTCAATGAGGGGGGATGTGTCATGCTCCTGTAGCCCAGGAGGGGTGTATACTAGGCATATCTGTAGCAGTGGGGATTTGAAGAAGCCAAGCTCATATTTGGGGGGTAAACTGACCGTTTGGGGGTGAGGTTAAGTTCGTTTTTGGCTGCGAGGAGAAGGCTGCCCCTTCTTTTTTTGGGTCTGGGTAGAGAGTAGATGTTGTAGAGATGTGATGGTAGTTGGTTTAGTAGTGCTATGTCAGTGTGTTTGAGCCAGGTTTCTGTGATTGCGCAGATGTCTGGCTTTGATTCTAATAAGAAGTCGTTGAGTATGTGGGTTTTTTTCACTAGGGGTTGGGCATTGAAGAGAGTGAGTGAGTGAGAAGAGTGTGAGTCCAAGGAGTTGTGTGATGGGGGGAAGTCATGAAGGGTATAAGTGATTTTGGTTTGTGTGTTAGGGTTGGGGTAAGAGGTTTTCTAAGGTTGCGATATAGGTATTGTATGATCGGGATGGGGAGTGGACGCATCGTTGAGTGTGTGAGGTGGGTGTGCTGTATCGGTGAGGGTATAGTGTAGTGTGAAGTGGTATGAGGTGCTAGGTAGGCTCTGCTGCACGCCCAGGTGAAGGATCAGAGCCACACATATTAGTAGCAATAAGGAGGGTGACAGAGGGCTGATAGCTAGACTGGAGAGGCAAAACTGTGGGTCCTGTTTCTTATTTTCTTAGAGATAGTGGTGTTAACATGAAAATGGTAGTGGAAGATGGGGGCTATGAGAGGATTTGTTGCTTTGCCTGCTTATTGCACTTGGCATTTTTATTCCACCTTTCCAGCTAGTCATCCACTTCAAGGTGAATTATATAGGGGCTAGGTTAGGTGAAATTAAACATGTTACATAAGGTCAAATTTAAAAGCTTTGTGTTACATTATGTTACATTATAGGCAGTTTGCATTATAGTGTGCTAAAACAATAGGTTATATTTGTACATCTCTAATTTACAAGGAACAGACTATTCAATTACATGTAATGGGCTGATTTTTTCAATTAAGACTTTTGCCTCTTTAACAACTGTGGCAGAGTTACACCCCAGAGTTGCTCCAACGCATACCCAAAGTGTAAGATGGATCCATTGCCACTTGTGCCCCAGGAGGAGTGGAGTGGCTGGACATAGATGTGGAGGTACTGACTTCCAGCAGCAGACCTGTTCTTCTCACTCTGGCGTTTGCAGGTCAGGCACATGGTGATTTTTTCTGCGTCGGGGGGCGGGGAATAGCTAATAGACTCATCTACATGGCATTTACGAGTGATGAGTGCTGTTAGCTATGTGCTGGTTTGGACTAGCTAATCCCATTATTGCATGGGGAATTATTATAGCGCGACCAACCTCACCACAAGCCGTGCGCTAGGCTGAGCACACTGTATTGCATCGGTCTGATTCTATGCTACTTCCTAGCAACATGGGCAGTAAGTCATGTCCTTCCAGATCAGATGGTTATTGTTAAGTTTGGAGAAACTGTCTATAAATATGGAAACATTTTAGTTAATAGCTAAAAGGGCACTTAATTGAGTATAATAATTTTTTACAGACTTCTGTGGTGTTTTATATTCCAGTAGAGCCTCAAAGCATTTCAGGCTCTTTAAACATTATTAGCATCTAGGTACAAATAGGTAAAATTGGGATCAGGAAAGCAAAGTGACCTGCACAAAGTTATTCAGTCAGTTAAAGAATGAGTGTTATTATCTTGGAGATCCTGATTTCTCGAATGAAGTTTATAGTATTAGCTCTAGCACCTTGCTTTTTTTTTTCTGTATCTGTTTTATTCTGAAGATTATATTTGACTCCCCGGGCCAGATGAGCCTGGGGATGATGCGGGAGCAATATTTTCAATTCCTGGGTGGGGGGAGGGAATTTCAGCTGCCACTCAACAGCCCAGTGGCCAGACGTAGGGTCCACGTGAGCTGAGTTCCAGAGGACGTCATGATTTTGTGGGCCCTGGCCAAGAACTGTTGCTACAATGGTTAAGATGAGTGAGGGGGGGGGGGGGGATATTGGAACTGGGGAAGAAACTCTGGGTAGTTGCGAATGGAAGCTCATGATACAATAGACAAAAGCTGATTCCAAATGAACTAGAAATCCAAAAAGAAGCAGGAAGAAACTGCCAACTAATATATATATATATATATATATATATATAGATATATATATATATATATATATATAAATAAAAAATAAGGCAACATACTGTATTTTATTTGTGCTTTCACGTATTACATGCAAAAAAACCCCTAAAAACCAAAAAAATTATGGGGGAAAAAGAAAAAGCACTCCTGCTTATTATTTCACTACTCCAAAAACGTCATTATTTAACTAAAATTGTAATGCTTTATTGAAAATATAAAATAATATGAAAAAAATATAAAACTCAAATTATATTATATTTTCAATAAAGCATTACAATTTTAGTTAAATAATGACGTTTTTGGAGTAGTGAAATAATAAGCAGGAGTGCTTTTTCTTTTTCCCCAAAATCTTTTTTGTTTTTAGGGGGTTTTTTGTATATATATATATATAATATATATATATATATATATATATATATATATATATATATATATCATATTGAAAGTTTTATAAGTATACTCATAGGGCGGTCTTGAAGAGCATGCTCAATTTCTAATGTATGGCTTAATTTATTGAGCTATAATTACATTATATAATGATTAGTTTTATTATGGTACTGTATCTTTCAACACCTAAAATGTTTCACAGTTCCGGGCAGGTTTCCTGAGAGTGTTATGTAGCAATGACCTTCTGTAACATTCTTATTACCTATTATTAGAATCATGGTGCTTAACGGGAATTAAGCAGACCAAGAACCTTCTACTTCTATAACAGCATGAGTACAACAGCACTGCTATTATAGTTCAGCAGCTGTGGCTAGTCACTAATTAGTATGGTAGTACGAGCAAATGAGGTTACTATACTAACCACGTAGACCCGGTGCTGCTGATGCTGCTATGTTTATAGCACGGCTTACGTAGTTTGTGTGCGTCAGAACTTTAACTACAAGAAAATGCACAGCACTCACCTGCTCGTGAACATCGCATCACGCTACAATCATAGCAATTTAGGGTTTGATTCTCATCCCCTGGCTGTTTTGGGCTTCGGTAGGCGAATAGCAGTGGGATATTGGATTTTTCCCAAATATCTACTGTGGTAAAGGGGGGGGGGGGATAGTTGGCTGCTCCTTGGCCTGTTTTCAGAACGCTCAAAGTCAAACCAGGGTCCAAATAAAGAGATTTGGAGCAGGCAGGAGGCAGTGTCCGCTATTAATTAGCACTGTTGGGCTCTTCTATATCTCCGCTCTCACTAGCTATACGGCTGCTCTTCACCTCCCCAAGGCATCTGCCTGGAATGTATTTACTCCAGACTCAGAAACCC
The DNA here is from genome assembly GCF_901001135.1 of Rhinatrema bivittatum. Classification (NCBI taxonomy): domain Eukaryota; kingdom Metazoa; phylum Chordata; class Amphibia; order Gymnophiona; family Rhinatrematidae; genus Rhinatrema; species Rhinatrema bivittatum. Next base: position 23,100,506 of record NC_042628.1, on the reverse strand, counting down.
TTGTTGCACAAGCAGCTCCCATATCTCCTACGGGAGGAATAACTGGGTCAATATTCAGTAAGCCAGCCAGCAGCAGATGACTTTGGCTGTATACTGAGTGGGAAAAGTCTCCTGCTGAATATACTCGGTTAAAGCTTGCCCAGGTGAAGTTATCCAGGTAGCGTACCTTGCTCGCCGGTTTATTGAATATTGCTGTATGAAAAAAAACGCCGGTGCCCGACAGCCAAGCTGCCCTCTCCTGGTGCCACTAATTTTAAATATGTAGCAGGTCAGGCAGCATCCCCCTCCCAAGGCCAACTATTTGAAATTTTAGCAGTAAAGCGGGCCCCCCCTCCTTTTCCCCGATGTGGTAAAAAATGTAGAGGCCAAAAGGGGCCCCTCCCACCCCCCCCCCCAAATTCACCCCCCCCCCCCATTAACGCCGAAAAGTTTTGTATGTAAGGCAGCAGGACGATGAGAGGCTTTTTCCTTATCCCTGCATAACAGATGTTCTTGAAGGTGTAATATGTTGTATTATTGTAAGTGGTGAAGGGCACATGTATTTATTTATTTATTTATTTATTTATTTATTTATTTATTTATTTATTTAAAGGCTTTTATATACCGATGTTCATGCACTAGTACATACCGCGTCGGTTTACATAGAACCAAAGTTGGAAATTACATCAAACAAGTGGGTACAGATAACAGGGCTAACTTCGTAAGAACTTAGAACTTAGATAGAGCAGAGAACAAGAATTAAATTATTATAAATGATAAATAAATATCCATAATTGCAAATAATTACAAATAAACAGTCAATAAAAAATTAGGTTTACATCAGACTTAATAAGCATAAGTTCAGCATAACGTACATCTAACAGGTGGAATCATGAGGCAAAGTTACAAGATGAAATATTTATATCATCAGACATCTAGCGTAAGGGATTATGAAATGCGATTTTATTGATTTTATATTCTGCTTTTCGGCACTTCAAAGCAGATTACATGCGGGCACTGTGGTTATTTCCCTGTCCCCAGAGGGCTCACCTTCTAAGTTTGTTCCTGAGGCAACGGAGGATGCAAAGTGGAACCTGCCCAAGATCCACTGCATGAGTCTTAAAGCAAAGCAATGATCTTGTGTGTGCCCATCATGTCTCCATCCATTCTGTCGGTTTTATTAAATGTTTCCCCGATACCGGGGCCACGGAGCTGTCTTTTGCAGTGCGGTGCATGGCAGGTGTGTGTGTGTGTGTGTGTACTCTGCACGGAGGTGGTGCATGAGTGTGCCGGCCACGCCAACACACACTGTATTTCCCCCATCTGCTGCCGCACAGACTGCGTCGTTAATAATGGGGGGGCCCACTAACCAGTTCAAAGGCAGGGGGGGTCATGACCTCCTGCCCAGAACCCCAGAGCTTTTTCAGCTTTGCCGTCCCAAGGGAGGGGCTGGGTGGAGGAGAAGGAAGAAAAGCAGAATCTCCATCCCAGAGGCACAAGATGGGAATTAGCAATAAACCCTGCAGGGGAGCTGGATGAAGACCGTGGCTGGAGGGGCTTTCTGACCCGGCAAAGAAAACCGTTCCTGGCACAGCTGCGCAGAGCGAGAGGGCGGTCGTTGTCTGAGACCAGCAAAGGCTGGGTGGTGAGATGCTGCTGCTCGTGCTTCTGGGATCTCCTCGGGGTGTGAAAGAGAGCGAACCTTGCTCCCTGGAACGCGAGAGCATAATGTTTTGCCGCCTGGCGGTGGAGCGTGACCCGTCCGCAGCCGCAACCCATGGTGATGGGCCAGTGCTGGTCGTTCTACTCAACTCAGGGATCAAGTGCTCTTGCAAATCTAAAACTTCACACAGAATCTGTTCCCTGCTCATATTATATTTTCCTTCTTCCACAAGAATGTGTTTGTTCCTCTCTTGCTGCCAAAAAAAAAAAATAATTTATGTGAAACAAGTGCTAAGCATTCTGGAAGTCCTTAGGTTGAAATAGTTATGTGCTGTGGCTTTTGACACTCTTGCTTCTATTATGCCTCTTAATCGGTGCTTTCCTTATTAGCCTTTCCGTTCTGTTTTGTACAGAGCAGAGATTTATTAAACACTCCTTTACGTCTGGCAATGTTCTGTAACCTCTGTACTTTTTTTTTTTTTTGCTACCTATAGCAAAACTTCTTCATTGTTTGTCCATTGGAGAAACTTCCTGTGGGTTGCATCTGCAATTCATCTCCTTCGGAAATGAATTCTCTACATGGGAATGAATGCTCCTTTTATGCCTAAAATGTCCCAATTGTATCTTTTATAACAAAGCCACAATTTTATTTCTGTTCTAGCACTGTACTTGTTTTGAAAATATTGCCACATTACTAATATTCAGAGAAATGAACCATTTTTTAAATTCTCGGATTCGGCATTTGTGCTCCATTTCTGTGCTCTGCTTCTCCACATGTTTTTTTTTTTTTTTTTTTTACTTACAGTCGAATTTTTTTTTTATGGCTCTGTCTGGGCTTTCTGAGGGCAATATTCAGCTGCTGAGTGGCTGGGCTGGTTTGCCAAATAAAGTTATTTGGTTAAGTAGCAGGGTTGGTCTGCTGAATATACCTGGCTATCTTAAAATGAGCCGGATATGGTTATCCGACTTACTTTAAGACAGGTCAGCGGCATGACCAGAGTTAGCTGGATAAATAATTCAGCTAACTCTGCTCCAACCTGAAATGCTTCCTGCCCCCCCCCCCCCCCGGAATACCCCTGACTTTTCCGGCTAAATTCTCCCACCATGTATAAAGACTATGAGGTTACCAGGTGATTATATTTAGAACTAATAAGAGAAAATATTTTTTTACTCAATGCATAAGTAAGCTTTAGAATTTGCTGCCAGAGGATGTAGTGAAAGCTATTAGTGTAGCTGCGTTTAAAAATGGTTTGGACAAGTTCCTGGAGGAAAAGTCCATAAACCATTATTAAAGTGGAGTTACAGATATCAATTTTTTATCCCTGGGATAAGCAGCATGGTATATATCTACTCCTTGGAATCATGCCAGGTACTTGTGAACTGGATTGGCCAATGTTGGAAATAGGGATGTGAATCGTTTTTTGACGATTTAAAATATCGTCCGATATTTTTTAAATCGTCATTAATCGTTAAAGAGTGCGATACAATAGAAATTCCACCGATTTATCGTGAAAAAATCGTTAATTGGTTAGTGCACACTAACGGGAGTTAGGACACAACCTGGATTTCTGGAGAGATGGACACAACCTAAAAACCCACCCCGACCCTTTAAAACCTCTCCCTTAGCCTCCACCATCCTCCCGACCCCCCCCCCCCCCCCAAAAAAAAAACATTTTAAAATTACCTGGTGGTCCAGTGGGCCCCGGGAGCAATCTCCCGCTCTTGGCCTGTCGGCTGCCACTAATAAAAATGGCGCCGATGGCCTTTTGCCCTTATCATGTGACAGGGTAACCGTGCCATTGGCCATATTGCAACAATGTTCAGTCCATGCTGTGTTGCTTTCTCCTTGAAAGGTCTGGAATGAGACAGGACGCATGATCTAGTGTAGGTAGCTGGTAACATCTAAAACTAGATAGGCAAAAATTAATCTAAAAAAAAAAAAAGAAAAGACTGAAAGGAGCATTGAAAAAGCTTGATTTGTGATAGTGTAGTTATTTACGACAATTAAAATGATTTTTTACTTCCTGGAACTGCAGTTCACTGTGGGTGTCTTGCTGCTAAGTTCCAATCATTAGAACATTTCTCAGAGAATCGATCGGAGCCATATTTTTAGGACCTGTGTACTGTCATTGCTCTGACTTTGTGCTGGTAACAGACATCAGTCTTTTCTCCCCTTATCACGAAGTGAAAAGCAATCAGTTTTACCGAAGATTTCTATGTATTCATGGAACATGAGATACACTCAGGGCCTGATTCATCAAGGTCTTTTCCCATATGGGGGGGGAAAAGGTCTTCGTAAATCAGGACCATAAAGTCCTTTATTAAAAGCGTATATCAGTCCTGGTAAAGTACTATGAAGCATCAATTCATGTCTATACCCATGAATTTTTTTTTTTTTATTTCCAGTCACCCTAAGATTGTTGTGGATTAGTGAGGGGGAAGGGGGCTGTATGCAAGCAACTCTTCTCCTGTCTCATACATACATACTTTTAACATAGTCACGTGTTCACTCTCACATGCTCTCTCTCTCTCGTACACACATTTGCTCACTCACACCCCCCTCATTCTCTTACACACACATACTCTCAACATAAGAATTGTCATACTAGCCCAGTATCCTGTTTCCAACAGTGACCAGTCCAGATCACAAGTACCTGGCAAGATCCCAAACAATAAACAGCGATAAGCAGTGGCTATTCCCGGAAGCCCGGATTTTAAATGGGCCAAGCGTGTAAATTTCGGGGTTTACGTGCGTGGCTGGTCCTCGCCCGCGCTGCGCGCATTTTACAAGACGCTCAGCCACGTGGGTAAACCCCGGTACATGCATAAGTGCCAGCCAAAGGAAAAGGGGTGGCGGGGGGCATGGTCTGGGTGGGGGGTGGGTGGGTCAGGACAGCGCCATTAGCCACTGTCCTGGGGAAGCACGTGCTGGCAATCGGCCGGCGCACGCAGATTACATCTGCTCCAGAGGAGCAGTAAGATTTAAAATAAAAAAAATTAGGGATAGTTAGGGTAGGCTTAAGAGGTGGGGAGGAGAGGGGAAGAGGGGGGAAGAATAGGTGTAGGAAAGTTCCCTCCCAGTCCATTCCTTAATTGGAGCGGATTGGGAGGGAACTGGGGGAGGCCCGATTGCATCGCCGCGTGTTGCTTTGTAAAATCCTCCCCCCCTCCCCCCGGGCGCACAAGTTGCCGGTCGGCCACACATGCCCATGCGGATTTTAAAATCCAGCGCGCATGTGCACGCGGCCATCGGATTTAATAACGTGCACGTCAGTGCGCACATGTTATAAAATCAGCATGTCCAAACAAAGAGCACAATTAGGACCTGTAATCCAACTAAGTAAAAAAAAAACAAAAGGCTCCGGGGGGTAATGCATAATGCAGCTCGAACCAAATCAATTTAATGAATTTTATAAAATGAATGTTATAAATTTGATATACGCCGCATCAGCAAGCCTGTCGACGTGTTCAATCCCTCGGACATGAACCGTCCGGTCTGCACATCATTTGCGGCTGGGCGGCTGTGTGTTATTATGTCAAGAATGGTCTGATATTTTTTTACCAACGAATGTTGTCTCATCCAACTCTCTTGGCTTGACCCGTTTCTTCAAGATGTTCCCGTGAGACCATCAGACAGCTACCCCTGATGAAGCTGCAGCTCCTCAGCCAAACACCGGCCGCTGTCTGGTTGATCACCTTAAGCTGATAAAGTCAGAGGATTCTTGTAAACAGAACTGAGGCTTTTTCTGCCATAGAATTATACTGCATTTTAATTCCTCGATGGGACATTTGGGACAGACATAGAAATTGAAATTTATTCTAATAGGCTGGTCAGGCCAAGAGAGTTGGATGAGACAACATTCGTTGGTAAAAAATATCAGACCATTCTTGACATAATAACACACAGCCGCCCAGCCGCAAATGATGTGCAGACCGGACGGTTCATGTCCGAGGGATTGAACACGTCGACAGGCTTGCTGATGCGGCGTACATCAAATTTATAACATTCATTTTATAAAATTCATTAAATTGATTTGGTTCAAGCTGCATTATGCATTACCCCCCGGAGCCTTTTGATTTTTACTTATAAAATCAGCATGACCGTATGCGTGTGCTGGGAACCGCGCGCACGCTCCTTTAAAATCGACCCCAATGTCTACATGGTTTATAACAGTTTATGGACCTCCCCAGGAACTTCTCCAAATCTTTTTTTAAACCAGCCATGCCAACTGAATTAACCGCATCCTCCAGCAATGAATTCAAGGGCTTAATTGTGCGCTTAGGGGCAGATTTTCAAAGCCCTACGCGCGTAAATCCTCCTGGATTTACGCGCGCCGGGCCTATTTTGAAAAGGCCCGGCGGCGCGTGTAAAGCCCCGGGACGCGTGTAAGTCCCGAGGCTTGGAAAAAGGGGCAGGGCTGCCGGGGCGGGGGTGGGGCCAGAGCCTCCAGGCACAGCGGCCATTTGGTGCTGTGCCCGGGATCGCGGGTCGGCTGTCGGCCTGTGCGCGCAACCTACGCCTGCCCAGTGGCAGGCGCAACTTATAAAGGTATGGGGGGGTTTAGGTAGGGATGGGGGGCGGGTTAGGGAGGGGAAGGTGGGGGAAGGTGGATGGAATGGGGAAAGCCAACAAGGCTCCCCAAGGGCTTGGCGCGCGCAAGGTGCACTATTGTGCAGTCCCTTGCGTGCATCGACCCCGGATTTTATAACATGTGCGCAGAAATGGCTTTTAAAATGACCCTCTGAAAGGGCTGATTTGAATATGTGCACTGATTCATCCTTTGCCATCAAATAGAACCAAATTGTCAAAATAGTTGAAGACTTTGAAGAAAAGGATCACCAGGCAATAAGGAAAACAGACAACTATTCTCAGTAACATTTTGGAGAAAGTTAGGTAAGGACTGTAACCATACGCATCCTCCCAGAATTTTTTTTCATTGACCATTAGGGATTTGCTGTCATTTTTAGCAATTGGGAAATCACAATGATATTTTCTGTTTCTTTCTGCATCATTTCCCCATCTGTTAATGATTCAAACAGTAGAGATGTGAATCGTTTTCCATATCGTCTTAACGATAGAAATCGTGTGGCAGGAGAAGAAAATCGTGTTTGGCACGATTATTTCATTGAAAAATCGTTAAAAATCGTTTTTTCCGATTAGTGCGCACTAATTCGAGTTAGTGCGCACTAACTCCCCGTTAGTGCGCACTAACTCCCCGTTAGTGCGCACTAACTCCGAGTTAGTGCGCACTAACTCAAAATGATACAAATAGACAATTTCCAGGTCACTGAAGGTCAGTTAGGAATGAATATGTGTTCCTATTGGCTGGCAGCCCTCTTATCTATTGATGTTACCAAGGTTACCACTGAGGTGATGGTTGGGGGGATGGGAAATGGAACTGGAAACTCATGAACACCAACAGAAAATGAAACAAAGTGTTCACACTTCCCAGGTCAGTAAAGGTCACTTAGGAATGAATATGTATTCCTATTGGCTGGCTGTGCTCTTATCTATTGATGTTACCAAGGTTACCACTGAGGTAATGGTTGGGGGGATGTGAAATGGAAACAGTTGGAAGCTTGACATGTGATGATCAGCACTCACGTGACTAGAACTTCTTTGTTTATTATTTTTGTTAGCAGACACGTGCATGTTGAATTTGCCAATCACTGTGCATTTTAGAAAGGTGGTCCTGGCTGGAACTGTACACAGTTCAAATATATGTAATTGATTGTTGGTAAGTGTATTTTTTAAGTAGCCACACTGGCACAAGTATGTTTACTTTTCCTCCTACTTAACTCACTAGCTCAGCTTTGTAAGAAGGGCTTCTCTGCTTGAGTGAGGGTCAGGCAGCTCCCCCCTGTCTGTGAAGCCAGCCTCTCACTAGCAATGCAGGGAGGGAGCTGTCTCAGACTTCACCATCCTCCCCCCCCCCCCTCACCCACACACCATTCACCAGCTGGGTCATGGGGGAAGTCAGGAGTGAGGGTCAGGCAGCTCCCCCCTGTCTGTGAAGCCAGCCTCTCACTAGTAATGCAGGGAGGGAGCTGTCTCAGACTTCACCATCCTCCTCCCCCCCCCCTCACCCACACACCATTCACTAGCTGGGACATGGGGGAAGTCAGGAGTGAGGGTCAGGCAGCTCCCCCCTGTCTGTGAAGCCAGCCTCTCACTAGTAATGCAGGGAGGGAGCTGTCTCAGACTTCACCATCCTCCCCCCCCCCCTCACCCACACACCATTCACTAGCTGGGACATGGGGGAAGTCAGGAGTGAGGGTCAGGCAGCTCCCCCCTGTCTGTGAAGCCAGCCTCTCACTAGTAATGCAGGGAGGGAGCTGTCTCAGACTTCACCATCCTCCTCCCCCCCCCCCCCTCACCCACACACCATTCACTAGCTGGGACATGGGGGAAGTCAGGAGTGAGGGTCAGGCAGCTCCCCCCTGTCTGTGAAGCCAGCCTCTCACTAGTAATGCACGGAGGGAGCTGTCTCAGACTTCACCATCCTCCCCCCCCCCTCACCCACACACCATTCACTAGCTGGGACATGGGGGGAAGTCAGGAGTGAGGGTCAGGCAGCTCCCCCCTGTCTGTGAAGCCAGCCTCTCACTAGTAATGCAGGGAGGGAGCTGTCTCAGACTTCACCATCCTCCTCTCCCCCCCCCCTCACCCACACACCATTCACTAGCTGGGACATGGGGGAAGTCAGGAGTGAGGGTCAGGCAGCTCCCCCCTGTCTGTGAAGCCAGCCTCTCACTAGTAATGCAGGGAGGGAGCTGTCTCAGACTTCACCATCCTCCCCCCCCCCCCCCACCCACACACCATTCACTAGCTGGGACATGGGGGAAGTCAGGAGTGAGGGTCAGGCAGCTCCCCCCTGTCTGTGAAGCCAGCCTCTCACTAGTAATGCAGGGAGGGAGCTGTCTCAGACTTCACCATCCTCCCCCCCCCCTCACCCACACACCATTCACTAGCTGGGACATGGGGGAAGTCAGGAGTGAGGGTCAGGCAGCTCCCCCCTGTGTGTGAAGCCAGCCTCTCACTAGTAATGCAGGGAGGGAGCTGTCTCAGACTGGTATCAGGGTTAGGGCACTGTGTGCAGGAAGATCACAACACTCCTGGTATTAATAGGGATAGGGCACTGTAAGAGATGACTGTAGTAGATTGAATAAAGATCTGATGTTTCTGCTCTCCTCACACCAAACAAAAACACACAAGCAGAGAAGCCCTTCTTACAAAGCTGAGCTAGTGAGTTAAGTAGGAGGAAAAGTAAACATACTTGTGCCAGTGTGGCTACTTAAAAAATACACTTACCAACAATCAATTACATATATTTGAACTGTGTACAGTTCCAGCCAGGACCACCTTTCTAAAATGCACAGTGATTGGCAAATTCAACATGCACTAGCATTTCAGGTGCCTGCTAACAAAAATAATAAACAAACAAGTTCTAGTCACGTGAGTGCTGATCATTACATTACTTTTTTTGTCAAGCTTCCAACTGTTTCCATTTCACATCCCCCCAACCATTACCTCAGTGTTAGCCTTGGTAACATCAATAGATAAGAGCACAGCCAGCCAATAGGAATACATACATACATATTCATTCCTAAGTGACCTTTACTGACCTGGGAAGTGTGAACACTTTGTTTCATTTTCTGTTGGTGTTCGTTAGTTTCCAGTTCCATTTCCCATCCCCCCAACCATCACCTCAGTGGTAACCTTGGTAACATCAATAGATAAGAGGGCAGCCAGCCAATAGGAACACATATTCATTCCTAACTGACCTTCAGTGACCTGGAAAGTGTTTATTTGTATCATTTTCAGTTAGTGCGCACTAAATCGAGTTAGTGCTCACTAACGGGGAGTTAGTGCGCACTAACTCCCGTTAGTGCGCACTAACACGATTTAACGATTTTTAACGATAAATCGTTAGAATTTCTATTGTATCGTGTTCTATAACGATTTAAGACGATATTAACATTATCGGACGATAATTTTAATCGTTGAAAAACGATTCACATCCCTATCAAACAGCAACATCGTTTCATGTGGTTTTGTTCCTGTGTTTCAGCTCGTTCTAAATGGTTTTATTCTGCACTAAAATGCAAAAATGAATCAAAACACGATGAGAAAAAATACAGGAAATCTTATTGAAGTCACAGGTGGTTCCTGAAAACCGTGTCTTAAATCGAAATGGATTTTCTCATAGGAAACAATATTATACACGGGGGACTGGTTCCAACACCAGGGCCATGACCCAGTTTTCACTGCAGTAACTGAATGGCTACCACAAATGCTGGCAGTACAGTCAGAGCAGACAGGCGGGTGGAACCGGAGGTAAGCAGCCTTGTTCTGAGTTGGTCTCCTGCTGTGCTAAATACCTGAAGCTGCTGAGCATGCAGGGCCATGGCAGGGGTGAAGCAGTGCAGGAGGGGATTCATCCGGGCGGTCATCCACATGTGGATTCAATAAACAGCACACACTGATAGATGGACGTCAGCTCTCTGCACTGCCAGACTGCCTCGGAAATAAAAACAACAAAAAAACCCCCAACAAACAAAAACTCTGTTGAAGGTCCAGAGTGGGGGGTTGCAAATTCTTCACCCACCTAAGCCCAGGACATCGCAAGCCGGGCAATGTAAAAGGTGAGGACTTCCTGCAGTTAATGACGTGTGAAACAGAATGAACCAAAACTTTTCCCGTGCACATTCTTTGCAATCGTTGCCCTTGCCTGTTGTTATCCCCATTCTTGTGAATCAATTTGTTTGTAACAAATGCCAGAAAATGCAAAGAATGAGCCCGTTTTTTGGTTCGTTCTGAACATATTTGTGGCATTTTAAAAATAATGGGCTCCAGCAGCCCTGACTGAGCCTTGCCAGGACGGAAGCCTTAACCCTGGGTGGCACCTGGCACTGAGGTGAGGCCTAGCCTGGGACCAGGGCCTTCACTTGCTCCTCCCAGTGGTTCTTTTTTTTTTTTTTCCCCCAGTATGTTTTATCTTGTTTAATGCTTTTTTTTTCGGTTTGGCAAATGAACCGAACTGGAAAAAACCAAACATACATTAATTGAACTGGAAAAGGATTGGGTGAATTGGTAGAGATATTGGCAAACTGGTGATTCCAAGTAAGAGCAAGTGTTTTCATACAATAAATGCACATACTTTACAAAATACCTGCATATAAACTGGGGTTATTATGCTTACATGTTATATTTTTTTCTATAACAAAAAGAGACCCAATATAAAACAAAACAGAAGGGTTCAGAAGCCCATAAGCTCATGCATAAAGTCAATGACATGGCTAAAACAAGTGTAAAGTGTATATTTTTTTTATATGACTAAAAGATACATGTGTTACATCTCTTTCCCCAGGAGCTTCCTTCCCAGCCCCAGAGATCCACTGGGCACTACTCAACCAGGTGGAGAAAATTGCTCTGAGGTCTGTGGTTAGGGGCAGGCTCACCAGCAAGGCCAAAATGGGCCATGGATATCTTAAAAAAAAACCAAAAAAAAAAAAAACCCCACAATGACCACACCAAACTTGTACTCAAAAAGAAAAACAATTTCCTTTGAAAATAACCAGTTCAGCAAAAGTCCCTAATTCACAGTCCACATTTCAGGAAAAACAATCCGAAATTTACAAAATCAGAGTTTTCCCTCTCAATAACACTTTATCCAAGGTCAGCTCTTTTTTTTTCTGACCTTCCGGGTTATCTGTTGTCCCAGAGCAAAACAAAGTCTCTTCCCCATGTTCTCTTTTCCCAAAAAAGTCCAGTTACTAACACAGCATCAGGAATGATTCCATGATAAATCATCTTCTGTTCTTAGATATATTATCCCCAGCCCTGCACTGAAGCTGCAATAATTCAATACTCTTCCTTTGGTCCTGTAGGTCTCCAGCTTCTTCACTTCTCTCAGGCTTCCTTGATGGTGTGTGGAAGAACCCCTATTCCTCAGCCAAGTGGATGGTACCTGCTACATTTTTCCACTCTCTGACCTTTCCCATCTCCAGAACACCAAAATCTTTGTGGAAAGCATATTTTATACTCCTCATTAATATCTACCTCCTAACGGGCTTGGACAACTGTCACTTAGCTTAATTGTTCTCACATTCCTTGTATTCTTATTGAACTTCTTTTTCTAGCAAGTTCCACATTATAAAGAATAGAACATACTGTAGAATACCTCTGCACTTCCAGTGACCTTCCCCTGCTGGAAAATCTAATGGTTAGAGATAGACCCCATTCTTTTACATGACCAGGACACCATCTAGTGGCCAAGCAGGGGGCACACATGCATATCTTATAAATAGGTAGAGAAAGTATGTATTTTCTTGCATTTGAAATATTTGCATATACTTTCAGAGCAGAAATATTCAGTATTTTATAAATTGTGCAGCTCCCACTGCACAGCTTACAAAATATTAATATTAATCTTCCTGCATCCACTTACATGTATAAATGCTATGCCATGGATAGGTTTGAAAATTAGGCTCTTAGATTATAAATCCACTGGGGACAAGGAAAATACCTACAGCACCTGAATACAATCAGCTTTGAAGTGGCTGACCAGTCAAGAGAGGCAGAATATTTAAAAAAAAAAAAATGAGAATGGGGAGCATTTACTGATGAGACCCGTTCATACAGACCCTCTCTCACCTCCATGCTCTCCAATGTCACTCCTCTGTTGCAAACCCTAATACAAACCCTGTCAAAACATGAGACAAAATTAAACCAACAGACAGACACAGTCTCACAAGCACCTGAAGACAAAGACCAAAGAAGAGGAAGGGGAATAGTAAATAATGGTAAAACCTGACTTCAGTGCTGGGAAAAATTGTGGAAACTGTTATAAAAAATAAAATCACAGAACATATAGATAGACATGGATTAATGGGTACAGCCAACATGGATTTACCCAAGGGAACTATTGCCTCACAAATCAGCTACATTTTTTTGAAGGGGTGAATAAGCAAGTGGATAAAGGTGAACTGGTAGACGTAGTGTATTTGGATTTTCAGAAGGCGTTTGACAAAGTCCCTCATGAGAGGCTTCTAAGAAAACTAAAAAGTCGTGGGATAGGTGGCAATATCCTTTTGTGGACTGCAAACTGACTAAAAGACAGGAAACAGAGGAGGATTAAATGGTCTGTTTTCACAGTGGAAAAAGGTAAACAGTGGAGTGCCTCAGGGATCTGTACTTGGACTGGTGCTTTTTAATATATTTATAAATGATCTGGAAAGAAGTACAAAGAGAGAAGTGATCAAATTTGCAGATAACACAAAATTATTCAAAGTAGTTAAAGCACAAGTGGATTGTGATAAATTGCAGGAGGACTTTGCGAGACTGGAAGATTGGGCGTCCATATGGCAGATGAAATATAAAGTGGGCAAGTGCAGGGTGATGCATAGAGGGAAAAATAATTCATACTGTAACTACATTATGTTAGGTTCCGTTTTAGGAGCTACCACTCAGGACAAAGATCTGGGCCTCATAGCTGATATTACTTAGAAATTGTCAGCTCAGTGTTCTGTGGTGGTCAAAAAAGCAAACAGAATGTTAGGAATTATTAGGAAGGGACTGGCAAATAAAATGAAAATGCCATAATGCTTCTCTTTTGCTCAATGGTTGGACCACACCTTGAATACTGTATGCAATTGTGGTCGCTCATTTAAAAAAATATATAGTTGCACTGGAGAGAGTACAGAGAAGGGTGACCAAAATGATAAAGGAATGGAATGGCCCTTCTCTGAGAAAAGCTAAAGAGGTTAGGGCTGTTCAGCTTGAAAAAGAGATAACTGAGGGGATATGATAGAGGTCTACAAAATCATGAAAGGACTTGAATGGGTAAATGCGAAACGTTATTTACTCTTTCAGATAATGCAAGGACTAGGGAGCACTCCATGAAGTTAGCATGGGGCACATTTAAAACAAATTGGAGAAAATTATTTTTCACTCAACACACAATTAAGCTCTGGAATTTGTTGTCAGAGGATGTGGTTAAGGCAGCTGGTGTAGCTGGGTTTAAAAAAGATTTGGATAAGTTCCTGGAGGAGAAGTCCATAAATTGCTATTAATTAATAGGGAATAGCCACTGCTTGTTGTTGGCATTAGTAGCATGAGATCTGTTTAATATTTGGATACTTACCAGGTACTTGTGAATTGGATTGTTGGAAACAGGATGCTGGGCTTGACGGACCCTTCGTCTGACCCAGTATGGCATGTTCTTATGTAAACAAGAGAGAGAAGGTGAAGCGCTAGCGCACCAAACTCTTCAACAATCTCTCCTTTCACCTCAATCACATCATCTATGCCTGGGTCCAGTTGCTTTCCCTTCTATGCACGCTGCACTGGCAGCGAAAGCTGATGTATACCTCGTTTTTAGATGTTTAGGAGGGAGGGCGAGGAGCTAGGAGAAAATACTGCATTGCAGATGCTCAAAATAGTTCACAGATGTTAAATAAGTTTGCGAGCCAATTAGCACGCAATCATTATTTTCCTGCTTGCATGTAACAATCTTTTAGCGTGCATGCTAAAAACATTTTGGCACTTTCTTTAGCGACTGCACGCTGTGTATCATCTCGGCAAACAGCATATTAAATTTGATTTTAGCATGCACCCGTTAAAAGTTGGCATCTTCATGCAAAAAAAAAACATTTTAGCATAAATGTTAGTTAATCAGCCCATTTATTGTTTATCATTGGATATATAGAAATGCTATGTAATCTGTATTGGAGAGGAATAAAGGCACTGAGGCACAGCGGAGAATTAAATGAGAACTGGTGGCCCTATTACTGTTTAGATGTACGGTGCGTCCTACAGAGCTTAGCTTAGGTTTCAGAGAAACATCATTTAAACATTGCGTAAGGATACCCAGCCTTGACAGAAACAAGCATTTAATTAGGATTTCAAGCAAGGGTGATTTCAGTAACTGCAGAGGAAGCAAGGATTATAATCTTGAACACTGTAATGAGGCTTTTTGCTGTTTTCCACTCTCCCAGCAATCTTTATCAAGAAAGAGGGTTAATCTACAATTTGTTCTTTGGTTTTTTTTTTTAATGTCACAGCCTTTGACACAGGAGTAAAATGTTAAAGAGCTATGACACTTCAGAGAATGTTTTGAAAATGAAGATATTTGTGCTGCACTTCAACTTGTATTTGATTGTCTTTTTTTATGTGTTTGTTTTTGATTAAGGCAGCAATAACCTGTTAAGGTTCTAATGGCAATGTGTGTGTCAAATGCACGAGGGTACAGCGTGGTTTCAGCAGTGCACGGAATGAACGTGTAACCAAAGACTTCACAACGCTGTGCAAATCGGTGAAGAGACGTTTTAGTCGAGCAGCTCCAAACAGGGGACCATATCTTGTTTGAACTCTTGTTTGTTTGGAGCTGTTTGAATAAAACAAAACATCTCGTCACCGATTTGCACAGTGTTGTGAACTCCTGAAACGGCTTGGCGTTTGTGGTTACGCATTTATTCCGTGCGACGTGTACATCAAAGCCAGTTTTTCACTTGCTTGTCAAAAATGTCCATTTTTCCCCCCCCCCCCCCCTTTGACGTTTTGCAGATGGCGTTCGAGATCCCAGTGCGTGCTGTTCTGCCCCTTATCATAAAAATCGGTTCAGCTCGTTTTAAGCAGCCAAGAACATTAATTTGTGTGCATTTCAAAAATTGTTGGGCTTTCTGTTTGCATTAATCTGGATCCGAAATAGCCCTGAAACCTTTCGCCTGTGATTCACGCAACCTTGGGAGCACTCGTCAAACATCCGGCAGAGGTGCCTGTTAGGTGCTTTTGAAATGCACAGGTTATGCAGACATTCACAGAGCAACTACCTGCATTATTTGCCTTTGAAATTTAGGGAGTGCAAAGTACAGCTGCTAAAAGTGGCCTTGTAGTTTGCCCCTGATATTTGTGCAGTTAGTGCAGGCGGGACATCTGGAAATCAAATGTATGCCCCCCCTTTTCCTCCTTGATGCCCCTTTTCCTGTGGCTAAAATTACATGCATTATAGAGCTCATCTGCACTTTTAGCTGCTTTTGCAGAGGGACATTTTCAATCTGGCCGTTTTACCTGGGTAAACAGCAATTTGCCCGGGTCAGTGCTTTATTATTTAATCCTTCTTTATTTAAACTTCTTGTCCGCTTTTCCATAAGGTTGTGCATTCATTTGGAATGGATGGGTTAAGTGCAACAAATGAGATCATTTTTGTTTCATCTGTCGACCCCTGAAACCAATGGAGTGTGCCCCATGAATTTAAAGAAAAATTGTGTTTCATTTGTTTGTTTCCTGTTCAAGTCTATGGCCCATTGAAAAGTGCTGCTGCTAACTATGTTAACTAAAAAAATTTCTGAATGAAGTAGTAGCCAGGATGGAGCCAAGGTAGGAGTAGGCAAGTAGAGTGGACAGAAGTCCAAATCAAGGTGAAGCTGCCCTGCTTCTAATGCTGCAGCTTGAGGGGTTCTGCTGCCACTCTGCCTAGCTTCCATATCCCAGATTCTACACATAGTGGTCTTGCTATCACTCTGCCTAGCTGCCATATCCCAGACTCTACACTTTGTGGTCTTGCTATCACTCTGCCTAGCTTCCATATCCCAGACTCTACACATAGTGGTCTTGCTATCACTCTGCCTAGCTTCCATATCCCAGACTCTACACTTTGTGGTCTTGCTATCACTCTGCCTAGCTTCCATATCCCAGACTCTACACTTTGTGGTCTTGCTATCACTCTGCCTAGCTGCCATATCCCAGACTCTACACTTTGTGGTCTTGCTATCACTCTGCCTAGCTGCCATATCCCAGTCTCTACACTTTGTGGTCTTGCTATCACTCTGCCTAGCTGCCATATCCCAGACTCTACACTTTGTCGTCTTGCTATCACTCTGCCTAGCTGCCATATCCCAGACTCTACACTTTGTGGTCTTGCTATCACTCTGCCTAGCTGCCATATCCCAGACTCTACACTTTGTGGTCTTGCTATCACTCTGCCTAGCTGCCATATCCCAGACTGTACACTTTGTGGTCTTGCTATCACTCTGCCTAGCTGCCATATCCCAGACTCTACACTTTGTGGTCTTGCTATCACTCTGCCTAGCTGCCATATCCCAGTCTCTACACTTTGTGGTCTTGCTATCACTCTGCCTAGCTGCCATATCCCAGTCTCTACACTTTGTGGTCTTGCTATCACTCTGCCTAGCTGCCATATCCCAGACTCTACACTTTGTGGTCTTGCTATCACTCTGCCTAGCTGCCATATCCCAGACTGTACACTTTGTGGTCTTGCTATCACTCTGCCTAGCTGCCATATCCCAGACTCTACACTTTGTCGTCTTGCTATCACTCTGCCTAGCTGCCATATCCCAGACTCTACACTTTGTGGTCTTGCTATCACTCTGCCTAGCTGCCATATCCCAGACTCTACACTTTGTGGTCTTGCTATCACTCTGCCTAGCTGCCATATCCCAGACTCTACACTTTGTGGTCTTGCTATCACTCTGCCTAGCTGCCATGCCCCTGACACTACCCCTTGGGAGTCTTGCTGCCATTCTTCCTTGCTGCTATACCACTTATGCTATACCTTGATGGTCTTGTTGCCCCTCTGCCATCCTTGCCCCTGACCCTTCATCTTAAGGGTCTTGCTGTCACACGTCTTTGAAGCTATACCCCTTATGCTATTCCTTGAGGGTCTTGCTGCCCCTCTGCCATCCCTGCCTCTGACCCTTCATCTTAAGGGTCTTGAGGTCACATTTCTTTGAAGCTATACCCCTTTTGCTAAACCTTGGGGGTCTTGCTCAAACTCTGCTTTGCTGCCCTACCCCTGAAGTGTACCACCTTAGAAGACTTGCTATCACTCAGCCTTGCCTAGGACATAAGCTGAGGCCCAAAGCAGTAGCTGCGTCCTAGGCCTGGGTTGACACCTGCACCTCGGCTGATACCCCAGAAAAGTTAAAATGAAATTACCTAATCCGACAAAGGCTGGGTCGATGCTGGTGCCTCAACCCTGACCCAGGCCCAACGCTGGGGACTTAGCCCAGTTTCACGACCTGGTCCTGGCCCTGTCCTGGAGCCCCAGGCCTTAGAGCTCCTCTTCTGTGACTTCTTTCTTTGGCTCTTCTATCGCCAACTGATGCCATCAACTGGGGGTGTGCAGGAATTAAATTGGGTGCATTCACCCCAGCAGATGGCACCATTTTTATGTATGGCATTGTAAATCAGAATGGTGCCCTCCACTGGTGTGAATGCACCAAGGGTAATTAACTTGAGTGCAATCCCAGTGAACAATGTCAGTTGGCGATAGAAGAGCCAAAGGAAGGCTGTGAGGCCTTGGCTCTGGGTCTGGACCTGAGGCGAAGCCCAAGCATCCGGGACCTGGCGTCCGGACCAGGCCGTGGTGTCGGGCTTGGGCACAGGCTCCAAGCAAGGCCAAGGTCACAGCAACCTGCCACAGCCTCAGCCTACGCAGGACCAAGGCTTTGGCCTGGGCCTAGGCTGCAGCTGCAGCATCAGGGCTCCAGCATAGGCAGAAGCCTTGTCTCTCTCATGTAGGTCAAGGTCACAGTGACCTACCACGTCCTCGGCCAACAGAAGGCTGAGGCTTTAGCCTGGCCCTAGACCTTGCCAGCTGATCCTCAGCAAACCAGGTAAGTGGGTGCCGGGGGGATCCTGCCTTGTTAAAATTTCTGGGTGGGTAGGAGTGATGGGTGGTGGGGCCTGGAGGTCCCAGTTTTGTTTTTCTTCATTTTTGGGGTTTTAAAAAAAATGTTTGATTCATTTTTTTTTCAAATAAAGGAAACGAATCAAACATTCTGTGAACCGAAATTCATGTGAAAAAAACTTCCCGAAAATGAACCAAAAACCAGATTTTTATCCCTGCACATCCCTACTATTTTATAAACATCAAACATACATGTGTAATTTTGCTTTCACGTACATGTATTCATGCATAAAAAGGGGGCGGTCCAAAGGCATTCACAAGGCGGGGCTAGCATTTCTGCACCTAAGTTGCTATTTTAAAAGACACCTGCATAGGTTTTGCCAACTTTACTTGCAAAATTTGACACCTGCCGATTATCTCGCGTAAGTGATATCAGGCATTTGTATTGTGCACTTCTGGCTGGATGTGTTCAGGCTGTAGACCCAGGAAAAGGACTGGCGGAAGTGGTGGAGTAATTGATAAGACTTGTAATCTGTTACGCGCTCATGTTTCAAAATATACCAACTTACGCGCATAAATCCCACTTTATTTTCACACGTAAAATAAATGCGCGTATGCTCATAAAATCAGTAGGACAATGCATTGAATGGATTCATGAGTAAGCATATGCACGCGTCTATGTTGTGGGGTTAAAGATACGTACGTTTTACAATACGTGCGTCTGCGATACGTGCAGCTTATAAAATACTATTGCTTATCTGCATGCGACCACGTGCCCGTGTATGCCATCAAAGGCAGTGGTTTGAAAGTTATCCTTCCTTTGAAAATTTCTCTTCCCAAAGTTAAATATGGGAAGTTACCTTTGGTATCTTCACAATTTCAAGGTTTGGGGGGTTTTTTTCCCCTCAGTTTTGATTTAAAATGAATCCTCTTGTGCAAGAGCATTAAAAAAAAAATAGTATGGTATTTGTGGCATTTCTTTCCTTCTAGGGGTTAACAACAGTTGCCCGAGAAACTACAAAAGTCGGATTTTTCTTCATGTGTGTTAGACGCATCGTTTTAGCCTAAATCAGGTTTTGTATGTGACGGGCATAAATATTTCCTTTGGTGGGGCTTTCACCAGGTATGTGTTTTTAACTACCCTGATAGAATGAAGGCAATCGCTGTAAAAAAAAAAAAAAAAAAAAAAATCAATTCTTGTTATTTCTCTGTCTTTGCTCAGCCTAATGAAAATTTAAAGTCCTCAAGTAATGTCGCTGCCAAACATGCTGATCCAGCACTTTGAATAACTGGTGGACTGTGGTGGCAGGAAAGACAGATGCTTCAGAAATGGATGTTTTTGCTTGAATTTAACAAAAAAAAGAAAGTACTGATATAACTATGCAAGATAATTTTGAAGAGAAGAAACTTAAATTAG
Organism: Rhinatrema bivittatum; assembly: GCF_901001135.1. Classification (NCBI taxonomy): domain Eukaryota; kingdom Metazoa; phylum Chordata; class Amphibia; order Gymnophiona; family Rhinatrematidae; genus Rhinatrema; species Rhinatrema bivittatum. The sequence continues at coordinate 23,080,796 of NC_042628.1, read as the reverse complement.
AAGGAGATTCAGTTTCTTTCCATCTCTCTGGTTATCATACCTTTGATAAAGAAATGTTTTAGATAGAAATGCAGGCTAAGCTACATTTGACGCTTTTTTTTTGTAGCTGAAGCACCAATAACGGGCACAGCTGAGAGTGGCAGTGTTACTTATGTCATGCGCGCATGTTATAAAATCCACTTACCCGCGAGCATGTGTGTGTAGCTGGTGACTCGTGCATGCAAGGGGGAGGGGTTAAAAGAATGGCGCGGTGATGCGATCAGGCCTTTACCCAGTTCCCTACCTACTCTGCCTCCCTATTCCCCTTTCCTCACGGACCCCTAAAACTCCTCTTCCTACCTTTTTTTTTTCCTTTTGTTTTGGAACTTCGTTTATCTAAAGAGATGAAGTAAGTTCCGCATGCTGGCTGGCTGCAGGCGTGTGCTTCCTCAGGACAGCGCCTAATGATCCCCTCCCCGGGCCTGTCCCTTTCACAGTGCTGGGCACGTCCGCGCATACTGGGAGATACGTGCGTGGCCGGGCCGTTTTCAAAATGCGCTCGGCATGGTCACGCACGCAACTCCCGGTTTTTGTGCGTGCCGGGTTCTTAAAATTTACCCTTAATAGCTCATAGTACAGTAACTAACAATAATGCAAGTTCTATCTGCATTGGTTTAAATCCCATTATTGCCCGTGTCCTCTAAGTATCCTCATATGAAACAGTGTCTATAATGCAGTAAAAAATATATTTTAAGCTTTTAATATACAGAAAACACATTATAAATGTGCCCTAGTGCAAACCTACCTATAGGAATCCTATTATTTTCTAATAGTTATCATTCTCCGCAAAAGGCCAGATTTCATAAGTCCCGTGCGCATAAAAACTGGGGTTTACGCATGTGGCTGGGCCTTGCGTGTGACGTGTGCATTTTAAAATGGGCCCAACCACGCGTGTAAACCCCGGTATACGCACAAGTGCCGGGCCCTGAAAAAGGGGCGGGTTGGGGGGCGTGGTCTGGGTGGGGAGGGGCGGGGCAGGATGGAGGCCGGCCGGGACAGCGGCCATTAGCCGCTGTTCCGGGGAAGCACTCGCCAGCAGCCGGCCAGAGCATGTAACTTGCTTCTGCTCTGGAGGAGCAGTAAGTAATAAAATAAAAAAATGTAGGGAAAAGTAGGTTAGATTTCGGGGTGTGGAGAAGAGGAGAAGAGGGGGGAGGAAGTGTGGGTAGGTGGGGGTGTAGGGAACTGGGGAAGGCCCGATTGCGTTGCCGTGCGTATTTTACAAAATACAAAACCCAAGCCGCCCGCTCATGTGCATCTTCTGCTTTGAAAATCTACCCTATAAAAATACAAAGCAGCATCAATATGCTGTATCTCCTGGGGAGAATAATTTTTAAAGGTTTCTGGACAAACACACGTTTACATGCATAAAAATGGCTTTTGAAAATTGCCCCGCCCTCCTCACACAATGGAAGTAAAAGTGGCTGCACTCTTTTACCCTTGGAGAATAGGGGGCATAGTTAGTTAGGTTGGGAGAGAGGGGGAAAGTTTGCACGGTGACTTCCTTTTGAAATCGCTTCACACCTGCTACGAAGGAAGTGCAAAGTGCCCGGGAACCTCTGCGCCTGTGGTGTGCACGCTTGGGAATTTGGAGAGAACAAGCGTGCAGCTCCATGCAGAGCTGCAGGCAGCCTCGGGAGTCTGAAACTCTCCCTCTATAAACGTCATTATTAGGCGGGTGTTCCTTCTGCTTATGCACGGATTTTCTTAGCTTTTCTACAGCCACAGGAGTCAAATAAGGTTTTAAAAAGGTAAATATTTCTTATTATTATTCTGCTAATCTAAAAGCCTTGCCCTTGACAGATTACAAAAGTTATCATACATACAATGCAAACAAACATACAAAACGAACAGGCTAAACTAAGCATGTAACGCAAGATAAAGAAAAATAGCTTTTTGATTGGGTTTCTTCTTCATTCGGCTTTGACAACATGACTGTTTGACAATGCTTTCATCAAGCTTTGATAGCTAAGATATGGCTGTCAAATTGTAAAACCTGGCTGACTTTTATGCTAATTACTTATGCTATAAACAGCATTCATCTACCTGCCAAATGCAAATAATCAAGATAGAAAATTAATTGTCATTATTAGGCTTGCGATCCTAAATCTTGCCTCTGCTGTTTTAGGCTCCAGGCTTTCATTTCAGTCTACAAATGCATATCCTTTGTATTTATTTTCTATTAGATTGCAATATCTAAAAAGAATGTTTAAAATCCCTACTTTTGAAGCATGTATTAATATCGTATAAGGTATAGATATATAAAATGTGAGCCTCTGCCGAGGCACATAAAATATGAGGTGTCTGCGGGTCTGAGAGATAAGCACCAGTCTCTCTCTGAGCTCACAAGAATAAAAATGGTGTAGCGGGCCTGATACAGAGGCAAGGGTAGTATTTATCAAGCCGGATATGTAAAAAGACCACAGTGCACTTCTTTGCCCTCTGTGATCCCTCTGAACTGACAAAAGCCTCTCTTGAACACATGAAAAGTTGTCTTCAACAGAGCAATACTTCTAATTCTGGGGGTTCCAGCAGTCAGAGAAGAACAAGACTAAAATTCTCTGATTAAATCAAGGTTCACAGGCTCTTGTAGCATTGAGGTAGCAACATTGATGGCAACAAGAAAACACTCTTTCTCCAAATCTTCACTGGAATATCATAGCACAAAAATTATTCCCCATTCTTCTTTTCTTCAGATGAGATTTAGTACTCACATCCCCATCTTGAACAGTTTGCCTCCTTTGCAAAAATGTCCCACAAGGCTGTTGTGGCTCTCTCTCTCCCTGGGTTCCCATCCTGGAGCCCAGTAATCATTGATTGATCTCCATAGGAGCCAACTTTTCAAAATACTGGGTGGGTGCTTAACACAACGCAAATGACTGCTCCCTGGACACAGTGGAGTTTGACCAATATTGGAGGAGCTCAATCACCCACAGAGCTGGCACCTATGCTGATCGCCTAATGGTTCTCGCCTAAAAACTGTACATTGGAGACCCAGGTTATGCAAACCTATCTCATGCATATTCATTTTAGCAATCCTGAAAACCCAACTGGATAGGGGTGCCTGCAGCAGAGGATTGGGAAACACTAGTTTAGAAAAACGGCAGCAAGATAAAGAATTCCTGCTCTGAACACAGTCGTGTACTAACCCCAAGGAGATTGTCCTCTGTGATTCTCTTATAACTCTCATTTAAAGGAAGCTAGGAAATCCTCTTAATAAACCTCTGCCACAATCACTCATCACAATAACCCAACAGTAGCGGTTAAGTGACACCTTTGAACTCTTTATACCATGGGTACATTTGTAGTGACCCAGGACATAGTTTAAGACCCATGTCTCACACATACACACATATATTGGTTAATCTGCATTGCTCCCAGTTTAACCTGCTCTGTTTTAACCTGCACTGTTAACCTGCATAACCTGCATTGCTCCCAGTATAATCAGTTTTAAATTTGCTCTGTTTAACCTGCAACGCTCCCAGCTCGATACTGTGAAACCGGCTCTGTATAATCTGTACAAATATGCTCTGTCTAATCTGCATTGTATATCCAGCAAAATAATCCATATTGTACTACCTTCACTGCACACCCTACTCTATCTCCTAACCGGACAACCAACATCCACCCACCCCCTATTACCCATCCCTCGCCTCCCAAAATGTGCTTCCCTACCATATCTGTCATACACCACCCCCACCGGCGGATCCTCCGCCCAGCACACCCCCACCCCTCCTTCCAGCATAAATCCCTAGTCCCCATCATGATTTCACCCATCACACAACTGCTTGGCCTGGCCACGCTTACCGTTTCCCTTTTTAATGCACAATCCATCCTAAAGAAAGCCCCCATACTCCAAGATTTGCTCACCGACACCAACCCAGATATCTGTGCCATCACAGAATCCTGGCTAAAGAACTCAGACCACGTTTTCATCAATCAACTCCCAACGCAGACATACGACATTTTATCTATCCCAAGGCCCAAAAAAAGAGGAGGAGGTATACTCCTAGCTACCAAGAAACACCTTAACCTCAAACTACAAACCATCTCTCCCCCCCCAAGACTTGAAATTGGTCTTTTTAAATCCAAATCCCTGCAGGTCTGCCTTGTCTATGCCCCCCCCGGCATTCTTGAACAGGACCCATCCCCCCTCATTGAATACATCACCGACAACATAAAGCCAGATACACCCGCAGTAATACTCGGAGATTTCAATCTCCACGTAGACACCCATCCCACTACGCCTGCTTGCGAAACTCTACTCGTCACCCTTAAAGCTCTGGGCTTCAGTCAACTAATCTCAGAGCCCACACATAAAGCTGGTCACACACTTGACCTCCTTTTTGTTAACACAAGCATTACAGCACCCCATGCACCCATCTCCACCCCAATCCCCTGGTCCGACCACTTTCTTATCAATGCCCATCTCACCATCAATACTAAAACACCGATCTCAAGCTCACATAATAAAAAGATATCATTCCGTAAACCATGTCCTTCGGAGCAACTCTCCCTAGCCTTCAACAAAGTATCCGAAAACCTCGACCTAACTAACCCAGATACCGCCCTACTATCTTGGGACAAGTCCATCTCTAACATAGCCAATGACCTTTGCCCCACCATCCACAAAATAATAACCCCTACCCGTACCGAGAGAAAGCCATGGTACACCAATGAATTAAGAAAACTGAAGCAAGACCTCAGAGCCAAGGAACGTACCTGGCGCAAACAACCTACACCCACACACAAAATGGCCTACAAACATACACTACACACATACCGGCAAGCAACTCTGCACGCCAAACGTGACTTCTACGCAGCAAAAATCCACAGCTACAAATTCAATCCTAACGCTTTATTCTCCTTCGTTGCAGATCTCACAAAATCTCCCTCTCCATCCTCCCAAGAAGAAAATAGTATAGAGAAATGTGAGAAACTAGCAGATTACTTTAAAAATAAAATCTCCCAAATTATTACTCGGCTCCCCTCCAATCCTGCCCCCACAGACCCACTACCTATTGACAATAAAATTATTCTCAGCTCCCTTGACCTCACCTCCTCGAAGGAAGTTGAATCCATACTAAAGAAGATGCGACCAGCCACACATATCGCAGATGCCATCCCATCAAAAATTCTCCTCACCATTCCTTCCGCCATTGCAAAGCCAATAGCAGATATTATAAACTGCTCCATCACCACCGGGAAAGTCCCCGAACCACTGAAACTTGCCATTGTGAAGCCTCTACTGAAAAAACCCACCCTCGACCACAATGACCCAGCAAACTACAGGCCCATCTCCAATCTGCCTTTTATATCAAAAATCATGGAGAAGGTGGTTAACATGCAATTCACTGATTTCCTAGAAGAAAACAATATCTTACATCCCGCTCAATATGGCTTTCGCCAAGACCGAAGCACCGAAAAACTCCTGCTTGCAATAACTGACACCGTCCTCAAAGGCATGGACCACGGTCAATCATATATACTTGCCCTCCTTGATATCTCTGCCGCTTTCGATACCGTGAACCATCAAATCCTATTATTACGGTTAGCGGAGATAGGCATCTCAAATACAGCCCTATCATGGTTCTCCTCATACCTTGACCACAGAAAGTACCTAGTCAAACTTGATAATTTTGAATCCGCTCACATTCCCCTCACACAAGGCGTACCACAAGGCTCCTCTTTATCGTCCACCCTCTTCAATATATATCTACTCCCACTCTGCCACTTACTCTCTAAACTAGGACTAAAATTTTTCTTATATGCAGATGACGTACAAATACTCATTCCCATTCGGAAATCCCTCACTGACACCCTGCAGTATTGGGAAACTTGCCTGACATCCATCAACTCTCTCCTCTCCAATATCCACCTTGCACTCAATGCCTCTAAAACAGAAATCCTCATCCTAACAAATCAATCTATCGACTCGATCCACCAAATGAATCAAAACGCCTCACAAGCTCACACACTACCGCCCAGTGTCAGAGATTTAGGAGTTTCCCTAGACAATCAGCTAAGCTTCAAATCTCACATTAAATCACTACTAAAAGGGGGCTTCTTTAAACTTCAAACCCTCAAAAAACTGAAGCCCCTCCTCCACGCCCACGACTTCCGCACTGTTATGCAAACCACCATACTATCTAAAATCGACTATTGCAACTCCCTTCTCATAGGTCTCCCTGCCTCCACTATTAAACCCCTCCAAATCCTCCAAAATGCTATGGCTAGAATCTTAACAAACACCAGGAAAACTGACCACATCACTCCCATACTACAGGATCTCCACTGGCTCCCCATTTCCTACCGTTCCCAATTCAAAACACTTACTATCCTCCATAACACATTATACAAAAACAACTCCCCCTGGCTTGAGGATATGCCACATTTCCGTCAAACTAATCGCCCCACCAGAAACACCCTCGCTGGCACCCTTCAAACCCCTTCACTCAAAATTGGGCACCTTACCACTACCCGGGACAGAGCCTTCTCCATTGCGGGTCCTACCCTCTGGAACTCCCTTCCTGCTAAACTCCGCCTAGAACCGTCCCTGAGCCACTTCAAAAAAGGAATCAAGACATGGCTCTTTAAACAGGCATACCCCAACTCCTCCCAATCCTAGTCATTGTCATGTCTCGAAATTACTCAGCTCCCGCTCAGCCTACACACCCCCTCCTCAACCTCCCCTTCGCCATCCCAACTCCCCCTGCTCCCCTACCTTCCCAGCTCCCCCTTCTCCCTTACCATTTTAGCTCCCTCACCCTCCCAGCTCCCTCCCTGCTCCCTTCCCCAGCACCCTTCTGCCTCTCTTCTGCTCCCTTCCCCAGCACCCTTCTGCTCCCTTCCCCAGCACCCTTCTGCCTCTCCCCTACCCCCCCCCTCCCTTCCTACGAACAGCCTTTCCTTGAAAGTGCCATTGCCTTAACGATCTCCTATACCCCTACCCCTACCCCCTCCTCTCCTTGCCCCCCCTCGCTCCCCCTCTCCCCTCTCCCTGCCCCTGCATTTAACATTAATATTGTAAATAAGTTCATATGTTAAGTTCTTAAGTGTACATGCATCCTTAACATCCTGATGCATATCTACTCTTAACATGGATAATCTTCATCCAGTTCTTTTACAAAGTTGTATCCCTGCTCGTTGACTCTCTCTATCCTTGTTCCTAGTTCATTGTAATATCGTTAACTCTCTCTATCCTCGTTCATTGTAATTTCCTTTCTCAGTTAATTGTGAACCGACATGATGTGTCCTACGAATGCCGGTATATAAAAATTGTTAAATAAATAAATAAATAAAAATATATAGAAACATAGAAATGACGGCAGAAGAAGACCAACGGTCCATCCAGTCTGCCCAGTAAGCTTTCACACTTATTTTTCATACTTATCTGTTGCTCTTGTCCCTTTTAAGTAACTTTTTGGTTCTATTTCCCTTCCACCCCTGCCCTCGATGTAGATAGCAGTGCTGGAGCTGCATCCAAGTGTAGTATCTAGCTAATTGATTTGGGGTAGTAACTGCCGTAATAAGCAAGCTACTCCCAAGCTTGTTTACCCAACCTGTGCAATTCAGTCCTTGTTGGTTGTTTGAATATAAATCCTGTAAATGTCTGTCTGTCTGTCTGTCTGTAAATACCACTGTGGCCATCTTACCTTCACTGATTTAATGGAACCACAGTAGGTTTCACATTTTTGACCACAGTGGATAGATACGACAGCTAACCAGATATCCTTAGGTTTCTTAAAGGATGGCACTGTAAACTGGAATATAATTTGGCAAAAGGGAAATGACATTAATTCCCAAGATCCCCTAATTAATAGATATTCTCTTGAAGAATGTCATACTTTGTCAGGCTGTTTGAAATTTATCCAGTCAATTTAAAGGGGACTTATGGCAATTGCCTGAAATGATTGCTACCAGTTGGATCAATCATTTACATCACCTGGAAGCTGATGAACAATTTATGATGAAGGGATTAATTGCTTGTACTCTAATGCAAATATCTTTTTGGCAAGCAGGATTCAAATGAGTATCTACAATATTTAAATAAGGGGTTTAGTAAGCATGGAAGCATGACAATGAAAGAGGCAATGTTTTGATATGTTAAGACATTTATATACTATCAACCTCTTGATCTACTGAACAAGCAGGACCTGCATTAATAATAATATTCAAATAATGAGACCTTCATATTACAAACTCTCTATGTATCAAATGAGAACATTTTTTATAATCTTCGGGCCCATTAATATAAGTTTCAAACTTTCCTTAAAGGTTTTCTTGCAGTTAAACCAGGAAAAAACAAAACTTATTTATTTATTTATTTATTTATTTATTTAAGATTTTTATATACCGGCATTCATGATAGAATCACATCATGCCGGTTTACATATAACAGGGGGTGTACAATGAACAACAGTGTAACCTGTGGAAGTGAGCAGTTACAAATAACAAGGGAATTAAAACTTGGGAGAAGAGAAGAAAAAAGGAGAGGATAACTTTAGATAAAGATATTTACATTAGATAAATATATTTACAATATCTATAATATAAGCTATAGATATTACATGGAGAAGGGGTAGGACTGGTTGGATAACGTCTGGTAGGACTGGCTGGATAGCGTTTGGTTGATGGTGTGAGAATTAGTTGGTGTCCGGGAATGCTTGTTTAAACAGCCAGGTCTTAAGTCTTTTCCTGAAAGTTGGGAGGCTAGGTTCTTGTCTGAGGTTGGGAGGGATGGAGTTCCATAAGGAGGGGCCGGCTGTTGAGAGGGCCCGATCTCTTAAAGTGATGTGTCTGGTGGTTTTAGTAGGAGGTACTTGAAGAGATCCTCTGAGTGTGTCTCTAATTGGTCTGGAGGAGTTGTATATTTGGAAAGGGACTTGTAAGTCGAGTGGAATATGTAGATGGATGGTTTTGTATATTATGGAAAGAGATTTGTAGAGGATTCTGAAGTGAATTGGCAACCAGTGGAGATCTTTTAGGATTGGAGTTATGTGGTCCCTTCTCCTGGAATTTGTCAGTAATCTTGCTGTAGCATTTTATATTATCTGAAGTGGTTTAATGTAGGAGGAAGGGAGGCCCAGAAGGATAGAGTTACAGTAATCGATCTTGGAAAAAATGATAGCTTGTAGAATAGTTCTGAAGTCCTGAAAGTGGAAGAGCGGTCTAATTCTTTTCAGAACTTGGAGTTTGTGGAAACAATCTTTGGTGGTTCTGTTAATGAAGGCTTTAAGGTTCATCCGGTTGTCAATTAAGACTCCTAGGTCTCTCACTTGTGTGGTAGTAGGGATAGCCGGAAGATTAGAGATGGAGTTGTTGTTATCTGGGGAGATGAGCAGCAGTTCGGTTTTGGAGGGGTTTAAAACTAAGTTTAGGTTGGATAGGAGGCGTTTAATTTGAAGGAGGCAATTTTCCCAGTAATCCAATGTTTTCATATAAGATTCTTTAATGGGTATCACGATCTGGATATCGTCGGCGTAAAGAAAGTGTTTGAGGTTAAGGTTGGAGAGGAGTTGGCAGATTGGTAAGAGATAAATGTTGAAGAGTGTAGGCGACAGCGAGGAGCCCTGGGGGACTCCTATGGAAGAGTCCATTCGAGATGATTCCTTATTCTGTATCTTAACCTTGAAGCCTCTATTGGAGAGAAAAGATTTAAACCATGAGAGTGCGGTGCCTGAGATACCTATAGAAGCCAGTAAGGATGTGAGAGTGGAATGGTTGACCGTATCAAAGGCCGCTGATAAGTCCAGTAGATCGTTTACCACTAAGTCCATTTAGATCGTTACCACTAAGTCCATTTAGATCGCTGATAAGTCCATTTAGATCGTTTACCACTTTTGGTTAGATTCCAACGCCAGTCAGTGTGGTTCATATCGCCTGATATTCAGAGCTGTTCAGTTAAGTAACTGAGCCGAATAGAACTTATCCGGCTAAGTTACGATGTACATTCAGTAGCATGGCTAGGATGCTGAAAATACGCGTATAACTAAGTACATAGCTGGATATGTTCTAATCGGCTAAGTCTGGACCTGCTGGCAGATATTGCTAGTTAGCCCAATAAGTTATGTGTCTAATTTGCTCTGCCCCAATCTGCCCACTACACACCCACAACTTATGCGGCTAAGCTTTCAGCCGGATAAGTGACTTATGCGACTGTGGCAACCGGATAAGTGACTTATGCGACTGTGGCAACCGCTGTTCCTAAGTTCAGCTGTCCAGTGGTGAGGTAGATCCAATCAAAAATAAGTGTAATTGACAACTGAGAGTCATGTAGAAGAATTTATTAAAAAAAAAAAACAGTCCATATGAAGTACATTGATTAGAAAAGTTGTATGTTCCCTGACATATCCGTGCTTCACTACTAAGCTGTATCAGGAGGGACAACAAACTACACAGCTAGAAACGTAAGCATGGAATTCCAGCAGTCCTTCCATGCTCATGTTCGTTGTCCCATGAGTTTTCTGCAAAGAATCCACAAAGTTCAACACCTCTGCTTCCATTCCTTCTTCCTCACAGAAGCCCTCTAACCTTTCCTTCAGAATATTTGCTATAGGGGTAACTCCCACTTAGGGTGGCACATCTGGAATTCATGTCCTCCATGATATCCTTGAAGGGCTTCGACATAAGGATTTGTTACAACATCCCACAGAGTTAAGCTTGAGGCCTAATCCATTAGATTGGCTTGAGTCTTCTTTTGTTGGATCACCAATGGCGAGTCAGAGTAGGTATTCATCAATCTGAATGGAAAGCAATCTCTGGGGTATCCCAAGGCTTTGCCTTGTCAGTGGCCTTTTTAAATACTTGCAACCTGTTGGCAAGGCGATATGTACATTTGCAGTACAGCGTTTAATATGCTGATGACATCCCACTGTTTCTTCCATTGTCTGGTTCTGCTTTATCCACTTTTACTGCCTGTCTTAAGGTGTTGAACAGCTGGATGTCGTCTAATGCCTTAATGTTAAGTTTAAAAAAGTGAGCTTTTAGTAGCTCATTGATTCCTACATGGATACAGTTAAATGATTACTTTTGCTCTGTTTTGACTGAAGTACGTAATCTTGGAGTTATGGTTGAATCCTAAGTTATCTCTCAAAGCTCATATGAAATCTGTTGCAAAGTTCTTATTTCTTAAATTGAAGATTTTGCACAGGATAAAACCACTTCTTTCCAGGGCTAATTTTAGGGCTGTGCTGCAGGCAATGATTCTTACTTATCTTGATTACTGTAATTCTTTATATCTTAGGCCTTCCTGCTTCGCTGCTTCATGTATTACAATGTATTCAAAGCGCAGCAGTGCATCTTATCTTAGGCTGTCGCCCTCGTGATCACGTGTCCCCAGCATTGAACAGCCCACATTGGCTTCCTGTTAAATGGCGCATTAAATTTAAGATTATAACAGTGCTTTTTAAAGCCATTAGGGGAAACGTGCCTGAGTGGTTCAAGGCTGCTGCTTCCCATTATGTTCCAGCCCAGACCTTGCGTTCCTTGAGTCAGCAGAATTTAATAATTCCATCTTTTAAATCAATTCTACTTGTCGAGTCATGTCCTAGAATGTTTATGGTTGCTGAGCCTGTGTTGTGGGGGATGCCCTCCCCACTGAATTGCGAGCAACAAAGAAATTATGAGAGCATCTTCACAAAAAAAAAAGTAAAAGCGATCTATAACTCGAGAGTAGTTAGGTACAGACATTCTTATCACATGTAATGATAGGATCCCGCTTTTTATTTTATTTTTCTTAAGGTTATGAATGTACATGAATCTGTTTATATTTTAACAATATTATTTATATGTAGTCTGTGTTACATTGTTGTTTTTATTGTAATCCACTGAGGGTATGCACTTAGGATTAGTGAAATAGAAATGTTTATGAATAAACAGGCAAATATAGTTCTCTCTTGCACGTGCCACCTATGCCCTTTTCTGTCTATTCCATCAAATACGTCCTTGCATCTTCCAATAATTGTATGACTGAATCGAACATGTCTTCTAATGCTCAACTCTGATGTATTCTTTGTGTGGCTTCTTCTCTCTCCTGGCTCCGTTCACTCAAATAACTATTTATTTATTTATTTAACAGTTTTATATACCGACCTTCATAGTAAATAACCATATCGGACCGGTTTACAATAAACAAAGAATATAACTGGGGTAACAATTCAAGTAAACAAAAGTAAACAGTAGGTAGGAATGAGTCAAAGTTACAATTAACAGGGTAAGCGAACTTGGAAGCTTGCAATAAGCTGGAAAGAAGATAAGGCAGGAAATAAATATGAAGTTATATCATAGGGCGCACGGGTTGAAGCTTAATGGTGCTTTAACCTGGAAGATTCAGAGTCCATTCGTGAAGTGTAATCACCATAACGGGTAGGTTTTCGGTCTTTCTGTATCTGCCAGTCATTTAATGTCTCACCCTCAACCTTCACCTCTGGACCTAGCGCCACCAACTAGGTCTGGTTGAATCCTGATGAAAACAGGCAAACTCTTTGTTATTTGTGCTTTTTCCCCCACTTGCCCCTTCTCTGTAGAGCAAGCGCCCCCCCCCCCCCCCCCGACATTCAGAATACTATGAGACCAATAGACCTAGGTGCCTAATTAAAAAAGTTAGGCACCTATACTTCTGAATTTAACATTTTTCCTGGGCTCGGCACTTACAATGAGGTCAAATTACAATGAGGTCAATGTTCAAACAACTCTAAAACGGATAACCTGTCTAGCTAAAGTGAGCTGGATAAGTTATTTTGGATATTCAGCAGGATAAAATGTTACACCGAATATCTTTGAAGAAAGTTGTCTGGGGAAATGTACCCAGATATTCCCAGTTACGTCCTTGTATCTTCAAAGTTATCTAGCTAACTTAGCCAGATACAACTGAATATTGGCTAAGTTAACTCTAGAGCTACCTCAGAACAGTCCTAAAGTCATCAGGTCATGTGTGGCCAGATAACTTGCTACTTAAAGCACCTATATTCAAGAGAATATAGCTGGCTAAGTGGCCAAAGCAAAAATAAATAAATAAATAAATGGAAGTAGAGCAGACTTAGCTGACCGCTAGCCCACCACCCACCTAAGGACCTCACTTACCAAGCATTTTTCCCATAGATACAGAATGGGAGAAAATCTTTAGTTAATCAGGCCCTTAGTGAGGCAAAACATGAGCCTGGCAGTCTGATTCCACAGACCACTCTGTCCCACTACGAGCCCTACAAAGCCCTTGGAGGCTGGTCACAGACCACGAGGAGAACGGAACAAGTGCAGGGAAAGTCCATGCAAAGAGGAACTCCAGTGACGAAGCCGGTGTCACCCGAAGCTCCCTCTATGGCTGGCGGGAACGGAGGCTCAAGAGCACCTGGGCAATCCCACCTGCAGGCCACCTCATTCCCAGGCACATATCATCCGAGAGAACAGGCCTACAGGATCAAAAGGCTCAGGAGCACCAGACAAAGACGCAGGGAAGAACATCCTGGAAGGCAGGCACATCAGGAGGTAGACGATCATGATGAGACATCAAACATGGACTGGGACCTCAGGCAAAACACCAAGACATGAAGATGTAGTAGAAGGCAGACGAGACGAGGAGCTCCACGAAGAACAGAAGACCTTACAAGACTCTGGCAGGCAGAAGCCTCCAGAGGGATGTCGCTCAGATGCAAGGCGAGGAACAGACTGACGGAGCAGCCCTTTATAGGGCTAAAGCAGGAAGTCCCATTAAAGGTGGGGCCAGCACCCTTCCTGTGCCTGGACCTTTAAATCAGACAGAGCTGGCACCCAAGGAGCAGGAAACAGGGGCTGTGCAGGACTGTGGACAGTTGCCTGCACAGCGTCTGTGCATACAGACGCAAGCAGGGCCTGAGGAGCAGGCCCTGACGTCGGCAGTGGCTCCAGCCGCTGCGGGGAGCCCCGGGGGGCGGCTCCAGCCGCTGGATGGAACCGGGGCTTGTGGCTTAGCGCCGCGAAGATGCTGGTGACGTCGGGGGCAGTCCCGGCCCCGCGGGGAGGGGCAGGAAGGCCTCCGACCGCGGCAAAATTGAAGATCCGGGGCGGCCTCTGGGCCGCGTGGGGCAGGCAAGACCGCGGCTCCAGCCGCACAGAAGGCCCGACGGCGGCGTCCTGCCATGTCGGGTGAAGAAACGAGCAGCAGGTCTCCCCCCTGCTGCTCGCGGGGGAGACCCGCAGGCAGCAGAGTTCATAACACTAAACTTAGATACTTTTTACTTAATGCATTCTATGTGTATACTTTTTTTTTTCTTTTTGTTTTCTCCTCAGTATCTTGAAAAAAAGTGCAATTTTGACTTCCATGACAAACTCCATTAAGTTCTACATTGCAGATTCATTGAAGTCTTTTTTTTTTTTTCTTTCAGATTAATAGAAGCCTACTTACTGCTTGTTTAAACTCTGGTATTTGAAAATATGTTGGCTTTGATGTATCCAAGTAAAAATCAATCTCCTCTATGTACATTTACTAGAATTAAATATTGACATAGAACACATCTGCCTTATTTAAAACATTTAGATGCCGCATTATCTTACGATTTTAAGCACCTACAGTACTACATTCATAAAGCAACAGCTTCCTGCAGCATTTTTCCATGCAGGGCGGACTTCCGGACCTATTCAGTGCTACAGGAAAATAGCTGCAGTCTTAAAGCAGTTCTACAGTAAATAATCAAATGGTATTACAAAAGATATCTGCAAGAACAAGCCTCCCGTTGCTGCTAATTTGCTCCTGTGAATTATGCTGTTCCTGGTGCTAATATTGCTCAGCGGGGAGCCACTGATTCCACTTCCTCTGACTGCTGGCGCTAGGCTGCCAGGCAGGCTGACAGCACAATTGGCACAGCATGAATGTTCATAGACGAGGGGAAAGGAAGCCCAGTCTCACTGCACAAGATATGAGAAATAACACTACCAAAGGTCACTAAACTCTGTCACAGCTGTTGCATGTTGTAGGAGGATCCGCCAGGAAGCACCAGGAATAGGACAAGATCCTTCACTCTTCCGACCCGTGCAGTCAAAGCTGGGTCTCTGGGTTGCTGGCGTAGAACTGAATCATGGGTGAAGAGGTGCCTGAAAAACGATGAAGTCAAGGCTAAAAAAAGTCTCTGAGCTGTATTTTGGATAATGTGCTTCCTATTGCACGTGCTTAACTAATGGTGTTCTGTGGATCATGCTCTCTGCTCTACTCTTTGCTCTGTCCTTTACACTGGTGGTATGTGCAAATCGGATGGTCAGGCTTGCCCTGGTGGGCTGGTCAGGCTGGTCACATGGTCTTCTCCCAGAGCCTGCTCATCTTGGCTTGCTCCACTGTGCGCTCCCCCCGTCCCCGTGCTCTGCTAATGAGCAGCAGCGTCTGCTTCCCAAATGCAACTTTCCCTTCCTTCTCTTCGGCCTTGCCTTCTGCTTGGAGAAAAAGGTATCATCCAAAGCTTGGCTGCCAGCCGGTACCAGATTCAGCAATTAGCCAGCGCGGCGCCTCTTTTCTCTGGTGGTGCGCGGGAAACGAAGCGCTCCTGTCGTGCTGCGCTGTTAGTCCCATTGGTGGAGAAGTCCTTCTTCGCTTGCCCCCCTCTCTTTGGCTGGGCTGTGTAGCTGAGAGAGAGGCGGCATCCGGAGAAGGTGGTGGGTAAGCAGTTTCTGCTTTATACCAGCAAAGAGATAAAATTCTTGTTGATGGCGCTGAATTGGATTTGGCAAGATCACAAACAATATGATCTGTATTCATCGTAGCTAGATTAACTATGGTTTAATGGAGCACAGTCAGCATGGATTTACCCAAGGGAAGTCTTGCCTAACAAATCTGCTTCATTTTTTGAAGGGGTTAATAAACATGTGGATAAAGGTGAACCGATAGATGTGTGGTGTATTTTGATTTTCAGAAGGTGTTTGACAAAGTCCCTCTTGAAAGGCTTCTAAGAAAACTGAAAAGTCAAGGGATAGGAGGCGATGACCTTTCGTGGATTGCAAAGGACAGATTAAATGGTCAATTTTCTCAGTGGAAAAGGGTAAACAGTGGAATGCCTCAGGGAATCTGTACTTGGAATGGGCTTTTCAATGTATTTATAAATGATTTGGAAAGGGATACGAGTAGTGAAGTAATCAAATTTGCAGAGATACAAAATTGTTCAGAGTAATTAAATCCCAAGCGGATTGTGACAAATTTCAGGAGGACCTTGCGAGACTGGAAGATTGGGCATCCAAATGGCAGATGAAATTTAATGTGGACAAGTGCAAGGTGATGCATATAGGGAAAAATAATCCTTGCTGTATTACATGGTATTAGATTCCACATTAAGAGCTATCATCCAGGAAAAAGATCTAGGCATCATAGTGGATAATGCTTTGAAATAATCGGTTCAGTGGTCTGTGGAGGTCAAAAAAGCAAACAGAATCTTAGGAATTATTAGGAAGGGAAAGGTAAATAAAACAGAAAATGTCATAATGCCTCTGTATCGCTCCATGGTGAGACCCCACCTTGAGTACTGTGTACAATTCTGGTTGCTGCATCTCAAAAAAGATATAGTTGCGATGGAGAAGGTACAGAGAAGGGCGACCAAATTGATAAAGGGAATGGAATGGCTCCCGTATGAGGAAAGGCTAAAGAGGTTAGAGCTGTTCAGCTTGGAGAAAAAACAGCTGATGGGGGACATGATAGAAGTCTGTAAAATCATCAGAGGTCTAGAACGGATAAATTTGAATCGATTATTTACTAGGACTTGGGGGCATTCCATGAAGTTAACAAATAGCACATTTATAACAAATTGGAGAAAATTCTTTTTCATGCAACACAAAATTAAGGTCTGGAATTTGTAGCAGAGGATGTGGTTAGGGCACTTAGTATAGATATTTAAGTTCTTGGAGAAGTCCATTAACTGCTATTGATAAAGTTGACTTAGAGAATAGCCACTGCTATTACTGGCATTAGTAGCATGCGATCTACTTAATGTTTGGGTACTTGCCAGGTACTTTTAACCTGGATTGGCCACTGCTTGTTTGTTTGTTTGTTTATTTATTTATAAAATGTATTAATCACTTTCCAATTTTATAATAACATTTTCAAAGTGATGTACACTTATGGCAACAAAAAATTATACATAAACATTAAAATAGGCCAAAATTATAAAATAATGTAACATATTGATAGCCATCCTAGAATAGCAGCCCTAAAAAAGAAACCCGCCTCCGCCCCATTTCAGTGATTCCATATTAAAATTAGTACTCCATATATATCTATCTGATTTGAAGATTATACACTGACATTACCAACCCCTTGAGTCTAAGTAGCTTTCCCAGAGACATAGGCCTGGATTTTCTAAGGTCACAGACCTTAGAGAATCCGGCGGTAATGGGGGGGCGGGCCTGCGAAAGCCTTCAGTGATCGCACCTCCGCGTTGCTATCGCTGCCGGCTTTCACAAACCAATAGCGCCACCGTGAAAGGTGGTGCTATTGGGCGCGCTACTGGCAGCGATAAGGAGTCCTATCTTTTCTCCATCAGCGAAGACATCACAGAGTCCGCCCTGACGCCACCCCGACTCCTCCCCTTCTGGTGCGGACTCCGCCCCGATATAGCTATCGCACGTGAAAAGTCCCTTTTCGCGTGCGATCCCTTTAGAAAATGACCCCCTTAGTTCGGAAGCTCTGTTATCATCAGCCAAATTTTTATTTTGCACCGAAATTTTATCAGGTCCATTTCTTCTCTAACTTCCAATGGAAGACTGTTCCACAATTTAGGAACAGACATGGAAAAGGATCGGTTTTGAAATCTTACATAACAGAAACTTTTTACTGAAGGAAGTTGCAGCTGTGAGCTACATTGGGTGAGAGTAACTCTCAATGGGCATTTCCAACGTATCCTATTCCACAAATGAGGGGGTCCTTGTCCTCAAAGGATCTTAAATGTGAGGACTGAAAGTTTAAATTTGTATCTCAATTTAACAGATAACCAATGTAATTTTGCCAACAATGGTGGAAACAAGATGCTGAACTTGATGGTCTGACCCAGTATGGAAACGTCTTATGTTCTTATGAGATAATGTGCATCCATTGCCCTGGTTCTTTGAGGTGATGTCTGCACATATTTGTTATGTATGGACTGAGAACTGCTAAGGACTTGGTTTGGGAGTGGGAACCACTGGGTACTATAGGCCGTTGAATTTGAGAAATATACAGGGCCGGTGGAAGAACTAGGCGACCATCTAGGCCACTACAGGTTTGGCGGCAGCCCAACAGCCCCCTACTGCTTCCAACAGACCTGCCCTGAATTGCAACTTCCGAAACCGGTGGCAGCTGCAGGACCTAGGCGATTGGACCTCCTCCTTCCAGCCCTCAGGGACCAGAAGAGGAAATGTGTTTTTCTGCCCATGGGGGCAGGAAGAAGGATGCCCAATCATTGAACTGGAAAGAACGGGCCTAGAACAAAAGACTGACAGGGTCACACATTGCAGCATTGGCCGGGTCATGTGACTGAAGAGAGGCAGCATTGGCCGGGCTGAGTGGCAGAAAAGATGAGCAGCAGCAGACAACCTGTGTGGTCAAAGTCTGCTCAACAAGGAAGAGATTGGAGGACTCTTGATGCCATGGAAGTCCAAGATGAAAGCTGCTGCTGCTGCCTACATCTAGTAAGGAGAGGAAAAAAAAAAGTGTATGTGTGTATGGAGGAGGGGGACACCAGGCTGCAAGGTTTGCCTAGGGCGCCTAATACCCTTGAGCGATTGTGTTACATCTCAGATTATTTACTCAAAAATTGCTTTTGTCAGAATGCAATAAATACTCAAACTGTACAGCTAAAATCTAGGCCAGAAGAAAAGTTATTCACTTCATTTGTGTATTGGGTTGAACTTTCTCTGCTCTTTCAACCAAATTGATATCCTGAATATTTTTGAACCTCAGCCTGCTAGGAAGAACTTTGTTATGTCTTTGTAACAAAAATATTCTTCAATTAGAGTAATAGAAATAGAAACAGCTTCAGTGGAGTACGTCTTGTCAGCCAACTTAATTACATCTTTTCATATTTTGCTCATCTCCTTAAGGTTATCCAAAATAACAGAGTTGGATTACAGTTAATCCTTCATTAAATCAAAGCACTTATTTATCTTAACCTGAAGGCTTTGGGATAGCTGAAGGGAGGATTCTAAGATTAATTTCTTCACCAAGGGACCTGTCTAGTATTGCAAACATTTCAGGTATAACAGAGCCAGGTAAGATAGATGGACTGCCCTAAATAGGTTCTTGGGATCTCTGAAACCAAGAAAAGTTTTTTACTTTTCAAAACAGTCTATTGGATATTTTTATCTTATTCAGATACATTCAAGATTAATCTTTAAAAAAAAAACACTTTAGAGTTCTCCTACTGAGGCTTTTGCACATATCTGGTTCTGTTCAGCATCAGTGACAGATTTAGAATTTTGGTTCCCCTAGGCAGTGCTGGTGCTGTTCCCCCTGCCTCCCTAGGATTGGACAATAGGGAGCAGAAGGTTTCCTGCAGCAGCTCTAGGGTAGCATCTCTGGCAAAGACCCTCCCACCCATTCTTGAAACATATACTCACACACACATACACACACTCTCTCTCTCTCACATACTCTCACACACTCTCTCTCTCTCTCTCTCTCTGACTTCCTACCCCATTCCCCTCTCTCATCCTCTAGCTGATCCCCCTTTGCTCTGTCTGCTGCAGGCTCATCCTCTCCCAACTCCTGTTTCCTGTATTGCCTGGGATGGGAGGGGCTGGATCAGGAAATTCAGACACCCCACCCCACCCCCGGACTTTTTCTGCCTTAGGAGTTTCCACTACTTCCCAGTCAGATGCCCCCATAGCAGGTCACTTCTACCTAACAGGCCGATATAGTACAGTGCGCTCCGGCGGGTTAACAGTGCGCTCTGCCGGAGCTGTCAAACCCGCTGACAGCCGCCGCTCCTGTCCGAAAAGAGGCGCTAGGGCCGTGCTAGTGTCCCTAGCGCCTCTTTTTACCACCGGGCCTAATTTAAATAAATTTATTTACTGTATGGCGCGCACAGGAGAGTGGCCTGTGCGCTCGCCCGCTCTCCCGCGATTGTTACTGTATCAGCCCGTAAGTCTGGGCAACAGAGTAAGAACATAAGAGTGATCTGTTATTGCTGGTGTTTGACTGTTCTGCATTTCTAAGGCAGTGACAAATTTCATGGAAGGTACACCCATGGCATCAGCAGCTATTCAATTATTTATTTTCCTGTGTCTTCCATGCAGCAAGCTGGGGCCTCCTCCTGACTCTGGGCATCTTTCCTAGGGCTCAGGCCTTACATTCCCAGACTCCAATCCTATGCTTGAGTCCACACTGCTTTTCCTAAAGTTACAGCTTTACATTCCCTGCTCTTATTGACTTTCACTAATCCAGCTGGTAGATACTAAGATCATAGTCCTGGGTACTACCTACGAACCCAAGCAGCAGAAAAAAAAAGGCAAGACAGATGCCAGCAGAGCAGAGTCCAAGAAAGAAATATGAGGAATGTGGGGAAAACACATCTGCTTACCATGGTCATTTTTCAGTGATTTATCCTTTTCAATCATTAGCAATTCTCTGTAACAGAATCCTGACATATTTCACTGTTCCCACAATGATTTGCGATTGTTCACTTAGGCTGACATTTTAGAGGAGAGATAATAAACTATAACATGCACAGTAAACAGATCACTCATTACTTCCTGGAGGAGATGAGATTAACGTAATTTTGTCTGTTCTTTTCCAGCTTCCTGGATAGTAATTTGTAGATGTTCAAGATTCCCTCCCATCTACAGTTAAAAGGAAATGTTGGATGCAGTTGTTATCTGCCATGTTAATGACATTTAATTATGGCCTTGAGTCATCTGTTTTACTGATCTACTCTTTCCCTCCTCCACTGGTCTTGCAAAAGTAGGCAAAGATATGTGATGGACAGATATTAGCCTACGGCTTCTCCCCCTGTGCAAGGCATTATCTGTGTGGATCTGTTTCTTGCTGTCTATTTTGTAACTCCTCTCTACCCCCGTATGTGAATCACTGTGTACATCTGTGTATATTCATCTATCTTATTTTTTTTACAACTCCCTATTTCTATTTGCCTGTTTTTTAAAATAAAATCTCTTTAGTAAACCTCAAACAGGTAAGTGAATTCATCGTCATAACAGTATACTAAGAAAACACATCGCTATATGCCTTTTGGTGTGATGTCACTTGTTGTTTTAATCTGATCTAATTTGTATTAGCAATAATAATAAAACCATTACTTTACATTCAGCAGTCCAGTCAATAAAACACATTTATCCATGGGCTTGCACCAGTAATGAATACAATTTATTAATCTGGATAAATAAATTATATCGACCAATAAATATTCCAACTTTACTGCGACCACTCACGTTAAGACATTGCCTACCTTTTTGAAGAATAAGAATGGCGCTTGATAATTCATAACATAAATATTAGCAGTGAGATCTAAATTTTTATAAACAGAAATTAATCAGGGTCCTGGTTCTTTCCAAAACGGATAGGCCTGTAAATCATGGTAAGCATATTTGTATTTATTCATCAGAGATGGAGTGCATGTTGTAGATGAACTTCTAGTCATTAGGGCATAGCAAAGCGGTTTTATAAATGCGAGCACTGCAATTTCGGGAGCTATAAGTGATACAGCCCTTTTGGAAGACATTTTTACATGGGAAACAACCAGTTTTTTCATCAAATCAAGGGAAATGTTGCTGAAATGTTGTTAGAAACGCAAAGGAGAAAACTTGTTGCGTCAAACTTTTCTATTTTTTCTTACAAGCATATAAAGGGTTTAAAATGAAGGCATGAGTTGTACAGCTGTACCCGTACTCTGACCTGGGCTTATGAGATGTGTAGGCAGTAGTAAATGTATTCAGTCTCTGAGGGCTTCCTGAGGTTGGTACAAGGCATTTATACATTTGGTTGATAAGTTTGTTGATAGAAAGGAGTTCATAAATGGCTCCTCCTCCTACCCTCTTCTAATATTCATCATAGCCTGAAACAAAATCTTTTGCGTTTTGTTTTGTTTTTGTTTTTTTGCTGATTATCTGGTAAATAAGATCTTTTTTGACAGTTGCTATTCAGCAAAGCATGAATATTTTACATTATTCAGTCTCTAGGGGCCAAGGTGATTTGGGATATATCAGGCCTTTTCTTAGCTATTTCTATAGCACAATGTGTAATTTTGAAGCATATAAATTATGTACCCAGGTCAGTTAGCCATCTTTCAGTAAACTGAGATTGTGTTGTTTGCTAAATGCATAGTAGTTATAAATCAGTATAGTATATTTAGGGGCCTATTGGCCAACATGCACTAACATACATAAATGCATGTTGTTACGCTTTAATAGTCATTGTTAATAAATAGATTCCATTTAATGTTGACTATTTGCTAACAATGCATGTTAGTGCATTAGCATATTTTCATAAATAGGCCCCATATGTATTATGTATTTATTTAAAATTGCTTATATTAGATCAACTGTACTGTGGCTTCCATAAAACAAACATAATCAACACAAAACCATAAAACATGACATAATGAAAACAAGACAATAAATTCAATGCAAATAGAAACCACATAATATTGTGCTAATTACAAAATACAATAACTAATGTAACATCATATAAAACCCTTAAAATCAAACAACTCAGAGAAAATGAACAATAGGAATAAAAGAGCCTCAACCAAAAGCTAACTGAAATAAATGTGTTTTCATTTTTTTTTTTTTGCAAAATATCTTATAATCACTTATTTCATACAACTGAGCTGGCAAATCATTATGTAGTAATGCTGGGGCCTGCTACCGAGAAGGCTTGGTGATGGGTAACCTGTAAATTAACCTTCTTAAAGGAAAGCAAGGTCCAGCAAATGCCTTTCTGCAGAAAGCAGTGACAGAGTGGGTTTATATTCTGAAAGTAGGTCAGCAAGGTAGGGAGAGCCCTTACCAATAAGGGTCTTAATGACTATGGTAATCATCTTAAATCTGATATTGTAAATTACTGGCAGCCAGTAAAGCTCCTTTAGAATGCATGGGATATGATCCCTTATAGAATAGTTTATAATAAGATGACCACAGAACCTTGAAGTGACATTGGGATAACCCCACATAAAGGGAGTTGCAGTAATCCATAGTTGTCATGAACGCTTGGATGACTGTGCAAAATTCATCCCAAGGCAAAATGTATCTTAAAGATCTTAAGCTTCTAAAAGGCTGCTTTTAAAACAGCATTCAGCTGCTGCTTGAAAGATAACTGTCAGTCATTTTAAAACCCCTGGTCCAAAACAGTATCAGAAATTGGGAACACTACCCCAACATGCAACTTAGTTAAAATGTCAGTGTATGACCCACCCATAAAACCTCAGACTTAGAATTTAAAAACAAATTATTACATTTCAGCCATCAGTTAACTGCCTGCAAATATCTTTGAAGAGTATCTAGTGGAAGAGGCAATATATCACCTACTTTGAACAACTGGTTGTTATCTGTGTGTATTTTAAAATGTATGTTGAACGAAGTATTAAAAAAATCAAAGTGGCAAAAGCAGAGAAGATAGAGTAGAGTGTCCCTTAAAGCTATAATTTTTCAGGAAGACTACTGCTGCCGTACTCTAACTTGGAACTGTCGATTAACTAAATAAGATGCAAATCACTTGGTCCCTCTATCACCTATATCTAAGGAGGACAACCTATCCAATCAGAGTGATTTATGGTGCCCAAAGTGGCAGAATATCTAGAAATAAAATACTACTATGACTGCTCCTCCTGATCCAGCCAACGTAACTTGAAATCTGCAATAGAAGCTAAAATTGTTTCTCTGCTAATCCAAGTGTGAAATCCGCATTGATTTGGATACAAGATGTTATTCTCATCCAGAAAATCATTAAGATGACTTAAAGCTACCTTCCCAGTATCTTGGCCAATGTTGGTAAGGTGGAATTGAGCTTATAACTGAACAATTCATCAACAGGCAAATTTCCCATTTTTAATACTGGAGTGATCAGTGCTTGCTTCAAAGAATCAGGTACTGAGCCTTCAATCAATGAGATTGATAAAGCGAGTCAACACATCAAGAAATAGAGTATAAGCCACAGATGACCCAAAAAGGACATGGGTCAATGGAACCAGAAGGAGATTTCATCTTATTCAGAGACCCCCCCCCCCCCCCTCCACCTCCTTGGCTGAGACCTCATGGAAATCTTGCAACACTGCAGGGATATCCCCATGTGTTAATGATAATAACTCGGCTTTGTTTCCATCCTTCACCCTCTCCTGACAGTAATTAGCAAACATTTGGCAGTTAATCCCGGCAGCAGAATTGCTAACGTTTGGTGGATCCACTAATGTCCGTATGATATGAAACAGTTCACAAGAGCGACTGAGGGAGGATTGTAGATGTGATGAAATATGCTTTTATTTAGTTACTTCAAAAGGTAATCTATGAATGGATCGTACAATATTATATTGATCCTTATGTTCAACTGCGCAAGACTTATGTCATTTACATTTGGTTTCCTGCATATCCCTTTTCTTGATAAAATTTGATTCAATTATGATTGCAAATAACCCTACAATTAATTTTTTATTTTTTGTTTCGTGTGCACTGTTTTGATTTAGTGTGCACTACTTAGACTTAGTCTGCACCATTAGAGTATGTACTAAATCAAAATAGTGTGCATTAAAGAAAAAATTTAAAAAAATAAAGAAAAACCTAACAAAACACAAAATAAAAAAATTTAAAAATGGTGTTGTGGGGGGGGGGGGGGGGAACAAAACAATATGAAACAAAAGGTTTTTTTGATGAACACCCTTACAAAAAAAATGGATGAAGTCATACATGCAGCTACCAGGTACGATAGCTGATTGAAATGCTGCTGAAACATGACTGGTTCTGATCTTTCCTTGTCTCATCCCCAACTACTATGCCTGGCTTTAAATACAAAAACTGCATTGCCTTGCTTCCCCCATAGATTTTAATGGGTTTAAATAGAATGAGCCATTTAGATGGGTAGATAATAAATATAAGCGTGGGAGTAGCTTGCTTATTGTGGCGGTTGCTACCCCTAACCATTTAAGCCTGATACTTCACTTAGATGCAGCTCCAGCAGTGCTCTCTACATCAGTGGCAGGGGGTGGAAGGTAACTAGAACCAAAAAGTTACTAATAAGGGCCAAGAGTAACAGATAAGTATGAGAAAAAAAAATGTGTGAAAGCTTGCTGGGCAGACTGGATGGGCCGTTTGGTCGTCTTCTGCCGTCATTTCTATGTTTCTATAAGTGGTTAAAAAATATGTATAACTGTGAAAATAATTTTACTTTAGAAATCATCCCCACAGATGGTTGCACTTGCAATTTGTGAGGGCAAAAATCAAATTTATGCATATTGACTCCCTATCTTGTCCTCTCCTTGACCCTGGGCATATCCCCCTCAATGCAGCTAAAAGTACACACACTGTAAAGGTTTGTGCATACTTTTAGCTGAGCAGCCAGAATTCAGCCAAGACAATTGGTCCTTCCAATTATTTCCATATCCCACTTCCTTGTTTCCTTTCCACATGCACCATCAAGCTGAAGACCCCCACACACAACTTAAAATATACTTCTCTACCCTGACCAGAGGCATGGCCTCTTGCCAAGGCTGCTTTGATGGTTTCTCCTTTATTCTGGGAATCCCTCAACCGTCTCCTGTCTCGTTAAAAATTCCATTAATATTCTTTGCCTTTCCTGTGTAACATATCACACCCTAAAGACTTCTGTGTCTTCCACTGTACAGAAGGAAAAAAAAAAATATTCAAGGCCAGTTCAAATCTCTGGTGGAATAAAGGAATGTTAATCTTTTATAGACTAGATGTGCCCAAAGCTAAGATGCTGAATGATTTCATTAAGTACGGGACGTGTACAATCACACCTCAGGCAAGAGACATCCTTGAACACATCTATACATTACAACACATCCCGATGTAAAAAAAAAAACCCTCCTCTAACCATACTCTAGATAAACTAATACATCAACCTACCAGCTGCACCTTTTCAAAATGTTAGGTAGTAGCAATTTATCTAACTAAGGAACTGAAACAAACAAGGTTTTACTGTTGCGTTCCAGCTCTCTTAAATAAATAGACAGAAGGGCCTGCAGATAGTACTTTTGATATTATTCAGTACTGCACCCGCTGATTAAAATAGTCTTTCTTCTTGCAGAAATATATATATATATCCTTCAGTCAATTATTTTAAGTTGATGATATTCTATTTCTCATTCTGCCTCAGTCCCACTTTTCAAAGGTTACCCTCTCCTTGTTTGTGCCACCTCTCTCCATGCCCTACTTTCTAGAAAAAAGAAAAAAAAATCAAGGCAAATATAATTATTAAGTCAGCTGTGCAGCATAGCTGAGATGTGTTCCTAATAGTTTAAGTATAGTTAGACAGAGAATGTGTTTGCTTCATAGATACATATTCAGACTAGGTAGTCTGTAAAGAGGAGCCTAGCACCAGAGGGAAAAACACATTGGCTAGCTTGGGTGATTCGGCTGGCTTCCTCCCACTACTGTGTATGCAATCGATATATCATTTCTGCTATTACAAATATTTCCCTAGAAGTATTGCTTTGTATTACAATGCACTTGCTCTCTTTGCAGTGCTACTAGCACTACTTATTTCTAAAGCTCTACTAGACATACACAGTGCTGTACACAGATACATGTAAGGGGAGACTTCCTGCTCCAAGGAGCTTACATTCTAGTCAAGACAAACAAGAATCCAGGGGAAATGTATTTATTAAAGAGAAGTGGTTAAGATTTGAAAGCAGCCACAAAAAGGCAAATGTTTAGACTGGTTTTGAATATGGACAGAAAGGGAACATGACACACCGATTGATTTATTTTTTTTTATTTACTGACATTCGATCTGCCATATCACAACTGTTTATAGAAAAATAAATGTTGCTGGAAACATCACTGTTTTCCTATGGCTTGTTACAGTAAAACTTAGCAATAATTGGCCGAAACTAAACAAGTTAACACTGATGTAGCATTATGGCCACAGCAAAGTGGAAAGCGTGGAGTTGGGAGTTAGCTGTGGAGGAGAAGGGCATGGATAAGAGTGATTTGACTAATGAACAGATTGCACAAATAAGGCTGTGGGGGAAAGAGAGAAGAAAAGATAGGTAATAAGGAGCTGCAGAGTGAATGTCTTTGTAGGTGAGTAAGAGAAGCTGTTTGTGGAAGCCAACAGACCCAATGTAATGACTTGAGAAGGAAGGGTTACATGGTCAAAGCGATGTTGAATGATGACAAGTTGTGCAGTCAATTTTTGAATAGATTGCAGAGGAGAAAGGTGGCTCAGGGGGAGATCTGCAAAGAGCATGCTGCAATATTCGAAGCAGGTGGTAATAATAGAGTAGATAAGAATTTTGGTAGCATGCTTAAAAACGAAAGGACATATGCTTAGGATTTTAACAAGGAGGAGACTGTGTTTCTGATGTGTGTGGAGAAGGAGAGAGAGGCATCAAAGATGACTCCCAAGTATAAGCTAAGGGGACTGGGAGGTTGAGATTGCCATCCACAAAGATAGGGAAAAGGGAACCGGGTTTGGGGGAAAAGACAAAAAGATCCATCTTGGCCATATTAAGTTTAAGGTGGTGGGACATCTAGGAGGCGATGTCAGTCAAGGAGGCTGAGATTCTTGGTGAAATTTCTGATGGAGTCATTAGCATAAAAGTGGCTTACGGCAGGGGGACCTCCAAAATAATTTATCAGTTTTTCCTCTTTGTATTTTGAGTATTTGCCCACATTCTTAATATCTACATCATGACATGCTTGATTAATTTCTTTGCGTGCTTACTTATGTTCTGTTCATGAACAGCAATAAAAAACATTATAATCAACAAGTCGTAATCTCTGTAGACGGGAAGTCATGTGGAAATAGGTCATGCTGCTACCCGAATGGGACTTTTAAATATAAAATTGCTCCATTAAAATCATTTCTTTTTTTTACCTAGTGTGATAAATGAAAACCAGAAAGATACTACTTTTAAAGCTGCGAGCACTAAGCAATTTAAATACTCTGAGTTGATAAGTGACATATACAGTGCTGCAGAACAATAAGATGGGGGAAAGTGTAATTAATTAGTGAAGTCTGAAATTCTGTGAGGCTTGACTGAGCCAGCAGGGCTCCCAACCCACACCATTGTAAGGTCAGGGGTTCGAAAACACCTTAGTTCCTAAGGGGCAGATTATCAAAGGCTACGCGCGTAACCTGAGAAAAGATGCCCCTGCGCCCGCCGAGCCTATTTTGCATAGGCTCGGCGGCATGCGCATAAGTCCAGGGGCTTTCAAAAGTGGGCGGTCTGGGGGCGTGTCAGGGGGCGGTCCGGGGGTGTGTCCCAAGCCTTCCTCCGTTCCGGGCATGTCGGGGGTTCGCGCGCTGGCAAGCCTGCCTCTGGCAGGCGTAAGAAATAAAATAAGGTGGGGGGGATTTAGGTAGGGCTGGGGGTGGGTTAGATAGGGGAAGGTGGGGGGGGGGGGGGCAGAAAAAAAGTTCCCTCCAAGGCCGCTCCGATTTCGGAGCGGCCTTGGAGGGAACGGGGACAGCCATCGGGGCTCCCCTCAGGCTCGGCGGGCGCAAGGTGCACAAGTGTGCACCCCCTTGTGCATGCCGAGCCTGGATGCGTGAACAAATCTACGCCCGCGCATAAGTTTTAAAATCTGCCCCTAAGTGTTATACTGTCCGAAGGCTCATCACCAGTAAAAATGTTGCTAGCAGTGAATTCTTATTGGTTGTCATAAGGGTTGGGAATTAACTGCACGGAGCAAAAGTTGCTGACATAAGAAGCTTGCTGGGCGGAGTGGATGGACCATTTGGTCCTTTTCTGCCGTGATTACTGCATTCCTGTGTTACTGAGTTATCACTCTTTGAAACGGCTGCAATTCCAAGTTTTACAATTCTTTTCCATTAACATTTATAAACTGTTCATTAACTTGAGTTTAATTCATGGCTTTCAGATTTGTTCTCGGTAGCTATCAAACAACCACTTCAGCTTAGGCCACCCAAATTTGAGACTTAAGATATTTTTACAGCCTGAAGGTATTTGCACCTATTGGCAAATCTAGAAGAAAAAAAAAAAAAGTCTTGTACTCTTTGTTGAAAAAAAAAAAAAATCATTAACCAAAAGGAATGGATGCCAGTTTGGCAGTGAAACGATAGGGAACTCTTACCTTAATTACTACACAACCTGAACCACCATGAAAGATGAACCTCTGAAGGACTCGTGTTACTCCAACACATTCCTCACCTTCAAACACACGATTCCCTTCCAGCCTCATAACCTTGACTTGACATCTGGCAGCTTCATGCTTTTCTTCACTTACTCAGCTGAAGCCCTAATTTGAAAGATGACGGCAGATCCATATATCAGTGATTGCTTTCCTTTGATACCGACATCCTCTGAATATGACATCTCAGTTTTAATGGCTGCCTCCTCAGGCAAAGGTAAACAATCAGGGTGATACACTAAACTGCAAAAATATTCACAAGTGGCGCTTTGCACGCAAACGTTTACAGAACCCCCCAAATTGTAGTTTCTGCAGGTTTTTGGGTTCAAACACCAATTTGTACATTCCCCCCCCCCCTCCACAGGCTTTTGTTTTTTTAGTAGTAAAATTTTGTGCATAGTTTTCTACATGTGAAATTTTCTTAAAATTAATGAGCCACTGCGTTGTAAGATCATGCAAATCAGCTAATTATAAATTAACTAATTATAAATTTAGCAAAAAGCATGCAATAAGGATTTTACAGGCTGGATTTTGCACAAAAGAGAACTAATTTCGTTGAGGTGTAATATCTTTTTGGCTGGCTTCTCTGTAGAAAACTTTTACTTGAAAGTTTGCTACAGAACTTGTTTGCATCCACAGCAAACTTTCATGCTAACAGGTTGCTAACTTGTGGGAAATTCCTCAGGTTAGTACATCAGCCTCAAAGTCTGACTGCACATCCTAAAAACCTCAGGGCCAGATTTTATAACATGCGCGCGGGCATAGATTTGTGCGCGCATGTTATAAAATCCGGGGTCTGCGCGTGCAAAGGGGTGCACACTTGTGCACCTTGCGTGCGCCGAGCCCTAGGGGAGCCCCAATGGTGTTCCCTGTTTCCTCCGAGGCCGCTCCGAAATTGGAGTGGCCTCGGAGGGAACTTTCCTTCCGCCCCCCCCCACCTTCCCCTCCCTTCCCCTATCTAACCAGCCCCCCAGCCCTTCGTAAATCCCCCCCTCCCTTTATTTTATGATTTACACCTGCCTCTGGGCAGGCGTAGGTTGCGCGCCGGTCAAATACCGGCATGCGAACTCCCGGCATGGCCGCTGTGCTGAAGGCCTCGGTCCTGCCCCACCCCCATCCTGCCCCTTTTTTCAAGCTCCGGGACATACGCGCGTCCCGGGGCTTACGCGCGTCCCGGGGCTTGCACACGTTGCTGAGCCTATGCAAAATAGGCTCGGCGTGCGCAGGGCACTTTCTCAGGGTTATGCGCGTAAGTTATGCGCGTAACCCTTTGAAAATCTGCCCTTCATGCTCTTAGCTGTGAAATTTGGGTGACTCAGATCTATGGGCACAGTTGTGGGCACTGATGGAAGGTCTAAACTGGCCTTTCATCCTAAATGGTCCTAGTATAATTTTTGGTGCTTGCAGAATATTTGTTTTTAGTTAATTGACTGTATGACTTATAATTTGGCAAAATCTGAATATGTCTCGCTATTTACCCACTTCCGTTCTAAACATTTTCTATCAATTAAGCACTGATTATCCTGTTAGAATGAAGTCAGCAAACAAAGTGGTATAATTCTATAGGATAATTGTGGACTAGGGACTGAGAATGAGAGTCCTACATTTGAAATAATCCACACATATATAGGGCCAGGGTAAAGACTTTGTATTCTTGCAGCCCATCTTACTCAATTGAATTGGAAAATAAAATTTTATTTCCTTTCTATATAGCAAATATTGCTAGATAAATGCTATTGAATTCACAAATTATTTTGACTAGATTTGAGAGTTTGTCTTTCCATCAGGCGTGTAGTACAGATTTCTAGTAGCCGCATTGGTTAGGAATGTGCTTTTGTTTTTAAACGATACCAAAGAAACAAGTGGTTTATTGTTTGTTTATTTATTTATTTATTTTATATACTGACATTCTTGTATAATATACAAATCATACCGGTTTACATTAAAACAGGAGATGCAGGAAAAAAGTTACCTTTGTCAAATACATTTGACATTAATAACAATGAAAATTGTTAACAAGGGATAACAACTATGAAAAAAGAGAAAGGTAAACAAAAGTGGAAGAAACATAGAAGTTAAAAAGAAAAAAAAATGAAAAAAGGTAGCACCAAGGGTTGCACGAAGGGGTGCACGAAGGGGAGTGCCCCTTTGTCGTGCCCCTTTGGGGCGCGACGCCCGGCGCGTGATGCCAGGTGGAATGGCGCTGTTTACCGGCTCGACGCTGGGCTGGATGACATCACAAGGGGGGGGGGTCTCATGCTCACCTTTTTTCTTCATAGCGATCTCCATTCACATTTTAAAGCTGATTTTTTTTCATTAATTTTTTTAAGCTTTTCTCTTCAGTGAAGCATCTCAAAAGTGCCCGGTGCTGGTGGGCAGCCCCCTCCCCTCGGTGTTTTAAGAATAAGACAATTTTGTTTTATTCCACTGCGGTTCGCTTACCACTTTTAGTGCATGCCATTTACAAATAAAAATGAAAAAATGAAATGAAATTGAATTAAAGGTGCAAAAAATGAAAAAAACAAAACAAAAACCCCTTCCCAAAATGAATAGAAACAAAAATCACATGCATGCACCTCCCTAACATTGGTCTTCAGATGTGAAGAAGGGATGCTTGTGCTCTCAAATTTAGTGAATTACAGCGTCGTTGGGTTGTTCTCATTTTGGTGCATTGAGAGGTGCATCAGGTGTGTGAAAATGGATTCCATGTGCCAACTGTTGTACATGAATTGGATGGAAGAATCAGAGAAAACATTTCTCTTACTTCTGCATCTTCTAAGTCCAATTGAAGCATTAAGAAATCAAAAATTCATTAGCTTTCACCACACATTCCCATGGAGGTTTTGAAAGATGAGTGCTGATCACTCAGTAAGTGGAAAATTACATGTGTTTAAAGTAATTACACATTTTTCTAATTGATGCCGTTTTGTTAGTAATGCATATTGAATTATACAATGAAATACTTTGTTTTCATTAAAATTATTCATAAGACAAAATATATTTTCTATTGCTAAATGTTGTGCAATGTTCTTGAGAGAATGTGCTTTTGAAAAATTATATGAAGTAGTTTATGCTTTATCGTGGTTGCATTAAAAGCAAAGTCTTTAAATGAGGTTTGAAACCAAATTACTTTTTTAAATAATATGCAATTAATTTCAGCATGAAAGACAAAATTCTGCTCAAGTGTTTGAACAGTATATAATTGACGTATATGAAGATGAACTAATCAGGTTTTCTATGGTTGTTCTAAGTGCAGTTATACTAAAAGATTTTCCCATTTTGTGTCTCTGGGAAAAATGCTTGGCACATCTGATCTTAAATTTTATTAACAAACAGTTAAAAAGTTTATTGTTTATGATCTGAGTATTTGGTAAGACAGGCTGATGCAGCCACTGTATGGAGCACCTAGGTAGTGCTTTGACAACAGCCTTGGCAGGTATATGTGGAAAAAAGTACACATGTAACCAGATTTTACAGATACTTTCACATGTACTTGTGGTAGGTGTTCCAGGGTGTGGGGGTGGGGATAGGACATACATGCACAGTATTAGATTTTCAAAAGTCTGCATGTAAGTTGCGTAACTACTTCTGCTATGGATGACGTGTAAGTGATAAAACAAAAAAAATCTAGGTAGATCAGTGGGTTTTAAAGGTCAGGCTAACTGAGGAAAAGGAAGACTTATCCGGCTAAGTTTGGTCGACCCATAGACCTATTCTAAAGTTAGCCAAATAGACCTAAATTGTAAAATTGATATCATTAACAAATTTTTGACCTTATAAGTGATGAAAACGATTGATTTGTACAATGCAGCTAGCAAAGACTGCAGTGTACAAATGAACTCTTTAGAATTTTCATCACTTATAAGGTAAAAAAAATTCTTTAATGATGTGAATTTTACAATGGATACCTCTGAATGTGTCTGCAACACCAGCCCCCTAACCCACCTCCGAAATCTCACCTTGAATGAAAGTGCCTCCTTACAATGGTCCATATAGAGAGTATCAGACTGAGCCTCTCTCTCTCTCCCCTAATTAATGCATGCAGCTTTTAAAATTTACCTTTAAGTTAGCTGGATAGGTTTATCTGGCTAACTAGCTGAGCTGTACAGCAGCTGAATATGGATCTTAATAATAATAATCTCCACCAGTTACCGGTTGATATTTAAAATATTATCAAACATTTTAAAATATCTTCATAAAACTTTGTTAGATTTTCTATTTATTCTCATGCTATACTCCTGGATGATCTCTCAGGTCCTCTTAGCAGAGGGCACTAGTGGTTCCCTCTTTGACTTTTAGCTGTTCCTTACCAGTCTGAGAACTCTGAGTCTACTAAAGGCCTAGCCTCTGAATTCATCCTTAGCCAGACTTTTCAGACTTAGGCTAAGCAATTCCATTACAGCATATCAGGTAAGCAAGCTTATAAAAGGCAATTTTCACTGGTAAAGCACTGTTCTACCCATGAAAATGCTTTTGAAAATTATCCTTCCCAGGTTGTAAAGTCAACCATTATCTAAATTCTTCTACTGTACCACTGAAAGTGGCCACTTCCATAGTCAAACACTTGAACGTTCAACTTAGGGGATGGAGGAGAGTGAGGTTAGAGGCTTTTTAAAACCAGGTTAAACAAATTTATTTTAGATAACATAAGTATGGTGTCTTTTTTTCACTGAAGACGCACGGTAAGGTCAAGTAGTTGTGCAATAGCAATATGCATACCAGCTAGATGACATCATCCCCCAATAATTTATGAAACAAGAGTGAAAGTAGGATGTGGCAAGCAATGTGTGTTAGTCCTTTGACACAGTTTCTTGGAAATGACATACCATAAAAACAAATGTTCTTTCCAGGTCTAAGTTTAAAAAAAAAAAAAAATCCACGCAATGAGAGCAGTAATTTTGCAGCCACTCTGAGGTGTTCTAGAAACACCCCAGAAGCTATGCTGGTGTCTGGGCCATGAATCAAACCAATACAACTCATTTATTAACATGAACAGCAGGAAAGGAAAACAAGGTGGAAAGAAATTCAGTCTGGGCTAGAAAAGAAAGAAAGAAAGTGAACATAGTAGAAGAGAGGGGGAGGGGCTGCTCTGTATGCAAATAAGATCTTAGAAGCACTATGGACAGTAGCCATTCTGGCATGACTAGTAGTGTTATTTGTCTGTGACAAGGGCAAAGGTGGGTTGGCTGGAGACATAATTTAGGGCAGAGACACTTAAACAGTTGCCCATCGACTTATCCCACAATGCGGCGATTGGAATAACACAGGCTGGTGGGGAGTGGGAGAGAGAGAGGCAAATGCGTCAACATGAACAGCAGCACTGAAATAAGCAGAGCACAACGTAAAGAGAGGGAAATAATTAGGATCTCTGCTACATCTAATCATTGCGGCTGCTACAGTCTGTGGTAGTTAGAAATGGCTTGCAACATGATCAAGATTGCAACAAGCTCCCCACAGGGGCACTATTGTGTAAACCTTTTCCCATACAGCTGGGAAAATGGAAAGTACGTCATGAATTACAAAAATAATTTATTTTTTTACACATATGTAGTTAATGTGGGGAAAGGCACTTCAAATTGCAATATCAGCTGGCCCGCGAGCAGGCAGGCAAGTGAACAGTCTCTGCAGGAGACGTGCTTACACCTATCCTCAGTACAGCATTTACTCATGGAAGTGGATGCATGGAGGTTTATGCTAAAATAAAATAGGACGTGTTTATATGAGGAGGCAGGTAATTTGTAAATTATGCTCGTATATCATTTTGAAAATACTTATTTGCGCGCATCCTTGAAATTGCCAAATTCCTCTATACCTCAGCCAGTTCACCCAGCATTTTAGTATGTGCAACTCGGAAACAACGCACAATTTTGTTGCTTATTTTTTTTCCCTGCTGCAGATGGGAAATGACACACAACCACAAATGTTGTCGGGATTTCCTTCTCAATATCTGTCCAACATTAGATGACACTATGTAATAAATATCAACTAAGTAATGAGTCAAACCAGAAATATAATTATGCATAAAATTGTTGCTCTGTATTTATTATGGACTAATATGCAGATCAAAAAGACAATCTTAATGAAAATTGTACATAATATGTACTTCTTTAGGGGACCATCAAAGATAAAGGAGCGTCAAAATCTGGAGCCTGTTGGCAACCCTACTAGTTAGGTGATGTAGGTGGGCATTAGGCTTTAAAATAGTTTTCTGTTTCATTGCAGTAATCATGGACACATGAGGAGTCATTGAAGTTGCTTCCCCTGAAGCAGTCAATGGAAACATGAATCCATGTCAGGTGAACATTTGTATGCTTTAAAAGATAAAAAGGTTTATAGTCGTCATTTTCATCAAAGCCTAAATTCAAGAATATGAGATTATGAAGACATATAAGACACAAGCTGATTTTATTTGCATTTGGTACAAATTCTAAAAATTACTGAACAGAAGCCAATATTTTGGATTGTAAAACTTGCCAGGTACTTGTGATGTGGATTGGCCACTGTTGGAAACAAGATGCTGGGCTTGACCCTCGGTCTAACCCAGTATGGCAATTCTTATGATCTTAACCAATTATGTCCCAGTGCCCTATTTATATAGAAACATAGAAATGAAGGCAGAAGAAGACCAAATGGCCCATCCAGTCTGCCCAGCAAGCTTTCACACTTATTTTATTTCTCATACTTATCTGCTACTCTTGGCCTTATACTCATCTGTTACTCTTGGCCCATTATTAGTAACATTTTGGTTGTAGTTACCTTTCATCCCTGCCATTGATGTTGAGAGCAGTGCTGGAGCTGCATCTAAGTGAAGTATCTAGTTTAATTGGTTAGGGGTAGTAACTGCCGCAATAATCAAGCTACTCCCATGCTTATTTGCTTACCCAGACTATGTAATTCAGTCTTTGTTGGTTGTTGTCTGAATATAAATCATCTTTCCTTCATTCCCCCCTGATGTTGAAGCAGTGAGCTGCGCTGGATGTGTATTCCAAGTGAAGTATCAGGCTTAATTGATATGGGGTAGTAACCACCATAAAAGCAAGCTACACCCATGCTTATTTGTTTACCCAGACTATGTAATTCAGTCCTTGTTGGTTGTTGTCTGAATATAAATCCTCTTTTCTTCATTCCCCCTGCCGTTGAAGCATAGAGTTATGTTGGATATGCATTGAAAGTGAAGTATCAGGCTTATTTGATTTGGGGTAGTAACCGCCGCAACAAGCAAGCTACTCCCCCTCTTTTTTGTGAATGCAAATCCTTTTTTCCACATTTCCTCTTGCCATTGAAGAATAGAGCAATGTTGGAGTTGCATTAACCATGTGTATGTTTATTGAATAAGGGTATTAATCTCCAGGTAGTAGCTGTCATTCCCGCAAGCCACCCCCATGCCTCTTCTCTTCATTTACATCCTCTAGACTTTATGGATCCACAGTATTTATCCCATGCCCTTTTGAAATCCTTCACAGTTTTGATCTTCACCGCTTCCTCCGGAAGGGCATTCCAGGCATCCACCACAGTCTCCATGAAGAAATACTTCCTAATAGGGATGTGAATCGTGTCCTCGATCGTCTTAACGATCGATTTCGGCTGGGAGGGGGAGGGAATCGTATTGTTGCCGTTTGGGGGGGTAAAATATCGTGAAAAATCGTGAAAAATCTAAAAATCGCAAAACCGGCACATTAAAACCCCCTAAAACCCACCCCGACCCTTTAAATTAAATCCCCCACCCTCCCGAACCCCCCCCAAATGAGTTAAATAACCTGCGGGTCCAGCGGCGGTCCGGAACGGCAGCGGTCCGGAACGGGCTCCTGCTCCTGAATCTTGTTGTCTTCAGCCGGCGCCATTTTCCAAAATGGCGCCGAAAAATGGCAGCGGCCATAGACGAACACGATTGGACGGCAGGAGGTCCTTCCGGACCCCCGCTGGACTTTTGGCAAGTCTCGTGGGGGTCAGGAGGCCCCCCACAAGCTGGCCAAAAGTTCCTGGAGGTCCAGCGGGGGTCAGGGAGCGATTTCCCGCCGCGAATCGTTTTCGTACGGAAAATGGCGCCGGCAGGAGATCGACTGCAGGAGGTCGTTCAGCGAGGGTTCCGGCGCCTCGCTGAACGACCTCCTGCAGTCGATCTCCTGCCGGCGCCATTTTCCGTACGAAAACGATTCGCGGCGGGAAATCGCTCCCTGACCCCCGCTGGACCTCCAGGAACTTTTCGCCAGCTTGTGGGGGGCCTCCTGACCCCCACGAGACTTGCCAAAAGTCCAGCGGGGGGCCGGAAGGACCTCCTGCCGTCCAATCGTGTTCGTCTATGGCCGCCGCCATTTTTCGGCGCCATTTTGGAAAATGGCGCCGGCTGAAGACAACAAGATTCAGGAGCAGGAGCCCGTTCCGGACCGCTGCCGTTCCGGACCGCCGCTGGACCCGCAGGTTATTTAACTCATTTGGGGGGGGTTCGGGAGGGTGGGGGATTTAATTTAAAGGGTCGGGGGTGGGTTTTAGGGGGTTTTAGTGTGCCGGCTCACGATTCTAACGATTTATAACGATAAATCGTTAGAATCTCTATTGTATTGTGTTCCATAACGGTTTAAGACGATATTAAAATTATCGGACGATAATTTTAATCGTCCTAAAACGATTCACATCCCTACTTCCTAACATTGGTTCTGAGTCTTCCTCCCTGGAGCTTCAAATCGTGACCCTTGGTTCTGCTGATTTTTTTTCCAACGGAAAACATTTGTCGTTGTCTTTGGATCATTAAAACCTTTCAAGTATCTGAAAGTCTGTATCATATTACCTCTGCTCCTCCTTTCCTCCAGGGTGTACATATTTAGATTCTTCAATCTCTTCTCATAAGTCATTCGTTGAAGACCATCCACCTTTTTGGTCGCCCTTCTCTCGACCACCTCCATCCTGTCTCTGTCCCTTCGGAGATACAGTCTCCAGAACTGAGCAAAGTACTCCAGGTGAGGTCTCACCAAGGACCTGTACCAAGGGGATAATCACTTCCCTTTTCTTACGCTATATTCCTCTCTCTATGCAGCCCAGCATTCTTCTGGCTTTAGCTATCACCTTGTCACATTGCTTTGCCGACTTCAGATCGTTAGACACTATCACCCCAAGGTCTCTCTCCTGCTCCGTGCACATCAGCCCTTCACCCCCCATCGAATACAGTTCTTTCGGATTTCCACACCCCATATGCATTACTCTGCACTTCTTGGCATTGAATCTTAGCTGCCATATCTTCGACCACTCTTTCAGCTTCCTTAAATCCTGTCTCATTCTCTCTACTCCTTCCGGCATGTCGACTCTGTTGCAGATCTTAGTGTCATCCGCAAAAAGACAAACCTTACCTTCTATCCCATCCGCAATGTCGCTTACAAAGATATTGAACAGGACCTGTCCCAACACCAATCCTTGCAGCACTCTGCTTAACACTGCTCTCTCTTCAGAGTAAGCTCCAATTACCATCACACATTGTCTTCTGTCAGTCAACCAGTTTGCAATCCAGGCCACCACCTCGGCATGAGGACAACTTCTTAAATAATTTGAGACATAATGGGTTAACATTCTGTTTGCTTGTTTAGACCACCAGCACACATGAAGTTGAGGATTTCAACATATTATCTACAATGATTCCAAAATATTTTTCTGAGTGGTGAATCTTAATATGAAACCCAGCATTGTGCACCTGTAGTTAAGATAATTTTTCCCTATGGGAATTACTTTGCACTTATCCACAAAAAATTTCATCTGCCATTTCGATGCCCAGTTCTCCAGTCTGGCAAGGTCCTTCTGCAGTTTGCACTGTCCATCTGAGTTTTAACAGTTTGGAATATTATGTGTCAACTGAAAATCTGATCATCTAATTCATTGCTCTCTTTCCTAGATCATTTATGGAAATGTTAAACAGGACCCATTGGGAAAATTGACCATTTAGTTCAACTCTCATTCCTATCTTTTTAACCAGTTACCAGCTCATAGTAGGACATTGCCAAGGAGTTCCTCATGAGGTACTTTGTCAAATGTATTCTGAAGATCCATATACACTATATTAGTTCTTCCCAATAAAGTCATATCTATCCATATGCCCAGTAATTCTGTACTTAAGCATGGCTTGTACTATTTTGCGTGGCACCAACATCAGGCTCACTGTTCTATAGTTTCCCGAATGTCATTACATTGACCATCCTTCAGTCTTCAGGCAAAGAGGCTGATTTTAATGGCAGGTCACAGTTAGCTAGTAACAGGTCTGCAAATTCATATTTGAATTCTTTTGGAGTTCCGGAGTAAATTCCATCCAGTCCTGATGATTTATTATTCTTTAGTTTGTCAATTTGCTTTATTACATCTTCCATTCTCACAGTTATTTGCTTCATTTCCTCTAAATCATCATCATTAAATACCATTTCCAGTATAAGTGTCTCCCAACATCCTCCTCAGTAAAGACCAATGCAAGGCACTCATTTACTTTTTTTTTTGGCTATGGTTCTGTCCTCCCTGGGTGCCTTTTCTATCCTCTGGTCATTTAGTGATCCACCTGACTCCCTCACAGGCTTCTTGCTTTTGACGTACTTGTAAACGTTTTAATTATTAAGCTTTTGTTTTCTCTTATGGCAACTTTTTGTCTCAAATTCTCTCTTGGCCTGCCTTGTTAATGTTTTATATCTAACTTACTAATGCTTGTATTCTTTCCTAGTCCCCTCATTTGGCTCTGCTTTCTTTTATTATAAACTATGCCTTTTTGTCTTTAATTGCCCCTTTCACCTCGCCATTTAACTATGCTGTCAGTCATTTGGTCTTGCTTCAACCTTTCTTAATGTGTGGAATAAATTTTATCTGGGATTCTAAAATAGTTATTTTTAAATAATCTCAGTGCCTCATGCAAACCTTTAACCTTTACAACCATTCCTTTTAGTTTTATTCTAATGAAGTTCCTCATTGTATTGTAGTCTCCCTTTTTAAAGTTAAATGATACTGTAATCATCTTTTCCCCTTGCACCGGGTCTTAATTTCCACTGAGAACTAGATCTAATGTAGTTCCCCCCACCCCATGTCATCAGTTCAACGCCTCCATGGAGCAATCATTAATGGCATCTTTGAACTTTACCTCCCTAACAAATCCTGATGGGATATTTATTCAATCAATATTGGGATAATTGAAATCTCCCATTATTATTGTATTGTCAGTTTTATTAGTTTGTCTAATTATCTGTTAACATTTCAGACTATTACTTCATCCTGGCCAGGTGGGTGGCAATATACCCCCACTGCTTTTCTTCCCTGTCATACATAGACTTTCTATCCATAAAGATTCCAGAATGCAGATTATTTCCTGCAGGACTTTTATGCTGCTTGACTCTGTCATCCTTAGCATATGGTATCACTTCTCTACTGGCTTTGTCTGCACTGTCACTTCAGTGCAGTTTGTACCCTGGAATTACAGTATCCATGCCAGCTAGAAATTTTGGTTTCAGCTTGGACTTCCAGTTCCCACTACTGGGAATGTTTTTTTTTCCTATTCGATGCATTCCATACCTCCTGCCTCGAAAGAATTTGTAATAAGACCCACTGGGAAGTACGCAGGCCATGGCCAGGGACATAACCACTCTTGAAGATACTTAGAGGTGGATTTTAAGACCCGCTCATGTGCAGGTTTGAGCCAATGGACATGTGCATTCAATTTTATGTAGATGTGCGCATGTGCGCGCAAATGCGTCTACCACGTAAGTGGGGAGGGGGGATTTTATAAGGAGTGCATGCCGAGGCTATATACCCTTTTCTCAGTTCATTCCCAGTTTGACCAGTGTAGAGATAGGACTTCCTAACCCCCCCTAGTTTTAAAGGCTCCCTTCTCCCTGACCCTTAAAACCCCGCTGACAAGCCCTGATTTTTCTATTTTTTGACTTACATGCCAACGATAGCAGAAGTAAAGTTACGTGGTGGGGATCCCCAGTGCACATCCCTTGGTCTTCTCCCGACATGCCCACGCCCCACCCCTTTTTTAAACTTTTTGATTTGTGTGCGTACCGGGAGATACACGCGTAGATGGTGTGATGGAGTGCAGCGCTGCCGGGGGCAGGAATGGATAAGATACCATAAGGCAGCTAGTAATACTAGAGCCCGCCAGCAGGTGGAGCAGGTGAAGGCGGAAACTACAAATCCCAGGTTCCTAGAACCACCACCTGACCTGTAGGGAGAGCCTGGAGGTGAGCAGGTGTCAGACTTAGACACTAATGAGTCACACAGGTGAGCCTGGGGAGCTAGAGGAAGAGGGCGTGCCTAGGTAGCAGCAGTGGCCAGAAAAAGCGAGGGCCAGGAAGCAAAGAGGGAGAGAAGGAAATGGAGGTAGGTTCCGGGGGGAGAGGAATCCTCCAGCTGTCTCAGGGGCACAGCCTAGCCTGAAAAGGGAAACAGAGAACCTGTACCCTAAGGGAAGTTAGGGCAGGTGTGTTTGCGGGTGGACGGGAGAGCCAGGGGGCTCAAACAGTGCCTTTGCTCCAGCACCTGTGTTAAGGGGTTAGACTGCTGGAGAGCGGGGGCAGGGTCATTTGTTCAGCTCCTGAGGGGACGGAGCCAATGTAACAGATTCAGCTACTCTCATTTATAAAAATGCTTTGAGGAACCTCTCTCTCTCTGTGTTATCTTTGGGGGTTGGGGGACTGCTTCAACCCCACGCCACACAAAGAGAACCCAGAGGCCCAGCAAAACCAGGGCCGGCGGAGACCTGAACCCAGGGAGTCCTGTGAGACTGAGAGACTCCAGGGATATCCAGGACTTGCGAGGGGCCTGAACCGGAGGCAGCGGAGCGGCACCCAGGGCAGCACGGGCGGTGAGCCTTCACAATGGGCACTTCTTAAAATCTGCATGTGTGCACTGGACCAAGACACATGCATATCTCCCAGCTTTGGCACGCGTAGGGCTTTTAAAATCCACCAGTTAGGTCTTTCCTCTCTCATAACTCAAAAAAATCAGTCATTAATTTCAATCTTTTTGATGCCACCACTGTAAGCCAATGCAGACTATTCAGAAGTGGTACAGCACTATATCGTCTTGGCCATCCAAAGAAGACCCTGACAGCCATATTCTGAATCAATTGTAAATCTGCATATTTTGGCTAGACAGCATCACCAAAAAACCTTCGCTATAATCCAATGAATGAGGCCATTTTTGGTTCATTCTCCTATGAAAATACTCAAAAAGCGTAGCCCTCCTGTGGCCTACAACCACCCTCCTGCTTGGCATAATTTTACACGAGACCCAGGTCTTCAAAATTGACCTCCCTAGACCCATCTGACCCCCCTACTTCCACAACAATTCAAACCTGGCCTGGAACCCAACTCCCTCCCACCCCACCCCACCCCCATTCAAATTTCCAGGGCCAGGGAGCCACCATCTTGGTCTCTATTTACCCTCCCTTCCCATGTCCTTGAAAAAGTGTAAAGGGCAGGAGTGAAGCCCACTCCTGTAGGGTCTGGAAGTCTAAAAATGGCAACATACACACGGAGAGCAGCACCAAGCCAAGCGGATTTTATAAGCCGACCTTGGGCGCATGTATCTCCCAATGCGCACACAAGGCAAACGTTTCTAAAAAGGGGCGGAGCGTGGACATGGTTTGGGTGGGGTGTAGGCATGTCAGGACCTGGCCAATAAATGTACTCGTGAATACTTATGCATCCTTCCTGGGTCCCCTGCCACATAAATTTACTTCTGCTATGAATGGAATGTAACTTTTTAATCCAAAAAAATCTAGGCTAGTCAGTGGGGTTTTAAGAGTCGAGGATAATAGGAGAGAGGGGAGGCTATCAAACTAGGGGGGATTGGAAGTCCTTAATTGCCAGGTTCTTGTGGCCTTGTTTCTCCTCTGTTAGAAACAGGATGCTGGGCTTGATGGACCCTTGGTCTGACTCAGCATGGCAATTTCTTATTTTCTTATGTTCAGTAAGAATATCCACCAGCAGCAAGGGATGGGAAATGGGAACACATCCTCAGTGAGTAGGCGTGGAGTTCTTTAAAAAAATGCAAACGTTAAAACTGTGTCTCATTTTAAATATGCCTGTTGAACAAAGATCAAGAAGTGCTCAACTAATGAAATATGAATCTATTTGATGGGGAGAAGGTATCTTTTTTAATTAACACATACATCTTTCTCATCACTTTCATTCCCTTGCTGTACATAATATTCTTCATACTGCTATTCATCTTTCTGATTGCTGGCATGTTCCTTCAGATTAATAAAATAATAATAGCAATTAAACATAACCATAGAGAACTCATCGCTTTTGACCTCATGCATCAATGTTTTAAAAAAATCTAGAAAACACAGAACATTGCTTTTTTTTAGTTGAGTTTTCATAAGTTTAACGTGTTCTATGCTTTATGCTTGCTTTTTTCCTGTATCTTCAGCACAAAGTTCGTAGGTGCTTTTTACTCTCAGACTTTGCACAGTTTTCAAAGAGCAGGTCTGCGCATCCTTTCATCTTGACATCTGCTCTGGGTACCGAGGACCCGCTGCTGTCTGCACCTGCTCTATGGGCGGGTACCGTGCCCAGTGCTGAAAATACAATTTAGATGCATTTCCTTCCCTCTCCTAAACAGACCTCAGGGAGCACCTCCTCAAAATGCAGCTAAAGGTCTGTCCGTGGTGGCGTCCTGCGCTTACTTTGCTCATGTTGACAGAGCGGCATTTTCAAAGAGCCAATCTGTGGATATAAAAATGCTATTTACACCAGAAAATGGCTTTCAAAATTGTCTTCTCGGTGACCAAAATACTTTTGCTTGTTTGTAATGGGGGGGGGGGGGGGTGTTAACTTATCAATTATGGAGCATGCGCGTCCCTACTTCAAAATGATGCTGGTCCCAGAGCTGACTGGCGCTATTTTGAAATACAGAGCCAGCAGGGCGGGCGCGTTAGCAAATCACTTCTGCTTCAATTTGACCCACAAATGGGATAATAGGCAGGTTGGGTGGGGGGGGGGGGGGGATCGGGGATGGGCCGTGACCAGCGACTTTCATTTTGAAAATGAAAAAACCCCAAAAAACAATTTTGTTGTTTTTTTTTTTATTTGTTTCATTTTCAAAATGAAAAGAAAAAAGTTAATTTTGTTGCGATTTCCTATTTTGTTTTAAATGT
Source organism: Rhinatrema bivittatum (assembly GCF_901001135.1). Lineage (NCBI taxonomy): Eukaryota > Metazoa > Chordata > Amphibia > Gymnophiona > Rhinatrematidae > Rhinatrema > Rhinatrema bivittatum. The sequence goes on along the minus strand of NC_042628.1, from coordinate 23,036,371 downwards.
ACGCGCATCCCTAAAGCAGACACACTTAGGGCGAACAAACCACACAGACATAATGGTTTTAGAAGGCCAATTTCACTATAGAAAACTGGGTTAAAAAAATTCGATTTTTTTTTTAAATAAACCGTCTTGAAAAGCCCATTCCTTAGCTGCTTGGCCCATACATCTGAGGTGCAGCAACTGGAGCTGTCCATGACATTGACTCCTCCTTCCCATATTCTCTTGAAGATAGTGGATGATCCAACATCGCTGCGCCTGCCTTTTGGAATGAGATAAATGCACCCAAAAGTTGAGGCGTGAGTAATTTATGTATTTTTTTTTTTAATTAAAATTTTTTTTTTCCAGAAGGTTAGTATCCTGCAAGTGGCTGAAAAGTGAGCGCTGCTCTTCCAGGAATCCTTTAAGTGCACTTTCATAATTAAATTCTGGGTAAAGCATGAAAAGTCATCACTAGGTCATGTGTCGATCCATCCCATCATGTCTTCCTTTCGCATGGCTCACTCTTGCTTTTTTCCTCTGAGAGTCCACCACCGGTTTCCTCTGTCCTTGCTGCCTGCCTCTGTCTCTATTAGCAGCGTTCAGACAGGCATTGCCAAGTAGGCAGGCACACTATAGAGCAGGAGTGGATAACTCCGGTCCTCGAGAGCCACAAGCAGGTCAGGTTTTCAGGATCTCCAGAATGAATATTCATGAGACACATTTGCAGGCTCTGCCTCCACTGTATGCAAATCTGTCTCATGCATATTCATTGTGGAGATCCTGAAAACCTGGCCTGTTTGTGGCTCTCGAGGACTGGAGTTGGTCAACCCTGCTATAGAGGTATGCACCGAAACATTTTTTCATTTTGCTATTTTCTTTTTTTTATTATTATTTCACTTGTCTGTTTCGTGTTGTTCATCATTTATATAAATGAAATAAAATGAGATAAAAAAAAAGATAAAAAGCAGAAAGCAAAAAATGGTGTTTCTCAGTTTTGATATAATTCATAACTCTGGTTCATAATTTTGGCTCATTCAGCCATTCCCAGAATCCTCAGAGGGCTGATTCACACTGACAACTGCTGAAATATAGTGACTTTCTGACTATCACAGATTCAAAGGATGTAGAAGAGTTGGGAAACTTGTGGCTCTGCAAAGCCTATAATTAAAGGCCAGGAAGGCATCAATGACAATATTTGCACTACAATACAGGGAAGCTTGGTTTGCATGAAGCCAGGATGCAAGCTTTTGTCTTGCAGATGCCTATCTCAACGACAGGAGCCAGGTGATAAGATTCTTCTTTAAGGTTACAAAGTCCTGGCGCCAGTAAACAGAATTCAGGCCGAGCTTCTATTCAGAATACTGACTTGCTATCTATTTACACAACACAGCGGATCAAGAGAAGATCAGAAGAAACAAAGGGCATCAAAGCCATGTTGATAAAGGAACTTTTATGGTGGGAGGATGGACAGGTTTAGCTGGTGAAGAATTCTCAGTTGGGGGGAGTGATCCTCACAAGCATTTCCTATACATGATAGATTGTCATGACAACAGCATAATGTATCTTTGTAAATGAGTCTTTGGGCAGTCACGCCATTCTGGAAGTTTCGGCAATACTGTATGTTTTAACTATAAAAGAAGGTTCTCTTCTTGTATTAGAGGAGATGCTGGTTATTTTGAAAGACGAAAGGGCACCTAGCATACAGCATCTCCCAGGAACACTTTTAAAAAAAGCCAAATAAAATTTACTTTATACCATTTACTGAGTCTAAAGTGTTCTTGTGTGCCTGGCCCTGAGTACAGAAATTATGTACAGTTTGGGTCATCCTGATGCCAAATCTTTTTTTTTAAAGCCCTCTTGGGCTTGCCATATCACTCCAGATCCTCCCAGACCCCCCCCCCCTCCCCTTCAACTTCTTCCCCATCCATGGCTAGAAAATGGTGTAGGAGCGATCCCTAGTTGCTCTTGCCCCACTGGTGTCATGATACAAAATTGAGCCGGCTGACCAAGGCTAGTGCCATATTGAAGTTCAACCAAACAAATAAGCCCCCAAGCCTTCATCCTAAACACCCCTCCTCCCAACCACCTACCCCATTTGTGGGTCAAAAAGGGGCAGAAGTGATCCCTAGTTGTTCCTGCCTCACTAGTGCTGTTCGTCTAAATGGTGCTGACTGATCTCAGGCCACCGCCATTTTGAAGTGCAGTTCATGTTGCAAAATGGCACCAGTCTCAGGTCTGCTGGCAGCAATTTGAAATACAGTACCAGTGGGGTAGGAGTGACTGGGGCATTGCTCTTGCCCCTTTCTGTGACCCATGCATGGGGTAGCTGACTTAGGGGGTGGTGGATCTGGGCTGGGGAAGGATGGGAAAAAGGGGCTGGGAAACTTTTTCATGGTGGGATAAGGTTTTCAGATGAAAATGAAACAAAATGAAAATGAATGAATTTTTGTTCATTTTCTTTCATTTTGATTAAAAAAATAAAATAGGAATTATTTTTCTAATGAAAGCACATCCTTAGTACATTAGTGATTCTGGCCCATGTCTTTTCTTCCCCCACTTCCTCCCCCCCCCCCCCCCCCCCCCCCCCCCCCCCCGGATATTTTTCTAGAAATCATTTCTGGGTTCTTCCCCTAGCATCTGTTTTGAAATTTTCTGAAAATTTACTCTAGATCCTCTCCTCCAGAACATTTAAAAACTGTGGTCAAAGTCTCTTCCCCTTCCCTCCCCCCAAGGAAATGTTCTGGATTTTTTTCCCATGTGTAAAAATCCAGTCTGGGTTTGTCCTTCAGGACTGCTCTATGGGGGGGGGGGGGGGAGGGGGGGTTTCCTCCAGATCCAGTACATAATTTGAAAAGTCCAAGTTTTTTCACTCAGGATCTGGTCTGGAATGTTTCCAAAAATCTGGTCTAGGTTTCCCCCCCCCCAGTCAAGGTGGTCACCAAGAGTTTCCCATGGGTATCACGTCCCTTGTTCTCTCTCTCTCTTAAGAACATAAGAAAATGCCATACTGGGTCAGACCAAGGGTCCATCAAGCCCAGCATCCTGTTTCCAACAGTGGCCAATCCAGGCCATAAGAACCTGGCAAGTACCCACAAACTAAGTGTATTCCATGTAACCATTGCTAATGGCAATGGCTATTCTCTAAGTGAACTTAATAGCAGGTAATGGACTTCTCCTCCAAGAACTTATCCAATCCTTTTTTAAACACAGCTATACTAACTGCACGAACCACATTCTCTGGCAACAAATTCCAGAGTTTAATTGTGCGTTGAGTAAAAAAGAACTTTCTCCGATTAGTTTTAAATGTGCCCCATGCTAACTTCATGGAGTGTCCCCTAGTCTTTCTACTATCCGAAAGATTAAATAACCGATTCACATCTACCCGTTCTAGACCTCTCATGATTTTAAACACCTCTATCATATCCCCCCTCAGTCGTCTCTTCTCCAAGCTGAAAAGTCCTAACCTCTTTAGTCTTTCCTCATAGGGGAGTTGTTCCATTCCCCTTATCATTTTGGTAGCCCTTCTCTGTACCTTCTCCATCGCAATTATATCTTTTTTGAGATGCGGCGACCAGAATTGTACACAGTATTCAAGGTGCGGTCTCACCATGGAGCGATACAGAGGCATTATGACATTTTCCGTTTTATTCACCATTCCCTTTCTAATAATTCCCAACATTCTGTTTGCTTTTTTGACTGCCGCAGCACACTGAACCGATGATTTCAATGTGTTATCCACTATGACACCTAGATCTCTTTCTTGGGTTGTAGCACCTAATATGGAACCCAACATCGTGTGATTATAGCATGGGTTATTTTTCCCTATATGCATCACCTTGCACTTATCCACATTAAATTTCATCTGCCATTTGGATGCCCAATTTTCCAGTCTCACAAGGTCTTCCTGCAATTTATCACAATCTGCTTGTGATTTAACTACTCTGAACAATTTTGTGTCATCTGCAAATTTGATTATCTCACTCGTCGTATTTCTTTTCCTCTATTCCAAGTTGATCTTTCCTCCCTCTGAGCACCCGAATGCTTTCTTTCTCATTCCTCCACCACTGGGAAAGCTCTCCCCTTGCTCCCTCACCTTGGCCAGCAGGGGAAACCGGGCCAGTTTTGCGATATGAGGTGTAAGGATCCGAGCACTCAAGCCACCAGAGTAGCCTCATGAAGGCAGGAAGCAGACAAAGTATTTAATGCTGCTCCCTTGCCATTTGGGGATGGTTCACAAGGTATTGGGAGGGCAGAGATGCAGCAGGGTGAGTAACTTTGGGGGAGGGCAGGGAGAACCTTTGGGGGTGAGGGGTGTAGAGAGAGTACCGTGAGAACTTCTGTGGACGGGGGGAGGAAAGAGAGAATCGTCAAGAGCAAGAGCTGATTTCAGGGCCACCAGGAAGGGGCGCTACCACAGGTAAAAGAAAACTCAGCAGTGGCAGTCAGGGCTGCGGGAGCGCAGAGCTCGGCAGTAGTGTCAGGGCTAAGGGGCTGGGCTGAAAGAGCTTGTCGGTGCTGGCAGGATCTCAAGGCCACTGAGAAGCGTGGAAAGCAGGAGCGCACAGTGGTGTGGAGTCTGGTGTGTCGATGCCGTGGGTGAGGAGACACAGTGGCGGCAGCAGCTCTAGTGTCAGGACCACAAGGTAGTGGAGGAAGGAGGGGAGCTCAGCATCAAGGCTGCAGAGAAGAGAAGAGGGAATTCAAAAGGAGAGGGGAGAGCAGTAGTGGGGGTGGTGAAGATAAAGCTCTCGTGTGTGATGCTGCCCTTTAGAATTTCCTTCCCATGCAACTGCACAGTTTGCATAGTGGGGTGGCATTAACCCCGGTCCAGCTGTCAAAGCACTGGTTGACCCCAGGTGGAAGCTGACAGGTTTTTGTTTTTTTTTTTACTGCTGCTGGCCCAAGACCATCTTTATTTCAAATTGTCATTTGTTTGCACCAACTTGCCTCACTCACACTGCCCTTGCTCAACTCTGCTATTAATTATAAGCAAGAAATTAAAAACCTGTAGCATTAGTTGCTCAGGTCTTTTGCAAATGCTTTGAAATATTTTGTTGATGGCAAAAATCCTATAAATGAACTGTAAAAAGCCAGCTCATGCTTTCAAAGACTTTAGAAAACACTGAGCATATAACTTTGTTACAGGCTGTTTTGATTCTCGACTTATTTCCCTAGCTAGCACTAAGATGATCGTTTTTCAATGAATAAGAATGAAAATGAATAAATGTCTCACACCATGTTACTGATATAATCAGTAGATGAAATGACGGTAGTGAAATTACTGTGCAATTCTTAATTAACTGCATGTCATTTCATCACGGAATACAATTTGTCTAACTTAAGTACTTAGCAAGGCCTTTTCAGATGAATATTTATTGTATTAGAGTTTAATTTTAGGCATATATTAAGATCTATTATGTTTTGCAGGTTTAAGTACTGACTGATACTGTGCTATTGATGTGTATTTTGGATGGAGAGGAATGAAATAGAAAATATTGAAAAATGTGAAACCTGAATTGAAACCCTTACGGAAAGATTGTAGCGACCACTGGGTGCAGCGTTTTTTCAGCTAATCAGGCCATCATTCCAGATGGTTTTACAGTGCAATATGTATTTAGGTGCAGAACTAGCTGGAATTAAATGAGCCCCATCCGCACAAGAGAAATTTAGCTAATGAGAGCTAGATCAAGGACAGAATACTTTTCACGACATGATCTTTCCCTTAGATGAGCTTAAAAGTAGGACAAAAAAATCAGAGGGCAATTTGTAGGGGCGTGCCCAGGAAATTCTTTTCTTTTAATGGGGTATTTTTCGGGGGGGGGGGGGGGGCTTAATTTAATTTGTTGTTTGCTTTGTTTCCATTTGATTATGAAAATTTTAGAAAAGCAACAAATGATGTCTGTTATCTGGAAACCACTTCGAACAGGCCCTGGAAATATGCAGAATGCAAATTAATGTAAATAAAATAAACAGATGAAATTAAAAGAAAACATTAACCAAAATGAAAGAGAATAATTTCTGGGCCAGGCAACCCCCATGCCTCAAAAGAAAACAAGATAATCTCCCCTGGGCCCTCTCCCCGCCACCTCCTACTAGAGATGTGTATCGGATGGCCCGATCGTTTCGGGCTTTGTTATCAGGGAACCGTGGGAAATTTTGTATTTCCCACGGTTCGTTTTTAAATTTTTTTCCGCCGACCCGAATTTCAGGTTAGCGCTAACCCCGAAAAATGAAATGTCCCGAAATTTCGGGGAAATTTCCTTCGTTTTCGGGGTGGCCGAAACAGGACGAATTAGACAATTTCGTTGAACTTTCGTTGAAATTGTCTAATTCATCCTAGACAAATGCACATCCCTATCTCCTACCCCCTAGACCCCTCTTACTCCAACCATCATGTGAAAAAGTGGTCAGGAAGAATCCCCAGTGGCTCATGCCCTGCCCCACTGTTGCTTATCTTAGAATAGCACCGGCCGACCCAAGGCTGCAGCCATTTTAAATGGTTTCAGTACAAGGAAATGGCGCCAACCTCTTTTTCATATGACGGATGGAGTAAAAGAGATCTGGAAGGGTGGGAGACGTTTAGTGGAAGGCGCGGGTTTTGGTGGCAGCAGCATGGAGGAGGCTCTGCTCCGACGACTGCTACAGAGAGGACAAAAGAAAGGGAAATACGAACAAGATGCAATTTGTTTTTCTTTTGTTTTCACAAAAATCCGTTGCAATGTCCTGTTTTGCTTTGAATTGCACCCCCTTAGCAATTTGAGAAGCTGATTTCCTCAGGTAAAATGCTTTTTCCTTGCATAAATTAGCTTTAAAAAAAAAAGTTGCCTGCCCTCACTGTGGGTGAAACCGTGCTGGTGGTTCTACAAACGTGCGTAGTTTTACCTGTATTGGCAGGGGGGGGGCCTTCCCAAGGGGGACGACGACGAGTACGCACGCAGATTGCAATTTCCAATCTGGGCGTGTTATTTTCCCGAAGAATTTTTCCAGCGCAAAAGGCAGGCATAGATGCCACATATGTAAGGCAATAATAATAATAATCAGAGCAAACTCCGTGGGCAGAGAGTATCCGCAGCATTTGCACAATGTAGGCTGTTTGAATATTGCCCCAAAGTGCAAAGAAGCCTGCGAGTCAGTTTCTTTTCTACAGTTTTGAAACAGTGCACCTCCTGCCCAAGGATTTAATTTCCTGAAAAATTTAGAAGGAAAAAAAAAAAAATTCCAGAGCAATAAAGTCATCCAAGCACAAGGAGCAGTGTGAAACTTTTGTCCAGGTTTTCCCCTCAGCTCTTCCAAGCGTAACCCCAACAGCACTTTTTTTTGCTAAAAGTTTTTTTATGGGGGTCCCCCCCTCCCTGGGATTTCTTTCCCTTCCTGAAGTCGAAGGGCATTTCAAAATTGCATGAGCAAAGTGACTCATAGGTTTCTTGGTTCCCTCTGGCATTCCTGCTTTTGCCCAAAGCTTAAATCTGGTCCTAATAGGTTGCATCAGCCCCACTGATACCTGCAGCATTAATTACGTGGTAAGCATATACCAGGGCTCACACATTTTTCCTGAAGCTGTCATTTCTAATTAGTGAGATCCTGCAGACAAATTTGATTTGCAACACGTCTTGTGCAATTTGAATTCTTTGAAAACTGATTTAACCTAATCAAGTCACCAAAACAGTGCAGAAAATGCGTACAAAGAGGACAGGAGAGATTAGTCTCCACAAGAGATGAAATGAAGTGGGTTTACCTTCAGTAGCTGTGAAATAAAATAGCTTCTACATTTCAGCTTCCAGCTGGATGCAGGGTGTACATAAACTGCCTTTCTATATTGCTCCTGTACATTACAATGCAATGCAATGTATGAGGCAGGAAATTGTGGCCTTGGTGCACAATGATGAATGGTGGCTGCTGCAGCATAAAGAATATGTATAGTTCATGCATAAACAGATTACATGAATATCTTAACTAGTTACTAAATTTGCATTGTACTGTGATGTATCTTATAAATTTAAGCTAATCCGTATCTTCCTAAACCTGTCAGGTGACCCCCACAGTCAGCCAGGTTTTCAGGCTGTCCACAATGAATATGCATGGTATTAATTTGCATATAACAGGTCCCCACTGTATGCAAATTTACCTCATGCATATTCATTGTGGACAGCCTAAAAAATCCGACTGGCTTTGGGGTCACCAAGACAAGTTCGGGAAGCACTGGGTTATCCTTTCAAGTCTGATCAATTATGTAGCAGTTGTGATGATTCCTACTTTAAAAAACTTCATGCTTAATGATGAACATAATCTGTATTTTAACTAAAATAAAGATACTGCAGGTTTATATCTATAATTTTAAATGATCATTGAGGACATATAATAATGGCATTTCTGAGCTAAGCATGGAGATGATTTTCAAAAGGATTTACCCACATAAATACTAGTTTTATTCTAGTATAGGGTTTTCTGAAAATCAGCCAAGGGTCTGCGAGCACAGAGGCCTGCATGAAATTTAATGTGATGGGTAGTGTGGCTGTGAGCCCTTTATGCTGCTGTGCAGTTGACACAGCCTCACAGGCAAACCTACAAGACCTATGACGGCACCTGGCAAATGTGCCCTGTAGCAGGACAGTCTGGGGCTTCAACTACACCAGCTGCCTACCCTGCAGGTTTAGCCCTTGGGTTCTGGCAGCCAGCAGGACTTAGATGGGTCCCTAGGTTGATGACTAGAGTAAGAGTCCATTGGCATGCCAGGGTCAGGGCAGGCAGAAGACTAATGGAGTTGGAGACAGGCCATGTTCGGGGCAGATGTCAGGCATAGATGGTCAGAGGCAGGCAATCATGGTCAGGTCCAGGCAGCAGGCATTTGAGGTCAGGCCCAAGTAAGAAGTCAGAATCCAGAAGTCAGGGAAAGGGTGGACGAAGATACACAGAAGACACTGGACGAGACAGGCAATACAAGACAAGGCAACAAGGAAGGCTGGATGAGACAAAGCTGGGTGAGGCAGGCTGGTCCCTGGTCCTGCTGAGGGTGTTCCTGAATCCCAGTGTCTGGCTCCTGGTTCAATGTGGTCTTCTGAGTTCTTGTCTTCATGGTCAGTTCCCGCTTCATCTGTCTTCAGCGTCTTGACTTGCTCCCCTGGACCCTCATCTTCTCTGTCCTTCTTCATTCCGGTCTCTTGGACTGGACTTCTGGTTTAGACCTTGGACTGGCTCCTGGCTTCTTCTCGTATTCTCCTCTTGACCTTGACTTGGACCTCGATGTTATCTGACTCCATCTGCCCCTGACCATGGCCTGCTCTTGCTCCTGACTGAACTCTGCCTGCCCTGACTCCTGCTGGATCCTCGATACCGCATGTACCTATGCTCGAATCTGACTCCGCTTGCTCTTCCCATGCTGGCCCATTGCATCCTTGTCTCAACAGATCTTGACCTGCTCAGAAGCCTGCGCCTAGGTCCAACCGGTCCCGGCACCCAAGGGCTCAACCTCAGGGGAACGAGGGCTAATATTGGTGAAGCTCTAGTTGAGCCTTTGTTCCAGTCAGCTCCGCCTGTTGATGGTAGGGACCTGCAGGTCTCCTTCCTGCAGGCTATGCCAACTCCCTCTTGGCCCAAGGGTCCACTTCTGCAACATTGTTCCACTGGGAGCTGATGGCCCTTGGTACCCGGGACTCAGTAACCAATCCATTGGGTGACTCTCACTCTGAGACCCTGAAGTATGGAGGAATTCAACTGGAGAAGAGGATCCCAGCCAGTGGCGAAAAAGGGAAAGAAACGAGAATATACAAAGTGGCGAAGAACTGAAGACAACAAGAACTTTGTTGCTGCTAATTCAGGCAGAACACAAGTGAGAGTAAAGCTCCTATCTGGTGCTTCAGAAGGAATTACAGGATTTAAGAAGACTCAGGAAATGTATGAGGAATGGGAACTAAGTTCTGATAAAATATTGGTACTACGTTCTATCCACCTACCATGGGGAGAAACTGGGATAAAATTGGGAATCTAAAAGAGGATTGAACTATATTCAGTCTCAGGGATCTGAGTAATTAGAATAACTGGGAATAAGAAAGAGATCAAGATTAAGAAGCGTGCTTCCAAAGAATTAAGAGACTTTGCTACAGAAGTCAGGTCACAAGTTTATTAAACTTTCTGCTGTCTCATCATTTATTGATTTTATTTGAACAAGAAATGAAGCTGAAAATAGTCTTCAGTCATCAAAATCAATTATCAGTAACACAGTTGGAAACCACTTTACTGTAGGTGTGATTTTTGCTGCTGGGGACCGTGATAATTGTTAGTGCTGTTTATAAGGATGAAGTGGGCTTATACTGGGCTATTGCAAGAAGGGACCTTGGAACTAATGTTCTTCCTCACTGGGAGTCCTGGAACTCAGATTGTAAGTGCTGTCCATGGAGAGATTGAAGAGGAGTTGTGTGCCAAAAGGGTCCGTCTCTCTTTTCCTATGTGCCCCGGGTGCCATCTAAAGGATCCTTGAAATCGCTAGTTTGCTGATATCCCCATCAGTTTACCCTCTCTAGTACACCTAGATTCTCTGGCACTTCACCGAGCCCCCTACATCAGCTCGCTCAAAAACTGCAGACAACAGACAAGTCTGTTGTCTGCAGTTAATTATGTTAAATATGTTATTACCCCCATATATCTTAATTATGTTATTACCCCCATATATCTTAATCCAAGTTAATTCGACCTGTTCATTGTAAGACATTTACTTGTCATTGTTGTTATTGTTTAAAATGTAAACCGAATTGATCAATAATTTTGTTATTGGAAAGTCGGTATAGAAAAATGCTAAATAAAATAAATAAAGTCTAGTTTGACTTGCGTAGGTCAATTGGCAGGTGTCAAAGTGTGCAAATAAGTTTGGTTATGTATACATATATAATCTCTTAGAAAATACAGAAAATAGCAACTACCACACCAATCTCTGAACCCCACCCTTGAATGCACCTAGACTGCCCCATTTTTCTCCAGTAAAATGTACACGTGAAACAAAAAAAACACGCATGTACTCTCAACATTTATAAAATAGCACCTACGCGCGTAAAAGCTACTTGGGGGCATATATACTCAATTTTATGTTTGAAATCCCTTTGAAAATTCACTCATAAGGTTTCAGTTTGGCAAAAAATAGGTTACACTGAATCCAGGTAAAATTGGTCACAGAATTAGCAAATAATGTACCTAAAGTATGGATTGGAATGTGAAGCCATGCATGTTATACTGTATATTACATAATACGTACTATGGTTCCTTGAGAGCAGCCAGACAAACTGACACAGGGGTCTACCCTTACAATTCTTCTTTGTTCTTTTTATGCTCAAGGCTCTGATTCTCTCTCTCTCTCTAGCTCTCACTCTCTCTCTCTCTCTTTTTTTTCCCATTATTGTTGGAGGCGGTAATCATCACTGCTCAGTAATATCATCCAGATCGCAGACTTCCTATTCCCTGCGGCTGTAAATTATTCATGAAATTGTGCCAATCACACAGATTCTGAGCGCTCAGAATGCAGGGAGATTATGTGCAGTTCTTTTCAACAGCTCAATGGCCCTTCTAGAGGACATAGGCAATATTCTAACATTGCTTTTCAAATTGCTGTTTCCAGAAAGCAATGACAGTGATTTTGTCGTCCCTTGTCAAATATGGCAATGGTGCATCCATATATTTTGGCAGCCCAAATGCCTGTTTTTCATTGCTGTTGTAGGTTGTATATTTTGGTTACAGACTGAAGGAAGGGTCTGGTTAAGGGATGGTCGCTGATAGCTTCTGAGTCACTCAGTATGCGTTTTTGAAAAGCTGAAGGTAGTACTTTCACTATTCTGTACATGAACAAAGGGAAGATGATCAAAGGGATTCTTTGGGGCGAAGCATGAAAAGAACAGTGCACAGAAGTGGGAAGATCCATTTCATCTGATGCTGTCCATAAATTGGCAGTTCTGTGATCTCAGTGGTGCTCATTTCAGGTGTGGTATTTGCCTTTTTGGGATTCTTTTCATCCTAAAGCCTTCAGCCTTCCTAAGGCTGGATCCACCAGAATGAACAGGTGTAGCTCTGGCTCCAGGTATATATAGGGAGGGTAATTCTGTAACATCACACCAAACCTGCAAAGTGAACGGTCGCGTGTACGGTCGCTTTGCAAATTATTCCACTGACATAAGCTACACCCGCAATCCGAGACATGTGAATTTCATGTGTAAACTTACTTGCATAGAACCTAACTTTCAAACCTATCCATGGTACAGCATTTTCATGCATAAGTAGATGCACGAAAATGAATGCTTCTATTTTATAAACCATGTGGTGAGAGCTGCATAGTTTATAAAATACCATGTAGTTCATGTATGTTTCAGTATGCACAAATATTTCCAATGCAAGAAAATGCATATTTTCTCTATTTTATGAATATACATGTGTATATTTTAGGTGCATAAAAAATATTACATGTATTAACCCTGATTTTTATGCAGAGGCAGGTATTTTTATAAAGCATGCCTATATACCATTTTGAAATACTTGTGCATGTACTTAAAATCATCGGATCACCGATACCTCTGCCGGTTCGCCCAGTCCATCTCCAGTTCCCCCAGACCTGCCGCATGATGGCTGTGTGCTCTGTTCTTCTGTGGAATTGAAGCGTTCTAAGAAACGTAGGCCTGGAAGGGCACAAGAGGAAATGAGCTAGAAAATAACATTTTCCCAAAGTCTGTTTTATTTTCCATATTACATGCAAATGTTAGTAGACATTAAAGAGTACATTTTCATATGGTTAGTACAGGTAATAATAGAATTAATGTGCCCAAGTCTGCCATTTGCAGGTAAGTGGACCTTTAGCTGCACAGAAAACAGACATTCTGTGAGACATTTCAAAGGTACATTTTGAAATGAATACAGGAATTAGATTAAAAAAAAAATATATATATAGGTGCATTGTGTGCATGTGACTAATGTCCCTAAGTTGCATCATTGTTTGGAAACATCCAAGGATATGCGCAGACTTTTAGCCGCATTACAAACCAGATAGTCAAACAGAATATTGCACGTGGGCTCCTTATGCTTCAAAATTGAATTGTTTTATGTGGGCAGCAAAGCACACGTTTACTTTTCCAGTGAAGCGTCCTTACCGAAAATGTTCCTCTGACATCTAAACCATGCACTCTACGTTACCTCATAAAAAGCACATGGAAAATGGTTCCTTAATCCCACAATATATCTGCATTTCTTCATAAATTGATATTAGGTACATGGTGGTACTAAGATTATCTGGTGCTGTGCTCATAATTTGCTGCCAGCGTGCTACCTAAGCGACATGATTTCTCTCTTCTGAGTTACCGACTCTCCCGCCTTCTGTCTTCTTATTTGGGCCATATTTATGGCACCTGGCAGTATGGGTGTACCATAGCTTGAATAAGTGAGATTGCAATTAATTTGCAGAAACATTAACATGGCCTGGAGACAATATGCAGTCTTCCTTAATTGTAAAACACTTTGAAGTGAGAAAAAAACCCAACCCGGATTCTAACTAGCAAAGATACCAGATATTTGAGAGGTTGCTGAGAATGCTGTTTATCAGGATGTTGATCATCAATTGAATATACAGAAGGAACATGTGCCTGGAATCTCCTCTCTCTCTTTTTCTGATGCTGCTTTTCACACTTTTTTTTTTTTTTTTACACAGTGCCTTATTTACACCTTAAGAAAAAACAGCAGACTTTTTTTTTGTGTTTTGAGGGTTTTCTCTTTTCACATTTTATTAATATATCAAAAAGGATAAAAGAAAAAAAGAAAAAAAAATCTGTGATTTGAGTTCTCTGGTCCCACCAAACAGATTGCAACTGTGCTAGTACTCTTGTAATTTTTGGAATCCCGTTACCTACTGGAAATATTTTAGATAGAGATATTTCTGCATTCGTTCTATCCGACAGATTTGAGCAATGTTCAAACTTTTCAGTTCTAAAATAACTGGAATAGACAAACAAGGAGGGAATGGTTTTATTTCACTTTTACTTCTTGGTTAATGGTGTGTGATGCGCAGGTATAAAGGTTAATAGCAGGTTTCAATATTCAGTTAAGTGCTGGATTCAGTTCGGCATTTCCTAAGTTACTCAAGATTTGATAGTGACTGTTGTTTGGGGCAGTGCTGCTCTGGCAGCACATGAATTATTGACCACAGTAGTATATTACAGTGGCAAGAAACAATGGGGCGCACACTGCAAACCAAATCAGAAACGGGGATGGTAAGACCTTCGTGTAAGGAGAAGCTCCCCCCCCAGTCACATGTGGCCCTGCTGCACCATAAACAACGGACACTTCCTGAACCCCCTTCTTCTTCCTGACTTCCCATATACACCGGCAGGAATGCTTCCCTCCAGAACTGATGGATGCGAGAGGAGGAAGAGGGTCAGGCAAGTAGGCGTTAAGGGGGAGGGGGCAATGCAAGCAATCTGGTCTCTCTTCATCTGAAGAAACCATCCGTACTTAAGATAGTTAAAACCACTGTTTTAAACAGGCAATGGGCACATTTAAAGGGGTTAACCTAGCCAGGAATTGGACTTTTTGGTCATGTGGCAGGATACATAATAGTAGTTGACACAAGGTAGCTGAGGTTGTGAGATTGTCTCAGGGGGTGTGCTACTGGGAGCGTAGGTAGCAGCGGCATTCACATCAGTTCTTGGCTCTGAGGAGCAGTGACTCTGTAGTGATCCCCGGATGCTACCTGAAGGACACTACAGCTATCAGGGAGATGTATATACCAGAAGCTGGCTCAGGATAGTTTTGACTGTGAGGTGACCGTGGAACACCTTAGACTGTCACGCACAACTCCATACCATCTGCGAGAGTGCTTTCTCAGTTGCTGGACCAACATTTTGGAATTCGCTTCCCACTGATCTCAGACAAAGTGACACACTTAAGAGTTTTAGAAAATAAATTAACACCTTTCTTTTTAAGTTAGCTTATTTTTAAGTTAACCTTTTAAGTTGGCTTACTTTAAGTTAACTTGTTTTGTTTATTCTGAAATTTTTTATTTATTTATTTGAAGAGTTTGACATACCGTCATTCGGAAACGTTAAAAGAGCGCCATCATAACGGTTTACAAAATAGGTTATAGGGAAATGGGGGGTTAACAATGGTTGTAAAGTACAAACTGTTATTAGGCTTAGGAAATAACATAAGTAATGATTAAGTTCAGTTTATGAGTTCTTTCTTATTTAAGAAAAGCATAGATGTGATAAATTTCAATTAGTCATGAGGTTGTGTTGGAGGACGGCGATGTTTAGATGATCCTTTGGGTGGATTGGTATGCTTTGTTGAACAACCAAGTTTTTAATTCTTTTTTAAAGGTTTTTAGGTTTTCTTGTTTTATTACTGAGTTATATTACTTATACATTGATTTTATTTGTTTTAATTGACTTCAGATTTGTAATGTGTTTATTCTTTTGTTTTTATTTTGTTTTTATTCATTTTAAGATTAGTTACTGTCAATTTCATTTTAACATATGCTTATTTTATGATTATGTATGTAAAGCTGTTCATCGCCTAAGCTTGTTGTGTTAGGCGATTCAGAAATCCAAGTAAATGTAAATGTTGGAAATCTGGACTTTTAGAGGATAACTTTGTAACCTTATGCATAATTATTGCCAGCAAATATTCACAAGAAGCCTAGCTACTGGTGATATAGCATTTGTTCACAAACATGGCCATGTGGAGATTAATGCTGGCATTTTATAAACTGTGCATCAGGAGCTGCAGTCTGAAGTTTGAATGTGAAGCTGAATTTGGGACTCAGAGCTGGGAAATCAGAAGATGAAACAGGAAGCTGGAGCTGGGAATGTGGAGCAGAGACTGGAAATGAGGACTTGAAGCAGGCCTTGGAAACTTGGCACTGAGAACCAGAATGGGAGTTTGACATGGATACCGGAGCTGGAACTTGGGCACAGAGACCAGAATTGCAGCTTAAAGTAAAGGATGGACCTGCAGCTTGATGCAAGGGCAGGAATTGCAGCTTGGCACTTGGCAGACTGCAACAAGACAGGAGCTGGAACTTCAAGCAAGTACCAGAGCTTCATCATGGCAGGAAGGAGTTTACCTTACCAGAGAGCTTGGGTAATTTTCTAGTTGATGTGAAGGACTTCCTGTTCCCAGCAACTCCTGTTAGCCTAGTGGCAGTGGCCATTTTCACCCTTCCTGGCCTCTTACGGTTCCTGGCCCTGCTTCTAGTTCCACAGTTGGTGCTCTTCCTAGGGCTCTGGCCCTTTATTTCCTCAATATGGTTGGTTTGAACTCTGACAGTTGCAGGAAAATATCAAATCTCAGAAGTAGGCTGCAGTGGTATAATCCAAATAGGGATTTCAAGCCTAGCCAGTCTTGTTTTTTGTGCATTCCTACATTTCATACAAATTATTGACTGCATTGACTTGCAAAACAAGAGCATTTTCAATGGCGGTTCTAAAGTTATGGAATAGCCTCCCCTGAGATCTGGCAAGAAACCAACTTTTTGACATTTAGAAAAAGCTTAAAACTTGAACATTTCCAGTCAATCCTTATCATGTTTTAGGGGTGTGCAGGCCAAAAAAAATGTTTCATGTCGTTTTGTGTCATTTGAGAGCAAATGTTCACGTTTAGGTTTTTCTCCATTTTTTTTCTTTTTTTTTTAGGTTTTAGAAATAGCATGCACTATTCAGAAATATTTATTTATTTATTTTAATTTTTTCTATACCGGCATTCGTGAGGGTATCACATCATGCCGGTTTACAATAAACAGTGGGGTGATAAACGGAAAACAGTGAACGGTGCTAAAACAATAATAAAGTTACAGTTACAATAAAACAGGGAGGCGTAAAACTAGGAGCGAGAAAAAATAATAGGAACTTTAAGATCGAGTATTAACCTGAAGTATGACGGGGTACAAAATAAAGCATTTTGTGATTTGCAATGACATGTTCATTTGAGGTAATTGCGGTTTTAAACATAAGGGTGGAAAATAGAAAGGTAGAGTTTTTTACATAGGGGTAGAGATCAGAAGTAATGGTTTTCTGGATATTGGTAGTGCTTGAAGGTAGGTTGTTAGGTGAGTAATGAATTTAATCTGAGTCTGGGAAGGCTTGTTTGAAAAGCCACGTTTTGAGTCTTTTCCTGAATGTTGGGAGGCAAGGTTCCTGCCTTAGCTCCATTGGGATAGAGTTCCAAAGAGCAGGTCCTGCTGTGGAGAATGCTCTGTCTCTGAACGTTATGTGATGGGTGGTTTTGGACTGAGGTACCTGAAGAGAATCTTTATAGTGCTCTCTTATGGGTCTGGAGGATGTGAGTTTTTTGAAAGGGATTTGAAGGTTGAGCGGAGCGATTTGTTGGATGGCTTTGAATATTGTGGTGATGGACTTATATAGTATTCTATAATGAATCGGCAGCCAGTATAGGTCTTTGAGAATTGGGGTGATGTGATCTCTTTTCCGAGTATTTGTCAGAATTCTGGCTGCCGTATTTTGAACCATTTGAAGAGGTTTAGTATGTGATGATGGGATACCTAATAATAAGGAGTTGCAATAGTCTAACTTGGGGAAGATTATTGCTTGTACGATGGTCCTGTAGTCCTGGTTGTGGAACAATGGTTTTATTCTTTTTAGGACATGCAGTTTATGAAAGCAGTCCTTGGTGGTTTGGTTTATAAAGGCTTTTAGGTTTAGCCGATTGTCGATGATCGCTCCCAGATCTCTCACTTGGGCTGTTTGTAAATTTACTGAAGGATTTGTAGTGCACAAATTTCCAAATAGTGTGCACTAAGAATGATAGAAGGAAATACACAGACTTTTTCTTTATTATTGTTTTGTTTTGAAGCAATATAAACATAGAAAATGTAGGCATTGTCTCTGTCATTCATAGGAATGCATAACACTATTAATTTTAGTCTGAGTAAATGGGGAAGGATTACCCTGAAGGGTAAAGAATTTGTTGGCTCTCTAATGGTGGTCTATAGAGGATTTTAATTCTTTGGGGTTGGTTTTATTGCTCTGTTTGACTCGATTCGCATTGTTGTACACTGCTTTGAATGCTCTTTGATCGGAAAGGTGGCATAAAAATGTTCTGTAAATAAATAAATGTCTATTCCATAGTTACCAAGTTCTTTTCAAACTTGTCCTCTTATTTTGTTAAAGTGATACAAAACACTATTACTTTGTGAGCCAAGAAATGATACTACTTTCCAAATTGAGTTATTACTATACTGCTTTGGGGCAAATGGTTTTCTGACAAATCTGTGGAGGTGTTGCATCTTTAGTTGTATGCAGATATTGCCTTTGGAAATGCCACTTTTTAAGCATTTTCATTTCTGTAGCCTGCATACCTCATTTACTCATTCACAAACACAAAGTGGAACAATTTTTTATTAGCTGTCACAACCATCTCAGGTGTGGCCACTTCCTTTCATCTACTTATAACTGCCCACAACTCCTCCCTTCCAATTTCACCAATCAAATTTGTAAAAGATATGGCCACAGCAACAATTCAATTACTAAACATTTCCATTACTAAACATTTCCAAATTCTCAAGGGTGACCATGTCCTCACCTGCTGCATTTTAATTCACCTATGCTCGCTAAGTATCACGTCACAGCAATATAGCGCCATTGGGGATACAGGGGTCGTTGAAGGCTCAGATTATCCTGCAATTCAGTCCTTGATTACCAGTGAAGTTCTCTGCAGTGCAACGATGTTGTGTCTGTGAAAGAGCAGGAGTCATTTATTAAGCATGCCACATAATTTTGGGGTGGTGAGCGGGGCCAATCCTGGACATCAAAGTTGAAGACAGGCAACTCGTCTCTCTTTTACCCGCCAATGCAATGTAGGAACAGGAATACCCTGCCGCTTGGCATTCTCTGCCCAGCAATCTTTCAAATATTGCACTTGCTATGTGCCCAGGATGTGGTCAATCCCAACCCCCCATGCCGTGACTGTTTGGTGATCCCCCACACCAACCATACTGCATTGAGACCATGCAGGCTGTATGAAAATGAGTGGGCTGGGCAGGAAAGCCGTTGAAAGAAGAGGCTGATCAGGTCGGCCCACCTTTAAATTGTGCTCCCTGGCCCACCTCCCCCAGCCTCTACCCCCCTTACTTTGTAGGTGGAGAACCTTCCCTGTTTTGGCTTTCCCCTTCCTTAGCCGGGGATGGGGGTCAGCTCTTGAGTTCTAAAAGCATGAGAACAAAGATTGAGCTCTGTCTTTCTCCCATGCTATGCTCATGGCCTTTTCTTACTACACAGTAGCTTTCTGCAATGAACATTGTTTCTTTCCATTTTGCTTTTTTGTTTGCTTTATTTATTTTTTTTTTTTGAATGTTTTTGTTTCATTCGTTCAAAATGAAATAGACGACAAAATCAAAATGAAAAAAAAAAAAAGCCAAAAATGCAAAATGAAAAAAATCATGGTGGATCTGGTCCCCTGCCAGCAAAGTAAAAATAAACACCCGTCCCCACCGAGCCATGGACACTCCCTTCCAGGTGCCCCACCTATCCTATGCCTTAGCCCATCACCGATCTTCAGGGACTGGAGCATTCTCCAGTAGCTCCTGTTCTACCAGTTCTGTTTTTCAAAATGGTGTCAGCCGACTTACGGACAATGCCATTTTATTGCATGGCAACATTTCTCAATGGCTTTAGCCTCAGGGCCATCAGGTGCTGTTTTAGAAAAACAGGAGTAGCAGGAAGGGGTGACTGGGTGTCACTCCTGCCCCTGAAGACCTTTGGATGGGTGGGGACTTTATTTAAAAAAAACCATGCGGCAATGCAATTGGGCCATTCCCAGTTCCCTCCCAGTCCACTCCAATTAAGGAGTGGACTGGGAGGGAACTTTCCTATCCCCCTATCTATCCTTCCTCCCTTTTCCCTTCTCCTCCCTGACCCCTAACCCTGCCAACTAACCAATTTGTTTTGTTTTTTTTAACTTACCCGCTCCATGGAGCAGGAGTTAAGTTACGCGCACCGGCCAGCTGCCAGCGCGTGCTTCACTGGGACAGTGCAAAATGGCATTGTCCCGGCAGCCCCCCTGCCCCGCCCCCAGACTGCCCCTTTTAAAAGCCTGGAACTTCTGTGCGTACCGGGAGACACGCCGCGTGGCCAGGCCGTTTTAAAAATGTGCTCGACATGGCCACGCGCGTATCCCCCCATTTCTGCACGCGCCGGGCTTAAAAAATCCACCGGAATATGTACACATCGAAACCCAATTACCTCTCCCACCAATCTAGCAACTTACCACCATGCCCCAGTATGAATGAATTATACTTACCAACAAAAACAAAATTAATGCTATTTGGTTAAAAAAAACACACTGAATAAACTTTGGCACCAGAACTAAGAATGTGCTCCAGCTTGAATCAGCTACATTTTAATGGAGATGGGGGCAATAATAAAAATGCATTACGGGGTATTAATGTGTTTACTGATGTAAGAACATGGTTTGCTTCCAGCCCCCCCCCCCCCAAATTCACCCTAGCTCACCAGGATCCTTATTACCTATCCAGTCCTCTCCCCCATGCCCCAGCGTGAGAGGACCATCCAACTGGGCAGTGATCTCCCTCCATCGAAACTGGCTTCATGTAGTGGCCCCCCCTTGCCACACTAGCCCCATTGTAACATCCCATGTTACCCATAAACAGTTTTGCCATTAACAACCCCCCCAGCTCGGGTTACCTGCCAACTGCGACAAACTCAACAATCCATAAGCACGGTACGAACAATATCAAGGGAGGGAGGGTGGGAAGGAACCTCAGAGCAGCTTCCAAAAGGCGGAAATGCCTGAAAATACTCGCCACCTGCAGGTAACTAGAATCCCACCCCTCTCATCCCTTTCTCTCTTTAAGGCCTACAAAGCACAGGCCAGAACTCCCAACTTCAAAATAAAACACCCTAACCCCCCCATTCTGCTTATACATACAGGAGCCAATAAGGAGGGAAAACCTCCCAGCCATTGCCCCAAACAAACTAACGGTTTCCCTGTGCCTACATCCTACATGCAACTGCTGAGAGAGAATGTCCAGCCCACCACCATGTTAATCGCGGCGGGTGGGACTTCGCCCTCCAGCCTTGCACATATATTCAAATGTATAGAAACGTTAGAACAGTGCTTTCCAAACCAGTCCTGTTGATCCCACAGCCAGTCAAGTTTTCAGGACATCCACAAACAATATGCATGAAATAAATGTGTATATTACTGGTTCTCCCATGTAAGCAAATATAATCTCATCCATATTCTTTATTTATTTATTTATTTAGGCATTTTTCTATACCGTTGTTCCAAAAGAAGATCACAATGGTTTACAGGATTAACATTCATTTTCGTGGTCAACAGACATAAGCTTTGTGTTAATGATCACGTTTCAAATTCAACATTTATTATTTATTTATTTATTTTTAGATTTTTATATTCCGCTTTTCGGCACTTCAGAACGGATTACATTCAGGTACTGTAGGTATTTTCCTATTTCCAGAGGGCTTACTATCTAATACATATTCTGGTTCATAATTATACATCTGCATTGATATCAAGGTAGTTCTTATCTACTTTAGTTCATATTAATTCGTTCTAGGACTACATAACAGTAAAAAGATTCTAATCCTACTAGGACAACCTTTATCTCATTCATTATCTTTTGATAGCTTGACTAGCGTTATCTCTTGTCTTGTCAGAGCAGGTCTCAGTATTGTGGATTATTTACGTTAAGTCGTAAGCCTTTCTAAAAAGCCATGTTTTCAGTTCCCACTTGAAGGTCTTTTTTCTGTTATCTGATGTGATGGCCCTGGCAGTGAGTTCCACGTCTCGGGGCCTGCTATAGAAAACATTTGGTCTCTTATTTGCGCTAGGTGTGTATTCCGAGCGGACGGTACCATTGGGAGACCTTTGTTTTGTGATCTTAGGTCCCTCTGCGGTGTATAGAGTTGTAGCGCCAGTCCTAATGGGCAATGGATCAATATTGTTGATGATGCTGAATATTTAGTGACAACACTTTATAATGGATTCTAGATTGTACGGGAAGCCGGTACAGGGCTATCAGCGAAGGGGTGCGGGATCAAATTTCCTTGTCCCTAGGAGGAGAGACTTGCTAATGCGTTTCGAAGTAACTGAAATGGTTTTAGTAGGCTTGTGGGGAGGCCAAGTAAAAAGGAGTTGCAGTAGTCTTAAGTTAGAGAAAATAAGGGTTTGTAGGACGATGGGGAAGTCTTGTCTTTTTTTGTGTTCTCTTCTACTTCTGGAACTCGTTTCCTCTCACAGTGCACCTTCATCTTTCTACACTTTCCTGCCTCCAGAGAGGTGGTTGGTTTTTTTTTTATTTCACCAGTCTCCTTAAAATCCATTATCTTCTCTTTTTATTTCTGACGATTCCTACAACTATCCCAAAAGCATTAACCCCCACAAAAACACATGGAAGAATATGTGTACTATTCTGTCTGCAAAATTTTGCAAGTTCTATTTTCCATTTTTTTATGCGTTATTTAACTATTGTGAAATTCACAGCAAAACCTGCATGATTATGTAAATCGGCTCATTACTTATGTTACCATAGCTAAAAAGCACGCAAATTTCCATGTAGAGCCATTATTGCAAGAAACTTCATGGCTGAGTGAATGCATGAAATTGAACATGTGATATGTAGCTAAAAATGACTTCACATTCAATTAATATAGGCCGTTATCACACATTAATGAATGAAAGAATAACGCCCATATTAATGCACTTTATTACTTCGGCCTCCTACACTGAAAGTTCTTTGGGCCATGAAAATGATATCCTGCACTTGTTGTATCCAGAAGACTTGTGTTAATCCCCCTATTGACATATCTTTACTTTATTCAGCACTGCATACACTGTCAGCACCATTTCAGATAAAGCTCTAATGAAAAAAGAATATGCCCTATTTTATTTCTCTAGCATTGTCAGCAATTTGCCACTAGTGCAACTCTGTATTTTGACTTCTATACCATTAATCTATTTTACTTATTTTGACAGCCATTCCTTGTACCAAGGGAGTAAAAATGGTGCATAAAACTACTAGTTATTAAACTGAAACCAATTGGTAATAATTAGACCTGATAGTTGGACTATTTTGTTGCATGGCAAAATGAAGAGTGTAGTTAATAATTGAACAGTAATAAGAGATAAACTCTCTGCATTGTTTGAGCTGTAGTCTTGTGCTATGGGTAATAATTCTCATATAAACTTGACATTTCCAGACAAATTAGATCTCTGTATCTGGTATTTTTATATACAGTACTGCATTTGTTCCAGTACCAAAATAAAATCTAATTCTGACAAGAGTTAACTTGGGAAACAACTGCTCTGCTAAGTTTCTGTAGCCAGTAAGTTGTCTAAATTGATCTCTCTTGCTAATTAACACTGCTTGCAATTTCAAACTTGCAGCTGAAAAAAAAAAGAAAAGAAAAAAAAAGCCCCTAGAATATCAGAAATGTACGTTCTTTGCAAAAGTGAGCAGGTTGTGTTAGGAATACTGAACTGCAGTAATTTATGCAAAGGTTTAAAACTTGATGAATGCATAGACCAGCCTCTTAGGGAATGTGATGGGGCAAAACCAACAGGAATTAAAGCATGAATCAAGTGCAAAAAAATCAACAGTGATGGTGGAAGCAAGGTTAACGCTAGAGATCAGGCAGGCTCTGTGATGTTACAGCAAGGCCAGGGAAATGGACAGGTTCAGACAGGCCTTGTAATTGGGCATCCTCAAAACCCTGCAGCACCGGGAGAGTTCTGTCCTGAATTGCTTTCCGTACACCCACGACATGTTTTGGTCATGCCCCCTAAGCAGAGCTTACTGGCCCCTTATGCTACGATAGTACTGGCCTATCTGTCTGCTAAGCACTTTTGCACACACACAGGCACGCATATAAAGGCAGATATACGCACAGGCACACACAGAAAAGTGCACACACAAACAGGTTGTTATTGACAGACAACCCAAGCAATGCTGGGTAATGTTCACTAATATGCTCTGTCTGCAAAGCCCTATCTCACACTCCCATACACAGGGACAGGCAGGTATAGGCAAACACACAAGCATGCACGAAAGCTCGTGCAAGTGTGCAGAAGCACATGCAAAGTTCACTCAAGCATGCAGAAGTGCGCACAATCTCGTGAAAGTGTGCCTAAGCTTGCAAAAGCGCACATAGGCTCCCACATGGCACACACTGATTCACACATGTACACAGGCACAGCTACCCACAGGCAAACACATACACAGGTACAGACACACACACAGGCTCCCCCAAAAACACACACACATGTAAGCACAGACACCCACATAAACAGAGGCATACACACAGGCTGTTATAGACCAGATTACCCAAGCAACACCAGGCACTTTTTGCTAGAATGGTATAAAGGCTTAGCTTAGTGAATCAAGTCCTCACTGATGAGAGAGACCTCCGAAGAGTAAAAGTGTGTACTGGAACTTTGTTTTACGAATGAGAGAGTTGAGGGGGAAGGGGTAGCAGCAACATTTTGAGAAAGCCAAGAACTTTCCAACCAATTTAGCTCTAAATAGACTGTTGAAATTAAACTATACAGTACATAACAGTAGAAAAAGATTATCTGGAAAAGCACAGTTGGAGATCATAAAACTACATCCCAAGGTTCTCAACAGCATTGTATCATTGCTTTTACTTAATGAGACATGGGACTATGGTAAGCTTTATTAGACAGTTTGAAATTTCTTACACATCTGCTTCCTGGATTTTTTTTTTCCTAGCATGGTAGCTTTAATATACATACCTAAGGCAATGTTATTCATGATAGAAATTCCACCTCATTTCCTTCAGTTCACCAGTTTTTTGTTATTTAACTTTGATGCACAGTATATTTTAATTATGCCCATGTTTATTTGCAGCTGAGATAAAAAAAAAAAAATAGGCCATTGAACTCACCTCCTGTGTCCTTGCCTGATCCTCACACTATCAAGGGGCCTAATCATTAAAACTCGTACTAACATTTTTTAGCATGTGCTTGCTAAAGTTTTATGTTCAGACTAAAATGGAACTTGCAATGCACTAAGGAGGTAATTTTAAAAGGAGTTACACACATAAGTATAATGTACTATCATAGCAATTTAAAAAAGCCATTTACATGTGTAAGGTGTACTTTCATGTGAATATCCTATAGACAATTCAGTGGCATATGTTATAGCAATTTTCAAAAGCCCACTTACATGGGTAAAGTGCATTTACACATGTAAACCCCAATTTTAAGCATGTAAATACTTTTAAAATCAGGCCCAAAATTTTTAGTGCCCTCACTAAAGAAATAGCCTCAGTAGCATGGGAGCACTATTAGCATTCATACATATAAAACCATAGGGTCTGATTTTCAAAAGCATTTACATGCTTAAAATTGGGTTTTTCATGTGTGAATGCACTTTACTTGTGTAAGTGGGCTTTTGAGAATTGTCCCAAATAGTAGTTACATTTACACATGTAAATCCTTCTGTGCACTTAATAGGATCTGTGCTCTAAATTTTGTAAGGCCCTGACAAAAAGGAATGTGCGCATGCTAAACTGAACATGCCCAGCCTTCTCTTCCCCATGATGCTGCATAACTGTATAAAGGGGAAGCCTAGCACAGGGGTCTGAGGGCAATAGTGGGAGAGCTTCTGGACACTCCTGAAGGAAAGGAGAGGAAAAACGAGTTACAAAAAATACACGCCCGAGATGTCTGTCAAAGAGGAGAAGGAATGGCATGAAAAGACACATGCATATCATTGATGCCAGGGAGGGAAATCCAGTAGCTTTGAGCCAGAAGGTGAAGGCTTCACCAAATATAGAATAAAAGACCACAAATTACAAATGTGTAAACAAAACCTGGAATGGAAACCCCAATACCTCCTCCTGCATGCAGTGCAAAACTGGAGACTAGAAACAAAAATATATTTCCTCCTACACTAAGCAAAGTTCAAAGGGAGAAGAAATGCCCATTCTGAAAACGGACATGGTATGGCCCTTGTACTCAGTCACTGCCTTTCATGCCCCCATCACCCTTCACTTCTCCCAACTACTCAATCGCCCCGTCACATGCTCATATCCCTGTCCAACATTCCCAACAGCCCCATCCCCACATCCTCTTCCCTGTGCTCCCTCTCTCCCCTGCTCAACTCCTTCTGCCCTTCCCTACCCAGAATACCTCTCTCCATCTCACTCCTAGTATCCTTTCACTTTGCAACTCTTGAAAGCTTTGAAAACAAATGTCATCCCACCACTAGTGTAATGCGGCCTGTAATTCACTTGTGTATGCAGGCAACACCATCCTTGCTCTTTCTGTACGGACCTGATGAAGGGAGCAAAGCCCTGCATAGTTAGTCACAAATAGATTGTTAGTACAATAAAAATGTCTCACCTACAACTAGTTTGGTAACTTTCATTGTTTAAAATGCATTCATGCATTGTTGGCATGCTTACATGCTCATATTTGCTAATTACTAGTCTAGTAATGTATATTGCCTTTATGACTTATGCTAATTTATTGTACAGTTCCAAACAGTCTTACATCCTAGCTAAAAGAAATGCACGTGAAAATGTAGCTAATCAAGCAAAATGCTACTGAAATGTCTACTAGTAGTCATCCGCTATTGATCTTCTTAAAGATCAATATGCCTAATGTAATTATTTCATTCCACCTTCTCGTCTAGATGTGCTTACGCTTCCACAGGCATAAACTCTGAGACTAAATTTTTCTAGGTTAATGAATTGTAATTCCTCAAGGAAATAAATTTCAGAACAAATATGTGAACAGACTGATGTAGTAATTACCGGTCCTTCTTTTCAGTTGATCCAATTAGACATTAATTATCTGTTTATTTTCCCCCAGGTTTGTTAAAAGTAGCCTTCACTCAAAGGTCAATTAATTAAACTATGAAAAACTAGTGTCTGGATGTTGTTTGCATGATGGTACACTAGGGGTGTGCAGGCAAAAAAAAAAAAATAATAATAATTTTCTTTTCTTTTCAATTTTTTATATTTTGGTCATTTTCTTTATCATTTATTTTTGTTTCTCTTGCACAAAACAAGAAATAAGACTTGCATAAAGACTGCAACATCACCATTGTCTTCTCAGTAATGGTATCATTTGCAGAGGCGATTTATTCCATGCAGATGATTGGTGACCTGATGTCAATAATCAACTAGCAGAGGACAGAGATTTAAGTTGCTATCCACTCGGGTACAATCACTTACCAAAAAAAAACAAAAACAAACAACCTCTAGTGGCTTGAGTTCGTAGTATCTAGTACAGAGGTGTAGGGCAAGTCCAGTCCTGGAGTGCCACAAATAGGTCTTGATTTCAGGAGATCCACAATGAATATAATAAGGTACATTGGCATACGCTGCCTCCATTGTATGTAACGATGTCTCGGGCATGTTCACTGCGGATGTCCTGAAAACCAGACTGGTTTGTGTGGCACTTCAGGACTGGAGATTCCTACCCTGATCCAGTGCTTCCAGTCAGAGTTTCATTCCGTCATATAATTGTCAGTGTAGAATGTGATGTACAAACTGGTGTATTGATCTTCTCAGGAGCTGTAGTATCATAAGAGAAAAAGAATGGATGTCACTTACATAACTGTTGCCAGCAGGGAAACTCCAACACCAATGTTTCCTCAGTTCTATGGTCTTTTTCTGCTGACGTTTACTATGTTACCATCTTTCTATCTGTCTGTCTGTCTATATCTATATGTACTTCTCTCAGGCTACATTTTTTGTCTTCTTTGATTTTCTTCCTAAAGTTTCCTTTTTGGTCCTAACTTATAACAGAAACTCAGTCTTCAGGTATTTATGCTGTAATGCATTGCATTATGTCATCCATGTAATTTATGCATAGAGTTATGGAAACAGAGATTGAACTTGAGGCAAATACTGACCATAAGGCTAATCTCATCTTTCCTGTGGCCCTTATTTGATCTCTGGCTTTAGTTTTGCGAGATCATTTCCGGGCTGAGCAATCCAACAAAGAGTATTGAATGCAGTCTTGAGGTATGGGTGACATTCCTACTGCATTCTGAAACCCTGAAATACAATTTATTGAGCAATAAATGCTATCAGTTCTAATAAGAAGCTGAATAGACTCAGATGAAATATGTTTACTGCAGTGCAAGATCAGATCTGAAATTATAGGAAACTGCTTTTCCAGTTAAGTAACTTTCAACCTGTGCCAGTGAAAATCCACAAACTCTTAAATATATCCACCATTCTAGTTAACTATTTATACCATTGTAAAGAGGGGTCCCTAATAACTCAGGGTGAGGTTTGTGGGGTGGGGTGGGTTCTGGGGGTCAATTGTACATGCACAGTCATACGTACGAGCAGCACAGTTACCATCAGTGAAGAGGGAAAGGGAGGAGAGAGAGAGAGCCTCTCTGGAGGCCCACTGATTCTTTTTTTTCAGTTGGGTTTTAGGGGGCAGTTTAATATGCACAGTCAAGTCAGTCATATCTACAAACAGCACAGTTACCATCAGTGAAGGTTTACTGTGATTTGGAGGGATGAAAGGTGATAGAAGAGTAGATTTGTACCATGTACTCTCTACCTAGCTTGATTGCAGCTCCTAGCTCATTTGCACTACTGCAATCAAGCTAGGTAGAGAGAACATGGTACAAATCTACTCTTCTTTCACCTTTCATCCCTCCAAATCACATTAAATCTTCACTAATGGTAACTGTGCTATTCGTACATATGACTGTGCATGTTAAACTGCCCCCTAAAACCCAACTCACCCAAGTTCATAATGCCCCCTCTTACAGTGGTGTATAAAAAAAAATGCAAAACTCAGTGGGCCTCCACAGAGGCTCGCTCTCTCTCCTCTCCTCTCCCTCCCAAAACAGGATTTGTGATAAATCCCATTTCGGCTGTAATACTCAGCTATCGCAGGCATAATGCTGAGGAAAAAGGTGTAGTTATTTCCAGCATTAAATCCCACGATAGTGTGCGTTATGTTATTGCACGCAATGTTAACCAGCCCTCATTTCCATTTACTCCACCCACACTCCTCCCACTTGAACAAAATGTTCAAATTTGCATACACATTTCGCAATGCGGTATTTATCACATGTGTGTGAGCATTAGGGCCCTAATGCCCGCGATAACGCCCTAACACATTATGATAAGTGACCCCCTTGGTCCTCAAGAGCTGCAATCCAGTTGGCTTTTCAGTGTTTCTACAATGAATATGCATGAGATCTATTTGCATGCACTGCTTCCATTTGATGCAAATAGATCTCATTCATATTCATTGTGTGAGTCCTGAAAACCCAGCTGGGTCGCAGCCTTTCAAAAACTGAGTTTGGAGACCTCTTGTGGCATAGTTTTGCCTTTTCCAAAAATCAAAACCTCTCTATCATTTAGGATTTAATGGAAAGCCTTTCATATGATGTGACAAATTTTGGTGGCAGTTTATTCTGAAAGGAGGGAAAATCCATTACAATAGGGTCTAGAGAAATTGGTAAACTGATCATTTACAGTGAGTTTTTACAAAACAATTACTGAAAAAAATCTCAATTGAGCATATATAATATTTATTTATTTATTTAGCATTTTTCTATACCGACTTTCCAATAACAAAATTATTGATCAATTCGGTTTACATTTTAAACAATAACAACAATGACAAGTAAATGTCTTACAATGAACAGGTCGAGTTAACTTGGATTAAGATATAAGGGGGTAATAACATAATTAACATGAGTGGTGCCTAATATAGGCTAGAGGCTGGGTTTTGATGATAGACTGCCGAAGATTATAGACTGCCAAAGATCATGTGATTTCTAGAGAAGATCTATATAGTTCTCTAGCGTGTTACCACTGAGGGGATATTGGCAGGGATATTTCGCAGGTTGATGTTATGGGAAAGCTTGGTTGAATAACCAAGTCTTGAGTCTTTTTTTAAATGTAGTGGAGCATTGCAGTGATCTGAGCTCTGATGGGAGAGAGTTCCAGAGTTTAGGCCCAGCTGTGGAGAAAGCTCTTTTACTTAATGCTGACTTCATCGGTGGAATTTGAAGGTTGTTTTTGTAGGCTTGTCTCACTGGTCTGGAAGATGTGTGGAGTTGGAGAGGGAAAGTGAGCTCGAGTGGTGCCAGGTTGTGTATTGCCTTGTGGGTTACTGAGAGCACTTTGAATAGTATTCTGAATTTGACGGGAAGCCAGTGTAGGCTTTTTAAGATGGGTGAGATGTGGTCTCTTTTGTTGGACTTGGTTAAGATCCTCGCTGCAGCGTTCTGCAGCATCTGTAGCGGTTTTATGGCGTTGGCAGGGAGACCCAGTAGAAGTGAGTTGCAGTAATCTATTTTCGTGAGAATGATTGCTTGTAGAACTAATCGGAAGTCTTTGAAATGTAGAAGTGGTCTCAGTCTTTTATGCTTATGTGTATGGGGGGGAGGGGAAAAATCAAGATGAAAGGAGATAATGTGGAAGAGTTGACAAGGAGGAACATGCCAGCTTTTTAAAAATGTGACTTTTGCTTTTTACCGACAATAATTCAGCTTCACTACATTGCATACGTGCTTTCTCTCTCTCTCGCTCACTCTTTTATTGGGTTTTTTGCACTTATTTTCTGAAAACATTTCAGCCTGATAGCATTTGCACTAGTTTATTAACTTTATTGGCAGCAGTCTGTAGGGTTGATTTTCTCACAAAATCAACTTTCCTAGCAATGAAATAGCTTGAGCCTTTCTATTTACGAAAGTGACTCTGTTTTTAAAAATTGAATAAAGGTCCCCAGAGCTCAAGTGAACAGATTTTTTTTTTCATAGCTGTAACATTATTCAATTCCTCATCTCATAAATACTAATTTCAAATGTAGACTTGAAGTATTCTTGAAGAAAAACTAGTGTGTTACATACTGAAGTACAGGCAAACCGCATTTTTATGTACCACGAAGAATTTTTGCAAGCAGAATTTGCAATAGCGGATTAGTAAATAAGGCCTGTGCTACAGATCCTTATTTTTACAATAATCTACATCTCCTTTCTCTACTGATATTCACATTTCCTAAAGCAAGCTCCTAAGGAGCTCCGAGCCATTCTGTCCATCTCTTCTTAGCAATCCAAACTTGAGGTAAATGAAAGCTTTGAATTTTCTTTTAATAGAATTTTTTGGGGGAATTTTTCTAAGGTATTTGAATTATGAATGCTTGTTAAAGGTATATGAATGGACAGTAATTTAAGGATAAAGCTTTGTCTATTAGTTCTACTGCTCATGAGTTTCAAACTTGTGCTAATTCAGCCTCTTTCTGTGTAACATAATATATTGTAAGTTGAAAATTTTGGAGGTAATATTCAGTCACTGGCCAGATTGTAAAGTGAGTCAGACAAACATATCTGGATAACTTTGGAGGGATATTCAGTGGTGCAGCTGCAATATGGAATATAGCCAGCCATCTTAAACATAGCTAGATAATTCTATCCCACTAATTTTAGGATTTTTCTTTGGCATGAGCAGAATTACCTGGATCATGAGAGGTCTAGAACGGGTGGATGTGAATCGGTTTTTTACTCTTTTGGATAACAGAATGACTAGGGGGCACGCCATGAAGTTAGCATGTGGCACTTTTAAAACTAATCGGAGAAAGTTCTTTTTCACTCAACACACAATTAAACTCTGGAATTTGTTGCCAGAGGATGTGGTTAGTGCAGTTAGTATAGCTGTGTTTAAAAAAGGGAATGGATAAGTTCTTGGAGGAGAAGTCCATTACCTGCTATTAAGTTCACTTAGAGAATAGCCACTGCCATTAGCAATGGTTACATGGAATAGACTTAGTTTTTGGGTACCTGCCAGGTTCTTATGGCCTGGATTGGCCACTATTGGAAACAGGATGCTGGGCTTGATGGACCCTTGGTCTGACCCAGTATGGCATGTTCTTATGATAATTTATCTGGCTAGCTATGAATACTGGAATTAGACAAATAACTTATCCAGCTAAAATAAGTCTGTCCAGAATGATCCCAGAACACCCCTACGTCATCTGGATAAATTTTAGATAGATAATGAGCTGTATAAGTGCCTACAATATTCAAAAGTCAGCATTTAGCTGGATAATTTGTGAGTTATCCAGCTAAATGCCTCTGAATATTGACTTTTTGTGTATAGAATCCTACATTAATTATGATTAGTAGTGTGCTGTCTGAAAGTATTGTTTTATAATAAGCGGAATTGGCAATGTATAGCTTTTAAATTTGTGTTTTAGGGGGTATGGGAAGAGGATACAGATAGTGCCTTCGTGTAAAATAGTAAATAGGGTATCAGTTTCTCTAGGGACACATCTTTCTGTATTCAACACGTTACAAAAATACATCAAAACATGATGCATCAAATTAATAATACATCAGTGCATTATTAAATAAAATTAATATAAGCATAAAATGCATAAAACACATCATTCGATTAATATAGCAAATCAAAATCAATTACATAAAATAAAAAGAAAAAAACACCCTAACATAAAATAAATAAATTCCATCCAACCTACCCCAACATAAAACAAAAACCTAACCTAACCTAAAAATCTCTAATTTACTTATTTTCTCCTTTTACCTTATCCACCCTTAATCCAGGCAAATCAATTACAAATCAAAGATTAAAAGTCTCACCAGCAGAACCATGACATTGACTTTCATGTGGACTCTCTAAGGGATTTCCACCTTGCTGTGGCGTCCCTCTAAAAGTCCCAGTAGCCGTGCTGTTGCCTGGGGTTAGAGATTGAGGTGGAGTTTTAAGAGGGACGAAGTCAGTCTCTTCTCCTCTGCCAGGGTTTGCAAGTGGCACAGCATGGGTTGTTCCTGTTCTTTATTTCTTTCTTTATTTGTTTTTATATACCGATATTCACCCGAGAGTATCACATCGGTTTACATAATATCTAGTGAGATAGTGTGATTACAGGTCATACTATCTTTACATTGAAGCATTGTAAAACTACAGCAAAGTATACAGCAAAGTATAGTTTTATAAGGATAGGATTAGTATAACATTGTAATATAAACGGCTTATTTTCATGACAATATAATAGCTTGACATTTGATTTGACTATTAAGAGCACTTATTGTAAGATATGTGTGGGGTTGGGGGTCTGTTTGGTAGTGGTTGTTGGGGATGCCATGGAGTTAACTGTTGGCTGGGGAGGCTTTTTTGGAATAGCCATGTTTTTAGTGATTTCTTGAATATTTGTGATGAGGGTTCCATTCTGAGATTTGCTGGTAGTTTGTTCCATAGTGTGGGTCCTGCTATTGAAATTTCTCGTTCACGTGTTGAGGAGCGTTGTGCCTGTTTGTTGGAGGGAATGGAAAGTAATCCAGAGTTGTTGGATCGTAGGTTTCTTTGGGAGGAGTATGGATGAAGGGTGCCCTTTAGCCAGTCTGTCTTTTCGTTGTTGATGGATTTGTGCATTAGGGTACGGGCTTTTTATTGAATTCTGTGGGTTATGGGGAGCCAGTGGAGGTCTTTTAGTATGGGGGTAATGTGTGTGGAGCTCTTGCTGTTTGTGAGGGATCTGGCTGCTGCATTTTGGAGTAGTTGGAGTGGCTTGAGGATGGAGTTACAGTAGTCAAGTTTGGAGAAAATGAGGGCTTGTAGTACAGATCGATAGTCTTGACTGAGTAGTAAGAGTTTGATTTTTTGACTAGTATGAGTGCCTTATTAGTTCGATTGTATGCAAGGTCCAAAGGAAGGGAGCTTTCACCCCCAAAGCTAGTCAAGAAATATGTTAAGTTAGTCTAATGAAAAGGTATCATCTTAAATTACTTTTTGGTTTGTGAATCTTTAATTCTGTGCATTCTGGTGTATATGCTAACACTTTATGAAAGTTTCACTATGGCTATATTCCATAGTATTGGATACCTCATGTTAACAAAATGTTACAACCAGCTTCGCGGTACTTATGACATCTATAATTAATATGCATTTTATGCCTTAAAAGAAGCACACAGAAGCACTTTCTTCTAGAAGTCAGAAATACCATGTAATTACTACCCTGTATTTATTTTTCTTTGAACAGGTCCCATTACTCTTGCAATTTACCTTTCAGCGCATAGAAAGCTGACGATTCTCTAGCCTGCTCGAAATGACTTTTTAAGCAGGTATTCATTTCAGAGAAGCTCTTTGCATTACTATGCAGGTTCTCTTTTTAAATTATGCTGAAAGATTCTGCCCTTTTAACAGGTTCAGTTTCAACAGTGCAGTGGTTAAATAGCTGCGTTGCCAGCACTGACAAAGAAAATGCAGCCAAGTGATAACATAACCGGCAGTACCATGGAATCACAATATAATTCAAAAAAAATTGGAATCATAGTTCTTAATTAGCATTTCATTTTGATCTAATAATGATATAGCTGAACAATATTTTACTAGTAATCATGTAATTTAAGAAACTATAGCTAGAATTAGATTACAGGGTAAGCGTGGTGTTTGCGGTGTATTTTGGCAACGTGTGGGATTTCTAAAATACCTGCACTATAGGACATGCCAGCATACAAACCATACTCCTCATAAGCTAAATAATAGGCTGTCAGTGCAGCCAGTGCAGGTGCTGTGTAGCTCTGAAAAAGATCCCCCAACAGTATGAGCTAGCAGGTCAGGTTTCACTTTATTGGCTCTTGGATTGCTTCCAGCTAGATGAAGTGATATATATATATATATACGTTTTTGCTATGTATACATAACAGTGTCTGTGAATGTTGCGTGCATATTGTTGGTAAACTTGCCATTGCAGCCACTGATTTCATCCTTCCTAGGTATGAAAAGAAGAGACTAAATAAAGGATAACATAGAACCAGATAGAACCAGATATGCTGGGGCTGGCTTGGTGCTTCAGTGTGTGGAGGACCAGGGTTTGATTCCCGGGGTAGTTTGGGGCTAGTGGATGTTATGAAGGCAGCGTTCATGTATTTATTTATTTATTTATGTAAGTGCACTGGATTACTCGCCATGTGGAGCAGCCATCATGATGGGGATACATGAGGAGGGAGTCTCAGCATGTTTAAGATTCTGGAAGGAAAGCTATGTGCATGGCACCCAGCCGAGGATTGTAGCTTGTAAGTGAGTTAGGAGAAGAATTCTCAGGGGTATTGGGGAATTGAGTCAAATGGTGCCAGATCCCACTTACAGTTTTAATTGATCTGGAAGCCCACAGGAGTGTAAGAAAACCACCAGACCAAGAGAGGGAAAAAAAGAAACAGACATGACTTATCATGTTGTAGTCTTGCATAGTCTTGTCCAGAAATTGCTGTCTGCATGGTATCCTGCTGCTGCGCGCTGCATCGTGCTAACTGTACGTTCTAAGAGGCGAATTTTAATTGGGAGATACACGCACAAGTCAGGCTTGCGCACGCCTACTGAATTTTAAAAGCTGCCCAGAAGTGCGTGCATCTCCCACTGCATGCAAATCTCAAAGGTTTTCAAAAAGGGGTGGGGCATGTTTGGACGGGACACATGCATTTCGGGGCGTGGCCAAGGGATGTACACGTAAACACGCTTGCATCTGGGCGTGCAGCCAGATTCCCCTGTCGCATAAGTTTACTTCTGCTAGGGACAAGGTGTAAGTTAAAAAAAAAAATAAAAAGAGCCATTCTTGGGGTTGGGAACTGGGGACTTAGCTGTTAACTGAGCGAATTGGTGGAGAAATTGGTGAAACTGGCAATGGCGTGGACACGCGCCCCCTTTTTTTAAAATCCCCTGACTTAATGTGTTAGAAGCGGGATTTACTCGCAGGGGTGTGTGCCGACGTAAAACTGGGAGTTCATATGCACGTGATCAGGCTATTTTATAGCATGCACATACGTTGTAAAATGACTGCATATGTGGGCGTGCGCCAAAGTGCGCCCGCCTGCCAGTTTGAAAGTTACTGTCCCTATTTTTTTCACCTTTTATTTTCTGGAGATCAATTGATGCCTAGGTAAATTGACAGCAGAATACAGTACAGGCATCCATTATTTAATGTAAGAATCTCTTCTCACAGTTTTGTAGTGGAAAAATGGTGACAGTGCATTATTTGAAGCTCTAAATTACATTGCCATGGTTTATAATGTCTGTGCTGCTTGCTGCACATCCTGTCCTGTTGCATTAGGTTATATAGGGATAGAATGGGCATGTCAACCACAATCTAGCTTTAATTTCAACCTTGGCTGGGCTCACTCTAGATTTTTGTCTAGACTGCCAAGTTAAATTGAAATCCACATTTTTATGACTGCCTTGAAGTTGCCCAAATCAATTTGGTTTCAATTAGGAGGCATACACTACTATATATATCTATAAGTATCTATCTTTCTATTTTTTTTGCAGGGGGGGGCGTTTATTTCATTTATCTGAAACAAAATCAAAAGAACAGGAAGAAAAAACAGAAAAATAACCAAATTGAACACAAATGGAATCTAAGGGCGGCCAAGTTCTGCCTTCCTCTGCCAAAATAATACTCAGCATCGCCAACGTTTAAAAATTAAACCTCCCTCTAGGCCTACCCTGTGTTCTCCCCCACCCCTTCAATGTATCTTTCCCCTTCCGTGGAGTCTCCGATGTCCAAATGAAGCAGGAGCAATCCACATTCGCTCCTGCCCTGCCAGGGCCTGATTTGGCAAATGGCGTGGGCCGGCAGCATTTGGCTGTACGGTCTGAAACAATCCCCCCCCACCGTATTACCACCAAAATGAAAACTAAAAGCCTGGCAATACCCCAAACTTTGACTCTTGGATGTGTCAGACAAAGCATAAGACAAATTGAAGCTGAAAATCCTGAGTCCTCACATAGCAGTGTAGAAAAGTTCCTGTTGTCAAATGTTTAGCTCGGTCCTCGAAAACCGTGGCTGCACTTTTGTGTCTGCAAAACAATCCTGACCACAAACTGCCAAAGAATGGATCTGTATGCCATTTCCAGCGATGGGGCTTCACGTCTGAGGTCAGCTTTGGAGCCTCGCTATCTGTGATGCATGCTGAGTTCCCTCTTTCATGCAAATTATAACTTTTCCTGGGAGCAAGTGATAAGCTATTTCAAATGACATCGCCAGCTGAGAAAAACGTATCTCCAGCCTCTGCACAAGGAAAGGCTTTTCTTTTAAGTGCTTCTCAAAATGACCTTAATTTTCATGCAAGATGCAGTCCTTTACTTATTTATCTGTAGTGCAGAGCACATAAAAAGACTGCCAGAGAAGATGTGCAAACTAGCACATGGGCGTCACTTGAAATTAAATTTTTTTCGATGCATAAAACATTCAGGAAAAAAAAAAGCACAAATTAAATTATCTTCTTACAGATTTTATTTTAAACAATTGTTCTGTCATGAAACATTTGACTTCCAAATTAATAAATGACTCCTGTGCCAGTTCTGGGCAGCATATATAATACAGAAATAAATGGCTTTTCTTGATGATGTACATTGAGGAGTATTTACAAGTAGACTGTAGTAGCACGGTCTATGGGTTCTGAGATCAGGCACAGATGGAGAGGGAGGAGGAGGAGCTGTAGGCATGAGTTGTCTGTGGCTGTCTACTTTTAAACAATTGCCATTGCACGCTTGATATTTAGGAGGTAGAGGGAAGGGAGGGGGAGCAGAATGAGAATAGGGAGTTTTGAAGTGATATCAAATTTTCAAGAGTCACCATCTTACAACCCAGAAAATAATGTTAATCTGATTCACTGATTTCTTAACTTGGGATGTTTTCAAGGGCTATTCAGCCGAGTCCTTTATATACACCGGGATACATTTTCCAAGGTTTGCATGGCAAACTGGAATCTAGCTGAACAAATGGGTCAGCTAGATGTTTAATAGCTTTTCAAGAAGGGAATTCAGCAGCACCTAAACAGAGTTAGACAACTGAAGTTAGATGTAAAAGAAATGGACAGTTAAGAGATGCGGCACTGCAGTTAGACATACTGAATTTTCAATGTGGCACACATGTGAACCAATTGTTATAATAGGGCAATATCAATCACATCCACTTATGTTTTAACATAAAGGGGTATTCAATTCATACACACTTAAAGCTGCACCAGATAAAGACGGAGGTACTAGCTCATTTTGGTCATCCTTCCCCCTCAAATCCTTATTTCAATATTTTTCTTCGCTATGAAGTATTGTGAACAGTGCAAAACGTTTTCAGGTGCACTACAATGAAAAAATGTTTCATCAAAGTTATATGTAACCCTGAACTCAGGGGAATACTTTCATTCAGTCCTAAAGTTATCTGGCTAACTTTAGTCAGATAACGCTGAATATTGGCATTTATCCAGCTAAGGGGGTTATTTTCTAAAGGTTTATCGCGTGTGTTAGGGCCTTTTCGCGTGCGATAGGAAGTAAATGACCGGGAGGAGAGGAGTCTGCTGCGGCACCTCGGCCGGCGATAATGTGAAGAACACTATCACCGGCAGTAGCGCGGCGAATAGCACCACCTTTTTACAGTGGCGCTATTTGTGCAAAGGGCTGTAGCCAGCCGCATTGCGGCTGGCAAAATCGCACCGCCGCAGTGCGAACGGCTGCGGCCTTTCGCAGGCCTGCCCCCCCCACCCCCTTTTTCGTGGGATAGCTGACTCCACCCCAGAACACCCCCACTCCACCCCTGGCTTATCTGGCTAACATTTTTGCTGGATAAGAGGTTAGATGCATGTGGCAGCACTCAATGTGACTGGATATTCCAACGGTGCCAATTGTCTGGCTAAGGCTCCTCAGCCAGTAAAAATGTTGCTAGCAGTAATTTATCTTGGGTGTGACAGTTACTTGGTTTTGATTGTAAATATTACTACCCTTAACAGAAACATGGGGGAGAGATCTGCAAGGCGTGGAAGAAGCTTGCTGGGCAGACTGGATGGACCCATCCTGCCGTCATTACTGTGCTACTATGTAAGCCTGAACTGAGCCGGAAAAAATGGCGCTGGATATCAGGCTCAAAAGGTCAGTCACAAAAGATATAGGGGCCATGTCTCATACCTAGTGACAGTCCACTCTCTTCAAACCCTGTTCAATGAATTCTTTGATAGGTGGATGGGGGGGGGGGAGGGATATCCTCCAGGGCCAAAGGCGTTAGGTCGGTCAATCACCAAGTGCATTAAAAAAAGAAATCTGAGGTACACTTGAGTGGGGTTCCAACCTGAAGTCTTTAGTGAAGCACCTTGTGCAATGACAGGAATCTGACACAAAACACACTTTAACTTTCATAAATCCTCAATCCAGAAATAAATACTTGAATCAGCACCTGTGTGGTCCCTCTTATTCCTTCCTGAAATTTACGGCCTCCACCACCACTTAGTCCATCTGGAATTTAGGGACTATCGGGACTCTGTACAACGGATATGTATTACTTCCCTGGAAATGGAACCTGAATAATGCTGAGATTCGGCTGGATTCTTTTCTTTTCTTTTTATCTTTTACTTCCACTCCTCTCCTTTCCTTTTAGTATTGGTTGGATACCTCATTAACTTTCTGGTGCATACTGGATGGGTCGATGCTGCGACTGAGCACTTTTGGGTGCTGCTTCTCCTCCTCTCTCCTGCTTCCTCTGGATACTGGATGAGTATCCTCACCTTCTCCAAGATTTTTGCTGTGTGTGTGAACTTGACTCTCTTGGGCTCCGAGAACCAGAGGAGAAATAAACAAGTTCCCCAATGAAAAGGTGAATAGAAGGGTGGGGAAATGTTTCCTTTCAATTGAAGATCCAAAATAAAGTATCTTCTCTAACCCCAAAGGCAAAATCAGTTAGAAAGCCTCTTGAATCTCCACAAACCTATATCCTACTGAATTGGACCTACGAACCCTTCAGGAAAAAGGGAACTGAGAGAAACTCTCCTTTTCTTTAGACTTTCAACTCAAAAATTCCCCACTCCTCTAGTGGTCCCTGTCCTACATAGACACAGGAAACAGCCACTGCATCAGCCTCCTGTAGGGGCTCTGTGGCGCAGATGGTCCACGACCCTCTCATCCTCAGTGTATAGCATTCCTGCAAGGCCACGTCTTCATAGGAAATCCCGATCCTGCCTGATACATAAATCTGTTTTCAAACGTGCTGAAACTCTAAACATCCCTCAGTGTGGGCACTGTTTCAATGTATTATCTGCCTCAGAGGGACATTTCACCAGGAGAAGATCATGCAGCTGTAATGACAGCAGTCATGAGGACATAAGAAATGTCAAGCTGGATCAGACCAATGGATTACAAAATCAGAGGCAGTATGGTTTTACCAAAAGGAGGTCTTGTCAGACAAATCTGATCAGTGTTTTTGAGTGGTGACTAGAAAGTTGGAACAGGAGAGAGTGCTAGATTCAGTATACTTAGATTTCACTGTTCTGCATAGTATGAACTATACTTTGACACAGTTATGCATAGGTGACTTATAAGTAAACAGAGCATCCTTGGTATGAGCCCTAAAGTTAAATGACTGAGTTATAAAATGGTTGAGAGGGACACGACAAAGTGTAGCAGTAAAGGAATTCACACCAAGGAAAGGGATATTACTAGTGGGGTGCCTCAGGGGTTGATCCTTGGACTGGTTCTTTTCAACATTTTAACAAGCAATATTGCAGAAGAACTATCAGGAAAGGTTTGTCTTTTTTTGTGGACGATATCAAAATCTGCAACAGGTGAGATTACGAGGTAGGGAAAACATGAGGAGGGGTCTAGAGTATGGCAGCTAAGACTTAATGCTAAAACACGCATTTATGCATTTGGACTGCAAAAGCCCAAGGGGTGAAATTCTATGCACAAAACAAGAGCAGTATCTAGAGGTGATCATATCTGATGAGGTTAAAGTAGCCAAAATGGTAGATAAGGTAATGGCAAAAGCTTAGGGATTTGTCAGCAAAAAAAAACAGAAGATATAGTCCTTCTTTTTCAACTTTCTCTGGGAATAATTTGCATATACAGCCCCAATATAATACGGCTATTCTAGGGGTGAAATGTATATAACTTGAGCCACCTACTCATTTGAAAAAAAAAAAAAAGGTTTGCTAATGCCTAGCTAAATTAGATGGAAGAGACCAACGGTTCATGGCACACAACTTTCTAACAGCTACCTGACTGCGGCAATCCAGAAGAATGTGAATAAAATACTGTGCTCTCCTGCAGCATAATGAAAAATGTCCTTCTGAGCCACAATAATGGTTATCATCACCTTTCCTCAGGCTCTAATCACGTCATACTTATCAATCCTTTTCCTTCAACATTTTACACAATTTCCATTTGAAAGCATCTAGTTTTGTAGCCTTGGCCAGGCTTGCTGGCAAGATGTTTTGAAATTTTGCCACTTGTTAAATAAGTACTTCACTGAAGGGAAATTAAGGTAACCTGTGCTCCAGTTTCATTCTGAAAGTAAAGAAAAAGAAATTCTTCTTTGTGAAGGCTATTCACAGCCATCACGCTTTCCATTCGTTTATCTAGATATTTCGGAGGGGTTTGTTTCAGGGATGTGAGGTGGAAGCTAGGGGGAGAGAGGTACATTGGGAATGAGCTTATGCGAGTGTGAACAGGACGCCAATAGCAGCGTGCTAGCAAGTCCAAATCTGTGCAGCTCTGCACCAAGAGTAATAACGGATCCCATCATTCTTAGAAAATTGGATACTGCATTGTTCCTTATAATGACAAATTCAACTGCATTATCTTTTAAGAGAAAAGAAAAAGCAAAAGCTCTCACTGAAAATTTCTCTTCTCTGTGCAAGCAGAAACAATAATTCCTATTTAGAGGGCTCCTATCAAACCGAGGGTTGAATCTGTCTCACAATTAGGATAAATCCCAGCAGGAGATCCAGCCTTATATTGGAATAGGCATTACAGCCTTCCCAAGAGCCTACTTAACTCTGTAAGCCCCTGGAACCATTTCAAGTCCGTATTTAAACACTGCAACATACTGTATAGATTTTGTTTTACTTAGTCAAGGTTTATGTAACCATAATTAGACAATGTTTATGACTTGATTTTGAATCTAGTGACATCTTTCAATTTCAGCCTATTGTAGTCTCCTGGTTTGATTGACATATCCATGTTAGGTTTGAATTCATTTAACTTAGTATACATTCTCCATAAGTAAATGCGTTGTAATTTTGTGGCTCACTGGAAGCTAATGCTGAAACCCCCGTTACAGTTTGCTAGCTGCTGTATCAGATGCCTCTCCTGGTATAGAGTGATAGCCGCTTAACTGTGGCAGGCAGTCATTGCTTCCTGCACTGGCAGCCTTCATGAGTGCACGTTATCAGGAATTAGCTAGCCGTTGTACGGTGTGGTACCAGCAAAGATCCCTGCGGCTCATTCGCAAGTCCTTTGATGGAATTCCTCATTGACGGGTATTGGTTTTAACGCAACTGCCTGCAGACGCCCCAAAGCTAATCATAAAATTATTTTAGATTATTAAATGACAACACTGTATGTTTGATACATTTAGTAACATAGTAAAGACTGCAGAAAAAAACCAAATGGTCCATCCAGTCTGGCAAGCAAGCCTCTTATTATGGTAGTATCTGCCGCTCTGTGCAGGTTACCCCCAAGCCTTATGTTAAGGGTGGCAATATTTACAATCCAAACCAAGCAACTGTAAAACCCATT
Source organism: Rhinatrema bivittatum (assembly GCF_901001135.1). Classification (NCBI taxonomy): domain Eukaryota; kingdom Metazoa; phylum Chordata; class Amphibia; order Gymnophiona; family Rhinatrematidae; genus Rhinatrema; species Rhinatrema bivittatum. The sequence continues at coordinate 22,993,859 of NC_042628.1, read as the reverse complement.
ATAAAATTACTGCTAGCAACATTTTTACAGGGTGAGCAGCCTTCCTGATAATTCATACAATGCTGCTGCTTGAACATTTGTCTGTAGAAGCAGTCCTTAGCTTTTTCCCTAATGTCTGCAAATTGTCAGCTTTTCCTGCCCAAACCATGCTTATCTACATGCTGGAGAATTGTTACTACAGTAATCTGTCAAATGATATAATTCTGCAAGCTGTCTTGACCATCATTTGGAAAGGTGGGCTAAAAATCCAAAATATATTTGACTGTATTTTATTTATATAGAAGTTTGAAGTTGAGTTTAGTAGATGGACTAGTGTGTTATCCATCCCTAGTGACAGTGGAGCATTTTGAATTATGCTTCTAAACTGTTATGTAGCAAGTAGCACATTTAAGACTAATCGGAGAAAATTATTTTTCACTCAACGCACAATTAAGCTCTGGAATTTGTTGTCAGAGGATGTGGTTAGTGCAGTTAGTGTAGCTGGGTTCAAAAAAGGTTTGGATAAGTTCTTGGAGGAGAAGTCCATTAACGGCTATTAATCAAGTTGACTTAGGGAATAGTCACTGCTATTAATTGCATCAGTAGCATGGGATCTTCTTGGTGTTTGGGTACTTGCCAGGTTCTTGTAGCCTGGTTTGGCCTCTGTTGGAAACAGGATGCTGTGCTTGATGGACCCTTGGTCTGACCCAGCATGGCAATTTCTTATGTTGTTATGATTTACTGATGTATTTATGTGTAAGAAGTGTATTTTAGATTTTGATTTGCTGTTGTATTTTATTGATAAAGTCTATTATTATGATGTATTTGATTTTTGTACAAATTGCTTGTTGTAAACCACTTTGGGTTGAACTTTTGTTTCAGGTAGGCAATATATAAGTATAAAAAATATAACATTTAAAATTGTATATATTTTACATTCAGTATCACATGATTTTGAGAGACATGGAAGTCAGCTAATAAAAGACTCTTTTAATAAATTAGGCATGCAACTGATGTATGTCAGTCCTCATCTTTCATTGACGATACACAGTGCCATAGCTGGCTTTATGTCTCATCCATAAGAACATAAGAAGATTTGTATCCCACATGACTCTGAGATGTAAGGCAGCCTACCACTTCATACATACAAGTGTACACTAGATATACTGTTGGCACCTGTATGTTTCTGGGTAATCTTGCCAACTGTTCCCTTCTACTTGGTTAATTTCTTTTGCAATCTCTCTCAGGTGGCATTACCCTTCAGAGACAAAGGTCAAGCAGAAAAGATTATGAGCCTGAATAGCTCACAGGCTTGAGTCAAGGTTATTTCATTCATTCATGGCAAAGGGCCAATCCACTCCTCAAGGTGCCTCTCTAAGAATACATTTGTTAATAGGTATTTCTGTAGCAAAGCAAAAGCTGAATTTGTCTGTTCCATGCTTTGCTTTACCTGGTGATAGAATTGTATTTACGAACAACAACAAAAAATGCAAAATGGATCTGGGTAAAGCTGTATGCAAAATGACCTTTTTTTTGTACAGATTTTATATTCACTCAGCAAACAGTTTAAATTTTAAATGGCTGCTCAAGACCAGGATAAGCTTTATGAAGATATTTATTTATTTATTTATTTATTTATTTTTAGATATGCATTAAGCTTTCAATGCTGTAGCCTTCTCAAGGTTAATATGAAAAAATTATTTTCTGCAAGTTGTGCTGCCGTATCTGCTTGCTGTTCTTTTATAGGCTTTCACGAAGAGTGCTTCTCTATCTTTATTTAAAGTGGTAAATTTTTAATTACTTCCTTAAACTCTGCATGCCTTTTTGCTTCTTCAGTATTCTAAATAGATGACAGAGACTGCATGGCTCCATATTAGTATCATGTTGACCCATTTTATTTCAAGGAGGCTATTGTCATTTGCATGTGTGTCTTATTTTTTTTTTCTTTTCCTGGTAAGGTAAGACTAAAAAAGAAGAAAAGATGGAATTAGTCTCTTTGAGGTGCTTGCCAAGTATTACCCTAATGTTCCCTTCTCAAATTGTGTTGGCTTTAATAAGGTCAAAGCAATGCCATTTGCGATGTCTGTATTAGCAAATGAGCATGACGGTGAGGAGGAGGAAAGGTGAACACATTCTGGCGGACATTCTTGAAATAGCTCGTGTAGTTGTAAGGCGTATGGGTGCTTTTAGCGAACGTGCTTTACGCTAATTTTTTTCAAAAGAAGGAGACAAACTGCCTGACTGGACTTTGATTTAAATACAGAGGGATAGCAAAGAGTGACACTACCAAGTCTCCTCTGCCTCTGGAAATAACTCATGTCCCTGGTGGGTGTGCAGATGAGATTTATGCTGTATGACTGAACCCACAGGAGTCGTCTGCCTTGGGCAGCATGACAGTGAAAGTGCAGAATCTATGATGGGTCCATCTGAATAAAAATGAAGGGATATTAGAAACTGAAAACCCTACTTAGCTGTAGACCTTTCTCACTGATTTTCCCCCATGCCTTTAGTTGGAAGATAAGAACACGGGAAATGCCACGCTGAGTCAGTCTAATGGTCCGTCAAGCCAAGCATTCTGTGTCAGACAGTGGCCAGCCCAGGTCATTTGGAAGAATATGGCAAATTCGCAATAGGAAAGCCCTGTTTCCTACTGCTCTCTTCCACAAGAGGTGGAAATAACCCAAGCCTGTCTAAAAATTATTAATGGACCTGACCTCCAGAAACTTGTCCAAGCCTTTTTGAGACTCATCTATACTACTAGTTCTGCAATATTTTGGCTATTACTTTGTGTCTGATAAAAATGTCAGTGTAAAAGTGAAACAGAAAGGCCACGCACATACAATATTTAAACAGTATTTAATAATTCATTGTACACTCACATCTCTCCACAGATTTATAAAGTTTGATTGTGCCTTGAGATCGTTTTGCCTTGAGATGTACCCTCCTCCCCCAGTGCTGTTTGTTTGAATTGCACAATTTTTTAATTCTTCTCCTCCTTTCCTTCTAGGGTTTTGTTTTTTTTTTCGTTCAAAGAAAACATGATTTTGTGTTCATAGAACATGTCAAATGGTTTTCTTACATAAGTACCTTTCAAATTCAGAAAGTTAGAGTGAGTTCAAATATTGTGCAAGGCTATCATTTTCTTGTCAACTGTCTACCTTACTTAGGATACAAGTTTTAATGACATTTAGTGTAAATTAAATGCATTTTTTTGATGAGCCTCTCTGTGATTATTGTGAAATAAACTCTGCTGCAGGCGAATGCTAGGATTATAGGTGGGGTTCGCAATAGCACATCATGATTTTTCCTATGCCTGCTTGAAATTTTTGATCTCTGGTTGGGTGTCATATGGAGAGATTGATACTGTTACGGTATTCTGCGGATATAGTACTGTAGGTATCATGGCTGACCTTGAATTGATCTTCTGCATTTATTGCTGCATTTGTATGAATTGCTTATCTTATACTTTCTATGAGTTCACGCATGACCCATTCCTTCACTATATTAATTATGGAAAACGTAATCATACAATATGATAGAATGTTTTGTAAAACTGTGAACTTTGGTGAGCTGGGAAAAGACTGTGTTTTTTGTTAACTATTTTAACAAAAGAATTTGATAAAGAAGACATAGGATTTCTTATAGTGATCTGTACAGCTTGCAATATTATTGTCTGCATTGCAATATTCAACCTTGCTGAGGGAATAGCACTTTCTTTTCATCTTACGTTTTTTGTAACTTGGGCAGCTGCGACCAGCCTGGTCACCACCTCCACTTCCCTTAAATAGAAAAAAAAAATGTCAGAAAAGATCAAGTCAATAATTGCAAGACATATTTGATCAAGTGAAATGCTAAAGTCCTTAGCTTTATTAATGACCTGACAAGGGAATCTAAGCTAGGTATATAAGCCCTTCCTAAATACATTTCCCTAGATTTCCTCCAACCCATGATGTGGGTAAGGGGAAAACCAAGCAGGGATGGAACGTGGGCATGTGTTCTTGGGCCAGCTATGGGCAAGCAAGACTTCACTCCCCTGTGAGAAAAGGCTAATGTTCTGGTGGGTTGGTAATGCACCAATTAGCACAGAGCTTCTCCAGCTGAGGGGAGATATGACAGAGGTCTATATCATAATAGATGGAATGGAAAAACGCAAATCGGTTGTGTACTCTTTCTAAAAGCACAAAGACATGCAATAAAATTACTAAGTAATACATTTGTACAATCCCCCTGGTTTCCATTAGGTAGCCCTAGATCTCTGCCTTGGGATTCCAGCTTAGTGGGAGTTACCATTTTTTAACAGTACCTCCTCTAGAGACTTGCTGGAAATGGATAGCTCTTTCGTGCACAAGGTGTGTGTGTGTGTGTGGGGGGGGGGGGGGGGGGGGCTAGTGGCATAGAGTGTGCAGTCATTTTGGTTTGGCTTCTGGAGTGTGAGGAGTTATTTTGGTAACTCATTTGAAGAGGAGATTCCTGCAATGTACCGCTTGCTCGTCAGGATCTGCCTTCAGTTTTGTGCAGAGAAACTTTGGTTACGGTTTGGGTATTGTTTTGGATTTTTCCAGTGGTGAGATCCAGGTCTGTTCTGGTGAGGGACATGCCCCAGATCCGGGGGCCAGGAGTTAGAAGACCCTTGTGCCCCACTCCCTGCAAGTGAGGGTCGGCAGTAACTTTTCACCTCATGGGAAATTTGGACTTGAAGAGTGTTTCCCCTTTTGGTTTGTGAGGAGGCTTGGTGTCGCCCTTCCTCATATTGAAGCTGTAATAGCCATAGTAGCCTGTTTTTTTTTCCAGCAGCAGACCTTTTGCTGTAAAGAGGTCACATCAGGAGGAGTTTGGAGTACTGGGGGGATAAGAGAAAGAGAGAAGTCAAGATCTTTGGAGACCTATCCCTGGGATTCTCCTCCACTTGGGGATGTAGGACACAGGCTGGGGGTGATCTGGACTCTTGTGGACCTCAGGTTAGATTTTTCAGGAATTAAGGGGACCCTTGCCCATTCACTCCAGGAGGGATAAGCATCATCCCGGTGGTTAGTACCAAGGACACATACACAAAGGAAGGAAAAGAGGAGTCCTAAGTGTAAATACACCAATGTGAGAACAGATGTGACTTGGAACAGTTTATCTACTGTTTATTTATTTATGAAGAATCACAGTAAAGTTAATTTGAACTCATAAACTGTGTTCTGCCTGTTTCTGCATCATCATCATTTTCAGACGGTAGGGTAACATTCCACAAGAGGGACTTCACTATACTGCCCGGGCCTTGAAGGTCATCCTTCCCCCTAGTAGAAAGAAACCACACAAGCAAAGAGGAGAAAATAATACAAGGAAGCCTAAGACACAAATGTTTTTAAGGCCCTTTAGGATATAGACAATCCACCAACAAAGAGTTACACATTTGAGACAAATAGGAGAAAATATTTTTGTACTCAGCACATAATTAAACTCTGGAATTCATTATAGGAGGATATCGTAAAAGCTGTTAGTGGTGCTGGGTTTAAAAAATGGTTTGGACAAGTTCTTAAAAGTCCATAAATCATCATTAAGGTGGACTTTAGGAAAGTGACTGCTTATCCCTGGGATAAGCAACATGGAATCTATCAACCTTTTGATATCCTGCCAGGTACTTCTGACCTGAATTGGCCACTGTTGGAAACAGAAGACTGGGTTTAATGGACCTTTGGTCTGACCTAGTATGGCAAATCTAATGTTGTAATAGAATGCCACCAGATAAACAGAACAGACAACTAGTAGTAGATCACACATAGGAATGTCACCCCTTAACTCTTCCCAACCCTTGAACCCCTGGCGCTATTTTTGAGAGTCATCTATGCACATAAAACTAGTTTTTATGCCCATAAATGCTTTTGAAAATCAGGCTGCAGAGGGGAGTGTATTTTCTGGTTGCGACACAGAGCTAAAGTCACTGGTATTTTGTACCTGCAGACTTCAGCCTGAGTTTTCAAAGCGGATTTGCCGGGTACATGCATGCACAAAGTTACACCTTCCCCTGAACAGGTCTAAAGGTGTGCATGCCACTACATATCCCTGGGCTTATGCAACATTGATAATCTTATCTACCGGATCCTGCCAGGTACTTATAACTGAGATTGGCCACTGTTGGAAATAGGATACTGGGCTTGATGGACCCTTGGCAAATCTTATGTTTTTATTTTAATTCAGTGCTAGTTTCACTAGTATATATTTGTGAGTTGCCAAGCCCATACCAGTGTGAATATTCATGCATTTTTTGAATTGCAGAAATAGTTGTGGTCTTATTAATATTTTCAGACAAAGTTGGCATAATTTGCCACAATTATTCCCACAGGCATAGTGTGTGACATTTTAGAACTATTGTACTATCTATGTCACAAACAGGGTTGACTTTTGCCTTAAGATTTCTGCCTGTGTAGACTGTGATAATGAAGATCCGAGTAGACCTCAGGTTTCAGTACAGCTTTATCCACCATTGATTTTCTCCAAGTACTCATAATCCTCTTACCTGGCAGCTATGGCATAAACTTTCTAATAAATACAAGGTCAAAGAGAATTCTTCAAAAATATTTCTCTGGTCTGTACTCTCCATTAATCCTTCAGGTATGAGCTATCCTATCCCATTCTATATTTTCTATAGGTTTCATTTAGAAGAATAAAAAAAAATAATCTTTTCAAACTGTGACCCCCTTATGAGTCTTGAAATATGTTTCTTCACTTTTTACATTCAGCTCTGAGCATACCAATCTCTAGATGTCATCCAACAGAGATTTGCCCATCAAAGTTGAGCATTCCTATGGGCTTTCGGTCAGAAAAAGTCAAAAATTGGGATTATGGTTACAAAAGGTCCTTCCAAACAGGTCAAGAAAATAATTTTAGCACTAATGCCTTACTATTCAAGGAAGCCACTTTTAATCTTCTCCACTTCAGTGCTTATGACCATTCCTTTTTTCTGGGGAGTGACAAATTTACTTTCTCATGCTGCCAAAGATGAAGGAACACTATTTGGACCATATTTGCTTATGAACCTTTCACAGTGTGATATTTGTCAGGGATTGAAATTATATATATTTTTCTACTATCAGAATATTTACTTTTTGATGATTTTCCCTCAAATGTCCCGACCAATCAAAACAAATGATCAGTTTGTTTGTATTTCATTTTGTAGTGTGCATTTGCTTTGTACTGCTTTCTTCAAATCTCATATTTTTGTTCTCATATTTTAGTGGTTTTTAAAAGTGTTATCATTTTCCCTTGATTAGAATTTATGCATGCAGACAGAATATTTGCAATTATATGTTCACAGCTTTAAATATTTAGTCTTTTCAAATATGGTTAGGGCAAATAAAGAGTCTACAAGGCATTACAAATTTGTTTTTAAGAGTCTGGGCTCATGAAATGTTATTTATTATTTATGTTAATAATTTCAAAATTTTAATTGGCTAAACGTAAACATCCTTCTTAAGGCTCAGAATCATAGTGCTTGCTTCAAATGGTATCCATCTTCTTTTAGCATAAACTGCCTGTAGGTAGAGAATGGCCAATCTGACACTTTTCTTTATAAAAAAGAAGGCCAAGAGAGAGATACTGAGACTATCTACAAGGCCTTTATAGTAGTGAAGTATTTATATCTCTATAGGAGGGTCATCTAAAAGGTCGAGGTGAGGTGTTGCTGGTGGTTTAGGGGCCAGTTTTTCATGCAGACTTAGACATACGAATAGCACAGTACACGTCAATGAAGATTTGACGTCATTTGGAGTGAGAAAGTCTCACAAAGATGACATTTCTTCTATGTTCTCTCGCCCTAGCTTGATGGACTCTATACAGGGTACCATATTGCTCCTCATTTTACTAAATCCCGCCCAAACTCCTCCCTGATCCCGCCCCTCCCAAAAATTTGCATTCGCCCCAATCATTATTATTGTTAACGGATGTGTTATGGTGTTAACGCATGCATTAACACATGATCAAATGCATTAATACCATAACGCATTTTGATGAATGAACCTAATAGATACCCCAAGCCAGAAGAGCTAATTGCCAACCCAGTACTAAAATTAAAACTAAAATATGGATAGATGCAGGTGAACTCACAGTTTATTTAACCAGCCAGCATACCATGTAAATAAATAGCACAATTCACAGCCCAAATGCTTGCTGAAAGAGCCATGTCTTCAAGGAGCAATTCAATACTACGTAGTCAATGAATGGAGTCATCTGTCATACTATTTCACAACTGTGGCAGTATGTGTGTGCTTTTAGGATGCATACTAATACAAAAAGTATAGAGTGTTAATTTTCAAAGACATTTAAGGCGCTGAGGAAAGATTTAACCAGTTTGATCAAAGCCTTTGAAAATTTATTGGACCAAGTGGATAAATTTATGTACCTAAGTTTCACTATATGGCTAAATTTGACTTCTTGAATTCTGTGCAGGCCTGAGGGCAGCTTTACGGTAGGGCAGCGCTTCCCAAACCTGTCCTGGGGACCCCTTAGCTAGTCGGGTTTTCAGGATACCCAAAATGAATATGCATGAGATAAATTTGCGTACACAGAATCTCCATGGATATGCAAATCTATCTCATGCATATTCATTGTGGGTATCCTGAAAACCCGATTGGCTGTGGGGTCCCCACGTCAGGTTTGGGAAGCCCTGGGGTAGAGAGAGAAAGTCAGTAGCCACCTAAATTGGTCAACCAAATTTAGACATTGCAAAAGTAGACCTAAATCTGGCTGGCAGTGCTCAGCATCACTTCCCAAGCCTCAGCCCTTCCCTCCTGACAGCCAGCATCCAAAAATCAGTACCTCCAAGTTCCAATCTTTACCTCCTTCCTCCCTCCTAACAGCCACATATAAAAGTACCATTTCCAGCCCCAATCTGCCCCTCCCTCCTTCAGAAGTTTAAAAACAGTAGGAGGCTGATTCTCTCTCTAGATGCCCCCTCCCTCTCCCAATCTAAAAAAAATATTGTCCCCTCCTTTATTCTCCCTCCTGACCCATACCCCTACCTCCCAGAAGCTCTCAGACTCCTCAACAGGAATCAGTTTTACCTCCTTCCAGTTCAGTGTCCAGTGTTGCTATGGTAACGCTTAGCATCAGAGCACCGCTGGATGCTGAGAGGGCAGGAGGGTAATACTAAGTCATTCTGCCAGCTTGCTTTGAGAGATCTCGGGGAGGTTCTGAGGCTGGGGATAGAGGTTGGGGGGGACGACGGCACAGGATGGAAACAGGGACAGTATTTTTACATATGGAGGAGGGAAGGACAATCAGGATTGGGGATCAGGTCTCCAACTAATTGTTTGCTTCATTTCTTTTCACATACTTCAAATGAAAAAAAAGAAAGAAACAAAATTAAGCTTTAAAATGAAGAAAAAGAATGAACGTAAAAACAGAACAAAAAAAAAAGTTAGCCCTATCGGAGAAGAAAATAAACTCCCTCCTGGGTCTCCCTACCATTCTGCCCACAACTCCAAATCCGTTTGTCATAATTTTCTTTTTTTTTCATGGGGCAAGAACAATGTCTGTCAGCTTCCACCTTGCCAGTGATAACTCTAGAAATGTTGCAGGCAGAACAAAGCTAGCACCATGGTTAATTTCTTCCATACAAATTGGTTCCAGCCAGCTCCACATCCAAACCAACACCATTTTGTATGCAGGAAATTAACAGTGGTGTCAGCTTTGGTTTTCCAGTACCGTTTCTGAAAGCCATGCCCCTCCAGTCCCACTGCCACCTGCAAATTAAAACTGCAGGACTGGGCCTACTTGACTGGACTAAACTGAGCACAGCCAGGGCCTCCCTGGTCTCCTCCAATCCCTTTTCTGTGCCTGGGACGGGGACCCTCCTGGACTCTACATCCCTTCCATATGGGTCCCTAGATGAAAGGGGCAGGAGCGACGCCGACTCGCTCCTGTTCTGACTCGTGGTCTCTTAAAAATGGATCCAGCAGACCCTGAGGCCTGCGCCAAAGTGACATCACTTTGGTGCCAGTTTCAGGGTCGGACAGCGCCATTATGTTGTATGGCCATATGGAGATTTATAAGGCCGCTATGCAGTATGCAGGACTAAAACAGAAGAATCTTTCCCAGCCCCTATAAGGTACAATAACTAACTAGTACATAACCAAAAGATCCTTTGCCCTGCTCTACCTTGTTCTTTTTTGGATTACTATCCAAGCTATTAGGAAAAAGTTACCCATTGTGATTGACATGTTGTCTAATGAGAAACCAGATATCTTCTGCATAACTGAATCCTGGCTCCTTGAGACTGATATTGTTGTGTTAAAACAGCGTGAATTTCCCGGCTATCAGATATTCTTGCAACCTAGAGTTGTGAGGCATGGTGGTGGGGTGCTAATCATTGGCAAAAGTATGTTTAATTTTTCTCTAGTTAATACTAAATCTTCCCAGTTTTTAGAAACTATTGTAAATGCTAATGCAGCTTGGCACATCTGCCTGATATATGCCCCTCGAGATGTCTTGAATTTTACTGCCTCATCCTTGATTGATTTGCTATTTAGCTTTGATACCGATTTGAAAGATTTTTATGTTTTAGGTGATTTTAACCTTCATATGAATGTTGAGCTTTTATCAGATAGTTGTAGGCTAGTTTTAGATACAATCAGGCCAATACAGTAAAACCCGTGGGAGAGCCGGCGCTCCGAGGCGAACGCCCGCTCTCCCAACACGCGCCCAGGCCACTCTTCTGGGTGCGCGATCAAGTATTTAAATGAGGGCCCACGGCAAAAGGAGGCGCTAGGGAAACTAGCACGTCCCTAGCGCTTCCTTTTTGACAGAAGTGGCGGCTGTCAGCGGGTTTGACAGCTGACGCTCAATTTTACCGGCGTTGGTTCTCAAACCCGCTGACAGCCACGGGTTCGGAAAATGGACGCCGGCTAAATTGAGCATCTGTCTTCCGACCTGCGTCTTCCGACCTGCTTTTCTGTACACTTTCCCGGTGCCGGCAGAAATTGAAATGTGCGGCTTGGCTGCACATTTTACTTTCTGTATGGCACGGGAATAACTAATAGGCCCATCAACATGCATTTGCATGTTGCGGGCACTGTTAGTTTTGGCGCGCTCAAGGGGGGGTGGAATACTGCAATTTTCGCATGGCGATGCATCGCGACCTTCCCCAGTTCCCTACCTCCTACCCTAACCCCAAGTTTGTAACCTATGGGTTATAATGGACACAACATTGTCATTACAGCCCCAAGCGAATAATGTGGTAAAGACAGCCTATTTAAAGCTGCAAATGTTGCATTGTCTAAAACCTTTCTTAAAAGGCTACGAAGAGAGTATGCTGAAGAATATGGTTAATTAATTGATAAGCAATGAGGAGAGAGGTCATTTTTTATTGTGCTGTGGCATTTATTTGTGATGTATTTTTTATTATTTTTATTTTGTTTTTTTAAATCTATTTTAACTGTATTTTATTATTAATATGTATTATTGTCTGACTTGTAAACCGCTAAGAAACTGGCGGTCTAAAAATGTTTTAAATAATTGAATAATTAAGATCAAAGCAAAGTCCTTTGCCAAAGACCTTCAGTGACTTGGTTTCACTCCAAAGGGTATGTTATCACAGGCAAAATTAGGAGATGCTTACCTGTTATCTAGGACTGTATCTGAAAGAGTCGGAAGAGGAAGCTCTTGAAATAGCATGCCAGCTCAAAGGTTAACGTTTGGTCTGAGGCAGGAGTTAAATTTCAGGTGCTAAGAATGTGGATGCTAAATAGAATGTGAAGGAAAGCATAGCATGCTATTTATCATGTGCCTGTTAAAGCTTAATTTGCACACGACGTGCTCCAATTTTATCACCTTCGCACTAGCATCTTTTTGGAGTGGTTCAATATGCACACTAGAAGGTGAATTTTAAAAGCCCAGTGCACACCAAAACTGGGAGATACGTGCACAGGTTGGGCCAGCACACGCCGAGCGGATTTTGAAAGCTGCTCACATACATGTGTACTTGCCGCTACGCGCATAAATGAAAAGTTCCGATGAAGGTGCGTGACACGTGCATGGTCTGGGCAGAGCGTGGGTGTTCCTGGATTTCACACTGAAATCTGTACGGAAATACTTACGCGCACAAGCTTGCGCTGGTGTCCCCTGCTTATGTAACTTTACTTCTGCTATGGATGACGAGCATGTAATAAAATAAAGACAAGTAGATTGGCAGGGTTTTAAAGGTTGGGGCTAACAGGGTGGAAGGGAGGCTATTAAATTGGGGTGGGGGGAGGTGTTTGGAAATCCTATTTCTTACCTGTGTGAACTGGGAACAAACTTGGAAAACTGGTAATGGCGTTGGTGCGCGTGGTCTTTTAAAATCCCCCCACTTACACTGTAGGAATTGAGTGCACATGTGCACACGTTCAGGCTATTTTATAACTTGCACGCATACATGCGTGTATGTTTTAAAATGGCCATGTCCCTGGGTGCTGGCCGATGGACACGCGCACATGTGCGCCCATGCGCCAGTTTAAAAGTCACCATCTAGGGAGCAATTTTATAACAGTTTTCTTAAATTAGATGGTAAATGTGTGCAAAAGTTACTCCGAATTTGTAATCGGATCTATGGTGCATCTGTACAGTGTCCACTTTGAAAAGTATCCCAGCAAGTGTACCCACAAACAAGTATACCTGCTACTGTGCCTATAGAACATTTTTGGGAAAAATTATACATAAGACCAAACCGCTCCCCAACTCCATCTCCAAGAATGGCCTCTGCTTAGTCCTGCTAAACCTCCGTGCATACGGACCATGCACACGGAACTTTACCCATATATTGGGCAGGCAATTTTATAATCCGCCATATCTTCAGATAAAGGGATGTTCTAAAATTAGCCTTCTTATGCATGGCGTGCAATTTAGTATGAATGCTAAATGGCCTTAGCATACACACTAAGAGACTGATTTTGAAAAGCATTTAACTGTGTTTTACACATGTATATGCACTTTACCCATGTAAGTGGGCTTTTGAAGATTGCTACAATATCTGCCCTTGAATTGTCAATAATTTAAGTGCACTTTATTTATGTATCTATTTTCCACATTTCTATACCGCATATCAAAATGTCTAGGCGGTTTACAATAAAATAGATCCATAAATAAATACAAGAAATATTCAATAAAACAAGCTAAAAGAAATATACATTTAAAAAACCATGCTAATACCAGTATTACCAAACAAAAAAAGAACAGTACCTGAATATAATCCACTTTGAAGCGCTGAAAAAGTGCGAAAAGTGGAATATAAATCTAAATTAAAATAACTAAAACGCAATAAAACTAGGGTCAAGTAAAAACAAAAGCTAACGGATAAATGACTTTTGAAAATTGCTACAATAGTATGCTATATTTACACGCATAACTCCTTTGCAAATCCACTTGCAAGCTTGAGGTAAAGGTCCTCAGTGTGGATAAATTTGATTACATAAAAATAGAGACATTCCAGGGGTGTTTTGGGGGAATGTAACTTCAGTTTTTGAGTAGTACACGTGTAACCATGTGCATAACTTTACACTACGATTTAGAAGTGGGTAAAGTTACACAGGTAAAGTTAGCTGCCATAATAACCCAGCATTTAAACATTACTACTTATCTGAATACCTTATGTTTGAAAACTGGGTTGTTTTGTGAGTGCTCAAAAGCACTTCAAAGCTTTGCAATTAGGTGTACTTCTGTACAGTACTTTGTGATGGAAACAGAAGAAATCCTTGCTTGACTTTGGTAAGAGGAGTTGCTATTCCAACTTTTGAATGGAGAAATTCTATTACATGCAATGATTTTTTTTTCCCCTAATGGTCACCGAGGAAATAGAAACTGTGATCAATAATGAGGATCAGTAAAGATTAATGACTTCTAGACCATCATTACAAGCCTTTGAGCATCTGAGAAGGAATTACAGTTGACCTGCATCTCATGCACTAGATTCATAATAATGCAGGGAACAGTTGAGTAGGAAGTAATCAAGAAATCCCCGAAACTATAAAAAGGCATAAACCCACTACAAATATTAACCCGACCGCTTTGAAGTGCTTTTTCTCAGTGGAAGGAAGTTTTATTCTGCTAGGGGCCATGGATTAATAATATCTTAATCTGCCACAAGCAGGGTTTGTTTGTTTTTTTTTCTAAATTAATTTTTTTTTAATTTATGGGATTCTTTGCTCCGGCACTGAATCCAGAAGGGGGGTGTGATGCTGGAGGGAGGAGTACTCATCAGGGTATAACTGGGGTCAAAAGGGCCACAAGCCAGACAACAAAAGGTTTTCTTCTCACTGCATCAACACTGTGGCGAACACAGAATATCTTTCCATACTATATAATTATCTCTTTCAGGCAGCAATTTTCATAAGCCATTGACCCAGGTGAAAACCAATTTACTTGGGTAAAAGAGCTTTCTGAAAATTGGCCGCCCTTTATGTGACTACCTACTTTTTGCTGCATTAGGAGAAGTTGATTCCTGGAGGTGCGTTTAGGTCAAAAGGAGAAAAGTAAAGATCCGTGACACTGACTGATGCTGACAGCTCTTTACCCAGCAGCAGTTAAAATAAATTTATAAGCCGCATTTCAAAACACCGTGACAGTGTCGGGCTCACAATTTCATATTCACCACGGAGACTTTAATGGACTCATCAGATTAGTTGTTTTTTATTGGCAACTAAAATCTGATAAACATTTGCTCTTACCGGGCAGACCTATGATTATAAAACCTTAATGCCTAGAAGATGAGCGTTATTCACACTAATTATATATCTGCAGCCAGTGTGCTCAAAACAATATGATAGTCTTGCCTTCCAATGTCAATCTATAATAGTCAAGGAACCTTGGCATCACAATAGGGTGATTCTTTATTAACCTTTGACTTTTATCACTCTTTGAGATTCACGTTGATATAGAAAAATAAAAAGGTCCATATTTAAACCTCTGGACTTAGCTGGACAAATCGCAGGTTTTGAAAATTCCACCTGTTTAACCACCCCTAACTTATCTAGCCAAGTAGATAGCCTGTTAAAACCTTAGCCAGATCAGTCTTGGATAGTCCAGAAGCATTCTGGGGCACAGAAAAATTTTCTGGCTAACGTAGTTGAATAATGTCTACATTCAGTGTTATCTGGATAATTTACCCATAGTGGAGGAGAGGACCTATCAAGCTAGGTCGAGAGTACAATGTACAAATCTCATCTTTGTGTTCCTTTATTCACTCCAAATCACATAAAATCTTCATTGATGCTACTGTGCTGTTTATATCTCTGACTGTGCATGTAAAATTGCCCCCAAAAACATAACCCACCACCAAAACCTCACCCCAAGTTCAGAATGGCCCCTCCTACAGTGGTATAAAATGTTGCCTAATATGTGTGCCTCCCCAGAGGCTTGATCTCTCTCCCCCTCTTCCCCTTTCCCCCTCTCCCTGCCTGAAACAAGATTTGCGATATTTATCACATATCCCATTTCGGGCATAATGCACAGCATGACACCAGGAAAAAAGGTGTAGTTATTTATGGCATTAAATCCTGCTATAGCATGAGTTACACTATTGCACGCAACATTATGCACTCCTCATTTTCATAAACTCCTCCCAAGACAAAATTTTTCAAATTTGCATACGCATCTCGTGATGTGTTATCACATGTGTTATTGTGGTTTCACAGGCGTTAGGGCCCTAATTCCCGCGATAATGCTCTAATGCGATTTGAAAAACGACCTTCTTATATTGATAAACTAATCTGGTTTACATGGCTGGGTATTTTCAGTGACGTACCAAAGCAATACAAGTGATCTGGATAAGTTTGTTTAGCTATCTGAGCTAGACTGTCCAGCACTGACTTTTGATCCCCAAAGAGTACATTTCAAATGTAGGCACATTGAGGTTGATATTCAAAAGTCTTTTAGATGAATAACTCTGGTTGAGCCATAGGGCTGTCCTAAAGTTAGCTGGTTAGACATAACTTTAAGATAGCCAATGAATAATATACCCTGCTAGTTAGCCAGATATGTTTATTGAGCTAACTAACCGAGTCACACAGTAGCTGAAAATGAACCCCATTATTTTTCATGGGAAAAATATCTACAGAAAACAGTTGCAAATATCTATGGTTACTTTGTCCCTGCTGCAATTTTCAAAGTAAAAGAACACATGTACATGGACATCAGCTTGTCATCAGGTGACAATCCATCTGTTGGAATACAGAATATTTCTATATTTATTTATTTATTTATACCAATTTCTATTCCATTTTTTCCATTTTGTTCAAGATGGATTACAAATAAAATATACATAATAATAAAATTAACAATGCATAAACATAGATAAATTCATTAAATTAAAAATTAACAGATCCATAAAATCAGCAATGAACAATAACCTCTGATTTATATTAAACAAGATAAGCTTGACTGAACAAGGCTACCTTTTACCCTCTTTGGAAACCATAAGTAGTTTTGCTCATTATGAACATCTAATGGCAAAAAGGTTCCATAACTGAGGAGCAACTATAGAGAATGCCCTATTTCTTGTTTCCTGCAACCTGAAGTCTGATTTTGAAGGAACCACTAGCAAATTTTGATCTTGAGATCTTAAAATACGCAATGGCGTATATTTTGTCAGTCTGGCTCTCAAACAAAAATCATCCATATAAAGTGCTTTACGAGTCAATGCTTAACACTTCATGAATACAATTTGTACATTTGTACTTATTTACGATCATGAGAGAGTGCCCGCAAGGCAGTTCTTTTCAACCCAGTCCTCAGCAGATATCTAGCCAGTCAGGTTTTCAGGATATCCGCAATGAATATGTAAGAGATAGATCTGCATACAATGGAAGCAATGCAGGCAATTCTATCTCCTGCTTATTCATTGCGGATATCCTGGCTAGGTATGCCCCAAGAACTGGGTTAAGCGCTGCTATAGAGTATAGAAATCTCTTCTGAGACACCCATATTTTCTTATTGCATGCTCTTTTCAAACTGTTTTGTTCTCTGTTCCTTCCCAAATAATTCCTAGCTTTCCATTTGCACAATCCTAGCACCATATCACATCATCTTTTTATTTTTGTAGTTGCACTTGTAATGTATTCATGATTATAGGTGGCATTAAAGAGATTACACCAAATGCATGAAAAGCAGGTGCCTTCACAAGACTTGTGATGGCATCACTTCAAATGCGCTTTCTCCTTGAGTGCTGGAAACTACTTTACAATGACAGGCATGCAGAAAGTTTGCCTGCTTCTCCTTCCCAGTGAATACGTAAATAATGTAATAGGTCCAATATTGCAGAACTCTACCACTTAACGCTGAGCAGACATGTCATTTTGAAGCTCTTCATCATCAGCTACAGTTGCGTGGGGTGATTGATTTTCCTGCACTGCCATTAAACCTTCCAAATATGTAAAGAAGTGATTAAACTCGTTAGCCATTTTTCTGAGATGTATAATTATGTTCTTTTTAGAATTTGTACTTGATTAACCTCCTCATGCAAACCATTAAAAGGTTGGTGCTTTCCCTTTCACAAATCCCTCAATGACTAGGTTTGTTTATCACCAACACAATCAACAGAATATTGTGCCTAGCCTATTGGGAATGTGCACTTAGATTTTCACTCTGCCATGATTGTCCTTGTTACTTTCTGCACCGGTTCCGTTGTGGTAAAGGGTTTTCCAGTTTTAACAAAAGGTTTAATCGGGTTTGTCTCACTATCGTGGCATGATCATCATCTTGGGATCCTCAGAACTCCGCGTAAATCCCTATCGCAAAATTGTCAAGAATAGCCTATGCAAAGCATTACAAATCACAGGAATTGGTTGTAGCTTAATCTAGTCCAACTGTTCTGAGCACCATCAGCCAGGCTTTAATCTGTATGCTGTGCACATTTGCTTTAATTGTTTAATGTGCTCTGGGCGGCCAAAAAACTCAGGTTGAATAGAGACACTGCAGCAGACTATGGTGGGATGGGTGCCAGCTGTAGTAAGTCTGAATAATATGAAAAGAAGGAATAACTGCTGAAAAGAGGAGCACAGAAAGTATTTGATAGGCTAGCAGCAAAAAATTATTAGAAAAGAGACAAAGTATATAGTGTCAGACTCCATTGTGGCAAAATATTATAGCATGGAAAAGAAAAGACAAAAATCTATTTATATTTCTTTGAACTCTATTAAGCCTCTGTGTGTGTTTGTTTGTTTTTTTTCTTGATTGTAGCACTAGTTTCAGAAGCGAGCAAGTTCTTAACTGGGCATTTTATTTTCCTTACCCTAAATCCAAGGTTTCCAATCCAAACCTGTCCTATTGAACCCACAGCTATCTAGGTTTTCAGGCTATCCAAAATGAATATGCATCAGATATATTTGTATACATTGGAGACTGGGTGTATACAAATTTATCTCATGCATATTCATTGTGGATATCCTGACAAACCAACTGGCTGTGGGATCAGTAGAACAGGTTTAGGAAACACTGCCCTAGGATCCTTGCTGTCTAGAGGAAGATGAATGTCAGTTCTTTCTTGACTTTCTGTGTTTTGCCTCTATAATTTGTAGTTCACGTGTAGGCACTTTTCAGTGTCCAGAAGGTGTTTGATCACACCAGCCACACCACATAAAGGGCCAGATGTGCTAAGCTTTATCCCATAGATATCTAATGGGAAAAGCTATATAGTATATCTTGCTCAAAATGGAACCATATTGCATTTTTTGCATCCTCTTGCCTTGTGGTATGCTACAACCCTATATCCTCCGCATTAAATAATATCACACTACTTTTCCTTATCCTCATACCTTAATTAATGTTGAGTAGTATTTCTGCTTTCCTAATTTAGGCCTAGATTCATCAAGCCGCTATGTTTTTTCGCAGGAGGGGTTCCACTATCACGGGGGGGAGGGGTGTTTGCGATAGTAGGGCCTCTCCCCAAAAAACACGTCGTGGCTCGATGGCGCGTTCTTTTGTGTCACAGCCAAAAACTGTGACACATTAAAACATCCTCCTGGTCTTGCATCTGGCTTTCTTCTGCCCAGTGCTGTTCTCCATTGTTTCATTATTCTTTAATTTTTTTATTTCACTTTCTCACCAACCTGCAAATGTTTAATTTTGCTGTGACTTAATCCCTTCCAGTGTATCTTGTCCTTCTGAGAAAGGTTTGATCTTGTGAGACTTTTGGATTATAGTCTTTTGGAAAAGTAGATCTAAAATAAAGTTTGCATTTTGTACCATTTCACATGCTCTTCACTTACTGCTGTCTCAACACTAAAAATACAGAGTCAGTACAATGGCAATAATGAATGCTTCATAATTATGGCAATTCTCTCCACAAAACTCTTAACATCTTCAAATGAGCCATGCACTGCTTCTCTATTTTTAATTCTGCTGCTTGGCTGTGAGCGGGCCAAAATTAGATGTAGACGGAATGCATCCATTTCAGCAGACTGAGATAGATGCGGGAGATAATCCCCGACTACAGAAGACACAAGTTTGTTTTAATTTAAAGGGGCACATTTGTAATACAAAGAGGGCTGTGACTTTCCACACCGAGCACAGGAGAAACGCACCATACAAATAATGCATTTCATAAATTTACTGTGAAAAAGGGCTACGCTACAGCTTTTCTAAGAATCTGTAGCATCCAAGGCATGCACATAATACCTAGAGCATTAGTGTCTCGATATCTGATACTGTCTTCTTCATGATAACTCTGATTTACTGCATTTCTCTCTTCTACCTACCCTCCTGCTAGTCTTTGAGGCTGCTTCAACAGTAGAAGATGCTGCATTCGGGGCTGGACTCTGCTTAATTTACTATTAGATTTGTATATTGAAGAAATTAATTCACTAAATCATATTATTTCATTTCATATTTGTTGCTTTCATGCTAACCGGGTCCAAACCTGTACAGCATGGTGTACATCATCACAATCTAAGAATAAAACCGTAACAAAACAATCAATAAATTACCTCCAGGACACCCACTACTACGCATGCTATTCGCCACTCGAACCATCCATTAGCTGTAGCCCTAAGATCATTACTTCTCTTAGCAACCCCCACAGCTAACCCTCACCACAGAATTTTAGCGGCTCAGATCAGGAGAGAAACAAGTTTTCAGTTTCTTCTTTTCTGATCCTGGCCGAGCCTATTCCAGTCTAACCTTCTTACGCTCACAACTTGAAGGCACCACCCAAAGTACTCCCTGACAGATCTCAGCTCCTTTACAGAATGATACCAACCTTTTCAGGTATTCTAGGCCCTGCCCTCTCAGCACGCGGAAAATCAGAGGGGCCAGCTTAAACCTGGCCCGCATTCCCACTGTCAGCCCGGGCAGCCTGCCTACAGCTATACAGATGAACAAATGCTGCTCAGAGGATGTCTTCGGCGTGAAAGCACGACTTCATGTTTAAGCCACATGTCACAAAATCTTTCACTGCCATTGGGGAGTGGCTTTCATCAGGGCAAGCAGCGACTGAAATTCACTTTCAAAGGGAATCAATGCAAGTAACTTCCCTTTGTTTCTGCAAAGTCCAGGGGTTCAAGTTTACATGTGGAAGTTGAACCCCTGGACTGCTTTAACTGTGACCAGAATCCGCACAGGAAAATGCAGATGAGGGGGATTTGAAAATGAAATCCTCACATGAACTTTTCCTCCACTGACCCTTCCTCTCCCAACCCCTCCCCCGCCCCTCCCTCTCCCAACCCCTCCCCCCTGGAAACTGCCCTTTCCCCTACCGCTGAATCTGGCCACCTTGTGAAACTCAGCGCCTGGATTTAGCTCCTCTGGGTGGGTTAATGTTCGGCCCCTGCAATTTACCCTATAACTTCTTAATTACCCCAAGTAAATCCCTCTGAAAATTGTCCCCATAAAGTAGTACAGCTTGATGGCATGACCGGGTAGCGCACACATGCCGGGCCATTTTCATTCTGTTATGTGAAATTTCCCATATAATTTATTGGTGTTTTCCACAGCTAAACGCATATCCAATAAGCATTGTGAAAAAGCATGGCGCTCCTTGATTAAAGTAGTGGGTAAATGTAAAGTCATTTCTTAAGTTATTCAGGAATTTAAGTAGAAGGTATATTCCCCATAGGCACAAAATGGGAGAAAACCCCTTTCATGCCTCTTGCCTTTGGTGATGTGCAGGGTAATTTTCAAACTCCTTGCAGTGCTTGCAGGCCTACTGAGCTCACGTGTGATAATCCTGCAGCGGGCCGGTGCCATGGGGATTCTGTAGCTCGTGTGCTTGGTAGGTACAAAATGCATGCAGGGATTTCAAAACAAAAGCCCCATTCGTACTTAAAAGGACTCAACCTAAAACTGTACCAGTCGCTGCCCCCTCTTCCCTACAGGGAAATGTATGTGCACCATGGAGGTAATTTTCAAAGGAGTTATGCATGTAAATGTAACATGCTATCGTAGCAAATTTAAAAATCCATTTATGTGCATGGCCGGTAACGTTCAAACCGGCGAGTGGGCGCTCTTCGGCACATGTGCGGCCATTTTATAACATGTGGGGATATATGGGTGTATGTTATAAAATAGCCTGACCGCGCGCATATGTGCACCCAGTTTTAAGTGTGTACATATCTATGCGTGTAAATCCCATTTCTACTGCATAAGTTGGGGAATTTTAAAAGGGGAGGGTGTCCACACCATGCCTCTCTTCAAATCTTTGATAAACTATGGCCTCATATGGAGTATTGTCCTATTCTGGTGGTTGCATCTCCAGAAGGATATAGACAGATTAGATGCAATCTGGAGAGGAACTGCCAAAATGGTGCAGAACCTGTTCCATAAGCCCTCTGGAATTAGACATAAAGACCTAAAAACAATTGCTTTCTGTTCTGCTCTGCCTCTTCTCTACAATGTTCAGACTCAAAGCAATGATGAGTCACTGCCTCTTCTCTATAATGTGTAGGCTCAAAGCAATCATGAGCATGCCCCTCCATCCCACCCCCCATCCATTGCATCTAATCTCCATCCAATACCACATGCTTCATCTCATGCATCACTGGTTAGCCTAACCACCCCATCCCATATGTGACCCATTGGTCTGACCCTGCCTATGAATTCATTTCCCCTCCAGTTCCATACACTTTCATGCAAGACATTTAGCAGTATGATGCGCTGTATTTCTGACATGCTTGTTTGCTAAACTACATCAATGGACAGAGCAATGGGCAACCGTATGAAAGTGTATCATCATTCTGCCCATCCCAAGAGCAAGATCTGTTCTGTGTCATCATGGATAGACGTGCATGGGGTGAATTTCAAAAGCCCTTCGTGCACCAAAACCGGGAGAAACAAGAGTATATCCGTCTGGCATGTACCAAGCGGATTATAAAAGCTGCCTGTGTACGCGCATATCTTGCTGTACACACACACAAGTGAGAGAGTTAAATTCCCCTCCCCCTCTACGCTTTCTATTGTTAATGTTTTAATCTTGGTTCCACTGTAAAGCAATCCTGCTGCTGTTACTTTTTCATTGTAAACCGATATGATGTTTCCAATGAATGTCTGTATAGTAAAAACCTTAAATAAAATAAAATAAATAAAAGTGAAGGGGCATGGGAGTGGTCTGAGTAGAGCAAGGGAGGGACATAGGTATTCTGGGACTTTAACATGGAATGTGTCCATAAGTATGTATGGGCATAAGCACACGCCAAGGTCCCCTGTCACGTATGCTATGGATAGCATGTAAATAATAAAATAAAAAAATGTAGGCATATCAGCAGGGTTTCAAGGGTCAGGGCTAACAAGGGGAAAGGATATTATTAAACTAGGGGGAGTTGGAAGTCCTATTGCTTAACTGGGAGAACTGGAAGCAAAGTGGGAAAACTCCCTACGGAGTCCCTTAATAAAATTACCCCATTACGCGGTAGACGCAGCATTTGCGTGCACATGTGTACATCCATATAAAATTGTGCGCACGCGTATGTGCGTACATCCTGTTTTACACCATCCACGCCTATGTTATGAAATGGCCGTGTCCTTTGGTGCGAGCTGGCATACGTGCGTACATGTGCGCTCGGGTGGCTGTTTCAAAGTTACCATCATATGGTGCTATTAGGAAAGAAGGGCGGTAATGCTACGGTGGCCATTGCCAACAGCATCCCATACATATTCCGTCCACTGTCTGTGGTGATGGCTAGGGGAAGCAGCCTGAGAGGATGTGGGAAACGAGGCAAGTGGCACTGGTGGAGGAAAATTACTGCACTCTGTATGTGGGGTCCATAGGGGGGAGAATCAATTTTTGCCCCCTTTGCTTCCGATGGCCTCTGATTTATTGCAAAATAAACAGAAGTCAAGGAAGTCCTCAGCATACGCGCTGTAAAAAGAATCATTTGCCAGTCTTACCAAATTATTAATATTTTGCTCCTGAGCTTCTGCTTCTCTGGGCAGAAAAATCATATTTTTCTATCCCCAGGTCATATATTCTGCTGTCTATAAATCTTGTGACATTGCATTCCTGTTGACTTGGCTTCTAGTTACATAGCTACTGCCAACTCCATTTCTTCTCCAAGCTATGTAGAAATAAGGGTTCAAATTATAGCAAGAAGGTTTATTCTAACCTTCCCTAACAAGCCAAATATATAACCTACCTTCCTAGCAAAAAGGAATCCATCTTCACCTTGTTATACTGTTCTGCTTCTCTCTTCTTTTCTAAGACCATAGCGATCCATCCCTCCACATTCCTGGTACAAATAACTTTTTAATATTTGCCTTCTTTGCTTTTGATATTTTTGGTGAAAGGTATTTTATATATACCTTATATCTGGACAGCATCCTAACATGCCTATCGGTTATAACATGTCCGAAACGCACATCTGGGATGGAAAGGGTTGTTTTTGTTTTGTTTTTTTTAATATGGACTTTTTGCATTCTCCTGAGTAAGGGGAACACTATTATCATTATTATTAACCAATTATAAGTAGGTACACAAAAAAACATAGAGATGATGACTCCTGAGGTCACACGGAAAGTCAGTCATGAGGTAAAAGAAGGAAATGAACGCGTCCCAGCTGGTTTTCTAATTTTTAGTTCCGTTCTCTAATTATCAGCTCCTGAGCAATCATTTATTCTAGTAGGCAAAACAGCTCCTCAGGATACACATAAATGAGTTTGACATGTTGGCTTCTGCCACAGCACTTATTTTTATGAAAACAGCAGCACATTTGACAAACATTTGCACTGACGTTTGCTGAGTGTATCTCAAAATGCTCTGACACTTGTAACTTTTTGTCAGTGAATATTAATCTGACTTTTCACATTTCATTCTGCTGAACAGATTAGCTTGAGCGTTTCGCTTTTGTTCATTTTTATTTGTTCGGTGTTATTTTTTTTATTAAAATATTTTTATGACGTTTAAACTTTTATTCTAGCTGTTTTGTTTCCCTGTTTCCTGCCTGAGGAATTGCAGGCTGGCTTGAATATTCTTAACTGGATGCATGCATACTTACTCAGTTTAGGCTTGTCAGATAACTTAATGAACCTGGAAAAATGTGAAATCTTGTCAGAGCTTAATGGAGGGAAAAGTTAGAAACAGGTTTTGGCGCTTCCTCTCCCCTGGTCCACTGAGGATGCTGCAGAGGCAGCGTTCACAGCCCCTGGGGAGGTGGGAAGGAAGGAGGAAGACATAGCAATCACTGAAGGGTGACACCTAGGGCCTAAGATTGAAGAATCCAGAATCCCTCATGCATGACCCCTGACCAAGACTTTTGCAGATTTTATGGTCTTAGAGGGTCTAAGATCACAGACTGGTCAAATTAAAAAACAACAACAAAAAAAAACATGTTGGGATTTTCAGTCATAAACATTTTATTACCGTTTTTGGGCTCGATTCACCAACATTTGGAACTTAGAAAAATTTACAGCTCAGGCTCACATCTCATTCTACAAGTGACCTATGTCATGTAAGCACAAAGGTACCTTTTTTCTGTAATATGAAAGGGTATGCACTGCACATTTTTTCATTTTTGTATTTTTTTTGTTTCATTTTTGTATTTATTTAAAATGAAAGCAAAATGAAAAAAAAAAAGTAAGAATCTTGACAGGTTTAGGGTTATGCCCTCTTCCCCACCAAATTTATGGTATTTTCTAAAAATCCGGGCCCCTCTCCCCCCATCCCTCCTAGTATTTCAAATCAGTCACATCAATTAACTCCCAACAATTAAAATAAGGATTTTAAAACGTTCCCCATTATTCATTGCTTGAAACGTTTGATTTACAGATGCCCTGAAATTATCATGGATTAGCAGGCAGAGAGTTACTGGGATAGTTGTGCACAAACATGCTCCCTCTCATACCCACACATGCTCTGTCACTCCCCCACATACATACACACATGCTCTCGTTCACTCTCCCACACACAAGCACACATGCCCTCTTTCACTCTCCCACACACATGTACACTCTCACTCGCACACATGCTCTCTCTCACTCTCCCACATATATGCTGTCTCTAACTCTCCCACATACATTGGAGAGAGAGTGCATGTGTGGGAGTGAGAAATAGTATGTGTGCTTGTGTGTGGGAGAGAGAGAGGGAGCATGTGTGTATGTGGGGGAGTGACATAGAGCATGTATGTGCACAACCATCCCCATTACTCTCTGCCTGCTAATCGATGACAATTTCAGGGCATCTGGAAATCAAAAGTTCCAAAGTATGGATAATGGGGAATTTTTAAAAATCCTTATATTAATTGTTGGGTGTTAATTGATGTCTGTTTTGAAATATCTCATTGATGTTTAGAAGATTTTTATATGAGTTTTTAATTATGGAATGTTATTCTATTCATTAAATGTTTTGAGTTATTCTTTTTATTGGTATGGTTTTACTAAATTTGTTTTATGAGGAATGGTAATGTTTCTGTTTTTTACATTGTTGCAGTGGCCACACATCTCTCACTCTCCCACACACAAGCATACATGCTCCCTCACTCTCCCACACACGCACACATGTTCTCACTATCCCACACAGGTTCTCACTATCCCACACACATGCTCTCACTCTCCCACACACGCACACACGTTCTCACTCTCCCACACACATGCTCTCACTCTCCCATACATATGCACACATGCTCTCTCTCACTCTTCCACACACAAGCATACATGCTCCCTCACTCTCCCATACACGCACACATGCTCTCACTCGCCCATACATATGCACACATGCTCTCTCTCACTCTCAAGCACACATGCTCACTCTCACTCTCCCGCACACATGCTCTCTCCCTCCCTCACTTCCTCCTTCATATAGCAGGCAGCAGCAATCTCCTTTTCCAGTCCCTGTGGCCAAGGGAATGACTTCTGGCCATGGAGCCGAACCAACTCTAGCATTGGACTACTTCTGGCAGGGGCGCTCCTCCGAAGCAGTGCGGCCCGACTGAAATTGACGAGGTGGTAAGTGCGACCTTAGTAAATGGGAAAAGCCATGTGGCCTTGCTAGAATCAGCAGCATTGCCAGTTGGGCCGCACTGCTTTTCCACTTATTAAGGCCGTGCCGACCATACCGTCAATTTTGATGGGGCTGTGCTACTTTTCTCTTGCTGAGGACCCACTGGCGGCCTGCCATAGTGCTCTTGTTGGCATATGGTGCCTTCTTGGTAGTGGCGCCTATGGCCATGGCAATAAGAATGCCATAAACCCTAAACAAAATGACATAATGATACAGAACAAAATTATTTTCCACCTGCACCCCTAAAAGTGGCTTAAGTTTTATCTTTACCGATCCATGCTTTGTCCTGGTTATCCAAATCTGTCAGATTCAGATGGAGATTGAATTTTCTTTTGCCTTTAGATTTAATAGTTCAAAGGAAATGATTTGGCTGAAGCCTTAGGAGTTGAAAGGCGCTTGTAACCTGTGTTAATTGTACACATGGCATGAGCTCTGTGCATAGGTCAGCCATGCTAACTGCCTGATCCATTGAGGCTTTTCTCCTATTCTCTGTCTAGGGGAAAATACCTTGATGAATCAGGTCCTAAAGAAAGATGTGCCATTCTTGCAGGAGCTAAACTACAAACATGTAATTTCTTTTGGCTTAAATTCAACTGCTGAGATCTTATTTTGAAGGTGGATATATTTTCTTAACTGCTGCTGTTCTTTTATTTTTTGAGAAAGGGATATTTTTGTATTGTATTCTCTTTTCCTCTGAAACACTTACTACACTGCAAACATGGAAATGGTTTCTCGACTGCATGTTGGGGTAGAAGAAAATACTAGAGACCTTATAAAGCAGGTGGGTTGGGAAAAGCAGTCGGTGCAAACAATGCAGTGTCGTGCCGTGAAGCAGTGCTGCTGAGATTGCGGACACAGGTTTCACACACAAAAAAAACTGACTTGCAGCCTGTATGCTTCAGTGTCTGTACAATGCTCCCCTCACTGCCCAATTGCCTACTGCCCAGACAGAGACTAAAGAAACATTGCAACTTTCTTCACACCCACCCACACCTGGATCCTGCCCCCCACCCTCTCAAAGGGAAGAGAAACATCAGCAGAAAAGCGCTACTGCTGACTGGCGCTGCCTGCCTTTCTCCGCTCACTGTCACATTGGGCTGGGTGAGACTAGTGCAGCGCAGACTAGCAGCAGCCACAAAGCTTCTTTTTAAATGGAAACTGAACTCTGTGAGAGCTCAAATACTGTGTCCTTCATAGGCAAAATATAAAAAGAAATGTACAGTACTTATTGTACATACTCAGACTATAGCGCTTAGTGTCACTTAATTCAGATCGAAGCAGTTGGATAAATTGAAAAAAGTCTTCACTGTGATACGTCATGTCTATGGTATCCTTAACTACATGTTCTGCCCAGACTCTGACAAAACAGTGAGGTCATACTTGAATCACAGGGAAGGGCTGGTTGCTTTACTCTCATAAACTTGTTCTCAAATTAATTCCTATGGCCCATAGACGTCAATGGGCCATAGGAATGAATGGGAAACAAAACAAATTAAACAAATGATTTTTTTTTTCATTAATGGGTCCCCTTCATTTGTTTTGGGCCCCATGAAAGAAACAAATTTGTTTCCAGTTTGCCTATTCGTTTTAAATGAATGTACTTCCCTAACTCATAATATGGGAAATAAGATCCCAGATCCAGATGCAGTCATGGAAGAAGCTGACTTAGATTTAGCGGAGACATGGCACACAGAAAACACTGACTGGGTTATAATTATACCAGGCTACAATCCATTCAGGAAGGACTGGGTTAGAAGGAAGGGAGGGAAGCATGGCGCTATATATAAAAATTAATATTAAATCAACAGAATTGCAAGGCTTATGAGGTAAGGAGGAGGCAGTATGGCTTAATCTGGAGGAAAAAAAAAAAGGACTACAATATATATTTAAATTGGTATAATATACAGTTTTCCATCACAGACAGAAGAAATGGATAGAGATTTAATGGAGGATATTCACAAAATTGCTATGAAAGGGGAGGTGCTGTTGCTAGGGGATTTCAATTTTTCAGCTGTTGATTGGGCCATCCAGCTGCATTGTCTTCTAGAAGCAGGGAGATCCTGGATTCTCTGCAGGGAGACCTCTTCTGTCAACTGGTAATGGAACCCTAGTCAGCAGGGGACTACTGGACCTGCTGCTTATCTTCAGTGACAGTACATCTGTCCATGCCAGTGATCAGCAGAGGATGGCTCAGCATAGAATGTGGGAGATAAAGGTTCAGGAAAACGAACTGTGTTAAAATGAGGGGGAACCTCAAGGAGTAAATATCTGGATGGGAAAATCTAGGGAAAGTAGAAGAGCAGTGGGCAAAACTAAAAGGAGCTATTATAAGGACATCTAATCTTTTTTTTTTTAGGAAAGTAAATAAAGGAAAGAGGAAAAAAAAAGGCTGCTATGCTTTTCTAAAGACGTAGCTACAAAAGGTAAGAGAGAAAATGTTAGCATTCATAAACTACAAGAGATCACAGTAAGAGGAAGACAGGTGACATTATCTGGGAAGGCTAAGAGAAGCCGGGAAAGTAGTCAGGAATGCAAAAATTCAAATGGAATAAAAAAATAGCAAATGCCATAAAATGGAGGGGGGAAGGCCTTTTTTAGATATGTTAGTGATAGAAAGAAGTGCAAAAGTGGTATTGTGAGTCGCAAGAGGTGAAGGAGAAAAATATGTAGAAAACAATGAGGAAAAAGCAAAAATGCTTAACAAATATTTCTGTTTGGTGTTCATTGTGGAAGACCCAGGAGTAGGACCACATAAAATGAACACAAATAAAATTGGAAGTGATTTTCAGAAAAATGTCTTCATGAAGAACTAACTAAACTTAAAATATGTCTCCTTCTGAGTCTTGATGGGATATATCCAGAGGTACTAAGCGAACCTAGAGAAGTTCTGGAAGCTCCACTAGCTGATCTTTTCAGTGCTTCTTTAGAGTTGGAAATAATCCTAGAGGACTGGAGACAGGCAAATTTGGTTCCTGTTTCTAAAAGTAGAAGTAAGAAGGAGGCTGGGAGCTTACAGGTCTGTTAGTCTGATCTCTGTGGTGAGCAAACTAATGGAATTGCTGCTAAACTAGAGGGTAGTACAGTTTCTGGAATCCATTGGATTGCAATATCCATGGCAGCATGGTTTTATCAGAGGTATATCTTGTAAGATGAATCTGATCAATTTCTTTGATTGGGCGACCAGATAGTTGGATCAAAGGAGAGCACTAGATGTAGAGTACTTGGATTTCAATAAGGCCTTTGATACGGTTCCACATAGGTGACTTGTAAATAAATTGGACATCCTAGCTATGGGCCATAGAGTGTCAGAAGAAGGGAACACACTAGTCTGGAGTTGGAAGCCAATCCAAGATGTTTGATTATCCAGAAACCAGATGAGGGAAAGATGTTGAGACAGTCTGGAGCTTTGTGAACCTGTAGCTCCAGAAAGGGAATCTACGGTTTATAAACTCATAAATAAGTAAATAAGTAAATAAATAAATAAATAAATAAGGTAACTGCATGTGAGAATGGTATGGCCTAGACTCTTGAGAAGGGAGTATTAGGCCAGGATTGTGTTAATAAGCTTAGTCTGGCCCCATTAGTCAGGAAACTGCTAATCAATGAGCTAGGCTCTTAGTTGTGTTCTGTTTGTGAAATTATCTGTCCCTCCTAGTTTGACGATGTAAATAAACCCCTTCTTTTCTTTTAAGTTTGCTGTGAAACCATAATACACATAAGCTGGGATAGCCAATACCCTACCCGATCATACCTTATAGTAAATGAAATGCTGCAGTTGGGAGCGGGACTATTTGTAAAACAAGGGTTATATTATTATGGGTTCTAAAAATAAAACTGAACTTCCGATATCATGTGCTAGGATATATTTCTAGAGTTCACATGGTGAGTTGGAACACATTTTGAGTTATTTACTTTTGAATATATTATACTATTCTCCTACAAATTTCCATTCTGCTTAGGACATCACAAGTGCCATTGATAATGCAACAATCAAGCTTAATTTGTGCTGTGTCATTGATGGGTCAAGTGCAAGATGCTGCTGATTCCTCTCTCACAGGTAGTTAAGGAAATTTAGCTCCAAATTCTGTTCCGAGAGAGAAAAAGTAAGAGAAAATCAAGAACAATGAAAATAAACAAGCTGGTGACTTACTTTTGCTTGCATATTCAGCATTTTATTGTATTGGTCCCTCATTTTTCCGGTCTGTGTATACCAAATTAAATAAAAACAATTCCATCGCTAAATTGTGTTCATTGATGCATTAATGAGGCAACAGCTGGGACACATGGGAGTGAAGCAGTTTCAAATATGGGGTCCTCACCCTTGGTAACTTTGTAGCACTCGGAGAGGAACTGTCTCGAAACAAACTTGGAATTTTCTTTCCCCAGTTGATGAATGAGGAGCCATTTTACCATGAACAGTTTGCAAGTAAATGAACAGTAAAGACTGCAAATGCACAAGTAAATGTCAGTCGCTGTTTCTTCCTTGTACATTGCTCTTCATTACTTGTGCCGGGAGTTAATGTGGTTTTGCTCCCTTTCATGTCATTATCCATGTCAATGTTATAAAGATAGCGGCAATCTATGCCAAGGGTGAAACAATACAATTGACTTAGGTTCTTCATCATTGGGATTCAAACAATCTGAATGTTTTAATAATGTGGGATATCAAAAAAACGTGCCTTTCAGGGTGGAAAAACAATCAACTACTACAATGCAATGCAATTAAGCATCTTTCAAAATGGAACTTAGTAAAGAACCCAAGAACAACAACAACAACAAAAGAACATAAGATATGCCATACTGGGTCAGACCGAGGGTCCATCAAGCCCTGTTTCCAGCAGTGGCCAATCCAGGTTACAAGTATCTGGCAAGTACCCAAACATTAAATAGATCCCAAGCTACTGATGCCAGTAATTGCAGTGCCTATGCCCTAAGTCAGCTTGATTAATAGCAGTTTATGGATTTCACCTCCACGAACTTATCCAAACCTTCTTTTTTAAACCCAGCTACATCAGCTGCTCTAACCAGATCCTCCAACAGTGAATTCTAGAGCTTAATTGGGTAC
Source organism: Rhinatrema bivittatum (assembly GCF_901001135.1). Taxonomy (NCBI): domain Eukaryota; kingdom Metazoa; phylum Chordata; class Amphibia; order Gymnophiona; family Rhinatrematidae; genus Rhinatrema; species Rhinatrema bivittatum. The sequence goes on along the minus strand of NC_042628.1, from coordinate 22,962,384 downwards.
TGAGTGAAAATTAATTTTCTCTGATTTGTTTTAAATGTGCTACTTGCTAACTTCACGGAGTGCCCCCTAGTTCTTCTCTAATCTGAAAGAGTAAATAACTGATTCATATTTACCTGTTCTAGTCCTCTCACATCCAGGTCTTAAGTCCCTATGAGGGCTTGACCTCTAATGTTATGCCTGTCTGTCCAGGCTTTACGTCTCTACGAGGGTTTGACCTCTAATGCTGTGGTTGTCTGTCCAGGCTTTATGTCTCTACGAGGGCTTGACCTCAGCCGTCTCTTCTCCAAGTTGAACAGCCCTAACCTCTTTAACCTTTCCTAATAGGGAAGCCATTCCATCCTCTCTATCATTTTGGTCGCCCTTCTCTGTACTTTCTCCAGTGCAATTATATCTTTTTTGAGATGCGGCAACCAGAACTGTACACAGTACTCAAGGTTCAGTCTCACCATGGAGGGATATAGAGGCATTATGACATTTTCCATTTTATTAACCATTCCCTTCCTAATAATTCCTAACATTCTGTTTGCTTTTTTGACCACCGCAGAACTGAGCTGATGATTTCAATGTATTATCCACTATGATGCCTAGATCTCTTTCCTGGTTGGTAACTCCTAATGTGGAACCTAACATCCTATAACAGATGCTCAGTAAAGGAAGAAAAAAAAAGATGTGGGTTTTTTTCCATAGGCATTAAAATAGCTTGATTTGAGGTTTCTCATGCTATCATACAGTTTTTAATATAGGGTTTTGCACAAACATGCTGACGCAGTACTACTGTTTATTAAGTATCAACACTGCTTTGCACCTGGATACACAATTCTCTAGAATTGCCAAAAATGAATTTTTTTGCTTACAGTATTCAGGAATCTCCAATGCTTGTTTCTCATCTCTGCTTACAGTCATATTGATACAAATATCTTTGGGAGCATCAGTTAAATGAATATGCAAAGAAGCCAGTCATGAAAATACTATTTTATACACTCTGTATTCCACTTTATGAGACTTAGGTAATGTCATGCTGGTATTAGAAAAGTTTCTCTAGGAGCTTATTTTATTTAGCAATTTCAACTGAAATGTGTTTTTAAGTGGGATTTGATGTATTTACATTTTGTTTGTTTGTTTATTTAGTTTTGAACTGCTTATTTCAAATGACCCTAAGTGGTATATAAAAACATACATAAAATCAAGGTAAAACAATATTTTACATGCTCCAATATACAAAATACCTGAGCAAAGGTTAGATCTTTGGTCGCCTATCAATCATTCCATCATCAAAACTAGAAAACATTAAGGGGTAGATTTTAAAAGGGTTACACGCATACGTTATGTGCGTAACCCTTTAAACCCCCCCCCCCTGCGCGCGCCAAGCCTATTTTGCATAGGCTCGGCGGTGCGCGCAAGCCCCGGGAAGCGCGTAAGTCTCGGGGCTTTCCTGGGGGGCGTGTCGGGGGGGTATGTCGCGGCGGCGCGACATCCGGGGGCATTCTGGGGGCATGGCCGCGGCCTCCGGACCAGCCCCCGGACTGGAACCTGGCATGCGGGCAGCCAGCCTCAAGCAGACATAACTTTGTCGACAAAGGTGTGTGTGTGGGGGGGGGGTTAGGTAGAGGAAGGGAGGGGAAGGTGGGGGTAGGCCGAAGGAAAGTTCCCTCTGAGGCCGCTCCGATTTCAGCCTAGGAGGGAATGGGCAGTGCGCGTAAGGCTCGGCGCGCGCAAGGTGCACAAATGTGCACTCCCTTGCGTGCGCCGACCCTGGATTTTATAAGATACGTGCGGCTACGCGCATATCTTATAAAATCCGGCGTACTTTTGTTTGCGCGGGTGTACTTTTCTAAAATCTACCCCTAAGCATCTACAAATGCTAAGCAAAAGAAGACTGTTTTGATCATCGATCTAAAAGATTTTGTGCAATCAGCCAACCACAAATCCACTGGTAAAGGATTCCACAAAACGTGTGCTGCCACTGAAAATGCCCACTCCCTCGTGTCAACCAGACAGGCGTGCCAAACTGAAGGAACGTCTAACAAACCTGGTTGAGAGGATCTTCATAGCCTGCTATCTGGCTCCTTTCTCCCTCAACAACCCAACCTTCTCTCTCATTGCTCCCCCACCATAGCCACACTGATGTTCTCATCACCTCTTAACCATTTCATTCAACTCATCTCCTCTCACATCCTCTCCTTTTTGTCTTCCTCATTCCATCATCCACGCTTTGACTCCTCCTCCCCAGTTATTCCTCCCATCACCCTCTCTCATTCACTTGCTTAAACCCTTGCATACTCTCCTTCCCCAACCCCCAATATCATACATGCTACCCCTCACCCCTTTTGACTCACACACTTGACCTCCTGCCTCCCCTCTTTCTTTCTCTCTCAAACCCTTCCTCCTCTCACTCACTACCTCTTTTAATGAAATTTCACATTTCGTTTCAATTCATTAAAAAAAAACAAAGAAAGAAAGAAAATAAATAAAATTTCATTCATTTCCACTCCTTTTGTTTTAGAAAAGTATGCTGATGTGCCAAATACTCCCAAGCCCTCCTCCCAATTCCTCCATCCCCTATCCCCCTGCTCCTCCAGGCCCCTGCTCCACCAGTACTGTAAATAAAAATGGCATTGGTTGGTCAAGGCCAGCGAGATTTTTAATTTCTTTGATACAAAATGGCAGCAGCCGGGACCTGGGCCTACCAGTCCTATTTGTATGGAAGAAATCAGCAGTGGTTCGATCTGGCAGCACTATTTTTAATTGCAGTATCGTTGGGGTAGGAGTGACCAGGTGAAAGGATTCTCGGGAGGGTAAGGGGGGAGAAGGAAATTAGGAGGAGGGCCTGGGAGTGTTTTATTTTTTTGGAACAGATCAACAATTTTTTGTTCCTTTTTTTTATTTTGTTTGTTTCATTTCTTTTTATTTATTTGATACAAACAGTAAACAAAATTAAAAAAACAGAAAAACAAAATTAAAAATAAAAAGTCTGTGCACACTTCTAATAGATATATACGTTTATTTGAAATGGATCATGTCTGTCTGTGGGAACAAACGTTAACCTTGTCTCTACCCTATGTATTTGCAAAGGGGTGGCTTGAAATAGTCACCACATTTGACTCCTTTCTGCCTCATTTGTGTGTTGGGCCAATCTAAGGAGCCATCTTGACATCAAATCTGTGATTCTTTTAAATTCCCCAATCTCTTTGGTTGTGTGAGATGCTGAATCAAAAAGAGATAGTTGAAGAAGCATTGTTAGGGGAAGACATTCCCTAACTGTTTGACCTCTCCTTTATGTTCTCTGGATGATTCGTCTGGGTGAAATCAAAGATGGTGCATTTATGCTGCTTAATTTGCCGTCTAGTTCTCTGTCCATAGAATCACAAAACTTTTTTTTTTTTAAATCTAATTTATTGCATTCATATTTTTCAATCATCCATTTTCTTCTAAAATTCTATCAACTGGATGTTTAAAGCATCCTTTTGTAAACTTTCTTTTATTTCAGAAACTTTAGTTTCAATATCTCTCTTAATGTCATTTTTTAATTATGGAATTCCATAATTGGAAACAGGATGCTGGGCTTGATGGACCCTTGGTCTGACCCAGTATGGAATGTTCTTATGAATTTAGCATTTTCATTATATAATCTAGGCTTTTTCATTATCCCCAGGCCCCTGGGGATCCATTTGGCTTTATAATTTTCAATTAGAGTGTCATAGAGTATTTTTTTGTCTTCTTTATGATGTCTTCCAAGACATGGACGGGTTGTTTATATCCACTCATGCACAGAAGAGAGTTATTCAACCAGGCTTGCTTCAAGGTTGTAGAATCAGAGGTCAGGGATTTGTGTGTCGATGAATGTACACTGGTCGCCCCTTCACTGGAGGACATCCAGGTCATCACAATATTGATCCTATAGTTTTCACTGAATGTATTCAACATAATGCAGCTGAAGTTAGCTCGAAAGCATTCTTTCTTATACCACAAACATTGACAATGAGATTTTACAATATATTACCTGAAGAAGTTCTTACTTTTGCAGACTTTATCAACAGCTGCGGGAGGAGAGCGTGGCAAGACTGTCCTCTACAATGAAGCTGGACCAGGGAGTAATACTGCCTGCACTGCTTTTATAAATGTGAATTCTGGATGCTAAACCACAGACCCCTCAGGTGATGTGAGCAATTTCATTGCTTCATGTATGGTCTCATTTTGCAGGTCAAGTATTGGTCTTATGTCACATCATCGGATGCATAAATAAACTTAGGCAGAAGGGGTTGCTGAAAACTCACGCATCCTTCTTGACAGGGGAGACTTCATCATCGGATATATCCAGCAAATGTCCACATGCTTTGACATGCAAGCTGTGAACTGTAATTTGGACTACTGTTTAGTGTATATAATGGTCAACCTTCCTTTCCCTCTGTCAGTAGTGATGCTAAGTGCTCTTTGTATGAACTGAGACAAATTTATGATTGTGCAAAAGGTTGGTTTATTTGCAGCAGAGACAAGAAGCATAAACACATATCATCTCCCAAGTATAGCGTACTGGGAAAAAAATTGAAATCCCTTGACATTTTACTAAGGCTCTGACTGTTCACATCAGCAGCGATAACTAGCAGCTGTCTCCTAATCTGTTTTGCTGTGCAGGGCTGGAGTTATTAATACTCTATACTGTCATCAGGGACAACTCCTCTTCCCTCTTTAAAACAGCAATCTACCAAGGATTGAAGATTAAAGGGAGGGTCACTTGAGAGTGCTGACAAATCCTAAAATAAAGGAGATTGGGTGTCCTTATTACCTTTTGTACGGTGGATGACAGTATTTCTGAAATTCATGTTTTACTGCCGGTGCTGGCATTTTTTGCTGCCTATGCGAACAATTACTGAGCTGCTCGCTCTGTGTGTCGTCCCCCCCACCCCGATTCATTCAGTCTCTGTCCTCAATCCATCAAAAAAAGCCCAGCTCACTCTAGCAATCTATATTTTTAATAACGGATGCCTGTCGTCCCCCTCCCCCGCCCAAAGAACCCATGGTCCTTGGAAGGGTATTAGGTATCCTAGGCAAACTTTACAGCCTTCCTCACACACCTGTCCCCTCCCACACCCTCTAGAGACGCACACAAACACACAATTAAATTATGCATTTATAACAGATTTCACATGGAAAAAAAAACAGCATTCAAAAGTATAGTCTTCTAAGGCAAAAATATCACTTACAATGTTCATATTATAGTTACATGCACTGCTATGGTGCCAACCAGAAAACTCTGCAACTTGGAACTTATATGGAGTTAGACTTTTTGTAAGGCATGTTGGGTGTGGGTTTTGCCCTCAGAAAGCCATGAATAAACTGTCTTACCATTGCAATATAGTAAACCTCCCATACCAAAACAACCCTAACCACCTGCACTCAAACAGTAACAACCTTATCTATGAAAGGCGACATTGCAAACATTACACCAGGCCCTATAACACCAATACACCTCCTATTAGGAAAGCAGAGCATATCAGACTGCTATAGGTCCCTTCATGGAACCTACATGCCAGTAAAATACCTCACTTTGGTCACATATGCAGGTCACAGACAGGCCCTAACCAAATACAGAATGATACGGGCACGTGCTGAGATGCCCGGTGGCCTGGCCTTAATGTCAAGGCCACGGGCCAGGGTTGCTGCCCGCCTCCTCCCCATGCAGGGATAGGGCCGGGGGGATGGGAGCGGGGCACGGTGGCCTTTGTGGGTTGACGGCTCCACCCCCTCCTCCTCTCATGCGCGCAGGTTAAGATTGAGGGATCAGCACCCGGACATGGCAAGCGCGATGGGCGCTGACCTATGACATCACAAGCCCCTTTAAAGGGTCCCATGTTCTCCGGTCTCCTTATTTTCCTCGCCTCTGCCTCGAAGTTGGACGTGAGTGGACTGCAGCAGCAAACACGATTCACTCCAGCCTCACGGTCGGACACAAGCTGACGATGGCTGCAAACGTGCGTCGCTCCTGCCTCGCGGTCGAGGACAGGAGAGGAACGTGCAGTGGAGAAAAAGGCTTGACACTAAATGGAGAACATCAAGGACTACCCCTTACACCTCACGGCCCATCCAGCGCCACCCTTCCGAATCTTGATCAGATAACGCAGCCTGGGGATCCCGACTCTGTCAACAGTCACCTCTGGGATTCGTGTAGTACGTCATGGCCGATTTGTGGTCCCACACACTGAGAATGAGCTCACAGGTGGGCTCTTGGCCTTGGAAAGGGGGGGGGGGGGCACCTCTGAGGACAAGGAGAGGCCAGCGAAGTGCAGGAGGGTCGAACCAGCCACTGCGGGAGGATAGGAACATGCACTCGAACCCAGGGGGCTGCTTAACCAAAATCCAGGCGGTTCTTTTATGAAAAATGAATAAACAGGTTAGGGCTCTTCAGCTTGAAGAAGAGTTGCCTGAGAGGAGATATAAAGGTGGAATGAGTAAATTAGGAATGTTTTTTTTTTTACTCTTTCCAATAATACCAGAACAAGAAGACAGGCGAAGTATTTTTTTCACCCAGCACACAATTAAAATGTGTAATTTGTTACCAGAGGATGTGGTGAAAGCAGTTAGCATAGCTGGGTTTAAAAAGAATCTAGACAAGTTCCTGAAGAAAAAGTCCTTAAACCACTATTAGCCATCTAGACTTGGGAAAGCCACTGCTTATCCCTGGTCACAAGCAAGAAGGATTGGGCCTATTCTGTGGGATCCTCCCAGGTGCCTGTGACCTCACCTGTCCATTGTCAGAGACAGAATGCTTATGTTCTATGGCATTCTTATATTTATTTACAAGATTTTATATACCGTCATTCGGTGAATTCCATCATAATGGTTTACAGCAATGGCATAAAATTTCTAGTACATTTTCAATTCTTAAAAACATATATAAAAGTATTATAATAAAAGAACTAATAAATATAAAATATTACTAATATATAATTGAGATATTAATAGCACATAAATGGACTTATACATATTAAGAGATTTTAAAAGCCTTGAATGCGCAAAATTGGCCATTTAGTGCGTAAGTGGCCTGAGAAGGAGCTACGCAAATTTTAAATAGCCGGGAAGGGCGCGCATACATTGATATACGTGGGCGGGAAAGGGGCGGAGCCAGCACTGACGCGCATAATATACACACTCCACTTTGCTACTGCTCCTTGTTAGGTGCAGGAGTCCGGATTGGGAGGGAGAGAGAGCGCCTCTTTATAGGGCTCAGTCTGATTCTCTATATATGGACCATTGTAAGGGGGCACTTTGATTTGGGATGTTTTTGGGAGGTGGGTTGTAATAGATACATTCAGATGTTTCCATTGTAAAATTGACCTCATTAAATAATTTTTTAATTATAAATGATGAAAAGGAGTTGATTTGTACACTGCAGTGTCTGCTAACTGCATTGTACGAATCAATTCCTTTTCATCATCATTTATAAGGTCAAGAATTCTTTAACGAGGTCAGTTTTACAATGGATACCTCTGAATGTGTCTGAAACAACACCCCCCTAACCCCCAACCCACCTCCCAAAAACTCACTCCCAATCAAAGTGCCCCCTTACAATGGTCCATGTATAGAGTAGCTGACTGAGCCCTATAAAGAGTCTCTCTCTCTCTCCCTCTCCCCCCCCCCATGTTTGTCCGGATTCCTGCACCTAACAAGGAGGAGTGCCATGCATATGTATGTGCTCACAGCTCCAGACATGTGCGTGTGGAGAGTATTTTATAACCTACACGCGCAGGTTATAAAATACTTAGTGTGTATTTTTCCCCGCGGCAAGCTGTGTTGCGTGTATGGGCATGTGTGTGTGTGCGGTCTTTTTATAAAATCTACCTTATTGTGTTTCCTGGAAGCTTGGCTTACTGTTAAATAGTGGGATCACAGGCTTTTGATTATACTGCTAGCTCCAGTGCTTGCACAGAATGATTGCCTGATTAGCTGAAGGATAAGCATGCTTAAGTGCTCAGGAGATCCATTCAGTGTTTATAGGATTTCTAGTTTGAACCCTGCCGCCTGGAGTACAGAGAGATATCTAGGGTCTCAGTTATAGCAGAGAGCAAATGGAAACTGGCAGTAGTGCAAAGCAGTGCTAAGTGCATTTGTAGCTGATGGTAGCACAAAACAATTTGCACCAATTACCATTGCTTTGTGCCGTCTTATTGCTGCAGCCCTGGTGTCATATACATTAGATTGCTCAGATCACCAGAAAATTTCGTTAAAAAAGGACCAATGAAGCATTTGAGTAGAAGGAGCATCTACATTTAGGGGACAAAACTGTCGATGTCTTTTAGGTTTTTTTTTATTTCATTTTGTTTCATTTTTATTTCGTTGGGGGGGGGGGGGAGGTGTTCATTCCATTTCTTTATGTTCATTTAATGTTGATTTCTTTCATGTTAAAAGAAGGCATTATCAGCCAGTCCCAGGGCCCATCTCCACACAGCGAGAAAAATCTCGATTCTAAAAAAATAAAATAAAAACAAAGGCCTGCTGGGCCATTTCCGTGGGGGACACTCCACCCCCCAGCTTACCTGTAACTATTGCTTCTGCCCTACCAGTGCTCTGTTAAAATGGCACTGCCTGGCCCTGAGAATCAGCATCAATTTGTTTAGGGACGTGCAGCTGCCACTTTGAATAAACACTGCTAGGGCTGGAGCATCTGGAGATCACTCCCCCCCCCCCCCCCCAGTGCAGACCCACATAATCACAGGTAAATGGAAGGGGGGGGGAGAGGCCTGGCAGGGCTTTAACTTTTAGACTCACCATCTGTGAGGGGGGGGGGGGGGACGGGGACCCAGGGTCTGGCTGCTACTGCCTTATTTTTAAATGAAAACAACATTTCATTGGTTTTTCTTTCGTTTCATTTTTCAAACCGAAATGGCGTACATAGCGGGTGCAAATTGTGCAGACCCTTTTAGCACACGTACAAATACGGGTAATTTCTCTTTGAAAATTTGCATAACCTGCACGTGATAAAAGGACAGGCGTAGTTTGCATTTAGTGAGCTGTTTGAAAATTGACACCACCCCCCCTCCCAAAATTCTGCGGGACCCAGGTTTGGTATTAAGAGTGCTTGTCATAGTAGTTCTCCTACTGCTTTAACTAATCTCAGTTTGGAGGATCCAAAACTGTTCTGTACTCTAAAATTCAGATGCCAGTATTTTGACGTTTAAAACCATGTAGACAACATTAATACTTTTCAGATCTGGATACATGGATTTTCTCTTTTTTTTTTTTTTGGACTACTCAGACAAGGCAGCAGTTACAACTCTAAAGATCTGCTGAGTATTATCTGTTAACAAAGTTAAAGTGAGTCTTGAGTAGTAGTATTTATTAATAATCATTTTAACAGCTGCATTTTTTAAAAAAAATCTTGAGCCAAGATACTGCTTGCATACATAGGGAGAGGCAGAAAAGGCATAAAGAGGGGTAATAGTGCCTCCTTGTAGCTGGTTGGTGAGGCATTGTCCCAATAATGGGGGGTGATGGACATACAATACAGACATTTAAATAATTGAAGGGTATTAATGCACAAGAAGCCAAGCTTTTTCAGTGGAAAGGAAGCAGTAGAACAAGGGGGTCAGATTATGAAGCTCCGAGGGGGTAGATTCACGAGCAATATCAGGAGGTGTTTTTTCACAGAGAAAAGTGGTGGATGTCTGGAATGCCCTTCAGAAGGAGGTGGTGATGACAAGGACAACGACAGACTTCAGAAATGTGTGGGATAAACATAGAGGCTCCCTAGTGGCAAGAGAATGGTAATGAAGCACTAGACCGCCTTCACTGAATGACAGTTGCAGCCCCAGGCAGCAGAGATATGGCTTGGCTGCATTGTGCTTCCTAGAAAGCGTGGCGTAACTTACACAGAGCAGCAGTTGTAACCTGGGACTGGGGATTGGGTTCCATTTGGGGAATTCGACCCACTTTGGTAGCTGCACATAAAATCACTGCTGGGCTGACTAGATGGGCCTTTCTGGTCTGTACCTGCAGTCATTTACTATGTTACTAGGACATATATGGTAGGGATGTGCACACTAATTTTTTTCAACTTTGTTTCATTTTTCTCATGTTTTTTGTTTGTTTTTCGTTTTGGGAGGGGATTTTTTTTTTTCGTTATATTGTGTTTTTTCATTATTGGGAAAATGCAAATAGAGCATACTATTTGCTATTAGTGTGCTCTATTTGCAAATAGTTTAGTTTATTTATTGATTTATTGTATTTCTTGCAGTCATAATCCAAAGCGTACTTTTCTGTCTAACAGGAAGCCCTGTTTGAAAATAGTGTGCCTTATTATAGGGCGCATTATTAGTAAACAGGGTGCACTATTAGCAAAGCAGTGCACCCTATTTGCAAATTGGGCAAACTTTTAATAGAAAGTCCTATTTGCTAATAGGATGCACTATTTACCTAGAAACATAGAAAAATAAAAATGATGGCAGAAAAGGACCAAATGGTCCATCCAGCCTGCCCAGCAAGCTTCTGGTACTTTCTGCCATGCCATGCAGGTTACTTCCATGCTTTAAAAGTCAGGGTCCTCATTGGTTACTGTCTGAATCTAATTCCACGTTATCCCTTGCTGCAGAAGCAGAGAGCGATGTTGGAGTTGCATCAAAAATACCAGGCTTATTGGTTAAGGGTAGTAACAGCCAAATCAGCACGTTACCCCCATACAGTTTCCCCAGACTGTAAAAGTCGGGGCCTTTGGTTGTTTTGTGAATCCATTCCCCTTTTCCCCCTCTGTTGAGGCAGTGAACAATGTTGGAGTTGTATCAACTTATTGGTTAAGGGGAGTAACCACCATATCATTAGCAGAACTAATATTTTAGTATATGTATTTTAATTGTATCTTACTCTTTTTCTTTTTGTCATAAATTATGTTTGTACTTTTGTAAACCACCTAGACAGGCATACATATGCCTTATTGTGGGGTATATAAAAACTTTTAAATAAATAAATATCAGCAAGTCACCCCCATGCACTCTTTTCTTCATTTCCATTCTTTAGCCTTTAGGGATCCACAGTATTTATTTCATGCCCCTTTGAATTCTTTCACTGTTTTTGTCTTTACCACCTCCTCCGGAAGGGCAGTCCAGGCATCCACCACCCTCTCCGTGAAGAAAAATTTCCTTATGGTTCTCAGTCGTCCTCCCTGGAATTTCATATCATGACCCCTAGTTCTACTGATGTCTTTCCAATTGTGAATCATTATAACTTTCAGGTATCTGAAGGTCTGTATCATATCTCCCCTGCACCTTCTCCCTTCCAGAGTATATATATTCAGATCCTTCAGTCTCTTCTCATAAGTCTTCCAATGCTGACCCCTCATCATTTTGGTCACTCTTCTTTGAACCGCCTCCATCCTGTCTCTATCCTTTTTGAGATATGGGCTTGAGTACTGAACTCAGTACTCGAAGTGAGGCCTCACTAAGGACAAGAGGATCACCATCTCCTTTTTCTTACTGATTATTCATCTATGCAGCCCAGCATTCTTCTAGCTTTAGCTATTGTCTTGTCACATTGCTTCGCCACCTTCAGATTACCAGACACTATCATCCCAAGGTCCCTCTCCCAGTCCGTGCACATTAGTCTTTTATCACTAATCCAAACAGCACTTTTGGATTGCCGCACCCTAGATGCGTGACTCTGCACTTTTTGACATTGAATCCCAGTTGCCAAATCCATGACCAGTTCTCAAGCTTTCTTAAATCACTTTTCATTTTCTCTACGCCTTCATGTTTGTCCACTCTGTTTCAGATCTTAGTATCAACCGTTAATAGACAAACTTTACCTTCTATCCTTTCTGCAATGTCTCACAGATATTGAGCATAACCGGTCCCATCATTGATCCCTGTGGCACTCTACTTAACACAGTTCTTTCTTCAGAGTAGGTTCCATTTACCATTACACGCTGTCTCCTTTCAGTCAACCAGTTTGCAATCCATGCCACTACCTTGGCACCCACTCCCAAGGTTTTCATTTTGTTCAGGAGTCTCCTATGCGGCACCATATCAAAAGCTTTACTAAAATCCAAGTAAACCACATTAGTGCTCTTCCCTGATCCAATTCTCTGATCACCTAATTAAAAAAATCTATCAGATTTGTCTGACAGGATCTTCCCCTGGTGAATCCATGCTGCCTTGGGTCGAGCAACCCACTAGATTGAAGATAGTTCACTATGATTTCCTTCAGTAGTGTTTCCATTAATTTTCCCACCACCGAAGGCTAACTGGCCTGTAGTTTCCAGCCTCCCCTCTGCTACCACTCTTGTGAAGTGGGACCACCAGCACTCTTCTCCAATCTCGTGGCACCACTCCCATTTCCAGGGATCAATTAAACAGGTTTTTCAATGGACCCGCCAGCACATCTCAGAGCTCCTTCAGTATCCTGGGATGTACCTCATCCAGTTCCATGGCCTTGTCCACTTTCAGTTTTCCTAGCTCTTCCCATACATTCTCTTCTGTAAATGGAGTTTTGTCTACTCCACCCCCACCTATGGTCTTGTCAACCAGTGACAGTCTTTCTCCAGGGTCTTCTTTATTGAACACCAAAGTGAAGTATTTGTTTAAACCTTCTGCCATTTCCTCATTGATCTCCACACATTGATCTTTATCATCTTTAAATCTCTCTTTACCACCTCTGACCTTTCTTCTTTCTATGATATATCTGAAAAATATTTTGTCACTTCACTTTTCTTCTTTGGCAATCCTATCTTCCACCTGACCTTTTGCATTCCCAAAAATATAAATTCACTAATTTTTTAAAATAATTAATTGGTTTGTTTCAAACAAATGCATATCCTTAATGTTATGGGCATGTCAGTTTGGGGCAAAAACAGCCCATTGGATGGAAATGTAATAATGTGGCTACAAAAAACCTTTGCAAGTTGCACTTCTCCCTGAAAGTTAAATACATCTCAAGAGGCTATTTAGCTCTCCACCGAAAACCTTAGAAGGCTAATGCACCTGCTGAAGCTCTGAGCTACAATCTTGACAAGGCCCAAATTGGGTTTCCATGCCCCATGTCTCTCCCCTGACCCCCAGTGTCCTATGTAAGAGGTAAAGTCAAAGTCTTTCATACTCCCTTTACTCTACGTTATCTCCCTTTACTCTCATCTGACACTATTTGCTCCCTACATCTGAGGAAGTGCCACTCCGAGCTCTTAAGCCCACTCCGGTCCTACAAACTGTGACCCCACACAATTAAAAAAAAAAAAAAAAAATCATCCCTCTCTATGCTGGCTCCCAACTCCTAACCCCTACCAGGGCCTCCAGGGGCCTTTAGGTGCAGGAGTGATCTCCAGTCATTCCTTCCCCTCCAGTGCCATAATCCAAACTGGTGCTAGCTGATGACATGTAGCTCTCCAGGGGCAAAGGAGAGCCATGGGTCAACTGGCATTATTTTAAATTATGCTGAAGACCCATGGAAGCATCCTGGTAGAGGGGACTGGGTGATGCATTTTTAAAAATCATATTGAGGTGGGGTTTGGAGGACAGGGTGAGCACAAGAGTTGGGGGTAGTATGTCTTTAATAGCTGTGGAGGGTACCAAATAGTGATGTGTTAATTTGGAGTGAGGGGGCTTTGACTTTGTCAAATATATGTGGCACCAGGAATTTCTGTTTTTTGGGAGGCAGGCCAGTTCACTCCAGGCTTACTACACCATTATAAACATGATCCAAGGGTGACAAGATCTTATGTTGCTGTGGACAGCAACGTGTGTTTCTTTTGGCCAAGGCAAAGTACGATCCACCTGCAGGAGATTTACTAACCTGCGGCCAAGGAAATATTCTCATTGTAAAATGGCATGGTGACCTGCTGTTTTGCTACAGCTTAGTAAATAGGCTCCATAGCGAGTGAGAGTTTATCCCCTATCTTTGGAATAGCAAAGCCTAAGTCAATGAAGAAGGCAGTGCATGAGATATTTGATTTTCTTTGGCATATGCATATTTGCAGCATTTTTATGACATTTCCACAAGGTCACATGTTCAGTGCAGAGGATCTGAATGCAATCTGCATCCTTTTTCCCTCTCTTGTCTTAAACTTTATTGCTACTTACATAATTCCCAGCTTTCCTCCCAACTGTGCTTTCTGTCATTTCTGTAGCTACATTAAATAATGATGTATCTTCATAAGGAAATGTACAAGAGAGGCGTCTGTTATGCTTTGTTGGCTCACAACATTATGGAGCATGTGGAAATGTCTCACTTAAATGGTTGTGTTTTTGCTCTCAGTTGCTGTTTCATACTTGTAAAATACCTTTTTTTCCTGTTCTCAGTTCTCAGTAATTATCTGCTTGAATGTTAGGGAACATACATGCCATAGGTACATCGGACAAGCAGAATTTTATGAACAAGAAAGGTGTTTCTGTGAGGCCTGCCGTGTCTTTCGTGTGGGCTCCTAAAAATATGCATAGATAGGTGTAAAGCTCTCTAGGTTTTGCCATAGGTTCAGAATGAAGACATTTCCAGAGTTTTTAGTGGGATGTTTTCAGTCCATACCGAAAAGGGTGGACATTTGCTCAAGGACGATATCTTTTAAATAGCCAAAACGGGCATACTTGTATGCACGAATGCCAGCTCGCATGAATGGACACGGCCATTTTATAACATAGGCGCACATGGTATAAAACAGGCTATACGTGCGTACCTGTGTACACAATTGTATATAGACGCACGCACGTGCCGCGCAAACGCCACCTCTACTGTGTAAGTGGGTGGGATTTTGCTAGGCACACGCGCCCACGCAGATACGCATTTCCCCCAGTTTGTTCCCGGTTCGCCCCGGTAAAGGATCCCAGCATGCCCTTGTGCGTGTAAATACTCACACGTATACTTTAGGTTACAGACCCGGAATGCCCATGCCCCACCCAGAATCCACCTTCGCCCCCCCCCCATCCCTTTTTGACTTCCCGATTTCTGCATGTACCAGGAGATTCACTCGTACTTGGGCGCCTCTTAAAATCCAGGCGGTGCTTGCTGGCCCGAGATTCTCATATATCTCCCAGCTTTGGCGCACGTAGAGCTTTTAACATCCGCCTGTAAAGTCTTAAAGGGGACTCCATGAGTCACAGGGGAGTCATCAGCCGGGGGGAGCTGGAGAGAGGCAGCAGGTGGCTGGGATCTCTGGGGCTTCAGGAGAGCAGAGGAGAAGACAGATTGCCGTTTCTCTTCACACGAGAGTGTGTTCACTTTCTCATATGGCTTAGTGGGAGTTCCAGAAGGGGCTCTGCAAGCATTGCTCTCAGGATAGCTACTTTCTTAAACTCAGAGGAAGGAAGGACACTCTTCTGGGAGGCTGAAAGTAACCAACCAGCTATGGCGATACCGATTGTCTGTGAGAGAAGAGGATTTCAAGTTCAAAGCGGGGTCCTAGGGGGAGAGGAAGCCCGTAGGGGAGCAAAGGAGAACCAAATTCCTGCCTAGTTACTCATGCTGCCTAGGAAGTGGACTCAGATCTGCTAGTTTGTTTTAGTTGTCATCTAATTCGAACTTTCAAGCATTAAAGTGGGGGCCGTATTGGATAAAGATTTGGTGGCAGGGCACTGCTGTAACAATTTGTCTGAAATAAAATAATGGGCATTTTCACTTTTTGTTTGTCATTATGTTTGTGTTCTGTCAGCATGGGAATATATCATGTAGGGAATATGTTATAATTCCCATTGCATCATGCCAACTTTGAGAAATATTTGATTTGCTTACCTGTAAACCAGTATAACCAACAGCATCTTGCTTTTCAAGCATGGTTACTTCAGACAGAGCTCAAAGAGACCTCTGGAAGTCATCTAACTATTCTCCTGAGTCCAGAGCATAATGCACCCTACCTGCATGCAGACAAATGCTAGCCTAACCTTAAAAAAAATAAAAAGATCTCCAATGATGAAGATTGTACAATCCCTGAAGATAACTTGCTCCAATGCTTGACCATTCTTATAGTCAAACTGTTCTAGAACAGGAATTATAAAACGTTTAGTGTTTGACTGATAATGGGATTTACTGTCCCAGAG
This sequence comes from Rhinatrema bivittatum, assembly GCF_901001135.1. NCBI lineage: Eukaryota > Metazoa > Chordata > Amphibia > Gymnophiona > Rhinatrematidae > Rhinatrema > Rhinatrema bivittatum. Next base: position 22,946,383 of record NC_042628.1, on the reverse strand, counting down.
ATATCGTACCATCATCTTGGCCCAGTGCTGACATTTCTAGAATATTTTTTTTATTTTCTGCTGTAATCTGAGTGTTCAGCAGGACACGTTTTACTGCATGCCCCAGGTGCCTTGTAAGGCATATGGCACTAGCTCAGTGCTTTACATGGCCCAAGAAATATAGTAAGATTTATACAGCTGTACCATCAAGAGTGGTTTAATGCCTACACTATAATGGTTATTTTTTTTCTTACTATAGGGACATCATTCCCTTAAAAAAAAAAATGCCTTCCTTTCTCCAAAGTTGACTTATTAATCTTTTATTAAGACCTGCTCTAAACCTCTGAAACTAGAATTTTCTGTTTTCATTATTCGGGGGAATTAAAAATGTACCGTGCAAAGCAGAGCACATCTTTTGAGTGTTCTGATCGCATATGGCTCTAGCAGCTTCTGCAGAATCACATAAGGGCATGATTAGCATTGCATGCACACTTCACAGTAAGTATGCCTGAATATTAGGGGTGTGCATACTGCAAAATTTTATTTTATTTCCTTTTAATGTTTTTTTTTTTTTTTGAGGGGGTGGGGGAGAGTTCATTCTTTCCCATGTCGTTTTTAATTTATTACATTTTAACTGCACACTCTTTTCAATAGCACACTCCTAATTAGCTGCCAGCCCAGCCAAGTCAACATGCCCTAAAACTTAAACAAGAAAACCTCCCTGGTCTTGCCTCCATCCTCCGGGATTCCCCACCCCCCCCAACAACATACCACATCCTCGGGGTCAGAATGGGGTAGGGGCAGTATCCACTTGCTCCTGCCCTGCTAGTGCTGTATTCTGAAATGGTGCAGGCCTCATGTCAGTAGGCACCATTTTGAAATATAGCCTTGGCAGGGGCATGTGTGGGGATCGCCCCCTGTCTTATCCCTCCCGTGGGGTGTGATAAGATGCTGGAGGGGAGTTGGCAGGAGTTCCAGAGGGGGGTCCAGGGGCATGGAAGCAAGCCCAGAGTGGGGGGCTTGCTTCCATGCCTCAGTCCAGGTCTGAGTTAGGGCTCTCTTAGCATGTGAAATTGGTGTGGGGGGGGGGGGGGGGAGTGAACAAACTGAAAAAAAATGAATTCTTTTTTTGTTTCGTTTCAGTTAGAAAATAAAATGAAAAAAGAAATGTTGACATTTCCTATTTGTTCTGAAACAAAATCTCATCTCTGCTGAGTATATAAGAATTGATTCTAACATTCAGTTAAGGAAAAACTATTGTTCTCTGGATGCTGTGATACCTGTCATTCATCCAGTTTGCACAAACCTTTTTTTTTTTTTTACAGGTATTTTTGTAAATCCAGTTTTGAAGTGTTACAAGGACCTTTTTCAGATGTTTCTTCAGCAAAATAGGTGGGAAAGTAACTTTTGATGTCATGCACTGGGTCAGTACTCTGATCTGATCAGTAAACCAGGCCACTTGTATCCCAAAGGGATTGAGGTAGGCATCTTCAGATTTTTGCAATCCCACTATGGTTTTAATGATCCATGGTCAACAGCAAACCATTTCCGTTGGAAAAAAATCAGTAGACTTAGAGGTCACGATTTGAAACTCCGGGAAGGAAGACTCAGAACCAATGTCAGGAAGTATTTCTTAACGGAGAGGGTGGTGGATGCCTGGAATGCCCTTCCGGAGGAAGTGGTGAAGACTAAAACTGTGAAGGATTTCAAAGGGACATGGGATAAACACTGTGGATCCATAAAGGAGGTTAGAGAATGGGAATGAAGAGAAGAGCCATGGGGGTGGTTTGCTGGAATGGAGGCTACTACCTGGTGATTACTACCCTTACTCAATAAGCCTTCACACTGTTAATGCAACTCCAACATTGCTCTCTGCTTCAACGGCAAGGGGAAATGTGGAAAAGAGGATTTGATTTCAGACAACAACAACAAGGACTGAACTACACAGTCTGTGTTACTGGCGTAGTAGTGGACCCTTGGACCGTCCTGGCAGAGTGAGATGGAAGAAGAGGATGGCACTTGGTGGAGAAGAAGTAGGCCAGTGGGCGGTGTCAGGTCACATGAAGATCTGGAGTCTTCACCCTGGAAGCCTGAGGGACCCCCTGAGAGGAACTCATGAGATCCCAGACCGCTGGGACTTAGGAGAACGCTGGAATCCAAGCGGAGACTTCACCCTGGAAGCCTGAGGACCCCCCCCCCCCCCCCCCCGAGAGGAGCTCGTGAGGTCCCAAGCTGCTGGGACTTAGGAGAACAAGAGCGAGGAAGAAGATGAGACAGTCCGAAGTTGAGGCAGGCGGCAGAAGCGGAACCAGGAGCAAGCCGGAGTCAAAGCCAGGAAGTCCAACCAGGAAGGACGGAAGCGGAGGCACAGAAGGCAGGAACTGGAGCTGGAACACCAGGAGCAGGACTGGAAAGCCAGGATCCAGAACAGGAACGTCAGGATCTGGAGCAGGAACCAATGATCAGGAGCAGGACGAGGAACATGAAGAAACTAGCACTCTAGAAGAGGAACCTTGTTGCAAGGCAGAGAGAAGAAGCAGACGCTGGCTTAAGTACTAGCCGGCGTCTGACGTCATTCAAGTGGGTGGGCCGCAGTCTGGCAGGAAAAGCCCTTTAAATTGGGCTTCCCCACGCATGCCTAGAGAGGGAGGAGATGGATTCAGAGACTCGGCAGCAGCTCCCTTGTGGAGACACCGCTGCGAGAAGGCCCGAACCGGGCCGGCAAGGCTCACCTCCCGCCGCTGGACCCCCGGAGACCCCGAGCAACCCCGAACCTCCCGCCGCCGTCGCCAGAAGATAGAAGGTAAGGACTTGGTCGCAAGCCTTGCGACTGGGACCGCAGCAGTCTGGGTAAATAAATAAGCGTGGGAGTAGCTTGCTTATTGCGGCGGTTACTACCCTAAACCAATTAAGCTTGATACTTCACTTTGAATGCATATACAGCGTTGCTCTCTGCTTCAACGGCAGGGGGAAATGAGGAAAAGAGGATTTACATTCAGACAACATCCAGCAAGGCATTGATCTGTGCAGTCTGGGTAAACAAGCATCGGGGTAACTTGCTTGATGCGGCGGTTACTACCCGTAATCATTAAGCCTTATGCTCACCTTTGATGCAACTCCAACATTACTCTCTGCATCAATGGCAGGGGGTGGCAGGAAATTTGAATCAAACAGTTACCAACAAGGGCCCTGAACTTGGTGGTCGGTGAAACAGCTAAGTATGGGAAAATAAGTGTGGGAGCATGCTGGGCAGACTAGATGGGCCGATTGGTCTTTTTCTGCCATCATTTCTATGTTTCTATGTTAATATTACTAAAGTGTTTCCTATGGTGTTCTTTTTGAGGTTCAGTGGTTCCTCCTTTCTCCACATTCCTTCCAGCAGGAATCCTGGTGCCAGGAGCCTTCATAACTAGTTAGGGTTTTTCTCCCTTTTTTAATAAACCTTTCCTCCCACCGTTCCTAGCCTGGTCATTGCAGTAGGGCTCCTAAGGCTGGGAGTCCTTCCGTAGCCCCTGTATCATGGCACTCTAAATGCAGTCGTCAGGTGTCACCCTCACCATTAATGATGACTTGACGTTCTTGCCCCCTCCCCCCACAATGGATGGAAATAAAGGTTATCCAAAAAAAGCCAAAAATAAAATAAGGTGATATATTTTTATTAGTCTAAATATTTATTTATGTATTTATTTATGTATTTATCAAACTTATGTTCTGCTAAATCCATTTCCCAACTGATCATTGTGGATTATAGAGAACATTCAGAAATGCATCAAAAGATATAAGTACATTGCAAAAAACAGATACACAATAGACAGAGTATCATTAATTTACATAACCCGGGCAGCAGCAACTGCCTGTCGCCATGGAGGAAGAAAGGGAGGGGGATGCAGTAATATAAATTACATACATAATACAAATACAAATATGGTAGACCAGCTGTGGGATAAAATTGGCCGCAGCTTTATTACAATAAATGGTGTTACAACCTTTACACACGAGCCATAACATAGGTAAACTATTTGAGGGTCCACCGCAACCAAGCAAGGTCCTTCACCACCCGGGAGGAAGTCACAGGGCACTCTAGTCACCCGCTGCATCCAAGCAAGGTGACTGCCCCAGGAAGGGCGTGGGCATCCGGTCTGTTGCCGCACCAGGGTTAGCGGGCCCTGGCGACAGACAGCACCCCTCACATTGATGTTATTTATCACATGCTGTGCACTGTCACCAGGTGACACCCCCCTCCCCCCACCCCCAGCAGGGGTACACCCACCCCGGCTGCTCAAATGTAAGAGTTCTCTTGCTAACATAAAGAACTAACTATCCTGCTGCCCTTGTACCACAAGAAAGGGGGTAGGGTTGGTGGGTTTCCCAAGCAAGGCAGCCACACGGAGGACAGGAAGTAAAAGGAACTAGGGTACTGAGCCCCGGTCAGATTCCTCCCTCTGCGTGGCTACCCCCCACCCAGTGGGACAGCCCAGGGCCAAAGGTGGCCAATGAGCCATCCCAAATGATTCCCATATCCCCAGGCTGAGCCCAGCTCCGAGCCCCCCTTCGCGGGATCCCCCTGCCAGTAGCCCAAGGGTCCCATGGTTGGGACCAAGCATGCTCCCTTTGGCAGGGGGGCTGAAGCCAGTGTTGGCACGCGCGGGCCATGTCATCGTCTGTGCCACCATCGCACATGTCCCAACTTCGGCAGTGCCGGCATCACATGCAGGCCGTGTCGTAAGCCCGCGCTTACGCCATGCCGCCGAAGAGCCAATGTCTCCCGCCCCCTCCCCAGAGCTAACGGCGTGCGTGGTGCCGTGTTATCGGCTGCATGCACGCACACCGCAGCACCGCGTTTTAAACTTGCTTACAAAATTAGATTTAATATGGTTTCTAAAAGTTGTATAGATTATTCCACGGAACTGGGCCTATTTGAGAAAAAGCTCTTGATCTGCTTTGTTGTAATTTACAATTGAAGATGGGAGGCGTACTAAGATAAGATTGACCTTCAGAACGCAGGTACCTAGATGGAATATCGTGGTGCAAAGATTTAAACAGTAACGTCAACAATGGGGAGCCAATGAAGAGAACATAACTATGGTGAGAGATGGGAACTAAATATTTAGCCCCTGTTACAGCTGTTGCTGCAACAGTTTGAATTAACATAAAATATGAAGCACATTTTTAGATAAACCAATAAACAAAGCACCACAGTAATCTATTATTGACAGCACCAAGGATCAGACCACCAGACGTAAGTCCATAGGAGAAAAGTAAAGACTTAACGTTCAGGGCATAATTTAGTGGAAGAAAAAGAATAAATGGTCTATCCAGTCTGCCCGGCAAGCTTCTTATGGTAGTAACTGCCGCTCCGTGCAAGCTACCTCCTGATTCTGTTAAAGGTAGTAACTGCCGCTCCGTGCAGGTTACCCTCAAGCCTTATATTAAGTGTAGTAATATTAGAAATCAAAACCAAATAACTGTCAAACCCACAACAAAATTACTGCTACTGACAATTTTATAGAGTGAGCAGCCTTCCTGATAATTCATATAATGCTATTGCATAAATGTACTTTGCTTTTGGACTTAGCAGTAGAAGCAGTCCTGTGCTTTTTCCATAACATCTGCATAAAAGTCAGGGCCCAGAATTGTTTGTCATCTAATTCCAATTCCCCTTTTCTTCCCCCCTCCCCACTGTTGAAGCGGAGAGTGCTGCTGCAGTTGCGTTAAAATTATGTATGCTAATTGGTTAAGGGTAGTAATCCCCATGCCTTCTGCCTCTGCAGCTTCTCCAGCCAAGCTAAGGTACAGAAGGACTTGACCTGGAAACTGAAGCAGGAACTTTTGGCATAGAAATGCAGAGCACTTGTCACTGGGCCAGCCAACCCCACTGTGGAAATCCTTTAATCTGCTGCAACCAAAGGTAAAAAGGAATATCTTCTGGCCATGTTAATGAAATTCAAAACATTGACACTCATGGTCAAGGCTCTAAAAGGAGAAAGACCTACCTGCTTGAGCGAAAGGTGCTCTGTGTACATGCCCTCTAGACCACTTAAAGCCCTAATTGGATCTTCACTGTCAATCCCATTGTCAAAAGAAAGGACACTCACAACCGATCCTTCTTGGGAGCAACATCTCCTCTTTGGAATTCCCTCCCAGAAGAGTTCTGCAAAATATAGGACTACTCTCATTTCGGAAAATAAATAAAAGCCTGACTCATCTGTCAGGTCTTTAATACCCAACTTTAAACACAAAGATGCTAAATGATCAGGGGGTACTGCCTGGCATCACCTAAATGCCTTACATGTGCTGCTACAATATTGTTTATTTTATTTAATTAATCACTAGTATTTGTTAAATCACTACAGTATTTGTTAAATCTAAAGTTTAACCCTGAGGCACATTTTTTTATTGCCTAGTTAAATTGTGATTTTTGTTGCTTTTGTTATATTCCTTGCTATTTGCAAAGTTGCAAATGACCTTTGTTCATATACTGTGGTTCCAATCTACTATAAATTCACATTGGGTGAATTTCATATTCAAATTGGTGGGAAATAAATCCAAGTATATAAATGAAATCATTGAATAAAGTTTAGATTCATATTCTGAGTACCATGGGTATCTTCTTGGAATGTTGGTTTGCAAATAACACATGGGGGAGGGGCAATTTAGAGAAGGTTTTTCTGCAGGTAGACAGATATTTACCAGTAGAAACATGCCTTCCAAAAATTGCTCCCCCACCAGTATAGAGGTAAGTACATGCACTGTGCACAATGCTTTTCTCTACAGGGAAAGGGGTAGAGTTAGGCCAGTGTTGGGGCAGTCCTAGCAAAGTAAACACAGGTAGTTTTGGGGTTTTTTTTTTTTAAATCTTTCTGTGCATCTGCAAACTCTGTTGGGTACTTATGTACTCTGGGTTCCCATTGTGAATGAAATTTTCAAAGATAAACTTTGCGGGAAGTTTCCCTTTGAAAATGAGCTTGCAAGGCTGTGGGGATAAAATATTAACAGGCCTTCAAGCTTCACAGGCAAACAGAACGTTACCCTACATGAGGCCAGGTACTATTTTGTTATTTTAATGTTTAAGTCTGATAGGTGGCATTATATCCAGTTTATTTTGTTTACTAGTTTTTATAGTTTTTATGTTTACCTGTCTATTTATAGTTAATTTTATGTTGTTTTATGTTTTTATTTACATATGTCTTATTTAATTTTATCAATGTTTTGTTGTACCCCACCAGGAGTTGTAGAATGTTGGGATATACATTTTTTAAATTAAATTATTTTTTAATGAATTCAATTAAATACTAAAAGGATTGTCCCAAATTTGAAGACAATTTTCAAAGCAATCTAGGCACATTAAAATGGATTCATGTCCTTATTTGCCCCATCAGAAAATCACTCCCCTTTGCACAGCTAAAAATATCCAGGCTTTCACAGCACATGAGTTTTAACCCTGGGAAATATCCCTATGAGCAGGTTTAGGTTAGAAGCAATAAGATAACACTTGTACTTGACATTTTAAAAAGTGAGGAAAGTATTTTACTTCTCCACCTCGCCACAAATGAGCAGGTACAAAGTAGTAGTTTCATTTTGAAAATTAGCATAAAGTGCATGTGCCAAAATCACCCTCATACTTTACAACTGCATGGGCTACTTAAAAATTGCCCATATCAGGTAAATTTTCAAAGGAGTTATACATGTAAATGTAACATACTATCATAGTAATTTTCAAAAGCCATTTACTCATATTAGGCGCTCTTATTGTGGGTAAAACTAATTGACAATTCAACCACAGAAAATACAATATCCTCTAGTGGGAAGAGGCAGCATGAGTTCATAAGCTGGGGACAATCCCCCCAATTTCAGGTCTCACTTTATTAGATTTGAAACAAAGAGAAGGCAATAATGTAATCATGTAATGTTTATTATACAAGTTCATCACATTCGTTCTTACCCTGTGAAGCTGGTCAGATAATTCTAAACAAAAAATCTAACCGACATTTAAGATTTATTTCACGTAAAGTTTAGTTGCTTCAGAAGTCTTTGGCAAATTGAGTAAGTCTTTAGCAGGGTATACCTCTTTGCAGCTGGGACCCTCTGCAATATTTTTCATTCTCAGCACTTCCTGATCTTTCTGGTTTCAGCTTCTGTGCTGGTGGTTTTATATGTAGTCATCATGGGTGGAGCTTAGCTTGTCATGAGTGGCTGCCTTTTTTGGTTGATAGGCAGCTTTTTCCAGTTCATACTAGAATATGGCCACACCTTCCAGATACATGATTGGATTATCTGACTCCAGGCTACGTCAGAGTGCATTGTCAAGCTCTCATTGACTCATTCCAGTGTCAGATCTTATTTGGTCATCATGATCTATTTAGAAAAAAGGTCAATGGTACTTTCTATCTGTGGTTAGGTATTGAGACATTTTCCTGTAATATGCTGAGCTCTGTCTGTTCTCAGGTCCTTTTGTCAGTGCCACCTTCTGTTAATTGACATCCTGCTTTCTTGGGTATGATATTCTAACAGCAACTAAACTAATATCTATCCCCACAGCTAATGTGTTCTCCCCCCACCGACTTGTGATTTCTGCAAGTTTGCTGTGCTATGACACAGGAAACTTATGGTCATATAGAAACAGAATGAAGGAGACAAGAGAAGAATAGTCTTTAAATCATGTGTAAAAATCTATTTTATTTCTATATAAAATATCTAAAAGTGACCCCCTACTGACCATTTACATTTTTACTTTATTACATTATAGGGATGTGCTTCGTTTTTATCTGCCAGGTCGGGCTTCGGATCAGACGACCCATGGAAAACTTCATTTTCCAATGGGCCATTGTTTTATTTTTTGGCAATTTTCACTGAAACCCCCCCCACCACACCCCAACCCTTCAAATTTAGTTCATTACAATCCCCTCCCACCCTCCTGGTCCCCCCCCCAAAACTTGCCTAAAGTCCCTGGTGGTCCAGCCGGGGTCCCAGGAGCAATCTCCCACTCTCGGGCCATCGGCTGCCAATAAACAAAATGGCACCAGTGGTCCTTTGCCCTTACCATGTGACAGGGGCTACCAGTGCCATTGGTTGGCCACTGTCACATGGAAGGAGCAATGGATAAAAACAAAGCACATCCCTATAAGGTAGTAATCTAAAAATGTAAATGGTCAGTAGGGTTCACTTTTAGATATTTTATATAGAAATAGAATAGATTTTTACTCATGCTTTAAAGACCATTCTTCTCTTGTCTCATTCCTACTTCATTACACAGTGGTGAAGATTGTGAAGGAAAATGCCTAATTTTCCGACAAACTATACCACTGGATCTTTAATTCTCCCATGTCAGATAAGGGTTGCATGGAGTTAGACAGATAAATGGCAGTCTTACCGGCCTGTAGTATGCCCTGGAAATGCTAGGTATTTTGAGGATATCTGTGGGGACCTTCAGTTAATTGGTAGTTTCTGTCTAGTCCATCTTTATTCCCTGCTCCCCAGGCTCTGATAAAAACAAAATCATTCTCAGAGTTATCAGCAGGCTGCATCTTCAAAGTATTCATCCTCTCTAAGTAAATAAAAGCTTTTGTAAGTGTTTTATAAAGTGCTTTTCCTACCAGGAGGAATTACCCCGGCAGTTTTCCCTGCTCACTTTGTATTAGGACTCATTGGAGGATTTGCCGCAAGCACAACGAGACAACGTTGACAATGCCAGAGACTGAGAGCAAATAGCATACTGTGTCCTTTCTTCACCCCTTCCCTGGCTTTTGCAAAGTAAATTAAAAAAAACCTTTTGCAGAGACCTTTCTGTCCTTGAAAGTTATTGAATGCTAGCTAGGCGCCAACAGGAGCAAGTAGGGCATCATGATGCCCACGATGTCCCCTTTCTTCAAAACCATCAGCTGTTCCACTTCTTTTTTCTTTCTTCTCTGCCTTTCTTAGAGCTAGGGATGTGCACATTGCACAGCATATTGTGAAAGTTTGGAAAATGAGATTCTCTAATGAAATGTCAACTCCTGTTAACATGAAGTGAAGCGCAGTTATAATTTAACTGCGAGTGATGTTGCTAAGCAAGGGGAGTGGGGAGGGGGAGTGACAACTGTTGTAAATAGACAAGATTTAACAAATAGAAATTGTTTGCAAAACAAATTTGAAGCTGAAATCTCATGCTAACAAGACAGCTATATTCATTTGAAGATTATTGTAAGTTTTTCAATATGTACTACATGCAGGTGAGCTACGTAGTGCTATATGTTTAGAATATTTACTATGGATATCTATTTTTTCTCCTGGAACCCTCATTATTATGTTTTCTATATTTGCATTGTGCCAGTATATATATGCTACTTGGCACAAAAGAGATGCACATTTACATGAAAGTTGGCATAGGAGCCATTGATATAGGTTCCACAATTTGTCACAAGAGATGTACTAAACATAGGTAAATAGGGAAACGTGCACAGTACACCTGGGCCAGGATCTCACTGCATATCTATAGAACAACAATGGAAGACAAAATAAAAAAACAATGTTGCTTCTTACTTGTTTCCTTTGACTGCAATCTATACCTTATTGACACTAAAAATAAAAGGAATGGAGCTAAAGAAATTAACATTAATTTACAACCTGTAGTATTGGAAGAGACAGTATAAATTGCTTCCAAAATGTGGCAAATGCATAATATGTCATTTTTATAATTTACTCATGATCCATGGCATAATGAACTTGTCAGTAGGGATGTGCAGAGGGATGCCATACATTGAATTCGGGATTCGTATTCATCGGGGGGCAGATACGTTGCATTTGGCAAGGGGGCCCCCCAATACGTTCTATACGTCAATTCCTATTCGTTTCCCCGCTAAAATTAAATTAACTTCAACCCCCCACCCTCCTGACCCTCCCAAGACTTACCAAAACTCCCTGGTGCTCCAGCGGGGGGTCCGGGAGCCATTCCCTGCACTCACACCCTCGGCTGCCAGTTTCAAAATGGCGCCGATAGCCTTTGACCTACTATGTCACAGGGGCTACCGGTGCCATTGGTCAGCCCCTGTCACATGGCCATTGGTGCCATCTTGTGCTCCTACCATGTGACAGGAGCTGACCAATGGCACCGGTAGCCCCTGTGACATAGTAAGGGCAAAGGCTATCGGCACCATTTTGATTACTGGCAGCCGACAGCCTGAGTGCAGGAGATCACTCCTGGACCCCCGCTGGACCACCAGGGACTTTTGGCAAGTCTTGGGGGACCCTCCTGACTGCCACAAGACTTGCCGAAAGTCCAGCGGGTGTCCAGGAGTGACCTCCTACACTCCGGCTGTCAACTGCCAGTATTCAAAATGGCGCCGATAGCCTTTGCCAGTATTCAAAATGGTGCCAATAGCCTTTGCCCTCACTATGTCACAGGGGCCGACGGTCCCCCGCTGGACTTTTTGCAAGTCTTGTGGGGGTTAGGAGGATCCCCCAAGACTTGCCAAAAGTCCCTGGTGGTCCAGCGGGGGTCCAGGAGTGATCTCTTGCACTCGGGCAATCGGCAGCCAGTAATCAAATGGCACCGATAGCCTTTGCCCTTACAATGTCACAGGTGCTACCGGTACCATTGGTCAGCCCCTGTCACATGGTAGGAGCACAAGATGGCGCTGATGGCCATGTGACAGGGGCTGACCAATGGCACCGGTAGCCCCTGTGACATAGTAGGTCAAAAGCTATCGGCGCCATTTTGAAACTGGCAGCCGAGGGTGTGAGTGCAGGGAATGGCTCCCGGACCCCCCGCTGGACCACCAGGGAGTTTTGGTAAGTCTTGGGGGGGTCAGGAGGGTGGGGGGTTTGTTTAAATTGGCTCGTAGGCGGCCGAATAATTCGGCGAAGATTCATTGTATTCGTGGGGAATCGCGATATGTTTTGATTCCCCATGAATACAACGAATAATGCCCTATACGTTGCGGATTCCCAATTCATAGGGAATTAATGCACACTCCTACTTGTCAGGTAATTTTGCTTCTTTGAATTAGTTACAGTTATAGACCACTAGTAGGGATGTGCATTCGTTTGAAATAAATATTTATTTATTTATTTATTTATTTAAAGAGTTTTATATACCGTCATTCGGAAACGTTAAAATAACGCCATCATAACTGTTTACAAAATAGGTTACAGGGAAATGGGGGGTTAACAACAGTTGTAAAGTACAAACTGTTATTAGGCTTAGGAAATAACATAAGTAATGATTAAGTTCAGTTTATGAGTTCTTTCTTATTTAAGAAAAGCATAAATAGGTAAAATGCAACAAATGAGTCCATTTTTATTTCATTTGTGGACTCCCAAAATTAATTTAAACAAAATTTTCATCTCATTTATGTGCTTCCCATTCATATCTATGGATCATTAAGTCTGTGGCTGTACTGAGCAAACAGCAGGTACAGGCAGGAACTAGCTGGTAACTATAGCAACCAACTTTTGCCTGTATGACATAGCCTCCTGAGAGCAGAGGTAGAACAAGTTAGCAAGGAGACCAAACAGAGGACAAATCATGGTAAAGCCTCTTTTTAACTAACCTATAGCTGCCATCTGAATTAAGTGATACTGACATCCTCCCACTGTAAGATCTGAGCATGTACAAGAAACTCTATTTGCTCTTTTGTATTTTGCAGAGATGAGTTGTGCATTTAGAAGCTCTCTTAGAGCAGAAAAAAAGCTTTTAAAAATAAGTCATTAGCACGGCAAAGGGCTTTTTCTGATCTTCTCTGCTACAGTCAATGGTCTCTCATTCACTATGACAGAAAGAAAGAGGCAGTGAGTGACACTACTCTTTGTATTCACTTGGGTTTGGGTAGGAGTTGAGTGGAAATTGAAGCAGTGCTAGTGCCAGTGAAGATTGATTTGTGTTTAGATGAAGACAGACTGAAGTGAAGAGAAGCACGATCTTGCTAACCTTCTTGGTTCTGATTCTAATAGTTTTTTGTGTGGGCACAAAAAGTCAGCAGTGCACATACATACATTGTATATGTATCTGTGTGTGTGTGTGAGAATGAGTGACAGAGACATTTTTGCACATACTGTGAGGGATAGCCCTAGAAAGTCAGAGGCTGAGTTTGTGGCACCACTAGCAAGCTACTGCTGCTGCTGCTGCTGCTAACTCGCTATGTTGGCTTTGTGCTTGATGTGAACTAGTTTGACTGTGCGTGACAGACAAACTCATTTAGTACTAGAATGGTACTGTGATATTGGTACAGTATGAATAAATTCTATTGTTATACCAAGACCCCAAGTAGGCATTTAAAATGCCATCTTGCCACTGGGAGGAAATGAAGTGGAGGGAATGGCAGGAGCAGATGATTTGCTGCAGAGTCAGCCCAGTCTGTGAGAAAACAAACAGTACTAGCAATAATGAGGAAAAAAAAGACAGTCCCACCTCTAAACTTAAGAGACCTTTTTAGCCACAGAAAACCAAGAGTGGAAGATAGCTCAATCCAAAGAAACTGAAACTGTATTTATTTATTTATTTATTTATTTAAAATCCTTTTTATATTGTCGTTAAGCTAAATACCATCACAACGGTTTACATAAGCTAACATTGCCTGTTGCTCTCCCATTTGTTTTGAAGCAGGGTCAAAAGGTGGGACAGCCATTGGAGCTGGTGTTAGAGGGCAGGGGCTAGAAGAGGAGCAACAGAAGTGCAATACCCAAAGTTAGCAGTGCAGTATTCCATGATTACTGCTTCTGAAATAATAGAAGCAGTATTTTCAACATCTGATTCTGAGGAATAATTTTGTCTGCAATTCCCCTAATCAGAAGCTATTGAAGAACTAGTGGGAGAAGAAAATTTGGAGGTTTGTTCAGTAGCATCTTAGTCTTCATTGAAGTGATGGGGGAGAGAGAAAATGCTGACGTTATTGAAAGGAGCCCCAGGAAGAGCAAGCAGTGCAGGAGAAAGCATGAGTGGTGCCCTGGCCGTTTTCCTCAAAGTCCACCCTCAGCCTCAACTCCAGTGACAGGATCATCCTCCAAGGATTCAGACATCCCTAATTTGGAATTACTTTAAAACAAGGGAAGAACCTTGTTTTGCTTCGTGAATTTACCGCAGTAAGGACACCAGTCTAAGAAGTTACTGGGGAATCTGACAAACGCTGGTATGCAGCATCACCTGCAGAGGCTGCATCTGCTAGTTTTGGTATCAAGGAAGGGTGGCAGTACTATTCTGAAGACCCTCCCTCTGCCACTAAAAACAAAAGTGATAGGAAAGGCTCCATGGCTCCTACCACCAGTCAGGTGACAGGCCAACAACCCCCTGCCTTGTGTCTGAAGCAGCAACACATAGAAGACAAAGGACAAAAGGAAATGGGATGGTGTTCTGTATCACTGACCTAGGGCAAGAGGCAGGCAGCATCATAATGAGATGCATCAGGGAAATGATTGATCTAGATTACCAGTCCCGCAGATATTATAGAATCTGAGTATAAGTGTTTGCTACACCTGTTAGCCACCAATTACAAAGGGCCATCCAGGATTACATTTAGTAGGTAAGCTATCCCTACCCTGTACATCCAGTGCTATGGTCACATACAGGTGCAGCTGGCTAAGGCAGAGGAGAATAGTGTGCATTTCGCCAGTGATACTTGGACTACCATTAATACTACGCTTACTTCTCCCTGACAGCACACTAGTGGGACTTGGCTAAGACAGGTACAAGCAGCAGCTCTAGCAAGGACAGAGCATCAGGGTGCAGATGGGCTGTGCTATACAAACAGGTGATGAATATCTCTCATACCTCATGAAATATCCTATCAGCTATTAGAAAGTTGCTGGATGTTTAGCAGCTACACTGGAAAGGAAGGAGTCTTCAGGCAGGTTTTTTTTTGTGACAGGCAGAGGTGCTAATATGATAAGGGCAATGGAAGCTGGGGGCTTGCAGATGATCCATTGCTTTGAACATTTGCTGCACTTGGCAGTGAGGGATGTCCTGGGGATGGGGCCTATGAACCATGGAATTGAAGTACTGAGGATCTGATAGAAAAATGCAAAAAAACAGCAGGACATTTTCATCAAAGCATGAAAAACAAGCAGCTTCTCCATGAGAAGCAGGAAGAATGCAAGACACTTCATAAGTGTCTGATTCACAATGTTGGCACCTGCAGAAATTCCACCTATCTGATGCTGCAGAGGTTAGTGGAGCAGCAGACGCTCCTTCATGATCTGTCTCTGGAAACAGAAATAGGTATGAATCACCCCCTGGGTTATCATGATTGGGTAGGGATGAGGCAGCTGATACAAATCCTGAAGCCCTTGAAGGATGCCATGGAGAATCTGCATTCCAAAAGCACTACTCTGTATTCGGTCCTTCCCATAGTAAATATTCTAGGGGAAACATTAGAGGGTTTCCATAAACAAGAGGAAATGGAGACAGAGGTGTTGCAGTTTGTGGTTTTGATGCCTTTGTGCTATTTGCAATTCTCTGTATTTTATGTCTTCATGATTTTGATGCCTTTAGTTTGTTTGTCATTCCACGCACTCTACACTTTTGGAGTTGTGATGCATTTGTGCTGTTTGTGATATCCCACACTCTATGCCTTGGGGATTTTGATGCCTTTTTGTTGTCTGTGATTCCTTTTACTGTATGGGGGCAATTTTCAAAGGAGTACCTGTGGATGTGGCTATTTTATAACACATGATATCCACACACACATGCACAGCAGATTTTAATATTCGTGTGTGCATATTTATTTATTTATTTATTTATTTATTTAAGGTTTTATATACCGGAGGTTCCTGTATAATATACATATCACCCCGGTTTACAATGAACAGTAACTATCGCTTCAAGTTAGCGATATGTGGCAGATGGCCTCCTCCAGGTGCAGAGGGGAGTTTTAAAAGTCCACACATGGTGACATAATCAGGCCTCTCCCATTTCCCTCCTAATCTGCTCCAGTTAAGGAGCAGACTGGGAGGGAACTTTCCTATACCTAACCCTCCTACCTCTTTTCCTCTCCTCCCTGATCCCTACTCCCTACCTGTTAAATGTTTTTTATTTTTTTACCTTGCTGCTCCTTTGGAGCAGCAGTAGATTCTGTGTGTGGACCAGCTGCCAGCGTGCGCTTCCCCGGGACAGCGTCGAATGGTGCTGTCCCAGCCCGCTCCTTCCTGTCCAGACTCCGCCCCCAGGCAACTCCTTCTGAGAGGCCTGGTACTTGTTCATGTATTGGTAGTTATACGCATGGCCGGGCCCTTTAGAAAATCCCGGCCACACGCGTAACCAGCGGTATTTGCGTGAGCGGGCCTTTGAAAATTTACTAGTATGCCTTGAGATTTTGATGATGATGTGCTGTATCCAATTTTCTATACTGTACACTATTGGGATTTTGATTCCTTTGTGCTATTTATAATTACACACAGTATATGACTTGGGGGTTTTGATGCCTTTGCACTATTTGTGATTTCCCATACTCTATATTTTGGGGTATTTTGATGCCTTTATACTATTTGTAATTCTCCACACTCTAAGCCTTTGAAGTTTAGATGCCTTATGCTGTCTGCAATTTCTCACACTGTACACCTTGAGGGTTTTGATGCCTTTATGCTGTTTATGGTTTCTTGGACTGTATTCCGTGGGTGTGTTTTTTTTAATTTTTTATATCATTTTTATTGAAAGTTTTTCTCTTAATCTTTTGTACTGTTTGCAATTCCCTTTACTGTATGCCTTGGGGGTTTTTGAATCCCATACAGTGTGTGTGAGATACTTTTGCACATTCTGTAAGAATTACTGGGTGTGTAGTATTGCAATATATAACTGTAGTATACTACATGGGCATAGTCTTGGTCTTTTGATGCCATTCTTCCTCCTGCTTCAGCCCTCACAGTACATCTTGGGGCCTTGTTGCCACTCTCCTTGCTGTGTTGCTCTGCTCTACTGTTTCTGATTTTAATCACCTGTACCACTGTTTATTAAATTTGATGATTTTATCTTTCATGCAATATGTCAAGGCAATTTAAAGTTAAAATATAAAACATTAAAATATATCAATATCAAATCCTTAAAACAGACAACATCAAAAACAAAAACATGCCAATGTTAAAAGACAAACATTGAAATACATTCCTTATAGTAGCACAAAATAGCTTGCCTGATATGTGAGTACACTGGCTTTCTATTTCCTAGAAAGTTTCTATTAAGTTTAAACTATAATCCATCCTAGATAAATATGTATACTGCATAATTAGCTAGGTTATTGACTGCTTATGTTTCAAAGAGATGTTTTAGGTCTGCAAGCCAAAATCTTCTTAAGATCCTAGCCTTTTCCCAGGCTAAACTGGTTGACATAAAAAACTCAGTGCTAAGTTGTGTAGCATGTATTCTATGGAACCTAGTCTATAGAACCCCAGCAGATAGGGGACTACCTAACATTTTGGAAACAGCTTAAATCATGGTTGGTCCTTGAGGCTTTTGGTGATTGCTTATGATAATAAATATTTAAAGATAGTGAAGTAGGGATGATTGAGATTTCTGTCTTTTTAGCTTTATTGTAATTGATTGTTATTTTAAAATTGGGAAGATTAGATGGGGAATGTTGGTGTTGAGTTATACATTGTACACATTTGGGTATAGATTTTTGCATGTATTAGGAAATGAATGGTGAGGATTGATGGGGTGAAGGTTAATTTGATTTTGTTTTGTACACTGCCTAGAGTTTTTCATATTAACATCATATCAATTCAAATCAATAAAATAAATAAACGTGTATAACATGTACATTTATAAGATTACCCAAAATGAGGAAAGGTATTATTTGGGGTTGACTTGTGGATGAGTTTGACTTTATGTGCATCCTTTTGCATTTTCAAAAGTATATGCATACATTTCCTCAGAAAATCTCTGTGGGAAGCATTGGTGGGATAATTTTCAAAGGGAAAATATGAGTGTACTTTCCCTTTGAAAACTGGTGTAAATTATGCACATATTTGATTTGCAAGTTGTAGGCTGTTATAAAATTACCTCCTTAGCGATGACATTTAGAACTGTAGTGGTGGGACTTTTTTTTTCAAAGTTTCCATTGAAGCTCAAAATAAGTACCAAAAATGTAGGAAAATAATATTTGCTTTATATGACATCAGGTTATTTGTTGTGACTTGGAATTATTTTTCAGGTGTAGAAGGGCAGCTTCATCAGTCAACCTCACGTTTGTCTCCTCGACTATTGTGGTTTAACACTGCTGATGGTATGACAGTTTTCTCCTTAATATAGATATTAATTACATTTTTGAAAAGCTTGACAGTTTTCATAAACAAGGCTAATTATCAGCAGTTTGTGTTTATTATAACAGTTTGAATTTCTTGAAAATGTGCAGATTTTACAATTAACCTTGTTTGAATAAAAGAAAAATCTTGGTTAGCATTAATCACATGCCAGCATGGCATAATTTGCTTCGTAGAACCTTGCACTTGAACTACTATATTCACATAGCAATAGAGGACAATGATATAAGAATGCCTGGCGTGAAGGAGATTCCTCATTGTCGCATACCTTACTGAACTGCCCAGTGGGGCCAGGCTGGAAGAATTAGATAATGGTAGGTCTGTCATACAGGCAGGAGTAATGCAACCTTGCTCTTGGCTCTGTCCTATATTCCTCAGTTAGAGGATTTGCACACCCAGACCCACACCCCCCACAAATCAGCAGAAAGTTACATTTCTGCAGCAGATCCCTTAAGGATTAAATCCTGATTCAGCAGCAATTAAAGACAGCCAAGGAAGACACCCCCCTGCACACACACACACCCCTCCTCTTTTTGTGTGCTGGCTTTGAAATGACAAGGGTGGCCTTCCTTGACAATATAACTCTATCAATTATTTAACACAACTCTCCTTCCCGTATTCATTTGCAAGTCCTTTTCAGAGCAGCTGGAATTCTTGCCTCTCTCTAATGGCGAAGAAGGTTTGGGTCCTGAGCATGACAAAGAGGCTGATATTCTTGAAAGGGAAACCCAGAACCAATGCCCATACTGTTTCTTGAGAGATAATGATGAGATGGAAGACGAAGTGAGTGCATTTGTACCTAGGCTCCTTCCCTAGTATTTTCTTTTTCCATATGGGTCTTGTATGTATTATTCAGATTTATTAAATTTGGAAATCAGTCTCTGAAGGGAGCTGGCAAACATTCAGAGTGTACTAATGTCTGCCTAGCATTATATAGTGAGAGAATAAAGCAAAATTTGGAGATTAAAACTTTATTTATACACTTTGTTTGTTTTTTTCATTTTTAGCTCCCTCTCTTCTCTTTAGAATTTGTTAGTATTAAAGAGGCTTGTGATTTTGGGTCCCCCCTGGACAAGCTGGATTATATGAAGGAGATGGGGGCCTGAGCAAGTGTAGCAGGTTTTTCTCGGTGGACCTGGTGATGTGCGTCCTGTATAGTCAAGTAAATATGAGAAGAAAGGCTGCCAGCTCGTTGTTTTTAATCAGAACTCTCTGATCGAGTCCTGCTCTAACCTCACTGCACAACTGGACTCCTAGCTCTGCTAGTCCGTGCAATGGATCCCAACCTGTCTCTTGAAAATGAAGCCAGTTTGTAAATTCTGAATAATATTCAAAACATTTTTCGAATCCTCACTCTCAGGAGCTTTCTACAACCTTAGCGTAAATCGTGGCTGAATAAAAAGTACAGGCTTTAAGGATGTGCCATAACTAGGTTAAGAAAAAACTAAAAATTCCTAATATATCAGAAAACAAACATAAAAATACAGTACCCACGTATCAATTATGCAAAGAACACATCAGTGGGTACAAATACATTTTTATCCAAAAAAGGAATGTATCTACTTTATTATTAAACACATTTAATACAGGAGCTGGACAGGCTCAAGTAAGGCTCCTACTACTTAAAAGTTTAATTTCCAAAAAATGCACTCAGAGGGATAACTCCCACCAGGCAGGTTGTGTACTGTCTGGGCAGAAACCCTATCGACTTTGGCCAGGACCACCAAACAGGGCTTGCTTGGATCCTCCCGCTGGGCCTGAAAATTAGCGAAAAGCTTAACTCCTCTCTACCTCTGAACTCTGTAGCTGGGGAGCTGTTATATAATCTTACCCGGGGGGGGGGACGACAGCCACTCCAGACCCTGCAGAAGGAGGGGCTGCATTTGAATGGATCCTCCCCATACTTAACCCCACACTGGTTACTGGGAACAGAACCGAGTGTCCGTACCTTTTCAAATTGTGTGCTCATGTACGTGCATGTAGCCTATTTTATTCCGTACGCGCATATACGCACATATGTTACAAAATGTCCGCATCCACTGGTGCAGGCCGGCATACGCGTGTGCATGTGCTCCCAGGCGGCTGTTTGAAAATTATCTTCTAAATATGTGTGTGTGCGCATGTCTCTCTGTGTGTACCCTCCCCCCCCCCCCCAATCCTAATACATTTTCTGTTTGACGTCCTGACAATGCAGAAATTTGAGGCTCTGTGTCAGGGTGGAGATGAAGATTCTGATCGGGGTGAGGTTTTCTCAAATCTCTGCTCGTGCGTGGACTGTGGCTGCACAGGCACACGCATTTCAGAAAAAAATCGGGCTGGGTTATTCCTCCGTAGAACTCCTTGTTTGTTTCCACACTTCTCTAGTTTGCAGATGATGTATCTTTCCCCCCGGGCTTTAAGATCCCGCTGCTTTCTGAAGGGGAAAAACTAATTCCTAAAAAAAAAAAAAAGACAATGGTGCAAATTAATTTTGCACAAGAAAATGCATCATGACATATTTTTTGCCTGGTCCTTAACGCAGTGGCTTTCCTGCAACAAGTTGTTTGACAGCTTTTCCCTCCTCCCTACTCTATAGATTTATTTTCCCTTTTCTGAAATTTCGGGAAATAAGGCTTTGAGGCCACAGATGCACTGTTGGAAAATGGTGCAAGCAAACTGATCTGTAGACATGGTGCACTTCTTTGCCTGTTACTCAGGCTTTACTCTTAATCTAATGTTCCAGGTCAGAAAATTTAATTTAAAATACAAATAAATTACAGTACAGAACCATATGTATGCGTGACTGCAGTGATTGGAGCCCACCAGAATTCATTCTATAAAGACGTGTTGGTATTTACAAAGTCAAAGCAATGTTAAACACTGTTCATTATTTTTATCAGTTCAAAGTAACACATGATTTACTTCTTTTTAAATGATAAATATTTAGCTAAGAAGACCTTTATTTCTAGTGCACACTTACATGGATAAAACTGAAAAAGCCTACACTGAATTTTAATATAAACTCTCCAGAGACATATACTGGGTCTGTACTATTTCCATGAAAGAGAAAGTACTGAATTTTCAATTGAATGTGGGGGATCTGTGATCTCATTCAGAAGCTATGAGATTTGGATTCCAGGAACTGCAAAAGGCATACACTGACCACAGCTATATCAATAATTTATTGTTTTCTTAAGAACTAAACAGAGGGCTTGCAGAAAGGGAGAAATGTTTTCACTGTAATAATCAGGACATAAATCTTATCTTGTAGCTGTTTCTAGGAGGAAACTAACAAATGCCAGGATTTACTCTATTGGCAGAGTTTGATTTGGTTGACCATGAATTATTACTGGAAGGCTAATAGGCCAAAGAGGTTGGGGGACTAATATTGAACTATGTGAGGTCATTTCTGTCGGGCAGAGTGCAATCAGTGATATGGGAAGATTTGGTTTGTTACAGGAGACTGTTCTTTTCCCTGTTCTCTTCAATATTTACTTGTGGCCACTCGTAGATGTCATTGATGTGTGCCACATTTTTTTCTGATGATATCCAGCTCTGAATAAAGGTAGAAAAGGTTCAGTCACTTGTTGTTTTGAAGTTACATGCATTCCTATATGCTATGAAGGGAATTCTCAGCCCAGCCCTCGGGACACACTTAGCCAGTTAGGTTTTCAGGATATTCACAATGAACATGCATGGGATGGATTTGCATACACCATTGTATACAGATCTACCTAATGCATATTCATTGTGGATATCCTGAAAAGCTGACTGACCAGGTGGGTCTCAAGGATTGGTTTGAGAAGCGCTGAGTTATAGGTACATTATTGGAGTCCCACAAACTAAAACTGAATCCAAATAAGTCAGAGATGCTTTGGATACCCAGGACAGCTAGAAAGTTGGTGCTTTATTTTTTATTTATTTATGCAATTTTTATATACCGTTACCCGGAACACAAGGTTCCATCTTTACGGTTTACAAGCAGTTAAAAAGCAGAATAATACAATAGAAATCAATTAAAAATAATAAAATAGTAAAATTACTAAAAAAACATAAAAATAGCATTAATATAGATAAAATATAAAAGAAAAGTCAAATAAAAAAAAACTACAGACTTAAATATCAACCTGAGTGTTAGTTCCGTAAGCTTGTAAAAAGCACCACGTTTTTAGATCTTTCTTAAACTTCTTTAGATTGACCTGCAATCTTAGGTCTAATGGCAAACTGTTCCAGAGTTTCAGACCCGCAACTGAAATGGCCCTTTCTCTTACTTCACTCAAATGTGCCAATCTGACAGTAGGTATTGCTAATAAGCCTTTATTAGTTGATCTTAACTTCCAAACCATTGGCTTTGGAAGTGGTTCTTAATTAAGACCACTAATGTATTGCAGAGTTTCAGAGGAGTCTAAAATAAGTCTCTGAATCAATGGAGCTACAGGTTCATAGTTCGGCATTCATTTATGTTGTTGTGCCAAATATGCACACTGCACTCTCTTCTGACTAAAGACAATTTAGCCAGTATTATTCGCGCCTCCATAACTATTTGGGTGGATTACTGTAATTCTAAAAATCAAACAACCAAAAGGCTGCAGCTGCTACAAAATACAGTGGCAAGGATATTGACCAAGAAAAACACCAGTGACCATATTACACCTATTCTAGAGTTACATTGGCTCACAATCACAAAGACATTTTAAAATTCTTACACTAGATTTGAACTTGATTGGGCCAACCTATTTGAATATTCTGCTGGAGAATTATGAACCTTCTTAATGTCTTAGGTCATCCCAACAGGCCCGTCTTGCTGTTCCAGCTGTTTCTTCTGCAAGATTGATCTCTAATTGTAGTAGATCATTTCAAGTTTTTACTCCAACTATGTAGAATTTGATTGAATCTATTAGAAGCAAGATTGAAGACAAACTACTCCATTTTTTGAAGACCTGGTTGCTCAGTCTTAATTATAGCAAGATGAAATTGCTTAAATCCATGCCTAGGGCACAGCTGGATTTCTTGTAGTCTTACTGTATTGGAATTTTGTATTTGTTATTGTGATTATTATAGCTATTAATGTAAATTGTTCTTCAAAATAAGTTTTTATGCTTTATATCCACTTTCTAACCTGCTTTGGGTTTTACATGAGTAATTTTGTATCATCTCACATAAGCTAGCTAGAAAATAAGCACCAATGTTACACCAATGTTGAAAGTGGACTTATGTACATAAGACTGTTTTGAAAATTATCCTGACAATAGTATGCATAGATCTGCTCTTTGGTGTGCGTAGTTTTTCCAAGGGAATTTATACGTATACATTTTTAAAACACATGAATGTAAGTCCCAACCCTGCCCATCTCTTCCAGAATGCCTCTCCCCATGCGCATGATCGTAGGCATGCACGGCATGTATGCATGTAGTTCTACATGCCTATTCAAAAGTGTCATTCTTGTCTAAAAGTAGGATATGAAGTCTCACAAAAAAATTATATTTAAACAGATTTTTACAAAATTTGCTGATAATTTCAGCAGCAAATTTCCACCAAAAAAAATTCAATAAATTCTTGGAAATGACAAAATAGTACCATGAAAATAATATGTCACGCTGAACTCCAGTCGGTGGCTGTATTGACCCAGAAAAAAAACTGGACTCTCTGCAATGTGGGCTACCTTTTTTTTCAACCAACATCAAAACTGTCCAAAGATGATTATACATGAGCTTGCGAGATCCCATAGGCACATAAACCCCTTCGTCAGATGACACCTGTGACCTCAAAAGGTCACATATGTCAATGTCTTTAGATAATTATATTGGTCCAACAAAAGGTACCACAACCTGTAAAGAATACTGAAAACATTCTGAAATGATTTCACAATCCAACAAGCATACAGGATTATTGAAAGGAGAAAAAGAGGTAGCAGGACACTGATTTTACTAATGAGGAAAAAAACTGCAAAGACAGGGAATAATACATTGTAACGCTAGCTATTGTTTTCCCAATAACCAGTTATTTTTTAAATACATTTAACTAATATAACAAGCAGCAATTACTGTTTGAATGCATACTTTGTAAATGTTAAGCAAATCACACACAGTTTTCTTTTATTTCATATATTTTTAGCTTGCATTTCCTCTCAGAAATCCTGGGCAACAATTCATAGCAAAGCAAACATATTCAAAATATGGACATGTAAACATGGAATAAATCTACACCATACTTACTTTTTTTTTAATGAAAACTTCCCATAGCCTGTTTGGGAGAATAGATGAGGATGATTATGAATAATTTGGAAGATCAGATTCACATATAATCAGTTTTATTGCCGGGTAAGAAATTCATTTATAATATAATGAATACATGTTTACAAATAAACATTCTTATAAAACAGAAATGTTTTATTGTCGGAAGTATTATTGGTATCATAAACTCTGTAGTTAACAAGTATGAACACTGGTTTACTTACAGAACATACAATTACTAAAGTATAATTTATTTATTTATTCCTTTTTTTTTTTGTACATAAAATAGGCTCAAATTACACAAAACCTGTATGGATAAGTCAGTGTCCAGATGCAGTTTATAAGAAGCATATGGAGTAAGAACAACATTCTTTAAAGGGTCAAATTAATTTTAAATGGCTCTGGAGAAATGGAGATCCAAAATTAGAAATAAAACAATAAAAGACATATTTACACTGTGCATTGTATTATATTTAGTGTTTAAATGTATTCCATGGAATTTGGCTTTTTCTTTTAGACCTCCCAAATGGGGTTCATCACTTAAATTTAGGTCTTAGAAAATTTTCTGTCAGAAAAATATTTGGCAACCTTAGCAATTAAAAGCAATTACATCCTTTGTTAAACAAAAACACAGCTCAGAAGCCCTGCAAATCTCAGGGAAACTGAACAGAACCCCTTCATGTTTTTGTTCTGATTCTTATAATACATTGTTTCATTGCATGAACCTCATTATCTCTTTTTTGAAATGCAGAATCATTCGTCTAATGTTACAACATCTGGAATTGGATAAAGGAAACATACTAAGCAAACTGCCAGCATGATTTTAGCTTGAACTTAAGCAAGAAGCCAAAAATGGTTGACTACAATTCATTTAGCATACTGCTCATTTACATGTTACAGTATTACATGCCATTGTCTGCCTATTGCTTTAACCTTATCTGATTGGCTACATCAATTGCTATAATGCAATGTCTACAATGAGTCAGACCAAAGGTCCATTGAGCCCAGCATCTTATCTCTGACAGTAGCCAATGTGAGGCACCAAGTACCCAGCAGAATCCAAAGAGTTGATTTATTCCTTACTGCTGACTCCCAGGGATTATGGATGGCTTTGCAAAATCTGCCTGGCTTGTAGTGGTTTATGAACTTTTCCCCAGGAACTTGTTCAAATCCTTTCCAAACCCTGCTATGCTAGATTCCTTGACCTTGTCCTCCAGCAACAAATTCTGTAGCTTGATTGAGCATTGATTGAAAGAAAAATACTTTCTTTACTAGTTCCATCTTTTCCGTTTTGAGATTGGGCCACCAAAATTGTACACAGTACTCAAGATGTGGTTGCAACACGGATAAATAACAGAGGTGTAATATTTCCTGTTTTATTCTCCATTCCTTTCCAAATCAAACTAACTTTTTGTTCACTTTTTTGACTGCCACCACACACTCAGCTGAGGATTTCAAAGTATTGTCCAATATTATTCTCCTGGGTGGTGACTCCTAACATGGAACCAAGCTTTGTGTACCTATAGTTTGCATTTGGTTTCCCTATCATCACTTTGTAGCTGTCCACGTTACATTTCAGATGTCCAGTCCCCTACTCTAGCAGTCGATAGAGATAGTTTGGAACCCTTCGTATTTCTCTGCTCTTTATTTAATTTCACCTGAGCTGCTTCATCCTTTACCATGGCTTCACAGCATCCTCAGAAGATACTTCTTTCTGAACCATGTGCTCCTGAGAGACGGTTGGCTTTCCCCCATTATTTAGTTTAAAAGCTGCTTTATCTCCTTTTTATTTTCTTGGTTAAGGTCGATCCCATCTAGTCTGAATAGGCTCCCCCAAAATATCCCCCAGTGCCTAATAAATCTAAAGCCCTTCTTCCTGCACCATCATCTCATCCATGCATTGAGACTCCGGAGCTCAGTCCACCTTTGGGATCCTGCACATAGATTGGGGAGCATTTCTGAGAATGCAACCCTGGATTCCTATCTAAAATCCTAAATTTGGTTTCCAGAACCTCCCTCTTACACCTTCCTATATCATTGGTACTGATATGTAGCATGAAAGTAGGCTCCGCACCAAGCTGTCTAATATCTTATCTAGGTGATGAGTGAGGTCCTTTACCTTTGCACCAGGCAGGCAAGTTACCAAGCAATCCTCACACACATCAGCCCATCAGCCTCACAGCTATCTACATTCCTAATGATTAAATCACCAACTAAAATGGCAGTCTTAATCCTTCCCTCTTGGGTGCATGTCCCTAGAAACACATCCTTGGTGCAAGAGGATAACTCATCAGCTAGTGTGCAGGTTCTAACTACAGGATTATTTCCTACTAGGGGTGTGCATTCGTTTTCGACATATTGGCAATCCGCAACGTATATGTCCCTATTTGTTGAATTTATGGGATCACGAAACGTATGGCGAACCCCCATGAATACAACGTATCTAACAAATAAACCCCCCACCCTCCTGACCCCCCCAAGACTTACCAAAAGTCCCTGGTGGTCCAGCGGGGGTCCTGGAGTGATCTCCTGCACTTGGGCTGTCGGCTGCCGGTATTCAAAATGGCGCCGATAGCCTTTGCCCTCACTATGTCACAGGGGCTACCGGTGCCATTGGTCGGCCCCTGTCACATGGTAGGAGCAATGGACGGCCGGGGAGTCAGGAGGGTGGGGGGTTGTAGTTAATTAAATTTAAAGGGTTGGGGTGGTGTTTATTTTGGGAAACTAATACTTTTTTATTTTATTTATTTAAAAGCTTTTATATACCGGAATTTAGCTGGCTGCCTTCATTCCGGTTTACAGATACAACAACTTAATACATTTGGGAGCAACTGACATCAAACAGGAAAACAACTGACATCAAACGAGATTAGAAAAAACAGGAGACATCAAACAAGTTAAAAATCAACATCAAAAATGCAACTTGGATAATTTATCAACTATTTTAAGTGTTGAGGAGAAGGGCATGGAGTATAGTTCGGAATATGATATAGCGTAAGGCGGCGAGTATTGAAGGTAGATGAATCTATGAAAAAAAATGATTATTATGAGCTTGAGAGAAGGTGTATAGTATTGTCCTGACGGTACATTAATGGTTTAAAACGAAATACGTTTTGCCTCATACAACCTCTCAATAAATCAAAAATGCGGCACTCTGTGCAAAAGACTGGAGAGACTCTTAATGTTTTTGAGTTGTCAAAGTTACGTAAAGTTGTTTAAGGACAGAGTGGGGACAATTAAGCCAATTTAAAATATCCTACAAAATTTAAGGGACTTTATTTTAATTTGTTGGCTATAGGACTACAGAATCAATTATTAAGGTTAAAGTTAATTACGCACTTGTTGATCTTAATTCTTAATTGACACTTAGAAGTAAATCTTCAAAGATGTTTTGTGTGTAAAAATAGCATGTATGTGCATATATATGCATTTTATAAATGCCAAGAATACATTGTTTTTTCTATTTCATGTATACATTTTACTGAGGGGAAAAAAGGAGTACGCTCAGGAATTTTGGGGCGAAGTTCAGAAGTACATATGGTGGTTGCTATTTTGTAAGAGATATACATGTATACATCACCGAACTTATTTGTGTACATTTACCCCTGCTAATATACACTCACACAAGTGAAACGGACTTGTCTGTTCTCTGCTATTTTTAGGTGGGGGTTCAAGGTGAAGTGCGAGGTCTGGGTGAACTGGGAAAGGACTGGCAGAGATATTGGCAGATTGATTTCAAGTGCGCACGTAAATATTGTATATGCAATACTTTATATAATATATGCTTCTGTGTAAAAATCAGAGCTATTAGGCATATATGTTAAGATTTTTTTTATGTCCCTAAAATATGCACACATATGTTGATAAAATAAGTAGAGAAAGCATTTGTTTTCATACATTGGAAATATTTGCGCATACTGAAACATACGCTCGTACTTCCAAATCCCAACTCGTAATACCCTCTTTGTCCACACAGCAGTGATAGCATGCCTATACTCCAGCTCTTCTGCAAATGTTCTTACTGTGCAGCGAGGCTAATCACTCACATATAAGCCGATTTCACATGCACAGCCCCCACGCTATACAAAAAGTAATACACTTACAAAAAAATGGATATTGACATAAAATTTTAAACCAAACAACTTTTCTGTGAAAATATTCTATAGTGGTATAGAAACATAGAAATGTGATGGCAGAAAAAGATCATATAGCAGCCAATCTAGTCTGCCCCTCCATAGCAACTATTCAGCATGCTATTTCACACTATTATAGTAAGTACTATGGCATGCATTATAATGTACCTAGTCCAAAGTCTGTTTTTTTGAAAACCCTTGGATACGCTGATTAAATACACTGACCCATTCCAAAATTCAAGAAGATTCAGCTATGGCAGTTGTCATAGTTTTAGTTTACTGACCACTGAGCTTCGCTGTCCCAACACCAGGGGAAGATACTGCTTGAACATTATCTAAAATAAATCTTTTCAGGAAAAGTGCTGCTATTCTTTCAACTGTGGCCTACTATTAAAAGTAACAACACACAAAAGAAACATAAAAGTACTAGTATATCCATAGGGTAAAGAAAACATACAAACAAAAATTCTTAACTTACATGGCTGCAGCCCCTTCTTAAGGGTGGTCAGGTAGGACGTATATGTGTCAGTCTGTAATATAACCTCACTTATGCTGTTGGCTGCTCCAGGTCATGGCCTGCTGAAGGCTGTTGAATGAGAGAGATGAGTCTCCATTTCCTCAATCCACCAACCCTTCCGATTCTAGGCTTTTTTGTATAGTGCAGCTCTGAGTTATTCTGGTATCCTATCCTAATAGAGTACAGAATGACGCTTCAGAGAAGCAAAAAAGCAGGCATGTATTATTTGTAAAGCTCTATTAGCTTATCAATAGCTCTATGTGCCGAGTTGTTGATAAGCTAATGAATGCAAGGCAAAGCATGCAAGGAGGAAGAGACATTTTATTTTTTTTGGATTTCTGCACACATGAGCTTTTCCTAACTCCTGCAGAGCATCCTCTAACTGCTTTCTAGGCATTAAATCTACTGGAGATAGGCCTTATGAATATAATTAAATAAGGAAGCAATGATTACTGAAGTGTGAACAAGCATTTTTGGTGTCTAGCTCTTCTTAGTCTGAAGTTAATGTCATAGTAACTGCACACATTATGGATATCCTCTACCCAATTCCAGATGATGCTTGTATCAAGAGAGCCACTTTACATAACAAAAAAGGGGTAATGAGGTTTCTACAACTACTATTTAAATAGCACTACCAGATATGCAGCACTTTACAGATATACATATGAGACAGTTCCTGTTGCATGGAGTTTACAATCTAGTCAAGCCACAAAGAGCCTTGGGTTAATGTCTGCAAGCTTTGGTGGAATTTAATTCAGGACAGGGAATACTTAACTAAATAGAATAAAATCTTCACCACCCCCACCCTCAGGCCCAAGAGCTCAAATAAGACAAACATAATGTGGGGCAGGTGAGTGTGGGATAGGGTAAGGTAAATTTTAAGTCAGGTCCTTCGATTTGCACATCAGAGGCAGCCTTTTTGCGCCTAAAATACCATTTCTACATACACATTTGAAACCAAAGACCTCCCAAAAAATACACATTGGAAACCAAGCCAAAAATCCCACTTCAACTAGATTACACATTTCTTAACCAGTTAGACACATAACTTTGCTCAAACCACTCTAAGCTTGAGGCCAAGAGTCCTGGCTTCTGCAAATTATAGACAATAATAGCACTGTACATAATTCTAAGCAAGAGTCAACCTAAAAACCTACATAAATGGTGCTTATTCAGTTTTCACAAGATATGCAGGGCATCTGACTCAAGATATTTTGACAGAGTATATAATTATTTTCATTTCACAAAATCAGCTAACATCTTTCTGCTAGAAATTTTTCAAAGTCCTGAATTCAGCTGATTCCAGCCCTTGGTAATGATGTAATGAATGAAAGAGAAGGACATCATTTATTTTATTTCTCCAGTAAATGAAAGCAAAAAAGAGAATGCCACATTTCTGCAATGTCAAGATCTTGTTTCCAGATTGACTGCTTTTCAAGGGCAGGGCAGTTCAAGTGGCATGCACAGTTATTGAGCGCTGGGCCAATAAAGCCAGTTTGGTAAGGTTAGGCATGCACAGTAGTTTAAAGTTAGAGGCTGGTACTGCTGACAAGGGCGAGGCAGAAAGCAGGTGCAAGCTGGTTAAAACTGGGTTTGTAAGTCTAAGGAAATCCTACAAAATCTGCAGCTTTTACTGATTTGCAAACCTAATTTTTCTTTAAAAATGATGCACTGGTGGCAGGATCTACCATGAAAGGGTGAAAAAAAAAAAACACCAGAGCAACATAAGCCATCATGGGGAGCCCAATTTTTTTTTTTAAGTGTCCGTGATGCTCAGAAGTCCCCGGGGAACTTTGTATCCAGGGGCTTGCAAGCCAATTTTCAAAGGGAAATGCTCTATCGATTTTCTCTTTGAAAATCCCATGGCTGCCAATGCCACAGAGATTTTTCCTATCCCCGCATATTTTAGAATTGCAAAATATTCAGAGTAAACAATGCATAGAGATTTCAAACTGAAATTGCTGTGCATACTTGAACGCTACCGGCCCTCGGCACCACCCTTTTTCCTGACAGTATAAAATGCATGCGGTTGTTCCCTGCACTCAAGAGCTTTTGATGGACCTTCCTCTTGGAAATTGCTCACTAAATGTCCACTGATCTATGGGAAACTTTTCCATTTTTAAGAAACAATTAGGCACATTTTTTTTGTTTTTGTTGCAGACCGCAGCAAATGTGTAGGGTTTCCCGGATAAAATTCACCAGTTTAATCCCACAACAAATATATTCACGCATGCCCATTAGACAGGCGATGCTGATTGTAATTTCCTCCCTACAGATATGGTTATACCAATATATCAAAATCTTATTCTACTGCAATGTTAGGGATGTGCATTCAGACAATCTGAATGTGGAATCAATTTTTGGTTCAGTTTGGGTCGCTTGCACAAAATAGCCACAATCCCACAAAAAAAAATGCAAATCCTTTTAGGCTGATTTGGTTTTATCCCATTAAAATCTATGGATGAAGCAAAGTTAGACAGAACAGAGTTGGGGATAGGACAAGGAAGAAGCAGGATCAATCATGTTTCAGCACATGTTCAACCAGCCTATCCCAGCTGACAGCTTCACAGATTGCCATCATAATTGGGGTTTTTTAGGTGAAAGTGAAACAAAGAATAATTTGAACAGCCAGCGACCATTTTGTTCAGTCATTCCTCTGTTGGATCTCAGAGAGAAGGCAGAAATTTTGAAGCTCCTTGTTTCAACGTTCCAGAGTAAAAAAAAAAAAAAAAAAAGATTAGAAAAAAAGCTTTAAATTAAGAAGAGAAACCAAAGTGTACTTACAGTCACTGATACTGTGTGCTATCTGTGCTACTAGCAGCAGGAGAAACTTTAATCTCTCTGTTGGAGGGTTACAGTGCAAGTGTACATCAGCAAGGTAAGACTACATTTTTCTTCTAAAGCAGGCAGGCAGCATGAGTCAGTGTGTGCAAGAAACATACAGAAAAAGAAACAGAGGTTAATACTCAGCGCTGCTTAGTTGGTTAAGTTCTAACTTAGCCAGCTAAGTAGCACTTTTTAATATTTGGTCACCCTCAATGGCCACCACTTAGCTGGATAAGTGGGGAACGGGATGGAATTTTCCAGGGCAGAGCTACTTATCCAGCCAACTTAGATAAGTGCTGATATTCAGCCTTATCCAGCTTAGGCCTGGATTTATCAAAATGCACTAAATATAGTGTGTGTTTTATGGTAATAGGCAGTTTATCGCAATTTGCACTAATACCTATGCGAAGCGCTATCTTAGCACAAATTGCAATAACTTTTTCGCACTTTGCAATAAGTGCCAGAATTGATGTATTTCCTACATACAACCACTGAAGGGAGGGAGAGAGAGAAAGCCTAGCCATATTGCCCTCACGCTAGATTGGTATTTATATCTCTATGGGAGGCCCACCTAGTCACTCAAGGTGAGGTTTAGCTATTAGTGTAGGGGTTAGGGGCCACTTTGACATTCAAAGTCAGACATATGAACAGAATAGTGCTCTCTTGTGAAGATTTGATGACCTTCGGCGTGAGGAAACTCACCCAAAGATGAGATTTGTGCAGTGTTCTCTCAACCTAGCTTTATATTACCCAGGTAGAGAGTCCATCAAGCCAGGTTGAGAGAACATTGCACAAATCTCTCTCTCTCTTCCGCCCCCCCCCCCCCACCAGGAGGGCCCTGATAGCTTGGCTGGCTCTCTAGGAGCTTAAACGGCATGCGCGAAAAACATCGCAACTGTGATAAAGCCATATCACACGGCTTTATGCAAATGAAAAAGGTGTAGTTAAAATTCATGTTAAAGCCGTGCGATATGGCTTTGCAAAACTGTGAGCCCAGACCACTTGGCCAAAATTCCCGCCCCTAATATCCTCCCCTTTTTCTCATTTGCATCGCACCAAACGTTATGGTGCTTTCACATGCTTTAATGGCGTTTTTTGCATGCGAAAACACCATATAGCACTTTGATAAATGACCCCCTTAGTTAGCTGATTAAGTGTAGGAGAGCTTATTGGTGGGTGGTAGGGGTTTCAGAGGTGACCAGGGAAACCTTGGGAGTCCCCAGGAAGCAGCAGCTGGGGGAGGGGGGTGCAATCTAGGGAGTACCTCTTTATTGTTTTTGTTTTCGGGGAGGGGTGTTAAAATATTTATTTCAGTTCATCAACTGAACCAAATCAGGAAAAAATTAAAATGAACCAAAAGATAAATACCCCCCCCCCCCCCACAAAAATAAATAAATAAATGAAACAAAATAAAATTTATTTGTCTGCACATCCTTAGCATAAATAGTCAGCAAGCATCAGTGGTTCACTGTGTTCTATTTGTAACAAAAGTCATTGTGTGGTCTGCTCTGTGTGTGTGTGTGTCTATCCTACAGTATACACTGATTGTAACACTAAAGCTCCTATCCTCACTGTATGCCTTGGGGTCTTCATGCTACTGTGCTTGCTGACATACTCTTTTTCTCTATGCCTGGGATTTTCATGCCTCCGTGCTTGCTCCAATAGCACTCACTCTATGCCTTGGGATGCTGGTGCCCTTTACTCCTCTTCTTGTGCCTTGGAGAGTTCATCAAAGTGTCTATGCTATTTTTCCATTTTGGTGCATTAGGGCATTCATGCCACTACTTGTGCTGTTTTATTATTTTCATGGTAGCCCACAGCTGGTACCTTTAACTCCTCTTTTGATGCTGTGGGCTATTCATGCCTCTCTTAGTGTCTTGGGGGTCCGGTTGCCTCTCCTGCTGATGCCTGCCAACACATTTCACAACACTTGGATGAGAAACCCCCCCAAATTAGAGTAAAAAATAGGAGGCATTGCTTCCCCCTATTGACTTTTATGGAAATTAATGAGCTTCTGATCTGAACAGAACAAACCCCAAATGAAACTGGTAACTGCACTGAAAATCTGAACTAAAGTGAAAATATTATCTATGCACCACCCCTATGCAGTACCATGCACACATGAGTCAGTAGTGACAAACTGATCATTCCAAGTCAAAGGCCAGGTTCATCCTCTGAATATCCAATGAAAACCAGCTGAAGACTTCCATCCATATTCAAACCCAGGCCTCCTCTAGTTCTGCCTATCCCCTGTTAGTAGCATAACCTAGACTTAAGAACCTTCTCCTGTGACACAAATGAATTGTGAAGGAAAGTTATTGATAAAAGCAGATGGAAAACTAAGTCTGTTAAAGGATTAAGGGAGAAAGACCTGTTTTACCAAAACCTTAAGTAAACATTTTTGACACTGCAACTTTAAACATTTTTGACACTCCAATCATATTGAACAAAGAACTGAAAAGTTGTGTATCTTTGACAACAGAACACGTGAGTATAATGTGAAGAAATAAGCTAAAGGCGCACGATTCACTTTGAAAAACAAGACTCTCATTGAACGATAGAAATACATTAAAGGCACCACCCACATTGTGTATTCTCAGTCCAAAGCAGGTAAAGGTAGGTGAAACATTTGCTGCAGAAAAGTCATGGCAGACAGTAGACGTGAGCATTTTTTTTTGTTACTGTCTGCATAGAAAAGAAATGATACACTGCGGGGAAGGTGGATACTACTCACCCTCCCAAGCACTCGTTATATGGTTTGAAAAAGATGTATTTATTTTAAAAAAGGTTTTTGTTTTTCTTAGTTCCTCAGCGAGAAGGTTCCTTTCTCCTTTTACTTGTAACAGTCTTCATAAGTCCTAGAAGAAATAGTCTTTTTTTTTTTTGCTTCCTACAATGATGTTATGAAACAAAGTATATTAGAGCTGTAGCCAAGATGATTGCCCTGGGTGTTTTACAGGCATGTTTAGCAACTATTACTGTTTTCCTTTTTGTTGACTTTTTTTTATTTTATATTTTTCTATAAAAATATTCATTAAAGAAATGTGCCATATCCTGTTCTCTATCTCCACGTAGAAACGCATACATAGGGGTAATTGGCTTTTTTTTTTTTTAGATTCAAAGGCCCTCTTGATTGTGCTACTTCTTTAGCATGAATTTTAATTCCTAGTACAAAAAAAAAGTCAAAAAGGGTGCAGTGGGAAATACAAATGGAGTCCCTTCATTCAATCTTCAGTGTATTGCTGAATGTGATCAACCCCCCATGGTCTCTGACTTCCAAGTCTGTAACACACAAGGGAATATCCTCATGGAAAGTTCCTTCGCCTTGCTCCCATTTACGTCTTTAACATTCAAACAGTTACTTCTGTCTTGCTGTTGGTTACAAAGTATGGCTGTGGAGGCATGAAATGCTGGTTGCGGCTTGTCTGGTGGTCACTTGATGGCTGCAACGTGCCGTGCTTCTTGTTTGCATAGGTCTGCCGTCGGAGGGAGTGCTCATTGTGGTCCCAGGTTCGGTAACCAGAGGGGTAGGCCAGTGGGTGCGCTTGAACTTTGCCGATTTTGGGCTTCTGCCCATTTTGTTTCATGGTGCTGTTATCGAGAGTGTAGGATCTCTCTTGTTCCACTCGGACAGGATGGAGGGGAAGATTTCCTTTGGCAGCCAGTTCTGCAAGGTGCCTGCGTTTGGAGTAGAAGTCGTCATTGACCTTCTCAGCTGTTCATATAGGAATAAAAAGACAGGGTGGGGACATAGAGGGAGGAGAGAATAAACACAGTTAATAAAAGAAAAATCATGTAAAATGTCTAAAAACAAT
Source organism: Rhinatrema bivittatum (assembly GCF_901001135.1). NCBI lineage: Eukaryota > Metazoa > Chordata > Amphibia > Gymnophiona > Rhinatrematidae > Rhinatrema > Rhinatrema bivittatum. The sequence goes on along the minus strand of NC_042628.1, from coordinate 22,910,679 downwards.
AATAAAATCAAAGTTTTGTCAAACAAAATCTTTACGTTGGGCATATTGGCTTAACTGAAAAAAAGGTTTTCACTACATACAATATTAATGCAGAGTCTAGCTGCAGTTGCTGTAAATATTTTAAAGTGTGCACAAAAAGAAAAAAAGAAAAGTATTCCCCAAATTTAGGATATTGGCACTGGCCGGCCATCTTGAATCTTCAGAACAGAAGACACAAAGCAAGCTCAATCTATGCCTTTGGTATTGAACCCAAGGGTGCCGATGTACTAACGTGTGGATGGGCCTGCAGTAATGGGCCCATGACACAAGATGTCTTTCTCATGTTACTGGATCGCTTACATGATATAAAAATCCCTTGCACAGGGAGTGTTTTCAATTAAGGATTTGCATGAAATTGCAGACTTCAATGCAAGAAAACCTTAAGTGCACCTTTCAGAGTTGTGGTTAAAGTTTCATGGGAAAGCGTTTACTTAAGCCTTTTCACATGCATTTTTTTTAACCTATGCAAACATATATAATGAGCTGCTTTGAATAATTATGCAGCCCATTAGCTATTTTGCATAGTAGGTGAGATGAAATTCACAAATGCAAAATTGTGAATGCTACAATGGCCAACAGTGAATATCAACACAACCTTGGCTATTGTAGTGTACAAAACTGTGTACATTTTGCTGCACTTTAGACATCGGCCTCAAGGTTTGGCACACAAACGTGGCCCCGTAGAGCCTTTAGTGAAGATGTTTTACACAACAAAGAGCACTAAAGAAAGCTAATTTCTGTACATTGCACAGCACATCCAAGCGCACATAACAGAAATAGTGCTTACAATTAAAATAGCTACTGTTGTCTTTTTTTTTTTAATTCCATAAGGGTCTTTGTCATAATTCTCCTAAACCACAGGAAGCAGGCATCTTAACAAAAGTCCATGGTCTATACTTTCCTGTCTTCTTGAGGTTGCTTTTAAATCTTAAGCATGATTGTCCACCTTCAGCCTCATTAACTAATTTTAGCCATTGTCTTACTATGTGAAACTTCCCAAGTCTCTTGACCTGTATTGAGCTCTGTTGAGCAGGACTGTCTCTTATGTTTTGTTTGCATAGCACTGCGTACATCAAGTAGCGCTATGGAAATGTTTAGTAGTAGTAGTTTTTCAAGGCTGTGGCTTTTTATCCAAGACAACTGTGATTTCATGTGGCTTTAACTGTGTATTGTAAAGATTGTGAAAAGCACCATGCAAGATTGAGTATTTCCGGCCCTGGTTAGCTTCGAGAGGTAACTCTTTTTGCTATTAGCAGAACCTTTCATAGGCTTTACAAATTTATACATTTTATAAAGAGGAACATTAAACTAATGTTTCATAAAATACATTTTTTGAAAATGATATATTCCAAAATAAAACTATGAGCCTTTTAAAACAACTATTTGTCCATCACCTGACAACAGAGCTCAAACTTTCAACTTTTTATTGTTTTAAACTGTCTACATGGAGATACCCAAAGAAAAGTGCAATAATATAACAGTAGAAAATTGGGAAATAGCATATTTTGACTGAGAGGATCAGCCAGATTTAAGGCCCATTCATCTTCCCATGATACCTGGTCTCCTTTCTTTAGCAGCAGGTTTTAGCAACCACTAGCCATAACTTCTCTTGCTGTGATTTTGTTCAGACTTTTGATGCCTTCATTGTAGCTAACTGCTGAGGGTGAACTCTTCCAATGCATTTATTAATATCCACTGCTTGGAGGAAGTGTTAACATAAGAACTTAAGAAGTTGCCTTACTGGGTCAGACAAAGGGTCCATCCTGTTTCCAACAGTGGCCAATCCAGGTTAAAAGTACCTGGCAAGTACCCAAACACTAAGTAGATCCCATGCTACTGATCCCAGTAATAGCAGAGTCCTTTGTGGTGTTCAAAATAAATTGTTTACTGTAACTTAAATATGAGTATCCAAGCCAAGATTGAGAAAATCAAACAGAAAATCAAAATAAAGAGCACCATGGTCTCTTTGTCCATTTTAGGTCTCCTCACTAATCTCCCTTCTCTTGCACCTCTATCTATGTCACATATATCTTCCTCAGTGAGGTAGGACAACTGGAGTGATTTTCCAGCAACCATTGATCAAGATTTGGAAATTATCCTTAGTCTCAAAAACCATAGGAAACATCCCAAGTGGGTCAAACTCTTAAACAGTAATCCAACTTCCAAAACATATAAAAAGCCCATCTCTAGTACAAGAGTCCAAAAAACAATTCTTCTCATCTTTGCTTCTTGTGTTCAGGCAAAATGATCCTCTGAATTTAGTCCTTCAGGATCCTGGGGAATGCCTTTCCATCCCGGCTGAGCCAGTCTGCATAAAAAAAAATCCTCTCTCTGTTACAAATTCCAAAAGCCCCAACTTTAGATACAAACCTCCAGGGATGAGGAAAAAGGATCCTACGGCTAAGCCCCAAACTCCTCTCAATAACTCCATGATCACTATGTTGGGATCCCGGGGGAGTCCAGCTTATCTCCTTACTCTTATCTATCTCCAAACCCTCTTAAGATCAAGCATGCTGATGGGGATTTCTATAACCCATACAAGGGTTATAGGCAAGGGGAGGAATCCCAGATATCAAAAACCCTACCTACTGCCCTTTTCTAGAAAAAAACTTGGCAGCCAATGTTTGTGACTGGCAAAGCCCCATCCCATACTGGATATAAAATTATATAACTGCAGGAAAATCACAGTGTGATAAAGCAGAATGAGGAATGCTTTTAGGTGTAGAAGGTAATTTCTTACTAGTGAGATCTGGAATACTTTTGTTGAAAGGAAGTTTCATGTAATCTGTTATGCATTAACCTTCCCTATATTTTTTTAGCCAAACATCTGGTTGTTTATAAAGCATAATAGATATACCATTTTTCTATTACACTTATTACTTTTGAAGATAGAAGTTTCTTAATTTAAAAAAGGGTTTTCCTGAGAGAACATAAAATTGCTTTTGAGATGGTCCAGATTAGGAAAATGGATTTTGCGTTCTTTTGGAGTCCCCATCTGTCTTCCTTTTTAATTAGTCCCCTTGAATGGCCTTCAAGAAATGTCCCTGTAGTTACCACGATTTCCCTATTTTAATTACAGGGAAGAAGAAACATGACAATGTCTTTCAATTAAAAAATAAACCCAAACTTTTGAAATTGTTTATGATGTGTTAATAATTAACAACAATAGGAAATAACTGTGTAATTTTATGCATGGTAGCACTGACAATATAGATATAACTCTGTCCATTGGAGAGAAGCTATAATCCACAGCTGCTCAAGACTGCCACAGATCATTGACGAATGGTGTATAACATCTGGCACTGCCGTACAAATGTTAGTCAGGTATCAATGTTCTCATCTTCCAAAATACGTTTCTGCTATTTGTGCCCAGACATCATCTAATAAAGGAAAATTAAGTTGACCCAAAAGAAACACTGAGGGGTTTTTTTTTGTGCTAACAGGCAGATAATAAGCATGTAACTTGCTGATTCTAATGCCTGCCATGTTAAAATGGCTTTGTGCAGAATATAGGCTCTGTGCAGACGACATACAGTTCTTTGTTCCGGTACAGTCATCGTAGGCACAAATAATTTGTCTCTCTTCAATTAGGCAGGGGTTACGGAATAACAACCCTACACTGAATTTGTTCAAAACGGAGCTCATCGTGATCTAGGGGTTTGTTGGAGATTTTGTACCATCTGCTATTCCTTTTGAGAACACTGGGTTGCATACAGTATCTTGTGTGAGAAGCACAGGGGTTTTGGATTAATACCAACCTGACCCTTTAAGACCAAATACATAAATAAATACATAGTGGCCACGGTAAGACATCAGCATTCTAAGTTAACCCCTGCAGCTCAGGTTAACTGGGTAAGTAGTATGGGCCCAGTTATCGAGGGTTGCAGAGGACCCAACATTTATTGATTGATTTTATTCAAACATATTTTTAACCACTTTTTCAGCAGTGTGTCCAAAGCGAAGTACAAATAATACACAGCATAACATGAGGAAAAGAAGGCTTGAGGAGAACAGAGGCAGTAAGAGAAGGCAGAGAAAGGTGTTTGGTTGTAGCATAGAGTTCATGCCAGCCTGTGCTGGGGAAGGCAGTTTTCAGAGGCATTTCCCTGGGTAAATAGGTGGTTGCCAGATACAATGGCCTGATTGAAAACTGACCTCTCAAATGTGGCGAAAAGTATGCATAGGAGTGTATTTGTTTTGTTTTATTTTTGTTTTTTGCTGTTGTTTTTCTTAAATTTAGTTTTGTTCCATTTTGTTACTAATGCACATAAAATGTTTTTAAATGCCTACACATTCACAGACAAAATTAATTTTAACCCACGTGCATACAGTTTTACACACACAAAAAAAAATGTATGCGCATAATGAACAAAATGAATGTACATCTCTAATACGTTGAGTTACATAGCAAACCTAATAATTAGCCACATTTAAAAAGAAGTTGCTGTGGGGGTGTTTAGGAGAGGAAAATAAGACACATACATTTGATTTTCAAGTGGCCACTCACCCCCAGATCCTCAGGGACCTCCATATAAATTGGCTCCCATTATCTATTAAATATAGACCACTGGGGAACCACAACTCCCTACCAACACAAAAACAGACTCTGGTACTTCCTGTTCTCAGCCCCTAACCCCCCACCCCATGAATGGGCCCTCAGTTGCATAAACTCCCTCTCCCCACTCTCCAAATGGCCCTCCAAGTCATCCACCCCTACTTGCAAAACATCATCCCCCAAATCTATGCCAGCAGGAGGGAGCCAGTTCCATGATTGCTGAGTGGAAAGACGACAGAAGAGTTAAAACCCAGTATGACGGTATCCGGCCAAGACTTGTAGCAGCAACCATCTTGAACTGAGGCTTCGGGAGCCCAGCGTAATCGGTGTGGCCAACCATAAGAAGCGGAGGCTTCAGACCCAAAGCGGAAGATGAATCAGAAGGTAAGCCGAAGTTGAAGAGGACGGTCCACTAGGAGGTAAAATCCAGAGCCAGGATATCCAAGAGGAAGCTACCCTGACGAGGGAGCCAAAGAGTCTGAAGGCTGCTTGACGTAGGAGCCAAAAGGGTCTGAATGCTTGGCAGTGAAAAGGACTGAAGACGAGGATGTCAAAAGGATTCTGAAGATGAAGACTACTTGACACGAAGACATCTGGCACATCTGGACTTTAATCCCCAGGGCACTCAGTCAAGAGCATTGCAGAAGTGTCAAGTGAACTGGAGATCAAGACATCTGGACTTTGGACCCCCAGGTCACCCAACGAAGAGCAGTGAGGAGGCTCCGAGAGGCAGAGCAACAGGATTTAGGACTTCAGGAAAGACAGGACATCAGAAGATGAGGACTTCAGGAAGATCTGAAGTTGAAGACATCAGGAGGGTCAGACGATGAAGACATTTGAAGACAAGGACTTAGGATCCGGCAAGAGACCAAACATGGAACAAAGATGAGACGAAGGATCAGAAACCACAAAGGAAGACAAAGGAATTCCCACGAAGAACAGAGTGCCTTGAAGAAGCGGAAGAGGACATCGTCGGAGACTCCTGGACTGAAGAGCTGGAACGGAGGATCCAGGAGCAGTCCAACTCCAGAATTGACTCCTTGCGAAGGTGAAGAGGAACTGAAGGCTGAGCCCTTTTGTAGGGCTGAAGAGGAACACCCAGGATGATATCATAAGGAGGAGCCAGGAGGACTGGCCCTTTAAATCCACAGATGAGGTGTGGCTCCACGCCTAAGGAGGCAGGACCAGGGACAGCAGCCATGCTTGAGGAGGAAAGCAGGCCTGAAGTGTTGGAGGCGGCTCCTGCCATGAAGAGGAGCGGAAGACGGCGGTTCTGCCAGTGCTGGAAGGCTAGTGATTCCAATGCCTCTAGGCCCTCTAACTCCTGCACCTTTAAGGGGCTGACTCAGATGGGACATGACCCTGCTGCTAGGGGTGGGGGATTTGAGCCAAAAGTGAAGAGGTTAGAGGCCCCCCAAGTCCTATGCTACTGAATTAAAAAGAGGGCTAACTGACAGGAATCCAGTGATGTACAATGATTTTCACTCTTTGGAGGAATTGGACTGTTTAACTGAACACATGCAGTTGGGGTTAAGTCCTAAAAATGAAGGAAATATGTCTTTTTGATTTACTTAGAATGGGGGGGGGGGGGTTTGTTTTATTTTTGGTGGAAAGCATCTACAAATAAAACACTTAAAAAAAACCAAAACTGGCAGCCTCCTGTGTGAACGTGCAGCTGCTACCAATAATGGGACATATGTGCACCCGGCCAGGAGGGCAGACACCTCTCACCAAACCCCTGGAGGGGGAGTCACAGAGTGCTGGGGAGAGGTTCTTTGCTGCTCCTCTCCTGGGCATGTGGCTTCCTGGCTGGCGAACTTCAAGGCCTAGTTTCTCTTCCACACCGGCCGATGACACAGCACTTTGCGATTGGCTCCCGTAGGGCTCTTCAGTGTCATCATCTGGTGCCGTGTGTGTCACAGGCCTCTTGATTGACTGCAGAACTGGTGAGATGATGCGGGGGGGGGGGGGGGGGGGATGGAGATGGCAGGAGATTTAAATCCAGTCGGCTCCAGTGGCTTCTCTTCCTCCATCACCTGCCTTTGCGGGTCCTGCGCTTTGTTCCTCTCCAATCCACCCCTTTTCTGGTTAGAACTGACTATGTTGGTAGATACTTTCAGGCTGGGGATCCTAGGGTTGTACAACAAAACAATAGGATAGAGAACCAGAAATGTGATGGGGTGGGAGGAAAAAGTTGTATTTTCTTTTTCTAATTTTTTTTTTTTTTCTGGAGACAAAACACCCCAGTATAACCAGCAAAGAAACAGGGTGGGAGAACTAGGCTGGGATAGTAAAAGGATTGAACAAAATGAAGAACCAGAAAAGAGGTTGAATGGGAGTACAAATTTGCATTTTTTTTTTTTATTTTTTTTTAGGGACAAGCCAAAGAAGCCAAAAAGTATTCCAATTATTTTAGGGAACTGCAGCTATTCAGTTCGGTTGACCTGAACCTAACCAAAAATTGACTCATTCATTACATTTTTTCTTTTGAATTGAAATGAATACACATCCCTATTAGTCCCTGAAGGAGCTCGGATTCTTGTGAACAGGGTGTTAAGGTAACATCACTTCAGGAACGAAAAGATATGGTATTAGAGGTTCCTGTAATGAATAATGAATCCAATATCTTGGTTCAGTTCCATTTTTTTTTCATCTAAAAGATGAATGCATCTTAGTCCCATGTGTCTGCCTTCCATGCATATATTTTTACATCCTTAATTGCAATATCAATAAAAAGCCCAGTACTGCCTCAGCCTGATCCTTAGCACATGGAATGGAATAATCTTCTTAAATTATCATACCTTGAAATAATAATAGACGAAGATTCAGTGGGTAAATTCTCTATTCAATGCAACATTAGATATTGACCAATAAGCCGTCGGAGATCATGAACTGCAAAAGTAAAGTTTCATGAGCCATTTTCACTGTGCAATAACTATGAATATGAAAATGAGGCATTTTGCTAGCAAACTGAGCAAACATTGCCAAGACGTCATAGAGCAGCCATCTATGCAACTCTAGAGACTAATTCTTGTAAAAGCAGCCTTTACTGCTGTATAGAGACCTAAAATAAAAATTGAAAAAGCAGCACCTCTTCTTTCCATTGGCTTTTACTGACTTTTATTTGCAATTCTAAAATAATTGGTTAGTAACTCTGGAGCATGATAAATAATGCAAAAGACACTTAATTGCTTCTTAAATAATATACCAAAACTTTGTAAGTGGTATATGACAATCATTGTTTTAAATAAATTAAAAATTATAGGTTTTTCACAATAAGCCTTTCTCGCAGACCCAGATTATCTTCCTAGTACCACATAATGTACTTTTATAGATAATGACAGCCATAAAACCTTTAACAATTAATGTAAAAGGACAGTAAATCATTGCTGCACAAGGTGAATTAACTAGAAGATACATTTAAAAGGGGGAACCATTGACTTGGGGAGGATGCCTAAGCATATAAAACTAGGGCATCTTCAAATGACCTTTGAAAACTGACTTTACTGAATTCACAACAGTTCGCGGCATAGCTTTCCAAGATTCTTCCAGAAGGCTAATGTTTCAGAAGACGGCAATGATTCCATTCTATGTACAAGAACTAAGATGCTCAAAGCAATGAGATAAGCAAGTGAGACGTTACCTGATGATATAGTACAGTGATATTCACTTCCAGTTCCCAAACCCACAAATAGATTAGGTTTTCAGGATATCCCAAATGAATATGTACAAGATAGATTTGCATACAACTGAGACAGAGTATATGCTAATCTATTTCATGAATATTCATTAAAGATATCCTGAAAACCCAACCCATATGTGGCTCACAAGGCCCGGAAACGAATACTATGATATACTGCCTCAGTAGTAAAGAAGCTCAGATGTAGGATTTATTCTATAGGGGTTGGATATGCTTCATTCCAAATACTTAGAGATAATAGCATAGTTCCAGGCAGGGACTTGGGGATCACACTGGATGTTGCTGTGCACCCTGATCATGAAAGATAACAGTAATAGACAAAGGTGATGACAATGCATTTAATATGTAGGAAGTGAGCATGGGAACAGGATTTTAGTCAGAGACACTCTGCAGAGCAAGAGCAAGAATGTAGGAAGTGAACTCTGGAGGTGAGTCAAGGAAGCGGTTTGGTATACTTTACAGGAAGAGGAGGGTAGGACAAAAGCAGAGGCATTAGAAAGGATTTGAAAGCGTTATATTTTAAGAAAGCTTACAAGACATTTTATCTGTTATTTATAATGTTCATTTTATATTCTGCTCTTATTTTTGTGTTTGTTTTTGTTGTTTTAAATGTGAATGTACTTGATGTAATCTACTTTGAACAACATTTGTTGGACAAAAGCAGAAAATAAGTAATTTTAAACAAATGAAAAATAAACTTTCTCATCAACTGACTCTGAGAAGGCCAAGGAGGAGAGTTGAGACACTGTTCACCTAGAGATTGCTAAAGGCGTTAGTATTGACCGGATGAAATTCTGGGGAAGGCAGGTGTGAAAGTTATCTGATGATGGTGGGAGGGGGGAAAGAACAGAAGTGGAGAGTCTGGAGAAAAGAAGCAGAGTAGTTGGAATAAAGGAGTAGGCAAAGCCAATGAATATACTGGCAAGTAGGAGTGGTTGAGCCCATGGGAAATCACAGAGATATTTCACGACATCTTCAAATTTCACATGATGATACTGTTCAACAATATTTTATTTGAAACATTTTGTACATTTTTATATTGGATTAAATATCTGCACTGTAAATAGAATTTTACATAAAAATGATGGTTTGCTGTACCTTGCCATTCTAGCTTATCATTATGTAAAATCTGTAGCTTTTTCCTAGCTGTTGCAATCACATCTAAAAGAACCCTTTTGATGGTCACATATGCTTTTACTATTGCATAATCTGCCAACTGAGGGAAAGCTACTAGAATTTTATTTTGCAGATATGAGATATTACTGTTATTTTTTTTCTCTACGATAAGAACAGCTACATGGTAATTTGGTGTGTTAGGGATAATTTTCACTCCCTTTTCAATAGCCCAAAACATTTCATTAATGCACAAGTCAGAAAAGAGAACATTTGTACAAAATTCATTACCTTGCCAGCAGTTTATGTCGGATTTTTTTCTTAATATTATTTTTATAGTTTCCTTGTTGAAAGTTACATGGGAATAAAAGTAGGGCCTTGCAAACAGTTTTCTTCTGCTTTATCTTGCAGTCCGGAAAGCAGAAAGGGAGTACAACATTAGCTCCCCAAAACAGAACTGGTTGAAAGAAATCCGTATGCCCAAGGAAAGGATCCCAGAAATGCCAAAAGCTTTCATTTTTAAACATTTCTTAGCCTCGGGGAAGGCTGTTTTCAAAGCTATGCATAGCACTTTATGCATGTAAATTGGCTATCTGAAAATTGCCCTGCCTCAGTACAGCTAAAAATGTATGTCGAGACCCTCTAGGTCTCCACGTCCAGTCCTGGGGTCGGTGAGCTTAGGAGGAGGGGTGAACCTGAGGCTTGCTGGAGCGGTGGGGGAGTCTAGAGTGGAGCGTGGCCGTCCTGGGAGGCAGCAGTTAGATTCAGGAGTGGTTTTGTGTTGAGCCCCCAGCCTGGAACTCGGGACCGACATTGATCTTGCCAGCTCCTTTACGAGTCTGGAAGGGAGTGTTTGGGGAAGGAGCAGGGAGTGTTTTGGGGAGAGTCTGAGCTTTTTTTGTTTTTGTGCTTTTCCCCCTTTACAAGACCCGTGCCTGCCCTGAGAGGCTCTGTCCCTTGCCTTGGAAAGCCAGGAGGGGTCCCTAAAATCCTCTCGCCCAGTTCAAGAGGGGTATGTAGTGACTTGAAGTCTGAGAGAGGCAAGTAGTATTTTTTTTTTTTAGAAAATGTGTTGCTACCTTAGTTTGGGGAAGGAAGTGTTTTAGCCGTCCATCCTTACCACAGTGCTGGGAAGGGAACATTAGAGTTTTCCCAGCCTACAGACCTTTCTTTCTGAGAGGTTCAACACATGGGAGTTGGAAAGGAGAGAAAACAGAAAATCTGGAGATGATTCCCCCCCCCCCCCCCCCCCCCCCCCACACACATTGGAGTTTTCACCCTGGGACATGGGTCACTGACTGTCTTTGAAGATCTGGATTTCACCTGGATCTCAGGTACTTTTGCAAAAGGGAATCCCTCCACATCTAGGTTTCCCCAGTCCACCTGGGACACTTATCTGTCCATTCCCTGGAGGGTAAGCAGCTCTCAGGACCCGATACCGAGGGACACATCCACAGAGAAAGAGAGAGAGAGAAAAAAATCCACTTTAAGTCAAGAGAACAGTCTGAATATGGATGTAACTGGACACCTCTTTGTTTATGCAAATTGATTCTTTTTGAACCAAATTAAAGTAAACCTTCAATTCGGAACACCCCACCGGTGAGTCCAGTTTGTTCTTTGCAGTTTGCCCTTCCCAAACAGCGAGGGTAGCATACGGGGAGGGGGGGGGGGGGGGTTCCACTTACATCCCCTGAGCCTAGAAGGACGGCCTTCCCCCAGAAACCAAGAACCCACACCTCAGAGCAAAAGGTCTGGTGACCATAAAATCGGGATTTAGCAAACACCCTAAATTGGCATTAGGGCCCTAACACCTGCAATAACACCACAACGCATGCGATAAATAATACATCGTGAAATACTTGGGACTGAGTACTCTCATGCAAAGAGCCAGAGTGTTGGCCATTGTGATGGGAATAGGACTTTCTACATGGACCTAACTATGGTTTTATTTGTTCTTAGTAAAGCTGGACTGTCGCTAAATATCTACACTTTCAAGGAACAGATGGCCATTCAGCCTGGAGAAGCTCTGGTCACTCCCAGCCAAGGACCCAGAGCTCTTAGGTCTTTCTTGAGGTTCTCCAGCTCATGGGGAGAGCAGTATTCCTGGAGAAAGGCATGTAAGGAGTTGGATACGGCACTTGTGTGACTCCGCCTCCCAGCTATTAGAAAAAGGCAACCCCCCCCTCCAAAAGACTAATTGTGCCAGGAGAAGCAGGTCCCTCCTGGCAAAGTAGGACTTGTGAGCCATGGGCCACATTTTAAGCATGTCATCCAAGGATGAAGAAAAATAGCATGCAAAAGCATGCAGGCAGTAAATGTAGCCATCCAGAGCAGGTGTAAAGTTACAGCATTGTGGGCAAAACCCTAAGTGGGTGGAGACAATTTGACTTTCAGAATGGCCTTGATATTTCTGCAGCTGTTTGAAAATCCAAGACAACTTTTAGGAAGCTGCATTTTTGCAGGTGTCTATTTAAGCAACCTGCTTAAATTATTTTTTTTATTGCTCACTGCTTTCCTTCCTCTTTGCTTTGTTTGTAACATGAAGGCTTTTGCTTGTGTAACATTTACGGCTTATGTTTGCAGTAATCATATTATGGGGTTTTTTTTTTTTTTGCAACACATCTTTTGTTTATCTAATGCATATATTTTATTTTCACAATACATATGTTTTGGTTTTGCAGTGGTTCTGTCACAGAATGTTGTTTGTGGTGGTGGTTCCTCAGAATAAATATAGTTTTAAAAAATGCTCTTGAATTTGATTGTCGGCAAATCATTAGAAACAATTGAATTAGACATTTTATATGGGAGTAATGCATCTAAAGTAAAAGCATTTTGCTTTTACAACTTGTTACAATTATACGCAACACAATCTTACTGCACTAAACAGAATAAGAATAAAGCTCGCTGAGCAGACTGGATGGACCACATTGGTCTTTTTCTGCCATCATTTAATATGTTACCATATACTCCCATTTTATTTTTCTTTACTCCTTATGTTTGATCTGCTTTATTTATAACCAATGTCATGCATGTATGCATTGCAAGGCTAATATATTATGCCATCTGAAATTCAACTGATGGCACCAGTTGTAAAGGACAAATCCTCTTCTAAGAGCACCTGATTTTGGGCCATGCCATCTCTAATAGAAAGGAGGCTTGAAATCTTTGCTTTTGCAATCTTAATGTTTTTGTTTTCCTAGTTCTGTCAGAGTTATACAATCTTTAAGGTTATCTGTTACAAATTAAATATTTTTTTTTTCAAGAAAAAACAAAATATAACTGGAAAAGCAGAATTATGTCTATTGAAGCAATCACATTCCATTTTTCAGACCTGATATTCTAAAGTAGTAGTGCTTTTTGTGGGACTAATATTTGGACTGTTTGAATATTTTAGTTGAAAGACGAATGGTTTATGTTTGTCAAGCGTTGGAAATATATAAATTAACTATGTTGGTTCATGCTCTAGAGCATCAGCATTATTTATCTATAAGATGAATATATTGCTCTACATTTAAATGCCTAATTCAATAATATTTTAATAGATTATAAATCAAAATTAAGTGACAGATAGATTTGTTTTGGCTGAAATATTTGTAGATGCATTCCAATTCATCTTAGATAATATTTATTCACCTAAGGCATACCAGAACAATTTCTTTAAAGATTTTGCAAAGGTCTTGGTTGATCAAAAGCTACAAAAAACCTTCACTCTCTATAAGAGGGAGGCAGATTCCCTCAGACAAGGAGTGTACTGAGAAGGGATCTTCCTCTGAATGCAAAAAACACCAGGCTGGGTTAGTGGGCCTAAATGAACAGGGAGTAATGAAAAAAACAGCTCCTTACCCCTCAAAACTTGACTCAAACTGAAAACCCACACTCTACCTCTAACTTCACCTTATGCCCCTGGAATATCCAATCATAATCAATTCAGTGGAGAGACTGAAAGAGAATGGAAATCTTATGCTGTTACTAGTCCAGATGGTAAGGGACCTAAGGCCATCTAGTGACAAACTGAAGGGTTGGTCACATCAGCAACTCCAGGAGGTGTTATAGTGCTTTTTGTATAGAGGATCGGTAGCCATTGAACCAAGCAGTTGGAAATTGACCTTTGGTTTTTCCAAAGCGTTAATTAAGCCAACTGCTACATTTATTCTATTCTTTGAATATGGTAAGATACACCACCTCATAATATTCAGAAATGGAATGAAGGTCTTCATATTTATTTAAGTCCGCATGATTGGAAGCAAATCTGGAGTAAATCACATAGGGACCGATATTCAGCAAAGAGCAGAGTGCTTAAGCTGATTTTCATCTAGAACCTAGCTGGGGGGTTGCAACTGAAAACCGACAAATCTAACAGTCTAAACATAGCCAGTCAGATTTAAGCTAGCTAATGAGGTGCTCAGACCAGTTAAGCTGGCTAGCATTGAGAATTCACGGCTAGCCACCCAAGATGTTCACCTAACCAAACCCCACCCCTTGGAAGGCCTGTTTCTGGAACAGCTAAATATAGATTTAGCCACTCTCTGGGGAAAATATTTACCTCCAGGGTTCTAGCCACCTACCTCCATTGTTAAGTAGCTAGATCCTTTTGAAAATGCATCCTCTAGAATCTTGATATGCAGTGAAATGCAAGGGATGTTTATTTTCCTTTTGCACAGAACATGTTGCTAGCCTTTAGTTTTTACCAGATATTCTTCATCAGCTGATCATCAGTGCTGGTGAAATTGTAGTGAGTCTGTCTCTGTGGTGGTGATATATTTACGTAAGGCATTTCTGGGCTTGAACTGAGATGAAAATAGTTTCTATGTTGGGTGCATTTGAATCTGGGAAGCAGAGCTATGTCTCCTGGGTTAATGGCACAAATGTCAAGTACCATGAAGAACCAGGAAGTTACCAATCATATGATACACATGCTGTCAGGCTGGCGAAGGCTAGCCTTCTCCTGGATAGAGAAGCCTCAAGCCAGTATATGGCGATATTTGATAGATGAATACCTACAACTGGAAGGTTTACTTATGCACTAAAGAAATTAATACAATAAAATATGGGGTCCATTTTGGAATTTTCATTCTAATATAATGACCTGAAGTGATATTTGGTGTTTCTTTGACTCATTGCATGGGTCTCTTTTTTTGATGTGCATGCATCCTTATTGTTGTCACTATCATAGTCTAGTATAGATGTACCTTTGGTTCTGTATGATAAATAGTTAAAAAAACAACAACAAAAAAAAAACAACTGAGTGGCCTTTACCATTTTTAAAGTAAACATTCAATAATTTATATCTTTTCATAACTGGATATTATAATATAGCACAGATGTTAGCATAGCCCTGATTTCTTATGCTAATTGGACTAATATCAGCTGCATTCATGATGTTAGCATCTAGGCTCCCCTATCCCACCCCACCCCCCTGACTACATGAACCTCTGCTTTTCCTGATGTCACCATCGGAGTCATTCTGTGTCTTTGTCCCCCCAACTACCACATCAGCTTGTATCTGCACCTCAAGGCAGCCCACGATAACAGTCTCATTGCACACGGAAATATAAATAACTCACCTGGATTGCCTTCTCACATCCTTATGTACATTGTCATGTAAACTGTAACAAGAACCAAAATACAGTGAACACTGAAGTGAACGAGGAGACATGCACGCTTGTTTACTGCTTACCAACAGCTTTGAGGGAGGCATACTTGTTCAACTCCTTGCCTGGGGGTTGTTGTTCATAGGGATTTGTGATAGGTCCCAGCGTGGGATAGGAATGTGTGTGTGCCATCTGTGGAAGATGTGGGGATGTTGGAACTACATTATTCATCTGTGATGCTTCTGTTGGAGAAAAAAAAAAAGGCTCTTATTAGAGACTGGTTTTGGACATCCTTCATTATACAGTATAAACCAACTTAACAGCATTCATTAATATTCCATGCAGCATGTCTGTCATTTGCTGCTATGATGTGATAAAAACCATGTACATTGATTCTTGCCTGCTTAGAATATGTGGTTGTAAAATGAGATACCAGCGGCTAAGGTAAATCAACTTAATGCCCCTCTTATTAAGCAGTCAGGCCATGCCTCGCAAAGGGTCAAATGAATGAAGCATTTTTCTCATAAACCCAAAATGAGAAAGCTCTTTTAGTACATCGTTATGACAATGCCAACGTTCTACTTTGTGTTGCTTTCTTTTTAAGAATCAGTTGTCTTTACCACCCCTGTGTTATCATAGGGCTTGAGTCATCAATAATCTTTTTGTCCACTGGATCTGAATAGGTGCAAGAATCCAAATAGTATCTATCATAAAAGCAAATTTTTAAAGATATTTTGCAGCCCCTCCAAAACACAAATGTTCATTGCACCTTATAAAGGATATTCAGTGCATGCCTAAGGTGTCACCACCATACATATTCCATTATATAGCAACTCAGTAAATTGAAGAGAGCTAAAAGACATTCGACCCATCAAATCTGCTCATAAACTCAATAGTCATCTAAAAATTGCCTTTTCTCAATCCGACTAAAAGTACACCCGGCATTGTACAAGGCTTGCATTTAGGGAATGTGCTCCAGGGTGGGTTGGTGGGACGGCTTGTTTTGAGCAGAATTAAAAAATAACACAAGTAGATTGCATTGTATTTTCTAACCTGCATGCTTTATTCTCGTTACACAATCTATCCATACAAAAAGCAGGCGCAAAAGTCCACAGATACGTTATACCTGTGGCAAGTTTCAAAGGGAAACTGCGTGCTTGTGTTCTCTTTGAAAGACAGTGCAAAGGTCACGGATAAAAAGTACATTTCCCATCCTCATATTTGCATGTCCTGCACACCTATGCATAACTGTAAGGTATACGTATTTAGGTCCTTCAGCCTCAGACTTATGAGATAAGAGGAAGGAAGGGGAAGGTATGATGGAGACTTTTAAATACCTGAAGGGTATTAATGATGCACAAAAATCAACCATTTTCCAATGGAAAGAAAGCTATAGAAGTAGGGGACATAATGCAAAGCTCCAAGGGAGAAGGAACATCATCAGGAAATATTTCTTCATGGAAAGGGCGGTGGATGCATGGAATGCCCTGGTGGAAGAGGTGGTGAAGACAAGAATGGTGATAGAATTCAAAAGTGTGTGGGAAAAACAGAGGATCCCTAATGGCTAAAGGATGGAAACGAAGAAAAGGGGATAATCTGTGTAAATTGGCCTAACCTGCACAAAGAGGCAGTTACTAATTTTAACAGAAGTCATGGGGTAATTTGCATGGAATGGCAGTTACCACCCTTAACAGAAGGCATGGGGTAATTTGCATGGAGCAGCAGTTACCACCCTTAACAGTAGGCATGGGGGTAATTTGCATGGAGCGGCAGTTACCACCCTTAACAGAAGTCATGGGAGTAATTTGCGTGGAGCAGATTCCTTCCTTAAGAGAAGGCATGGGGTCTGCATGAAAGTTGCAGTTACCACCCTAGGCAAGTTGCTGGGCAGACTGGACTACACTTTGGTCTTTTTCTGCCATCATTTACTATGTTACTATTTCGCAATGTGTGTTATCTCTCTCCAGATGACAACTCTTTCCAATGTCCCCAAACTCCTAACCCCTGCCATTAAGTAATTAACTCTGTAGTTTACAATGTACTGTTGTCAACCTTAAGTGTAGGCTCAGTCTAAAATGTCATGCAAGGGATAAAGGCACACAGGGTCTCTGAGACACATTTTTATTATAAGATGTGAATATTTTTATTTCCAGAATTCAACAAATATCTTTCTGCTGGAAGTCCCAAATTTGGATGAATAGACCCAGGCAAGAGAATGAGGAAGTAGATAGAAAGGGAATGAACAAAGCAAGTGCTATCCTTTAAATTAAAGGAGAATTCTACCAGCCAAATAAGTTGGCAGCATGCATCCTTAACTGTCTGGGGTCAGATACAATCTAGCAGCATCCGCTTGCTATCTTACCCAGGATTGATGTCACCTGGGGCTTAAAGGCTTTTGTTTTCCTTATTTTGCTAACTTGGCTCTGATCTCCTCTCCCTTTATTAACTAGTTGCGCAGATATCTGTGTTAATTTATCCCGTTTTTGTTTCCCATATTTGTTGCATTTTCTCTTTCCTTACCACGTGTTTTTGCTCGATGGAATATGGGAATTCCCAATTAAATTAAATACATGAATAAAAGGAAAATTGGGGAGAAGATTATGGCTTTGGTGCAGACATGATTGGCATGCACTATGGTCAGTCGACAAGAAAGAGGAGAGAATTTTGTGGCATATACTGTATTACTCTCACCAACAATTGTTCTTCTTTATTTTTCTAAGTATCTTTCTGTAAGAAATGAACAATGTTATCCACCTAGAGCTTAGGAAATGCAAGTCAACAATGCTGCAAATTGAGTCACTGGGAAAAAGCCATTATGCACCTCCCACAGCTTCTAAACTTCCTGACAGATAACACCCTATGATGATATATGTGCTTACTTTTTACGCTCACATTTTCCAGTGTAGTTGCTGTTTGTTTAGGGGGACACTGAGAGAGCTTTTAAACAGCAGGTAAAAGAGCTACCTGAAAACCACTCACCTAGAGCATGTATGGAGAGAGTAGGTAGAATCAGAGGTGGGATTGGGTCAGGGGTGGCAACAGCACTCATATAGGCCGATGCAATGCAGTGCGTTCAGCTGAGCACACTGGTTTACTTGCCGTTGGACGCGCGTCGACAGCACCTTATGCTATAAGGGGATTAGCGCATTCAAATAACGCGTCCAACGCATAGAGAAACTAATAGCGATCATCACATGCAAATGCATGTTGATGAGGCTATTAGCTACGCTCCCCAGAAGAAAAAAAAAACTATGCACTGTACCTGCACATTTTTACACTCAGAAACTAACACCTGCCCAGAGCAGACGTTCATTTCTGAGCAGCCCAAAAAGTTGTATAGTAAGCAGAAAATACTGCTTTTCTGTACATCCTCCTACTTAACATCGTGGCGATATTAAGTTGGAGGAACGAAAAGTTTAAAAGATTTAAAAAAAAAAAAAAACAAAACCTGCTGGCGGTCAGGTTAGGGAAATGGATGCTCAGTTAACCAGCGTCTGTTTTCTAAACCCGTGGCTGTGCGCCGGTTAGGAAAACGGACGCCGATTAAATTCAGCGTCCATTTTCTCAACCCACTGATAGCCGACCTGTCCTGGGTGCCTGCTGCCCAGGAGGCGCTAGGGGTGCGCAATCGACCCTAGTGCCTCCTCGGCAGCGCGACCCCTAATTTAAATATTGCATGGCACACTCAGGAGAGGTGCCTGGGCACGCGTTAGGAAAGCGGGCACTGAATACTGGGCACCCACTTTCGGTACACTTTTATTGTATCAGCCCCATAAAATATCTGCAGCAAAAGGAGATACAAATGTCTGTGGCTATTTTTTTCCCCTAGGCAGTTTCATAGGGAAAGTAAATAATGCTCATATTTTTCCTTTGAGTACTTGTGCAAGGCCCACAGCCAAAAGCGTTCACACTTGCAGACTTTGACACAATCCTCATAGGTCTGAAAATTGTCCCCACAGCGACTTAAGTTAAGCTCCATAGGTTTGATTTAGTAGTTACCCCAGTTTGGGATTTTTCGATGTTTCATACCGTATGTTTCTCTTCCCCCCCCCCAAATATCAGAGTCTCAAGCTTGTTGCAACCAGTGCCCTGAATCACCGTGATTTATAAAAACAGCTTCATATTCAAATGAAGCCTGAATTTCTACAGTCGCTCAGTTGCTTGTTTGATACTGCTTTAAAAATGTGTTAAATTCTCTCCTTGAAGGTAACATCCCTCTCTCTCTCTCTCTCTCTCTCTCTCTCTCTATATATATATATATATACCTGCTGTTGCTTGGATGGAGCTTGAAGGTGCTGGATCTTTTATAGTCAGATCCTAGCAAAAGAACCTTTTATTCACTAGACACAGACTTTAGGAAGGCTGGAATGTAATTGGTAGTCGTGCCGAGTGCACTAGTGTTAATCACAATGGCACTTCAGTACTGAAAGACACTGTAATGCAATGCCATGCTCAGAGAGAATGTTGCAGGAGCTGACACCATCAGATACTGGAGATGATAACCATCTAGTAATGGCATCTTAAGAAAGAGCCATTATTTATACATTCAATTTATGAATTGCAACTGACTACAACATTCATTGCAATGTACAATTGATAATGCAATAGCACAGGGTCATATCGTATATATCATAAATTACAGTCAAAATAAAACCATAGCTAAGAACAAGAACAAAACTAAAGACATATATACTGTATATATACTTACAAAATATATAAAACAATAATTATAATGCATTTGTCCAAAATTAAAAGCTATCACACAGAATAAATGACCCCCATAGCCCTCCAATAAGCACCAAAGCCCACAGCGATATGCCACAGAAAATAACCAGATCTTCAGTCACTTTGAAATTTTAGATAATGCTCCATGAGTATAGAAGCAACAATACAAAACACTCTGGATCCAACTCTTTCCAACATAATCTGTTTATTTGTAAATTAACAGAAGGTGTAAAACTGATGAAAAAGAGAAGATATGAGGTATTAATTAAAGATCAGGCATACACAGGCAACACAAAGTTTTTGCTTTCTCTGAAAGACTAAATCTGCTATACCAGTGGTCCCCAGCCCTGTCCTGAGGGCCCACCAGCCAGTCAGCACTAGTTAGCCAGATAAGTAGGAACTTATCTGGCTAAGTGGTGACCGCTGAATATCCGGCTACATTCAGTGGCCACCGCTTAGCCGGATATTCAGCGGTCACCATTCACCAAAGTGTTAAACTGTACTAGAGCAAACTCATTCCCATTAACCAGGCATTTGGAGTTACAAGCTAGTTCCAGCTAGGTAACATGGACACTCCTAATTAATTGTACAAATTGCATCAGTGAAACTGTTTTTTTCAGAGATGGGCATGCTGTATTAGATACAATTTCCCAGCACTGCCTGGAATGGAGAAAACATCTAGGAGCAGGACCAGGACAGCATTAACCTGCACCCTTAAGCTGCCAACCCACATGATTTTTGTCTTTTGAATGTTCAGTACTAAGCCATTTGCAGAAAGCCATGACTTAATCTCTATCATCTATTTACAGAATTCAGTATATGGCAACTCATTACACTTTCTACATGATATATATAACTGAATATCGGCAGCATATAAAAAGTGCTTGACCCCTAAAGATTGTAATAGTTGATCTAATGGGTTCAAATAGAAGATAAACAAAACAGAAGATTAGGTAGAGCCTTGAGGAACATCAATTGATTGATTTCGCCAAGAGGAAGATTCATGACCAATCTGTACGCGCTGTTTTCTACTTACCAAAAATGAACTGAACCACTTCAGCTCTGTACCACTGCAACCTATGCTCTTTAATCTGGAGACTAAAATACTCTGTATAACGAGTCAAAGTCTGCTGACAAATTAAGTTGGACCAAAATGCCTGACCACTATGCTGCAAGCTAAAAAGTAAGGAGTCCATTAATGAAAGCCTTAACTCCGAATTGTGCGCTTTTTTGGAATCCATACTGGCCATCATCTAAGAGGTTATCATCATAAAGTAATTAATCAAATTGCAGCAAAACAGATGTTTCCAAAATCTTTGCCAAAGTTGGAAATAGGTCTGCCAACTCTGGAATTTAGACATCGACAGTAATGTAGGAATACATATTATTGACTCGTAGTGCATTAACAGATAGAAGTTGGTGACAAAGGTGCATCATAAAATACTGTGATCAGAACGTATTGACAAATACAGCAAGTATTCATTTTATTTGTGAGAAAATACAGACTTTGCTTAACAATGCATTCAGAAAGGGGACAGACTGCTTTGTGGAACTTCATGTGACCACAGGTGCCAATGTACATGCAAATCCAACTAAGTACACTTCTGCTACTTATTGTCATTTGTCTAAGAGGATTTATCTTACAAGCCTGACACGCAGTCTCCATAGAACAGTAGGTCCCACCGAAATAAAATTGCATATCTTGCAGAACCACTGCACAATTCATTTGGTATAATTCACAGGTTACATTCATAAGGACTTTCTGATCTCTCTCTTGCTAATGCTATTAGTCCCTCACTGTCATAATCATGAACAACTCCTCATATTTAAAATAAATTATAATACAATTAAGCTTCATAATGTTTCATTACTCAAAGTTTCATTAGGAAAGAATTATATTCAATAAGGATGTGTGCATTTGTTTGAAATGAATGGGTAAATTGCAACATCAGAGATCATTTTTGTTTCTTTGTGGACCCCCAAAATGAATGGAGGTTGCCCCCGAATTAAATGAAAAGTTGTTTCATTTGTTTATTCCCAGTTCAAGTCTGTGGCCCATTGAAAAGTGCTGCAGCGAGACTAATAAATATAGCAACCAAGAAATTCCTGAGTGAGGAAGTAGCCAAGACAGAGCAGAGGCAGGAGAAAAGGGCACGTAGACAGTCAAGGTGAAGCTGCCCTACTCCTGACAATACACCACTTGGGGGTCTTGCTATCACTCAGCCTTGCTGCCGTACCCCACATTAAGGGTCTTGATGCCACTCTCCCTTGCTGCTATATCCATTATGCTGCACTTGACGTTCTTGCTACCACTCTGCCTGGTTGCCATGTGCCTGATGCTACACTAGGGGGTCTTGCTGACACTCTGTCTTGTTTATACCCCTTATGCTAGTTCTTGGGGGGGGTCTTTCTGCCATTTTTCCTTGCTGCTGTTCTTCTTAAGCTCTACCTTGGGGAGCTTGCTGTCGCTCTGTCTTGCTGCTATTATCACTTGTGCTATAACTGGGGAGTTTTTCTGACACACTGCCTTGCTGTGTGTCAGAGTACCACAGACTCTACACCTTGGGGTGCTCTTGCCGCTGTGTATGGCTGCTTTCCATCTCTCATGCTGCTTTGGCGTCTTCATGCCACTCTTTGTGATGCTTTTGGCCCTCTGTCAGTGCCTGGGGTTGGTTTTTTTCTGCACCTTTGCTGCTTTGTTCCCCTTTCTTGGTGTCTTAAGATATTCATGCCAATCTTGGTGTCACTTTGCCCCTTTCATGCTGCCTTTGGGAGTTTATGCCACTGTTTGTTTTTTTAAAATGCTTCTTTATTAAGTTTTCACATGATAATACATTACATAACCATTGAAACCATTATACCCAAGTACAGAAATCATTGTCATACTAATTAGAAGTATTTTATCAGTGTCCTCTTTTAAAGCCTTGGTGTGTTCTTGCTTTGCTCTCTGATGGGTAACTTGGGGAATTTACCATTCCTGGAACCCTTTTGCCATTTATAGTGCCTTAGGTCCTTCGCCACAATCTTGGTGCCTTGGAATTCTCTCCCCCTTCTGATGTTGTCTACCCACAGGTTTCATTTGAATTGATTAGAAATCCCCAATTTTAAGCTCAAAATAGGCTGCATTGCTTCTCCCATTGACTTAAATGGGAAACAAATGAAACAAACTAAATGGGTTTTTTTTTTCATTTGTAACTAACAAAACGTTATGAACAAACCTAAATGAAAATTTTGCCTCTGCACGTGCCTATTGTGCAGCTTTAACCGGTTGGTCATGGACCAGATATCTGGTCTGCTCATGATAAGGTAACGTCCACGGCTACTCCCAGTGCATGAATTAAAGCTTCCCTTTCCTCTTTATTGCTCCTAATTTACTCTTAAAGAGAAGCCGAAGGGAAACTCGTGTAACACCCAGAAAGGGCAAATTTATTTATTTACTATTTTTACAAATGTTCTTCATTAAATTTTTTTCTAATGTAACACATACACTCCTCAATAGACAGCGTGAATTGCTTACAATGTGGGACAATCTTCCAGAGAAGAAAATGGGAAGGGGAATATGAGTGAGAGGAGAAGAGAGGGAAAGAAAGGAGGATGTAAGTGGGCATGGGTGGTGAGAGAGAGTACACCACGCAGTTCACCCTTCTCTCACTCCTCCAGGGTACAGATAGTGGGGAAGGGTGGGAGACAGGGTTTCTCGGGAGTGTGCTATGGTTGCCAGCTTCCTATATTCCTATATATATTGCAGAATGCAGCAGCCAGATCCCTCACAAACAGCACATCACACCCATACTGAAAGATCTCCATTGGCTCCCCATAAACTTCAGAACAAAATCCTATCACTCTTGCACAAACCATCAACAACAAAAAACTTGAATGGCTAAAAGACACCCTCCACCATCAATGCTCCCAGAGAAGTCTTTGATCCCAAAACACCGGCCTGCTCTCCATCCCCCACACAAAACTAGCTCCCCTCACGACAACCAGAGAACGCGCCATCTCAGTTGCAGGCCCCTCACTATGGAACAAACTGCCTGCCTAACTAAGACTGGAACCCTCTACCCAGTCATTCAAAAAAAACCCTGAAAACCTGGCTATTCCTAAAAGCCCTACCCACCTACAACCTAATCCGCACCATCCCCCTTTCCCCTTCCCAATGAACAATCTGCCTGCCCAACTAAGACTGGAACCCTCTACCCAGTCATTCAAAAAACAAAACAAAACGCTGAAAACCTGGTTATTCCTAAAGGCCCTACCCACCTTCAACCTAATCCGCCCCATCCTGCCCTCCCCTCCCCTACCTCAGTTCTCCCACCTCCATTTCCCTCCCCCTTGCATCTCCTTCTCTCCCTCTTACATCCCATCCCCCCTCCCTCCCAGCCTTTCTTCCCACCAACTCTCCTTCCCCTCCACCCCCTATTAAGTTTCCCTCCCTTCCTCCAGCTTGCAAATTACTCCCCCTCTCCCTAACTACCCCTCCCTCTTTTCCTCCCCCCCTACCGTTCTCCTCTCAATATTTCTTCCATGCTTTGTAACGCATAATGTTTTTATATTCTTGTAAAAACCTGTTATCATGTTATAATGTTCATGTTATAATCTTATTGTGTTATAATGTTTATGTTCCAATGCTACTATCTATTAATAATGAGACTCCTTAGCCTTTGAGTTACAATGTTTTCAAGGTTACAACGTGTCAACTCTAAGACACCTTAGTCTTTCTCATTTCCACGAGTTAAAATGTAAACCGATGTGATATTGCCCAATGAATGTCGGTATATAAAAACAAACAAATAAATAAATAGATATATCTGCCACATCTTTAGGAACCCTGATTCCTACCTCTCCCTTCCTAGCATTTTAAATCAAACCTCCAAAGAGGACCCCTCCTCTCTGCCCCCCCCCCCCCCCCCCCCCATGTCTTGGGAGGGCACCATCTCATCCCTTGCCTCAGGCAGCAGATTTGCCTTGAATCGCCCCATCTGCTGTCCTGATGAGCACACACCAGGTCTAGGAAGTTAACCCAAGTCTCCCACGTCACTAGGACAATCTGGCTGGCTTTGTCTCTTCTCATTGAGCAAAAGGGGACACACGTAATACAGATGGACAGTTTGAGAGTGTGCATTAATGGGATAAATAACTCAACTGCTATTTCTTACAATTTTTTTGGATGTGGTGTTGGGCAAGATATTTGAATTGTACCTATAAGAATAGACTTGCAAAGTCTTAATCGGGGAACTGCATAGGTAAAATCAGGATTATATGAGCAGAATGACAATCTACTGAAGTGGATTTTCCTCAGGCTATTATTGGGCACATAATTTCATAACATGTACTTTCAGCTTTTTGTAAAAAGAGGCCTTCCTAGAAATCTAACTTAGTTGGGAGAGAAAACTACATGTGTACACTGAAGTTTCAAAAATGTATACACAGTCAACCTGTGTACTTTATACTCCCACTGGAGAAGACTTAAAATACACATTTACTTTATCTGCACAACATGATCTTGGATCACAAACTACAGTGCTGCATTCAGGCTGATGTGCACTTTTCACTCTGTACAAATGTACATCATTGCTAGCTAGGCCCCTTACTGAACGTTAAACCCAGAGAGGGCAATTCTTCAAGGTCATTTTCCTAGGTAAATAATGATTTATCTGGGAAAACTGGCTGTCTAAAATTTGCCCTCCCTCAATCTGCTTAAATTGTTTTTAAGCCTATAAAAACTTTGTGCAAGATACATTGTGAGCCCTGGGGAAGGTGAAGGAGTCCATTCAGTATATGTTTGAGTAGGGTTCAGACGTCTTGGAGTTGGTCGCAGCACTCAGTAAAGGTAAAGTGTGTTTTTTGATGCGATTTTTACGCACATCATCTAAGTTAGCAAAAGTAGATAGATTCATATATAAATAACAAACTGATATAAATACGTGCATGCTGAAGATGCTTGCAGCCCATTGCGAGTCAGGAGGCAATAAGATCAATTTGCACAGAACCTTTTTGACATCATGTTTGTTTATTTAGTTATTATTAAGGTTCACCTCTTTTCTTTCTTATTTATGAATTCTAAAATTGCTCTCCTTATAGCTACCAAAAAAATAAGACATTTCTTGCCTCTTAAGTACCCTACTAAAACGATATTTTAAACATCTAATCAAAATCAAATGCCTTTACCAACCAGAAAATCTTGTACAGTATGTCAGCAGTACAACCGCTCAATGAAATATAACAGGCGGTGAAACTAGCCTTTGTTTGGGTCCGTGGCCTTACTCGTTACAGTAAATCTGGCTTGTGGGAGACGCATTTGCATCAGCAGGGTCACTAATTATGTCATAGATTGTAAGTTGGAAGTAAATACTCTTCCATGCTTACCGGGTCATTCCAGATGAAACAAATCATGCAGAGTGGCATAATAAATGCAAGGTGTTAGCTGTTATTTACAAATGAGTCACAGCATGCAGAGAGCAAACGCCATATATTCAGATAGCACCATTCGTGCAGACAGCAGACATATTTCTCCAGAAAAAGAAGAATTTGCTAGTACTGACCTTAAGTCTGAGGTTGAGAATGCTCTTGTAAACACAAAATGTGTTAATATTTTTTTTATCGAGGGGATTTTTTGGTTGTAAATTGTTATGGGCTTTCAATGGACTTTGATTGGAGAATACACAGGGATGGTAACTTTCATAGCCGGCCCCGGGCACACATGTGCTCGCGTTTGTCTGCCCGCACCCAGGGTCGCGGCTGTTTCATAACATACATGCGTATATGCTTGCATGTTATAAAATAGATTGGCCGTGCGCTCTATTTTAATTGGGCGCTCGCCTGTGCACACAAATCCTGCTTCTACTGCGTAAGTGGGGGAGATTTTAAAAGGGACGCATGCCGACACCATTGCCACTAAAACCAGTTCGCTCCCAGTGCACCCAGTTAAGGGATAGGCCTTCCAACACCCCCCAGTTCAATAGCCTTCCTTCTCCCTGTTGGCGCCGACCTTTAAAGCCTGCTGATCTGCCTAGATTTTGTTTTGTTTTATCACTTACACGTCATCCATAGCGGAAGTAAAGTTACGTGGAAGCGGACCCCCAGCACGCGCCAGTATGCGTGAGTACGCGCAAATTTCAGGTTAAAATCCCAGAATATCCGTGCTCGGTCAGACCCATTCCCATCCCTTTATGAAAACTTTTAGTTTGCGCAGCGGCATTTACGCACTTATACGGGCGGCTTTTAAAATCTGCTTGATGCTTGTTGGCCCGACATATTCACACACACACACACACACACACACACCGATTGATGCTTGCGTCGGGCTTTAAAATATGGTTTTACCTTACTTGGGCCAAAGAATCTTTGATCAACTTACACAGCTAAAAGGTGAATTTTAAAAGCCTGTCATGCGTCAAACTGGCAGATATGTGTACAAGTCGGGCTCACGCGCACCAAACAGATTTTAAAAGCTGCCCAGATATGCTCGTTACTTGCTGCTGTGCACGTGAATGAAAATTTTGAAAAAAGGGGCTGGGTCTGGGTGTGGTTTGGGCAGGCCATAGGCGTTCCTGAATTTGAAATTTCCGCATAAATACTTAACGCGTACTGGTGCACTCCGGGATCCCCTGCTGTGCAACTTTACTGTAAGTGATAAAACAAAAGAATTCAGGCAGATCAGGGTTTGAAAGGTCGGGTCTAACAAGGAAGAAGGGAGGTTATTAAACTCGGGGGTTTGGAAGTCCTATCACTTACCTGGGCAAACTGGGAATGAACTGGGAAAACTGGTAATGTTGGCGCGTGAGTCTTTTAAAATCCCTACACTTCTGCAGTAGATGCGGCATTTATGCGCATTGGCACGCGGCCACATAAAATTACATGCCTATATGCGTGTAGTCAGGCTATTTTATAACATGCACGCACATACATGAGTAAATTATAAAATGGCTATGTCTCTGGGCGCAGGCCGATGAACGCGCGCACATGTGTGCCGGTTTAAAAGTTACCGTCCCTGTGTTTAAATTTTACATGTAATGATCTACAGCATTTTCATTTGCATTGAAAAAAAACTTTAAAAAGTGACATTGAATGTGATACTGGTATATGATTAGACCACAATACTTGCTGTAGCCATGTTGTTGGCTTATATGCACAAGCACTGAAAGCAGAACATAGCCTTTAGACTTCTGATCCTAGACTCTGTTGTCTTATGTAAATTTTTATGGAACAAAATATTTATTGCTGTCATCTACTGCCTTATCCTTTAGGACAGAATTTTTCTTGTGTGTTCTACATATATTTATTTACTTTCTGTATATATTTATGAGGTTTTATTTCCAGTGAAAACAAAAAGATTAAAAGTTGAGCGCAAAGTCTCAGGACTTTATTGAAAACACAATATATCTTCTTTGGGAACTGTAGAGATGGAATGCGACTGTGACCCTACTGATACCTTGTTGTCGAGTGCTGCTGATGGTCAATGGAAGCAGCAGGACTTCAGGTAGCGCAAAGCACTAGGATAGAGATTCAGAAACCAGGACCGGCCAAGTCTCCCTCCGCACACTGGGTCACATCGCAACCCTGGACTTCCAAGTGTTTTCTATAACACTGTTTTTCCAAGTCTGCTTTTGGAAGACCAAAAATGAATATACATGAGAGAGATCTACATGCAATTGAGGCAGTCCTTGCAAATCTATGCATATTTATTGTGGATCTTCTGAAAACCAGACTGGTTATGGGGAATTCCAGGATTGCATTTTTAGCATGCATAAGCTAGTTAACTCGCAAAGACAAGGACTTTCTCACAAAAATGTAAAAAGAAAGGTTGTGGTTTTCTATTCAAAAGAAAAGTGACATGAGAACATAAAAAGTTCCTTGCTGGGTCCATCAATCCCAACATCCTGTCTCCGACAATGGCCAATCCCAAAAAGGAGATCTATTTTACCGTTCTACGTTTGTATCTTATGTCTTGATAAATTGTTGATTTTTGTACCTGGGAAATTTTGTATTTCTATATAGTTTAACTGTTGTTTGAAAACAATGTGAATGTTTTGTTTTGTTTTTTTATAAATGACATTTTGCATTGTCAGAGGTGTGAATCTTTATGCAAAATTATGCAAATGTCTCACATAATTGCCCCAGAATTTGCTAACTCTTGCCACTGAGGCTTGACCAAGCCAGGGATCCTGCTTCTGATACTTTTGCACCATTTACAGCTGCAGTTGAGCAGCATGGATAGATCTTACTTTTGTTGCCTTTCTATTCCTGACAATCTGAACAAAACTGTAGGCAGCTCAATTTATTCTAAACGTTTTCCTCTGCTGCTGTCAGCATTCTGCCAGGTATCCATTTTTCTGCTCCTGTGCTCCTTTTCCTTTATCCTTGTTTACAGTCTGTCCCCTCCAGTGGATTGCTCACATAATCCCTCTTGGCCAAATTGACATTTCTTTGTGTTTGGACGTTGATTCCTCTTAGCTGTTTATTATTGATCCCTGGCCTGTTAGCACTGCCAATAAAATTGTGTTGTGATCAATATCTGTTATCTCCATACTTGAGTAAGCAGTGTTGCTTCATGTAAGGATTTCTTTGTGAGATTCTCAACGGGTCGAATGTTTGACAGGGATGGTGATAGATGGTAGCGGAGAAAAAGGCTGGGAACTCTCCTTGTATTAAGTCTATTGAAATATGGTAATATGTTGGCGCAGTGCTAGGGGATATAGTACAAAATTTGCATTATGAATGCCACCACACTGTTGTGCGCGAGCTTAAATTGTATCTGAATGTTAGATGCCTGAAGTGCTCCTTGATGCACATTCTAACAGAATTTCAAAAAGTGGAATGGCATTTTAAATGCCCTAGTTTCTTATTAAAGATGCAACAGGGAGGAGGTATGGAGGAGAGGCTTGCACTGAACAAGTTCAGACAACCTCTGAAAGGCTTGATGTCAAACCCCATTAAACTCCCTGATCTACTGGAGCAAATCACAGTTCCATGTAAAGCTCCACTCTCTGTTGAGCAGTTCTTCGTTTTATGTAAACCGGATTGATTTGTAGTCCATACAAGAACTTCGGTATATAAAAATTAAAAATAAATAAATAAATAAATATAGCTATTAGAGATGTGCATAGGGACAACAACTTTCAAACCCGCGCTTGGGCTTCTGCATGCACATGGTTGGCGGCTCGTGCACATGGACCTGGAGATTTTATAACATGCGCGCGTCAAGGAGTTGATTTGTACACTGCAGTCTCTGCTAGTTGTATTGTACAAATCATCTCCTTTTCATCACTTATAAGGTCTAAAATTCTTTAATGATGTCAATTTTACAATGAATACCTCTGAATTTGACTGTAACACCCCCCCCCCCCCCAAATTCCAACCCACCTCCAGAAAACTCACCCAGAATCAAGTACCCCCCTTACAATGGTCCATATATTGTGTCAAGTTGAGACTTAAAAGAGTCTCTCTCTGTCTCCTCCTCCCCCCCTCCCCCCCTCCCCCCCCCCCCCCCCCCCCCCCCCGCAATGTTCAGTGGACTTCTGACGCCTACTGAGGAGTTGTAGCAAAGTTACGTGCATAACATATGCGCGCTGGCTGAGAAAAATTAGGGGCTACGCGCATCAATGCTTGCCCCGCCTGTGGGATGCCCATGGGCGTCAGTTCTGGGATGCTCATGCCCTGACCCTTTTCCGCCTACTTTTTCTGGGCGCGTGTACATTAATGTATGCGCACCCTTCCTGGCTATTTAAAATTCGCTTAGCTCCTGCACAGCCCTCTTACGTACGTATGTGGCTGTTTTTGTGCGCGTGTGCGTGGCTTTTAAAATCTACCTCAAAGTGAAATAACCTCCCCCCATCAATGAAATGAAACAAAATAAGAAAACCCTCCAGACCCCTACTGAATTATTCTTTTTTTAAAAGCAGCCGTATTTTAATTTAAAATGTAGAATGTATTACAAACTGAGAAAATGGTCCGGCTGTCACATTATTTTCTCCTATGCCCAACTCATCTCATCCCCATGCCTTGGACCAGCACAATCTGGTCCCATGGTTAAAGGAAAGGCTTTCTCGCTGAAGGTGCCCATCATGAATGCCAACGGATGGCCTTACCTGTTCACTGGTGAGCCCTGAATTTAAGGTGGTTCTGATCAGAGAACAGAATCCTTCAGCTGTGGATTTTCCAATTGTTAGCACTACACAAGCCCTGCACAGGCTTTTTATTAAATCCCTCGTAAGCAAATCACGCACCACACGATGTGACTCGCACAGTTTGATCCCAAAACTAAGCACGGCCATTTCTGGTGCTCTACAGTTTTGATTTGAAATATTAACTTTTCTCTCTGACTTCATTAAAATGATGTCAAGATAACTAAAAAGTCTTTTTTGTGTACAAGAAAATACCTTTTCCTTAAAAAAACAAACAAACATTTTTTCTCCCTGAAGTCCTTTTCATTGTCAAAAAGGACATAAAAATATATACTAGTATGTAAGAGTCAGTCTGTTTTGGTTCACTCCAAAAATCACTTTTAACCTATGAGTTAGAAATACTTAGGGGTAGATTTTAAAAATGTGCGCGATCGCGTACTTTTGTTCGCGCGATTTTATAAGATACGCGCGTAGCCACGCGTATCTTATAAAATCCGGGGTCGGCGCGAGCAAGGGGGTGCACATTTGTGCAACCTGCGCGCGCCGAGCCCAGCGCGCGCTGCCTGATCCCTCCGAGGCCGCTCCGATTTCGGAGCGGCCTCGGAGGGAACTTTCCTTCGCCCTCCCTCCACCTTCCCCTCCCTTCCCCTACCTAACCCACCCCCCCAGCCCTATCTAACCCCCCCCTCCTTACCTTGTTGGCAGATTTACGCCTGCTAAAAGCAGACGTAAATCTGCGCTCGCCAGCTTGCTGGCGCGCCATCACCCAACCCGGGGGCTGGTCCGGAGGCCTCGACCATGCCCCCGGGCCGGCGCCATGCCCCTGGGCCCGCCCCCGAAACCCTGCGTCATTTCAGGAATGCCCTCTCCCCGCCCCCTCCCCGCCCCTTTTACGAAGCCTCGGGACTTACGCGCATCCCAGGGGTCTGCGCGCGCCGGCGGCCTATGCAAAATAGGCGTGCCGGCGCGCGTAAATCCGGCCGGATTTACGCGCGCAGGGCATTTAAAATCCGCCCCTTAGGGTATACACATGCAAACTCAGAAGATAAACCTCATCTCTTCTGACCCTACATCTAAAGGACCCTTGACCCTAGCCAATAAGGATGCAGTTCCTTTTTAAAAGCAACATGGAGAAATCTGAAAATTTCCCTGATTACAAATGCCCATGGCAATGTTTCTCATTTTGGCTTTGAGTTTTACCAAATTTTAAAATTTGGTAATTCTTGCACAGTAACAATGGTGGGGACGGGAAACCTTTAAAGTCAGTTCTCAGAAGAAAAGTTGCATAAATACACCACGGCTCCAATCTGGTGAACAGGCACAAACGTATGCAAAGGTATTTGTGTGAATTAGTGGCAAAACAAACCCAACACAATATTTGCACAGCCTTTTCCAGGCATAGTACATACCAGCAACATAACATTCCAAAGGCATTCATGTCAGACATACACGGTTGCACCACCCATCACACGGTGGCAGAAGGTGGGAACAGTTTCATCAGTGTCTGCGGGCCTGCCACGTCAGCCTCCCTCTCAGGTTGTATGGACACAAGTAATACTCAAACACCTATAAAATATTTAATATTGTACATGACTCACAATAAAGCAGCTGCAGAAAGGGCTCGGGGATAGACAAAACGGAAGCCAGCAGCACATGCCAGGGGTTTCTCTTTACATATCTTGTTCATTTGATTACCGAATGATGGAAATGCATGCCCTTTGGCCCACTGCTTTCCTTCCAGTGTCTGAAACGAACACAAAAGGCATTTTCTTTTGTAATTTATTAGAGGAGCAATAGTAAGGCGACCCGGCAACTGGTGGCTTGGCTGACCTTAGTTCAGACAAAGAGGGACTCCAAACGGCGCATTTATTATTTACGCTTCTGGCAGGTTGGATTGTGAGGATGTGTGTCTCCTTCTTGTTTAAAATATTAACCAGCACCAGTCGAGCAAGTCGCACTATTAATAAGCGCTTCCCTCCGGGGCAACATGGGCTCAGGGTGTTATATTACAGCAAAGGTGGAGGTGAAGGGGCAAACAATCAAATGACATGCAATTCCAAAGCTCTTCTCTGAGCAAATGATTTCCAAGCATGGCTCCAAGGTCCTTTCATATCTCAGACTGCTGCCAACGCTGGTCTGGAATGGAGTCAGGTAGGGCGATGTGGTGATGCAGGAGGCGGCGTGTGATAATAAAATCCATGGTGCCAGCTCTTTTTCTAATGTCGTTTGAAAAGCACAGTGCAAAGGCACTGGCAATAACTATTCTATATGAAACCACCAACCTTATCCATGTATCCTTCTATTGCAGAGCTTCACACATGACTCCTTATAACCCGTACTGCTTTTTTGAATTTCTTTTTTATTTTCCCAGAAACCTTGGAGGTTTTTTTATTGATTTACTGTACACTGCTGAATTGCTTCTACTTCTTAATTTTTTAGCATTGGTTTCACAATGGAGTTTTCAGTGGCCCCCATAAGGGGCCGGGAATTGTCAAGCCATGAATAGTGTGGATGTATCCAAACTCAAATTTCTACCTGTCCAAACCCTCCGCCCGATGACTTAATCTGATCAGGCCCCAGCTCTGTCCACCGCTGTATGACTAAAGTTTGTGCTTCTAATACACAAGACGTTCATGCACTCGAGGGGCATTTTTCAAAACTGAATGGATTTTTTGCAAAGTGCCCGAGCACTTTTCCCTGTGGGGTTTGCCCCAGCAGTCAAAGGAAAAGCATGCCCCTACTATCTTTTTGAAAAATTGCCTCAGCAAAAGCACTGGCAGAGATTTGCAAGCACCTTTGTCTTGTGGGCTCTTTCCCTGGCCCAAAACTATGCATTTTGTTGCCTCTCCTAACCTACCCCTGTCCCGGGAATGCCCTCGGGAACAGGCAGGTAAAAGTGCGCATTCTCCTCCACAGGGTGTCTACTTTCACCCGCATACAGAGTGGGCAGCTCTCAGCTATAATTTGCTTGGGTAAATGGTTTCTGAAAATTGCCCTTTGCAGGTTTTCTCCCATTCGGGGGGGGGGGGGGGGTGTAATTTGATAACTGCCTGCATTGGTACAAATTCCATAGATAAATGTTTTGTTTTTTTCTTACCGAGTGGATTTTCCACCCAGTATTCAAAGTAAAAATAAGTGCTTGGAAAATTATCCCAGGAAAGGTAGGCACACACGTTTACACCTGCTCACCTTTAAAAAGCCGCGCGGGCGCACTTGTACATGCATAAGGCGGCTCGCGCCAAAGGACGCAGCCATTTTATAACGCGTGCATGGGATAAAGCAGGCTTGAACATGCCTAAATGTGTGCACATGTGTGCGCAAATCCCACTTCCACCGCTTAAGTGAGGGGATTTTAAAAGGGACGCATGTTCACGTCATTGTTAGTTTCACCAGTTTGTTCCCAGTTCACCAAAGCAAGGGATAGGACTTCGCAACCCCCCTAGTTTAATAATCTCTCTTTCCTCCTGTTAGCCCTGACCCGTAAAACCCTGCTGACTAGCCTAGGCTTTTTGGTTATTACTTACACGCCATCCATAGCGGCAGTAGTACAGATATGCAGCAGAGGCCCCCCCCCCCCCCCCAGCGCGCGCTTGTGCACATTTCGTGTTAAAATCCCGGGACACCCATGTCCCGCCCTTGCTCTGCCCAGACCCCTCCCATGCCCAGCCCCCTTTTTGGGCTCTCTCACTTGTGCGCGTACCGGGAGATACGCGTGTACGTGGGCGCCTTTTAAAATCCCCGCGCGCCAGCTGGACATACTTACGGATCTCCTGGCTTTGGTGCATGCTGGGCTCTTAAAATTCACCTAATAATTTTGAAAATCCCTCCCAGTCCTAGCCCTGGGCCCGGGAATCTCTCTTCACAGTGGGTAAAGTTATGTGTGTAGAACGTCCTTCAAAAGGATATAAACAGGATGGAGCTGATCCAGGGAGTGGCTACTAAAACAGTCAGGGGTAGATTTTTAAAGAAGCGCGTGCGGGGTACATTTGTGCGCGCTACCTGGCGCGCACAAATGTACACCCGATTTTATAACATGCGCGCACTGCCGCACGCATGTTATAAAATCCGGGGTCGGAGTACGCAAGGGGGTACACACTTGTGCACCTTGCGCGCACCGAGCCCTAGGGGATCCCCGATGGCCTTTCCCCGTTCCCTCCAAGACCACTCCAAAATCGGAGCGGCCTCGGAGGGAACTTTTCTTCCGCTCTCTAACCCACCCCCCCGACCCTACCTAAATCCCCCCCTAGTTTCACTTTTTACGCCTGCCTATGGCAGGCGTATTTTCGCGCGCCGGCCAACTGCCGGCGCATCATCCCCCGGCACAGCCACTGTGCCGGAGGCCTCGGTCCCGCCCCCGGACCGGCGCCATGCCCATGCCCCCTTCCTGCCCCTTTTTCAAAGCCCCGGGACATACGCACATCCCGGGGCTTGCATGAGCCTGTAGCTCGAGTGCACAGTAGCTGGGTCTCTTTCAACCAACAGGAGACTCTAGGATGAGGGAGAAAGGGGATACACTGAGCGGTAATCTTAGGAGAGATGTCTTTAGATGGCCTCCCAGTGGAGGCAGTGGGGACAAGGAGAGTATCTGAATTCAAGAAATCATGGGACTAGCACAGTAGATCTGAGGTGGGGATTAGAGCTAAGCAGATATGTAGAAGGGCAGATGAGACAGTCCGCGTGCTCTTTTTCTGCCATTACGTATCTGTTTCTAGTGGTGCTGCACCTACAAGGTTACTCGTACGTAGAGAGGGCAACTTTTTAAAAGCCCTTTTCCATAGGTAAAGGACTACTTTACCCACTGAAATGGCTTTGACAATTACTCCCCCTATGTTTATGGGAACAATGCATTGCTTAGTGCATAAGCACAACAGATGCACCAAAATCGCTTTTGAAAATTCTTTCCATACACAATTTTGGGATCTAGGCAGATAAGTCCAAATGTTATGAGTGTAAGCCCTGACTAAATTCTTTGATTCTCTATAGCAGGGGTGGCCAACTCAAGAGTCACAAAACAGACCTGGTTTTCAGGATATCCACAATGAATATGCATGAGATAGATTTGCATGCACTGCCTCCATTATATGCAACTCTATCTGATTCATATTCATTGTAGATATCCTGAAAACCTGCCCTTTCTCTGCCTCTCAAGGATTGGAGTTGGCCACCCCTGCTCTAAAGCTTTTCTGCTATTCTGTACCTATAAGGAAAAGCCTTGATGAATCAGTCTGTAAGGTTTTGAAATTTTTAGCTCATAGTTTCATAAATCAGACATATGGCAAGTTAACTCCAGCTCTGAGAGATCTTTACTTCCAGCAAGTTTCAGTCCACCATCAGTGACCGAGGTCACAGCAGGGAAAGCTGTGGAGGTAGCATGCTTGATGCCAGGAAGAGAGAAAAGCTGGCCAAGGTAGGTCTTGGAGAAGACGTCCCTCTAGCCCTCCTGGTTGCCGAGGACATACACCCCGTATGCCTTTTGGGGTGTAGTAATGTATTAAAGGGGAAATTTAAGCATAAAAAAAAAAAATCAAAACATATGCAACTTTTAAAATTTGTTCACAAATATATGCAAGGTACTAACAATTATGAAGATTCAGAGCCTGGTGAAAAAAAATCTATTTCTATGTTAGTTTTATGCCCTGCTTTTGTAATAAAAAAAACAAAAAACTGCTCAAAGTGACATCATAGATCACATCCAAACAGTTACAGTTCAATATATCATTCTGATAACTGTAAATATAACATGCATCTTTACAACCATAAAATACAAATCATAAATAAACAATCAAAAGTAAAAAGAATCCATAAATGGCTCATCTAAAAATATCCAAATACATGTTAATTTCTATGTAGTCAAAAACGATAACCCAAAAATCCCCTCCCCAGCTTATCCCTTTCTCACAGAGGGATTGGGATAAACTAAGCTCCCAAGAAAGACGATAAATTAAGAAACTAAGCATGTGCTCACTATAACCTATCCTCTATGAAGACCAAGCACCAGAAAGCTGCATCAGATCTAAAACAGATCACAAATAAATCCCCCCAGCTTTTCCCCAACAGCTTCACTAATGTCTAAAGCCTGTATAAAAAGAAAACAAAAGTGTGATCTTGGAGTTCTGAAGTCTGAATCCTGGCAAGGTCTTTTATCTTCACCCCTATCGGGTAGAGAGGATTAAGACTGTCTCAAAATTGCCTACCTTTCCCCCAGATAAATGTGCATGGGGATCAACTTGTTGGAAAAGTGGGTGGGCTCAGAGGCGCGGTTAAGTCAGGGGAAGCAACAATGTGCATAGCTTTTGCACTTACAAATCTCTGCAGGGCATTTTCCTTAGGCATATGCACTTCCCTTGTGAAATTGTTCCTTAATCTCTGTCACTATATGACTTTTTTTTTTCCCCATTTGTCATCATATGAATTTTTATCACAGTTTTAGGACTTGGAAATGCAAAAAGCATTGATCGTAAAGAAGATTAATCAGATAAGATGGCAGACATTTCTTTCACTTGAATGTTTTCTTACACATTATCTATTCCCTTTCAAAGAACAGTCAAATGGAGAAGAAAATTCATTCCACTTGAGGTATGATAGCTGTTGGTGTATTTCTTTAAATGACATTATTTTGCCATTAAATTGTCATTATATTTTTAGTTGGATTGTGCCGATCTTTTTTTCTGAGCCTAATATAATGGCAATATAATATCTTTATTGTTAGGTGAAGAAGTCATAAAGCAAAATATTATGAAATGTGTGATTAAGTCACAGATAAGCAATTAGACGATAAGCAAAATCTGATTATGATACTAGCAGAGCACATTTACCATATGATTTGCATCAATAAAATCTATCATTCTCTTTTAACCATAACATATCTAAAGTTGTACATCAAAATGATTTTACAGTTTGGATATGCCAGTGAAAAATTAATAATTACATTTATTTTCAGGCACTTTCTATGAAATTACTGTAGCAGAAAATATCTTTTCATATGGCTATAGGCATATCCTGTCATACAGCGATAAGCTATTATATCTGCGTAGACAATACATGCACCAATAGTGTAAAGAAAAAAAAAAAAGGAATTAAAAATAAGGTCTACACTAGAGCAGTAAGGAAAAGAAATATGAATCACAGGGGCATGATTCCCAGCCCCTAGTTATTGTTCTGGCTCTGAGAGTCCACGCAAATAGACGAGTCTCAGTAAAATCATCTTACATCGCTGATCAAATTACCCAGAATGCACAAGGGAGGGAAAGAGTTGGATGAAAGTTAGAAGCCATGTTGCTTGAGGGAGAGACTCTTTCATGAGATGACAAGGTTACCCTGCTCAGATTCCACAGATTCTTTCACAGACACTTCTGGAGTTTGTTTAACCTCACTCCTTTCAAAATTCAACTAATACTATTGGGGGAAGGGGAGTTGAACACTGAAAGCAACACTACTCCTAAAGCACAATCGGAAGTTTACTTGTATGTTCAGACATTGTCTTTGGTTCATTTTGTCCTCAACTGATGAAAGGATGTTCACCTTTCAAAATGTAGTCACTGTTGAAAACTTTCAGCTACACATTGTTTGACCTTTACTTTTACATTTATGCCAAATATATAAGATCACCTTTTGTTTAATATTTATTATTAGTTTTTATATTCTGCTTTTTCCCACCCATTTTCAGAGTGGATTACAGAATAAACATAATATTAAAACATAAAATATACAAAACCTTAAAACAAATAAAACACAATCACATAATGGGGTAGATTTTATAAATGTACACATGGGTGTACTTTTGTTCGTGCACCAGGCGTGAACAAAAGTACGCTGGATTTTATAAGATACGCGCGTATCTTATAAAATCCGGGGTCGGCGCACGCAAGGGGGTGCACATTTGTGCAACCTGCGTGCGCCGAGCCCAGCGCGCGCTGCCTGTTCCCTCTGAGGCCGCTCCGAAATCGTCACTCGCTGCACGCCCCCGACACGTCCCTCCATGCAAGCCCCGGGACTTACGCGTGTCCCGGGGCTTGCACGCGCCGCCGAGCCTATGCAAAATTAAAATCAATGCAGGATCAGTGCCTCCATTAGCAAACTAGACAGTTGCCGAGAGTGCCAAAATTTTGGGGGCAACAAGATCTGGCCAGCATGAAGCCCAGAGAGATATTGTGCCAGAGCCACTCCTGCCAAAGAGGAGATCTCTGTGTTGGAGCCTTTTGCCACTGGTAGGAGGAAGCGCTGCACTGCAGTTGCCACCAATAGGTAAATTGGGGGAGGAGGTTGCATGACTGAAGTTTCGCCTAGAGTGCCAAATACTCTTGCAATGGCCCTAACTGCATGGCATTTACCTTCTTTCTCCCCTCACAATTCTGCTGGAAAAGGATTCCACAAGCTTGGCCCCAAGTGTTGACTGACATAGGTATTGAAACCAGATGTACACCAGAGGATCTGAGCACTCTATAAGAACATAAAAAGTGCCATGTTGATCAGAGTCCAGTATCCTGTCTCTGCCAGAGGCCAGCCTGGGTCACAAGTACCCGTCAGATGAGATCCACAATAGTTGATCTAGTATTTCACTCCTAGGGATAAGTGTCAGCTTTCCCACATCTACCAGGAACTTGTCGAATCCTCTTTTGAACCCCACTAATAGTTGCCTTGACCACGTCCTCCAGCAACAGATTCCGTAGCTTAATTTTGTGTTGAGTGAAAAAAAATACTTTCCACGATTTGTTCTAACTTTGCTGATCGATTGGGCACATGTGATTTTTAACTTCAAGAACCATTGGCATAAAGTAATTTATGAATAACAAGGGCTTTAAATTGTGTTCTCCACTTCATAGGTAACCAATGAATGTTTGGGACTAGGCTGGTTTTGCATAATGGAAGTTTTGAATAATGAAAATGTTTTGATAGAAATACCTTTGGACCGTTAGATGATCGAGGGGTTAAAGGGGCACTTAGAGAAGATAAGGCCATCGCGGAAAGATTAAATGATTTCTTTGCTTCGGTGTTTACTGAAGAGGATGTTGGGGAGGTACCCTTAATGGAGAAGGTTTTCATGGGTAATGATTCAGATGGACTGAATCAAATCACGGTGAACCTAGAAGATGTGGTAGGCCTGATTGACAAACTGAAGAGTAGTAAATCACCT
This sequence comes from Rhinatrema bivittatum, assembly GCF_901001135.1. NCBI lineage: Eukaryota > Metazoa > Chordata > Amphibia > Gymnophiona > Rhinatrematidae > Rhinatrema > Rhinatrema bivittatum. The sequence goes on along the minus strand of NC_042628.1, from coordinate 22,870,700 downwards.
GGACCGGATGGTATACACCCCAGAGTTCTGAAGGAACTAAAAAATGAAATTTCAGACCTATTAGTAAAAATTTGTAACTTATCATTAAAATCATCCATTGTACCTGAAGACTGGAGGATAGCAAATGTAACCCCAATATTTAAAAAGGGCTCCAGGGGCGATCCGGGAAACTACAGACCGGTTAGCCTGACTTCAGTGCCAGGAAAAATAGTGGAAAGTGTTCTAAACATCAAAATCACAGAACATATAGAAAGACATGGTTTAATGGAACAAAGTCAGCATGGCTTTACCCAGGGCAAGTCTTGCCTCACAAATCTGCTTCACTTTTTTGAAGGAGTTAATAAACATGTGGATAAAGATGAACCGGTAGATATAGTATACTTGGATTTTCAGAAGGCGTTTGACAAAGTTCCTCATGAGAGGCTTCTAGGAAAAGTAAAAAGTCATTTCTGCGCACAAAATTTGAAAATTCTGCAAAATTCTGCATACTTTATATAGGTCAAAATAACACAATATACATGACAATCTATAAGTAATTAATTTCAAATGTAATACAGAAAAAGGTTATTACTTAAAGATGCAGAGTTTTAAATATTTTGAGCAGAATTTCCCTAGAAGTACAATGCAAGAATGTCCCTTCCATCCTCTCTCCCTATTCCCCTGGCCAGTAGGGATGTGCAGAGGAATGCCATATGTTGCATTCGTGATTCGGATTCGTCGGTGAGCAGATACGTTGCATTCGGCCGTATGGCGCCCTGATGCGTTAATACGGTGATTTCTATTCGTGTCCCAGCTAAAATTAAAATTAACTACACCCCCCTACCCTCCTGACCCCCCCAAGACTTACCAAAACTCCCTGGTGGTCCAGCGGGGGGTTCGGGAGCCATCCCCTGCACTCTCACACCCTCTGTGCTGGTTTCATCATGGTGCCGATAGCCTTTGTCACAGGGGCTACCGGTGCCATTGGTCAGCCCCTGTCACATGGTCATCGGCGCCATCTTGTGCTCCTACCATGAGACAGGGGCTGACCAATGGCACCAGTAGCCCCTGTGACATAGTATGGGCAAGGGCTATCAGCGCCATTTTGAGTACTGGCATTGGATGGCCGGCGTGAGGAGGTCGCTCCCGGACCCCTGCTGGAATTTTGGCAAGTCTTGTGGGGGTCAGGAGGCCCCCCTCCACGCTGGCCAAAAGTCCCTGGGGGTCCCGGAGCGACCTCCTGCACTCCGGCCGTCCGATGCCAGTACTCAAAATGGCGCCGATAGCTCTTGCCCATACTATGTCACAGGGGCTACCGGTGCCATTGGTCAGCCCCTGTCACATGGTAGGAGCACAAGATGGCACCGATGACCATGTGACAGGGGCTGACCAATGGCACCGGTAGCCCCTGTGACAAAGGCTATCGGCGCCATGATGAAACCGGAGGATGTTACAATTCCTCTGTATCGCTCCATGGTGAGACCGCATTTTGAATACTGTGTGCAGATCTGGTCGCCACATCTCAAAAAAGTTATAGTTATACTAGAGAAAGTGCAGAGAAGGGCGACCAAAATAAGGGGCATGGAATGGCTCCTCTATGAGGAAAGTCTAAAGAGATAAGAGCTCTTCAGTCTGGAGAAGAGATGACTGAGGAGGATATGATAGAGATCTACAAAATCATGAAAGTTCTTGAACAAGTTGATGTAAATTGGTTATTTACTCTCTCAGATAATAGAAGGACCAGGGGGCACTTCATGAAGTTAGCAAGTAGTTCATTCAAAACAAATAGAAGAAAATTATTTTTCACCCAGGACATAGTTAAGCTCTGGAATTCATTGCCAGAGGATGTGGTTATGGCAGTTAGTGTAATTGGGTTTTAAAAATGTTTGGATAAGTTCCTAGAGGAAAAATCCATAAACTGCTATTAATCAGTTAGATATAGTAGCTTGAGATCTATTTAATGTTTGGGTACTTGGCAGGTTCTTGTGGCCTGGTTTGGCCTCTGTTGGAAACAGGATGCTGGGCTTGATGGACCCTTGGTCTGACCCAGTATGGCATGTTCTTATGTTCTTATATAATCTCTCACACATATACACATTCCTTCACAATCTCCTCTCTGGCACACACACACACACACACCCTCACTCATGCTCTCTCTCCCTCTTTCACTCACACACACATACATACACCTCTACACACAGCCTCACACACAAACAACCTCTACACACAGACTCACTCTCACAGGGGCCTGCTCAGCTCACGGCACGCTGAGACTTGCACCTCCATCTTCGCTGCGAGCAAGATGGGCTCCGCTTGGGGCGCGCTGGGGACCTGCACCATCTTCACCGCGAGTGAGATGTGCTCCATTTGCAGCAGGCCGGGGCCTTTTCCCTCTTCACCGCCACTTGGCGCTCTGGGACCTTCTCCCTCTCTGCCACAAGGCAGCACGCTGGGGCCTTCTTTTTTTTGCTGCGATGCGGCCTGCCGGGGGGCCTACTCTTTCTTCGCTGTGAGGAGAGGATGGGCTCCACTTGCGGCACGCTGGGGTCTGCTCCATCTGTGCCGCAGCGGGATGGGGTCCACTCCGCGGCATGTCGGCGTACGCTCCAAATTCCGCATGGGCAGGGGAATTCTGCACAAATTCTGCATTCTTCAGTAGTGCAGAATTCCCCCAAGAGAGTACCAGGGGATGTCTTTGCCTGATATCACGTGAGGAGGAGGAAAATCCTCTCTATTCCTGAAAGGTACAAATTTTAATGATTTGGTATTAATAAACTGGGAAAAATTCTTTACCTCTTTACTACATGTAAAAGCTTGGGTTGTATAGTGGGTTTGCGTGCTTCCAGGGCTGATAAGCATGGGTAGGACAAATGTAAACATTGCTATTTTATCTATTGTAATCGTATACTTGCACTCTGAGTTTAGGACCCAAAGCAGGCATTCTCTTCCATCATGTCCACCAGCTATCATTCTTCATAAGTTCTTTAGCCACCTAATCTCACAATTAAGAATGCAGAGTTGTATCTGGTAATTATTTTTAATTATTTGTGAAAATGACCTTCTAATGCGAGGATATAGGAAGGGTATGTACTCAAACAGCAGAATATCCTTAATGAACACCCCCGAGAAATTGTAATTAATGTAATGGATTTTTAATGTTAAAGCAGCTTAATATTATGCTAAAATATGTTAACTTCTTTGGTTTTCTGAGTTGACTGATGCAAGGAAAACAAAATTAATCTGTCAGCTGCCTGTGATAATACCAATTCAAATGGGGTCATTTTCTGCTTTTACATGAAATAAATCATTCTAAATACATCACTGTGAAGTTTATATAAATTATTGCTCTTTCAATTGTTTATTGATTACATCTACATTCAAAATAGGATTGATGTTTGTATGTTAAACAGAACAAGATAAAAATGACAGGCTAGTGGCACTTTATGGACTCAACCAATTTATTGAAACATGAGAACAAGATATGCATTTGTAAGGTGTTACGTCGGCCACCTGCAGGGGCTCCGTGGGCAGCCTCACTCCCCTGACGCTGCATCTCCAGAGCCAAGCCAGCCCCGGGCTCCCTCACAGCGGCTGGGAGCTGCTGCTGCCGCCGCCGCCCCTGCCCCCTCATCTTCGCAACCCTGAGTGCCACTGTCTCCGGCAAGCCACCTGCTGTTTCTTTGCGGCTCAGGATGCTGCCAGGGCCGCCTCTGCCTTTCGTCGCGGCTGGGAATGCTGCCGATATCCTGCTCCTGCAGCCGACCTCCGTGGTGCGCGTGCGTGCCTCTTTGCAGAATTTAAAGGGCCCGTTGCAGGAAAAGCCCCGCGGCCCTTGCCGATGACATCATCGCCCCGGGACTATTTAAGGCCGGTCCCTGCCTTCAGCCTTTGCCTTAGCAACAGATCTGCTCCTTCGGAGTGTGAGTTCCTGACCTTCTTCCTTCCTTCCCTTCAGATTGATCTTGGCTTGACACCAGATTGGACATCGACCTTGCTTCTCACCACCTGCCTCGACGTCTGCCTGGACTCAGACTTTGAGCTTCACTGCCTGCCCTTGACCCCACTGCCTGAGCTTCACTGCCTGCCCTTGACCACTGCCTGTTTCTCCACTTCTCTCTCTTCTCCAACCCACTGGCTGTTCCGCATCCGACCCTCTGGCGTGCTGCCTGCTATGCTCCAACTTCCTGGATTTCCACTTCCGCAGAGGCCCCACCTAAGACCAGCCAGCCCCGGCATCTGAGGCTCAACCTAAGGGGAACGTGAGCTGTTATTGGTGAAGCTCCAGCTTGGCCTCTGCTTCCACCAGCCTCGCCTACCAACGGTGGGGACCTGTGGGGCTCCTCCCCACAGGTAGCGTCAACTCCACCTCGATCCAAGGGTAACATAAGGTAATAACTATCTACTCAGAGATATATGTGTGTGTGCATATGGATAATGAGGTTTAGGGAAGGAAAAAGTATTAAATCATGCAAGAAGTGTGGTTATGCCAGTATGGTTACCAAGCAGCTCCATGCGTTTCCCAACAACTCACTCCTGCACATCATAAAAATTAAGAGTGGTGTATTCATGTCTCAGTATCTTCTCTACACAGTACTGGAATGTTTGATTGGAAGGACCGAGGAAAGAAAGTAGACAGAGCCAATATAGCAAGAAATATGGCTAATGGCCAGCCCAATCAGCCAGGAGCAGCAAATCTGTGTAGGAAACCCAAGGAATAGACGAAGCGGGAAGGAATAATTGCAACGTGTACAGGTTATGCAGCCCTCTGGGTTCGGCTGCTATCCTAATCTGGCTTAAAGACAGGAAAACATACGCAAATCAGCTCTCTAGTGCTATCTGGTTCCCTGCTGCCTCATATGGTGCTTTCCTTTGCAGAGACCTAACTTTGTCCTGAAAATAAATTCTCTCCCCTCCCCACTACTGAACTGTTTACTCAGTCAGAGAGCTTTTGCACAGCAGAAAACCCCATGTGCGGGGTTATATAGTATGGAGCTTGCATCTACCTAGTATAATTTTAGTAGAACCCTTAGTTAATTGGATGTGCATGTTATGTAATAAAGGAATAATGACTCATTTTGCATTACACATCTGGGAAGGAAAACAAACAGAATAAAAACATTTTTTCTCCTGAAACTGCTGGTAATGACTTCAGTCATCTGACTATTTTAGTTGCCATACCAACTAGGTTTGCATAATCTCTAATGTCTCTCCCTAGATATACAGAGAGCTATCTCTACATATGTAGAGAGAGCTATCTCTATATATGTAGAGAGAGCGAGCCCCACTCCTCCCCATCCTCCGGGGGGCACTCCACTAGATGGTTCTCATCTAGGATATGGTGTGGAGGAGTTAGGAGAGGAGCAGCACCCTCTGTAAGGGCTGTTGGAGTGGTGAGCTCCTGTCTGCGGATGGGCAGGTGATGTGCAAGTTCTGTATGGCATTGTTTTGTTTGACTTAGAGAAGTATGTTAGCATTTTGTTGTTGGAGGAGAAGCATGGCGTTTTTCTTTGGTCTCATGACCTGGTATTTCCAGAATAGGAAGGAAGCATTTTACTTCTCGGGTTCAAGTTGTTGAGGATTGTTGGACTTTTAACTTTTAGTTTTTGGTGTTTTTCTTGATCTCCTGGCCCTTGCTGAAGGAGGGTATTTTCCCCTGCCTCGGGGGAAGGATTAGGTTGAGAAAAGCTTTTCTGTTCCATCTCACACCCAGTGAATGGACAGGGGAGCTTCTGCAGTAAGTGACAGAGTATTTTGCTGAAGATCTTTTTTCTTTTTGTTTCAGGAGGAACCTTACTGCCATCCTTCCTGTCCAAGAGTGATCTCACCCTCCTGAGATTTCACCTTGAACGATCCTACATTGCCATCTGGCGAGGAGAAGTAAGTTTCTTTTTTCATCTGTAGGCCCCCACTGGAATCTTTGCCCCAGGTAGATTTTTATTTATTTTTTTTTTTTTTAGAGAATTTGAAGGACACCTGGACCTCAGGTGTTGCTATGAAGGGATTCCACTCAGGAGACCCCTGGTTCCCCCGGAATACTTTCCATTCCAAGCTCTGGAGGGCGAGACAATTTCAGGATTCCAATCCTGAGGGACACTTTCAGAGAAATATTTGAAGAACAATGTTGGGATGCAGATACAACCAGAATTAAACATGTAAGGTGCCAAATGATCACCTTGGAAGATCTGCAGTACAGTTTTTAAATTGGAACACTCATCCAGAGTGTCCGGTTTATTTATCAGTCAGTAATGTACACCCAGAGGAGAGTTCCACCCCATACACACATTCTTTAGGGTTTTGGAAGGCATAACTTGTGCAACAAAGGTAGGGGGGGGGTTTAGATAGGGCTGGGGGGGTGGGTTAGGGAGGGGAAGGTGCAGGGGGGGATGGAAGGAAAATTCCCTCCGAGGCCGCTATGATTTCACAACGGCCTCGGAGGGAATGGAGGCAAGCTGCGCCATGGTCCGGTCCAGGGCTGGTCATGGCCAAGCCCCCGATGACACGCCGTCGTGACACCCCCCCCCCCCCCGACACGCCCCCAACACCCCCCCCCCCCCAAGAAAGCCTGGGGACTTACGCGTATCCCGGGGCTTTGCGTGCGCTGGCAGCCTATGCAACATAGGCTCAGCGCGCGCAGGGGGAGCTTGGGCCCGGTTTTCGGGGGGGGTATGCGCGTACCCCTTTGAAAATCGGGCCCATTGTGTACTACTACTCCTGTTGAGATCTTGTTGTCTATCTTGGTACATCGACCAGTGGGGGCATCCACATCATGTGATTGTCTCTGGCCTGCATTGATCTTGTTTGTTGTCACAGTCCTAAAAAAGACTATCTTCTCTTTTATGCTGAGTAGCTGTGAGAAAATTAAATCTGTTTTCTTATTATTCCTATGTCTATCTGCTCATAATTCCTCATTGGAAAAATCACTAGATGACATGTCAAAGAACTTAGCTGGCTTAAATCATCTATTAGCAGATATCCAAGGATAAATATATCCACATGAATAATCAAGCTCATCACGTTTAATTTTCTTTATTTTAAATGTTTTCAAGTTATTACAATAATCTTCCAATTCTTTTTGGAGTCGTGTGAACGTGTGAAAAATTATCAGGTTCCATCTTGGTCTTTAATGTATCTAGCTGGATCTGTAGTTCATCCTTCAATTTTGTTACTTCCTCATTTGTTGCAACAATTATGAGGAGCATAAACAAGTGGAATGCAATATTGAACACTTGTTCAATATTGCATTCCACTTGTTTATAAATTGTTCATTTGATAAATTCAAAAATGGTTCTTTGTTGACATATAACCCTCTAGGGATCCTTCTGACTTGACAAAACTCATTTAATGTGGCAGAATGTAATTCTGCCCGAATGATTTGTTTTTCACTTCTGGCTATAGAAGTCCAGTCCAATTGTTTATCTACTTGCTCCATATCCAGTCTTAACCCTCCTAATACAGTCATGGCTTCTTGTTCCATAAAGCTAAATAGCTCTGGATCAGGGGTAATAGACACGTGCTATATCTGGATACATATACATATATATCTCTGCAATGAGAGCTGCCTGGTGTTATTTATTTATTTATTTATTTATTTATTTATAGTTTTTATATACCGGGAGTTCCTGTATACAATACATATCACTCCGGTTCACAATTAACAGAAGAACTACTGCCGGGGGGCAGTTTACATGGAACAAATCTTGGAACAAGTAAGAACAGTTATGCAAGAAAGTATTTTTGCAAGAAAGTATTTTTGCAAGAAAGTATTTTTGGCAGTCAGAACCTCTTGGTAAATGCTTGACACTCTTCATACCAAAACTATGAATCACAGGTTTTATATGCGCACAGATTTATCTCATATCCTTCAAAGCTGGTGTTTATTAGTTGTAAATCAAATTTTGGCCATCTTGCTTAGAGCTCTCCATGAAGTTTGTAGAAATAAATGTCAACAACAGGGGTGTGTACTACATTTTTTGTTTGTTTCATTTTGTATAAAATGAAAGAAATAATGAAAAGAACTGAACACAAATTTATTTAAAAAATGGTGTTGGTTCAGGGTTCTCTCAATAGTACTAGCCAGTGAGAGAGCACAAATAAATGTAGTTATTCTTCCATAAGCTCATAGTGCGCTCTTTTTTACCATACATTCAATATGTGCCTTTATGTTTCTGGTAGGAAATTTCTCTTGCCGTACAGTCAGGGAAGGTCCTGTATTGTATTTATTAAGATGTTGGTCCCATCACGGCTAATCCTAGCTGTCCTTATCATGTCACTGGTATTATGTTCTGGGTAGCTCAACTGAGCCATGGCAGTGCCCTAAATGGCATTGGTTCAGCCTCTCTTTTCTGCCTGAGAAGATGGTTGGTAATTTGTTTGCAAGTTGATGAGATAAACCCTAGAAGTGGTTATGCCATTGTTGAAATATTTCTTCCTGGAGTGCTTGGAGTGCCAAAAAGTGCAACAAAAACTGATACCTCTGGTCAAGGAGTGAGGGAACTCACAGTTCCACTGCTGATAAACGGCTTCTAGCTCCAGCAGAATTCAGGAATAAGCATTTCCTACTGCATGAATGCCTCTGCCTCGCCTTCATGTTTACAAGTGCATATTCCTTCATATAGTAGAGCTGCTGAGAAAGGACTTGGTGAGAGAGGTAACGGTGGTGGGGCCGCTTGGCAATAGTGATCATAATATGATCAAATTTGATTTAATGACTGGAAAAGGAACAGTGTGCAAATCCAAGGCTCTCGTGCTAAACTTTCAAAAGGGAAACTTTGATAAAATGAGAAAAATTGTTCGAAAAAAACTGAAAGGAGCAGCTACAAAAGTAAAAAATGTCCAAGAGGCGTGGTCATTGTTAAAAAAATACCATTCTAGAAGCACAGTCCAGATGTATTCCACACATTAAGAAAGGTGGAAAGAAGGCAAAACTATTACCGGCATGGTTAAAAGGGGAGGTGAAAGAAGCTATTTTAGCCAAAAGATCTTCATTCAAAAATTGGAAGAAGGATCCAACAGAAGAAAATAGGATAAAGCATAAACATTGGCAAGTTAAATGTAAGACATTGATAAGACAGGCTAAGAGAGAATTTGAAAAGAAGTTGGCTGTAGAGGCAAAAACTCACAGTAAAAACTTTTTTAAATATATCCGAAGCAGAAAGCTTGTGAGGGAATCAGTTGGACCGTTAGATGATCGAGGGGTTAAAGGGGCACTTAGAGAAGATAAGGCCATCGCGGAAAGATTAAATGATTTCTTTGCTTCGGTGTTTACTGAAGAGGATGTTGGGGAGGTACCCTTAATGGAGAAGGTTTTCATGGGTAATGATTCAGATGGACTGAATCAAATCACGGTGAACCTAGAAGATGTGGTAGGCCTGATTGACAAACTGAAGAGTAGTAAATCACCTGGACCGGATGGTATACACCCCAGAGTTCTGAAGGAACTAAAAAATGAAATTTCAGACCTATTAGTAAAAATTTGTAACTTATCATTAAAATCATCCATTGTACCTGAAGACTGGAGGATAGCAAATGTAACCCCAATATTTAAAAAGGGCTCCAGGGGCGATCCGGGAAACTACAGACCGGTTAGCCTGACTTCAGTGCCAGGAAAAATAGTGGAAAGTGTTCTAAACATCAAAATCACAGAACATATAGAAAGACATGGTTTAATGGAACAAAGTCAGCATGGCTTTACCCAGGGCAAGTCTTGCCTCACAAATCTGCTTCACTTTTTGAAGGAGTTAATAAACATGTGGATAAAGGTGAACCGGTAGATATAGTATACTTGGATTTTCAGAAGGCGTTTGACAAAGTTCCTCATGAGAGGCTTCTAGGAAAAGTAAAAAGTCATGGGATAGGTGGTGATGTCCTTTCGTGGATTGCAAACTGGCTAAAAGACAGGAAACAGAGAGTAGGATTAAATGGGCAATTTTCTCAGTGGAAGGGAGTGGACAGTGGAGTGCCTCAGGGATCTGTATTGGGACCCTTACTGTTCAATATATTTATAAATGATCTGGAAAGAAATACGACGAGTGAGATCAAATTTGCAGATGACACAAAATTGTTCAGAGTAGTTAAATCACAAGCAGATTGTGATAAATTGCAGGAAGACCTTGTGAGACTGGAAAATTGGGCATCCAAATGGCAGATGAAATTTAATGTGGATAAGTGCAAGGTGATGCATATAGGGAAAAATAACCCATGCTATAATTACACGATGTTGGGTTCCATATTAGGTGCTACAACCCAAGAAAGAGATCTAGGTGTCATAGTGGATAACACATTGAAATCGTCGGTTCAGTGTGCTGCGGCAGTCAAAAAAGCAAACAGAATGTTGGGAATTATTAGAAAAGGAATGATGAATAAAACGGAAAATGTCATAATGCCTCTGTATCGCTCCATGGTGAGACCGCACCTTGAATACTGTGTACAATTCTGGTCGCCGCATCTCAAAAAAGATATAATTGCGATGGAGAAGGTACAGAGAAGGGCTACCAAAATGATAAGGGGAATGGAACAACTCCCCTATGAGGAAAGACTAAAGAGGTTAGGATTTTTCAGCTTGGAGAAGAGACGACTGAGGGGGGTTATGATAGAGGTGTTTAAAATCATGAGAGGTCTAGAACGGGTAGATGTGAATCGGTTATTTACTCTTTCGGATAGTAGAAAGACTAGGGGGCACTCCATGAAGATAGCATGGGGCACATTTAAAACTAATCGGAGAAAGTTCTTTTTTACTCAACGCACAATTAAACTCTGGAATTTGTTGCCAGAGAATGTGGTTCGTGCAGTTAGTATAGCTGTGTTTAAAAAAGGATTGGATAAGTTCTTGGAGGAGAAGTCCATTACCTGCTATTAAGTTCACTTAGAGAATAGCCACTGCCATTAGCAATGGTTACATGGAATAGACTTAGTTTTTGGGTACTTGCCAGGTTCTTATGGCCTGGATTGGCCACTGTTGGAAACAGGATGCTGGGCTTGATGGACCCTTGGTCTGACCCAGTATGGCATTTTCTTATGTTCTTATGTTCTTATTGGCTATACCACTGTTATAGCATATCAGAAAGCAGACCCAGGCCACCCAGATACATGTTTACGCGGCAATCTTATATGCTTGCACAGTTATTATTCCAAACTTGTATCAACTCTAGCAAAAATCATCAACTTTGACAGGAAAATAAAATTACTGTTGTTGCATTATGAATACAAGAGAAGTTGCCAGATTGACTCAGGCCCAGAACAAGCTGAGCCTGTGTACGGGTGAAGGAGGTCACTGCCTTGGCCTGTCTAGCTTTGTTTTCATTCTTTGTAATGAAACATGCAAGCAAGGTACACTGGAACTGCTTATGTCAGACAGTAATGATACAAATGGCTTCAAAATGGCTTGCGGTGTACAGATGAGCCATTAGCCAAAGCAAAGGAAAAAATAATTTCAAGTGAAAGCAGCATCAAAAGGTATGTTGTGAAAAGAAATTTGTGCTTGATGGTATGGTGTATCACAAATACATTTAAAAGTTCTGAAATTCTCTGGAACTCCTTCAATGCACTTTTTAAATTCATCTTTATTATGACACAGTTGGAGGTACTTTACTCCACTAATTGACATTTGATAGAATGCACAGTTGGATATGTTTCTATAAATAAGTTAAATAAGTAAATTAATTGTTAATTTGCTAAATGGAAAGTGACATCCTCTCTGCATAAACAAATCTGAATTCTTCTATAAATTGGGACATACCATTAAGACATAGGGTATAAAGATCTCTATGTTGCCATACATAGCATCATTATCGCCTCTGTAGATTTTAAAACAAAATTTATCCAAGATGTATATGACAAAATGGTCATTAAAGGTTATTCCTAGTGAAATCAGTGGAGTCTGCTGTTAGATTAGGGAGGGTGGTGGATGCCTGGAATGCCCTTCCGGAGGAAGTGGTGAAGATTATAACTGTGAAGGATTTCAAAGGGGTGTGGGATAAACACTGTGGATCTGCATGGGGGTGGCTTGTGGGAATGATGGCTACTACCTGGTGATTAATACCCTTATTCAACAAACATACACATGGGTTAATGTGACTCCAACATTGCTCTATGCTTCAACGGCAAGAGGAAATGTGAAAAAAGGATTTGCCATTCACAAATAAGCGGGGGAGTAGCTTGCTTGTTGCGGCAGTTACTACCCCAAACCAAATAAGCCTGATACTTCACTTTCAATGCATATCCAGCATAGCTCTCTGCTTCAATGGCAGGGGGGGAATTAAGATAAGAGGATTTATATCCAGACAACAACCAACAAGGACTGACTTGCATAGTCTGGTTAAACAAATAAGCATGGGAATAGCTTGCTTTTTGTGGTGGTTACTATCCCAAATCAATTAAACCTAATACTTCACTTTGAATACATATACAGCACAGCTCACTGCTTTAACGGCAGGGAGAATGAAGAAAAGAGGATTTATATTCAGACAACAACCAACAAGGACTGAATTGCACAGGCTGGGTAAACAAATAAGCGTGGGAGTAGCTTGCTTATTGCGGCGGTTACTACCCTAGCCAATTAAACTTGATACTTCACTTTAATGCAGATCCAGCACTGCTCTCTACATCAATGGCGGGGGTGGAAGGAAATTAGAACCATAAAGTTACCAATAGGGCCCTGAACTCAGCAGTCAGAGTAACAGATAAGTATGAGAAAAATAAGTGTGAAAGCTTGCTGGACAGACTGGATGGGCTTTGGTCTTCTTCTGCCGTCATTTCTGTGATTCTATATTAGATAGTGACTGGGCTTATATTCTCTGGAGAAAAATCCCCCAGAACTATAATTTACTACAAGGGATTGAATCAATCCATCATGCATGACCTCGTGGACCTTAAGCATAAGCAAAAATACCAAAACACATAATCTTCTCTCTTCATGCTAAGATATTCGTACAGAGCTTGATTCACCCAAATTTATGACTTGAATATCCTGCTGCTGTACATTTTTCTAAGTTAGGATGCAATTATTTTAATTCATCAGTGTTTTAAAAAATGGGTCAGAGAGACTGTATGTATCTTGGAAAAACTAAATATACCCCAAAATGTTGGGTTTTAGGCCAGCCCCAAATTGTCATTTTACAATGAATAATTGGCTTTTTTCCAATGTGCAAGAGCCTCATTATTGTTTTTGGAGATTCAGAGTCACTTTCATGACATCTCTAACACCTGGAATTGGGTGCAGCAGGTTCTCCGAACACAATGTTACATTTCTGTTAACTTGCGTCAAGGGCAAGCAACTAAAAACACTTGTCCAAATGTTAATTCCCTCACTGCCTCTTAAATATGGTTGAAAGCACTTACACAGACCAGCTCTATAGGATTCAATGGGAGAAAGAAGGCTAAATAAATAAAAAGGAAATTTTCATTCGTTGCGCAAAACACAATTATATTCAGAAGAAAATTATAAACAATGCTTATTTTATTTATTAAAATCTTTATATTCTGCCAATAGTAACAAAGTTATGCTAAGTTGATTACAAATTGCACATAAATACAATTAATAAAAAATAGACAAAAGCAATAAAACAAATCAAATAAATCTAAGGTAATATCAGAAGGAAAAGGTCTCTAAAAATAGAATGTGTTTCAGTTTCTTTCTAAACACTTTAAAATCAGACTCTAAATGAAGCATTTCAGGTAGTGCATTCCATAAGGCTGGACTGACTACTGATAAGGCTTGGTTGCGCATCTCTTGTTAATTGGCAGATTTGGCCCTTGGGATCTCCAGCAGCTGAGAATTGGCAGAACACTGGGCTCTCACAGGATGATATTGAACAAATAACTTGTCCCTAGATTCATCAAAAATGCTACATCATTGACTGCATAATGCCGCGGTAAGAGAAAGAGGCATGTTTAGAGTAATTTTTAGAATTACTGCACCACGCGGGAACATACTGCTTCGCATAGGTAGTATCGCGTGGTGTGGTAAACTTCTCGCACCCCGCGATACTTCCTGTTTTGTAGCTCATTCTGAGAGAGAGAGAGCTAGAGCCTATCTATAAGGCCTCTGTAGAAGTCAAGTATTTACATGCCTATAGGAGGGCCAGCTAATAGCTCAAGGTAAGGCATTGGTGGTGGTTTAGGGGCCAGTTTTACATGCAAACTAAGACTTATGAACAGCACAGAACACCTCGATGAAGATTTGATGTCATTTGGTGTGAGGAAAGTCTCACAAACATGAGATTTCTACTATGTTCTCTCACCCTAGCTTGATGGACTCTATAACAGTAGTCAATTCTTTTTTTTTTAATTTATTTATCAGATTTTTTAAACATTTAACAAGGAACAACCTTGCTTGGTAATACAGAAACAATGATACTGTTTCTGTATTAACAGTAGTCAATTCTATTAGTCATCAGTGAATGAACTACTTTTGCAAGGTCACTGAGCTCTAGATAAGAACACCACTGCTAAATCTGTCATAAACAGCAAAAAGAAATGTATACAACCAATGATACTTGCACCATCATGGTCAACTTACAGTCCAACTAAACTCCCAGGCTCGTTACTATCTCTCTAGGGTGAATAGCTGTCGAGCCCATTTTAGGATATGTAAGCAGTGGCCTAGTTCTGCAGCTAATCCATGGGGTCTCAGATTTCGACAGATTGAGCTTCAATCAGTTCTGGTCTAGCCAAACTGAAAAAGCCAACAGGCATTTATTAGCATTCATAATATATTATCTGATGTCTGGCCCACCCATACATATGCTATTAGCTGGATGTCACCTTGTGATGCCCTTGGAGCAGTCTAAGACAGGAGAAGGTCGGTGAACAGACCAGGCTGGAGTCTGTTCTGCTTTTCAACAGTTTAATTACAAAATGTCCAGCAAGACATAATCAAAATGGCTGCTTACCTCAGCAGACTGACAATGCAAGAACAGTTTTTCCAAAAGAGCACAGCACTCCAGTACAGCTTCCTTCTTCCCCCTGGGGCCTGTCTAACTCTCTCAGGGTCTCACCTTTGTATCCCTTACCTCAGGGAAATGCCCCCATCCGAGGACCCCTTTCCTGTCTAAGTTGGACCAGGCCAGATAGCTGGAGCCGGTCCGTTAAGGCAGTCTGAGGCTCTCTGTCATATACTCTATCACACACCTGTGAACAAATAACATTCAGTTCAGGAGATATCAGGCAAAGGAGCTAAGTAGAAATGATAAAGGAGTGGTAATTGGGACAAGACCAAACCTAGAGGCACTCCACAGTTCAAAGGACAAATTCCGAGTCCTTACCATCCCATGAACCCAATGAATTATTTCATTCAACACTGAGGTTAACAACTTTAGTGCAGTTCCTCCCAATCTAGTTTCAGCAAGATGCCCCTAAAGTAGGCCATGGTTTAGCACAGTGGTGATTTTTGCTATGCCACTCACCTGGAGCCTTTGGAATTTGCTTCCATTTTCCCTCTGAGAAAAAGTGGAAGATGGAGTCCACTGCTGGACCCAACCCAGCACCTTTTTGTTTTAGAAATTTATAACCACTGGTCTAGTGTATTGAATACAGCAGACAGGTCGAGGAGCATCAAAACAGAAACCCCCCCTCCCCCATCTACCTGCATCCTATTAATCAAGCTTAGTAAAACTGTCTCAGTTTCGTGACCTGCACAAAAATCAGATTGTCACAAATGAAACATTTTCTTTCCTTCAAGATAATTCAGAACCTGATAGTATCATGATTTTTCAATCATCTTACATGTAAATGGCAAGTTGGAAGCCAAGTGGCACTGTGCCAACATTGATCTAACAACCACTCTTGGTTTTACCTATAATCTACTCTCCAACCAAGAAAAGACTTTGCACTTCATAATGATCCAACCCTTAATGTGCTTACTATTAGCGTTTTAATTAGGACTTTGTTTAACAAATATTCCGGGATTCAAAGAATCCCATACTAGGTATCGTGGCAGTGACTGTCTCAGCTACCACATAATATAACTGAGGATGAAATTACCACCTATGTCTTATGTTTGGGAACTTAGCAGTAGAAAACTTTGGCATTTAACAAAAGTACAAGTACTAGTACAAGCAGAATAATGCAATTTTCATAATTTGTTCTTTATCTCAACTCTTTATTCCTTAGAGGAAAAATTTTATTGTTGTCATAACCCACCACTGCATTTGACTATAAATTACTGTACTTAGTGCTTTGCATAAAATAAAAAGTCTTGAAATTGAAACTTGAATGCAATATATAAAACAGTCCTAGGATTCATTTGCTTGCAAGTGCAATGAAGTAAAATGAATTTCATGTCTGCATATATATTGATTTTGCAGAAGCCTTACTGTTGCTATGTACTCATATAGATGTGATAAATATTTCAGTGAGTACCCTCGGCACCATCAAGAATAATAATTAAAAGCCTGATTCTGAAAAATTCTTGAGCACTGTAAGTAGTCTGTCTTCCTGTCTGTGGCATTTATTTTTTCACGGAAGACAAGAAAATTGCCAAAGAAAGAGCTCTTAAATGCACAGATACAACTATACAAAAACAATTGCGGTAAAGTTTTGAATACATAGAGAAGGTAATTTTCACAAATATTTTTTGTGAGGAAAATCAGAGCATTTTACCTGCAGAAACAGGCGTTTTGAAAAATTGCCCACCCAGTATGCAGGTAAACGTATGTGCGTATGTCCTGTTTAGACCCAAGTTTACCCGGATAGAGCGGAGGCATTCCTGCTAGCGAAGCGGGGAGAGGGGTGTGCACTCACACGCATACTTAACAGCTATAAAATCCAGAGCAAACTTGCAAGAGTTAAGTTCATTTTGAAAACTGGCGTAACTTATGCATGGTGTTACAAAATTATCCCCAAAGTACATGACTTCGAAGAAGAGAAATTAATCCTTGCATCCAACAAATCTCTATACTTTCAAAGGGAAGTCTACATCAGGAGCTGTGTGAATTTTTGTTTTTACCTTTTTATCTCTGTCTAGTGTCTCCCTTTCACTTTTCTCCTCAGTGCTCTTGCTCTTCTTCTCCTTCTCTTCGTGCTATTTCCAAGTTGATGCTTCCTCTCTGTGTAGCCCAAACTGTTTCTTCCCTTCTTACCTTGCTCCATACGTTTTGTTCCTCCAATTACCCCTGGCCCACTATTTTCTAAAACAAGTCCTCTCCTCCAAATGTTCATGATGGCATAAGTGAACAGCATGCCTTGTACAGGACAATGAAGGAAGGGAGGCACTTAAATAGCAGTGAAAATAGGCCATCCCATGGCTCAGGCTGCAGCGCTATAAGCTATGAAGCCAGGAGATCCATGCTCGACTCCTCTCCAGCAGAATGGCAGGACTCAGGTGCATGGAGATGATTCCCCCTCCAATACTGAACCTTTCCCTTGGGTTTTTGCCACCTAAATGCATTACTCTGCATTTTTTTAGCATTAAATCTTAGCTGCCAGAGCTTAGACCATTCCTCGAGCTTCGCTAGAGCTCTCCTCATGTTTTTCATTACCTCCCTGGATGTCTATCCTGTTGCAGATGTTGGTATCATCGGCACAAAGAGAAACCTTTTCCGAAAATACTTCTGCTATGTTGTTCATGAAAATGTTGAAAAGAAATTGGTCCAAGGATCAATCTCTGAGGAATGAAGTATAAAGACAACCAAAACAAATGCACATCTCTAGTAGCTATTGCTATGTTAGCGACCTCTGCTGACACAAGAATGGCTGAATAGCTGCCCCTCCAGCACGTGGCCAGAGAGAGCATAGACAATCCTCTAACCTACAGAGGGGTGGAGTAGAACATGCAGGAAAAAAAATGAGGGGGTATTTAAAAATCAAGAATAGAGGCAGGAGTTTATAAGCCATGTAAAATAATTACACAAAACTACTATAAATAATATTCACTATTTTTCAACTTTGAATACAAAAATATTTGATCTCTGGACTGCCTCCCACCGCCACTCCCACTGCCTCTATAACCAAACAAAAAGAAACATATCGCCATGCAAACTTCTGTGTAGAAAGGGATTTTGCAGAATTGAGAGCTAGGGAATTAATATAAATCCAAAAAGATGTACTTTTTAAAAACTGTTATGCCCAGTACATGCAACAGCCTGAAAACAGTCTTAAATTGGAAAGAGTGTGCAAGCTAAAAAGAAATTAGCAGACTAGCCGAGTCACATATTAAAGCAGGCTGCAATCCTCCATATTACTAGATGTATGCAATACATACATGTCACTGTTCTCCGTTCCCCCAAGACATATTTTAAGGTTGTACTGGGTAACCTGCAGAGAACTTAAGCAAATGCCTCTAGCGTTATACATGATTTTAGCTTTACTAACAAATTATTGAGCTTCAGCACAGATGACGCATTTCAGCATCTTTTAGAGTCATGCTGAGGCAGCTGAAGTGACTTTCAAATACTGTACTTGATAGGCACACCGAGGAGGCTGATATCCAAAAGTGATTGAGCCAGTCCTGAAATGCTGGGGAGCAGAATGGATGGTAGAGTGATTATAAAGGTTTATTACATCATAGATCATTCGGTAAAGGGGAGTCCTATCATTTCACATCTAGCATCCGAACCATGGGCAAGTAGGTTTGGCTTCCTAACATATTTTTAAAGAGCATTACTACTAATATATATACATATACAAAAATAAACACTCTTGGTAATAAATGTTTTAATGTGAATGGGTTTAAGTAAGTGACGTAAGCTTGGTGCTCTAGTGTATCATGCTGGTTGAAGCCCATTGAGGGCGAGAGCTTGCAGATTACTTTATAATGAGCTCATTTTTCTGATACTTTCCCATTCATTATTGGTTCTTTAAGAGCATAAAAAAATCTTTGCACCTCGAAGTGTGATATAGATTTGTTGAGAGATGGGGTGTTGCCCAGAAGTTGATTTGCTAGGATTTTCTAGGACATCTAAGTCCTAGATATTCAGAGGATGGGCATGAAAGTGGAACACGGCCAGGATGAAGAAGCTGAATAAACCAAATTTACAAATTTCCTGGCTCGTTAGTGCTTACCTGTCAGTATTCTTGTCAAAGGGAACCTGAAAGGCAAATTATCATGCTTTCCCCTTGAAATATATTTCAGCTTAGTTCTTCTGTTACTAATATGCTATTTGAATACTGAAAATAATAATGAAACTATACCTAGACCCCAGAAAAATGAAGGGCGGCCACATACTGATACAACCCTTTTTCTTTTCAGAAGTGCATGAAAGTCCAGGGAAGAATGTGCGTTGAGTGAAAAAGAATTTTCTCCGATTAGTTTTAAATGTGCTACCTGCTAACTTCATGGAGTGCCCCCTAGTCCTTCTATTTTCTGAAAGAGTAAGTAACCAATTCACATCTACTTGTTCAAGACCCTCTCATGATTTTAAAGACCTCTATCATATCCCCCCTCAGCCGTCTCTTCTCCAAGCTGAAAAGTCCTAACCTCTTTGGTCTCTCCTCATAGGGGAGCTGTTCCATCCCCTTTATCATTTTGGTCGCCCTTCTCTGTACCTTCTCCATCGTAACTATATCTTTTTTGAGATGTGGTGACCAGAACTGTACACAGTACGCAAACATGTTGTCAGGTAGATGTAAGTGTATTTTATATAGTGTGCGCGCATTTTCATGCAGAATATAAAATACACGTACATGTGTGCGTCCATATAGCTCTGTATATGGGCACATGTGTGCTTGCTTTAAAGTTATCCTACCTATGCTCATAGGGCCAGATTTTATAACATGCACGCAAGCGTAGGTTTGTGAGCGCAACCCAGCGCGCACAAATCTACGCCTGATTTTATAACATGCGCGTGCAGCCACGCGCATGTTATAAAATCCGGGGTCGGCGAGTGCAAGGGGTGCACCTTGCGCACGCCGAGCCCTAGGGGAGCACCGATGGCTTTCCTCGGAGGGAACTTTCCTTCTGCTCCCCCCCCCCCCACCTTCCCCTATCTAAATCCCCTCCCCACCTTTGTTGTCCTTTTTACGCCTGCCTGGCAGAAGTAACTTGCGCATGCCGCCAGCTGCCGTGCCTACACCCCCTTCCCACTCCTTTTTCAAAGCCCTGGGACATACGCGCGTCCCGGGGCTGGTGCGTGTTGCCAAGCCTATGCAAATTAGGCTTGGCACGCACAGGGGCACTTTCTCGGGGTTATGCACGTAAGTTACGCATGTAACCCTTTGAAAATCTGCCCCATACTTTTTAAAACCAAAAAGGTAGGCATGTAAGTTCCAACTCCACCTCAACTCCCCCAACCCCACCCCCCTCTGCTAACTCCCCTCTGCACTTTGCACAAAAGTGCATGCCTAACACAGTTACAGGCACACGTTTACACGTGCAGAGTCCTGGGCTACTTCAGTGCAGCCGTTTACTCCCCTTATGAGCACAAATGGTTGCCAAAATTACCCCGTAAAGCAGGGGTGGCCACATCCGGTCCTCGAGGGCCACAAACCAGTCTGGTTTTCAGGATATCCCTAATGAATATGCATGAGAGAGATTTGCATGCACTCTGCCTCCGTTGTATGCAAATCTATGTCGTGCATATTCATTAGGATATCCTAAAACCTCGACAGGTTTGTGGCCCTCGAGGACTGGAATTGCCCACCCCTGCCGTAAAGACTAACACAGCTGATAAGGCTAAGAACAGTCTTCTGAGTGGCCGAATGCCTCCAAATCGTGGCTGCTACTCAGCAGAATCCATCTGCTTAGATGTCAGCCGTCCCTCTGCCATTTTCCAAGCCAAATTCTCCAGAGGTGGACTGCTCTGATTTGGGTTATAAGTTGAATTTTTAAACTTTCTTCTCTCTTTTTTTTTTAGTTAGTATTGAGTTTCTCTTTGTAAGATTCTTAATCAAATGGTAGCTCTACTGTTTTCAGAAATGTCTCTTGTTTCATAGACGCATCAAGTTCACTTATATTTGAGTGCAGGAGATGCCTCTGTATATGCTGCTGTTACTGCTGGGTTATTACTCAAATATAGATAATGCCATATTGAATTGTACCGTTTACATCAGATTCATTGCATCGTGTGACAATATTGCACTTTGGAGTTAGATATATAACGGTGTCTGTATTTTAAAAAGTGAGCATTAAACATAGTGGATAGATTGTGAGTCATAAAATATGTTTTTAAGATTTCTTTCTTGATGAGACCTGTGGAGACTGTACTGTACTATTTAATTTTTTTAGCTGCGATACGTGAGTTCTTTCCTCACTGAACTTTTCTCCGGTTCTTTAGTGCTGGGAATAAGGAGAAGAGCAATATTTGCTTAAGTTTCTTATCTTATGTTATTATGCCTTGATATTATTATAATTTCAACCTCAAATTCCTAATGACTTGAATCTAAAACCCCATTCTGTGCAGCTGATTGCTAGATTGTACAAACTAGTGAGGTGGTTGGTGGACAATTTTATGTCTGTATACTGCAAGAATATTACATTACCACAACAAAGCATCTGAGCCTAATAGAGTTTACAAAGAATAAAGGTGGATATCTGAATGTTTCTTAAAAAAAAACAACAAAAAAAACCCCCAAACTGTTGGCACTGCAAGAGGAAAATAGCAAGACATGTCATATTTTGTCTTCAGCAATTCATGCTGAAAGCCTGATCCATTGCATACATACTAAGCGTGTTTTATATTTTGTGCAAAGGAACCACTGTGATGCTACCTAGGATTCCAGGCTCTTGAGGGGAATGCTTTGTTAAATTCTTCCTGAGCTAACCCTGTCGGGTTTTCAGGATTGCCACAGAGAATCTGCATGAGATAGATTTGCCTACCCTAGGTCTCCAATGTATGCAAATCTATCTCATGCATATTCATTATGGATATCCTGAAAACCCGACTGGTTAGGCGTGCCTCCAGGAAAGGGCTGGAAAACGCTGAACTAAAGTAATGGCATATCAACCAAAGATGATAAAATAAGGCCATGACCTAAAACATAAGCATGGGGCAACTGGATTGAAGGGCAGCACCAACTAAATGAGCTGCAGTTGTTTGTCTAGTGAAATAACAGCCATCATTTTAAAAACTTAAATGTGGACTCAATGAAGTGCTTATTCAACAATCAGACACGTCTCCATATCAAAACTTTTAAGAGAGTAACAAGCTCCCTGATAACTGACAATGATGGTATTTAAAGTTGTACTGGAGCTGACCCATGCAATACTTGACTACATTCTTTCTTTGCAGATTGATAGTTGACAAAAAGAAGAGTCTAGAGGTCAATAGTGAAGCTACATAAACTGACATATTTCCTACTGTAACTGATGGTAAGGCATACATTATGTTCACTGGCATCAATGACTTCGTAGAAGTAACATGCAAATACCCAAGAAATCTGCCCAATCAATTATTCTCTATATTTAGACAGCTAATTACAGGAATAAAGCAAAGCACAAAAGCTTAAGCATTTCTTTCTAGAGAAGAGCTCCAAATAATAGCCTGATCGAGGCATATTCTTGTGACACTTAAAGGGAACGACGGACTTTTGTTATACGTTCCTGGAACTATTTTCACAGCCAATAACCCTAATTTATCGTCCCTCTGCAGAAGAGGCAGTGAGGTGTCTATTCCTGCATGTGAACAAAATTGCCTCCTCCTGGGCGGTTTCATCACACGTGTAACCTCAGAAGATGTTTTGATTTGTGTGTGGGATGTGGGAAAGGACTACATGGTCAACTTTTACGTTCTTTCAACTTTTGTTATGGTTAAGATTAATAGGGTACGGTGGCAAACTGTTCATTAAGATGGTAACTTTCAAAGCGACGTGCAGGCACAAGCTGGCGGGTGTGTGTCGGTGCGTGTCCAGGAACACCGCAATTTTATAACTTCTGCACATATTAGAAAATAGTCTGAGCGCGTACACATGTGCGCCTTATTTTAGGTGGGTGTGCGCCTAAGGATGAAAATCCTGCTTCCACCATGTACGTCAGGGTATTTTAAAACCAGCACACCAGTTTCACCAGTTCGGCCACCAGTTCGCCCAGTGTTGAGCTAGGTCCTCCAAACCCCCCCCCCCCCCCCCCCCCCGGTTTAATAGCCTGCAGACCCTTTAAACCACTCCAAAATGGCTGGGTTTGGTAATTTTTTACAACTTACCCCTCTTCCATAGCAGAAGTAAACTTACGTGGCACTGGACCTGGGCACGCCAAGGCTCATAAGGATTTATGTGCACATCCCTTGGCCACGCCCTGAAATGCCCATACCACGCCCCTTTTTGAAATTGAGCGAGATGTGCATGCAGCAGGAGATACTCATGCATCTGGGCGGCTTTTAAAATTCAGTGGGTGTGCGCAAGCCTGACTCGTGCACACATCCCCCAGTTTTGGCATGCACAGGGCTTTTAAAATTCACCTTTAAGGGGGCGATTTTCAAAAGCATTTACAAGCTTAAAACTGGATTTTACACATGTAAATGCACTTTATCCGTGTAAGTGGCTTTTGAAAATTGCTAAAATATATGCCATTGAATTGCCCATAAGTTTTACCCTTGTAAGTGCACTTTACATGTGAAAATCGCTTTCGAAAATTACCATGATAGTAGTTACATTTACAAGTGTAACCCCTTTGAAAACTTCCTCCTACCCTTTTCTTTCTGTAGTAACAGTCACCCTTTACATATTTTTTTTATATGGTGCACAGTGCAAGGAGTATTTTTTAATCAGTGTTTTAGAATTTTTACTTACCTATGATGGATATTTTTTTATTTTGTTTTCTGTTTTAAGTGGAGAAGTGTGCAGTTGCGTGCCAGGGCCTTCTCAGTGAGCAGGCTGATCATAAAACCCACCTTGAGTGGTTCTGATGGATAAGAGTACGGCTTATCCATCAAAACCATGGCTTCCATTGGCGCAAGAAACTCTGCAGCTCGCTTCTATTTCTGTCAGACGTTTTGGGAAGTAGAAATCAGGTTTCCAGGGGTGGCGGGCCAGGACGGGACCGTTCACTCTGACTGGTGGTAGAACCCTGGAAGGAATCCACCTTCAGCTGTAAAACATGAAGCTGAGCTTTCATCTCCTGCGGAGACCCAAACCTCGGGCACTATTTACTAACGGGTGAATTTTTAAAAGTGTACGTACATAGAAATTTGCATATATGCACGAAAGTAGCCTCTCGCGTGTTCTGCATTTTATAAAAGCAGAAAATACGTGCATATTTTCACTTTTACGTGCACATAAAAAGGGGCGGTCTAGAGGCATTCCGGAGCGGATCCAACACTTCCGTGCCTAAGTTCCAGTTTAAAAGGACACACACGAACCTTTCCCCAACTTATTCGTGTATTTTTACACCTGCTAATTATCTGGCATAAGTGATATTAGACGTGCTTATTGTGTACTATTGGCTGGATGGGGGAAGCCCAAGCTAAAGAACCGGGAAGGTCTCGATGACTTGGAAAAAGGACTGGGTGAACTAATTGGTTAAACTGGTAATTTCCTTGATGTGTGTGCACGTTTTATAATTGGTTGACTTATGCATGTATATCCCGATTATACATGAGTAAGTCCTACTTTACTTTTGCATGTAAAATATGTGCACATATATTTTTGAAAGAGGTAGGAAAACTAGGTGCTTTCAATGCATCGCGTGTATTTGCACGGAAGCCTATATGCTCGAGGGCTAAAGATACGCACATTTAATAAAATACACACAGGTTAATAAATACCATGGTAAAAGTGCGCCCTGCCATGTGCATACATTGATGCTGCCACACGCATTTGTTTGAAAGTTTAAAAGTTATGCTCCCTGCATTTTTCTTGGCATTGCCCAGCAGCAAATCTTTCCTACAGCTCTTTAACTCTCTCCCCATGGAATGCCTCCCCTAAGAGCGACTGCTCAATGATCCTGTGCAGGTGAGAAAGGAGGAGGAGACAGAAACCCCATGAGGCTCTGGCTCTCCCATTTTTCCATGCTTCCCCTTCACTCGCATTTCCACAGTGCTACAGCTACAACTGCAATGCGTCATGCAATTTGCAACGAAGGGTTGATGACAAACAGCACAGTGCAAGAACTGGGCTTCCCGGGGAGATGTCGTGCCATCTATAGTGACCCCTGTCTTCCTCTCCTCAGTTCAGGGTTACCTTTCTGTATTCACACAAGTGCCCCCCCCCCACCCTCTGCTCAGACCCCCTGCAGATGCTGGCCAGCCGACCTGAGCTGGTGACAACCAAGCAGTAACCCAGGAGACCGGAGCCCTAGGATGGGCTGTGTTCATGCTGCCGAGCCACGTGCCAGTCCTGGAAATGGTGCTGCCACGCCTCATACAGACTCATTGAGAATAGAGGCGGAGCAGGAGCCCAAAATATGGAAAAGGTGGGGGTCAGATTACATCATGAGGTGGCGTGGCCAGTAGTATCAGCTTGCAGCTATGCCCTCCGCTGACCACACAGCCCAGCACCAAATCCCCCACCTCTTGCCATATAGCCAAGCAAGAGATAGTGGAGACAGGAACAAGAGCTGCTTCTGGACTACCACTGGCATGGTAGTGAGTGCACAGAACTCCCCCCCTCCAACCCCTCCCCCATCAGCTGGGTACACGGATGTCAGGTTACACAAGATATCCATGCGTGCCGACATAATGCTGCAGTTTAACCAGGACAGTTGTGAATTGATTACTCCCAGTGAGGGGCAGAGTGTCCTCATCAAGAATGTACATACACACAAGGCACCAGACACTAAGACTGAATGGAATAAAGTGTGGCCATAGTTTTATTAACCCCTATGGAGACCTAACAAATCAACTAGTCTAGGTACCTGAGCAGTCCTAAATTACATAGTCATACTCAACTATGCCCCCATCTTAGCCCCAGCTGGTGGGTGGGCGGGAATAGGGGCCATACCTGGGAAGTTCTGAGTTGTGGTCACCTTGAGATTGTGTTGATAAGCAGGGCTGTAAGGAGGAGAGGAATAAAGCATATCAGCTTTCTTTCTTCCACTATCATATCCCTCCCCCTCTCCCCCCAATAATCCATACTGTCTCTCTCTCTTTTTTCCCCCCCAGATACGACTTCCAGCATTCTTCCCCTTCCATTTTCTCTCTCCAGGATCCAGCATGCTCTTTGCTACCCCACCCCCATCATAGCTCCCTAACTTGTGCACCCTCCCTCTGCACTAAGCTGAGTGAGTCCCAAGTCCTGGAATTACAGCTGCAGACTGAGGTGGGTATATTGCGGCCCCTCTCCAGTTCATTCCCACATGCCTCCTCCAGGCTCATCCACCCTCTCCTGTTCTCTTGCAGGCTTCCTGAAGTTGGGGAATAAATGGCTGGAACTGTAAATAGACAGGCCCAAAATTTTTAACATAATGATAATGGCAGGAAAGGCCTAAATGGTACATCCAGTCTGCCCAGCAAGCTTCTTGTGGTAGTATCTACCGCTCAATGCAGGTTACCCCCATGTTTCTCTTAAGGGTAGCAACTGCCACTTCATGCAGGTATTTGAGGAAAATTCAGACAGTGCTGATGTGTTTTATGGACTTGGCCTTAGAAGCAGTACTGTCCTTTTTCAATTATGTTTGTGTATCAGTACCCCAGGCTGTAAAAATCCAAGCATGTGTTGGTGATCATCTGAATCCAATACAGCCAATACAGGAGAGGAATGAGCTGTCCCCAACACATCCCCCTCATGCTTAACCATCACAGCCACACGTTTTGAACTGCTAGACCCCCAGTGGGGCACCCATGGGGCAAGGTTATCTTGTCTCCTGTATCTCTGATTTATTATAAGCAAGGGGGGGTGCTTAAAATAGTACAGTAGCTATGGTTTTATGGACTTGGCCTTAGAAGCAGTACTGTCCTTTTTCAATTATGTTTGTGTATCAGTACCCCAGGCTGTAAAAATTCAGGCATGTGTTGGTGATCATCTGAATCCAATTCCTCTTCCACCCATCTCCCCCCCCCCCCCCACCCCACACACACTCCCTGCCATCAAAGCAGAGAGTGATATTGTAGTTGCTTCAAAACCTTCAAGGCTTAGTGGTTAAGAGTACTACTCACTTGCCTTCTGTTAAGGGTAGTAGTAGCTGTTCCATGCAGGTTACCCCATGCTATCAGAGGTTACCTTCATGCTTATCAGTTCCTCAGACTATAAAAGTCAGGGCCTTCATTGGTTGTCATCTGAATCCATCTCCCCTTTTTCCCCTGCCGTTGAAGCAGAAAGCAATGCTGGAGTTGCATCACAAGCATCAAGGCTTATTGGTTCAGGGTAGTAACTGCCACCCCAGCAAGTTACCCCATGCACCCTTGTCTTCATTTCCAACCTCTGGCCTTTAGGGATCCACGGTGCTTATCCCATGCCCCTTTGAATTCTTTGACTGTTTTCGTCTTCACCACCTCCTCCAGAAGGGCATCCTCCAGGCCCCCACCACCCTCTCCGTGAAGAAATATTTTCTGATGTTTGTTCTGAGTCATTCCCCCCTGGAATTTCATTTCATGACCCCTAGTTCTACTGGTTTCTTTCCAGCAGAAAAGGTTTGACGTTTTCTTTAGAATTTTACCAAAAATCATGTTTCTGTATGAAATCCAGAGTTTGCAGGTACGGTTCCTTTGGACCCATCAGAAAATCACTTCTAGACCAGCTTACCTGCCATGGCAAGTAAGATCATGGTGCTTCCAGGAGCAGCAATCATTGTCTAGAAGTTAATAGTCTAGGCTGCCAGTCTTCCAAGCCCTGCCATGGCCGCCACAGAGCCCACTGGTCTGCTGCCATCCAAGAGTCAGGCTGACCCAAGCGAGAGACTGACCTTGACCATGTCTGAACTGTTTAGTGCAGGTATTTCCAGCCCTACCCACGCCTAAACTCAAAGCTCAGGTACCGCCATTGGACTTGGGAAACCTGTGATTGGTT
This sequence comes from Rhinatrema bivittatum, assembly GCF_901001135.1. Lineage (NCBI taxonomy): Eukaryota > Metazoa > Chordata > Amphibia > Gymnophiona > Rhinatrematidae > Rhinatrema > Rhinatrema bivittatum. The sequence continues at coordinate 22,842,914 of NC_042628.1, read as the reverse complement.
TGCCCATGGGTCCCCCAAAGCTTATAAGATGTGGACAATACAGGTCCTTCCCCATGTCATATAATCAGTGGATACCCAATTGTGTCTCACATGGAGGTCTCTGTATCAGACAGTAAATTTGCCCACCTGCTTGTTAAGCTTTGAAGCCCATTTCCTCCATAGATGGGAACTGTGCAGCCAACAATGAGGGATGATCTCAGACCATAAGATGCGGGTAATAGGTATCAATGACGTGATGAGCACAATGTCATTTCTGATGCTATCAGCTGCCAACCGGGATTGTCACCAAGTTCAATGCCTCCAAGGTGAATGACTAAAATCTCAGGGGGTGCAGATCTGACCAGCAGCCAATACAGGAGAGGAATGAGCTGTCCCCAACACATCCCCCTCATGCCTAACCATCACAGCCACACGTTTTATACTGCTAGACCCCCAGTGGGGGACCCATGGGGCAAGGTTATCTTGTCTCCTGTACCTCTGATTTATTATAAGCAAGGGGGTGCTTAAAATAGTGCAGTAGCTATGGTTTTAAATTATCCAGCTCCTGCTTGGCTGTTAGTTTTGTTTTTTTTGCTGAGCAAAGTGCTGCAGCTTAACAAGCCTAATTCAGATTTTATTTTATATCACAGCTGAGCAATAGCTCTGCAGCTCCAAGTTTAAAGGAAGCAGGATTCCCTTTTTTCTTTTATCTTTTTTGCTGGCCAAATGGTGGAACGGGTAAAGAGTATCAACACTCGCCTGGACTTAGTCAATGGCATGGAAAGTAAAGGAGAAAGCCAGCCAGGACCCAGGTTCGATCTGCTTTTGAGCCTTTGCAACACCCAACTTAACACACCCTCCTCCCCTGGGAATTCGAAAGAACCAATGGATGGTTGCCCCAGGAGCCCTAGGTGGGGGAGGTATTTCGGCAGTCCTTCCTCCCCCTCCCAGCAGGCTCATCGAGAAAAGGGAGGGGCCAAAGGAGGAAGAACCCAAAAAGCCCAGTACCGAGGGATGTGGAGGAGACAGTGCGGCTGGCAGCATCACACAGAGCAATGCTCTTTCCTGACCGCGTAACCCAGTCCAAAATTATACCCCGCTCTCCTCCCCCCCCCCCCCCCCCCCCCAGCAGGAGTTGACAGAGGTAGCAACAGGACTGGCACGGGGGAATGGCACTGAGCGCACAGACCCCCACCCCTCCCCCATCAGCTGAGCGCACAAATGTCAGCTTTCACGCGGCATCTGTGTACCCAGCACAGCGCCACGGATTTTCTTGTAGGTATCAGCATACCCATGCAGTTATTTATCTGTAAGAGCTTATATCCCTCCTCCTCCAATTCAATTGTTGGGGGCAGGTAGCAATTAACATCAGAATAGAATTAAAACAGCTGAAAAAAATCCGATACACAATGTAAAATCTTCCAAGTACACAAAATCCTGAACAATAATGTTTTCGGACCCTTTCCAAAAAGGTTTTATTTTAAGGTCACGCTCCATTCGTACGTCCACCAGGAGGGCATTCCACATGAAATGTGCGGGAAAAGAGAAAGCTCTTTTACGTGTTAATTGCCCGGCGATGCTCCCGGGTAGAAGGTAATGTAAGCATCCACGTTCCTTCAGGGCCTTAATGTTCCTGTTGGCTCATAGCTTCGCCATGTTACCCGCTAATGCTCCTGCATGTAATCATCATCATTTTAAGCTGCGAGTGACTTTTTACAGGGAGCCAACGAAGGTCTTCTAACAGAGGGGGGGGTCATATGTTAATTCTGCCTGCTACCATTAATAACCTCGGCAGTGGCACGCTGCACCAGTTGTAATGCCCGCTATACCACCTTATCAGGCAGGGCCAACAAATAGACGGCGGAATCAAAAGGATCCCTTTAAGTCAAGGACAAATAATTAAGATGCACATTTTGTTAGAAGAAATAAAATGGCTCTGAAGGAGGGCAGGTTCCAGCTTTGCTGGAAAATCAGACAGCTGGAGCCATATGCTGCACCATATATAGCACAATTTCTATCTCTATTCTGAATTTGGTATCTTTTTTTTTTCTTGAGTAGATATTAATAAAATGCACACACGTGAGTTATAAAAGTAAGAATTACAGATGAAGGCTGTGGGGGAGTGGGAAACCTGGAATTTCATTTCCATCAGCTCTTGTTTTCTTTCTTTTGTTCCTGCTTTTTAATTTTTTATTGCTGTACTCAGGGACGACAACTTTCCAAGACATTTGCCCGGCTAGATTGCCCTGTTAGAAAATTGGTCCTCCATCACTGTAGCTGCAAGAAGGTTTCAGCTTTCAAAGTTTACCTGCTTCTGGCTATAGTAAAAGGAGGCAGTGCCCGGGGTGGGGGGGAGAGAATGATTGGGGGAGTAAAATAGCCTGGGGATGTATTATCTATAAATATACATGGCACTTTGTTACCCCAAATCGGCTGAACTTAGAATCAGTGGGTGAAAATGCCAATACTACAAATGGCTCAAACTTCCTGCCTATTTGGTAACACATTCTGACACAGCAGAAAACCCATTCAAAACATGATTGGTTAGTCTGCAAACACAGAATTACTCTGGAAAGAGAGCTACTTTCCAATAATTCATGAATGCTGTAGAACACCCTATCAGGGCTCAAAGAAAGCATGGGGAGGAAAACAGCCTGATGAGCGAGATGGACTCGGCAGTGCTTGGGACAGATATGACAGGAAGGTTGAGATATTGGGTGGAAGACCCAAGGAGGGAGTTGATGTTGGGTTCCATTTAGAAGTTTTATATGTGCATTTTCCAAAAGGTGCTGAATCTCAACCGGGCAGAGTGGCTAGGCCATTTTGGTCTTTATCTGCCGATATGTTCTATGTTACTATAATCTAAGCATCCAAAACCAAACTTAGGTATGCAAGTTCAGTTTTGAAAACCATATGTTTTGAAATTTGTTTTTGTTTTGTTTTCAATTTTGACTTTAATAATATTCCTGCAGATAAAATGCTACTTTTTGGAGTCATACATATGGGAAATATATGTTACCATTCTAAGGCTAAGTATAGACATACCGACTATGACAGCAAATAAGGACTTTAAGGCCCATCTAGTCTGCCCAATTTACTTCCAGATATAATGCAACTTTAAGGTTCCTCCATTTTTCTTCCATGCCCACTTAAATTCTGCTACTGTTTTTGTCTTCTCCACCTACATTAGGAAGCTGTTCCATGCATCTACTAATTTGTCTTTGAAAAAAATATTTTCTAATGTTACTCTTGAGCCTACCTCCTTTGACTCATGACCACTTGTTCTAGAAATTCCTTTCTACTGAAAAAAAGTTTGCATATTGTGCATTATTTATAGCTTTGAGGTACTAGAATGTCTCTATCATAATCCCCTTTCCAGCAGTGGGAGATCCAAGGAGGTGTGGCATAGGTAGTGATTGAAAGGAGAGTCCTTTCTCGAAAGGGGATGGGCTATGGAGGAAGTATGGAAGATAGCTCCATGAGCCATTGGGATGAGTTATTAAGAGCATTTCTAAGTGTTAGAATTGAATCTGGTCCTGATTTGTTCAAGCCTAGGGCATGGAGATATTTGATCTCCTGGGGAGAGTAGAAGTGACCCTCTCTGGCAAGGGCTAGACTTGACCAGGTGGGAGGAATGGAACCCTAATCCAGGAGAATACCATCTATTCCAGGGAAATCTGAAGCCACTAGTGTGTGCGTTGTGAGAAGAGGTTTCCCATGCTTCGGTGGAGTTTGGAGGAAGGAAAAAAGGTCTTATTAGGGATCTGAGAGGGAAAAGCTATTTGAATTATACTCAAATGATATGAGAAAGTTAGTAACTGTTTTGAACTTTTGGATTGTCTAAGTCTTCTTGAATTGTGAACTATTTTATGGAATCTGCTTTGCCTAAATCTTAGATTTTTTTTTATTGCAATAAATTCTTTGTTTAGAACAACAAGTTTTGTGTGGACCATGCCTGTGTTTCTAGGGCCTGCATTGAGAGAGTCAGTACTTCACAGTCTCTGAAGTGTGACCCCCTTGCCAAAAGTGTGTGTTTGGGGGTGGGGTGGGGAGGGTTACATTTGGGTCTGTAAGTATCATCTCGTAGACTTTTTGGTGCAGACCCTGTATAATTTTGGTAGCCCTTCTCTAGACTGCTTCTATATTTTCTTTTGAAGGTGCAGCCTCCAGAACTGGAAACAACATTGCTGATCAGATCTCACCAGAGACTTATATGGATGCATTATCAACTCTTTTTTTCTAACTGGTTATGCCTCTCCTTGTGCATCCTAACATTCCTCGAACTCTTGTCACCGTCTTGTTGAAGTGTTTTGCTATATTGAGGTCATCATGTATGATCAGTTTGAGATCTACTCCTAATTAATGCACATTAATATCTCAGCCCCAACCCTACACTTATCACATGCTGCTGTTTCCTTAGATTTCTGCATGGTAAACACATGATTCTGCACAAATATTACACAAAGAGCATCCTTTCTTACAATTGAGGGCAGAGGGCAGAGGTCAGAGTGTTCTCTTATCTATGAGGTTTGAATTTATGCTACAGGATTCTATACCAAAGATTGACTTTAAGATATTCCACCACAAACTGAGTTGCGAATTGAAGAAGAGTGGGCAGAATTTAAGCTAATGATAAAGGAAGATGTTCCAAACATGGTTGCACATTTAAAATCTTTGCACTCACCTTCTGACCCAGCTCCTTTTTGGGTTTTGACCAATCTGTCTGTTCAGATGTATCCTATTATAATGCATATTGTTGTTAAATCTCGAAGGCGGCATTATTTCAATAGAAATTAAAAAGGCAATAGTGTGGACAATTAAGAAGGATAACACAGGTCTTGGAGCAAATCTAACAAATTTATGGCCGATCTCTAACTTACCCACTGTATCTAAATTGTTAGAGAAATGGGTATTGTTACAGTTTGAAACATTTCTGTAAAATCATAAGGTACTTGATGTGCGACTGTCAAGATTTAGGCAGAGAAAGTCTGTTGGTGTCTTTTTATTTGATCTCGGACTTCATGAACTAAATAAGAGCCAATCCATGCTGTTAGTTCAACCTGATGTAGCTGCCGCATTTGATTCTGTGGCACAGTCTGTTCTGATAAACCGACTGCATAGTATTGGCCTAAGGTCTACAGTGTTGGCCTGGTTTGACTCTTTTTTTTTTTTATCAAGCCAAACTCAGCAGATAACTATTGATCAAAATTCCTCCTCTTGGCAGGCAGTATTTCAGAATTTCCACCTGGGTTCCTCCTTATGTTCACTTTGTTTTTAATGTCTATTTACATTCAATTGGTAACTTGTTTCATCCTACTATACTGTATGTATGCCAATGATTTGCAATTTATATTACCATTTACAGCTAATAATGCTTTGCCTGAATGTAGGTTTGTGAACTGTATGACCGCCATTCAGTCCTGGTTAAATCAAATTAAATTGGTTTTAAATGTAAAGAAAACAGTAATTTTGCAAATGGGCCGTAAACGCAATGAATTGTTTCAGGAGATTAAATTTAGAGATGTAACAATTCCTATGGTAACAGAAGCTAGAAATTTGGGGATTCAATTAGATTCCAATATGACAATGAAACCGCATATTAAATTAGTGGTGAGGGCTCAGCTGCTTTTGCAAAATTACAGATGGTTCGTTCTTTGAAACCTCTGCTATCCCTTTTGGATTTTCATTCTGTGGTGCAGTCCCCTGTGCTGTCTAAAACTGATTATTGCACTCTGTTTATTGGGCTACCCAAAAAGTTACTTCACGTCCTACAGTTGGTTCAAAATGGGGCAGCTAGAGTTTTAATGGGGGCAAAATACACTGATCATATTATGCCTGTCCTAAGATCACTGCACTGGCTTCCAAATGAGGAACAAATTAAATTTAAGCTGTTCACTCTAATTTTTAAATCTTTGCATTATGATAATTACTTATTAGCTGATGATATTGAGCTTTATGATCCTACTAGGTCTTTACAATCTGAAGGACAAAATTTGCTCCAAATTCCTTGAATTAGGAGTTGTAAAACTCAGCAACACAGCGTGCGAGCCTTCTCTCAAATTGGTCCAGGGCTTTGGAATGAATTCCCTCCAGCGCTTAAGATATATGAAGATTATAAAATGTTCAGAAAGCAACTTGAGTCCAATTTTTTAAACGTTTAAGCCTTGGATTTGTAAGTAACCTGTTAAATGCAAGATGTTCCTTAGTTATGTTGCTCTCTGTTATATGTTATATGTCATATCTTATTTTATTTGTTATATGTAATGCTCCTAAGCGAATTTTGTTGTTATCATGTAAACCAGTGTGATCTGTATTCATACAGGAACTTCGGTATAGAAAAATTAAAAATAAATAAATAAATAAATGTTTTTCTGTGACATTTTAGGTATTGTTTTAATGTATTAATGAATGATGAAACTGTGATCTGCATCGGTCAATTTGTAAATGGATATAGCGAAATATAAGTCCATCAAATAAATCTACAATGCACAAGAGAAAAGCAGAGTTAGGAGGGGCTAAACTAAACAAGCTGTGACCCTTATAGGAGCCACCAATATGAGAGAATAAGGGTATTTCCGAATATTTCCATTTTCTGTGCATGTCATAATGATGAATGTTGGATCTCTGCCTATTATCCAGAGGAATTACCGTAACTTTGACGGTGGTTATTAGCTCCAACAGACCAAACAAAAAAATGTAATACAAAAAAGCACCAGCCATCAGGATTCAGTTGGGCATAGGCTGAACAATGGGCCATGAGGAGTATGACATTTTTAGGGCAACTGATTGGCTCATCCAGCGTAAAGCAATTTTCTAGTAACAACTATTATTCTGAGCCATAACAGGCTGGCCCTGGATTCCCAAGAAGCACCCAAGCTTAAAAAAAAAAACAAACAAAAAAAAACTAACGTGCTACAATAAGCACGGGCTCTGTATTCTGCCTCCAGCCCTGGAACACTAAGATTGAGCAGCAGGGGTCTTATGTTAAGTCTGTATACAAAGATGTAGTCACAAAATGTAAGTATGACAAGGAGATCCACAGCCAGATGGTTTACACACAATGCACACTGTGTAGAATGATTGTTGTGTGGATTTTATTTTAGGTACTGAATCAAGTCAGCGAAGCATCCATTTCGCTGTTAGTCATGACAAATTACACATCCCCCCCCCCCACCCCCCCCAGTTATAAAACTATATTTATGTTCCTATTGTCCTGAATTTGAGATTTGCGTGGCTAAATGGGTGCATGTTCACGGAGATGTATTTGACCCTTATTAAGAGAGCGAGACATGGGACCGGCCCAGTGACTCAGTGGCATCGCTGTGTGCAGCAGCCCACGTGAGACACATTTGTTTCCGTTTCCCACCAGTGCCTTCTGCTCCTCAAACCAGCGGTGCTAGGAGACGGCCTGGAAGCAGCATTCACAGCTCCTGGGAGGGGAGGAGTTTCAGACATCGCACGATGGTGGCCTCTAGAAGCCATAACCAAGGATGCACGTATACTGGGTTCCAGAGGGAGCCAAAAGGCAGAATACAAATACATAAAAACTTAATAAAAGACCTATTGCTGCAGTGACCTGGCTGGATGGGAAGACCCCGGAGGTGGTTAGAAATGGGAACAATTTCAAGTCTAATGAAAGCTGATGGCACTGTACTCCCTGTAGAGGCTATGGAAGCCTAAAGGAACAGGTGTAAAAAATAAAACAGAACAGTAAAATTAAAGTTTGGATTCTTTGGATTGGTACAAATCACCATGAGCCAAATACATACAGTGGGAAAGACCCTTTAGTAAATCTGACCCTATAATAAAAAGGGGCTCCGCAGTAGATGCTTTTTTTTTTTTTTTATCTTGAGTAAGTCTTCACCTTTTCATGGTCTAATTCCCTTTCATTGCTCAGGCAACTTTTAAATTGGCCACGAGGAGAATATAATTTCACGCTACAGCTTCCAAATCAGATTTTGCCCAGAGAGCTGTACGGGACTGACTCTGCCTATAAACAGAAGGCACATATACGTGTTCAAGCTGTACATTTCATTTGTACCGATTCCCAGTAAACAGCCAAAAACGCCTTCGAATAAAACTTTGAGAGAACCGTTTTGGATGGACACTAGCCCTTCATGAGAATGTTTGGTTTTTTTCTCCTAGGTGTGCAGGTTGCCTCGGGACCCCCATTACCTTGCAGATTTTTAATGCAAGGTGTCAAGTTTGCTACTGTGAACTCCAACGTGATTTACTGTGCCCATGCATCCACTGCATCATCAGCATTATTGAGAAATCAATCGGTGCCGTTAGGGAGGCAAACGAGAAAGCTGTCAGATGGAACAGAGCGAATATTTATAGTTTCTTCCTTTTTTTTTTTTTGCTTTCTTGCGATCATTACACACTGTGGGAAAAGTATGGGGCAAATATAGGAAAATTGCTTTATGCTAATGTGAAATGTAAAGCAAGACTGTTATTGCTGTAGTAAAATCTTGGCAATAATTAAGAAGAATACTGCCCTTATGCCAGGAAAAAAAAAAAATCAATCTTTCTGTGTTAGATCAATGAATCTAATCACAAAAATAGCACAGAATAAAATTGCTCATTTTGTTTCAGCTATGTTATATAACTAGCTATACATTTGGTATCATAAAAGATGATTGAAGGTTGGGGTTTTTTTAAATTTTTAGTGTGATATCAATTATAAAGCAATGTGGCAGAACAATTACAGACTAGGAAGGGAAAGCATAGACATTTCTAGGTTACAGCTGTTAGGAAGGCTAAATTCAGTGAGAACAGACTTGTGGGTTTTTTTTTTCTAAATATGTATATGTGCAGACATGGTCATGATTTTATATATATATATATATATATATATATATATATATATATATATATTTATCAAAACACCCCAACATGATGTCGTTGGAGACTACTAGCACTCTTTACCTATGTTCAATCACTGTATAGAAACCCCACAATATTTTGAAAATTATTAAATATTTATTAATGTATTAACACTCTACATATATATTAATACAATGAACATAAAATTACAAAATTGTGTCAAATACCTTATTACTTAAAACAATCTTATAAGTCCAAACTTTGTTTGGCCCTCAACAACTAAACTCAATCTCACCCTCTCTAGACTTACATATATCCTATAATGTTGTGATTGGTCTTCTGCGACGAATCAACCACTAACTTATTAAACATTTAATCCGCATAGCTCAATTGCTATGCCCAACATTCTTAACACTATTTAGTGGTATGTTCTATTCACACAATTCCATCCTCCGTCCCGACAAGGGCCTTGTTTCGCCAGTGCTGGCTTCTTCAGGGGACTGCTTGTATAGAGACCAAACATCAACAAGACCAATGGCATCTATTTCATGTATCTTTTTCTCTTCACCAACTCCTCTCTACCGGCGTAGAGAGGAGTTGGTGCACGGCAGTTGGTGCACGGCTACACGCTGAGAAAGAAATTGAAGGTGGTTGAGAAGTTTCGAAAAAAGTGGAAGATTAATGAGAAAACATTGTAAAGCGGTAGCGTGCAGCTGCTTCGGAGTCATCTTAGAAAATGGAGAGAAGAGTTTGAACAGCGGTGGTGAGCCATTGGTTTGCAAACAATTTTTCAAATTAGGAGAAAAGTCTGAACCTGTGGCAGTATTGGGAATAACAGTTTTACTGTGGAAGAAAAAGGTTATGAGAACTAGTTAATATCTTTTGAAAGTTTGCATCCTTGGCAGACGCCGGTAGAGAGGAGTTGGTGAAGAGAAAAAGATACATGAAATAGATGCCATTGGTCTTGTTGATGTTTGGTCTCTATACAAGCAGTCCCCTGAAGAAGCCAGCACTGGCGAAACAAGGCCCTTGTCGGGACGGAGGATGGAATTGTGTGAATAGAACATACCACTAAATAGTGTTAAGAATGTTGGGCATAGCAATTGAGCTATGCGGATTAAATGTTTAATAAGTTAGTGGTTGATTCGTCGCAGAAGACCAATCACAACATTATAGGATATATGTAAGTCTAGAGAGGGTGAGATTGAGTTTAGTTGTTGAGGGCCAAACAAAGTTTGGACTTATAAGATTGTTTTAAGTAATAAGGTATTTGACACAATTTTGTAATTTTATGTTCATTGTATTAATATATATGTAGAGTGTTAATACATTAATAAATATTTAATAATTTTTCAAAATATTGTGGGGTTTCTATACAGTGATTGAACATAGGTAAAGAGTGCTAGTAGTCTCCAACGACATCATGTTGGGGTGTTTTGATAAATAGTTACATAGATAGCACTGGAGGAGACGATAGTGCCAAAAATTTTTTTGTTTGCTATATATATATATATATATAATAATCATCACAATTGCTTTAATCCTGCTGTTCAGAAAACTGTAATGCAATCAGAAGGAGAGGATCACCAGCAATCTGACTGGAGAATCACATACACAGACTGGATCTTTTCCAGTTTCTGGTTTGCATGGAAATAGTGTGGAAAGGGTTATTAACATTACAACACTCTGCTAGGTCTGAGCAGGGACACACACAGGAGAGGGTCTTATAAACGTGGAGGCTGCTGGCTTGCAGGGTGAAGTCACAGAAACATCTTACCCTGCCCGAAAAAAACCTCATTGATCCTGGGCAGTCCCCTTCACGTTTTCATACCCAGGAATGCCCTGTGGCTATCCCAGGCATGCTTGAATTCTTTGATAGGAGTTAATATAATGCGCCACAAATGGTACAGCAGCTAGGCACTGCTCATTTCTACTTCTGCTCTATTATTACATTGAAAAGGTTGCACACGCCCAAACTAGACAAGACTATTTAGCTCCAGTATCGGAAACTTTATCAGAGCCTGTTGGACTAATGTTTGATATCTTGGGGGTTTCTGCTGTATTTTAGCCTTCCGGCAGTTTCCAGCATGCACAGCCCGATCTCCCTACCCCACCACTTTAGAACAACACTCAGCAGGGTAGATCGGGCTGATTAGTTCTCTTGGTGTCACAGGGGAGGCAGCAGGGACAGAGAAAGAGGCAGGTAGGCAGGAAAGTAAACAAGGTGCAAAAACTGCCTGACGGTGAGAAAAGGAAAGCATTGAGGAATGGACCCAAAGTTTTATAGAAAATCAAAGAGGAGAAGATTTGTGAAGTGTGCAAGCTGGTTTCACAGAGTCCTAGTATGTGCGTGCCTGGCTGTGCAATAAATCAGTGGCCCAGTCTCAGAAGAGTGATGAGGGATTTTTATTCTACCCTAGTGATTTGCTGCTGGCACCGTGCTTGCCCGCTACCGCAGCCAGAACACTATTGGGTCGGAGAGAGAACCTCTTTACAGGGCTCAGTCTGATACTCTGTATATGGACCATTGTAAGGGGGCACTTTCATTCGGGGTGAGTTTTCAGGAGGTGCGCTGGGGTTAGGAGGGGTGTTACAGACACGTTCAGAGGTATCCATTGTAAAATGGACATCACTAAAGAATTTCTGACCTTATAAGTGATGAAAAGGAGTTGATTTGTACAGTGCGGCTAGCACAGGCTGCAGTGTACAAATCAACTCCTCTTGTTAGAATTGTCATCACTTATAAGGTCAGAAATTCTTTAGTGATGTCCATTTTACAATGGATACCTCTGAACGTGTCTAACACTATCTCCCCCCCCCACCCCAAACCACCTCCCGAAAACTTATTCCAAATCAAAGTGCCCCCTTACAATGGTCCATATACAGAGTATCAGACTGAGCCCTGTAAAGAGTCGCTCTCTCCCTCCCCCCTCCCCCCCACCAAGGAGCTGTAGCAACGAGGCACATGTAACATGCACTGGCTGAGGAAAATTAGGGGGGTATGCACATCAATTCCGGAGCACCCCTCTTTCTGAGCTCACGTACATCAATGTACGCGCGCCCTACCCGGCTGTTTAAAATTCGCGTAGCTCCCGCACAGCCCACTTACGTGCGTATGAGGCCGGTTTTGCGCGCACAGGGCTTTTAAAATCTCCCTCTATTTGTGCTGTCCTTAGCCATTATCCAGTGTAGCGCAGGGATCAGAATTTATTATTGGTTCCTCCTACATCAGAGTTTAGGTTGCAGGAAAAAGAAGTATTTTCTATAGTTGAATCTCAACTGTGGAATTCTTTGCCGTACGATATCTGTAATGAGCAAAGCTATTTACAGTTTTGAAAGAAGACGAAAGCAATTTTGTTCATTCAAATCTGTCCGATTTAGATCATATTGGATATTACTGTATGTTTTAATGTTTTGAAATATGCGTATATTTGCAAGGATGGTAACTTTTAAATCAGCATGCGCGGGTGCACATGTGCGCGCGTTCCTCGGCCTGCACCCAGGGACGCAGCTATTTTGCAACATGTGCGCTTATATGCACGCACGTTATAAAATAGCCTGACCGCATGCGCGCTGAATTTTAAGCGGGCTCGCGCCTGAGCATGCAAATGCCGCTTGTGTCGCGAAAGTGGGGGGACTTTCAAAGGTGCACACTGCCAATACCTTTGACGGTTTTCCCAGTTCATCCAGTTATGTGATAGGAGGACTTCCAAATCCCCCTTAGTTTAGTAGCCTCCTCCCCCCCATTACCCCCAACCTTTAAAACCCCGCTGATCTGCCTGGTATTATTTGTTTTAGAAGTTACACATCATCCATAGCAGAAGTAAAGTTACGCAGCAAGGGGACCCCCGGCGCTCGCCACTGCACGTAAGTATTTGCGTGCAAATTTCAGGTTAAAATCCTGGAATGTCCATGCCCCGCCAAACCATGCTCACGCCTCGCTTTGGGAAACGTTTCATTTGTAACGCGTAGCGGCAAGCATGCGAATACACGGGTGGCTTTTAAAAACGCACTCTGTGCACGCTGGCCCAACGTATTCACGCATCCCCTAATTTTGGCACGCAACGGGCTTTTAAAATTCACCTTTCAGTGTTTTTTAATGCAGTGTTCATTTTATCATTATGTACGCTTTATTTGAAATCCGTTGCGAACAAATTGTAAAACGATGGAATAGGAATTGGAGAAATAAAATAAAATAAATAAATGTGTGCAGAAAAAAGTTTTCACTTTGGTTTGTTGATTTGTTTCATTGCCCCCCCCCCCCCCACAGAGCATTTCTTCATTTCAAATGAAACCAAAAAAAAAAGTCTTTTGTTTAATTTGCGTCATTTATTTGTTTCCTATTAAAGTCAATGGAGGAATAAATGCATCCTATTTTGGTCTCCAAAACTGGGGGTTTTCTAATAAATTGTAATGAAACTTGCAGGTAAATATCATCGGAAGTCATAAGAGTTCTCCAAAACACAGCAAATGTGACACGAAAGGCCTAAGGCGTCATAACATGGTAAAATAGCCCAGCGGCAGCCACACCCCACGCCACCAAGAGAGGAGTAAAACAGCAGCAAGAGCGGCATGAACAGTCCAAGGCATCGATAGAGGGTCAGAGATGTGCAAACGGTGGCACGAAGACCCCAAAGCAACATGGGAGGCAAAAAGCAGCCGTCCACAGAAGCAAGAACACCCCAAGGTTCCAAATGAGTGGCAAAGGGCACCAATTAAAATGGTATGATTTTTTTTATCCACCTTCTTCAACAAAAAATGTACTCAAGGAAGGATTACAACAGTTTAAAAAAGCATTAGGAAAAGCAGCATAACAAAGGTCTAAATCTAGAATAGGTAGATTTGAGAATGGTGCTTCAGACAATGGTACTCTCTTAAACCTGGCTCTTCAGGCAAGCTTTCCCATTTACAGAATGTAACTAGGTTTCCTTATTCTGACTCATTTTCAGGTTCCCTAAACCCCCCCCCCCACATGACACGATCCTTCCCCCTGCCTTCCTTCCCCTTGCCATCCTTCCCTCCATTTCATGATAACCCCACCTGCAAACCTATGTTAATTTGAACTTAATTGTCGTTCATACTATATTTATTTACTCTCAAGTTATATATTTCATTTCATTTCTATCAATCTGCTATTATCACACTCAATGTTTAAATCGTTATGTTATAGAGTACGGAAACTCAATGTTTCACTCGTTAATGGCAATGTTTGTTTAACTCGTTAATTGTATAGAATACGGAAATGTACTGTTCACTGTTCCATGTAAAAGCCCCGGTCGGACCTCTCAGACCAGGGCAACTTATCGTTCCATGTAAACCGGATTGATTTGTATCTAATACAGGAATTTCGGTATATAAAAAGTAAAAATAAATAAATAAATAAATACTGACACGTGGGCCTTCCAGGTTACCTAATACGTGAGCTACACCTTATTTAGAATGCTTCGGCACATCTTGTTTCTGGATGTTCATACTGTGGTCACATCATTCCAATTTTGATAGCTACACTGGTTGTCTGTTGTGTGGCGTGTGAAATTTAAACTGATTTTTAAGGCTTGGAATAGAGATGCACCTAATTACCTTAAATCAGTTCTTACAGAGAATGCACCTAGCTGTTTGTTATGGTCTTCTAGCCCAGTGGTCCCCAACCCTGCCCTGGGGGCCCACCAGCCAGTCGGGTTTTCAGGATATCCACAATGAATATGCACGAGAGAAAATTTGCATGCACTGCCTCCATAACATGCAAATTTTCTGTCGTGCATATTCATTGTGGATATCCTGAAAACCCGACTGGCTGGAGACCACTGCTCTAGCCATTGCTGGTTGTCTTTGCCGTCTTTCAAACAAGGTTATTTAGCTGAGACTCGTTCAAGAATGTTCGCCTGTGCAGGTCCTATGTCGTTTTAGAATGTGCTTGTCTTAAATTGTAGTTGGAAGAAAGTTATCTTTAGTTCTGGAAAAAGATTAAGGCAGATTCTTATATTTTGATCAGCGTGCTACTTTAGGGATGATATCTAATTTTTATTGACTACTTGCAGAAGCTGTATTGTTATATATTCTACTTTATTTATTGTAAACCACTGAGAATAATTCATGTTAAAGTCAGTGGAATATAAATAGGTTATAGCAGCAAATTTATGGGTTAATTTTCAAAGGCACTTATGTACTCAAAACCCAGTTTTATCCCCATAAGTGTTTGGTTTTTTTTTTTTTAAAACAGCCCTGACAGGCATGTACAAAACATGATTTCACGGGTACATTTATGTGCATACTGAATAGGCAGAGTAGGGGTGGGATAGGGATTTGTGCACATACTTTTGATTTTGGACATGCATGCGTGTGAATCCACATGCACGCATTTCTACCTGCTCTTGAGCAGGCGCACGTATACTACGAGGAGGGTCCGCATAGACCCACAAATTTTAAAAGCAGATTTATGTGCATAAAATAAAAAAGTACCCGCAGCCTATGGGGGCTGTTTGAAAATGGTGCCAGTCAGGTTCAGGCCCATAAGAACATAAGAAATTGCCATGCTGGGTCAGACCAAGGGTCCATCAAGCCCAGCATCCTGTTTCCAACAGAGGCCAAACCAGGCAAAAAGAACCTGGCAATTACCCAAATACTAAGAAGATCCCATGCTACTGATGCAATTAATAGCAGTGGCTATTCCCTAATTAAACTTGATTAATAGCCGTTAATGGACTTCTCCTCCAAGAACTTATCCAAACCTTTTTTGAACCCAGCTACACTAACTGCACTAACTACATCCTCTGGCAACAAATTCCAGAGCTTTATTGTGCGGTGAGTGAAAAAGAATTTTCTCCGATTAGTCTTAAATGTGCTACTTGCTAACTTCATGGAATGCCCCCTAGTCATTCTATTATTCGAAAGTGTAAATAACCGAGTCACATCTTCTCGCTCAAGACCTCTCATGATCTTAAAGACCTCTATCATATCCCCCCTCAACCTTCTCTTCTCCAAGCTGAACAGCCCTAACCTCTTCAGCCTTTCCTCATAGGGGAGCTGTTCCATCCCCTTTATCATTTTGGTTTCCCTTCTCCATCGCAACTATATCTTTTTTGAGATGTGGCGACCAGAATTGTACACAGTATTCAAGGTGCGGTCTCACCATAGAGCGATATAGAGGCATTATGACATTTTCTGTTCTATTAACCATTCCCTTCCTAATAATTCCTAACATTGTTTGGTTTTTTGACTGCTGCAGCACACTGAGCCGATAATTTTAAAGTATTATCCACTATGATGCCTAGATCTTTTTCCTGGGTGGTAGCTCCTAATATGGAACCTAACATTGTGTAACTACAGCAAGAATTATTTTTCCCTATATGCATCACTTTGCACTTATCCACATTAAATTTCATCTGCCATTTGGATGCCCAATCTTCCAGTCTTGCAAGGCCCTCCTGTAATGTATCACAGTCTGCTTGTGATTTAACTACTCTGAATAATTTTGTATCATCCGCAAATTTGATAACCTCACTTGTCGTATTCCTTTCCAGATCATTTATAAATATATTGAAAAGCACCGGTCCAAGTACAGATCCCTGAGGCACTCCACTGTTTACCCTTTTCCACTGAGAAAATTGACCATTTAATCCTACTCTCTGTTTCCTGTCTTTTAACCAGCTTTTAATCCACGAAAGGACATCGCCTCCTATCCCATGACTTTTTAGTTTTCGTAGAAGCCTCTCATGAGTGATTTTGTCAAATGCCTTCTGAAAATCCAAATACACTACATCTACCGGTTCACCTTTATCCACGTTTATTAACCCCTTTATCCACATGTTTATTAACCCCAGACCCATAACAGCGATTAACAATGGCGTCGGCCTCCGTCGGCTGCATCCATGGGGCAGGAGAAGAAAGTTTCACCAAAAAGGTGAGGGAGCCACGGAGGGGATGAGGCAACTAGGGAGGAGTAATGAGGAAGCACCAAGAAGGTGTTTGCTGGGGTTATTTTTGTTTGTGCTGGTGGGGCTCAGCTAAGGAAAATTAACAAAATTTGCTTTTTTTTTTTTTTTTTTTTACTTTAAAGACAAATTTTCCCGTTTTCATTTCAAACAAAAGCACATCCCTAAGGGCAAGTAGACCACGATACTTGATATTCACATCATTTCATTTAAAGTTATTTAGGCAGCATAATAGCGGTTTTCGTGGTCCTTGGAATATAGAGTTTTCCATGTCTGGATGTGTTTATGTTCAGCTTAATCTAATGCTATCTGTACAATATCACAGCAGCTTTTTACAATCCTTCTAACGCATCTTTTACATCCCATGGTGTGTTCTTGTACTATTTGTTTTATATTTAATTTGTAATATTTTATCTTATTCTCTGTTTCATGTTGGTTTTATTTTTTTAATGTAATTGATTTTACGAGATCGTGAATGTACACTGGTTCATCGCCTAGGAATGTTTGCTAGGCGATTTCTAAATTCAGTAAATAAATAAATGAATTCAAATATGCACTGATCACCATTCCACCCTACTTCTGCATGACAGCAATAAACTGGATACAATTGCGTTGTCAAGCATTTATAGTAATGACCTCCCCTTCAGAATGAAAAACTCCCCAAAAACTGTTAAAAAAAAACCAAAAACAAACAAAACTATTTTGATGATTTTTGCTTGCATATTCTATATTTTCCTGAAGAAGGGCAGAGTAAAGAGACTTCAATTAAAAATGCTGGGGCATCTCAAGGTTGGGAGGTATAGACTGATGGTGTTTAAATACATTCTAAGCATTCTGTGAACTACAAGATAACAGAGCACTGTAATTATTTGGGTCCTCTGGAGATGTATCATCAAGTGGGGGAGTTTTTAATAACGCCATTAATTTTGCAAGGAAAGGCAGTTCACTACTTTATTTGCTCCCAACTCACTGTTTTTCCTCTCTCTCTCTAAATGAATGTTGTGCATCCCAAAGGTGTTTTTATATCTTTTAAAAACATGCTGAATGCAGATATGCAACTGACACAGAGTATGACTGATATGACAACTTTTTGAATTTCGCAGCAGCTTGGTTTTGCTGCATAGGAAGTTCTACCTGACTTTAAAATTATCCTGCTGTAATTAAATTCTCCCTGATGGAAGATGGTGGACATCCAGGGAACAGCCCAATGGACAGCCTACAGCAGTGGAAAATAAGCAAGTCTGCCTCGTTTCGCTAATTAATGCCACCTACCAGAATGAAACACTTTAAATCTGATATAAACCAGGTTGCTTTTTTTTTTTTTTCCCACTAAGAACTTAACTGCTAGTAAGATATATTTATAAAAGCAATGGGAGACGTAGCAGTCCCATAGATAGTAGTGTGCAAAACACTTCCTGCCAATACTTTGGCAATTTAATCTACATTTTCATCTTACAGGTGTGAGCACGCTTCTTCACTCAGTCTTTTCTGGAACATTATCATCTCATATCGTCCATTTACTTTGCTAAACTGAGTTGGGCTGAAACGGCAGAAACAGAGAGGGGCTCATTGATTTATTAAAGTTTTTGCACCAGTGTTTTCCCCATTGAAGAACAGTGGAAGATTTTTCTTCATAAGTCAGGTGCAGCTTTTGCACTGGAAGGAAGAAAGCTGGGCATAGTCTTTCTAAATGAGCGCCACTGTACCATGACATGGAGGAGGAGGAGGAGCCTCACACTGACCTTATGTCCGTGAACATTTTGAGGGCAAATTTCTCAAGCTTTCGTTGCAGTGCAGAAATGAAATATAAAAACACAGAATAGGATGACGGATAACGCCCACTTTACTTCCTGGAGCATTCCTCTGGATGATCTCTGGCTTTCCCTTCACTTCTTTGTAGCTACAGGATCCTCTGGGTTTATTCCCAGGCTTTCTCGGATGTTATTACTGTTTCTGCTTTTACCACCTCTCCTAGGGGAAATATCGGGGACAAACCTGGAACACGCCTTGCAGTGAAGGAAACCTTTCATAAATTTACCCCTTAGAACCTGAGCTGCTAAGGGCCTCTGTTGGTACTGCAGGCTCTGCCAGATAAACACTCCTAAGGGTCTTTATAATAACAGGTGTTAAAATCATGAGTTAACATACACAAAATGCCCACATTAGCACAAATGCACTTTAGTACACACAGACTTAAATGGACTAGTAGGGTAAAAGAAAATAATGTTTCCATATTTATTTAGATTTCAGTCTGGAAATAGTTATTTTTGTTGCATGCACAGCTTAAGATCTGTTCAATGAGGTCTGACTAATTGAAATCATATATAATAAGAAATATAGTAGGAGTTTGCTAGGACAGAGGTTAGCAAGGATCACAGTATACTAATGCATATTTAAAATATAGAGAGGGCCATTATTGTATACTTCTTTTATTGAGGGAGTTATAATCACAGTGTATATTTTTCCTTTTTACTTACCCATGTGTTACAAACTCAACTGAAAAGAAAAATACAGTGCAAGGATTCAAATTTGCTACTACCAGAACACCTACAGTTCAATTTTAAAAGTGTTGCTCACACAAAAAAGCCACAAAATACGTGCGTATGTATCTGTGCACGCGACAGGAATAAGGGGGTGGAAAAGGGGGCAGGGCGGGGCCAAGATTCATGTGCATAATTCCGAATTTTAAAAGCAGAGACTGCGATGCAGGTGGGCTTCTTATCTGCATAACTGTACTGCTGCTCCAGATGTGAAGCAAATCGGTAGATCCTGAGTTTTAGGGCTTTCAGGACAGGATTAGGGTCTGGATCAACTGGGGGAGGGCATGCAGGATGAAGAACCAGAGGGTCTGGAAGACCTTTATATTAACTCGGCAAACTGGTGGACTCATTAGAAAAACTGGGCTGTCCCTCACGCGAGCATGTACTAAAATCTGCTGTCATGCACACGCAAAAGCCGACATGGTCCTACTGAAGACACACGTGCACTAGCTATGCTCGAGTAACCTCAAAATTAGGTGCATATTTATGCACGGTTGGTGCATTTTAAAA
Organism: Rhinatrema bivittatum; assembly: GCF_901001135.1. NCBI lineage: Eukaryota > Metazoa > Chordata > Amphibia > Gymnophiona > Rhinatrematidae > Rhinatrema > Rhinatrema bivittatum. Next base: position 22,823,128 of record NC_042628.1, on the reverse strand, counting down.
CATATGGGGGCAGATTTTAAAAAAGTACGCCCGACCGGCGCAAACAAGAGTACGCCGGATTTGAATAGATACGCGCGTATCTTTAAAAATCCGGGATCGGCGCTCGCAACGCTGCGTAAAATCGGCAGCCTGCGCGCGCCGAGCCGCGCAGCCTGCCTCTGTTCCCTCCGAGGCCCCTCCGAAATCGGAGCGGCCTCGGCGGAAACTTTCCTTCCATCCCCCCGCACCTTCCCCTCCCTTCCCCTATCTAACCCACTCCACAGCCCTATCTAAACCCCCCCGCCCACCTTTGTTTGAAAAGTTACGCCTGCCCCGGTGGGCTGCTGGCGCACCATCACCCGACCCAGGGGCTGGTCCGGAGGCCTCGGCCACGCCCTAGAACGCCCCGGGCCGCACCATGCCCCTGACACGCCCCCGGAACGCCCCCGAACGTCGCGCCGCCCCGACACGCCCCCTAGCAAAGCCCTGGGACTTACGCATGTCCCGGGGCTTGCACGCGCCACCGAGCCTATTCAACATAGGCTCGGCGTGCAGGGGGAGCCTGGGGCAGGTTTTCGGGGGGTTCAGGCGTATCCCTTTGAAAATCTGCCCCATGGGGTAGATTTTCAAAGGGTTACGCGCGTAACCCCCGAAAACCTGCCCCTGCGCGCACCGAGCCTAATTTGCATAGGCTCGGTGGTGCGCACAAGCTCTGAGACGCGCGTATGTCCCAGGGCTTTGAAAAAGCTGCGGTCTGGGAGGGGGGTCGTGGGCGTTGCGCCAATCCGGGGGCGGTCCCGAGTCCTCCGGCACAGCGGCTGTGTCCGCGCGCAAGATACGCCTGCAAAAGGCAGGCATAAAAAATAAAATAAGGTAGGGGGGATTTAGGTAGGGCTGGGGGGTGGGTTAGATAGGGGAAGGGAGGGAAAGGTGTGGGGGGGGGGACCGAAAGAAAAGTTCCCTCCAAGGTCGCTCCGATTTCGGAGCGACCTTGGAGGGAACGGGGAAAGCCATCGGGGCTCCCCTCGGGCTTGGCGTGAGCAAGGTGCACAAGTGTGCACCCACTTGCGCATGTTATAAAACCGGGTGTACATTTGTGCGCGCCGGGTAGCGCGCACAAATGTACCCCCGCGCGCGTCAGATTTAAAATCTGGCCTTCTGTGCGTAAGTGCGCGCAAGATTAAAAATTCTAGCCTATCCTTTCTCGCGGGCCATTACACGTGTGTATGGGCACATGCATGCTCCTTCAAAAAATGAGCCGATAGCATTTTTCAAACACAAATGGCTGACAAGGTCTCTAGGAAAATGATGGAACAGTATATTCATGAATTTCTGTGTGTAAATGTTTTTCCTGCCCCTAGAGTCATGCCATGGGTCCAGCAGCAAACTTCTTGCCAATATGCATTCTGCCTATATGCAAGATTCAAGGAATGCTATCGCTGCTGCTGGCAAGCAAATCATACATGATATACATTCAAGCCATTTACAATTAATCTGTGCCATTAAGGCTACAGCTCTAAAAAAGAAAGATTAGTATTTATTGATTGCTAATTAGTGGTTCTGTTATTTTATAGCCAGGCTTTTCTAATTAGCTGAAAATTATATTAAGCTCTTACATTAGAGGAATGATGTACGAAAAAGTTCAATACATTTTAAATTTACTTATCTCAGTTTCATTATGAAGGTTTAATTAATTTCTTTTGTTCAAGAAAATAGCACCATGTTACACTCTCTGCTATCCAATAAAGAGGGAACATAAACGTTAGCAAGAGTAATAAGGACTAGTCAATGTGAACATGTACACCATGGTGTAATGTTGAACAATGGTATCTACAAAGAGCAATCCCGTCTCTCCCTACTGTCCATGTGGTTGGCTCAAAATTCATAATAACCATGTCTTGAATTCATGACAACTATCTACTTGAAAGGAATAGAATATGTATTTGCACATTTGAAATCTGCTACCAGTATGGATACGGCTGAACCCCACTGTGCAGATTTTGCCAAAGTACATTATCTGCCCAAGTGGTTACTATGCAATCTGCAGAATAATTTTCCACCTAGACCCACTAATCAAGGAAAACAAAATAATTTATTTTATATTATAAAACATGTGCCAAGATGATGCTAGTTGGGCTAAAATAAATCTCTTTCCTAGCAACAGTGGTGCTTTTTTTGTGTGTGAATAAAATAATTTCCTAACCACCAAGTTTAGGAGAAGGCAGCTTCTTTCATTGACGGCAATTTTTTTTTTTTTTTTTTTTTTTTGCTCTTCCTCCAATGTGCAATTTGAGGCATTGCAATGGCTGCATTAACCTCATCAATTGCTCTAGCATGGAAGGTATTGCTTTGTGATGGAACTTATGGTTCATTAATTACTATTGGAAAGAAAAGATGCCCTTTTCTTGTTGTATTTAAGGGAGAAATTCTCAAGTAAACCACATAGTTGCAAACTTTGAGGCCAATTTTAACAGGTGAACGTGACGCACATTTTCAAAAAAACGTGTTGAAAAATCGTTCTCTTGCTCTCGATACTCGCTCATTTTGGATTGTTCGTGCCTTATAGCCTTTATTTATTGAAATCTTGACCAAATTGGTGGACCTTTCACTTACTGAGGATTCAGTCCTTGATTCCCTCAAATGTGCTTTGGTTTCTTCTGTTTTCTAGAGGGGAAATTTGCAAGTTGATATGTTGTCTAGTTATAGGCCCATCTCTAATGTACCAACATTGGCTTAAATATAGGAAAAGGTTGTTCTAAGTCAATTGTCTGAATTTCTAGATGAGAATAATATCCTGCATCTAAACCAATATGGTTTTTGGTGTTGAAATAGCATTTTATTGCCTTAAAAAAATGTATGCTATATCAGCTGGATAGAGCTGAGCAAGTATGATATTCTTAGGTATTTTGGCTGCCTTTGACACTATAAGTCACACAATTCTTCTTGATAGGTTGTCTTCCTTGGGATGGGTGACAGTGCTCAACAGGTTTAGATCTTACTTAACAAATAGGCAGCAATGGATCAGAGCAGGTCAAGAGCTATCTTCCTGGAAAAATGTAATCTTAGGGATCCAGCAAAGCTCAGCCTTATTTTCTGCATTGTTCAGTATTTATTTATAGCTACTTTGCATTATATTAGCAAAATGTAATGTAACTTTTAAAATATATGCAGATGATATAAAATTGTTATGCAATTTGGTTGCTACTGTGGGTACTCTCCAAAGTCGTCTACAGGTTTTTGAATTGCTGATTGGGGGGGTAGGCTGGCCCGCCTCAACCAGCCTTTATGCAAAGACTTTTTTTACATTACCAGGAGCTTGGGAAGGGGCACAGGCTCACCGACCCAATTTTGGAATTAACTGTGGGGACGGGGGGGCATAGCCAATTAGCCACCCTGCTGGACTTGAGTTTGTGTGTGTGTGTTGCTGCTTAATCAGCTACATTCTTTTCAGTACAGTCAGTTAAGCCTAAAGTTATTCGGCCACATACGACTGGATAACTTTTAACCTAGCAGGTCCTAGCTGATTAAACTAGTTATTTGGCTAAAGATAGCTAGATAACTTTATGTGAGGATATTCAGCAGAACATTTGTCCCGCTGAATATCCGGGATAACTTATCTGGCTAACTTTACTCAGATAAGTTAGCCTTTCTGGACTTTTTTGAATATTGGCCCCTTACTGTATTATTTGAATAGAGGCCTTATTTTAGAGTTAATGTTTTTGAATCCTGTATTATTGTACCATTATGTATGCTCAGTTGTCCTTTGTTCATATGTATTACATATAATGATTATTTGTTATTATAGAACCTATTTAGAATAGTTCAATAATCAGCGGAATATAAGCAATTTTAAATAAACCAAATAAAATATAGCAATATAGGAACATAGTAATGATGGCAGAAAAAGACCAAATGGTCCATCGAGCCTGCTCAAGAAGCTTCTTATGGTAGTATCTGCCACACCGTGCAGATTAACCCCATGTTTCTCGTAAGGGTAGCAACTGATGCTCCGTGCAGTTATCCCCAAGCCTTATGATAACTCATAAAAAATTTACTGCTAGCAATGAGCCTTCTGAAAATTCACACAGTACTGCTTGATATGCTTTACTTATGGACTTTGCCTTAGAAGCAGTTCTGTATTTTATTTTTGTTATGTCTGCCCATCAGTACCCCAGACTGTAAAAGTCAGGGCTTGTGTTGGTTGTCTCTGAATCCAATTCCTCTTTCCCACCACCACTCACCCACCCATCAAAGATTAAAGCAAAGTTGCAGGTCTGATAAAATCATCAAGGCTTATTGGTTAAAGGTAGTACTTGCTGCTCTGTGCAGGTTACTCCCCTGCTTATCAGTTCTCCAGACTGTAAAAGTCAAGGCCCTCGGTTGCTGACTGAATCCAATTCCCTTTTTCCCCCTACCATTGAAGTAGAGAGCAATAATGGAGTTGTACCAAAAACATCAAGGCTTATTGGTTAAGAGTAGTAGCTCCTGCACCAGCAAATTACCCCCATGCACCCTTTGATTCATTTCCCTTTTCTAGCCCTTGAAGATCCACAGTATTTATCCCATGCCCCTTTGAATTCTTTGACTGTTTTCATCTTCACCACCTCCTCCAGAAGGGCCTTCCAGGTATCCACCACCCTCTCCATGAAGATATAGTTCCTGATGGTTCTGAGTCATCCTCCCTGGAGTTTCATTTCATGGCCCCTAGTTCTACTGATTTCTTTCTAACTGAAAAGGTTTGAGGTTTGTGCATCATTAAAACATTTCAGGTATCTAAAGGTCTATATCATATCTCCCCTGCTCCTCCTCTCCTTGAGAGTATACGTATTTAGTTCCTTCAGCCACTCCTCATAAGTCTTCCAGTACTGACTCTACACCATTTTGGTCACCCTTCTCTGGACCACCTCCATCCTGTCTGTAGCCTTTTTGAGGTACGGGCTCCAGAATAGAACACAGTACTCTAGGTGAGGCCTCACCAAGGACCTGTACAAAGGACACCATCACCTCCTTTTCTTACTGGTTATTCCTCTCTGTACACAGCCCAGCATTCTTCTGGCTTTGAAAAGCTTTGATCGGGTTGAGAACCTTTGCTTTAACTATAAATCAAGAAATCTCACAGTTCATTAGGGCAGGACCGTACTAAGTGGTAACCATGTCGATTTCATCATAGTTTCTATTTGTATGCTCTGCTATTTCTCTCACATTCCCTCCTCTGCTTCAAGCAGAGCTGCCTTCACAGCACATAGCACCGCTGATGAGCATCAGTCTGCTCTAGGCACAGACATGGGAGCAGAACAGAAGGAGATGCTTGGTCAATGCACAACATAGTCCGCCTTTCCAGGTCCCAACACTGGCAGCTTCAATGACAGGAAGCCTTGACAATGAAATACTCAGTCTAACATCCTATTTGCTTATTTCACTGTAGCTGCACTTTGCGCTTAAGGAGCTTTTGTGCAGTATCTCACACATTTCTTTACTGATCAAAACATAATATTGCTATTATCAGCCTGCTATATTTATTTCTATTTATAGATCTTTTGCTCTAATTTATTCTATGCACTTCTGAAACTTCCTTGAACTGTATTAACCATTCATTATACTAACCACAATTTTCTTAGATTTGATTATATTTTTTATTTTTTATTGATGGTAAGAAGGCAAGGTATCTTAATTTAACTTCAGGAAAAATTTAATTCCGGGAATAGCCCAGCGGCTTAACAGCAGTACTGTATGCTGCCATGCAGAAGGTCTCCGATTCACATCCTTCGCTCTCCGGGTCAGAGGCAGCCATCACAGCCCCAGACAGGAAGACAGCCGTGATCATCGTTCAAGGATAACATCTAGTTGCTGGATTTAGGGTCCTTGACTGCAGGATTCCAGAAGATGCATGGCCCCTGGCCGAAAGACCGTCAAGGAAATGATCAGACTAAATATATTTAAAAGGGGTTAAAAAAACAGGGGAAAATTCTCGGGTAGTTGCAAATACTCATGGCAGCAAGATCCCATGCCTGATTCCAATGGAGAAGGGGGAAACTGCTGGGTCAAAAAAATTATTCCAGGCAGAAATGCAAGCTTATAAGGCATACAGGATATATATCCCAACTTGCAGAAAAGTCTGCATGACATTGAGTACTATACACATGATACTGTATGCATCATTCATGTACAAGATATGAAGAATACAAATACATATTACTATATATGCTATAAGGCATAAATGCCACTAGCACACGTGAACTGAATATATACATAAAGTACATGTCACAGAAGGCATGCCTAATATACAGACTGTCCATGAATCTAATAATCTCGCCTTATGCAAAACCCTACATTGCGAAGAGCAGAGCTGCAACCAAAAAGCGAGCATATGCTAATTATGAGCTTATCTTCCTGGCAAGGATTGGATCCTTTGCATATATCTCAGTCTCTTATGAAAAATCCTCTTCACAGTTATACAATTTATGCCATGTACTGAAAATAGGCTGCAAGCTCTTGCATTTTGTTAGAGGCAAGAGTTTAGTTGAGGTTAGTTAAAGAGGCATCAACAATGACGAGTAACAGCAAAATCAGATGCAAAACGACAGAAGTGAAGGGAGCATGCAACAGTGAGTTAAGTATAAGAATACATGTATTTTCCCTTCTTTCCTAAAGCTATGCTATGCTTCTCCAGATTTTACTATTTTTATGTCCCTTTAGTTTCACTATTTCATCCTAGTTACCTTACACAGGATAATATTAACCTTCCTAGTATAATCAGTCCTTTTATTTAACCTGGATATTTTCTTGGGAAAAGATCTTCCTGAAACGAGTAAACTTGTGGAAATGTCTGTTAAGGCTTTACCAATATATACTCTTACCTAGCTCTCGTAAGTGTATTTTGTTTGCATGTTTACACTTTCTGGCTTTCTCATCAGAGCGTCTAACCTTTGGCAGTAAGTAGCCTAAACAAAAATGAAACTTACAAAGTAGTTGAGTAGAAATGATACTTTTATTAGGCTAACACATGTATCAAGATTCAAGCTCTTGGGCTAGTGAGGTCCCTTCCTCGGCCAATATCACAGACACAGTGCCTCATATGGGTATTAGTGCGCCCTTCTAAAATTAAAATAATGAATTGACTACTGTTATGAAGGTTTTTGGTCTAATAAAGGGAGAAGCTGACACACTGTTTTAAACTGAAAATAAACCCTCTTTACTTCTGAACAGATATATGCATCCATTGAAAAAAAATAAACCAGGAAAAGAAAACCATCACCATCACTGAAATAAAACAATGCCGATAAAGAGAGAGAGAAAGACGCAAACTACCTCATCACAACCGAAATAAATAATGCAAAAATAGAAGAAACAGATATAGCCAGCCTCGGAGAATCTTACAAGAATGACCTTATAAGTACCTTAAAAACTCATCACACGATTAGGAAATGGAGGATTTTCATCAGACTCATGCCTCATGTGCTTTCCCAAAAGCTTGCCAGACCCAATCTTATCCTGCCTAACAAAAACTATAAATACCTCTTTCCAACAAGGACTTTACCCAGATCTATTAAAATCAATCCACATGAGGCCCACATTAAAAAAAAAAAAACAAAACAAAAAAAAAAAAACCCTCACTGGATGCCTCAAAATGTTCCAATTACTGCCCAAAATTAAGCTCCCTCCCCCCCCCCACCCCCCACACACACACATAATAACCAAACACCTGGAATACGTGGCTACCAAACAGCTGAAAGAACGGTAGAAGAAAGCAACAAACTAGACCAGCCCAATCAAGGTTCCATTCAGGATATAGCACAGAACCTGTCCTAGTTTCCCTGTTAGATGATATGTAAGTCTAATAGTACTTCAGTACTATTAGATTTACAGTCAGGTCTCTTGATCCTCCTTGCCCTTTCCTGCTGCATTCAACATGACCACGAAGTCATACTGACCAGTCTAATCAGCATAGGTATCAGGGCGAAAAGTAAAAAAAAAAAAAAAAGGTTCAAATCCTTCCTCACCGACAGAATCCAAATAATAAACCGAAACACAGATAATGCCAAACCTTAGCCCCTAAAAGGAGGGTGTACCCCAAGGCTCTCTGCTATCATCTATCCTATTCAATGTATCCCTCATGCCCCTCGCAGCTATCATAAGACATCATGGTTTCTAAGTAAACATCTACGCCAATGACATCCAAATCTTTATGCCAACATAAGGAAAAAGGTGGAATATAAATCAATAATAATAATAGTCACATGGGAAAACAACAGCAGCCCTGGAGAAATGGCTTATGAAAATAACAATCTGAATAACCAACAATTGGCTCCTTATATACAGAGGCAAAGTAAAACTCCTATGAGTCAGTAACTCACTATGACCTGATAACGACTTTCTTCCCATCCCCATTCATCTTGGTCAATATCACTTTATGTCCGAAACATGAAAGAAAGAGCCTAGGAATTATACTAGATTCTGCACTAGCAATGAAAAAGCCTAATAGCAATAATAACACAAAAACATTCTGGTGACTCCAAACGGTAAAATCAGGGCCGATGCAAGAGTATTTGGCACTCTAAGTGAATCTTTGGTCATATGTCCCCTTCTCCAACTTGCCTATTGGTGGCAGCTCCAACACAGTGCCCCCCTGGTGGCAGTGGCTCCAAAACAGGGCTCCCCTATTTGGCATTATTAGCTTTGACACAGTACCCTCTCTGGGCCTCATGGTGGCGGGATTTTACTGCCCCCCCCCCCCCCAAAATGTTGGTGTTCCACACGACAGCCTAGTTTCCCTAATGGAAGCACTGCTTCTGGGTAAAATATCTATGATTCTTTCTACAGCCAGGTGACACAAAACAATCATGTGAGCAGTGGTAATCACACACTTATAGGTGAATTTTTAAAGGCCAGAGTCACCCCAAAACTGGGAGATACGCACATAAGTTGGCCGGCGTGCGCCGAGCGGATTTTAAAAGCCGCCCACGTAGGTGCGTGCTTGTTGCTAAGCGCACAAATGAAAGTTCTGAAAAAGGGTGGGGTGTCAGCATGGTCTGGGCATTCCTGGATTTCACCTAAACATTTGTGCATAAATACTTATGCACACACCGCGTCGGGGTCCCCAGCTGTGTAGCTTTATTTCTGCTCTGGAGGACGTGTAAGTAATAAAATGATAAATAGATTGGTGGGGTTTTAAGGGTCGGGGCTAACAGGGGAGAAGAGAGGCTACTAAACTAGGGTATTAGGAAGTCCTATCTCTTACCTGGGCAAACTGGGAATTAACTGGTAAAACTGGTAATGGCATCAGCACATGTGTCCATTAAAATCCCTCCCCTTATGCAGGAGAAGTGGCATTTGCGTGCATAGGCATGTGTCCACTTAAAATTGTGCACGTAGTCAGGCTAATTAATAACATGCGCCATGTCATAAAATGTCCGCAACCCTGGGCACTGGCCAACGAACGCACACACATGTGCACCTGTTTAAAAGTTGCTGTATTAGACTATCACAATGCAATTTACTCAGACCACCAAAAAAGACAGTAAAGAAACTACAGATAATCCAAAATTCAGCCACCAGAACTATCAGAGTTAGCAGGAAATGATCTTTCTACAGGGGCTGCCCAGATTCCCTATGGATCATATTTAAGGTTCTAACCCTCACATTTTGAATAATGTCGGCCCCACATACCTAACCAAGGGGGTCATTTATCAAAATGCGCTAAGGCGTTTTCGCATGCGTTAGGCCCTTACCACATTTGAAAACGTCTTTAACACATGCAATAGCACCATATCGTATGGTGCGATGCAAATTTGAAAAAGAGGAGGAGTTAGGGGCAGGGAGTTGGGCATGCCAGTGTGTGAAATGCTATCGCACAGACTTAACGCTGATTTTAACTACTCCTTTTTGAATAGCGTTAAGGGTTTATTGCATTTTGTGATGTCTCCTGAAAGGCCTGTTTGAGTAGATTTAAAGCTCCCGGAGGGAGAGAGAGAGAGAGAGAGACTAGCCATAGTATCCTCTCCCTAGATAGATATTTGTATCCCTATAGTAGGCAGACCTAGTAACTCGAGGTGAGGGTTAGGTATTAGTGTAGGGGGTTAGGGGCCACTTTGACATTCAATGTGAGACGTACGAACAGAACAGTGGTCTCTTGTGAAGATTTGATGGCCTTTGGAGTGAGGAAACTCACCCAAAGATGAGATTTGGCCAATGTTCTCTCAACCTAGCTTGATGTTACCCAGGTAGAGAGTTCATCAGGCTAGGTTGAGAGAACATTGCCCAAATCTCATCTTTGGGTGAGTTTCCTGCCGTGTAAGTTTACTTCTGCTATGGAGGAGGCATAAGTTTAAAAACAAAAGGAAAGAGCCATTTCTCAGGGGTTTAAAGAGTCCGGGGTAAATGGAGGGCATGCAGACCATCAAACCAGGGAAGTTTGGAGGACCTGGCTGTTAACCGGGCGAACCAGTGGATGAACTGGTGAAACTGGCAATGGCATGGATGTGTGACCCTTTTAAAATTCCCTGACTTATGGGGTAAAAACGAGATTTGCGTGCCTAGACATGCGTCCATTTAAAATTAGGTGCACATGTACACCTGACCAAGCTATTTTACAACAAGCGTGTGTATATGCACGCAAGTTATGAAATAGCCATGTCCCTGGGCATGGGCTGGCACACACGCACTAATGTGCACCAGCACACCGGTATGAAAATTACCATCCAAATGTATTGACACACTATAGTACATATAAACAATCAATACTCCAAATTTTACCCAACCAGCCCACACTAAATGCAAATCATTGCAGAATTAATTAAATAAACTGTTCTTTGTAAATTATTGCCGAATTAATTGAAGAAACTGTTCTTTGAATATCATAACTGTCAACTATTGTTCTTTGAAAATTATAAGTGTCATCTATTGTATTGTATTTTATTGGGTGCATGCAAAATGCCTGTAATATAAGGTCTCCTAATGCCACTAATTTATAATATAATGCATTAATTTGACTAACCATCCACTATGTAATCTGCTTTGAAGTAGCTGACCAGCTCTGATTTGCAGATTAAATATATAAAATTAAATAGAATTAAATACACACCAAGACTTCACCATAGAGGAGCAGGGGATGGTGGAATCCTCTAAAACTGGAGAAATCACTGTCTGAGGCAATTCAATATTATTTCTCAATCCTGTTTTTATTTAAGGCCAGTTTGCCCAATGAGCACATAAAAATGTTAAACAGCAGTGGTGAAAGACTGCAGGTTTACCAATAGATAGATATCTATCCCAATGCAGCTATATGTAAAAAGAAGTAGCTTAGTGGTTAGAGCAGCAGGCAATGAACCAGGGAAGCCAGGGTTTAAATCCTACTGCTGCCTCTTGCAATCTTGGGCGAGTCATTGTTGCCTCAGGTACAAAATTAGGCCTCGATTTTCTAAGGTCGCAGACCTTAGAGAATCCGGTGGTAATGGGGGGTGGGCCTGCAAAAGCCGGCAGCGATTGCACCTCCGCGGTGCTATCACTGCCGGCTTTCACACCCAATAGCGTCACTGTAAAAGGTGGTGCTATTGGGTGCGCCACTGGCAGCGAAAAGGGTTCTTACCTTTTCACCATCAGCAAAGTTTCCGCCGTGTCCGCCCTAACTCCTCCTCTTTTGGGGCCGACTCCGCCCCGATCTAGCTATCGCACGCGAAAAGTCCCTTTTCGCGTGCAATATGCTACAAAAATGACCCCCTTAGGAGGTTATTTACTAACAGTTTTCTCCCATTCTGTGTCTAGGGGAAAAATGCTTAGGAAAATATCTACTGTAATTGAATGTAATCTGAAGTGCTAAAAAGCAGAATAAAGAGACAATAGCTGCAGTCTTACATATATACAGCTCCTCTCCCTTAAAGTTGGTAGGTACTAAAGCTTCAACTTTGAAACATTCTTGAGCCACATGAATGACTGTATATTCTGCTTTCACATCTTACTGTATATTCTAAATATATATTCAGGCTGTTGCATTTTCTTTTCTCAAGATGCAAAAAAAGATAATTCACAGTTTTATTGTGCTGCTTTAGATATTGTATGATGGTGGTTCCTTGCAATTCAAAAAGTAAATGCTGACGCTTGAAAAATAACAGCCAGGTAATTTTATCATTACTACAAAGTGAATAATCAGTACTTCATTATCTCCACTTCACTTGTTCTAAACTTTAACTAATAAAGTAAGGTATCACCATAAAATTCATTACCCTGGAGGAAAAGACAAAAATCTCACTCCATACATTAAGGCAAAATAATATAATGCTGAACACTACTGAGTCTCCTTAGTGACTGAAATTTCTGCACACACTTGGGGTTTTAGAGGCAGCAATATTATTAGACTTATTGCTGACTTTGGCAGTAAATTAATGTGCATTTTTAAAAATTAAACAAAAGAGTGCATGCACAAGACAAGAAATATTACCAGTCATTTATAGAGATGTACGGTGGAAAAAATATTCATTCAGTTCATTAATTCGTTTCATAGATCACCTAAATTTGTTTCATTAGTTTCAAACCAAAAAATAATTATTTTATTCATTTCAGTCGTTTTTCATTTCCCATTACAGTCAAGGGGGAAGCAATGCAGCCAAGTTTGAGCTCCCAAATTGGGATTTTCTAATCATTTCTAATGGAACTGGTGGATAGATCTCAGAAGGGTGACAGCATGCCAACATATCAAGACTGCAATGTGACACCAAAAGTGGCATTGAGAGCCCAAAGACTCGCAATGAGGCAAACTGGTACCAGCAGTGACGAGTTTTCCAAGGCATAATCAGAGGAGCAAAGAAGCAGCAATAGTGGCAACTACAACCCAAGGCTACAAAAGCGGACATCAACGACAGTGGGCCAAACTAAAAGGAGCAATTACAAAGGCAACAAATCTATATGCAAGAAAGGTAAACAAAAATAAAAGAAATAAGAAACCGATCTGGTTCTCAAAGGAACGTTTCTTAGTGTTTGGGTAATTGCCAGGTTCTTGTGGCCTGGTTTGGCCTCTGTTGGAAACAGGATGCTGGGCTTGATGGACCCTTGGTCTGACCCAGCATGGCAATTTCTTATGTTCTTATGTAAAATAAAGGCAAAACAAAATGCAGCATTCAAGAAATATAAAGGATCCCAAAAAGAGGAACACAAGAAAAAATGTCTGGTGAAACTGAAAAAGACGAAGAAAGAAATCAAAAAAGCAAAAAAGTCAGGTGGAAGAAAGGATTGCCAAAGAGGTAAAGCAAGGTGACAAAACATTTTTCAGATATATTAGTAAAAAGAGAAAAGTCTGAAGTGGTAGAGTTAAATTGAAAGGTGACAAAGATCAATGTGTGGAGAAAGAAGAAGAAAGGGCTGAAATAATAAACAAATACTTCAGTTCGGTGTTCACTAAAGAACACCCTGGAGAAGGACCTTTGCTGGCTGATAAGACTGGATAGGGATGGAGTAAACGATAGGGAAGAGCTAGGAAAACTGAAGGTGGACAAAGCCATGGGGCTGGATGAGAAAGACCCCAGGATACTGAGAGAGCTTAGAGATGTGCTGGCAGGTCTGCTGAAGGACCCGTTCAATAGATCCCTGGTAACGGGAGTGGTGTTGGAAGATTGGAGAAGAGTGGTGGTGGTCCCACTTCACAAGAAGGAAAGGATAGTCAATTATCTACAATCCAATGGGCTGCTCGACCCGAGGCAGCATGGATTCACCAGGTGAAGGCCCTGTCAGACAAATCTGATTGATTTTTTTGATTGGGCGACTACAGAGTTGGATCAGGGAAGAATGCTGGATGTGATTTACTTGGATTTTAGTAAACCTTTTGATAGGGTCTCACATAGGAGACCTGTGAACAAAATGAGAAGCTTGGGGGAGTGGGTGCCAAGGTAGTAGCGTGGATTGCAAACTGGCTGATAGGAAACAGCACATAATGGTACAAAGCAAAGAATACCCTGAAAGCCCCCATCATCTATTGCCTTTTCGAACAAGCTTGCCTAAAGACTCCTGCCTCTCCAGTCTAGCTGCCAGTCCTCCAGCATCTTCCTTATCGCTGACAGAATATTGCACGAGGTATGAAGACTATCTATCAACTGGGTGTGCAGCAAAGCCCGTCTGCATCCTGATGCTCCGTCTCCGCCAGAGCTGCTGCCAGCCCCTGCCCTCAGCCAGGTCTCACCAGTGCGCTGGTGGGAACTGTTTCTTGTTTTTATTTCTTTTTCTTTAAGTTTTACGTTTATTTCATTTCAACTACACAAAATGAAATAAATAGACAATGAAATGAAAAATGAAGGGGAAAAAAACAAAACAAAAATAAAACAACCAAAACATTTTTTTTTTTTTTGTGCAAAACCCTATTGGGGAACTCTGCCGATAACTCTGAAGCACATGTGATAAAGAGCCTAGCACATAAGCAATACTTAACGCCCACATTAATGCTGATGTTAACATTGACACCCATTAGCACGTGGGGCCCGGAGCTTTGAAAATGGTCAGAACTGAAAAGCAGACGCGAGATGTTATGAAATAAGAGCCTCTCGTATATTGAACTGAAATATCTGTTTCTAGTGGCATTTTCCTTCCTGATCCTATTGAGGTTCTTTTGTTGAAAGCAATCTGCTCTGCTCTTGATGGGCATTAGTCATCGATTCTTTGTATATACATCAGACTGAAAGAGTTGTTTGTTTCCTGGAGAATAATGGCAATATGACAGATTCCCCCCACCCCACCCCTCCTCAATGAATTTCTCTTCCGTCTCGTTTTTCCGTCTTCTGTCCACAAAGGCATTGCTCATTTTTAGACTGGTTCAGGAATGAGTTCTTCACACAAAATTAACAGAAGTAAAAAAATAATGCACACATAAGAGGGGGGGGGGGGGGAACACCCTCCCTTTTCTAATGTGTCCGGAAACTCTCCAAAGCAAGCAACAGGGACTTTTTTTTAAAGACGACAGTCTCATGCAAAGGCATGAAGTGACAAATTCATCTACCAGCATTGGCTGCAGCCCATGCACCCTTACTGAGAGCCACAGAACTTTTATCATGGCTAAATGTCCAAAAATCGGCTGTAATTCTCCAAACACGTCCAAACAGCGTGCTGGAAACCCAACAGCAGATGTCGTCTTCCAAAAAAAAAAAAAACCCAAAGTCATGGTTTGCTTCAAATTCAATTCCTTTCAACAAATAAAGGCGTTCTTCTGTAGACCAAAGGGAAAAAAGAAGACTTCCCTTTCAATGCGGTGAGCTCTTGCCCAAAAAAAAACCAGCGTCCCCGGCAGCCCTAGTGAAAAATGACTTTCTCTGCGGCAGCTGCAGGCTGCTCGAATCAGAGCAGGGGAACCAAAACCTCGCCGAATGAGCTGCCTCCTCTGCTTTCGGTTTAGCAGCCTGCAGCTGCCGCATGGAAAGTCATTTTTCACCAACATGCCGGGGCGCACTGAAAGGAAAGTGCTCCTGTTCTCTTTGTTTTAGAGAAGTGTATACTTATGTGAAGGAATTCCAGTTGCGTGAAAATACTTTTTTTGTTTTTTGTTTTTTTTGGAATGGGACTTGGTACTGTAGGACTTGAAATACTTTAGGGTCCATGTATTAGCATGTACACCAAAGCCGCATAACGCATGCTATTGGCTTAGAGTGAAAGCTGAAGTAGTCTGAAAGGCATTAGTGTGACTGCCAGTGGCGTAGCCAGAATTGATTTTTTGGGTGGGCACAAGGTTAACATGGGTGGGCTGTAGGCATGCAGGTCTACTAGTTGTTTTTTTACTGATAAATAATGCCAAATTATGCAGCATAGCATTCACATCTACGCCTAAGTATGAGGTTTACTTAATGATACAAACATAATTCACGGTGATTTGTGGTACTTTAGCCTTCTTATTATTACGATTTTATACACGGCTCCTACCTGTCCATAAATTTTGAGAGAGCGGTTGTGTTGCTTATATTTAAATTGCTAACATCTCAAAATATAGATATATATTTTTACCTTTGTTGTCTGATCTTTGTATTTTTCTAATCAGTTGGTCCTGGTCTCTTTTTCCCATTTTTTCCCTTATAGCTCATTTCCTAATTCCTTTTCAGTGTCTTTCTTCTATTACTGTCTTCTTCCCTTCCACACACACACACACACACACACATACACGCTTTCTCTCACAGACTCCCTCTCTCACACTCAAGCTGTCACTCTCATATGCTCTCCCCCCCCCCCCCCAAGCTCACATTCAAGTTCTCACTTTCTCACCCCTCCCCAGGCTTATATTCTCATGCACACACAGACGCACATCCAGGCACCCATTCTCACCCACACACATAAACCCAGACTCCCATTCTCACCCACAAACCCATGCTCCCAGTCTCACCCACACATATTCAAGCTCCCATTCTCATCCATACATATACACATTTAAGGTCCTATTCTCACCCACACATACACACATTCAAGCACCCATTCTTATCCACATATTCAAGCTTCCATTCTCACCCACCCACACAAACCCAGGCTCTCATTCTCACCCATATATACACACATTCAAGCTCCCATTCTCACCCACCCACAAACCCAGGCTCCCATTCTCAACCACACATACACACATTCGAGCTCCCATTCACCCACATATTCAAGCTTCCATTCTCACCCACATACACACCCAGGCTCCAGTTTTCACACACACACACACACACACACACACTCTCCCATTCTCATCCACACATACACATTCAAGCACGTGCACAGCTTCCGCTTTCTCCCCCAGAGCAGGAAGATCAGCTGCCTCTCCTGCTGCCACCGGACTCCTGCTATCTTCGGGCGTCGGGCCGTACTGCCCGCCGAACTTCCTGTCGGGGGGGGGGGGGGAGCGGAAGCGCAGCGCACAACGTCTGCTTCCTCCCTCCCCCCACCCAAGCAGGAAGATCGGCGGCTCATACCGCCCGACGCCCGAAGATAGCAGGAGTCCGGTGGAGCAGGAGAGGCAGCTGATCTTCCTGCTCTGGGGGAGAAAGCGGAAGCTGTGCGCGGCGCTTCCGCTCCCCCAAACAGGAAGTTCGGCGGGCCATTTGGTCCGAAGATAGCAGGAGTCCGGTGGAGCAGGAGAGGCAGCTGATCTTCCTGCATTGGGGGGAGGAAGCAGAAGCTGCGTGCGGCGCTTCCGCTCCCCCCTCAACAGGAAGACCGGTTGGCCATACGGCCGCAGCAGCGCTTCCCCATGTGTGCCGTGATGGCGCGCGAGGCGTGGGTTCTCTTGTTCGCTGTCGCGGGGATGGGATCGCGCGACAGCCTTGCAGTTCCGGTGCCAGTTGGGTGGGCCTGGGTCTAAGTTGGGTGGGCACCTGCCCACCCAGGCCCACCCGTGGCTACGCCACTGGTGACTGCTAAATTTAATGTGCGCGCATATATAAATGATCATTATATGCATACAGGGACGGTACTATCTTCCCCCTCCCCCGATTCATTCAGTCTTGGTCCGGGCCCATCAAAAAAAATGCCCAGCTCCTTCCTGCAATCCATATTTTTAAAAACTGGCACCTTCCCCCAAACACAACCCATGGTCAAGGGAAGGGTATTAGGTAACCTAAGCAAACCTTTATAGGCTCGCACACACACAATTCAGTTAACATTTTAGCTGGCACTTTATTGAAAAAGGTTAGCTAACAGGATGCATTCATTGGGGGTTATTGATGTAGATTGTAATAGTCGTTCAATTATTAAGTCTCTCGTTCAAATGTACATCTACTGTAATAAGTTGTTCTAATGTTCAAATAAGGTATTAAGTTGTTCTCATGTAAACCGGAGTGAAGGCAGATTGCTATACTTCGGTATATAAAAGATTTGAAATAAATAAATAGATAGTGGGATTGTTGCAACAGCAGGTCTGTGAGAGATGTGGAGTACAGCACTGGCGAAAGGTGAAGGTATGGGAGTGGGAGAGAGCGACTGTGAAAGAGACAGAGTAGGAGGAAACAGAGGAGAGACATCAGCGTGCCTGAAGGTAATGCACAGTTATTTGCACAATGCAAATGAGTTTCCCAGGCAAAAGTTCACAAAGACGAACACATTTATAACATTGTTGTATGCTTCTAAATGTATGATACACCGCTATCATAAATGGAAAAAAAGAATAAAAAAAGGCCATCCCACAAGTTTTTTGCCATTGCCATGATTGTACACTGTCATCATTTCACGGTCTGCAAAATAAGTGTCACAACAGAGAAATGGCAGCAGCAGCAGCAGCAGAGGCCTAAGTCCCTCCCAGAAGGCACTGAATGGGAACTAGGAGGGCTGCTCATATGAGGCAGCCTCTTCCAAGACTGGACGCAACTCTCCAGCCTTTCTGGGGCCCTCTGAAATGGCTGCTCCTGCTTGGAAGGGGAGGGGGCACACGGTGTTTGTCAATCAGCTGAACTGGCTTTACTGGTTATACGGCAATGGCCATCGCCATCAGTACTGAGGTTAGTGTGTCCGGAGGCAACTGAAGTTGTTGTCAAGATTCAGCGGGAGCAGCCGTTGCTGGGTCATTACTGCCCTTAACGCTACAGGGTGCCCTTAAATCATGGGTAGTCGGATGCCTCCAAGGGAATCAGGGCTGACAGATTTCCCCCTCCTTGTATCAATGTGATGGATGTGCCGAGGCTGGCAGAGGCACCGTCTCCAACTTGGTAAACATCTGAGGCTGTCTGCTTCTGGTTTGGGTTTTCATCTCTTGGAAGTCTTCTCTTCAACTTCTGCCTGCAATACCGAGAAGCTTCCCCACATGACAGGCGTATTTGTATACAGGTTTGCTGCATGAGGCCTGAGCCATTAGGAGAATAAGGTGTGTGCATGCTCAGGTTGGTGCAAATACACTCTTATGAGCTCTGAGAATCTACAGTGTTATGGGATAGCAGGCATACTAAAAGTATGCGCACACTATTGTGTGCTGTTTTTAACCCTGTATGTGCTACAATTTAGTGCATAGTCCGCTAAGTGTCAATTTAATGTGCTCGTTAAGAGCCCAGTTTTCAATAGTCTGTTTATGTCACCAAATGCATGCTTAAGTGGGCCCATGGAGACTTACACTAGCATTTTATAAACTACCACATATTTCTACTGCCAGAACAAGCATGCATGTTTCAGTATGTGCGTACAGTTGTAATGCAGGAAAACACATACTTTCTCTACCCATTTTCTATAATTATGTACACATAGTTTTTGCATGTAATAACCCCGAGTTCTAGGAAGAGGCTTGTATTTTATGAAGAACGTGTGCACACTCTACTTCCGAAAATGTTTACCCGTGCTCATACTGATAATCACCAGTTGGCTGACATTTTCACCACTTTACCTAGATCAGGGCCCCCACTCTCCTGCGATTCCGTGGGCGCAGAGAGGGCTGCACAACCCAGCCCTTCCCGCAGAATTGGCCAGTTCCCAGGGAATTGCCATGGGAGATGGGGTGGGGGGGGGGGGGAATAAGCTGTGAGCGTGATGAAGAACTACCTCTCCTCCACCGACCAGTTCCCCCTCACCCCTCTCTTCAGACTGGGCGGCAGGAAGAGGAAGGCCGCAGGAGCGGTCAGCTTGTGTCTTCTTCCTCTGCTGCCCAGCACCAGACTGCTACTTTGAACCGAGAAGAAACACAGCCTCGCAAATCATCGCAGCAGTAGGGCCGGGAAGCAGAGAAAGGAGATGTAGCCCTCCTGTTCCTGCCCACCCGATCTGAAGAGGAAGGGGAGGGGGGAATTAGAAGAAAGATGGCAGAGTGGCTAACCTAGAGGGGTGGGCGGAGCACAGGCTGAACAAAGAGACAAGGCAAAAAAAAAAAAATCTGCTTACAGGCAAAAGCTTCGAGCTGCTTTTTCTCTTCTACTTTTGTTTTTTTTTTTATAAAGAACTTTATTGAAGGCTGCAGGGAGCAATTTAAAGCTCAACCTACAGAAATAAATACAACCTAGGTGGCTTTTTTTAAGGTTCAAAGGATCAGAAGAGGGAAAAGAAAAAGCGAGGGATTGCTGGGAGAGGGAACATGAGTGAGGGGTTTTCGGAGGGAGAATTAGAGGAGAGGGAATCAGAGGGGTTGTGAGGAAAAGGCGCATGAGTGAGGACTGGATGGAAGAGGAATAAGAGGGGCAGGAGAGGGAGTGAGGGGAACTGAGGGGTTGCGGGGACAGGGACTGTGAATGAGAGATGGGGATTAGAGGAAAGAGTTGAGGATATCAGAGGGGATACAGGGGTTTAGTGACTAAAAAGTTTTTTAAAACAAATTTTTCACTCAATGCATAATTAAGCTCTGGAATTTGTTGCCAGAGGATATGGTTAGTGCATTTAGGGTAGCTGTGTTTAAAAAAGGTTTGGATAAGTTCTTGGAGGAGAAGTCCATTAGCTGCTATTAATCAAGTTGACTTAGAAAATAGCCACCGCTATTACTAGCATCAGCAGCATGGGATGTTCTTGGTGTCTGGGCACTTGCCGGGTACTTGTGACTTGGATTGGCCACTGTTGGAAACAGGATGCTGGGCTTGATGGACCCTTGGGCTGACCCTGCATGGCAAGCAACTTCTCATGTTGCTTGCCACTAAAACTGAAATTATGCTTATCTCACCCCAAAACCAACTGAACCCCTCTCTTCTTTCACACATCCCATTTGCTCAACAAGTCCGAGATCTGGGTATCATTCTCGATGGCCACCTCACACTGAAGAAATTCATCAGTAGTATAATAAAAGATGGATTTTTTAAACTTCACACCCTTAAAAAACTTAAACCTCTACTTCATCCCCCTGACTTCCGTACGGTTCTACAAACCATTATCTTTGCCAAAATCGACTATTGTAATTCCCTTCTCCTCGGACTCCCCAACAATGCCATCCACCCCCTTCAAATACTACAAAATACAACAGCCCGGATTTTGACCAACACTCACAGACACGACCACATCACACCGGTCCTAAAAGATCTACATTGGCTTCCCATAGCCTCCCGTATACAATATAAGGCTCTCTCACTCGTTCATAAGGCCTTGTTCAATCCTGAAATGAATTGGTTCAATGACACCCTCCGATTTCACCAAGCCAATAAACCCACTAGACACATTCATCTCGCCACCATGCCCACCACCTCACCCAAACTTTACAAATTAACCTCCACGAGAGCCCGTGCATTATCTATCGCCGGGCCTATTCTCTGGAACACAATGCCAGTTGAACTTCGCCAAGAAGAATGCTCAAAAACCTTCAAGCGCAAGCTCAAGACCTGGCTCTTCACCAAAGCATATACTTAAAGTCCCCGTGCTCTCATCTACACCCTCCCTTCTCTGTCCCCCTTGACTTGGTTTTTCACTATAAGCGGGTGAGCCCCCGCTTGAACCGGCTTCTACCTAAGCTTACACCATTCCTCTTCTCCCTCCCTCCTGTGTTACCCTTCCCCCCTCCATTCCCTTCCTGTGTTACCCTTCCCCCCTCCATTCCCTACCTCTCCCCCTCCCCTTCTCACCTCACCTCTCCCCTTCCCTGAACTATTGTTATTTTATATTATTCCCTATAATTGTACATTTTGTATATACCTGCAATCTTCGCTTACAATAATTTACTAATCTAATTTTATTCTTCTGTCACTTCTTCCCCCCTTTTTTCTCTGCTTTTACTATCTTGTAATCATGTTATTCTAATTTTAGTTTAATGTTTTATTTCCCCTTCCTTTCCTCTTGCTCTAGTTATTATGTTCCAATATTTTTTAATTGTATTATGTTAAACCTGTTCGATGTAAAGCGCCGTCACTGGCACTAGTTTCTTGTTACGCTGTGAACCGATGTGATATCTTTGATGAATGTCGGTATATAAAACCGTTAAATAAATAAATAAATAAATAAATAAATGTTCTTAAGGGGCTATGCTCTGTGAATGAGGAAACTGGAGGGGTGTGTTCAGAAAGACAATGACCGAGAGGAATGGAGGGGTTGGAGGGTCTTGTGCGTGAGAATCGATATCTGGGGGAGTGGTGTGAGTGGATCATTCTTTCCTCTCCTTCTCCTAGATCCCCCCCCTCCCCAGGTCACCTCTTTCTTCTCCGCCCTCCCTGATCCTCTTCCCTTCCCTCCTGTCATTTCCTTTCCCTTTTCTCCCTCTGTGTCTGTCCTCTTCCGTTCTTTATCCCTCTAAACCCTCCGTCCTTGAGATTTTCTCCTTCTCCAACTCCTGGTGCTTTTCTCTTCCCCTCTAGAACCAATCACTAATATATCTCCTATCTTCTAATAAAGGACTACATAAACAGGAGACAGAAATGTCAGAAAAGGACTTTTTAATATAGTAAAAAAATATACACTATTTAAATTGCAAATATATGCAAAATCATGCAAATATTCCACATAATTACCACAGAAATCCACTAGAAAATTTGCCAGTTCTTACCACAGAATCTTGAAAAATCTGCGACAGGAAACTGGGGGCTCTGACCCTGATCCTCCAGCACTTCACCCTGACTCCCCGCCATTTAACCAAGACCTCCCACACAAAATCTGCAGACAAAGGATAAGTGCAATTTTCACTTCTGCATATTAATTAGCAGGTGTAAAAGCATACATTCAAGTTTGGTACTCTTATGTTTGGAATTTTAAAAACATTCTTGAGCTAAAATGCCCATATACGTGCGTATGGTGGCTGCGCGTGAGCAATGCAGATTTTAAAAGCCACCAATTACGTGCATATATGCAGGTGCACGAACAAAAAAAAACAAAAGGGAGCAGGCATGGGCATTCTGGGGCAAGGCCAATAGTTATGCACATAACTCCATATTTTAAAACCAGAGGCTGCAGTGACTTGTTACTGCTGCTTCTGATGAGGAGCAAGTTTGCAGAGCTCGCATTTTAGGGCTTACATGACAGAGTAAGAGGTACAGATCAACTGGGGGGCATGCAGGATGAAGAACCACAGGGGTCTGGATGACCTTGAGATTGACTGGGCACGCTTGTAAAAACTGGGAATGTCCCATGAGTGAACATATTTTAAGATCTACTTACATACGTTCCTTAAAACCTGGCAAA
The DNA here is from genome assembly GCF_901001135.1 of Rhinatrema bivittatum. NCBI lineage: Eukaryota > Metazoa > Chordata > Amphibia > Gymnophiona > Rhinatrematidae > Rhinatrema > Rhinatrema bivittatum. Next base: position 22,800,157 of record NC_042628.1, on the reverse strand, counting down.
GTCCTAACGAAGACAGACAAGGTACGTTTGCTCGTAGACGTATTTTAAATCATACGCTCAAGTGTGTGTGTATGATTTAAAATTCCAGCGTTATCTCTGTTCGTGCGCCCATACTCTCGCTTTAAAATTAGCCTGAATTTGCATACATTGCTTTAAAATTAGCACCCAGTGTGCATATTTCAGAACCCCAGCCTGGAATGCCCCTAAATGACCTCTTTTTTTCTCCATGACAACCTTATACTCGCGATGTTTTCACAATAGCATGTATGCACGTACGCACTACTGATTTGTGTGTGTAGTGGGATCCCCATTTGGGTTGTTAATGTCATCCAGGGAGTTACAGTTGCCGGGAGTTCATCCATCTGGGGGAAAGATGCACTTCCAGGGCCCTAAGTGTAGGGGTGCCAATAAGGTATGGGGTAGTCCACTAAAACCATAGTAAAAACAAACAGAAAGAGCCAGTTGCCAGCATCTAGTAGCCCCCCCTCCATTCACATCCATTCACTACTGGTTGCATAGAGACAAATAAAATAACCAGAGTCTAATTTGGTGTTCAACAAAAAGTTTAGTGTAGGTTAAAAGTAAAGCTCCAGAGAAGTAGGGTAAAAATCAGAAACAGTCTCAAAATTGTAAGTCAGAAAAAATAATGGTTTCCTTATCTCTGTTGTTCCTTCCAGTAGGACTCATCCCTACTGCACCACCACCATCCAAGCTTCACAACCCTTCCCCCTGGAAAGTAGGGTAATTTAAAACTGCAAACCCAGCAAAAAACTGGGCAGAAGATTGAAAAACCTTTCTGAGTTCAAAAATCCTTATAGTCCAACAGCACAAAAAATATCAAACTGTACTCCAACTCTCCAAACTTCATGATCTCTACTCCAACTCTCCAAACGTCCAGATCTCTACTCCAACTCTCAAAACTTCCAGGTCTCTTAGGTTTTCTCATTAAGAGTCCAAAATTCTTACCCTCACTGTTTCTGTTCATTTGGGCAAGAAGATCAATGGCCCAACTCCTTCTGGATACCGGAAGGGAGCCCTTCCTTTCAGACTGACCACCATCCAGAAAACTCTGCAGCACACACTGCAAAAATCCTTCTATTCAGGGTCTCTGTTTCTCCATTCCTTTCTTCTGCAGGCCAGCAGGGGCCTAGCTAGGGACCTCCACATAAACTTCTCCTCACAGCATCTACTCCAGACTTTCCAACCTTCTTGCTTGAAATCCTGGGATGGGGGGTGCAGGATGGGGGATTTTAGTCTCTTCTACTTCTCAGTAGCTCCTCACCCTTTCCCTTCAGGTCCTCCTTCCCTCTGAAGACAGAACATGCTCCAAGGGGATTTTGTAGCTGAAACCTCCCATAAAAAGGTTTCAAAGATGAAAAACTCACTCCACTGTCCATGCTGGAAAAATATTAGGGAGTAATATTAGTGACAGGCAACGTCCTATCACATGCAATATGATGGTTTTATACACCGAAACCTTTTAAAAATTAATTCTTAAATTTTTAGTGACATGCTAACAATTTTTAGCATGAGATTTAGTAAAGAGGCTCCTTAATTTAGACATTTTTGGAAATTTACAGCAATTCATGGTTTTTGGAACATTTAGCAACAATTATATCATTTTTCAACCTCTTATACGATCAATAAGGGTACATGATTACACTAAACCGGAATAGGGTTGGGTTTTTTTTTACTACTATCTTTGTATGAGACCTTAAATCTAAGTACTGTCTTTTAAAAAAAAAAAAAAAGAATCCCTGCTGCTTGCATTGGAGATTTTCAGACAGACCAGAAGAGACAGGAATAATTTCCTTAATATGGAAGATGTATAAATGTGGGTGTTGATTACATCTACACAGATTACAACTTAGTTTGGGATTCTTTGTGTATAGACCACTCCTTTTTCCAGAAACTAAACATACCGTACTTATAAATCTTTTGCTATACTCTCAGAAGCATTTCATTATTATTATATTAATAATATATGCTGGTGTAATAAGCTGCCCAGGAAAATGTATGCTATCAATATCGTTTGACAATTTACTAGAAGCTATATTTAGTTTTAATCTAGCAGTGCCTACATAATACTCAAAGCAAAGATTATCAGTCATATGGAAACAAATATTTCAGTGTTTCATATGTGTCAGGAGAATATTAATTATTTCACTACTAATTCTTTTTCTCTGCTCTTTCTATAGTTCTTTAGAAGCTCGATACACATTTGATGTACAAAGCTCGGGTCCTGACTATTTAATGGCAATTAACTATCCCAGAGAACATCAAATAAGAAGTGGCAAAAGCCAGTTTGCCCTAGTGGTTTTAATAACCTTCTATAACAACATTTGTAGGAGAGCTTTATTGTAAAGTGGTATATGGCTATGTATATGAATTATGTATTCGAAAGGATAGCTGTTAATAATACATTCATGTTATTAAAGAGAGAAGAAACGCGGGAGAAAAAGTACGAATACAGGCTGAATTGAGGATGATAGAGAGAGAGAGCAGGGAACAGAATGCTACAGAAGAGAGACTCACTTGTGGGTCCAATGACAGGCCCCAGAGTGCCCTTGTGACATTCAAGCTCAATCCATTTGCTAGAGCCTCCTGTACACTTCAGAAGGAGACATTTATCAATATAGAAAACCTTTTGAACCTTACCGTGCTATAAATTTCTTGCTAATAGGCCTGCTCAATGCATTTGCTCTTGGGATACAAATTCTCTACTTCGTCTAAGATGCCTCCCTATATAAGAACCTCTTTTCATTTCACAGCCCCTGCCACAGAAATCCATTATAAAAATTCCAGCATGGCCGCATAAGAGCCTTGAAGAGCTGTATTGTGGAAACAATGTTTTTGCATGCCCTCAACTGTCCAATTTACATAAAACATTGTTTGTCTACCCCATTAGAGCAGAGAGTGTGGTTTCTGTTCAGTTTGCAAAGTGCTGTACAGATGTACTAAGCATTTTTTTTTCTATAGGCACATCAGGCCCCAAGTAAAAGATGATAGTATATTTTGAAAATTATCAAACTAGGTGTTGTCACATTTATTTTGTTATAAGTATTTTGCAAAAAATCTCTTTAAAATGAAATTTACACAGTAATATTAACCATACACCAAAAGCCTTCTATAAATAGGCAAATCATATGTAAATCTGAGCATTGAGTTGGGGGGAGTCTTCGACACTCTACTTTAATAAGAATAAACTATCGGGGGTCATGTGATGTGGTAGTCTCACTAAGACATGCTGCAACCTAGCTCCGGGTGCCATTCCCCAGATAACTATAATTTTTGCACTCCATAACAGTCATTCTCTACTAATTTTATAGCATAAATGTTTTTACTCATTACGAACAATGAGTAAATGGCCATGAAAATAACAAGAAAAGATAAGGATAAGGTAAAGCCAATTGACAACAAAATGGCCACTGCTAAAGATGACACTTCACTTGGCCAGCTAGATGATTCACTTGTAGTGGAGTTAACTGTAGGCATGCTTGTGGCACTCTGTGGTAAACTGGAACATGTCTCAGAACAAATTGCAGAAGTTAAAAACTCTACATCTGAAATAGGGACAAGGCTTGATGCAGCAGAAGCCCATATCACTTGTAGTTGAAGATGATACTAATAGGTTGAAAAGCTGCAGAAGAAAGGGAGGAGAAACTGGCTGATTTAGAGAATAGTTCCAGAAGCAGTAATTTATACTTTTTAGGAATTTCAGAGTCAGTGCCATGTCATGAGCTACCACCAGATACTAGAAACCTGGCTATTACCAGAACTGGGCCTAGTTGACTATCAAAGCAAAGTTTTTGGGTACTTGCGAGGAACTTGTATCCTGGATTAACCACTGTTGGAAACAGGATGCTGGGATTGATGGGCCCTCAGTATGACCCAGAATGGCAACTTCCTATGTTCTTATGACCTCAAAGAAAGTCAGATTCACTGGTTTATTTATTGCATTGAGTGCTTGATTTTAGGAACAATGATTACTTAATATATTTTCAATTTAAGAATTTTATTAAAACTTCATTATAATTAATAACCATTCAGTATACATCTGGCCCTTTTCAGATGTTGTTACATATTTATAATCAGGGTAAATACACTTTATCATTACTGCTTCAGTTTCTTCACTGTGTACGAATATATGGATATTTGAGCTCTTTACCAAATTCTTGGAATAGAGAATTAGCCACAGAGATCACTGAGATGTTATGTTTGTTTGCAATGAGTTGATCTACAAAACAGAAAATGTGTTATGTGAACTGCAATCAAGAATCTTTCATAAACCCATCTTTCCCTATAAAGGATACAAAGAATTGCTTGCAATGTGGGACAGGAAATGGTACAATTTTTCATGGTCTGTGGAATCGTTATTTAATTCATCTATTTTGGAAAGAAATATTGAAATGTATTTCAGGACTACTAGGAATATATCTATCCATTTCACCTGCGAAATATATTTTGGGTCAGGACCCTGCAATTGACAGATTAGGGAAATTTTGGAGGCTGTTTTTGGGTAAATGTCTAATTACTTTTAAAAAAAAAAAAAGGTATATTATCAAGATGGCTGGCAAAGGCTTCCCTACAGATAGATATGTGGAAAGCTGAAATGATTGAGCTCCTATGTATAGAATTTAAATTTATTAATGTCAAGCCCAAGCCATATATTGGGACATTTTTTAAGATCTGGGATGCTTTCATAGCTGCCCTACCAAGAGAACTGCAGACTCCGTTTACTCTGCTGTGAACTTGAGCCAGCAGATATGAATATCCTTATTATTAATGCCCCAAATTATAGGATTTTGCACTCTTGCTCACCTGACGCTTGAAAGTATGACTGTTCCTTGATATTGATTGGGCTGGGAGGAGGGAGGGGTCAGTTTATTTGTTGTTAAAATGGATATTTATCAAAGCTTGTTATGACATGTAATACTTTCTTACACTGCAATAATGTTATTAACGGCAAAAAAAAAACCCCCACAAAAAAAAACAACAAATAAACTATTGAGACATGATTTTGATAGACCTTGGGTTCTTGTGACTGCAGGCAAATTGGAAAGACCCAGTGGAGCTGGGAAACGGTCGAGCAGAATCAAGAGGGCTTGAAACAGATTTGATTTTGTAACAACTTAACATGCCTTCAAAAGAGCTCTCTGTGTGTAATAGATATTTAAAAAGGTCATCTGTTGTGAAGGGATGAAAGAGACAATTGTAATCCTTTTCTTTCAAAGGGGGGGGAGGGGGGAATCCGTCTGATACTCCACTGTAATTTAAAAATGCAGTAGCTACTACATAATTTGCAATTCTACAGAAGTAGATCCAAACTCGTTCCTTTCCAGTGCTATTACACAAAGACCCATTTCATCAATAAATACAGCAGGCCATCCATAACAAAATCAACCCCTTTGAAATCCATGCAAATAGGAGAAGCTTATACTTAAAGCTTAGCATCGATCACATGGTCTTCATTGATTTCTAATCATCAGCTTAATCTTATTTCCTAGCCATGGATTTGCACATTCCTAAAAGTCTCTTTTCTGAACACAATCCTTTCCGCAGGGCTTTCTGTTAAGCTCTCAAGCACAATGCACTCACTCTCTCTCTCTCTCTCTCTCTCTATATATATATATCTCCTCTCCCCCAATTCACACTAATTTACTGAATTGCAATGGCTTATCAGTGAATGAATCCAGCAATATATTCACATAACGTCAAAGTACAATATACCATGAAATAATATCTCATATTAGTACACCATACATATAGATGCGCAATAAGAAAATCAATATTCAATGAGCCGGCAAGCAGCAAATTTACTGTGGTAAAGGTATAATGCTAAACAAACAGCGTTTATTACATGAAAAACAGTTTATCATGCAATATACCCATATTCCAGTGGTTTAATGCAATATTTATTATATTGTATGATATTTGACCTCCTATTATATTGTATGATAAAGCACCTCCTATTTAGATTAGCTGCTTTGCATGCATGCATGCATGAAATTTTCAAATGCACACAAAGCTGCTCATCCATAGGTAATCCTTAGCAAATAAAATAATGTGGCGTGCTGTTGCTGTGTTATTTCCCAAAAAATTGGCTACAGCTCAGAAGTTATAACTTTTTCCCAGAGGCATTGGGACACTAATGTGCACCCCAATGTCTCCAGTCTGCTTCTTAAAGGGCCACGTGACCTGGAACCCTTTCCAATGTGCCAAATTGTCCCCTAGGGGTCTGGGTAGACCTCCACCCTTCCGAATACTTGTCTTGTGTTGCTAAACTGCTGCAGGTTTTGTGTATTGCTTGCCTTTATTTTGATACTGTAAACCACCAAGTACAGAACCCTGATATGGGCGGTCTATAAGAACCTGTAAAATAAATAGAATCAACCCAGCAGGGGAAAAAGTTTCAAAGACAGAAACAGAGAAACATGAAGGCAGAAAAAGACCATATGCCCATCTAATCTGCCCAGCCCTCTAGTTTATCTAGCCTTACAATTCCCATCAGTCCCTCAGAGATCCCCTGTATTTATCCCATGCTATATTACAGAAACATGGATATATATATATAGATCTAATAGTCACGTGGTGGTGCCCCGTCCCTTCCCAAACTGCTTCCTTTTGTCAAAGGTTGACCCACCTGATCTAAACACCCTCCCAGCACACAGGTGAAATTAAAAGCCAGGTGTGCTGACTCATAGAGGGGAAGCAGAAGGAAGCTGGCTGCAGAGGAGAGGATAGAAGCTACAAGTCATGGGGAGATTGTGGGCTGTTAGTGATCCTATCTATCCGTGCAGTGGAATTAGAACAGTTTTTGTGAAAGGAGGACTATAAGTTGTGGAATTCTGACAGGACTCTATAATGAGGACGGGGCAAGCCGCCACGGGACTGGAATTCCACAGACTGTAAGTGGCCCTGTGTTGGATTGAGCAGTAAAGCTGCAGACATACTGGGCAGGGGCAGAACCCAGCTGGGAAGTCCAAACTATATGAACACTTTCTCAGAGAACATTATAATTCTCAGATTTTTCTCCAGTAGAGGGTCTGAAAAGTAGGACCACAGTGAAGTGGAGATAAAAAGGAAACATGCTGAGTGGAATAGGCAAACAAAGATAAGCCTGAGTTCTGAATTCACTCGGTCTGCTGTGGGACTTTCCTGCAGTGAATTAATGCACATAAATCTGCTTTCAAAATTCTGCCTAAAGTCTGCAGATATAAAGTACCTGCAAACATTATCCTGTGAGGGCTGTTTGAAAATGACCCTCCCTAGGTCCAATGCAAAAGGCTGAACTGGGAAAACCAGGATGCACGTTGCATGTAGCGGAGACCTGAGTTTAATTCCCAAGCCTGGTTTCTGATCCATAGGCCCCGTGGAGCTAAGAATGCTGCAGAGGCAGTGTCCACACATCCCCAGCAGGAAGGAGTCCCAGCGATCCCATTTTAGCAACTTCTTCTGGCTTGCAAAGAGCATATTTGTGTCAGGTTCCTGAGGACTATTGTTGAAGTGTCACAAACTCAGGAAGGGATAGATCTGATCAAGCAGTAGGAAGCTGCCAACCCCCCTCTTGAAACAGTGAGCATTTGCGACAGGGAGTAATGGCGGACTTAGTAAGGAACAATCAATGATAGTCCTGCGGTAAATCGGATGATGTTTGCGGACAACGGAGGCATTGAAGTTGGAGGACTAAGACTGAGTTACATTGGCGTTAAGCAGAGGCATTTCTCTGTTTGAAATACCGAGACTAGAAGAAATGGGACAACGCAGGAGTTAAAGACAATTTGAAGGATTGAATTGAGCGGTTTTGTCTACAATTAAAGTGATGCCTGTGTTCAAGCGAGACTTGTGATTTTTTTTAGACGTTACACAAAGGAAAGAGTGGAGAAGAGGTTTTTTGCTAAGTGACGAGAGTTAACAGTCAATTTCAGTGATTTAAATTTCCCCTGAAGAAGCCGCTTGGTGAAACAAGTGCCTTGTTGGGATTCAATAATATTGAGATTTACTAATATTCAATTGGATTTAGTAATATTGGGATTTAACAATATTCAATATATCATTTGAACTGGGGACTATAAATCAATGGTTACAAATAGAATCGAATGTTGTTTAAATATGTTACTGGCAATAGGGACTCAGGTAGATCGTTGAGGATATGTCATTCAAGTAATGCGTAAGAAAAATCAACACATGAATGAAGCGAATTTAATGAATGTGCTTAAATATTGTGTAATCAGAGAAAGTGTTATGAGCGAGACCTCCGTCGGCCGTCACGCTCCGAGGCACGGAGGCGCGGTCGTCTCTAAACAGGGTTGTGAGCCCTTGGGCCACGGCATGACCCAGGGAGGAGCCCCAAGCCAAACCGTGGGAGGTGAGCTGGTGCGAGCATGGGTACATGGCAAGACATGGCAGGCGCAAGGACTTAGGATACAAGGTCTGACCCTCAACCGGACCTGCACACCCCGGACAACCAACAACACAATGTTGATTGATGAACAGTCCTCCGACCGTTCCAAGCCCTTTCGGACCTGCCACTGGGTATGGCAATGGGCGGCAGGCTGGAACGAGGAAGAGGGCAGACGGAGTCCTTGGAACATAGAAGACTTGAGACTATGACTGATGCAAAGACATCGCAGATGAGGGACTGATGCAACGGCATCGCAGACGAGGGATGATGCAACGGCATCCCAAACAAGACGCGAAGCTGGGAAGGTAGACATTGGCACTGTCTCTTAGGGCACCCTACACAACCCACCTTCACGGGCGGACCCAATAGGCTGGTCACGGACCACCCTGTCCCACTGCGTGCCCTACACAGCCCGAGGAGACTGGTCACGGACCACGCGGAGAGCGGGACGAGCACAGGGAAGAATCCAACCGAGGCAGAACTTCGATGATGGAGCCAGATGTCATCCGGAGCTCCACCAAGACTGGCAAACAAGACGGCTCAGGAGCACAGGAACGAATTCCACCTGCAGGCCACTCCACGCTCGGGAAAGACGTCATCCGAGGGACTGAGGCCTGACAGGACCAGAAGGCTCAGGAGCGCTGAAGACACAGGAGCAGGACACCAAGGAACCAGGAAGGCTGAGACATGAGGAAGCCTGGACGAGGGGACCTCTGGAACACAGAGACATGGAACATCAGGTACCAGGAACATGAAGACATCTGAAGACAAGGACAGGAGACGTCAGGAACCTGAAGACGCTGAAGACCAGGACAATGAACATCTGGAACATGGAAACAGCTGAAGACACGGACATCCGGACTCGAGCAACACCAGGACTGGGAACAAGAAACATGAAGACACTGAACACGAAGCCATCAAAGCAAGGAGACCATGGAGGACCTGGATTGATGAAGGAGCACAGACAACTGTGGAACCCAATCCGAAGGCAATGAGAGACTGACGAATAATCCCTTTTATTAGGGTTGGAGCAGGAAGTCATCATGAGATGGAGCCAGCAACACTTCCTGTGGCTGGCCCTTTAAATGCTGAGAAGAGGCGCGTGTCGGCGCCTAAAGGAAGGCTGAAGCAAGAAGCAGGACCATGGACAGTGGCGCTCTCCTGCACTTGCCGCAGAGACAGAGAACCATCTGTATATCATGATTTAGTAGCCATTTTTGTTTAGTTAGAATTGGCGAGGATTTATATAAAATTATATGTAATCCTAATTTACATTTCTGTTTCAATGTGCAAAATATAGAGGCATTTAATCACACGTAAAACCATAAAGGTTATCTTACATTGATTCAAATCTATATACTAGGAATGCCCAAGGTCCTCAGGTGCTCATTCATTTTATTGTTTAAAATGTAATAATAAAGAATAGTTTTTAGGTGTGAACATTGAACATTAGTGCTTTTTTTCCTTTTGGATATTCTCTTTTGTATGATCTTATTGAGCACTTTATATAAGATACACATTGCCCAATTTCTAGTAGGTTATACATACATATAATACAATATAATAAAAATTGCTTTGCAAAACACATCTGTTGCTTTTCAGAATTTTTGCCACAACCCCCTGATTGTCATTTTATTCTATGATGACTAATCCATAACTTTTTTTTTTCCAAAATATACCATGACAAAATTACTAAATTATACACCAATCTCAAACACTGTCAAATAAATGAGTGACTTTACCCATTCTAAGCAGTATAGCTAGTCATTATTTCCTTGCTTACAGTAACTTATTATTGCTACTACCACACCTTCCACCCCCTACCCTAAATAATGAGTCACCGCTCACCTAACAGTCTACCCAGATCCGGTTTACAAATAAGAATACGTGTGAACATTTCATGATGCCTAGTTTCCTTTTTTGACCACAGGCACTAACCAATGGCACAGTAACATTCAAAATGCTCGTTGTCAACCATCTTTACAAATACTTGATAGCAACACAGCTTGCTCTGATCACCTTGAGATTTCGACTGACCTGAACTGGCCTGTGTCTCCTATAGGAAACGAAAAGGAATAAGGGAAAGCAAAGCATTGAAGTCTAGTGTGAGTCAAGGGATCGAGGGGATACTCTACTGTCTGCGACTCAAAGCTGAATGAAATTGAATGGGAAGACAAATATTTAGTGGAGGACAAATACACAGACATGATGATCTCTATGCGAAACCAGAGCTACAAATGGCACCTTTGAAATGGAAATGCTCCTCAAATTGCTGAGAAGCTTCTGAAGTATTAAGATCCAGTCCATGAGGGCTGCGGAGGAGAATAATTTTCAAGATGTACATGTGTCTGGTTTTCAGGATATGCATAATGAATACTCATCAGATATAGAGGACCTATGCATTAAAGCTTAGCTTGCACGCACAGTATGCTATATCCTAAGAGGTCCATTTTCAGTAAGACACCAAGCATCAAAGATAATCAGATAATTTTGTTTTATCTTAAGCAGAATTTTCAGCTGCACTTAACAAGACAGGTTCATGGCTGAAAATCCTCCTAAATATAACCAGACACAAATTATCTAGCTAGAATTAGGGTATCCATTTGCACAACCAGAATTGTCTGGCTAAATTTGGTCAGTTTGTGCTAAAAATATGCAACGAATGGCTAAATCTAAAAGCTGCTCCAAAAACACTTGCAGAGAAACCCATTTTATGAATGGATACGTTTGGGTACCCTACGATTTTGGGTTGGACAAATCTCTATGGTCAGCAGGGGAACTTTCAAATCCAGAGATATATCCAGTTAACTTCCAAAGTCAACCAGGTAATCCTTTTGAAAATTGATCCAGAAAGGCCAAGTATGCACGCTAAACTGGTCCAAGAAAAGGTCAGCATGCATGCACTAAAATTAGCACACAATCACATATAAATGAAGGAACATCAGATGCAAATAAGGCTTTGGTTAGCTGGATAAGTTAAGCCTGAAATTACACAGATCTAAAGTTATCCGGATAAATGTATCTAACTTTTAGATAGCTGGGTATATCCAGCAGCATGGCTGAATATCTACCTCATAATTATTAGTTCTAACTAGCCCTGCCTTTTTGCGATCTATCACACCACTTCAGAATGGACTGCAAAGATTTTTTTTCCAGTCAATGGTTAAAATGGAGATTGCATTATTTTAAAGACATTCAGATCAGGAAATCTGGCACCTCCAGTCACTGTATGTTACGGAGATATTTTTGAGAGGCCGTTTCTCCAAAGCTAACTCTACCTGTGAATTAGCAGGTCAGCAAGTGTCGCCCATTGTAAAACTCAAAAGAACCTATCGCCAATGTACACATTGTAAGATTTAGCTCGTTTCTGATCAAATGGGAAATGCTGTTGGTTTCCTCTTTCACTTTTAATCTTCCTGGGCGCAAACCTGGCTCCCTTTGCCGAGCTCTGAATTTGCAAACAGTGATATAGTGCTCATGCTTTGTTAGTCCACTTATAAACACAGAAATAAAGATCCACAAATAAGTTGTAGATGATTCCTTTTTTTATTGGACTAATTGAATACATTTATGATGAGCTTTCAAGAGCTATCTATGCTCTGTCCATTGGGTCAACCAAAAATGATTGACCTGATGACAGGAGCATGTTAGTCCAATAAAAAGATATCGCCTACATCTTGTTTGTTGCCCTTTATTTGTGAGCAAACCTACAATCCTGGATATCAATCCTGATTTGGAAAATATGTGCAGATTTGAACAGTCATCTGTTAATATTGACCAGAGCTTTAAGATTGGTCAAAACAATGTATTCCTTGTATGCTTCATCCTCCTTCCTACAATTTAACCCTAAAGTGCAGGTCAATCACATAAGGCACGTAGGTACTCAGGCACACATCTCTTGGCCACGCCCCACCTACACTATGCCCCTTGTTATGTCCAATGTGAGATACTCACACATCGGCGCTTGTGCCCGCATCTGGTTGCCTTATAAAATCATGTGGACATGCGCACGTGCTGGATGCACGCCCATCTCCCAATTTCAGTGCACATCCAGCTTTTATAGTTCACCTGTAAGAGTGCGGCCACAAATCCAGCTAAATCTACCTGTATACATTTTGTGGGAGTAGATTTAGCGGTTATTTGTGGAGACAGAAAGTCCGCATAAATTTAGCTGGAAAGCACTCTCACATTACTTATAAACACTTTAAAAACCCACCCTGGGAATGCACTGACCCAGTCCCTTTCTTATCCAACTAACTTTATGTGCTTAACGACTGTATCTACACATATTTAGCTGGATAAAGGAGAGGGGGGGCGGGGATTTTGAATAGGTAAAAATTTATCCAGCTAAAATTTACCCAGCTAAAATACAATTTTAGTTGGACAACTCTTTTGACCCTTCAGTGATCTCATAATTCTTCTTTTCCCCTCAGAATGTAGACAAATAAAAAGGGCTGGCAATACTCTAAGTTGAAGCTTCATGGTGCCGGATAGTAGCCCCGGTTCTGACTGAGCTGAAAGCAAAAAGAATTAAAAAGAAACCAACCCACCCCCCAGCTGCACCCCACCCCTCCCCCTTCTCCACCAATAAAATTATTTCTTCCATGAACACATTTTTCAACAAAGAATGGCGCATTAGCGAGAAAAAAAACCCCCACCATTTGGCACTGTACAATTTTTCTCTGTGATTAAAAAAGTAAACACGCTAAGCTAACACAAATAATTATCCACATTAAACATCAAGCTAGGAAGCACTTTGTTCAGCCATACGGAACTTTTTGTAATTTGATTAGGAGACGAGGTGGCTTTCTGGCTGGAAGTGAATTTCAATTGTTTAAAGGATAGTTTTATCTGAAGTTCAGTTAATGCATTTTACAAAAACAAATCTTGCAAGTCTTCTAGCTAAAAATAATAGTCAAATTTTGACACAATAAATTCCTGTCTATATTTTCCTAGATTTGGCATTCTGAAGCATGATTCAGGGTTTGCTAGGAGGGGGGAGTTGGTTTACATGTGCAAAAACTGCTATAGACTGAAAAGTATTTTGTGGGTTGATGCATTAGCCACGAAAGCATGGCCACCAAATTTGAACTCTGCAGTGGCTGAGGAGGGGGGGCAAGGGGGAAAAGTTTATTTTTGATTGCTAACCTGTAGCCTTTGCTTAAACATAAAAAGGCTGGAGGCGCAGACTATATTTTATTAACAGCTATTTACTTGATTCATTCTTTGCCTGTACATTCGTGTTACCAAATTGTTTTATCAATCAGAGCACCTCGGGTTTTTTGTACCCTTCATTCTATACTATTACCAACCAGTATATGAATAGTGAAAACCCCATCGTATCCGATTCAGCTAAGAGGAAATGTTAGAACTACATCTTGGCTATGATGAAATTAGAGTTAGTTTATTGTCTGATCTGCAATTTCTTCTCTCATATGTATTCATTTCTCCCAAAATCACGGCTGATGTTCTTGAAAGAAAGGTTGTCTATTCCAGTACAGATAGTTGCATTCCACAGAAGACCTTGTTCAATCACATTGCAGGGGGATTCACCACTCCAGGAAGAGAGGAGGGGCTTTCACTTGAGGTTTGGCATACGTAGATAAGGTTTCTGCATTAAGAATGGCTCAGATTGTTTCATCTTCATACTGTACACTATTAGGAGCAGGGTAAAAAAAAAAAAGGGTAGATTCTCCTGAAGGCAAGAACCCTTTCTCAAACCAACATAGACACATATGCCAGTGAAAAGCCATGAGCTCAATCTGAATCTAAATAAATACTTAGGTTCTATCATCAGGGACTTTATTGTACTTCAGTAGAAGTTTCTTTTATTCTGTATCTTGCAATTCCGGATTGTTTAAATTAGACAATATAAATGGAAGCAATGAAACACTGCAGAAGCGACTTTTTAATAAATTATTATTTCACAACTACGATGCCTGCTCTTTCCTCTCAAGCCCTGGAAAAGAGATTCCTTGCCCCCCCCCCCCCCCCCCGTGACCTGGTCTTGCCTCCTGAAGCCCCAGGAGGGTACTTCCCAGGCGCACCATGATTCTCTCTCTCTCTCTTCCTGGACCAGGAGAAGGGATCCCTCTAGCCTGCTTTGATATTCTCTCTCTCTTCATGGGCCTTAGGGAAGTTATCCTCCCACCCAAGCTGACTGCTCCTCCTGGGCACTGGCCAGGGGATCCCCAGAATTACACTAATTATGTTTTTCAGAAACCTGCATGTATCATGCAGCAGTGATTTTTTTTTTTTTTTTTAGCAACCACTGTAACAGCTGCTGTGCAGATCCATTTTTTATTTTACACCACGTGTGAAATCTTTATTGGGACACACTGTTTTCCAGCTAAACTATAAAATCTTACCTTACCAGCCAAATCTGTAGGCTAACAGGAACATGTCCTAGCACAGTGTCCACACAAATATGCTGACTTCCTTATTAGTATATAGACAAGTGAAAATGGTTTTTTAAAAACAAAAATTGGAATGCACTCGTGCTCTCTTTCTCTCTGCTCCCAGGGTTTATATTCCTCAGCCACAAGCATACTCTCTTTCTGGTCCCAGGGCGGGAGCTGCTGTTTCGACCGTCGCTGCTCGATGTCCTCACTCCGCCCTCTTTACCTCTGTGGCGACTCCTTCCGGGTCTGATGGACGGCTGGCTGCCGCGGCGTCTCCATGCAGTCTCCCTCCGGCGTCCCCCGACCGGCTCGACGTTGCAGATCCGCCATGTTGCCTGAAGACCTAGGGCGCGCACGCTCTGATTGAAGTACCAGCAAGAGCTGATGCCATCCGCTTCCAATATTTAAAGGTCTCTATTTCACTATTTATCTGAGTTAGAAAGGGGATTGCTTCAGCTACACCTCCCAAGCTACTCTGCCTCCTCAGACTTACTAGAGGTACCCGCTCCTCGGGGACCTCGCTCTTTTTCTTTACTTTCAGATTACAGATCGGAACCAGTACTCGCTCCTCGAGGGCCCATGTACCTGGACACTCTGAAGATTCTCTACTGCCTGGAAGCTATCGCTGCTACAAACAATTGTGAGTTACCATCGCTCTCTCAGAGCTTTCCCTGGAACCAGGTACTCACTCCTCGAGGGCCTAAACCTTTCCAGCTCCTGAGTTTCCTTGAGACCTTATGTGAGTTTTGTCATCTAGTTCTGTTCATGAACTCTGCCTACTCTGCCTACTCACTGTCTACAGTTTCTCAACAGCTCAGCCATCCTGGATCACTGTTCCAGTACCCGAGGGACTACAGCCCTGCCGGGCATATCAGCTCACTACTGCCATCTCTGGTGGTTTCAAAAACCTGTTTAATAAAAGAACTAAGGTGTGTCTGTCTCCATACTCAAGTCTAGCCAGTGGTCCCTCTCGGGATATCCTCCTAGGGGCGTGGTCATCTGCCACTGGCCCAGGGATCCACCTACTACTATGTCAGATTCATTACAGATTGCTACTCCTTAGCAAAACGATATCTGAGACAATACAAGATTGCTGACTCCTCCTTCCTTAGGAGCCAATAATAACAGATTGCTACTCCACAGTCTAACTAACAGCAAATTTACATCAGATTGCTAACTCCTATCTGATTGCTTCTCCCATCAGATAGCAGAATACATCAGCTGCCTTCCCAATACTCACCATCTCTGCTTCCAGGACCTGGAGGGGGCAGGGATCCTCAACCCCACCCTCACCAAATGAAAGAGGAGCCTGACTGTTGAGCAACCATTCTTACAAATGCCACTGCAACAATTACCCTGCAGAAACTTATTTTGTTCTTTGTCTATGTAAAAAATAATTTCTTTAAAATACTATTCTTTATCAAAACTATGGGGTTTTACTGTTCCAAAGGCACCTCGACCATGTGTGTGCTAATGCAATGCAGGCTTCCCTAACTAAGACCAGAGTGCGTTCACTGTTAGCATATAGACATGGTTGCCACCTGACCCAGCTCAACCCTGGTGGGATGATCCACTTCTGGTTTTGCCCTGTCGATTGATGGAAAAATTGGAACTACCGGTACAAAAGCAGAACTATATCAGCCTTTTCGGATTGACTTGGGTCAAGGGTAACTCTGTATACAGGCAAGACGAAACCCATGAATATTCATGGAGAGGAATGGAATCCCTTATCCTGCCAGAATCTAGGGGAGGAAGAGGAACTCTCTGGCCAGACAGAACTGTTCCTTTCTCCTTCTCTCTCTTTGGGCCCAGGTAATCTTCAGTTATCTGGGACTTTTTTTCTTCCTTTCTCCTCTTGTCCAGAGTTGGGGATCCCCAGTTGGTTGAGACTATTCTCTCCTTAGACTCAGGGAGAGAATCTTTAGCTGGCCAGAACTGCTCGTTCTCTCTTCCACTTTCCATAGTCTTGGGGAAAAGACAGCTGGACAGAACTGATCTCTACTATTCGGTCGATAGGACCACCAGGTCTTCCTTTACTGCTGCTTTCTCTTCAGGGCTGAAGAGAGGCTTCCAAGCCTATGCCAACAATCATTTCTTCTCAGGGCTCATGTCTGCTTCATGGCTGTTTGGCATCCCTGTCAAAGCACCAGCAACACCAGCCATTTCCATACTGGAGGCTGTCAAAGCAGCCAGATAAATCTTTTTTTTTTAATTCTGTTATTGGAAGTGCCATAGCTTGGGTAAAAAATGTGACTGTTGAGCAAAACTACAGTTTACCTTTTCTCAGGACTTCCAAATCTCCTCTGTAAACTAGCAGAATGTGCACAATATAACCAATTTGAAATAAAAAGTAGCAGTAATTATGAATAAAAAGATACAAAATGCTTTTATTTGAAAGCAATCTCCAGTATCTCCTTCACCTAGAACTCATGAAGTCATAACTAACTTTAAAGAAATAATAATTATGCAATAATGACTGAGAAGGCAAGCATTTTCAAGGATCTAATGACCAACTGGAATAGCCTCAAGCCCTCAACCAAGCTAATCATTAATAAATGGAAAATTTCTAGCAAGATGATTCTTGTAGAAAAAAATGGCTTCCATTTTTTTAATGTGAAATAGTTGTTCATGCTTGTTAGTTATTTTGGTGTGTATTTGGCAAAAGAGCACAGCATCTTTGGAGCTTAATTAGGATGTTTCTGGAGGGAAATCATCAACAGGTCAAATTGTATCAATTGTGTTGAAATACAGCCACTGCCACCAGGATTATGCCCATTAAAAGGTGAATTTTTAAAATTTGCGCATGTAAATATGAGCAGTTATGCATGTAAAACAGCATACACAAATTTGTGTATGTGAAAAAAAGTATAGGCCAGGGGTGTTCCCAGGTGTGGGCCAACATTTACGCATGGAAATTTGGCAGCTTACTCACATATATTTACTCTTGCTCAATATCTGTAGGAAGTGATCCTAAACATCTTAAAAGTGAAATAGTGACTGAGTGAGGATCTAGGTGAAATGGTTGAAGAGCCAGGAGGGTCTCAATAACCTGCAGATGAACTAAGCAAACTGGTAGAGTAATTGGTAAAACCGGTAATTTCATTGCAATGCATATGTAACAAAATCTCCTGGCTTACACGTGTAAAAGCTGACTAAATGTTTCTAATTTACGCATGATAAATGTACTCACATTACTACCATACTATGCTCAGGGACATCCTGATTTTATCAATAGGAATTGTTGGAATTACAAATACACTAATGGAAAAGACCAACACAATCCCAAAATACATGCTAAAAATATCAGATGCACTAATTATGACTCTTAATACTTGAGCTTAGAATGTATGACCTTCATACTAGGCATCTTCGTATAGTACAAGACTTTTAAACTCCGCCTTATATATATAATCATTGGTCAAAAGTTCAATTTTTTAAATATTTTTATAAATGTGCAAAACGTGAGTGTCCATCAATATTCTGATGATATATTCAATTTTTCAATTGTGCAAAACGTACGTATCCATCAATATTTTGTTTTTCTATAATGTAGTATAACACTTATCTGTTCTTTCAAACTCAAGGGTCCTTGATCAATCTTGATGGTTAAGCAGATGTAGATACGGTCTATGTTTCTTCTAAAGTCAGCTCTCTCACCTGACACGGATATTATTTACCCCTTGATAAAGGACAATCGTCCGAAATCCGGTCCCGTGTCAGGTGAGAGAGCTGACTTTAGAAGAAACATAGACTGTATCTACATCTGCTTAACCATCAAGATTGATCAAGGACCCTTGAGTTTGAAAGAACAGATAAGTGTTATACTACATTATAGAAAAACAAAATATTGATGGATACGTACGTTTTGCACAATTGAAAAAGTGATCATCAGAATATTGATGGACACTCACGTTTTGCACATTTAAAAAATATTTTAAAAATTGAACTTTTGACCAATGATTATATATAAGGCAGAGTTTAAAAGTCTTGTACTATACGATGACGCCTACTATGAAGGTCAAATGTACTCACATGTCATTTTAAAATTAGATATAAAAATACACGGGTATACAAGTTGCGTACACTTATCTGGCTAAATTTTGACTTATTTGGCTATCTAACTTAGCCAGATAAGTCTAAAGAAAGCGACTTATTCAGCTGTCTGATTTAGCTGGATAAGTAATGCTTTTTAGAATTATCCAGATATCTGTAGTGTTTTAAGATTTATCTGGAATTTATCCAAATAAGTGTTGCTACTTAGCAGAATAACATGTAATTATTCGGATAGGTGCAAAATTTTATTTGTGTTTTTTACAGATGCGCATGTTCCCAGGTACATTTACGTGTACA
This sequence comes from Rhinatrema bivittatum, assembly GCF_901001135.1. Lineage (NCBI taxonomy): Eukaryota > Metazoa > Chordata > Amphibia > Gymnophiona > Rhinatrematidae > Rhinatrema > Rhinatrema bivittatum. Next base: position 22,781,002 of record NC_042628.1, on the reverse strand, counting down.
TTATAGCCTGTGTACATCTTATATGCATACATTATAAAATACTGAAGCAGTTTTGTCCATGCATGGATATGGATGAGCGTGCACACATTTTAAAGTTACCTTCTTAACATTTGGTGTAATTTGTGCACCCACTACTGCAACCAATCAGAATTTTCTCCTGTCCAAATGTTCCATTAAGATTAAAATGAAGGCTTGCATGCATAATTATTTAGACAGAATATGAGGAGTCCCGTCTGACTTTATCTATTCATTACCACACATCTCAGATGCAAGACTGAAGTCATTGAACAGGCATTCATAGCTCATGGAACTTAAGCATGTGTGTGACTTAGGTTAGTACTTAACATCACTTCATTATCAGTCACTGGGTGTCTTCAGACACTCAGAAATACAAGTAATTACAGCATAAGCCACAAGATCAAGCTTGTTACTCAACCACTGACACAAAAATGAAAATTTAAAAATCTAGTACCAACCAAACTATGGTTATTTCTAATAACCTGTTCTATGTAAACCGGCATGATGTGATTGTATCATGAATGCCGGTATATAAAAATTTTAAATAAATAAATAAATAAATAAATAAATATACAAGTCACTGAAATATTGTTAATGGGGTATTCTTTATCACATCTATAAGCATGCCACAAAAGTGCTATGTTTAATAATTGGGCAAATGGATTTGTTCCCCCCCTTTCTGAACTTGCAGGAATTAAATCTTTGGACAAAACAATGTGCTAGCACAGCATTATACAAACAAACTAACCTGAAGACTTCTTGCACTCATCTTGACCTACTTTCTTCTGGAAGCTCAAAGCTGGCCCTAGGCGCAATGCAATGGCAGGTCAAATACAAGACCATGACATTGATTCATAAACTGCTTAATGACAATATGTCTCCTTGGATCTCTGCTATGTTAAGACTACATAATCCTCTGAGGGCTTGCAGATCAAGACATCATGGGCTGCTGGAGGTTCCCTCATTATGATCTGCCCCATTATCAGAGGGCCTGTGAAAGGGCTTTCTCAGTAACAGAGCTCGATTGTGGAACTCGTTACCGGACACTCTGAGAATGATCCCTTGTGCGCAGTCATTTAAGCCACAACTAAAGGCACATTTTTTTCGGCAAGCCTTTGCACTCCAGGGTTTGAACGTCCTGTTCACTTAATTGGCCGAGTTACTCTCTTTTTTTTTTCTCGTTAATGATCATGCAGGTTGTGTATGTTTTAAATGTTTGATTCGTGGTTTATATGTTTGTAGGTTAGGAATGTTTTGATGTTTCCACTCTGATAGTCAGAAAGAGCGAGAATAAAACCTTTTAAATAAATAAATAATGTGCTTAGTGGACACATTGTTGTCTTTGCTTTTGCCAGCTACATTTGAGCGCATTTTCAGCTCCAACTTAGCCACTTAGATTGAGGATGAAAAATCATCTATAAATCTAGCTGGCTATGCCAGCTATTCTGACGCACAAGAGCTTAACTGGCTAACACTGAAATTTAGTGCCAGTCAGCTAAGTTACCTCCCCAAACCTAACTACACCCCCTGGGACAACTCAGAACTTATACGACTAGTAAAACTAGACTTCTGTATTTAGCTGCTCAGTGGCGATACATTTTCAAAGATGTTGATCTAGCAGCCTAGCTCTATAGTTAGATTGCCAGATCGCTTTGAAAATCTACTATTGCATGTTTGCACTTGATGCAACTAAATATTTCTTGCATTATCTACGTCAAAGGTTTCCCATCTCTTCTACATTCAGTCTTCTATAGAGAAACAGTTGATACAAATACATTCTTTCCAAAATTTTAGATATAGTACATATTCTCTCAATTTCATGATTTACTGTACGCATTTATGTTTAAACGTTTTTTATTGAGTTTTGCATCAGTAAACAAATACAGTCCTGAGACGAGTGGGATCCTGAACGCATCCCAGACAAACGTCAACAAGTTACAATTACAATAATATCCCCCCCCCCCCATCCGCCCATCCCCCTCCCACCCCCAAGCACAGTAATGTTGAACAGGTGAATTACTTTTTTGCAGATCATGCTATTCCACCATGTCACATCTTATAGTAAGGAGTCCATGATTAATCATTGACAAGCAGGCTACGAGCTCGATGTGGGAGAGATTGAAGATAAACTTGCCAAACAGTTAAAAACTGTTTCCGGCTTCTTGGTGATATCCGGGATGCCATACACTCCATGGTTATCATAACATGGAAACAATTTCGCCACACCCAAAAGGACGGGACATCAGGTCCTCCAGTCCAGATGGTTAGAATTACCTTTTTCCCTACTAGACAAGCTTTATGAAGAAGCAGATGTGAGCCAGGATCTCTGATCCGTACCGGGGAAATGCAACCAAATAAGAGCCAAAGCGGAGTGACAGGGAAAACCACATCCAACAGATCTGCCATATAGTCTGCCACTCAGCACCAAAAACGCCTGACTGGGACACACGTCCAGAAAACATGAGACAAAGTACCTGTGATATGGCCGCAGCAAACACAGCTTGCAGAGGAAGCTATGGTCTAGAGAAAGGCCACTTGAGGTGACACATAGGCCCAGCTCAAAAATTTAAATTGCATTTCCCTATAATATATGTTGCTCGAGATCCTGGCTATAAGCCGAAAACAGACCCTGAGAATGGAGTGAGTAACAATAAAGTCTCCATCCTGGTTCCATTGGGTCTCAAGGAGGGTACAGATATCCGCCTCCGACCGTTTTGTAATGTACTTGTAATAAAACGATAGAGATGGAGCCACAGCTCACTCAAATCCCAGCATCTAGTCTAATGCCATAAACACCTGGGGATCTTTAAATTCTGCAGGTATCGCCTGCAGATAATGCCCATTCTGTAGATAGGGAAAGGTATGTGTGACCCCCAAAGCCATATACTGTATGTATTTAATCAAACAAATATACTCAGTTTGAAAGGCCTGAAAACCTCATTTTCTCATACCCTAACTGTAAAATGATTGTGCACTGCCTTAATGTTAACTCTGCTAATAACCTTCTCTCTGCTTCTGTACCGGCTGAACAGCCACAAAGAGTCAGCGGGAAATGTTTCGTTTCATCCCTTTTCATTTCAGGTTTTCAGGAAACAGCAGAAGGGTTTAATGGACTGAGCATAGTGTTTAATTGATGTGTTAAGTCTTGGTAAGAGAGGCCACACTTGAAAGGCTGAGGAGCACTGACTAACCCTGTGGAGCCCCTGGAAAACCAGTCATGGATTTCTGCTGTGGGAAGCAGGATTTGCCAGCAAGGCCTAACAAAAAGCAAAGTCCACCACAAATCTTGTTCCAAACCAAGAAGGGGGGTGGGCAAAAAAAAGCATTTATTTAAAGTTCAGATTCAAAATCCAGGAAAGGCAGACAATCAGCAAACGTCCAAAATACCAAAAACAAGACAGCAGCTTCTTAGACAAGTCATGAAATCTCCAGAGTTGTTGCTCACAGTTCTTCGTATTACTTGAGCAAAGTCCAAAGAAAACCTCTCCCTCACAGACTCCCATGAAGGTCTTTCTTTCTTTCTACGGGCTCCACGGAAAGCCTTCTCTTTTAACCACATTTCCCCGGCAGATGTTGTCACCATAGACTGAGGATTGTCTAATATTCACAGATGGCCTGTTGCGCTTACCAGAGAAGATGGCACTACTCTCCTCCAGCTGCTCAGTATGTCTTAACACACTCTAGCCCTGAACTCCTGTAACTCATGGAGCTATCTTTTAATACCACCTCCAAAACCCATCTCCTTAGGGGAGATGCACCCTCCTATTAATCACTTCTTAACTCACACCTCCCTGGACCATCCATCGGTGGATTGTATTTTGCTAAGGGCTAGACACCTTTACACTTGATGTTAAGCAGAAGCAATATAAAGCGGCCTATGTTTCCTTAATTAAGGTTTTGCTCCTCTCTTAGCAGGGGTCATATTGTGATTATCAGAGTAGCAAGCGATTGAACCATTTTCTATGGTTCTCCTCTAGGAGTGGTCACCATGGTACAATCCAGGCTGTTGGTCAGAGAAGCCCAAGAATAGTCTAGTCAGGAGATTTTGTAGCTGAGAGGGGGGAAAAAAGCCCAGTCTCTCATCTCTCTGCAGGAGTTTGGGGAAGACAGGAAGCCTCCATAGTCCTCGAAGGAGTACAAAGGGCCACCTTTGTGATGGTGCTTCGGAAACTTTTCCCTATGTCCATGTTCTTGAGGGATATTGTACAATTGTGGCATGGGGGATATTCCTGCTCTGAGGGAGTGGACCTCTCATCCTAAATTTGTCTTTTTATGGGGGAAAGAAGACCCTGATCTTGGCTTGAATGATGATCTTGACAGGAGGCGCAAGAAGTGTGAGGGTCAGGTACCTGCCCAGGGATAAGCAATAGTGTGGAAAAAGAGCAGCCCAGCTGTTAGCTGGTGCTCTGACCAAAAGAGTCCAGAGGAGAAGAGGGAGGACTGAAGGAGAAAGAGTCAAGCATTGGATCTTCCTGGTACCAAAAAAAAGGTCCATGAGAGTTAAGGAGCCCAGCATCTGTTCAAGGGATCCTTAAACCACAGGAAAAGGAGTGAGAGAATCCCAGGAGGGTGACTCCACTATTATTAGCAAACTCCTCCCCCCCCCTTGTGAAATCTCCATATCTGCTGTGGATTTTCAGGCCTGAAAGGATCCACACACCAGAGTTTTACAGGACTGGGTCAGGGCTAAGTCCTGCTGTGCCTCCCAGCTTAAAATTGTACATGGCAGGGGGAGGGCTACCAAATGATTTGCGGTGCCGGGTCTTGCTAATTTACCCTTACCTAGCTCTGGGGTATGCAGAACAGCAGGGAATTCCAAGAAACTCCTTGTAATATACAAATGGGAAAAAAAAACAAAACATTTAGAAAACAGACCCAAGAGCAATAGAGCTCTTGCAACATTTACGTGTTCGCTTCTTTTGCCATCATATCAGTGTATAGCAAGTAGAGTTGGAAACATGATCAGCTTGCCTAAAATGAATATTTGGAGACTTTGCTCCTAGGCTTCCCTGCAAAAAAATAAAAAACTCTAAACTAAGCTCAGTTCATTCAGCTGCAGCGCTGGCTCTTAAGTGTTCAACAATAATGAACAAGTAATCATTTTACTTCAAATTATTTTTTTCGTTGTTGTTTTTAACAAAATTAATCCAGTAGATGTAATGGCAGAGAATCCACCACTATCACTTTACCTTAATATAGGTATAGCACCCCTCCCCCCTCCCCCCCTCCCAATAAAGACACACCAGGCACATAATAACATAAGAAATTGCCTTACTAGGTCCATGAAGCCCAGCATCCTGTTTCCAACAGTGGTCAATCCAGGTTACAAGTATCTGGCAAGTGCCCAAATGTTACCTAGATCCTATGCTATTGATGCCGATAATAAGCAGTGGCTATTCCCTAAGTCAGCTTGATTAATAGCAGTTTATGGATTTCTCCCCCAGGAGTTTATCCAAACCTGATTTTTATATTCCGCTTTTTGGTGCTTCGGTGCTTAGGCCATCTGCTTTGAAATGACAGGATAACTCCATAAACACTGGGATATTTTTTTGGCTAGTCCTGCATGCCTCCTGCCAAAATATTATGGCATTCTTAGTCCTAATTTTCAACAGGAAAAAACAGGGATTTGAATGTCTTGATGTTGCAGGGTTAGAGTTATAGTAACACAAGTGAACAAAATACCCATGTCTACTGTTCATCCTACTGTACTCTGATGTTGTTTAAATGATCATTCTACTCAATAGGCCACAGCCTTCTTTGGACCCTATTATACCTGTCACTGCCATGTGTATTTTTGACATTTCATCATGTGGTCTAAGCCTTGGCAACCCACTTGCATAACACACAATCCTAGCCCTTGCTACTACGAAAGAAAAGAGTCGTTTGATCACTGCTGAAGGACAAATAATTCCTTGTCCACTTACAACCTACTAATTCAATCATGACAAAATATGCCCCAGCTTAATAACCTAATTGCTTTTAATATTAGTGATATCATGAGTACACGGTACATTAATGTAGTAAATGTAGTAAGATTTAAGTGCAACATTTGCCACGGAACATTGCTGTCAATAGATAAAATACACAAAGCTATTCTTGGTTTCATGTTAAGTCGCTTCACTTGTTCATGACCCGACAGGTTATGCATTGGTTTAATATAAATGTACTGCACAAGGAAATTGAAAGAGATTGGAGGACAATAGGTATTCAAAGAATTGCATATTCTAAGTCTAATTCTACCTAATGTGCATTGCCTATGAAATAAAAAAAAAACTCTTTAATACGCAGTAACACTGTGCTCTTAAAGTTCATAAATAAAACTTAGTAAAACTGGGTATAGTTAGCATCCAAGTATATAGCAATAACACAAAAGTCTATGGGGCTGATTTATTTAAGGTTTGCACTAACTCTGCTTTTCTTGTTGCACCTGTGGTGTTCTCTCAAACGATGAGTGAAAGGGATTACTGAGAACCAAGTCAATTCTGTTCCAGCCTGATGGTCAGGTTTGCGGTACGGTGCACTGCAAGCAAAGAAGACCGAAGGCCCGGTGTGGGAGGAGATTCCTTAGATAAGAAAGTCATGTTGGTTCCCTGCCCAGCCTGAATGGAAACATCTCCTTGAGCCCTTATGAGTTTCCCCTCTCCTCACCCCCCCCCCCCCTCATCGTCCCATCTCCCTACCCCTGTGTCCCTCCCCTCCCCCCCGACACACACAGATCAACTTCATGGAGCAGAGCTGAAACCTGCAAGTGGCAAATCAACTGCTGCAGGAGAGGGAACTCTGAGTCCTGTGATCTTAGAGGACAGGTGTGGAAGGACCAGCAATGCAGAGAGTAGGGACCAGAGAGGATCTGGCTGCTACGCCTCAAACTCTACAGTTAACACTGAGTGAAGGGATGGTGAAGAAAGGATGACCCTGATTCCTGATCTGCAGATGGACAAGCAGCAAGAACATAACTTGCCATACTGGGTCAGACCAAGGGTCCATCAAGCCCAGCATTCTGTTTCCAACAGTGGCCAATCCAGGATACAAGTAGCTGTCAAGTACCCAAATATTAAATAGATCCCATGCTACTAATAGCAGTGGCTATTTCCTAAGTCAACTTGATTAATAGCAGTTAATGGACTTCTCATCCAAGAACTTATCCAAACCTTTTTTAAACCCAGCTACACTAACTGCACTAACCATATCCTCTGGCAACAAATTCCAGAGCTTAATTGTGCATTGTGTGAAAAAGAATTTTTTTTAAATTGTTTTAAATGTGCTACTTGCTAACTTCATGGACTGAGCCCTAGTTCTATTATTCAAAAGAGTAAATAACCGATTCACATTTAACCATTCTAGACCTCTGATGATTTTATAGATCTCTATCATGTCCCCATTCAGCTGTCTTTTCTCCAAGCCTAACAGCCCTAACCTCTTTAGCCTTTCCTCATTGGGGAGCCATTCCACCCCCTTTATCATTTTAGTTGCCCTTCTCTGTACCTTCTCCGGTGCAACTATATCTTTTTTTAGATGTGGCGACCAGAATTGTACACAGTACTCAAGGTGCAGCCTCACCATGGAGCGATAAAGAGGCATTATGACATTTTCCATTTTATTCACCATTCCCTTCCTTATAATTCCTAACATTCTGTTTGCTTTTTTGACTGCTGCAGCACACTCAGTCGACGATTTCAAAGTATTATCCACTTTGACACCTAGATCTCTTTCCTGGGTGGTAGTTCCTAATATGGTACCGAAGGTCATGTAAATACAGCAAGGGTTATTTTTCCCTATATGCATCACCTTGCACTTGTCCACATTAAATTTCATCTGCCATTTGGATGGCCAATCTCCCATTCTCATAAGGTCCTCCTGCAATTTATCACAATCTACTTGGGATTTAACGACTCTGAATAATTTTGTGTCATCTGCAAATTTGATCACCTCACTCATCATATTCCAGATCATTTATAAATATATTGAAAAACATCGGTCCTTGAGGCACTCCACTGTTTACCCTTTTCCACTGAGAGAATGGACCATTTAACCCTACTCTCTGTTTCCTGTCTTTTAACCAGTTTCTAATTCATGAAAGGACATCGCCTCCTATCCCATGACTTTTTAGTTTTCTTAGAAGCCTCTCATCAGGGTCTTTGTCAAACGCCTTCTGAAAATCCAAATACACTAAGAACATAAGAAATTGCCATACTGGGTCAGACCAGTATGGCAATTTCACCTATATCCACATGTTTATTAATCCCTTCAAAAAACTGAAGCAGATTTGTGAGGCAAGACTTCCCTTGGGTAAATCCATGCTGACTGTGTTCCATTAAACCAGGTCTTTCTATTTGCTCTGTGATTTTGATCTTTAGAATGGTTTGCACTATTTTTCCTGGCACTGAAGTCAGTCTCACCAGTCCATAATTTCCTGGATCACCCCTGGAGCCCTTTTTAAATATTGGAGTTACATTGGCCACCCTCCAGTTTTCAAGTACAATAGTTGATTTTAATGATAGGTTACAAATTAATTGAAATAGGTAGATGAAATTTAATGTGGGCAAGTGCAAGATGATGCGTATAGGTTCTATCTTAGGAGTTACCACCCAGGAAAGAGATCTAGGCATCATAGTAGATAATACATTGAAATCATCAGCTCAGGGTCCTATGGTGCTCAAAAAAGCAAACAGAATATTAGGAATTATTAGGAAGGGAATGGCAAATAAAACAGTGGATGTGATATTGCTTCTGTAACATTCCATACAGTCTACAAAATCATGAAAGGACTTGAACAGGTTAATGTAACTTGGTTATTTACTCTCTCAGATAATAGAAGGACTAGGGGGCACTCCATGAAGTTAGCAAGTAGCCCATTTAAAACAAATTGAAGAAAATTCTTTTTCACTCAGTGCATAGTTAAGCACTGTAATTAATTGTCAGAGGATGTGGTTACGGCAGTTAGTGTAACTGGGTTTAAAAAAGGTTTGGATAAGTTCCTAGAGGAAAAATCCATAAACTGCTATTAATTAACAAGCAATAGTGGTTTGAGATCTATTTAATATTTGGGTACTTGCCAGGTACTTGTGACTTGGATTGGCCTCTGTTGGAAACAGGATGCTGGGCTTGATGAACCCTTGGTCTGACCCAGTATGGCATTTCTTATGTTTATATATTCCATCTAGAATTTAGGGCCTCATTTACTAAGCATTTTTTCCATAGATACAGTATGGGAGAAAAGTTTTAGTAAATCAGGCCCTTAGCTGGATATGTGCGAGCTGCCAATTGTGCTTTTGCAGGAATAGGATTTAAAGGTGTTCAGAAAAGCTTTGAAGATATTGTTTGTTAAGGTATTTGGGTGAGGCAGCTTGACATGAATTTTACAATTTTATTCATGTATATTTTATGTTTTAAATATGTTTGTTTTATAAGTTATTTTATTTTATGCTGAATGTAATGTTTTTATTGTTGATGTTATCCATCTTAAATGGCTTTTGAATAGTGACTTCTAAATTTTAAAAAATCTCCGAAAGAACGAAGGAACTGTGCCTCACCTCTCAGACCATTGGGCCTCCAATGTATAAAGGGGGTAGAAGTAATCCCAAGTCGCTTCTGCCCCGTCGACTTCCAATGTAAAATGGCGCTGGCTGGCCTTAAGGCTGGTGCCATTTTGCTTTATGGCCTTATGATATTTAAGCATATGCAACACTATATTTTATCCTGTTACCAGATTCTATCAAGTTCAATGTTATTTACTTACTTATGTACTTATTAACCTGCCTTTTAGTTATTAACTGGTTAACCATATTATATACTTTTTCTCAAATTAACTATTTTATGTTTATTTATGTTTATTTATGTTTATTTATGTTTTATTATGTTTTCTCAAATTAACTATGTTCAATGTAAACCGCTAAATGTTCAATGTAAACCGCTAAATGTTCAATGTAAACCGCTAAATGAAGCGATAGTTACGGTTCCTTAGCGATAGTTTTGGTTCCTTGTAAACCGGGGTGATATGTATACTATACAGGAACCCCGGTATATAAATTCTTTAAATAAATAAAATAAATGATGCAATTTTCTTGTAAATGTTTTATTGTATACGAAAATGTTGAATTTATTAGAAACCTTTTTGAAAGATAAATCCTGACTGGTTTATTTCCCTTCAAGAATGTTCTGGCTTGTTTCAACATGTTTTACACTTGCCTAGACTTCTCAAAGGGTTTGTAGTGTTATTCATCACTCATAGAATTGCATAAGAGAGCAGTCTAATTATCACATTGCCTATTATTTTTCTATTTATTTCCTGTTTTTGAAAACTCCGATGACTTGCACCTTCTTTCTTGATGGATTAATTCGAATGTTTAGGCTGCATTAATTTAACTTTCTTTAGAGGGCTTCACTTGGTTTCTACCTTTGAACACTGCGGGGTTTGTGCACATAAAATTGGAAGTAAATTATGCAAGTAGCATGTACACTTGTAAATAGTGTTATACATGTCTTAGCAGTGTCAAGCATAAAAGAGAGATGAAAAGTAAGGTGCAGTTTAGGGGCATTCCAGGCAGGGTTCAGAAGTATTTTGTAAGTGGTAACTTCACATTCATTACCGCACTTGTCCTGTGCTTTTACGCCTACTAAAAGCGAAATTGTCTTTATGTCGGCAGTTTTTGAGTGGGAGATCTGGGTTAAGTGGTTGAGGTATCAGTGCAGAAGAATTCTCAGAAGCCAAGTACATACATTCTTTATAAAATACCTGCCTCCATGTTTAACTCATTGTAACCCAATGAGTCACAATGAGTAAAACACTGTTTGCCCTCAAACCATGTATATATGTACAATTTTATAAAATGGGTGCAGGAAGTATCTGCATTACAAACATTTACATGAACTGAAATATATACACTGCTCCTACCACACAAAGGGGTAGATTTTCAAAGGGTTGCGCACGTAAGATACGCGCGCAACCCCCGAAAACCTACCCCTGCCTCCCCCTGCGCACGCCGAGCCTATCTTGCATAGGCTGGGCAGCGCACGCAAGCCCCAGGACGCGCGTATGTCCCAAGGCTTCAAAAAATGGGCGGCCCGTGGGCGGGGCTGCGGTCTGAGGTTGTGTCTGGGGCATAGCTGCGGTCCGGGGGCAGCCCGTGGGTGTGGCCGAGTGCCCTGACACAGCGGTCTGTGTCGGGGCCTGGCCAGCCAGTGCGCGCAAGTTATGCCTGCCTCGGGCAGGCGTAACTTTCTCAACAAAGGTAGGGGGGGATTTAGTTAGCGCTGGGGGGGTGGGTTAGGTAGGGGAAGAGAGGGGAAGGTGGGGGGGCCAGAAAAAATGTTCCCTTCGAGGCTGCTCCAATTTCGGAGGGAACAGAGGCAGGCTGCTCGGCGAGCGCAGGTTGCTCAATTGTGCACCCCCCCTGCACGCGCCGACCCTGGATTTTATAACATGCGCGCGGCAGCGCACACATGTTATAAAATCGGGCATAGATTTGTTCACGCCGGGTTGCACGAATAAATCTGCACCCGCACACAGGTTTTAAAATCTGCCCCAAAGACTGCTATAATTTTAGACTAACCCGCTTACACTCGTATTGAAAATTACCCTCCCTATTATCCTGTTTCAAGCACTGTTTTCTTGGAAATATATTAACTTACAAACAAGGTTTCTGCCAGTTTTCCTCTGGTGCCAGTTCTACACCAGTGTTTGCCTCTTTGACAGAAATGGAATGTTTTAGTCGATAAATCTGGTGCAAGAGTTCCACCCTAGCAAAACTGGTTTAGACCATTAATGAATGAGACCCTTTTTGTTCTCGCTAATCACTCCAAGTAAAGCCACTTTCAGAGTGAGTCCTTTAATTGGATGCACTTTTGCTTTTAAGCAGGTCTCTGTGGGTTTCCTAGAGCATTTGGGAAACCATCTGCTTTTATAAATAAGTAAATAAAAATAGAAGCCAACAGGCACACGAAAAAAGGAAGCCAGGTTAACTGTATGAGAAAATAGTTAATGGGTACATAACTGATTCAAGAAATAAACTGACAACCTCAACTCAAAATTTAACAAGGACAATACATACTCTCCCCAATGGTACAGTTCAACTTTTTAGGTTATTACTTTGCTAAATTTAATTTTATTTTGGCTGTCCTGAATGCAAGCATGAATTTAGATTTTTGCAGCAAAACAATGAAAAGTAACTCCTTTCCCTGCTGTCTCCATGAAAAATTATATATAGGATACTCTGAACAACAGATGGAAAAAGTCTAATAGCAAGGACACATTTTTCAGATCTGAATTGGCTGAAACATTTTCCCTGGCATATCCCATGAATAGGATTTGAACTCTGGTTTACCTAGCCCATTGTTCTAATCAGTAGGCCATGCCGTCCCCCTCTCCCGGCTTAATATTAATTAGTACAAAACTTTAGTAAAAATATTGCTCCTGGGGAAATCTGGACTCTCTGTAGGTTCCAATGCACAAGAATTATCCAAGGGTGTTGCATATAAACTTTCACAAAAAAACAGTCCACTAATTTATGCTAGCGAGAGTGTTCATGAATGTTCCTCTGAAGGAGAATGACTGTTCAAAACAGGGACTCATGTATTCATTTTGTGAGATGGGACTTTGTGAGACTTTCAGTTTGAAATTTATGGAAAATCACATTTGATTTTGTATGGATAGAGGATAAGGAACATTTGGACATCCATTTGGAGATTTATTACATTCTTTTCTGCATATTGCATAGGCAAAGAAAGCAAAATAAATATTGAAATGTTTAATATTCATTAGGTAATATATGACCAATGATTATATATAAGGCCAATTTGCATAAAATTGTATGAATTGGCACTATAGACTGATGAAACCTCACATGATGGTCATAATTACATGATGCTATATTTATGGTATCTAAAGAAATTTTCATCATCACATAGCTCTGGGTAATTCTTGTCTTGGTCAAATAAAAGTGATCACAGTCGGTGAATAAACCATGCCAGATCTTACTGTGGATTTAAGGCCGTATGCCCTGCCCATTCTGCACCTCTTCCAGCAAGACGCCCAAAAAAACCGCACAATGCCAAAAAAAAAAAACAAACCGTTAGCCCAAAATCCCTCAACCAAAAAAAGCTAAACATTTCCCATAGCCACCCATAAAAAGTAGCCCAATTGAGTGAAACCATCCATCTGGCAACACTGTCACCCAGTCAGTATTTGGCTATATATTTGGCTATATATTTGGCACTTTCACCAAATAATTAGCAGATGTAAATATGCGCAGATAACAAATGTATGCCTGTCACGTTTGCAGGTTATAAAATAGCAACTTATATGTGTAAATGTTGGCCCCAGAATGCCCCTGGCCTGCCCCTACCCCCCCCCCCCCCACACACACACACTTTTTTTATACGAGCAAAGTATCCATGCACCATTACTTGAGTGTGAGCATGTTTGAGGTTTATAAAATAGAACTTACGAGAATATGCGCTATTTGCGAGCAACTCTTTGAAAATTCACCTTTAAGTGTCCGTCTTTCTCCATGAAAGAGATCAGCTCAGTACTGTGTGCGCATGTGTGTATATGCCTGTGTTTCCTAGGATGTGGAGCTATGTCTGATTTACATTTCCAAATCTACAGCAAATGGGGTAGATATGTTTTTTGGACAGAGTCAATGCATGCATTAGATGTTCAATCAGTCTTAGTCTATGGGGAGAGCTGGTTCGCGTCTGAGCTAGACTAGTTTCTTTCACGGATGACTGATCCCAATTTCGGGTACTTAGTCCCTCATAGCAAAGGGAGTTAGCTGCTGCTATTCGTAAATAAGGGGTATGGCCTTTCTTGAATAAGATTCCCATGCAATTTCTTTGATCTCCTTTAGAGCTGAAGTAAACACTGTTTAAGACTACTCTATAACTTCAGAACTGAGCTGTGAATATTTAAGCCTTATACTGATTTATCCCTTAGTGTCAGTCATGAGATTCTCTGTGGCTGCAGATGTGACTTGGGGGGGGGGGGGGGGGGTTATCATACTCTGAGCATGTGCTGCCCTTTTTCCCTCCCTGAGAGTGTTTTACTGTATCCTGCCTTTTCTTAATTGTATAAAGGCATGAGAGCCGTGATCTATGTATGTCTGTGAAGATAATTATGATTACTCTTTGTAATCTTAGCCATGTTATGCTTTATTTACAGCCATGGAATTTCATGTCTTGGTTCTTTTCCAGTGCTACGTGAAGTGGCCACACACTTCTTATTATTATGTAGAAAAGGCTAATTTTCTATTTGCTCATTTCTTCAGGGTTTGATGTTCGGCACTACAGTGCTAACAGTACATTGTTGCTATCCTGTTGAATTCTTATGCCATTCTCTGCCAGTGTTCCTATTGTTCACATTGTAGACCATTGTTTCATGAAGGCTTAATGTTCTTCTGTAGTTTCTTGCTTTTTTTTTTTCATCTACAGAATGATATGCTTAAGAGAGAAGAAGCAAGACAGAAATTTAATTCCTCTGTACCACCAGGAAATAGGTGGCCAAGTGATGCAGCCTACCTATTTCCAACCACAGAACCCTAGAATAGAATGTACCTGGTATTTTCTTGTTACTTTTATAGTTATATATATGAAAATCAATCCATGATAGTTAGTAGCGTTCATGCAGGTAGATAAGATCTGTTTGAAAGTAAAACTGTTGTTGGGATTAGAATGTATGTTATAGTGGTATCAAGGGCTGTGAGTTGAATATGTGCCTGAGAAATCCATTTTCTGGCCTTCTTATTTAGGTATCATAAAACTGTAAGTATAAATAATAGTGTTTAGAATTGCTAAAGTATTGGGGGATGCACAGGTCTTACAGATCCTTATTTCCCATCTGCTAAGTATAGGGGCTACAGGGGAGTGGAGGACCAGCCTAGTAGTTAGAACAGGGTTCAGCTCCCACCGAGTTCAGATTCCTTCTGACCTTGGATAACTCACTTTATCCTCTGTTGCCTCAGGTACAAACTTAGGACCTCATTTCCTACGCATTTTTCCCATAGATACAAAATGAGGGGAAAAAACTTTAGTAAACAAGCCCCTTAGATTGTTAGCCCTCTGGGGATAGGCAAATACCCTGAAGGTAATCCACTCTTTAGTGCCAAAAGCAAAACCCCTAGTATTGATACCTTGTTTGGTCTCTAGAGACCAAAACAATTCTGGATCATTCAAGTCCTTTAAAAAATCATTAGATGGCCGCCTAAACCCAACCTATGCGTTTTCCTTGGGCAAGCAAACGTCTATAAATGCCAGTGATGCGCTGAGGAAGCTCCCAAGGGCTCTCAGAAACTCTTGTTACATTAATTTATAAAAGCAAAGAGTACAGTACAATACAATTTAAATTTGTATCCCATCTTTCTAGTATAAAATGCTACTTGATGTGGCAAATAGAAAATAAAATTCAACAGTGTAAACTGAAATAAGCTTAGAAATGCAAAACCAATCAATTAAAATCAATCAATAAATAAACTAAATTATCCATAGCGAATGCTTAAAATAACATCATCAACAAGAAGATATAAGTTATCTTAACCCCAGTCTGGCTCAGAAACTGTTCCACCAAATAGAGCAGAGCTGGCCAGAGCCCCTAGATAAGACATTGGGAGTGCCTGACTGATACATTCCCTGTTAGGAAAGCATTTCTAGAGTAGTGACATGCGGTAATTACGTTTTTAGCAGGACATCCTGCATGGAATTCTATGACATATCATGTAACACTGAATAAAATGGTAGCACTTGTTCTTACAAGCAACCCTAAAGTGTTACATTCCTGTTGTCACCAAGTATCATGACAAGTTTGCAGCTACCCATGCAGTTACTGTAATTACCGTGTGTGAATCTGTACATTTCCAAGCCCTGCTGCCGTGCAGCTAGTTCATTAGCTCTGAGTATAGCATGATCTCTCTTTCTTGCCTAGGCTTTTGGATTTCTGCTACTAAGCACTGGGTGTCCTTTGTCCCATGTACAGTACCCAGGACATTTTAACTCAGAAAAATGTGCTGACGATATGGGGCCTGTGCAATAAAGGTTAACACGCATGTTGAGGCCTTTTTGCATGTGCAAAAAATAGCAGGCTGTGCTATAAGGCCTTAACATGTATGTTATATGTATCCTTGTTCACCTTCAACGCCATGAAACATGATATACTTATTTCCCATCTGCAAAGTTTAGGAGTTACAAGGATTGTGCTTAGCTGGTTCAGCTCATTCTTGCAGGGCAGAAGGCAGCACATCTTCCTGGCATGACGTGACCTCAGTACGTGATGTCTGATCATTTTTGTGTTATTGTTGATTTATCGATTTTATGTATTTCATAAATTTGTAATCTGCACTAGCCAACATTTTCTGGGAAGCTGCGGAATATAGGATTTTAACTAAATAAATGCAAATAAACCTTTACAAGGTCCACAGGAACTAGCGTGGGTGGCTAGTGTTAGAGGGTTCAGCTGAAATGGCTGGTTATTTCAGGGGATTTTAGGATGGATATTAAGCTTTATTGTATATTAGTATCGAGGTCACAGTGTTGAAGCCAAGTTTTTACCATGTCCTGGGTAACATTTTATACATAGCATGTTAAGTCGCACATAAAAATTTACCAAAGTACACAGTAAAATAACTTTACCATGAGCTTTATTGCATAAGCCCCTAAATCAGATGAACTAATTAACAGCACAGAGTAGTCAGACATGCATAGCATGGCCCTGTTTAGAAGCTGTGTGGAAAATTCACGCTTACCACATAATAACACCAACAGCAACAAAAAAAAAACCCCTCTAGTTCTATTTCTAAGCTGCAACTGGAGGATGAAAAATATAAACTTTCTGCAAGCTTCTCATTCTATTGCCCTTAAACATTTTTACCATTCCAACACACATTAATTGACAATTTCGTGCAATGTGCTGCACTGTGACATATCACATTAAACCATGTTAAAAGGGAGAGATTGCTCCTATTGGAACCAATGACTTCAAGCTGTGTTAACTCAAGTCATATTGCAGCCATCCTGTCACAAAATGACATGGCAAGGCTGCAATTATCATAAGCCACTGCTGAATTTGAAAGTATAATTTTTAGATTTTAGAGCCAAAGGAATCCAGACCATAGGGAATTGGTCATGTTTTTAGAGGGCAAAAGATCAGTGGTTTGGGGGGTGGGGTACTGATCCAGGGGCTTAAATGGACCACCATATTCGGGATCAGGAAAGAATTTACTGTTCACTGGTGCACAACGGACCACACATGCACAAGGGTTCCTGCCTGTTCTTGGATTACCAAGCACAAAAGTTACTAGGAACAAATACACACAAACCAAAAGTAGGCCAAAAATAATCCCTATTAATAATTTTGATGGTACCACCTGGAAGAGGCCTGGGGGTGGCTTGCTGGAATGGAGGCTACTACCTGGTAATTACTACCCTTACTCAAAAAGCCTTCACACGGTTAATGCAACTCCAACATTGCTCTCTGCTTCAACGGCAAGGGGAAATGTGGAAAAGAGGATTTGCATTCAGACAACAACCAACAAGGAGTGAACTACACAGTCTGGGTAAACAAATAAGCATGGGGGTAGCTTGCTTATTGCGGCGGTTACTACCTAAACCAATTAAGCCTGATACTTCACTTTGAATGCATATACAGCATTGTCTCTGCTTCAATGGCAGGGAGAAATGTGGAAAAGAGGATTTACATTCAGACAACATCCAACAAGGCATTGATCTGTGCAGTCTGGGTAAACAAGCATCGGGGTAACTTGCTTGATGCGGTGGTTACTACCCGTAACCCTTAAGCCTTATGCTCACCTTTGATGCAACTCCAACATTACTCTCTGCATCAATGGCAGGGGTGGCAGGAAATTTGAATCAAACATTTACCAACAAGGGTCCTGAACTTGGTAGTCGGTGAAACGGATAAGTATGGGAGCTTGCTGGACACAATGGATGGGCCGATTGGTCTTTTTCTGCTGTCATTTCTATATGTTTCTATGAATTAAAAAAAAGCTTATGCTAAGTTTCTTACTAAAATATCAATTTGTTAACGGGAAAGCATGGAGTGCTCTTTCCATGCAATGGTCTTATCCTTTAAGGTATTTTGTCCCTTGCATTCTGCTTTGAAAGAATAAATAAACAAACAAACAATATGATGCAGCGTTCACTTTTATTTTTTGGTATATTTAAAGCCTTAACAGTCAAAGGGGATCTTTATAGTTGTTTCTGCCTAGCTCCAATACTTCAAGGAAACAGAAGACACATTTCCCCATTAGTGCAATTATCACAGTTCACACCTAAAAGGCCATCCGGTGGCCAAACTAGTCTTACAATTCCCCAAAAACCGACAATGCCCGGGGTCTTCCCCACCCAGAGCCTTCTGTATGCCCACAAAAGAGCAGACATTAATTGGGGGGGGGGCGGGGCCCTCCTTACATTGTAACTCATTTTATTTTCAAATTTCCATGAAGAGTGAGTAAAGGTGACAAAGAGACTGCCACAGCAGGGGAAGGAGGGCTTTTGGTTTCCTTCTAAGCCTCCTCCAACTCCCTTTCTTCCTACATCCTCTTATCAAAACAAATACTGTACTATTTCATCTACAGACTACTTTAAGCAGGATAAAGACTTCATCCTAGATAAGCCATAAACCAATATCACTGAGAAACACACAAGGTAAGTATTCTTGTTTTATTACTTTCAGCCTTTTTATTCTGCTCTTGACTTTGGGGTTTTTTTCCCCCTCCCTTGGCAGCCAGAGGATCAATCCTGATTTTTTTTTTTTTTTTTTTGAGAAAGCACAGTGATGCCATTAACAGTAATTAACAAAGGGAAGATAAATGATCCTCCATCCAATTAACAATTGCAATCTGCATGGTATAAATTAGACTCAGCTACACACACACACCTGGTAATAACACAAACCCTGTTGACGTACTCTGACTCTAACAATCACCTAGGCCATGCCATAAATAAGGCCTGTTGTTTTATTATGAGAGGTTCTTGAGAGCCAACAATGACGGACTTGCAATTGGTCGAAAACTAGGGTGTGTCACCCATTTAATTTTTTACACTGTATGCTGAAAAGGGATAGAATGGTTTTCTGATACATAGCATTAAGCAATTTATAACAAACTATTTTAAACTTAAAAAAAATTAAATGTGAGGTCTAGAATTTTATACATAATGACTTATAAGTAATGCAGAGCTCAGGTAACATATTGGTCCTGGAAAAAATGGGATTATTTGCACGCTAAGGCATCTTTTTTTGAACCAACCTAAGATGGATCTAAAGATGATGAACATGAACTTTTGGAAAGCGTCTAGATTCCTCTTTCAGACATCTGAAAATAAGACCTATTTGGTCTTGAAAGCCCATTTGCAACATAAGAATTACCAATCTGCATCAGATCAAAGGTCCATCTAGCCCAGTATCCTCTCTCTGACATTAGGAAGTGGATTTTTAGAGGCCTTGTAACAGAAACAGGGCACAAAAAGAACTGTGCATCCCTTTCATGTCCTTCCTGTACCTAGCAATCACGGCTATAGGAACCATTGATCCTGTGGTGACCTATCTGACTGGTATGTCAAATAATCTGATCTATCTTGCATAAATTCGCCTACCCCTTTTTTGAAATAGAGAATATGGCAGCAGATAAAGACCATTCGGCCCATCCCGTATGCCCATCCACACCTCCTCCTTAGCTTTACAATCCTATTCTGTCCCTCAGAAATCCCTTCTGCTTGTCCCATGCTTTCTTCAATTATCATACTGTCCTTGCCCCCCACCACGTCCACTGGGAGGCTGTTCTATGCATCCATCGCCCTTTCTGTGAAGAAACATTTCCTTAGATAACTCAAATCTAACCTCTTTTAGCCTTATCCGATAAGGCCTTATCTCCTTTCCGTTGAAAGAGGCCTGCCTCCTGTGCATTTATTCCTTGGAGGTATTTCAATGTCTCTATCATATCTTTCCCTGCTTTTCTCCAGGGTAGACATGTTTAGATGTTTAAGTCTGTCCTCATATGCTTTATGTTGAAGACCACTGATCATTTTAGTAGCCACCCTTTGGATGGCTCTATTAGATTTATATCCGGTCTCACCAGTGATGTATTCAGAGATATTATCATCATCTCCTTTTTTCTGCTGGCTATGCCTATCCCTATGCATTCAAGGATCCTTCTGGCTTTTGCCATCACCTAAACCCAGTTTTACTATTTGTCTCCACAATATCCTGTACCACGATATTCCACGGGTTTGTGACATACTTTGTGAGCAAATAGTTCCTTTCTTTGCTTTAAACTTGCTGCCCGATAGTTTCAATGATTACTTATTTACTTTCTCAGCATCTTTTTCCAGAGTGATTTCCTTTCCCCTCATTTTATAGACCTCCCACACCCCTGCCTGGAAGGCGAGAGGAACTCATGCCAGCCCCATGAGCTGGGGGGAGGGTGTCTCCTCTTAGACAGTCTCTCATATTCGTTCTATGATCAGCATGGGCCACCAATGAATGAGCAGCCTTCTTGCCTTGGGTTTGAGCAAATTACCTCCGCTGGTCCTGATTCACTAAGCTATTCCAACTATTTCCCATTGACACAAAATGGGAGAAAAGGCCTTGTGCAGTTGTGGCCAGCTCAGTTTCTCAAGAAACTAAAACCAGTTCTGGTTTTCAGGATATCCACAATGCACACGCATGAGATAGATTTACATTCAGTGGAGGCCATGCATGTAAATCTCTCTCATGCATTTTCATCATGGGGATCCTGAAAAAACAAGCCTGTTTGTGGCTCTTGAGGACTGGAGTTGTCCACCCCTGCCTTAGTGAACCAGGCTGTTTGTCTTTCTCATACAAATATTTGCATCTCTTCTGGCTGGTTTTTTCTTTTTTTGCTCTGATCCAATAGTGACATATGATCTTTTTGCACTTATAATTAATCTGTAAAACAGATTTAAAAAAGTCTTATGAAACTAAGCTCTGTTGTCACAGAAAGTAACCTCTAATGACCAGAAATTGTTTGCCCTATGAACTTAGTGCTACTGCCTCTGCAGATTCATCCAGTATCCTGAAGTAGTGGTGCACTGACACAGTAAAGCGCAGTTCATGTTGCCAGCAGTGTTATGCTGTCAGTAAGCAGCAGGAAATCGCTATCCACACCATTGCTTTCACTAAAGTTGTGGTGAGTTTAATTGTCAGCAGTTGAAAGCTACCAGCATTGTACCTTTGTATTGTGAATTATATAAACTATTGAGCACCGATGTTAAACATTTCCATGACCGCAGGAAATGCACAGGTTTTCTCTCCTGTCAGGGACTATTCTCTAACTATAAAAGGTTTTCTGTTTCACCGAACTACACTGAAATGAAACAGAACCATCAGTCTTAAGGAAGCACATCTAGCCTGGTTTTATGCTGAGTAAAGAGCCGTTTTAAAATTGACCTGGGGTCCCCTGCATGTAAAAGTACCTACCTGACCCAGTTTCACAGGTACTGTTATGCACTCACTGAGGCGAGGCAATCCGAGGGAGGGGCGAAGCTGGGGCACGGTCAATACTCGCTACAAGCATCCACGTAAGTGCACACATGCAAGCTACGCCCTCCAAAGAGGAGATGTAACTTAAGAGGTGAATTTTAAAAGGGAGTACTACATCAGGCATGGAATCCTCAAAAAAGGAGATAAGAGAATAGCGTCATCAAAGGGGAGATGAGAAGAGAGGACAAGCTGTAGCGGGACAAGGAAAGTAGCAATAGGATGGCAGGTGCGCATTGATTAGGGGGATGCGCGAAGAAGTCGGACTTGCGCGCACGCCGAAGGGATTTAAAAAGCCGCCGAGATTCGCCCGTATTTCCCGCAGGGTGCCCGTCTCGAAAGTTTTTTCAAAAAGGGGCGTGGGCATTCCAGGGTGTGATGTGTGCGTAAATACGGAGGCGACCCAGCACACGCTGAGGCCCCCTGCTGCGTGACACTGCTTCTGCTATGGATGATGTGTAAGTTAAAACTTAAAGAAAACCAGGCAGATCTATGGGAGGTTCGGGGCTAAATGGGGGGGAGTGAAGACTGTCAAAGCAGAGGGGACTGGAGGACCTCTCTCTTAACTGGGCGAACTGAGGACGAACTGGTAAAACTGGGAATGACATCAGTGCACCCCGTTTAAAATCCACCCGTTTACAGGGTAAAAGCGGGATTTGCGCGCGCATGTGCTCGCCCACTTAAAATTTGGCACACGCGTGCACGGCCAGGCTATTTTATTACGTGCACACACGTCTGCATATGTTATAAAATGGCCACGTACCTGGGCACAGGCCGACGTATGCTCGCAAACATGCACTCGCGTGCTGGTTTGAAAGTTACCGTCCCTATCCATATCCTTGTGCCTGTCCAAAGCAAACTTAGGTGCGCGAGTTTGCTTTGAAAATACCGGTAAAGTCTGCGATGCGAGCTGTTTGAAAATTACTCTCAGGGACGGTAGCTTTCAAACTGGCTCGCGAGCGAGCGCCGGCCCACCCCCCAGGGGCACGGCTGTTTTATAACTTGTAGGCATGTATGCGCGCATGGGCGAGCAAATCCCACGTCTACTGCGTAAATCGGGGAACTTTAAAAGAGGTGCGTGCTGACGCCATTCCCAGTTTTACCAGTTTATCCCCAGTTCACCCAGTTAAGAGGACCTCCAACCCCCCCCCCCCCCCGGTTTGATAGCCTTCACTCCCCCCCAGTTAACCCCTACCCTTAAAACCCCGCAAATCTGCCTACTTTTCTTTCTTTCTTTCTTTTTTAACTTACACGTCATCCGCAGCAGAAGTAGATATCGGCAGGGAGACGCAGAGCGCGCCACATCGTGTAAGAATTTATGCACACTTCTCATGTTCATGCCCCAAAATACCCGCACCCCACCCCCTTTTTGAAAAGCTCTGAGATGCGGGCGCCGCGGGAGATACGCGCCCATCGCCCAGGCTTTTAAAATCTGCCCGGCGTGCGCAAGCCCAGCTTATTCACGCATCTCCTAATTAATGTCCATGCTGGGCTTTTAAAATTCACCTTTATGTGTAACAATTTGAGTGATTATCTTTGCAAATAAAAGTGCATTCTTTAAATTATTCATTTGATAAATAGATTTTATTAAAACATGTAGAAATATCTCTGCTACATGCACGGCTATAAAAAGTTTAATACAAATGTTTATTTTTTTTTATTATTTATAACTCACCTCTTCTACTAGTTGTACTATAAAATATTTTTTATTTCTGTATTATGATTTATTAACTATCTTTTTGAAAGTGAACTTCCCCCACGGCAGTGTACAAATGGAATTAAGCATGGGGTGCATGGGAATGACGTAGTCACCCATCCTCCACCCCCACCCCACCCCCTCATTATAAGCTACTGGTATCTCTATCTTAAATGGTACAGATGAGAATAAATAAGAACATTGATACACCTAAATGGCAGATTATAAAGTAAGGCACTACACACAGGTGTAATCTGTCATAAATGTATTTATTTTAAAAATGGATATTCCGCTGATTTGCGAATCTCAGCAGATCACACCAAAACACCCACAATAAAATAAATAAATAGAACAGAATAGATGGTACACAAGGAGTAAAAACAACAGTGGTACAACTAAGCTGACAGATTATATAGGATGGCATTAGACACAAGCCTGAGGAGGTTGATGCAAATCAATAGAACATCCACTATGGGACAGAGGTGTTAAGCATTTTTCACACGGGCGGAAAAAAAAAAATCTCTTAGCACATCTGGCCCTTAAGGCAGCAATTTTCTCAAAGCTGTATAGCATCAAAAGTACCTTTAGCAAAGCGTCAAGGAGAAACCTCATAAATAGTGCATGAAGGCAGGCAGATGCAAAAAACTATCCGGGTACTTTGCACCTGTTGGCTCTGCTGCAGACTGGACTAGGAAGGTGAAAGTACATGCGCAGATTTGAAACTGCAGTGTGTACACATTTTCTCCCTTGACCAAGTTATATCCCCAGGAAAGCCTGCTCTTAGAGCAGATAGAAAAAGCCGCCTAGTTAAACTTTGCAGTTAACTGCTCGGCGATGGGCATTTCTCAAACAGGGGCTCTAACCACCTAATGCCATGGTTAGGTGCCTAGATCCCTTTGAAAATGCCTCTCTGCATGTATAAAATTAACTAATGCAGTCAGCACAATATAAAATGTGAAATGCAAATGTGAGGCCTGTAAAATTATATACTCTAACGTTGTCACTGTGCACGTATTATGGACAAATGCCTTTTAAGAAAACTCATTACAATGCACTTGGATCGAATAGCGTTCCAATATTTGCATGGTTGACAGCAGTCCCTGATTTTATGAAAAAAATGTGAAGTTATTTTTGAAGTACTTAAGCACATCCTTGGGAGCAGTTCCATTAGAACGAATGTGAAAAATGATGTTTCACACACGCTGAGTCTGTCTGCAGTCAGTGTGTGTATCTGTAATGTCATGATTTGTGCCACCCTTGCCAGCTTGCATCAGTCAGATGGAGTGTGAGCAATTGTAAATGTGCATAATGTGATTTTCTGACATTCACGTCTATAGAGCTGCTCCCAGGATGGCAAAAGAGATGTTCGATGAGACCGCGCGCAGTGTCAGGATTGGTAGCTTCCCTTCCCAATTCATATTAAAATGACCGTGAACAAAGTTTTGCCTGGGGGGGGAGGCTTTATAATCTTAAAGTGACAGTAACAACAAGGGTTAATTAATTTAAGAAGCTGATATGGGCCATGTTCTGTTTGTGACCTATCACAAGATATCAGAGGAACAGTAAATATCTCTCAGAGAGAAAAAAATTGACTTTTAGCTACCAAGAGCTATGATTATTTCTTATCTGGTATTCCACAGAACACAATTTGGAGTCATTTTCTTAATCGGACCTACTGTCATGCTCTTCACGACATGCCCATTGTTATGGATCCAAAAATGATGGGGGTGTAAGACTGGTCTTTCATTACCCTTGACAGGTTCCCCACCAAGCCACTGAAGCTGATGATGTTACCTTCCATTCCAGTGCGTTCTGCAGTGAAAGGTAGCAAATGTCTCAACCTAGGAGCATTCCCAATGTGTTGGCTTGCTTATAAACACTGCCAAGAAGGGACATGGTTGTTGGGCAAATTTATGAGCATTTGACAATTTGCGTGCATTTTTTTCTGTGAATTGGTAACGTATGCCGTCACGCTAATATTTGTGCTCAGCAGAGCTTTGTCTTAGTAAAAATAACAGATTACGTCTAGTACCAAGTGCACTTTCAAAACATTTTCCGGAATCCTGACTACAGTAAATGTAACTACAATATAAAGAAACAGACGTGACAGGGAGGTTTTTTAGTAGTCTATAATTTCTTCTACTACACTACTTTGAACTCCTACTCGCATACAATTTCTGCTCAGAGTTACTCAACCTACAATTGTAAGTCTCTAGAGACTGTAAACTAAAATGTAGAGCATGCCCACTACAATCAACAGGCCCAGCATATCATTCCTTCATGGCATTGTAAAGTGCTCCTTGTACATTTCAAGAACCTCCGATAGTTATCGTGCTCGAGTCGTTAGCTAGCCCTTTCTCTTTCAGATTCCTTTCCAGAAGCCAGCACTCATGTCTCTATATCTGTATTCCAAGCAGTGCCTGCAGGGCACAGTTTCAAAGGAAGAAGCTTCTCTAAAACCTCTCAAGGTGTGGGCCACATGCAACTAAAGAAAGCTGAAGTATTTGGCCAAAGGTGTTGGGCTTTTATTACACAGAAAAAATCTATCAACAGAGTTTCTACATTGTTCCCTAAGTATACATAAGCCATCTGACTTCCATAGACGCAACTACACAAATCTGAAGGCGCCATACTCTTTTTCAAACAACAAATAAAAATATCAAAGCACTATAATTTATAGTTTTCTTCTTGTCTGAAAATTCAGCATCTACAGAGCTTTAGTATCTTTGATAATGATATATAACACACCATAAATATTTTAATCTACTCGGACTCGCTATGTATGATTTTTCAAGTTGCGTGCCTGCCATTCTATTGCTACTTTCCTTGTCCCGCTACAGCTTGTCCTCTCTTCTCATCTCCCCTTTGATGACGCTATTCTCTTATCTCCTTTTTTGAGGATTCCATGCCTGATGTAGTACTCCCTATGATGCAGCCTGTTCTTCACAATTGGTTCTTGAGCATTAATCTTTCAGCTTTACTATGAGCTGCCATGAAGGAGATCAAAGTTCAATTCCCATGCCTGGCTTTTACTCCTCAAGCCAACAGAAGCAACCTTGGAGGAGAAGGGAGTGTCCCAGCTGTTAAGCAACAAAGGCACCTAATACCAGACTCAGTTTTGAAGTACCTTGTGGTCTATATAACCACTGACTAATGAATTGTCATTGCAGTGGAGTTCAGCTAGAAGAAATGAAAATTAATATTGGGGGGTTGGGGGAACCAAGTTAGACATGAAGAATCATGGAGCTGCAGTAGAGTAGAGGGTTGGTTCTGAGTGAGCTGGAAGGTCAAATGAAGACGAGGAAGCTGGTAGAACGCAAAATAAAAATAAATAATAATAAACAACTTCAAACCCAGGCTCCACATCAAGAACTCTACTGCTGCATTAAAGGAACATTTTTTCCCCTAGCTGACTAAACAGAAGATGACTTACCTACTTTTGGCTGTTATTCATTTCCTCCAATTTTCATTCCACCATGCACATACCATGCTGTTCACATAAGAAAATGGTAAGGTTCAGGATCCTACTGCTGACACCAAATCATAGTGCAATACAAACATGGCCTCCTGTTCTAACCAGAAATCTTAGAATTTTAATCCTATCATGGCCCTTCACAAAATGAGTCAAGTATGTATCTCACTTTTATTCATAAAAGTGTACAGAGTCCAGACATGTCATGTTTCAGCTATTAAATAGGAGTCCTTTCTGAACACAGATAAGTTTCTTGAACAAATTGAATTAATTTGATTAGTTTACAATTATCATTTTCCCATACTTTTAGAAAATATTGCAGTGCAATAATCACAACCATAGGAAGGGTAATTTTCAAAGCAACTCCTGCAGGCAAAGCAGTACTTTACCCACAGAAATGGCCTTTTAGAAAATTGCACATTCGATGTGTGTGTAGAAATCTGTGCATGCACATTGCATGCTTGTACTTTTATGCACATGGGGAGAGGTGGTCAAGGTGATAAAGTCTGAGTAGGGTGGGGGGTCTTATGCACACACCTTTTGATTTTAAAAAGCGTGCTCGTAAATTCTCTCAGTAAAACTGCACGCACCAAATAGCAGGGGTCACCGTGTGTGCGCAGTTTTGCCAGGGATAATTTTCAAAGTGCAACGATGTGCATCAGTCTGCTTTGAAAATCGGTGTAAAAAGGGACAGTAACTTTTTTTTTTTTAACCAGCGCACGGGCACACGTGCGCACGTTCATCCGGCCACGCAGGTTATAAAATAGCCTGCCCCCGTGCACACGTGTGTGCTGAATTTTAAGTGGGTGCACGTCTGTGTGTGCAAATCCCGTGTCTACCGCATGAGTGGGGGGATTTTAAAAGGGACGCATGCCGACACACTTGCCAGTTTTACCAGTTCGTTCTCAGTTTGTCCAGTTAACAGATACGTCTTCCAACCCCCCCTGGTTTCATAGCCGGTACATCCCCCAGTTACCCCAGACCCTTTAAACCCCTCCAAAATGGCTCGTTATTTTTATTTTCTTTTACTTACACGCCAGCCATTGCAGAAGTAAAGTTACCCAGCAGGGGGCTTTGGCGCGCGCCAGATCACAAATGGATTTACGTGACATTTTCTGGTTAAAGTCTCAAAATGCCCGTGTGCCACCCGTGCCCTGCCCAGACCATGCCCACATGCCACTCCTTGTTGAGAAGTCATGAGATGTGCGAGCAGCGGGCCAGGCATTTATGCGCGTATCCAGGCGGCTTTTAAAATCCGCTCATCGGGTGCGAGCCCGACATATTTGCGCATCAGCCTAATTTCAGTGCACGTTGGGCTTGTAAAAATTCCCTTTAGCTTGCCTGCTAGCTTATGTGTGACGATGAAAAAAAATGACTTCCATAGCATTCAACTCTGTGATGAGTGCATATTACCGAACGATCCAAAAATATGCAATATTATTCGAGAAAAAGGCTTTTAGGCCAATTTAAAAAGCCCTGTGTATGCCAAAGCCAGGAGATGTGTGCATGAGGTGGGCCGGCGCGCGCTAAGTGGATTTTTTAAGCCACCCATGTATGCACGAATCTCCCACGACGCGTGCAAGTCAAAAGTTTAGAAAGGGTGGCAGGGCGTGGCCTGGGCAAGGCGTGTCAGGTGAAGGCTAAGAGATGAGCGAATAAATGCTTATGGGCACAAGCGAGCAC
The DNA here is from genome assembly GCF_901001135.1 of Rhinatrema bivittatum. Classification (NCBI taxonomy): domain Eukaryota; kingdom Metazoa; phylum Chordata; class Amphibia; order Gymnophiona; family Rhinatrematidae; genus Rhinatrema; species Rhinatrema bivittatum. Next base: position 22,752,631 of record NC_042628.1, on the reverse strand, counting down.
CGGGATCCCTGCCGCGTAACTTTACCTCTGCTGTGGATGGTGCGTAAGTAATAAAATAAATAAATAAAACTAGGCAGGTCAGTGGGGTTTTAAGGGTCAGGGCTAACAAGGAAGAAGAGAGGCTATTTAACTAGAGGGGTTAGGAAATCCTATCCCTTACCTGGGTGAACTGGGAACGAATTGGGGGAAAATGGCCAACTGCGTCGGCGCGCTTGGCTTTTAAAATCCCCCCTCCCCCAACTTACACAGTAGAAGTCCTCCCCCTCTTGCCACAATTTTCTTATTCTTCAAAGGGTAGGAGCAATTCCCCATTGCCTGTACCCCACCAAAGTGCCCTGGGTCTGGGCCTGGCTAGCATCATTTTATGTGGAAGCATTTAACAATGACATTGGCCCTGTTCTGCTAGCCCCATGCTCGCATGTTTTTTGGTGGTTAATTTTTTAAATGAACAATATTTTTCATTTTTCTTTCATTTTGTTTTAAAAATGAATTGAAATGAATGCACATCCCTGCTAGCCACTGTACACCCAATCTGCTGCTAGAGCCAAAATTACAATGGAAGAAAACAGGCTGAATATTTTGTTACAGAAGGAAACGAGAGACCTGTGTACATTGTACATTGTACTCTTCATCTGATTGTTTGATCTTGTAATTCATCATTAATTCTATATTTGTATTAAACCTTAAATCGGAAAATAGTTGAAACATAAAAATAAAATCATTCCAAGTGTTGCTTTAGGTTATTAAGCTAGAGCAACATAATTCCAATTAATGTGATCAAATGAGGTATGCATTGGAAATGATGTGTCATTAAAAGGTCAAATAATATGAAATTATTATGTTTGTAGCCCATTCTGAAAATTACCAGATTTCAATAAAGATAAAGTACATTTCATGGAAATGGAGCATTGTAAGCTATTTAACATCAATAAAAATAGCCATCTCCATATATATATGGGAAAGGGCCTTATCATTAGCAGGACCCACAATATGGAACACAATGCCTCCAGAGATCAGATTACAAAGTGATCTCAAGGCATTTAAGAAAAGTTTAAAAACATGGCTTTTTAAACAAGCATTTTACAAAGAGACGGGAGAATAGAAATTATTCAGGAATAGGCAGATAAGCACAGACACACAGTACTTAGGGGACGGTACAGTAGAGTAGTCCCTGAACTACACATCACAATAAGCATATTGATAACACCATGTATGATAAATTTACCCGTGAAAATACCTTCGGTACACTTGGTCATGACCCACTCCTCTAAAAATTATTTTGTCTAATGATATATTGTAACCGAACCTTTGACGGCACCTGTTAGAATGTACTATAGTACACTTTTACCCTACATTAAATATGTGCCTACATGTAAACCGTTGCGATGGTATATAACTTAGCGACGGTATAGAAAAGATTTTAAATAAATATATATATATACACATACATACATATACATGAATATGCATGTATTCAAATTGATATACTTAGCAACAAAAACATTGCAGCATGCCTCAAGGAAGGTAAATTATTAATATGGTGACTTTTATTATAAAATATGCTTAGAAAGATGAGCCATGAACATTTCTCATTTATCACTGTTTTAAGTAAGCATCATATCCTCTTGAGAAAGCAGCACAGAGCATAAAATACCACACAGGACCTGCAGTCTCTCGGCCCGATTGTGCTTTGATAAGATTTGGCACCTGTTTTAGTTATTGTGTGATGCATTGGAATGAAGAACTTTATCTGAAGTATATGCCAGCAAATTTTTTTTTTTTTTTAAAGCAATAGCAAAAGTCATCAGACAGGGGCCACGGACTGCGATTCTTTCTAGAAACCAGTAGGGATGCGGCTCTGAGTTTGCAGCATCCTCTAACCATGTGCTGGCCCAAACAACGGAGAGATGAGGCTTGGGAATCAAACAGAGATCTCTCATGTGACAGCACGATACTGAGGCACAGTACCAGCCTTCACCTGATGAAAACTGGAAGCAAAACATACCAACAGATAGTACACAGTGGAGGTAAGAACACTTGAAGCTTTAGAAAAGACACGTAATATATTATTTTCAATTTGAAAGAAATTGTTCTTTGTCCAGTCTGTAATCACCACACAAGGCACAGCACAGGTCAAATCAATCATAGAGAGGACCAGGGGGAGGGGTCCTTTTGGTGATTTGAAATCCTGCAGAAGGGGAAAAGCAGGGGGTCAAGATTCCCAGAGGAGTGGCAGATGGAGTGTCGGTGATAATGTTTCTAGGAAGCTCGCAACCCTGCCACAACCTGCCTCCCAGCATTTGCCCCCTGGAGAAATGGGAGATGGGTGAATGGTGGGGGTCTATGTGCAGTACACCGTTTCCAGGTTGGTGCAAGTGTATTATGTGCCATAGGCGAACCTTAGAGCCTTGCGCCTCCTCCCTCCCAACCCTCACCACACGTAATAATTATGCATTTAAAATAACAGATTTTTACATGAAAAAGGACATTCATAGTCTTTTGAGGTAAAAATATTACAACAACATGCATATAATATTCACATGCACTGCTATGATACCAACTAGAAAAACCTGCAAAAAAGACACTTGGACCCGATATGGTATTAAGCCTATTGTACAGTGCATTTGATGTGGATTGACCCTTAGAAAGCCATTAGTAAACTGAATTATAATTACAATTTAGTAAACCTCCCATACCAAAACAGCACTAACTGCCAACAGTCAGTGACAATCTTACCCATGAAAAGGCAACACTTCAAATAATACAACAGGCCCTAAACACAAATACATCTCCTACCAGCAAAACAGAATAAGCCAGGCTTCTAGAGATCCCTGCACAGAAACTACATGCCAGTAGAATACCTCACATCAGACACACAGACAGATCCTCACCAAATACAGAATAAATATACCAGAAAGTATAAATAGAAACATACAGAAAAAAACTGAACTGGAAACTACAAGAAGCCAGAATCTGTATGCAGTGCAACAATGGAAAAATGGAAACATCATCATTCCTCGGTAAAACAATAATAAAATCAAGAAAAATAACACACAAATCATAATCTTTATCAATTGTGGCAGGATAGGCTCTGCCAACCCATGCCATGTTTTGGGCACCACCTGGCCTCTCTTCCTGCCGCAGCAGGTTGGGCTCTGCTATGGTCACGTCGCTCTTTGGGTCCACTGGGCCCATCTTCCAATAACAGCAGGATGGGCCATTCCACTTTTGGACCCTGCTGGGCCTCTCTAGCAGCCATGATTGGCCAGGCTCCACTGCAGCCATGCTGCTCTTTGGGCCATGGGCACTTAGGCATCATGAGGTCCATATTCTGTCACTGTCCAGATAGTAAAGGTAGGGCCTCAGTTACTAAGGCTTTTTTTCCCATTCTTTGCATATGGGGAAAATGCTTAGTAAATTAGTCCCTTAGCCAGATAAACTTATCCGACCAACTATGAATATAGCCGGGTTATCTTAAAGTTAGCTGGCTAGCTTGATCTGGCTAACTTTAGGCCAACTCTTTAGACCAATCAGACTTAGCCATATAAGTTATTCGGCTAGCTCTGAATATCGAAGTTAGCTAGATAACTTAATCGGCTGACGTAATTCTCCATGAAACGCCACCCAAAACGCTTGTTATCTGGCTAAATTTTAGTTGGATAATAAGATAGCCGGTCTAAATATAGCCAGCTAACTACAAATTATTCATTTAGCTGGATAACCTCTGAATTATCCATCTAAATGTGTTACATTTGGTTGTCTGCAGGCTGCCTCCACGAACTGTCGCACTCACCCTCCTGGTTGAGACTCTGCTGACTCCCGACATGTCCGGGCTCTTCTTTGCGATCTGATGACATCCCTGACCTGCGACTGACTGCTCTCCTTAAGCTAGCACATACCTGACATCACTGGATGTAAAGGGCTTACAGCAGGAAAAGCCCTGCCTCATTCTGTCTCATAATAGAACCACTCCTGTGTGTATCTGTGTATAAGAGAAAGACATTTTTCCATACTGTGAGGGATAGCCCTGGAAAGACAGAGTAAGTTTGTGCCACTAGCAAGCTGCTAACTTTCCTTGCCAATTTGGCAGTGCTTAATAAGCACTGACGTGAACTTAATTTGTCAGCTTAGTTGAGTATGTATGACAGACAGGAAACTTAGTACTAGAGTGGTACTGGCAAGTAGTACAGTATCAATAAAATATATTGTGACATAAACCCAACTCCCCCCTCAGTAGCCACTTCCATTCCATCATGCTATTGTGCAGAAAGGGGAGAAGAGGGAATGGCAACAGACAGAAAAATGGCAGCGGCAGAGGATTGGATGTTCCTGTAGAACAGGCCCAACCTGTCAGAAGCTCAAGCAGTAATAGCAGTAAGAAAAAAGTTAGACCTGTCCCTAATCTTAAAAGAGACATTTTTGGCTGCAGAAAGCCAGGAGTGGATGCCAGTGCAAACCATAAGAAATTAAAATTGGGAGAGCATGTGTCACTGCCACCTGTTCCTCTTGTTTTGGAGTGCCATCTGAAGCTGCTGTTAGCAGGGCAGGAACAAGGACAGGAGCAGCAGAAATGCAACACTCAAAACCAGCAGCTTGATCCTCCATGATTACAGAGGTAATTGAGGAAGAATTTTCAAAACTCATTCCCTGAATCAGAAGATATCAAAGAGCTGGTAGCTGAAGAATATTTGGGAGCTTTAGTCAATAGTGTCTTAGCCTTTAGAGAGGAGGTAGGGGAGGTACTGCTGATGATGAGAGCAACCCCAGGAAGAGCAGGCAGAGTTGATGGAAAAGTTGGACTTCATGAACATTCAATCTGCCTTTACTGGGATTCCAAGAATTTCCATGTGAGTGGTAGAATGATTGAAAGCACCTTGGGGGTTTTGGAGCCACTCTGCTTTGCTGCCCTATCCTAGTTGCTATACCTTGGGAGACTAACTGCCACTCTGCCTTGCTATCACAGCCTGATGTAAAACATTCGGGGTCTTACTACCACTCAGCCTTGAATGCATACTCAAGACTTTACATCTTGAGGGTATTGCTACCACTCTGCCTTGCTCCTATACCCCTTATGCTACACCTTGGTGTCTTGATGCCATGCTGCCTTGCTGTTATACTCTTAAAATATTACCTTGGCATCCTTGCTGCCAAACTTTACACCTTGGGGGATCTTGCTGCCATATCCTAGACTATACCCCTTGTGGGTTTTGCTGACACACTGTCTTACTGCTATAACCCTTAACCTACATCTTGAGGGTCTTTTTGCCATTAAGCATTTCTACCATACCACAGACTCTACACCTTGGGGTCTTGCTGCCACTCAGCCTTGCTGCAATATCCTAGACTCTACACCTTGGGATCGTGCTGCCACTCAGCCTTGCTGCAATATCCTAGACTCTACACCTTGGAGTTTTTTCTACCCCTTTGACTTGCTACTATACCTCTTATTCTACATGTTGAGGGTCTTGCTTCATACTGCCTTGCTGCTGTATCTCAGACTTTAAACCTTGGGGTGTTCTTGCCACTGTGGAATGACTGCTTTACACTTTTCATGGTGTCTTGGGTTATTCAAGTCACTCTTCGTATTGGTTTGTCCCTCTATCAATGCCTCAGGGGACATTCTGCCACCTTTGCAGCTTTGTTTCCCCTTCCTGATAACTTAGGATGTTCATGTCATTCTTTGTGCCACTTTGCCTCTCTCATGCTGCCTTTGGGGGTACATGTCACTTTTGAAGCCTCAGGGTATTCTTGCCAATCTTGCTGCTGCTGCTGTGTTCCTTCTGGTGTCTTAGAGAACTCCTGCCACTGTTGGCTCTCTTTTGCCCCTTTATGGTGCCTTAGGCTATTCATGGTAATGTTGGTACCACTTTGCTAAGATCTTGGTGCCTTGGAGTTCTCTTCTCCCTTCTGATGATGACTACCCATAAGTTTATTCAAACTGATGAGAAAATCCCAGTTTTGGAACTCAAAATAGGATGCATTGCTTCCCTTATTGACTTTAATGGAAAACAAACAAAAAAAAACAAAAACAAATAGAATGAAAAAGCAAAATAACCAAATGAATGGAGGAGATCTATGACATGAATAAATGAACAAAACCAACAATTTTGCCTCTGCACATCCCAACAAACTATTGAAAACAGAGAACAATTTAAATATTATTGCCTAGACTTCTTTTGTTTTTGCTGTTGTATGCAAAGTAATTATACCCTGGTAATTATCTTTTATTGAAAAGTTTGTAACCAGACAAAATAAATGGCAGGTTACTACCAACAAGTTATATCAAAACATGCCTTAAGATATGTATAAAGTATATTATTATTATTATTATTATATATATATATATGTAGAGACTCATAGGTCTTCATTAGATGGCCCTAGATCCCAGCCTTTGAATGTAGTTAGCTAGAAGGGGATAGCATTCCTTTCAGCACCTCCCCCTGGGATATAATCTCTATCTTGAAGGGGTGGTTAGTCTAGGGTTTAGTGAGGCAGTGTGGATTTGTTTTTGGAGGAGACAGAAGTGGTTTTATGTGCTCAAGTTTAGCCCCACCTAGATAAGGAAGGGAGAGACTCTGCCCTGCTAGGTCTTTGTGATGAAGATTGGAAGGAAGAAAGACAAAAAGAGATTTTGCCCTTTTGACTCAGTTTTGAGAATTTTGTGTTGAGATCTGTGCCTTCTGGGAGGCAGACAACCCCTCTCCAGGAGTACAGGAGAGATCGCAGGGACTCCAGTGAAGTGACGGTATTTCCCTTCTAATATCGAGTAGGAAGGAAGGTATTTTTCTGCTCCCTCCTTTCCCAATTATTGAAGGTTTTAATGCCCACTTCCACAAGAGGCTTTCCTCCAGGAAGGTCCATGCTTATCCGCTGTGAAGACCCCCCCCCCTTGAAGACCCCCCCCCCCAGCGTAGTCTCCGCTCCGGGCTGCGGGTCAGCAGTCAGGCTGGAGCCTGGGATTTGCACTGTGGATCTCAGGTACTGTGGGAACCAAGTAACCTAATCCACTGTTGAGACACCCCGGCCATCTGTGGCATACATATATTCTTCCCCCGTGATGGTGTGGTGAATTTCTGGATTTCAGGCTTGAAATCCCAGTTAGGTTCTGCTAACTGCCATCACAAGGACTGAGACTGTGCTTTTTAGGCCTAGCTTGTAACAGCTAAAAGGCAGACGTACCGAAAATGACGTAGCCACCGCATGCTAGGAATTATATATTTATATATTCTTTAGCAGGAAAAGCCTAACCATATATGGAGGAAGTTAAAGTTGTTTACTCCAAAAGGTAGCAGTAATTTCTTAGGAAAAACATAAGCTTATGCATAGGTATTAGTTACAAGGAATTCGGCATAAGATTCTTGGGAATTCATGAATATTGATGCATATTCATGTAGAGTGTAACATGTTGGCCCTTGATTTGTCCAGGACTTGTAATCAGTGTCCTAAGATCATTTATGAGCTGTGAATTGTTGCAGCCTCACTCCAGAGCTCTAATACCTTGGGTGGAGGCTGATGGACTTTACTGTTTGTGTGCATGCGATCAGATAATAAAATAAGGAAGTAAGCTAATTGCCTTCTGTTTCTTGTAATTATAAATTTTTCTTTAAAGCTTTTAAATTGGTACAAACAGAGGTGCACAAAGCCAGGCCAAGGGGGCCTTTCGCGTAAGTCCCATTTAAGGGATTTTCCACAATGGATACTCAAATCTCAACCCAGCCCCCGCAATGAGGGACACTAACACAAGGATGGAAAGACTGAAATCCTGTCCTCTCTTGCCCTCATTAAACCTGGATGTATTTGGACCTTATGTTATTTATACATCTTGATTACTTTACAACAAATCACAGTAAACTTTTATTTGAACATCCGTCCACTCGGTCTCGCCTGGTCTGTATAAGTACCTGCCCTGAAGAGCCCAGATAATGCACACACATAAAGGAAAATATATCTGCCTTAGGCCTTGAAAGTTATCCTTTCCCCCAGCAGAAAGAGCCCACCACATGGGACAGGAAGAAGGGAAAAAGAGACTGAGGATGGAGCTCCAATATACACATTTTTTATGACCCTTTAGGTTACAGATTATCCATAAATAAAGGGTTGAATATTATCATTATCCCTCATAGGTCTTAGCTGTCTTTAGTGAAATTAATCCCCAGAAAGAATTTTCTGCCAAAAATGCCAGGTTTTATTCTGATGTGTGTAAAACAAAATGAAGAAATAGAATTATGTAGGATAAAGCACTACACCATCCCGATCTCAACCCAATTAGTCATGCACAGGCCACATATGTACTATTCTTACATCTCAGCGCAACTACACATTTTGCATCTAATTAACTAACCTCATTTAAACTCTCTAAAATTAATATCTATGCTACAGAAGCACTACAAAAAAAATACCCTATATCTCCAGTCTCCGGGGACCCTCAGCCAAGAAAAAAAGAGCCTAAAACCACAACAAAGCTTCAGTTAGCAATCCCAGCTAAAGAAAAGGAAAATTAGCAAACTGAAAGGAAAGACATGGGGATGAGATACAGAGATAGATGGACGAGATTCCTCTCTTCTGTTCTATTTCAGAATTCCTGCACAGCAAGAGAATGTGCCCGGGTTGTGCATATATAGAACATGCCATCTGCTTTCATGTACTGAAACCCAGCAGCGCAGCCGGTGGTCGCACTACTAGCCATGTTTTGGTAGTCAGATTAGTGCATATAGCAAATATGGATAGCTGGGGAGTGAGGAAGCTCAAAAAAAGGTTTGTTTTTTGGTGAGGGTTTTTTTTTTTTATTTTTCACATTTTTTGCTAACACCCTGCAAAATTTGAAGATTTACCAAGGCAGGTAATGGGAAGATTTCTTGCATGACAGTGGGATAAAAGGGTGATTGTGAATGCAGTAAAAAAAAAAAAAAAAAAAGGGGGTAAATTTTTTAAAAGGCGCGCACAAATGCACACCCGATTTTTCTAACATGCGCACATGTTATAAAATATGGGCTCAGCGTGCACAAGGGGGTGCACACTTGTGCACGCCGAGCCCTAGGGGAGCCCCAATGGCTTTCCCCGTTCCCTCTGAGGCCGCGCCAAAATCGGAGCAGCCTAGGAGGGAACTTTTCTTCCGCTCCCCCCCCCCACCTTGTTTCACTTTTTACACCTGCCTCTGGCAGGTGTATCTTGCACGCGCCAGCCAGCTGCCGGTGCGCCACCCCCCGGCACGGCCGCTGTGCCAGGAGGCCTCTGTCCCGCCCCCGGACCGGCGCCACGCCCATGCCCCCTTCCTGCTCCTTTTTCAAAGCCCCAGGACATACGCACATCCCAGGGCTTGTGCGCGCCGACGAGCCTATGCAAAATAGGCTCGGCGCGCGCAGGAGCAGGTTTTCAGGGTTACGCGAGTAACCCTTTGAAAATCTGCCCCAAAGGGGTTTTTTTTTCCTTTTCATCAAAAAATTATATCTTTTCAGGTATCTGGTGAGAAACGTAATGGCATCAGACATTTTTTGCATATTTTTCCAAATACGGCAAAAGCTTGGGTTTCACTTTTTTTTTTTTTTTGGCTCTCACATTGTAGATAATTTGACACATCCCTATCCATGAGGTCAATAGTAGGAAAATATTTACTCGAAAGAAAATAGTGAGAGGTCTCAAGCATTGGTAAACCGTTAAATCCGTGGTCTGATCGCTGGGTAATCCACTTTATGTTGCATATCCATGCATCGGTTAAGCAGTGTTCCCATTTCATCAGAATCTTTAAATAAGTGTGTAGACGATCTTCCTAGACTGCTTTATAAACAGATCTTTAGATAACCAGATTGAGATATTAAATGCTAGTCTTAAATCTTAAACCAGCATCAGAGAAGGTATGAACAGGAAAAGGTAATAAATCATCACCATAATAAATCATAATCATGATTTATTAGTACAATTTGGAAATTGAAAAGGCCACCACCAGGAGAAGATGTGCCCTACACTGAGGGCTTTAGTAGATAAGTAGAGTTGTAAGTCTTGTTACAAAATATGCAGGGAGACAATTATTGAAGCCAAGACAGAGATTTGTGATCCGCCTGAGAGAACATATTAGGGTGGTGAAAAAATAGTTTCCATTCTTTTGTCTAACTGACTCTATGACACCAAGCCCAGGCCGTGATATCCTGACCACTTATTTTGTGAAAAACATTGTATTCATAAAGACTTGGCACTGTTACGTTTATTTTTATTATCTTACCAGACTTCGGTAGTGGTTCCCCATGCCATGTTTTCCAGTTGTAGGGAAATTGGTCCAGTTGATAACGGGCAATATACTCAACAACTTTGATAGAAGATCCATGCCTATCTTCTTTGGTAAAGATAAATAAATTGTTTATGCTCTATTAGCTCTATCTAAAATGCTCCTTACAATTGGCTTAGTCCCTCAGGCCCTTAAGATCACAATAATTAAATCTCTTTTGAAAAATCTAACATGGATAGAGAAGTCCTTGATAGTTATCAGCCAGTTTCTAATATCCCTTCTATTTCCAAACTTATTGAGAGAGCAGCACTAGAACAGATCCGGGAGTACATGGCTGAGCACTGTCTGCTGGGATTCAGCTGGGATTCAGATGCCATGAGCTGGAATTCAGATGCCATCATAGCACTAAGGGGGTCATTTTCAATAGCTTTCGCATGTGAAAAGGGACTTTTCACGTGCGATAGGGTGATCGGGGCGGAATCGGCCCCTGGAAGAGGAGGAGTCGGGGCGGCACCGGGGCCGACGCTGCGGAGACATCGCTGGCGGCGAAAGGTAAGGACCCTTATCGCCACCAGTTTCGCGCCGAATAACTACACCTTTTATGGTGTAGCCAGCACACCGCAGTGGTGCAATAGCTGCCGGCTTTCGCAGGCCCACCCCCCGATACCACGCGATTCACTATTCTCTGTGAGAATAATGAATCCAGGCCTAAGTCTTTTCTGGTGGCAATGATATATGACCAGCACCTGGATCTAGAAAAGGGATGAGACTTGGTGGTAGTGCTGTTAGATCTCTGTGTTATCTTTGACACAGTTGATTTTACTCTATTACTGCACCATCTTATAATAAAGGGAGTCTCGGAGTTGACCATAATGTGTGCAATAAATATCACAATGTGCATTAGTATGCAAATTTTACATTTAATATGCAAGTGGAAGTTGCTGAGAGAGAGAGAGAGAGAGACTTTGTATAGAGTCAATGTGACATACTATATATTTACACTACTGTGAGAGAGTACACTTTCAACTCAGGGCGAGTTTGGAGGGTTGCTTTTATATACACAGTCAGAGAGATTAACTGCAAATTAGATATGACTGATGAGTTTCTATCATTTGAATCAATGAAAGGTACCAATAAGAGGAGATGACTACTACAAAGCTCTCTCTCTTTCTCAACAAATAATGTGTGTTGCGATATTTATCAGTTTGTTTATCAGTTTGCCTAACCATGCTCATTTTTTTTTTTTTTTTAAATCACAGATGCTATTTCCGCTATATTATTTATAGCATTTTGATGAATCTAGGGGATTGTAAGCTGCTCTGATCAATTTGTTTTGGAAGTAGCAGGACATAAAGACATGTAATTAAATTTAAAAAATAAAAAATTAGCTTAAAATTCCAGTTTTATCAATCTAGTACCTTTTCCAGGAACATTGTATTTTGTGGAAAAATGTTTATGTGCGTTCATCACGAAACACTAAGCATAGAATTTGAGTCAGTCATAGCAATGAGTTCAATGTGAAGCATAAAATTACAGGGACCAACATAATTATATGTTTGTATAGGAAGAAGAAGGTGCAATCCTTGCAAACATTAAATGCAAAATGATTATATATAAAAGTAATGTAATATTATTAACACTGCATACTGTTGGCTCAATATTAGTTCTGGCCTTACTCAGCAACTGCATGAATGCTTCTAATTACTCCTGTGTACGTAGGCTGTACAGCAGGATGCTTTGTATAGCAGGTGGTTAGAAAAACTGTATTACAATATTCTTCTAATTTTAAAGCTAAATTCTTATTGTCACTTGAAAAGAATGACAGAGTTAAAAACAAAAAACAAACAAAAAAAATATATATATGTATATATATATATACACATATATATATATACACACATACACATAGGCATACATACACACTGTATATAATTTAATCTAGACAAAAAGGCACCTCAGGCCTGTGGATTCTATGATTTATGGGAAATAACTAATCCTTCTCTGGATTCTAATTTGGATTGATGTTTTAAGAAGCTTTTTCCTAAATAGGATATTTGTTTATTTATACAGCTTTGTTTTGGTTTATGTACTGTATTGTAGTGCTTTATTTGTTCCATTTTAAAAAGATAATTGTTTCTTTATTGTATTTTTATATACTGTATAATTATTTGCAATATTCAGCATTAGTTTTCAGTCAAACATGGAAGCCGGACTTGATTATCCTACAGTTGTCAGTAATTGCTACAGCCACATGATTTCACCAATTCCACTTTTCCCAATTTCTCTTCAACTTCAAATGTGGCTCCCATTTTATTATTTCGAACTATTAAATTCAAAAGAAGTAAAAATAGAGCAGCTGAAGAACGTTCATCATGCTTTTTGGTTTCAATTTAAAAATAAATACAGCAAAAATAGTCTGAAACAGGGGGAGGCAACTACTGACCTGGAGTGCCACAAACAGGTCTGGTTTTCAGCACATCCACAATGAATATGCATCAGATCTATTTGCATACAGTGGAGGCAGTGCATGCAGATAGACCTCTTGCATATTCATTGTGGCTTTCCTGAAAACCAGAGCTGTTCGTAGTGGGGCAGATTTTAAAAGATTTACGTGAGCGTGGGGGGGTTACGCTCGCCGGGCCTATTTTCAAAAGGCCCGGTGGTGCGCATAAAGCCCTGCCGGGAGAAAGTAGAGCCGGGACGGACGGACATGCATTCTGGTGCCGCAGCACTTTCACTTAACTCCTGCCCTGACCCTGGTGCTAAAACGCCTGCGCTAATCGATCTCCCTGCTGGCACGGCTCCTTGCGTAGCCCGCAAATAGGTAGTTGCGCCTCCTATCCATGCCATTTGCATGCACTCGTGCAAAACCTGCCGCGGGTTATTGCGCGGGTCTGTGCGTGCGTTTTTTCTGTGCTGAACACGTTGTTACGTACACATGTAAAATCAGCACAGAGAACCATGCGCAATTACCCGTGCAAAAACCCGTGGCAGGTTTTGTGCAGCTCATGGAAGCTGGGGCAGTGCTCTGGCCCCAAATTACACCAGCCTCGGGCAAGAGTAAATATCATTTCTCCTCTGCACACTGAATATCATTTTCCTTTTACCGGGGGGGGGGGGGGGGGGGGGTGAGGAAGACATGCATGACATATTTCCTTTTTAATGTCAATTATCTCTCCTGTTGTCACCTTGTACAACCGTCGCTTCTTGGGGTTTTGACTCTATTCGCCCTCCAGCGGTTAAAAAGAATTTAGATGATATGAGCCCTATTTATGAGTCAGAATTTGCTGGGTGCTTGCTTTATCTTGCTATCACAGGCTATGGGATAAAAGTCACTTTTAATTTAACATGTGCTCCGTCCATTCATCAATTACTTGCATGAGTTGCAAATGCCACTTTAAGCGAGCATCTTCATTTTCATGCACAGCTTTCCTACTCCCGTTCCTGCCTGCCTTATTTCATTTTTTTTCCTTTGTGCACCTAGCTGGCAGCAGTCAGCCAGCTAATCTAATTGGCAGGCTGACCAACCTCATCCAATGCACACTCACCATGAAGATTATACAATAGGTCTCAAAGGAAACATGAAATGTAAATATGAATTGTTTAAACGGGCTGGGGTTGTCTACATGCTAAACCAAAGGACAATGACGAACAGAAATGAAGAGAGACAATCCAGTTATAGGTCTGTGTACCACTGCTGAATGACATGACACACTGCAAAGTTTAAAAAAAAAAAAAAAAGAAAGTCTAGAATTTTTACCCTAAAAATGTTGATTAAAAATATCTTACATAGGTCCAGCTGGGATTTTAAAATATAGGCACAAAGGCCAGGTCCCCAGGGCTTGGCTGCAGTGCTACTCTACTGTCTGTTGCAGTTAGTGAGGCTCGGGCACAGGAAGTGTGCGCGACCTCTGGAGCGTGAGGGAAGACAGCGTCCTCTATGGCAGTGACACCTACTGGCCAACAAGCAGATTTTCAAGAAGACTTCTCTCCCGCCATTAAGGCCAGCAAGGTTTCCTATGCTGCTCAGGCATGCTATCCGGGAAGGGAGAGGAGATTTAAAGTGTGCACATGTTACTGAAAATGTGATCATACTGAATAAAATATGCCTTAGCTGTCTATTTCTAGAGGTATTGCAAGCCCCTTGGATAATGTCCAAATACCAAATATAAAATCTAACTTTACCCATTTATGCATTTAAAAAAAATCATTTTTGTTGAAACTGCATTCAATGCCACTTCAATATTTCACTGAAAATTGTACGCATCTCTATTTTACCTTATATTAAATGAATATTTAGCCAGATCAATAGATAATTCTAGGCATATCCTGCTAATGTACAATTTATCCAACCACTGAATTGTTTTATATATTATTCATAAACATTTGATATTCTATCTTCTCCTAAGATGTTTTTAAGGTGGAATACAATCAAAGTTAAACCAGGTGGGAATAACATGTTTAACAAGCAGGATATTAAGAATAATAAAATGAAAATATGCTTTCACTTTAATAGTAATGGCATAATATCCAAGGCCTTTGCATAATTCCAGAAATATTCTGCTAACATACTATTTATCCAAACATTAACTTCTTTTATGTTACCTATATAAGGTGCGAGAATGCTTTGACGTCACAGAATTTGGATTAGGTATTCTGGTCTCCATGTACAGTTATCCAACCAGACTTGGCTACATTCCAGATTACCGAAAAATATCTGAAGACTAAGAGAGATTGCCTCTCTTCCAAATAGATCAACAGAACCATTAAGGGGCTAAGGTGCCTTTCAGGCAGTCTCTGATATTATAATATGTGATCTTAGCCACCAGAAACATCTATACTACCGAGCTTTAATTGTTTACAAGTGTGACACTTAGCACAGTAAATCAATGGGGTAGATTTTCAAAAGGTTATGTGCATAAGATACGCGCGTAACTCCTGAAAACCTATTTTGCATAGGCTCTGCGGCACGCACAAGCCCTGGGACATGCATATGTCCCGGGGCTTCGAAAAATGGGTGGGGGCATGGCTGAGTGCCCCGATAGTGAGCCAGTAGGCGTAACTCTACAAAACAAGGTGGGGGGGGATTTAGATAGGGCTGGGGGGTGGGTTAGATAGGGGAAGGGAGGGAAAGGTGGGGGGAGCAAAAAAAAGTTCCCTCCAAGGCGCTTCGATTTTGGAGCGGCCTTGGTGGGAACAGGGAAAGCCATCGGGCCTCCCCTAGGGCTCGGCGTGCACAAGTGTGCACCCCCCTTACGCGCGCCGATCCCGGATTTTATAACATGCGCGTGGCAGCTCGCGCATGTTATGAAATCAGGTGTACATTTGTGCGCGCCGGGTAGCGCGCACAAATGTACCCCACACGTGCAAAATTTAAAATCAGCCCCAGTAAATTTTGTATATTTTTTGTAATAAAATCAGGTGTCTGAAAGGCACTTAGCTCCTTCTTGGTTCTGTTGGGTCATTCCAGATTATCCGGTTACAGTTATAATTTTTTCATAATTTTGACGGTTTTTACATAAAAAATTAAGTGACTTGTTGTATGTCTAAAAATGCGCAGTTAGAGGTGAATTTTAAAAACCCAGCGTGCGCATTAATTAGGTGATGTACAAATGAGTCGGGCCCGCGCATGCCGAAAAGGTTTTAAAAGCCGCCCAGATAGGCGCATATCTCCTGCAGCGTGCACATCTCCATTGAGGGGGCGGGGCGGGGGGTGGGCGTGGTCTCGGTAGGGCATGGGCGTTTCAGGGCATGAACCAGAGATGTGCGCGTAAATACTTACGCGTCCCAGCAGGCACAGAGGTCCCCTGCTATGTAACTTTACTTCTGCTATGGATGACGTGTAAGTTAAAAAAAATAAAAGGATCGAGCCATTTCGGAGATGTTTAAAGACTCTGGGGTAACTTGGGAGAGTGTAGGCTATCCAACCGGGGCAGGTTGGAGGATCTATTTGTTAACTGGGTGAACTGGTGGCTGAACTAGTTAAATGAGAATGACATGGGCAAGTGCCCCTTTTAAAATCCTCCGATTTACGTGGTAAAAGCGGGATTTGCACGCACATGCATGCACCCAATTAAAATTTGGCGTACATGTGTGCACAGCCAGACTATTTTATAACATGAGAATATATGCACATGTATGTTACAAAATGGCCACAGCTCTGGGCGTGGGTCAACGTATGTGTCAAATGTATGCCCGCACACTGGTTTGAAAGGTACTGTCCCTTTGTACAAATTATCCTGCTTGATGGCATTTCCCATAGCATACATGTTACATATATGCAATAACCCATCACTCAGAATGTATCTGCAGCCTGGTACAACTACTGTCTTCTGAATATAGAGTTCTGAGAGAGTCTAAGGAAACTCCCTCAGACCACCTTACGGGATCAGGTGCAGCTGTCTTGCCCCGGTCTTCCTTAAGATCCAGACCCGCAAGGGATCCTGGGTGAAGGGAGGAGCCCCTCACCGGTGTCCAAAAATTCAGGGCCTAGAAGGGTTAGAGATGCCCCCCAGGAGCAGGCAGATTGCACCAAGACCGGTTACATTTAAGGACTGTGTGTTACCTGAAGTTAAGACGAGCTGCACTGATTGTTTTGATTTTGGGTTTTTTCCCACTGTAATTAAACTGCAGCTAAGGAACTGCCTTAAGTCTTACTTTTAACACCAGATACTTTTTTTTTTTTTTTTTAACCATTGGAGACGTTTTACCATTAACTTACTGGCTATTCAAATGAAAATCACAGGGAGCCATTCAAGCCAGGAAATTAAAACAAGTACTAAAGTCTATACAGATGACAATTTCTTTCGATAAAACATTTTTGGGCTTATTTGAAACAAAGAACGATTGGGAGGTGGTAGTAGTAACTACCCTGTCTGCTGCAAATTTGGGTTATCGTGGCTCCGGCATAGTGACTGCAACATTCTCGGCAGTGGTTTGTAAGGGTGTGCACTGAAAAATGTTGTGTTTTGTTTTTTTCATTCCAATCTTTTGTTTTGGTGGTTCTTTTGTTTTTTTTCTTTCCATTCGTACATTTGAAACAAAAGTTTAAAAGAGGAAAGGAAAAGAAAAGAAAAACTAAAGTGAAACAGAAATTCCCCCCCCCCCCACCTCACACTAGACTCCCCAGTTATCTATTCCCATGCGTAGGGTTGAAATGGAACAGCAGACAATTCTCAGTCAGGCTCGCCACGCCAGTGTCATACTCCAAAATGATGCCAGCCTCAAGTCCGCTGACACCATTTTAGAGTATGGCACTGTCAGGGAAGGATCGACTAGAGATTGATCCTGCTCCATTTCAACCCCACAGATGGGGTAAGATGCTAAGGGATGGTCAGAGGAAGATGGAGGGGCTGTTTTCTCTCTCAGTTTTGGCAGTACATTTAGTCAGCTAGTGGGGAAGAGAGCTGGCAACAAAATGAAACGTGAGCTAAATTGCCTTTGCTTTTTAGAATGAAACAGGAAATGTTGACATCGCTTATTGCATTTTAAACAAAAGTGCATCCCTAGTGATTTGCTGTTCCCTTCTGTGGCCCACACTACCTGTTTTCATGAGATAATCTTCCATTGAGGTTCTAGCCAGGCCTGCCTCTACTTAACTTCCATGATTTAACAATTTTAGGCTCTCCCAGGATAGTTTTTCTGGGGGAGGGGATTCAAAATTATCCCTTTGTGTTTTCAAATAAAGTGAATCAGTCTCATGTTGTTTGTTAACCTTTGGAATGCACACATACTGACAGTGTCTCAGTGAGTTACAAAACAAAATGGAAGCTATCATTATCTAATGATTTAAAAAGCTCAGGATGCCACAAAGTGATGCATGCCCTCCTACACAAGGCCTATACAGAAAGCAGGATATAATAGAACACTTAAATATTTAGCAGACTTCAATGAAGTACAAAGAGGAAAGTATTTTTCATAGAAAAAGAAGTTCTTTAAAGCCCTATGCACTGAGCGTTTTCCCACAGTCAAAAAATGGAAGAAAAGCTTAAAGTACATAGGCCACAAGGGTCATGAGACGAAGCTGAATGGAGAGAGAGAGAGAGAGAGAGAGAGAAAGACGAAGGAAATGAGCACATTCGCAGCTAGGAAGCCTGGGTGGGCCACGCAATCCTTAGCTGCCAACACAGGGACGGTAACTTTCAAACCGTCCAGTGCCACATTTGCGCACTTGAATTAGCTCGTGCCGGGGACGCAGCTATTTTATAATTTGCACGCATAAGAAGCATGCATGTAAAAAAATAGCCTGGCCGTGCACACGTGTGCAGGTAGATCCCACTTCTACCGCATACGATGGAGGATTTTAAAAGGGGCGCGCATACTCGTGCCATTCCCAGTTTTACCAGTTCATCCACAAGTTTGCCCAGTTCACTGCTAGGCCCTCCAACACAACCCCCCCCCTGTTTGATAGCCTACATTCCTCCCAGTTACCGCAGACCCTTTAAAACCCCTCAGAAATAGCTCAATCCTTTCATTTTATGACTTACACGTCATCCATAGCAGAAGTAAAGTTACTTGGCAGGACAACTTGGCAGACGCCGGGCGCATCTCTTGCCCAGGCCCCGATGTGCACGCTGCAGCTTTTATGCACACACATGAGCGCTTTTTAAAATATGGTTGACGCGGGTAAGCCCGACTTCTTCGCGCATCCCTTAATTGATGCTTTTAAAATTCCCCTTTTACTGTTTTAGCATATTGTGAGGATTTAAATCCAATCCCATGTCACAATCTGCAAACCTGTCCTTCAAAAAAAAAAATGGCTTGCCCTTTATAAAAAGAAAAATAAAATCTTCCTGTCCTTATTATAGGACTGAAATGGTGATGCCCACTGTCAGGACAAAACGTCTGGCTGCTAGATGGATGTGCCGTGGGGGGCAAGCAAATTCTTTTGTCTGAGGCTCTCAGAACTGGATTGAGGGGGAGGCAGGCAGGGCTGCTTAATATACATAGCTCTGGATATTGAGCCTAACGAGCAGTGCCTTATTGCCGCACATATTCCGTTGGCTGAATTTATTGCATATGGAGTCTGCTAGGACCCACTCCAGCATCTTACAAGATACCGCGTATTCATCTTAGCCAGCTGTGGACAAAGCTGCATTCATTATTTTGTATTAATATGCCATAAAATTCAAGTAAAATTAATGAACTATGTTTGGTCTTTGGATGCTGTCTACTTGTTTTAGAGCGGGAGTGTTAACAATTCAAATGAACATTGACATGCAGTGAATTTATGGCCTTTCTAAATGTTATCGGGGTCTGATTGAATTTCTCCCATTCTATAAGCCTAATATTAATTTAGATTTGCTGATGTTTGAGAAGCTAAGACCCAGCCAAGCAATTTCAGTAGTTTGTTTTATGAGTAAAAGATCAGAATGCAAAGGTCAGATAAAGATATTTCACATATAACGTGCACTTTCCAGAAATGCAAACTTAATTGGAGACAAATGAATATTCTTCTAAGTCATGCAAAGTGCTAATGAGATTTGCTCATTGGCTAGAAAATTGTGTATTGCCTCTACAAAGTACTTTGCCCACAGTGCTACATAAGCACAATAATAACATACTATCATAATCATTATTTCGTATCTGTCTGTGCAAATGATGATTGTTTCTTAGGGTATTGGCTAGCAACCCAGTCCTCAATTCAGGATATTCCTAATGAATATGCACGTGATATATATCCATACTTTGGAGGCAGTACATGTAAATATACCTCATATATACTCAGTAGGGAGATCCTGAAAACCTGACTGGTTAAGCTAATTCAGTCCTGGTTTTACCCCCATCCTGTACCTGGGCTTTTCAGGCCCTCATTTGTCAAGGGACTATTTCTTATTCTCTATGAAAAAAATTTGATAAATCAAGTTTGCAGTAATGGCTTCCTTAAAAAGAATGGGAGTACAATAGGGGTAAAACCAGGACTGGATTAGCTTACCTCTAAAAAAAAAAATGAAGCCAGTTGGTTTACTCGAGTACATCTGTTTGATCTGGTTATATTACCTCTGTAATTGCCCTTTAGTCTTTCTATAGTAATTCTCATTTATTGCCTTAGCAATCTTGCTTGTCTTAGGAGATTAGAGAACAAAGTGTACTTGTATAATGAAGTTTTTCATTCTCACTCTGAATCCTTGTAATTATAATTATTGCTTTTCAGATGCATGCTTCTTGCACAGTGCATGGGACTATATCTGAGGGCTTGTATGCTTTGTATATAATAATTTTTATCTGGAGCACCTAAAAACCATAGACTCTGCTTTGGCTACCATTGGCCTTGCAATAATTTTTATGTTCTACAGAATCTCAGTACCCATTGTTGTATTTTACTGTATGATACTGTAGCGTAGAGCACTCCTATTCACAAGAACACTTGTGGCAGTTGAGTGATATATGGCCAAAATAAAATGTATCTGAATTAAACATGAACAAAGCACACTGTAGAAGAAACTGTCAATCATTCTAAGAGCACGGGCCAGTGTTTTTTCATATTAATGCTATTTTTTAGGAAACTACTTGCTTATGCTAAAAACAGGCCAGGGCTCTGTACTAGCATGCATTTCCACTGAGAATGTGATAGATACATTTTATGACCCATCAGTTTCCTCCTACTGCTTTCCATAGTAACACTAAATAACAGCAGATAAACACCTGAAAATGGCCCATCCACTTTGGCCATATATGAATTCCCATATGCAACACCAATATTCTTTTCCTCCATGTCTTTTACCCAACCTCACAGCCCTATTTCTAATACCGCTCTTCATATCTGTCCTAAGCATGACCAAAATATTATCTATTTATTTATTTTATTTAAGATGTTTATATTCTGCCTAAGCCAAACCTGTTGTTCTAGGTGGATTACAAAACAACATAAAAATCATTAAAACAAACTATTAACATAAAATACATATAACAATCAATTAAAACTAAAACAACAATAAAGTACAATAATAATAAATAAAACTGCATTGTTAATATAAAACTTGCTATGGGCTACCAAAATGCTTCACAGAATAGCCAGGCTTTTGTTCAACTGCTTGCGCAAAAGTTTAAAATCATCCATGTTTTGCAATTCACTAGGAAGCTTAGTCTATTTTTCAGGATAAACAACAGAGAAGGCTCACTCCTGAGTCTCTTTTAGATGAGCATCTTTTAAAGAAGGTACATCTAATAAAAGGCGATGTCCAAAAAGTCAACAGGGAGTAGGAATATGAACAATAATAAGCATAGTCAAATAACAGGGTGCAATCTTATTCAAGACTTTAAAACTAGAAATAATATTTTAACCCTTACACACTGCTTAATAGTCAGCCAATGCAGTTGCTCAAGAAATGGAGGTGAATAATCACACAGTCTCCCCACCCATCACGAGCCTTACTGCAGAATTTTGTAGGACCTGTAATGCATGAATTTGACAATTTGGTAATCCAATTAATACTTCATTACAATAATCAATTGTTGTCAAGACAAATGCTTGAGTTACTGTTCTAAAATTGTCCATTGTCAAACAAAATCTTGTTATATTGCTGGCCTCCACTACCTCTGCTCTTCAGTTTTGATTTGTATAAGATCAATATTCAGGCTCCCTCCTGTCCCCCTTCTAGATCTTATTACCAAGCTTTGTAATAATCTCCACAGCCAACAAGGTTAGTGGGACTGTGGAAAACACACACAATACATATATGTGTGTGTGTGTGTGTGTGTATAAAATTCTAGTCTCTCCATATTCCTTAAAGTTTGGGCCTTATCCATTGTTCCTTCATGAAGTTAACCCCAACTTTCTTGGAAGAACAATATTGTACTATTGGTGTGGCCAACTCCGGTCCTCAAAAGCCACAAACAGCCCTGGTTTTCAGGATAGCCATAATGAATGTGCATGAGAGAGATTTTCATACAATGGAGGCAATGCATGCACATCTATCTCATGCATATTCATTATGGATATCCCACCCCCATAATACTGCTTTTAGGGTTGCAACCACAATGCCATGCATGTTGCTTTCCTACTTTCCTGAAGCAATCATACCACTGCTGGTTAGCAATGCAACTGCTGCTCATATAGCTTTTTTTGGAGGCCCAATACTATCATACCACTGCCATTTTTAAACTTTAAACTTTTGGAATCACAAGATGACACCTTTAGAATGCTAAGAATGGCGTTTCTACATTGAATGCATAGTTGCAATTTCAAAACCATCAGCTTTTCAGTACTACAGATTGATTTGCTGAAAAAAATGTCCACAACCTCCCTTGCAATATTCTCACAAAAAACTAATTTTATTAAAGTTTATGAAAGCACAGCTCCTTTAAAACATGGTGAAGAATTTCTTATTTGTTCAAGCATGGCCCATTTATCTGTTACTTGTCAAACATTTCTATCATACTCTCTAGAGCTCCGAGCACCACTAGGAATGCAGAGTGCCTCTAGACCTCTCATAGCTGGAACTATTTTGGAATATCTTGCTGGCAGGGCAGGAGCAATTGAGTATTTCTTCAACACACGGATGGAGTAACAAGGGGAAGAAATCAGGGATGCCCCCAAGGCTATTTATTTTGATAGGTTGCACAAGAGCATAGACCTGACAGTATTTCTGTCTTTATTTTTCCTTTTCTTTTTTTTCCATGCCATTGTGTTTGTTTATTTTGTTTCGAATAAATGAAATGTGACAAAATAAACCAAAAAAAAAAAAAAGACAAAAAAAAGGAAACAAAAACCAAACCCCAAACATTTTTTGTTAGTGGAAACCTCCTTGGTACAAACTTGATTATCTGAAGGAGATCGTTTCTTCTCCTTTTTACTAATTTCCTGATTGTGATTATACAATCAGGATGATTTCGAAACAAGCACGCGCATGCCCATGTACACGCGTATATGGACGCTGGGAAAATCTACTCCTATATTTTATAGCCTGCTCGTAGATAATATACGCAGCTTATAAAATATGCATAGATGTCCTCCGCAATATGTGCACCCAAGTAAAAACAATACGTGAATACATGTTGCACTTATCCGGATTTATCCAGCTAAGTAGCAGTAAAGTAGCAGTAAAGCCACCGTTTAGCCAGATACGTCTTAAAACACCACCTGACTGGCTAAGTAAGATAGCCAGATAAACCTAAAAAGTGCTTCTTATCTAGATATACAGCAGGAGTAAATATACACGAGTAAGCTGCCAAGTTTACATGCATAAATTGCTTATAAAATAACAACTTGCTTGCCATAAACGTTGGCCCATCTGGAATGCTCCTGGCCTGCCCCTTTTTTGCACATGCAAATTTGCATACCCTTACTTACACGTGAATTTTGAGGTTTATAAAATAGCATATACGCGAGTATATGCTATTTTTACATGTATGTGCTTTTTATGCACACAACCCATTGAAAATTCCCTGTTATGCCAGCAAAACCCCTTTTTTTTGTATGCAATCCAAATACTTCCCAACAGAAAACACAAATTAAAATCCTACCAGATAATTTGGAGGAGCATAAGCAGCTTCACTTCAAGGCGCAGTAGTAGTATGAATTTCAGCCTGAGGAGAATGCATGGCGAGAGGAATGAAATTGGTAGATATGGTGCTAGGAGGCATAGCCAGGGCCATTCTTGGGATAGCACTTCATAGTGAGACTGCCCCAGACCTCGTGTTTTTAAAGGTTCCACGTTGCTGCAGGAGCCCCTGTCCCCCAACGCCTGCCATCATTCAGGAGTCACGGCAGTCCAGGAGCCGCAGTATCCCCATGCAGCAGGGATTTAAGAGGTACAGAGCCCCAGCCCTCCTTTCTGCAACCTTTGGGACAGAGCTCGTTCTGGCCTAATCGTTGCACTCGCCAGCAGCTGCTGCACGTGTAACTTTAAATTTAATCGTTATTATTTGAGCTCTCTTTGTCTGCTTTTGGATCACAAGCACCTGGGGAACGTGATGCAAGTCTCTAGATTTCAGGGTGTTCACAACATAGATCAGGAAGCACAGGTGCAGGCACGTCACTGCAAACAGTAGGGCTAGCCTGACCTGCTGAAAGGAATTCTGTAGTCCAAACTACTAAGCTTGTAGTAAGCAGAAGTCATGGAATTTTCATTTCAGCTTTTCTGAAGGAATTTTTGGGAAACCTGACAGTTGGGCCAAACTGACCAAACAAGTCATCAAAAACAAAATTGAGATTTACTATCGTGTAGTGAACTTAATATTCTCCTGCTAGTTTTGAAAATTCTAAAACTTGCAGGTCTGGTATGCCATAGTAACTTCTGTTAATCTAGTTGTGAAATATGATTAGATCTCAAATAACATGTATCACTATATATCAGTCTCTCATAACTACTTACTTTTGCCACAACTTATTTCTATAGTGCCAGTAGACAATATACTGGATATACTATTTAATTAGTTGTTAATATGGAGGTTAATATTCAGAAAATATCTTTCTGAGAAAGCTAGCCAAATAAACGTATCCAGAAAACTTACAGGGTCATTTTTCAAACCACGTTAGGGTGTTGTCACGGGCGTTAGGCCCTGACACCCGGAATAACGCCATAACGCATGCGTTATTTTTCACATTTCGGGATGAAAAATGCAAATTTTGAAAATTTATTCAAAGAGGAGGAGGAGTTTCGGCAGGGTGTTGATGTTGAGACATTCAACTAACCACAAGTCTTGGGCAGAAAATGTGATGTGAAGCTCTAGAAATATCCCATCCCAGGCCGGGGAATTAGACGTATTGTGATTAGAGTCTCAAGTATATAGTTGGGTCACCATTTGCATACTTAACCAATAGCATATCAGCATTTATTGCAACCATTTCAGAATTTTTACAGCACTGCTACTATTTCTAAAACACTATTAGACATTGCTGCACAGATAACATACAAGAGACAGTCCCTGCTCCGTGGAGCTTACAATCAAGTCAGGACAAATATACAGGACAAACAAGAGTCTACAAGAAATGTATTTATTAAAGAGAAGAGATTAAGATTTAAAACCAGCTTCAAAGGTGGATTTCAATATGGCCTAAGAGGGAGCGTGACGCATTAACTCGGTAAATTTATTCCAGCCATATGGCTCAGTTAGGTGGAAGGCACAGAGTCAGGAGCAGGCAATAAAGGAGAGAAATACAGATAAGAGCAACTTGCCCAAGAAACAGAATTCACGAGGAAGGGCATAGGGAGAGAGAAGAAGAGATAGGTAATGAGAAGCTGCAGAGTGAATGCATTTGTAGTTGAGTATGAGGAGCTTGAACTATATGCGGAAGTCGATGGGGAGCCAATGTAGTGGCTTGAGAAGAGGGGTTGCATGGTCACAGCGACACTGAAGGAAGATGAGTCATGCACCTGAATTATGAATAGATTGCAGGGGGTCATTCACTGCCGGGTTCCCAGTTGTAATACAGTCCTAATTCTGCAGGACTGCGGAATCTCAGCTCCTAGAAGCACTGAAACCCATTATAGTTATCTTTAGTAATTCAATGTGACAATTATGGTCCCCGGGAGAGGATGTGCTATGGTAATATTGTGCTCTCCAACAGACCAGCAGACATAAAAAATTAAGCAAATCTTGACCTGACCTTCGTCTTGCTGCTCCATTTTGATTGTGCCTTATTCATCTTGTGTGCTTCAACTGATACTGCATCTGATCAAATGTATAAAGTGTGAATTGCAAAGGCTTATTTAAGGCTTTATGCGCTAAGGATTATTGCTATAAACAAAGAAAGAGAGCCCTTAAAATGGGGCTGCAGAGCTGAGAGTCTGGAAGATTGCAGCCTCTGTATTGCCTGCTAAAGGTGGTTTGATTCGCAGGGTTTTCTCATTAAAAATCACTTATTTTTCACAGGCTCATTTTACTGGACAGTAAAAATGCATTGACTTGGGATGATTCTTTCAAGAGCTGATATCACTAGGCAATGAGCAATCTATGTTCTGATAGTGCCAGTACTGAAAGAAAATAATTCCTGAGCTTTGTTTCCATTGTTGTGACTTTTTTTTCCCACCATGGCACCAATATAAATGACCAGTGCCTTAAAAGAACTACAAAGAAATGTGCTGTAAAAGAGAGATACTACAGGCCTGTGCACTGAAGGTTGGTGTGGATGCCTAGGCCATTTGGTATGCATGCAAAAAAAACATGCTATGTACTAAAGTCCTGTATCCCACCACCGCTACCATCAGACACAAGATCAATAGCTCCAAATCCCCATATATCCCCCTCATGGACACAAAATCAAAGGCCTCCCCCATACACATTTAATACTTCCACTGAGAACTTGACAATGACTGGCACATGAAAGGGATAAAGGAGCATGACATCATTTTGAAAGTCAGTGGCAGTGAGGAGAAAGAGTCCTGCTGATGATATTTAGGCTCTTGGCAAAAGGGATAGGCTAGGGGAACCTTCCAGATGGAGGAAGAAATTGGGGGAAATCAGATTATGGAAGCCCTTGACCCATGTCAGAGAGGGGGAATCTGGAGGGGGGGGTCTTCATCTGGAATCTGGGGTTGTGGAGCGATCTAAGGGGCTTGAAGCCACTGATTTTGTATTCAGGGTGGGAAGGAGTGAATGATATGCCCTGGACTAATTAGCTTTTCACTTTAGGCCAATTAGCATGGGGGATTTCAAGGTACAGAGTGCACATGCTACACTTTTTGTATTAGCATCCCTGCAAATTTGGTGCATATGTTAATGCGGCTGCATTTTAGCAGGAGCACAAAAATATTTTGCATTGCTTATTCACTGACATTTTAACTTGCAAATTAAAATTTTTAATACATACACACAAAAAAAATGTTTTCGTGCATAGACCCCTAGATATAGGTTGAATTATGTAAAGTGAAATTTTGACAGTGATATGGTAATCATGTAATTTGAACTGTAGCACCACAATATAGAAACATTGATGTTATAAACTTCATAACCCTTTTAAACTCAGGTAACACAAAGCTTAACTGACAGAATGCAAATAGAAATTGCTATACAAATATTTTCCTGCTACATATTGTAATAGCACTAAGACTCACAAAACACTAAATGGTCAATGCACTAAAGGTTGTTTAGGTACACACTAAAAAGTGAATTTTCAAATTTGCATGCGTAAAAATTATCTGTTGCACGCATAAAATAGTATATACATGAGTGCAAGTTATTTTAAAAACCACAAGATACACACACAAAGCAGGGTCTGTGAGCAAATTTGCGTGTATAAAAAGGGGTGGACTAGGGACATTCCAGGAAGGAGCCAACATTTACGCGAGTAAATTGCTATTTTACAACCTGCCAAAGTGACGTAAATATGTCTATTACTTGCATATATTTAGCCCTGCTCAATATCTGATGTAAATGATCATAAACATCTTAAAAGTGAAAAAAAATGACTTGGGGGGGGGGGGGGGGGGGGGATCTGGGTGATCATAGTTATGACAGCAGAAAAGGACTAAATGGTTCATCCAGTCTGCCCAGAAAGCTTCTTATGATAGCATCTTCTGCACCGTGCAGGTTATCCCATGTTTCTCTTAAGGGGTAGCAACTGCTGCTCCATGGAGTTATTTGATGACCCTTCTTGACAATTCAGACAGTGCTGATGTGTTTTGCTTATGGACTTGGCCTTAGAAGTAGTCCTGTACTTTTTCACATATGTCTGCTATCAGTTTCCCAGACGATAAAACTCCCCTTTTCCCCCTGCCTTGAAGCAGAGAGCAATGTTTCAGTTGCGTCAAAAGTATCAAAGCTTATTGATTAAAGGTAGTAACCACTTGCCTTCTGTTAAGGGTAATAATTGCTGCTCCATGCAGGTAATCCCCATGTGTATCAGCTCTGCAGACAATAAAAGTCGGGGTCCTCGTTGGTTATTGACTAATCAAATTCCCTTTTTCCCCTGCTGTTGAAGTGAAGAGCAATGTTGCAGTTGTATCAAACATATTAAGGCCCATTGGTTAAGGGCAGTAACTGCTGCACCAGCGAGTTACCCCCTGTGCATGCTTTTCTTCATTTCCAACCTCTAGCCTTTAGGGATCTGCAGTCTTTGTCCCATGCCCTTTGGAATTCATTAACTGTTCTCATCTTCACTACCCCCTCTGGGAGGGCATTCCAGGCATCCACCACTCTCTTCATGAAGAAACATTTCCTGACATTTGTTCTGAGCTATTCACCCTGGAGTTTCATTTTGTAACCCCTAATTCTATTGATTTCTTTGCAATGGGAAAGGTGTAAAGTTTGTGTATTGTTAATACCTTTCAGGTATCTGAAGGTCTGTATCATAATCTCCCCTGCGCCTCCTCTCTTCCAGGATATACATATTCAGATCCTTCAGACTCTCCTCATTTAATTAATGTGAGCAAAATCTACTTACATATCCTTTTAATATTTGAAGAACAAATACATGGGTATATCTTTTGCGCACACTTATCTGGCTGTATTTCAACTGATATAGCTAAGTAGTGCTTTTGCTGCCACTTAGATGAACAAATTTGAACTTATCCGGGTAAGTAGCATGTTGCGATTCAGCCAGTGGCAAGAGCCACAGGCCGTCCTGTCATCTTTCTGCGGCCCGCAGGCCACCAACGTAATTCTCTCACGGGCCGGTGGCCACCAACAAGCCGCACCTCTATCCCTCAAGCGGCCTGGAGGCCACCGACATGGCTGCTGCCTTCCCTCGCAGCAGGGAGCTGTGCCGAGGCTCCTGGCAGCAACAGGAGCCCATCATCGTACCGGCACAGCAGGAACCGCACCGGGAATCTCCTTTGCAGCATGGTGCCGCGCTACTGTGTCTCAAGCGGCCCGGAGGCCGCCGAAAATCCTTATATGCGGCTGGAGCCACGCTCCTCTCCCTGAGGCCAGGAGGCCGCCAGCAATGTTCCTACATGGCCTGGAGGCCACCAACCTTACCTGGGACCTCCATGGGAGGAAGGCCTGCATCCCCGGTCTTGCCTGCATCCTGAGGTCGCCTCTGGTTCTTCTTCAGCAGCAGGAGGCCGCCTGTGTCTTCGGGGCTTGTCCTGAGGCCTAGTTCCAGCTTCTTCAGCTCCTGCTCTCTGCATCGCAGCAGGGCTGCTGTCCAGGGTCCTGCTTCTTCCTAGGGGGCAAAGCCGGCTCTCTCTTCAGCATTTAAAACTACAGCGAGGGAGTGGTGCTTCACTGATGTCATCATTGGATCTGCCTCTTCTCCAGTATAAAAAGCTTCAGTCTTCATTCCAGCTTTGCCTTCGCAAGTAGCAAGTTCCTCCCTGGAACTGTCCTCCAAGGAGCTGGTCTTCTTGGACTTCCTGCATTCTCCGCTCCTTTGGGCATTCCTGTGTTCTTCGTTGGATCCTTCGTCATCTTGTTTCCGGTCTCTTCCTTGAATGTTCCTTGTCTTGTCATCTATTCCAGCCCTGTCTTCCCAGCCTTGATGTCTTCCACTCCGGATGTTCTTCGGCCTAGTCTTCGTCTGATGTCCAGATGTCCAAGGCTTCGTCGGGTCCCTCCTGGTGAGGTCCGCGACCAGCCCGGCTGGGTTGGTAGGGTGCACTGTGGCCCAGTGGTCCATGACCACCCCGGCTTGGGTGTGTAGGGCGCTGGTGGGTCTTCTCCATTGTCGGAGCCAAGGATCTTCATGTGTTTGTATAGTTCTCCAATGCTCTGGACTCCAGCTATGCCTAGCCCCCAGCGGGCAGTGCTCCAGTGGGTAGCCTGTGGGTCTTTCTGGCTAATGCAGCCTCCTCCCAGGCCTTGGGTGTTAGCGCTTTATCCAGAGTCTTCTCCATCCTGAGTTTTATTGATGATTTTAGTCGCCTTCCCTTGCCAGAGTTTATGTCTTCGTCCACGTTTGGTCTTCATCCACGTCCAAGTCCTGAATCCTGTCATCATCAGCATTCGTTCCAAGTCCTCCGTCATCTCTGCCTCATGTCTGGTCAGCCGCCTCTGCTGCTCCCTGCAGCAGGTCCGAAAGGGCTGGGAACGGTCGGAGGACCATTCAGAGACCACCATTGCGTTGGTGGCCTCCCGGAAACGTGCAGGTCCAGTGGAGGTCCCTGGTTTCCCGGTAGCCAGACTTGGACTGTCTTGCCGCAAGGGCACACAATTTACATCCTGTGCTGGAGCGCCCCCTAGCGCTCCATTCCATCTAGCGCAACATAGCAGCAATCATCCTGCTATATTCTGATTTATCCAGCTAAGTAGCAGCTGGCGCTACTTAGCCGGATAAGTCTGTAAAGCGATACTTGTCTGTCAAAGTAGTGCTTTTCAGACTTATCCGGATAAGTGCCACTACTTAACTGGAGAAACTGGCATTTATCCGGATAACTCTGAACTTGCACAGTTTGTGGCTTTCACATGCGCAAGCATTTGTACAGGCATATGTACTCATATTTTATAACCTGCACATATCATTTCTTTGTAGGTTATAAAATACAGCAGCAACTTTGTGTGCACCCCTATACATGCGTATTTTTGCATGCCATCTAAAATGGCATGCTACTTTTAGCATGCTACCTTTCAAAAAGAAATTACCTGGGAAATTAACGTAATGTACATAAAAGATAAATGTCCAAGAACTTTGTAACTTGGCGGGCTATTCGAAAATTGCCACACACACACAGCCCCCCATAAGTCAGCAAGGAACATTTTGACATCCATTTAATTTTGGTATCCAATTTAAGTTAAAAGCTGTGATATGGAGATTCATATCAGCCATATAAATAGTTTCAATTAACCCTTTGATATCATTATATAGTATATAGTGTATATATATATATATATATATATGTGTGTGTGTGTGTGTGTGTAGTATATGTATATTAAACAATACATTATGCTGATCTCGTACACAGTGCAGATTCTTATCCTTAGAACCAGTGACTAAAAACTGCCAATACAAGCTAAAGTACAAAAGAAAACGTTCAAAGGCTTTCCTATAACTTTAATTCAAAGAAACCTGCAGTAAATCAATGTAACCAACACTACAATAGTTTGCCTTCTGGCAGCAGAAATATATTTTGAAGCAACTGCATAAAATGCTGCACATTGTAATCAATTATTCACGGTTTCGCTTTTATCATTTCCCATGTGCTATGCATATGCAACAGTTCTATCAAGCCTTTGGGTTTTCGAGAGGTTTGATTCCATTTTCTGTTTCCCATATTTTTTTTTATTGTAATGTGAAAGGCGTCCGATTCCTGGCCATCATGCTAACCGCACTATGCTAATTTCGATATTCAGAGTATCCGGCTAAGTCTGGTTGTCTCGTAGACCTGTCCTAAAGTTAGTCAGATAGACTTATTCAGCTAACTTTAGGATAGTTGGGTATATTCAGTGGTGCATCCACGCCACTGAACATACAGGTTAAGTTAGACAGATAGGTTTATCCGGCTAACTAGCCAAGCCACACAGTAGGTGAATATGGACACCAAAATGTACATATACCTATATCTCCCTATATATAAAAAATATGCTTAGCGGCAGTAGGCTGGCATATTTCTGTTGGATCCTGTGCTGGTAGTGCTATAGCAGTTATGGCTGAGAGGGGGCGCTGTGAACTGTGCAAACAGCAAACGTGTGTATTGGAAACTGCAGACACTGGGAAGTAATGGGACTGGCATTTTTGAAGGAAGAGGAAGCAAGGATCATGCCGGTGGATCTGACAAGTACAGGAGCAACATGGGCCCGTATGGGACAGAGGTGATGGAGGGGGTGATTAGTAGGGGCAAGGCAGAAGCAACTATTTCACTGGGTGTCAACTAGTGTGTATGTGTTAACATACACACACACACAAACACACACACACTCTCAAGCTGATACTCAGTGAAATTATATGTAAAAGTCATAACAGAGAAAAATGCTTCCCTATCAACAAGTGAGGCAATAACGCTGCAGTTTAAATTTCTGGTGGTTTTAAAAAGTCCAAACCAGCTCACTTTGGTGTAATCAAAATGTGGAAAAGCAAGTTCATTTTTTTCTATTACTTTCTGATTTTAACCACACATAAGGGACCAGTATAAAAAAAAAAAAAACAACAGTTCAGAAAGACCAGTACAGTAAGAGGCAACTTAATTTAAAAATTGCTTGAGAGCATGATAACAGCAGTGCACACTACTACATCATTACTGTAGCCCTGTTGCATAAAACTGTATTACTGCATGATAGCTTATGATCCATCACAGGATACCACTGCAGCAACTTTTAAATTAATTTGTGCTGTTACTGTACTTTCTATTGGACGTGCCATTTGCTTCTTTGAGGTATTAAGTTCAGCTTTGGGGTGTGAAATCTCTTGAAAAGGGCTTTGTGAACCCATGCATGGAACTTGTCTTAAAGAGCTGGACCTACTGTCGGCCAAAATCACATCAGATCCACAGAAATCCAACACACAGGACCAAGCAATGTCCAGCATGGACACACAGAACCAGTTCAGATTTTTTAGGGTTCCAGATTGGATCCTCTTGAGAGATATGGGGTGGGGGGAGGAGGAGATCCAATGGGAGCTCTCGTTAGATCTTGGGAAGATCCGTGCGTTTGGTTAAATTTAGACTAAGTTAATTTGGCATTGGAATTTGATCTCCTAGACCTACTATGGTTATTAGAGTGCAGTGCCTTGGCATTTACTCATGAGCACATCTTAACTGTGATGGCTAAATTATAATGCAGAATATTCACGACAAACAAAACTTTCCAAACCTTGGAAATGAACTCAAATGTAAAACTGAAACTGAAAGGATTGCCCTGCAGCTGGAACAGGGCCGGCGCATCCCAACAGGCAAATTAGATGGTCGCCTAGGGTGCAGGCCATTAGGGGGCGGCAAATAGCAGCCATGTGGGGCCACGAGCGAAGCCCATCCCACTCACAGTCGCGAGAGGCAGAGACTTGGTGGGCAGCGAGTGGCAGAGGGCCGTGAGCAGCCCCCCCCCACCCCCCCATCCTGCTCATGGCTGAGAGAAGCAGAGTCTCGGCGGGCCATGAGCAGCACCTCTCTCTGTCTGTCTGTCTGTCTGTCTGTGTGTGTGAGAGAGGGATTGTGTGTGTGTGTGAGAGAGGGATTGTGTGTGTGTGTGTGAGAGAGCAATGGTGTTAGTGAGAGAGAGAGGGAGGGAGCGTATGTGAATGAGACAAGAAACTTAAGTGTGTGTGTAAGAGAGGGGGCTTGCACCGGCTCCGAGTTGGAATATTTATTATTTGCACATCTAGGTTAGCTATTGGATTTGAGGGGTAAATATGTAAAATGTGGAAATGTTTCTTCAGTGAGAATTTCAAGATTGGGGTTAAAAGTAGTAGTAGTAGCAGCAGCCAGATCCTTCAAAATATTCATCCCTTTTTTCTTTTGACTTTATTTCAAAGTCATCTTTGTATAGTTTTTGTAATAGAAACATGAACCTTTTACTCTGACCATGATCCCCAACCCCTGTATTTGAAAGGGTCCTTTCCTGAGTTTATTATTCAGTTACTATACCCAGAGCTGTGCATGGCCCTGGCCATGCGATTTGCACTTAGTGGCAGCAGTAACTTTGCAGGAGGGGTAAACTACACATTAATCTCTCGGGAATTGAATGATTTTGTTTTTCTACCACCTGAATCATCTAAAGGATTTAGTTTTGGGTTTGTTTGTTGTTTTGTTTGGGTTTTTTTTGCTAGCATTGCTGCTTTAATACAGATAAAATTAAATATCTTCAAATACATCTTCAAGACAAATTATGGCCAAATGTTTTAAAGAAATGTCAACGCTGGCCCGTTAATTACTCTGTTGCAGCGATACGCAGCATAAATTTCAGTTCATGGCTGTGCTAATAAAAGTTGTGCGCAAAGGTCAGAGAGCGCCAGAGGGCGCATCGGGAAATAACAACGAAGCTTTATTGTTCCTGTTCCGACTGTGTGGTTGAGTATCGTTGGGCTGGGCCTCTTTATACCTAAATCACCAGCACGTAACCGTCCACAACGTGACAGCTGTAGGAAAGGATGAGACGTCGGCTCGCAGCACACCTGAGTTTGGGTTTCTTACTCTCTCCCCCTCTGGTATGGATAATAAACCAATAATAGATCATCCTTGCTCCAAAGTCCTCAGGAGGT
Organism: Rhinatrema bivittatum; assembly: GCF_901001135.1. Lineage (NCBI taxonomy): Eukaryota > Metazoa > Chordata > Amphibia > Gymnophiona > Rhinatrematidae > Rhinatrema > Rhinatrema bivittatum. Next base: position 22,718,402 of record NC_042628.1, on the reverse strand, counting down.
TAAATAAACAAAGATTTGTTTCTTTGAAATCATTTCGGGGGGGCAATCTTTGAACAGCCTGCGTAGCTGCAAACCATATGGGTGGTTTTCATGCATTACTTTATGCCAATTTTTGCACGAGAAACCACCCGTGCCGTTCCTCTTGAAAGCTAGCACTCAAAAAGTAGGCACGTTAAAAGCTCTTGCGTACTTTGCATCTGCTATTTCTGCAGGTGGCAGCTGTGGGGGAGAGGGGGGGGGGGGGGCGGAAGATGCAAAATCGCGCCCTAATCTTGAAAAGGAAATGAATGTGTGCTGTTTTCCTCACACTCACGGGAACGTCTCTTTTCCTCACGGCAGCTGAAAGTGCATGGGTCACACTGGGCTGTGAGCTGCATTGAGGGGGAGGCAATTTTTAGTCAGGCCATTCCACCCAAGTAAATACCAATTTACCCAAATACGTGGCTTTGAAAATTGCCCTCATCGGGGTCATTTTGACTAGCCTGCGTTGCCTACAATGTCCATGGGTATGTTTATGCCAAGTACATTGCAGCTGGTTTTCAAAGGGGAAAAAAGCCCCCACTTTGGGCCTGTTATTTGTGGAGGCGGCCGAATGTGGGCAAAATAGCATGCAGACATTTGAAAATGAAATATTCCCCCCCCCCAAAAAAAAAAAACCCACTTTTTAACCTGTGAAAGTCTGCTCATTCTCTCCAGGAGAGTTTACCCATTTGCCAACATAAGTGACGTTGAAAATGAGTCGTCTCATGGCTGGCTCTGTCACTCAGATTGCAGCACTTTTCCAAGCAGCATGGGGAGGGAGTTGGGCCTGGATGCAATGTGGAGGTAGTTTGTTCAGGTCTGGGGGAAGAAGGGAAGATGACAGCCCCTGCAGGTAGAGTGGCACCAAGGGTGCATCTCAAAGGAGGCTTTCCCTTCAGGCCCAGTGCTACCAGGTGTGCAAACCATGCAATTGCCTGGGGTGGCACATCCTGGAGGGTGGCAGAAGGGGCCAACTAAATAGAACAGTGAAAAACCCATGCAGCTGCCGGTGGACCTTATCTCACCAACGGCAGAAGAAGAGAGCAGCTTGTGCGGCTACCAGTAGACCCCATCCCACAGGCAGTGGCAGAAAAAAAAGTGTCCCGCACTCCTCCAAAAGAAGAGGAAGTTCCTTCTGCAGCTCCTCCTCGTGTGCCAGCCAACCCCACTGTACTCAATACTCACAGTACTAGCGCTTCTTGTATGCTTATCTTATGCATTACGACATGAGAATATAGAAAGCTCTCACACCACAAATGTTGAGTACTATAGGGCCGGCAGTCACATGAGAAGGAGCAGCAGCAGAAAGGACTCCTACAGCTCTACAAAGAATCCTTTCCTCCCCCAAGGAACGAGGCACTGGGTGGCAGCAGCATCAACAGAGGAGGCAGAGTGGCCTGTGGACCCTGCCTGCGTAGAGGTTGCATTGTGTATGTGAATAGGAGCCTGAATGTGAATTGAAGCCTGCCTGGGGAGAATGGGGGTATGGGTGTGAATAGGATCCTGTTTAGGGGTGTGTGTGTGTCTGTGTGTGTGTGTCTGACTGAGGGGAATGGTGTGTTTGTGTAAAAGGGAGTCTGCCTGGGGGGGATGAACAAAGTTTATGCCACTCATGATAAGCTCAGGGTGACTGAAAATCAAAAGCTTTCAGGTATGAGAAGTGGGCGATTTTCCCCTTCTTGTTTTAATTATTAGGGGTTTGATGTGTCTGCTATTTTGAAATATTTTATTGTTGTGGGAAACTTTTTAAAATTTGTATATGAGATTTGAATTATTGGATGTTATTCTATTTGTCATATGTATGGCAATATTCTTTTTATTAGTATGGTTTATTATGGTTGATTTATATTCCTTGATTTTATTGTTTGATATATGAGGACTGATGATGTTTCTGTTTTTCCATTGCTTCATTGCATATAGAGTCTAGGTTGTTGCAGTTTCCAGTTTAATTTCTGTCTACACATTTCTATTTATACTTTATGTTCTCTTTATTCTGTATTTGGTGAGAGTCTGTGTTCTTCATGTGTAAGCGTGGTGAGATATTCTGCTAGCATGTGGTTTCTATGTAGGAATTTAGGGCAAACTGATTTATTCTGCTTTCCTAATAGGAAGTGTTTTAGGGCCTGGTATAATAGATAGATTAGGTTGTCCCTGTTTGAGTACTTGCAATTAGTACTGTTTTGGTATGGGAAGTTTACTATATTGTTATTATTCAGTTTACTCAATGCTGTCCAAGGGCCAAACCCACACCTATCAGGCATTAGAAAAGACTCAATACTATATGGATTCCAAGTGTCTTTTTTTTGCAGAATTTTCTGGGTGACACCACAGAAGTGTGTGAGATTTTCTGTACAAACTGGTGCCAGCTACAGGGCCTTGCTGGCACCAATTTTTTTTAAGTTATCTCTTTATTGCTATTTTCAAAATACAACAATCAAGAATTCTTGATTGAAGAACATAGGTTACAAATAAAAATATAAGAAAAACTTATAACACACAACCTGTATACATTAACATTATTTAGTCCAGGGGAGAGAGAATCTTTACAACTAGTAGAAAAAAAGCAAGAAAGGAGGCATTAATACTTATTGGATTTGCCCAAAAATGATAAGTATAGTTATTTCTCTATTTTGCAGGACATTTTCTAATTGCACAGGTTCATAGAAAATATACTTGACTCCTTGGAATTTAATACAACATTTACAGGGGAATTTTAAAAGGAATTGAGCTTTAATGGCTACTACTCCAGATTTAAAGCAAGAAATAGCTTTCTTTTAGACTGCATGTCCCTAGTTACATCAGGAAATATAGCTATTCTTTTCCCCGTGAACAAAGCTTCACTCTTGGAAAAAAAAACAGACGTAAGGTTAAAGCCTTGCCTGATTCTTGAAAGAAGGTAACCACAAGAGTTGCCACTTCAAGTGACTCATTTTGAGATTGTTCCAAGAAAGCAGTTAAGGTAGAGATCCCTGAAAATAACAGGATTAACGTCAGAACCATCTTCATTCGCAGACACCTGCCTTCGATTAGGCAGGTAAAAATCCTTCTCAATTTTAGGCAATGATTCTTGAGAAAGTTTTAATAAATCAAGAAAAAAAATGTTTTTAACATTTCACAAGGCGGTATAAGAGGACATTTAGGAAAATGTATAAAATGAAGATTTAAACTACGAGAGTAATTAAATGTTTTATTTTAGAATGAAGAATCATATTATCCTTCACTAAAGAAGCATTACAGTTTTGCAAAAGCAATACATTTTTCTTATAAAGACTGAAATTTATCAGTTAATCCTTTAATCACATCACAATGATTATTGACCATTGACAATATGTTTCCCCAATTGGTCGGCATAGAAACCATCTTGGCAGAAAGACATTGCTCCATTTAAAGTCATCCAGATAACCTTTAGGCCTGCTGGCCGGCACTACCGAATATACATGGATACATTTAGCTGGACAGTGAATATTAGCGTTATCTGGCCAAGTTATCCCACCCTGGAATGCCCCAGACTGCTTCTGAATTCTCTAAGTTTTACCCAGCTTAAAAAAAAAAAACAAAACCTTTACCTGAACAATTCTGCAGAGGTTGGCGCAACCAGAAATTCAGATCCCATGGTTTGTCCAGTTAACCTCCGAACTTTGCCAGACAAAACATTTGACCATGGATCTCAATAAAACAGTATTCAAATATCAAATGGAAGGAAAACAGAGATAGAAAGGGTAAATAACAAAAGAGATTCTGGGAGGCAGAAGGATGCAAGGGATGTCTGACAGACTGGCATGGCCTGAATGAAGAACGAGATGGATAGAATTGTTGGACCCTACTTTATCTTGGAGTTGAAGCATTTATCGGCATATGGAGAAATGACGTATACGCTGGCCAATCAGATTGGGCAATTTGACCTTCCCCCCAACACATGTGATGTATATAATGGAGGTCAAGATCTGAAGCCACCTCTTTGAGAGCAGCAAGAGTGCAAGTAGAGTCAGATTTTCCCATGAGGAGGTTAATCCAGGGAATGTCCTGTGAAGCCCCACTAACCGTACCACCTTGCAAAACACAGATTCCTCAGACATTTGGATAGGGGAAGGCTCTTAACCAGCAAAGAAGTCTTTCAACAGCTGGAAATTCATCCAGGTATGAAGGCAAGATGTTACTTCTGCTTAGTTACAATAAACCCCCGGAACATAGCAGAGAGCCAAAAATTCAACTGTGAATCACTACAACAAACCTTGCAATAAATTCCTAGCACCAAAAGCCTAAATGTACCCATATTTTTTATACTAATGATGGTTTGTCAGACAGTACCAGTGCCCATCTCATACAAGAGCTCCTCCCCTCCCCACATACACTCTCTCTCTGCTCCTCTGACTGGCACAACTTCCTTTCAGTTAAAATGCTAATACACACACACTGCTGCTGATCTAATGACCAGCTGTAGCAAGCCTATTAACCACAAACCCATGTTCCCTGCTTTATATGCATCTGTATTAGGGATTTTCATACTGTGAGGCTCAGCTCCCTGGGGAGGTGCAGCATACATGACAGAAAGTATAAATTGCCTGTCTGTCAGCTGTCATTTATTTAAAAAAAAAAAAAAAAAAAAACTTTGGGCAATAAGTTATTAGAAAAACAAATTAAATTCAGGAAAAAGTCAAAAATAGGATAAGGTTTATTTAAGACTGGGATCTAGATGCAATGAGTCAAGCAATGCATCATTTTTGGACTTGGTTGTAGAATCATTGAGATATATATATATAGTATGCAGCATTATTTTTATGATATGTTTTAAATATTTTAATTAGTGCATTATTCTGTTGCTGTGGTTTTAAATATTGTGTGTTGATAATTACTGCTGTTTTATGATTAGTATTGTATAATTATGTCATATCAGGGGTGGTTCTATCACGAGGCAGGGTGAGGTGATGGCCTCAGGTGGCAGAATTTTGAAGCGGCAAATAGTGCCCCTCCAAAACACTTCTACCGCTGCCACCGTCTCGCCCTGCCTTCAAAGTCAAACAACGGACTTCAGGATAAACACAACTCATCATCTCCTGCTGCCGTGAGACTGGCCCCGCGGAAGCAGGAGATGACGTTGGGATAAATATGACGACCTAAGAGAGGAGGAGGACGCGGTGGCTGAGAAAAAGGCCTAGGCCCTATGGGCATGTGTGGATGACTGCCTGTGTGTGTGTGTGTGTGAGTGTGAGTGGGTGACTGCCTGCCTGGGTAGATGGGTGACTGCTTGTGTGCGTGTTGGAGAGGGTTGAGAGCCTGTGTGTGTAGGTGAGAGGCTGTGTGGGTGTGGGAGAGCTTGTGTGTGTGTGTCAGTGGGGGGGGGGGGGAGAGAGCCTGTGTGTGGGTGTGTATGTGTAACTGCTTGGGTGTGGGTGGGTGAATGAATGGGTGCCTGCCTGGGTGTGTGTGAAAATGAATTGGGGTGTGTGTGTATGTGTGGTTGAAACAGGGTTTGGGGAGGTTTATGTGAATCTGGAGCTTGGAGGGAGGAAGAAATTAGAGAAGCCAGGAAGGGACATATTTCTGCTGTTCTTTTTTCTCTGTGCTCTTCTCCATTTTATTTTTCTCTGTGGGCACTTACCTGCTTCAGAGGCCAGAGTTCCCCCTTGAAGGCCCCCTACCCCTGGCCCCTGAACAGGCAACCTTACTCAGTATTTTGGCATGTGGGCACTGACTCTCTCAAGCTGAATGAATCAGATGAGAAATAAACCAAGATCCCAAACAAAAAAGTGAAAGGAACGTGGGAAAACCCTTCCTTTCAGATCTTCTTAGTGTTTGGGTAATTGCCAGGTTCTTGTGGCCTGGTTTTGGCCTCTGTTGGAAACAGGATGCTGGGCTTGATGGACCCTTGGTCTGACCCAGCATGGCAAGTTCTTATGTTCTTAAGATCCAAAATAAAGAATCCTCTCTAGCCCTGAAAGGTAAAATCGCTCAGAAAGCCTCTTAAATCTCCACAAATCCATATCTCACTGAACTGGGCCTAGGATTTCTCCAGGAAAAAGAAACCCTCCTCTCCTTTAGAGCTTCAACACAAAAATCTACAGCTCCTCCATTCCATTCATGTGGGGGTGCTGTGGTGTCGAAGGCCTGTTCCTCTCTCCTTTTCTAAATGCACAGCCTTTCTACAAGGCCACACCCTCTGCAGGGATCCCAATGGGGCCTCACACTGGTGATACATTACAATGTGTGCAACAATCCCAAAACGAGTATGGACAGCAGGCATCTAAGATCATAAGCAAAACTTGTGCAACCGTAAGGGGGCCACTAGATGGCACTGTAGCTCATTGTACTGGGGCTATGTATATACTTTGTATGATTAATGGGGAGTTCAAAAGATTATCCTATATTTTAAAATAGGAATGTTCTGGTTAATAGAGGTCATCCAAAGTTTATTAGAGGAGGAGATGTGTGGGCAGCCTTTCCTATAAGGGGTGTGTATAGTGCATTTTTTCTAAAAAAGGTTAAAAGTTGATATTTCTTGTGCTGGGAAACTTCCAGATCGGAGGGAGCAAGAATGACCTTGGAGTGAGCATGGTGTGCGGCGTGTAAAGTGCGACTGCTAGCCAATGGTTGTGCGAGTTGCAGTTGTATAAAAGGAGCTGGTCATCTGAGGAAGGCATTAGGACAAAAGGAGGCTCTGGAGGGTTCATGCCCAAGGAGCTAGAGGAGAAACTTCAGTGCTTCATCCAGAAGTGCCACAAAGGACCTATAGGGTGGAATACAAGGTGTGAGCAGAGGAGTGTCTGGAGTTTCCAACAGCCCAGAGGTGGACAGAAGTGCAAGAATGTGGATTATAAATTCTTGCTGATTAAGGAAAAATACTGGAATTTGGTTGCAGAGACTGTGCTGGGGGAGGGGGGAGGGCTGGCTGGACCCAAAGGGAAGGCTGCAGCTGGTTATTTCCGTGCAGGGTTCAAGACTAGCACTGACTCCAACGGACCGGAGAGTGCATGGGTTCAGGAGACTGGGTTGTGAGCTGAATCTGAAAAGTGAGTACCGAGTCCTGGAAAGGGAAGAAGCTTTGGTTTGGACTTATTCTAAGGAACTGTGTTGGAGGGGCTGGCTGGACCTAGGGCAGGGGTGGTTGCAGCAGGTTATTGCAGCACCAGGCTGGGAAATGACACTATGCCCAGAGGACACGGGGTGTACAGACCCTGGAGCCCCTCCTGAAGTGTAAGCAAATTGGTGACTTCTGTAACAGAGGACAAGATACCACCACAGGTCCTACAAGGAAGAGAGAGTGCTGAGTGAGAGAGGCTGCCCTGAAGAGCAGTAAGGAAGGAGGAGATGATGCCACAGAGGTTCTGGAATACAATTTAAACAACGTAGAAGTAGAAAGCGGGTGAACTGTGATTTTTACAGAGATGACAACTGATTTGAATACAACACCGAACTGAGATTTGAACCAGATCATCTTTGTGGATTACAATAAATGATTATCTATTTGGAGCACAAGTGACACATGGACATTGGACTTTATGGACTGTGTTAGAAGTGTCTTCACAAGGTTGGGCCTTACAGGTTATCCTGCCCCCAGTCCATGCCCAGAGACTGCGTATACCCCACCTTGGGGTAGCCAGCCAAACATATCCCAGGGCCAGGAAAGAGATCCCTTGGCACAGGGGATACACTTGCACAACATGGGAAGAGAGGACATTGCTTATTTCTCACCAACACCACCACCAAAAATCGTAGATTACGTATGTTCCTATAGAGGGCCCAGCTGGGATCCCTACGAAGGTGTGGACTTGTAGAAAGGCTCTGCATTTAAAGGAGGAGAGACGGACGTGCCATCTATAGCATAGCACCCCCTATGTGAGGTGGCTGCAAGGGTTGTTTCCTGTATCTAGAGAAGACAGAGACCTCTAGAAGAGCTGTAGATTGCTCTGTTGAAAGTTTACGGGAGTAGAGTGTTTTGGATTTTTTTTTTTCAGTTCCCTTCTTGCCCCCCAATCTGGCAGAAATCCCAGGCCCATTGATTTGTAGAGATGTAAGAGGCTTTCCGATTGATTTTACCTTTTGAGATGAGAGATAATTCTTTACTTTGGATCTTTAGTTGAAAGAAAGAAAAGGTGGAAAAGCTTTCTCTTTTTTTTGTTTGACAGCTTGGGGGGAGGGAGGTTTCCTCCATCGGATTCACTCATTTCAAGACAGTAAGTGCATAGAAATCATGGAGAAGGTAGGAGGGGGGGGGGGGGGGGGGGGGGAGGAAGCAGGAGAGGAGAGAAGAAGCAGCGCCCGCAAGGAGCTTTACTCGCAGCAGCGACCCATCCAGTATGCACCAGACTGACTGATAGAGAAGCCAAAATAAAGGAAAGCATCCAGCCGCAGCTCCAGCATTATTCAGGCACCATTTGCAAGTAACTCTAAATCTGAGGATGTATACGTTGTAAGAGTCCCGAAATCCCCGTGGGAAGAGCTGATGGAGACCTTAACTTTCGGAAAGGATTAAGGGGATACCCCACACGGCTGCTGATTTAAGCATTTATTTCTGCCTTGTGGACTTACGAAAGGGAGAAGTGTATTCCCTGCCTACGTCCATTCTATTGCCCAAGTGCTTCGGTAAAAGACTTTTTTACGTTGGAAACCCTAATCAAGTGTCTCTCTGGTTCTTTGAAATGCACTTATTTATTTATTTATTTTGAAGTTTTTTATATACCGCGGCACGTTAATAACATCACCTCGGTTCACAATCAACAGTAAATTAGCAACAAGCTTTACAATCAAAGGGGCATAAACTCGTGGGTACATAATTCACTTGGTGATTGACGCACTCAAAGTCTTGGGCCCTGGTGGATATTGCTTCTCCTGTAAGGAGGGGCTTGAAGAGTGTGGCTAGTGCCCGACCCTGTGAATCTGAAAGTATTCTCTGAGTTCAGGCTCACCCCCTATTTAAATTTTAACATTGCAGTATTCTACTGTTTGAGGCAGGGGTTACATGGTAGTTGCAGACGGCTAGTTCAAGAGCAAGAGGGGAGTGCGCACAGCTTTGCTTTGTGTGTCAGCTCATTGTTACAGGCATATACAGTACGCACAAATAGTTTAGTGTGTTTTACAGAGAAGGTTTAGTCTAGTGCTTAGAAGAAAGGCCCAACAGTCAAAACAGTTTCCAGCTCAAGGCATGTTTATATCCCAGAAAGCCCAATTCTAGCTTTCGGTAATGAGTAAAATCCCAGTACTTAGCTGATATACAGCCACTTCAACTGAATTAGATCATTAATTTTAGTCCTTCTGCATTTTATTCCATTTTTTCTGCCTGTCAAAAAAATCTGTTATAGCCGAGTGAGCCTGCTGCTAAAATCCAGGGGCTCTGAGAACTGCTTATCCAGACATTTTCCTAAATCAAATTCTTAGATAAGGATCAGTGTTTCCCAAATTTGATCACTCTGAGCTCCTACCAATTCCGATTGCCAGGGAAACCAAAATACGCAAGTTAATCTCATGAATATTCGTTGTGAATATTCTTAAAGCCAGATTCACGTAGGGGGATGGGATTTGGGATTTAGGAACCATTGATGTGGACCATTTTGAGTTTCCTGCATGAATGAATCACTCTCTCTGAAATTCATGTCTGAATTGGGCTCCTGGACTTTGCACACAAATACTATCCTAAAACTGATTTTTTTTTTTTTTTTGTATAACCAAATTTGTTCTAGTAAGGAGCAAAGAGATCTGACCTTCCACCAGCTGCTTGCATGTATCACTCCATTTAAAAATAGTTTCTCTGAATAATTCTGAACAATTATTTAGTCGCTTCCTTTCGTTTAAGCCAGTTCTATCATTTAACTGAGCTATTATGATTCAGAAAGTTTTCTACATGCTTTCTCTTCATTAAGGCCAGCTATATTTTTTTATTATCATTACTGAGATCTAGCAGTTCTTCTGCCATTTAGAACAACTGGCCTTCAATTGAAGAAGAAAAAAAAATCCAGGGAATCAATTCTATTTTTATTTTATTTTTTTCCCATTTAAAATTCACTTTGTGTTAGACTTTTCAAATTAATGCCGCTACGGCAGCAATCCAATTTATTCTAATGAAAATGTGTGATTGTGTGCACCTTATTAATTTGCAAGCACAGCCACTTTGAAGAGCCCTGCATTTTAAAGACGGGTATTAATTTAGCTAATTATGATGCTCTGATAGAGAAGGGTTTCAACAGCGACCATAATGAGCTTTCTTTTATTTTCTGATATTTATTTATTTCAAAAGTGCCGATCACATAATAGGGGGAAAAAAAAAAAGGCAATTCTTTTGATTCCTCTCTTGGGCTACATAAAAAACCCCCGAAAGCTTCATAAAATCTGAAGCCTTTCTAATCTCTTCTTAAGACTTTCATAGCTGATGCCTTTAGCATCATGAAAAGATGAAAAGGTATAATCTCAGCTTTAATAGCGGAGGTGAGTGTAATGTCATCCTAACTTATCAGGGACCTGACAGCTGTGCTACTCATATGGCAAATTCTCCTGCTGTCACATACAAGGAGGCTGGTCAGATTACTTAACCAGTACCTACACTATAGACTTTGGAAACTGAAATGACATGGTTTAGTTTAGTAATCTGTATAGTAACTGGCTTTCTTTTTTTTATAATTATATCTTTATTGGGCTTTCAAATATTTACCATGAAAGACTAGCAAAACTAGGCTTGAATAAGATAGTTCAGAAAAGAAGAAAAAAACAATACAATAGCAGCAAAATCCTATTACAAGACTTAGTATCATCCAAATAATAGAGGGGGAGTGAGTCTATCCTTAAGAAAAGGAAAATAACTTGAGAGGAGTGCAATACAATTCTATTGAGTCTTTAAATCCTCCCAAACTAAGGGGGTCATTTCCCAAAGCGATTGCACGCGAAAAGGGTCTTTTCGCGTGCAATCACTAAATGGGGGCGGAGTCAAGACCGGAACAGGAGGAGTCGGGGCGGCATCGGGACGGACGCCACGAAGACATTGCGGACAGCGAAAAGGTAAGAACCCTTTTCGCTGCTAATTTCATGCCCAATAGCACCTTTCGCAGGCCCACCCCCCACCCCCCTATACCACGCGATTCAAAGAGCCCAGTGGTATTAGAGAATCCAGGCCTAAGCCTCCAATCTCAACTCTGCAATCTTGGTAGTTATAAAAGTCTCAAGATGTAAAGGGTCATCAAAACCAAACTTACTAGTCTGAAAGGTAATTAAGCACTTACGAGGAAATTGTAAGAAAAAGGAGTCCCCTAAGGACAGGGCCTTATTTTCCCAAAGACCAAAAGTATCTCCTAGGAGCTTGAGTAGCTCGAAAACCGTCAGGAAATATAAAAATCTTTTGACCTCAAAAGGAAAAATCCCTATTTTTTAGATATTTAGAAAAAAATATATATCCCTATCTTGTTGAGCACAAAATAATACAACCCTGGTAGCCCTAGTAGGAATAGAATTAATAATGTGGAGACTCCAGGAACTACCTACATCATTACCCATATTCCTCTGCCTAGGCACATAGTATATTTTAGAGATAGCTGCTATTTTCTCCGTATTGAAAGCCAAGATCTCAAGAAGATACTTTTTAAATAATTCAGTTGATGATAATAACCTAGTACAAGGGAAATTAATAAAACACAAACTCTTAGCCCTTAATTGATTCTCTATAGTCTCCAAATTGCTGTGCATACGTAAACTGTCCTTTATATGAGCCAGTCCGGCATTCTGCAGTGATGGAACTTGTGAAATGCAGACAGTTACAGAATTTTCAAGATCTTTCAGATGCTTTTCATGTGCTTTAAAGATAGTTCTGGATTCCAGTATAAAATTGCAAAGCTGTGAAACTGTTTGAGTCAAGTTGTGATCCACTTTGACTATCAACCTCCAAATATTTGATAATGTTACATTGATTGACTTGGTGTTATCCCCTATTCCAGCATCTGTGGAGGAAAAAGCCAATGGCAACTGAGCCTGATCAGACAGAAAAGGGAGGTGCAACAGGGTCAGTGAGGAATCTATAGACAACATAACATAACCCCCATATTAGCTCTATCTGTATCTTGTAACAATCCCACTTCCTCCCAGGGGGATATAGTCTTACTAAGTGCCTTCTCCTCGATAGCAACCGCACCTGTTGGCTGGGGTGGTGGTCGGCTAATACCCAAAAGACGATGCCCTACCACAGTCACTTTGTGGCAACTCACCCGGTCCCTGAATATGGCTGTCCATAGGGCCACAAACCCACTCCAGGAGCTGGGGAAGAAATGAAGATTTTAGATTTCCTTCTCCTTCCCATCAGTGCAGAGGGGTGCATGGCTTTGGCAGGGCGCTGGCGCCTGCGCGCCTCAGTGCACAGGTTTAAATAGTGCTTCCTGCCTCCTCTTGATTTCATCACCAACAACGTTGCTGAAGGGGGTAGGAACACTTGTCTGGAGATCTTCCTCAGCTGAAACGGGCAGACAGCCCTCGATCTCGCACAGCACTCCCCCAGTAACTGGCTTTCTAAGATCGCCCTGTATGCCTCTATAATAACTTTTGAAGCATAAGTCCAATCTCATTCAGATTTGTTCCATAGAGAGTAGAGAACTCCCTACATCACACTCTGCATGTGACTTCAAGGCCCCCATTGCTTAGGGTCCTGTTTAGTAAAGTGAGTTAATGCATGCTTTTAACCTGCATTATCGCAGTGCGTTTAACTCACTGATCCCTAAAGATAAACATAAGATATGCCATACTGGGTCAAACCAAGGGTCCATCAAGCCCAGAATCATGTTTCCAAAAGTGGCCAATCCAAGTCACAAGTACTTGGCAAGTACCCAAATATTAGATAAATCACAAGCTACTATTTACTTATTAATTTCCATAATAGCAGTTTATAGATTTTTCCTCTAGCAACTTATCCAAACCTTTTTTAAACCCAGTTACACTAACTGCTTTAACCATATCTTCTGGCAATGAATTCCAGAGCTTAACTCTGCACAGAATGAAAAAGAGTTTTCTTCAATTTGTTTTAAATGAGCTATTTGTTAACTTCATGGAGTGCCCCTTGGTCTATTATCTGAGATAGTAAATAACCAATTTATATTAACTTGTTCAAGTCCTTTCATGATTTTGTAGACTTCTAACGTATCCCCCACCCCCACCCCCCAGCCATCTCTTCTCCAAACTGAACGGCCCTAAATTCTATAGCCTTTCCTCATAGGGGAGCTGTTCCATGCCTTTATCATTTTGGTCGCCCTTCTCTGCACTTTCTCCAGTGCAGCCATATCCTTTTTGAGATGCGGTAACCAGAATTGCACTCAGTATTCAAGGTGTGGTCTCACCATGGAGCAATACAGAGGCATTATGACATCCTCCGTTTTATTTTCCATTTCCTTCCTAATAATTCCTAACATTCTGTTTGCTTTTTTGATCGCCACAGCAGACTGAGCTGACAATTTCAATGTATTTTCTACTATGATGATTAGATCTTTTTCCTGGGTAGTAGCTCCTAAGATAGAACCTAACATCGTGTAACTACAGCAAGGGTTATTTTTCCCTATATGCATCACTTTGCACTTGTCCACATTAAATTTCATCTGCCATTTGGAAGCCCAATCTTCCAATCTCACAAGGTCTTCCTGCAATTCATCACAATCCATTTGAGATTTAATTACCTTGCATAATGTTGTGTCATCCACAAATTTGATCACCTCACTCATTGTACCCCTTTCCAGATCATTAATAAATATATTAAAAAGCAACGGTCCAAGTACAGATCCCTGAGGCACTGCACTGTTTACCTTTTTCCAGTGAAAACTGACCATTTAATCCTACTCTCTGTTTTCTGTCTTTTAATCAGTTTTCAAACCACAAGATCATAAAACTTATTAGTGACTAGCATGATAGAAGCAATTTTACTGCAGCCAGTAACATGTGTGCATTACCAGCAGCAGTAATGCACACAGCAGCGCATATGTTATGTTATAGTTGTAGTCTGCCTTCCTTAGACACAGTCTACCCTAAAGCAGTTCACAAAACATGAGAATAATATAATGAATAGCAATACATTATAAAAACAACACACCAGGTAGGGCAAAGGAGAGCACCGGGACAGATGGCACCATCTTCAGCATTGGAACGAATGGGGTAAAATGGAATGGAGATCTTTCCTATCCCCTACAGCCTTTCTGCTGTATCAGATTGAGCAGGTGGAGGTGGGGGAACAGGGACGGCATCCATTGGATCTCATTGGAAGCTTTTGGGAAGATGATCTAGAGGCCCTAGGGAGCAAACATGGGGGGTGAGTCATTCACCTGCAGCAAGCCCTTTACTCACCTGCTGGTGGGGGGGGGGGGGGGAAGGGGCAGGGGGTGCCAGGCCACAAAGGAGTCCGGTCCTTCTTTGACACTGGGGCAGAGACTCAGAGCCAGAGCCTCAACAGGCATCTTAGAATGCTGATGCTCTCAAAGAAAGTTCTCTCTCTCTTTAGAGGTGTAGTTAAGGTTACCACAAATTGCAAGGCTATGTGTTGTGACCTATTTTAATATTAATGAGCTGCTGTGCATGAATTTGCATGTTATGGAGCTCAACAAATATTTTACGCATTATTTATTTTGGCCATTAACAGTAATGCATACACTAGTAATACTGATAACACTCATTAACGAGTTACAGCAGTTATTTAGCATGCATTAAACACATTTTAGTAAACAGGCTGCTTAGCATCCCTTTTATCTTATATTTCCTACAAGGAAACAGGACAATGCACTTCATTTGAAATCTCAGGGAGGTCACAGTACTTTGTGATATCACAGAGCTTTTTCAAAGCTGCTTTGCTATTGGTTACTGAGTGACTACAGTTACCAGCTGAATTAATTTCTTGTCTAGTTTCCTATGGGGATTAAAAACAATCTCTGAAGTTTAATGAAGTAGTTATTACACAGCAATTCACACAACAAATGTTGTCATACCCATGAGAAAATTTCTGTACCAGAAAAGGAATCATGAAATGTTCACACATTTCCTTGTTAAGTAACTTAAGTGTTGTTACTTTATTCTTCTCTCAAGCAAAGTATTTGCAATATATGTATTTAAATAAATGTTTCTTTATATAGACAGAAAGGTTTCAAGGTTGTCTTAAAGCTTGGTTTTTTTTTAACCACATAAACTATATTATACAGATATACGTATTCCAGAAAAGGAGAATTGAAAGAATTGCAATTGATTGATTAATTGATTCAGAGGATTTTTAGTGCTGGCAAAAGGTGCCAGATTGATTGCATAAGAAATTAACATCTGTCATTTTTCCATAAAAGAAGAAAAGTGCACTATCAGGATCTTTGCTAAAGATGCCAAGCCATAGCATCTGTGCTGTATTCCCACTGATGAGAAGTCAGCAGCATAGCCTCATTTCCATGAATCCAAGTTTGGGTCATCACCCACAGCTTTGCTCTCCCCATAAGGTTACCCAAGGACCTGCTGCGGTTTCAGCGGAAAACAACCGACGCAATCTTTTGTAAGGATGAAAGTGCATAGGAAAATACCCATCCACATTTTATATTTACAGTTCGACATAAGTGCTTTTCAGTGGCTTCCCAGTTGATTTTAGTTAAAGTTCTTTGAAAAAGTTGTCTGCCCCTACGGCTTTGGAGATTGTTTTTACTCGTTCAATGCAGCCATTGGAAAACCTGGAGAAAATTAATTCTGGTCTTACCCGCAGGTTGCACAGCAGTGATAGAAATTTATTGCAAGATCTCAGAAACACTGGAACAACATGACTTTTAAACTAACAAGGCATTAAAAAAAAAAGAACCAGTTTCAATTTTTACTGTGCCCAAGCAAATGTTTTGCATCTAAAAAACCTGCAGCATAGGGTTTGATACACAGGTCTTGGATTACATGAGTTCCAGTGCATGATATAATTTGTTCCCAATATTCAGTACTGAAGCAACAGAAATAAAATGCCTATATATTTTTTTTTTTTTTTAACAGACAACCAACTCAGTTGTGGTGCTTGAGTAATTGCACCCATGGAAATGAAATAGTGATAATGGGTGTTGAAATACCATTATACACCCCATGGAAGTAGAGGCCTGAGGCTTCATTTAGCTCTGCAGTCTTCCAGAATGTGTGAGAATTACCAATAACATCCACTCACCCCCCCCCCCCCCCCAAGAGTCTAACTGTGATTTTTATAATTAGTTTTGTTTTTGTTTGCTTTAAATTATTAAAAATGTGTTGTTGTTTTTTTCAGTTCAGACGGATGCAGAGAATGGCTGATGGTGGTGGTGGGCGGTGGGGAGAGAGGATAAATATGACCCGTCGGGCCGTCACAGTCAATGGCATGACTACAGGTATCTGAGTCATTTCATAATTGCTGCTTATTGTGCTAATTATTGTCGAGGGCATGTACTGTAGCTAAAATATGAGCTCATATCGTCTCTTTGTAGTCACAGAGGGCTTCAAGATGGTGAATGTTTAGAGAAATGAATTTATAAGGCAAAGAAGAGAACTCTTTCTGATCCCCTCCTAAATAGCAGACGTGCCCTACTTGGCACTTTGCAGATATGATTGGCTTGAGTTTTAGTGGGAGAATGAAGACAGATATGGACAACAGTCTGGCAGTCTTCCACAGTCATGTGTTCATTTCAAGTTGGAAGGTTTTGACCCCAGTCTGAATGAAGAGAAATTCAGGGCACATGCAAATGTGCACCTTTACAAAGAAACAGACTCTGGAATTTTTTTAGAATGGAAAAAAAAAGTGTGTGATACACACCCCCCCCCCCCCTTTTGCCTGTAAAACAGAGATCTCTATTGTGAGAGATACATGTACAAGACGCACTTTAAGAAAATAACTTATTTACTCCAAGTGAGTAATATAAATAATCTAATATCCCCCCCCCCCAGTCTCATTGATCCTGCAGAACCATTAGCAGGCAAGGGAATAAACCCAAGTCATGACAAGAATGGCAGTCACAGCAATTAACCACATTTCTAGATGTGAACGACCCAGGCAAACCACTCACGTCTCATTCTCCAGGGCACGGGCAAGAAAATGCCGGCAAAAACAACAGAAAGAAAATGAAAGATGCTGCTGGATGAGTTCCCAGCTCTGGCCAGCACTGCTTCATCAAGTCCACTGAAAAGATACCTGCAAGCAAAGCCGCCACCACCACAGACCCGCATGGGAACTTTAATACTTCTCTGGACTGAGAGAAAGCATAGACGGCACAAAAGGGCTGGAATAACTTGCAAAAACTTGGTGTAAATTAAAAAAAAAAAAGTGCTTGAACAGCCTCTGATAGTAAATGCCTGGTCTTTTGATTTATAAAAAAAAAATAAATAGATAACTCACTGTATATCAAAGGCTTGGATGCAATTGAGCTATGTTGCTTGATTATCTGAATATTTAGAATATGTTTTATTTTCTTATACTTACTAATATGGCAGATAAGGACCAATACGTTCCATCTAGTCTGCCCAGTTGAGATTTGTCCATTTTGGGTAGACGGACATATTAATTCCCATATGCTACCCAACAACAAAACCCTTTCCCTCTCCTTTCCCATCCCTGCTAATTCAACAATTAGTCCAACAAAAAGATCTCCTCTACAAATGGCTTATCGACCCTTATTTTTGAAGTTTTTTAAAATAGCTTTTAATCCGGTAAATTATAAGGTACTGGGGAAAAATAATTCATTAATTTGACTCACTGTGTTTTATAAGCCATATGACCACCTCAAGCACTGTCTACATTTCCAAACTGTAGAAGCTATATTTTTGCGCAAGGACCATAGAGACTCAAGCTTTGTAAAATAAACTATAAAGATTATCTCATTTCCTTTCTCGGTGAAGCCCTGTCTCTACATTTCATGACAGTATATTAGTAGTACTTCCTTATCTTCTCCACATGTGTAATTAGATTTAAATTGAACCTACAATAGATGAATATCCTGGAGGCATTTAATATTTAAGACTCATTTTTGTTTCCATCAGAAGAGCACACCACAGATTGAAGAGTAGTTTCATCCTATCAATTTAGGTTTCTGTCAGCTCAACATCTTCGATAAAAGCTTATATATATCTGTCTTCTGATAGCACAAGAATTTGTGTGTCATATCTGTGGTTCTAGCCCACAGGCTTGCGAAACTCTGTGGGAATCTTGCAGTATGTCATGAGAGACCCTGGAAGTTCCACAGGAATCTACATCATTTTAATAATTGTTTTTTTTTATTAGTTATCTTATCTATTTATTTGCTAAATTTATATTCCACCTCATCCAATATCGTTGGGCATGTGTTTTTAGGACTGCCCATTTATTCTTGCAGTTGAATTATAAGTTGCCCCCGAGTCATTAGGGTCTGGAGGAATAGGCTGCTGAAATGCAGTTGAAATACTGTAAATGGTAAATGAAACCCATGATTTCCTTTATATAGACTAAAAGCAGTCTGATGGCTTAGGATTTCGAAGAGCTCTAGTATTGTCATGAACTTTTATTTTCCCAGACCTTTCACGCAATCTCTTTTTTTCTTTAGGGCAGGGGTTTTCAGCCCAGTCCTCAAGTTGGATTCTCAGGAGATGCACAAGAATCTCTCTCATGCATATGCATGTCATATTCTGAAAAACTGATTGGCTAGGGGTACTTCAGGACTGACTTGAAAAGCACTGTGGTCAACTCCACACTTCCCACAGAGCTGGATTGAGGCCCTGAGGAGGTGAACAAAAGCTGACTATCTAGATGGTTGGAAGCAGACAATGGAAAGTGTAGGTGGGCTCTACTTCCTGTTCACTTTGAGTATCTTTTTTCAGATTCATGTCAATAAATTAATGAAAATTTGAAAATACACTATGGGAAAAATATTTTGTTTCAGTGTGGGGGTTTTTTTTATTCATTTTGGGGGGTGCAGGAGTTGGGGATTTCAGTTTGTTTAATGTTTATTTTGGTTTGGATTGTTTGCAGAATCAAAAAAAGCATTAGGAGGTCAATAGTCAGAAATAAAGCAGCTAGCTAAGTTAGCTAGCCAGATAAGACTTATCCAACTAACTTAGGGGGGTCATTTTCTAAGCCTATCGCAGGCGAAAAAGGACTTTTTGTGAGTGATAGCTTGCCGGGGGTGGAGTCGGGGCAGTGTCAGGGCAGCCAGGCGGCAGTATCTTCACTGGTGGCGATAAGGTAAGCACCATTATCGTTGCCAGGAGCGCACCCAATAGCACCACATTTCACGGTGGCGCTATTGGGTGCAAAAGCCGGCAGCGAAAACACCGCGGTGGTGCGATCGCTGCCGGCTTTCGCAGGCCCGCCCCCCGTTACCACTGGATTCACCATTCTCTGTGAGAATGGAAAATCCAGGCCTTAGTTGCCTATTCAGCAGTGCAGCCATGCCACTGAATATATCTGGATAAGTTTAAAGTTAGCCGGATAAGTTATCCGGCTAACTTTAAACTGTTCAATAGCTGGCTGGATAACTTAGCCAAATAAATTTGAATATTGCAACTTATCCGGCTAAGTTGCCAAATAAGTAACTCCTCCCAGTTATGCCTCTAGAAAGCCTCTTTTTTATCCTGCTAGATTTTAGCCAAATAACGACTTATCTGGCTAAAATCTAGTTGGATACAGAGCTGAATATACCAAAACTTGCCATTTAGAATGATAACTTTGTTATTCATCTAAATGGCTTTTGAATATTGAGCCCCATATATATATATATTTTTTTTAAAGAAAACAAAAATAAATTTTCCCTCCCTTCCCCTATCTGCCACAATGATCCCCTTAATCCTTCTGCATGGGTCTCCAGACCCTCTGATGAGGAAGGGGGCAGGATCCTGTCCCACTGGCTCCCAGTCAGAAAAGGGTGCTGGTTGGCTATAAAATGAGATGTTGCTGTTCTCAAAGTCATCCAGTATCATTTACTGACTGGGAGCCAGCAGGGGGTGATTAGAGATCCTGCCCCTTTCTTAATTGGAAAGTCCAAAGACCCCTGCAGAAGGGTAAGTTGGACAATGGGAGCCCTTTCATTTTTTCATTGTTGGAAAATTGTGCACATTATTTCCTGAAATTAATACGTCCAAAAATTTTCTGATGAGTCAATGTTTCAACAACAGAACCAAAAATAAAAAAGCACTGGTCCAAGTAGAGATCCCTGAGACATTCCACTGCTTATTCTTTTCCACTGAGAAAATTGACCATTTAATCCTACTCTCTGTTTCCTGTCTTTTAACCAGTTTATAATCCACGAAAGGACATCACCTCCTATCCCATGACTTTTTAGTTTTCTTAAAATCTTCTCATGAGGGACTTTGTCAAACACCTTCTGAAAATCCAAACACACTACATCTACCGGTTCACCTTTATCCACATGTTTATTAACCCCTTCAAAAAAATGAAGCAGATTTGTGAGGCAAGACTTCCCTTGGGTAAATCCATGCTGACTGTGTTCCATTAAACCATGTCTTTCTAGATGCTTTGTGATTTTGATCTTTAGAATAGTTTCCACTATTTTTCCCAGCACTAAGTCAGGCTCACTGGTCTATAGTTTCCCAGATCATCCCTGGAGCCCTTTTTAAATATTGCGGTTATATTGGCCACCCTCCAGTCTTCAGATACAAAGGATGATTTTAATTATAGGTTACAAATTTTAACTAATAGATCTGAAATTTAATTTTTTAGTTCCTTCAGAATCCTGGGATGCATACTATCTGGTCAAGGTGATTTACTACATCCTCCAGGTTCACAGTGATGTGGTTCAGTTCATCTTACTCATCACCCTTGAAAACCATCTCCGGAACTGGTATCTCCCCAACATTCTCATTAGTAAACATAGAAGCAAAGAATTCATTTAGACTTTCTGCAATGGCCTTATCTTCCCTATGAGCCCCTTTAACCCCTTGGTCATCTAACAGTCCAACCGACTCCCTCACAGGTTTCATGCTTTGTATATATTTTAAAAAGTATTTATTATGAGTTTATGCCTCTACGGCCAACTTCATTTCAAATTCTCTTTTAGCGTGCCTTATCAATATTTTACACTTAACTTGACAATGCTTATGCTTTTTCCTCAGATGGATCCTTCTTCAAATTTTTGAAGGATTTTTTTTTTAATAAAATAGCCTCTTTCACCTCACCTTTTGACCATGCTGGTGGTAATAGTTTTGCCTTCCTTCCACCTTTCTTAATGCATGGAATATATCTAGACTGCACTTCTAAGATTGTATTTTTAAACAATGTCCATACTTGTTGTACACTTAAATTTTGCAGCTGCAGTTTTTTTCTAAATGTTTTCCTCATTTATTCAGTTTCCCTTTTGAAAATTTAGTGTTAGAGCTGTAGATTTACATATTGTCCCCCCTTCCAGTCATTAGTTCAAATTTGATCATATTGTGATCACTATTGCCAAGTGGCCCCATCACCGTTACCTCTCTCACCAAATCCTGCGTTCCACTAAAAATTAAATCTAAAATAGCTGCCTCTCTCATTGGTTCCTGAACCAAATGCTCCATGAAGCAGTTGTTTATTCCATCTAGGAATTTTATGTCTCTAGCATGTCCTGATGTTACATTTACCCAGTCAATATTGGGGTAATTGAAATCTCCCATTATTATTGTACTGCCAAATTGGTTAGCTTCCCTGATTTCTCTTAGAATTTCATCATCTATCTGACCATTTTGGCCAGGTAGATGGAAGTTTACTCTTATCACTATACTCTTACCAAAAACACATGGGATTTCTGCCCATATAGATTCTACTGAGCATTTAGACTCTTGTATGATCTTTATTTATTTATTTATTTATTATTTATTTATTTATTAACTTTTATTTACCGACATTCGTGAAGCACATCATGCCGGTTTACAAAGAACTCAGGTAGGCGATACAATAAAACAAAACAATGTACAAAAAATAAAATAAAAGTAAAACCATAACAATGTAACCTTAGAACAAATACTATTTCTTACAAAAGGACACATTAACCGATCATGATCAAAAAATAATTAAGCCGTAGGGGGGATGTTGTTTCTTCTAGGGTATCCAAAGGTGGTGCGGGGGGGGAAGCGGGGAAACATAGGATGGGGTGGGGAAAATTCGAACAGAGGGGGCTGGGGAGAAAATAAATTTGGTTTGTGTCGGGATAGGCCTGTCGGAATAGATCTTTATCCTGTTGGACTCTAAACCCTCCTGGACATAAAGTGCCACATCCCCATCAAGTTGATCCTCCTTATCATTTCGATATAATTTGTGATATAGCACTGTCCCATTGATTATCCTCCTTCCACCAGGCCTCTGAGAAGCCAATTATGTCTATTTCATCATTCACAGCTATGCACTCTAATTCTCCCACCTTACTTCTTAGACTTCTGACATTGGCATATAGACATTTCAAAGTGCGTTTTTTGTTTGTAATAACAACCTGCTTTTCAGTTGATATGGATAATTTGAATTCTTTAGCTTAGATGATTCTTTACATATAGGTACATGGACTACATTTGCTTTTATTGGAACCTCTCTGTTGGGATGCCCTAACTCTCCTGTTTCATTAGTATCCTGTAAAGATACATTCCTCCAAACCATGCACTGCTGAGTGACTTTTGGCTTGCCCCCTTGATCTAGTTTAAAAGCTGCTCTATCTCCTTTTTAAAAGTTAGCGCAAGTAGCCTGGTTCCACTCTGATTAAGGTGGAATCCCTCCTTTCGGGAAAAGTCTCCCTAGTTCCTTACAAAACTGAATCCCTCTTCCCTGCACCATCATCTCATCCACACATTGAGACTCCGGAGCCCTGCCTGCCTCTGGGGACCTGCCAGTGGAACAGGGAGGGACTACGCCTCAGTTTCTCTTTCTCCCCCCCTGGAAATGAATTTCTAATTATCCCAAGTTTTTCACCTAATTATTTCAGCATTTGCTTTCATAAGTCTTTTACCTTGAACTGCACGGGAACTTCCCTGTGTCTGGAGATGGTGCTTCTGGCAGCTTGCCAGCATTCTCTGATACATCTTCAAAATCTCTACTGGGTTTTCTCTGCAGCATCTTGCGTGCCGCAGAAATCGTATTCATTATTAATTTGGAGGGGGAGGGGAGGAAGGAGAGAATAGAAAATGTGAGAGGTTCTTTTTAAAATCATATTCTTCTTGTCAGCTTAACCGGGATCTGCAACAACGTTAACGTTATCAGAGGGATAGCCATGATAGTCTGGGGAAGCAAAAATACCAATTTATTGAGGCACGAGCTTATAAGGACAGAAGCATGAAGTGAAGTACAGAGGTGGATAAAATAACATAAGTAATGCAACAGACAGAGCAAATTGATTTTGCTGATTTCATTCTGACTCTTGTGCATTTTTCTGTTATGGTTTAAAACTGGCTTTAAAACTCTTAATTTTTCTAGAGGGATTTTGCTGTTCCCAAAAGCTCTTAATGAAATCTTGAATACACAGTCCAAATATTATTTCCAGGTAGCGGCAGATAAGGACACAATTAGCCCACCCAGTCTGCCCAGTCGTCTTTCTGCCTGGTTCTCTACCACTTTGATTAGCTGAGCATTTAAATTCTCTTTCTTAAACCGGTACCAGCTCCTCACACCTCCCTCGCCCCATCCCTGTCTATTTTACCCAGTCTCTCAACATTGTTCCTACTACTGCCGTCTATGGGGCCTATTTACTAAAGCACAATATTTGTACCATGGGGGGAAAAAAAAAAACCTACCATGAGATCCAAAAGTCTAGTGTAGTTTTCCACACATTACCATGGCTGGGAGTTTCATGCATTATTGGATGCCTCAACGTGTGATGGTGGATCCCATCCCAAGGTCACCATCATTTAAAGGTGCCATAAGGCCACCTAAATTATTCCTAAACCTCCCCTCCACTCAAACATCCCTGCAGGTCAAGAGGCTTCCCAGCGCTCACACTCGGGTCTTCATTTAGTGCAAGCAAACCCCTCTAATTAAGCCCTGTCCCCTTTTAGGAAAGCCCTGTCCCTGGTAAACAGACCTCCTCTTCCTACCCCCCATCCTTCCAGACCCCTCCAAGCTCACTGTTCAATTCCTGAGGGTCTAGTAGGAACAGAAGGCGATCCCCATGTGACTGGGGCAAAGGAGTGCCTGGGCCCAGCTGGTGCCATTTTGGAAAACAGTTCATTTCTCTATTTGTGTTTAAAAAAAAAAAAACAAAACAAAACAAAAAAAACCCCACAATTTAAAAAAAAAAAAAAAAAGTGTTCAGCTCTCCAAACTTTGGGGGTTACCTTCCAAAACTACGCACATTGAGTCAGCTTTGTAGGTGTCCTCTCTAGTTAGCTACTTCCCTCACTCCTCTCTAACTGTAGGGCGGAGGCTGATGGCAGTGCTATTTGCAACATCGGACCCAACTCTATAGCGCATATCCTGCGCTGCATGTTACTAACTTGCAGGTCAGGCTTTGTAAATAGGCCAAGTGTCCCAGTTAGCTCTCAAGTACATCAAGGCAGTACACAGTGTTAAGCCTACCATGATTTAGACCTGGAAGCTGCTAACTGAGGCGCCTCTCAGTTGTAAGCAAATGCTCTTTTCAAAAACATGGTTTTCAAAATAGCATATCTTTTGCTAAAGGCCGGATTTTAAAACCCCGGCAAGCATAAATCCCAGGGTCTACACGCCTGGCCGGGCCTTACACGCGCCGAGCCAATTTTCAAACGGGCCCGGCCACGAGCGTAAACCCTGGAACGTGTGTAAGTGCCGGGGCAGTGCCATTCCTCCTAAATTGGAGCGGACTGGCAGGGAACTGGGGAAGGCCCCAATGCATCGCCGTGCGAATGTTGACAAATTTAACACACACACACCCCCCCCCCAGTACGCGCCTCCGCTGATTTTATAACATGCGTGCACTGGCGTGCGCATGTTATAAACTTGCACATCCATGTGTTGCAGGCCAGGTAGCGCGCGCACATGGACCCATTGTAATATCCTGGAACACAGCTTGTAAAAATCACCCTGGAACATTTGCCAAATCCCTAAATTCTGCACCTGTTGGAGAAGATTCACAATACACTTTCAGTGTCTTTACTTGCACCATTTTCTCTATGAAATCTTTCCCTCCTAGAGATTGCAGGCAATAGAAATTTTTGAGCAAAAAAAATGTCATCTCAAAATGCCTCTCACTGTTCCCCCTTAAGCGCTCACACGCCTGACAACGGGCCTTTTAAAGGGACCATGGCGGAAAAGTCCTCGCAGCCCCTGCTGATGACATCATCCATCGTCGCCCTATATAGGGCAGCTCCCCCGATGCACCTTGCCTCAACAACAGGTCCACAGCTACAGTCGTACTGTGTGTTGCTTGTCCCAGCCTTCATCTGCCCAGCCTGTTTCAGCGCTCACTTGCCCAGTCTGCTCCAGCCCTATCCATTCCTCTTCCTCACCCTTGGACAGACCTTTGTCTGAACTTGATACGCCTGACCACCACCTGCTTCTGACCTTAGCCTACCCTTGAACCATGACCCTAGCCTTCTCCAGAGACCTTCGCCTAAGTCCTGCCAGCCCCAGCACCCAAAGGCTCATCTCAAAAAAAAAAAAAAAAAGCAGTCATTTTTTCGAAATTAGACTATTGCAATTCTCTATTGCTAGGTCTGCCTTCATCCTACTCCAAACCACTACAGATAGTTCAAAATTCAGCAGCCCGATTACTGACAGGCGTAAGGAAAAGAGACCACATATCTCCCATCCTGAAAGAGCTTCATTGGTTACCTGTACACTTCCGTATCATGTACAAAGCCATATCTGTCATTTACAAAACTATACATCAACTCACCACCCTCGATCTACAAATCCCTCTCCAAGTATACAACTCGACAAGACCTACCAGAGATGTTTACAGAGGCTCCCTCCAAGTACCCCCCGTGAAAACGACCAAACCCATTACCCTAAGAGATCGTGCCACCTCCACAGCTGGCCCTTCTCTATGGAATTCCATTCCTACAGATCTCAGACAGGAGCCCTGCCTCCTAACTTTTAGGAAAAGACTTAAGACTTGGTTATTCAAGCAAGCTTTCCCAGACATAATCTAATGACACAATCTAATGACTCCTCAAAACATTCAGCCCTTAACCATGCCTTTTGTATATAGCATTTAATTTGTATATTGTTCAACCATTTATTCTTTCCTCTCTCTTCCTCCTTTCTCCAAGTTCTGCTACCCTTGTTAAATGTAACTGTACCTTCGGTTACCACAGTTATAGGTTCAATACTATATCTATTGTTTAATGTAACGCCTTACGGCAAAAGTTTTGTTCTTTGGAAACCGTCTTGATTTGATTTGTATATCGAGAAAGTCGGTATATAAAAACCCTAAATAAATAAATAAATATACTGCACTCCCGTTTTATGTAAACCAGCAAGATGTGTTTTCATGATTGCCGGTATATAAAAACCTTAAATAAATAAATAAATCTCGAGGGGAATGTGGGCTGGTAGAAGTGAAGCTCCTGATGGGTCTCTGCTTCGCCTAGGTCCGCCTGCTGGCGGTGAGAACCTGCAGGGCTCCTCCCTGCTGGTAGAGCCAATCTCACCCCAGCCCCGGGGTCCACAGACATGACACACTGCTGTTAGAATTGTCCGAGCTTTTAAGGATGCTTTCATGAAAAATTGGTTGAGATCTCAGACCCATTTCAAGATACGTTTCAAAAATAGTAGGGAAGAGGACCAGATAATGTCTCTTAATAAACTTCCATTGTTCAGTGCAAGACTCTCAATGATTTCTTCTACGTTTGAGTGTCTATTTATATATCTATTTTTTCCCAAACAGGGCTCTCATGCTTTAAACCTGCAATCTGCTGGCTCTCAAGCAGGGGATTAGCTGCTGAGCTAGAGATTCTAGAAGCATCTCCTAGCTGAGCTTAGTAGTATCTACTTTAATTAAGTTGGCTCTTATTACTCCTCCCTGTCTTGGGCAAATTGTGTGCAAACAGTTTGGATGCTGGCTCCAGGTTATAGTTGTCCTGGTCTGTAATATGTTGGGGGGAAATGCTTGAATGAGGAGGCAGGTCTGGTGTGATCTGGATTTTAATAGTCCATCATGGAGTTTAATGGAATTATTTCAGATTTTTTGCAGGTTGTGATGCCTCTTATTGGATCATCATAATAATTATACAAAAATATTGCACATGAGCTTATAAGACCACATAGATCCCTTTCTCATATGTGACCCTGTAATATTCTGCACTGCATTCATTGTTTTGATGATGTTTCATGGACATGAAGGTCAGCTCTTCATTGCCTCTGTAAGAAATCCCATCGAACGTAATTCGATGAGTCACAAGGTACAGTTTTCTGATTGAATTAGCCTCGAGTAGGTAGGTAGTACATTACTCTGATCCAAATTGTTCAGTTGTAGGGTTGGGGTTTGTTTGTTTTTGGGGGGGGGGGGCCTTATTGTGGGATTTTACTACAGGTTGTCTCTCCCTCCACCTAGCCTTCCAGCTTCTAATAGTGAAGACGTGCCACCACTCCAGAAGAGCTAGGATGCCAGAGACTGCAAAGGCAAACTTTATCATGTGTGTGTTGTTCAATGCTATGTGAATGACTGTGTTAATTAAAATATTCTGTAGTCAGTGATGGACACATTTGCTCTATAAAATGACATTCAAATACCATGAACTACAACTTGCCATAACATTCGCTCCACAAAGTGACAACCAAATGTAATTTTTCTTGTTCTCTAGTGAAAAATGAATTTGGAAAGGACACATTCAATTTGAAAGAGAGAGCATACTTTTTTCTTTCTAATATCTTGTAACATCACAATATATATGTATATATGATGAATTGATAGTGATCTATAATGAAGCCAAAACAGGCATTGTTGCCTAACGCATGATAGTGTAAAGTTAGGGAGATGAGGCCTTATCTACCAATATGCCATATCTGCTTCTGTATCCCTTCAAAGAGATTTTGTATCTAGTCCTGCAGCTTCCTTTAGAAGAAGAGATGAGTCACCAACTTAATCTGCCAAAGCCCCTTTTATGCTGGAACAACAGACAGAAAAATGTGGCATCCCTTGAAGCATCGGGCCTTATAATGTCTATAGGGCACTGAAGCCAGGTCTTGGTATTTATTTTAAATTTCACTTGGTAGTCATGCTGGTACTTCCAGACCTAATTTCTTTGATTGTGAAAATACAAGAAGTGTCTGTCTATATAAAACGTTGGTTTTAAATATAGGACCGACTAATACCCCCATCAATGTCCATGTAGCTCTGTCATCACCTTAGATTATATTTTTGTGCAATGACAAAACTACTTGATGGCATTTCCAGCATTTTCTAAAAATGAATCATGCAAATTTGTTAATATTGTTTTTGAAAAGTAATCTGCTACAGAATACTAATTACTTGCTCACAAAAGTAATCAGTTATTTACTGACAGGTTTTTTTTTAACCTAAAAGTCACTTCTTACAGATTATAGATAACTTTTTAAGTTACTTTAGCGGTTAAAAAAAAGGAGCAACTCTTCCTGAGATGAAATCAGGAATATATATCATCACAAAAAATTGTCAAAGTCACACTGCAGCATTTTTTTTTCCAATGAGCTTTGCAGTAAGTGTACAAATGTAAAACTCTTTTTTCTTTGGGGGGGGGGGGTCAGGTGGGCCCATCATATTACTTTTATTTGCTGAAGAATAAAGGCATCAAGTTCAATCAAATATTAGAGAAAAACATCAGGGAAAGTAACTAGAATAATTATCTTCTGCCCCTGAAAAATGAATCTGGCGTTTTCCAAGGAGTAATCACCCACATGTTTTGCTAATTAGAACAGTAATCAGATTATATTCTACTAGCTATTGCAACCAGTTGCTTTAGTAAATATGGGATTATGCTGTAATTAAGCAGGAGAAACTGTTGGCCAATGCAAGGGAATCAAGCTATTTGCTAAACAAAACTGATGCCTGATTCAGAGTTCTGACATGGATAATCACACAATTCAAAAAAGCGCCAAGGAATTATGTGTGAGTCGCACAACAGGATGCAGGTGATAGAAATTCACATCATTTTCTGAAAAACGGCAGCTGGTCTCATACATACTATAATAAGACCAGATATTATTTCTTGGGAGGGAATAACCCTTTCCAGAGATCTCTGAAGGACAAGGAAAAGGGTAACGAGGCAGAGAAAAACAAAACACTGGGATTGGTTTGATTCCTTCTTACTAACAGACTAAGACCCCGCCCCCTCCACCAGCCCACTACCACCACCCCCCATGTCCCCAGCCCAACACGCACACTCACACTTTAAACAAATCCTGACACTGGGGTCAAATTTGGACAACTATGAGTGAGCTGAAATGGAGTCATCGGGGATAGCGTAGATTACCTCTGTCCTACTTCCCCCTAAAGATACTTTAGCTAAAAGCTGAAATCACTGATTTGCATGGAGGAAGCGCCCCATGTACAGAAGTGTGTCCATGAACACGGGAAGGACAATGATCAAAGCAAATTATGCAGATAGAAAAATGTTTTATCTATGTTAGTCAGCTGTCTGAAAGCTTCCCTCCCTCCAAGCAGGTGAAAATGTGCCCTTTGCTCCACATAGCTGGGGAGGGAAATTCAGGCTGGAGGAGGGAAACAGTGCGCCCCGATTGCATTCTTCCTCAGGATCGACACTGGCAAGGACTGGGAGATCTTTATCATCCTGTGCCAGCTCAGAGGCGAGGTGCTCTGGTTGTGTTTGGACTGCTTCACTTGTTTGCTTTCTGGTTTTGTACTTTTTCGCTTTTACAATTGTTGGTGCAGCTGACTGATCTTTTAGTCAGCTGTGGGAAGGATACAAAAATGGGGGACATATTTTAGTCTATTGTCTATGGCTTGAATGGGAGAGTAATCTTAATGATATTGTTTTGGGGGTAGGATGTATTTTGATGATTTGGGCTGGTTCTAGCTCCCTAGTGAGAGTGTGGGGAACATCAGGCTGTAGTAGTGGTTTATACTGTTTTTATGATAAGCTTGTTATATATGGGCTTGGTTGGGAGTGTTTATTGCGGGGTTGGGAAGTCAGACTATAGTAGGGATTTATATTGTATATTTTAATGATGATTTTATGGTGGCTTAGGTGAGACTTTATTGGGGGGAAGGTCAGGCTGTCGGAGGGATTTCTATTGTTGAGTATTTTTGTGATGATGATCTTGTTATATGTGGAACTGGGTGTGAGTGTTTGTTTTTAAATTATTGTTTTAAATTGTAAGGCAGGCTGTTCTTACTTCTTAGCTCTCCAGTGGGAGTGGGGCAAAGGCCAGGCTGAGGTATTTTATAGTTGTATTTGTATGGTGTTGTATTTGATGGCTTATACTGTTATTCTGTCTGTGTTATTAGGCTCACTAACATAGAAACATAACGGCAGAAAAAGCACATTACAGCCTATTTAGTCTGCTCATCCACACCAACTATTCTTCGCCTACCACAGGATTATGTGGCCAAAAGTTTAAAAAAAATAGCTAATAAATGAGACACTGGTAGCACCTCCCTTTGTTCTTAAAAATATTAGCTGTCCCACCCACCTCTGGCTCTCTTCAGTCCCCTCTCCCCCATATTCCAATCCACTTAATATTATCCCTGGTGGTCTAGAGGTGAAGGCCCCCTTGCCCCTTAGTGTGTAGGCTGGCGACTCCATTTTCAAAATGGCACAAGCTGTATAATCTTGCAAAAGGAATGGGTGGGAGAGGGGGGTCTCAATAGATCCCGACTGATTTCCAAACTCTCCTTGGAGGGAGCTTCAGGGCCAAATGACTCTTCCAAGACATGAGCTTGAGAGCATTAGGACAGGAGTTAACCTTCCAATAATCCCGGGAAAAGCTAGCTGCATCTTTTGAGATGCAGCTATATAGCTAACTTTCCATCAATGTGCATTAAGGATGGACTTTGCCCACAAAAAGGCTTGAGTAACCTGACATTACATAAAATTGTATTAGCAAGCAATTTTACACACAATATTTCCCATGAAAAAAGTACCCACAGATCAAGCAGGTGCAAATTTTCATGCAGGGACAGATCTAGGACAAACAGTACATAAGACAAAAGCTACTGATAGAGCCCAAACCCCCAGAAAAATTCTCACCCCCCACCCTTCTCCCCTTCCCGTCCTCCTCCTAGCATTACTTCCTCCCCCACCCACTTCTCCTTTTATCCATTCTCTTCCTCCTTCCGGCAGGTATTCTTATTCCTTCCCCTTCTGTCCATCAATTCTCTCCCCTCTCTTCCACCCTGAAGACTCTCTCTCTCCTCTCTCCCAGCATTCTCCCCTTTTCTCCCTCCTTCCATCCACTCTTTTTCCCTCTTGACATTCTCTTGCTCTTTGCCCCTTTCCTCCAGGAATTGTCTCCTCCTTCTTCTCCCCTCCCACCAAATATTCTCTCCCTACTTCCCCCATCTCTTTCCCCCCTCCATCCTACCTCCCCAAGCCCAGCTGCCCCACTCCTCCTCCTCACTCATGGCTGGCTTTCCTGTGGTCCTGCTTTATTCACTTATGGTGCGCTGAGCAAATGTTTGTGGATGGGGTCCCCTTTTCATTTTTTCCAGATTGGGTTCAGAGCCCCTTCTTACAACACTCACTCAGTCAGGCATGGTTTCAGGCTGAATATCCAAATAAAGTTACCCGGCTGGCCAGTTGAATATCGATCTCTATGAAACTGTACACACACACACACACACACACCCAACCCAAAATGGTGCTAGGGCTCACTAGTGTTGCTATTTCAGATGGCAAATATAATATAGAAGTAGAATTATATTCCTTTATTATATTAGAGATGTTTAATATGTTTAATATAATGTTTAATATGTTTAATATAATGTTTAATATGTTTAATATTAATATAATGTTTAAATAAATAAAATGTTTAAATAAATGTTTAAATAAATAAAATGTTTAAATAAATAAAAATAAATAGACATTTCTAGCTGTAGCAGGCCAAGTTTGCTAAAGCCTAACCAGCCCCCCCCCCCCTTCTCTTTCCTCCCCCCTCCCCCTTCTTGCTGAGAAACACAGCCTGCACAGCAAAATACTTTGTGCCAAGGCCGGCACAAGGAAAAGGAATGTGTAAGGATGAATCTCCCCCTACATTCCTCCTCCTAACTGACTTTTAACAAAAAGATTCTCATATAGCTGAACTAACCAGAGAAATGACTCTCTCATAGCATTGAAAATAACAAAGAAAAATAGCCATTTAAGAACAGCACGTAGGCAGATATGAAGAAGACACAGAAACAATAGGTTAACTCTGAAAGTTGAAACCTGGCATTAGAATACGTTGGTTAAGCAAAAAGAACGTTTTAGATGCACGAGAAAATGCCTGAAGAAGGGGTAACACTGAAATGAAGGCATTGGATAGGCTGAGTAACCAGAGATGGGGAAGAGTAGAAAGATAAGCGAATTTACAATAGTAAGTTGTTTTTGCTTTGTGGGCGTGCCTGCTTATGACACCCGTACTTGCAAGTTCGTAAAATAAAGAACAAAAATTGTTTCACCAACTCTTTGTGTTCACTATATAATTTTCTAAGACGGTGCAGTACCGCTTCTAACAGCTGGCCAGTTGAATATCGATCTCTATGAAACTGTACACACACCCAACCCAAAATGGTGCAAAGTTCACAGCTTAAAAATATCCACAGACTTTGTCACAATGTGGACAGTCTTGTTAACTGCCCAATGCCCAGTATTTGATTTTGCATTACCACTGACTTCACAGTAGTCATGTGAACTTGAAGTGCATGAAATAGGAAGATTTTTGAGTCCATGCAAAAAAAACCCAAAAAACGCTCCAAATTCACTGCAGGGATTTTGCATCCCTTCTGTCTAATTTTGTCAGAACCTCACTAGGGCAAGCCGGATTCCTGGAGATAGGCAAAGATCCAGCCAAAACATTTAGTAATGCCTTGTGCTACTAAATATACCCATGAGGTCATGGAAATAAATCAGGATCCTGATTTGTTTTCACCCACTGTATTGTCCTCAGCACATCCTAATGAAAGATGACTCTAGGAATTCAGCTTTCCAGGGAAGAAACATGAACATCATGACCCAAAAGTCAATGTAATAAGTTAGGAAGACCATGCAGGCCTGGGCTGCGTTACAGTCCCTGCCCATTATCAAGAAACATCATTACTGACTCGTCCTTTTACTTTTTGTTTTCCTTTTCAGAGAGTACAAATTGCTGTGAATTACCCCCGTTAAGTGCAGTGCTTATAATGAGAGTAAAAATCATAGCAATTGTCTTCACAAACTGCACTCGGAGTAACATGAAAGTCTACAAGTAGTGCAGTCATTTTTCTCAGATACACAGGGGAGGTTTTACACCCTAGTGCACAGTGGGGGGGGGGCTCCTGAAACGTAGCAACACTGCTCTATTTCCTTCCCGTGCTGCTTCCCGAGGAATCGTCAAAGCCTTCCTTTGGCTGTCTGTTTACTTCGTTACTTGAAACGGGCCCCCCCCCCAAAAAAAAAAACAACCCTCTCCCCAAGTTTTCAGAACTTCAGTAGGTCACTGGGGTCCCGTCTGTACAATTTTTTTCAAATGATTAAGAGAAATTCCCACTGGAGAGAGCAAATGCTACACATCGGCATATTCCATGGCGCCCGACTATTTTTGAATTGCTACATTCCGTTCGGCTGCACTGTTCGCACAGGCGTTTAACTGTTAACGCTTGCAGATGGACTTTTAAGGGCATGGAGTCAGCTATGGGCCTACCGCTAGCAAGTCAGAGTCTATATTTTATTGTATGCCGAGTGCTATTTTAGGCTTGCCATTTGATGTTTTGTTAATGTGCTATGTATTTGATTATTATGGGTGTTTATTTTGTAAACCGCCTGGGTAACCTGTTTGACAGGTGGTATGTAAAGTTTAATAAATGAAATGAAATAGGGTTTGTGCTGTTTGCTGTAATAGCTCATGCCCTGGTTGAGTGAAGTCAAGTTTCTGGAACTTGTGCCAAGCCATGGGTCATAAAGGTATAAAGGTTTGCTTTTTAAAAAAACAAGCAGCAGTGTTAATCACATTTCAAAAAAAAAAAGGTTACCCCCATGATTGTAATGTGAACGGGCAGCCGTAACGGCACTTGTGCATAAAAGTTAAAGGCGCTGTTAAGCGTACATTGGCCCACATATGAGGGTATACCTTATGGAATGAATCACGTGATATATGTGACTTCTCTTTTGGGATAAAGCCATGGGTCATGTCATATTATGTGATATTCCACACCTTGCTATGTGTTCCTAGTTCCCAGATAACTATCTATCTCTATAAATATACATAGTTTTAAACATCTATAAAGCCTTTATACCACCATGATACAGGTCTCAGAGAGCAGATTCTTCCCTGTTAACCTTAGACAGCAATTTAAGGATCCAGGAGGCAATTCCGAGCAGTCCACGTAATTTACAATGTGCATGGACACTTTTAGATTAATTCGATGCTGCTGAACCCCTCCCTGATATGGCGTCTAAATTCAAAATGTAAATAAATAAATAGTCCATGTGCATTACAGTCCAGAATTCAAAGGGAAACAATATACTCTAAAATTGCCTGCAAACTTTACACCTGCTAAGGGGAGAAGGAGTAAAATATCGTACGTAACTTTGAAAATGTCAACTGCATGCACTGTTTTACTCTGCTGACCTAAATATCTGTGCCCCCCCCCCCGCCCCCCCGGGACACCTCTTTTCTTTAATCTAGCTAAAAGTACATTCCCCTCGAAGGCCCAGACAGAGTCTGGCGTAAGAGGGCAACATTCACCCAAACCATTTTAACCGAGTAAATAGTGACTTACAGGTCAGTTTGCAAAGAAAATTGAGCACCTAGCCTAGCAGCAACAATTTTAAGCAGCTGCATTTAAGAAGAAACTCGGCTGAACTTCAGCACCTAAAACCGAGGCAGTTAGAATGAGGGCTGCTATTGACTTGCCTGCATTTTGGCTGCTAGTGCTAGAAATCAATGCCGAACAGCCAACTTACTTCCCCCCCAAACTTACTTGACCTTAGTAAAGATCAAGAAAGCTACATTTAGGTGCTCACAGCAGGGGTGAATGTTCATGTGGTCACATCTGGGCACCTAAATCCAGATGTTAGGCACCTGAATCTTTTGAAGATGTATCTCTTTCCCTGAAAAATGGATTTGAAAATCGTCCTCACAATGTAGCCAGCGATTTCTCCAAATACAAATTGTTTAGACAGTTAATATAAAACCGCACACGTATATAATGTTTGGCCAGCTGCATGACTATTAATAAAATATTAAATGGATGTTGTTTGTTTCTTGAGGAATGTCAGCCAGGTCCCTGCTGACTCAACCACCCCATGTTATATGTTATGTGGATAAACACAAAAATAAAAAAAAAGCCCCAACTCTTCTCCTAGACAAAACTGACCAGGAAAAGAAAGAACGCATAAAGCCAGGCCACAGCGACTTGGAAATTTAGTGGTGTTTAGTTTCGACATCATGTTGCACCTGAAGTTTGCCTCTTCTGTGTATAATTGTAGTCCATCCTATTTTAAAATCTTCACCTTTTTTCACAGCCATTTGGGAGCCTGCTTTGTTTGATTGTGAGGCCTATGTGCTAAAGATTAGTGTGCATGTGAAATAGCATGCGTGACACAGGGAGGATAGCTTGAAAAGAATTGCGTGCATAAGAACATGCCATACTGGGTCAGACCAAGGGTCCATCAAGCCCAGCATCCTGTTTCCAACAGTGTACTTGCCAGGTACATATATATATATACCACATATATATATGTACATGTATAGGTACATATATATATGCCACATACATATATGCAGCAGCATATATGTATGTGGTTGCATGTAGTTTTGCCATAATATTTTATAACATACACATTTCATATACCTGCATATAATACCTATATGTTTACCCCCACAAAATGTGTGTGTATGTAGGCCACTGCATGATTACATGCAATGCATTGAAGCCAATTTCAATGCATTGAGCATGCACGTACTTTTCACAGAAACATAGAAAAATGACGGCAGAAAAGACTACATGGCCCTTCTAGTCTACCCATCCGTCCAATTTACCTAGCCCTTACAATTCCCTCCCTCAGAGATCCCCTGTGTTTATCCCATGCTTTGTTGAATTCAGACATTGTTTTTGTCTTCACCACCTCCACTGGGAGGCTGTTCCATGCATCCACCACCCTGTCTGTAAAGAAATATCTGCTAAGATTACTCCGGAATCTACCCCCTTTCCTTCTCATCGCATAACCCCCCTCGTTCTAGAGCCTCCTTTCCATTCAAAAAGCTCCCCACCTGTGCTTAGAAACCTTTGAGATATTTACATGTCTTTTTCCCCACCTAATTTAAAATATAAGCAAATATATTTTACATGTGAAAATAAAGTGCAACTTACTCACATGAGTTGGGATTTACATATGTAAATTACTGCATTTTTAAACGTGTGAGTGAAATTATCAGTTAACCAATTACTCCACCAGATTGTCCAGTCCTTCCCCAGGTTAGTGAGACTCTCCTGGTTCTTCAGCCTGAACTCCCCCCCAGCCCACCCAGACCTTCCATCCTATCAATACTACAGAATAAACATTTAATATCTCTTACACCAGATAATTAGCAGGCGTAAAAATAGACGAGTAAGTTGGAAGACGTATGAGAATGTCTTTTAAAATAGCAACTTATCCACAGAACTATTGGCCCCACTCCAGAAATGCTCCTAGACCACCCTTTTTTGAACTCATATATGTGCGTGCGAAAGTGAAAATACGTGCATATTTTGGATGTTTATAAAATACAGAATACACGAGTAACGGCCACTTATGCACATATATACTAATTTGCACCTTTAAGAGCCTAGTGTGCATACTAAACCAGTCCCAGAGGGCATTTGCACATATATGCCGACAATAGCACAGATACACATGCTAATAAAGGAATGTAAGCACAAGGAAATGGCGTGATATGCTCTCCACCACATGCTATGCGGTATGCATTCACTAAGGACCAAAATTTAACACCTGCCTTAGACTAGGTGTTACCTTTTTAATATGTATGCTATTTAAAGGTCTCAGCTGCCAGCAAGCACTGTGGCTGAAAGACAAAAGTGATATACAAGAGTTGACACTGTATAAATTTACCCATGAGGCTTTGTGCTTTTCCACATCTTCCAGCATTTCTCTCTGGAAAAGAAAAAGGCACCAAAACACACTGTAGACCTTCCTACTCAAATCTCTATCTTTTGACACAATAAACAGGTCTTCTCAATCAAAAGATTAACACATAGCAAGTGGTTTGTAAATATCGTTGCACAATTCACAATGTACAAAACATAATGATATGATGATCTCTAATAAAGAGCCATTCCACAAGGTCGTATAGGATGGCATGATCATGATGGTCCTTGATGTGGCTGCTTAGTACAAAGACCTTCTTAGTATTGAGAGAGGTCTGGGCAACAAGGGCTTCTCTGGGATCAACAATTTTTTTTGTTTGAGGACAGAGCTCTTGTCTTAAGTCTTTGATCCCTTCCCAGACTGTCTCCTTCCTACTGTTCCAACCTCAACCAGAGCTGCAATTGCAACCCTCCCTGTTCGAAATCTTAAAATTCTCAGCACAGAGCACCACCAGGGCAAAGGCTGGACCTGATGCCAATACTCCAGAGTGCTCATAGAGGATGGATGGTCAGATGCTAGTGCACTTCCGAGTCAGGAGAGACAGACTGCCCTCCATGGCATCAATGAGATAGAGGTGCCAAGGCCAGTCAACATATCATATGATGACCCTGGCAAATTCTGCTGGCTGGGTGTTATGTGAAAGTATGGCTTGGTCATCCTGGGTATGTGTGTGGCACAGCTTCAGGATGATGCCATCCCTTCCTTTCTGCAATTACTCTACACTTTCCTCTTCCTCCTCCTCTATGTTCTCTACCTCCTTGGCAGATATCTGAGGCATTTGCTATTGGTCTGTTTTACCATCTTCTGGAAACCCCTTCTTTCACCTTCTTTCTTGGGTGTCCAGATGCTCCTCTAATTCAGACCTTAGCACTGGCAACTAGCCCCAATTGCCAAGTTTACTTTTATGCATGTTTGCTGCAAGGAGGTGGAGCTATGAGGAAACGAGGACTGCACATGCTCAGTGTAGCATGTATACACTAACTTGTGTAGCATCTCCATGCTATTTAGCGATTAGGTGGATATAGAGTGGTGACAGTATACTTTTGGGGTTAGTTTGCATGTTAATAACAGTGCATTCTAGTACTGAAGTTAATTTGTAGTGCATGCACTAAAGGTATAGTGCATCACTCATTAAGTGATGCTTACCATGCATGTTAAACCTTTTAGCAAGCACTAGGCCTGTTAGTGGTTAGTACAGAATCAAATATCACAAAATTGGGGAAAAAAATTAACTTTGTGAGGTAATTTTCAAAAGATTTACATGCATAAAACTGGGTTTTGTACATGTAAATGGACTTTACGCGTGTAATTAGGATTTTGAAAATGATGACTTTTACTCACATAACTCCTTGGAAAATTCACTCCCTTTTTTTTTTAGATGTTAAAAAATAATTTATTAGCACCAATGCACATTTCCTGGTAAGCCAACCAGAATGCCTCTAATCTTATTAAAAGGAATAACTGAGACCATATTTTAACAGTATAGACACACCAACATAAAGAAATAAAATTCTGATGAGAAAATGTGAAATTCAGCAAGTGTAGATTAGCATGCTTACTATGAATAATTGCAATCTGCTTTTGGAATTTGTCTTTTCTAATTAAAGGTTAACGTCTGAGCAACTGTTTCATTAAATTATGATTATATTTAGGGGAGGTTATCATTGATGACAGATGTGCTAAAATGAGATTACATACTTTTGCTCATTTTTTGGCAAATCCGTACCAGGAAAATAAAATTGATAGCAATATGTGAACTGGCAACTTACCCACGCACTCCCAGTTCTGTATATTATAGAAATTATTTTATTGACAAGTTTGAAGTATGCTGTTTCAAAATATTAAATTAAATACAAAATGTTGCATTTCATGGCTTAATGATATATAGATTATGTATCAATGTGCCATGTGTAACTGCATATTAATATCATGTTCCTGGAGATTGGTTATTTTATGTATGGGGAGGGACATTTTTCAAAGAGATTTACCTGCATAAAAAAGGCTATGAGCGTGTTCCATAATGCACATATACTTTGAGCCGCTTTATTTAAAAGGGAGGGAGAGGGAGAGAGAGAACCTTTTATAAGACCTTCATAGTAGTCAACTATTTATATCACTATAGGAGGGCCAGCTAATCACTCGAGGTGAGGTTTTGGTGGTGGTTTAGGGTTTGGGGGCCAGTTTTACATGCACAGTGAGACGTACGAACAGCACAGTACACCTCGGTAAAGATTTGACGTCATATGGCGTGAGGAAAGTCTCACAAAGATGAGATTTCTACAATGTTTCCTCATGCCAAATGACATCAAATCTTTACCGAGGTGTCCTGTGCTGTTCGTACGTCTCACTCTGCATGTAAAACTGGCCCCCAAACCCTAAACCACCACCAAGACCTCACCTCGAGTCATTAGATGGCCCTCCTATAGAGAGATATAAATAGTTGGCTACTGTGAAGGGCTCCCCAGAGGCTCTCTCTCTTTTATTCCCTCAGCCCTGCATTATGGCCATTTCAGGTATTTTTCCAGAGGGCGGTAATGCTATCGCACAGTGTGAAAATGCCCTTCATTTTCATTAATCCCACCCAATCCCACCCCTATGAAAAATTTGCATTCGCACAATGTGAGAGTAATGGTATCGCATGCGTTATGGCGTTCGTGCATGCATTAACACGTTATCGTGGGCGTTAACGCCATAATGCATTTTGATGAATGACCCTATTGATTTGCAAATGCACGCATGCTGTTTTGATTCCCCCTCCCCTTCATCGCTGCTCAAACAGGTGCAAAGTATGTGGATGCTCTGCAGCTTGAACTTACAGCTCCTCATTTTCAAAGGGAATGAATGTAGGCTGCTTTGCTTTGTAAATTAGCAGCAAGATTTTAGCCCATTAAAGGTACCCACATCGTTTGTAATCATGCAAGCTGTTTGAAAATTACACCCCCCCCCCCCCCCATGCCATCTAAATCAACCTAGACATGGGATAGAAACGTTATTAACCTCCCCTCTTGGCCTTGCTTTATAATACTGCAACTGGAGTCTGATTAGAACTCCTGCCTTCGAAGAGCTTTAATTTAAAAAAACAAACAACAATGATGAAAAAATGAATGAAATAAAAGAAAGTCACTGAACTAACAATCGTGATTGAGTTTGTGAGCAGAACGGTTTGAAAACAGGACCACGGGGGGAGGGGAAGAACATTTCATAATTGCCCGCTAATACTGAAATGTGTTCATAAGCATTTTAATGTCCACGAAGGCAACTGCTTTCTTGCGTATCATTCGCTGCACTTTGTTATTGTCTTGCAGAGTTATCAACAGGTGTAGCTTGTTGTCTTCTGCACACAGATTTGAAAAACAGTTAACTCAGACTAAAATAATGCAAATCTTTTAAAACATCAATGTTTTGTATTGCCAGAAAGACAAAAAACAACCAATACTTCAGGGTCCGTGGGATCTGGACATTGATCCGCAAAGTAAGGAGTTTGTGAATTTCATTCATTTTAGTGCTATTTCTTTCAATTTCAAATACTGATGGGGGAAAGAAATGGGAAGGGGCGAGGAGAGGGAGGGTGAAGCAGAGGGAGAAGAGAGAAGTGAGAGGGGACTGTGTGAAGAGGGGGAAGGAGAGAGGTGGAGGAAGGTGGAAGATGAGTGACAGAAGGAGGAATAAATAGAGGAAGGAACCAAGGGAGGATGGAGGAGTGGAGAGAAGGAGCAGAAGAAAGAAAAAAGAGTGAAGGGTAATGTGCAGGGGAGGGAAGAAAGGAGAGGTGGAGAAGAGAACCGAGTGAAGGTGTGGGATGTTTTATAACAGAGGAGCAGGAGGAGAGCAGTGTGTGAGAGGTAGGGAAAGATGGCTACATGTGGTGAAAAGGGATGTGTGTGAGGAGAGTAGAAATCAGATGAAAATGAATAAATAAGGAAAAGATAGAAATATTAAAATAAGAAATCTGAAGAACATTTTCACGAGAACAGGAAAGAAACTGAAGTGGGATCAAGAAAAAAACAAAAGAAGAAAATGAAAATGGAAGATTGGGAAATAGAAAGGCTTGAACATATTTTATTGCAAAGTAGCACTGTTGTGTTACGAGTTAAATTTGGCAGAATACATGCAGGGGGCTTCATGAGCAATGCATGGAGTGAAGAGGATTTTGCTTCATTCCTGAGCTCTAGGACATTTGATTCAGAAATTCTATTTTTATAACTGCATATCACACATGAGATGTGGTAAACTGTGATTTCTTAATTAAAGCAATGATGCAACTTGATTTGTCTTGAGAAAAACTAGAGACTCTGTATTTTTTGAGTCCTATAAGAATTGCTGTAGCCTAGAAACTTTCTCAGAACACCGGGGGGGGGGGGGGCGGGGGGAAGAGTCTGAATTTCTTTTAAGAAAATTGATCTTAGGGTTCAAGAAACTGCACGTTTTTAAGTTAGCATGTATTTTTGGTTGTGGTTTTTTTTTTTCTACAGGGTTAACACTCCACACCTGCTTACATGATTGGTTCTACTTTGGTTCTATGTAAACCAACGTGATATGTACTAGTACAGGAACATCGGTATATAAAAGCCTTAAATAAATAAATAAATGATTGAAAATCTTAGGTT
Source organism: Rhinatrema bivittatum (assembly GCF_901001135.1). Taxonomy (NCBI): domain Eukaryota; kingdom Metazoa; phylum Chordata; class Amphibia; order Gymnophiona; family Rhinatrematidae; genus Rhinatrema; species Rhinatrema bivittatum. The sequence continues at coordinate 22,676,679 of NC_042628.1, read as the reverse complement.
AAACCAAATGCAAAGGTCCTACCTATAGATGTGTGTAAAGGTGATTTCCATGTGCTTTTTGTTTTTTCTTTTTTCAGTATAACCAACTAGGGGGGCAGGGAGAGAGAATCTGGTGAGAACACTGCTGGGATATTCAGTGCTTTCTTAGTCGTCCTTCTCATGTCCACGCTGCCTGCTCCACTCTAGGCATATAAACATGAGCTGACTGGCCGTACCCAGGATTCCATCACACTTTCTTTTTTTTGGCACGGGGAGGTGACAAGTTGTGTTGAGGTGAATACATCCAGCCGTTCTAAAAAGGTTGGCTCTTAAGATCTCTGGCTGTGTGCACTTACCAGGCCAGTCGAAGTACGGCAATGAGAATTCCAGGCGATTCTAACTTCCCCTCTACTACGCCTAGAGCACCGGCTGATAGGAATGATTGGAAAGGAATGCGTTAATAAAAAGGTTATATTAGTGTAGGCTTCAGTATGCTCAGAGAAGGCTCTACATGACTTAAAGCAAGGCAATTTACTGCAAAAAAAAAAAAGCTTCTCTGCAGACTTACAAGGAGCTGTAATATCAGAGCACTTCACTTCAAGAATCCTTGGAGGCTTTGCTGATTTTTAACACCAATGAAAAAGTAATGACTTAAAGGTGATTATGGCTGAGGTATATCGCAGGAAAAGTTAAAAGGCAGCTCAAGCCAAGCTATATCCTTGTTATTAGTGCATGTCAGGGAACCAAGCATAGTTTGATTGTAACAGCTTGCTACAATAACTAAATTCTTGCAAAATAAATGTCATAATCCAAATCAGCATTTAAAGATGAATGCATAATATTCAGGTGAGATGTAAGGATGGGCAAAATAGCTGCAAACCCCCCCCCCCCCCTTTGCAAAAAAAAAAAACCACCCCATCAGTTTGCATATATAAATTGTGCATCTTTATTCAAGGCTTTAATTTTGCGGCCTCAATATTGAAAAATGAACATTTATTTATTTATGGCTTTTCTATACCGATGTTCGAAGGACATCACATCGGTTTACATGAAACAGGTGGAAAATACATTACATAAGATGGTAACTGGGGAGAACATAAGATGAATAACATAAGGCATAATAACAAGGTGTAAGTGGGAAGGAGCAAAGAGATAGGTAACATTATAACTTTAAGAACATGAAGTGTATAGAGTCAATAATTATAAATTTGGGAACAAGAAGTTTACAGACAAAAAATTAAGAGCAGGAAGTTTACAGTGTCAAAAATGGAGCTTGGTGGATGTGAAGGGATTGGCAAGGGCGGGGGGGGGGGGGGGTTATGTGAAGGCTTGTTTGAAAAGCCAGGTTTTTAGTTTGTTTTTTTAATTTATGAGGGCAGGGTTCCAGCCGCAGGTCAGGTGGCACATCGTTCCAGATTGAGGGCCCTACTATGAAAAGTGCTCTTTCTTTAGTGGTTGTAAGGCGGGAGGATTTCGTGAGGGGTATGTGTAATGAACCATTGTATGTGGATCTGGTAGGTCAATTGGAGGTGTGGAAGACTTATCCAGCTGACTTACAAAAGATATTCAGCAGCAGTTGAATATAGGGATGTGAATCGTTTTAGGACGATTAAAATTATCATCCGATAATTTTAATATCGTCTTAAACCGTTATGGAACACAATACAATAGAGATTCTAACGATTTATCGTTATAAATCGTTAGAATCGTGAGCCGGCACACTAAAACCCCCTAAAACCCACCCCTGACCCTTTAAATTAAATCCCCCACCCTCCCGAACCCCCCCCCAAATGAGTTAAATAACCTGCGGGTCCAGCGGCGGTCCGGAACGGCAGCGGTCCGGAACGGGCTCCTGCTCCTGAATCTTGTTGTCTTCAGCCGGCGCCATTTTCCAAAATGGCGCCGAAAATGGCGGCGGCCATAGACGAACACGATTGGACGGCAGGAGGTCCTTCCGGACCCCCACTGGACTTTTGGCAAGTCTCGTGGGGGTCAGGAGGCCCCCCACAAGCTGGCCAAAAGTTCCTGGAGGTCCAGCGGGGGTCAGGGAGCGATTTCCCGCCGCGAATCGTTTTCGTACGGAAAATGGCGCCGGCAGGAGATCGACTGCAGGAGGTTGTTCAGCGAGGCGCCGGAACCCTCGCTGAACGACCTCCTGCAGTCGATCTCCTGCCGGCGCCATTTTCCGTACGAAAACGATTCGCGGCGGGAAATCGCTCCCTGACCCCCGCTGGACCTCCAGGAACTTTTGGCCAGCTTGTGGGGGGCCTCCTGACCCCCACGAGACTTGCCAAAAGTCCAGCGGGGGTCCGGAAGGACCTCCTGCCGTCCAATCGTGTTCGTCTATGGCCGCCGCCATTTTTCGGCGCCATTTTGGAAAATGGCGCCGGCTGAAGACAACAAGATTCAGGAGCAGGAGCCCATTCCGGACCGCTGCCGTTCCGGACCGCCGCTGGACCCGCAGGTTATTTAACTCATTTGGGGGGGGTTCGGGAGGGTGGGGGATTTAATTTAAAGGGTCGGGGGTGGGTTTTAGGGGGTTTTAATGTGCCGGTTTTGCGATTTTTAGATTTTTCACGATTTTTCACGATATTTTACCCCCCCCAAACGGCAACAATACGATTCCCTCCCCCTCCCAGCCGAAATCGATCGTTAAGACGATCGAGGACACGATTCACATCCCTAGTTGAATATCCTCAATGAAATCGCTATTTAGCCTGATAAGTCTTATCGGGCTAACTTTAGATCTGCTATTGAGCAGGTCTAACTTATTTAGCTAACATAACCAGATAAGTTTGAATATTGCTACTTATATCGGCCAATAAGTAGCTCCTCCCTTGATCGCCCATATCTCACCCACCATTTGTCTAACTACTTAGCCAGATAAGTAGTTATCTGGCTAAGTGGTGGCCACTGAACAGGACCAGATATTCAGCCGCCACCACTTAGTCGGATAACTCTCTTATCCAGCTAAGTAGCATTGAATATCAACCTCTCTCTAAGTACTGAGATAGGAAAATAACATTTTCTAGAGAAAAACGGAGCATGGAAAAATTTGTGCAAAATGTGCCGCAGGGACTTTTGCCCTGAGGGCTAAATTTAATGGTAGGGTAAAATTTAAATACTAAAATAAAGAGAAGAGAACATGGATCCTGCTGTTGATATTCTGTGGGAAGCTTACTTAATGATGGGTACTGTTCCTGAATCTATAATTCATCAATACTTACTCTTCAGTTCTTTATGGTAGTTGCTAGATGATGAATTTGACCTGTAGTAATTATAGGATTGCCGCAAACCCCATGTGCATAGCAATCCATCTGACTAATTTCCCAGTGAGTTTAACTGATTAATCACATCTGACATGAGATATTTCAACACCCAGGAGAGAGCTAATAAAACTAGTGAAGTCCCTTCCAGTACATTGCATATGAGACCTACTTTCTAAGTTATAGACAGAGAGCACCAAAAAAAAGTAAAAATATTTAATGATGTTAAATGATCAATTCCCAAGAAATCTAAACAAGTGTTTTGATTTTTTTTTCTTTTTTTAAATGAAGTCATTTCGTTTGGTAGATTCAAAGTCAAGGTCCTTTTTTAGAGCTAAATTCTATAAAGAAAGACTGCATTGCATGTGGTCAAGACTATAATGCCCGAAGATGTCCATCACAAAATTCCAGTACATGGGTTTACAAATGATCCAAAAGCATTTCATTTGATCACATCTAAGACTGTAAGAGAAAACAATCTTATAGAATATACAAACTAAACAAATTATAGAATAATTACAAAAAAAACTGTCAGAAAAAGGCCATATTATATGATAGGCTCACTGCAATGAGATATTTGTTTATATAAAGGAGAGCAGGCCATCAGTGCAATATTTTGGGAAATTTCAAGAGAAACCCCATAACCTTCCTGAGCACATTAAGAGGGAATACTAATGATTACAATAATGCATTTTAAATAGTCCAGAAGATACCAGTGGACAAACTCTGTGGGAGTGGTGGATAAGAATGGTTGGGGTAGATTGACAGGCTGCATCATGCACACAGATGCCTGCAATCACTATCTCACTGGGAAATCGGTTCCATTAACACGTCACCTGCCCCCGCCCCATCCCATCTGCCTGCCAAGCAGAAAAAAAAAAGGCCCCATTGGGAACAGGACAGGAAAAGGTGCTCGTCCTTACAGACAGCAACAAACGGCCCTGGGACAGGATAGGCAGCCGCTTTCTCTTCCGGACACCGATTCCCTCCTGCCCACACTCTGGGTGACACCAGGGAGGGCCGATAAAACTGGAGGAGACCTGGACATGTGGGGGGTACCACCACAACAGTCGTCTGGGGAGGCAGAGGGATATGTATCTGGATACAAGGCCGAGATGCAACCATCAGACTTGGGCCCTAGATGGTGGAGAAGGCTCACAGGGAATCGCAGCCCTGGGAAATGGAAAAGCAGCCAGGTCCTGATGGGCAAGGCCTGAAGGAACAAAGCATTGACTAGGTCTCTAGAGGCAGGCCTACAATGTGAAAGTGACACAAAATGATGGGCTGGCATTTGAAGCACTGTGTTGTACAGCTAAAAGATACTGGCTCAGAGTTCTTACCTGATTTTAATAATGCCTTGTTGCTCTAATATGATCCTTTGTTGCTGCCTTTTTCTCATTGTAAGGGATGAGGGATGAAGGAGCGGAAGGTGTGGGGGGAGATATGTGTTTAACGTGTAAGGGGGAGGGGGCTTAAGGTGTTACGTGCTCTTAAACTTGAGATCTAAATAATTAGTTCCTTTTTCTGACATTTAGCTAACTTCCCTGAAAATGTTACAGAGTTTCTCAATTACGTTTACAAAATTCATAAAATACTAATTTTTTTGCATGTATCACTGACGCTAGTCAATAATTGTATCAGAATAGTTATTAGAAACATGTAATAAAAGTTAATCAGTTATTCAAGCAGCAGTAATCTATATAGTACCTGATTACACCGAGCCAGAGTTACTTTAGTTCTGCAGCATGTTAGATGTTGGATCCTGACATTCATGTCTATAAATACATTTAGCAGAACATGAAGTGCTTCTCCAACCTTCAGGCTTTCAGACTCCACTCCCTGTGAGCAGGATTTCAATTGAATTGAGGAATTACAAATTAAATTAATTTTAAAAGCAAGCTGGCTATATGGCTTGCAGATTTAACTTCAGTAAGAAATATAAAAACGTACAGAGGAAAGTATGATTTGTATAATTCCATTCTCGATCTCAAATGACCGTGTTTAGCAGCCAACAGGTCATGTTTGCAACATGGAAAGATTTGCTTGGATATATTTTCAAAGGGTCAAGCCACCTAACTTAAGGAAAAGGAGGCCTTGCTGAATAGACAGAATGTTTCAGTACAAAATAAATCATCTCCACAGGGCACAAAGATCGCCATTTTGCCACAACATATGCGGAGGCACTTATTTGACAAAAAATCCAGGAATACTCTTCTGAACATGCTTATGCAGGTCCTCCTCTACCATTTCACCCAGACCTCCCCACCACCACCACTTAACCCAGACCCTCCACCCAAAAAACTGCAGACAAAAGACAAGGGCAGTTTCACTTGTGTGATCTATTGAGAAGGTGTAAAGGCATCCGTGCACGCGCGTACACTAAAACAGAAACTCTTGCGTGTACTTCTGCCCCAGAAGTCCCTAAATCACTCTTCTTTTCCCTGTTAACATTTACTTGTAATGTTTCCAAAACAGGAGGAGATGGGGGAGAAGCTGGTATGGAAGCAGAGCAAAGAAGAATTTAGTCTTTGCATATTTATATTTTAAATTTGTGGTCACTTCTTCTGCATTTAGTGAGAGTTTGTGCTCTGCACAGATATTCTGTGAGTGTGTAGGTTCTGCACATGGATCTGTAGCAGTTTCGCTTGCTCTGTTGTCCCAATAGGAGGTGTAATAGGATCCAATGGAATATTTGTAATGTTACCTTTTCATATACAGTTGTTACTGTTTGAGTCTTGGGAATTAGTGCTGTTTTGGCATGGTAGGTATGCTATATGGATGCTAAGTGACATTTTTGCAAGGTTTTTTTTGTGTTACATCACTAAGGGGTAGATTTTCAAATGCGTGCGCATTCAATTGTTCGTGGTTCCAGGCGTTCGCACATGGATACACCAATTTCATAACATGGGTGTGTCGCCACACGCATGTTATAAAATTCCTGCGCACACATGCATGCCCTATTTTATATCAGGATGCACATGTGCGGGTGGGTCACGGCTTGCGCGCACAAGGGGAGTGATTTTCTAAAAAAAAAAAACGCACGATGCAATTGGGCTTTTCCCAGTTCCCTCCCAGTCTGCTCCAATTAAGGAGCGGATTGGGAGGGAACTTCCCTACCCACTATCTATCCTTCCTCCCTTTTCCCCTCTCCTCCCTGACCCCTAAACCCGCCCCCCCCCCCCCCCCCCCCCACAACTAACCTATATTTTTTTATTTTTGAACTTACTCGCTCTCCTGAGCTGTCATAAGTTCCACGCGCCGACTGGCTGCCGGCACGTGCTTCCCCAGGACAGAGTCTAATGGCCACTGCCAGGCTGACCCCCACCCAGGCCAGCCCCGCTCAGACTTTGCCCCTGGCCTGCCCCTTTTACAGGCCCCGGCACTTCCGCACATACCGGGAGATACACACGTGGTGTAGATTAGATAGATAGATAGATAGATAGATATACACCACGTGTGTATCTCCCGGGGTACATATATACATATACATACATACACACACACACAGAAAAAGTTTAATATTTAAAAGTATGATTTGATTACTCATCTTGCTGCAGAAGGCTTCTAATTTAAATTTCTACCCAAGGCAATGGAAGGCAAATCGCCTTGCCCAAGATCACAAGGAGTTCTCAGCTCACCTCACTAATCACTGGTCCACTTTTCCCTCCATCCAAGCATGTGTTTTTACATAATCGTTCTAGGAGGTCATAATGATTGATGACTTTATCAAAATCTGGGGAGGGGGCTCCTATGAACTTAACTGAGGAGGACCCAAGGCTGAAGGTTCAAGACAGGGCAGTGGTTCCTAAACCCATCCTGAGGGACCCCCTCCAAACAGCGGATAATTCAGGATATCTGCACGAGATAAATTTGAGTGCATAGACCACAAGAAGTTTGAGGTGTGACGCAGAGGAGAAAAGCTGAGGCAGCAGCGGGCCAACAGCATCAGGCCAGTTGGGGGGAGAGGACAAGGGTGCTGGGTTTGGGGAGGCGAGAGAGGGTGGCGGTCAAGGTAGAAAAAAATAAAAGAGAACGAGCACAAAAGTTTGCTCAGGGCCCCTCAAGTGGTTAAAGCAGCCCTGAATAAGATCCAGTGAGTCTTTAAGGTATAAAACTATTTGCCTTCTGTGCAAGCAAACGACATAAGGCAAATTGTAAAATCCCCGTGTGCATCAATTAGGGGGAGGCGCACACAAACTGGGCTCGTGCATGCCCACTGTATTTTAAAAGCTGTCCAGATATGCATGGACCTCCCACTGCAAGCGCACCTGGCGCCGACTCGTAAAGGGGCGGGGCCAAGATATGTGCACACAAATACTTATGAGCCTGGGTGCAGACCCAGGACCAGTGCCGCGTATGTTTATTTCTGCTATGGAGGAAGTGTACGTTAAAAAGAAAAAGAAAACAAGCCATATCTGAAGGGTTTTAAGGGTCTGGGCTAACAGGGGGGAGTGAAAGCGATTAAACTAGGGGGTTGTGGAGGACCTAGCTCTTAACTGGGCTAACTGGTGAAACTGGAAATGGTGTGGGCGTGCGCCCCTTTTAAAATCCCCCCAACTTACACGGCAGAAGCGGGATTTACACGCCCCGTACGCGCGCCTACTTAAAATCAGGCGCGCATGTGTGCACGGTCAGGCTATTTTATAACGTTCGCATGTACGTGTGCAAGCTATAAAATGGCCTCGTAACCGGGTGCGCACACACACCAAAGTGCGCCCGTGAGCCGGTTAGAGAAGTAAAAAATATAGGGCAACAACAGCACAGAACCCAGAGTTTCTTATTATCCCTTTACATCACAAAGTCCTTGAATTTTCTGTATTTCCTCATATAAATCGAATTCTAACAATGTTAATGCAAACAAACTGTGCATTAAACCCAACCCAGGGACTGCCTTAGCTTGGACTCTGCCAGTCCCATTGACCACTTCTCAGCTGATGAGCGCATAAGGCATGGCCTGGCATTTTCTGCTGGAACAGGGACTAAACTAAGAAAAAAGTCACTTAATAAGGTGGCACGGGGACACAACACTTAATCTAAGTAATTTTATGCACTGCCTCTAACCATCAAAACTCATTAAACCATTTGCCTTACTGGAGATTTAGATTTGATATACCATGCTTAAAAGAAACTTTTAAATTGGGGAATTATCTGACTGTGCAAGAGCTTCTTATTCCATTTCCAAATGTCCTTACAATTGGATGTAGTTGATCATTTTAGTTACAAATATTTTACAGCATTAAAAGGTTCGGTTGTCTAAGAATCTTCATTTATCACTATTGTGACAATGATTTTTCTGCAGTCACAGGGAGGATATTTTTTATTTTATTTCTATTACCACTGTTTAATAATAGCTAAAGTGATTTGAAGTCTCCAGGTTTGTTTACAGATAGATCTCGGTCACTAGCAGCAGAGATCTGCTCCAGGGAGGAAGTGACATCTCTTCGGGCACTAACAAATAGCCCTAGTGTGTACGGGAGGGGGAAAGCAAGCCAACCGGAAAAAAAAACTGTAGCAGAGGAATGATGTTAAATGAGAAATCATCACAGCAGACAGTGAGGAACCTCCTTATATGTGACAAACTAACTCCGCTTTTATAGGTTATTGGCTGTACATTCAGCATTATCAGAGCAAGGTTTCTCTTCATTCCTGCTCCTTTTCACCAAGTCCTCTTTCATGCATACTGTATGTTATTTGGGTGAATTCAGTGTTACGTTCAGCGGTCCACAGGCTAAGCCCGCAAACCGCTGCCCTCACCTCCAGACCCGGGCTGGCCACGCCAGCCCCTGCCACTGAACCACCATGTGGCAGGATGCCACTCGCCGATGTGGTAAGACGCCGTTGGCCCACCAGGCAGCAGGACGCTGCTGACTCCAACGCACCACGCCTCTCCCTAGGCACGGGCGCGCATCACTCTTCAGCTTTTAAAGGGATCGCGGCAGGAAAGCCCTTGCAGCCCCTAGAGATGACATCACCAGTGCTGCCCTATAAAAAGGACAGATCCCCAGAAGCAACTCGCCTCAGTCAACAGGTCCAACTATCGTGAGTAGCCCGTGCTGCTTCTTAGCTTTACTGCCTTCATATCAGCCTCTTCCAGTCTTCATCCCAGCCTGTCCCAAGCCTCACCACCTGCCTCTCTCAGCCCTATCTGTCCCTCCTCCTCTTCCTAGGTTGGACACCGTGCTTGACCCCCGCTTGGACTCCAGATACTCCCGTTTGCCGCCTGCCCTTGACCTCCGCCTGGACTCTGGATACGCCTGCCCTTGACCCTGCTTGGACCCTCAACACGTCTGTTCGCCGCCGGCCTGCAACTCTAGCCTCGCCTTGGTCCACCTCTTCAGCCACCAGCAGAGGCCCAAATCCTAAATCCTGCAGGCCCCGGCACCCAAAGGCTCAACCCAAGGAGAACGTGGGCTGGTATAGGTGAAACTCCGACTGGGCCGCTGCTGCGCTTGGGTCCGCCTGCTGCTGATGACAACATGCAGGTACAGTCCAAGGGTCCATGAACACATCAGATGTTTTTCGCCTGGATTGTAAAGCTTAATTAATTTTAACTGCACACTTCATGCAGCAGATGTAGTTTTATCTGTACTAGGCTTATAGCTCACAGAAGCAGAGTCCTTGTTCTATCAGTTGTCTTAATTATGGTAAGTGAGAAATATCTAAGCATTATGCCGCAATGGGTGGGGAACTCGGACAGGAATGTAAATGATGTAAGACCATACGCTGTTTGCATTCACTACACTACAGTTTTGCCAGATGTTATTACCGTATATCTGCATTATCACTGTGGAAGCAGCGATAGCAATTACTGAGTTCTGAGGTTTAGTGCTATATTGGGGGGAGCAGTTACCAACTATAGGGAGCAAAGGTGGATGCAGCATCTGAAAGGCAGTTCAGCAGGGCAAGGACTTAAGAGATCATGAGCTTCAATATTGGGTTTTCTTCTGTTCCTCACTCAAAAAGAGATGAATTAAACCACATCAGAAACTTGGGAGCAGCAGCATAAATCACTTAAGGCCTCAGTTACCTTTCATTTGAACGTCTCTCACAAGCATTCATAGTTAAAATTGCTTTCTTGCATAAGGTAATTCAAATACGAATGTTTGTGGGAGATGCATAAAATGGACAAGAGCTGAGGGTGAAACCTTGACAATTAGCGCTACTGCTTGCAATTTTCAAGCTTGTGCCGATTCAGCATCCTTGAGTAAACGCCACCGCGTGTCCTGTGCGTGCACACGTGTCCTTCTCACAACGCATTCACGGCACATTTGTAAGTTAAAGCTTGGGCACAGCAACAATATGTGCCATGATCTGAACTGCCACTCTACCAATAAACCTCAAATTCCTACCATGATTGCCTCCATTGGCAGTTCTGATAGCATGATGTGCAAAATACACTGCAAACTATTGCTATTATAATGTTAAAGACCCCAAAAAAACAAAAGCGGAAGCCGATCCAATATGCTGGTAAGCGAAAAGACAAAAGGAGATCAGCGTAAAAAAGGTGCCTTTATGGAAGCTTGCCCGACTCCAGTCATTCTCCAGAAATCTCAGTCTCAATTTAAACACCAGGAAAATTAAGCAACTTGCTTGAGATCACAGAAAAGGGTCACGGGGAGGGGGGAGGCGTTTCCAACATTCAAAACCCTCCTGTAACTGTTACACTGGCAGTCCCACGAGGGATGTCTTTCAGAATGTGATATATTAAAGCAACAGCTCAATGGTTAAACTATAAGTTATTGATGTTACCATTCAAATAAAACAGACTGTCACATCAAACAAAAACTAGGGATGTGCAGGCAAAAAAAAAAAAATGTTCAGTTTGGTTTAGTGTTTTATTTCGGGATGGAAGAGAATAGCCACTGCCATTAGCAATGGTTACATGGAATGGACTTAGTGTTTGGGTACTTGCCAGGTTCTTATGGCCTGGATTGGCCACTGTTGGAAACAGGATGCTGGGCTTGATGGACCCTTGGTCTGACCCAGTTTGGCATTTTCTTATGTTCTTATGTAGGGGGTTATTCAGGTTTTTGTTTATTTAATATTTATTTTAATTCCGGTTTTTGGTTTGTTTTTTTGGGGGTTTTTTTTTTTTGCAAACCTAAGCTAAACATTACGTTTTTTTTAAAAAACCGCTCCCAAAAATGAATCAAAACCAGGGCCTCCCCAAGTCTACCTCCTGCCGCCTCAGATCCAGGGGCCTCCCAAGGCCCTTTGCCCCCACTCCACCTCCCATTAATAATCCAGGGCCAGGGCTGGGCCTGCTTGCCCAGGGCCGAGCTGTCAAGCCCATCTGGGGGGGGGGGGCCTCTAAAGTACTCCCCCCCCACCCCTCCACGAGACCCCCCTCCAACCCCCAAAATTAAGACAGGGATGGGAATCTGCCGAGATCTCACTTTCCATGTGGGCTTTCTTTGTAGAAAGGAGCAGAAGTGGATCCTAAATCACTCCTGCCCTTACCTCTTCCTGTTAAAACTGGCACCAGCCAGCCCTGAAACCGGTACCAGTGCTGAACATTATCAAAATGGAGCCAATCTCAGGGCCAGCTAATGCCATTTTGTTGTTCGGCCATATATTTGCATGGCCATACAATAAAATGGCGCTGCCTCCGAGCCCTGGGTCCAGCTTATTTGTGGGAGGGGCTGCTGTTCCTATGGAAGCCCCAGCTGGGCTTGGCTCAGCCCAGCCCAGCCCAGCCCAGGAAGGCCCCTGCCCCGGGTTATTGGCGGGAATTAGTGGGGAAGCAGAGAGGCTTGGAGAGAATCTGGGACCTGAGGCAGTGGTGGGAGGTTCAGGGGAAACCTTTTTATTTTAATTTTTTTTTACATTTTTTCATAATGAATCAAAAATATCTGAAAAAAATTTGGATATTTACAGTAAAGGCTATTTTCGGTTCATTCCATTCAGAACAAAGAAAAAATTAGCATTTTTCTCAAGAAAAATACATTTGTTCAAAATAATGCACATCCCTGAGAAAAAGTAGGGATGTGTTCTTGTTTAAAAATGATTTGGAAACACTTACTGTTTTCTCTTATGTCATTTTGGATCTGAAATCAACCAAACTTTGTTCTTGCAGCACACACTTATTTTTACAATCAGTATTTTATTTTAAATAGTGCACTTAATAACAACTTAGTGTGCACTATTTGCAATAACACATACAAAAGTTGTGCATATTGTAAAAAAAAAAAAAAAAGCACAAAATTTACAACAAAATAAATGTGAAAATAAAACAAAATAAAATAAAAAAAACAAGTTTTACCAAGCACACCCCTAATGAAATCTATAGGGGAGAGGGTTTGCACATCCATATGGCTGGGTGACTAACCCCCCCTCTTGGCACATCATGATCCTCAAAGGCACATATTAAAAGAGAAATGCAAGGTATTTTCTTGTAATCGGTTCCTATAATACTGGCACTTCACCTATGTGACTTTACTAGGATATCACTCCTTACTGCACAAAATGCTGTCTGCCGGATTTCATTTCTATAAAAACCTGACCACTTTGTAATACCCAGAGACCAGAGTTATTTATGAATGCATAGCTAGAATGCAGAACAATATTACTCTTAACTGAGGTGTATAGTGAAACAAATTTAAAGTAAATGCTTTTTTTAATTTTGTAATTAGGATGGTATATTTTCTTAATGAAACTTACCAATTCAAATTATCTGAACTATGCGCATCACCCTCTCTCTTCAACTTGCTAAAATCTTTGTTCATTTTTTAACTCTTTTTTTCTTATTATTACTGAAAAAACCGTAGACCGTTATATTTTGAATGGCATAGTCTACCCTTTCTATCGGATTGTTAAATATGTAAATAGACAAGGAATGACAATTAAGAATGCCAGAGATGTGTGGCCTATGGCTCATAGTTTGGCAATAACCATGGCAATATTTATTTTGTTATATTGATGTTCATAAAAGCTACAGTTTGTAGTTTGCAGTAGGAAAGCTGCGATGTTGCCAAATTCAGTTAAAAAAAAAAAAAAAGAACTCATTATCCAATAAGTTGCAGTCCCCTTGAAACCACGTTTTTCACCATAATTTGCAGAACATTCATGCCACAGAGTAAAACTTACGTAAATTATTTGCAGGCGGTCTTGGCTGTATGTTTTCATAGTGCTGCACATGGACGACCAGGGTTGCGTCTCTTTCCATGTGGTCTGCTGTGCAGTGACTCTGCTGTCGCATGACATCAGCAAGAGCCCTGAGGACATAAGGAGAAGTTTACACTCAATTAGTCTGAACCTATTGTAAAATATACTAATGAAACCAGTGAATAATATGCATTGCGTTCCCAGAACTGGGATTTGGCATCCGGTTGTTGCAGTTAAACCCAGATCCTGTTGCGTCTTACATATTTTTCATACACACAATTATATCTACGGCTACAGCAAACTTATGTCATTCACTAGTTCTTAATTAGGCGGTCTTTTTGCAGAAGGATCATAAGTTGTCCTGTGGTGACAAATTGCAGGCAGCACAGACTCCAGGCCTGACTTGCGTTATTCACAGTATTACTGTAATATAAAGCAATAATGTGTCACCGCTGCCTCCATTTGTAAATAAATACATCTGTTTGATAGACAGTACATCATGTGACCTAAACCCAGAAAGCGGAGGTCAGTCAACTCAACATCAGCTTCAAGGAATAACGAATGTCCTCCAGCAGCTGATAAAGCATGAAATGGTAAATCACATCTCAAGCACCAACACAAAACACTGAAAAAGTCTTATTTTTGGTTGCTTTCCAGTTGGCCTTTTTCCAGTTTTCTGCTTTCTCATTCTTGACCTTAAAGAGAGACCCATTCACCATAAGCCGACTCTTGAATTTATTTATTTGGAGGTTTTTCTAGACCGACCATCATCAGAGATATCATGCCGGTTTACAATTAACTAGGGATAACGGAGTAGGAAGATAGCAGTTACAAAAAAACAGGGTCATAAAAAACTGGGGGGGTGCGAAGGGAAGATGCATGGGAAAAAGAGCAGCAGGCAAGAAGGATAAGGGATCTTAATATGTAGTAGCAAATAAAGCTATACAACAGCCGACATAGCTGTGGAGTAGCTATAAATAAATAAATATACAATTACAGTAGCAAATGTTACAAAACAGTAGACATATTTAAAGGCGATGAATCCCCAGTGTCAGTGCTCCACTGAAGGACAGTGGGTAGGAGAGGAAGTGAAACAAGAGGGAGGAAAGGGCTACCCTCAAGGTCTGAAAAATGTGTAGGAGTTCTCCACTAATTCTAAGGGGGTGCACACGGCATTTTTTCATTTATTTTTCACTTTGTTCTTTTTTTTTTTTTTTCATTTCATTTCATTTGTTGCTTGCTTTGTTTCGTTTATTTAAAATGAAAAAGCTATGAAACTTTAAAAAAAGAAATGAAAAATAAAAGAAGAAGCAATGGTTAGTGCAGTTAGTGTAGCTGTGCTTAAAAAAGGATTGGATAAGTTCTTGGAGGAGAAGTCCATTACCTGCTATTAAGTTCACCTAGAGAATAGCCACTGCCATTAGCAATGGTAACATGGAATAGACTTAGTTTTTGGGTACTTGCCAGGTTCTTGTGGCCTGGTTTGGCCACTGTTGGAAATAGGATGCTGGGCTTGATGGACCCTTGGTCTGACCCAGTATGGCATTTTCTTATGTTCTTATGGGTGTGGCCCTGCCCCTTCATCTCTGCCGCCATCACCACCAAAAAAGCCCTCCCCCCAGCTCTCAACCACTTACCCATGGGTCCAAGAGTGATCACAAGTTACTCCTGCCCCACTGGGTCTCTCTTTCAAAATGGTGCCATTTCGTTGAACAGCCTTCTAAATCTTGGGTTGTTGGGGTTTGTTTGTTTTTTTTCTTTTTTGATCTGGGCTGTTTCCTCTTACTCCTTTAGACTCCCAGCTCAGCTGGGCCCTAGCATCATCGCAACCTTCCTTCGCAAATATCTGGGGAGTCTTTTCCCCTAGTTTACATCCCCTCTGGCTTAATTGCTGTAATAGTCCTCGGACCAAGATCCGTGCACCCAGAACGCCATCCAAAGCTCCTGCACTTAGGAGCAACAACCATGGCCTTTGCTAGATGAATACGACTCCCCTAACCAAGGGGGCTGTCAACGCTGACTCCGCATGTCCCTGGCCCCAGCCAACTCAGAGAGAGAAAGGCCCAAATTGAGAATCAAAGCCTAAGCCACCAGGCTGACCCGCTAACTTATTTCCAAGTAACAAATGACCCATTTCTTGCTTTATCTTGCAGGCATCTGCAAGTAGCCATTACCTAACAGTCTGTGTTTACCTTTTTTTTTTTTTTTTTATTTAGAAAGCAGTATTTCTTCACAGATATAGACACAAATCAATACTGTATATTTGTCTGTTGGATTAGTTTATTCAACTGCTCATTACCATATGATTTAATGCAACTGCACAAGTCCAACAAGTCACAGTAAATCAAAATTCTTTAAAGACTTAATTTAAAGGGCAACAACCACTGCCACTCCAAGTGGCATACTTGCCATACTCTTCGCAAGGTGCCCAGGACTTGCTATCACAGGAATTAGAAGCACAATTCCTTTATCTGATTATATGTAGGGGCAACTTTGCATCTGCGAGTCTGCATGTGAATTTTTTAAAAGGAAACTCCATAAAGGAGGAAGCTCATTTTCAGCCTCCGATTTTACCAAGGTAACTGCATCTCTTAATAATTGCCTTCTTAACTACAAGAGGCTTAGGATCAGATTGGGGTAAAAGAGAGCAAAAAGCATAAAAGTCACCTTGCCTGCACAATTTGTAAATAGCGCATCTCTTATCCAAGGCTTCAATTTCCTGCAACTTCAAGATGGGGGGAGAGGGGGGGAAAATCCATGGCAAAACTTGCACAGGCAAAAACTCTCTTTGATTTTTCTGCTGGGACCTTTGAGGATAACAAGTGCTCTAAATGATAAGAAATATTATCACACAACAGTTGAACCAGAAAACAGATCTGACTGGTTAGCTATTTAACCCAAAATATTTATATCAATATACCATAACATGCATTTTCTCTCAGTTTTGCCTCTCCAAATGTGTTTGTTTTGCACATCAGATGAAAGCAAAAGCAAACACTAGACTACAAATAATTATATCCCAAAACAGGAGGCATGTAAAACAATGACCAGCAACGTCCTAATTTATGTATAAAGTCATATCAAGTTGTCCAATACAAACATATGAATGGTGTCATATATGGAAGTGCCATATGTGCTATATTACTTCAGCACCTTGCACTTAAATTTAGTCATTTTACTACTCATACGCAGCAGTCCATCTTTATTCACAAACTTATTCTCTTAAAAAACAAACTACTCCATTCATCAAAGTTAACAGAGAAACACTAGCAGCCAACTGGTACACTGACCCAACACCGATGGTGTTTCGGCAGAGCACCTGCCTTGGGGATCTTCCTAGGAAATGGGGCTTCACAAGTTTAAAAACCATCAGCCCATGCCTGTTGAGATGCATGGACAAAACAGATTATAGAGCATCAAAGCTGTCCATGGCACAAGAAGGGAGAAACGCCTATAGTAGTTAAACTCATGAAGGCATTGATTTACATATATCATGACTAGAATGAACCTCCATTCGTAAGCCAGGGCATGTTGGATATTTTCTCAATATCTCCAATTTACTGCTATGCTTTTCATAGTACTTGCACTGTGCCAAAGAGAACCTACTTCTAGAGTTTATAGGATGTAATTATATATATATATATATATATATATATATATATATATAGTCAAAACAAAAAAATGGGCATTCAAACAAAACAATTAAAGTGTTCAATAATATAGCTATACAATATAAATATCGCAAACACTAATGTTATGAATATCTTAAACAAAATACCTCATACTTTAATAGAACTACATGTACAATTTTTTTATTAGTCATTGATTGTTTATGTATCACATATTAAACACTCAACATTTGCTATCACAAACCTCTTAGTTTAAATAAAAATTAAAAAATTAAAAAATCAAGAGCGACATGAGTGTGAGCTCCTCTTGCTGTGATGCAATTGATGCAACCTTGTAGGCAGAGCCCTAAGGTCTGCGATGATAGCGGGCGGAGTCTTTGCACAACCAGGCTATGACAAGTCCAGGAGGCTCGGAGTACAGTCGAATCTGAAGATCAAGGCTGGATATGAAGACGGACGTGGAGCAAGGCTGAAGCTGGAGCTGAAGAAGGACGTGGAGCAAGGCTGAAGCTGGAGCTGAAGATGAATGAGAAGCGAGGCTGAAGCTGGAGCTGAAGACGAACAAGAAGCGAGGCTGAAGCTGTAGCTGAAGACGAATGAGAAGCAAGGCTGAAGATGGAGCTGAAGACGAACGAGAAGCGAGGCTGAAGCTGGAGCTGTAGATAGACATGGAGCAAGGCTAAATTGGAGCTGAATACGGATGAGAAGCAAGACTGCGCCTGGAAGTGAAGACAGATATGGAGCAAGGCTGAAGCTGGAGCTGTAAACAGACGTGAAGCAAGGTTGAAAGCTAGGACGAAGGAAAGGTTGAAGGCTTGGATAAAGACAAGGCAAGCTGAACACACAACAACAAGGTAAAGGACTTCTTGCTGAGGCGATGAGGGAGCATCAAGAGGACCCTTGACCAGGGCGAAGAGTCCTGATGTCATCCAAGGGCACTGTGGCTTTTCCCACCATGCCTAGATGAAGGTCCAGAGGCAGCATCCTGCCACATGGGTATTTCAGCCACTTCTGTCACGGCAAGGTCCGCTGGCCTGAAATGAGTACAGCCGCTCACCGGACAGTCCCACGAGCAACGAAACATAACAAAAAAATGTTTAATATAATTTATAAATGTCTCCAGCACACTGTTGAGAATACTGTCCCAAATCCAAATGCTGAGCACACAAACATCAGTTTGTATTCGGATTATAAAAGTACCACATGTAGCTTTAATCCCTCTGTCTAAATGTGCTGAGTTTAGCTTCATTCCATTAAAGCTGTCACATCTAGTGTCCCAGTGTCAACAACAACTCTCCTCAACAAAGGACCTATGTCATTACTTGGCTTCATCAGGAGGAAAAGCTGTGTGAATGTTTCTATATTTAGTTGGAAGTATTGTGAAGACAAAAATAGGTCTATACCAGTCTCTGCATATACACAGCACTAAAGCTTAGGGTACATGGTCTGCTAATCTTGCCCCAACCACACTTTCAAAATTCACACCGTTGTGGACCTCCTCATTTATTTTATTTATTTGTCGAGTTTTATATACCGTCGTTCGGTTTCGCCATCACAACGGTTTACAAAGTTTCAAAGTTTAACAAAGTTTTTTTTCCAAAAAGGTTCATTTAAATGGTTAACATAGAAATATAATTTTACAGAGTTATTAAAGTTTTATGAACTTAGTTTGTAGGATAGATTTACATACCATGGCTAGGAGATTACAGCTATCCCAAATCATTTTCTTCTTATATTAACCAAACATCTTATTTTAGAAAGTATTTGTTATAATTCTAATGTATGTCAAAAGAAATTTATTATTACATAATACTACATAAATCTTCATCAAAGAAAGACTCATCTGCACAGCCATCACCTACTCCGTCCTCTCTCTTGCTTCTATACCGGAGAACTGAACATGAGGCTTCACACGGGACCTCTAGGGTTCTTAAATGCAGATAAGACTCAGCTCTACTTACTTTAACAAAACAAGGCTGAGTCTCCACTGGCATCAACTGTTTCTTAGCCCAATTATTCCATTAAAATGGACCTACTAAGGATTACAACTCAAATGTAGACATCTTATGGAAAAATTCATTGTAGAAAACCTCTGCTAATAATGAATTCTGATGTTTCTATGAAAATATTTTATTTAGAAGATTCCTACAGAAATGCCTCCCATTCAGTGATGGAATTAAGACCTTCCAGAGCGATAATATGCCATGCAAAAATAAAATATTGTTCACGACGCCATAACTGCAGAGTGATGTTGCCTCCTTTCCTGTGTGTCAATTGCTGAATCACAAAAAATTAAATGTCATTTTCTGTATGCTTCATTTGTTGCCAGTGTTTCACCAGCAGTGATTCCAACTTCTGTATTCGAATGCAGCTTTTGTGTTGGATAATTCATATTTTTACCTAAAGCTTGGTCTGTCCTATATACAACTTATTGCACGGACATTGGATGGCATAAATGACTTGAGCGGTGATTCAATCATAGTGACCCTGCCAAGAAAAACTGATAGGTAAAAAAGGATGCCTAAAATTGCTAATCTTCATTGCACACCACACACTGAGAACAGGCAAACTGGCCACAGTCACCCAGGCCTTCAATGGGAATGGACCCAGGTGCTGTTTGTGCTAACCTATCCTGCAGACTATGGCCCCCGGGTGTGTGCAAACGAAGTTTTAAGGACAATGCACTGTACCATATCAGATTTATGAGAATAAGGTGTTATACATACTGGTCTATTTATTGGTGACCGTACTGATGTCTGCAACAATAGTTCTCTGTTCGCATCAAGGCCTCTTTTGTAAGCCCATTTTATGACTTTATTGGGTTAACCTCAAGACAAAAAACGGGGGTGCATTACTTGAGCTCGTGTCTTGTAGTCTTCTGATGAAGCACATAAGCATTTTAATCTTAAGAATTGTCCCACAGGTATATTCATCTGCAGATTATTAAGATGGTAGCTCTTAAAATTCCTATCAGTCGGTTTCATAAATATGGTGGCAGCCAGCTTGCCCTCATGTTTGTATACAAGTACATCAAAAAATGATATTTTAGCTGAATGATATTGTATTGTGAATTGCAGCTGAATACATACTGTATTGATCCAAATGCTGAAAAGATTCAGGTCTGCTTCTTTTCCGGACCAAACACAAAATACATCGTCAATGAATCTCACCCACATGCATATAAATGACCAGTACTGAGACGGTTAAATGTGCATCTCCTCAAATTGTGCAACGTATAAATTAGCCACAGAGGGAACCATTGTGGCTCCCATATTTGTTCCATTAATTTGTTTAAACAGCTGGTCATTGAAAGTGAAAAAAAAAAAAAAAATTCTTTCATTGCTACTGTTGCTAATTGCAACACAAAATTGCTGAACTGCTCTGTATTGATCATTTAATAGCAGAGACTCTCTTTTGCTCTCTCTCTCTCTCTCTATATATATATAGGCATCATATTAATCAGGCCAGTGGTGACCAATACAGTTGGGACAATTCCTGTCTCTTTCTGCCACATTGTGTTGGTCTCTGCATCTTTTTCTACTTGAGGATCTCCGTGTGTGGTAACCGATGTATTTTTATGGATGTTACATATGCATTATCCCTGAAGCGGCGAGGACTCTGCTCCCCAATTTCACGCTGTTCAGGTATTCCATATAACATCAGTTATTCTGGACAATGTGCCCCTGCTGAGGTGCCTTTTCTATTTAATTCATTGGAGCTGTGCTCAGTAGCTGCACAGAAAAGCTCCTCAGTCATGGAGGATTTCAAATGAACCTGTGCTACATACAATATCTGCGCCATACAGAAAGGGAATACATTATAGACAACAAACAAAATACACACCTGCAAAAAGGCTTGTAAACACATAAAACCCACCTGCACAATGTTTGAAGGTTATAGTGTTCAAGAGGTACGGAATTATTCTGCATCGAGGGAAAACCATATTTGGAATATCATGTGCAGCTTTGGAATCTACAGATTTGCATGTCTACTTCAAAAGTAATTTTAATGCAGTTTGACAGTCAAAAAACATTGACTTCCAGCACCAATGAGCGACAGAAAAGGAGATTAGCATGTGACGTGGTGGCAATAAATCCAATTCAGATGTTCTGTTTATAATTGATCATGGCTGGCCTTTCTGCCTTAGATAAAAATGGAACAGGGTGGAACAGCAGCACATGGAGACAGAAGACATACTGAAAATATATTCAAAACACCAACAAACTGTTTCACATAACCCAGCAAGAGATCTGAGAACACAAGGCCAGTGAGGTTATGCAGTCTACTTAGGCGAATTAGCATTTTCCAGTATGGGAGATGGATGCCATCCCAGCAGGTCTGCATCAGGCTGCCTGTGCGTGTCTGGATATGCAAGTGTGATCAGATGGTGGGTATCAGCAAGCATAAAAGGAAGAAGAGCACCATTTAGAATGGTTACTGGTTTTAATTTACTGCCTGTGCCCCCCCCCCACTAATCTTTTCACAACTGAGTGATTTTATTGCTGCCGACACTGTCAAACACCCCCAAACTTCTGCCCTGTGGACCCCCAGGTACCACAAACCAAAGCTTTCCTCATGCTTAGTTGGCCCAGGTCATGATTTTTTTCAGTTGTCCTTCCCAGATTTTCAGCAAACCTCCATTTGGAAGGGCTTTTTCTTCTTTCCAAAACTCTTCAAAAACAAAAAGGAAAGATAGTACGGGAGTTTACGTTCAAAATGTGCTCATTTTTCTTTTAAAAAGTTGGGTTATTGTTATTATGCTTCCAAAAGTGTTCAAATATATCTCCAGCTCTGGATCTACTGAATGGTTTTAACTCCTAGAAACTAAAATGTAATGCTCCTTGGTCATTCTATCAACCTACTGATTATATCTGTGCTCCCTCCATTTACATGATCAAGGCACAGGCCGCGCTGTAATAAGGTACACTTGATTGGTGGGTGCACATAGCAGCATGCAGTTGTGTGCGTTCTCTTTATTCAACAATTCGTTTAACACGCTAAAAAAAACAAAAAAACGTGCAAGCCCACATGTGTAAAACTGTGCGCACAAATTGGCAGCACTCCTCCATGTACATACCATGTTCATCAGTGCATTAGCTGTTACTCCTCAGTCAGAGCAGTACACAGGCTTAATCATTTTTTTTAATCCCTAGTCAGAGGAGGGATTAAAATTCTGGGGCTGGTGTTAGTTTATGGGGCTGAAACCACAGCTCATGGTGTGGGCATCTTGTACACAGCATTTATATTCAAAGAACATGATTTGTGCATAAAACTTGGTTTATAAGCAAAAACATGATTTGTGCACATAAAGCATGAGTGAGGGGCTTCTAAAGGTTGTGTGCACAAAATACCTTTTGTGTTCCTGACTTTTAGGTGCACAACTCATATGCTCCTAACTCATGTCCTGTGTGATTCACTTTTTAGGAGCACAAATCATCTTTTCTGAGCACAATCTGCATCTGCCCATAAA
The DNA here is from genome assembly GCF_901001135.1 of Rhinatrema bivittatum. Classification (NCBI taxonomy): domain Eukaryota; kingdom Metazoa; phylum Chordata; class Amphibia; order Gymnophiona; family Rhinatrematidae; genus Rhinatrema; species Rhinatrema bivittatum. The sequence goes on along the minus strand of NC_042628.1, from coordinate 22,654,231 downwards.
CCATGTTTATGCTCAGAAAGCAGGATTTATGAGCATATGTTTTCTATGTGTAACCCCCTCTTTTCTCGGGGATCACCTTCAGAGAAGCAGAAGGAGGTGAGGGCCACTGCTGCAGCCCTGGGGTCAGGTAAAGTCCACCACTGATCGCCAATCGGGAACCAGACAACCTCTGGGAGGTCCATGGGGAAGACTTACTACTAGGGGGAAAAGTCCAATATCCACACCGATGTTGGTTCCAAAATGAGATTTAGTTCTAAATCCGAAAGGATAGATCGCAGAAAAAAAATAGTAAAGTCTTAAATTGAATAGCTGGATACAGTCCCACAAACAAAAATGAAACAGATTCAATAATTTCTCGTGCTTCTCTGAGCAGGAGGAATTCTACTCACACTCCACCTTAACTACGAGGCCTTCTTAGACAGTTCTTGTACTGGAGCTTCCCCCGACAAAGAACTACATTTTCGTTTGGTAGGGTGTCCTCCTTCTAGTAGGCTCCCAAAAGCTTTTTCCTCAGCTTAGAATCTTTCCTGTTCCTGGGCTTCAGAAATCTCTGGATGCTTCACCAGCCCTCTCTCTTCCAGGACTCACAAGAAACAACCAAAGACACCTGGGGACGTCTTATGTAGAATCTCGCTCACCCTAACCCATTCCCCATGGAAGGAATGCAGCTCCTACATCACCTCATTCTTTACAGCACCAAACTCTCACATCCCCCTATACTCTCCCTATCCTAACAGGAAGGATAATTGCAAAGCACACAGCCTTCAGTTTGCATGAGCTCTGCAACAAGCATGACCTCATCCTCCTTAGTACCTCTCCTTACAGAGTATGCTTGTAGAGGGCAAAGATTCTGCATCTTACACAGAACTCCCTGAACTTTAGGTAGACCCTGGACAGCAGGAACCATCCAGAAATCTTTTAGAACCTGGTGAGGAGTGTTAGTGACCCTTTGTAGGGTTACATATGCAGAAAGAATGGTTTATATACATGTAAAGTCCATATTGGGACCCTATGTTAGAAGTCCATGGGGCATGCACACAATAGTCACAGCTAAATGGCCTTCTCACTTTTCTCAACTCTTTAGCCCTGGTAGTAGTAACATGGGTACACTGTCAGTTAAACTGTTTGGGAGGTGAGATAAGGATGAAGTCAGACAATCTGCATTCACTTCTGGTCTATGCCCCTCCCATAATTTTGCTCATGCCCCTCCCATTTCCATAAAAGTGAATGGGTATAGCCACACCCACAAAGCCATGCCCCTCCCACCTCAAATTACATCCCCAGCCTACCTCAAGCCATGCTTCTGCCCATCCCAAACCTCACGCCAAAATGTCATTGGAAATGGCCCCTGACCACCTTTTGATGACATCACCAAAAGTTCAACCCAGTCCCTGCCTTCCCAAAATACACCCTGTCACTTTTGATGACAACACAATTAATGGACCCTGTCCACTTTTTGATAGCATCACCAGAACTTCAAACAACTTTTATCAGGGTGGTGACACAGTTGGCGCACATGTTATAAAAATCGGTGCATCCACGTGTGCCTGCCGAGAACTGCGCGCACATGGATGCCCGCACGCCAGTTTAAAAATCGACCTTAAAAACTTTAGCTTTGGAATTCTAAAATAAAAATGGATCTGTATGAAACTCAGACTTCCCAGCCAGTCAGCACTACACAATAAACACTTTTAGAAAATGGATAAGCATGTCTTTTAAAATAGCAACTTATGCACGTGTTGGCCCTGCCCTGGAACGCCCCTAGACCGCCCGTTTTTTTAAATGTGCATATGTGCACATGAAAGTGAAAATATTTGTAGATTTTTGTCTTTTATAAAATATGGAATACACGAGTAGAGGCTTCTGTGCTTATATGCTAATATTTATGCATGTAATGTTTTGAAAATTCATCTCTATGTTATAATTTTAGAATATGAATTTTCATATAAGGACTGAATCAATAATAATAACAAATAAATACATTTTTAATATGATTATGGGTGGTTTTTTAATATGATTGTTTTGGGGTGGTTTTACATGATTGTATATCTAGTTTTTGCAGTAAAAGCTATACAATAATTTTTTTTTAAATTAGCATATATGCACATAAGTAGCCTCTACTCATGCACTCCATATTTGCCCAGTTCCTCACAAATGTAAATCCCTCTTCCCCGCACCATCTCATCAATGAATTGAGAATCTGGAGCTCAGCCTGCCCTAGTATCCTGTGCATGGAACAGGAAGCATTTCCAAGAATGCTACTCTTTGAGGTTCTGGATTTCGACTTTCTACCTAAAAGCCTAAAGTTGGCTTCCAGAGCCTCCCTCCCACATCTCTCTATGTCACTGGTACTCACATGGAGCATGACGGCCAGCTCTTCCTCAGCACTGTCAAAAACCCTATCTGGTTGACCAGACAGGCTAGTTACTAAGCAATCCTCATGTCCAACAGTCACCCAGCTATGTACATTAATATATGGAACTTGTTGCATTACATAGTAAAAATGAGACCCAAATGGCATTTACAAGAACCACAAAGTTTTCACATTGCAGGTCAACATTCGTGATTATTTTATTTATTTGAAATCATTTTTATCCCACACTATCAACAAATATCTGAGCAGGTTACAATTTAACATTCATACAAATGTATAAATATATAATGAAACAAAATAAAACACACACAATTAAAAGCATGTTAAACATAAAACATAAAACACCTCTAGAACAGCACCCAGCTCTGAGGTGATTATGACTGGTTGGCTGAAGCCCTGCTGTGGCTTCTGCCCAATTTCCCACCCGAATTATGTTTCATATTAGTGATCTGAGTAATGGCAGAGGAAGAGTGTTGTCACAATTAATAGCAAAGTGTTGCAACTGACCCTATTTTACTTTTTTCCCATGTAGGCAACACTTTATAGAACAAACAGTCTGAAAGTAAATAAGTACATAAGATTTGCCATTCTGGGTCAGACCAAAGGTCCAACAAGCCCAGTATTCTGGTTTCCAATAGTGACCAATCCAAGTCACAAGTACCTGTAAGGAGCCCAAGAGGTAGATAGATTCCATGCTGCTTATCCCAGTGGATTTCTGCAACTCAACCTTAATGGGTCATGTACTTATAAAGTAAGAAATAAGACCCCTGTCAGAGTTTATAACTGAGTTGTCTTACTACATTTCTTATTACTCTCGTGGTGCATCTTCTTAACTAGATGGAATTAAAGCATCTATCATAAACCCATAATATAGAAAACTGTTAATAGATGATCAAATCATAAAAGTATATTTTTATTGTGTTTTATTTTTGGGGTAGGGGGTGTGAGGGAGTCTATAGGAAACGCCCCCTTAGATCACCTTAAAGGACTGGGCTGTCTCGCCCGGTCTTCCTTAAGATTTAGACCCACATGGAATCCTGCATGAAGAGAGGAGCTCCTCACCAATGTACTAGAACCCATGGCCTAGAAGGGTTAGAGAGGCCCCCACGGTGCAGTCATTCTATGCAAAGACCTATCTGTGTGCTGCCTGAACTTAAGGTGAGCTGCATTTGTTTGTTGACTTTCTTTCACTGTAATAAATTGCACAAAAAGGAACAGCCAGAGCCTACCTCTTTATTCCTTTTGGCTGTTCCCAAGCCACTATCGCCAAGTTACCACAGGGGGATTATATTGGTTTTTTTTACAATTGGAATATTATATAATCAATAAATGGAGCAATTTGTGCCTTTTAACATCAGTAGGACTCAGAGGTGAAGTATCATTATCATAACCCCTCAGAAAAATATTTAGGCAAAAGTTCCATGTGATTATGATCTGAAAATTAATTTCTGGTGCAGGATACTTTTTAAAAAAATGCATTTAGTTCTCTAATTTCATATAACATATGACTTGTCATCACTTTTCCTCATGAATGCTTTGCTAGGCCCGAGACACTCTCATTGCTCAGATTTCAAGCATCTGGTTACATAGCACAGGCATCAAGCCACACTGTTATTTTCTTAATTATCACTTTATTTCTGACTTCGTATGCCAGAAGCATCTAAATAGTCACGCCTTCAGACATACTATACATGCAAAACTTTGTATTTATAAAATCAAGAACAGGGCCCTCCAACAAGACCTAGCATCCTTGTCATGTTATTTTGCTTTGTCTTTCTGAAGTGTTGGAATGTTCTCTCATGAGGTGTTAAGACTATTTCTTACCTACAGACAGTTTGAAAGGCAGTAAAGACTTTTCTTTTTTAGACTATTCATAGAGTATCCTGGCTCAATAGATCATCTATTATTGAGTGATTGGAGTTTATATATATGTCGATATGCAAGAGAATGTATATAGCTATGGTTTTATATATTTTATTTTTATTTTATGTTATGTATTTTGCTAATATATTTTTTTAAACTTGCTTTGAGCACTTGTTGTGATAAAAGTGGGATATAAATCTAAATTGGAAAAAAAAATATCCCAGCTGCAAGTAGATCTACCAAATCATGCCATGTTGGAGTTTTGTAAGTTTGTCTTATTTCTTGTATTGATTTGCAATATTTTTGACAATTTTAATTGATTTTTATTATTTCCACCATTTCCCTCATACTTCTATATCATGGGGTTTCAGATATGTGTTGAGCACTTGCCTTATAATTTAGTGCCCCCTAAACCTATCTGGCAAACTTTGCTGGTATATTTAATAATGCAACCATCTAACTTTATCTGGCTAATTTTAGGGCAACTCTTTGGCTCGACCAGACTTAGCTAGGTAAGTTATCTGGCTAACTCTGAATATCGAAGTTAGCCAGATAACTTAGCTGGCTAACATAACTCCCCCCTGAAATGCTCCTTAGTTATTTATACAGATAACTTCTGAGTTATCCGTATAAATGCTTCTGAATACAAACCTCCTGTGTGCTTTATTTAAGGTTGTAATTTATTAGCATTACATTAGGGGGGGGTGCACAGAAAAAAAATTGTCGGTTTAATTCAATATTTCAGCTTGGTTGCCATTTGTAATTCACCTTGCTTGTTTCAGTTCCAGGTTCATTTGTTTCGCTCATTTGTCATTTCCACTGAAGTCGATGGGGAAAGCAATGCACGTCTCGCAGGCAGGCATTAATAGCAGAGGGAACAGAAGCCAAAGACAACACGAGTAGGGGAAAAGTGGCACCAACAGTGGCCTGAGCAGCCCAAGGCACTGTGACAGCAGCAAAGCAGCACTAACAATATCAGGAACACTGCTGGTTGCTGAGAGAGGGTCACAGCAGCACAGATAGTGACAATAAGACCTCAGGGCGCAAAAAAAAAAAAAAAAGGGACAAAAGCAACACAGAACACCCCAAGGCACCAACAAACAATGTCATGAAGACCCAGAGCATCAAAGAGGGGCAATAGTGGTATGAACATCCCAAGGCATCCTGGGATGTGATTTTGGCTCCGGCAGGTTCATTTACTGTCTGCAGTTGCCTCACTAAATATCCTGGGCCTGAAAATTCAAAGTGCGTTCAATGCTCGATAGCCGGATAAGTAGGGATTATCCGGGGTATCTAGAGGGGTGCTGAATATCCGGCCAATTTGTGGGCGGGCAATGGGGGGGATTGGGCGGGTTGTTACTTAGCCAGATAAGTTATCCGGCTAACTAGTGAAATTCAGCCTTAGCCGGATACTTATTCAGCTAATGTTAGACCTGGCAATGAGGCAGGTTTAACTTAGCCAGATAGAACTTATCCAGCTAAAGTAGCAGCTTATAAGTGTATATTCAGCAGCATAGCCGTTGCCATCGAATATCCCTTGTAACTTAGCCGGATAAGTTATATCCGGCTAAGTTACATATCCGAGCAGATTTGAATACGGGCCCATGTTCATAACTTAAGTTCTCCAAACCCTCCTCAGCTACTAGACTTTCAATATCCAGTTCCTCTAATTCTTTGAATCCTTCACATGATTCATCAGAATCCGTACATTTTGCAAAGATCTCCTGCAAATACTGGTCAGGATGGAACAGGGAGCACTGTGCTGGTTTAGGCTGATACCCTTCTATTCCTAGAATACCTTCCTCCGCTGAGTCTGTTTCTGTTCCTGCAGCATTCTGTAGAGAGGAGATCAGGCGGCAGCCCATTCAACCTTCTCAGTCACCCCTGCCTCTCCAGCTGGTTTCCCCCACTTAAGAATTCCCTTCTGAGCTTGGTAGGGAGGATTCTTGGCTCTCATTCTACACCTCTTATCACCACTGCTACCTGGTGCTGGTCCAGGGTCTCTCTTCAGGAAGCACCTTTCTTTTTTCCTATCCCATTGCCCCCAACCGACTCAGCTGTGTATGGCTTCAAGTCCAAAAAATATCTTCCTTTGTTTTCCCCGTAGACTTTAATAGGGTTAAACCAAATGACCTGAAAAAGACTGATTATTTTTTTTGGGAGGGAGCCCAGCCATATGGTTTGGTTGCCCTCAAACTGAACTAAAATTGCTTCATTGTCACATTTTGCCATTTGGAATGAAATAAATGCACTTCTCTAGAATCTACTTAATAAATCTTTTGCAAACCATAATTCTCTAAGACCCCCCCCCTAAATTCTGGGTACTCTTGCTAGAGCTATAAAGAGCAATTAAGAGTAATTTTTGTTTGTCTCTTTAAAAAAAAAAAAAAACAGAAAAAAAAAAAAAACAGGTGTAATCCTCCCTGGTCCCCAGGATCCAAATGTTTTCATGTCTCCATTACGGGAGGATAGCAGAGCATTAATCCCCCATTACTGTATGGATACTCAGTCTCAGCCAAAATGCTGAGAAGAAAATGAGAAGTATTTGGTGCACTATTTGATAATTTCAAAATGTTTTACCTATGCAGGCTTTTTTTTTTTTCCAGGGGGTATATTTCGGTATTGAGCACCGGCACCTTTTCCCTCACTTGCTTGATTTGCCATGTGGTCCCTCAAAAAGAAAAAAAAAACATGCACCCTGCACATGAGGACCAGCGTCTTTCATCCAGAAAGAAGGCCCTGTGATATTACATTGTAGAGGTATTCTATTCCATATCCAGTTACTATATGAAGCTGACTTACACTTTAAAATAAAAGTTCTGTCTTTCGACTTCTTTATGTTAAAGGATGGAATACAAAGGAAATCAAGGCTATTTATTTATTAGTTTTTGTATACCGATATTCAACAAGAGTCATCACATCAGTTCACATTTAACAAAAGGAAGAAAAAATACAATGAGAAACCTTGCATCAGTACAGCAGCCAATCTCTCTTTCCATTGTGAGGGCCAAGTATTTTGTGATTATGTCGGTCATTGTATTCTCAAAATATTATTTCATGATAATTGTTTCTCAAGGACAATAATGCACCATATATGCTTGGAAATGCAACTCAATTATCAGCGCTAAAAATGACAAAAAATACATAGGTCAGTGAAATCTTATAAGAAGAGCAAGTTCTGCTTCATAATTTTCAGTGCAAGGAATTCTGTATTTCAGGATTATATGATAGAATGACAAAGTACTTCTGAAAACTATAGTATTTTTTTTTTTTTAAATATAGAAACAAGGAATATGGTAAAGATCATAAGGCCCATCCCATCTGCCAATCTCCATCTTCTGTCCCATTTATTGCACATCCTAAATGATCCTTGCCATTTCCATTCTTCTTCCTACTCCCAGAGATCCCCTATGCTTGTCTAGTGCTTTCTCGAAATCTGGCATCTTCTTGGTCTCCACCATCTCCAATGGAAACCTGTTCCATTGATCCACTACTCTTTTCTTGAAGAAATATTTCCTCAGATTGTTCCTCCCTATTGTTGTGTCCGTCTGTTCCCGACACCCTCTCTCCGGCCTCCTTACCTCTTTGGCGCCTCCCTCTTTGCCCGCGGGAAGATTGGCTACCGCGGCGTTCCTCTGCCGAAGTCCTCCAGCATCCCCGGACCAGCTAGACGCTGCAAACCGCCATGTTTCCTGGAGGCCTAGGGGCGCGCGCGACCCTAGCCCCGACTGAAGTACCGGTGATGGCACGAACCTCGGGGGCGCCCCCGAAGATGATGTCACCAGCGACAGATATATAAGGTTTTAGAATTTGCTAACAGATGGAGTTAGCAAGGGTTACTCTACCTAAGCTACTCTGCCTCCTCGGACTTACTAGGGGTACCCGCTCCTCGGGGGCCTCGCTCTCTCCTTTGTTTTTCAGGTGACAGTCTGGAACCGGTACTCGCTCCTCAAGGGCCCTCGTTCCCAGACTTCTCGGTACTCTCTTCTGCCTGGAAGTCATCACTGCAAACTACATCAGTGAGTTACCATCGCTCTCTCAGAGCTTTCCCTGGAACCAAGTATTCGCTCCTCGAGGGCCTATACATTCCAGCTCCTGGGCTTCTATGAGACATTGTGTGAGTGTTACCATCTGGTTCAGTACATGAACTCTGCATACCTTGGCTACTCACTATATTTCAGTTTCTCTACAGCTCAGTCTCCAGGGATCGCTGTTCCAGTATCTGAGGGACTACAGCCCAGCCGGGCATTCCAGCTCACTACTGCCACCTCTGGTGGTTCAGTATACTGTCTAATAAAAGAACTAGTGTGTGTCTGTTGCCATACTCTGAGCCTGTCCGGTGGTCCCTCTCGGGATCTTCCCCCGGGGGCGTGGTCATCTGCCACCTGTCCAAGTATCCACCCACAACTCTCCCTAAATAACAACAGATTGCTAATCCCAAGCAGACTGTTAACTCCGAACTGAACACCTATTCACCCTCATCCTATGTGTGAAGGAATATGCCTGAGAAACCCCCAGAACAGTATAAATGACTGGTCCTGTCATGGCCGCTGGCCGCAGCGATCGACAACCAGTGCTGGCCACTCACCGGCACATTTGCACCGCTCCCGGGGCACTGGCTTCTGCTGGCAGCCGCCCCCGACATCTCTCTTCACGGCCATCCCAGCCGCCGCTGAGCCGGTCGCATCTCCGGCCAGCCTTCCTTATGTCGGCTCCTCCCCCGCCGGGCCTGCTAGAGCCACACATGCGTTCACTCTGCTTCATTTAAAGGGGCCATGACAGGAAATTGTCGCAGCCCCCTCCCTAGACTTCCTATGGCACTTTTCTTATTTAAAGGCAAGGTCTACTCCTCCAAGAAACCAAGGTCTTGCCTTGGTTTCTTGGCTCCTGGTTCTGAGTTCCTGATCTTGAGTTCCTGTTTCCTGTGCTCCGCTCTCTGCCTCTTTGGACGATTCTTCAGGCTTTGACCCTTGGACCGGCTTCCGATGACTCTTCTGGCTTTGACCCCTGGACTGGCTTCCGATCATTCTCCTGGCACCGACGTTTGGACTGGCCTCCGACCACCTTCAGGTTTTTGACCTCAGACTATATAGTGACTTTGCTCTTGCCTTCATGGAGGTCCACCTAAGTCCAGTCGGCCCCACATACTCAATGGCTCAATCTGGGGAGAAACGGGGCTGGTACTGGTGAAACTCCAGCTGCCCTCACTTCAGTACAGCCTTGCCTTCCGACGGTAAGGACCCATGAGGGTCTTCTCTCTCAGGTAGCGCCAACTCTACCTTGGACTAAGGATCCACCTCTCAGATCGTAACAGGTCCTAAACGGTCAATAGTCCTGATCCAGCTTAAGACAGATCCTTATGGGTACTGGGTGGCTCCCAGAGCAGGATATAACGTAAGCTTCAGAGGGGAACAGGGAAAATCCCGGGAACTACAGGGGAAGCCAGCTCCTTCCTACGGAATTGTGCGCAAAGGAAGGAAGCGGCCTTGAGAATAGGAATCAAATGTTTTATGACTATGAATTCTTTGTGAATACTGAGGATTTAAAGTACTGTAAATAAAAGCACTGCAAAAGGCTTGACCATTCTTTCATTCAGCCGGTCTATATCTCGTTCAAAAATTTAACTATTTAAAAGCAAATGTCATACATCAAGCTTGATGTTTAAATTTCGAATGCGACAGATTGGCTGAATGAAAGAAAAATTTTCTCCTGATGCATCCTTTTCACAAACGATTAATCTTTTGAATCAATTTGTTTCTTACAGTTGAACCTCCACAAAGTTGTGCTCTTTGGTCCCTCCCAACACAGTTGTTCGAAACATGGTCCATGTCGGGGGACTATGTAACTCAAAACAAATTTGAAATATCCTGTGATACATCTGTGAGAATACAAATAAAAGATTTTTTTCAACATGAAGGACATCGGAAATTCTTTGTCATACCGTTTTTTTTTATTTTTGATAGCTTGCGGTTGAGGTATTCACCTTACCCTATTTGATATCATAATAAGCTCAAATCATTGGTTTCCTCTCCTTGGCTCAGGTTAGTCCCAGGGTGTATCTATCCTGGAACTATATATAGACTGGGCTTTACCCATTGTACAAAAGAGGAGACAGCATTTATCTTGAGGCTTTTAGTTTACTGAAGGACTTGAGGCCTATTCCTTTATTTATTTATTTAGAATTTTTCTATACCGACATTCATATAAACATATCACATCGGTTTACATGGAACTGGGATAGGATAATTAAAATAACATGAAGAAAAGAAGATAAAGTTACACTGAACAGGGAGAAACATAACTAGGATGTGGGAAGAAACTGATAGTAGCATAGAGATTAAATAGTAAGAGAAAAAGGTAGCTAAAACTAAGGCGTAATTAAGCTACATGAACAAATGTTTAATTCAGTTCAGTAAATGAACTAAATTAAGCAATAAAAACAAACAAACCAAAATTTAAAAAAATAATTACCGGTAAATGAAAAAATAAACACAATGTTTTTCTCCCTGCACATCCCAAATGCAGACTTATTTTTTTAAATTGAGCATAGTCAGGAAATGGGTCCTGTAAGGATAAACCAGTTAACCTTTTATTTCATTCCAAAATGATATAAACATTGCAGCATATTTGCAGAGCACGATAGGTTTAACATGTGTAAATATAAATTTGAAATGCTGATTAACTGATTTCTATTTTTAAATTCCTCTGTTCTCATTAATTCATAAGGAGTTAAACAGCCAAATCTGAATTTTAAAAGGTAAAAAAATACAAGAATTACCAATAAACTTGATTTCTTAAAGCACAACTGTTGAGCAGTGAAAGGTGACAGAGATGGTCTGAAATGTTTTCTTTATAACAGATTATTGTATATATGTAGGTGCTTATATATCTGCAGCCCTATAGGGGTTTTTCACTAATGTATAGCAACAATCTTAACAGCTCCTGTGACAGACAGATACATCACAATGAAATTAATAGCCCTTGTCAAATTTTTTAAATGCGCAAAAAAATGGTATATGTAGGGTTAGAGCAGGGGTGGGCAATTCCAGTCCTCGAGGGCCACAAACCTGTCGAGGTTTTAGGATATCCTAATGAATATGCATGACATAGATTTGCATACAACTGAGGCAGAGTGCATGCAAATCTCTCTCGTGCATATTCATTAGGGATATCCTGAAAACCAGACTGGTTTGTGGCCCTCGAGAACCGGAACTGCCCACCCCTGGGTTAGAGTATGGGTAAATGTTCTTGAATTTATGCCCCTTCTTCATGCTGACATCACAGACTGTGTCAGCTCACAGGTAGTATAACTGTCCAAATTGCTCGCACGTGCCTATATACACATCTATATAGGTGCGCGCAAATTTGCTACAGTATTTTATAACCTGCAAGCAAGTGCAATCATGCTCACATATGTAAAAACCGTGATCCTCGCACGTTCGAACTTATCTGGATAAGTTTGAATTTATCCCGGATAAGTGGTTGTCAGATAAGTCTGAAAAACACTATTTGTCTAAGTAGCGTTTTTTCGGTCTACATTATGTAGCTATGTAAAATAGCCGGATAAGTCTAGAAAAAAAAAGCATTACTTAGCCAACAATCTTAAAACGCTACTTATCTGACTAAGTCAAATAGCTGGATAAATCTAAAAAGTGCTATATATCTGTCTAAATCAGATAGCCAGATAAGTAGCGTTTTAAGACTTCTCCGGCTGATTAGGTTTTGGGTTTTTTTATACACTTATCCGGCTATTTTACATAGCCAAATAAGTCTGTAATACACTGCTTAGATGGAAAAAGTACTGCTTTTCATATTTATCTAGCTGCTGCTACTTAGCGGATAAATCGTAATTTAGACAGGTAAGTGTATGCAAATGATATACCCACGTAATTTTACTTCATATTTTAAAAGGCATACACGAGTAGATTTTACCAACATTATTTAGATGCATTAGCCTCTCCATAAGTCAAATCGAGAGATTTTCCTACCAGTTTTACCTATTAATCTACCCAGTTGCCCAGCCCATCTGCAGTTCTTCAGCCTGAAGTCCCCCCCGTTTTACCCAGACCCCCTCACCCAGTAATTTTTCCACTTTTAAGATCTTAATGATCGCTTACTGTAAATACTGAGCTGGAATGAATATTCGTAAGTAAGGTTACCAAACGTACGTGCATAAATTGCTTATAAAAAATAGCAACTTCCTCGCATAAATGTTGGCCCTACCCCGGAACGCCCCTGGTCTGATCCTTTTTTTTTTATATATACATGCAGATTTATTTGCGGACCCTGATTTAAGCATGTATGATGAGGTTTCTAAATAGCATATACTCAGGTGTGTGCTTTTTTTACACATGTAAGTGCTGGTTTTTGCACACACAACTTTTGAAAATTCATCTTTAAGGTTCCTTGGTTCCTATTCCAGATGTGGATGATGTCATCAGTGGGAACACCTATCAAATGATAAAATGTGTCTCATAAGAGCATACGAAGTTCTGTGCTGGGTCAGACCAATGATCCATCGAGCCACACATCAGGGCCAGATTAAGGGTCAGGTCAAGCAGGCACTTGCCAACCAGTTGGGTGCTGAAACCTCACCAGCATCCATTCAGCTCCTCCCTCTGCACACTGCCACTACATGGATGATCTTCTGCTGCATGCAGGGGGAAGAGCCGAATGGAGGCAACTAGTGTGGGAGAGAAAAGCTGGTGAGGCTGGAGAGAGGGGGCATCAAATTACTAGCTTGCTCTGGGCAAAAACATGTCTCAGTTTGTCTTTGCTACACATCCTCTTTGACAGTGACCAATCTGGGTCTCTTAGAAGGACCCTATGGTTCCAAAGGGAGAAATTCATTTCTTATTACGATATCCCAAAGCCTAACTGGCTAATAAGTATTAATAGACTTAACCTCTAGAATCTTGTCTAAACCCTTTTTAAACTCAACTGTACTGCTAGACTTGACCAGGCCCAATATTCAGCCAGATAAGACTTGCCTAGCTATCTAGTGGCCACTGAATATCGGCTTATGTTCAGTGGCCGCAAGATAGTCAAAGAACATTTTGGGTGGGAAGTGGGCAGAGCGGGGTGGCACTACTTAGCTGAATTACTTATCCGGCTAAGTAGTAATATTTAGACTTAGCCATAAAGTTGTCAATCTAAGTTAGACCTGCTCAATAGCTGTCCTATTTAACCTTCTCTAGCCCCTGCCTCAGTGCTTTGGCAGCAAGTTCTCTTGGGCTCTTTGCTCTAGCACTTCTGTCTTGTGACTTTACTAAGCTATTTCTTGTGGCCTCCGAGCCTTCTGATTCCAGTCTTGCCTTTCTTTGTCCTGTGGCCATTGGGCCTTCTGTCTACATCCTTGACTTGTATTCCTTGAGGCCCTTGAGCCTTCTGATGCAGTCTGCTTGTTGCCTTTTAAACTTCTGCTTTTGTCTCTGTCCTGTGGCCTTCGGCTCTGTTCAGATCTAGCCCTGAGGCTTCCTTAGCCTGCTTTTGTCACTAGGCCCCTCTCTGCCTGGCCCCTTGGGGGGCTTTCCTGTATTTTAGCTTTCGGGCTTTATGGTCTTGTTGTCCTTCTCCTGTCCTGTCCAGTCTGTTCCTAAGTTCCAGTCCACTCTTACCTCCACTCAGCTCCAGTCTGTTCCTGTGTTCCAGTTCACCCTTACTTCCACGCAGCTCTAGTTAGTTTCTGAGTTCCAGTCCATTCCTTAGTCCCAGCCCAGCCTGCACTCCGTTCCTGAGCTCTAGCCTAGTTTGCACAGCCTGCCTCGCTTCAGCTTCACCAGACCACCCAATTCCACCATTTAAATTGTGTATTGACAAATATATTTTCTTAAATTTGTTTGAAATCTGCTTCCTGTTAATTTCATGGAGCATACCTTAGTTCTAATACTATTTGAAAGGGTAAATAATCATTTCCTATTAACTTATTCCACAGCACTTATGATTTTATACACTTCTATCATATCCCCACTTAATCATTCCTTCTCTAGGTTGTTTAACCTTTCATGAGAGAGAAATTCCATCCCCTTTATCATTTGTACTTTCCACTATTACTATATCTTTATTGAAATGCGGCAAAAAAAACCAAAAACCTGCACATAATACTGAAGGTGTGATCCATGGATCAATACAGAGGCATTATTATATTCCCAGTTTTCTGCTCCATTCTTTTCTAAATAATTCCTAATATTCTGGGGGGTTTTCTTTGACAGCTGCTGCACGCTGAGCTGAGGATTTCAATGTACAGTACACAATAGCTCCCAGGTTCTTTTCCTGAATGGTAACTCATAATGTGGAACGCCAGCAGTGTGTTGTTAAAGTTAGGACTATTTTCCCTTATGCATATCATCACATTGCAGTTGTCTGCATTAAATATCGCATGTCAATTTCCCAGTCTCACAAGATCCTCCTGCAATTTCTCGCAATAAGCTTGGAATAATTTTGTGTCATCTGCAGATCTAATCATCTGATTCATTGCTCCCTTTTCTAGATCCTTCAGGAATACATTGAACAGTATTTGAGCTGGTAAAGATCTCTGGGCAGCATTGCACTATTCACTTCCCTGCATTGGGAAAGCTGAACACTTAAGTCCCTACTCTTTGTTTTGTGTCTTTCTAACCAGTTACCATAAACAGTAGGCACTGCCTCCTATCCCATTGTGGACTGGTAACTAGTCAAAGGTAGAGAGCAAAGCACAGGACTAAAGGGTCATGGAGAAGGCAATGAGCTTGGGTACTAAGATTAAGAAGGGGTTTCAGATGACATCACCAAGATGTTCAATGCCTCAAATCAACATAAATATTCAACATAGGTTCCGATTATTTCTTTGCAATTGCCCAATTATGCAAATATTTTTCTACTAGAAACTTCTCCACACTTCAATATTGGGTAAATGGAGTCATAGACGGTCACTTACCCTGAGCCAATAGATATACCCTTCACCCTGGCATATATGCATGATTAAATAAATCACATTAGGTAGCCAGCAATCTCTATCTGTGTAATACTTAGAGGCTTTTATAGTATTTTTTGTGGCTGCAGAAAAGTCCTTAGGATCACTGGGGTTGGTGGGAGGATGAAGAGTCAGAAGCATTTATTGAGGATATCAGTTTCTCTCTTTTTTAATTTATGCAACGTTGTTTGGCCATAAATTTTACCATTATTGTCTACTTTGGGTTCAGTATCTAATTACAAACTAGACATGAAGCTGGAAGCAATAGGGTAGTGTTCTTGTTGTATTTTGTAAATATTTTCCACTGGGTGACTATTAACCTAAGATAGAAAATGCATGTTTTCTATCTCGTGACTGATTTGTAGACTAGGCATCTCAGCCACATTCATTGTATTCAGTTTTATTAAGGGGAGGGTGGCCAATGTAACCCCAATATTTAAAAAGGACTCGAGGGGTGATCCGGGTAACTATAGACCAGTGAGCCTGACTTCAGTGCTGGGAAAAATAGTGGAAACTATTCTAAAGATCAAAAGTGTAGAGCATATAGAAAGACATGGTTTAATGGAACACAGTCAACATGGATTTACCCAAGGGAAGTCTTGCCTAACAAATCTACTTCATTTTTTTTAAGGGGTTAATAAACATGTAGATAAAGGTGAACCGGTAGATATAGTGTATTTGGATTTTCAGAAGGCGTTTGACAAAATCCCTCATGAGAGGATTCTAAGAAAACTAAATAGTTATGGGATAGGAGGCGATGACCTTTCATGGATTACAAGTTGGTTAAAAGACAGTAAAACAGAGAGTAGAATTAAATGGTCAATTTTCTCAGTGGAAAAGGGTAAACAGTGGAGTGCCTCAGGGATCTGTACTTGGACCAGTGCTTTTCTATATATATATAAATGATCTGGAAAGAAATACGACGAGTGAGCTTATCAAATTTGCGGACGATACAAATTATTCAGAGTAGTTAAATCACAAGCGGATTGTGATACATTACAGGAGGACCTTGCAAGACTGGAAGATTGGGCATCCAAATGGCAGGTGAAATTTAATGTGGACAAGTCCAATGTGTTCCACATAGGGAAAAATAACCCTTGCTGTAGTTACACGATGTTAGGTTCCATATTAGGAACTACCACCCAGGAAAAAGATCTAGGTATCATAGTGGATAATACTTTAAAATTGTCAGCTCAGTGTGCTGCAGCCGTCAAAAAAGCAAACAGAATGTTAGGAATTATTAGGAAGGGAATGGTTAATGAAACGGAAAATGTCATAATGCCTCTGTATCGCTCCCTGGAAGAAGGGGAAATCCCTCCAGAGACCATACCTTGAATACTGTGTACAATTCTGGTCACCGCATCTCAAAAAAGATATAGTTGCGATGGAGAAGGTACAGAGAAGGGCAACCAAAATGATAAAGGGGATGGAACAGCTCCCCTATGAGGAAAGGCTGAAGAGGTAAGGGCTGTTCAGCTTGGAGAAGAGACGGCTGAGGGGGGATATGATAGAGGTCTTGAATGAGTAGATGTGAATCGGTTATTTAAACTTTCGGATAATAGAAGGACTAGGGGGCATTACATGAAGTTAGCAAGTAGCACATTTAAGGCTAATCGGAGAAAATTATTTTTCACTCAACACACAATTAAGCTCTGGAATTTGTTGCCAGAGGATATGGTTAGTGCAGTTAGTGTAGCTGGGTTCAAAAAAGGTTTGGATAAGTTCTTGGAGGGGAAGTCCATTACCTGCTATTAATCAAGTTTACTTAGGAAATAGCCACTGCTTTTAATTGCACAATTAAACTCTGGAATTTGTTGCCAGAGGATGTGGTTAGTGCAGTTAGTATAGCTGTGTTTAAAAAAGGATTGGATAAGTTCTTGGAGGAGAAGTCCATTACCTGCTATTAAGTTCACTTAGAGAATAGCCACTGCCATTAGCAATGGTTGCATGGAATAGACTTAGTTTTTGGGTACTTGCCAGGTTCTTGTGGCCTGGATTGGCCACTGTTGGAAACAGGATGCTGGGCTTGATGGACCCATGGTCTGACCCAGTATGGCATTTTCTTATGTTCTTATGTTCTTAGTGTTTGGGTAATTGCCAGGTTCTTGTGTCCTGGTTTGGCCTCTGTTGGAAACAGGATGCTGGGCTTGATGGACCCTTGGTCTGACCCAGCATGGCAATTTCTTATGTTCTTAAGAACATAAGAACATGCCATACTGGGTTTTACAATTGACTTTGGGATCCCGGCTAAAATCAACACCAACCAAACTCAACCTGACCTGAAAGAAGATCACCCAAGGCCTATGGCATTCAAATAAATACTGAACCTGCATCATAACCGTCCACATGACAGAAGGCGATTTCTATGATGGCTTCCTAGTCTTCTCTAACAAAGAAATTAATTTTGCAGTTGGGAAGCATGAGATTGGGAGACAGAATTCCTGGGCTACAATCTTTCCTCTTCCACTGCTTTTCTTTCCTTTAAGGTCTCTATTACAGTTCTTAGCTCTTAACCCCCTACCTAGCTGGAAGGGGTTAGGGTTGTAATAAAAGGGTTCTTCCATTGCCATTCTCATTTCACAAACTGTCAAAACACTATATATGTGTTTAAGAAAAGTGGTGCACTCTTTTGGATACTATTTGGATTTCTGTTGGCATTCCCGTACAAAGCAACAAACACTCCAGTGGGTGTGCAGGGAAATCTGAAACTTCTAATTGGTAGGCCCTGCATTAAATTAGCATCTCACAGAAGAATGAAAGTTACTTATTTCAAGATTATCAACCTTAGCAAGCAATCACTTCATCATAAAATAAGACTAAATAGAAAGACAGATGGATGGCTGTCTTCATCAATATACCTGAATTAGTGTAGACTAAGAATTGCTAAACAGATTGACAGATTATGTTGTTGAAAAAGTAGCTATGTCCTTTAGGCTTGTCTTCCTCAGATAACTGCCTATGCTTCACTAGTCTGTCATGGAAAGGTTTCCAAGTATAGTTTTTAGAACTTTGTTTCTCAAAAGATGGATGCATTTTCTCCTTAAAACTTGGACAGCTGTAGTAGTTGTTAGAAAAGCACGGTGGATGTGTGCCAAAAGGCAGAAGAGAGTACTGTCGTTGAAAATGCCTGAAGGAGAAGACCTTAGCTGGATGCCTCTGATTTTGGCCTTAGCTGTTAAAGTAGAAATTAGAGAAAGGGTCATAACTCTGTCCCCTTCTACACAGAATCATCATAAGTCACCAGCATGGAAGCTTTGTACACTACCCCATCAGAAATTAGACAGTAGAGTTTACTTGTATTCTGCTAGGTTAGCATGATCTAGACATTTCACTCTGGCAAAGCTGAAATCATCTGTCTGAGGAGTACAGAGGGGGGAAAAAAAAACAGTCAAATAACTCTCAGCAAGCAGAAGCAGAGCAACAGCTGCCTTTCACACAGTAAGTCCTAGTTAAGAAACTGCTCCTTTCAGGTTTCTTTCTAACCTCGCCTTCAGCTCCTCCTCTGTAAGGACTTTTTTTTTCTAATATAGTTCATAGATATTCAACCTTTGGGAAAGATACAGAATGTCATTGGATTTAAATATGTATTTATTTAAAAATATATTGAAATATGTTGAATATACATAGAGAGAGGGGGCATGTATTCTCTAGTATTCACCAGATCTATACAGTAATTTTAATTTTTGCATATGGTATATTACAGAGCAGAATAACAGTACTTATGTGGTAAAATAATAATAATTATATATATATATATATATATATATTCAGCAAACAAACAAACCATGCATGCTGAAATGATATAAAAGTAAAATCATTGCACTAAATAAAAATATCCCACTCCTCTACAGCATGCTTCTATGTTGGACTATCCACTGGTAACATAAAATGCCAAGTTGCATCTTTCAGTTTCTATGTATTGACTCTTGTATTTATTTTGCTGAAACTTGCAGATGGGCTAAATAGAAAAGTGTGGCATTTCCTCAATGTGGTACTCACTAACTTAAACAAGCTGAGCAGCCAAGGCTCGGACTCTATTCTTTAGAAAGGCTACAGGCTTTCTCCCTTCCACAACCACCGCTGACAGAGAAACCCTTTGGCTTGCACTGTGGTGCTCGTCCTTATTACTGCGCACAATACATCGCCAAAGTTACCCGAGATACTGAAGTCTATGTACTGTTTAAAAATTGACTAAAGAGCTCCATTAATCTGCAAATGTCTCTTTCCATCTGTTTTACTTTCATGTAGTTAGGATTTGCATAATGAATCAGCCAGACTGAAAACTTAAAAAAAAAAAAAAATGTTGGTTCCCCTGATTCTGAAGCAGCGACACTATTATGTGAGCGCTGCAGCGATACTTAAAATCCTGCTAGGGCTGTAAACTGTCAGCTTGCTGGTTGCCATTGCCTACACCAAACCTCTCTTGCAGATCGGAATAGATAGAATTACAGGAGAGAGAGAGAGAGATTGTGCCCCACTGTATTGTCCAGCTACAATGCTTAATGTGAGAAACCTATATTGATTATAATCTAATCGTGTGGTCACTTTGTTGTAACACAGTTTAATATTGTGGTTCTGGTAATGGCAAATATTTAAAACCTATACATTTACTAGGGAGGCTTTTTCGGGGAGATTGAATTACGACAACACTGTACCACACTGCAGGTATCAGATTTACCAAGCCTTTCCCTTTTGTTCTCTCACCATCCACTCGGTGCATTTCTGTCCCTTCACCTGCACAAATCAAGCACAGAGAAGGGCAACCAAAATGATAAAGGGGATGGAACAGCTTCCCTATGAGGAAAGGCCGAAGAGGTTAGGGCTGTTCAGCTTGGAGAAGAGACGGCTGAGGGGGGATATGATAGAGGTCTTTAAGATCATGAGAGGTCTTGAACGAGTAGATGTGACTCGGTTATTTTCACTTTCGAATAACAGAAGGACTAGGGGGCATTCCATGAAGTTAGCAAGTAGCACATTTAAGACTAATCGGAGAAAATTCTTTTTCACTCAACGCACAATAAAGCTCTGGAATTTGTTGCCAGAGGATGTGGTTAGTGCAGTTAGTCTAGCTGGGTTCAAAAAACGTTTGGATAGGTTCTTGAAGGAGGAGAAGTTCATTCACTGTTATTAATCAAGTTTATTTAGGGAATAGCCACTGCTATTAATTGCATCAGTAGCATGGGATCTTCTTAGTGTTTGGGTAATTGCCAGGTTCTTGTGGCCTGGTTTTGGCCTCTGTTGGAAACAGGATGCTGGGCTTGATGGACCCTTGGTCTGACCCAGCATGGCAATTTCTTATGTTCTTATGTTCTCTCCTCTCAGTGTTCCCACTGGAATGGTAGAAAAAAGGTCACCTTGGAAAAGCACCAAAGGAATTCAGGAGTGGAGTGCTGGGGTGTGGGGGTCTATTTGGTGAGGGGCGGGAGGTGCACAGCAGGGATAAATGGGGAGAGAAGATCTGGGAGGGTGGAGGAGACCTGCTAGAAAAGAGTAGGGGCTGCCAGGGCAGAAAAAAGTGGTGGCATGGGAGATACTTTTGGAAGTGCTGAGTTCTGCACGGGGGATCGGCAGAGAGAAAGAACTCCCAGCGGAGAGACCAGCTGAAAACACCAGAAGCTGCCAGAGAAGGCATGTGAAGGGTGGCGCATGAAGATCCTTTGCAGTGCAAAGGAGGCGGGGAAGGAAAATATTGGCAGGGGGTAAAAATGGAAACCAGGAAAGAAGGAGGGGGAGGGGCAGGAGAGAAATAAGCGGTGGGCCTTGTGGAGGGGTGAGCGGAAAGACGAACCCAAGTGGAGGAGGGCTGATACAGTATAAGCCACTATATGAGGGCCCCAAGCCACAATGCAGCAGGTGGAGGTGAGCCAGGCAGGCGGGGGAGGCAGGGAGTTTCACTGAGTTTTGGGGGGTTTTTTTTAGAACATCCAAATAGAATCAAGGAACAATGAGCTGGATGGACAGGAAACTTACTCGGAAGGTTGGTTAATCAAAGTGGATTGGAGAAGGACAGCAAGGAAGGAAGGAAGGAGGGGGCATTGTTGTACTTCTTTACACCCTGGCTGCTCATTTCTATTTCTTTGCATCCAGGACCTCTCATATCTGCCTTGCCACCCAGATGTTCTAGCTGACCGCTGCTTTCAGTGAAAGTAGTGCCGCCTCCTGGACGCACTCCCTCTTAGATAATGCTCTCTGTCCAATACTGGCCTCCTTCCCCCTCATCCATCCCCATTAAACTTCCCTTAGGGATCTTGCTGCTACCTTTTCCTGGTTGGCTGCTCTGCTGCCCTTCCTTGTCCTTAAATTAATTTGAAATCCCCTTACCATCCTAGTGTGCCCTTCCCTCCCCTTCCCCTCAGCTGGCTCACAAGATGCCTGCCTAGTTATGCAGCCCACTTCGTGACTGGTTAGACCTCTTTTGCTGGGATCGACAAATTATTGCAAATCTCTACAGACTACCCGTACATGAAAAAGCTGCATGCATTTACAAGAGTTATATAACCAGTCATCTGTATTAGCCTAATTCAGAATCATTCTTGTCCATTACCTGAAATTGAATATAATGTTATCAGAGCATGCTTACCCATATTATATCATTTTCAGCACAGCTGGTTGTGGTAGATAGTGGAAAATGTAACTCATTTAGCTGGTGTTCATCATTGACCAATCACAGACAGACAATCATAGTTTTCAGAATGAAGTGACGATAAGGTGGTATTGGAGAATGGGAAGGTAGAGGATTTGGTGGGGCAGTGGAATTCCTCAGTAAGTGAAGTATTGGATAGCATAGCCCTGATAAAAGTGAGACATGGTAGAAGGAGAGCTTCTGTTCCCTGGTTTTCCCTAGAATTAAATGGGCAAAGACAAGAGGTCCATACATTGGAAAGGATTTGGATAAAATCTCATTTATGGTGAGATAAATTAGTCTGGCATAAGGCTGCCAATATGTATGTATTGGACATTAGATATACGAAGAAAAGGTTTATGAGAGTAAAGATCTCACAAGCAGATAATAAACCACAACCACAAGAAATGTTCCAGATTGCACAATCTCTGCTAGGGGAAGGTTGCCAACCTAGGCTTATGATACCAGAATCGTTAAATGGGGATCGCTTTGTGCATTTTTGTTGTGAGAAAGTTCATGAAAATTGTAAAGTAATTGGGCAAGGGCTGGATGTAGAGGGGACAGGTGAGGAGGAAAGGAGGGAGAGGGAGGTGATACAAGAAATTAATAGGAAGGAGGATGGATTTGAAGGCATTTGCTATGGTAGGCATCCTAGAATTATGGAATGTATCGAGAGCTTCTAAAGCAACAATATGTGGTTTGGACCCTTGATTAGATAGATGCCAGATGCCCTGCTGCTGAGGTTATACTTGGTGGTGAATGCATCTTTGGAGGAGGGTACTTTACCAGATGTTTTGAAACAGTCTTTGGTGACTTTTATTTTGAAACAGGCTACTTTACATAGATCAAATCGTGTCCAACTGCACTTTTTTATCCAAAGTAATTGAGAAGGTTGTGTGTTCACAGTTAATCAGCTATTTAGAAGAAGTAAAGGGATTAGATAGGTGTCAGTCAGGGTTTAGAAAGGGAGTGCAAGATGAGATTTTAAGATATTGGGAAAAGGGGATGTCCGTGGTTCTGATATTGTTGAACTTGTTGAGTGCTTTTGATATGGTAAATCATGGCTTACTCTTGGAGAGATGGAAGCAGTTAGAATTGGGGGGGAATGAGGTGGAACCGGTTATTGTCTTTTTTAACTGGGAGGATGTCCGTAGTACAAGGGAGGGGTGTGACCTCTGCACCATTTAGTTTGGATTGTGGCGTGCCACAAGGATCACCTTTATCCCCTTTGTTGTTTAATCTTTTTTTGCAACCCTTGGGTTCATTTATCTAGGTACAAGGATTTACTGGGTTTATATATGCAGATGATGTGCAACTTTTGTTCCTGGTAAGTAACAACAGAACTGAAATCAAAGAATAGGATTGATGATAGGTTGTGGAGGATATTTGGGTGGCCTGAATCCCAGAAATTGTTAGTAAATGCAGGGAAATGGAATGGATGTATGTGGGGAGAGTGGATGTTCTAAGGGATCCATTTGTTTTGAATATAGGGGGGGATGTTTTTTGAAAGAAGTCAAAAGGTGAGGAATTTAGGGGTGTTGTTAGACAAGTCTTTTTGAATGGACACCCACATCTCTTTGGTGGTTCAAAGGGTTCTTTTTAGAATCAGACAATTGAGGAGCTTATGAGCATTTCTAGAGGTTTCAGTTTTCACTACTGGTGGTTCAGGCATCGATTTGCCCGTTGCTTGACTATTGTAATATTGTGTTCGTGGTTCTCCCCAAAAAAAAAAAATATACAGCACCTGCAAGTGTTGCAAAATATGGCAGCCGGTTTAATGAGTCTGCACTGGTTACCATTTGAAAAGACAGCACAATTCAAGCTAATGACTGTGATGTAGAAGGAATTACATGGGGCGGGTGCTTGCTATTTACAAGATAAAAATCAGGAATTATGTCCTCACATGAAATTTGCGATCAGCAATAGCAGCCTTGGCATTGGTTCCAACTAGGCAGGAGGTGCACAAGGTGACAAATAGGAAAAGGATGTTCTCAGTAGGTGGACCAGAATTGTGGAATTTGGCACCTTTGGAGGTGAGACTAGAAACAAATTATCTCAGTTTTAGGTAAAAGGTGAAAGCATGCCTTTTTCCAATAGAGTCACTGAAAAGTCTTTTTGAGGTACAGCGGGTGGTCTCCATTTGGGATGGGTATGTTTGTGGGGTTGTTAAATTGGGAATTAGGGGTTGGTTTTTAAGGGGGGGTATTTTTAAGGTGAAGTATGATTATTATATTGATTTTAATTTTTATATAGCATTTTAATTGTGAACCATTCTGACCAGATGCAGGGGAGATAAGATACAGGTCTTCAGATACCTGAAGGGTTTTAATGAAACACAAATTTCTACTTAACAACATAAGAACATGTCATACTGGGTCAGACCAAGGGTCCATCAAGCCCAGCATCCTGTTTCCAACAGTGGCCAATCCAGGCCATAAGAACCTGGCAAGTACCCAAAAATGAAGTCTATTTCATGCTACTGTTGCTAGTAATAGCAGTGGCTATTTTCTAAGTCAACTTAATTAATAGCAGGCAATGGACTTCTCCTCCAAGAACTTATCCAATCCTTTTTTAAACCCAGCTACACTAACTGCACTAACCACATCCTCTGGCAACAAATTCCAGAGTTTAATTGTGCGTTGAGTGAAAAAGAACTTTCTCCGATTAGTTTTAAATGTGCCACATGCTAACTTCATGGAGTGCCCCCTAGTCTTTCTATTATCCGAAACAGTAAATAACTGATTCACATCAACCCATTCTAGAACTCTCATGATTTTAAACACCTCTATCATATCCCCCCTCAGCCGTCTCTTCTCCAAGCTGAAAAGTCCTAACCTCTTTAGTCTTTCCTCATAGGGGAGCTCTTCCATCCCCTTTATCATTTTGGTCGCTCTTCTCTGTACCTTCTCCATTGCAACTATATCTTTTTTTAGATGCGGCAAACAGAATTGTACACAGTATTCAAGGTGCGGTCTCACCATAGAGCGATACAGAGGCATTATGACATTTTCCATTTTATTCACCATTCTCTTTCTAATAATTCCCAATATTGTTTGTTTTTTTGACTGTCGCAGCACACTGAACCGATGATTTCAATGTGTTATCCACTATGACGCCTAGATCTCTTTCTTGGGTGGTAGCTCTTAATATGGAACCTAACATTGTGTAATTATAGCATGGGTTATTTTTCCCTAAATGCATCACCTTGCACTTATTCACATTAAATTTCATCTGCCATTTCGATGCTCAATTTTCCAGTCTCACAAGGTCTTCCTGCAATTTATCTCAATCTGCTTGTGATTTAACTACTCTGAACAATTTTGTATCATCTGCAAATTTGATTACTTCACTTGTTGTATTTCTTTCCAGATCATTTATGAATATATTGAAAAATACGGGTTCCAATACAGATCCCTGAGGCACTCCACTGCCCACTCCCTTCCACTGAGAAAATTGCCCATTTAATCCTACTCTCTGTTTCCTGTCTTTTAGCCAGTTTGTAATTCACGAAAGGACATTGCCACCTATCCCATGACTTTTCACTTTCCTAGAAGCCTCTCATGAGGAACTCTGTCAAACGCCTTTTGAAAATACAAATATACATCTACCGGTTCACCTTTATCTACATGTTTATTAACTCCTTCAAAAAAAGTGAAGGCAAGACTTGCCTTGGGTAAAGCCATGCTGACTTTGTTCCATTAAACCATGTCTTTCTATATGTTCCGTGATTTTTGATATTTAGAACACTTTCCACTATTTTTCCTGGCACTGAAGTCAGGCTAACTGGTCTGTAGTTTCCCGGATCACTCCTGGAGCCCTTTTTAAATATTGGGGTTATGTTAGCCACCCTCCAGTCTTCAGATACAATGGATGATTTTATTGATAGGTTACAAATTTTTACTAATAGGTCTGAAATTTCATTTTTTAGTTCCTTCAGAACCCTGGGGTGTATACTATCCAGTCCAGGTGATTTACTACTCTTCAGTTTGTCATTCAGGCCTACCACATCTTCTAGGTTCATCGTGATTTGGTTCAGTCTATCTGAATCATTACCCATGAAAACCTTCTCTGATATGGGTATCTCCTCAACATCCTCTTCAGTAAACACCAAAGCAAAAAAATCATTTAATCTTTCCGCAATGGCCTTATCTTCTCTAATTGCCCCTTTAACCCCTCCATCATCTAAACGGTCCAACTGACTCCCTCACAGGCTTTCTGCTTCGGATATATTTTAAAAAGTTTTTACTGTGAGTTTTTGCCTCTGTGGCCAACTTCTTTTCAAATTCTCTCTTAGCCTGTCTTATCAATGTCTTACATTTAACTTGCCAACGCTTATGCATTATCCTGTTTTCGTCTGTTGGATCCTTCTTCCAAATTTTGAATGAAGGTCTTTTGGATAAAATAACTTCTTTCACCTCCCCTTTTAACCATGCCGGTGATCTTTTTGCCTTCTTTCCACCTTTCTTAATGTGTGGAATTCATCTGGACTGTGCTTCTAGGATGGTATTTTTTAACAATGACCACGCCTCTTGCACACTTTTTACCTTTGTAGCTGCTCCTTTCAATTTTTCTCATTTTATCAAAGTTTAGCACGAGAGCCGTGGATTTGCTTACTGCCCCCCTTCCAGTCATTAATTCAAATTTGATCATATTATGATCACTATTGCCAAGCGGCCTCATCACCATTACCTCTCTCACCAAATCCTGTGCTCCACTGAGAATTAGATCTAAAATTGCTCCCTCTCTTGTCTGTTCCTGAACCAATTGCTCCATAAATCTATCATTTATTCCATCCAGGAACTTTATCTCTCTAGCATGTCCCAAAGATACATTTACCCAGTCAATATTGAAATCTCCCATTATTACCGCACTACCAATTTGGTTAGCTTCCCTAATTTCTCTTAGCATTTCCCTGTCCATCTCACCATCTTGACCAGGTGGATGGTAGTATACTCCTGTCACTATAGTCTTCCCCAACCCACAAGGGATTTCTACCCACAAAGATTCAATTGTGCATTTAGTCTCATGCAGGATGTTTATCCTGTTGGACTCTATGCCATCCCGGACATAAAGTGCCACACCGCCTCCCGGGTGCTCCTTTCTGTCATTGCAATATAATTTGTACCCCGGTATAGCACTGTCCCATTGGTTATCCTCTTTCCACCATGTCTCTGAGTTGCCAATTTAGTCTACGTCATCATTCACTGCTATACATTCTAATTCTCCCATCTTACTTCTTAAACTTCTGGCATTAGCATACAAACATTTCAAAGTTTGTTTTTTGTTTGTATTTTCATTCTGCTTTTTAATTGATAGGGATAAGTTAGAATTTTTTAGCTCAGGTGAATTTTTAGTTACAGGCACTTGGACTGCTTTTCATATTACTGGAACCTCACTGTCGGGATGCCCTAATCCTAATGCATCATTAGTATCCTTTAAAGATACCTCCCTCCGAACCATGTGCTGCTGAGCGACTGTCGGCTTTCCCCTTTGTTCTAGTTTAAAAGCTGCTCTATCTCCTTTTTAAAGGTTCGCGCCAGCAGTCTGGTTCCACCCTGGTTAAGGTGGAGCCCATCCCTTCGGAAGAGACTCCTCCTTCCCCAAAAGGTTCCGCAGTTCCTTACAAAACTGAATCCCTCTTCCTTGCACCATCGTCTCATCCACGCATTGAGACTCCGGAGCTCTGCCTGCCTCTGGGGACCTGCGCGTGGAACACAGAGCATTTCAGAGAATGCTACCCTGGAGGTTCTGGATTTAAGCTTTCTACCTAAGAGCCTAAATTTGGCTTCCAGAACCTCAAGCTTTTCTGTTGGAAATAAATCAGTAGAACCAGGGATCAAAAAATGAAACTCCAGGGGGAACAACTCAGAACCAAAACCAGAATGTATTTCTTCATGGAGAGGGTGGATGCCTGGAATGCCCTGCCAGAGGAGGTGGTGAAAATGAAAACAATCAAAGAAATCAAAGGTGCTTGGGATAAACACTGAGGATCCCAAAAGGATAGAGGATGGAAATGAAGAAAAAAAGTGTGTAGGGGATAACTTGCTGCTGCCGTGATTACTACCCTTAAGCAATAAGCCTTGATGCTTTTGATGCAACTGAATGCTCTCTGCTTCAACAGCAGGGGGATTCAGACAACAATCAACAAGGGCCCCAACTTTTATAGTCTGGGGAATTGATAAGCATAGGGGTAACCTGCACGGAGCACCAATTACTACCCTTAATAGAAGGCAAGGGATTACTACCCTTAACCAATAAGCCTTGATGCTTTTGACACAACTACAACATCACTCTCCACTTTGACAGCAGTGAGTGGGGGGTGGAAGAGGAATTGGGTTCAGATGACAACCAATACGGGTCCTGAATTTTACAGTATGAGGTACTGATACACAGACATAAGTGAAAAAGCATAGGACTGTTTATGAGGCCAAGTCCATAAGCAAAACATGTCAGCACTGTCTGAATTTTCAAGAAGGCTCATCACCCAGTAAAAATGTTGCTAGCAGTAAATTTTTTATGGGTTATCATAAGGCTTGGGAATAACGGCACTTGCTACCCTTCAGAGAAACGTGGAGGTAACCTGCACGGCGTGGCAGATACCACCTTAAGAAGCTTGCTGAGCAGACTGGATGGACCATTTGGTCCTTGTCTGCGCCATTACTGTGTTACTATGCCCATGCACACATCTGACAATATAGGCCAAGCTTTAAAGGAACTGAACTCATGTATAACAGAAATAACCTTAACACCTACAATAATGCAGCACTCATAGCCAAGGAGACCTTTTCTGTTGTAACCCTTACATGATTATTATTATATTCACCTTTTGCCCCTTATTGAGTTGCGCTGTGCAAGATGTTTGAGACCTGGGACAGCTACTCTGTGCAGTACCTATCAATTATTAAATGTCCATCCTATTCCTGGCCGGAGTCCTTTATTCTTGTTTATATTATATTTGTGATCTGAGTACTCGGGGCAGTTTGAACCAAACTAAAAGTAATACCCACCATCAGCCCAGGCACCCCCTTATCTAATGGCACCTGAGCACGCTGTTTTCTTTTTTTGGGTGGTGAGCTGCTGCCACAGGAGGGACCAGTAACACCCAACTAGGGCCTAACCCCAGGCTAGGATTCTGTAACAGCTTCAACTGCTGACCACAGATCTAAACTGAAAAGCTCTAAACCTCGCTCTGTGAGGTGGACCCCCATCCGACCTGAACAATCTTAACATTGGGCTGTTATTTCTCTTATGCTGTCTTCATGCATCTTCCAGCCCCCTCACTTACTTGGCTACTTCCTGATTCATTTCTTTTTACTTTTCACTATCCCTTTCCTATTCCTGGCTTCTCTACAGACCAGCCACGCTTCTCTGCCCCATCCACTTTATAACTGCTTTCTTCTAAATAATTTTATGCCCCATGCTTTGCCACCTGATTTCATTTCTTCCTGGCCTATAAAGGAACGACCTGCAATGCACCCCCCCCCCCCTTCTCCTCAGTCCACTCTTGTAGGCATCCCTTTTCTGGTCCAGCATATAAAAACAAATGGCCTACCATCCACACCATTTTTGTCGCTGTGCCCGTGCTGTCCTTTGTCCTGCCATAAATAGAGGGATACATGCCATTGCCAGTATTGTTCTTCCCTAAATCGCGCTGCTTTCCAAGGCTCGATTTGTTGATTTCTGCTCATCCTCCATGCCCAGTTCCTTGGCCAGTAATGCCCATCTAAAAGAGATGTCTCCCATACCTACAGAGGTCCTCACCTATTACCTCGAGGCGGCCAAGCACCACCTTCTGGAGCCAGAAACACAAAATCAATGTTCCATCCTAGTGCCTAAGCCCCCAGTGGCCTTTGCTGAATGTGTAACCCTACTGGCTTAACAAGGGCATTCATTCTTGTCCAATGCTCCGAATAAACACCCCGCTGGCTCTCATCCATTTTGGAGTGCCTTAACCCTCCTCGATATGATGCCTCCTCTTCTGCTAGCGCTGGGCTGTGAGTCGTGCTCCATCTCACTACCTTGTTAACCTTATATGCTCTCCAAAGAACCTGAGCACCTGTACCTATAGTCTGGGCAACTATATTTTACATAAATACTTCATACAGTATTTTCCCCTGTTATCATGGCCCTCATCAGGCCACTCCCCTTTGCTCCATGCAAACAACTGTTTAGAACATCATTCCTTGTGATGATGCAGTCAGTGGTTTTACTGGTGCCATGTGGTTGCCACCTACATCTTTGCCTCTGAATGTGAAAGTTAGCATCAATATTCACTGTTTTATGGACCAATGGATCCACTACTCTCACGCCACCTTTCTATTTCCATAATCTGGCCATTTGCCAAGCCCCCCCCCCCCCCCCCTTTCCCTGCTTGCCAGTAATACTGCTGCAATTTTTAACAACTGAATACAATTGGACTCTCTAGGTCTAGGCCCCCCAAAGCACAGTAGCAGAATTTGTGCCATTCAGGCTGTTCCACTGCAGAGATGCTAATGCCTTCAGTACGCTGGTTGTGAGTCAGGATGTCTCCTTTAGGACCTATTTTCTCCATTCTATCATTGACTCTTCTAATGCTCCTACAGCCCCAAATGTGTAACATGCCCCCTATCTACCACTGCTATAACTAGCACAGCCACCAATGGCTGCTGAATGTGAACCCGCCTGTGGCTTACAAGCTCCCTCCTACTGTCAGAGTGCAAAACATTAGCGTTTTGCTTTTTAATACTCCCTGGGTAGTTAAACAGCCACTGGGTGGCCCAAGTTATGGGAAAACATTTTTCCCCCCCAGAGTTTCTGAGAGTGTAGGCACAGCCCAACGGCATGAAAATTGATCATAATACACCCATCTCCCCTCCCGTACCATGAACTTTCTGTTCTACTCAGGGTCACTACTCCAAGATCCCATGCTGGGGTCTTCGTGGCTCACTCCTCTGCCTCAGATGTCAGCAACCTGCAGCAAGGTCACTGAACTCATGACAGCACAACAGCAATCTTTTTTTTTTTTTTTACTCTAAACAATGCATTTTATAACACGTCAGCCCCTGTCTCACAGCAGCCATAGCAGCACGCTGGAATATGGGAAAAGGAATTTGTGTATTTTTTTTGTCATCTCACCTACAGATATATATACACACACACACACACACACCTGATGCATCCACACCGTACCTCTCTATATCTATAAGTGGATACCTATACCTACAGGAAAGTTTATATATATTATATGCATTATACCTTTCTCCACTAGAGCAATTCTTCCAACAAAGCCCCACTGTCTGAACAATGCTTAGTTATTGGCACAATAATAGATTTTCTACATTGAGAAATGAAAGAAGAATTTCTATTGTGCCCTCAAAAAAAAGTTAATCAGAATAGATTGATTTCTTTCCAAAGCTTCAAAATGCAAATATTGCTATGCATTAGACTATACAAGAAGACCTTTCATGGTCTGAGAAACTGCTTTTCCCTCTTCCATC
Organism: Rhinatrema bivittatum; assembly: GCF_901001135.1. Classification (NCBI taxonomy): domain Eukaryota; kingdom Metazoa; phylum Chordata; class Amphibia; order Gymnophiona; family Rhinatrematidae; genus Rhinatrema; species Rhinatrema bivittatum. The sequence continues at coordinate 22,622,945 of NC_042628.1, read as the reverse complement.
ATTATCCCCTCCTATGTCTCCCACAACCATTAGCATACCTTCAATGAATTGTTTAATTGTCATTCTACAAGTAGTTCTTGGTTGCTTTTTGTTTGAACACTTTTGTTCATCATTGCTCTTCAGACCTCCTGTCTGACTCCCACCCATTAAGTCGTTAAACTCCATGGCTTTCTCTTTACATATCCTTGAAATGGCCAGGTTCAAATTATCTTAAACGTCTTCTAGCTATACTATTTTATACTGCAGTTGGTGTCCTACGTTTTCACCTATTCAGGATGCCCAAATGCAATTTTAAAGCTATTTCACAAGGAGCTGGTATAGATGTGTATATACTGCTCTACTATATTACTGTATATTGTAGGAAAGAGACATTTCCAATCTCATATGCTAGCTCCTAATGCATCTCCCAGTAATCTGCTGGTATACACAACTGAAAATTGCTTAATCTCATCCTTTTATTTCCACAGGAGCTGAGTTCCTGTCTGTCCGGTGTTATTGAGTCAAGGCTGTGGTTAGTTCTGACACTGAACTGACTGCCTCCTGATATATAAGTGCAAAAGATTTCTTGCAGAAAACCATCTTTCATCATTGCTCTGCAGATCTTCTGTCTGACCCCCACTGAGCTGTGAAACTCCATGGCTTCCTTTTGTCTACATATCCTTGAAATGGCATGCTCAAAATTTACTTAAACATCTCCTATACCATTTTATACTGCAGTTGGTAACTGACTCTTGCATCCATTTAGCATGCCAATTGCAGTTTTTATGCCAGTTTAGTACAGCATTAATATGGATGTCCTTATATTGTCCCACTGCAATACTCTGGTCGCACTATTGTATGAACAAGAGTCATTTCCAATCTAATATGTTACTCCTCCTAATGTATATTGTGAGCCTCCCCCACTTTAATATTCCTTCATCACATATATCCAAGAATTGCTTAATCTCAAAGGTGATGATTCGGAGGAACTGAAACAAATCTCAGTGAACCTGGAAGATGTATTAGGGCAAATTGAGAAACTAAAGAGTAGCAAATCCCCTGGACCAGATGGCATACATTCCAGAGTGCTGCAAAAACTAATACATGAAATTGCAAATTTACTATTTGAAATCTGTAAACTATCATTAAAATCAATTATGGTACATGAAGATTGGAGGGGTGGCCAAAGTAACACCAGTTTTTAAAAGGGTTCTAGAAGTGATCCAGGAAACTACAGACTTGTGAGCCTGACATCAGTGCCGGGAAAAGTGGTTGAAACTATTCTAAATATATATATATATATATATATATATATATATATATATATATATATATATATATATATCCAAAAAAGCACATAGGATGCTAGGAATTGTTAGGAAATGAATGCAGAATAAAACAGACAGTATCATAATGCCTCAGTATCATGACCAAAATGATAAAGGAGATGGAATAATTCCACTATGAGGAAAGTCTAAAGAGGTTAGGTATCTTCAGCTTAGCGAAGAGACGGCTGAGGGGAATATAACAGAGGTCTATAAAATAATGAGCAGAACGGAATGCATAAACGCGAATCATTTGTTTACTCTTTCAAATATACAAAAACTAGGGAACACTAAATGAAATTATTACTAGGTAATACATTTAAAACTAATAAGTGAAAATATTTGTATTCAATGCATAATTAAGCTCTGGAATTTGTTGCCAGTGGATGTGGTGAAAGCTGCTTTTAAAAACGGTTTGGGCAAGTTCCTGGAGGAAAAGTCCATAAACCAGTGCTTTCTTATTCTTGGGATAAGCAACTTGGAATCTGTCAACCTTTGGGATCCTGCCAGGTACTTGAGACCTGGATTGGCCACTGTTAGAAACAGGATACTAGTCTTGATGGGCCTTTGGCCTGACCCAGTATGGCAAGCCTTATGTTCAACCTTTTGTTTCTACAGGTGCTGACTTCCTGCCTTTCCAATGCCACTGAAAGGAGGCAGCAGATTGTTCGGTCAGTGAAATGACTGAATCCTAATCTATAAATCTTAAGAGGTGTAAATGATTTCTTATAAGAAACCATCCTTCAGATAAGCTGGAAAGTCAGTGAAAATATCGCCGTTATAATTTACTTCAGCCTCTTCTAGAAGCTTTTGAGCTATAATTGATTTCTTGCTTTGCTCTTTAACCCACACATATACTTACATTATAGAAGGAGCATTACAGAAGGTGTCTGTTACTTGCTCTTTTGGGGTGGAAGAATGGAGGCAGGAGTCTGTGTACGCTGCTACCCTTCAATTGCTACCCTACAAAATTTGCTGAGCAAACTAGATGGATTGTTTTGGTCTTCATCTGCCATCATTTCTCTGTTATAACCTCACTTCTCCCTTCCTCTCCCCGCAGCCCCATTGTGTTTGGTGTAACAGATCCGCCCAGCAACACATCACTGGTAACTTTGCTACCAGCCATATTCTTTTATAGAAAGATGTAATTATATTCTGCTTTCTGGCACTTCAAAGTGGATCACATTCAGGCACTGTAGGTATTTCCCTACCTGCAAAGGGCTCAATCTGTGTTTTATACCTGAGACAATGGAGGGTAAAGTTCCTTACGTCAGGAAGTATTTCTGCACAGAGAGGGTGGTGGATACCTGGAATGCCCTTCCAGTGGAGGTGGTAAAGACAAAAACAGTAAAAGAAATTCAAAAGGGGCATGCGATAAACACTGTGGATCCCTAAAACTAGAGGATGGAAATGAAGGAAAGAGTGCATGGGGGTAACTCGCTGGAGCAGCGGTTACTACCCTTAACCAATAAGCCTGATAACTTTGGATGCAACTCCAACATTGCTCTCTGTTTCAGCAGCAGTGGAAAAGGGGAATTGGATTCAAACAGCAAGCAATGAGGGCCCCGGCTTCTATAGTCTGGAGAAACAAATAGTGGGGTAATTTGCTGGTGCGGCAGTTACTACCCTTAACCAATAAACCTACAAACTGTTAATGCAACTCCATCATTGCTCGCTGCTTCAAAAGGCAAGGAGTTACAGGGAACTGGATTCAGACAGTAACCAAGAGCCATGACTTTTACGTTCTGAGAAACTGATAAGTATAGGGGTAACCTGCAGGGCGCAGCAGATACTGGGTAAACTGGATGGACCATTTGGTCCTTTTCTGCCACCATTTTTATGTTTCCTAGGTCACAAGGGGGCTGATGTAATAAGCTGTGGTAGACCTCCCGCGGTATTACATGCGTTTTCCTGCGCTGGCATTAATGGATCCTTACGCATGTATGTAATAACACGGTTAGCACAGAAAATTGCGTGCACAAACCCGCTCAAAAAGCCGCAGCTGGTTTAGCACGAGTCCATGCTAATGCCTTGTAAAGGAGGTAATATACTCTTCAGGGACAATGCAGAGAGCTGCGCTGGCATTCATGTGGGATTTTAGCACCTGGGTCAGGGCAGGAGTTAAATTTAAGCACCTATCTGGAGGTCAAAGAATTACATGGCAGAAGCCAGAGAAGAGGTCAGAGAGGAAAACAGGCACGTGTCAGAAATGCTGAATGCTTTTGTAGCCTCATCCAAATCTCTGCTTCATTTCCCCCACTCCCCAGCATCCACCATTATAGCTCCCGCATGTTGGTGATGGATCATGAAGGGATGAGATATTGCTCTATCCACCTTCAGCACCACTCCCAGACCCACTAACTCATACTTGTCAAAGGCTTTCAACCGAGAATCAATCACCAGTCACCACATTAATGAGGGTTTATTGCACACAGGGCCTTCGGCGCACGTTTTAGCACGCATAAATGCGTGTATATATTTGTTTTGTGCAGATTTTCTGCGCATCTCTCATTTACATGCCATCCCCTTATTACATCCCGCGGAAGGCACCTGCATTTGCCATGCGTGCTAAAAAAAAAAAAAAAAAAATACACACAGACAACTAGCACTGATTTCACCATGGGGCTTAGTACATTGGCTGCAAGACGTGGCACTGGGATTTAAAGCCCAATTTAACTGGTTCCTAGCCTGCCGGTTTAACCACTAGGCTACTCCTGCACTCCAAGATGCACTTTATTATTGTTTTATTATTGCTGGGGGTGCCCATCCGTTAGGATACCTTTGTATATCCACAACAGCTTCCTATGCAATGCACTATTGCTACTACCAAATCAGGTTTATCTGCTTTACTGCTGCTGGCTAGTTGCCAACCCCCCATTCCACATGCTACCACAGTTACATCTCTCTTCGTGCATTAATTAAACAGATATAATTATCTTGTTTATAAAACTTTGTCATTAACATAGATCTCCGGCATGTTATTTTAAGAGAAATAGCCCTTTCTTACCCCCTCTCCCCCTAGCCTGTGTGTATGTAAGTGTGCATACACACCATTCGGTGCTGCTCAGCTGATCTCTGGACCCAGCGGAGGACCCCTCTGCACCGCCACCGTCTCAAGTTTTGATTGCTGGTTCCTCACCATTCCGCATCTGCCTGCATCTCTATTTGGTCCCTTGCTACTCTGTCAGTCTCTCTCTCTCTAGTCCCTCTCATTCTGGGTTACCCCTTCTGATCTCTCTCCCTCTGGTCCCTCACTGACTTGTGCTACTTTTTCCCCCATCACAGACTTTGTTATTGCACAGGCTCTACTGCCATGTACTGAAACTGTAACCACAGGTGTTCACTGAAACAGTGCACCGTCTCCAGTCTATAGTGCCCTGCTCTAGCTCCATAAATGTATGTGCTAGCTACATATAAAGTCATATTCTTCAGATCCTGTTTGCTTCTTAAAGAGTTACTTTCTAGGATACCCATTGTACCTGATATCCAGCTGCTATGCATTGCTGCACTGTCGCCCAAACTCCTCTCATGTTTCCCCTATTCTGGGCCGGGTTGGTACCCAAACTTTCTTGCTGTCTCCCTGCCTCTGCTGTGCTGCTTGCCCTGTCCACTGGTAACATTAAGAGCCAACTAATTAGAGGTGTTGCATCTTTCAGTTTCTATGTATTGACTCTTGTATTTATTTTGCTGAAACTTGCAGATGGGCTAAATAGAAAGTGTGGCATTTCCTCAATGTGGTACTCACTAACTTAAACAAGCTGAGCAGCCAAGGTTCGGACTATAGCCTGTAGCCTTTCTAAAGAATTTCTCCCTTCCACAACCACCGCTGACAGAGAAACCCTTTGGCTTGCACTGTGGTGCTCGTCCTTATTACTGCGCACAATACATCGCCAAAGTTACCCGAGATACTGAAGTCGATGTACTGTTTAAAAATTGACTAAAGAGCTCCATTAATCTGCAAATGTCTCTTTCCATCTGTTTTACTTTCATGTAGTTAGGATTTGCATAATGAATCAGCCAGACTGAAAACTTAAAAAAAAAAAAAAAATGTTGGTTCCCCTGATTCTGAAGCAGCGACACTATTATGTGAGCGCTGCAGCGATACTTAAAATCCTGCTAGGGCTGTAAACTGTCAGCTTGCTGGTTGCCATTGCCTACACCAAACCTCTCTTGCAGATCGGAATAGATAGAATTACAGGAGAGAGAGAGAGAGATTGTGCCCCACTGTATTGTCCAGCTACAATGCTTAATGTGAGAAACCTATATTGATTATAATCTAATCGTGTGGTCACTTTGTTGCAACACAGTTTAATATTGTGGTTCTGGTAATGGCAAATATTTAAAACCTATACATTTACTAGGGAGGCTTTTTCGGGGAAATTGAATTACGACAACACTGTACCACACTGCAGGTATCAGATTTAACAAAGCCTTTCCCTTTTGTTCTCTCACCATCCACTCGGTGCATTTCTGTCCCTTCACCTGCACAAATCAAGCATTTCTTATAAAAAGCAGACAAACTCGAGTAGGGAGGGGTCGAGGAGGCAAGCCAGTTATTAAAACCATTGTGTAGGTGGAGGCGAGAATTATTTACATTACTGAAGTGCGTTAAGAGGCAGAATGTCTCCAGCGCTAGAAACAGAATAACATCCAAGCTAAGGTACCCAGAGAGCCTCATGCACATGCCCTGTAAACAATGCATGAAGCTCTTTTTATAAAGCAGCAGTGAGAAGAGTTATCAACGCATATGCAATATGTCGAATAGAGAGGAAATGAGCTAGAGCGCCGTTTTCCCAATCAGTCCCCCTTGCTTGATCCCCTAATAAGTTCAATTATTTGAGCCCTGGATGAGAAACCGAACCTGCTTCACGAGAGTGCAGCTCCGGCTAGAGCTCTTTGCTTCTAACGCGGACCTACCTGGACATGTTCTCCCGTTGAGGTCGGTGCGCCTTCTCCAGTCCCAGTTTGGTGAAAATCCCCACGAGGACCATGACGGCCACAACTCCACAAATGATATAGACGATCAAGTTGGTTTTATCGCGGGTGGGGTCGTGCAGGGGGTCGTCCGTCCTTGGGGGCGACTTGCCAGCGTTCAGCCAGACTGGCATGTCATAGTTCGTGCATATGCTCTGGTCCAAACTTCCCTGCTCGAACTTGCAACAAAATCGGAAGCCACACGTACCGCAGCAGTAGACGAATTCCCCCGAGCTGCAGTTGAAAGGGGGGTCCCACTGCCCCATGACATCGAAATATCCTCTGCAGCCGCCGGCACTGGGAGGGGACTCCGAGGCCCCCTGATCGCCGGGGTTGGAATGGTTGACCCCGGCCACCAGCACAATGCTGCCGAGGTGGCCAGTCTTGCCCTGTGCCCAGCACACCAGAGCAACGAGGTCGGTTAAGAAGCAGCAGAACATCGCCCGAGTCCCCTTCATGGTTCCTTGGCAAATGTGACTTTTTCGGGTGTCAGGAGCCGAACATAAGGTGGAGGAGGGGGGGGGAGTCCGCCCCAGTGGCCGATCAGCCTGCTCTGGTGGTCCGCTGCATGGCTATAGCCGGCGGGTCCGGACTCCCGGAGGAGATGGGCACTGTCTGTTGTTGGGGGGGGGGGGGGGGGTTTCCACCCCCAATCTGATCTCTACTGACGCCCCTCACCTGTTCGCCAGCGCAGCTCCAAGTGATCAGCACTTGTGGAATCGTGGAACGCGGAGAGGAGACTGGAGGAGAGGCGGAGGGAGGGAGGAGGAGTGCGGTAGAGTGGCGGGGGAGGGTGTAGATGAGTTGGAGAGGAGGGGGGAGGTGACAAGGATGGGAAGCAGCCTTTTCTCACGGTGAAGACGAGAGAAAAGCCCATGCAGCTGCCTTTAGGGCTTACCCGTGAGAAACACTTTTTTTTTTTTTCACATTTTGGGTTAGGAGGAAACCTGAAGCACTTTTTCTGGGGGCAAGCTCCGTCTCTCAATTTTTTTTTAGCCAAGGAAATGATTGGCGGCCCATTCGATCAATGCAGCTGCACCTGTTTGAAGAGGACCCCCTTCATTTTAACGGAATAAGCAGGGCAGGCAGAAAGCCTCTTGCAAAGGATCAAGCATCGACTTTTGTCTATATTATATCTTGCTATTGTGCCTAAATGTCTGGCATTGCTGGGAACGACAGCTGTTGCAAACTGTCTGCGATCTCGGCAGACTCTACCCGTACATGAAAGAAGCCGCCTGCATCGAGAAAAGTTATGTAACCAGGCATCTGTATTAGCCTAATTCCGAATCGTTGCCGGAAATTGAAGGTGGCGTTACCAGGGCATGCTTACCCCTATTATATCACTTTCAGCGCAGCTGAGTTTGGCAGAGAGGGAAACATTTAAGTCACTCAGCCACTGGTGATCGTTGACCAATCGCAGCCCATATTCAGTTTCACTCGCTAATGAGCTGCACGTTCAATCTCCTTCGTCTGACTTAAGCCATTGTCCAGCCAGGGCAGGTTTGCTCCTCTCGCCGTCCGGACAAGTCCTGGGGACTTCTGGCTTTTCACTCAGGACAAAGAGTCACCTAATTTTATGATGATGGGGGGGGGGGGTCGGTCCCAGGTGACGGAGATACCATTTTGAGGTGGAAAACGGAGAAATGCGTTCATTACGTGTTCTGGGCCTAATCTGAAGTGCTGTGGCCACGTGAGTTTGTTTGGCACAAGGTTCGGACCTCTTTCTTCTTCCAACCCCTGAGAAAAAAAAAAAAAAAAAAAAAAAAAAAAAGCTGGTTCCAGGGCTTAACTCTTTACACTATGACTACATTTAATAATATGGACTCCTTTATAAAGTACAGAGTCGGGCTGCCTTCAGAAGCCACCGGGTGCCGTGCATTCTGTATCTCCTTCACATGTTGCCTTTGTGGAATGGCTGGGATTCCCTCCGGAGGGGAGAGAGACTTTGGCACCCATAGAGTTCCTTGGCTGAGGGGTGAGCGCGCACACACACACACACACACACACACACACACACACACACACACACACGTCCAGCCCATGGCAACAATGTAAAGAGAATAGCACGGAGCCTTTGAACAAATGCAAGCCCCCCCTTTCTCTTCAGGGGCTTCTTGTTACTGAGGAATCCTGGAAGGGCGGCAGCTCACCGCAGGGCCTCTTTCTATTGCTACTGTGGGCCGGATCACAGAATGGGAGGGCCATGGCACTATCTAGATCGCCCACTAGCCTGCTTCAAGCTCTGGGCCAGAGATCGGACTGGCAGACCCAGGAGCTTGTGAGTTGTGGTCTCCCTGATTGGCAGGATGGGGGGCGGGGAATGAATATCAATTCTCTTTCTTCTATGCCTGCCCTCACTAGTCTGCACACTCTCTCCCCCTCCCTGCAGGGATGACTCAAACCCTCTTTCCCTTAACCCCTACATGACACCAGCATTCTCCTTCCCCCCTCTTGTTCCCTACCCCCATAAATAATAGTTCTCTGACTTGTATTCTGCCTAGACTGCCTCTTTTACTCCTGTCCAACAGTGCTGAACTGTTCCCTCTATCCTCTCCTCTCTTGTTTCTCCCCTCCTGCTCACTGTTGACACAGGTGAGGGAGGGGGGAATGATGCTGGAGCTTTGAACTCCCCCCTCCTGTTTCTCATCATCTGCTGCTTGCAGTGCTGCTCCAACCTCACATCCTCCTCCCTTCTTGGACTGGATCCAATCTTTTGGGATCCTGCTGGGTACTTGTGATTTGGATTGGCCTCTCTCAGATACTGGGCTTGACGGACCTTTCATCTGACCCAGTATGGAATTTCTTATGCAGTCACCATAAACTAGAAAGCCATCACCCTGCTCCCTTCTCATCCCCTTTCCCTTGTTTCCCTGCATGCTGCCTAAAGATAAGGGACCAGAGCAATAATTTCCCAGGTATATGAGGGCTTATATTCATTACTTCAGCACTGGGGGAGGGGAGAAGCAGCAAATGCTATCTCTGCATTGCTCCCTGTTCAATAATCAGGTACAGGTCTTCTCTGCTAGTGAGATATTTGACTTGGCCCAAAATCTTTAACATTTTAATGGAGCAAAATGCAGCACACAATGTAATTTGGTCCCTGAAGATATGTTTTTAATTGTTATCTTGTTGTGCATTTCTGTTTGGAGATGGAATCATCTGTTGGATGCAGTTAATAATATCCATGTTGATTTGGAATAAGCACATTGCTACTCTCAAAAGAATCAAAGACAAGCCCAGGGAAGAGAACACAACCACGCTTATTCTGCACCGATCGTCTGGGCAATCTTACTCAGAAGTGTGCAACAGTGGGAGAAAAGCAGGATCAGTAATGCCATTTATTAAGGAACGGGCACCATGTTTACTTGGACCCAAATTAATCCTTATAGTGAGAACGGTAAGTACAATAGAGCACCTTTTTATTCAAAGATTCACGATCCAGAAACTACCGTTACCAAGAAGGGAAAAAAAAAATCATGTTCCCTTTATTCAGGAAAAGTGCCATGATTTGGAATGTTGCCCCAGCTTTTACCTCTAAGCTCCCCAGGGCTCTCCAGCTGCAGCTGCTGTTCCACCACTTCCTCCCTCAACCTCATCAGACAACCTTCCACTGGGGGGGGTGAGCAGTTAGAGAATGATTCTTGTGTCTTGAAATTTTAGTGAGGAATGGCAGCCTCATGTTAATGAGGAGGGGGGATGGGGGTGGGATTTTTAAGTTTGTATGGGCAAGGGAATGTGGGAATGAAGGCTGGAGTGGTTTCCAATTTACTAATGCTGCTTCTTTGAAACTTATTTTGAAATCAATGAGATCGGCTTGAGCCTGCGCAAATGTTTGCAGTGCTTCCCTCGTTGCTAAAGAGGTTGGTCATCCTGTGTAATTCTTCCCTACAGATCGGGCTTTTCCCAGATGTCTTTAAAGAAAATAAAACTACTGTAAAGCCTTCACTTTAAAAAAAAAAATGTATTTTAATATATCTGAAAGGTGTAATTATTGGTGGGTTTCCCACTTTGTGTTTGCAAGTAAATTGCTAGAAAAAGTAGTGCTTAAACAATTGGATGACTTTTTGTTGGCCTGAAAGGTTCTGCATGATTTTTAACCCAGTTTTCAGAAGTCTTGCTAAAGCCATTTAGGATAATTTTACATAAGAAATTGTATTGTAGGGAAGAGGCATTGGCTGGGTGTTTGGTTTTTTTTTATCTGACTGCAACATTTCATATGATTGATCATGATTCTCTCCTGAATCTGTGGAGACATTTGGGAGGACGGGTTTTATGATGGTTTGTGCCTTGTTTTATGGAGAAGGCCCAGGATGATCTAATTTGGGGAGTTTTGGACTCAGCTTTTGCCCTGTCTAACATATCTGTGTCCCTTATGTGAGATGTTATCGCTATCTATTGAGAATTACCTTTTTGCAGATGGCGTCCAGTTGATATTCTCAGTGAAGGATGGAAGTACAGAAGAGCACAAAGCTTTACCTCTGCATGTTTGACTCAAATTGGAAATTGGTATTTGGACACCAGACTCAGGCTGAACCCTAGTAAAACTGAGATCCTATGGGTTGGGTTATCTAACCCAAAGCAGGACCTGGCCATTTCTTTGCTGGTTCATCAGCTGGCACCCATAAGGGTAGTTCATAGTTTGGGGGTCTGGCTTGATTTGAAGTTCTTCTAGTCTGATCATATCACCTTTATAGCTGTAGTATAACTGCTTATTTTTATTTGAGTGTTATCTGGAAGATTTATTGCTATTAGTGCCAACATGATTTAAGCCATGGTGATTTCAAGACTTGACTATTATAGCATTGTTTTCCTGGGTCTTCCCAAAAAAATTCTAACTCAGCTCCAGTTAAATCTAGAATACTGTGGTGAGATTGTCTGGGGGCTTGAAAGCGAGTGACTATGTTTCTCCTAAACTTCATAAGTTGCATTGGCTTCCAGTTCAATATCGTATTCAAACTATTAGTATTGCTTTTTAAATGATTGCATAATCAAGTTCCGCAATATCTTTTAAAAGCAATTAAAATGTTGCTTTCATCAAAGTAAGAGTTAGTAGTGTTTCCAACAGTTCCAGACGTTAGACTGGAGAAACATCATTATCAAATGTTTTCAGTGCTTGCCCCAAAGAGTTGGAATCTCCTCCATTCAGAGTTGAAAAATATGCATGATTGTTCCCCCAAGCTTTTGATTAATTTGAAATTTGACTGGATGAGCCTGTTTTGAGGGAGTAATGGTGGGCTATTTTAGTATTGGTTCAACAAGTGTTATGCTTTGTATGTTGTATTTTGGTTCTGTTGTTGCATATTTTTAGTTGATATATTGTAAATCGCCTTGAGATTTTTTTTTTTTATAACTTGATAAATATTCATCTTGAATATTGTGTGCAGTTCTGGTCACTACATCTAAAATAAGATAGAGCAGAATTAGAAAAGGTACAAAGAAAGGCAACCAAAATGATAAAGGGGTGGAATTGAGTCTCCTATGAGGAAAGGCTAAAGAGGTCAGGACTCTTCAGTTTGGAGAACAGATGGCTGAGAGGCGATATGATAGAGGTCTATAAAATGAATGGAGTGGAATGAGTAAATGTTAATCGGTTTATACTTTCAAAAAGTACAAAGACTAGGGGACACACAATGAAGTTGCGAGGTGATACACTTAAAACTAATAAGAGCAACATTTTTAAACTCAATGCTTAATTAAGTACTGGAATTCATTGTCAGAGGATGTGGTGAAAGCTATTTGTGTAGCTGCGTTTAAAAAAGGTTTGGACAAGTTCCTGGAGGAAAAGTCCATAAACTGTTATTAACGTGGAGTTGCAGCATAGTATCTATCTACCTCTTGGGATCCCACCAGATACCTGTGACCTGGAAACAGGATACTGGGTTTGATGGACCTTTTGGTCTGACCCAGTATGATTAATGTTCTTAATGGGATCAAGTCCTTTCTGAATAAGACCCATAGGGGTCCATATTCAGCCACTGTGCAGTGCAGCACATTAGCCGGATTCACTTATTCAGCTAACTTAGCCGGGATATTCATCATCACGGCAGCACAGATAAGTGTTTCTGGCTTACTTTAGGTCAGCCCTGTGGCCCGACCAGAGTTAGCCAAGTAAGTTATCTGAATATCGGAATTAGCCACATAACTCATCCAGCTAACTCGACTCCTCCCCAATCTGCCCATTCCCTGCCCCTTAGTTAGTTATCTAGCTAAAAACTTAGCCAGATAAGTCACTTCTCCAGCTAAGTGACACCCGCTGACTGTAGCTGGATATTCAGTGGTGCCACTTACCTGGATACATTTATTTTTATATATCGGGCTCACTGAATTCATTTTAATATAACCTGCCCCTTAATAAATTCTCCAAAGTGTTTGTTTTATATATATATATATATATATATATATATATATATATATAATTTATTTTTTTTTTTTTTAATCTTCTGGCTTATTGTCTGGTTTACAATCAGCACATCAAGGTAACTTGAAAAAGCAAATTATAAATCTGGGGCATGAAATGTGCTTTTCAAAGCCCCCAGCTACTTCTCCCCAACTTCATTATTTAGTCCAAAACATTACAATCCTGTATAGTACAAGAGCCCTGGAAAACCCCCATCAACCAAAATGGTCTTTATGTATTAGAAAGTGAATCAGAATGAATTGTACAAGAGTGGAGTACACTGTCTCAACCTTAGCGTCTATTGCACACTACTGCAGCTAAGATTTGTGACGTCCAGTAGTGCCTGTTACACAGTACAGGGCTAAGTCTTGCCTTGAGAAGATGAGTTCCCATTGCATAGTAAGGAAGGCCGGCAGTGAATATTGCAGGGTATTGTGCAGCATCTGAGCCTGGAAGAGAGCAGACAAGTGCGTACGTATTGGAAAGGACAACAGAAGCCCCCACTGCTGTACTCCGAACAAGGTGGCAGTTCCCAATAATTCAGAGGTTGCTTGCCAATTAAAATACAAACTCTTTTCCCCAGCAGGAAATAAAAATAACTCTGGAAACACATGATTCGCTAGTGCATTTCATCATTTCTAAATATAAATGAGTCAAACTGAATCAAAGCAACAGTGGGAACAAATGATAAAGACAAGTTTATAAGAACAGACTTTTTATAGCCTGGGAAAGGCAGCTTGCCAGTCGCATCTTTTTTTTTTTTTTTTTTTTCCCTTGGGTGAGAAAAGGTGTGATGTGTAAACAAAATTTAGAATACGCCGGACACGTATAAAACACGCAAAGCAAAGGCTGAATAAGCGTAAAATTGAAACTTGGGAGCGGTTGCGCAGACTGTCAGAGCTTCAGACTTCGCCGTGGAGTTCAACCTTTTGTCTGCATCAGCAACATAAAGATGGGAAACCCCCCCCCCCCCCGAAACGAAATAGCTGAACTACTGACAGGACTTCAATTCAGTCACCTTGAGTGATTTTTAACTCTAAAGTGCTTCAAAATCGTTCAGCATTACAAAATTGCACACACACGCAATAATAAAGTGGGGGGGATGGGGTTAAAAAAATCTTTCACTTATGACATTTTGAAGTGTAACATGCAATTTCCTTTTATAAAATAATGAGCGTTATGCATTAATTTTACAGGAGGAACAAGAGGGAAAAGAGCTTTATAACTTTTCAGTTGGAGGAGTAAGAAAAGCTCCTTTTTGTAGCCCTAATCTGCCCTAGGTGTCTGTTCATGATAACTGGGGTAAGCCTTTGGTACGCAGACTGTGCTGAGAATGGGCTGATCCATAACCAGAGCTCTTCTTAAGTATTCACATCTCCCAACACCACATTGATGATACGTAACCCAAAATCCCCCATTGAACCGCACCTACTCTGAACCTTCTCAGTCCTGTCCTTGCTTTCTTGCTTTGTGTGGTTTTTTTTTTAACTCCAAGACTCTTAACTGCTTTACATTGCATGCCCTGTTTGTTTTGATTAGATGGTAAGCTCCAGCAAGTACGGAGTGTCTCTCATAGGTCTCTGTACAGCACTGTGTACATCTGGTGTACACTATGCAAGTCGTGATGATGATAAAGAGGTCCATATCCAGAAGCCCGGTGAGCGCAGTCCAGTTAAGTGGATTATCTTTATCTGGTTAGTTTCACCCCATATTACGGCGGCAATTAACCGGGTAAAAGTACCGCTTAATATACCCAGATACTTCATCTGGACAGGTGCTTGACACGATCAGACTTTGCTGGCTAACTTTATCCTTATTTCTGTGCATTCAAGTGGACCTAGCACAGCAGCCATGCTAACTTTGTCCTGACAGTGCTCCGCTTCAGTGCAGTCTGGTTAAAGTGGAACTGTGCCCCAGGTACACCTCCATCTCTACTTCTTCCTATGAGGGTAAATTATGCACCCAATGGTTTGCCCAGGCAAAATGTACTCAGCAGGAGAGAGATATTTTGACCCCATAGATTTGTCTGGTTAACTCCCAAACTTAGCCAGACAAATCTTTTAAATACAGACTTCAATATTCAATATAATTATATTATAATATAATAAATATGTCCACATATTCTGCCTCTGTCTATTTCTAGACACATATGAAATTGTTGTACATTCTATTAACTTGTGTTATGCATGAAAAACACAGTTGTGATGACCTGCCTTTTTAAGTTAAGGTGAAGAGCTGAAGTATCTTCCCTCAAAATGCTATTTTCACAACTAAGGTTTCCCACTTTCTGACTCACTCTAACACTTTTTAACTACGTATCCTCCATCACTCGTTGGCAACTTCCACGCAGTGAAAATCATTTTCTGCATACAATGCTGCCACCAAATGCTAGAAAAGTAATTAAAAATGCATTTTGAAAGGACAAAGATTAGAATATATTGGCAGTCTATTATGTGTGGTATGATACCCTGCTTGTAGTATGCCACAAGGAACCGATTATCTCAAAAAGAGTGAGCAAGACAGAGCAGAGCCATAATCACCTTAGAGGCCTACGCATTCAATAATTGCTAAGAAATGTACGTGCGGATGTTAGCACACATTTTGTTAGAACACGCGTTAAAATCTGAAATAACTATTGATATACCAAGGTAAATCAATATATATGTGCCTACTCTGCATATCCTTACTTTAGGATCTTCTACCGGGGTGTAGTAGACTGCTATTGTGTCAATTCAGCATGGTAGCAGTTTACAAATGAGGGGGGGGCTGTTTCCTAGGCATTACTCCTACAACATGGAACCCTCTTTTCGGTTCTGATACCCCCATCCCCTGATCACGAGTCTGATCCTCCAATCCAAAATATTTGTTCCCCCTCCCAGGATTCCTTACATCCTCTGCAGGACCACCTTGTACTGAAAGCCCCCACCACCATTACCTCTCTTCCTGCCAGCAGAAAGATCTTCTCTTACATCTGATGGCTCCACTGCTGATTGTCAAATGCATAGGTAGTTGGTACCATCTGGGTCATAATGCCCAGCGCTACCTACAGGTGCCAACTGACAGCCAGTCCTAGAGCCAGGAGAAGGAAAGAGAAGATCCTCATGCTGGAAGGAATGGGGGAAGGTAGGTTGCATGGAAGAAGGTTCATGATGGACTTGGAGAGACGGCAGAGGAGTCGGATATTTTGGGCTGAGGGATCAGATTTGGAATGGCAATTATGAGGAAAAAGGGGAAATCAGATCCAGGGAAAGATACGGGGGACATAGGACCAGGGAATCATGATCAAGAAGGGGATCAGAACCTGGAGGAAGTGCAGGACAGGGTCCATGCTGTGAGGGAACAGGCCCAGGGCACAATCTCCCCCACTTGTAAACTGCTACATGCCAACATAAACCGCTATCACACCAGACGTTTAGCTTCGGAGAGGATCTAAATTTCACAAGCTAAAAATGTGCATTGAATTTAGCTCCTAATACTAGGACTTTGGAATTTAACATGATTTTGCCTATGGGAACACTTTTTAAAATGTAACATACCTACAGTACGCGCCAAGGGGAAGATGTTTTCCCTCCTATTCTGTGCTTAGTGAACAGTGCATTTATTAACACTAACAGCAGCTAGCACATGCATTAAGTGTAGCATGCTTTTGGTACCTAGACCCTATTGAGAGTTATGTTTTTTGATTCGTTTTTTTAAAGACAAGAGTTTGGATCATGATGCTTGTATGACCTGCCCGCATCGGGACAGAACAACCCTGTAGGTAGTTAGAAACAACATCCTACTGGAATTAAATTCAATGACTAGAAAGGGAAGGCAGAATGTACACACAGACCATATATCTCTGGAATTGTATAGGGTATGACTGGTCAATTACATCACTACAAGAACACAGTGATACACTGCATACAGCTGTCTATGTCACAATAAATACATGTGGACACAATCAGCATTTACAGTACATTTCACTTGATTGTAAAGCAGTCTTTTGTTTTTCATATTTACCATGAAATTCTAACATAGACGGCAGTTTTCTTCAAAGTGTTTATTTTTTTGTTAAACAACCTGTACTGTCCAGCAGCTAATTAATGCAAAACATGCATTGCATGCAATTTATTTGTCCCAGTAGCACATTACAACAGAAGGCAAGCTGCAAAAGAGTGATTGCGGGTGGAATGCAGTTCAAGGGAAACCTATTTCAAATGTCCAAGGGATTGCCCAAAACAGTTTGCAACTGGTGTGCTCTGAGAAGTGTTTTCAGTCGACCGGGCTCAAGGATCGCTCTGCTAAGCATGTTATTTTGTTTTCCAGGGCCATCCTGCTAATAACCGATTCTAGGCCAGGGAAACTGGCCTCTTCTTTGAATAACTGGAACTGTTTTCCTCAACCATTTTTGTATTGTGGCACCCATTCGGTCTGTCTTTTCCCAGATGAATATTCTGGGAGTCTGTTTTTGGAAGAGTTTTCAATGACAAACAAGGGATCACAGTGAACCACCAGGCAGCAAGAAACCAGGGATGCATTTTTGGCTTAGGATGCCCTTAGGTGCTATAAGTGCCATGCTCCCTTCATCCCCACAGACCCCTGATATCCCTCTCTCCATGGACCTCTAATTCACCTGCCCCTCCTCCAATTTGAATTCCCCTCCCCCTTCCCCCAAGTGCAGATCTGTCATCCTTTCCCCCCACCTCCTCCCTTCTCCTCTTGACTGTGTAGGTTGAGAGAGCAGGGCAAGAATCACACATCCAGGTCCGGGGGGGGGGGGGGGGGATGGCCCAGGAATCAAATTGACTTGGAGATCCAGGGAGTGAGATTTGTTCTGTGTGGTGATGATGGAGGGGGGGGGCAGGAACTTTGCTGCCCCCCGAAATTCTGCTGGCTGTAGACCTAGTAGTCCTGTGAATAAATGCAGGCCCGCAAGAGACGCACTAATTCAAAACACAATTCATGAAACACAATCACTCATTTTTTTTAGGACACTTGTATATTATGAAATAGTTCTCAGTGCCAGACTGATATAATCGTGGCCCAATTTGCTAGTCCAAAAAAAAAAAAAAACAACCCAATTGATAATGTTCAAAAGAAAAAGTGTTTTGAAATCTAAAAAGTCTACTTCCCTTAGACTATCTGCAACCTGATCGGGCCGATGTTTTTGACACAGAAGTGCCTGTATTGGGAGCAAACCCCCAACGTGCTCTTCAAACCATGACTTGCAAGAACAATACAAGATGGCATCAAACAGGCATGAACTCTGAGAGAAGGTTTTTAAAGTACAGAATGAGAAAATCCTGCCTTTTTATTTTCAGCTTTGAATATTGTGGTGTCAGCCCATGGTGCAAAATTAAGACTTCATACAAGTGAAATGCACATTGCTGGTTGTGACGGTATTCTGTTGAATACTGATGACATCATTTGATCCACATTTTTTTTTGTTTAACTATATTTTTTTTTCATTTAATGATAATGATTTAATCATTCCTGGTTCCTGTTATGATAACTGCAACAGAGGCTGGTATAGTTTCACCCCTAACTGAAGGGTTTAAAGTGGGTGCAGAGATTCCATCCCATCTATTCTGAGTGCTATAACTAGAAGAGCAGTATCTACAAGCAGTGATGAGTCCAAGGGCTTTCTGGGAAACTAGCCGCTAGTGAAAAAAAGACTTATTTATTTCCTGTAGACAAATTATTTGATTTGGTGGGATATGCAACTAAGAAGGGGCCCGTGCATACAAGCATCTAGTCCAATAGTAATAATAATTATTTATTTGTAAAGCAAACCAGATGTGTGCAGTCCTGTACAAAGACACAGGCAGGGTAAGTTTCAAAGGGACCTCTGCCAGTACAGTAGTGCTTTACTCTCAAAAATGATCTTTTAGAAAATTGTGCAACCAATATGTGTGTAAAATTATGTGCATGCTTAAAATTGGGCTTTACATATGTAAGTGCACCTTACCCATGCAAGTGTGCTTTTGAAAATTGCTACACTATATGCCATTGAATTGTCCATAGGATATTCACATGTAAATATGCTTTACACACATAAATAGCTTTTGAAAATTACTACAAGAATATCTTCATTTACATGAATTCTGTTTAGAATTACCCCCTGTAGGTGCAAACTTTTATGTACCTAAGTGAGAGTCATTTCAGAGAGTAGCATCTCGGCAGGGTTGGGACTTTATGTGCATTTTTTTTTAATCAAAATGCATACACGTAAATTCTCATGGCAAAACTACACACATCAAATATGTGCAACTGTATGCAGGTAATTTTGCTGGGATCATTTTCAAAGCAAACTTATGCACATAAGTCTGCTTTGAAAACTACTATAACATGTGCTTATTTTCCGGCTAATTTATTCACTATGAGATCCATATTTAGAGGCATTTAGCCAGATAACTCTGAAGTTATCTGGCTAAATGCTGACTTTTGAATATTTCCCCCATTTATCCAGCTAAACTTTAGCTGGACATCTCATTATACAGCTAAAATTTAACCCAAATTACTGAGGTGTTCCAGAGGAGTTTCTGGGAAAAGTTAGGTTAGCCAGCTAAGTTATTCAGCTAACTCTGGTCATGCCGTAGAGCTTTCCTAAAGTTAGCTAGATAAACATATAGATGGCTCCAAAGTTAGCTGGATACGTTTATCCGGCAATTGACTGAATACAGACCTTCCTTTTATAAAATTATCCCCATAATGGATAGTCACTACACCTGGGAGCTTACAAGTTAGTCAAGTCAGAGACACAAGACACACAAAGTACAATTAAGAGGCTTTGAGTTAAGGCAACAAGGCCATGGCTGAAAACAATTAAAATAAGTTATTTCCTGGTTCAGTATTGGGGATAAAATGACACATGCAGATGTTGCATTGCATCATGGAATATACATCAAATCCAGCTTCCAGGAGCAAAGCCAGAACTGTTTTCCTCCCAGTGTGCAATTTTTAGTAATTCAGCTGAGCATAAAACCTGTAAGCATCACAAAAGTTGGCTGTCACTCCTGCATTACACTAAGGATGTGAAGAACACTGGCAGAAAGTCAGCTTGCCTGTTCCATTTCTTCCAGGTCAAAAAAGCAGAGCAACATCTGTCTGTACTCTAATTGTTCTGCGCTATAATATAATTCATTCAGGGATGTCTCTAGATGCAAATTGCTCTATGTTTGGTATTGACAACTTTAATATTATGGTCAGGACTGGATACTCTTGTAACAGACAAAACAGTTTGGAATATGTTCTTTTTTTTATTTTCTATGTTTACTTTTGGAAAACATTAAAATGTTATTTTTGCATGTCATGTTTTCTATACTATTGTGGTAGAAAAAAAATTCATAAAAATTAAGCAAAAAGCAAAAACAAGCAAAAAAAAAAAAAGGCAATTCATCATGCTTAAGCCGGGAATAAAATGAAAATGATCATCGCGATGTACCATATAGCAACTGAAATGTGTTTATCCCAGTGGTTCTCATGCCTAGCCCTCATGGCCCCCCAGACAGGTCTGGTTTCCAAGGTAACCGAAACATGCACAGTTAAACTGTCCTTGAACGAAATGTATGCAAATATATCTCATGCCCATTCATTCTGGTTATCCTGAAAACCACACCTGGGTTTAGGGGGCCGCGTGTTCTGGATCTGAGAACCACTGCTTTATCCCAAGCTTGGCATCGTGCAACAATAAAACAGAATACATGCTGTGTTTGCAGCATCTTAATGCACTGATGCCATAAAATTTTCAGAGACTGAATTTCTTCAGAAGATATAAAAGTAAGTAGCAGCTGCTTTTGAGCTTGTCAGGAGAATGATTGTGTCCCAGGAGACAATGATATCTCTGCGATTTTACAGTAGAACCTTTTATTATCATGGGTAAATTTCAGATTGGATTCCCTTATGATTTACTTTCCCCGTAATGACATGGAAGATGTGGCATGACTGGAAAAAGAAAGGGGTTATTATTGGTTGACAGGAGAGCTTTTAAACTAGAATTGCCAGGGACCGGTGGATAAAGCATTTATCACCTATAGGGTAATGGGGGGGGGGGGGGGGTGGAATAATCTCACCTGAGATCCAGTGATCGCCACATGTAGTGGAGCACAGCCAATGGTGATTTGTTCAAAGGACAGACTCCTAGACTTCAAGAAAACTAACTTTTTATTAAGATTGGGGAGTATCTCAAGTTGTCATTAACTGGGTGGGAAATGCTAGGGGAAGTAGAAGAGCAGTGGACAGAACTGAAAAGATATTTTAAGGGCAACTAACCATTTTGTTAGGAAAGTAAATAAAGGTAAGAGGAAAAAGAAGAAACTGTTTTCTAAGGAAGTGGCCGAAAAAGTAGAGGGAAAAAGGTTTGGTGTTCGTAAATACAAGTGATCACTGAATGAGGAAAACAGGCAACAATGTGTGCTAGGGATGTGCATTTGTTTAAAACAAATGCATAAAATGAAATGAATGAGGCCATTTTCGGTTCATTCCAAATGACATGAATCAATCCTCCGAAAATACCTGAAAATGTTTGGGCATTGTTGTTGTTGTTGTTGTTGTTTTTGTGCATTTAAAAACAGGCCTCCGGTTGAACTGTTGCATCTTCTTTCCTCTTAGATTGTCCAAAAATGACACATCCTCCGAAAGGACGCGCTGTAGTGACATCATTGCCGGCACCTTCCTCCCAAGAGGATGGTGCCATTTTGATGTATGGTTGAACATTTCAACAGCCGAACCTCAAATGGTGCCTCCCGCTTGGAAGGAAGGCACAGCAGTGAATATCACTGCAGCTCAGCCTTCCAGTGGACGTGCCACAGAAAACAGCCACAAATTAGAATGAATGTGAGGTATTCTTCAAACAATTATCCAGAAGACTATGTTCACAAGGAGCTAGCAATGGCATATATTTGCGGTTATTAAAGGAATTTAAGTTTGAGCAGCTCCACTGTCTGACCTTTTAAATACTACTTTAGGGTCAGGCGTGATGCCATAGGACTGCGGAAAGCAGATCCAGAAAAGTGAAAGTAAGGCAGGAGACTGGGAACTACAGGCCGGTTAGATTGACCTCGGTGTATGAGTAAATCAATGGAATCTCTGCTAAAACACCGCACAGGGCATTTTCTGGAATCCAACGGATTACAGGATCCAAAGAAGCATAGTTGTTACCAGAGGTAGGTCTTGTCAGACAAATCTAACCCATTTCTTTAACTGAGTGATCAATGCCCAGTTGGTTTATTTTATTTTATTTAAAGCTTTTTTATACCGGCATTCATGATAAAATCACATCATGCCGGTTTACAAGTAACAAGGGGAGTGATAACCTTGAACATTTAACAGGTGGAGAGAAGCAAGAAAGTTACAATAAAACAGGGGAAGCAGGAACTGGGAGAAGAAAAAGAAGCCTGAATAGTTTTAGGAGTAAGAACAGGAACAACTATTTACATAGTGCTGGAATGTATCTTGATGGTTGTTGCAGTCAGTCTGTCACTTCTACAGCAGTTGTTGGACATACCATCTACTAGAGTTAAATTGATTTCAATGCTGCCTAACACTGCATTACGCTATTATGATCCAGCTCTGTGGAACAAGTTGCCTCTGGTGGTTAGAGAAGAACAAAATTACTCAAAGTTTTGCAAACAAATCAAGGCCTGATTATTTACCCAGAACTTGAATTGAGATTGGCTGGTGTTTACTCTGGGGGAGTTTTATTGAATCTGTCTTATGAAGAATCAGAAGACGTTCATTTGCAAGGTTATGAATGAACAGATTGGTTTTAAACAGCTTATTAGGTGTTAGATTTTTAGTTTTACTTGTTACTTTGTTGCAAGTATTCTGTTTTGATTATATGTATTGTACTCTGCTATGATGAAAATTTGAATGGCAAAAAATCAAATATGGCTAAATAAATAAACCAGTTAGATCAGGTGAGAGCACTCTATTTAGTGTACGTGGATTTCAGCAAAGCTTCTGACACAATTCCGCATAGGCAATTTATAAACAGAGGGGTAGATTTTATAATTTTGCGCGTACTTTTGTTCGCGCACCAGGCGCGAACAAAAGTACGCTGGATTTTATAAGATACGCACGTAGCCGCACATATCTTATAAAATCCGGGGTCGGCGCGCGCAAGGGGGTGCACATTTGTGCAACCTGCGTGCGCCGAGCCCGGCGCCCGCTGCCAGTTCCCTCCGAGGCCACTCCGAAATTGGAGTGGCATCGGAGGGAACTTTCTTTCCACCCACCCCCCCCAGCCCTATCTAAACCCCCCTCACCTTTTGTTGGCAGATTTACGTCTGCTGAAAGCAGACGTAAATCTGCGCGCGCCAGTGGGCTGCTGGCGTGCCATCACCCGACCCGGGGGCTGGTCCGGAGGCCTCGACCACGCCCCTGGGCCAGCACCACGCCCCTCCCCGCCCCTTTTACAAAGCCCCAGGACTTATGCACGTCCCGGGGCTGTGCGCGCACCGGCGGCCTATACAAAATAGGCCGCCGGTGCGCGTAAATCCAGCCGGATTTACACGCGCAGGGCATTTAAAATCCAGCCCTGAGTGCACTAGGTACGGGCTCTACAGCGACTGGGTTAGAAACTGGTTGAGTGGGAGGTGACAAAAGGTAGTGATAAATGGAGTTTACTCCAAGGAAATGGGGGTTACTAGTGGTGTGCTATAGGGATCATTCCTTGGTCCAGTTCCGTTCAACATTTTTATTAGTGATATTTATTTATTTTTTTTAATATTTATATTCTGCTAATCTATAATTCTCAATGGATTACATCATCACGTACACAGCAAAACAAAACAATATCAGCAATATAAAGCAAATAAATACAAAAGAAAATTCATACAAACACTTCATCAGTAACAGAAATCCAATATTGGAGAGAGGCTATTGCGAAAGGTTTGCCTGTTTTGCAGATGATACCAAAATCTGCAACAGAGTATACTCCATGGAAGGTGTGGAAAATATGAGATCTAGTATATAGAAACATAGAAATGATGGCAAAAAAGGACCAATGGTCCATCCAGTCTGGCCAGCAAGCTTAAAGTATTAATTGTATTTTTATTCAAACTTTGTTTAGTTATTTATTTTATTATGCTTTTATTTTATTTCACGTTATTCTAGTCTTATTTTATTTTTATTTTATTAAGTAAGTTTTGATTATAAGTATATTGCTGTAAACTGTTTTGGTCAATTTTTATATTGGTAAACGGTATATAAATAAGCTAAATAAAATAAATAAATAAAGGTAGTAACTGCCACTCTGTGCAGTTATCCCCAAGCCTTATGATAGCCATAAAAATCGTAGCTAGCAACATTTTTTACTAGGTGATGAGCTTTCTTGAAAATTCAGACAGTGTTGCTTGATATGCTTTGCTTAGGGCCTTGGCCGTAAAAGCAGTCCTGTGCTGATTCCTTTATGCCTGCATATCAGTACCCCAAACTGTAGAAATTGGTCCCTCTTGGTGGTTGTCTGTATCCAGTTTCCCTTTTCCCCTGCCGTTGAAGTGGGGAGCAATATTGTAGTTGCATTAAAAGCATCAAGGCATTTTGTCTAAGGGTAGTAATCTCCATGCCTTCAGCTAAAGATAGTAACTGCGACATCAGCAAGTTACCCCTCTGCATACTTTTTTCTCATTTCTG
This sequence comes from Rhinatrema bivittatum, assembly GCF_901001135.1. NCBI lineage: Eukaryota > Metazoa > Chordata > Amphibia > Gymnophiona > Rhinatrematidae > Rhinatrema > Rhinatrema bivittatum. The sequence goes on along the minus strand of NC_042628.1, from coordinate 22,598,654 downwards.
ACCTCTAGCATTTAGAGATCCACAGTGTTTATCCTATGCCCCTTTTGAATTCTCTGAATGTTTTAATCTTCACCGCCTCCTCCGGAAGGGCATTCCGGACATCCGCCTCCTTTTCCATAAAGAAATATTTCCTGATAATGGTTCTGAATTATCCCCCCCCCTGGAGTTTCATTTCATAAACCCTAGTCCTATTGTTTCCTTTCTAATGGAAAATATTTTAAATTCTTGCATCATTAAAACCTTTCAGGTATCTGAAAGTCTGTATCATATCTCCCCTGCATCTCCTCTCCTCCAGGGTATACATATTCAGATCCTTCAGCTTCTCCTCATAAGTCTTCCGATACTGACCCCCACACCATTTTGGTCGCCCTTTTCTGGACCACCTCCATCCTGTTCCTATCCTTTTTGAGATACGATCTCCAGAACTGAACACAGTACTCCAGGTGAGGCCTCAAGGACCTGTACAAGGGCATTAACACATCTTTTTTTTCCTTACCAATTATCCCTCTCTCTAATCAGCTCAGTATCCTTCTGGCTTTAGTAAATCTTGAGAAGTGGTCCTAGAATTTGTCAGGTAAGATTTAAATCTAAAAAATGCAAGACCATGCATTTGGGTTGTATAAAGTTCTGTGCATAAAACAAGAATGGATTTAGGAGTGATCACACCAGAAATATAAAACAATGGCAAAAGCCAGACACCTTCCTGGGTGCATAGGAATAGCCAGTATGAAAAAGGAAGTGATATTGCATTATTGCCACTGAACAGGTCTCTAGTGAGGCATCATTTGAAGTAATGTGTAAATTCTGGAGACCACATCTTCAAATGGATATAAAGCAGAAGGAGTCGTTCCAGAGGGCAGCTACTAAAGTGATTAACAGTCTTTATCATAAGGTGAAAAGAGAGAGACCTAAAGATCTACACAAGTATATTCTGTAAAATATGATAGAGACATTTAAATACCTCAAAAAACAAGAGGTGGGTCTCTTTCAACTGAAAGGGGGCTGTAGGATGAGGGTGAAAGGGGTAGACACAGGAGTAATCTTAGGAAATATATATTTTTTTTTTTAATAGAGGAGTGGTGGATGCATGGATTGGCCTGCCAGTGGAGGTGGCAGAGATTGGGACAGTGTTGGAGCTCAAGTGTGACAGTCCCACATTTAACAAGATACAGCCCCAACCACTTTTATCCTAAAAAGGCAAGTTTCAAGAGTAAAATGGCCATGGGGTTACTGTGAACGTGCTTCTTTATGAATGAGTGATATTATCACTGAGGCTGCTATGAACTTGTATGGAGATCGAGATTTCGGCACTTTTTAGCAGAAAATGCATATTTTGATAGAGACTATTGAAGGGGATAAAAGGCAAATAAAATACTAATATATATATATATCAACTGCGTTCAAGCTCATCCATAATTTCCCTCACCTACAGAAAAATCATAAATCCTACATTGTGCTCCTTGATATCTTTATTGCTTTTATTATGTCTGTAAACAATTTTTTTCTTAATTTGTCTATGGATCTTAACTAGGTTTAAGGGGGGTTTTTTTGTTTGGTTTTTTTTTTTTTTTTTTACAGTGGTTAAAGTCAGTTTCCAGGAAAGAGCACAAAATGTCACCCATGAATTGTTCCTCCCTAAAGCTTATACTGTACTTTAAGAAGGTTGCGTGTCTCCCCTGTAATACAATAAAAGTCACCCACTCTTTAGATATATGGTAATTACAGCTGGGAAAAATAAGGAAAGGCAATAGAGATTAATTTGCTGATACATTTAATGTCTGTTAGCATATAATACAATGGACTTGTGGTGTCCCCTGACCTTGAAATGAACAGTAAAGCCTTTCTCCTTACTCATTGTACCATACTAGCAATATATTGCAAAGTAATATAGTTTCCCAGCTACAGCATGTAAAATAATCAACTGTGTGAAAAAAACAAACATTATTTTTAGCCCTTTTCTACATTAGCACAGTTTGCCTTTGGTATGTTTTATTATGAGAGGGCAATGATCATGCAGTTGATAAATGTTTGGCATTTCATACAAGGATGTAAGCTGTAATGTGAAGTACACATTAGGGAACAGGGAGAAGACATGGATAAAAATACTGAGAGCAAATCCTGCATGGGGGGTTGTATTGGGACTATCTTTTCTTACATAATCTACTATCCTTTTATTTTAACAGCACCATTGGGATAGGGGCTTGAGCATATACAGAATTTACCAGAGATGAAAACGTTCACACTTCCAGCAATACCAAGGGAGTACGTTTTCAAGTTCAGGGATTTTTTTTGTACTTTTAGATACGATGCTATATAATCAAAAAGATTTGTTGTTTTATTAATCCTTTCTTATAAGGTGAGATTACAAGTAAGAATCATTTAAATATATTTCTCTCTTCAATTTACTCAAGTTTTCAGTTGCAGGACTAATCAGGACTGGCCTTTGTAGTGGCGAACAAGGCCCCAAGCCCTGCATTAACATGTGCCAAGCTCTGGCTTATCTTCTTTCTGGCTGATGAAGACCCTGTATGGTGCCCAAACACTACCGGGAGTCTGGAGACAACTCATGTGAGAAGCCCAGAGAGAGAGGGCAAGGAAAGGCAGGTGAGAAATGCCATGGAGAGCCCAGAGGCTGGCACTGCAGAGACCCCAGCAAGTGAGGCTGCAGAAGAGGCAATGACTGGCGTAGGCAAGTGGCTAGAATGTACAGATGAGGAAACTGCAGATAGCCCAGAGGAAGGCACTGCAGAGCGGACAGAGGGAGGCACTGCAAAGAACCTGGAGGAAGAGTCCATAGAAAGCCCAGAGGATGGTGCTGTGGAGACTCTAACAACTAAGGATACAGAGGAGATACCAGATGCCAGAAAGCAGGTGCAGTTGGTTGTAGAGGAACCAGCACTGGTGGTTCCCCAGTTGGTCCATTAAGCTCCATCAGAGTGGAATTTGAAACCTGAGTCAGCAAAGGACTTAAAGGACTGGGGATGTGCACTATGTGAATGGCAGACTGGATGCTGGTCATGACACTGTCGAGGGTGAGCATGTCACTAGGTCCCCGTTCACAAGCATAGCTAGTGGGAAGCCAGAGGAAGGGGCATGGGATGTCTTAGACTCTCCTGGATGGAATCCAGGAGGGAGTAAGGATGCTTGACCTGACGGGTCCAAGCTGAAGAGAGGGTATTGTGAGGAAGTGCCCCTAGTGTTCCCCTATTTACCTGTGCAGGACCAAGCTAGATACCTGGTCCACCTTAAATTCCTTAAGGAGATTATGTTCTATGGGTGGGATCCTGTGGGGCAGGTGGTACCAGAGGGCGTAACCAGAGACTGGAGAATAAGAGCTGGGATCCAGCTGGGGATAACCAGACCAGGCCCAGGTCTCCAGGAGGAAGACAGCTCCTGTAACCTACCATTGTCCAAACACTGAGCTATGCCGAAGCAGTACTGAGGAAAGCAATATTGAAACTGTAATTGAGTACACTATCTGAAAGGCAGTCTACTGTTGTGTGTATGAAGCTGTAATAAAGCTATTATGTTTTAAGAAAGGCTGGAGTCAGACTGAACTTATGCCTCCAGGCCTGTGGGAATTGCTTCTTGTTCCCACATGCAGATTCTAGTACAAGGGCCCTTTGTGCATGTCCAATGTCAGTAGCTTCCTGCTGATATGCCTTCAAGGCCCATCTTTATACCAGCCTCGAACAGGAGTAAATATATTTGTGTCTCAGAGTGGGTAAAGGGAAAAAAATATATATATATGTTTGTGGCTGAAAAGGTGCTTATAGGACATCTGTGAGCAGAGTGAAGGGTGTATCGTGTCTTCCGTCAGGTGCTCCAAATATCTTTTGCAGGCCAGGAAAAAATACCTTTTTATTTTTTGAAAACTATGTCCAGAATATCTGCTTTTATAACACTTGTTGTTCAGGTGTGGATTTTTATATATATATATATATATATATATATATATATATATATATATATATATATGAGAGAGAGAGACTCTTTGTGTATAGGCCAAAGATATTTGGGATAAATCAAATACTTTATAGTAAACTATTATTGCTATTATGCTTGTATTGATGTATGACTCTTCTAAGTGGAATAGAAATTTTACAACTAAATAGTTAACAGAGATTAAAAGCAGAACAGAGTGTTTTGACCTTTATTTGAAAACATCTTAAATAGGAAGGTCTTCATTTGATTTTCTGGATCCCGATGCATAGAACGGTTTGGGCTTTTCATTATGCAAATGCAAAATTTCTAAGACACGGCTGTTTATAGAATTAAGACTTTTTTAATAACATGCATGAAAATTCTCTTAGAAATTCTTCCCAATTTTACCTTCCATCCAAAAAGAGAAACTTATATTCTGTTGTTGCTTCAGTTCCAATTTTTAGCATGGCAGTCCACAAGTTTCGAGTGAATATAAATGCTAACACGTTAAAAATTAAAAAAAAAAAAAAAAAAAAGGCCCAACAATCACATGTTTCAGCAGAAAACATTCATAATATGCAGGGTATGAATTAGAGGTTTTTGTACTACAGGTGGATAGGGGCGAAATGATCCCCATCAATGTCTGCACATAACACCCACCCCTGCCCCCAACCTCTAATAATGGGATCCACCCATAGGCAGAGTTTATTGGGTTATGGTTTCTAGCCACCATAACACGAACTCAATAAATTGGGGTGAGGACTTGAGGACAGGATGGCCCGGGAGAATAACACAAGGCTATGAAATCTTTCATCACAAAGTCACCAGTTCAATTCCAACAGAGCTAAGTCATCTTTAGAAAAATGTTGCCATATTATGGAAATTGCGTTGTGTCTTTGAAATGAATTGACTGTCTGAATCTACTTCTCAGTGGATACACATCCATGCACATTAAATTAAAGTCACCGCTGCAATGGGATTACTGCCCCCACTTTGCTCTTTTTGTCAACTGGCATTCAACACAGTGGCTGCAGAGCTTGTGGGCACGGAGAATGCGCCACAGTGAGAGGTGGCCATTTCACAGCAGCGTTGGGGCACATTGGCAAGCAGAGTGGAAACATTTTGTATTGCTTCCTCCCAATACTGTACATCTTCTGTGGATAAATAGAAAGCTTCCACTTCTGGCACGGCGTACGTCCTCCAGCAATAAATTAAACTCAGAATTTGATAAAATGTTTCAAATCATTGGCAATTTATAACATGACTTTAATGAACACTAGTAGGGATAGTCATAGAGCTGATAAATGAACACATAATTGCTAAGTGAAAAATGAGCAAATACTGAAACATTTTAGAATGCTTCCGTGTCCATCTGCGAGGATGCAGAGTGCTCATAATAAATCTTTAACTCTGTTTTTGGCAAAGTAAACAGAATTACAGGAACAAAATATGGGTATTTACACTATGAATGACTTGGAGGGAGGAGTCGTATACCAATATATAAGGTTTCAGCCTCACCCTATTTTGGGTTGATCTGGTTTTGCCCCATTGTATGCATGTAGTTCTTATTTCCAGAGGTAAACAATGCCACGTTTCCATGCCTGCATTGGAGCAAAACAAGGACTGGTCAGTCCTGTTAGGTTTGGTGAGATGGCACCCCTATGCCAACGGAGCACTGTCCTTTGCCTGTTGTTTACGGCAGCTCTCCAGTTCAGGCCTTTGCTATATGGGTTGATGTCTTTAAAACCCATGTAAGCCCCTGTCCTAGTTTCTTTTAGCATGGGCTCACATGGGGAGATCACGGGTCAAAGCTGCACCCATGCTTACAGGTTCTTTCTGCATAAGGCAGACGGGGGAGAGGAAAGAGCCTTTCCTCTCCCCCCGTAACAGTCTGGTAAGAAGAACACACTTCACACAGGAATTTGTTGTCCAAAAATAAAGTCTTTTACTGATAACTTGATTGCAGGAAAGCAAAAGAAATCCCCAGCAGATGCACTATAACCTAGTGCAAAATCAATAAAGAAAATTAATTTCTAAAAAAAGAAATAAACACTGGACATAGGCAAACCCTTCCCGAGCACTTCCCCTGGTACCTGCTTCTCTGGGTGCAGTTCTTTCTCTCTCTCCCAATCTACAAAAGCAGATGAGCTGCCAGCTCATGGGACCTGTAAGGCAGTCATTCCTCAACTGCCCCAAAGGACAATCCTGTCTTCAGCCTCTGCAGAAATCTCGATCAGACTGGAGAGAGCTCAACTCCCCCTCTTTCCTGAATTCTCAGCAGGTCTCAGGAATCCACTCTTGGACCCCGAGATCAAACCTCCGTGACCTTGAAGACCCGGGCACTTCGACCTTGGTCCCCAGTCCTCCCACCCTGGAGAAATCACCCTTTAGCCCCTCTCCTTAGAGAGGTACTCCCAAAAAATGCTTCTCTCTTGGAAGGAGAGGCTTGAAGAACCCTGAGGCACGAGGGCACCACTGCTTTGTTAAACCCCTGACTCCTCTCACTTGAGAGTGTCAGACCCTCTTCTACCACTCCTGCTCTACTCTTTATCACAGGCAGAGTCTGTGGAAATGCTGATGCCTAACAGCGAAGGACAGTGTTTTGGAGCCCCTTGCACTCACATTCTTAAAACTGGGTTTTACACGTGTGCATGCACTTTACCCATGAAAGTGGGCTTTTGAAAATTGCTATAATTTATGCTATTGAATTGTCACATAGGTTTTACCCACATTAAGGGGTAGATTTTCAAACCGCGCGATTTGGCCTACTTTTGCTGGCGCATCAGGCGCAAGCAAAAGTACGCTGGATTTTAGTAGATACGCACGGAGCCGCGCGTATCCGCTAAAATCCGGGATCAGCGCGCACAAGGCTATGGATTCTGTATAGCCGGCGCGCGCCGAGCCGCGCAGCCTACCTCCGTTCCCTCCGAGGCCGCTCCGAAATCGGAGTGGCCTTGGAGGGAACTTTCTTTTGCCCTCCCCTCACCTTCCCCTCCCTTCCCCTACCTAACCCACCCGCCCGGCCCTGTCTAAACCCCATCCTTACCTTTGTCGGGGGATTTACGCCTCCCAGAGGGAGGCGTAAATCCCCGCGCGCCAGCGGGCCGCTAGCGCGCCGGGACGCGACCACGCCCCCGGACCGCCCCGGGCCATAACCACGCCCCCCAGACCCGCCCCCAAAACGCTGCCGACACGCCCCCTAAACGCCGCGACGACCAGGCCCGCCCCCGACAAGCCCCCCTCGAAGATTTGGGCGGATTTAGGCGAGCAGGGCTCTTAAAATCCGCCCCTAAGTGCACAAAATGGGGGTAAATGGCTTTTGAGAACTGATAGGATAGTATGTTACATTTGCAAGCATAACTCCTTTGAAAATTTGCCTGTTAGGGCTTTCTGCAGTTCCATTGGTGGTAGTAAAATATTCTTGCTGCTGCAGAATCTGCTCACAGGGGTAGAACCTTCTTTTTAACATTTCAGATCTTAAGGATCTGACTCTTGATGAAGTGCTCCACCTGGTCCAGATCTCCAAACTGATCAATCTGATTCATCGAGCTGAGAGGAGTCTATGCAGCTGAACACGTCTGCTTGGACCGAAACACCCCCCTCGCAGTCAAAAGTGTTAGGAGTAGCTTGAAACCAAAAAGCTAGGACTAAATGAAGTTCATATTAATTCTGCACTTGTTAAGTACAGGAGCACTTGCAGTCCATCCCATCTGGTTATACCTGAATATTCATTTCATTTTTTTTTTTATTCTGAACAACTGCATCAGATTTTAAACACATTTTGCTATCTTTACAACTGAAATAAAAAAAAAAAACCTCTTCTGTTTCAGTTTAAATTAACATAAGATATGCCATACTGCGTCAAACTAAGGGTCTGTCAAGCCCAGTATCCTGTGTCCAACAATGGACAACCCAGGCACAAGAACCTGGCAAATAAACATTAAATGAATAGATCCCAAGCTACAAATCCTTATTGATTAATAGCAGTTTATGGACTTCTGCACCAGGAACTTATCCAAACCCTTTTTTAAACCCAACTACACTAACTGCCATAACCACATCCTCTGGCAATAAATGCCAGAGCTTAATTATGAGTTGAATGAAAAAGAATTTTCTCCGATTTTGTTTTAAATGAACTGCTTGCTAACTTCATGGAGTGCCCCCTAGTTCTTGTATTATCCAAAAGAGTAAATAACCGATTCACATTTACCCATTCAAGTCCTTTCATGATTTTGTAGACCTCTATCATATCTCCACTCAGCCATGTCTTCTCCAAGCTGAACAGCCCTAACCTCTTTAGCCTTTCCCTATAGGGCAGCCATTCCATCCCCTTTAACATTTTGGTCGCCCTTCTCTGTACTTTCTCCAGTACCACTGGACATAGAATTCAAGGTGTGGTCTCACCATGGAGCGATACAGAGGTATTAGGACATCCAACAATTTATTCGCCATTACCTTCCTAATAATTTCTAACATTCTATTTGCTTTTTTGACTGCTGTAGCACTCTGAGCTGATGATTTCAATATGTTATCCATTCAGATACCTAGATCTCTTTCCTGGGTGGTAACTCCTAATGTGGAACCTAACATCGTGTATCCACAGGAAGGGTTATTTTTCCCTATATGTATCACCTTGCACTTGTCCACATTAAATTCCATCTGCCATTCGGATGCTCAATCTTTCAGTCTCACAAGGTCCTCCTGCAATTTATCACAATCTGCTTGAGATTTAACTACTCTGCATAATTTTGTGTCATCCTCAAATTTAAGCACCTCACTCATCGTGCCCCTTTCCAGATCATTTATAAGTATATTAAAAAGCACCGGTCCTAGTACAGATCCCTGAGGCACTCCACTGTTTACCTTTTTCCACTATGAAAACTGACCATTTAATCCTACTGTTTCCTGTCTTTTTACCAGTTTGCAATCCACAAAAGGACATTGCCTCCTATCCCATGACTTTTTAATTTTCTTAGAAGCCTCTCATGAGGGTCTCTGTCTAATGCCTTCTGAAAATACAAATATACCACATCTACTGGTTCACCTTTGTGAGGCAAGACTTCCCTTGGGTAAATCCATGCTGGCTGTGGCCCATTAAACTATGGCTATCTAAATGTTCTGTGATTTTATTCTTTATAGAAACGATGGCAGAAAAGGACCAAATAGTCCATCCAGTCTGCCCAGTAAAATTATGGTAGTTTGTGCTATGCAGTGTAGGTTACCCTATACTTATCTCTTTCCTAGACCATAAAAGTCAGGGCCCTCATTGATTGCTGTTGAATCCAATTCCCTGTTATGCCTTGCCATTGAAGTAGAGAGCAATGTTTGAGTGGCATCAAAGTACCAGTCTTATTGGTTAAGGGTAGTAACTGCCACATCAGCAAGTTACCTCCATAATTGCTTCCCCAGACCGTAAAAGTCAGGACCCTTGGTTGCTGAACAAATCCAATTCCCCTTTCCCTCCTGCCATTGAAGCAGAGAGCAGTGATGGAGTTGCATCAACAGTATCAAGGCTTACTGGTTAAGGATAATAACTGCCGCACTATCAAGTTTCTCCATGCACTCTTTTCTTCATTTCCATCTTTTAGCCTTTAGGGTTGTCTTGGGTTCAACAGTATTTATTTCATGCCCTTTTAAATTTGTTTTCACCACCTCCTCTGGAAGGGCATCCACTACCCTCTCTGTGAAGAAATATTTTCTGACATTGGTTCTGAGTCCTTTTTGTGACCCCTAGTTCTACTGATTTCTTTCCAACGGTAAATATTGGATGTTTGCACATCATTAAAACCTTTTAGGGATCTGAAGGTCTGTATCGTATCACATCTACACCAACTCTCTTCCATGGTATACATAATTCATTTCCTCTCCTCATAGGTTTTCTGATACTGACCCCACACTATTTTGGTAGTCCTTTTCTTGACTGCCTCCATCCTGTCTCTATCCCTTTTAAGACAAGGGCTTCAGAACTGAACACAATACTCCAAGTGAGGCCTCACCAAGGACCTGTACAAGAGCATTACCAACTCCATTTTCTTACTGGTTATTCCTCTCTTTATGCAGCCCAGCATTCTTCTGGATTTAGCTATCACCTTGTCACATTGGCGATCTGAAGATGGTGACTCAGGAAAGAAAGAACAGGAATAACAGCAAAGTCTCTGACAATGGCTGGAAGGGAATCTCTGGTGCTGCTGGAAGTCTCTGATACCAGGTGCTGGCTGGAAGGAGTCTGTGGTGCTGGGAGCTGGCTGGGGGGAGTCTGGTGCAGGCTGGAGGAGTCTCTAATAGAAGGTACATGGGGGTAAGGGTGAGCTCCGTGATACACTGGAACAGCATGGGGATATGCGTGTGAGTGCAGGTAAACGTGGTCAGAACACTGGAGCCGAGTGCAGGTAAGGGTGGACTCAGGATAGCGTGCAGGTAAGTGTGAGACTGACTGTAGGTATGTGTGAACTGGACTGAGGGAACCAAGACAGCAGGACAGACAATGACTGGACTGGACAAAACAAAGACAAGACTTACACTGAACAGAAAACACAAACGCCCGAAGGCAGCAAGGCAAGGAGGCAGGACACAAAGCCCGAAGGCAGCAGAGCAAGGAGCCAGGACACAGAGCCCGAAGCCAGCAGGTCAAGGAGCCAGGACACAGAGCCCAAAGGCAGCAGGGCAAGGAGCCAGGACGCAGAGCCCCAGACCACGGAACAAGGCAGGAGCGAAACGCCCGAAGGCACACTGAAGGAAACAGGAGGCTAGAGCAGGGAGCCCAAAGGAACTCGATGCCGAAGCACTGAGGCATTGGCTAGGCGGGGTTATGTAGGAAGTCCAGGTCATGGAGCAGATAGGTAGGCCAAACTAGGCCAGCCAAGAGAGTGTGCTCATGAGGGACCTCTGGTGGTGAGGCCGCATAGCAGCGATAGTCGTAACACACCAGCCTCCTATGTGGAACGGTATCAAAAACTTTGCTGAAATCCAAATAGATGACATTGAACGCTCTTCCTCAATCCGATTCTCTATTCACCCAATCAAAAAAATCAATCAGATTTGTCTGACAGGACCTTCCTCTGGTCAATCTATGCTGCCTTGGGTCCTGTAGATAATTCAGTATCCTTTCTTTCAGCAGCATCTCCATTAATTTTCCCACCTCCAAAGTGAGGCTAACTGGCCTGTAGTTTCTCTCTGCTACCACTCTTATGAAGCGGGACCACAACTGCTCTTCTCCAATCTTGCGGCACCACTCCAGGGATCTACTGAACAGGTCATTTAGCAGACCTGGCAGGACATCTGAGTTCTCATAGTATCCTGGGAAGTACCTCGCCCGGACCCATGGACTTGTCCACATTCAGTTTTCGTAGCTCTTCCCATACATACTCTTTTGTAAAAGGAGTTGTGTAGCCCATTCCCTTCTATGGTCTTATCAACCAGCAACGGTCCTTCTCCAGGGTTTTCTTTAGTTAACACAGAACTGAAGAATTTGCTTACTATTTCCAACATTTCCTTGTCTGTCTCGGCATATTGCTCCTTGTCACCTTTTAATTTCACTATACCACTTTAGGCTTTCCTTATTTTTCTTATATATCTGAAAAATGTTTTGTTACCTCTCCAGGGAGCGGCCATCCAGCACCCTCAAAGGGAGGGGACTGTAAGCAAATTGTGCCTCCCCCTAATTACTAACCTATACTACACTAGCTAAAAGGAATTAACTAAGGGCACCATTAGTAATGAACCCCTGGTGGGTCATTACAAGTTTGTTATTACATGGATATTTTATTCTGTTAAACCTCTATTAAGAAAGCACATCTAATAGTTTAATAGAAGTGGCAAGCTAGCCGACATGCTTCATTTTGGGGGGTCATGTTTAGGGAAGCAGTCAAAAATATGGAAACCAGCGAACATGATCATGCGATGCAGTCTTCATTTAACCTTCCTGCAAAAAATGGATTCCAAAGTTTCAACCTCATGCACTCAACTATATTTGAAACTCTTCTGGAATGCATTTCAAACTTATCTAAGGGCTGTACTGTAGGGAATAACGTGCATCTTCTGAATCTGAAAAACATTGTTCTATACTAGGTAACAGCTTGATTAACTTGAAAACAGAGCAACTGAACAGCATTCTTCTCTTTGCTAACGTATTAGGGGTAGCTGATAACATTAATTGCATTTCTCAGGACACAAATGGTTTAAAGGTTCTTACAAAGTGAAGTTTTGCTGTTTCTAAGGAAAATTAAATGTGACATCTCATTCTTCTAGAAACGTGCTTAAAACCTAATATTGAAGTTAGCTACACGGCATCTTAAGCAGACAAAGCAGAGCATGACGGCCATTTTATGGCAAGCCGCGAAAGCATGATAAGTCCTTTATAGTAATGTAACAGGTACTTAATCTCTTTGCTCCAATTCAAACTTTCAGGTTCACTACGTATGTCTCACATAGAGGAGATATACATGACAGAAAAATGAAACGCATCACTTTATTTAATCAAATCAAGATAATAACAAGCATAGACAAGATAGAAGTGAGGAGAGAACAAATGAGGATAGGAATCGTTTATGGGTCATTTCCGACCCACCTAGTAATGTAGTAAATGACTATAGATCATAATGGCCCACCCTGTCTGCCCAGGAAAGTGTTTAGAGTTGTAACTGTCACTCCAAGCAGGTTAGCCCTCCCTCATGCTTTCTGTATAGGGTTGTGAAAATTGCCATGCGTAAGGTCAACACCAACCACAAGCCTTTTACTGTCATTTTGATCACTGCATGCAGCAGGGCATCACTAGTTAGCAGTTCTTGCCCTGTATAACTTTTGAATTAAGATATACATTGGGAAAACCAGCCCTGATGCAGATGGACTCTCCCGAAGACCCCATGCTACCATCAGGTAGGATGAAGACAGTAGTGCCACTAACTATGGCTAGGTTGCGCGTTAAGTCACAGACAAAACGGATGTTGGAAGATCCCTTAGAATAGCAGGTGATCAATATAAATAAGGTCATAAATTTCGGCAGGTCATTCAATAAACCTACAATTCTGACCAGGGTCTGGATTTCAAAGAACAAAGTTACTTACGCCTTCCAAGAGGAGAGTGAAAAACTGGAGAGCAGAGACGGAAATGTCTAGAAGATGGACTCCATTCCATTCTCTTTGCATCCATTGCCATTCTTTGTATGGGGAGCACAATTTCAGAGGGATTTACGAGCGTGAAATAAAAATATTTTACCCGTGTTAATCAGCTCACTGAAAATTACCCACCCTCTGTGCAGCTTAAAGTCTGTGCGTTATTTCTGAGGGGGCAAGTAGGCGTATTTAGATCAAAGTGGGGAAAGTACACCGCAGAAGCGTAGACGGTATTTTCAAATCTTTAGTCTTACTCTTCCAGCAAAGACAACCCACAGAAAAAGCAGATGCAAGTGAACGCCAGTACTTGATACCCATGGCACATTTCAAACCAAAAATATGCGCACACTTCCATGTGGAAAATTGGTGCAAAGCCCATGGGCAAAAAGGTATGCACAGTATTTGTCCCAATGCAGACAGTTTGCAAATTGCCCCCATAACATATTGCCTGGTGTGGCTATATTTTTAATGATATTCAGTAACAAGATTATACTGTAGCGGGTTATATAGAAACCTTCTGCTAGGGACTCATTCCTGAACTGAGTATGCAATAGAGATAAGCATTATCAAGTGCAATGTAGTTTGCAACAATGCCTATCATGTTTATTGATAATGTATAATCTGCCTTTCCATTATTGCACCTAAGACGAGGAGCAACCCAGAATCCATATGATTCATAACAACAGAATAATACAATAGAATAGAAAATAACAATTCACGAACATACAAAAATAAAGGGGTAAGTTCTAATAAGGAGCACAAGTTAACCGGCACAGATGGACAAAGGTTATACCGATTTTTCAAAGCAGACATACGCACATAAGTTTGCTTTGAAAACTATCGCATCTAATCTACCCATACACAATTATACCTGCTAAAATATATGCAGACATTTTTAGGTATTTCCCCTCTTGGTTTAGCGGTCCCTAATATAGGGGTCACAGCAGAAGTCTCCTGGGCCACTGTCTCACTGATTACTCTTATCTTTCTCTCGCACTGTCCACAACACTGCAGCCACCAAGGGGGTTGGCGTTCAACCAGCAGGGAAGAGGACAAGCCTTTGAGGGTTCTAAGCTCCTGGAGGTAGGTACCTTGTATGGTTTCTCACAACCAAATAGTCTCTCTCCCATTTGTACTCACGTAGGAGGATCTCTCAGTTGAGCAGGCTGGTTCTTGAGGTGCAAAAGAGCAGGCAGAGGCTTGGAATGGTGTTCGGAAAAAAAAAGGTTTACACTAACTTAACAATAGAGTTAAGGTGGGTCAGTGAACTAAAGTGTATAAAGGGGGATTCCTGAAGACCTGGGAAGGAGGGGAGTTGACGAGTGGGTACAGACAAGAGCATTTTGGTTTCCCGGACCATGGGCTGATGTTTCATCTGTCAAAGAAAAGGTGCAAACCTGGTGAGGAAGGCTTTAAACCAGGATCATCAGGGATGGGCGAAAAAAGTTAAGTGAAAGTCCTCAGGCAAGAAAAACCATTAAACACCTGTATAGAAATGAGAGAAAAAAAAGTGTCACATCTGGAAAGCTATGTACACTAATGCTCATAGTATGGGAAATAAAGTCCCAGATCTAAAAGCACCCTACAGCTGAGCACCACCAGGGCAGGCACTCATCTTCAGCAGCAGCAGTGGCCTAGCAGGCAACAGCAACATCTGCCGGAGGAGGCTGGAGGCAGTGGTGACAGCAGACGAGAAAATAGTGGTGGCCAGAGTCTGCACCAGGGAGATTCTCAAAGGAGGCTGGAATGGTCATGGCAGGTAAGGCGCTGGCAGGGGCACCATAGAGGGCGTGCTATTGGAGTAAGCAGAAGCAGTCCCCACTGGGTTTCAGGAGCGTGCCTAGGGTAGCAAAATGCAGTACTGCGCACCCAGGGAATTTTTTTTCTTTTTTGCCGCCGTAGGCATTCTACTGCTCTGAGCAGGTGCCTGTGCTACTTATTATAGTAGCATCATCCTTAAGTGGATATCTCTCCTATATTGTGTATCAACTGCCAGAGGTTCTCAGCAGGGGGGTCTTAGCAAAACTGCGGCAGAGCTCATGTGGCAAGACAACACGTGTCTAGATTTGTAAAATAAAAAATGCTTACGCTACAATGTTATCATATGCAAGATGCCTTATCATACAAAAATCAGAATTGTCTATTTTTCTTCGGTTCTTAAAATGTTTCCCACCCTGAATCCTTGGCATCTGAAAATCTTGTATTAAGTAAGCTGCAGATAGAGCAAGACTGTTCTGCCAATCTATCACTGCCACAATAAACTGTATTTTGCACTGGTAAACTTCAGTTCAATTTGCTATTGTCCAAACATAAAACCAATACTTGACTTTTGCAAGAACAATATTACAAAATGAATGAAAAGCAATGTTAATCTAGACATTTAATTTAAAAAGATGTAAGTTTATGATCCTATGTTGCAATTTATTTATTTATTTTTTTACTATGGGCTGAAATTATGTGAGCAAAGTGAATTGGGAAGAAAATGTGTTTAAATCACTTGTATTGCTTCAGCTTTACATTTCCTTGCTTTGCAGAGATCCAATGAATATATTATAGGCTTTTTGGAACAAATGGTGTCTGCCCACACTGACTGAGTCAGATAAAATCAGAATGTGAATTCTTAAATCTGGAAATAATCAATGCCGTTCCTACTCTCCCTAGCAACAGGGACCTAAGTCCTGATCAACTGATATTCCAGTAGATTTCTGCAAAACATTTTGTTCTAAGATTCTTAGCATCACAAAGCAGTGTATCCCTACACATATATAAATCTGTGGCCATTTCCTGCTGGTTTGTGAACTTTGAGTCTGCTCTGTGCCTGCGCAGAAGAGGAAACGTGCACTGCTGACAATTAGCATGTGTTGGTTGCTATTAATGCGCACTACTTCCCTCCAGCGCATGTGCAGGTTGCTATTAATGCGCACTACTTCCCTCCAGCGCATGTGCAGTTCTGACACCAGTGCACAGAGAAGCCACAGCAGAGATGGAGCCAGCTGCAATGGTGTGGCCAGTGGGACAGAACCTCCTTGGCTTGCCCTGGAGTAAAAATGGGGGGAGGGGGGTAGCTGGTGAGGTCTGAGGGTCACCAGATTTTTGGAAGTCATGGGGGGTGAGGTTCACCATTTTTGGGGGAGGAGGGAGGTTGCAGGGACAGGGGTGATTAAGAGAGATCTTAGTCTGCCTGTCATTACGTGATGGGCTTTCCTACTGGTTAGCAGGTATGAAATCTGGTTTACTATGTTGGAACAGATAGCTTTGTGTGCGTTTATACTTTACTTGCTCCTCTATTCAGCTGGTTGCCATTGAAAATCAGAAGAAGGGGATGCAGGTAGGAATTGTGTGGCTATGATGGAAAGAGTGGGTGAGATGGGAGACCTCCAAGAAGGGAGAAAGGACTCCAATCACAGGCAGCAGAGGGAGCTCTTTTGGTAGTTATGAGACATACAACCTTTCCTCTCTCATGCCATCTACTGGCAGGAAGACTGCACTTTCTTGGAGAACTTGGACCCTGATCATCAGCTCACTGGTCACTGATAAGGAAGACATGTGGGTTTTTTATTTTTATTTTCAAGCCCCGGCAAATGGGGCATCCCATGACCGGTTCAGCTTGCCCCAGATGACCCGGTACCTTTTGGCTAAAGTCACAGTACTGCAGTCATTAAAGCATGAGGTATAAAAAGAGAAAGTTGGGGGATATAAAAAAGAAACACATTAATAATATTTACTGACAGAAACTTCTCTTAAGAATTCAAACAGCACATCTGTTGTTTTGGTCTGGAAATTAGAATATTGGAATTGTTACATCTGAATTGTATGACATTACACACTGCTGCAGTATTAGGTATGCTAGAGAACACTGCCAAAAGAATATTTACACAAATAAAAATCATGCTGACGACTCTGGCTTGCACCAAGGAATTGGGAGCAAATATATCGAGGACAGCTACAATAGTTACTTAGGACTAAAGATGAACATAGGGTGTTGCAAGAGATTATGATTCCAGTGGAGCAAATCAAGTCAGTCCTACAAACGCCAGGGAATTATTTTTGAATTAATTTTACTTATTCCTTTCAGCAATTTCCCTGTACAGGCCTGGCACAGTAATTTAGTTTACTTTGTAACTGTTCACAGATGGATAAGGTGGTGCGGTTGCCATGTTAGTCCAGTTGAAGGCACAAAAATAAAATTTTATATATATATAAACAAAAAGAATGGTTAAATAAGGCAATCCCCTTTTATTGGACTAACAACGTAATGCACTTCCTGACTAGCTTTTGGGAGCTTAACAATCAGTCGCTTTCCCAAATTCAGAAACCGAATGAGCAAAAGATGAAACTGACAAAAATTACAAGTGAATCTTAAAATGCACTCCATCTTTTGCTCGTTCTGTCTCCAGCCCTGAGGAAGGAACTCCCCAAAGCTAGTCAAGAAGGGTGTTATGTTAGCCCTATAAACAGGAGTCACTTTATATTATATATTTTTTTGTTTGTTAACCTTCATTTCTATACATGTGGAGAAGGGATAAAATTAGGCAGCAGCTGGTTTTACTTTATTGTTTTTACATGCTACAAACCCAGCCTGCCAAAACTTCACTTAGGAAACGCGCCCTTTCCACAGCCGGCCCCTCACTTTGGAACACGCTCCCTCCAGACCCTCCGCCAAGAACCCTGCCTCCTGGTATTCAAAAAGAAGCTACAGACATGGCTGTTTAGCCAAGCGTTTCTCTGACAGCGAAGAGCCGATGAATAGAGCTTTACAGACACTGGTCCACCAACCCCACTGTAAATATGTTTTAAATTGTTAGGCTCTGAATTATACTTCTTTTTGCTAATCATGTTTTGAAGTGCATCCCATTGGTTTCTCTGTAAGTTTTTCAGTTTTCAATTACTGTTTCAATGTATCCGCCCCTGAGGCGACAGTTCAGTTCTCTGTAAACCAGTGCGATATGTATTCTATACAGGAACACCGGTATATAAAAATAAATAAATACATTTTTCATTTTCACCTATTGATGAAAATGAGTAAATATTGTTACCATCTGCATTAGAAACGTATTCTAAAAGTAGTAATCGCTAGAATGTGGCAGAACAGGAAACAACTGGAGATTGCAGTGATTTCAGTATTCATCAACTTAAGACAATTATTTCAAGCTTCCAAGACAAGTTGAAGAGAGGGCACCGCACAACCGTGCATCTGCTCTACTGCTCTGTAGATGGATAAACGCCTGAATGGCCATCACAGCTGGACAAAGAAAAGTCAAAGGTGAAATTGGTTGAAGAAAGAAAACAGCAGCCCCAAAAAGAAACTAATCAATAAACATGCATTGACAATTTCATAAAAGGAGAAGGCATAAGGACCCCATAGGGGTGAGGATACACTATATCATCAATACCTGTCACATAGAAAATAAGTGGTATGACCCGAAGAGCATAAATTTCCAAAAAAATAAAATGTAGACGTATCAAAATGTGATCAACCATATTTAACAGTAATGCAAAATGAAAACATTTGCATATGGTTAATGCCCTCCAAAGGTTGCCCCAATGACTTTTAAGAAATGAGATATTAACAAGGGCTGGACTCAAGCAAAGATGTATAAAATGCCTGTCTGCAGGAAATTTAATTCCTAACAACGGTGAGACAAACACAGCCATGAAAGGAGAGCAGCCAAAAATAGCTAAAGTATCAGTAAAACTGCATCGGGGAAATGCCTCTGAAGACAGAAATATAACATGCAAAAATGTGATAATGATGAAACATCTACTCACTTTAACATAGTAACATATTAGATGACGGCAGATAAAGACCTAATTGGCCCATCCACTTTCAGCAGATGAGCATACGAATTCCTATATGCAACCTAACCCTAATCCCCCTATCCCCATCTTGTCTTTTATCTGACTGCTCAACCCTTTACACAACTGCTGCCCTCCAAATCTGCCCCTAGCATGCCCAAACTCTGTTAAAAGTGCTGTCCTTCACCACCCCTACTAGTGGACCTTCGTATCATCAACTTTAATTCGGACAAGATCAAACCTTACTCTAACAGAACCCCTCCTCTTCTACGTATTATTACCATGTTTTGTAATAATCCCTGGAAAAGTAGAGCATGAACACTGTAAGATAGTCCTTACAACATACCTTATGAAAACATCTTAATCTTTATAAGTTGGTGCAAACTTGAATAGAAACAATCCACTTATAATGTGGTAATGTCCCCCGACACAGTCACCATGTTTCACCACACAGGCTGCATCGGGAGGGACAGTAAGCTTCATTCAGAGAGCTTATAGTTGCGTCTGCAATTCTTAATATATAAAGGAGTTCGTTCAGAGATGACATCTCTACTTTTGAGACTGCATACCTTACAGATTGTATAAACTATTGGTTGAATTCAGAACATGGCAGCTGTGAAGTATATCACCTGTTCATACACACGTTTCTTTGCCCTAGGGATATAGCATAGAAGATACTGAAGATCCTGGTTTGAGATCATAGAAACATGATAGCATGAAAAGATCGTATGGCCCATGTAGTCTGCCCATACGCCCAATTAATTTAGCATTATAATTCTTATCATTTGCTTAAGGATCCCCTGTACTTATCCCATGCTTTCTTGAATTCAGATACTGTTTTTGTCTCTGCTACTTCCTAACATTACTCCTGAGTCTACCTCCTTTCAAGCTCATCTCATGACCCCTCGTTCTACAGCCTCCTTTCCATTGAAAAAGACTCCCCTCCCTTTGAGATATTTGAATGTCTCTACCATATCTCCCTTATCTTGCCTTTCATCTAGGCAAGTTTCGATGTTTACGTCTATCCCCATAATCTTTAGAATGAAGAACATTGAATATTTTAGTAGCCACCTCTGAATCGATCCATTGGTTCTGTAATTTGTATTATTAATAGCACAATTCTGCTACTTTTTTTTGGAGTGCTTTGATTCTTTTTCATTATAGCTTTGCTGGATTTCTTTGGCTCATATCCTCTTTAGTTATGCCTAATGTACCTGGATCCCCTGAAAGTACACTGTGTTTTACAGCTTTCTTTTCCTAGCTTGTCTGCCCATTTTTACATAAAAAGGTAAACCACATTTTCTAATAAGTGACTGCATTAGTTTCTACTCATTCGATGCAGAATTTTCTTGCTCTAATGTAATCTGGAAATTTCACAATACTTATGAATGCTGTAACCTTATTTGACCTGGAAACTGTTGCATATCCATGAAGTTAGCAAGTAACACGTTTAAAATGAATCAGAGAAAATTATTTTTCACCGAGGGCTGGATTTTAATACCTATGCACGGGCGTACATTTGTGCACGCAACCCAGCGCACACAAATCTACGCCCAATCTTATAACATGCGCGCGCATATTATAAAATCCAGGGTTGGCGTGCGCAGGGGGTGCACACTTGTGCACCTTGAGTGCGCCGAGCTCTAGGGAAGCCCCGATGGTGTTCCCTGTTCCCTCTGAGGCCGCTCCGAATTCGGAGCAACCTCAGAAGGAACTTTCCTTCCGCCCACCCCCCAGCCCTACCTAAACCCCCCCTAAACTTTATTCCATAAGTTGTGCACGCCGGCACTTGGCCGGTGCGCAATCCCCCAGCACAGCTGCTGTGCCGGAAGCCTCGGTCCCACCCCCGCCCCTTTCACAAAGCCCCGGGACATATGTGCGTCGCCGGGCCTATGCAAAATAGGCCCGGCGCGCATAACCCCCCTACGAGCATAAGATTTTTAAAATCTGCCCCTAAGTACACAATTAAGCTCTGGAATTCATTGCCAGAGGATGTGGTTAAGGAAGTTAATGTAGCTGGTTTAAAAAAGGTTTGGATAAGTTCCTGCTATTAATCAATAAAGAATAGCCACCTCTTGTTGCTGGCATTAGTAGCATGGGATCTACTTAATGTTTGGGTACTTGCTAGGTAATTGTGACTTGGATTGGCCACTGTTGGAGACAGGATACTGGGCTTGATGGACCCTTGGTCTGACCCAGTATGGGTCCTTGTGTTTTTATGTCAAACCCTCCATACCTTCTATACTATGAGCAGTTTAATACAATATATTACAGATATTCATTTCAGTTAGCACAGAGCCTCCCAAACCTGTCTTGGTAACCCCACAGCAAAACGGATTTTCAGGCCACCCACAATGAATATGCATAAGATAAATTCAGGCCCAGAGCTACCGGATATGCAAACCATGCAATTGCATGCGGCAGCACCTCCAGGAGGGCGGCGCTATGTTGGAAGAAACCCACCAAATGGAGCAGCGGGAGGCCCATGCGGCCGCTGGTGGATCCCACCCATTGGTGGCAGAAGAGGGGAGAGACCCATATGACCGCTGGTGGCCCCATCACACTGGTGACAGAAGAATGGAAAGACCCGCACCGCACTCCGCCTGAAGAAGAGGGAGCCATTCTGCAGCTCCTCCTTGTGTGCCGACGGGCCCCATTGTACTCAATACTTGCAGTGCTAGCACTTCCAGTGTGCGCATCTTGTGATGCACTGCGAGTATTAAATACTGCAGGCTGGCCAGCATGAGGAGGAGCTGCAGCAAGGACTCCTATAGTCTCAACGTATGCTGTTGTCTGGGTCGCAGCAGTAGTAGAAGAAGAGCAGAAAGAGAGATCAATGGACCCTGCCTGCCCTGAGTGTCAGTTGTGAATGAGAGTCTGAGTGTGCATGTGTGAATGGGAGCCTGCCTAGGGTGGATAGGTGTGTGTGCATGTGAATGGGAGCCTGCCTAGGGTGGATAGGTGTGTGTGCATGTGAATGGGAGCCTGCCTAGGGTGGAGGAGTGTGCGTGTGTGTGAATAAGAGCCTGCCTGGGGCTGATGGGGCTATTTGTGTGTGTGTCTGTGAATGGAAGCCTACCTGGGGGGAATGGTGGTGTGTGTGTAAATGGGAGCCTGCTTGGGGGGAGGGGGGGTGTGTGTGACTGGGTGTCTACTTGGGGGGAATGGGTGTGTGTGTGTGAATGGGTGCCTGCCTGAGGGGGATGTGTGTGTATGTGTGTGTGTGTGAATGGAAGCCTGCTTGGGGGAGGGGGTGTGTGAGTGAATGGGAGCCTGCCTGGGGGGATGGGGAATATGTGTATGTGATTGGGAGCCTGCCTTGAAGCGGGGGTGAAAAATTTGTGCCATCCCCACTTTCCACGACAAGCTCAGAGTGACTGGAAATCAAAGGTTTCAGGTATCAAAAGCAGGTGATTTTTCCTTCCTCATTTTAATTATTGGGTGCTTGATGTGTCTGCTATTTTGAAATATTTTATTGCTGTTTGTTCTGTAGTTCTTAGTTATTGGAAGTTATTCTGTTTGGCATTGTTTTTGGCAATATTATTTTTATTAGTATGGATTATTATGATTGACTTATATTTCTTGATTTTATTGTTTGATATATGAGGACTGATGAGGTTTCTGTTTTTTCCATTGCTTCATTGCATATAGAGTCTAGGTTGTTGCAGTTTCCAGTTCAGTTTTTGTCTACACATTTCTATTTGTATTTTCAGTTCTCTTTATTCTGTATTTGGTGAGGGCCTGTGTGAGTTCTTCATGTGTAAGTGAGTAAGGCAGTCGGCGGCATGTATAGTTTCTATATAGGAATTCTGCGCAGACTGGTTTGTTTGGCTTTCCTAATAGGAGGTGTTTTAGGGCCTGGAATAATATTCGCTTTTTCATAGAGTGGGTTGTTCTTGTTGGAGTGCTTGCAGTTAGTGCTGTTGTGGTATGGGAAGTTTACTATATTACTGTCATTCAGTTTACTCAAGGCTGTCCAAGGGCCAAACCCACACCTAACATGGGTTACAATAGGCCTAATACTATATGGGTTCCAAGTGCCTCTTTTTTTTTTTTTTTTTTATTTCAGGATTTTCTGGGTGGCACCACAGCATGTTTTTTTCTATACAACAAACTGGTGCTGGCTACAGGGCCCAGCCGCCACCAATTTTATGTACCAGTGGGTGGGGCAGAGGCACTGGGGAGCATTCCTGCACCATTTATCAATTTTGGACCTGTGGATGGGGCAAAATAGGTTTGGAGGAGAAGATGTAAATTTTGACAGTTTGGATTTCAGGCTTTTTTTTTTTTTTTTTGGCAGTGAAAGGGGGCCTGGGACAGAGTGCGAGACCGACAGCTTCTATTGTGTGTCGGTTATTGGAGAAAACAACAATTTTGTGTTATAAAAAACAGAATGGGATCAGGGGTGCAGCACAGCAATTTTCTGCATAGGGCAGCAGAAATACTAGCACCGGCCCTGTATAAATTGATATCCCTTGAGCCTCCAGTGAATGCCGATTTATCTCATGCATATTCACTGTGGATATCCTGTAAACGCCGACAGGCGGTGGAGCCTCCAGAAAGGTCTGACTTAGGATATCACCTTATTGGTATTGCAATAAATATTCACTGTTGAGTAAAGGGGCAAAAGATCAGGCCTGACTGCGATCGGTGCCATGAGAGAGCTGCTTAGCATCAAATTCTTTTCCGATTTCCAAGTTTTGAGGCTTTGCAGCTCATAGAGTTCGCCACTATTTTCTGTGTTGTTTCTCTTTCTTTATAGTGACATCTAAGGAGGAATAATAACCTTTATATGGAGACTTCTTTTGTGATCCTTTCTAAGAAACATCCAGACTTCTACCCAATAAAGAAATGTTTCAGAACTCAGTAAGCAATGCTCCTGGAGAGGATATCCCTGTTTTACTAAAAGCTCAGTAACTGATTCCTAATAGTTTGATTCTAGCATGCACATTTTCTAGGCTCTTCCTGCCTCTCTCTCTGGAGCTGCTTTCTCTTCATGATCACATCTTGAGCTTATCTGTTTGCCTTGGCTGAGCTCTGGCTAACGGGTCTCTCTTGAAGTGAGAGGATAGCAGGCTGAGCCTCCCTTCATGTGGAGTCGTGCTATAGGAACCCACTCCTCGTCTGCTTTCATGAATATTTAATTGCACAAGTGTGATACATCCCTAATCACACGCAGAGAGAGAGAGCGCCATTCTACTCTTTCCACTCCATCTATTTCATCTCTCTCTTTTTTTTTTTTTTCCTCGCCTGTGGTCTGCAAGCAGGTGGATATTGTTCTTCCAGTTTCAATGTCTGGCTACAAATATTCCTTCAGAGGTGATCTGGACTGTTGAAGCCATGGTAGGTATTCAACCCCAGTCTTGATTACAGAGAAGAAGGAGCAAACCTGCATGGTGACCTGCTCTTCCTTGAGAAGAAAATCTGGTGACTCTCAGCCTAAGGCCACTACAGTCACACAAGCCAATATAATATACCCCCCCCCCCCCCACACACTTTAACTTGCAGTGGTAGATTACCCTTTGCCTTGAGATATACTTTTGTACTTTTATTTCTTTACAAGTAAAACTTTGCTGTGCTTGTTAGGACACTATGTATTCTTCTATTTTTTGTAAATAAAAAAAAGAACAAAAAAGATTTGATACATCAGCTTGTCTAGCACAAGGCTACAGTCTTTTTTTAAATCCCTAATAAGTTACTGAAAGGTACTTGGAAAAGAACTAAAGAAACAGATTTATTTTGTGCATATTCAATCACATTTTTATTAGGATTAATAGTAATAATTTGGATTTACATGCCTCCTGGATCCCAAAGCACTTTACAATTTAATATTTTAGTATGTGGCAAGGAGACACCACTAGGGTAGAAAATTTAACAACTAACTTGAGTGCCAGAGCTATATGCCAAGCTCCAAAAGGGATAAAATAGAGAACAATCACAGATTTTACAAAAAAAAAGACAAAGTGCAGTCTTTTAATGTAAAAATATTACTTACAACAACATGTATATTATATTTACATGTACTGCTGTGATTCCAACTGGTAAACTCTGCACAAAAGCAAAAAATACATTTCAAACACATATCACATTAGACCTATTGTAGCACATGTTGGATGCAGCTTGGCCTTCAGAAAGCCATGAGTAGATTGAATTACGATTACAATAGTAAATCTCCCATACCAAAACAGCACTAACTGCCAACATTCAAATAGTAACAACTGCAAATATTACACCAGACCCTAAAACACCAATACATCACCTATTAGGAAAACAGAACAAGTCAGGCTGCTAGAGATCCCTATATAGAAATACCTCATCTAGGTCACACATGCAGTACACAGACAGACCCTCACCAAATACAGAATAAAGAAACCATAAATTATAAATTGAAACATGCAGACAAAAATTGTAATAGAAACCACAAGCCAGACTCTGTATGCAGTACAACAATGGATAATAAGAAACATTACCATGCCTCATAAAACATCAAACAATAAAATCAAGAAATATAAAACAGCAATTAAAATATTAAAACCATACTAATAAAAGAATAAATATTTCAAAAGTTGATAAATATAAAAGTTAAAAACTCATATAAAACTTTTAAAAAATTACTCAAACATCAATAAGTATTTCAAAACAGCAGACCTATCAAATAACACCCAATAATTAAAACTAATAAGGATAAAATAAATCCCCTGGTCTCCATACCTGGGAACTTTTGATTTCCAATCACTGAGATTGTTGTGAATTAGTGGGGCTGAGGATGACTCCTTTTTTTTTTATATACACACTCACTCTTAACACGCATATTCATTCTCTCATACAAACATGCTCTCACTTTCACTGACTCTTGCATACATGCCGATCAGCGTAATAATATAGGCTGGTCTGCATGTCTTGCAAAACCAGCGAGAAAATGCACAGATCCATGGATGTAGGCCAGCAAGATAAGGAATGGGGGTAGGCTCGGGAGATTCCAAGGCTGGACACCAACTGGGGATTCAGAGGCTGGATGTGGGGGGAGGGGAGAAATGGTCTGAGGCTGGAAACTGGTGGGGGAAGGACAGACCTAGGCTAGAGATTGGCTGGGAGGAGGAGAGTAAGGGTCTCAGGGCAGAGGCCAATTTGGGGGGGGGGAGGGAGGGGTGTCCAAGGTTGCAGACTGACTGGGAGAAGGGGCAAAGGATATGAGACTGGAGACTAGCTGAAGGGTGTCTGAGGCTGGAGACTGGCAAGAGGAGTCTGCTTGGGGTCCAAGGCTGCAGTCTGGCTGGGGTCTGAGGCTGGAGGCTTGCTGGGGAATGGGATGGAGTAGGGAGGGGATGAAGGCTAGGCTGGGGAGTCTAGCAAGGGTTCAAGACTGTAGAATGGCTAGGGAATGAGGCTGACTGTAGAGAGATGGCAGGGTGCTGAAAGCTTATTGGGAAGGGAGCCTGGCTGGGCTGAATGCTGGCTAGAGAAGGAGGCTGGCTGACAAGGGAAGGGAGGGGGGCTAGAGGCTGGCTGGGGAGGGAGTCTGACTGTAATCTGAGGCTGGCTAGGGAAGGGGCTGTAGACTGGCTGGGAAGGAAGGTGATCCAAGACTGGAGGCTGGAGAATGACATTGGCTGGGGAGGAAGGGGTCCAAGGCTGGCTGGAGAGGGGTGCTGGAGGCTAGACAGAGAGGAAGAGAGGAAAGGGGTCTAAGGCCTGCTGGAGAGGGGGGATCTGAGGCTGCATGCTGATCACTGGCTTGGGGGGGGGGGCTCAAAAGCTGGTTGGGGATTTGAGGCTGACTGGCTGTAGGAGGCCATCAAGGCTGGAGGCTGACTGGCTGGCTAGCTGTGGAAGGAGGTCGACCTGAGGCTAGCTAGGGGGCACTAGTAATCTGGACTTGGGAATGGCTTAGAGAATGTTTGCAGGAGGGCTGGCTGATAGGGAGGAAATGGTTGGTGACAAGCTGATTCAGGGGGTAAGGCTAGTTGATTGAGAGGAATGACTGGCTTGCAAACTAGTGGGTATAGTGCAGGGGCTGTGTGTGTGAGAAAAAAAGAAAGCAGGATTGGAGGTGTGAAAGAAAGAGAGGTAGAGAGGGGTGAGAATGTGAAAAGGAGCAGGACCAGAGGAGGAGTAAGGACAACTCCCCCTCCCCAGTCCTCCGATGCAGGCAGTGGCAGGAGAAACAGGGAGACACTAGAAAACGGTACAAAGGGGGAAGCTGCTGTGGAGTCCGTTTTCCAAGTTTCCACTGCATACAGAATCCGGGCTTCTTGGAGTTTTTAATTTGTGGTCAACTACTCTGCATTTGGTGATAATCTGCCTGTATTCTGCAAGTGTGGCTGAGCCGAGATATTCCGTTAGCGGGTAAGGATCTGTAGCAGTTTTGTTGTGTTTTGCCAACAGGAGGTGTACTGGTATTCTAGTGCCCAGTGTAATATTTGCAGAGCTGTCTTTTCATAGACAGTGTTGTTGTTTTTGGAGGCCCGTGAGTTAGTGCTGCTATGATATGACTGGTTGCCACGTATATGCCTGGTAGTGCAGGTAGTTTCTGATGTTATCTAAGTAACAGAAACATACATTTTTTGTATGGTAATGTGTAGGGGAAAATATCCTGCTCTGCCCCCTTTGTTAGAGGAGTGTGTGTGTGTGTGTGTGGGGGGGGGGGGGGGGGGGGGGGGGTTGGTTCCTGTGGATACAAAGTATATATTTACAGACCTAAAGGTACAGGATTTATATTGGCTTTGCCTTGCACAATGACAAGAACAAGCCTCACTTTTAAGCCAGAATGCATTGGCCATGATTCCAGTCTCTCATACTTCCTGCTAGTGTGTTTCTTAATACTTGCATTGTCCCAAATGACTTCTTTCTGCAGCTTGTATGGTGTAACATGTATACAGATATCGAGGTGAGCTTGGAAGTTCTTTTTAATCAGGAAACAATTAGGACTATTTCTGTATCTTTAGACCACATTTTCTTGGTCTCTGATTACATCTCTTGGCACTTGATGATCTTTTCTCTCTCCATGCATAGTATGGTTAGTACTGACACTTCTATTTGTAATGCTGTTTTTGATGTTTTCTCCCAACTACTGGTTTTCTAGCATCAAACTTTATATTGGTTCTAGGAATGAATAAGTATGCCCTATGATTTATTGATTTATTTATTTAACATTTTTATATACCGGGCTTCATGCAGGATTGCATATCAGCTCGGTTTACATTATAACTGAACAAGACATGCATGTAGAATGCAAGTTACATAGAACAGGGACTTAAAACTTGGAACAGAATACATGGGTAAAATAACTTAAACATAAAGGAAGAATGGGAAACTTAAAATTATCTTTGAATGTGAAGTGTTATGTTTTGGGCTTGATTGAGAGTCTTTGGATGGATTATTTGCCGGTGTGTGGAAGTTGATGTGATTTATTATCATGATTTGAACGCTTGCTCGAAAAGCCAGGTTTTAAGTCTTTTTTTGAAATTGATTGGGCAATGTTCTGTCCGGAGAGAAGAAGGTAGCGAGTTCCAGAAGGATGGACCTGCTGAGGACAAGGCTCGTTTGCTAAGCGAAGTTTTTACGTGAATTTATGCGAAGAATGTTCGTAAGAAACAATAACATTAACTGTAAATGCAGAAACTGGTTGTGAGAGCTGGGAGGCGGAGCTTGGTTGCCTCCCCCAAACCAAAAAAGGGGTTCTGCTGCCCCTGAACCTTTTATGTTGAATTTGCCAACTCCTGCTGCAGAATCTTGAAAAACCTGTCACAGGAAACCAAGGGACGAGCCCCGGTTTTTTCAATATTCTGCGGCAAGAGTTAAAAAAAAATCCAGTGGCAAAATTTTGCATATATTTTCCATTTAAATAATATGTTTTCTGACATTTCTGTGTCCATTTAATTTAGTCCTTTATTAGAGGAAAAAGGGATTTTAGTGATTGGGGCTAGGGAAGAAGCAGGGCAATGGATGTGGGAATAGGAAGAGAGATCGCAGAGGAGGGAAATGAAGAGATGATGACAGAAATATTAAACAAATACTTCAGTTCAGTATTCACAAAAGAAAACCCTGGAGAAGGATCATTGCTGATAGAGAAGACGGTAGATGGTGGTCTGGTAGGCAAAACTCGGTTTACAGAAGAGACTGTATGGGAAGAGCTAGAAAAACTGAAAGTGGGCAAGGCCACGGGGCTGGAATAGGTATATCCTAGGATACCAAGGGAGCTCAGAGATGATCTGGCAGGTTCACCGACAGACCTGTTCAATAGATCCCTGGAAACAGGAGTCTGCAATGGTTTCAGTCTATGTAGTAAGCGCAGTTTGGCATATCTTGATTTGATTAATTTATTTACATATTTTTCCATTGATAGGTATATAATTGACGAGAACCTAAGTCCTGTACTTGGTTTGAGGGTGTGATGGTAAAGTTACCCATGTCAAGTGTTTGAGGAGTTGCTATAAGTAATTTCTTCTCAGTAGAATGATTTGAGTTTTATTAGTGTTTAGAGTTAGTTTAAGTTTGGATAGTTTGTAGTATAGCCTTCATGTGGGTCGCTATTTATTTATTTATTTATTTATTTAAGCGTTTTATATACTGTCATTCCAGTAAAGAGCACAATGGTTCACAATATACATACATTCATAGATCAAGGATACTAGACTATTTGAGGAGACAGTCATCATTCGGGGATGCACATTCACAAGTCGCTAGAGTTAGTCTTGCATTTTCAGTACATTTGGTGCATGGTATATAGAACAATGTCATCGGCATTTAGGAAGAAAGTGATTCCTAGATCAGGTAACCTGCATGATGTAGTAGCTACTACCATAAGTCTGCTGGGCAGACTGGATGGCCCATTTGGTGTTTTTCTGCTCTCATTACTATGTAAGAAGGAGAAGTTGAGAACATAAGAACATAAGAAAATGCCATACTGGGTCAGACCAAGGGTCCATCAAGCCCAGCATCCTGTTTCCAACAGTGGCCAATCCAGGCCATAAAAAGCTGGCAGTACCCAAAAACCTAAGTCTATTCCATGTTACCATTGCTAATGGCAGTGGCTATTCTCTAAGTAAACTTAATAGCAGGTAATGGACTTCTCCTCCAAGAACTTATCCAATCCTTTTTTAAACACAGCTATACTAACTGCACTAACCACATCCTCCGGCAACAAATTCCAGAGTTTAATTGTGCGTTGAGTAAAAAAGAACTTTCTCAGATGAGTTTTAAATGTGCCCCATGCTAACTTCATGGAGTGCCCCCTAGTCTTTCTACTATCCGAAAGAGTAAATAACCAATTCACATCTACCTGTTCTAGACCTCTCATGATTTTAAACATCTCTATCATATCCCCCCCCTCAGCCGTCTCTTCTCCAAGCTGAAAAGTCCTAACCTCTTTAGTCTTTCCTCATATGGGAGCTGTTCCATTTCTCTTATCATTTTGGTAGCCCTTCTCTGTACCTTCTCCATCGCAATTATATCTTTTTTGAGATGCGGCGACCAGAATTGTACACAGTATTCAAGGTGCGGTCTCACCATGGAGCGATACAGAGGCATTATGATTGTTTTATTCACCATTCCCTTTCTAATAATTCCCAACATTCTGTTTGCTTTTTTGACTGCCGCAGCACACTGAACCGACAATTTCAATGTGTTATCCACTATGACGCCTAGATCTCTTTCTTGGGTTGTAGCATCTAATATGGAACCTAACATTGTATAACTATAGCATGGGTTATTTTTCCCTATATGCATCACCTTGCACTTATCCACATTAAATTTCATCTGCCATTTGGATGCCCAATTTTCCAGTCTCACAAGGTCTTCCTGCAATTTATCACAATCTGCTTATGATTTAACTACTCTGAACAATTTTGTAAGGAATAGGAGAGAACTGAGGGAGAAAGAGGCTAGGATGGGGCATTCAGAGAGGATAAGGGAATGGGAGAAAAAGAGAGAGGGGAGAGAAGAGAGGTCAGGAGTTGGGATGGAAGAGACAGGATCAGGGATGGAAAGGTGGTAATGAAGGGAATATTGGAAGAGGAAGGAAGATGGATATGAGGAAGGAAAGAGGGAGGACTAGTAAAGAGGGTGAAGGAGGGAAGCCACAGTCCACCCAATCGCATCTCCGTCCCCTCTTTTCCATATCTCCCATTCTAAAACCCCTTGATCCCTCACTCTTTCACTTCCTTCTCTTCACTCAAACCCCTCACAAACCCAATTTCCTTCCTCCCACAAATACCTCTCACCCTGGTTCACTCCTGCCCCCATCTCATCCCTCTCTCTCTCTCTACCGTGCAATCTCCAGTTTACCTCCTCCCTATTACCAGTTCTTTCCTTCATTTCCCCCAATCAATTCACTCCCTTCTTTCCCTCAATCCCCCGTTCAGTCCCTCCCTTTCACCGCCTACGGTCGGTTCACTCCCCTCCTTCCCAGCAGTTCATTCTGTCCATCCTTCACCTTACAATCCCAAGTTCACTCCCTCTCTCCCCTGACCCCATCCCCTCTCCTTCCTGGTCCTCAGTAAGTTCACTACCCCCCACAATCCCCAAGTGACACCACTTCGTCCCTTCCCCCCGTGATATCCGAGTCATTCCCTCTACGAAGTTAAATAGGAGGAGAGGGTCGGCCTTGCAGCACCTCCGTCTTCTCTTCCCCTGCCAGGCTTGAGCATTGACCTTTGAACCACATGGTTTAAAATGAAATAACTCCACAATACGATACAAGAAAGCAAAGCAGAAGGATCGCCTTCTCAAGATAGCCCTGGGTCAGCTGGCAACCCTACTTATCTATCTATCTAGCTAGTATTTTCATCCTTTGGAGTAAAACCTCCCCCACCCCCAGCCCGGTTCCGCATACTGCACACGTGCGCGAGACAACGCTTCCATCCTAGGAGCGGCAGAGGACTGGTACGTCTACTGACGTCATGACGACATTCCCAGACCAGACATGCAGATCGTGGAGCCTCCCGCTTTCCTTTCTTTCTTGGCTTCCATGCCTTGTAGCCAGCAGGCAGCACTAGTCGCAGTTGGAAGCGCGGTGGGAGAGGGGAGGAGCCGGGCATGAGTATTCCGATATCCTGGTCCGCCTCGCGCTTGGCTGGCGGTTGCGCTTCAGGGGCTCGGGCGGTTCTGCGAGTCTGTGTCCCGCTATGGCCGACGGGCAGGAGGTTTTCCTGAGAGCTCGGAACAGAAAATTTACCGCTTTCAGTGAAGGTAGTGCACAGGCCTTCGTCCCGCCTCCCTCTTCTCCTCCTCCTCCTCCTCTAGGGTGGCTTGAACCTGGCCGAGGGAAGCGGCAAGGAGTGGTCCGCCCGGGCTGCGGCTTTGGGGATGGCCCAGGGAGCGGGGGAAGTTTCTCCTTTCCCAGGAAAGGAGAAACTTCCTCGTGGAAAACAGGGCACTTTTAAACCTTGTCCAGAATCATTTCTTGCAAATAGATGATGTAACATTTGAGTGCTGAAGAAGAGACGCTCAATAATGATCCAGACTGCAAGAAGGAGGGCTATGCTCCCACTCTTCTAACTGGATTCCGCAGCAGCACCACCTCCCTCTCGTAGCTTTCTTTCCGGGCCGTACTAGGAGAAGAGAGGTACAGTGCAGGCCCACATCAGCTCTACTGGGGGGGGGGAGAAAAGCGAATCTATTGGGGACCAGAGGAGCCTGGCATCCCCAGTTCTTACTCTACTCCGCTCCAGTGCCCTAGAAGCTTCTTTTGTTAGGGTGTGGCAATAATTGGGTCTCTGGAGCTGCCAGAGAACGACGAGCTATCAATGCAGAAACTTCCGTGTTGCCAGAGACGATGAGTCAAAAGTAACTGCGAGATTGCTGATGTGGCACAGGCTGGTAGAGCAACTAGAACGGAAGAACTGCCAGGGCAGAAACCTAAGAAGAGCTGAGACATTGGTGCCCCCCCCCCCCCCCCCGTGTCTTAAAAAGGACAGTGCCTAAAATATGGCGAGACCTGGAACAAAATGGCACTGGACAAGGTTTTAAAATTGCCCACTTTCCCAATAAATATCTAAAGAATGGCTTTATACGTTTGGATTTTTAAAAGTTATGAGATGGGATGTGGAAAATAGTTTTTGAGATACTTTCTCTTTAGAAAAAATATTTCCTATCTTTGCTGAATTCCGAGAGACCAGAGAAACAAAAGTACTCAACTACAAAGTTCAGTCAAATGTCTTGCATTTGTCCAGTATTTTGCCATTAACAGGTTTAGTATATTGACTAAATAAAACATTGGTGATAGCATGCTGTATGATCCCATATTTTTAAGACTTCGGTTCTAAAGCAATACATTCTCAATGTAATGGTTTTACTTCAGTATCCCAGTTCTCTCAAGTGCTTTTTGCCATTCCCCTCAAATTCTATAGTTCATTCCTTTGATAGACTTTTGAATGTCCCCTTGTTTTGCATTGCCTGATGGAGGAATTCAGTAATAGCACACAAACACATACAAGGTTATGAATGGCCCTCCTCTGCATCTCCCCTGTCTTACTTCATGACATATCGTCTTCCTACTATCAGCAACAGATTTCCATTAAAAATACAGAAAAATAAAATGCTAATGACATCCACTTCTTCAGTCCCCTGCTGATCCTCTACAATTCACTTCTACAAATTATTTACTCCTGGGGGAATTCTGTGCAAAAAAATTTAAAATTTGGTGCATAAAAATATAAATTCTGTGCACAAAAACTTAATTCTGCAAACTTTATATTGGTCAAAATAACACAATTTACATGATGGTCCTTAAGTAATTACATTTAAAATTAATACAGAAAAAAGTTATTACTTAAAGATGCAGAATTTTAAATATTTTGAGTAGAATTTCCCTGGAAATTCACTGTAAGAGTGTCCCTTCCACTCTCTCTCCCTACTCCCCTGGCCACTTTGCCCTCTCAGGCCCCAACTCCTCCATTTGCCAGTATCTCTCCCCTCCATCTCTAGGCTCAACCCTTTCCACTCTATCTCCACTCCCAGAATTTGACCCTGTTCTCAGTACTGTCCCCTCTCTCTCTCACACACACATGCTCCCTTTCTCTAGTGCACATACGCCCTCATACAGGCTCCCTCACTCTCTTGCACACACACATCCCCTCATACAGGGTCCCTCTCTCTTGCATGCACATTTTCACAAGCTCTCTTTCTCTCTCATGCATACACCCTCACACAGGCTACCTATATCTCTCACGCACTCTCACACATACACAATCTCTTCACACAGGCCAGCACCCTTACATACACAGGATCCCTTTTTCATACTCACCAGCTCCCACTCTCTCACACACATACACACTCCTTCACAATCTCCTCATATAGGCTTCCTCTCTCTAGCACCCACACTAAAACACCCCCCCCCCTGCTCTCTCTCACACTCCCCCTGCTTACCCTCCCTGATCTCTCTCACACTCCCCTGGTCTCTCTCCCACCCTCCTGCTCAGGCCCCTGCTCTCTCTGTCATTCCCCTTCCTCTGCTCACTCTCTCACCCCTCCTCATTTCTCATCCTCCCCTCTCTCACCCTCCTCCTCTCTTTTATACCCCCTCCCCCCCATCACACACCCCCTCTCCTCTCTCACACCCCTCCCCCTCCCACCTCTCTACATACATTCATGCTCACCGGGGCCTCATCTTTGCCGCGAGTGGAGTGCAACCCGAGGCACGAGGGGGCTTTCATCTTCACCACGAACGGTGCACTCCGTTCGCGGCATGCTGGGGTCTCTGCCATTTTCTGCTCAGAATTTGGCAATTCTGTGCAAATTCTGTGCTCTGCATTAGTGCAGAATTCCCCCAGGACTAACTATTGTAGCAGTGCTATATGATGTGTTCCAGAGGCCAGTGCATGGAACTTTAATAACCAGGAAGTTGTGAGAAAACATGAAGAGGGATCTAGCAAAGCTCGAGGAATGGTCTAGGGACTGGCGGCTAAAATTTAATGCTAAAATATGCAGAGTTATGCACTTAGGATGGCAAAAAAAAAGGGAGAGGTACAGTATAGGGGCACAATTCTTCTAAGCGTAAAAGAAGAGCAGGATCCGGGGGTGAGTGTATCTGTTGATCTTAAGGTGGCCAAACTAGTGGATCAAGCTACAGCAAAAGCCAGAAAGATGCTTGTCTACATAGAGAGGAATGGTCAGCAGAAAAGTGGAGGTGATATTGCCCATGGTGACACCTCATGTGGAATACTGTGTATAAATCTGGAGACAGCACCTTCAAAATGATATAAACCAGATGGACTCCAGCCAGAGATTGGCTACTAAAATGATCAGTGGTCTTTGTTCTAAAGCATATGGAGACAGACTTAAGGATCTTAACATGATTACTATAAGAAAGGCGAGCTATGATGGAGACATTGAAATACCTCCAAGGTTTCCATGCACAGGAGGCAAGCCTCTTTCAATGGAACGGAGGCTCTAGACTGAAGGGTCATGGAATGAGGGTGAAAGGGGGTAGATTCAGGAGTAACCTTAGGAAATACTTCTTTACAGATAGGGTGGTGGATGCATAGAACAGCCTCCCTGTTGTGGTGAAGGAGACAAAAACAGTTTCTGAATTCAAGAAAGCATGAGATAAACACAGGGTATCTCTGAGGGGAGTGATGACAATTATAAAGCTGAATTAGCTGGGTGCATGGGCAGTATTTTTCTGCCATCCAATTTCTCTAACACTGAATTAAAATTATCCATATGCATCAGGCAGCAGCACTTTGCTAGACTGTATGAATAGCCCATTCGGGAGTCAAGTCAGCAACAGTTGAGTTTCTGGGTTGGATTGGCAGTTGGAATAGAGGAGGCTAGCAATTCTACTTTGCACTTTGGGTCATTTCTAAAATAAAATAATGAATAAGCATGAGAGAGATGGAAGCAGTGTATGAAAATCTATCTCGTGCATTTTCGCTGTGGATACCCTGAAAATCTGACTGGTTAGGTGTGCCCTGAGGACTAGGTTGAGAAGTTTTGTCCTATGCTATGTACATTTCAGAATGAGAAGAATATTGCTGATCTGTTGTTTTTCAAGCAGAGTAGAGCTTGACATCAGGAAAGGGGGCCTAGGATGAACCCTATATCTGAGAATTGAAAATGGTAGTGATGACGTGTGGCCAGTGAAGAAGAAAGAGAGGATAAGGTTCATGAACAAGGAGAAATAGAAAAGATGAAGAGAAGGGCAACAAAAATGAAGAAAGGTTAAGGCTTTTCTGCTTGGAAAAGAGACAGAATAGCCCATGTTTCCAAATGTCCCCGGATGCGCACCAAATTCATGGACCCCTCTCTGTCTGCTAAACCCCATTATTATCACCTTAGGTTACTGATGTATTTAATGTTACTAATGCTTTTAATGTTCGTTTAATGTTATCGGCTTTTCCCTATCTTTCTATGCTTTGCTGCTATTTTCCCCCACCCAGTTCCCACGCCCTGTTAAAATGTCATTTTCTTACCTGCTGTTCATATGTAAACCGATGTGATGTCCCCACTAACACCGGTATATAAAAGTTTTTTAAATAAAATAAAATAAATGATAGAAATATATAAAATCATGAGTGGGGTGGAATGGTTAAATAAACCAGCAGATTTAAAACAAATCATATAAAGTAATTTTTTATTCAACGCACAGTCAAACTGTGGAATATGTTGACAGACGATGTGGTCAAGGTTTAAAAGAAGAAGAAGAATTTTTTTTATTTCCTGGAGGAAGAATCCATAAGACATTATTAGCCTAATTAACTAGGGAAAGCCATTGCTACCCCTGAGAGCAAGTAATAAGAAATAGATGTACTTGTTAGAATCTGATAACTATTTGTGACCCAAACTGGCCCCAGTGGGAGTCAGGAGTCTGGGCTCGATGAACCTTGGTTTGACCCAGCATGGTATTTTTTTGTGCGCTTATTAATAGAAAATCAGATTTCACAAAATGTTTTTCATTAAAGCTGTTTTGGTCAGCAACAGTAGCAGTAAGAGATGTGTGATCACTGTCATGTTTTCCAAGGTAAAATTCTGGCCATTTTCCTACCAAGTTAGAAATGCTAGAGTAAGTTTAACAGAGCACAACCACAGTTCCCAGGTATGCAGTGAGATTTATATTGGCATGGCACAACAATTGGCACTAATTGATATGCATAAAAATAAATGATTTTTGATGCTGCAGATGCAAAAAAGGATTTTTATTAAGTAATTGGTAAGCAATCTAGGTGGTTTTGTTTTGATAGGATAAAACATAAGTAGTAACCATAGTAAGTAATAAACAAGACAGCTACTAATATTTCTACTTATTTTTAAAGTGCTATTAGACAAATACTATATAGATACAAAACACTTTAACCCCTTAGAGCATGCAGTAATACTTTTTTGATTGGCAAAATATATCAGAAATGTTGCAAGTCCAGAATATTGTAGGTGTCACTGACTTACATAAAAGTGCTGAATGCAAATGGAGGATAATTATAATTGAAAAGCAGCATATGTTTTAGGAACAACAGTTTCAAGAACAGGTTCATACAAAATGCTGTAGATAATATAAGGTGAGAGGTTATTGCTAAGGTTAGTTTAAGTATTAATAAGCATGTCATTGGATTTTCTGGTATATACTGGCTATAATGACACTTCTGACTTTTCTGGTTTCTCTCCTGCAAAAAATAATCCTCATTTAAAAGAACATTTCCTTACTAATGAGAAATAGACTACTACCTGCATCCCTTGCGCAGGGCTTCCTAAACCTAATTTGGTAACCCCTACAAACAGCTGGATTTTCAGGATATCCCCAGTGAGTATGCATGAGATATATTAAGCTTTCAACATATGCAGATTCATACCTACTCATGGATATTCTGGAAACCTGAGTGGTAGTGGAGTCAAGGACAGGTTTAAAAAGCCCTATCTTACTGTACTTGAAAAGAAGAGCGTCAACAAAGGAAAGCTATTATGCTTTGAAGGACATTTGTGGCAGTCTGGGGGAGAAGACTAGGTATTAATGTTCCAGTAGATATAACTGAGCTGAAGGAATATTTTGTAAGGTTTAACAAATACATTTTTTTTTTTTTGCGGGGGGGATTGGTTGGTCACATATGGGAATTTGTATGAAGCAAACATGGACAAATAATCCTGCCTTAAACAGAAGAAAAGAGAGCTATCTGGCATTCATTTAAAGGCAAGTTTCTTGGCTTGTCATGAAGCTTCTAACAAGAGGGTAAACTAGGGCTTCATAAATCTGTGTTGGTGACCACATAGCCACCTGGCTTTTCAGGATATCCATAGTCAATGTGCATAAGATAAATTTGCGTATGCATCTCATGCATTGTGGGATATCCTGAAAATCCAGCTGGTTGTGATAGTGGAAGTGCTGCCTTAAACCAGTCATAAGGAAGGAGGAATAGCCTAGTGGTTAGAGCAGTGGGCTAGGAACCAGGAGACCAGGGTTCAAGTCGCTCCTTGTGACCTTGGACAAGTCACTTTACCCTCCATTGCCTCAGGTACAAAACTTAGATTGTAAGCCCTCTGGGGGATAGGGAAATACCTACAGTACCTGAATGTAAACCGATGTGATATTTCAGATCGAATGTCGGTATATAAAAATAAATAAATAAATATCTTATGAATATTCATTGTGGTTATCCTGAAAACCCAACCTGTTTGCAGCCTTTGAAAATAAGAGTTAGATAACTTAAATAACTCCAGTCTCTAAGAGCCACAAACAGATTTGGTTTTTGGGTTATCCATAAAGAATACTCATCAGATATATTTGGATTAATTTGTTGTAAGAGTCCAGTTAATGTGCTTGTTTTGTTTGTCTAATCCTGTTTGCAGCATTCATGGACTAGAGTGGCCTACCCCTGTCTTGAAACATACTATATAGATGTGAAATTTTATTTAAAAAAAAAACAGAAGCATGGCTATAACATGGGGCTTGAGTAGAAAATTGTGATTAATTTTCAATTTTTATGTATAAAAAAAATATTTTTTCTAGTTTTATTTTGATATATTCAGAATGCAAAATAAAAGTCTTGGGTATTTAAGATGCACAATACATGCATAAACTATAGCTCTGCCAGTTGGATCTCAAGTGTAAAGCTTAACAGGCTCCAAAAGTATCCTATGTAGGTTTCCCAAACCTGCCCTGGTGATCCCACAGCCACTCGGGTTTTCAGGATATTCATAAAGAATATGTATTAAATATGTATACGTTGGGGATATAGTATATGTAGATGCATCTCATGATATTCACTGTGGGGATCCTGAAAACCCAACTGACTGTGATGTCACTAAGGCAGGTTTGGGAAGCCCTGCCCTATGTAGTTCAAGGTTTTCGTTTGATGTGAACCCTACTCAGTGTTTTCTCATAGGCACAGAAATGGAGAAAACCCTAAACTCAGGCAAACATTTCTTTGTACACGAGGTAAAATTGCCAAGTTGAGGGACTGGCTGAAACATTCTATTTGTTTATTTACAATTACTTATATTCTGCATTCATTACCAGTTTCTGTTCGAAGCAGATTACAACATCTCATAAAAACATTTTATCCCACATTTCTCAAACAGTAAAACATAATATCCAGCATTTCTCACAATACGTTAAAAAAACAGCATCCCTTAACAGATGAGCCTTTATCAGTTTCTTAAAACATTTATAGTCACAGACTATACACAGCTCCAGTGGAAGAGCATTCCAGAGAATCGGCGCAACCTGGGAAAAGGTGCATCGGGTTGTCCACTGCAATCCCTCCACTTTTGACCCTGGAATAGCCAATTGGCTTGATGAGTGTAACGTGCATTATGGGCAATACAGCAACATCAGTTCTTTCAAATAAGCACATTCCCCATATAAAACCCGATGAACTCATGTTAAAATTTTAAACTTAACCCATAGTTCAATGGGAAACCAATGTACGTCCTTCAACACTGGCATATATGAGCAGACAATGGACACTCGAGACTAACGGAACAGCTGCATTCATTAAAATGTGCAATGCCCTCAATAAGACTTTGGGAGCCTTATGTAAAGGGTGTTGCAGTAATCCAAACATGATAAAACAAACAAAAAAAAAGCATGCATTAATGACTTAAAATCATTCTTCTCTAGCATGTATTTTAAATGTGACTGCTGTAGTTTCAAGAAGCCCTTTTACCACAGCATGCATTTGAGACTGCAAGGTAAATCCCAGAGTCCAGAAATATTCTTAAGTCATAAACAAATTCCACAGATGTAATATGAGACCCTTCAGATTAAAAGGATAAAGTGTGTGTGCTGGGGGGAGGCCCGGCCCGGCCCTACAACGCTCATGCTGGGCAAAACCTCAGTTTTTGCAATATTCAGCAATAGCCCATTTTGTCTCGTTCAATGATTTACAATATCTATAGTCTTAGTGATCTTGTGGGCAGTATCCTCTAAAGTTCTGACCACCCAAAAATAGGAGTTGTAAACCATCAACCTATAGGCAAAAACAGCTTTCATATTCTCCAGCAGCAGAGAGGATGGAAATAAATGTTAAACAACATGGCTGATAAACATGGCCCTTGTATTACTCCATACTGATCATGGCCCACTTCAAACTGATCTAGCTGTCCCATTAGAAAGGAAGAGAAATATTTTGCCGCTAATCCCAATCTCGATAAGTCTATGTAACAATTTGAGTGGGAGACAGTCAAATGCCACCAAAACATCTAAAAAGATTGTAACAGAGTGATTCTGATCAAGCTCACAGAGAACAAAATCTGCAACTGAGACTAACATAGTCTCAATGCTGTGCCTCTGAAAATCACTGTGGAAGTTACTAAGAATGCCGTTGTCCTCCAAAATAAGAGATAAGCTTGTTCAAAACCATCCTTTCAATTATTTTCCCTGCTGAAGGTAGAACTTGGATAGGAAAATAGCTGGATTGGAGCAAGATTGAGAATTAGTCTTTGTCTTCAAAATTGGATGAACTACTTTTTTTTTTTTTTTAAATTGCTCCAAAAAGAGCCCGTCACTCGGAGAAAGGTTTACTAATTTGGTCAAGGGGCCTCCAAACTTATCACTCAATTTATGTAAAAGTAAAAAAGGACATACGTGTAATGGACTGCGAGACATTTTCAAATTGGCCATCACAACTCTAACTTCAGTAGTAGCTATGAATTCAAAGCAATCCCAGTCAGCATCACCCAACACCTCAAAACAGGGGAGGGGAAACTCAGCAAAATCAATAGCAGTGGCAGAAACCATTTTTACCATCTTATTAGTCCAATATTGTACAATCTCCTTACAGCTAATCAATTCATCTTTTTGATTCTCTGAAAACTGACAAATGAGAAATGAGCAAATAACTCTTCAGGGCGATTCAACGATACCTGTAACCACACTGTAAAATATTCTTTTCTTTGCTTCACAAACACGAGCCTATAAATACCTTTACAATGATTGTAAGTATCTGCAGCTTCAGAAGTATGACACTTTCTCCAGGCCCGTTCAGCATGTCTCATCAACCCCCTCTTCTGAACCAGAATAGTCGTAAAACATGGTACACAATGCCTCAAAATACGTCTACAATGATTGTAAGTATCTGCAGCTTCAGAAGTATGACACTTTCTCCAGGCCCGTTCAGCATGTCTCATCAACCCCCTCTTCTGAACCAGAATAGCCGTAAAACATGGTACACAATGCCTCAAAATACGTCGTCATAACAATCTTCAAAGGGGCAAATTCTTCACTACTGCAGTTAAATTATGAAAGGCATCTGCCATAATCGGGCTAAACTATCAAGTAGCTGCTTCTTTGCTCCCACCCACTCTAGCGCAAATTTAATAATAGCAATTTCTCCTTGAAAATGTCGCACAAAGCCAGGCACAACGTGAGGTGTTGGCACTGATAATGGTTTAAAACAATAACACCAAAAAAGTGGTCCAGCCATAGGATCTCAGAGCTCTGGCTCACTGAGGCAACATCACTGGCTAAAAGATTGATAAGTAGTACTAAATCTAAAATATGTCTGGCATGATGTGTTGGCTGTTCAACCAATTGAGATAAACTAATAGCAGCAATAGTTGCTAGAAAATCATGTCAAAAACATGAACAATCAACTTGAATATTAAAAAAAAATCTATCAGCAACAATGAACAAAAATCTACAATTACCCTGTATTTTCCCAGGGGAGGGCAATAAATCAGGCCAACAGTCTATGATCTATAGGTGACCACTAACCTTTCACCCCTAACACCCAGTTTCTGAGGAGTGAGCTTAATGGCCAAGGTTGCACAAAAATAATTACCACCCTACCAACCTCTAGTCTATGGTCATGCCTAGTATGCTGAAAATACATGTAATCCGGAGTCATTATTGATTCAACAGTAGTGCATCATCCTCCATGTGCCAGGATTCTGTAATAAAAAGAACCCCAGATCTGCCTTATATTCTAAAACTAACATAAAGCATTATTTCATATTTCTTACCTACTGAGCCGGGGGGGGGGGGGGGGGGGGGCTGTGAAAAGGGCTAGTGGTCACCTATGGATCATGTGTGTGTATATGTGTGCATCAAAGGTTTCATAATTGAATTTCACCCAGACTGTACTGGGAAACTACCATATATTAGGTAACATTGAATGATCCTATGGCTTCTTTGCTACTGGAATAGTCATATCGCCCCTTACCCTGTATGAATGGAATAAAATCAAACATGATAACATTATATGCACAAAACCAAATGTAACCCCAGCATAACCAATTAATTAACAAGAGAGCGAAGATGCTGGCAAAGGGGCGGGACTGGCAGGCCACAGAAGCACTTCACTATCCCACCCACAAAAATAGCAGCGCCGGGTAAGGTGCAGTAGCGCTGAGTTAAAATGCACTGTTCTGTAAGTTCTGGTTTTGAACGTCCATCTTATTGTCTTAATATAGTCCTTAAGAAAAGTGGAACTATGGTTCCCTACATGCAGACAAGCTTAACTAGGACTAGCTTAGTCTGTCTGTGACCCTGGGTCATTTGGAAAACTAAGCACAAAGTTCTTTAAGCTTTGAAAACCCATAATTGAGCAATCCATTTGGCCAATTAAGGAGTTTCATATGCAAAAAGCATGCTGCCTGATATCAAGATTTGTATCTTCAGTTTCATGGTGAATAGAGGTCAAATGTATAATATTTATTTGCCTGTTTTGAAAAATCAGTACTATTGAATTTTTCTATGTTTTCTGTTTGCAGCAAAGTTTAGTGTTGCACATCGTGAATCACTAATTAATAGTAATAGGCACTCCATTTTCTATCAGAATAGTCTTTAAAAAGTGTCAAGCAAATTATT
This sequence comes from Rhinatrema bivittatum, assembly GCF_901001135.1. NCBI lineage: Eukaryota > Metazoa > Chordata > Amphibia > Gymnophiona > Rhinatrematidae > Rhinatrema > Rhinatrema bivittatum. Next base: position 22,555,589 of record NC_042628.1, on the reverse strand, counting down.
TTAATTTTTGTGATAACACAGAAATCTGTATATTTCTAAGGAGAAAGTCTAAATTAAGTTGTCCATTGTGTGTTATGAAACCATATTTAGGATAGTATATTTCAGTAAATACTCATAATTCAGCATTTGTTAATTTGTAAACAAAAAATAATTGAAAATGCAGTTATTATAGTAGGAATATTATAAGCCATACAGATCATTTTACTAGTGTAAACACAATTCTCAACAAACAGTACTTCACTGCTTTCAGAGCACAACACTTTTTTTTTTTCCTTTAGTCTGGCAACCAAAATGTCCCTGCTATACTGTTAGTAGAATATGTCAGAATTCTTAGCACTGAATCAGAAATTGATGACGTACACTTGGGACTTTAACTGAAAGCAAAATAGTTGTTAGTTAACTATTCCAATGCGTACATTTTCCTTGTAAAATGTTAAAACACTAAAAGTATTTTTCTTCATTCTTTTTTCTAAGATGAGGAATCTCAGTGGAAAGGCCCTTTCTACTTCATTCAGGGAGCGGATCCACAGTTTGGTCTGATGAAAGCCTGGTCAGTTGGCGATTGTGATAATGGAGGAGATGAATGGGGGCAGGAGATCAGATTAACAGAAGAAGCTGTGCAAGCCCTTAACAAGCTAAACCCTAAACCCAAGTTCTTTGTGTTGTGTGGGGACCTCAATCATGCTATGCCAGGTAAGACTGCTAGAATGCACAAGGCCTACAGACTATGTTATGTAGCAAGTACTGCATGTTAACAGGTGTATAAAGGCAGTGATAACCTCATTTAAAAATCAGTGCTCTGGAATTGAGTTTCTGTATTTCCATAAATGTTGTTATAGTTTCTCCTTGAATTGTATGTGTTTGAGGGATTTGTAATTTGATATGACTGCAGTTAATGTTAAGATTTAGATTTTATATTGTTTCAGATATTTTTCCGGTCACTGCTGGCTTTATAACATTGATTCCTTTGCACATCGTCATTTTTTAACCATTTTGATAAAAATGCTTACACACACACACACACAGTACTGAGCCTGAAAAGGGCCACCAGTGCAGATGCATAGCATTTGATATATTCTAGTTGCTAATGAATATGCTAAGTTGCTAATGTATATGTTCAGGTTAAATGCACATGATAGGGAAGATGCATGTGTAAGGTGTTCTCAGGGCAGCCATGGCTTCTTCCCACCTGCATTAGTATTAGGTAATTCTCACAGGTCTTACAGCAGTGGTTCTCAACCGGTGTGTCGCCTAGCACACGCAGGTGTGTCGCCACACTTCCCGGTCCCCTGCTGACCCAGCTGCTCCCCCTACCCGAGCAATATAGGTCCTCCACCCGGGCTTAAAACGCTGAAAGCCCAGGCGGAACACAGCAGGAGAGGAGTCAGCAGCACCTGCATGCTCTCTTCTTCCCACCCCGCGGCTCGGAAGAGGAAGTGATGAGCAGCAGGTGTGTGCGCGGGAAGAAGAGACCATGCTAGTGCAGGCAGCGACGGCCCGAAGAAGAGAAGAGAGCCGCGGCCTGAGGAATGAGCAGCACAGCTCGGAGAAAAACGAAGAACAACGTCAACCCTTGTGGCCGATGGGTCTCCACGATGGCTGAAAGTGAAGGAGGTTGCTGCTGCTTTTAGGGTTGACATGGAAGAGGCTGCTGTTGTTGCTAGTTCGAGGGGGAGGGGGAGAGTGAGTGAATGAGCAAGCATATGTATTTGAGGTGCTGTCTGTGAGTGTGTGCATGAGTGAGACAGCATGTATGTGAATGATTGGGGCCTGTATATGTAAAAGAGAGTATGGGTGTGATAGAGCATGATTGGAAGTATATGACTGAGAACCTGTATGTGTAAATTTGTGATTGAAAACCTGTTTGTGTGAAAGAGTATGCGTGTGTGATTGAGATCCTTTGTGTGTGAGAGAAATCGTGTGTATGTATGATTAAGAGCCTGTGTGTATAAGTAAGAGAGAGACAATGTGTGTCTGTGTGTGATTGAGAGCTGGTTTAGGTGAGGGAGCATGTGAGTATGTGATTGAGAGCCTGTGTGTAAATGAGAGAGAGAGAGAGAGCGCATGTGAATGAGAGTTTATGTGAGAGAAAAAGACAGCATGTATGTGTACGATTGAAAGCCTGTATGTGTAAGCGTGAAGAGGCAGACAGCATGTATGTAAATGTGTAATTAAGATCCTGTATAAGTGAGAGAGAAAAAGCATGTGTATATGTGAGCTATTTAGAGCCAGTGTGAGAGAGAGCGCTGGTATGTGACTGAGAGAGAGGAGAAAGTTGCAAGCATACCAACTCTCCTCCTGCTAATTCAAAACAATCTCAGGGCACCTGGATATCAAATGTTCCCAGGTATGCAGAGCAAAACATTTTTTTGTATCCTTATTATTTTTCATTATTGGGCCTTTGTGTCTGCTATTTTGAAATATTTTATTGATATCTAGACATTTTTGATAAGAGTTTTTAATTATTGGATATTCCACTCATCAGCTGTTTCGAAATAATTATTTTTGTTAGTATGGTTTTGCTGCTATTGATTTTATATTTCTTGATTTGTTTTATAAGGACTGGTGATTTTTCTCTTTTTCCTTTGTAACACTGCATACAGAGACCCGGGCTTGTTGCGGTTTCCATTCAGTTTTTGTCTGCATGCTTCTAGTTATGCGTTTTGGTCTCTTTATTCTTTGTTAGGTGAGGGTCAGCACGTGATTCAGGTGAGGTTTTCTGCTGGCGTGTAGTTACTGTGTAGGGCTCTATAGCAGCCTGGCTTGGTCCGTTTTCCTAATAGATGTATTGGTGTCTTAAGGCCTGGTGTAATATTTTCAGTGTTGCCTTTTCTTAGGTAAGGTGGTTACTGTTTTGAGTGCTGGACATTGGTGCTGTTTTGCTGTGGGATGTTTACTATTTATGCAATTTCTGTTCAGACAGAATATGTATCTTTCCCTTGTGTCATTCTTAATAAAAATAATACTGGGCCTTTATTTTTTATTTCTGCCGTGAATTGTAATGAGCAGTGTGTCACACATGTGTGAGCATGGTCTGTCAGGTGTGTCGTGATGGAAAAAAGGTTGAGAACCACTGTCCTACAGGACCCCTGGTGGAGGGGAGGCTGCACAGCAAGCGAAACCATAACATTTTATTTGTGTGTGTTTTGTTTTTTTAATAGGCTAGTAGATTTGAATTCCTTGTTGGGTAAATTTTCATCAAAACTAAACTACTATTACTATTTTATTTATTTTATTTATTTATTTATTTAATTTTATATACCGGCAACCGTTTGCACATCGTGCCGGTTTACAAGTAACTTACAACAAAAGATATATAGGCGTAGCCTTTACAGAGAACGGTGTATAACATAAACGCAGTAACAGAATAAATAACTAAATAACTAAGGGAGGGATGGAGGGGGGTAGTCGAGACAAATGGGGGGGCAGGGGGGAGGGTGCAAACAGACACATGGGGATAAGATATGAATTGGGATTCGAGGGAGAAATATGTACACTTGTTATATACAAAAATGTATGAATCATTAGAGGGGGGAGGGTGTTGGGTGTAGGACCTGAACGGGGGATGTGGGAGAGAGATGAGGGTTGGGCTAGCATGTTAGTTGGTGGAGCTGATGAGGAAAGGGGGTATGCTTGGAGGAAAAGCCAGGTTTTGAGTTTCTTTTTGAAAGTAGGTGTGGAGGTTTCGGTACGTAGGTCAAGAGGCATAGAGTTCCAGAGGGAGGGGCCTGCAAGGGAAAGGGCTCTATTGGTGGTGGGAGATGAGTCTAGTGGATTTTATGGAGGGGGGGATAAGGGGGTTCCACGGAGGGAAGCACGGGGGGTCTTGTGGAGGTACGAGGGAGGAAGGGTGGGTTTAGCCAGTTGTAGTGTTCGTTAGTAATACTTTTGTGATGAGGGTGAGGGTCTTGTAAATAATTCGTGAGTGAATGGGAAGCCAGTGGAGATCAATGAGGGTGGGCAGTGATGTGGTCTTTCTTATTGACATTTCTATAGAGCTGCTGGGCATATGCAGCACTGCACAGATACATGTGGCTCTTGCAATCTAATCAAGAAATGCAAACAAGACAAAAGGTTTCAGGAAACATTATTATTGTAAACCCTGGTTAAAATCATCAAGACTATTATCAGAAGGACAAAATGAGGTATATGAGTTAAAATCAGTTCAAAAACACAACCAGAAAACCTCATTAAAAGTACAAAACATTTAAGGCCCAAGAACAATGAGTGTTTTTTAAAACAGAGGAAAAGACCTCAATTCATAGCTGGAATGCTTAAGCAAAGGCCATCAGCTATGTGAAAATCAATCATAGGTCTGAAAAACCCTCCGTATTTTGTAACTTGCAGTACAACCATGCCTTGTCTTCATAGTAAAGCGGTACTTCTTATTAGTGCTCATTAAAATATATTGCTCATCAAGCCCAAAACATAGTTCATCAAATCCAAAAGCAAATTATACTTATCTTATAGAAAAATTGATCTGATAGATGGATCTGAACAATATCACTCCAAGAGAACATACATGGATTTAACAAACAAACCAACTCAGCCAGATTTTCACCAAAGGCTGCTTCAGGATGTGTTTTGTTAACATGGATCACAAACAATTAAAGATGATTGATGCCTACCAAATATCTAATAAGAAACACTACTGTATTATAAAGCAGAGACATGATTATATTACATGTTATAAAACATGGAGGTTTTTCAGATCTTATGTTTGATTTTCACATTGCTGAAGATTTTGCTTAAGCATTATAGCTGTATGTGAACTGAAGTATTGTTCTCCATTTAAATACTTATTATTCCTGTGCTTAATTTTTTGTACTTCTGATGAGGTTCTCTGGTTGTGTGCTGATACGATCAGAAAGAGCCAAGGATTAAAGTTTAAAACAGTCTCGGAAAATGTTTGTAGACAGGACATGTATATACCCAGATAAGGAGGCGAGCCTCACTATCTTAGGAAGATTGCTACAGACATACGGCAAGGCAAAGTGGAAAGTGTGGAATCTAGAGTTGGCAATGTTAATGTAGTGACCTGAGAAGGGGATTACATGGCTGTAACAGCATTAGAGAAATAAGTAGCACAGCTGAGTTTTGAATAGGCTGTGGTGGAGATAGATGGTTCAATGGAAGATGTGAGATTGAGCAGGTTGCAGTAGTCTAAGCTGGAGCTGATGAGCGAGTGGATAAGTGTTTTGGTGGTTTATTCAGAAAGGAAGAAGACTGATTTTGGTGATAATACAGAGGAAGAAATAATATATTTTAATAGTGTTTTGGATATGTACAGATAAGGACAGGAAAGAGTCAAAGATGACCACAATGTTGTGGGTTGGTGGGAATGAAGAGTATGGTTTTGATTAGTTATTGTGTGTAATTCATTAACAGTCATTTCATTTATAGTCTTTCTAAATTGGCATTTTTATTACTACTGCATTTAGCAAATCCTATCAACCACTGGGCCACTAAATGTAGACAAGTACAATCCGCTTGATATGTTATTTTTTACTAGCTTAATTAGCCTGGCAGAAGATTTGTATTTAGGAAGATGGTGTGCCTGTGTTCATCTGTAGCAACTGTAAAGTTTGATGATCCCTAGATATAGAGGGTAGCTTATTCTGTATTGGTGAAACTTAAGAATGGCCCCAGTTGACTTGATAATAGAATGTCTAAAAGAATCCAGTCCAAAAATGAATTTGAAAGAAAATAAATACATGTTTATAATTACATGCATAATGCAGAATATATTAAAGTAAAATGGGAACTCATCCCTTTCAACAATTATGAGAATCTCTGTTCTCTCTTTAAAATGACCCCTGTTGTGTTAAACAAAAAAGGCATAATGACTACACATAATGCAATATGAAAATTGTGAGATATTCAGAATATGCATATACCAGATAAAATGCATTGCAGGAATTGAACAAGTCACTGAGGTGCTCAGTTTGCACTGAAGTAAAAACTTGGTGCATTTGGGAATTCAAAATGAAAAGTCAACTGTGATGAAGTAACAGTTCTCTGCATGTGGAGATAACAAGTCAAGCATCGAGCATAATTATAGAAAATCCATGAGCACTAGACATCAAAAGGCCATATGGAGGCACTGAGAAAAAAAAAAGCGAAATTGAGAGCACTATAAATTATAATTTAATGAAAGCAAATGAGAAAGTAATTTGCTCCTCTGCTAAGTGTATTTTTTTCTGCACAAAAACTTCCACGTCTGAAAAGCAAATTCTTCATAAGATGATAGCTTTGATACTGCAGACTTCTAAAACTTTTCAGAATGGATACAGGATGTAGAAAAAAGTTACATTTACTGATGATGTAGCTGAAGCTGTGTACTACTAAGGTATCTTATGGCAGTTAAAAATGCAACTGGAATAGACAATATATATAGTTTTCCCGTTGATAGCAGGGCTGAATTAGCCATGCTGTCATGGGATCTGTCAATCAGGTCTGGGAAGGCGGAGCTTGTCAAAGCAGAGATTAGGTTTTTCTTCTCTGCGGCTGCTTGTGTGTTCCCGCGCAGGAAAGTAACAGATTCTCCTCAGTCTGTTTTTTCCGCGAGCGGGAGCGTTTTTCTCCTCAGAAAAATAAATACAGATAGAAATGTCGAAAAAACAATTGGGGTTTAAACCCTGTCGATGTGGGAAGTGTCCTCACAGATAGACTCACTTTGTGCTATCGGTGCCTCGGTACGTCGCATAACCAGGCAGAGTGCGAATTTTGTGCCAAAATGTCGCCCAGATCTTCCCCGGGCCCTGCCTGGAGTCCGACCCCAATTCTGAAGAGGGCTGCCTCATGGGATCCAACCCCCTCCAGGCCTAGAGGTAAGGAAGAACCTCGACGTCCTCGACCTGTAGTAGTTCAGGGACCTGAGCCACTCCACCTCGGCGAGTCAACTGGCACCGTCCTCGCAGCACAAAAAGGTGCAGAAGTCACAGTTAAAAAAGTCAGGTGACCTGGGGGCCCGCGGCTCAAAGATACACACGGCATCGAAACATACGGCGCCGGAACAAAGCAGGGTGCAAGAGGATACGGTGCCAAAACGCTCAAAGCCGAAACAGGCAGCACGGGGTCCACGCATGGCGCCGACACAAACTGTGCCAGGGTTTGCGCATGGCGCCGGAGCATACTGCGCAGCCGTCCCATGCGGCCACTGAGAGATATGGCGCCGAGAATGACGCCAGAACCTGTGGGCACCGAAAAGATACCACGCCGAAAGGCACTGTGCAGAGAGACACGGCGCCGAGTGACAATACGGTGTGGAAGGAACTGGCGCCGACAGACACACTGTCAAGAGACAAGACGCAGAGAGACACGGCGCCGAGAGACGAATATTCTCATACGACGCAAAAGTCGAAATATGCACCGGGTGCTATAACTCACCCACACGGAAACGGAGACATGAATCCCCAACGGTCTCTTATTCAACCTCTGACTCCTCACCTAACCGTTCATACGGGTCCAGGTCTTCAATACCCAGAACCCGGAAACACACATCAAAACACAGGAAAACTTTCTTCGCCTGACAGAGATCGGAGCAAAAGATAACATGGAACATCTTCTATGGATAGTCGCAGTGGACACAGACATGGCAGAAAACCAACTACTTGGGACTTAAGTCCTTCAAATTCAGATTCTTCTCGGGCACGTAGTTCCTGATCAAGTAGGGAGATAGTGCATATCCCTTCTTCTAAAACATCCACAGAATCGCAAGGATCAGACTCACATCCGACCATGCACTCAGCGGATGTATTGTCATCCCCCGCACGGGCGGCCTAAATCGGCGATGTCATCACAAACCAAAAGCAGCTTTTTTGCAACTGTCTCAAATCGTTGGCAGCATTTTTATGAGATTCTCCAATCCTCCTTCCAAATGCCTACGGACCCTGTGAGTTCCCCGGACTACAGGGAACCTACACCGAGAACCCGGCATCACCACCTCGGGAACATAGTACACTCTCTCCCATTCAGACCTGGAAAATCCACTGCAAATAGATTCTCCACAATCTTCCCCATCCTCGTCAATGGGATACCCATCTGATCCACCCTGACCAACCGCAAAGACCATACTCGCTGCCTGAAGAACCTAACATACCCGAAATTCATAGAAAAGATGGGTACAATCTTACATCTAGATTTTCGGAAGGAGAACGATCCCAGACGCGGAGATGATAGGTCTGTTAAAAATTTTAGATACTCCAGGGGAGCCCACGGCTCTTCGCCTCTCAAGAAGTTTTACATAATGTGTTACTAAAATCATGGGAAAACCCCCTTTCTCTTCCAGCGGTGTCAAGGAAAATGGACATAAAGTTTAGAATGCGGAAAACATTGCCTACACGATGCCCCAGTTGCCACATGCATCGATAGTCGTTGAGTCAGCGATGCAAAGATCCAAAAGAACAAAGACCCATACCTCTTACCCACCGGGAAAAGACCACCGGTCGTTAGATGAATTTGGAAGAAAGATCTATCAAAATGCGATGCTGAACGCTCGAATTTTGCACCATCAGCTAGACAGCTAGCCCAACAACCTACCGCCCCAGTGAAGACAACACAGTCTTTTAGTCCCCCAGCCACCATCACAACAGCAAGCACCCGCCAGGGAGGATCAGAGCATGCATAACAGCTTGGGAATGGATAACATCAGATCAATGGGTCTTAGAAATTGTGCGACATGGTTACCAACTACAATTCACAACAAGACCCAACTTACCCCACTTTACAATTCGATTACCTCAGAAAACGCAACCACAACTTGTGGAGGAGATCGCCTTGCTTTACCAGCAGCAAGCGATAAAACTATTTCCCCGAAAGCTCACAATTCTGGGTTCTATTCTCCATACTTCCTCATTTCCCAAGAAATCGGGGGGGACTGCGTCCCATACTGGACCTTCCTGATCAAGGAAAAATTCAAGATGGTATCCTTAAAATTCATTCTCTGCCGTTAATCCAACCCAATGATTGGATGTGCTCGATAGACCTGAAGGACGCGTATACACACATTACAATCCATCCATCCTCGTGGCGATACCTGTGCTTCCTCTACAAGCATCACCACTCCCAGTACAAGGTTCTCCCCTTCGGACTATCCGGCGGCACCCAGAGTTTTCACCAATGTATGGTTGTGGTGGTGGCTCATCTCAGGAAACAGGGTATAACTATTTTTCCATATCTGGACGATTGGCTCATACTCGCCTCGACTCCGGACGATTTGATAGCCCACCTCCGCACAGTAATACAGTGTCTTCAAGAGTTGGGACTAGTGATCAATTTTCAGAAATCACATCTTCAACCAACACAAACGTTGCAAATTATAGGTGCATGCCTGGACACTACTTGCAACCGGGCGTTCCTCCCAACTGAGAGAGTAACACAATTGCGCCAGCTTCTTCATGGGTTGATCACACTCAGAGACCTTTGGCGAGACAGGTTCTAGTAGTACTAGGCCACATGGCAGCGGCTATTTCACGGTTCCCAACACCAGGCTACACATGAGACGCCTGCAATGGAGACTAAATCGTCAATGGAAACAACACTCACAACCCTTAACACTGCCGGGATGAAACAGGGACATCACATGGTGGCTCCTAGATTCCACCCTGTCCAAGGGGGCTTTATTCAGGTCCCCCCCTCACAACGCAGTCTTAACCACGGATGCGTCTCGCAAGGGATGGGGAGCTCATCTCGAGATTTACGAAACGCAAGGTTTATGGACAATCTCAGAGCAAGCCCTACAGATAAATCTTAGAACTCAGAGCGATCCGAAATGCACTACAAGTGTTTCAGGACCACCTGAAAGGTCGCAGGGTCATGATCTACACGGACAATCAAGTGGCGATGTTTTACATCAACAAACAAGGAGGGTCCGGTTCATGCTCCCTTTGCAAGAAACCCTGACAATCTTCGAACACGCTCACACAATTGCATACATTTGCACGCAACTTACCAGCCGGGAGTGGCAAACACGAGAGTGGACAGGCTAAGCCGCATATTTCATCCTCATGAGTGAGCACTCAACTCGGAAGTAACCCAAGACATCTTCCTTCAATGGGGAACGCCGGAGATAGATCTCTTCGCAACGGAGATCAACTCTCAAGTTCCAAACTTTTGCTCGATATGTCCCAGCCACATCAGAATTGCTCAAGATGCGTTTCTCATCCCGTGAACAACAGGCCTCATGTACACCTTTCCTCCCATACCACTCATAACAAGGACAATTCAGAAATGCATAGCAGACAAGGCTCAACTGATACTCGTAGCCCTGGCCTGGCCGAGGCAACCGTGGTACAGCTTCCTTCTCCATCTATCCATCAAGGACCCAATTCGGCTACCAAATCGACCAGATCTTCTTTGCCAAGAGCAAGGAACGCTCCTCCACCCACTACATACATCTCTACACTTGACGGCATGGAGGTTGTGAGGATCCATTTAACAGAACAAGGAGTTTCCACTTCCACACAATTCATTTTGTTAGAATCCAGGAAACTCTCAACGAGGAAAAATTATAGCTATAAATGGAAATGCTACTCTACCTGGTGCACTTCCAAAGGCATACCACCATTGGGACTGCCTCACCTGAACTACTCATGGATTATCTTCATACACTATACGCAGATGGTCTTGCGACATCATCCATTAGAATTCATCTTAGTTCCATAGGGGCATATCATAGACCAGTTAACAATCTTCCTATATCCAATCACACCTTACTATCCCGTTTCATTAAGGGGCTAACTCACCTTCGTCCCCCGATCTCTAAACCTCCAGTTCCGAGGAACCTTAACATAGTTCTAGAACAGCTCATGCTGTCCCCGTTTGAACCCATGGACTCGGCACACATTAAATACCTTACATGGAAGGTGGTCTTCCTGGTTGCAGTCACTTCAGCACAAAGAGTTAGTGAATTACAAGCCTTAGTCCACTATTCTCCATATTTACAGTTTTATCACCAGAAGGTGGTTCTCCGAACACACCCGTCCTTCTTACCAAAGGTAGTTTCTCAATTCCACCTCAATCAAACCATAGAACTACCCATATTTTTCCCTAAACCTCACTCTAACGATAGGGAAAAACTACATACATTAGACTGTAAAAGATCGTTAGCATACTACAAAGAGAGGACAAAATCGGAATCCCGGGTTTCCCAACTATTTGTCTCTTTTGACCCAAAAGCACCTGGACTACCAGTGGCAAAACGCACCATCTCCAGCTGGATAGCACAGTGCATCCTCTTCTGTTACAACAAACAGAATCTACAGCTGCATTCGGTACCTAAGGCTCACCAGGTCAGGGCAGTAGCAGCCTCCTTGCCACATCTTCGGAACATTCAACCCATAGACATCTGTAAGGCAGCTACATGGTCATCGCTCCATCAACATGCAGCCACTGATGTGAAGATAGGGCAAGCAATCCTGCAATCTCTATCCTCTTGTCCACGGTGACTGCCACACTGTTAATGATCACGTACAAATAAATATATATCATAAACAACGTGATCGGGAGCTTGGGACTCCCATGACAGCATGGCTAATTCAGCCCTGCTATCAACGGGAAAAAGCAAGTTTGCTTACCGTAAACGGTGTTTCCGTAGATAGGATGAATTAGCCATGCTGACCCACTCACCTCCCTGGCAGTCGCCGTCTCTTCGACTATACTACAGCTTAATTACAGACTGAGGAGAATCTGTTACTTTCCTGTGTGGGAACACACGTGTAGCCACAGAGAACAAAACCTAATCTCTGCTTTGACAAGCTCCGCCTTCACGGACCTGATTGACAGATCCCATGACAGCATGGCTAATTCATCCTGCTATCTACGGAAATACCGTTTACGGTAAGCAAACTTGCTTTTATTCATTTTCATGTGCTAAACAGTAAAAAAAAAAAAAAATAATAATAATAATAATAATAAATTCATACAAGTGAATATAAAAAAAGGGGGGAGAAATACTTCTTACAAGTGATCCGACATCCTCCCAAGCTGCTTATGGTCGCTGGAACAAGTGAAATCTTTAAAGGATGCCGTCACTGGAAAATGTTACCGAAAGCCACTACTAGCCATTCTGCAGAGACAACATCCTTTGATTTTACTGGTTCTAGTGATTGTCAGAAACTTTGAGCTCTATTGTCTCTTGCAAGTTGTTACTTGTAATATTTTTTTGTAAAATATAAAAATAAAGTTTAAAAAAAAGAAGCTTTGGAGGATTTCGGCTCACTTCTGGGAAATATTTCTCCCCATTTTTTTTATATTCACTTTTGTATGCTTAGATTAAGTTCACCATTCAGCAGCTCTTTGTCTTCCCCAGTATGATAATATGATTTTATTGGTTCTTATTCATCCCTAGCTTGACACACATAAGTTTCTGATGTCATCTATCCCATCCTCTAGAAGTGTTAGTCATCTGCAGCTAAATGTAAGAAGCAGTGTGAGTAAAATGTGTTGAAATGGTTCTACCTCTCATGTCACGTGAACTTCTGAATCATGAAAACCACCCTTAAGCTGATAATGTGAAAATGACCAGAGTTCAGCCAAAGTAAAAAGAAAGGAAAATGTTTTGAAGGAGAAATTCATTATTTGAATGAATGCTGTGCATAGTGAAATCTCCTGCAAGGTTTATTTGTATGTTTTGACTGATCTTGATGGAAAAGTACTCTACTGTGTCTGTAGTAGGCTCTTTTGTGGCAAAACCTTGTAGAGTTTGCCTCATTTTCAAGACTAGTTTATTTTTTCCATGTAAACAAATAATTGAAAATAGAATCCTAAAACTCAAGAGATTTTTCCCAGGATTATTCATGAATTTGAAAGGCCTTTCTTTTAGTCAAACCCTACATCAACTCAACTTTATGTTCATACGTTTTAGATTCATTTTGGTCTACAAGAATTTGTCAAATGCAAACAAAAAAAGCTTCTGTAAAAACATCTTTATTTTTTAAAAAATATTTATTGAATTTACAAATTTAACACAAAGTATCTACTTTGTACAGAAATTTGATGTGAAATAAAATATTTAAGAAGAAGCAAAAATTCCATAAAAACTAAGGGGTACACTTAAAAAAAAAAAAGCGCGAGCGCGTACTTTTGTTGCACCAGGCGCAAACAAAAGTACATCGGATTTCAATAGATACGTGCGTATCTTTTAAAATCCGGGGTCGGCGCGCGCAAGGGGGTGCACTGCGCCCTGCGCGCGCTGCCCGTTCCCTCCAAGGCCGCTCTGAAATCGGAGCGCGCATTGCCCGTTCCCTCCGAGGCCCCTCCGAAATCAGAGCGGCCTCGGAGGGAACTTTCCTTCTGTCTCCCCCCACCTTCCCCTCCCTTCCCCAACCCCCCCAGCCCTATCTAAACCCCCCCCACCTGTATCGCAAAAGTTACGCCTGTTCGAGGCAGGTGTAACCCGCGCGCACCGGTGGCCCGCTGGCGCGCCATCACCTGACCCGGGGGCTGGTCCGGAGGCCTCGGCCACGCCCCAGAACGCCCCCGGGCCAGCACCACGCCCCCCAGAACGCCCCGAACGTCGCGCGCCCCCCCCCAACATGCCCCCTTAGCAAGCTCCAGGACTTTACGCGCATCCCGGGGCTGTGCGCACCGCCGAGCCTATGCAAAATGGACTCGACGCACACAGGGGGGTTTTTAAGGATTACGGGCGTAACTTATGCGCCTAACCCTTTTAAAATCCGCCCCAAGGGAGTAATTTTCAAAGGAGAAGCACGCATAAATGTACCTACTATTGTAGCAATTTTCAAAAGACATTACTGGAGTAAGTGCACTTAAGCAAGTAAATCCTAAGGACAATGAAATTTGCATATATTGTAAGCAATTTTCAAAAGTCCACGTACTCGAGCACGTGGGCTTTTGAAAATTGCGGGGAGATGTTAGCACCGCCGGCCGCAGCAGCCCGCGACAGGGGCCGGGTTGTCATGGCTGTCAGCTGAGGCGGGCCGCAACCTGGGTCGGGCCGGCGGTCATGGTGAATATAATTACCCGAGGCATCAGGCGTCGTCAAGGGCTCCTGTGGTAGCAGGCATCCCTCTCCGATTTTCCCCTGTGGCTGCTGCCGCGGCCAGGCTCGGCCACATGGTTCCTCGGCCGGGTCAGCTCCTCCCCCCTCTGCCTCCACTAGAGCCGCGCGCGCGGCTGATGAGTATTCTTAAAGGAGCCATGACAGGAAATAGTCATGGCTCCTTCTGAGACTCCTCCCCTGACTTCCTGTACTTAAGACAAGGTCTGATCCTCAGACCTTGCCTTGGTATCAGGTTCCTGGCTGGGTTTAGTCCTGAGCTTCTTGTTCCTGGTTCTTCGTCCCGCTCTGCTTCCCTGCTCCATTGGATTGACTCTTGGCTTCTGACCTCTGGACCGGCGTTCATGATTCCGTGGCTTGATCCTGTTACGGCTTGCGACCCTTCTCCTGATTTCTCCTGGACTGGCTACGGACCCTTCTCCTGATTTGACCCTGGACTGGATTTCAACCCCTCTTGTGTACCGAACCCGCGGACCGGCTCTGAACTACTCTGTGACTCCTTCTTCAAGACTACTACGACCTGCTGGAGGCGCCAGCCATCTGGAACCCACAGCCCGCAGAAGGCGCCTGCATCCAGACCTTTCTTCAGTCTTCAGGGGAAGTCTCCTAAGTCCCAGCGGCCGGGTCCCTACGAGCTTCCAGGGTGAAGTCTTCATTCACAGCTACAGCATTCGGCCTCGCCCTTCGATGGTAGAGACCTAAGGGGATTGTTTCCTTTTAGGTAGCGCTGACTCTACCTCGGAACAGGGGTCCACCTTCTGATTCATAACAGGAGAATTGTAAAGGGAGAAAAGAAGAAGAAATATCATGAAGAAACAGTATAGCATGTGAAAATTTGCATTATAAATTATATATCCAACTAGATAGGCACCACATTAGGGGACCCCCAATGGAGCCAATTGTCTCTTAGAGTCAATGAAGGTTTTTAACTGTTCCGCTACATAAAATGCAAAACAATCGTTATTAAACTTGACAATACACTTGCAAGGATATCTCATTAAAAATAAGCGTTTTCTTCTTTCTTGTGTGGCTCTAGACAGATTAGGAAATATTTTTACAATCTGACCATAAATTGAGTAGACACATTCCTAAAATAATTTTTCATTACAGAATTTAAATCATAATAAGATTGCTCTTTTTATAACTTCATATGTTGAGGATTCCAGGAAAGCAGTCAGATCTGACAAACTTTGATTCATTTGATCAGCAGGTAAAATGTAAACCTTTTTGATGGGTGGGAGAGATTCTTGAAAAAAAGCCAAAATTTCTATATGGTATCTATTTAAAGTAACACATAATTCCCCCACCAGAAAAGAAGGTTCAAATGTCTCAATCTGTTTTCAACAAATTCCACTCTCCTGTGAATACTCCCGCAATCTTGGATAAGGGAAACCTGAACACTTTTAACCGCATGAATGTCCTTTTCCATTAAAGAGATCTTCCCCGATAGTTCTTGTTGTTGAGCATTGTCCAAAACCAAAGATTCAAATTTATTAGAAATGACATTTACTTTCATTGCACATCCAGAAAGGGCTGTCCCAAACTTCACCCCGTCGTCTCACAGTGCCTCCAAAGTGACTATCGCCAGTTTCTGGAGTAAGAAGCGTAGCTGGCAAGTAGTTGTTCCATGGGAAGAAAAATCACCTCTGGCTCTCAGGGCGGAAGCCTCAGCATCCAACATTGCAATGCTAGCAGTACCTCCAGCCAATTCCTGATCTTCCGTAACAGCAGTTCCTAGTCCATTTGCAACCTTGATCTTGCCTGTCAAATGACCTCACCAGGCTGTGACTCCAAGGCATCAGGAATGGAACTCCAAACTGCCATCGGGAATCGATCATTGAGGGTCTGAGAGATGCTTCGTCCATAGCTGGCAAAAACTCTCCCTCATTGATGCCAGCAACGGGATCCACCCTCCACATATCCAGCACAGGTACCACAAAGGAGTGATGGCTCACTGCCTCTGAGAAGGCAAGGGCTCTGAGGGAAATATTTACATCTTTCCCTAACATTTTGAGGGAATAAAGAATGCAGAGGAAACAAATTTAGCGGAAATCTTATTTGGGCAGAAACTGAGCATGGCTATTTAATGCCACTATGATGCGCCACCCCCCCCTGTAAAAAAAACAAGACAAAACAAAAAAAAACCCCTTTGAAATAAAAAAAAACCACATTCAGCAATTGTTATGAAGAATCATCCAGTTCGGTGTCCAGTCAATATCACAGTTATTTTAAGAATATCAATAAAATTGTTTCTACTTAAGATTAGTATATGTTAACTACAGAAACAATGAGTAGATTCTTGACTTGAACAAAATCAAACAGCACAGCAAACTTTTATCTAAACAAAAAGTAATTGAGAATAGGTTGCTGTAAGTTTTAGGAAACAAAAGCAATGAACAGAATTGTGATTAGTTAAGCTGGGAAGCAATCAGGCAGAATACCTAGAACTGTTTCTACTTCACATCCATTATATATGTCACAGAAGTAGCTAACTAATCAGTGACTGTACTCAAGCCCGTAGATGCTGATTAGAAGTGGTTTGAGCTAATTTGACTAATATTCCTAATTACGAAATTCAGAGTACAATTTTAAGAAATTGTCTTGATTGGGATAATGTGTTCATAAATACTGTTTCTAAAAATATTCATAATCACTGATTTGGTACCTAATTAAATATTGCAAAACTTGTAATTTCTGATCTACATTACTATTCATATCTGCAACAATATCTGAAAGATTATGTCATTAACTGCTGAGCAAGAACATTAACCAAATCATAAACTCAAAGAACAAATATTCTTTCTCTCACAGGATGCATTTTGCTCAACCCACAGCAGTTCATATAATTGTTGCGTTGATATGAATGTGCTGGAGCTGATAGTAGCTTTCATTCACTTTGGTACTAGACGTGGATTGAACATTTAAAAACTGTAATTCTTTCCAAAATTTCCCCCCCCCCTCAAATATTTCTGCTTATTTTCATCTGTATTATAAAGGCTTTAAAAAAAAAAAAGCAAAAGCCCCTCCTAACCTCCCTTCCATAGCCCAAGATTATTGCCCAGATGAACCAGGAAACAAAGCATTCAGTATGCTCCAATGTTAATAGGGGTCATCTTTCCCTAGACCACCTAGTCCAGACACAAGACCATCACCCAGATTGTACATTTTAAATAAGGATGAATAAAAATGTTCTAATGTGTTTAAAAAAAAAGGGGGAGGGGATCCTTACGGCGCTACCAGCACAGATGCATTTGACATTGCAGTTTGAAAACAGCAAGCTTTTTAATTAAGTGACACTTTACATTGCAGGCCCCAGCAGTATCTACTGTGTGCAGCACACTTTTTCTGTATATTAAGGATAAATGATTGTCATGTTATTGTCGTTGTTACATGTGCAGTAACAAAGACTTTAGTTTCTCTTTAAGCGAGTCCATAATTACATCTGTTGAATAAGTAGGTCAACAGCATGTTGTACTATTAGTCAGGTGAGAAGTCTGGTGGTGCTCCAGTTTAGTATGTTGCATATCTTCCCAATTCCTAACAAGGCTGCCAGGATTTTATTTTGGCCCATTGTTCAGCTATCTATGAATATAGTGACAAAATACAACGATCAAACAAAGCAACACACCCAGAAAATGCCTGTGCCTGAATTGTATTTTATCGTCTGCATTTCATCATTCTCTAGTAGCTGCATAAAATGGGAGAGACTCTGTAAGCAAGAAAATAAAGCTCACCTCAATCAGCATCTATGTATAAGTACCATAACTGCTGGTTTTCTGGAAATGGGACAAAATTTGTTTTACAGTAGAAATGTGAGCAAAAGCAAAGCTGTATGTAATTGTGGACCTAGAGGCACCATTTCAGATAGCTGAATAGAATGTCTTTGAAACTTTCCATGTTTATTGCTTCTGGAAATGTTCATCTCTTTTTATGTGCAAAATAAACTTTTGCTTAATTAAAAATGAAGCTAAAACCAGATACTGAAACTTTAAGAAACTTAAAATATGCTAAGAGGAAATGAAGTGCTCCACACAGGTTGTAGAATAATTCATCAAGCAATATAAGTATGTACTTAAAATTTAGGTGTCTCCTTCCAAAAGCATCTGCTTTGTGGCATGTAACAAATACAAATTTTGTACCCTGATAAGGCCCTCATGTTGCTTCTCTAAAAAGCTCATTTTTTAATAGCAATAATTGCTTAAGTGAGTTTTTAAAGAATTTAACAGTAGCAGGTTATATAAGTTAAATATTTAGAATCCAGAATCGGTACTTGTATAGCCAAGTTATCTAGTTTTGTGCAGTTATGTAAATACAGAATTAGTTGCAGAAATATTTTCACATTATGAAAAACACTATTTTGTGTTGTGAAAATAAAAAAGGACTGAAAATTGTTCAAACCTAAAAGGTTTCTTTTACTAAAACCAAATTAGCAACTTTAAAACTGTCATGGGCAAATATAAAAACAGAGCAGGAAAAGAGGGTAGATCAATCATAATCATTTTAACAAGGCAGAAATATTTTGCCTTCTGTGCAGGAACTAAACAGTGAATTTTCAAAAGGATTAACGTGCATAAATGGGCTTTGGAAAATTGCTACTTTTACATGCATAACTCCTTTGAAAATTTAATCCATAGGGCTGAATTTTCAAAAGATTTTATTGTGCATAAATGGCTTTTAAAAATTGATCTGATATATGCTACTTTTATGTGCATAACTCTCTTAAAAATTTACTCCATTGGATTTATGCATTTAGAAGCTTCAAAAGACATAGCTGAAGGGAAAACAGGATTCAAAATCTGGCCTGGTTTAAGATGTGCACCTAAGTGCTGAACTTTTAATATTGAATGTGGAAAGGTGAAGATGGTCTGCTGATAATAAGAATTTTCAGTTAAATATACATTTCTTACAGTATGCATATACGTTGAGAGGGGGGCATGAACTTATCTTACTAGTGCACAATGTGTATAGAATCTTTCTAGTGGATTAACTGCAATATGATCTTAAAACTATATTTTGATTATTTTTTATTTTCTTAATTAGCAACATTGCTTCCAACCCAGAAAGAAGCAGATGACTCATAATTTACAGCAACAAAATACTATCAGGTTCTCTAGTATACGTTTGAGAGCCTCTAATATACTCTGAGTGCTATATCTAGATACCTTCTTTGTATACATTTAGTAAGTACAGTGCACTTAGGATGCGGTTTAGTTTTGCTCAGTTTATTTGGGTGATGGAACAAGTATGACATTAAATACACTGCTGTACCTCCTGCAAACTTCTCTTAGCTCCTGCTGTAATAAGATGGAGCTGTTACAGGCCAAATTAATTGAAGCTTGTCTAATAATGTGTGTAATCGAAAAACCAGTAGAACCTGATTAAACTCAATCTGCTAGTAATGTGATAACGGATCAGTGAACAAGTAATGCTTATGCTAGCTCAGTTTTAGATCAATGAACTTGTATTCATATGTTAATTGAAAAACGATAAAATGCACCCAAACTCAAAAGAAGTTTTATCACTTTTTACATTCATGGCATATAAAAGTACTAAATGTGTGTTATTTAGTGATGAAGTAAATAGTTAAAGATGAGTCCCTGCTCAGGATGTAAAACACAGCAAAAATAATCACAATCTCTCCAGTCTGGAAAGATTTCAGTAGGACTTCAGTTCACTATCAATCTGTCTAAACATTTTATATGGAAATTTATTGAATGCTGTTTGCCAACAAACGGGCCGATACAGTACAGTGCGCTCCGACGGAGTGCACTGTTAACCAGCCATTGGACGCGCGTTTTCCCTTACCCCTTATTCAGTAAGGGGCCGAAAACGCGCGTCCAATCCCCCAAACCTAATAGCGCCCGCAACATGCAAATGCATGTTGATGGCTCTATTAGGTATTCCCGCGTGATTCAGAAAACAAAATGTGCAGCCAAGCTGCACATTTTACTTTCAGAAATTAGCACACCGGGAAAGTGCACAGAAAAGCAGTAAAAACTGCTTTTCTGTGCACCCTCTGACTTAATATCATGGCGATATTAAGTCGGAGGTCCCGAAACTTTCCAAAAGTAAAAAAATAAAATAAAAAAAAATTTGAAGTCGGCCGTGGCTGTCAGGTCAAAAACCGGACGCTCAATTTTGCCGGCATCCGGTTTCCGAGCCCTTGGCTGTCAGCGGGCTCGAGAACTGCCGCCGGCAAAATTGAGCGTCGGCTGTCAAATCTGCTGACAGCCGCCGCTCTGGTCCAAAAGGAGGCGCTAGGGATGCTCTAGCGTCCCTAGCGCCTCCTTTTACCTGGTTTTACCGCCGGGCCTAATTAGCATACTGAATCGTGCACACAGGAGAGTGGCCTGTGCGCACGCTCTCCCGCGGACTTTACTGAATCGGCCCGAAAGTCAGTGAATGATGTGGACTTTTATGGAGCATTATGGGCCTTATTTTCAGAAAGACATATCTCTGACATATACTATTTTAAGTACCCACATATTTTTATTTTATTTAAAGCCTAGATCCAATATAATATATATGTATATATGTATGTATATTGGATGTATGTATATATAATATGTGTATGTTTGTATATATGTGTGCGAATATATATATGTCAGAGAACCCCTAAAATAGGGTAACACCACTACTGTTTTATATGATTTGAAAGATGATTAGTGTTGCAAGTTTTATTATACAATGGCAAAGAATATCTAAACTATTCAAAAATATTTCAAACATAAAATTGGCACAATAACACACACACATTTATTAATTGCCCTAGTCAGTCATTCCTCATTCACACTGCTTCTCAACTCTCTGTATAATAATGCATTTATAACATAGCGCCGTATATCAGTTTGTTACATTGTTTCACCATGTTACTACTACTGTATATTGTTCCGTTGTTCTTTTGCAACTGTTATGCCTTTTGAACTCAGCAGTCTTCTGCTTGCTTTCCTAGTTCCTTTTTGCAACTTTGTTCCTTTCATCCCATCCCCATAACCTGTTATTTGTAAATTTCTCAGCCTTTAGTTCCAATGTAAACCGATATGATGTTGCTACTAATATCGGTATAAAAAAAAGCTTTAAATAAATAAAATAAATGTATACGACATCAAAATAAAACATTGTCAAAATATATACAAAGTGCTTGTAATGATACACTTGCAATAGTGCTGGACTTCAAGAAAGATACTTTATGAATATTTTCCTCTGAGGAAGCCTGGACGGAGAAACAGAGACCTTTGTAAGGTCAGAGAGAATACAGGATATAGCAGAAGTAGAACAGAGACTACAGAAACATTATTGGAACAACAGTCCTGTGAAACAATTACAAAGTATCCTTTCTTGTGGACTGAGATTCAGCTGTATCCCCTTTTTAATGAAGGTATCTTCCATGTGACTCATTTGCAATTCACAAAGTATCTTTCTTGAATTCCAGCTCTATTGCAAGTGTCATTGTTTCATTACAAGCACTTTGTATGTATTTTGACAATGTTTTATGTTGATATCTATACATGATATAAAATACAGAGAGTTTGCGTGTGTGTGTATATATGTGTGCATATGTATATACACACACACCAAAACAGGCTATCTTTTCCATAGATTTTTATGTGAAGTTGGGTATAGATGCTAACACAAAGATATAAGTTCAGTAAATACTAACTGGATCTGTTAGAACATAAGAAATTGCCATACTGGGTCAGACCAAGGCTCCATTAAGCCCAGCATCCTGTTTTCAACAGTGACCAATCCAGGCTACAAGTATCCAAACACTAAGTAGATCCCAGGCTAATGATGTCTGTAATAGTAGTGGCTATTCACAAAGTCAACTTGATTAACAGCAGTTACTGGATTTCTCCTCCAAGAACTTATCCAAACCTTTTTTAAACCCAGCTATAGTAACTGCACTAACCACATCCTCTGGCAACAAATTCCAGAGTTAATTGTACGTTGAGTGAAAAAGAATTTTCTCCAGTTAGTTTTAAATGTGCTACCTGCTAACTTCATGACGTGCCCCCTAGTCCTTCTGTTATCCTAAAGTATAAATAACCAATTCACATTTACCCATTCTAGACCTCTCATGATTTACTCTTTCAGATAATAGAAAGACTAGGGGGCACTCCATGAAGTTAGCATGTGGTACATTTAAAACTAATCGGAGAAAGTTCTTTATCACTCAATGCACAATTAAACTCTGGAATTTGTTGCCAGAGGATGTGGTTAGTGCAGTTAGAATAGCTGTGTTTAAAAAAGGGTTGGATAAATTCTTGGAGGAGAAGTCTATTACCTGCTATTAATTAAGTTGACTTAGAAAATAGCCACTGCTAATCCTAGTAACAGTAACAAGGAATAGGCTTAGATTTTGGGTACTTGCCAGGTTCTTATGGCCTGGATTGGCCACTGTTGGAAATAGGATGCTGGGCTTGATGGACCCTTGGTCTGATCCAGTATGGAATGTTCTTATGTTTTAAAGACCTCTATGGTATCCCCCCCTCAGCCGTCTCTTCTCCAAGCTGAACAGCCCTAACCTCTTTAGCCTTTCCTCATAGGGGAGCTGTTCCATCCATTTTATCATTCTGCTCACCCTTCTCTGTTCCTTCTCCATCGCAACTATATCTTTTTTGAGATGCGGCGACCAGAATTGTACACAGTATTCAAGGTGCGGTCTCACCATGGAGCGATACAGAGGCATTATGACATTTTCCGTTTTATTCACCATTCCCTTTCTAATAAACATTCTGTTTGCTTTTTTGACTGCTGCAGCACACTGAGCTGACAATTTCAATGTATTATCCACTATGATGCCTAGATCTTTTTCCTGGGTGGTAACTCCTAATTTGGAACCTAACATTGTGTAACTATAGTATGGGTTATTTTTCCCTACATGCATCACCTTGCACTTGTCCATATTAAATTTCATCTGCCATTTGAATGCCCAATCTTCCAGTCTTGCAAGGTCCTCCTGCAATATATCACATCCACTTGTGATTTAACTACTCTGATTAATTTTGTATCATCTGCAAATTATTGTCTTCCTTTCATTGAAAAGCAGCGGTCCAAATACAGATCCCTGAGGCACTCCACTGTTTACCTTTTTTCACTGTCAAAACAGACTATTTAACCCTACTCTCTGTTTCCTGTCTTTTAACAAGTTTGCAATCCATGAAAGGCCATTGCCTCCTATCTCATGCCTTTTTAGTTTTCTTAGAAGCCTCTCATGAGGAACTTTGTCAAACGCCTTCTGAAAATCCAAATACACTACATCTACTGGTTTATCTTTATCTACATGTTTATTAAGCCCTTCAAAAAAATGAAGCAGATTTGTTAGGCAAGACTTCCCTTGGGTAAATCCATGCTGACTGTGTACATTAAATCATGTCTTTCTATATGCTCTGTGATTTTGATCTTTAGAATAGTTTCCACTATTTTTCCCAGCACTGAAGTCAGGCTCGCTGGTCTATAGCTTCCTGGATCGCCCCTGGAGCCCTTTTTAAATATTGGGGTTACATTGGTCATCTTCCAGTCTTCAGGTACAATGAATGATTTTAAAATTTCAGATCTAGGTTACAAATTTTAAGTAATAGGTTACAAATTGGATTTCAATTTTAACTAATAGGTCTGAAATTTTCATTTTTTAGATCCTTCAGAACCCTGGGGTGCATACCATCCGGTCCAGGTAATTTAGTACTCTTTACATCTACTACATCTTCCAGGTTCACAGTGATTTGGTTCAGTTCTTCTGACTCATCACCCTTGAAAACCATTTCCGGAACTGGTATCTCCCCAACATCCTCATTAGTAAACAAAGAAGCAAGAATTCATTTAGTCTTTCTGCAATGGCCTTATCTTCCCTAAGAGCCCCTTTAACCCCTTGGTCATCTAATGGTCCAACCAAACTCCCTCAGGTTTCTTACTTCAGATATATTTTTTAACATTTTTATTATGAGTTTTTGCCTCTGTGGCCAACTTCATTTCAAATTCTCTCTTAGCCTGCCTTATCAATGTTTTACACATTAACTTGACAATGCTTATGCTTTTTCCTATTTTCTTCAGATGGATTCTTCTTCCAATTTTTGAAGGATTTTTTTTTTGCCTAAAATAGCCTCTTTCTCCGCACCTTTCAACCATGCCAGTAATCCATCTTGTCTTCCTTCCACCTTTTTTAATGCATGGAATAAATCTGGGCTGCACTTCTAAGATTGTATTTTTAAACAATGTCCACACCTGTTGTATACTTTTAACCTTTTGCAGCTGTACCTTTCAATATTTTTCTAACTATTTTCTTCATTTTATCAAAGTTTCCCTTTTGAAAATATAATGTTAAAGCTGTAAATTTACATATTGTCCCCCTTCCAGTTATTAGTTCATATTTGATCATGATATGATCACTATTGCTAAGTAGCCCCACCACCGTTACCTTTCTCACCAAATCCTGTGTTCCACTAAGAATTAAATCTAAAATAGCTGCCTCTCTCGTTGGTTCATGAACCAATTGCTTCATGAAGCAGTTGTTTATTCCATCCAGGAATTTTATGTCTCTAGCATGTCCTGATGTTACATTTGTCCAGTCAGTATTGGAGTAATTGAAATCTCCCATTATTACTGCACTGCCAAATTTGTTAGCTTCCCTGATTTCTCTTAGCATGTCATCATCTATCTGATCATTTTGGCCAGATGGATGGTAGTATACTCATATAACTATACTCTTACCCAACACACATAGGATTTCTACCCATATAGATTCTACTGAGCATGTAGTCTCTTGTATGAACTTTATCCTGTTGGACTCTATACCCTCCCGGACATAAAGTGCCACACCCCCACCAAGTTGACCCTCCCTATCATTGTGATATAATTTGTACCTTGATATAGTACTGTCCGTCCCATTGGTTATCCTCCTTCCACTGTGTCTCTGAGATGCCAATTATGTCTATTCCATCATTTACTACAATGCACTAACTCTCCCATCTTCTTAGACTTCTGGCATTGGCATACAGACATTTCAAAGTGCGTTTTTTGTTTGTATTAACCTGCTTTTCAGTTGTTAGGGATAATTTGGAATCTTTTAGCTCAGATGATTCGTTACTTATAGGCACATGGGCTGCTTTTGCTTATATTAGAACCTCTCTGTTGGGATGCCCTAACTCTCCTGTGTCATTAGTATCATTCAAATATACATTCCTCTGAACTATGCACTGCTTAGTGACTGTCGACTTTCCCCCTTGTTCTAGTTTAAAAGCTGCTCTATCTCCTTTTTAAAAGTTAGCGCCAGCAGCCTGGTTCCACTCTGGTTAAGGTGGAATCCGTCCTTTCAGAAAAGTCTCCCCCCCCCCCCCCCCCCCCCCCCCCCCCCCCCCAAAAAAAGGTTGGCCAGTTCCTTACAAAATTTAATCCCTCTTCCCTGCACCATTGTCTCATCCGTGCATTGAGACTCCGGAGCTCTGCCTGCCTCTGGGGACCTGCGTGTGGAGGAGCATTTCAGAGAATGCCACACTGGAGATTCTGGATTTCAGTTTTCTACCTAAAATCCTAAATTTGGCTTCCAGAATCTCCCTCCCACATTTTCTTATGTCGTTGGTGCCCACATGTACCACGACAACCGGCTCCTCCCCAGTACTAGCTATAATCCTATCTAGGTGATGTGTGAGATCCGCTGCCTTCGCATCAGGCAGACAAGCTACCAGGCGGTCCTCATGGCCACCAGCCACTCAACTATCTACATTTCTAATAATTGAATCACCAACTATGATGGGCAACCTAACACTTCCTGGGCAATAGCCCTGGGAGAATTGTCCTCAGTGCAAGAAGACAACGCATCACCTGGAGAGCAGGTCCTTGCTACAGGATCACTTCCTGCTACAGCAGGGTCCTGCTCTCCAACCGGGAGACCTTTCTGATCCAAGGCAGCACCGGGGATGCTAGACTGGATTTGGGACTTGGCTATTATGTCCCTGAAGGGTCTTATCAATGTACCTTTCTGTCTGCCTCAGCTCCTATAGGTCTGCCACTCTAGCCTCCAGAGTTCGGACTTGTTCTCTGAGAGCCAGGAGCTCTTTGCACCGGGTGCACTCATACAATCTTTCCCGAGTGGGCAAAAATCATACATGCAAAAGACTGGAAAGCCCCCCTATTGTCTGCTTTTGTACAAACTTCTTGAGTTTGTATTTTTATCTCCTCAGAATGAAGATGCAGGAAGATTTCTGTGTTTTTGGCCTGAGATCATTTATAGGTAGACATGATTCAGGAGTAAACTTATGTAGCTAGAGTTCAGGAATCAATACTACTCCATCTGAAAGATGAAATATTTTTAGGAATGGTTATAGAACACTGAAAGCTAATTAGATTCAATGAACCATGGAGAATGTGCATGTATCTTAGTATCTGTCTGTATCGTAAATTAATATTTTCTTGAATTTTATCAGATTACTAGTTTTCACTGTATTATATAGTGCCTATTTCACAAGCACAAGCTCTAAATAATAATAATAAAAAAAAGTTTCCACCATCCATCCTGAAATTTTCTTTTCAGATTTATGTATGTCCCACATAGTAGGTTTAGCTATTGATATTGTGTGTGTGTGCACACCAGATCATTACTTTGCTTTTGATAGACCTCTTACAAGGATTTAACCAACATTGCCAAGCAGGTTCCAAGATATTTAGAACCCATGAAAGTTTGTCATTAGTCTTTCTGAAATGTCAATATTCCATCACCATCATTTACTAGGCCTAGGGGACACATTCCATGAAATTAAGTGAAAGCTAGTAGCATAGTTGGGTTTAAAAAAGGTTTAGACAGGTTCCTGGAAGACAGGTTCATTAGCAGTTATTAGTCTGGAAGACTTGTGGTTTGCTACCTCTTACTTCTGAGAGTGAGGACCATGGAATGGATCTTCCCATTAGGATCTGCCTGGTGCTTACTTCCAAATAACCCAGATTGGCCATTGTCGGAGACAGAATGTTGGAGTCGATGAACCATTGGTCTTACCCAGCATGACACTGATGTTCTTATTTTCATGTCTATGAAATATGAAAGCAACACTTGTCAATGATTCATGTATAGGGCCACTCATTAATTGGTAAAGCCTTGCAATTAAAGCCTCTCATTATTTTTCCATAGGAGTACACAAGGGCTTTGTTTTTCTACAGCTGAAACACATACCTTGTCAGAGGGCATCTTTGTATAGTTCCCAGAGGTTTATTTGACTGATAATAGTTACAGAGAAACATACATTGTTTTTCACAAGATGGTACTGCCATGAAATTGTGTTTATTTTGGATAAGATGAAATGAGGCAGGTTAAAGCAGCAGTTGAACTTGACTAAACAAGTCATTTTAATTAATTGGAAATCTTTCGAAAAATATTGCCTTAACTCTTTCTTTCCCTACAGTCAAACACAGTTTAATTGAAATGTATTAAAGCAGCAGGCTAGCAGTAACAGTTAAAGAAGATTGAACATTTTCCATGAATATTCTTAAAGATAACTTGTTTTTTCATATAAACAAATGCTACTTACATCTACTGGTAGTGTTTTTCAATTTGGGAGCCAATAAAAACCTCTGCTTGAATCAAATTTAAGCATTGAAACGACAACCCTGTTGTAAGATTTCCTCTGCAAAAGCCAAACATTAAAAAAACAAAACATTAGATAAGAATTGCCAAATAGCGGGGAGTTAAATATATCTAGTTTTCAACTATAGAAGCACATTTACTTAACTTCAAGTGCCACTCTGTGCATTCTCAGCATTTCTTGCCTGCCTTCCAAGATGGCTTTCAAACCCCTAACTTTCAGTTCTGTAAAAAAATATCACACATTGATATTTCTTTTTTGCAAACATGAGCACAAGGTACCTGAGAAGTATTAAGCTGAATCTGCCAAATTTTAAGAAAGCTATGTTACCCTTGACAGTTTTATAACAAGAACGAGAAATTATCAGACATGTCATCTGATTAAAATCTCTGCAGAGCTTGCAGTGATGGGAATGGTATGCGCTAATCGGATATAAGGCAAGAACCTGAATATTAAAACATAAACTAAACCACAGCCACTGTGACTGGAAAATGTTTTTAGCATGGTTAACAGCTTTGTCATTGTTAAGCATTAGATTTGTTTGACTTGGATTTAATCGTAATGTAATTTTTCAGCAAATGTTATTGATGTACTCAAATTTCATACCAGATAGGAAATGTGGGTTAGAAATATTGGAGATTTTTATCCGTTTTTGAATACTATAGATGATGGCAGACACAGATCAGTTGACCCATGCAGTCTGTGCAGTTTACGCCTGTTAACGCTGCCAAGGTTATATCACAACTATCCCAGATGAGTGACCATTTATTATCCAGGACAATTTTTGCACTCTTAATCCCTTGTATTTCACCACCTTGGGTAAACAGGAATTCAGTATCCCTTATTTAGTTCATACCCAGCACATCTCGTCCCATGCCTAACCACAAACCTTTGTAATAATCTAAATAGCCATTTATAATGAGGGGTGTTTAATTATCATTGAGAACATGCTGTTGACATCATTTTATCACTGGAATGTATATGTTGGAGTTCCTTATTACTGGATTTCGCAGGTTTTGATCTCCAAGGACAAGCAGGATGGCAGTCCTGACACATGGGTGACATCATTTGATGGAGCCCGGCATGGAAACTTATGTCAAAGTTTCTAGAACTTTGACTGTGCCTCTTTGAGCATGCTCCGGTATATAATATCTGGGATTTCCTAAGTCTCTTTTTTTCCGCAGAGTCCAGAGTCTCCGGGTAAAGTTTAGTCTCTCTACTTTTCTCCTTTCAGAGTATTTTTTGTTGTTTTCACAGTAATTTTGCATTGTCAGAATTGCGTGGTAGATGCTGGGTCCCCTGGTTCTCCTCTCTATCAGTCGATGCTCCGGAGCGGAGGTGTGCTCAGTACCTGCCGGCTTTTGATGGCCACCACCATCGATTTTGACATCGTGTCCCTTTTCTTTCGTGATGGCATGTCCTTGACTGGGTTTCAGCGATGCTCTTGGTGCATGAGGACTATGTCTGTCACGGATCTTCATGACAGATGTGTCCTCTGCTTGGTGGCATCATATGACATCCAGGGTTTCAGCAAGTGCACACAAATGACTCCAAAAGGACACTGGGCCTGAAGATCTGCTCTTCTGGCCTGAGAAGACCAATACATTAGCATTGGAAGCATCGGCATTGAGGAACCTCAGAGGCGCACTGATGGCCATTGAGATATCGGCGAGCCATTGTCATTGACAGCTTCCAGGAATGCTGGAGATGGGCCATTGCCCACCTCCTTCAGGTCAATAGACATCAGGTTCGTCATCTTGGCCTTGGCGCCAGGGAAGACTGAGCTGAGCATCGAGGGAAACCAAAGAAGCATCAGTAAGTCCCCATAGATGCACAGTGCTGGGCACGGGGATACACCAGCCTCGGCGGCAATGCCTCTGAAGAGATCCCGTGGTGAGAAGCACCAGTCATTGATAGTTCCCAAGGGTCTGCCACGGCTTCCATCGATCCTGATGTTTGCCATTGATTCTCCTCTCTGTTCTGAAGAGGATTTTACCACACTTTCTAGATCCCAGTCAGTCTTGACATCGGGGGTCTTCAAGGAGGAGCTGGAGAAGCTAATGCAGCAGGCCATAGAGAGGGCATTGCAGGACCTCAGCATCATGAACCTGTAGTTTGTATTATTCTTCCCTATATTATCACTTTGCACTTGTCCACATCAAATTTCATTTACCATTTAGTCACCAAGACTCGCAAGCCTCTTACAATTTTTCAGTCAGCTCATGATCTAACAACGTTGAATAATTTTATCTCATCTGAAAATTTGATCATCTCACTCATATTAAAAATCACCTTGCAGATCCGTGGAGCATTCGACTATTTACCTTTCTCCATTGAGAGTCAATTCTACTCTGTTTCTTACCTTTTAGCCAGTTACAATAGCACTGTGGTCTGAAAAAAACAATGCCAACAAGAAAGAGACATTTTTTTCTTAAAAAATAAGATATCCCAGAAGAGTACAAATTATCTGCAAGCTAACCAGAATCAGAGACCGTTTCCCATACAGTAGGTTAAATAGGTCATCACCTCTAATTTACATACCAATGAGAAAGCTACTTAGTTAACATAACATTTCCATAACTGGTAATGCAAATTTCTTATCATTAATACACTAAATACTGTCTGTAAGATCAGCTTGTAGCTGGGATGGCATTGACCTTTTAGACAGTTCTGCGTTCCCCTGTACCTACAGATTCAACATTCTGCAGTTCTGGTCCGATCCAGAAAATTCTTTCTTATATTGCTATTGTGATACACTGCCACTTCAGCACACTCAAATATAGTTAGTATAGTTTCACAGGTACTC
Source organism: Rhinatrema bivittatum (assembly GCF_901001135.1). Taxonomy (NCBI): domain Eukaryota; kingdom Metazoa; phylum Chordata; class Amphibia; order Gymnophiona; family Rhinatrematidae; genus Rhinatrema; species Rhinatrema bivittatum. The sequence continues at coordinate 22,525,195 of NC_042628.1, read as the reverse complement.
TCCTATCCCATTATTTAAATGAGGCGTTAGAGATTAATAGTAATGTTTGCAGTCTCTCTGGCCATATCCAAGTCTCAACTAAAATCCTAATTTTGAGGTTGCCTTTAAATTTTAAATAGTGGCACTTCTCAATCAGCCTTGTGAATTTTCACCATGCATACTGTATGAAATACATTTCCTGAAACCTCCTGAGGGAGTATTGAGAATAGAAGGGGATTTTGCTGGTAATTTGATTTGTAAATATGTCTTTGCTGGGAATTTTTATGACTGTAAAGCTTGGGGCAGAAAAGATATTGAGGGGTAAATTGGTTTTCTATATGTTGATTTAAAAGAAAAAGCTAGGTAAATTCTTAAAGGTGAACTTTAAAAACAGTTGTCCACGTAAAATGAGCACATGTGCGCGCATATTCGTGTAAGTGCTGTTTTTAATAAATCTCAACATCACATGCAAGTAATGATGCATTAATAAATTTGCTCTTACAAAAAAGGGGCAGGTTAGGGCAGGGACAACATTTATACATATAAGTTGCTATTTATTAATAACCTGCAAACATGACGGGCATACAGCTGTTACATGCACATATTTACACCTGCTAATTATCAGGTATAAGTCAGAATCAAATTCTTTATAGGCAGATACTGACTGGGTGAGGGGTCTGGGTAAACTGTAGGGCGAGCGGAAGGACCTAGAGCAGTGGTTCTCAACCTTTCTAATGCCGTGACCCCGTAATACAATTCCTCATGTTGCGGTGACCCCTCGCCCCGCCCTCGCCCTGCGAGGGCGGGGCGAGGGCGGGGCTTTGGTCATATGGGGCAGGGTTATGGATGGGGTTGGATTTTAGTGCATACTTATTTATTATGACATTTATAAACAGAACCACCATTCCTCATAAAACAATAAAATTAAGAAACATAAAGCATCAGTTATAATAGTAAAACCATACTAATAAAAGAATATTTTAAAATTACTGATAAATAGAATTTCTATTAATTAAAATCATATACATTTTTATAATTTCCCAAACACCAATAAAATATTTCAAAACAGCACATATATCAAATAACACACAATAATTAAAACTAATAAGGATTTTAAAAAGCCCCTGCTGTCCATACATGGGAGCTCTTGATTTCCAGTCACCCTGATATTGTCGAGGATTAGGAGGTTATCCTCTCTCTCTCACACATACTCTCACATGTCCATTCTCTCTCACACATACGCTGTCACATACATACACATTCATGCTCTTATACCCACCATAACCTCTCGCTCTCACAGACACTGATACACTCTCAGGGTGTAAGACACTCTCTCCCCCCCTCCCCCCACTCACACACACTCTTACTCCCCTGGATTTTCTCATACACACTCATGCTCTCACTCTTACTGGCTCCCTCACAACCTCAGAGCCTCTCAGATAAAACTCTATGCAGCAGAAATAATGCTGAATGTTGAGAATTGTGTTATGCAGACTAATCTGGAAAATGCACTAATTTCTACATGAGTCATAATGAATCAGTCCTCAGCTGCAGGCTTCAATTGATTATCCTGGCTCCCTTTAATTTAATGTTTGCCAAATACAGTTCATGTGTAACAGCAATCCTAATTCTCCACCAGATCAAGGTGATTTCACATCCCACTTCATACTTTGTCACCTCCAGCTGAGTCAAACAATTAATCTAATTACTGCCACTGCTGCCACGTGGCTATTGGGGAGGCGCTGATTGCTGCTATTGGCACTGAAGCCCATTCTGCTGCCTCCTCTGTGCAGACCCCGTGGGTTTCCACTTCCTCCATGTTGATCTCGTACATTGTGAGATCCGCCATAGAGAACGTGCTACTCTTGCACATTTCCAAAGATTACATGTACCAATCAGTAAAAAGTAATTTATTTTTTTTTACATCTGCTTCCCTTTATTTTTTTGCCATTTCCTTTTATATTGCCTTTTTTTCTGTTTCTTTTCTCTCCACCTGTCTTCTTCCCTCAAACACACAGTCAGGTTCTCATTCTCACATGCATTTCTCTCTCAAACACACATACACACACAGGATCTCACTGTCACATGCTCTGTCTGTCATGCAATCATTCATACACACAGTCTCTCACTGGCACAGGCTGTCTGAGTCTCACACACAGGCTCTCTCACACCCCCACATGCTGCCTTGCTCAAGCACAGGCTCTCACTGTCTCATGCTGTCTCTTTCACACACACACAGAGGCTCTCACATGCTGTCTCTGCAAACACACACAGTCTCTCAATTCACTCTCACACACAATCTCTCAACTCATCTCATACTCGCACACACCTCTCTCTCACCTCTGGGCCTCTTCTTTACGGGTTACCACAGGATGGGCTCTGCAGCGGCCCTAGTCTTCCCGGCCCCGCTGCTCCTCTTCTGCACGTGGCTGACGCGCCTCCTCCTTCCTGCCCGTGCGGCTCCGGCAACATTTGTCTTCCGGGGCAGGGCGGGCAGGAAGTAAGTAGGAGGAGCACCGCGACGCGCTCCCTTTTGGGGTTGGAGGAGGCAGGTCTCCAGCTTCGCCCCGCCTCCCCGCAGCAGCCGCGGCGCCACGGACCGGCAAAAAACCCCAACGGCCTGGTACTGGTCTGCGGACCGGGCCGTTGGGGTCGGTCCGCAGATCTGTTTTGGTCGAACGACCAAAACACAGGTCGTTCGACCAAAACACAGGCGACCCCTGTGTTTTGGTCGTTCGACCCCCGCCGGGGTCGCGACCCACAGGTTGAGAACCGCTGACCTAGAGAGAGACTGGGCAAATTAGTGGACTAATTGCTTTAGCTAGTAATTTCCTGCGTGCAGTAATTTATGGGTTTGACAGTTGCTTGGATTGATTTTAAATATTGCTACTCTTATCATAAGGTTTGGGGTAACTGCATGGAGCGGCAGTTACTACCATAAGAGACTTGTTGGAAGGACTGGATGGGCCTGCTGGTCCTTTTCTGGTGTCATTACTATTGTTATGTTGCTATAATTATTTTCATTTGAGTTGACAAGTGTCATTTTCAGAAGGGATTTTGGTGTTCTTCAGTAACATAGCCACATGAAACTGTTTATGATTACAGTCTGCAAATAATTTGATTACTGCGGTGATGTCTGAAATAAAGAATTGTTGCATTTTAGAACTGAGTGATTCTTCAGTATACCAGGTGGCAGTGATGGACCATAATCATTTAGTTGTTCTGGTTGGGTTGTTGTTCGTGTAATTAACTGTCTGTATAGATACTGTCTTGCTAGATAATGGGGCATGAAAGCAAGTTGTGATGTCTTCTTGAAGCAGACTTCCTGCATTTTTCATTTGACTTTCATAGCCATAGCACAATAATCGTTGGCAGAACTGAATATTTGTTGAAGTTGTATTGTAGCAACTTGGGTACAGTTTTGAAGAATAATGAGCCATTTTGTTTTCAAAAAAGTGTCTTCTTTGAATGTTACATTCTTGTCTAAGATGTGTCAGAAAATTATCATGGCCAATTGGATTGTATTATATATCTTTTATTATGCTTAGTGTAAACATTTATACATATGGAGATAAGCGGACAGTGGATTTATTACGTATGTGATCATGCCTGCATTTTGTACCCTTATGTATTTATCTTTTACAGGAGAAAAGTGGCAGAAGGAACAAGAGCAAGATTTAAAGAATGTTCTTAAGAAGCTTGACCAAGCAATTCCAATGGTATTTGTCAGTGGGAACCATGACATCGGCAACACCCCCACGCCTGAAACAGTAGCTGGTTATTGCAAGAGCTGGGGTGATGACTACTATAGTTACTGGGTTGGAGGAGTTCTTTTCCTTGTGCTGAATTCCCAGTTTTTCTTTGATTCCTCAAAATGCCCGGAGTTGAAGGAGGCTCATGACAAGTGGCTCAGTGGGCAGCTCGCCATAGCTGAACAAAAAAAGTGTAAACATGCAATAGTATTTCAACACATTCCTTTATTCCTTAAAAATGCACATGAAGATCATGACTACTTCAACATAGAGGGATCAGTTCGACAAGCATTACTGGAAAGGTTTCATAAAGCAGGTACAGTATGTTTGTATTTCAACAATATCTTTCTCCAGAGCACTAATGATTTTTCAGTTCTATTTGTGAATGTATGTTAATGTTAATGCGCATGTTTTGGCAACACTTAGCACACCTTCACGAGCAAAGCTCTTAATCTTGCACAGGTTTATTCTAGGAGGGAAAAAAGTGCTTTCCACAAAGATGTGTTTTTCCCCATACAAATGTTTTCTCCCATTTATATTACAATTTTTCTCAGAAAGGTTTATTCAAATTTTCCTGATATTCTAAGTAGATCTGTGATCTGATTTGGTGCATTATTTGAGCTATAGGTTAAAAAAAAATCATCTATTAATTTCCCATGCTGTATCTCAGAGTTTTCCAAGGAGGTGATTGTGAAGAAAAATGAACAAAGATACTTAATGTGGTTTAACCTATGCTGAAACAGCTTCAAAGCTTGAAATTGCTAAGCTTGTATAATATTGCATTGGTGTCCATTCATTGTTGCTGAGGAATTTTATGAACCTCACATTTCTGGTTCTTTATTCCTTAGTAATTTGTTGTTAAAGTTTTAAGATAAAATATAGATAACTGATCTGCCTCCTTTTTAGAGAGGCAACCTATAAACTATAACTAGGCTATTATATTCAGTCACTGAAACTGCCAGCAGATTAATCTGCTATTTTAGCCAGATCAGTGATCTCTGAATTTGCATACCATCTGACAAATTTTCTTCAAATTATCTAGAGAAAAATATGATAGGACACGGTCCAAGAAAACTTGTACTGAAATAATGTTAGGGTGTGCACACTATTTTTAGTTTTTTAGCAATGTATCAAGCACTAGCACAAGCAGCAAAATGCAAGCAAAACGTTTATTTCTATACCAGGTTTCCCCTGGGGAAAAAATGTTTTGACACTTTTAGGGGACAATTTTGAGTAGCTTTTCTAGTTGCCAGATATGTAGTATTATTATTACACCAATAGTATCTTTATCCTGAGATTCAGGGTCTCTGACTTGGGTGTGCATAAACACCACAATCTCTCTTTTCATCTTAGTCTAACTTTAGCTTTATTACACACGCATATATACACACACAGGCTCTGTTAACAATCACAGAACCAAATACTCCTCTCATAGAGACAACCTGACTTGCAAACTATAAAGGTGCTGTTAAGGCAAAAAAAATACTGTGGCCAGCATCAAACCAGGCTCTGCTCAGTCGGAGGTTGCTGATTTATATGCAGAGTTAAGAGTGGCTTGGATAAATGCAGACCCAGATCCAGCTCCTGAGGACTTGAGTGGTCCTCAAGGCTTTAAGAATGATCTCTGGGAACACTTCAGGCCTCAGCAATTCGTCATCTGAGACCAAAGATGATGTGAAACTGGTAAAGACCCAGGAGTTCTAGATGTTAAGTAATGTTGAAGAGTCAGTCTATCTAGTGTTGTGTTCTGCAGTATTGTGCAAGCATGTGCTTAGTTTTTGTAAGAGGAAGAGAAGATTTATTGGTTCATTTTATTAATGAAATGTCTACATTCTATTACCTGATTGAACTTTTATTCTTATATAGTAAGGACTTCAGGCAGGTTTTGGGACGGGCATACAAGTTTGAATTGTGTAGTCAGGTGTTTCTTGGAGTCATTCCTTTGCAGTTAGCTCCTCCAACCCCTTCGAACATGAGTACCTACACATACACCAATACCTTATTTTAAGAGACCAGTACTAGGTCCATAAACTATCATATTGTTTATCCATCCAGTGCCCTCCTGTCTTCTGCCTATAATCTTGGGATTTTTTATGCTAAGCATTTTTTTTTTAAGCTAAGACTATAGTCTTTTGCTTGTACTGCTACATTAAGTTTTTACAAATCATTTACTCAGTCTTTTATTCAGAAGGATGATTAGGTTACACCGCATATATTTATCCATGCAGATTTTGCAGCTATTTTTCAAAATTAGCTACCAACAAAGTGCACGCATATAAGTGCACATATACTTTAATTTATGCATGTGGGCAGCCAACTGGGGTATGCATTCATTTGAAAATCAAATTGATGCATGCTGCTTTCTTCCCCCAACCTAAATACATCCCCAGAAATGGTTCTTTTTAACCCGGCTCAATATACACATGCTATGGAAGTCTACATGTACAGTGGCTATCAAGTCCTGCACTCCTTAAACATTTTAAATATTTTGTTGTGTTAGTATGTCAGACTTGCAAGAATTTAAAGGAGGAGATTTTTTTTTCCACTCATCAGCACACACTACTCCTTTCAGGACCAAAAGCCTCAGAATTCACAGGGACCAGAGAGTTCACTGGAAAAAGACAGAGAAAGAAAAAAAGTTAAATACATACAAAGTCAAACAACACAGAAAAGAAACATAAAACATGTATCTACTTACCTGCAATTAGAGTGTGTTGATTTTGTCTTCTGCATTTGCAAGACCGAATTGGGACACAAAGGCTCGCTCCCTTCATAGTAGCATTGATTACTAAATCCTTGATATAGAAAGTATAACAGTTAATATACTCAAACCATACTTATCTGATTGTTTTATGGTAAAGTTTGGAGAACTGGTTCTCTTCTAAAGTAATTGTTAGCTGCAACAAAAGAAAAACAAATTGTGTTGTTTGTGAAAAATTCACAGTGCATATATAAAGTTTTCATTGCTTGCTTTTCATTAGTTAAACTTATTCTAATAAATCTGAGTCATAGCTCAGAATTTGTAAGAATTTAATTTGCTTGCTTTTGAAGTTGTTGTTTTATTTTTGTTTGTTTTTGTTTTTTTGGGTCCTGCATTTCCTCTCTTCCCCTGGGAGACTTGCTGGATGGGTTCTGGATAGGGATGTGCAATCGTTTTTCCTGAATTAAGCAATGTCAACGAAATTTCCTAATTCGGAATGGTTCAGGAGAACTGAAAAACAATTGATTTTTTTCTGAAATTTCGGGAAAAATTCATTTTTGAGTTAGTGCGCGCTAACTCCCGATAGTGTGCACTAACCCGAAAATCAGGGCCCCCGAAAAGAAAAACCCCGAACCTCGGGAAAAATGAAGTTCCCGCTGGGGGGGGGGGAGGGCGCCCCGAAACGAAGCCCGACACAAAATTTTTACCCGAAGCACATCTCTAGTTCTGGACCCCTCATCTTAATATTGGGAGACCCGGCAGGAAGGAGAATTCCTTTTCTATCCTCCCTCCTCTGGGTATTTACAGTTTCCTAGTGTGTAGACAGATGGACTCAGGACCAATGGGTTATGCTTCCCACCCAGCAGATAGAGACTGAGCAAGCTGACGTCACAATATATATATACTCCTGCAGTGACCCCCAGCCTGCCAGTATTCTCCGTCTCCAGCAGATGGTGGACATGCATCTCCCTATGGAGATTGCTTTATGCCTTTCCGGATTGGCCCAGGCATCCATGGTATGCAGATTTGCAGAGACTCCTAATGGAGGACCCCTTTTGTCTTCTGCCATGCATGGATCTTGCTGCAGCAGGGGCCGGTTCTTCAAGAGGATCTGGCTTGGTTCTGTCTTACGGTTTAGCCCTTGAGAGGGCTCGCCTATTGAAGCATGGATTTATTTATTTATTTAAAAATGTTTGTATACCGCTTTTACAAACCATGTTCTGCAGTGACTGCTAACTTATGTTCTGCACTTGGAAGTTCTCCACTTCTCTAGCATATATGCAGATCGGGAGAGTGTTTGAGGCCTGGTGAAAGGAGTGCGGTGGTGTTCCTTGTTTGGGTAAGATCCCGCTTATTCTGGATTTTTTGCAGGATGGGCTGAATAAGAGAGTGACCCTTAATTCCTTGAAGGTTCAGTTTGCAGCTCTTACATGTTTCAGAGGCACAGTAAGTGGTGTCTCCCTATTGTTCCTTCCTGATGTGGCCCGTTTCATGAAGGGAGTGAAGCACCTTTTGGCCTCCCTTGCAGTTGCCATTTCCTTTATGGAGTCTTAACCTGGTGCTGGATATTTTAGTGGGCCCTACGTTTTGACCACTATGTAGCCTTTTTTTGCGGTCATTGACCCCAACGACAGTGTTCTTGGTGGCTATATGTTCTGTTCGTTGCATTTCCAAGTTGCAGGCCCTGTCTTTCCAGGAGCCGTTCCTTCGGGTGACTCTAGGGGCATTGCAGTTGCGTACTGTTCCCTCCTCCTTACCTAAGGTGGTCTCGGAGTTCCATTTGAATCAGTCCATTTCTTGGACATGGAGGAGTATCACCTCCTGCGTTCCTTGGATGTCAAGAGACTTGTCATATGGTATGTGGAGGTTTCTGAACCTTTCTGAAAGTCGGATAGTCGGTTTGTCGTTAATGGTGGAAGGAAGCAGGGCGAACCATCTTCGTGGGCTACGATACCTTGTTTGGGTTAAGGAGGTGGTCACAGTTGTGTATGTGAATGCTGAAAAGCCATTGCCTATTCAAGTTAGGACTCATTCCACTAGAGCTCAGGCGGTGTCATGGGCAGAGGTTAGTCTGTTATCTCCTGTCGACATTTGTCGAGCTGCAACACAGTCATCTTTATACACCTTTTTCAAATGTTATTGTCTGGATGTGCAGGCCCGGGAGGATACAGCCTTTCCATGTGTGGTGTTGACTGAGCCTTGGGCAGCCTCCTGCCCTGTTCAGGCGTAGCTTTGGTACATCTCACAGGACTGAGTCCATCTGTCTGCACGCTAGGAAATGGAGAAATTACTTACCTGGTAATTTTGTTTTCCTTAGTGTAGACAGATGGACTCGGCTTCCAGCTAATGGTATCAATAGTCCTCCTGTGGGGCTCTAGATCCCAAGGGATTACTGGTAAGTGTTCATCTAGTCCCTAGCTTGGGGTACCTAGATTCTTACAAGAGTTCAGGGTTTCTTGTTGGTTAAGTACAGTTATGGTTGACTGTTTGTTTTTTTGCTAGTCTGTCCCCAGTAGCTTTTGAAGAGAATACTGGCAGGCTGGGGTCAGTGCAGGAGTAAATATACTGTGACGTCAGCTTGCTTCGTCTCCAACTGCAGGCAGGGGAGCATAACCCACGGGTCCAGAGTCCATCTGTCTACACTAAGGAAAACGAAATTATCAGGTAAGTAATTTCTCCATTTGTGCCTCCTCTGATACCATCCCTTAGCCGTACAATACTACCTAAGCCACTGCAGCAGGAGGGTCATGACAGTTACACCCCAAAGGGATGAGGATGTAGACCTGCTTCACATCTGTAATGATGACAAATTCCTGATTCCAGAATATGATTTAAAATCTGTTTGATTTTTTAAAGGTTACATGCTGCCCAGATTAGCTTTAAAAGGATCATTTCATCTTTGTACGTGATACTGCAGGATAGAGACCCTATGAAACAAATCTTTAAAAAAAGATATCCGTCAACTATCACATATCTGGCATAACTTCTGGACTGAATTTGAGTAATAGTCCTAATTCAGGTCCTAATTGCTAAATTGAACACAGCAAAATTTGTTAATAGTCTGTTAGTGCAAAATTAGTATAGTTTATGTTCACCAACAAATGCCAATTGATATGAATGAAGACATTAAGGAGCAATCCCTTCCTCCTCATTCTGCTACATACAAGGACTTATTCTGTTTATTTCATTAGCAAATTCAAGCACATTAATGAATGGTTCTGGGTTGCTTTTTCAGAATGATTAAATGCAATAAACGCATTTTGTTTCTTAACATTAATTAAAGTACTGAATTGGTGTGGGTTACATTAAAGTAAGATTACAGAAGTGTGATATGCAAATGATTCAGAATCGAACTGAGTGTGTTTCCCTAGTAACAGATGTATTCTGCTTCTATCTTGGTTTTTACTTTTTTTTTTTTTCAGTTGGTTTTATGAAAGGAAATGTGCTTATGTTATCAGTTTGTCTGTCTATGACACGTGATGTCACAGGCGAGGACTAACAGTGCCAGCAACACATGTGAAGTTGCAAGTGGCTATACGATGATTTACTCTGTTACTGGACTTGCAGTACAAGCACGGAAGACAGGAGTTGGCTGCTTCCTAAAGGAAGAGCCAGAACCAATGAGAAAGACATGCACCATAGAAACAAAACCTTAAAATGTGGGCCCACCTGGTAAGCAACAATACGCTCAGGACGCTGAACTGCATCTGGGGCGCTTACACTTGCTGGCTCACAGAGGAGTAGGGAGTCACAATCAATGATCTGTGACTTAAGTGCACACACAGGAAGCATATCCTCTGCTTTTAGCTACAGGATTGTCTCCTCATACTGCCACAGCCCCTTCAGAAGTTCCTTCAAGGCGACAACCACCACTGCTGTCTCCTTGAATCAGATTTACATACCCCTGGGTGAAGGAGATGGTGTCAACCAGCTGCTCAAGGAACTTTCTATTACTAAAATCCAGCCTGTCCATCTTCCATCTCCTCCACAGGAACACAGCTCCATGGAAAGACACTGGGAGAAGAAGGGAGGTTAGAGGGCAAAGATAAAAGGAAGTTACTGTGTGTGGCAGCTTCCCCTCTATACAGGATCACAGCTCAGCCCTTGTTCAAACAGAGGTCTCCTTTAGTGCATGCAGAGATTGCTCGTAAACCATGCTGTTTTAAGTTGCCATGCAATTCTTTTTTCTTCCTCCTCTGGAAGATGCTTCTTTGTCTACAGACTGCTGTTGATAGAGTACAAATAAGCAGTTATCATGGCAGCACAGAAACATAGATGTGTAGTAATGGCAGTTATTTTTCATCTTTAGGCCATGCCCAGGAATAATCAATTTCTCCCCACCGTAGGATTCTGACCATCAACCTCGCCGTCAGCTTGTCATATTTGTAAGATGCACTGCAAACATTGTTTCCCCTTTACAAGTTTAATCCCCTGTGCATTCACTATCTTCATGTTAACTGCTTATTATCAAGTTATATCTGTCATGTTCCTATCTGACTCTGAACACCCCCCCCCCCCCCATCCAAGTTCTTCGCACCCTGTTCATTGTAATTCTTTTCTCTAGTTCCATGTAAACCGATACGATGTGTTCACGAATACCGGTCTATAAAAGCCTTTAAATAAAATAAATAAATATCCTTGGTTATGAAATTGATCTCCCCCCCCCCCCCCCCCCCCAAATTCATCTGCTACACACTTAGAGACAGACAGTAAATAATGAAATTCCCATCTGCAGAGTACTTCAGAAAAGGACCAAATGATCCATCCAGTCTGCCCAGCAAGCTTATTCCAGTATCTACTGCACTGTGCAGGTTACCCACATGCTTATCAGTTACCAGACCGTAAATGTCAGGACCTTCTGATGCTGTTTGAATCCAGTTCCCTTAACTGTTGCCATGAAAGCAAAGTTGGAGTTGCATCAAAGTATCAGGCTTAGTGATTAAGGGTAGTAAGCGCCGCATCAGCTAGTTTACCCCTATGTTTATTTATTCCCCAAATTGTAAACGTCGGGACCCTTGTTGGTTGCTGTCTGAATCCAATTCTTCTTTTCTCACTGCCATTGAAACAGAGAGCAATGATGGAGTTGCTTTAACAGTATCAAGGCTTATTTGGAAAGGGTAGTAACCGCCGCACCAGCAAGGTACCCTCGTGCACCCTTTTCTTCATTTCCATCCTCAGTGATGGCAAACTCCAGTCCTCGAGTGCCACAAACAGGCCAGGTTTTCAGGATATCCACAATGAATATGCATGAGAGAGATTTGCATGCACCGCCTCCATTATATGCAAATTCTCTCATGCATATTCATTGTGGATATCCTGGCCTGTTTGTGGCACTCGAGGACTGGAGTTCGCCATCACTGCTCTAGCCTTTAGGGATCCACAGTGTTTATCCCATGCCCCTTTGAATTCCTTGACGGTTTTCGTCTTCACCACCTCTTCCAGAAGGGCATTCACCACTCTCTTCTGATTTTTTTAGATTTAAGGAGGCAAGTTTCTGAACAGTTAATGTATTCCTATTTTCTAACTCTGTTGAATAATTAGAAAAATTATTCAGACCTTTTGCTAAAAGTATTCGGTGTTTGGTGTACTGCTGCTTTTCTGGCACCTTAATTTGATTATTGGAAGCTGGTTTAAGCTGCTAAGGAAGACTTTCTGAAATATTCTACAATGCCATTCATATCTGCCTGGAAAAAATAGTGCCAAAGATAGGAGATAAAATATATTATGCTTTCTGTGAGCATGATCAGGCCGATTCAATACTGTGCGCAGGCCGCAGCGCACGGTTCAATGCACGTTTTGGACGTGCATCCATAACCCCCAATGAAAAACGGAGGTTAGCGTGTCCAAAACATGCATCCAACCGAGCGAGTAGCTAATAGCACTCATCACGTGTAAATTCATGTTGATGAGACTATTAGCTATTGCTCCCCGATGCAAAAAAAAAAAAAATGCACATTTTCACCCTCAAAAATTCAAGCCTACCCCGAAGCAGGCATTAATTTTTGAGGAGCCCAAAAAGTTTACAGAAAAGCAGAAAATACTCAAATAGGCGCATGGTCTGACCATGTGATATTCCCAAAAAACTTGATTTTGCAGTAGCTTGTCAAGAAGAAAATAATTTATGCGGGAATAAGTATTGTGAAGTGCCAAGGCAGTGGGTAATGAGTTGTCTAACTTTGAGTTCATATTGAGGTTAAAATCTCCACTCAGAAGAATAATCCCCTCCGCACGTGACATCAAAATCTCATCTAACGCTGACAAAAAGGCTCACTGCTCAGAGCATGGAGAATATAAATTTATAAGTGTGTATATCTCTTTGCCTACCCGAATTTTTAAGAGGAGGTACCTACCATGTGACTCAGGCAATTGCAATAAGACCTCATGAGTAAAAGAATTGGTGAACAAAATGGCCACCCCACAAAACCTATCTCCAGCAGAGCTAGAAGCCAAAAATTGATGAAGATAATCTTTATGGAGTAAAAGATGTGCATGCCTTTTCCTGAGGTGAGTCTCCTGGAGTAAGGCAGTGGTAGCACTGTTTGCAATTAGCTCTTGAAATAATAGTTGGTGTTTCCGAAATGTAATTAAACTCTTAACATTGAGAGAGGATTCGAATGGACATAATGATAAGAAAAAAAGCCAATGCTGCTAACTCAATAGTGTTGCTCTCAAGGAACCCGTACAAAAGAATTCTGCCAAAGAAGCAAATACAGGACAGTAAGTCAAATATGCGCAGTCCCCCCACCCACCCAACCCTCTCCCCACAAAATTTGATCCGCCTGACCTCCATGGCAGATCCTACCACCCATGGGGAACAAATGTGACCAACTAAAGAGGAAGAAAGTCATCCCCCCGCTGATCACTCAAACACAACAATAGAAAAAAAAACTGCATAAAAATTTCTCATAAAATGTATGAAAGATAAAACAAGGCAGAAAAAAAGAACACTGTCTGAATGACTATAGCTCCATTGGCCACAAAAAGCGAGCAGGTGGGGAAAAAAAACAGGGCCACTAATGTGGCTAAACAGTAATGTTCATAGCCAAAAAAACAACAGTTAAACCTTCTTTTCAGCTCTCATCCTTGATCCGACAAGATCTTCTGACTGCCGACGCAGCCTCCTGCCGCCCTTCACTGCACGCTGCCATCTAGGTCAGTTATCAGTCTTGGGCACTGTAGCTGCCATCTTAGGAACATTAAAGGAGATGGGCAAGCCCGCTTGCTTAAAGGCAGCCGCTGTCTCCAAAATGGTTTTCACTTGGTGAGTAATTCCTTTGATCATAAAGTGCAGTCCAAAAGGAAAGACCCACCGGTATCGAACCTGCTCAGCCTGCAGCACTCGAGTTACATCTCTTAGATGATAGCGCGGAGGATAATGGCGGCCAAATCTTGAAAAACCATGATAGTGTGACCCTCCCAGACCTCTTTTGTTGCTTCCGCGCCACTTCATAGATTAGGGTTTTTTGCTGTAAACTGTGTAGGCAAAGAACTATGTCTCTGTCCCTGTTATTGGGTTTCGCGCCATGCCCCCTATGGGCCTGCTCAATTTTCACAGAGATATCTTGGCCAACAGAATCAGAGGAATCAGCTGTTTGGGCAGCGAGGAAAAAAGTACAAATCTTTATAGCCACTGGTTTCACATCCTTATAGGCTTTTGTCTCAGGCTCTCCCTAATTCTTAGATTGCACCGCCTGGAGCGGTTCTCAAGATCCTACAACTTCAACTAGAAGCAAATTCTCTTTCTGCAAAAGCTGTTGTTATGCCACGAGATCACTAATGGCGTCGGCGTGCCCGTCCACCCGAACATCTGTGTCATCAACTCGGGAACCCAAAGTCACTAGGGTTGTCCCTTACCTCTAAAATGGAAGCAAGGAGGTCTTTTTATATATTGCTTCAAGTCGTTTCTCAAGTTCATGAACCACCCGCACAGTTTGTCCCCAGTTGGTAGGTCTGAAGAATTAGAGCCTAAGGTGGTTGCCGGCTCAATCCGTTCTAGCGCAGTTTCTCCGGGGTCAGCCGCAGCCTGGTCAACATGCTTGCTGAAGAAAAAGTGCTCTGAGTCCATGGTTTTGCATTTAAAAGCCATACCGAGATATTAAACAGCAATTTGTCAGTTTGGAGAGTTAAAAAAAAATCGTTAAATAATGTTTTTAGAAAAGATAAGCAATCAGAGGTGAGGAGTCTCAGATCAGACGTCCATCTCTATTGGCCTCAGAACAACGCCCCCAGAAAGGGTAATTTTAAAAGACATTTCTGAGGGTGAAATAGTGCTTTGCCTGCAGAAGTCAAATTGCTCGCAAATGTGTGTGGAATAACAGTCTTTCCAATATCACATTTTCGAATTGTTTAAATTCTTCTCAGTTTCTACTTTAAGTGTTTTCAGTTTTGCAGGGCTTGGCATATACACTGTTTCCGGTTTCAGCTCTTCCTCTGAATTTTGTGTTGTCAAAGTAACATCAAGTTTCCCTGCTACTCACAGACTCTGTGAAGTTTACTTAGGATAATGCAGTTTTGGACAAACAGCCTCAGTTAAAACCCAATTATTTCATTAATGTTGATGAGAATCGGGCTGAAAGTAATCAAAGCGAGTCTGTTTTGTGTGTTGAAAATGTTCAGAGAACAATCTCTGTGACGGCCTGACACTGCAAAAAAACACAGGAGAGGCCTGCAGATGGTGCTACCCAGCCCTGTCAAAAATAACCTGCAAACTTTATTTAAAAATATACCTTAGATTACGTTTAAAAACCACAACCCCCAAAATGGGATGTTTTAAGAGACCTGCTTTTAAATCTGTGCATCTTACTATAAGTGTTTACATTCTATTAATCAAACAACGAAACAAAAAGAGAGGGAAAAGGATCACAATCCAATCATTAAAGTCTAAAGAACAAATTTTTGAAAGCAAATGACAATATCATAAAAACGCTCTTAAATTTTAATCTGCAGCCTCTCGCCACGCAATGGGCCGCAAGCTGTGTTCAGCCTACAGAGCGATGTATAATATTTAATCATTTATTGTCATTTTGCTAGGTGTTATTTCCAATTTTTATATTTCAAAACCTATTTTAATAAACATAATATTTAAACTAACAAAAAAGTTTTACTAAAGTACTTATGAAAAAGCAGTATAATTCCCACATTTAAACTACCCAAAAATTATTACTAAAATTCCCACATCAAAAACGTTGGAAAAAGAGAATACTTAGCCAAATAGTGAAATGTGAACTAATCCAAAAAGCTTATAAAGCACAAGTCAGAATTGTGCTTTATAATTATTAATTACAGCTAGACAAATTTATGATTTTCATAATTGTGATTTTCTTTCTAATTCTCACATACTGCAGATAATTGTTGATAAATATTTGCTGTATTTGCCAGTCAGCTGGCCTTTATTGGCAGATCTCAATAAGTACTGCTGTGTGATGACTGCTACATTTGACCAGCATTTTATAAAATTCTCACAGTGCAGAGGTACAAACAGTTTTAGATCTCTTTCTGTGAGTTCAGTGATAATGATTTTCCTTAATTTTGTGATTGTGCCCTTTATCCCAGCAGACATGGAATTAGCATAGCGTTTTAAAAAGTTGATTTTAGTACTTTTTTTTTTTTTATTATTATTTTTTTTATTAGTAGTATTATTATTTCAGTCTTGGATAAAAAGACCAACAGCAGAAGCTACATCTGGTGTGCGGTAATGAAACACATTTCTCACATTAGAGGTATCCCTAACAGTTAGGCTAATTAAAGATGAAATCATGTCTTATGATAAATATTTATAAATTAAAAATCTGGCACTGAGTAATATGTGCTACTACTTTTTGAAATTAAAAATTCTCTCGCTATATAATTAAAAATCACATACAAATGTACGTATAGAATAAATAGGAACAGAAGGGTCCCCTGTTTTTCCTTTGCTTTTCGTCATAGTCAGGATCGTTGGTGGATTAAAGAGCAGCTTCTGTGGTTGGGGGTGGGAGGATTGCTCCCTGTTCCTGCTTTTACAGTTCAAGCCGTTCACCTAGAAGAGCGCTCACTCTGCAGGTCCTCGCTGCCGCTACGCTCTTATTTATTTAGGTTTAGATTCTGCTTTTTTGGCACTTCAAAGTGTTTGCACCCCCTCCTTGTGAGATCTGCTCAGAGCGAGTCATTCCTTTCTAGGTCCTTCTCCTCCGCCGTCAATTCCCGATTCCATGCTTTCCACCTGGCTGCACCATATTCTGGGAATACACTTCCTGAGGTGGTGCCGTCATGCTCCCTCTCTCGCCTTATTTAAATCTAGTCTAAAAAAAAATTCCCTTTTTGAGGCTGCTTTTAAACCTTAACCCCTTATTATCCTGCTTAAAGCCTTATTAATTTTAACCATTTTCTTAATAAACCAAATTTCCAAAGCCTCTTTTGCCCTGTATGTTTGTCTTATTAGGTTATAAGCTCTTCAGAGAAGGGACTGCTTTGTACAGCATTGCATACATCAAGTAGCACTATAGAAGTGATAAGTATACTGGTAACAGTAGTAGTAATCCCCCGGCACAGCTGAATGGGAGCAGTTGCACCAGGAGTTGCTTGGACGGCTGTGGGAGTCCTGCTTTCTATCCCCTAGTCCTCACACACTTCTACCCTTCATATTCTGACTGACTGGTTCCTCTTGTCATGCTGTCAGCCTTTGAGTTATCTTGCTCCCGGCTGCACAGTTTGCTGATCAGTTCTCAGCATCTGTGGAACCCTGTGCAGTTCAAACAACTGATATGGGAACCACACAGGTGATGGGAGAGAGGAGAGGCACTGTACTTCTCTCTGGTGCTCCCCATCCTGGATGGTCACCCAGCTTGCAAAGGTCCTGATCATAATTCAGCCTTCCAGCAGAGAAAAACATTGGAAACACCCAGTCTGTTGCAATATTTTTAAACAGACATTGCAAACCTATCCAGAATACCAATTGTAAAAGACTTTATGTTGTTGTAATTTCTTGATATTGTATTTATTTTCATTCAGGCAAAAATGTATGATAAAAAAAAACAAAAAACTGAATAGCATTATAATTGCAGTACCAAACTAGACTTATACTATCCTGTGCTTTTACCATCAGATTCAACAAAAGCTCTGTTAGCATCCAGCTCCTAATTCTGTGCGATCTCAAGATAAAGTATTCATCTTTTCTCTTTAAGGACCCTCCTAACTGAAAGGGATTTATGTAGCTTTTTGGAAGTATCACAACTTTTAAAATCATCTTTCAGTTCTGCTGTGATGAGCCCACTTATGTGGGCCAAACCATGTCTATTTGCCCTTCAGGAATGCAGTACATGGAAGAAGCATCTGCTGGAGTGAAATGTGAGGTCACTTTCCATGTAAACAGTTGTGACATATCTCACTCACTCTGCTGTCTTCACTGGAAGGGCTTTGTCTGTCTTGTTTATTTCTTATGTCATGTCCCTGTTTTATGATTGTTTTATTGTATCCCACCTCGAACTTTGGATGTTAGCAAGTAACAAACCCTTTTAAATAAATAACATTTTAGTCATCATCTATCTTCTGGAGGCATCATGAGAGCATTAAAAATATTTTGTAAATACTTTGAGAACATTTAGGCCTATTCAGCTGCTTCCCAAGCTCCTTATCTTCTTTTTAAGCATGAAAGGGTAGGGAAAATTTTAATAATTTGCTCAATGCCAACTGAATAATTAAAGATGGAATTGATTTAATCATTGTAATGTTTTATAGTATATTTTGTGAACACATTGGGGCAGATTTTAAAAGGGTTACGCGCGTAACCCCGAAAACCCGCTCCTGCACGCGCCGAGCCTATTTTGCATAGGCCTGACGACGCGCACAAGCCCCGGGACGCGTGTAAGTCCCGGGGCTTGAAAAATGGGTGGGGCGGTCCAGGGACGTGGGCATGGCCAGAGGCAGACGTAAATAAAAACAAATAAAGGTGGGGGGGGGGGGATTTAGGTAGGGCTGGGGGGGCGGGTTAGATAGGGGAAGGTGGGGGGGCGGAGGGAACGGGGAAGCCATTGGGGCTCCCCTAGGGCTCGGCGCATGCAAGGTGCACAAGTATGCATCCCCTTGCGCGTGCCGACCCCAGATTTTATAACATGCATGCGGCTGCACGCACATGTTATAAAATCAGGGGTAGATTTATGTGCGCCGGGTTGCGCACACAAATCTATGCCCGCGCGTAGGTACGAATATCTGGCCCATTGTCTATATCTTACTCTGGATATTCCCCTGTTTGCATAGATTTAATATCTTTGACATTATGCTATTTAACATCATGTCATTTTGTTATACAATACTCTGTTAGTAAATAATTTTTCTTCATAAGCTATCCAGAAATCTATTTTATAAAAGCTGTGAGTCACTTCGAGGCAGTGGTTTGTTATAAATATCATGTCATGAGTGAAAACAATAGATTTTGCTTCTTGAGCTATGAATATATTCATGAACAAAAAGCTTAACCTTTCAATGATGGTGGGCGCAGCGTACCTGAATACCTGTTGCAGAAGTATACCTGGGTATAGTAAGTTGAGCTGTGTGTTTGTAAATTCATCAAAACTCTTTTAGAGTAATGTAACTGGTTCCGTGGGTTTGTGGCGATGTAATACCCATCTGGATGCAGTGTAAATTTGTCATGGACGGACTTTTCATTGGGTGGTTGTGGGATTGGGCGGAGGTGCGTCAGTTTCATTAAATTCTCTCTGTGACGAAGAGAGACTCTACTCATTCTTTAAAACTATTGCTTGGTGCCTTCACCTGAGTACGTTAAACAGACTTTTGAAGTTTATTGTACTGAACTGGAGATGTAACTTCTGTGCTAAGTTCACAATAAAATTCATTTGATCAGGTACTGAACTCTTGCAGAAACAACAAAGGATTGTTTCAGAACTGGTAGACAGTTTGCTGCTATTTTCCATTCGTGAGCTAAGTTATAAATAATAATTCAACGCAACTAAAATGTAGGAACATGATCTCTAAGGAAGTAGGATAGTAAGCACAGTAGGAATATCTGTTTTGATTGATACAAAAAAAATGAAGCTGGTGAACTTTTTGATGAGCCTTTTTTTTTTTTTTTTTAGTGCTTGATTTATGACTTTTGGTTAGCAAACCTATCTAGATGTAGTTGTTTTGAGATTATTGCCCAGGCCACTGTAGATCCATGGCTGGATCTGTCCATCTTTACTTGTCACTCCATAGTAAAAGAAGTTTGCATGTTCTTTTTCCGCGCTTCCACTCTCATCATTACACCAGGGCTGACCTCTTATCTCCAGCCTTCCTTCATCTGTAATTACATCTCTCTTCATTTCATCCTGCCTCCAGTAGTACATTTGCCCATCTGATTTTCCTGTGTAGTTTTTGCAGAATGAGACAGAATAGACATTTCTTTAAAATCTTGGAATTGTCTTAGCAATGCAAACAGATTTTCAGATATCTCCCTAATTTTGCTAATCTTTATGGTAGGGAAAGTTGTTAAGTTTAACCATAAAATCTCATGGTCCGTAAATAGTGTCACACACATTGTATTTTAGCATTTTAGAATATATCTGATTTCATAGTAATCAGTCTTATAGCATTCCACTGGTGTGAAACCCAAAAGCAAATCTTATAATAGTATCCGGTTTAAGTAAGAAGAAATGCTGTTATGCAACCAGCACTGCCATGCTGAGGTCTGTATGAACCGGAATCCATGAAATGATGAGAGCTATTATAAAATTGAAGTTAACCAATTGTCTTTGAAGTGTGGGCATGTGCAGGTTAGCATACCTTTTCCTTATTCTTCACATTGGCCAAGAGAATACCGTAGCAAATACAACTTCAATGTGCTTTTCCTGCTGATTTTAATATACCGTAGCTTAGGCTTAGGAGCACAGGAAGCACAATACAAAACCCAACACATAATACTCATCAAAGAGATTTCCTCCATCACTGTACCATGTTTATTATATGTAGATCACAGTCCATATAGATAGGATGCCCATTTCATACATTCTAAGATTTTTTTATTTTTCTTCTGTCCCATAGTTCTATTCAGTAGCTACTAAACTGCACAGGCAGTGGATCTGCATGTAAATATATTTCCCATAAACTCATTTGTCATCTATGTTTGTCGTGATTAGATTGTGTGGTCCATTGAGCAGGGACTCTCTGTTGTGTGTCTGTACATCAGTGCCTATGTCTAGTAGTGCTTTAGAAATGATTAATAGTAGGAATAGTAGTCCTGGTAGTAGACGGATGGGTGGTATACCATGTATATGCATGTGAAAGTGACTTTTTAGGATATTTAGAAAAGCTAATTGTTAATAATGTTTACAAAAATTACACAATAAAATCATTCAAATCATATGAAGACCACTAGGCAAAGCACTTAGAACATGCTCTAGTGTTCTTTTGCCATCTGGTACAAGAATGTTTCAGGCAGAATATGGTAGGCTAGGATTAGACACAGCCCAGTGAGTTTGTAATAGAAAGCCTAGAGTAGAAAGCTTGTAAGCTTTGATTTGTTTTCCAGATTCTATGTGGAAAATTATGCCTTTTATGCTTAATTCTCATTTATAAGCTGCACTGTTTCTGAAGTTTACACTCATTTGGAAAACCTTTTCACATTAGCAGTAATTAGATATGCAGGGTCATTCCTGTTTATATTACTGTATTTTTTAGACTTCTCTGGTGGATATTGTTCAAGTAACTGTCCTACATTTGTATCTAAATTGATAGTGTTAAATATTTTATGCAATGCTTATGCTAAAGTGTATATTAAGCTATTTGTTCAAATGTGAATATATTGCTGTTTGATAGCATGGCATGATTTCTCATGAATTTCTTCTTTTACAACTAAGCAGTTCTTTTTACTCATTGTTTTCATTCTCTTGTATGTGCATAATATTTTTAATGAAATTGAATATGCAGCATTTTCAAGCCCTTTCAAGGAAGTTAAACAATCATTTAGGGATTAAAGAAGCAATCCATTTTAAATGAAATTTATTTTGGCTGGCAGTTGCACTGCATTAGAATTTGTACAGAGCTGTTGGGTAGCATTGTAGTTATTCACAGCAAATTATTGTTAAAAAATTATTTTTATTCCTCCTTCTCTGTTAGTTGCCCTTCAACCCTGTTTCAGGGGCCATTCATAAAGCAGCTCTGAATCCAAATTAGTCACTAACAGGCCCATGCAATACTATGCCCTGGCTGCAGCACATGGTTCAACCCATGATGGGACACGTGATTTGGATGCGCGTCCATAACCCCCGATGCAAAACAGGGGTTAGCAAGTCCAAAACATATGTCCAGCCGTACGCATATGTAATAGCATTCTTCACATGCAAATGCGTGTTGATGAGGCTTTTTTCTATTCTCCCTCATGCAAAAAAAAATGTACGCCTGAGGTGCACATTTTTACACGCCAAAATTAACACCTTCCTGGAGCAGGCAGTAATTTTGGAGAAGCCCAAAAAGTGGGCAGAAAAGCAGAAAATATTGTTTTTCTGAACTTCCTCTGACTTAATATTGTGGCAATATTAAGTCAGAGGAACTACAAAATTCTAATGTTCCAAAAAAATAGGGATGCAAAATGCAAATGGGCCGCAGCAATAAAAAGGAGGTGCTAGGGGAAATTGTGCGCCCCTAATGCCTCCTCAGCAGTGGTGCCCGGGAGAGGTGGCTATCAGCCACTTAGGAAAACAGACACTCAATTTTAGAGCATCCGTTTTCCTACCTATGCAAAGCCACAGGTTAGGAAAACGGGCGCTCATTAATTGAGCATCCCTCTTCCTAACCTGTGGCTTTGCATAGGTAGGAAAACGGATGCTCTAAAATTGAGTGTCTGTTTTCCTAAGTGGCTGATAGCCACCTCTCCCGGGCACCACTGCTGAGGAGGCATTAGGGGCGCACAATTTCCCCTAGCACCTCCTTTTTATTGCTGCGGCCCATTTGCATTTTGCATTGGATGCCCCGGAGAAGTGGATCGGTGCGGTGTTAAGGGGGTGGGCACTCAATCATGAGTACCCCTTTAACGCGCACTGATATTGCATCGGCCTGTAATTGGGCTACATCATGGTAAGGTTAGAGAGCAGCCCTGACAAAGGAAATGACAGCACATACTTAGCACTCTCCATGTTTAATGTTAATGTTAAAATTGTTTTTAACTATGAATTCTATCTAAGGTAGCAGGATACTTTGTTCTTTGCGTGATTATGTAATTTTCTGAAAAACCTGCACAGATACAAAATGCAAAACATTGTCCCCTTTTATTAGTGAAGACTGGGTAAAGCAGAACATTTATCAGTAAAGTGCAGTAGAAGATAATGAGAAAACTGCACCACGCAGTATGATGCAAACTATTTTATTTCATTGGTCAAGGGCTTCTTATAAGTTTACTCCTGGGGGAATTCTGCGCTACTGCGGAATGCAGAATTTGCGGAGAATTCCCCCCTTGCGCAGAATTGCCAAATTCTGCGCAGAAAATAGCAGAGGAGACCCCGGCATGCCGCGAATGGAGCGTGTCCCGCGGCACACGCTCCGTTCGCGGCAAAGATGAAGGCCCGGCGCGCCGTTTGCGGCGAAAAGGGAAGGCCCCCGTGTGCCGCAAACGGCGCACCTGGCCTTCATCTTTGCCGCGAATGGAGCGCGTCCCGCGGCATATGGAGGCCTTCCCTTTTCGCTGCGAACGGTGCACCGGGCCTTCATCTTCGCCGCAAACGGAGCATGTCCCGCGGCATGCCGGTGAGAGAGAATGTGTGTCAGAGAGGGGAGGGGAGGGCGAGAGAGAGCAGGAGGGTGTGAGAGAGAGTGTGGGGGGGATGCCAGTGAGAGGGAATGTGTGTGTGGGGGAGGGTGAGAGACAGCTTGGTTGGTAAGAGGGGGAGTGGGGGGGATGCTTGAGTGTGGGTTTCAGAGAGAGAGCCTATATGAGAGGAGGATGACAGAGAGCAGGAGGGTGTGAGAGAGAGCATGGGAGGTAAGAGAGGGGGGCTGGGAGGATGCTTGAGTGGGTTTCAGGAAGAGGGAGCCTATATGAGGAGATTGTGAAGGAGTATGTATATGTGTGAGAGATTGGGAGCTTGTGTGTATGAAAAAGGGATTGTGTGTAGGTGAGGGTGCTAGCCTGTGTGAAGGGATTGAGTATGTGTGAGACAGAGCCTGTGTGAAGGGCTGCATGAGAGAGACATATTCGGGCTGATTCAGTAAAGACCGCGGGAGAGCAGGCATTTGCCCGCTCTCCCGGCGCGCGCACAGGCCACTCGCCCATGCGCGCGATTCTGTATTTAAATGAGGCCCAGCGGTAGAAACAGGCAAAAGGAGGCGCCAGGGACACTAGCGCGACCCTAGTGCCTCCTTTTGGCCCGGAGCGGCAGCTGTCTGCGGGTTTGACAGCAGACTCTCAATTTTGCCGGCGTCTGTTCTCGAGCCCGCTGACAGCCATGGGCTCAAAAACCGGACGCCAGCAAAATTGAGCGTCCGGTTTTCATGGTGATATTATGCCAAATGTGCTCCAGGAAGGTGTTAATTTTGGCGTGTAAAAATGTGCACCTCAGGCGTACATTTTTTTTTGCATGAGGGAGAATAGAAAAAAGCCTCATTAACACGCATTTGCATGTGAGGAATGCTATTACATATGCGTACGGCTGGACATATGTTTTGGACTTGCTAACCCCTGTTTTGCATCGGGGGTTATGGACGCGCATCCAAATCACGTGTCCCATCATGGGTTGAACCATGTGCTGCAGCCAGGGCATAGTATTGCATGGGCCTGTTAGTGACTAATTTGGATTCAGAGCTGCTTTATGAATGGCCCCTGAAACAGGGTTGAAGGGCAACTAACAGAGAAGGAGGAATAAAAATAATTTTCATGGTGATATTAAGTCGGAGGGTGCACAGAAAAGCAGTTTCTACTGCTTTTCTGTGCACTTTCCTGGTGCCCGAAGAAATTAGCGCCTACCTTTGGATAGGCGCTAATTCCTGAAAGCAAAATGTGCAGCTTGGCTGCACGTTTTGTTTTCTGAATCGCGCAGGAATACCTAATAGGGCCATCAACATGAATTTGCATGTTGAGGGCGCTGTTAGGTTCGGCGGGTTGGACGCACGTTTTCGTCCCCTTACTGAATAAGGGGTAAGGGAAAACGCGCGTCCAGTGGCGGGTTAACAGTGCGCTCCGTCGGAGTGCACTGTACTGTATCGGCCCGAAAGGTAGCCTGTGTGAGGATGTATGTGTGAAAGAGAAAGGGAGCTTGTGTGGGTGTGTACACAAGAGAGAGGGCCCTGTATGTGGGGATGTGTGTGTGCGAGAGTGAGGGAGCCTGTATGAGGGTGTGTGTATGTGGAAGGGACACTCTTACAGTGAATTCCTAGGGAAATTCTGCTCAAAATATTTAAAATTCTGCAACTTTAAGTAATAACTTTTTTCTGTAATAATTTAAAATGTAATTACTTAAAGACTGTCATGTAAATTGTGTTATTTTGACCAATATACATTTTGCAGAATTTTCAGTTTTGTGCGTAGAATTTTCAGTTTTTGTGCGCAGAATTTCCCCAGGAGTACAAGTTGTGATATCTTGCCACTGGGCCAGTGTAAGAATTGTCCAAGGAATCTATTGGTCTAATGAAACTTACGTCAATGTGAAAATTCCAGAGTGTATCTCAGAAAACGGACAATGAGACTATTAAGACAACAAGTCAGAATCTCTAACTAAAATATTTATATAGTGCTATCCTTTCCAAGTTTCAGCAAAAGGAAGCTAAGTGAACAAGGTAATACAGTGGGTGGTAGACAGCACTGATGCAGACTCAGCTCTCACAGCCACTCGTGAGCCCCTCAGTATTCCTTTATCGTATGTAGCCCAGGTTCTCTTAAAAATGTTCAGTTTGAGGGGCTGCTGAGGTAGTGGCAGAAAAAGTTTCTAGCAATGAGGCAGATAGACACTTTCTATTTTTTGGAACCTAGTTTTCTTGATGCCGTTGGACGATGTCACCCGCATGTAATGGCTAAATCATCCTGCTATCTATGGGGAACCCCATTTATAAATAAGCAAACGTGCTTAATGTAGCTTCCTTTTCCAGATTCACAGCCTTGTACGCCAAGCATTACACAATGAGGGTACTCCGGCGGCATATACGCATGTATATGGCCATGCAGTGATTTACAGTAGTATTTTTTAACACACGTGTACTATAAAATACACTTATCTCTACCCCACAAAATTCTCGTGTTTATTTTATGTGCAAAAATGAAGTAGGACTCGTTCATGTAAAACCTAACATGCTCACAGAAATCAGGGTATTTTAAAACATGCGCACATAATCAAAATTACCAGTTTACCAATTACTCCACCAGTTTACCCAGTCCTTCTCCAGGTCATCAAGACCCTTCTAGTTCTTCAGTCTGAACTACCTCCAGTTCACCTAGACCTCTCACCCAGCCAGTAATACATAGTAAGTCTATCAATTATGCAAGATAATTAGTAGGAGTAAAATTATGAGTACGTTTCCAAATGTGCATGCATAAGTGTCTTTTAAAATAGTAACTTATGTATGTAAGTTGACTTTGCCCTGGAATACCATTAGTCTTCCCCTTTTTATGTGCATAAATAAAATGTAACATATGCATGTACTTTCACCTTCCATAAAATATGAATTATGCGAGTGCAGGATATTTATGTGCATATATTCTAATCACGCATCTAACTCTTTGAAAATTACCTCCTATACTGCTAACTCGGATAAAATGAGCATGTTGGTATTTCATTGCTCTGTGTCCTGTGGTGGCTGAATGACTGATGGAGACTGAACCAGTTGTAATATCTATAGAATGCACCTTGAATTGACACACTATACAGTAGAAACACAAATGCCGTTATAAACATATGGAGAAATAAAGCATAATGAGCATTATGAATTGTGAAGAAAGATAGCCTTTATTTAAATATTAGATTTGTAGAAAGCACTTCGCTTTAGCATCTCAACTTCTACTGTGAAGAACTGTCAGCTTTGGACTTACTATAATTTTTAGTCAGATATGCCAAACATGCATGCTGGAATCATTGTCAGGAAATAGTGCAAATGCAAAGTTTAGCATTTTGGGTTGTGGTTGCCATGTTAAGCCGCTTGAGTTTGCAGAATATGTAGTGAACTAACTCGTCAAAAACAATACTTTGCTCCGGATTGTGCATTGAGTCAAAACTTAGAACGGAATGTCCTGTTGAGGGAGTTTTTCCCTTAGCACGTTGTTGCCTTCTGCGAGGTTCACATGTCTGTAATTTTGAGATGACTTAAAAATTAAGACTTGTTTTTATTGTAGGTATTAAAGCTGTCTTCTCAGGACACTACCACAGAAATGCTGGTGGGATGCACAATGGTCTCGATATGGTGGTTTCATCAGCAATAGGATGTCAGCTTGGAGAAGATACACATGGGCTTCGAGTGGTGGTCGTTACAGCTGAAACGATTATTCATAAATACTACAGTTTGACTGAACTGAACAATCAAGGAATAGATAAAGAGCTGATGGCTTTGATTAAACAGAAGTAACATTACCTGCCTTTGATCTAACTAGATTCTCCAAAATATCACATTTATGCTATGCCTTTGGGTTTTATGATTTTAGACCTGTTTAAAGTAAAAATATTATAGATCCATCTCATTTCCTTTTTATAAAAAACTACTTCTCTGAGTTCCCCATTTTTATATATTTTGGAGGCAACTTCCAAACTGTCCACTTAGGTGCAAAGAAACGTACCTTTGGAATTTGTACCTAATTATCAGTGGCAAAGTATATGCGTGCCTTCTGTTTGAAAATGGCCACAGGTACAAAACATTTAGGGGTTAATTTTAAAAGGAGCATGCACGGTTCCCGGTGTGCACACATGGACGCAGCTATTTTATAACATGTGCTCACGCACAGCGACCAGAGTAGAGCTTCCCCAGTTCCCTCCCAGTCTGCTCTATACCCCTACCTAACCTTCTTACCCTAACCCCTTCCTAGCTACTTAACTTTTTTTTTGTTTGATTACTTGCTGGGCCTCTGGATCACGCCTCCAGCCCTCCCCTTTCTTTGGGCCTGGCACTCATGCGCGTACCGGGGTTTATATGCGTTGCCGGGCCTGTTGTAAAATGCACACAGCCCGCACAAGGCCGAGCCACACACGTAAACCCCGGTTTTTACGTGCATGGCCCTTTGAAAATTTACTTGTTAGACTGTTGCACCTGCTTTCTGTAAGGTTAAAAGTTTTTTGGCAAATACCACGTGTGGGTTTGAAAATAGAATTTAGGAGTGTTATTTTCCAATGCCACCCAAAAGATGGTCCCGGGAATGCCTCCTCTGTCTGGCTAAACACACTTGTTCTGTGGAACCCTCTACGTTTGTCAGTGTGACGCTTATTCTGATCCTTGATGTGTTTAAACTCAGATTCACAGGAGGAATTTTTTTAAAATTTTAAACACGTATATACACTCGCTCAGAAGTAACTAAAGCAGAAAGAAAAATAAAGGGCACAATTATTTTAATTTTTCAGCTGCAGCTGAATTATTGACAATAATGTTGCTTGAATTGCTGTTTTAACTTGGTTTATATCGTCTCTAATGGAGTGCTAAATAGATAAAGAACAAGCAGATTTGACATGGATGAAAGGAGACTTTTTTAGGCCTGCTGTAAATGTGTGTAGCCTTATTTCTGGATTGACCTGCTTTCCAAAGTGTTTACTGTGTTTCACATGATTATTTCCACACTTGGGTAAGTGTGGGAGCACCCAGCAGCATATACTAAACCTTTGAGGTTCTTTTGTTATGAACAAATATTTTTATGAAATGCCATCCCACAGGCAGGTTTCAGAGTGCAATACTATCTGTGCCTTTATTTGTAAAGCTTCCAAAACAAATGTATACGGATGATTTACAGCAGGAATAAGAGAAACAGTATGCAGAGAAGACAAAAACACTATACACAGGATGTTGTCTACTGTTTCAAAGAACTGCATCCCACACTATACCAGCTAACAGTTTGATCTATGGACAGTATACAGGAGCTCCATGTTCCTGGTCAGTATCTTCCTCAGGTCTCTTTTGCAGCTAGGCAGCAGGAATGAACTTTTAATTTGCCCTGGTCACCGTAACACAAACTTTATTTTAACAAAACCTTAGTCCACCAACAACAGTAAGCATTGGTGGGCTGACTGAGGGTTTTCTCTTTTATTAAGCACAAATTGTGTCTTCTAGTGACCTTTTGAGCTTTGTTATATTTGTTTATTCAGTGGGAGAATCTTTTGTGTTGGTTTAAAAACAAGATATAAAGCTTTTTAAGTTTCTTTCCTACATGTTGGCAACCAGATTGAGGAATAATACAGCTTTAAAACAAAACCTCTTCCAGCCTCATCCAAAATGGGCCATTTAACATTAAATAAGTACACTTCTATCTCCCTTTGACATCTGTAGAAGAACTCCATTCAGTAGCCTGCGGCATCTCCCCAGCCTTGTTAACATGGATGCACCTTTCCAAATCAACAGGACAAGAAGCCACAGTTGCATGCAAGAGGACTTCTGTTTTCAATGGTCTGCTAAACACTGTGCCAGAAAGGAAAACATTCTGCCTGACGATCTTGATGCAACCAATTTAACATTACAAATCTATAGTCCTCCCCTTTTATTTTGAAGTGTCATGACACTTAAGCCACTGCCCCAGTAGTACTTGCTAACCTGAATAAAAGCAACCAGGAGGAACTCCTTCTAGGAAACCAGGAACTTTGCCTCTTGGTGGTGAAGCAACAACAGCTAGTTAAAAAGAACTTTTAACACGTTAAATTTTAAAAACCTTGTGCAGAAACAAAAGGGAAGGATGAAAATCTGGCTCAGCTCACTTCCACCTGCCTGTGTTACAGCTGTTGCACACTGCTTTGAACTAGATGCTCTCACTTGTCAGCTACTTGCAGCCGAAAACCTTGGACCTGCCTGATCAATGACACTATGGCCATTCCACTTGTCACAGCTGTATTTATAATATTATTGCAGCCTTGTTTACAACAGAGCATCTCTTTTTTTTTTCCTTTTTAGCCACTTTATGGAGCAGGATGCAAATTATTTTAGAAGTTGCTGTGAGCTAAATGGTCGTCTTGTGTATCACTGCCGAAATTTCTCACCCAACTCATGTCACCATTACAGGGCAAAAGCCTGTAAGACTTGATTTGTTAATATGCTTATGTTTTCTCATTATTTTGCTCCATTACTTATACAGTAAGTACATGAGAGAAACTTGTAATTACTTGAATCTGATAGATTGAGTTAGGCTTTCTTGCAAGTGAAACCCTCCTAGACAGCTACATCCACCTCATCTAAATAGTTTAAATCAAGCCTCTAAAAAAGGAGATACTCCATGGTGCCCTGGGGCCTGAATTGGCCAACGTGTATATGGGAAAGGCAACGTAACTTCGCTATGTAGTTGCTAAAAATATATATATATATCACTTTTTATTCTTTTTTCTTTTTTTGTTTTTGCTGCTTAAATAATTTATCAAAATATAAGTATTAAATATTATATATCAATTCAAATGCCGCATCAGCAAGCCTGTCAGCGTGTCTCTGCAGTTTAGTCAGAGACCGCCCGGTCTATTCAATCATTTGCGGCTTTGAGTGGTATAAATCATACCTCCCCAGTCTTTGAAAGAAATCTTGAAGAATTGAATATCTCGTCACAGTAGAGGTAAAACTTAGAGTTGAATATCCAGGGCACTCGTCTAAATTGGCTCTTTAGATGAGTGCCCTGGATATGAAAAAAGAATAAAGAGTGATATTTTTTTTTTTTTGGCAACTACATAATGAAGTTACGTTGCATTTCCCTTTTTCTGTGTTAGTTTGTTTAGCGAGGGATTTTTCTGGCTCTTTTTCTGAATTTGTTCAACGTGTATATGGGCCATTTTGTGCAACCTGATGTAGTTGTTGCAGGACTGTGATTCATAGAGGCATAGGTTTGGGGGTAAAGAAACCACCATTCGAAACCGACAAATATGGTTATCTATACATTTGTGTAGCTGGCATTCTGAACAGAACTTCTGTAATAAATCACACTGTAACAGTCTGACTTTTTTCCTCCCATTTTAAATTGTATGACTTCTGCAAGAAAAGAACTTTTTTCAGTATCTTTCCATTTAACATATCAAACGTGTACTCTCTTGACAACCTCATACTTTTTAAAAAATAATTGATTCTATTAAATTCATTAACTTTTGTTGTAGAGCTTTTGTTCTGTATCATAGCTACAAAGAATACAGAATATGGAATTGTAGAAAAATCTAGAAATTCACATGAAACATACAAGATCATAAAACTGTTGTATGTTTCTGTGCCTTAGTAGAGCCTTACAGTTGCTTGTTATTTGGAACAAGAACATAGGTCTATATTGTATACAGAAGTATAGTATCTATGTCCAATAGATACTCTACCACTTAACAGATCCCACACAGCGATTATGAAACCATTATATTTGTGCTGCCAAAATCTCTTTCAGTATGGGCTGACATCTAATCATGGGTTTCATGTAAAACAATGTTTAACTTTTTTTCAAATGCAGATAAAATCTCCAACTTATCTTGTAAATATGCTGAAACGCCGGACATTGAACAGCGTTTTGAAAATTCTCTGCGTCAGGGTTACTTGCTTCTTTGTGGCTTAGGAACTTTGTTTCTGCAACGGAAATGACATGCAGATAGATTGTGGTGGCACAGGTCTCTTATAATCGCTAATGACTGTGTGTGGATCTGTCAAGTGGTAGATAATCTATTGGATTATCTAAATTCTACCTTAAATGGTTTTGGCTCTTGAAGTATTGTCACATATACTTATGAGGACATTAAAAATGACTAAGATATATTCTTCATAAGTCACTGGAATCTGGTTCTATGCTCCATGGAACAGAACCATCCTGTGTAGTCTTTTCTTTTTTTTTTTTTTTGCAGTAGGAGAGAAATAGCTGTGGGATGAATGTCTTCATAGATTTTGACATTTACATGGCCCAAGAATTATGCAGAATAGAGATGTATCTGCAATAACTGTCTAATACACTTGCCCCTGAATTTTAAAAGCCCTGCTTGCACCACGTGCATTTTTGAAAGTGCCCGGCCCCACGCATAACCCCTGATACACGGAGAAGTACCAGGCCAGCTAAAAGGGGCAGGCCAGGAGGGGTGGTCTGGGTGGGGGCGGGCCATTAGATGAAGTAAGTTACGAAATAAAGGAAATGATGGTGGGAAAGGGGTGTTAGGGGTCGGGGAGGAGAGGGGAACAGGGAGGCAGAATAGGAAGGGGGATAGGGAACTGGGAATCAGCCAATTGCATTGCTGCGCATATTTTTCTAAAACACACCCCCTCCCCCCCCCGTGCACACATTAAAATCTGGCACGCATGGGAACTGTATTTTATAGCATGCACTTGCTGACGCGCTGGATTATCTTAGCATATTGTTGTTGTCCAAAGATAATTCTCAATTCTCTTTCCCAAGCATTAAGAATCATCTCATAGGTTCTAGGCCTCATCTGCCTCATTAACATACAATACCAGAAGTGTTGAGAAGGATCTGAAACATCAAATAAGATGCAGAGCAATAGTCCATTTTCTTGCTCCTAGTCATTCAGCTGTAGTGATTGTATGTAATGCTTGGTCTGTAAAAAGGCATAAAAGTGTTTCTGTTCTAAATTATATTCAGACATTAGTGTTGGAAAGTGTGTATGTGTCCTTCCTCATCAAAAAACTGTGAGATATTTTTCAAACCTTTGACAGCCCATTGTGAATTCCTGGTTGGGGGGGGGGGGGGGAAAGCCTGGTTACCCCTTAGAGGAAGAAATTGAGATATCTTACGCCCCAGCTTCAGCATAGAGCGAAAATATCTCCATGTCTTAACCAATGGAATCACCAAAGGGCTATCTTTTATGGATGGAGGTAGTACAGATAGCGAAGTGTGCAAAATGTAACTACGTAGGGTGGAAAGGGGAGAGGAATGCATGTTCCATATCGGTGGGAGTATAGGAGCTAGTCTCTAAATGTTACGAATCTGTTGTCTGGTGGGAGGAGCAAGCAGATGGGAGTTGGCAATCTGTTATGGATCAACTCCTGGAGAGGGAGGAGTTAGCAATCTGTTACATTATAGCTCCCACGGAGGAAGGAGTTAGCAGTCTGTTAGGTTCTACTCCTCAAGAGGGGGAAGAGTAGCAATCTGTAGGAAACTAACTCCTACGGAGGAAGAAGCTATCAATCTGTTAGGATCCCATGAGGAGTTAGCAAT
This sequence comes from Rhinatrema bivittatum, assembly GCF_901001135.1. Taxonomy (NCBI): domain Eukaryota; kingdom Metazoa; phylum Chordata; class Amphibia; order Gymnophiona; family Rhinatrematidae; genus Rhinatrema; species Rhinatrema bivittatum. The sequence goes on along the minus strand of NC_042628.1, from coordinate 22,492,518 downwards.
CTTGATAGGTTTCCTAGGGAGTAGCAATCTTGTTATGCTTCAGCTCCTGTGAAAGGAGGAGTTAGCACACTGTACCAGCGGAGTGCTTGGAGAGGACACTCAACTGGAGAGGAATGTAAATAGGTGGATCCTTGGGCCGATGGCAGATGACTATGCCCCCAGGAGGATATCCTGAGAGGGACCACCGGGTAGGCTTGAGAACGGAGACAGACAGATAATTCTTTTATTAGGCAGGTTAGTAGAACTACCAGAGGTGGCAGTACATAAGAACATGCCATACTGGGTCAGACCAAGGTCCATCAAGCCCAGCATCCTGTTTCCAACAGTGGCCAATCCCGGCCATAAGAACCTGGCAAGTACCCAAAAACTAAGTCTATTCCATGTTACCGTTGCTAGTAATAGCAGTGGCTATTTTCTAAGTCAACTTAATTAATAGCAGGTAATGGATTTCTCCTCCAAGATCTTATCCAATCCTTTTTTAAACACAGCTATACTAACTGCACTAACCACATCCTCTGGCAACAAATTCCAGAGTAATTGTGCGTTGAGTAAAAAAGAACTTTCTCCGATTAGTTTTAAATGTGCCACATGCTAACTTCATGGAGTGCCCCCTAGTCTTTCTATTATCCGAAAGAGTAAATAACCGATTCACATCTACCCGTTCTAGACCTCTCATGATTTTAAACACCTCTATCATATACCCCCCTCAGCCGTCTCTTCTCCAAGCTGAAAAGTCCTAACCTCTTTAGCCTTTCCTCATAGGGGAGCTGTTCCATTCTCCTTATCATTTTGGTAGCCCTTCTCTGTACCTTCTCCATCGCAATTATATCTTTTTTGAGATGTGGCGACCAGAATTGTACACAGTATTCAAGGTGCAGTCTCACCATGGAGCAATACAGAGGCATTATGACATTTTCCGTTTTATTCACCATTCCCTTTCTAATAATTCCCAACATTCTGTTTGCTTTATTGACTGCCGCAGCACACTGAACCGACGATTTCAATGTGTTATCCACTATGACACCTAGATCTCTTTCTTGGGTTGTAGCACCTAATATGGAACCTAACATTGTGTAACTATAGCATGGGTTATTTTTCCCCTTTATGCATCACCTTGCACTTATCCACATTAAATGTCATCTGCCATTTTGATGCCCAATTTTCCAGTCTCACATGGTCTTCCTGCAATTTATCACAATCTGCTTGTGATTTAACTACTCTGAACAATTTTGTATCATCTGCAAATTTGATTATCTCACTCGTCGTATTTCTTTCCAGATCATTTATAAATATATTGAAAAGTAAGGGTCCCAATACAGATCCCTGAGGCACTCCACTGCCCACTCCCTTCCACTGAGAAATTGTCCATTTAATCCTACTCTGTTTCCTGTCTTTTAGCCAGTTTGCAATCCATGAAAGGACATCGCCACCTATCCCATGACTTTTTACTTTTCCTAGAAGCCTCTCAGGTATGCCCGGCAGGGCTGAAATCCCTCAGGTACTGGAACAGCAATCCCAGGGTTGAGCTGTAGAGAAACTACAGATAGTGAATAGACAAGGTATGCTGTGTTCATAGCCAGAACTAGATGACAACACTCAGATAAGGTCTTAAGAAGCTCAGTAGCTGGAAAGGGTTAGGCCCTCGAGGAGCGAGTACCTGGTTCCAGGGAAAGCTCTGAGAGAGTGCTGGTAACTCACAAGTGTCTGTATCGGCTATAGCTTCCAGGCAGTAGAGAATCTTCAGAGTGTTTAGGAACATGGGCCCTCGAGGAGCGAGTACCGGTTCCAATCGGCAATCTGAAATAAAAGAGAGTGAGGCCCCCTAGGAGTGGGTACCCCTGGTACGTCCGAGGAGGCAGAGTAGCATAGGACGAATCCCCTTGCTAACTAGATTCGTTAGCAAATACTAAGACCTTTTATATTGGAAGCGGATGATGTCATCTCAGGAGACACCCCCGAGGTTCGCGCCCTTGCTGGTACATACATCGGAGCGCGCGCCCTACGTCATCAGGAACATGGCGGATCCACAGTGTCCTGCCGGTCCGGGGACACCGGAGAGAGACAGCAAGAAGACTTCGCAGCAGCTAGCAGTCCATCAGACCCGGAGGGAGTCGCCACAGAGGTAAGAGGGCGGAGTGAGGGCATCGAGCAGCAACAGACGCAACACTAAAATCCAGTCTCCTATACATTGAGGATTACAGGCTATGTTATAGAATTTCAGATTCGCTAAACCAACTCTTCCTGTCTTCCATCTACCTGTCAGTTTTGATAAAACTAATCTGGGTTTAGTTCCTTTCCAAAGAATAATGCCTTAGAACACCTTCCAAATGATGAAAATCTTTCCTTAACACATAACACATAATATGGAATAGTCTGAAAAAGGTATAGGCATTTTGGTATAATAATCATTTGGAAAAGTCCCATTCTGCCTGCTAGTGACGGGAAAATTTGTCCATGTTTTCGGTAAAATTTCAGTCGAGGTATACAATTTTGAGAAATTAACAGAATATAAATAGGAAAGATATATCTGTGAAGAATTATTCCCAGGTATTTGAAAGAATGTACAGCCCTTGTCATTGGGAAATTTTGCCCCCATAAGTGACAAACATGTTCTTGTATTGGTGGGGCCTCTGATTTATCCAAATTAAGCTTGTGTCGCTAGCTGCTCATGTGTGGAAAATTCATCTAAGAGAGCTGTTAAATATCTTACTGGATCAGAGAAATGAACCAAAATATCATCTGCAAATACAGCCAGACTGAAGATATGTGGATTGAATATTACCACAGGCACACCTTTAATGGCCGGGTTACTCGCTTATTTTTTGAAGACGGGGCTCAAAAGATAGTACATAAAGCATAGGCGGCAAATGGCCACTGTCCCGGCCCGCCCCATTTTCAGGGCCTGGCACTTGTGCATGTGGCTGGGCCCTTTTGAAAATGCGCATGTTGCCCACAAGGCCCTGCCCCGCTCATAAGTCCCGATTTTTATGCGTGTGGCCCTTTGAAAATTTGCTCTTCTATGTTTTAGCATAGTATCAGAGCCATACTGTAACAGTGGGATGTATATACACATCTATTCAGTTATTTCCCATCGTCCTTAATTTCTTTGTATTTGACAACCATAAAATATGAAAATCTATTGTACTACCTAACCATTGTGATGTACAAACTGACCATGAAAACAGAACTATAATGTGAATGCAGATAAGGTTGTACACTTGGTTTCATTAATTGGTCTATAGTGTTTGGATTAGAATTTAAGAGATAAAAGCAATATACTTTGATATAGCATTTAGACAGAAACAGACAAACGTCAATAAAAAGTTTGAATGCTTTGTTTTGAAACTATGGCAATTACTGAGTATAGAAAAACCTGTAAAAGGACCAGCACCATGCACAGGTGCTGCTTGAAAGAGTGTGGGCCCCTCACCCCTTTGATCTCGCCTATGCTTCCGGCTGCACTGCAGGTCAGTCGGGGAGGGGGGGGGGGGGTGTTATGCCGACCCTCTCTAATGGCTTCCACATGGAGCTCAACCACATGGCCGGACAGCCATTTCCTGGTTCTATCCCAGCAGGCAACTCAGCTTCCATGCCCCAAAAGACTATCTGGCCAAGGGTATCAATGTGGAGCTTAGGGAGGGGCAGGCCTGAGATTTAAAGCTCTCTCATCCCTGCTTTCCTTCCCTCACACTCCCCTTCATTTTGTTTTTCTTTTCCTCTATTTTTTTTTTTTTTTAATCGGACTGGATTTGTTAAATTTTGAATCTTATGCCTAGTTTGAATAGTAGTAGCTCATGTACAGTATTTTTAGATAATTCATATGTTGATCCAGTAAAGGTTTTCAGAATCTGCCAAGAATCCGATGAGTAGACTTTTCAGTATAAAGTTATTGTATGTACAACTTATTTTTGTGTTATGGAAAGAGGTGATGGAGGATTAAATAATTTTGTGAAACTGGAATAGAGCTGGTGAAATCTCTTTGATTTAAAAGCAACAACAGGCAGCACCATCACTAATTGTTCAAGAATCAGCCTGTATGGTGTAGGCCTTGGCTTTTCCATTGTGGTTGGTATCGGGTTTTTTTAAATTGTTCCCATAAGGTCAGAAGGATCTCAGTAGCATTGTGTCTTTACAGGATCGTTCTCCAGGGGGTAGGAGGAGGGGTTAATCGGGATTGTTGAATTTAATTATCAAAATTGCTGGAGCAGACTGTATGGCTTGAGCCCCTGGGCCTGTGGCTTGCATATTTTAAGTACGTAGCAACAGCTCTCCAATGGACATATCACACATAGTTATCTCAGCCAAAAGAAACAAAACATTTCTGAGTAAGAATTGATAAGTGAGGTTCCAAGATGAACCAGCTTTAAAACATAGCATGAAGATTTGAAGAACACACTACTGTAAGTCTGAATGGTGAAAATAATATATAATGGAACCGCTTAACTTCATATTTTTTCTGAGCTGTTACCTTTGACAGAAGATTATCTATGGCCTTTCATTGTCTGACAGTGCTCAAATGTAACTTGCAAATTTGAATGTTGCATTACCTATACAGTTGCTAGCATTGGAGCTCTTGTTTGCTGCCTCTGCTTTATTAAGACAAAAGGTTTTTTAGTATTTGACTTGTTCGAAAAAAATTTTCAGTCATTCCTTTCAATTGTGGTTATTACCTAATAACACTCAGCAATATTATTTATGGTGGGTTTGTCCTCAAAATGTTAAGGCAGGCTCTTATGGGGTCCGTAATAATAGTAGTCATGAGTATATCCAGTTGTGAAAACCAGTGAAATGAACATATATGAATGTCCTACTAAGCATGTTCTGCTTCTTAAATTTAAATAGTTTTTATCTGATATCTTGCCACTACTCAACAAAATTCCAGTGGCATCCCTGCCATCTGTTACAATGGCATCCCATCTGTCTTTGTATATATCTCTGTTATGCACAGTCAATACGCATACAAAGTTTAATAAAGAATGAATCTGTGCCATGATTAGATGCAAACAAGCTTTCATGTCCAGGAGGACTTTTCAGATTTATGTACATCTTCAGGCAATCAATCAGTAAGAATGTTGTTATAGTGTATATTCTTGTTATTTAATGTACAGCACAGTAGTTTATTTAGACTTCTGATAATAAAAACATGCACCATTTGCATCTGTTTTTGCTAATTTGTAGAGATCTGTAGCATGCAGTTTTGTGATCCAGAAAAATGTTTCTTTTACAGACAAAAAGTTGAATTTAACAGTGTGTTAAATGAGTTCTTACAGTAATATTTCTATTTAGGAAATTAGCGCATCTATTTACGTTTCTAGAATGTAATGTTAAATGTATGTACTAAAGGTGAAAAATTCTAGTTAATTGGGTATATAACACTATTTGATATAAAAGTATACAGCAGGGATATACTGCAAATTGTTAGAGGTGCAGAACCATTCAAACCAGTTGGATGCAAAGTTAATGGAATAGTCTACACACAGTTTCTCTTTAAAGCTCTATTGGTTCACACAGTGTAATAGAAATAAAATATTACCTGGGGAGAGGAAGTAATGCTATTCAATATGGGCTCAATAAACCCCAAATCATTTTGGCTTCTGGAGGGAAAATAGTTGCTATACAAATTTTCCCACTATCATAAAAGACACTGGAGATATTCAGTAAAAGACAAAGGAAAAGAAAACATTGGTGATAGCCTGAAAAATGGTATTTGTAGCATGGAAGAGGAGCTCCTATAAATGCATCATTAATGATCTCCACTCCATGTGCACACATTCCACGCACACCTATTGTGCTTCGTATTCTTCTAGAGCCCTCAGACCTTCAGGGGGCACATTTTAGAAGGTTTTTCCATGGGGTAGACCGTGGGGAGCTTATCTGTGAAAACGCACTTTCCAAAAATATTGCCCTCTTCCTCTCCCCCACCAGTGTGAGGAAAAGTACACTCGGTCTATAGTGCTCATCCATTTCCTTGCAGGGAAAAGACCCTGCACTAAGGCTATCCCACCACAGTACAGATGGGAAGCTTATTTTTAACTCCTTGCAAGTTCTTTCTGGTGAGGATTTGTACCTGCAAGAGCTCTGGGCACTTATGCACTCGTGGTCCCCTCTGGATAAGAAAACTTCAAAGGGACAGCCTATAGCTAGGCATAAAGCTGGGACAGTGCTGCTGCAGCCATGCAACTGTGTCACATCATACGGGATCAATTTTAACATATTTAAAAGAGAATTAAGAATGCTAGCTTGAACATGCTCGCTTGTTCAATTGTAACAGGCAACATCTAATATTTTCATTTGAAGAATTGCTTTTGCTTGGTGTAATGCCTAGATCACAGGTTGCCAAACCTGTCCTGGAACCAATCGGGTTTTCAGGATATCCACAATGAATTTGCATGAGAGAAATTTATAATGCAATTTTCAATGCAATTTGCAATCTGTGCTAACGTTTCCTAACATTCACATATTTCTCTCATTTTCGTACTGTCACATCTCACATTTGTACTTTGCATGTTTTCTGCATGCTTACATAATCTTTTCACAAATATCATCTATCATCAAACATACAGAATACAGCCATATGATTATGCCATCCAAATAGTGTAAGGATATAATAAAACACATACAATGTAGTCATCATGCAGAGATGCATGAAGAAGCAAGACTGATCCATAATGAAAACGTTTAGCTTTAGGTAGCATTGTGACTTATAGACTTTGCCACACAAGTAAACAGATACATATAATCATAACCCACCTCAAACAACATTACAACTGCCATGTCAACATTGCATTTGTAGTATGTTGCATGTTCCACAATATATCCTGATGTTATCTGCCTTAGCCAGAGATAGTAGCAAAGGAATAGCATGCACATAATACAAAAGCGATGGAATTCTCAGGTACAGAAGATGCATCACAGATGGATGGGTACATTTATTTATTTATTGAAAGAATTCATCAAATCCAAGGAGCTTCAAATCTGTCTCATATGTGCCCCCCCCCCCCCCGGCCTATTGGAACACAACCCCTCCCCTCTCATTGAATACATATCTGTTAATCTCAATATAAACATCCCCACTGTAATCTTAGGAGATTTTAATCTCCACGTTGATACCATCCCCTCTTCATCCTCCTGTGAGACCTTCCTCAACTCCCTACACGCCCTTGGCTTTAAACAACTTATCTCCTCCCCGACTCACAAAGCAGGCCATACCCTTGATCTTATCTTTATCAATTCCTGTATACAATCCCCCCACATACCTAATTGTTTTCCTGTCCCATGGTCAGACCATGCCCTCCTTCAAGGCATTTTTCACTATAAAATCCCCCAACATTCTGACTCCCACTCACAGTAACACCATCTCTTTCCATAAATCCTGCTCTACTGATGACTTGATCTCCTCATGTACTAATTCCCTTAACAACCTAGACCTCACCAACCCTGATGCAGCACTCTCCTCGTGGAATAACACCACTACCACTATAGCCGATCAAATATGCCCACTCATCGATAAAGAGATACATCATACACGAACTACAAAAAAACCCTGGTATACCCCTAAATTAAAAGAACTTAAAAAACGACCTCAGAATCAAAGAGAAAATTTGGTGCAAAAAACACACCCCAAAGCACTCAGCCACCTACAAATCCACCCTGCATACCTACAGACTCTCGATTCTTCAGACCAAACCAGACTTATGCTGCAAAAATCCATGATTACCAATACAATGCAAAAGCCCTATTCTCATACATGGCGGAACTCACCAAATCAACCCCCCCTCCCATCACAGATGAAGAAGCCAATAGTAAATGCGAAGAACTCGCCCAGTTTTTCAAACACAAAATAGCAAATATCCTCCTCCGTTTCTCTTCTACCCCCACTCCGGCAAACTCCTCTCCCAAAAATCCCAATACCAATCTAGCTTCCCTTGAGTTAACCTCTGCCAAGGAAATCAAAACCATTTTAAAAAGAATCAAACCTGCTACTCACATCTGACACTATACCCACAAAAACCCTATTATCCATCCCCACGATCATCTCTAAACCCATCGCTGATATAATTAACTGCTCCCTTTCCCATGGCAAAGTCCCAGATCCCCTTAAACTTGCTGTTGTAAAGCCCCTCCTTAAAAAAAAACCACCCTTAACCCCACCAACCCTTCTAATTACTGTCCCATTTCCAACCTTCCCTTATTAGATAAAATTATGGAAAAGGTCGTCAACTTTCAGCTCTCTGAATACCTGGAGGACCATGGCATATTACACCCATCCCAATTGGCTTCCATAATTCACTCAATACAGAGAGCCTCTCTCCCTAACTGACACCACACCGAAAGGCATGGACCATGGGCAATCCTTTATTCTTGCCCTCCGTGATATCTCTTCTGCCTTCGATACCATTAGCCACGAGATCCTCCTTTCCCGCTTATCTGAAATTGGCATTACAGGCTCTGCCCTACTTTGGTTTACCTCCTATCTGAATAACAGAGTCTACACTGTAAAAATCGCAAACTCTGAATCTGCCCACATCCCCCTTAACCAAGGTGTCCCCCAGGGATCCTTTTTATCCTCAACCCTCTTTAACATTTACCTATTGCCCCTCTGCCAGCTCCTCTCCGGCCTTGGCCTCAAGTTTTTCCTATATGCCGACGATGTCCAAATCCTCATCCCTATTCAAGAATCTATCCCCAAATCTCTTAAGTTTTGGGAAAACTGCCTTACCTCCAAAAATACTCTCCTCACCAACCTCCACTTGGCTCTAAGCACCTCAAAAACTGAACTCCTCATTATCTCTAACCACCACAACCACTCACCCCTCCCTCCCCGTGATCCCTCCCTCCCCGCAGATTCCTTCCCAGTCTGTGCATGAGATCTTGGGGTCACCATAAACAACCAATTAAACTTAAAAAGCACATTAACACAACCCTAAAAGAAGGCTTCTTCAAGCTCCATATACTCAAAAAGCTTAAACCCCTGCTCCATGTCCAAGACTTCCGTATAGTCTTACAAGTGACGCTTCTTACTAAAATGGATTACTGCAATTCTTTACTCCTAGGCCTCCCCTACTCCACTATTAAACCCCTACAAATGTTGCAGAACGCAATGATCAGAATCCTAACTAATACCCGTAAAGCTGACCACATCACCCCCATTCTTAAGGAACTGCATTGGCTCCCCAACTCTGCCCGCATTATACATAAAACCCTCACGATCATTCACAAATCCCTTTACAACCACAATCTCACCTGGCTTGATGATGCCCCACGCTTTCACCCCTCCAACCGTCCGACTAAAACAGCTCACAAAGCAACCCTCTACACCCCCACCCTTAAAATTGCACACCTTACCTCTACTAGGGAGTGAGCCATCTCCATTGCAGGCCCCACTCTCTAGAACACTATGCCCCTAGAGCTCTGATTGGAAGCCTGCACCCAAAAATTCAAAAAAATGGCTAAAGACTTGGCTCTTTAAACAAGCATACCCAGACTTGGACACCTCTTAGTCCCTACCTGCCCATTCTTTTCTCCCCGCCCCCCCCCCCCTCTTCTCTTTGATGACCTTTGCCCTCCCTCCCTCCCCTCCCTGCTCGTTTGCCTTGGCCATGTGTTACTTTGTTTCATGTGTCATATAATTCACATGACTGCCTTCATCCCCCTCCCCCCCGCCATGTTATTATTGCTTCCTCTGCTAGTTTGTACATAGTGCTACCTTGTATATAGCAATGCTACCTTGTATATAGCAGTGCTTATTACCTTTATTGTAAATTTGTATATTATGCGCATTACTAGTTCACTACGTTTGCTCTTTCACCGCAATGTTCTGTTCATTTGTTAGTTACTTCCTGGCCTTTTTTTCACCCTCCCTCCACAGTGCATATTGATACCTCGCTGCTCCCCTTTCCCCCACCCTTGTTATATTGTATTTTCTCTTCAGTTTTATGTAAACCGATATGATATACCCTTGAATATCAGTATAGAAAAGCTAATAAATAAATAAATACTTTGAGTCCTAGGGGGTATGTGTGAAGTTGTACAGGTTAAATTTATTGTCTTAGCTAGTTTGTGTGTGAGATGGAGTGTATGTGAGTGCAGTTTGTTTTTGTGTGGCATGTAATGCTTTTGTGTTTTCCACAGCAAGTCTTGCATTTTGATGATGAGGATGCCTGTCATGAGTAAGGCACAAGAGCATCCCTTTATCTGCTTTCTCTCTCCCCCACGTTTTCTGTAATAGGTTATACTATGTAATGCAGTATTAGTTACCAGGTCATACTATCCTGGAACAGGTTGTCAACCCAGTCTTCAGGACACAGCCACTCTGGTTTTCAGGATATCCACAATGAATAGGGCATGAGATAGATTTGCATGCAATGGAGGCATTTGGATATCTACATATGTAGGGTTGGTGCTTCCATTAGGCAAGCTAGGAGGTTGCCTAGAGTGCCAAGAGTTTGGGGGCAGCAGAAGCTTGCCAGCACAGGGTTGCTATGCCAGAACCAATATCACCCAAGAGAGTGCTGGGGCCATTGCCACCAGTAGGAGGGAGCTCTGTGTTGGCACTGCTGCCAACAGGTATGTTGGGAACAGGGGTGTATAACCAAAGGTTTGCCTAGGGTGCCAAATACTCTTGCATATGTGAGTCTTCCCTAATACCTATACAGCATTCTCTTTGATTTTCTTCTATTTAAGACATTGTTTTCTAAAATATGAATAAGACATTTCTCTTTTTCCATATTGCTACCTTGAGTTGGAACTATAATTGCTTTTGAACATATTTAAATAATGCAATGTTGTGATTGAAATGTAGCCAAGCATTTTTTGTTTCTTGGCTTTAGTTTGCGTGTACTTCACAGTAGGAGCAAGATCATAGGGCCCCATTACAAATGTTAGAAATGTTAGGAGAGCAACTCCACTTAACAAGGATAATCAAATTATATATATTGTAATGAAACTGATAATGAATTATGCAAGTCAGAGCGGGAATAGAACTAAAATCTGAATATAAGGGACTATGTGGTTTTTCAGCGATAAAGAGAGCATCAAAACCAATTTTTAAACATAGGGTTTGAGTAGTTTTATTTTTCAAGGTTGACAAATACATTTTTACTGGAATTATTTCTACATCTAGAATTTGATTTGAGCCCTACAGCTTTAAAGAAGAAAAAGTCCTGTTTCATATCATATTAATGTTTGTAGTTGAGTGGAACCGTTTTAAAATTATAGTGTAATGTATTTACAGTGGCAGGACCCTCTTCATCTTTTAAGCTGCCAGAACCACTGACATGGCAACAAAATGATTCACAAAATCTCTCCTTCCCCTATGTATCAATAAAGCAGCAAAATAAATAATGGATATGAAGCTATCAGTAAATGCTGTTTCCCTCTTCACAACCCCAACAAGAATGTAGAATTCTCTCATTTATTCTAAAAGAAACTTACATTTCTGGATCCAATCCCAGAACACAGGAGGGAAGAAGAAATGCCAGCAAGTGAAAGGTTACTGCTTTGCTATACTTCGGAGAATGAGCAAGAGACTTCCATTACGTTTGGGCATTGAGCTCCCCTATAATGAGTGTCAACTCTCTTAAATCCTAGTTAATTAAATACTGAATGACCGGGTACTCTTCACGATCCACGACTGGAATTCAATATGCTCACCCTTTAGATTCAAAGTTGCTTGATGTCTTCCTGCAAAAGTGAAATCAAATTATTGGCTACAGTACAGATGGCTAAAACAAAACCTTCAGCCTCCTGCAGGTGCATGTTTTACATGAAATGGCACAAAACCTCATGGGTGCCTGTAGATACCCACCTTCAGATCTACTGTCATGACTGTTGGGAGGAGCAATCTAATGTTACAATTTAGATAAGTATTATCTACATCACTAGACAACAATACTTCCAAGTCAAGTGGTCAAATATGTACATATGACATTACAATAGTTCGCCATTGCCAAGCAGGGATGAATTAGCCATGATATGGGTATTGTCATCCAATAGCACCAAATGGACTCATCTCTCTAGCTCAGGAAAGTTTTACTACCAAGCATGCATGGTAGTTCCTACACATGCACATGCTGCCTCAGTCTTTTTTTTTGTTGTTGTTGAAGCTTCCACAAGGACAAGTACCTTCTTTCTCTACTTCATTTTTTCTAATTCTCTCATTGCAGTATTTCTTCAAACCTCATTTTTTTTTGAGTTGCCTCACTGCTTTGGCAGCCCCTCAATAGTACTTTTCCATGCTACCTACAGAAAAAAAAAATATCAAGCTGTCTGGGCAATTCGTCTTCAAGTACTGGTCCAGAACCTGCTGGAGTAAGATCCAGCACCACCCTGAGCAATCCTGGTTGACCTTGGACAAGGGGCAGCAGCAGTGTAGGTGGATCCCATGATGAGCTTCAATATGAGAGTTCTCTGCTCTCAGAGTGATCAACTGTGTCAGTTCTTATCATATCCCAAAGGGGTAACAGAGGAAATGAAATCCTCCCTCCATTGGTAGCTAGATCCAAAACTCCTGGTGGTAGGTGCTGCTTTTTGAGTTTACCTCATCAGGTAACACTGACGATAGATGTGCCCTTCAGGGAGTAGGTGTGCATAGAGGCTTCTTCCAAACTCTTGGGATTTGGTCCGCAGCAGGATCCACCTGTTCCAGATCAAATTCTTGGCTACTACGTTCCATTCAACATGTGTTAAGAGTTATCTCGTGTCGCCTTCAGGGAATTCTGATCCAAACCAACAACCAGGGGGCACAGTCTCCTGGATTCTCTGCCAGGAATCTATGAGAATTTGGAAGTGGGCTTGCAGTCGGAGCTTTTCTCCAAGCAATTTACTTCTGGGGGATATCCAACACACTGGCAGATCACTTCAGCAGAACTTTTTGCCACAAGTGGTCCTACCCTCTTTCTCTCCCGGTTCAGGACCTTGCAGTGTTGTTTTGCCACTGCTACAGCCTGAGCTGATTCTTCGCCTTTTATGTGTGGCAGCCAGGCACCAAGGGAAGAACAAAGCAGCAGAAGCACTGGCGTTAAAACCCCACACCATAGCAGTGCAGCAGGAAGAATTGCATGAATGCCCCCAAGGCATAGAGTGAGGGGTATAGCAGCAAGAAGGAGGGCATCAAAACCTCAGTGCACCGAATGAGGGCCAATGGGCACCAACAGTTGCATTAAAACTTTATGGCACTAAGAGGGGGCAAAACAGCAGAAACAATGGCATCAACACCCCAAGGTACTGTGAGAGGAGCAAAGCAGTACCAACAATGGCAATCTCCAGGCAGCACATGAGGGGAAGGATCAGCTCAGGCAGTAAAGGTGGCAAAACACCACTGCAAGGCCCTGAACAAGGAGGGAAATAGGGTGGGAGGAAAAGGTTTTCTCCCCAAGTATAACCAAGAAAGAGGGAGGGCAGCACCAGTGCTCCAATAGCACAGAAAGGAACTGAACTAAGAAACAGGATGTGAGGAGTGGGCTGGGCAGCATCACAGCATGGAGGGGGGGAAAACTGTGGGCATTCGTTCACTGTAGCCAGGGGTGGCTCAAGGCAATCTGCTGCCTGAGGTGAGGAAAGAGATGGCAAGGAGGTGATTTTCCCCTTGGAGTCTGGCCCCTTCGATGAGTTGAAAGGCTGGGGAAGTGGGCAGGCAGGGGGCAGGGTTCCCAATTTTGCGGCAGATAATAGTGTTTGTGATATTTCTAAGAAGCTGGTAATCCTGATACTCTGAGCCCTACTATCTGCTTCCCACCCTTCCTCGGTATTTGCACCCTGGGGAAATGGGAGATGGGTGAATGGTGAGAGGCTGTGCGTGGCACACACTCTCAGGGCCAGTGCCAGGGTAGGAGGTGCTCAGCAAACCTTAGACCCTTACACTCCCCCATTCCCACAGCTCTCGCCATGTGCAATTAAAATTATGCATGCATAACAGATTTCACATGAAAAAGTGCATTCAAAATAGTCTTCTGATGTACAATATCACTTGCGACAATATTTTCATGCGATGTTGTGATGCCAGTGAGGAAACCTGCAAACAAGGCACTTGGAGCCCATATGGTATTAGGCCTATTGTAAAGTGCATTGGGTTTGGGCTTAACCCTCGAAATGCCATGACTAAACTGAACTACAATTACAATATTTTAAACCTCCAATACCAAAACTGCACTAACTGCCAGCACTCAAACAATAAAAATCCTACCCATGAAAATGCAACATTGCAAATACTACACCCAGCTCTATTATACCAATACATTCCCTACTAGGAAAATAGAACAAGATAGGCTGTTATAGATCCCTACATAGAAACTATATAATAGCAAAATACCTCACTTCTGTCATGCAGCAGACCCTCACTAAATCCAGAATAAAGTGACCATAAAGTATAAAGAGAAATGTGCAGACAAAAACTGAATTGAAAATCACTAAAAGCAAGATTGTATGCAATGCAACAATGGAAAAACAGAAACATCACAATTCCTCATAAAACAATTCAATCAGGAACTATAAAACAGTCATAATAGTAAAACCATGCAAATAAAAAAATATTTCAGGACAGCTCACGAACAGAATAACATTCTACAACTAAATTCACATACAAATTTTCAAAGTTCCAGAAACCAATACAATATGTAAAAAGAGCAGACACATCAAATAATATCCAATAATAATTATAAGGCTAAAATAAATTTTCAGCTTTCCATACCTTGATTTCCAGTCATTCTGAAATTGTCCTGGATTAGTGGGAGAAATGGGGGCTACACACAAACTCTCTGTTATATACACACGCTCATTCACACACACACACACACACGCTTACACTCTCACATGCTCACACACAAGCTCGGTCATATTTTTACATGCTCTTTCACACATACTTGCTCACTCACACATGCGCACTCACATACACAAGCTTGTTCACACACTCATATGCTAACATTCTCACACTCTCCCACATGCTCTCATATACACAGCACTCACTCATGCCCACATGTTATCACAAAGATGCACACACACATGCTTCATTTTGCTCCCCTTTCTTCTCACTCACCTGTTATCTTCCCTTCCTTCTCACTCAGCTCCCTTTGCTTTCCTTCTCAGCCCATTCACACACTCACATATCTCCTCCCCCTTCTTACTCACCTCCTTTATCTTCTGCCCCTCTCTCACATACACTTTCCCCTCCCATTCCATTCCCTTACTCTCCACCCACTGGGTCTCTTCTTTTTTTTTTTTCTGCCCCTGGGTGTGGGCCCATCATACTCCAGCATTGGTTGTCTTTCTGCCTGCAGGGTGTGGGATCCCCATCGGCACAGCATAATTTCAGCTGCTGCTTCTGTTTTCTTCTTCCTGTGGGGCCTGTGCTGCCACTGCCTCTGTCTTCCTGCTCACAGAGCTGGGAGCCCCACTTACATCTAATAAACTTTGCATCTTGGCTGCCACTGTTTTCTTCTTTCTCGTGAGTGCTGAGAGCCCTGTGAGCACATCAAAATTGCTCGCTGCCATTTTCTTCCTACCGCAGGGCTGGGGAGCTCCACAGGTATATCCTAAATATGGACTGTTGCTTCTGTCTTCTTCCTACTTGTGGGGCTAGGGACATAAGAACATGCCATACTGGGTCAGACCAAGGGTCCATCAAACCCAGCAACCTGTTTCCAACAGTGGCCAATCCAGGCCATAAGAACCTGGCAAGTACCCAAAAACTAAGTCTATCCCATGTTACAGTTACTAGTAATAGCAGTGGCTATTTTCTAAGTCAACTTAATTAATAGCAGGTAATGAACTTCTCCTCCAAGATCTTATCCAATCCTTTTTTAAACACAGCTATACTAACTGCACTAACCACATCCTCTGGCAACAAATTCCAGAGTTTAATTGTGCATTGAGTGAAGAACAACGTTTTCCGATTAGTTTTAAATGTGCTACATGCTAACTTCATGGAGTGCCCCCTAGTCTATTATCCAAAAGAGTAAATAACTGATTCACATTAACCCTTTCTAGACCTCTCATGATTTTAAAGACCTCTATCATATCTCCCCCTCAGCCGTCTCTTCTCCAAGCTGAAACGTCCTAACCTCTTTAGTCTTTCCTCATAGGGGAGCTGTTCCATTCCCTTTATTTATTTATTTGTTCAGTTTTATATACCGTCATTCGGTTCAGCCATCATATCATTTTGGTCGCCCTTCTCTGTACCTTCTCCATCGCAATTGTACCCTGCGGGTACATCATAAGTATGCACCACTGGTGTGTTTTTGCTGCAGCGTTTTCTAGCTGGATACACTGTGAGGCGGCTGTGGTACAGGTATTTTAAGGGGGCACTTTTTGCTACCTCAAAATGTTGCCACCTGAGGCAGCCCCCTCATTCTACCTAATGATAAAACTGATCCTAACTGTAGCTGTGCCCTCTGTCCTCCTGCCAATCACAGGGAAATTCAGGCAAAGCCAGCAGAGAGGTTTCATTTAAGGAAGACCAACTTTTCCACCAATTCTGGCACTTGAATGATGTGGACTCATGCTAGCCCCTGCCATTGAGAATACCCATTCACGAGGCATGCTGGTTGATGGGTAAGAAAAGAAACATTGGGCCACCCTGGCCAGATCTTGCCTGAATGCAGCTTTGTGTGCCCAGTAGGCCTCAGTTGTATGCAAATCTATTTCATGCATTTTTAATAGGGCTATCATGAAAACCCAACTGGTTTGTGTCCCTTGAGGACTGGAATTGCCCAACATGGCAAAGGACGAGGAAAGGCTTTCCTTTTTCTTCACAGGGACCAAGTGCCAGCTCAAGCAGCACTACTTTTTTTTGCAATGGTTAAAGTATGGAAATGAAAAA
Organism: Rhinatrema bivittatum; assembly: GCF_901001135.1. Taxonomy (NCBI): domain Eukaryota; kingdom Metazoa; phylum Chordata; class Amphibia; order Gymnophiona; family Rhinatrematidae; genus Rhinatrema; species Rhinatrema bivittatum. The sequence goes on along the minus strand of NC_042628.1, from coordinate 22,475,705 downwards.
AAAGGGGTAATCTGTGTTATCCGGGGTGACCTGCATGGACCAGCAGCTAAAACCCTAAAAAGGAAAAAGCTTGCAGGACAGACTGGAGGGATCATTGAGTCTTTTACTATGTAACTGACATTAAATTGCATTCGCCTTTCATACAGTGAAATTAACAACCAGCCCACTTTCCTTTAAGTTTCCCTTTTTCCTTTCTAAATCTTATTTGGCTCTAAGAAAGAGTTTCAGAATCACAACAACTCTAGCTGAAATCTAACAGAAATGAGGAAACAAAATGGTGACTGCTGAAAATTAAATTTTGCTTTCAGTTTCAGGTTAAAAAAAAAAATAGAGGAATTCATTGTCAATCCTTACAGCTGCCAGCTAGAAGTGGATGGCTGAAAAGTCCTTCACCTTAATAGATTTTGCTCCTTCCTGGTTCCTTCTTATTCTGGCTCTGCTCAGTCTAGCTTGACGAAAAACACCACCTGCAGTTTTGCTTGCCCTATGGTCTTGAATAGAATCCAAAAACAGATACAAATGAAAACTTTCGTTATTTTATTAGATCCTTTCCTTTCAATTCGTGAGGAAAGAAACAAACTGAAAATGACTTTTCTTGTTTCAGATTACTCATTCATTCCAAACGAATGCACATCTCTACTACAGGTGTAATGATTAATTATGTTCTTTAGATGCTGTAATAGGTAATAACTCAGAGTGCAGGAGAGTATTTTACAATGAATTAAAATCATTTTCAAGAACCTTTTGTACTCTTTCTACACTATTATAATGCTAAACCACATCATTTGCATAATAGTATGTAGCTGAGGCAGAAATGAATTTTGAGAAATCATTTACATAATTATTAGCTTAGGCTGGCGGGACTGGTCTGCTGATCAGAAGCTTTGTGGTGTTCAGTAATAACTTTTTCATTGCTGAACTGTAAATGTAAGAGGGATAAACAGGCACAGTAGAGTAATTCCTTATGTAATATAAAGGAGATTCAACATTTCATGATTGTTAATGACTAGATTGAAAAAACTTAATGATTTGAAAGATGGCCCAGTATCTTCCCTCTACTGGTGGTCTTTCGACAGTGAATGCATTCTGGAAACTGCTGATCCTCCATAACTATGAAGTGTCTCCACTTGTAGGATCCCCTTTCTGGGTCTTTGGGTGCTGCTACTGTGGCTGGGATTAAGGACAGAAGAAGAAGAAAAAGGCCAAGTGCACCCTTAATGCTCTCCACTGTCTGCCGATCCCAAGGGATGATCATGGCTCCAGCAGGATCACTTACTACCTCTCTGTGGCTATGCTGCCTATCTGCTGCTGCTCACAGGACCCAAATGGTCTTCAACCCCTCCTCAGCTACTAGATTTTCAATATCTCCATCCTTTAATTCTGCAAACCCCCTCACATGATTCATTTGAATCAGTAGCCTCTGCAAAGGTCTTCTGCTGTTATTTGTCAGAACAGAAAAGGAGCACCGTGCTGGTTTCTGCTGACACCTACTTGGTGCATCCCTGCACCGAGTCTGCCTTTGCCTGCCCCTGCACCATACTAACAGTGAAGATGAGAAAGGTGGCTGCTGTTTCAACATCTCAGCCAACACTGCATCTCTAGCTAATGTCTCCCTCTTAAAAAAAACAAAACAACACAATTCTTGAGCTCGATAGGACAGATTTTTGTCCATATACTATGTCTCTCAACATCACTTCTACTATGTGCTTGCCCCAAATCTCTCTGGAGGAAGAATAGCCTTCCCGCTTCTGCTCCTATTGCCATTTCTGCCTCTTGATGCTAGTGACATGATGGGATTTATTAAATTAGATCATTAGTTGGTCGGGGCTTTCAGTGTTATATTTATATACCCTTGTGTAGATACACACAGGTGGCAGACCAGCCAGTCACTTTTGTCATGACCAGAGCAGTGAGTGAGCTGATGATCCTTGCTGAGGTACTATGTACACTAAGAAAATAATTCAAACTTAGTGCAAGAGTCACATGTACAAGAGTGGTAGATTGTCACATTGAATCTTTTGCAAAGAGATAGAGGCTCTATCTTTGTCACTGCAGTGCAGAAACACCCCAAACACTACAATAAACAAACAAGCTCTTGTATCTTTCCTGAAGCCACTTGCACCGCATCAGCTGTAGCGGTAATCTTATCCTGTAATCTTGTCACAGATTTTACAGACTTTCTCCTGCTACTAGGTAACACCCCAAACCACAGCTAGGCAGAGTGTAAGTGAATGTGTAGCATATTTGGGCCAGCTGCAGGAACAGTTTTAGGAATACCCCAAGACTTGACTAACTTGGTTTGTGTGCAGTTATTTATTTGCAGTGTGTCACAAGTGCATAAATCAAAGTAATAACTCACCTTGCATCAGGCACACACAGTAGGTAGACATTATAGCATATGGATATCTCACGAGGTCCTACCATCTCCCCTGAGGCCTTCCTCTAGCTCTCTAGGCCTGGGTTCTGCCTTAAGGAGGACTGGGTTAGATACCTGAACCGGGCTCCTTAAGGTAGAATGAGGAAATTGTCGGTATACTCCGTCACAGAATGACATTTTACTTTCACCAGTAAATTAATCTAAATCTTTTTTTCTAATCTTTTCTTTCACTCTAAGTTTTGAAGCAAGAGTCTTCAAAACCTTTGCCTTCCCTCTGTGAGATCCAACAGAGGAATGAGTGAACAAAACGTCATTTTCATGTACAAAAAACTGATGAAGGCATGACATGCAGCTGCCAGGTGGGATAGGATGGTGGAAACATGATTGGTCCTGCTCTTTCCTTGCCTCATTCAAAATAGTTCCACTCGATCTGGCTTCAAGTACAAAAAATACATTGCTTTAATGAGATAGAACGAACCAAAAATCAAGTCATTCATTCCATTTTCCCATTCAAATTGAAACAAAGGCACATCTCTACTATATAATTATTAAACAGAGCAGCAAAGTCCTCTCATAAATATTGAAAAAAATACATTCCCTTAAAAGAAAAGCCAAAAATCAGATCCTTGTCTCCGTTCATGCAGTTACAACTTGTCAGTAGTATAGTAACAATTATATTAAATATGTGGGCATTGCTAACAATGACTTTATGAGCAATAAGTGCTTGGTTTGCATGTGCAGTGCAGCATGTGCTCGCTTTATTACTTTCAGGTTTCATGGCCTCACTTTGCTACTTATAGTAGAACTACTGTACCTTTTTACTTTCTCAGTAACAGCTCAACATAAACGAACCTTTCATCTTGAGGTTTGCTCTCATTGTTCATAACATCAGAAGACAGAGTAATAAAAGGTCTGGAGGGAGTGAAACTGAGGATGGCTGCTGTTCTCAAGCCTAAGGAATGGAGCCGAGAGCTGCTGCCGAGATCTTGTTTCTGCCACTGATCCAGGGACCAGCAGAGGAGAACCAATGAGGGAGAGAGAGACTGAGAATAATGAAGAGTGGCAGAGGAGACCTGGGAGCCAGTCCTGGGGATCAGGATGGGGGAGGGTGCAAAGGATAGGATGGGGGCCAGTAAAGGGGAGCGTGGAGGATTGGTGGATGCAGAGTGGGGGGGTTCCACTGCCTACTATAAAAGTTATACACCCTGGCCTCTCCATTGTCCCTATCCATTGCAACCATGAGTCAACTGTGATTGTAAATGACCTTTGACCAATGTACTGTAAGTTAAAACTTGTTTTGTAATCCACCTTGAGGCCACTGGTGGAACAAGGTGGGATATGAAACGCCTATAAATAAATACTTCACACCAGTTAAGCCAGGTGAACAACTGCAAAGAGAGATTGGGGAACTGGACATCTAAATGGTAAATGTGGACAAGTGCAGAGTGAAGCAGATAGGGAAAAGTAACCCTAGTTTTAGATACACAGGGATCCATACTCGGGTGCATTTAGCTGGATAACTTCTGAGTAAGCCGGCTAAATGCTGACTTTTCAATATTCCTGCCACTTATTTGGCTGAAGTGTAGCCAGTTAATGTAGGGACATTCTTGGGGTGTTGCGTGGCAGAGTTAAGCTAGCCAGATAAATTTTCCAGCTAACCTGTATGTTATGTGCTGTAGAGTAGTCCTAAAGTCACCAGATAAATGTATCTGACTAAAATTAAGATAGGTGCATTCAGTGGTGTGGCTGTGCCGCTAATATCCCACCAAAGTTAGCCAGCTAAGTTTATCCAGCTATGCAAGACATCTAGCTAAATGCCTATGAATATTGGCCTCAGTTGGGGTAATATTCAACCGCTGGCTAACTCACAGGATCAGTGGTCTTCATTTTAAAGCATATGGGGATAGACTTAAAGATGTAAGTAATAAGCATTTATACCCTAGAGGAAAGGTGGGATAGGGTGGTTATGATAGAGACTTTTAAATATCTCAAAGGTTTTCCTGCACAGGAAGCTAGCTTCTTTCAATTGAAAGGAGGCTCTAGAAGAAGCAGGATGGGCAGGTCTTCCCTATCCCTGGGCATCCCGAACATAGGGTTTCCCCGTTCCCTAAATCCAGGGATGAGGGTGAAAGGGGGCTAGAGTAATCTTAGGAAATATTTCTTTACAGAGAGGGAAGTGTGGATGTATGGAATGACCTCCCAGTGGAGATGGTAGAGATGGTCCTTTGTGGTGGGAAATATACAGGGCCCCTGCCTAGTGACAGCCCCTGAAAAATTTACTTTTTTCTTATGTGGACAAACTATTTGTGTCACTTTAAGAGAAGATTACTCCAAAGAAGGCAGACTGTACCCCAAAGCTAAAGAGCTTAAACATAAAAAAAAAATGCAGCAAATAGAAAAGCTTTTGATCTTACATCACTTCAGCGCCAGCCTTGGTACAGCCGGTGCCCTTTTTAAATCTACCAACAGCCAGGGAGCCCCAACAAAGGGGTAAGAGGGGTCAGGTGACCATCCCAGCCCTGGCAGTCAGTCATAGGGTCTACCCAGCTAAGCCCAGCCAAGTAGACCCGGGCAGGAAGGGGAGGGGCGTACAGGGCTGTAGAGGACCTGATTAGCTTTTTGGAGGGTGGGAAATGGGTTGGAAAGGGCCATGGAGACCCATTTCAGTTCTTTTTTTTTTTTTTGGGGGGGGGGAAGGTTTGGAGAGGGGCTTTAATTAATTAATTAATTTTTTTCGGTTCGGTAAACGAATCGAACCAAAAAAAAAATAAATCATTAAATGTACCAAAAAAAGCAAACCTTCCCCTTCCCCCCAGAAACAAAATTATTGGGCCTGCACATCCCTACTTAATGTTAATGTTAACGAGTATTGACAAGTTCGTTTTCCTTTAAAGAAATAGATGAGAATGCAAAATATCTGAGGTGCATACTGCCTTACAAGAATCATAACTAGATAGCTCAAGACTATTTACTTCTATATTCAAGGAAAGAAGACAGATTGGTTACTTAGCCAAATATATGTAGCTAATATAGCATGAATTCTCATGCCTTGTCTAATCAGATATGGCAGAGGCCTTGGATTTAGATCCTCATTGTGTTTATTTATGATGTACACAAGAGTCCGTACTGAGCTAAATCATGAAAAATATTCCACCTATACAGACAAGTTAATTATCACTCAACAAAGCAAGCGTCTGATGGAATGCTGACATTTTTATAATATATCCAGCAGAGCTGATAATTTTGGCTCTCAGGAACTGTTTGATTGCCTTTTCCAAATCTGGAACTATTAAAACCTAAAATTGAGGTTAAACTGGTCAAAGCGACATGTAAGAAAAATGCAATCTTATGAAATGTACTTTCTCTAAAGAGGAGATCCATGGAGTTGATTCATAATATCCTGGATTCCCAAGTTTGATGGCTAAGAACCCCCAACAGCTCTGGTTTTCAGAATAACTGTAAAATGCACATTAAACGGGTTGTCAGACCAAATATCTGTAAATATTTGTGTAATATTCGCTGCTGATCTGTTTGGGGTATAAAAGGACTGATTGTTTGCAAATTTATTTGGCACAGAAGCATAACGGGCAGATTTTAGTTTGTTCGTTTCTACAGAAATCTGCCTTTTTTTTTTTTTACCTGGATCTTAACAAAATCGGCAATGAATGTGATAAAAATTCACGGTCACCAAAATCTGCTATAGATTCCACCTTAAAGCCTCTCTCGCCGCAGGAGGCTTCTGTCCATGCAGCCCACAGCAGCTATAGCACAATTCCCTCTGGAAGAGACATCCACATGCGGGCTGGGGGGGGGGGGGGGGGATGTTGCCTCCCATGCACCTTTCTGTAACTCACAGAATTCACCTGCCCCTTGGATGAAAATCTGGGGGCTTCCCCCCTCTCCTTGGCTGGAGCCCCAGAACTTCAGTGGCCCACCACTAATATGGCCTTCAGGCCCAAAAGCTTGCCCATCCCTTCCCTGAATGACGGACTTTTGCTGATATACCATGACTTTGTCACAGCTGGGTTAAAGAAAAAAAAACCGAGTTAGATAATAAATACAAAGTTTATGGATTTCATGAAAAAATCCACATATTTATCTAATAGTGTATCTGGATTGTATTTATTTAAAAATTTATTTCCCCACCTTCTTCACCGTTCAATGCGGGGAACACACAAAACGTTCATGACAATTTTAACATCTCATAAACAAAGACATAAAATGGATTAGTCAAACACACAGTACTACTGGAACTAAAATCTGCAAGCACCAACTTATAACAACGGGAAGTGCCCTGAGGTAGTATGAGGTAAAATTTAGTCTCCAAGCTTGAAATAGGGTGGTCTTTACTTGTTTCCTAAATGTCCGTGTGCATGTGATGGAACGGAAGCCTTCCAGAGGGTAGGGCAGCCACTGAAAAGGCTCGTTCATGAGTCTCTGCGAGGTGTACAAGCCATGGAGAAGGAACCTCAAGAAGACTGCATTGTGCTGACTTCAGTGCGTAAAAAGGATTTTATATATATATATGGAGCCCCACCCCAGTGTGCAGGTCCTGCACGGGTGGGGCCATAAAAGTATTTGTAAGTTCTTGGGGGCAGGAACCTTGACTTGCTCTCTTCTGTGGATCCTCTGGCTTGCGGGGAAAAGGTTCGTTCAGGTCCCAGTGCAGGGGGGGCTGACATCCTTTTGGTATTCCTGGGAGAGCGGTCACTTCTCTTGTGTGATGTGTGCCCTAATAAAGATGCTGGATGCACTGGGTTAGTGTCCAATCTTAAATTTACTGAATATTAAGATAGTTGCTGATAGCACAATAAATATGCTTCCAGCACCACAGTCTCTCTTCACTCAATTACAGTTCTCAACGCTATCTGTGTAGGAATCTTTGAATGGGCAAGGGATCCTACCACCCTCCTGTGTTAGGTGAGATGGAGGTCCCAGTGGGCAGGGCAGCCTTTAAGCTGGGCAGGAAAACCCCTTCCACGGATGGTCAAAAATCTTGCCCTTGCACCGAGAGTAATCTCTTTTCTCTCTCCCCAGGGGCTGAAGACTCCTGATGGGTGTCCTCTAGAATCCTTACATAAGAACATGCCATACTGGGTCAGACCGAGGGTCCATCAAGCCCAGCATCCTGTTTCCAACAGTGGCCAATCCAGGCCATAAGAACCTGGCAAGTCCCCAAAAACTAAGTCTACAGTTCTGTTACTCACAGTCAGCAAGTTCTTCCACTCTTTAGATTATTTCAGTCTCTGACGCTCCTTTGAATCCCCTATGGGAGGAGTCCCTGGATGCAGGATTCTTACCCTGCTCCATCGCAGGTAGGAAGGGGCAGCCAAACCAATCTTCCTCCTGGATGCGTAGCTGAATAGTCTTCTCACTTAATCGAAGATAACACCAGATGTGTTGCTTGCAGCGGATCAGCACCTCGGATGGGCAGGTCCTTCCCTGGGCATCCCGAACACAGGATTCTCAGTACCCTGAATGCAGGAAAGGCTCAGGTGTCCGGCAAAGCTCCTACCAAGAAAATCTCAAAAACAACCTGGAGGAGTGTCCAAATCAGCTAGGGAGTGGACTGGCAGAACCACCCTCCTGATCCTGGTTAGGATTCCCAGGTTGGGTTAGCTTGTTCCTTCCGACTGGGCCTGAAAATATAGCAAAAGGTAAGTGCCTACCACCTCTTAACTCTCCAAAAATTACACACGGCTGCCTCCAGACTCTCAGGAGAGAGCTGTCCTAAAGCCTCCTAGAGGGGACAGCCATTCCCTGCCCCTTCAAAGGGAAGGACTGAATTTGAATGGGTCCTTCCCCCATCCACTAACCTACTCTAGCTAATATTTCCCCGGGCACACTGGTAATCAAAGAATGGCTCTTGGTTACATATACATAAAATTGCACAGATCCTGGGTGAAGGACTGTTATTTAGTATTTTGTGTGTCAACATAGCAGTTTTTATATTTAGCTCTCCACTGGACGGGGAGCCAGTGGAGCGACTGAAGAACAGGTGTTATGTGTTGGTGAGGATGCCTGCTGCCTCCTTCTCTGCGACTTGCAATGCCCCAAGGATAGATTACCTCTACCTACGGCTGCTGCTGCCGCTGCTTAGTACTTCTATGGAGCTACTCAATGCACAGCGTGCTGGAACCACAAGATAAATGCCATAACTATGTGCACATTTCTGTACCAAAGAAGGAAATGAGACATGACAGGATATCCATAAAGAACATGCATGAGGTACATTTGCATGCACTGCCTCCATTGCATGCACATATAAACATGCATATTCACTGTGGATATCCCGAAAACCAGACCTGGTTTCTGGCACTCCAGGAAAGGAGCTGCCGCCTACCCCTAATGTATTGTATCCTTTACAGATGCTGCAAAATGTTCCTGTGTGTTGGGGGCAATCGGATTTTTTTTTTATTTACTGGTCACCTACTGAAACCAGAAGAATGACACTTATTTCTTGACAAGTTACAGCTCTTGCTCTGCTATATTAACTTTGGGTACTGCCCATAAAGCAGCTTACGTTTTGTCTACGTGACTGCAAAGGGCAGCTTTTATTTGGGCTCCCTTAGGTCCTACCCAGCACAATAATAATAACAACCCCCGACTACAAGGTTATCTGCAAAGAGGACTGAGGTACTTCCATCATTATTCTGCAGACTGATCCCACAATGGTTTGGGGTCCACACAGCCTGTACAGGGGTTCTTGTTTTATCCTTTGTGCAATCAAGCGGCCATTAAAGCTTCCAGCGTGCAACTTCATGGGCTTTGTCATTTTATTTTTATTTCTTTGTATTTTCAAATGTATAGACTGCCTCTCCCAATGAGGCTACAAAGCATTGTACAAGTGAATACAAACATAATGTAACGCCTACTACTACGTGTGCTGAATAGACATTACCCATCATTAGATTGATTGTGCATCAACACCCTAATGATGCAGCTTTAGTGATTTCAAGAGTTTATATCGATTCATATGTTAGTCCTAGCAGTTCATTTCCACCCATCCAGAGAAAGCTGACAATTTTGTACACCCTACAGAGAACACGTAAGACTAGTGCAGTATGTTTGTAATGGGATCAAGATATTCTGGTGGCATCGTAACAACTCCAAGACCAAGAGTTCAGTGGTTTGACATATTACCGGATCAATGAGACGTCTACATACAGTCATTTATCTTAATTATGTAAAAATAAAAAAACATAAAAACAGGATACACACCCCAAGCATATTTTTGTGTGACCCTAAAGTAGAACTGCAAGCTTTATTCGTTCTATATTTTTTTTAATTTACATTTTTATTGGTGCATTCTTATCAAGACAATCATCTGTATAATTGTAATTTTTGTAAGTTTTACATTGTGTTTCAGCATAGCAATTCTTGTCATTTATGCAGCGGGTTTGCCTTTATGCTACCAAGTTTTATCCTTGCTTAAAAGGTAAAGAATCATGATGCCAACCACTTTTTTAAAGTTTATACCTATACACATACACCTTTTTTTAGCTGTAGTGCCTCACTCCTCTTCTCCAAGGTATCTTAGTAGGTTTCCTCTGACGTTTTTTGGCCTCAGCATAAATTTAGCCTGGATTCTACCTCTGCGTTTTAATTTCAGTTACCTTTCACTTATAATTACAGTTTACCCTCTCAGACCTCTGCAGTCACTTCTTGCTCCTTCTTTATACAGCTGTAGGTTTGGGGTCCTGGCCTACATTTATCACAGGACCTTAGCGCTTCTGGTTCTTCCTGTGCAGTACCCTTTTCCTATTCCCTGGGGGCTACTCAGGAGGCTTCTATTGCCCTGGCTAGCTTTGCTGGCTGTCCCCTGCGGTATGGGATGTGAGCCCCCACCACAGCAGAACAGGCTGCTTCAGCTTTCTAGGAATCAGATCTCCTTCTTTGTGAGGACTGCCACAACAGAGTACCTTACTGTTAAAATTAGGGAAAAAGTTACACAGTGACATCATAGAGAACCTAATCCAGCTGCAGTCTGGATAGCAAAGTTAGCCAGATAAACTTAATGTGCAAGGATATTCAGTGGCACAGGCACACTGCTGAATATCCCCAGCTATCTTAGAGCTGGTCAGATATGTTTATGCATTTTTCAGCTGCCCTAAAGTTCTATGACTACGTTAACTGGATAGCACTGAAATTACCAGATAGCCATTTCTGCCCTGAAGCACTCTTGCCCTACCCCTGAGATAGCCAGATAACATTTCAGCTGGATATCGGAGTTAGCTGTGGCTAACTCTGGCCCGCTCCAAAACGCCTCCTACCTGCTCCCCAGACCACTCCTGAATTATGTGGCTAGAATGTAGCCGCATAGGAAGAAGAGACGTCTGAGGGGCAGTATGACAGAGGTCTATAAAATAATGAGTAGAATGGAATGAGTAAACGTTAATCGGTTGTTTACTCTTTCAAAAAGTACAAAGACCAGGGAAGACACAATGAAGTTACTGAGTAACAATTTTAAAATTAATAAGAGAAAAGTTTTTTAGTCAATGCATAATTAAGCTCTGGAATTCATTGCCAGAGGATGTGGTGAAAACTATTAGTATAGCTGCAATTTAAAAAGGTTTAGACAAGTTCCTGGAGGAAAAGTCCATTAACAATTATTAAGAGAGAGTTGCAGAAATCCACTGCTTATTCTTGGGATAAGCAGTTTGGAATCTGTCTACCCCCTTGGGATCCTGCCAGGCACTTGTGATCTGGCTTGGTCACTGTTGGAAGAAGGATACTGGACTTGATGGACTCTTGGTCTGACCCAATATGGCAAGCCTTATGTTCTTAATATAGCCAGGCAGCCATTTAGATGGATAACTTTTCAGTCATCTGTCTAAATGGCTTTTGAATATTAACCTTTTAGTTTGTATATGGGCCTTTCTTAATGGTATACATGAATGAAATACATGCACAAAACATGGAAATTTCTATTGTTTAAAATATATTTATATATTTTTGATGATTAGGTTTGATTTTACTATGTTGAATATCTTGATATTAGTACATTGATAAATATAAGACAAGGCTATTCTATGCTAATATTAAACAGTAACCAACAAGGGCCCTGATCTTGGCGGTTTGTGAAACTGATAGGTATGGGAAACTGGGCAGACTGGATGGGCCGTTTGGTCTTTTTCTGCCGTCCTTTCTATGTTTCTATGGTTGCACATTCCTGAAAGCTTTGCAAAGCAGAATCAAGCCTTTATTCAAATTAAGACTTTAAAAATCATGGCTTGGAATATTTTTATGTGCTTAAAATGCTGTCACCTTCATTATTCTGAAAACAGAGGGAAATTAAAATGGTAATAAACCTGAAAAGATCTTCATTTCATGACCTGACCTCAACATCATACTGTTTCAAAAAGACCACATTAAAATGCACTCAGTGTGTTTCGAGGAGCGGGAGTAGCTGTTTCTGCACATTAAAACTCGTGCACTGCCTTGGCAAGGCAGAAAAAGCTCCAGTAAGTGACGGTGCCTGCAACAGGGGGGAAATGGGCCAGGTTTGCTCCTTTACCCTACTCCGTGGCTTTTAGCATTCTTAGTCTGAACCTGTGGGCTGGGAGTGTGCAATCGTGGAGAGGAATAAACAATCTGAAGTCAAATTCAAAGCAGGCAGATTTCAGTCTGTTTCAAGTTGATGGGAATTTTGGGTTGGCTGCTGTCCTCCCAGATCTGCCACAAAAAATCTGTCTAAAATCCAAAGCAGAGCCAAAAAAACCCAAATATCCAAAGTGGATCCTTTCAGTCAAATTTTGAAAACTGAAAGTAGATCTTACCACAAACATGGGGCCTCATTTTCTAAAGTATTGCAGGCCTGCGATACTTTAGGTAATGAGGGGCGGGAGGCCGAAACGGGGGGCGGTCCTGCGATAGCCGGTTTCGCACCCAATAGCGCCACCATAGAAGGTGTAGCTATTGGGCGCGAAATAGGTCGTGAAAAGGCCCTTACTTTTTTGGCGTCCGCGGCATCTTCACGGGGTCGGCCCCGGTGACACCCCAACTCCTCCTCTTCCGGGGCCGACTCCGCCCCCATCTTGGTATCACACGCGATAAGGGACTTTTCACGTGCGAAACGTCTGGAAAATGACCCCCATGGTTTTCTTTAAAAAACAAAACAAAACAAAAAAACCCAATAAGTTTGTTTAACTGATTCTGTTGACTTTGTTCATTTTAAGCTTCATTGTAAGGTAATGATGATTTTGTGGTCCATTTTCATGCTGTGATTTGATTTTTTCTTAACTAATTAGTTTCATTTTTTTATTAAAAGGGTAACTTTAAAATAAGCGCACGCACACCCATATACACACACACACACATATATTTATATATATATAGGCGTGCGGTCACATACGCTGAAATCTTATATCCTGCACGCAAGTATACACGTTATAAAATAGGCCTTGCGTGTGTATGTGTGCACATACACACGCACACGTGAGGAAATTTTAAAACCTGCATGCGTGAAGGAAGTGGCCAGTTTAACCAGTTCGTCCACCAGTTTGCCCAGTCTATCTCTAGGTCATCAATAGCCCCCCTGGTTCTTTAGCCTGCATTCTCCCCAGTTTACACCCAGACTCCTCAAGCGGTTCATATGGGGCTATAAATAGCTTTATTCAGACTTTCAGCTGATCAATAGCTGAAGTAAATTTGCGCAGAAATGAACCGGACACGCGCCCCGCCCAGAATGTCCATGCCCCGCCCCATTCCGCCCTTTTACTCAATGCGAGATATCCATTCATCGGTACTTGTGCGCGCGTGTGGCAGGTTTAGAAAATCAGTCGCAGACGCGCACGTGCTAGATTTATTTATTTAATTTAAAATAATTTGTTAGCCACGCCCTCCAAAGTTCGGGGTGGTTTACAAATATACAAACATGAGTAAGTAAAATATATGACATTAATTAAATTTACATGTCTAAAATTTCACTGACCAAGTAAAACAATTAAAAAAACTAAAATGACAAGCAAAGGATTTCTATCAAATCATGAAATGCCTCTTTAAAGAGCTGAATTATTTCGCATTATTTATCGTTCTGAAAGAAGATGGTAAAGAATTCCAAATCATGGGGCCTGAGATGGAAAAGGCTTGGTCACAGGCTGCTGCAAGTCTGTTAGCTTTCGGGGAGGGAATTTGCAAAAGGAATTGGATTTTTGGACCTGAGATTTCGTGTGGCCAATTAGAAATGTAAAATGGCGGTGATCCAAGAACTGTTGTTATTGTGAACAAGATTATGGTTAGCATTTTCTGTTTGATCCTCCAACGCATCGGCAGCCAGTGCAATTTAAACAAAATCGGAGAAATGTGCTCTTGTAGTTTGGTGTTGGTTAGGAGCTAGCTGGAGGGGCCTGACTGAAGATAAAGGTAAACCGTGATAAAGAGGATTTCAATAGTCAAGACCACTTAGTATTAAGGATTGTAATTCTTCTAACACTATTGGATCAAAGAAAGGATTTACATGTTTGAGTACCAGGGAAGGGAGTGAGGAGGGCGTGAGCTCCGTTGGAGCAGTAAGCAACAAAATAAGACAAAAAAAAAGGTAAGAGAAAGGGTTCAGGGGGTGGGGAGGAGAGGGGAAGGGAAGGGAATTTAGGGTAGGTGCACGCATGTTATAAAATCAGCACACCCGTGTGTGCACGCAGCTTTTAAAATCCACTATATACTATAGCACTATATACAGTAAATAAATATGTTTATATTCTGAAGCTTACAAATAAAACAAAGACTCGCTCTTATATATATATTTTTTTTTAACTGGTAGAGACGGGTCAAATGATTGTGACAGTGGACCGCAGTCTGAGACACTGCCTATTATCTGGGTATTTCTCACTGGGCAGGATCTGAGATGGCATTAAAAGGATCCGGAAAATGAGAGGATAGGGAGGGGTAACTGTCAAAGGAACTTCTGTGGGTAATGTAGTGCCTTCCGCCCAGAAAAGGCCTTTTAGAAAATTGTACGAAGGATATACATGTAAAATGACACTCATGCAAAGGGGGGAGCCGATTCAGCGGGTGGAGTCTGGGCAAGATTCAGACTTACAAACATACTTTTGTATTTCAAAAAAGGATTCATGTAAATCCTCACAGAAAAACCGCACACACCAACTGGCAGGTGTAATTGTGTGGGCGTGGGTTTGCCAGCAAAAGTTTGAAAGCAGACTTACTTGCACATTTCCACTGTGAAAATTGGTGTAACTCATGCTGGCTAATTTGTGCACAAATTTACCCCCATAGCAACATAGTATATGATGGCTGAAAAAAAGCAATCGGTCCATCTAGTTTCTCCTGTTATTCCAGTCCACATTGCCCCGGTAAAATTCCAGCTGCCAGTCATAGTGTAGGATTGCTCCTTATCCAAGACAGTTTTTTGTTTTTTTTTTTGCCAGCTTCTTCCATTGTATTTCACTCTCCTGAGCATACGGGATCCCTTTTTCAGATTAAGCCTACCTCCTTCTCCACCTTCCAGCTGCAAAGTCCCACGACAATCCAGACAGACACCAAAACCAATGCTGCTGCTAGATAAACATCTGGCTCTCTAGGCCCGTCCCCACAGGCTCTCTGAACAGCCTCCCAGTGGCACCAACCTGGTCAACATGACAACTCATAATCTGTCAGATAGATCCATCTATCTGCGTGTCCACTTAAATTGGTACTTCTAATTATTCCTGTGCTTGCTGCGCCTGCCAGGTACACCCAGCTTTTAATTAAATCTTCAGCATTGCAAGCCATGGTATATCTAAAACAATGATGCATGCATCTCTACATTTGGTTCCTTTTTATTCAATCATTATTATCTTGCAGATCAAATCTTGGAATAATTCTTCCCTTATCAAGACGATCAACATATTCCCTTGTGTTTGTGTAAATGTTACTCATCTGGATATCTTCAAGCCTACAATAAATTCCAACCTGATATATCCTCAAGAGTCCCAATAAGTGGTACTCAACTGGATAGCGCCATTCCTAAAAGTGAACCACATTCTGCTAAACTGTCATTAAGCTTTATTTCCGTCAAGTGTAATTCTGATCCTGTTTACTATATACTGAACTCATGTTTCCGCCAGGACCAATATGGCTGCTAGAACTCTACTCAGTTGCTAACATTACATTATACTATACATTCTTTCTTTTATTTAAAAATAAAATAAATGATATAAATCAACAAATTCCAGGTTTCTGGGGCATGCAAAGATTTATTAAGGAAGAAGGCAAAAACTGAGCAGGTGGTATAAAAAAATGGTAGTAGGCAGACAGAACATTTGACTTCAGAGCACATCCACAATAAAAATAATTATTTGGATTGCAATACCATCTTCCAAACAGAATCCCAATGCACTAACAGTTCAAAAAAAGGGATACATCTGTCTCTGTCTCAGAAGATCCCATAACAATTTTAGTGCCAGATTCTGATGCCAGATCTATGGCGCAGCAACTAATAGGAGCAGTGCTTCAGTCCTATCAGTCACAGTGGCTGTCACAGTTGAAAAGGTGCATCATCCACCAGCCAATGCAAACTTTGCCGGTGCACAGACATCATGACGCTGCCCATTACACCATCCCATGGCCAGAGCTGCATCATCACTGGCACACTGGATCAGCATTTCGAAGACGCTAATTTTTATCTATTGCTACAGCCACAATTTCACCGTGACCCACGGTGGGAAAAAAAAACCCCAAGGAACTAAAGGAGCCTACTTTCCAGGACACGCAGATGGCTGTGCGTGGATACAAAACACACTTCTCTTAGATTCCTCATGTCCCCCTTGACATGTTCTGAAAGTCTGGTATGAATATGACCCCAAACAGAAAACAAGTATTGGAACACACAGAGTAATCTTTCCCTTCAAAAGACAGGCAAACCCCAACCCCCCCCCCCCCCCCCCCCCCCCCCCCAAACTTACAGATTTCTCATTGCAAAAATCTAAAAAGTCATGGAAAGCAAGATGAACATCCTGCAAACTCCTGGCTTCCTTTTGAAAATGTATTTCATGATTCTTATTCACAGCATTTTTAAAAAGCCTTTGACAAAGGAGGTTGAGCAGTACCATTAAAAAGGGAGGGGGTATATTTCATTAAGAAAGCCCCCGCCCCCCTCCCGATCCTCCAAGCAACAAATGATTATCTGGTCCCAGCTGCATAAATATTACTAAATTACACTTATTAAAAAAAAAAAATATATATATATATATATATATCACAACTTCATAAAGGATGTCATGTATCATGAGAAATAATAATAAAAAAAAAAAGAAAAAGCAGAGAAGCTGCCAAAAATCACCGTTTCTAAGCCAACACTGAGAAAACTGCATTTTCATTTTGTGTTTGGCTGCTTATAGCCATTATTATTCAAGACATTTGCTTCCTACAATCTGAACTGGAACTGCTGCATTTTTGCAGATTTGACTTATTCACAAGGACTTGTAACTTTCAAAGCAGCGCACATATCCGTGTGTTCGTCGGCCTGTGCCCAAAGACACGGCTGTTTTATAACATACATGTTTTATAACATACACGGCTGTTTTATAACATGCATTGGAGAGGAGGAGCAGCCTAGTGGTTAGAGCAGCGGGCTATGAGCCAGGAGACCAGGATTTGAGTCCTGCTGTCACTCCTTCCTTGTGACCTTGGGCAAGTCACTTTACCCTCCCATTGCCTCATTGTAGGTGCGCATGTTATAAAATAGCCGGGCTGCATGCACATGTGCGCTGAATTTTAAGTGGGCGCGTGCCTGTGGACACAAAAGCGAAAGTGGGGACATTTTTAAAAGGACACGTGCTGACGCCATCGCCGGTTTTAGCAGTTCCTCCCCCAGTTACCAGCTGGGTCCTCCAGACGCCCCTGGTTTGATAGCCTGTACAGCAGACAGTTACCCCAGACCCTTTACATCCCTCTGAAATGGCTCATTATTTATTCATTCTACTTATACGCCATCCATTGCAGAAGTAAAGTTACGCGGCAGGGTGTCTCGACGCGCATCATACCGCGTAAGTACTTACAGGCAGATTTCTGGGTCACGTCTCGAAACACCCACCCCTTTTTGAGAAGTGCCGAGACGTGCACGCAGTAACATTTAAGTGTGTATCCGGGTGCCTTTTAAAATCCGCTTGGCGTGCGCATCCCCTAATTGATTCATGCAGTGGGTTTTAAAAGTTCACCTTTATATAGCTAGAGCTGCATTTCTCTACATGGCATTATTTTCCCATTGTTTACACTCTCTGAAATTCAGAATTAATTTGAGAAAAGCGAGGAAACAAGAAGGTAAAATAAGAAAGCCAAATTCCATGCAATGAGGAAATTCCATGCTATGAGGAAAGACTAAAGAGGTTAGGACTTTTCAGCTTGGAGAAGAGACGACTGAGGGGGGATATGATAGAGGTGTTTAAAATCATGAGAGGTCTAGAACGGGTAGATGTGAATCGGTTATTTACTCTTTCGGATAGTAGAAGGACTAGGGGACACTCCATGAAGTTAGCATGGGGCACATTTAAAACTAATCGGAGAAAGTTCTTTTTTACTCAACGCACAATTAAACTCTGGAATTTGTTGCCAGAGAATGTGGTTCGTGCAGTTAGTATAGCTGTGTTTAAAAAAGGATTGGATAAGTTCTTGGAGGAGAAGTCCATTACCTGCTATTAAGTTCACTTAGAGAATAGCCACTGCCATTAGCAATGGTTACATGGAATAGACTTAGTTTTTGGGTACTTGCCAGGTTCTTATGGCCTGGATTGGCCACTGTTGGAAACAGGATGCTGGGCTTGATGGACCCTTGGTCTGACCCAGTATGGCATTTTCTTATGTTCTTATGCAAGCTAATTCATTATATTTGCTTTACCTGTGCATAAAGAAGTTGGAATCCAGAATGAAAAGTACAATTAGATAGAAACTGCATGGAATATATGAGAACTTCTCTACTAGGGTGAAAGAATGGTTTAGTCATTAGAACAGGGTTGGCCACCTCCAGTCCTGAAGACTATCTTATGCATGCATAAGACAGATTTGCATGTCGTACATCCATTGTATACAAATATGCATATTCATTATGGATATTCTAAAAACCAGACCTGGTTGTGGCTCTTCAGGACCTTAGAAAGGAATATGCAACATCCAGAACATTGTCCTGAATTCCCTCAAAGGAGCCAAAAAAATCAGAAATGGATGGGTCACAGTGGTAAGACAAGACCCAAGCACACAGCCACCCTTCTCAGTATTAAGAACAAATACTCTGCAAGTTTATTTCAAATGGTAGATGATTTGAAAAAAAAAAAAAAAAAGACACCCACTGTTCACAGAAACCCAAAGGCACTGCTAAAAGATTTCAAAACAGACGCCATAATTGAAGGCAATAACTTGGGGACAAACTTGGAAGGTTACAAAAATGTCAGATGCCTACCAGGATCCTCAGCTTTCAGGAATACAAACTAAATTCTTTGCATCATTACAGATGAATGGAATTCTGACACTAATCTCACAGTTCACTTGGGAACAAGTGACCTGGCTGTAAATGACGTCAATAAAGTACAGAGTGATTTCTAGACTTTAGGGCATAGGCTCAAGTATCCAGCAAGGAGAATAGCATTTTCAGCGGATTTGGCTGTTCATGGTTAGGGGGATGATAGCAGGCTTGGTCATATCGCCAACTTTAACAGTTTCGGCCGAAGGCAGCAGTGATATGGATGCACTGTTCTTCCTGGAAGGCATGGGGTGACCTTCACTCTAAAGGAGATATGACAGAACTGGATTCATGTAAGAATTTGATCTACTTTCGGAAGCTGCGCATTACATCACTTCTGGCAGACTGGATGGGCTTTTTCTGCTGTCTTTTTTCTCGGTTACTATTTCATAGGCTATGCAGCCAGTTGCAGGGGTCAAGAGTATTGATGCTTGCCCCTTCCCATCCTACACCCCAAGGAGGGACCTGCATGGGGTTACCAGCACCTTTTTTTCCCCAGGAATAAAGCACGGCATGAAGCTATTTTGTCTACTAATTAATGTCATAATTGCACTGTAAAACTGAGAATTTTAGATATCCAGTATTATGTTGGGTCAGTAGGACACAGCATTTGGTCAATAGTTCCAGAGATGCGATTATTTATAACACTGTATCCAAAATTATGCAATCACACTGTGAGGTTAAACGCAGACAAATGTTACTGTAAGAAAGACTGAAGCAATTATTTAAAAAAAAAAAAAAAAAAAAAAAAGGTTGAAATGTGCTAAAGTAGAGATTTCATAATTTCATTAAACATGGCACACAATTGCATTTTTTTAAATTAATACACTACTACAACATAATTCCCCTAAAATGACCTTTGGATGTGTTTTATAAATATTCTAGCTTTACTCTTAGTGAGCACAGCTACTATTTATAGCTGCAGGAAATTATGTTCACGTAAAGTTTTTGTCCTATTCCCCTCTCTACTTGAATCTTGTTTTGGGGATTCTCCTCTGCCAGACTAGATTTGCTAGCAAGATTATTTGCTTATCTAGATCTCCAGAATCTGGGTAGCACTGGAAGCAAGGAATGGTCTTGGCATTAGCATCCCAGGTGGTACATCAGCAAGAACATCTCCCTTGACAGCTATAAATTAGTTGGCTCACAGTAGTGTACCTAATTAAAAGCCTTTAAATTTACATATCTATTTAAACAATTACTTGGTAGCTGGCTATTATCCACTTTTAGGAACTGGCAAAGAATTGATTCTTTCCTTTTAATAGGCAGTATATGTTGATTTGACCTAAAAAAAATTTGCTTCTGTACAAAACATAAAAATATAAAATTAATCTAGATATACAGATGGTACCCTGAAGCAGTAAGACAGAAAGTCATCACAATACAACATATCAATACACCTTGCTATGTCTTGGCACATGTAAGAGTTGAACCTTTGTGTGGATAATTCCTAAATTGTCTCACTCTCACTCACACACACACACACACACACACGTTGTTATAGATCAGACTACCTGAGCAATCCAGGCCTTTCTTTCCTAGTAGATAATTAGATATATATTCAGAAAGCCAGTTGGCCAGGCACGGGTCCCTTACCATTTACAGCTCTTAATTCCAAACAAAGTACTTTAAAAACAATTCTCTGGGAGACAGGTAACCAATGAGGATGTTATAATATTGGGGATGTGATCTGTGGAGGAATAGGTTATAAAGTGGTAACTTTTAAACAGGCACAAGGGCGCACACGTCCATGTGCTTGTCGGCCCCCAGCCAGGGACACGGCCATTTTATATCATATGCACAAATATGCGCGCATGTTATAAAATAGCCTGACCGCGCGCACATGCGCGTGCAATTTTAAGTGGACACATGTACGTGCGAGCAAATGCCACTTCTACCATGTTAAAGTGGAGGGATTGTATAAGGCATGCACACCAATGCCATTACCAGTTTTCCCAGTTCGCCCAACCCTCCTAGTTTAATAGCCTCCCTTTTCCCCTCTGATCCTTTAAACCCCGCTGATCTGCTTATTTCTCTCTATTTTATTACTTATACGCCTATGTGCATAAGTATTTACTCGCTAATTTCAATAGAAATTCCAGGAATGCCCATGTCACACACCACCCCTTTTTGGGAACTTTTCATTTGTGCGCGCAGCGGGAGATATGCGCAGACTCGGGAGGGGGGGATTTTTAAATCCACTCTGTTTTGGGGCATGCCGAGCTTTTAAAATTCACCTTTTATAGTCTTGCTGCAGCATTCTGGGGCAGCTTACGGAGACCAATACAAAGAGCATTACAATAGTCAGTAGATGTCAGAACAAAGACTTAAAGCAATGGTTCTCAACCTTTTTCCCATCGTGACACACCTGACAGACCACGCTCACATGTGTGACTCACTGCTCATTACAATTCACGGCGGAAATAAAAAATAAAGGCCCAGTATTACTTTTACTGTTAAGAATGACACAAGGAAAAGATAAGTACTCTGTCTGAACTGAAATTGCATAAATAGTAAACATCCCACAGCAAAACAGCAACAACTTCCAGCACTCAAACAGTAACCACCTTACCTAAGAAAAGGCAACACAAAGTATTACACCAGGCCTTAAAACTCCAATACACCTCCTATTAGGAAAACGGACCAAGCCAGGCTGTTATAGAGCCCTACACAGAAACTACACGCCAGCAGAAAACCTCACCTCAGTCACATGTGCAGACCCTCACCTAACAAAGAATAAAGAGACCATAAAACATAAACAGAAACTTGCAGACACAAACTGAACTGGAAACTGCAACAAGCCAGAGACTCAGTATGCAGTGCAACAATGGAAAAACAGAAACATCACTAGTCCTCATAAAACATACCAAGAAATATAAAATCAATAGCAGTAAAACCATAATAAAAATAACAGATTATTTCAAAACAGCTGATGAATGGAATATCCAATAATTAAAAACTCATATAAAAAATTTCCAGAGACCAATCAATATTTCAAAATAGCAGACTCAAAGACCCAATAATGAAAAATAATAAGGATAAAAAAATGCTTTGCTCTGCATACCTGGGAACATTTGATATCCAGGTGCCCTGAGATTGTTTTGAAATAGCAGGAGGTGGGGGGGGGGGGTGTGCTTGCAACTATCTCCCCCTCTCTCTGTGACACACAAGCTATCTCTCTCAGACAGTCTCTCAATCACACACATATACACATGCTCACTCTCTTTCTTTCACTTACACACATGATCTCTCTCATCCACACAGGCTCTCAATCTCACACAGCCACACATGCTTTCTCTCACGTATACATGCAGGCTCTTAATCATGCATACACATGCTCTTACTTGCATATACAGGCTCTCAATCACACACTTGCATACATGTGTCTCTCACATAGAAAGAATGTCAATCACACACAGACACACATACATGCTGTCTCAAACACACACGCTTACTCACTCGCTCTCTCCCCCCATTGAAGAACTGGTGGCAGCAGCAGCAGCCTTCTCTTCTTGCAACCCTTGCGGCCTCGAGAAAGGTGTCCCATCAGCCGCAGGGGCTGACATTGCTCCTTTTGCTCTGAGCCGATGCTGCACGCACTTGTAAATGACCGTAGTCTCCTTCTTCCCGTGTGCGCGGCAGTTGCACACCACTTCCTCTTCAGGGCCACGGGCAAGAAGCGACCATGCTGCTAGTGCCGATGACTCCAGTTATCCTGCCGTGTTCTGCATTTCAAGCCCAGGCAGAAGAGGAGTTCGCATCTTGCTAGGGCAAGGGGAGCAGCTGGACCAGTGGGGGTCCGGGAAGTGTGGCGACACACAGATTGAGAACCTCTAGCTTAAAGTGCAATCCAAAAATCTATTGCCATATACCCTTGCTTGTGAGTGAAGATGTAGGAAATTATCTTGGCCAGTAGTAGAGCCCATAAGGGCTCCTACTCAGTTATAAAACCTTGACTATTTGTTTAAAGATGTGTCCTTTGCTTTTGACCCTGACTCCCATACTATACTTCTTGACCATCTAAAGAGTCTTGGAATAGGCAGGGATGGTCCACTTTTGGTTTAAATCATATCTAGATCAAAGAAAGCAGCAAGTTTTCATCTCTAATGCTACCTCCGATTGGTTTGTTATGCCATCAGGGGTACCACAGGGTTCTGTATTGTCAGCTTCTCTGTGTATTTGATGCCTTTGTGCTCCCTATTAGATCACCCCTCTATAATGCTTAGAATTTATGTTGACAGTATCCAGCTGTTTTTTTCCTGTGATTGGTGCTTTTATTGAAAATCTACTGTTGATGAATGGTTCTATGTGTCATAATCACCTGATGTTAAGTGGCGGTAAAACTGAAGCTATTTGCTTTTCTAAAGACAGTGTTAATTTAATTAAACAGAATATTAGTTCTTTCTCAGTTATGGGGCATCTATTTATTTTAAGGAAGTAGTGCGGAATTTGTTTGTTTTTTGGTTGTTGTTTGATTCTCTAGGCTCCCATGTAAACTTCATATCCAGTAGACCCTTCGAATAGGCTAGTAAAAATTACAGATGCTTCAGCACTTATACAGTCTAAATCACAATGATTTCCAAACAGCAGTTCAGACTTTTCCCCTCACTATTGTAACTCGCTGTTTGTTGGGCTTCCTGCCTCTTCCTTCAGAGCTTTACAAACCCTGCAAAGTTCAGCATTGGGGGGGGGGGGGGGATATCGATTGCATCAGGTATCCCTGTTATACAATTTGCACTGGCTTCCTGTCAAACAGCAGGCAGAATTTAGAATTCTGACTAATTTTTAAGGCGATGAAGCTTACAAATTTACTAGAAGTCCTCTTGTAATTTATGCTCCCAAGGTAAATTCTTAATAGATGTTCCCTCTGTACTAGAGACGTGTAACCGAACTTTCTTCGTAAAAGGCCCTGTATTATAGAATGCCCTTCCTCATGCGGTAAGAGCAATAGAAGATACTGTGCGTTTTTAGCAAGCAGTTGAAGGCATTACTATTTCAAAAAGCTTATGGTTGTCCTTGACATTCTGGTCCAGTGACAGTGCTGATACCAGTTTGGGGACATTTTTCTGGGCAATGTTTGTCATTTGTTTAATTTGTAAAGTGTTTTATTGTGCAGTGCATTTTAATGTGATTTTATATATTTGTTTGAAACATATCTTGTAATCCACTTAGCACAGTGGCCATTGCAGGCAGAATACAAATTATTTTAAATAGACATATTACCAACCTCTTTAAGCTACATTTTTTAATATAATACACCTTGAAAATCCCCAGATGTTCTTCAGTGTAAAATGAAACTAATTTTTATGACATAGCCTTAATTTCTCCCCCACAGAGAAATAGTGTAAAAAATACACTAGATTTGCATATGTAATGAAAAAAAATGACACCAGCTTTTTTCTGTCAGTTGATTTTTCCAACTCACTTGTGATTCCAGTCCTAACAGCAATGATAAGGCTGCACCAGGCTTCCAAGAAACTTAGGGAAGTGTGCACAGAGCAGCTGTAGTCGTCAGTAACGTCAATGAGCACAGGATGGCCAGATGCTTTGGACAACATCCTTTCTAGTTCTGGGAACTGTTTGGATTACTACAATGCTTGGCAAGACTTAGGAAGGGATCTGAGTGTTGGATTACATATGGGGCCTGTAAGACGTTTACTATTGATTGTATTTGATATGTGGCACTTAAATGCACATTTGTAAACTGCCCTTAGTGATTCATTGAAGTCTAGAGAGGTGATATAAAATGTTTTATAAATAAATTAAATAAATAAGAAGCAAAGAGGAAGACAACAAGGCCTGGAATGGTCTTCCAGTAGAGGTGGTAGAAGCCAACATGGTAACAGAATTTAAATATGCTTGGTACAGATATGGTTTAAGTATGAATTTGTATATGTTCATCTACCCAAGTGGTAGAGATCCAAAGAGGTAAAAAACTGGGAACACTGGATGATATTATGACAGATCTCTGTTGGTGCTTAGCTGTATTGGTATAGCTGGTATTAAAATGTCCATGGCACTGATAAATGCAATTTGCACAAATTATAGTTAGCACTACAGAAATGAAATATAATGTGATAGGTATGCATACAAATCTACGTAATTTAAAAACAATACTTTGTATGTTTTAGAATTTAATTTTCATCATGCCGATGTGCGTGAAATAAAATCACAAGGACAAAATTTTGGAAGATGCAAAACTAGGTTGACAGTGACTGTTTAAATACAGTATTTATTCTCTGCTTAAGTGAATGCATTTGAATTTTCTTCAATCACAGTGCAGCTGTCTACCTGGAAATGTCATTAAGTGATGATACAGTTACCTTGCCATTGGTTAGGCATCATCTCTTACTGTAGGTAATACATTCATGTCTAAATTAAGAACATGACTTTGTCAACTAATAACACCTGGGCGTAGATGCAGTTGTTTGTATCCATTTATCATGGTTGAATCGAACTAGGTAATTGATCTTGCAAGCCAGGTAAAAGAAGCAGGAATTTTGTTTTTTTCATAGGATAGGCTCCAAGGTAAAGTCTCTTAGTTTTCCTTTCGATGCTCTGTTATTTTTAATCTTCTACATGCAATTACCTATTTTCAGCACAGGCAGTATATTATTAATATACTACCACCTGCATCCCCAAGATAGCTTCATGACATGCAGATTTTTATTGCTCCCTCAACACATTGCATGGATTCTGCAGACCAGCATTTACAAAGCACAGAATGCCCACCAGAGACTGTCCAAGATTTTTGGACTTCTGCCTGGCATCGCATTTCATTCTATGAATGGTACAATATTGACTAACATTTTAAAGGGATAATTTAAGAGCAATTCCATCTACACAAATTCAGAATCAGATTTCTTTTTTTCAGAGTGCACCCAGGGGACCAGTGTCCTATGTAACATATTTGTTTTACAGCTTGCTTATAATGTGCGTGTATGTGCATATGGCTATGAAAAAAAACTATAGTCCTCCTTAAAAAAAAGAGGCATCTGGAGAACCCGGATATTTAACTAGATGCTTCATCTCTCTGATGGAAAGGAGCCACAGAAACTAAAATGAATACCTGCTCGTGCCCAATAATGCCTTCAGATCCACTGACATTTAGAGAAGTTGATCACTGGGGAAGCATTCTCCTTGGGTCTACAGAGCACTTTTTCTCTAGGCCACAGATGATTGCTTCTTGCTTTGGGTCAGACACAGTAGGGTAAAGATGAGCCATGCAGCCTGACCTTTAATCAACTGGTGGAAAAGCCTGCAATTCCCTTCTGTTCATTAAACGAACCAAAGGTTCGGAAGAGACACTGGAATTTATAAGGTGGCAATTTATTAACTTAGCCTGCAGGTTCTCAAAAAAAATAAATAAATAAAGGTTCTTGTTAAAAAGCAGCCAAGTTAAATATATCCTTGCCTTTTGCAAATTTTGCTATGGGTAGTTGTAAAGGAAAAGTGGTAAAAAAAAAACCCACTTGAATATTTTCATTTATGCATTTTTATGGGAAGAGTTTACACCAGCACTTTCTTTCATTTTGCTTCCAATGTCCCTGGCGACTGTACCATATGAACCTGTACTTTCAAACTAAAAATATCAATAAGAATTTTTAAATGACTTCAGAGATAACTAAGGGACCAAGTTCTATCACAGTAAAGGGGGAGAAAACTCTTCTTAGCTTAAAGAACTGCCTAAACCAGTGGTATTCACTTCCAGCACTCGAGGACTACAAATGGGTCGAGTTTTCACAATATCCCTATTGAACATGCATAAGACAGATCTGCCTGCAAATGAGGCAGTGTGCATGCAAATCTCTCTCATGCATATTCGTTAAGGATATCCTGAAAACCTGACCCATTTGCGGCCCTTGAGGACTGGAAGTGAAAACTAATGGCCTATGCAATAACAGGGAAAGAAGCCTGATGACTTTTTAACAACTACCTTTTACTAGAAACAGTGTGAAATCATAATGAGCCTAATGAGGTCCTAACACAAATGAGGTGTGCAAATCTATCCCAGCACTCAATGGGAAATCACAGCTTATAACAGTGCAGGCCTCAATTGGCTCTCATGCTTATACCACAAATGTAAAATATAAACTTATATTGACTTCATATTTTATGTTTGTAATGTGCAGCTTTTAGATTACTTTGGGAGCAATTTTGGTACTGCCAATAGGGTTTGTAGGCCTCTTTGAACTGCAAGCTAATTTTCATACAGGCCCATATCTCCTAGTGGGATAGATATGGGCCTGCATGCCTTCTACAAAGAAATGACTTCGTACACCTCTACTCATGAAAGGCCATGAACCAACAGAGAGATGTTTCAACACTAAGGTTTGCCAACTGACTTTGTTTTTTAGCATGAGTTGAGTTTTGGTTTTACTCCATTGCATCATGCAGGGACTTCTAGTTCTAATTTAGCTACTGAATTCCCTATGAAAAACAGGACTTATGAGTCCACACATGCAATAGAGTAAAAGCAGAGCTAGGTCAGCCTGTCCTGAAAAAAAAAAAAAAAAAAAAAAAGGATCCATTTGGCAACCCCGTTCAATACAACTAATGCTAGCTGAGCCAGAGTTCATCTTTTAGTTCACTTGGCAGAGCTCCTGTCTTTAATTGTAGTCTCAGTTATGGATTTACTAGATCATTTAGGTTAGGATGTTCCATGAGACTGCCAAGAAGCGATTCAGTATAGTCACAGATTTCTGAAATACAATCATTAGGAAAAGTATCATTTCTAATAAATCATTTACAAGCTCCAAGGGGTACAAGTCTCAGAAAAGCATAAATCATGTTTGATTTAAGATTTAAATTTTGTTTGAAATTACTTTATAACCATGATATAGTTAAGACTGAATAAATATAACTTACAAATGAAAGTAATAATATAGTGAAAGTGGAAAGTGGGTGAAACTTCGAAGATTGCCAGGCAGCCAGAAAATATGTTTACTTGCTAAGCATGCAATTAGGGCACATAGCCCACTGGCATGAATAAATTGCATGTGGAGGAAAATCACATTTTAAGCAGTATAAAGATTTGAAGAACTTTTCAGCATGAAAGAAAAGTAGCAGGCTATTGTTTAACAAAGCTCACAGAACTTATATAACTTTACCAGAAGGGAGAGAAAATATGTAGTATTTAAAGTTGAATAAGGGAAATGGAGATTTGGGAAGGATATGGAGGGAGAAAGCCATAAGATTTGCCATATTGGGTCAGATCAAAGATCCATCAAGCCCAGTATCCTGTTTCCAACTGTGGCCAATCTAGGTCACAAGTACCTGGCACAATCCCAAGAGGTAGATAGATCCCATGTTACTTATCCCAGGGATAAGAATTTGATATCTGCAACTCCACCTTAATAATGGTTTTTGGGCTTTTCCTCCAGGAACTTGTCCAAGCCTTTTTTTTAAACACAGCTACCCTAATACCTTTCACCACATCCTCTGGCAATGAATTCCAGAGCTTAATTATGCATTGAGTAAAAAACTATTTTCTTTTATTAGTTTTCAATGTATCACCTAGTAACCTCATTGTATGTCTCGTAGTCTTTGTACTCTTTGAAAAAGGAAACAACCAATTAAAGTTTACTTGTTTCACTCCACTCATTTTATAGACCTCTATCATATCTCTCCCTCAGCCGTCTCTTCTCCAAGCTGAAGAGCCCTAACCTCTTTAGCCTTTCTTCATAGGGGAATTGTTCCATCCCCTTTATCATTTCGGTTGCCCTTCTTTGTGACTTTTCTAATTCTGCTATTTCTTTCTTGAGATGTGGTGACCAGAACTGAACACGATACTCAAGATGAGGTCACACCATGGAGCGATACAGAAGCATTATGATATTCTCTGTTATATTCTCCATTCCTTTCCTAATAATTCCTAGCATTCTATTTGCTTTCTTGGCTGCTGCTGGACACTAAGCAGAAATTTCAATATATTAACCATGATACCTAGATCCTTTTCCTAAATATGACTCCTAATGTGCCTTGCATTATGTAGCTATAATTTGGGTTGCTCTTCCCTAAGTGCATCACTTTGCACTTGTCCACATTAAATTTCATTTACCATTTGTATGCCCAGTCTCTCCCAGTTTTGCAAGGTCCTCTTGCAATTTCTCACATTCCTCTTCTGATTTAACAACTTTGAATAATTTTGTGTCATTGGCAAATTTGATCAACTCACTCATTGTTCCCATTTCCAGGTCATTTATAAATATATTAAAAAAGCAGTGGTCCCAGAACAGATCCCTGGGGCCCTCCACTATTCACCTTTCTTCAATGGGAAAATTTACCATTTAGTCCTACTCTCTGTTTTCTATCTTTTAACCAATAGGACACTGCCCCCTAACCCATGATTTTTTAATTTCCTAAGAAGTTGCTCATGAGGGACTTTGTCAAATGCTTTCTGGAAATCTAGGTATACCATATATTACCATTCATACTGTACTGAATGCTCTGAGTGTTCAGATCTCATCTCTTTAACCACCTTCTCCCCCTGGCCTACTTAACCACACTATTAACTATAGCATTAGAAGTAGCAGACCTGCTATAAAAGTACAAACATTTTTCTCCACTTTGATATGAACGTCTCTCATTCTGCTTTTCATCCGGTGGTCCTCTGCCCAATCCTAGAGGCACTTCCAACATGTCTAGTTTTACAGAGTAAGCAAAATATGCAAATGAACTTGAAACATGGAATGTAAATATTTAGTTTGGATATCCTGAAAACCAGAACTGTTTGGCAGGCTTCAGAGTCTGGGTTGAGAATCACTGGATGTGACTACTTCAGTCCGATCTAGTGAGCATGGTGCAGGAAAATGGGCAGAAGTACCATGAAACTTAATATGAAAAGATGCAGATGAAGGAAGAAATTACTTCACTCTCCATCAAATAATCAGCTGAGTATTCCCCTCCAGTAAAGAGACAAAATTGGTTGCCACATGTAACCAGGTCTTCTCATGGAATACATTTCTCCAACACGTTTGTCTCGTAGAGGAATTGCTGTCATTCAGAAGTCACTTGAAAGTTCGGTTCTTTTCCTTAGTGCTGAGACAAGCAGTGGTTGAATAGAAACTCAGATATAAAAGCTGAGTAAAAACTGATGCACAAATATGCGTAAAACTTTATAAAGTTAAGAAAAAAACCAGATATGTAGATTGCTCTAAGAGAGTGCAGGAGGTAGGCCTCGAGATCGGGGTGGAGGAGGTGTTCTGGTTGAGTTATGGTGCTGGGAGGCAGTTCATTTCTAATGACATTTTCTTGTTTTGCAGGTTTTGCTCTATTTCATGCTTGAGAACTGCTTTTCACTCGCATACTAGGGGACGCTACTCTGTTCTGTGCTGCTATGCGTTAGTAGGGCTTTACTGGCATTGGGGTAGTTTACTGTTGGTATGAGGATCTATGCACGGTATGTCAGTATTATACTGCAGGAATGTGGACTTATTTCATAGTGTTATTTTGATTCTGTATTATAGTGTGTTATATTTGTAATTGCCTATGTTTTATTGAGTGCTTGCACAGAAAGTCAGGAAAGAAAAATGAATGAATGAAATGAAAATAAAGAAAGAAGCAGACCAGATAGGAGCCAGGTGGTAAAAAGATCCTGACAGAGTTTTAATAGATTTACCGACAGTAGGATACACCAAGACCATCACCTTTGCCGTGGAAACAAATGAAATAGAAAAAGCAGAAGTACTCAGCAGTGACTGCAACAGCGGTGCTTGTCTCCGCTACCCCCAGACAGCCATGAACACGCATGAGATAAATTCCAGTACAAGGGTTGGGACACTGCTGGGTCCTCTGTTTCTTCCACATGCTCTGCTGCCATGACAAAGACGATAGAATTAGCATCATTCAGTCTTCTTAACTCTCTCCCTCATCTTCCACACTTTAAGGTTCACTGCATTTATTTTCTAATCTGCTTGAACAGATCTTACTAAATTGAGAGCAGCTGGCCATTTAAAAATAAAGCAACATGCTTTCTTTCAATGGCTGCTAATTGCAGCACACAAATAGTTCATTGATTTTGTGTACATAGCTGAAAACCCAGGGCATACAAATAAAACTGTACATAGGAGCTGGTACCCCTGAGGTGGGAAGCAAGATGGCCATGGGCTTGAAAAATAGTGATTGATCGTGGAGTTTGGCTGCTAGTTCAATAGCTTTTCCCCATATAGCCCAGGCCCAGGGAGCTTTAGAACAAAAATCTCAAGTTTCCTTTTCTGGCATAGAAGTTTATGACCAAAAGTGTTTACAAAGAAGTTACCTGGCTGTTCCATAAAATTCTATAGTGCATGCAGGGAAAGGGATGTGATGAAAAGCATCCACAAAGGCACCACAAGGCCAATTTTCAAAGGGTTTAGGGCCCTAAGTTTGGGTGTTAGGTGCCTAAAGTGACACCTATGGAAAACCCCTGGGTTTTAGTGCCTAACATTAGGAGCCTATTTTGAAAAGGCACTTAAGAACTGGACAGCGCTGAGGGGGGTGTTATGTCAGGGAAAGAAAGTTAGGTAGCTAGCACAGGCCAAACCTAGGCACTGCCACAGCATTCCAGTCATAAACACACATTGTGGTTCCATTCGTTTATGTTTCATGACAGCACTGTTTGTTGTAGCTCATTTGTAAGGGGCCTTTCGCAGGTAAAATTCCTCTGTATACATCTTCATAACCAGATTTTCATAGTGCATGGAAGCCTGAACAGTGTGTGGTAGGCACCACATAGCTAGATACTTGTCATGGTTGACATATCCCCACAGGACTTTGTTGCTATTTTCCATCGGTGTGTCACAATTAGGGATGCTTCAAACTTGCTTAATGACAGCTATAGTCAAACATACTTCACTGCTTTGCTTCTGTGAATGAAAGAGCTCCCTGTGTTAATTACAGAGGCTTCATATTGCCATTACAATCCAGGTTCTAGCACAAACACAGCAAAATGCCCACTCAATATTTATTTCTATTTTAAGATCTGGCAAACATGCAAGTCTTAAAGAAATAATTAATATTCAGCATCACTACAAAGAGAAAGTAACAACATGATGTAAAAAAAGAAGCTGGTCAAGCTAAACCATTTTTATAAAACTGCCATGGTGCTGCTTTTGGGGTACTATGTCAAAGTCTATTTTAGACTGCACTGTTACAGCACTTACAATTAATCTGATCTACCTGCTCCATTCAAATGCAGGTTGAACATTTATTTATTTGTTTGATTTATATTCCAATTTCAGGCATTTCAAAGTGGATTACATTCAGCTACTGAGTCCTCTGGACGCACCTAGCCAATCAAGTTTTCAGAATATCTACAATGAATATGCATGAGATAAGATTTGCATACAATGGAGGCAGTGCATGCAAATCTATCTCATGCATATTCATTGTGGACATCCTGGCATCTTGTCTGGCTAGGTGTGTCCTGAGGACTGGGCAGAGAACCCCTGAAATAGCTAATAAAGAAGGGCTGATACGACTTTTTGCTTGGTTGATATTGTGCTAAGAATCACAATCCTGTAAAACAGTCATCATTCCCTATATATGGGTGTATGTTGTGTGTGTCTTTGGGGCATCCAGAATTATTTTTCCAAAAACTTGATTGTTTGGGGTTTTTTTTTTTTTTTTTTTTTAACTAAAGCTGCTTTATTTGGTTCCTCCTACTTAGAATTGCTACGATACTATTAGGAGGAATCACAGAAAGCAGGATTTTTCTTTTTTTTTTCAATGCGCCCCTGTGGAGTATACCTTTTTCGCCAGCCCTGGGCCAATGTAAAATTTGCCACGTTGCAATGGGCACATTGGCCACGCAGAAAACGTTTTGCATCGCTGGGATTAGCTAATAGCCTCATCTACATGGAATGTACATTTTACGAGCACTATTAGCTACACACGTTTTGGACATGCTGATCCCCGTATTGCATCAGGGGTTATGGACACGTGTCCAAAACACACGTCCAATTGTGTGTTAAACCGTGCACTAGCTGCTGCGCAGGGTATTGCATCGGCCCCAGTTGTGTGCTACTTGGGTAAGTCTGGTCTCGTGGATCGCTCTCCTAAAGTTACCAGGCTATCTTCAGCTGGATAGATTTGTTCAGGTAAGACCTGCTAAATATCCTGGCTAAAGACACCCTGCTATCTACCTGCTTGCCGCACCACTCAATACGGTCCTCACTATCAGGCCAATACAGTAAAAGTCGCGCGATTTAGTATTCAAATGAGGGTCCGTGGTAAAAAGAGGCGCTAGGGACACTCGCGCATCCCTAGCGCCTCTGTTTTGACAGGAGCGGCGGCTGTCAGCGAGTTTTACAGCCGACGCTCAATTTTGCCGGCGTCAGTTCTCGAGCCCGCTGACAGCCACGGGTTCGGAAACCGGACGCCGGCAAAATTGAGCGTCCGGTATTCAACCCGCGAGCCACAGGCTGATTTTAAATTTTTTTTTTAAATTTTTTTTTTTACTTTTGGGGCCTCCGACTTAATATCGCCATGATATTAAGTCGGAGGGTGCACAGAAAAGCAGTTTTTACTGCTTTTCTGTGCACTTCCCCAGCGCCGGCAGAAAATAACGTCTACCTTTGGGTAGGCGCTAATTTCTGAAAGTAGAATGTGCGGCTTGGCTGCACGTTTTACTTACTGAATCGCGTGGGAATAACTAATAGGGCCATCAACATGCATTTGCATGTTGCGGGCGCCATTAGTTTCGGGGGGGGGGGGGGGGGGGGGTGTAATAACGCGTTTTCGACGCGCTACTACTCCTTACTGAGTAAGTGGTAAAGCTAGCATGTCGAAAACGCGCGTCCAAACGCGGGTTAACAGTGCGCTCTGACGGAGCACACTGTACTGTATCGGCCTGTATGTGAAAACTTCTGATGGTAGGGAGGAAAGCCCTAGCTGGAGTTATGGCTCACCTAGGTATTCCAAATGAGGAGTTAGGCTCAGACTGGACGTTGGGTAATTGAAAACAAATCTTAGTACTTCCAACACCTGAATGGTTTTGTGCATGGATTCATCTACTCCTACCCAAGAAGTGCTCTTGATCAACCAATTCTCCACATACAGAAACATATGACATGAGACTTGAGGACCTAATTATGTATGCCCTACAGGAGAGACAGGAGGATATGATACAGACTTCTCAATTCCTGAAAGATGTTAATAATGCACAGGAATCTAACCTTTTCCAGTAGAAAAGAAGATGTAAGACTAGGAGTCATGACATAAAGCTCCAAAGGGGGGTGCGGGGGATAGATTCAGGAACAATATCAGGAAATACATTTTCACAGAGAGGGTGGTAGATGCCTGGAATGCCCTCCCTGAAGGGGGTGGTGAGGACAAGCATGGTAAATAAATTCAAAAGGGCATGGGATAAACAGCGGATGCCTAGTGCCTAGAGGAAGGAAATGAAGCAGCAAGGTATCCGGTGGTAATTTTGGTGTATCATTTCTGCATGGTGGTAACCCATATGGAGGGGCAGTTACAATCCTAAACAGAAGACATGGGGAGGTAGTTAGAATTCTACCTGGGCAGACTGGATGGACCTATTTGGTCTTTAACTGCAGTTATTTACTATGCTGCTATGTGAGCCTCTAGTTTGTACAAAAGTGCTATAATGACAGCTAGACATTTCAGAAACATCCATGGGACTTACACTAGGCCATAAGTCAGTATGCAGTACTAGGGGTTGTGCTTCCCTACAACAAATCAGACATACTCCCTGTGGTTTGGATGTAATATGTGTGTGCATGCTTCCTTCAAATCCAAAGAACATGATCAGTCTCCTTTGTTTGATGAAAACATTACAGTACCCAGGATAACAACCTTAAACTTTTTTTTTTCATGAAATACTTGTTCAAGGTCCTTAGATCTAGGATGGGATGGTAACTTTCAGTTTTATTGGCAACCAGGAAGTGCCTGGAATCAATCCTTGCTGCTCTCTCCTGTAGTGATCCAGGTCGACTGCTTTAGCCTTCGAGAGAGAGATCTCTAACTCTAATATGCTCTGGTGCTTGTCAAGAGGTAATGCTCGCTCAAGTGGATGATTTAGAAGGATTTCTAATAAGCATAATCCAATAAGCAGTCACAGACACTGATGAACTTTGAAGACACATATCGCCAATGTATGCATCAATGAATGGTCTTTTATACAGTCTTCTTTTCACAATATTTTTTTTTATTAATAAACACTTCTCATTTGTAAACAAGTTGTAATTGTAGGTTTACATTGAATGCACATGATCAGCCTCATAATATTATATGCCAGTTTACTTCTCTTATTAGTTGTTGGTCTATTATATTCCTTGATTGTGGAAACCAATTGATCTCTGTTTCAGAGAAATTTAACCTATGCAGTGTTTAAAAGTATTTTAATGCATTATCTCCAAAAGAATAAATCACTATTACTGCACATAGTGTCAATAGCCTTTTAAATGTTTACACAATAAGATAAACTGTTAAATAACTTCCTTAATGTTTGCAATAATGTAAATATAGTATTTTACAATAAAGCTTTAACAGTTTGATCATATTGTACAATATATTAAAAGTGATGAGGAAAAACTGAATGGTATTTTATAAAAGCCAGATCAGTGCAAAAATTCCATTGAGTTTTGTGATAAATTTCCATTAAGCATGTAAGGCAAGCATTACGTCAGTTCTGTACAGGTTTGGAAATACAGAAAAGAAAGCAGTAACGTGAGAAAAATGGTTTCTAATTAGGACTCATCATTTAATTAATGTACTGTACTGTTGGCTTCCAAAGGGTGCTGTTTACTTCACTGATAAGCCATTCTTATAAGCCACCATACACATTTAATGAACCTTGCCTCAATGAGATGAAGACTGGGCTTCTCCTCGTTACTTTTTCCTAGAACACAGTCTGCATTGCTAAAAGGACAAGTTTTCATGAAGATTCATACATCTGAGAAACGAAATCCAGAATGTATTGGTACAAGTTCAGTTTTCAAAATGCTATTTTCCTTCAAAAAATGCCTTGCAAGTTGCTGTAAATAAAAACAACAAACAACGCAGTACCTTGTGAAAAGAAACTTGTTCTTTGGCATTGTCTGTCAGAGAGACAAGAAAATTGTAGTAGCCCTAGGTGTATCAACGTTCTAAAGCAGATTTTTAATACACTGCGGTCACACAAAAACTCATACAGCCAGGAAACTTTTGCAGCTACATGCGCTTTAACACCATTTTTTTTTCCATGAACAAATATGTCTACAACTCTGCACATTACAGAAGAGAATAATGACTTCCATTTAATGAAAGCCAACATGCTACAGTTTGGACATAGCCTAGTATATTAGGCGTGCTTTCTGAGCAGTAATGTCTATTATGTACCACTGTGCACCCTTTTGTGGACTAAATAACTCTAAAGAGCAATTGCCTGTGTAATTTTAAAAACTGAATTCCCCATTTTCTGTCCCCAGATGAGCTCTCTCAGAGACAGGCAGAAGAACTGCAGGTGCAGACAGAGCTCAGAAGTTCAAGACCTGCTGGGGGAGGTAGGACATTTCGGTGTGTGCTGCAGGAAAAAATACAGAGGTTTTGTACATGCAGAGAGGAACAGCTCAATATAGTAAAACTGCTGGTCAGCTTCAGGGCAGTACGTTAAAACACCGCTTTAAAAGTAATTTTTTCTGTGGCTACTGTAGTGCACTGTGCAGTGGTTCTTAACCCAGCCCTCAGGTCACACCCAGCCGGTCTGATTTTCAGGATAGCCATAATGAATATTCATGAGATAGATTTGCATACAGTTGAGGCAGGGCATGCAAATCTATCACACATATTCATTGTAAATATCCTGAAAACCCAAATTCCTGGGTATGTCCCAAGGACTGGATTGAGAACCACAGCTGTAATGAAGTCTCAGTGGTCTTCTAGTAAGCTATTTGCTAAAAACAGCCATATTGGAAAATATATGAATTGATTATGTAAAGTAAAATAAAATAAAGGTGTCATTTTCTGTCATTTAAAGGTTTCCGTAAATCCCCCATGTCTTGGCTGAGTTCTGTTAAACACTCCCAATGATTGACTAAGAAATTACATTACTAAAAAGAATAGGACCCAATATGGCAGATATACTATAAAATGTTATTCTATTAACACACATGCAAAACTGTGGCATTTAAAAGTGCAAATAAAGTAATGATGCAATTAAATGTTAAAAATATAAATACTGTAGGTATCAAATTAATGTCATGTTTACTGCAAAAAAAAAGCTTATTTCTGAGATTGGAACAATAT
Source organism: Rhinatrema bivittatum (assembly GCF_901001135.1). Lineage (NCBI taxonomy): Eukaryota > Metazoa > Chordata > Amphibia > Gymnophiona > Rhinatrematidae > Rhinatrema > Rhinatrema bivittatum. Next base: position 22,438,650 of record NC_042628.1, on the reverse strand, counting down.
TTTTGAACGCTTATAAAAATGTACAGTTAATAAGTACTATAGCAATGTATGTAGAAATTAAAGCTTCTCTAGGGATATTAACTATGAGGGTTCATTTTCACTAAGTTGCTGAGTGGCAACAATAACCAAATCATTTCATCTGGTTATCTCTAACCACATTTTCAGCAGAATCTGACTGGCTAGGTTTGTGGCTCAAATATTCACCTACATCTACGCAAACAAAATTTGTCCAGCTAGATTTAGTTGTGCAGCCAGAGCTGTCCAGTTAAATTTTGACAACCGAGCGCTCAAAGTTTACGTTGATCGTCTAACTCGAAAACCCACCCTGGGAATGCCACCAGAGCTGCCCCCTTTCTGAATGGTTAAATCTGTGCACCCTGTGAATTTAGGAAGACAAATTTAGGCCTGGATTTTCTAAGGTCGCAGACTTTAGAGAATCTGGTGATAACTGGGGGCGGGCGAAGCGGGGGACGGGCCTGCGAAAGCCAGCAGCGATCACACCTCCGCGGTGCTATCACTGCCGGCTTTCGCACCCGATAGCGCCACCGTGACAGGTGATGCTATTGGGTGCGCTACTGGCGGCGATAAGGAGTCTTACCTTTTGCAGTCAGCGAAGTCATTGCGGAGTCCGCCCCAACGCTGCCCCGACTCCTCCCCTTCTGGTGCGAAATCCGCCCCGATCTAGGTATCGCGTGCGAAAAGTCCCTTTTCGCATGCAATCCCTTTAGAAAATGACCCCCTTAGATGGTTATTGAGGGAAAACTCACACTCAAGGTTTGCCAGGTGAACTTTGGAAGTTGGCTGGGTAAATATTTTAAAAATAGACCCACATGAGGGCCGCAGCTCCTTCTAGTTGTTAAGGTGACCAATATATGAAAGTTAACATATTCTTAGACCAAATGTGTGAAAATATATCTGATCAAAATTCATTATCGCCCGAATTTTAAAAGGCCCGCACGCATAAAATTTAGGGGATACATGTGTGGCTGGGCCCTAGCCACACGCGTCACGTAACCCCCAATACGTGCCGAAGTGACAGGCCAGAAGAAAGGGGTGGGCCGGAGGGGTGGGGTTTGGGCAGGATGGGGGCCAGGCCGGGACAGTGCCATTAGACACTGTCCTGGGGAAGCGCGCGCCGTCAGCTGGCCAGCGCGTGGAACTTACGTCTGCTCCTTAGACCACGTAAGTAAAAAAATTTAAAAAGTTAAAAAAGTTAGGGAGGGTTTAGGGGTCGGGGAGGAGAGGGGAAAAGTTAGGAAGGCCAGGTAGGGGTATAGGGAACTGGGAAAAAGCAAATCGCGTCGCCATGCGTAATTTTAAAAATATCCCCTGCGCGCAAAAGAGTTCTCCCGCCTGCAGATGCATGCGCAGATATTAAAATCCGGGGTGCATGTTATAAAATAGCCACGTCCATGTGTGCACGTGCCGGGAACCGCGTACACACGGACACCGCGCTTTTTAAAAAAAAATCTACCCTTGTGTTTTCTGTTTTGTAAGTCACAACAATTCCACCTGCCCTAGTTTGTAAGTATTTTCACGCTTTTGGAATTTTACCTAATAAGACCCCCTCATCCTACTGTGTTGGTCCCTCCTGCCTTGTCCTTGTACCCTCTTTGGCCTGACCACCTGGACTGACCTCTTGCCTGGATATTAACTTCACCTGAATGCCGCCTGCCTCTTACCCTTTGCCTGGACCCTGACTATGCTTGATCTCCTTCTGCCTCTGACCATTGCCTGGACACTGATCTTCCTTGCTTGGCCCTGGACGTCCGCCTTTGTAGTCCTCAGAGACTCTCACCTAAGTCCTGCTGGTCCCCAGAACCCAAGGGCTCAATGTGTGGGGCTAGTGAAAGGTGAAGCCCTAGACCCATCTCTTACCAGCAAACCTCCACCAGCTGTCAGAGAGGGCTTACAGGGTCCACCTATAGGCTGCGCCAACCTAACTACAGCAACAAGGATCCACATCACTTACAAAAAACAAATAACAAAAGTAAACTGCTGGAGAAGACAATGGCAAGTGAGAGGAATATTTCTTTCAACCTCTGGACAATTTAATCATGTCAATCATTTTTCCAACTATTTCCCATTGTAAGCCTCAATATTAGTCAATATTTGCCACTTATAAAGCAGAGTAATTCAGAGTTGATTTCTTCTGAAACATGGTAATATAATATTAATGTAAGGGAGACAAAAGCGAGAAAATGATCTTAATGAGTCATGGCACTGGATTAGAGATTCTCTAAGTCATTCATACTATAATGTATATGCAGCATTAAATGAGAAATTGATCTACTTCCCGATTGCGAATGTCTGTGAGCATCTTAACAGTTCCCCCTGACACGCACTCACACCCCAATCTCATAAGCCTTTTCTTCCCTTTGAAAAGCAGGCTAAAGAGAATGGTTTCAGCATGAAATATGCATACATTATGGAACGGGCCCTGCAATGGAGCTGAACATGATATTAGAACGCACGGCAAAGACGGATTCCTAAGCGTGTTCTCCCATTCTTGCGTCTCAGAGAACAAGTCTTGGTAAACAAGGCCTTATGTCTGTTAATCTGCATTTTCAAAAATGGAAAAAACAGCAACTATTTATAATCTTTTAAGAAGCTGCAAAAAGTAATTAATATGCATCACTAACAAGAATGTAGTAAAAAAAAAAAGGGGAAGGGGAAGGGGAAAAATCAAGTGAGTGTCATTCTATTAACTGAGGTGTTTTTCTGTCCTCCTGGAGTGATTAGTGGGTTCAGAACCGGGGTTCAAACTCTGTTAATGCTCCTTCTGACCTTGGGCAAGTCACTTCATCCCTCCTTTGCCCCCAGGTACAAGTTTAGGACCTGATTTATTAACGTTTCCCCCCTTCTGAGTCTATGGAAAAATGCTTAGTAAATGAGGCCCTTGAAGGTAGATTTTCAAAGCCACGTGCACAAGTTATAAAATACAATATGCGCGGGCACGTGCGCGCTGGATTTTAACATCCGCGTGCACACGTGCGGGCGGACTGTGACTCGTTCGTTCGCTCGCTCGCGGGAGGAGGGGGGGTTTATAAAGTGCATGCGGCGACGCAAGTAGGACCCTTCCCTAACCCTACCCTTCCTACCTTTTCCCCTCTCCTCCTGGAACCCTAACCTAACTCTACCTAGCCCCCAATTTTTTATTTTAATACTTACTGATCCTCCCAGAGCAGAAGTATTTTCCGTGCGCCGGCCGGCTGCCAGCGCGCGCTGTCCTGGCCCGCCCCGACCACGCCCCCTAGGCCACCCTTCTCAGCAGGCCTGGCACTTCGGCGCATAATGGGGGTTCCGCGTGTGGCTGGACCCTTTGTAAAATGCGTGCAGCGCGTGCAAGGCGCAGTCACGCGCATAACCCCCAAAATTTCCGCACAGTCAGATTGGTGGTGGTGAATTTAAGAAGAATAAATGATTAAAAAAAAAAAAACAATTAGAAACCAACAGATTCTAAAGATTGGTCTCTCCATAGCTTCCTGTGTACGCATTTCTGTGCCATATCTACCAACCTAACTAAGTAATGTCACATTCATCGAAACTAGAAAGGCCACATCCTTACTTCAGTCCCTCGACACCCCCAGAGTTTCAGACTCCCTAGATGAAGCTATTTCTGAGTAATAAGCAGTGGGGGAGGGGAGGCAGAAAGCTCACACACAACATAGTCATGCAAACTGCTGCCATCATGGACACCAGTACAATCTCCTAAACCTCTCTTCAGATGGAATCAAGGCTAAAGAGAGGTTTAGGAGATTGTACTGGTGGCAAGCGATCTGAGGCTAAAGAGAGGTTTAGGAGATTGTACTGGTGGCAAGCGGTCGGAGGCTAAAGAGAGGTTTAGCAGATTGTACTGGTGGCAAGCGGTCGGGTTAGGTTGGTTACGTGAGCTTTTGTGGCATTAAGAGGAAAGACCACCGGGTAATAAAACTGACGCAAAGACATAACAGCAACACAGTGATACGAAACCTTTATAGTATAACAGGGCTATAAAATCAGTTTATGTATGTTATGCTGCATCAAGTGTGAAATGTGACCAACCATCAATAATGCAATAAACTGTCCTGCTTGCAATCCTTCACTAGCACAGAACTGGGATTTTTCTCCCAAACCAGATAACTCCCTTTAGTTATTTCAGGATTGTTCAAACACAGACCCTTCCCCCCTTCAAGCACACGACTTTCTCAAAATTGCGCAAAGAGTTTTGCCAAAGGAAAAGGCCTGTTCCTTTAGAAAATATATTTCCAGCGGAGATGGCGTAGCACAGAGAAACGAGCCCTCAAATACATGAGAAGGGCCTTTCTTTGAGATCACATGACCTCCTTCAAACCAACTCCCTGGTAACTTCCAACCCAAGGGATCCATGCACTGTAAGATCATCATCCTGCTCAGTGAATGTTAAACTACACCATTCCAAATTCCCATTAGCAGAAATCACAATTTAAGTGTTTTGATTTTATAGAAAATCAGTGTATTAAATAAAGAAAGATTATTACTAACCAAGATCCCATAAATGTTATCCCCACTTTAAACAAGAATTCTCACCAGATCACTAGAGAAAGTGAAAGCAGTGCAATCTGAATTTTCCAGCGCCTGCTAAGCGGTCACACACCACATGATTTTAAATCAGCAAGACCCAGCATATTCATGTTTCGTCAGTGTAACACTGGTGTGGGGTTATAAAGATTAGCAGTACCTCAACTGACTTCAGATTCCTAATGCAGACACTTGCTAAGGAAGGGGAATTTAAAATAAAATGCAAACATTTAATAGTTCCTCAGACAGTAAATTAAAAAAATAAAAACCAGGAAAGTAGGATCTTACTGATTTTAACTGCAAAAGGAGGTGATTTAAATTTAGCTTCTTTTTCTTCTGCTTAATACTGCCGGTTTAAGGTCAAAATTTGGTTACAATTAATTTTCAGTGACTCATTAAAGTAACAAAAAAAAAAAAAAAAAAGAACAGTGGGTTTTTTTCCCCCTTATTTTGTGAAGACCATGCACATTGCTGTCCATTTATATCACAAGTCTGTCTTTGCCAAGGCTCTTCCCATACCAGCTGCAGCTCTTCAGAGAAAGCTGAGATAAAATAAACAGTGCCACGGATGGTGGGCTGAGTTTCTGAAGATATTTCCAGCTTGGTGTTGTAAACAAGGCAATATATAACCAAGAGCTCCACAAAAGACTCTCTACAACATGGTGCTTTCAGTTCATTCGCATTGTATTTTGATGCTAATAAGCAATATTAGGCATACAAGACTACAAATTATAATCTTTTCACTTACATTCAAGCGCTTACATCTCATTGGAAAATGTGGGGGAGGGGGTTTCGTTGTCCTTCCAGAGTGATATTATTGTGCATTTCCCAGGAATTACTTTAATAAATACCAACCTCGAAAGACTCATTAGGCATTAATTGATATAAGCTTCCTATCTGATCCATTTATCCCGAGGTTATACACATCACAAACGTTTCTCCCAATATGCATACACATTAATATTGCGATGGATACTTGTTCTTTTCGAAATCTATGCTCCTTGAAGTTCTTTATAAAAAACGCTCTAATACTGTTTTATGGAGATACTCTAATGGCAGAAACCAGTGCTGCAAACTAAGAAGTACTGCAATTCTTTTGTTAGCACGTATCTTGCTGTTGGGACAGTATACGTTCTCTAGAATATCTGTTCCCCATATGTCCATTTGTTATTCTTTCCAATCCACATTATTTCCTTTCACAATTATACAGGCGTTCCTGTTGCACTCAAATTCCTTGATCTCTACTTGCACAAAAAGACATTGATTGAGTACTTTACAGATTCTTCTCTTCTGTGTTTCTATTCATCTAGACTACAACGTGGCAAAATGACAAAGTCCCACTCACAGTGCACTCACATATTATCTAAGAACAACTCTGTAGGATGATGTAGCCTATTTTGATTATTTTACATTTTTTTTAAGAAAATGTGAGTATATACAGGTCAAGATAAATATGGGAAAAAAAAAACAGATAACTGAACTGTGTTTTTAAAGGCTGGAGAAATACAGTTATTGATGTTGTGAACTGGATTGCGATGAATCCACATCATAACTATGCAGCATTTATTCTGCAGGTTTTGTCAGCTACCTTAACCCTTTACAGATAGCACAAGAAGTACGTTTTCTATAAAGGTTTCTGAGTGTTAATTAGGCACTTTCATATTAGGTACATAATGTATTTTCTTCCCATGTAGTAATAGTAGGGAGAGGGCCCCCAACCCTTACTTGCTCTAGTCCTGAGATGGTACCTTTATACAAAGGAGAAAGCCAGCAACAAATTCAGACCAGCAAGCAACATGAAAAAATGTCCTTTGTGTTTCATTGAATGCTCAGTGTCTTCCACTTCTCCCTGCAAAACAAACTACAAAACAGAAAGAATAGCTCAAGCTTTAATGTACTAGAATTATTATTCTGTGTGCAAGTTTGCTACCAGAAGTTAATCAGAAAATTTATTTTATGACAACTATAAATTGCTTTTTGAAAATAATAAAAAGGTACCTGCAGGAAGTAGACAATTACGTGTAGAGAAATTAACAGTCATTTGATTTCTGAAAGGAATGTGTTAAATGTATATTATTATGCTGCGCTCTGATAACCCAGGAATGAGTTTGTAAAGATGAGAGCAAAAAAAAAAATTAAAAGCACAACCCTTGACTCTGGTTGTTTGTGCATATACTCCTGGAAAACCTAACTACACATCAGAATGTAAATTCTGGCTGCAAGCACTATTCTGAAAAAGAAAGTTGGTTAGCAAGGCAATTTTCAGAGTGCAAAAGAAACAGCATATGCACTGGTTTACAAAACAAACGAAGTGTGTAATGATTTGTTGTAAAGAGCTTTTCCACTTCCTTGGAGAAAATGAGTGCTGCTCTGGAAGTGACCTGGTTAAGCAGAAAGCCCAACTTTAGCACTCAGGGTCTTCTTTCAAAATTAAACCCAGCGCAGGTGGATTCTCCCCCAGGAGGAGCCTTAGAATCGCAGGGCAGCTTGAAGGATGCAACGCCGCCGGCATTCACAGTCAAATGGTCAGAGGTCACCACTCTGGGGCTCCAGGTTTCGTGGCTCTCGTTGATGGCTCCGAGAGAGTTTTGGGAAGCGCGAAGTTGCTTTTGCTTGGCTGCTTTTGCTGGCTGCCTCTCCAGTAGGTTGTGTGTCTCTGGTGGGGAGAAGATAAAGAGAGAATAAATTGATGAGCCATAAAATGAATCCTGTATGTGGGAAACAAAAAGATTACAACAGACTGGTAAGCCACGGCTGCACGTCTTGTCGATAGTGTCCAACCAAAACGCAATCCAGCACTGCTCAGAACACAGTTGACTGAAGGGTGTACATACCATGAGCTCTTGGGACAAGTGGGCATATTGTTGACAAAAAGAGTTAATTGACATTCCCTTTTGCTGTTTTAAGCTAAACCTTTTCAGTTAAAATGACAATGTGAGTCCCTCAATGGCTCTGCTTTAGTTGTTTTAAACAAAATCAGAAGGGGAAGGAGTTTATTATATTTGCACAACATTGCTAGGTACTTAAAAGATCCGGGCACAGGCCCATAGGTCCTTCTAGGATCCCCCCCCCCCCCTCAAGAGTCTGATAAATACATTGAAGACTTACAGTTATCTCCTCCCTCCAAGCACAGTCTTCTAAAAATACATTAGACATCATACTTTACATTATTGTAAGTGTTTACTGTATCTACTGATAGTAAAAGTACAGGTAAAGAACAACAAAGAGATTGTATAACAGAACAAAATATATAAAACATTTTCAGAACTGCAGGATTTTACATTTCCCGAACATAGCCCCTCCTGGAAATACAGAGGATCCTGAAAAAGGGGGTCATATATTTAACATAATATAAACTGTTAACTTAGAAATTATATTGAAAGCATCAGTCTATGTCGCCTGTTTTGTAAGCCAGCAAAGTGGTGAATGACAGAATCCAACACACTTTCTTCTTTCCAGAGCACTGCCAGATGTTGTAGTCTGGTTTGTCCCATCATGCCTTTCAGCCGGGTGTGTAGTTGTCTTACAGCACTGAATGATCTTTCACAGCTACACTACTCACTGGCATAGTAAATGCAACTTGTAGCACTTTCCTTAAGGTTGGACACATGAGAGGGTCTAAAAGCTGGTAGACATTTTCCATGGGGAGATTTTCTTGTTTATGGACAAAGTAATTTTTTAGCAACGAGTACTTCCTCAAGCTTTAGCTGCATTTATCAAGTGCAGTTAAGTCCTCTACAGAGAGAAAGTTTTGTGAGAGTGGACTGCATGGCTGAAATCCCATCATTAGCTCTTCTTTGATGCTAGAGAACTGCTGGTCAAGTTTAGAAAGCATCCGATCTAAACAAGGATAGAATAATTTTGTCCTGAAATCATCAGGTGGGCTGACATCCTCATTTTGAACCATAAAATCATCCATGCGTTTTTGCTTTCTTCTTTGCCCTATTTTTCCTGGATGTCATGAGGTCATTGCTTTCTCGTGTATTTCTTTTGCCTTTTCATTTATTCTCATGTTCTTTAAAGTTAAATATAGTTCCTTTAAAACTGACTGCCTTTCCAAATCAAGGTTTTTCTTTTTGGAGCAACTTATGGAAGCCCTCTGTTGTGCTGAGCAGAGAATGGAACATAAAGAGGCAATTTACGCAGCTTTGCTAACAAACCAGTTCATTTCTGACTGGCATTGCACAACCGCTGAGAAGTTTTTTTTTTATCTGTGCATTCACCAAATGCACCTGACAAGACCAGCAGGTATCTGAAAGCTGTACCAGTTCGCTTTGTTTTAATCCCACTTGAGCTTGAATAGCACCACATTTCTGGCGATGTATTAGTGATGCAGAAAAAAACGTATTAAAAAAAAATCATAGTTTCTTTGATTGCCTTACAAGTGTGATAGAGTACCAGCTTGAGTTCATGGGCATAACAATGGAGGTAAATAGCTTCTGGGTGATACTTCCGAAACGTAGCTTGAACCCCACACCACTTCCTCCACTCATAAGAGCTGCACTATCAGAAGCCTGTGCTACACATTGAAGACGACCTAACTCGTTCACTCTTAGGTGATTGAATCTGCATCTTTTAATTCACTGAATCCCAGGAAATGCTCTTCCACTGCACCAGTTTCTGGAACAACAGACTGAACACAGAGGGCTAACCGCTCCTTATGTTTGTCCCTTGCTTCAGTCTGCTATTATTGCATACGTTCCTGATTTCTTTAATTCACTGACTATGCTGCAGGTCACTTCTTCACAACAGCACCCAATCATGTCATTCTGAGATGAAGGGGAAGTATAGCTAGCATTGGCTGGTAATTGTGAAAAAAATGGGTCAAATTTTCCAGTAAACTTAAGCACTCAATAAAATTTCCTCTGTTATGGCTTTCCTCACTTTCATCGTGACCTCTATAAGGTATTGCTCGTTTCCCATACATACAATGGCGCTGGGGGGCATGCCCATCTTTCTCTGGTTTGATTTTCACTTGCTGCTTGTAACTGTTCCATTACATTGCCATGCACCTTATTGTCTCTGAAGGCCATCCACGCCAACGTGCTTGCTTTATGAACTGCTGTCTTTTCATGTTCTTTAAAGGTGTCCAATGTTCTCTTCCAGTTTTTGAAGCCATGATTAATCAATGCTTCCATACTACTACATCTGTTCTGTTTTGATCCAAAGTTTTTGCATGCAAAACAAAACGCAGCATTTTCTGGGACAGAGTATTCCAATCACCCATGCTTTTCAAACCAATGATATTGAAAGGAGTGGGTTGGTTTTTTTTAATCCAAATTGCTCATAAGGATACTGCATTAACCTTGGCTGCGCTGGACCTCTCTCGATATCGCCTAAATCAGAAGCCTCACAAGCTGGCCTGACACTTGATGCCTTTGCCTCTGGTTCCTTACCGCAGCATTTTCTCCGCACCTGACAGCTCTCCCTGATCTAGCAGCTCTGCGTTTCCCTCTCTTCTCCTGCTGACATTGCTGTGATTATGACCTTACTGGTAAGATACTGCCTGATATCCATTCCCTATGGAGAAGGAAAATTTAGCTCAAGTCTCATTTCATAAGAATTTAGGTACAGCGCCTACATCACTTTTGGAGCCTCTCTTCTATATCTTTCCAGAGGTACAGCCTCAAGCTCTCTTAGAAGACTTCTCATTCTGTCTGCTCCCTCAGGGGTGTCTACTCCATTGCAGATCTTAGACACATCCACAAAAGTACAAACTTTTCCTACTAATCCCTCTGCAATACTGCTCACAGAGTTATTGAACAGAAATAGCCGCAGCCGTGAGGCAATCCACAATTAAAATACCCAGGGAAGTTCTCTTTTTATTTGTAGGAACTGCTCTTGATATTTGTCTGTTTTTGATATTGTATTTTTAACTGATTCATTTATTGTCTCCCACTAGCAGCTATCCTGATAGGGCAGATAATTAAATGAAAGCAAATAAATAAAATGATGTAGCAGAGGAATTACACTTCACTTTACAATTCATCATACAAAAAATATTCAAATTCTGGTGTCACTTCATTAACAGCAATACCACTCTCTCCATTATGAGGCACAATGTGAAATACAAAATTCAGCAAAAAAAAAAAAAAAAGGCACTCGAAGTCTACAGAAACCATCCAGAGCAAATCTGCCAGACTAAATCAGCGCTACCCATGAAGACTCAAAAAGAAACAATTCTACATCTGAGAAGCCAACAGTGCAAGTATTATAACAGGTCCTAGAACACCAATACATCTCCTACTGCAAGAACAAAACAAGCCAGACTGCTACACCTGCCTGGCCCGCGCTTCCACCCACCACTGAATCCTCTCTCTCTCTCGTGCACTGCATGGATTCAAAGAGCTGATTCAAACAAGAAGGAAAAAGGCAGGTCTCAGTGGTAGAAGGAGTGAGTTAGAGGCACAAGAGTGCCGGTGCCACTTATACCAGCTGGGGCACACAATTAAAAATTATACATTTAAAATAGATTTTACATAAAAAAGGACATACAGCATGATGGTGTTTGTATATTTTGGTGGAATTCTCTCAATAACGAAGATTTTCCATTAAAAAGACATTCTAAGTATAGACTTCAGAGGTAAAAATATCACACGTATATTATATTTACATGCACTATTGTGATGCCAGCCAGAAAACCTTGCTCCCCCCCCCCCCCAAAAAAAAAAATTAAGGCCTATTGTAAAGCATGTTGGTTGTGGGTTTGGTCCTCAAAAAGCCCAGAGTAAACCGAATTACAGTACCAAAGTGGCATTAATTGTCAGCACTCAAACAGTAAAAATCCTATGAAAAGGCAACATTCAGCAGGCCCCATAACAAACACCAGTACACCTCATATTAGAAAAACAGAATGAGCCAGGCTACCATAGATCCCTACACAGAAACTACATGCTAGCAGAATACCTCACCTTGGTCACACATGCAGAACAGACAGACCCTCACCAAATACAGAATAAAGTGACCATGAAGTTTAAACAGAAACATACAGATAAAAATTGAACTGAAAACCGCAAGAAGCAGACTCCGTAAGCAGTGCAACAATGGAAAAACAGAAACATCACATTCCTCATAAAACATCAAACAAAATCAAGAAATATAAAACATCAATCATAATAATAAAACCATATTCATAAAAAGAATATTTCAAAATAATTGACAAATAGAGCATCCAATATTTTAAAACTCATAAAAATGTTTAAAAATTTCCAAAATGGCAATAAAATATTTCAAAACAGCAGACATATCAAATAATACTCCATATGGGGGAACTTTTGATTTTCTGACATCCTGAGATTTTTCTGGATTAGTAAACTAGAAGAGGTGCAGAAACATTCTCCTGTCTCTCCTACATGAATGCACAATCACACATGCCTCCCTCACTCATGCATGCACACACATAATGTCTCCTCTCTCACACACGCACACATGCTTCCCTCTCTTGTGCAAGCACACTTGGGCAAATCTATTTACCCTCCCTTGCCTCAGGTATAAACTTAGAATGTAAACCCTCTGAGGATAGGGAAATACCTACAGTGAATGTAATCCGCTTTGAAGTGCCGAAAAGCTGAATATTTAAAAAAAAAAAACAAAACAAAACCCAATAAAAAATAAAATAAACATGGATGCTTCCCTCTCTCACGCATGCACACAACCTCTCTTTCTCACACTCACACATACTCTAGCCTCTTATGCCAAGCTTCTCTCTCCACTGGCTGCCGGCAATCTGGGTTTCTTTTCCCTAACCAGGCTGAAGTCCTTCAATTCACTCTTACCCCTCACATCTTCCCATCTCAGATACACCACCCCTTGCCCCCAATTTGTTTCCTTCTCCCTCACCAGGGCTTGAAGCTCTTCCCTTCCCCCAGCTCATCTCCTTGACCCGCTTGAGAGGGTGTCAAGCCTTAGTGGGGATGGAAAAGACTGAACGCTACTCTTCCATTCCCACTGAGGCTTGACACCCCACTCTCTGTATCCTGACCTACCCAAGAAAAGAAAATTATAACAACTGCTTTCTTCTGACCTGCATAGCTGAGCTGCACTGCTGGATCCACGAAGGCCGACTCTCTCTTATCCTACCTGAAGAGTTTGCTGCTGCTTCCCTTCCTCAGCTTCTAGCCTGTGCACTGCAGGGTCAACACCACTTCCTCCCTTCCCCTCACCTCCCTCTTCCACCATAATCTCTTGATTTCTTCTGGCTCTCAGGGGTCGCTGCCCCTGCCCATGGGCCTCAGCCCAACCCCTGCTGATGCTTTTTGCCTTCCGATTGGCTGAGCCAGGGTGCAGACCCAGGAAGAAAAGAAAGAGGCATCAGATCTGCGTTCAGTCCTCAGTGGCCTAAAACTGACCACTGCCATGGCGCCGCTGCTTCTTCCTGCATCTACATTGATGGTAGCTTCGTACCACGTTGCCACCGCTGCCCGCACCATCATCGTTTGATCAGCGTGCTGCCGCACGTCAGCTGAGTGGCTGGAACTCAGGGCACTGCCAGTGGGACTTGGGGCATAGGCCCCGTGTGCCCAGTGCCAACGACGCCCCCGAATTCACATCTGCTATTGGTATTATTTTGGCTTCATAAAAGGAGCTTTCATTCTACCACACTGTGCACTCAATGGAGCTTGGGGAGATGGCATTTAGTGTGTTGCTGAGCTGATCTAGTCCTAGGTGGGGGGGGGGGGGGAAGAGCTATACCGGCTATAATGTATTGCCCCCACCTTCCTAAAAGTAGTTCATGATAGCTGAATGCAAACAAGAATATAAAGAGAGACTGAATTATAAGATTTGCTGAAAATCACGTATCACTGATCTCAGTATAGTGATTGAGTTCCCAAAGTTTCTTTTCTGATACACATTGCAGTAGTTTATGCTCCTAGAACACCAGAGGAAGCAGGTCTTTCTGGAACTAAGTCATCAATGCCAGTAGAAACAGACATGCGGGCTGGATGCACCTTATGATGGTGGGGGGGGGGGGGGGGGGGGGGAGGGGGAACGAGCAGGTGACAAACGAATTTTCCCTTCAGAAATTGTGGTGTCCGTATGTGTTAAAGGGCTGTTCCAATGCTCTCTGACATATTACTTTGATTCTTGAATGCTGACGGGAAACACACCATCCTGGGAAAACCTCCCCGGCTGTAATAAGACAGCAGCAAAATAAAGTAAAGTGGACATGATATTTACAAAAAAATTAAAGGAAAAAAATCTGAGCTATATAGAAATGTACTAGCGTCATGTCGAAGAAGGAGGCTGCAGATACAGCACTTTGCAGCTTGGAGTGCTGTATCTGCAGCCTCACATGTGCTCTGACATTTTAGCCTCATAATAAGAATACTTTGAAGCCGGTTGTTGTGAGGAGACTGCAACTTCACCCTTTGTATTCCAACCGTAAAACAAATCCTGCTGGAAGCCCCTACACCAAGTCCAACGAATGGAACACACAAAAAAAAGAAAAGATCCATGCATTTCATTTAATAATAAATCAGCCCTTTTGCTTTTGTGCGTTCCTCACTCCTCCCAGGCATATGCGTCTCCACGGAGCCTTAATGAAAAATAGTATTTCTTGCCACTCTTCTGCAGAGTTTGTTGTTATAGGAACTTTCAATGCAGTTCTTGGGAAACGTACACGGATTCTGTAAATCTTTAAAAATTTACGTGTGTGTTGTGTGTGTGTGTGTGTTGTGCGTATTCTTATATAGCTTTAGTGAAATCAAGTCTATTAGTGTTTCCAGTGAAGATGACATCTAAGAAAATACTACTATGGAGGCAGAACAGACAGAAAGGTGGAACCTCCTAATAAGACACAGAAAACCAAGGTGTAATCATAGAACCCAACATAGAACACAGAACTCCACCTAAGCACCCAACTACATCCTCACCCTTCAGCTAGACCCATCAGAGGAGCATATAAAGGCACACTCTATGTACCCTCAACAAAATCCTCGCTTCAGAAACGTGCCATATCTACAGCAGGCCCCATTCAATGGAACGCGCTCCCGCCAGATATCCGTCTAGAGATCTGCCACTCTACATTCAAAAAGAAACTTAAAACCTGGCTCTTTAAACAAGCTTTTCCAGGACCATAAGCACTTTTTTCCTCTACAGCCAGCAAGAGTTCCTCACCATCGCATACCCCAGGTTCTATACTACTACTCAACTCTGTATCCAATCTCTTGCTGCAGGACTCATGTGACATTTACTGTTTTGCTTTTATGTTTTTGTTGCTCAATGAGACTTGTTAGCAAATATGTTTACATTACAATGTTAATTTTGAACTAGTTTACCCTGTTCCAAGTTCCGTAACCTTGTTCTATGTAATGCCTCTAGGCAAAATTTATGTTCTGTTTCAATGTAAACCGATGTGATCTGTATTTCATACAGGAACACCGGTATAAAAAAAAAAAATCTAAAAATAAATAAATAAATAAATATGGCAATGATACAATAGCATGAATATCATTAATCACAAGGTAATTATCTTTGATTCCTATCACCATACAGAGACCATTGGTTTTAGTAACTTGTTTTACTACAGTTAGTATAAGAGGCTATCCAGGACTGTAAGACTGGCATTAGTTAAAAAGGGGATATTACATTTTGATGAGTCAGAATCATTCTAATAGTTTTCAGTTGATCTTATGAATTCTTTGTTATAAGTACTTTCTATGGAAAACATTTGGGGAACTTTACAATGGATTTGTTTTAAAGAGTAAAGGATTAACAGAACAAAGTTAAAACCAGGAATGCAGCTGTGCAAACTTCCATACACCATGACATGAACTCATCACCTGCATCTCTCCTGCTAGTCCACTGCTGGGGAAAATCTAGCAAGCATTCTCAAGGTATTTAAAATGGGTGATGCTTCTGTAACACGGATGCAGCAACGAAAAGGATGGAATCAGTAACCTCATGTTCACACGACTCCTGGAAAGAGACCTGAACCGAGGCTTCTGGTGAGGGGGGGTGGGTTATGTACACGATGCATTAGAATGAATACTGCATTACGCTTTTAGGTTCACAAAACTTACACTGTGGCAAAATAAGATTACGTTAAAAAAAAGAAGAAATTTGCACACAGAAAAATGGAAGAATGTATTCTCTCTGTCACTCGAGACCACCATTCTGAGTATAAGTAGTCTCTAAGTCTTGGGTATAACGCTACTATAGGAATGAGGTTAAATATTCTTTATTAAATAATGTGAGTTGTAACTTACAAACTCTTGAGTTTCCTGAATCATGTTTAAAATAATCTAGTTCTACCTTCTGTAATAAACAAATGTAGTATATAGTTTGTTTCCTATAACATTCTACAAGAAATGCTCAGCGGCTAATACAACCATCGTAACAAAGATTTCATTTAAAAGGGAGGGGATTTGTTTCAGTATAAAGGGACCATGGATGGTTTGAATGCATCTGCATTAATAAATCATGAAATGCTGCAATTAATATTTGTGGTCTGGCAACTTCAGAATAAAACAAAACATTACACAATTTATTTTCGGTGCAGTTTCTCCCATTACGTGGCTACGTCGAAAATGTTTTCATATGACAGGGACTGTATGTGTTTCAGCTTTTGTTCTATGGTACAAAAAAGATGGAGGAGATTGGCTGATGCTCTAGTTAGCATTCTTCTAATTAAGGACGTATCATTACATGATGGAGTACATTAGCAACACACACCCCCGCTGGGTACTCTTAGGCTGCTCTGATTCAGATGGGACAGGATTCCTTTTAAATTGACTTGCTTGGAAAGAAAAAAATGCAGCAGCTCTCTGCCAATCTTAGCAGCAGAAACAATTAGGAAGTTCGGATAATCGAGGCCACAGACGCCTCTGAAAACAACAAAGGCACAATATTTCACCTTTGAGGTTATCATCCGCCAGAGGAGACGGAGTTTATAGCTTTGTACAAAATGCACACACATACCGTATCTGTAAAAATCAATAGCCGGTTCATTAGTCATTTCAAGGGAAATATGGTGATAGGTATGTAGCATGGGAAGTGTTAATGTCATAGATGCTATCACACTGAGTGTGTGTGTGTATATATATATTCATATACATAGATCAAAAAATAACTGTTCTCCTATAAACACACACATTTCACACCAATGAGGCATCTTTCAAAGACACACATACATTAACTTGGTGCACAATACTTAATCTTCCCCAGGAGAAATACTCTGGCAGCCTTATACTTCATTTTGCCAGTGGTAACCATTACTACAACCGTGACAAGCACAGCATTAATATCTTCTGTGCTCTTCCCTCCCCCCCCCCCCCCTCACAACTCCCCCTATACAAGAAACAGGAGAAAATAACCTGAAGGATTCAAAAGTTATTGGCTTCCCAAATGAGAATCTGGTCAGCCAACAAAAAAATGTTTTATTAGTGACAGCACAGTGGTTTGTAGTAGTAAAGTGCTTTCAGAAGAGTAGTTTGAAGCAGCCTCATTTAAAAAGACAGCCTGAAGTTAGGAGTATTGATTTCACCAAAGGCCAGCTACAACTCCTAATACAGTACTTATTCCTCTTCTATGGCTCATGGGTCCTTTACATGGAATAATTGCTTACTACCCTCATCAATCACAATTCATTAGCCACAGTTGCCATCAGCGCTTTTCAGGCACAGGCACAAATTTAAGAGAGACTGAAGAGTTTTCATGCCTTAATATATTGTTTAACTCCACTTTTCTGTATACCATCAGACTTTTTACTCTTTCGCATTTGAAAAAAATGATCCTCTCATATAATCATGTGTGTGTGTATATATATATATATATATATATATATAAAAGACTTGTGTTGGTCAGTCAGTTGTACCGTCATGTCTGTCTGTGGCCATCTGGAGGCACCCAGAACAGTGGAATGTGCACTGTGCAAAGACAATACGCTCTGTTTGCAAAGCCCTGTCATACACATACACAGCATGCACACAAGTACACAAATTCACACACAAACACAGGCACACATATATGCGCAGGCAGAGAAATAAACACAGAGATACAGGCATCCATACATGCACAGGCTTCGCCAAACACACATGCACAGGCACACACACACATAGTCACAGGTCCAGGCACACACACTCACAAGCACAGACACACACACAGGCTATTATTGACCAGACAACCCAAGCAATGCCAGGTACTGTTCACTAATATGCTCTGCCTGCACACACAAGTATATAGTGGCTCACACATGCATACACACACACACACACACACATAGCCAGGCACACACATACATTGGCACATGCTCCCAGACACACTCACACACACAAGCACAGATGCAAACACACACCACACATGCATGCACAGGTACCTAACATACAAGGTTCAGTCAAGAGCTAGAGACAAGGGCAGGCCGCACGCTGGACAAGCTCCCTAAGTCCAAGAACCGGGATTCATGAACTAGGAACTCGGAACATGACTCTAAAAGCAAGGAAGGACTCAGAGGATTTGAACTAGTGAAGACAGAGACTTGAAACTGGACTCAGGGCTGGACACAGGAAACACAAGACACTGGGCTGAAGAAGAGGAACAGAAAGCCTGTAACATTTATCCTAATATCTTAATGCTGTTTATAGATTCATGGTACAATGCATCTTGAGTATTGTGTGCAATTCTGGTTGCCCCATCTCAAAAAATACACAGGGGTCATAGAAAAGGTACAGAAAAGGGTCACAAAAATGACAAAAGGGATGGAAAAGCTCTCTTGTAGAAAGAGGCTTTACAGATTAGGGCTCTTTAGCCTGGAAAAGAAAAGAATGAGATGGGATATTACTGAAATTTATAAAATGATGAGTGGAGTGGAACAGGCAAATAAGGCACAGTTTTTTATCCTTTCAAACAAAACTAGGACTAGGAGACACTCAAAGAAACTAGTAACCAGCAGATTTAAAATAAATCAAGCTATTGAATCTCTTGCCGGAAGACATGGTCAAGGCAACTAACATAGTGGAGTTCAAAAGAGGATTTGGATAAGTTTCTGAAGGAAAAGTCCATAAAAAGTTATTAACCAGGTAGACTTGGGAAAGCCAGAGCTTATCCATGGGAATGAGATACAAAAAATAGATCAACTATTGGGTATCTGATGGGTTCTTAGGACCCAGACTGGCCACTGTTGGAGACAGAATGCTGGGCTCAATGGAACTTGGTCTGATCCAACATGGCACTTCTTAAGTTATGGGAACTCTAAAGACAAAGACAGAGCCTGGAACTCTGAAGACAAAGGCTTGGACTGGACCTCTGGAGACACGGACTGGAAGTGGAACTCAGAAGATGAAGACTTGGCAGAAGACCGCTGATGACGAACACTGGAACACAAGACAGTACCAGGAGACTTCCAATAAAGAAGACAGGAAACAGAAGACTTTGAGGGACCTGGAGACCACAGGAAACCTTTGAGAAGGCAACAGGAAGCAATCCAAGGAGCCCTTTTATAGGGCTGGCAGGAAGAATGTCATCAGGAGGAACCGTGGGGCTTTTCCCACCATGGTCCCTTTAAATTGTGAAGTGAGACACGTGCCTAGAGGGAGGCCTGCGTGTGCTGGAGTTGGTGGCGATCAGTCCGCGAAGAACATGGCACCACTGGTGGCGTTCCCCTGCCGCATGGAAGCATCGGTGACAGTGGTGATTCCTACAGCCTCATGGAAGCAGCGGCATTGGGAGATGAGTGAGGCCGCTCATGGAGCCGCTCCTGCGAGTAATATCGCAACATTGCCCATGGAATATTCGTGATGTTAATCAATAGGTGAATTAAGATTAAGGTTTTATATTTAATTATTGCTCTAACTGGGAGCCAGTGGAAGGCAGCAAGAACTGGAGTGATGTGATCATACTTTTTTCTCTTGAAAGTAATCGGGCTGTGGAATTTTGTAATAGTTGAAGGGACATGTGGCTCAGGCCTAAATTTAGGTATAAGAAACATAGACAATTACCTAGGGTGCCAAATTTTGAAGGCACTAAATATCCAGGCCAAAGAGGATCCTGCTTCCACTTGCTTTAGGGCAGTGTGCCCAGGGGCAGCTCAAGGCAATTTGCTGCCTGAGGCGAGGGATGAGATGGTGCTCCCCTCCTCTACTCTCAACGCATGGCATTAGTGAAAGAGCCAAGGAGGGGGGCTTTCAATGAAATGCTGCAGAAGGGGGAAAGTAGGAGGTCAAAGTTCCCAGAAGAGTGGCAGATAAATTATCATTGATAATATTTCTAAGAAGTTGGCAACTCTGTCACACTCCCAGTATAACCTGCCTCCCACATTTCCCCAGCATTTTCCTCCTGGAGAAGTAGATAGGTGAATGGTGGGGTTGTGTGTGATGGACTCTCTCCAGGTCGGTGCAAGCATATTAGGCGCCCTAGGCAAACCTTACAGCCTTGCTCTCCTTCCCTCCCAGCCCTCAACACACACAATTAAAAATTATGCATTTATAATAACAGATTTAACATAGGAAAGGGCATTCATTGTCTACGGAAGTAAAAATATCACAACAACATGTATATTTTTTTACATACACTGCTACTGTACCAATCAGAAAACTCTGCAAAGACGACACTTGGAACCCATATGGTACTAAGACTATTGTACAGTGCGTCTGATGAGGGCTTAGCCCTCAGAAAGCCATGAGTAAACAATTACATTATATTAAACCTCCCATACCAAAACAGCACTATCTGCCAGCACCCAAACAGTAACAACCTAGCTATGAAAATGCAACATCAATACACTTCCTTTTAGGGAAACAAAACAAGCCAGGCTCCTATAGATCCCTATACAGAAACTACATGTCAGCAGAATACCTCACCTGAGTCACACCATGCAGATCACAGAGAGATGCTAATCAAATATAGAATAAAGACATTATGAAGTACAAATAGAAATGTGCAGACAAAAACTGAACTCTAAATTGAAAAAAGCCAGATTCCGAATGCAGTGCAACAACGGAAAAACAGAAGCAACAACATTTCTCATAAAATAATAAGAAAATCAAGAAATGTAGCACATCAACCAAAATAGTAAAACTATACTAAGATAGTAATTTTTAAACAATTGCATGGACGCACACGAACATGCATATGTCAGCTCGCATTAATGGACGCAGCCATTTATAACAAACGCGCGTATATGCAAGCATGAGATAAAATAGGCTTTACACGCATATACGTGCTCACAATTTTATATAGACATGCGCATATGTATGTAAATGCCGCCTCTGCTATATAACACAATTACCAGTTTTCCCAGTCTGTTCCCAGTTCGCCCAGTTAAAGAATAGCACTTCCTAACCCCCTTAGTTAATAAGTCTCCCTTTTATCCCCAACCCTTAAAACATTGCTAACTTACCTGTTTTTTTTTCTTTTATTATTTACACACCATCCATAGCAGAAATAAAGTTACTTGGATAGGGATCCTGGTGTGCACTGGTTTCATTGATATTTCCTGGAACACCCATGCCCTGCCCAGACCACACCCATTCCCAACCCCTTTTAAAAAAAAAACAAAAAACTTGGTGCGCGTACTGGGAGATATGCGCGTGCTCGTGTGCTTTTTAAAATCTGCATGGCACGCTGCACACACCGGTCCAACTTCTGCACATATCTCCTGGATTCAGCCTGCATAGGGCTTTCAAAATTCACCTTTAACAGAATAAATATTTCAAAACAGCTGACAAATAGAACATCATTCAATAATTAAACAAAAAACAATAAAATATTTCAAAACAACAGACACCAATAACATCCAACAATTAAAACTAAGACTAAAAAAATTCCTGCTATCCATTCCTGGGATCTTTTGTTTTCCAATCACCCTGAGATTGTTGTGGATTAGGGGAGAGGGTCAGACAAACTTTATCCTCTCTCTACACATATAACACTTGCATACTTGTTTCCAAGTCACCTATGGGTGCCGAAATGTCAAATTCAGCTCTGATGTGGCCTCCTCTTTCCTCTGACTTTGACTTCCTCTTACTAAAGAAACTCATGAAAGGAGAAAGGCTGCTGCAGGGCCTCCGAGTGCATGTCACATCATACAATCTGCACTGAACTGTCTCTCCTGTTGGGACCAGAGCCACTGTGAGAATGATGATATCCTCCTGAGTGTGATGCCTGGAGTAGGTGCTCCATTTGCCCTCCCTACTCTTAATGCTGCTATGGATCATGGGAGGGAAGGAAGGAAGAGGGGACTGCCAGAGAAAAAACTGGCAGTATGGAAGAAGAAAGGACCACTATGGACCAGGGAGAAGGGAGAGAATGAGAGATATGAGAGGAAAGAGGAAGAGGGATAAGAGGAAAAATGAGTGAGGGGAGGGTTGGGTGAGATGGATGAAGTGGGGAGAAAGGTTATGTGGAAGATTGGAAAGGTGAGATTTTCAGTAGAAATACTAATTTGACTACAAATGTTTTGGGGTACAGTGTTTCTCAAGCTGATCCTTGTGTGCTCCCTAGCCAGTCTGGTTTTCAGGATATCCACAATGAATACGCATGAGATAGATCGACATGCAATGGAGGCAGTACATCCAAATCTATATCATGCGTATCCATTGTGGATATCGTGAAAACCAGACTGACTAGTGGTATTGAGAAACACCAAGCTAGTACTCTAGAAAAGCCACCGAACGCAATGGGTACTCTAGCGAGTTACCTTCTGATAGCCTGAAACTCAATGTACTGCAATAAATGAGAAAGTAGAAGAGTTACCTATAAAGCAACATACACATTTTAATCCAGTCTGTGCACTGACGCCCTACAGTAATAAAATAACAGTTACATAAACCATGCAAAGAATATCAGTGCACATTGTCCATTTCATAAGGCAACTAACCCATTTCATTGCCTTCCCATGTGAGTAAACAGAATTCAAGCAAAGGCTCTGTGCTAAATGAGGAACCTTGTTCTACTCACCAACACAGCTCTATGCTGTGGCCCTGGGAGCAAAGGAGGACTTGAGACTAACAATGATGCCATCGAAATACATTTGAATAATATTTAAACAAAGATTGCTTTTTGAAGGCTCATACAACCGTACTTGCAAAATATATATTTTCAACGTACGGCATTTATTTTGAATGCTTTTTTGGGGGAATTTTCTTTACTCTTGATCTGGCGATGATAAAGATTTACGGCTTTCCACTTCCTTTTGCTCTTGTGGAATCTCTGAAAGGATGCAGTGCTCATCAGACATTGCACACATGAAATGTATAATTCCCAAAAACAATCTACTTGTGCCTGTAAGCAACTCCATAACTTAAAATACTAATGGAATCCCAACTGGGCTACCACCTGCAACACTAGTAAGTTTTGAGTTCTGTCTCTGTACCGTCTCCAAGTATTTGCATTCTGGTTCTGTTTTATTATTAATGTTCTTTTTTTTTTAATTTTCATTACTTCTGCTCCTTCAGAAAGTATTCTATTACTTCATTTTATTGTATTTCTGTATTTCAGCAGTAATGATTCTTGCTTTAATGATCTAGTGTATTGTTTGCTCAATGGCCAGACATGCAAACGGTACAGCTTTCACTTTCATGCCCATATTTGTTTTTTTTGTGCCAGGGATGCAGCAGGTTTAGCAGATTCTGAGTTTCTGGTATGGCCTATGGCAAAAAGCATATTTCCAACGTGAGAGTTTGTTGATCCTAAGCCAAGGCATGGCATGAGCTGGTTTATTCAAACAGAAAATTCTGCTATGCTTTTGTATTATGGATTTATACATGGCATTTTGAATAAAATGTTATTTAACATTTGGGTATATAATTGACCTGTATAATTCTGTACCTGATAAATATGTTTTTCAAATCATAAGTACAAAATATCCACTGCAAAATTATGAGAAAATAAGCATCTTTAAATATAAATACAGAACACTAAAATAGCCTCTTTTAGAAAGGAATAAAAATTCCTTTAAATTATGATTTAGAGAAAATTGGTTTATCTAGATTCTAGAACATTAGTTTTGCTGTCCTTCTGAGCTATAATTTTAGCTAAAAGCTTCCCTGTGGATGGTCCAGAAACTAAATGATTTACACAGCTGCTGGATATAAAATGATTTCAATCCTTTTTTTAAAGGAAGTTCTATTTAGCTTCACTTTTGTGGTTACTTATTTTCACAACTGCCTATCTACAATATACATCTAAGGAAGTCAATTTGAGTGAATGCAATCTAAAATGCATCATTATGCATGTAAAAAACAACAAATTCTTAAAAAGACTCTTTGTCCATAGACATTAGGCAGAAGTATTCTAAAGTTTATCACAAATGTCAAGTCTGAAAGCTAACAGGATAATTTTCAAGTAATTCCGCACTATCCCATATACATGCAAGTATGGGCACATGGAGTTCTGCACAGATTATAAAATACATATATATTAGCCCCCAATATATGCTTGCAGATTTTAGTATGTGCAAATATTTTGCAATGCAATGAAAGCACATACTTTCTCTATTTTATGGTCTGGGCGGGGCACGGACGTTCATGGATTTCACATTAAAATTAGCACGTAAATACTTACGCGCACAGGCACGTGCCAGGATCCCCTGCTGTGTAACTTTACTTCTGCTGTGGATGATGTGTAAGTAATAATACAAATGGGGGCTAACAGGAAAGAAGGGAGGCTATTAAACTAGGGGGGTTTGGAAGTCCTATCCCTTACCTGGGAGAACTGTGAAAACTGGTAATGACGTCAGTGCACGTGTCTTTTAAAATCCTCCCACTTATTCAGTAGAAGTGGCATTTGTTTGCATAGGCATGCGTCCACTTAAAATTGCACGCACATGGTCAGGCTATTTTATAGCATGCGCGCATTTATACGTGCATATTATAAAATGGCCACGTCCCTGGACACGAGCAGATGAATGCGCGTCATACTTTTGATGTTTATAAGATAAGCATAGATGCAAATGTACGCTTACATGTGTATATGCTCATTTTCCATGTATAATCTCTTTGAAAATGTATCTATAGCTATAGGCCCCTTGAGTGAGAGTTCTTTCATTTCCTAGGTTGCTAAATAAAAATAGCTAGTTACTTTTTATTAAAAAAAAAAAAAGCAGTCAAAACCATGCATGAACATGAATTTTATAACACTTTTGAATTTGCACTGGTGAATTTCAATAGGATATGTTCTAGAACCATGGCCTTCATACCAGCTGACTGGTCTATTTTAACAAAAGTTACTGTGCTTCCAGATGGACAAACTACTACTACTGCTAATGTTTATTATTTCTAATAAGTTGCCTCATATATTCACGGGCAGCTTTTAAAACCAAGGTTTCTTTGGGTGATATGGAGGGCTCAGTAAACAGGTCTCCATATAATATTTATTTTTTAAATGTTTTTATTCCTTTGTTACAGACATCTGTTTTTCTATGTGGGTCACAATATCAAAGACTTTGAAAATGCACTAATATTTAGACAAACATTTAGTACATGACTGAAAATGAATGATGGTGGAGGGAATCCTCACTTGATACCCAGCATTTACTCCCCTATAGAAGATACCTAATGAGAAAGATTTCAAAGGGGACATATGGAAAAATAGCATATATGCATATAAGTCGCTTGTATTCATGTACATGCTATTTTATAAACATTGAAAGTACAGGTGTGTTCGGTTTTGTGCGCACAAAAAAAGGGGCAGTCTAGGGGGAGTTCTGGAACAGGGTCAAGAGGTACACATGGAAACTGCCATTTTATAAGAGATTTTCAAATATTAATTATCTAATTTGCTTGCACAATTTAACCCTAATTGATTATCGCAATTGAAATTGGACTTGTCTGTTGTCTGCAATTTTTGGGTAGGATGTCTGGGTGACACGGTAAGATTTCAGGATGAGGTGCTAAAGGGTCTAGGTGAACTGCAGGTGAACTGGAGGTAAACTGGGTGAACTGGCAGTCAGGGATGTGCAGAGCAAAATTTTATGTTCATATTTCTTATGTCCGAAAGGGGGTCCCACTTGCGGCCAATATGGACATAAAAAAAATCCAATGAGTTGGGTATATGTACATATGTGCAAAAAAAAAATTTAAACCCCCTCACCCTCCTTAATCCCCCCCCCAGACTTACCACAACTCCCTGGTGATCGAGCGAGGAGTGAGGACGTCATTTCTGCAATCCTTGGCGAGAAGCATGTGACGTCGGCGGCACGTCGAGTGACGCCGGCGGCACGTCGAGTGACGCCGGCGTCACGTGATTCCCGGCTCGTTCGCGCCGGACGGCTCGTTCGGCCCAAAAAGAACTTTTGGCCAGCTTGGGGGGGTCAGGAGGCCCCCCCAAGCTGGCCAAAAGTTCTTTTTGGGCCGAACGAGCCGTCCGGCGCGAACGAGCCGGGAATCACGTGACGCCGGCGTCACTCGACGTGCCGCCGACGTCACATGCTTCTCGCCAAGGATTGCAGAAATGGCGTCCTCACTCCTCGCTCCATCACCAGGGAGTTGTGGTAAGTCGGGGGGGGGGGGGGGATTAAGGAGGGTGAGGGGGTTTATATTTTTATTTTGGCTCAACAATCGCGATTTCCCACATATCGAACATATCTATGTTCGATATGTGGGAAATCCGATCGTTTATGTCGAATCAATTTTTTAAGTTAAAAAAAAATATGAGTTGCGTTTTACTAATGCGGTCAATCCGAATGCACACCCCTACTGGCAGTGGTATCAGCAAACTGTTGATTTCAAGTATGTGTGCAAGAAAGTATACGTGTATCTGTTATAAAATATCTGTTTTCTTGCATGCATGTTTGTAATCCCTGGGCTAACAATCCCAGATAGATGCCCCAAGAACCACACTGCAAACACAGTCTCCTAGAGTGAAATCTTCCCAAGCTGTTATGTTATTTGAGTGCCTATGATTCCCGGAGCAGGGATAAGAATTCTCTTTTAGGCCCTGTGCATTGCATTTACTCAAATCACAATGTAAAGTCAATGGTAAACAGCACTGAAAATCACAGCAGCAATTATCATGTTGGAAGCATTGGATGGTTTCCAACATAACATTTACTGATGAAAGAAATTGATGAAAAGTCTTTACAGCTTTACTTGTTTTAAAGATTACGATGTTACAAATTTAAGTCTTTATGTACATTTGTGACTTCTCTCTCTCCAGTCAAAATAATATTACTGGATCACTTCAAATGCCAATGAATACATTTCAGGTCTCTTCCATCCAATGAATCAGGGCAGTTTCGGGCCGATTCAGTAAAGTCCGTGGGAGAGCGGGCAAATGCCCTCTCTCCCGGCACATGCACAGGCCATTTGCCTGTGCATGTGATTCAGTATTTAAATGAGGCCCGGCGGTAGAAACAGGCAAAAGGGGCGCTAGGGACACTAGCGTGTCCCTAGCGCCTCTTTTTGGCCCGGAGCGGGGGCTGTCAGCTGGTTTGACAGCCGACGCTCAATTTTGCCGGCGTCAGTTCTCAAGCCCACTGACAGCCACGGACTCGGAAACCGGACGCTGGCAAAATTGAGCGTCCGGTTTTCGACCAGACAGCCGCGGGCCGACTTCAAATTTTTTTTTTTTTACTTTTTTTACCCTTCGGGACTTCCGACTTAATATCGCCATGATATTAAGTCGGAGGGTGCACAGAAAATCAGTTATTACTGTTTTTCTGTGCACTTTCCCGGTGCCCGAAGAAATTAGCGCCTACCTTTGGGTAGGCGCTAATTTCTGAAAGCAAAATGTGTGGCTTGGCTGCACATTTTGTTTTCTGAATCGCGTGGGAATACTTAATAGGACCATCAACATGCATTTGCATGTTGAGGGTGCTATTAGGTTCGGCGGGTTGGACGCGCATTTTCGGCCCCTTACTGAATAAGGGGTAAGGGAAAACGCGCGTCCAATGGCGGGTTAACTGTGCGCTCCGTCGGAACGCACTGTACTGTATCAGCCCGATTGTAAGTTCCCTCCCAATTGATAGGGGATAGTTCTCATTGTTCAATTTAGTCACAATACTAATTATTCTTACCTCTCCTACAGTACCTCTCCTTTCTCTAAGTTTTATACACACTGAAAGGTGAATTTTAAAAGTTCAACGTGCGCCAAAACCGGGAGATCCGTGAATATGTTGGGCCTGCGCATGCCAAGCAGATTTTAAAAGCTGCCCAGATGTGCGCGCATCTCCTGCTGTGCGCACAAACACATTTTTCCAAAAAAGGAGTGGGGTGTGGGCGTTCTTGGCTTTTGCATTGAAACCAGTGCATAAATACGTGCACAAGAGGTCGCTAGGGTCCCCTGCTGTGTAACTTCTGCTATGGATGGTGTGGAAGTCATAAAACAAAAAAATACAAAGATCAGTAGGGTTTTAGAGGTCAGAGCTAACAGGGGAGAAGGGAGACTATTTAACTAGGTGGGTTAGGAAGTCCTATCCCTTACCTGGGTGAACTGGGAATGAACTGGGAAAATGGCCAATTACTTCAGTGAGTGTAGCTTTTAAAATCCCATTTACACAATAAAAATGGCATCTGCACGCACATAAACGTGTGCTGAGCCTATTTTATACTATGTGCAAATATAAACACATATATTATAAAATAGCCATGGGTGAGAGTCGACAAACACACGCACACGTGCACCCATGTGCTTCTCTCCCTCACCCCACCCCCATGTTCACAGGACTCCTAACGCCTATTGAGGAGCTGTAGCAAAGTTACATGTGTAACATACGACTGCTGGCTGAGGAAAATTAGGAGTTATGTGCGTCAGTGCTGGCCCCGCCTCTGGAACACCCATGCCCTGCCCCTTTTCCGCCCACTTTTTCTGGGTGCACCCTTCCCAGCTATTTAAAATGCATGTAGCTCCTGCATGGACCACTTACATGCATATGTGGCTGTTTTTGTGCATGCGTGGCTTTTAAAATCTACTTCTAGGTGCGTAAATGGCTTTTGAAAATTACTATGATAGTACGTTACATTTATGTGCATAACTCCCTTGAAAATTCACCTGTTAGAGGGGATGTAAAACAGGAGGAAACAGCTGAAGGTAGATATGTATATATATAAAATGGGTCCTACAATGTCACAGGAACAAAAACTACTGCATTTGTCTTACTCCTGATGGATTATTTAAGCACTGGCAAACAGTTCCTACTGAAATGTGCTGCCAGCCTTCAACCCAAAAGAATGGTAAAGTTTAAAGTTTTTGTGACAGCCAGGAACCAGTACAGAATCCAAGATAAGGAGAGAAGATACTTAGCTGTAAAGAAGAGAAGCTGGAGATCAAATGGGGTCTATCACATTGTGACAAGGATGGTAAGGCCCTTTGTTTCAGTGCTGACGGATTTCATTTATGTAGATTATATTCACCCTTACTACTTCGATTCTGGCAAATATAATGCACAGTACTGAGTGGCGGCTGCAGAGAATACAAGACATTTGTAACCAGCAATCAAAAATAGCCCCAGAGGAAACTGATTTTTGTTGCAAGAGTGGCCGATAAGGCTCACTCCTGGTTTGCACCATGGAAGACATTACAAAGTTCCTTTTAATCGCTTCACCGCCTCCTTTTGTTTTAATTAACTCTTTAATTATTACCGATACCCTGTACAAGAACCCACAATATAACAATAATGGAGTAAGGTAACAAATGTCATGGAGGCCAACTTTTAGCAAGTGCTGGGAATCCTAGGCTTAGCACAAATTGCCCTTTGCTGCGCAGAGTGAAGGAGTTTAAGAATGGGGGTGCCCCAGTACCCACAGGGCTGACACCTGTGACAGACATAAACAAAAAGCACTTTTACACCCCAAACAAAAAAAAAGATCTTCTTGGTTCTCTAAATGGGACCAGTAAGGGCTCTCAGACTATGCTCTACTTTTCCAAGAGCAAGTCAATCTTTCCCATGTGCACTCTCTTAAATTTCATTCTTTTGCTTATTCATTTACTTATAACATTTTTATACTGCCTCCCCGGACCTCAGCCTTCGTGACATCATCTATATGTGGAATAAGGGCAGAAGGATATGACTGAGCATGCGCCAGCTATGGATGCTGGAATGATGAAAGGGCGAAGAGCAAAAAGCAGCTGGTCGCAATTCAAATAAATGTGGGTCTTTTCCCTGAGCTTTGCTTGCATTTTCTTACATGAAAGACCATGGGAAAAAGTACAAAATAACATTTTCTTGCTTTAAAAATATACAGAAGGCACATTTTTACCTTACAAAAAAATATATATATTTTCCCACCGCACACACTCATAGATCTACTTGACCATGGTTAAGGAGAACATTAGGTAAAATGGTATCTTGGATTTAAAAAATGGTTGGATTTCATTTCCATCAGGAGACGGCTTCATATACAGTTCTACGACTCTAAAAGGTGAATTTTAAAAGAGTTCTTCACGTACAAATGAGCACATGCATGGCACAAGTGCTATTTTATAAACCTCCAACATATACACCCAAGTAATAGTGCGGGAATACATTTGCTCGTATAAAAACCAGAAGTGGACAAGGTAGGGCCAGGGGCGCTCCGAGGCAGGACCAACGTTTAGGCCTGCTATCAGGTGTACATCAGAATAGCATTCTTTATAGTCAAATACTGAAGGGGATAAGTAAGATAGCCAACTAAGGGGGTCATTTTCAAAAGCGATCGCACGCGAAAAGGGACGTTTCGCGTGTGATCACTAAATGGGGGCGGAGTCAGCCCCGGAAGAGGAGGAGTCAGGGCGGCACTAGGGCCGACTTTGCGGAGACATCGCTGGCGGCGAGAGGTAAGGACCCTTATTGCCACCAGGTTCACGCTGAATAACTAAACCTTTTATGGTGTAGTTATTCAGTGCGAAAGCTGGCAGCCAGCGCACCGCAGTGGTGCGATGGCTGCCGGCTTTCGCAGGCCCCCCCCCCCCCTGTTACCGCCGGATTTTCTATGGTCTGCAACCTTAGAAAATCCAGGCCAAAGTCTTCAAATGCTAGTTACCCTTCTAGCTTACTTATCCAGCTCTTTCTTTTACTTATCTGGCTACCTTTTTAGCCAGATAAGTCTTAGACAGCGCTACTGAGCTGGCTAAGTTGCTAGATTTTTGTCGCCACTTAAGCCAGATAAGCTACAATTTAGCTGGCTATGTTTAAAATACATGCCACATATTTTCAGATCTTGTTGAGCAGATTTATGCATATATTATGTAGTGTTTGCACATTTGGGTGCAAGATATCAAACATATGTGTGCATGCACCATAGTTCCTTCTAAACTGAGTGCATGAGCGATTGCTCATACATTTTGGAGCATCACTCACGGGTTTTAGATGATTGCTCACATACATTTTTCTTTTCGCTATATATAGAAATGCAACGCTAATACTGGCACTCAAAAACTGTTGGTTTAAAAAAATTGTTGCACACCTAGTCACTCCTTGGAAGGAGCATTGGCATGCATGTGTGCAAGTTTAGATAGCTGCGTGTATGGGTGCGCTCGGAATGTTTTCCCTCGTACTAAGGAATGTCTGAAAAACACTAAGATTGCATTTGAATGAGCAGTACCGACTTAAAACACTGTGCATGACCAAAGATTGCTTACAAACACTGATCAATCATCCAAAGATCCTTATAGAAATCTTCAGCTTTTTAGAATTTGGTGTTATGAGATCCTTTATAAACACAAATCATTAGCATTTATCTCTTGCATCTGCTAAAAACAATGTAGCAATGTGCTTTGTTGTGCATCCAAAAAACCAGCACATCCATTTCCCTATTGTCAGCAATAGGTGTGTGTTCAAGTAGGTAGCATATTTACTTTTAAAATGAAAAATTCCATTGCTGTGACGGGAGCTAGGACCAGTTCCAGGCCTGGAGCTATAAGTCGCTTCTGGGCTGCTCTTCTTCCATGGCATATGATTGCACACAAAAGCTTACTTGCTGCTGATTGGCTTTAATTTTTACTTGCCTTTTTTTTCTTGGGACACCTTTAAGAAGTACAGTTTCGGGTACATTTTAAAAGCCCGGTGCACGTAAAAACTGGGGGATAAGTGCGTGGCCGGGCCATGCGCACGCTAACCGCATTTTATAAACGGCTCAGCCACGCGCGTATCTCCTGATACTTGCAGACGGGGCAGGCCGGGGGGAGGGTGTCCAACCGGGTAGTGGCCAGAAACAGCGCAATGCCAGTGCGCATAGGGAGAGGCATAACCAGTAGAGAAAAGAGAACAGAGCACTCACATATCCCATCTGACAGCAAGCTCTCAAGTACCTCCCATCTCCTTTTACTTATAATGAAAATATCTGCTGAAAATAACTGAAAGAAAAAAAATGTAGGTTAGCTACACTGTAAAAAAAAACCGTGTTGTAAGAAACTATGGTGATGAAGTGATGATAGCAATAATGAAGCCTTTGCTGTATTCCGGTACAAAATAGCTGGGTTACTTTTCCTTTTAGCATGAAAATAAAATCTATATTGGCAATGACGTGCACATGGGAACAAAATGTTTATTCTTGGAAAAGGGATGGTATCTTAATAGGTGTCTGTGCAGAAGGCAACTCAGCACTGTAGTGACATTTGTTCAAAAGCTGAGATTTTTCAGAGATTCTAGATTAAATAAAAAAAAAAAAAAAACCAGACTCAAAGCTTCAATCTTCTTCAAACAAAAGTCAGAGCACTCCAGTGGATTGCCAAAGTGCCTGGTGTTTGCAGAGACGTTCACACAAGGGTGGAGCGGAAGGGGGAGGAGGGCTTTCATCTCTTTAGCCTGGGTAAGACTGCTTGGATGTGTATGCACACCCACCATGCGAATGGAACCAGTCTTATTGGGAAAACAGAGGGACAGTAACTTTTAAAACAGGCAGGCACGCCGGCTCACGTCCATAATTTATAACATAGGCACGTATACGCGTGCATGTCATAAAACAGGCTGAGCACGCTCACGTGTGCGCAATTTTAAGTGGGCAGTGCGCATGTGCATACAAATCCCGCTTCCACCATGAAAATGGGGGGGGGAGGGGATTTTAAAAGGGGCATTCAACCACGCCATTGCCAACTTGACCAGTTCTTTCCCGATTCACCCAGGCAAGGGATAGGACTTCCAAACCCCCTAGTTTAATAGTCTTCTTTTTCCAACTATTAACCCTGACACTTGAAACCCTGCTGTCATGCCTATATTTTTTTGTTTTATGACTTACACGCCATCCATAGCAGAAGTAGAGTTATGCGGTAGAGGACCCAGTCCTGCTTGTGTGCGTAAGTATTTACGCACTGGGTTTATTGAGAAATCCAGGAACGTCCATGCCCCATCCTTTTTTTTTTTGTTTGTTTGTTTTATAAAAAATGTGATGTGCGTGCAGCGGGAGATACACACATATCTGGGCGAGCCCAGCACATTCGCCTAGCTCCCAGTTTTTGGCGAGCTTTTAAAATTCACTTTTAAGAAGCCATGGTTCATTAACGTACAGCATTGGTTTCTTTAGATCAGAAAATATTTCAATCACGTAAGATATTTCAGTGCAAGAATGTGCTCACAAATGAGGCCATACCGTTCTCACTTATGTCACTAATGTTGAAAATTGTTTAGCGTGGGCAGAGTGCAGGTGAAACTGGGGGAGGGGGTGGCCCTTTTTATATACAGCACTTAGGAAAAACATTTTGGGGAAACAAGCCAAAGCGAGGGAAGGTTCATATGCAAAACAGGGAAGGCATCTAATTGATGTCTTCACTGTGCTTTACAGATATAAAAGGGAATTTTAAAAGCCATGCGCTTGCCAAAATTGGGAGAAGCACGCGTATGTATCGCTTATTGGGGGCTGAGCACAAGTACCGATGTGCAAATATCTCACATTGAGAAAAACAGGGGCATAATGTGGGCAGGTCATGGGCCAAGAGATATGCACACATGTAACAAAGCAAACGCAGCGCGCGTCCGGTTCATTTCAGGGCAAATTTAGTTCGGCTATTGATCGGGTGTAAATGTATACAATTATTTATAGCCACATAGGAATTGCTGGAGGGATCTGGGAAAACTGGAGGGTATGCAGGCTAAAGAACTGGGGGGCTTGATGGCCCTAGATACAGACTGGGCAAACTGGTGGACGAACTGGTTAAACTGGTCATTTCCTTCACGTGTGCATGTTATAAAATTTCCTCATGTGTACGTGTAAAATTCCAGTTCCCAGCTTTTCGTGTAATTGCTTAAAATTAGGAGCACACATGCATGCGCCAGGCCTATTTTATCACATGTGCGCGTACTTGCGCGGATATAAGATTTCAGCGTCTGTGCTCGCACGCCCCATACATTTATTTATTTTATTTAAAAGCTTTTTCTATAACCGCCTATACAAGCCGTAGCAGATTTAAGCTATATATGGGCGCCCACATACTTGTTTTAAAGTTACCATCATAGAATATATTAAAGAGCAGAGAAGAGGAAGTAATAAATTCATTTTACCCTATGGATGGTATAAACAGGAGAGCTTAAAGTTCCTTAGCTATTGCTAAGTGCCCAGAAAATATAAGATGCAGCTTCCATTATTCTACAGCTGGTTCATCACTTTGGAGCTGCAGGAAGCTCTTGCACGGTTCTAAATTATTATTAGTAGTGCTTGACCCCCAAGTTGCATGGACACACTAGTGAAAACTAGAACAGCTAAGAATAATTTGGTGGGACTACAAATCACAACATTAGAAAACACATATCAGATCATAAAGATATGTGGGGAGAGGGCAAGGGCTCACAGCCCCCACCTCCTATCACAGGCATAGACCTTCCTACCTGCCAATGTGCTAAAGTCAGAGCAACTGTGGTTGCCAAGGCAAAGGGAGGTAAGGCTATATCGTCCTCCTGGACAGATGGACGGACGGGGGGGGGTGGGGGTGAAAGCAGGATCACCATGAGCAGAGGAGGGGTGCTGGCAGACCTCTCCCAAACTTTAACATTATGGCAGGAGGGAGATCACCAGCGGGGGGGCGGGAGGCACAGCCTGATATTTTATATTTAAATGGTGTGAGTGGGAAAGGAATTCGCTGGCTACAGCTGGGTTTCAGCGCTAGCTAGCTACATTCAGGCAAGCATGTTTGACTGCCCTAAAAATAGCTGGCTAAGTTTTATGATGGCTTTTGGCTGAAAAATCTGCTTAACACAGCGGATCAAAATTTTGTTAACTAAATCAGGGATTTTTTTTTTTTTTTTAATTTTGGTCTCTATGTTACTAATGTGCAGTGACCGTTTTATCTAACGATGCACAGTTTTTCGTACGCATCCCTGTAAATGTCTCATTAAGCTTTGGGATATGAGATACATTTTCCAGGATCCTGAGCATTTTCCTGTGGAACACAACTGAGGCTTCTCCAAATATTGTTCCTGCAAATTGGGCACCTCTCCTGTGGATTAGGGGAATAGATACAGTCACACTAATTAATAATCATGTGCCTTTGGGCTTAATGGTCACAGTCAATATATGGGCAAGGTAATTTTTCTTTTTTCTAATATAGTTTCCTCTTTTTGCTCTCTCATTTCTTTTGAGGACAAAAAGACAAAAGGAAACCATTTTTTTTCTATCCTTAAATTTGTTTTGTGTAGGAAAGTTGGAATGTGTTGCTGGGGACCTTTGTATTTTGCTTGCTATACCGTGACATGTTTAATAAATAGAAAGCAAGAATCAAACAAAATCCAACAGAGGGAACTGGATCTCCCCATTAGGGCTGACCAGGTACAGTACTTCCAAGTGATTCGGACTGGTCAGCTACTGGAGACAGGATGTTGGGGTTTGATGGGAGTAGTTTCTGACTCTAAACTGTGCTGTCCCTGTTTGTGCAATCCGTTGAAATCCACCTTGAGATCAACTTGGGAAAAAGGCGGAATATCAAATGTATATAAATAAATAAATTAAGTGTGGCATTTCTTACATTCTTACGGGCACAGTAAAAACCAAGAGTGGAGAGACAAATACAAGGTAGAACTGTAAGAAGGGAAAATGATTAAAGTTTGAAAGGACAGAAAGAGGTGAAGGCAATATTGAGAAAAGCAATAACTGGCAAGAACGGAAAGGAGACATCAAGTCTCGAGTTGGAAAGAGAAGAAGGAAAATAATATAAAGAACGATATAAAAACAAAGGAACAACTAAAGCAATGAAAAAGAGTTCAACAACAATATTTCGTAAGTTGTGATACCTTCTATTGAACCAAGAAAAGAATTATCCAAAAAAAGATTCTGCACAGGAGTTTTCAAGACCACCTATTGTCCTTTTCTTCACATGCTGGTCTAGTAAAGAGTATCGTAAATTTCAAGGAATGCAAATTTCTTCATGATCACTATAACTATTAGAATTCTGCAGTAAAGAATGCAAAGACAAAAGCCGAGTCTGAGGAAATAAAGTCTCCCGTTCCCGCTCTGAACTCCTTCCCAAAAAGGCTCATTTTCCTTACACATGTGAGAACTATATCTTGTACTGTTTCACCATTCACTCAAAGAGTAAACCGCATAAATCTTTAATGAAGTTATTGAATTCTTAGTTTCTTTGGGATTAGAACTGTGATGAACCAGAAGCTCCGAGCATAGTACAGAAGAAGCCTGCTACAACTAGGAACGACAAAATGTCCAAAGCATTCAGTTTGAAACAAAAGTGTATGTGTCTGTTGCTTGTTACCAAGGAAACAAAATCAGTCACATAATGACCTAAAACTCTACTCAACCGTTGCATGTTCTATTTTGAGGCAACACAGTTAGCTTTTCCTAGGTTAATAGGCAACAGAGATACTTTATCATAAAATTGACCTTCACAGTCTAAGAAGCTCACACCCAAAAACAGGAACGTGGGAGTCACCATGCCTGTTGTCAGTTGAAGAATGGGCAAAGGAACAGTAAGATGGGAACAGGTCCTGGAAACCAGAGAAGTTGTGGGAACTGTAAACCTGACGGTTCTTCCCAATTTGTGCCTCAGGCAAAAAACCCACTAAAAAATAGTTACTTCTTTTAAGAAGTATGTGGTTTATGTATTCTTAAATCCAGAGAATATCATATGTGCTCAGAAATGCAGACAGCTGTGTGCTCTGCTCCTCCTTTTAAATTGTGAAGGCTGAGTTTGCTTGTGCCCTTTAATACATCGTCTTCTCCCTCCACTACCTTCAGATATCAGACCTCATACCAAAAGACAGCCTACATTCAACCTTCTGTTGACCCCTTGAGGTTAGGTAACTCTGCTGTAACAGTCAACAACAGAAAAAGCCCAGTTGACCAGCTATTCCTGTCCACATTGCAAGGATATAGCCCAGCTGTCAGCCACAGAGGCTTGCCCACCTGAGAGATATTACTCCTCATATGTCAGTTTTTGTTTTCTTCCTTGTTGTTTCTCTATCATTCTGAGTAGGTAAGCACACAAGACATTTAATTCAACAACCAGGTCGTATTACCAAAATTTGTAATAATCTAAACAGCTACCCACACTAGTGAGATTGTTGCCAGAAATTCTGGTCTCCTAGCACCCCATGGTCTTATTGGAAAGCACCTAGTCATCACCAGCTTGTCAGCACCATTCCAAATAGCTTCTGAGAAATTGAAACCTGCTAATACCGACCAGGCTATAGCATGACCTACAGTATCACTAGTTTGTGCTTCTTTTGTATGTCTTTTGTTTATCCATAAAGGTCTCCCCTCATCTCTTGAGAAGTTGTTTGCAATATTGTGACCTCTCAAACATTTTCCTAGCATTGTCATAGAATACAACTCAGATAAGGACCTTTAGGTCCACTAGTCTGCCCAATTTCATTTTTTATACAATGTCATAGACTCCTATTGTTCTCTGGCTTTTCCTTCATTCCTGGCTTCATCCCTAGGAATTCTCTGTGCTTATCTCATGCTTCCTTGACTTCCATTACAGTTTTTGTCTGCACTACCTCCACTGAAAAGTCCATTTCAGTGAAGATATATTTTCTGATGTTGCTCCTACATTTATTCCCCATGAGCCTCAAATTGAGACCTCTTATCCTAGCGCATTCTTTCTTCTGAAAAAGGTTTAATGCTTGTGCCCGATTAATATCTTTGGGATATATGAATGTCTCCCTCATATCCCCACTGTTTCTGCTCTTCTCGCAGGTACATATATTTAAGTCCTTAAGTCCCATCTCATATGGTTTTTGGTGCAACACTGTACAATTTTGGTAACCTTTTTCTGGACTACCTTCAACCTATATATATCCTTTCAGAGGGATGGTTGGACACCATAACTGGAAACAGTATTTTAGGTGAGGTCTCCCAAAGGACATGCACAGAGGCATTATCATTTCCTTTTCCCTGCCTAGGTCTCTCCCTATATACTCCAGCATCTCTCTGATTCTGGCCATTGCCTGATCACACTGTTTCACTAATTTGCGATCACTGGACACTCCCGATTGGTGCACTTCAGTTTCTCACTCCCATCAAGTACTGCTCCATTGGATTTCTCCCTTTTTTGCATTTAGTCTCAGTTTGCAAGCACTTGACTAGTTCTTCAGCACTCTTGGATTGCTTCTCAAACTGCCTACTCCCTTAGGGGGGATTCAGTTTGCTGCAGATCTAATGCCATCTGCATAAGTAGCCTGTGATTGCACATTGCAAATTTAAATATTTGTTACTTACATTTAAGATACGATGGGGTCTATGTCCTCTGCCTTTGAAAGAGAGATTGAAATGGTGTAAGGTGGACAGGAATTTATGGTTGGTAAAGAAACATTTTTTACAAATTCCAATGGTTAAGGCTTTTCATCATTTCCAATTGCAAAGTACCTGAATGTAATCCACTTTGAAGCGCTGAAAAAAGTGCAAAAAGCGGAATATAAATGTAAACTACATCTAAACTACTATTCCTAGTTTGTGGAATAGTCTGCAATTGACATTGAAGGAAGAAGAGGACCTACTGAGATATCAGAAAGAGCTCAAGACATGGCTAATGTCCACAGCTTTTGACTGTTAACCTTGCAACTTATATTTGAAGTAACAGAATATCTGAGAAGAGCATTTGCTTTGTTTATTATTTTAAAGTGATTGTTTAGGTTACTTTATGTTGTACATCACTTAGAAAGATTGTATCAGTAAGATAATTAACAAATGATTTTAAATAAATAAAATGGCAAACTTTTCCCCCCTCTGTAACATCACTCACAAAGTCATTGAACAGTACTGGTCCTAGGAAAGATCTCTGAGGCATGCCACTAATAATCTTTCTTTCCTCAGAGTGAATTCCATCTACTGCTGCCCTCTGTTTCTCCACTTTGGGGCCTACCCCCAGGATATTCACTTTATTTATAAGTTTCCAATGCAGGACAGTTGTAAAAGTTTTGCTGAAATCTAAGTAAACCATATCCAGCACATACCCTTGATCTAATTCTCTCTAGTCACCCAAAACAAAGAAGGTGTCAGCAGAAAAAGACAAATTAGGCCACCTAGCCTTTCCTGTCCAAATAAAATGACTTATCTCAGCTGCCAGCTGTAGACGCTTGACTGTAGGATATCATATAGCCAATTTCTGTGGTCTTCCTCTTCAGTTCTCTACCATCCTGGGTAGATGAACAAAAGGTTCCCAAACTTAATCCAACACCCAGCCCATCCCTTTCCCATGTCTTGCATGCAAGCTTTGTAATAATCTAAACAGCTATCAAAAATCTGATTTCTGCAACCTTTCTGACAGTATCTGGCCAATTGGCTTTTGGGGTATTGTTGCCCTGCCAACCTGGGTACCACATGGCCTGCAGTATCATTGGGTTGTGCCCCCTTTATCTGTCTTTTATTTTGTCCTGATCAGGTCTCCCCTTGCTTCTACTCTCAAGGATATTTAATCTTACCTGATAATTTCCCTTCCTTGAATCCAGTCAGATATTTTCACACATTAAAGTTCAACATACCTTTATGAACAGGGATGTTAAGATAGAATCTTGAATAAAAATGACACTACCTGAAAATTCATCTGATTTCGACTTTATAGTGATATATTAAGGTTGATAGGACACATTTCTATATTTCACAGCTAGGATATATCAAACTTGCTCAGTGCCAGGGATTTAGCAAAAGGTACAATGAAAACTCAAAAAAGTGTTAGATTAGAAGGATGGAAATAAGTATGTATATATTATGGAAACCAATATAAAATCCACAATTATTTGAGAAAGAAACATCTAAATTAATTTTTATTGTGAATACTATATGATATTATTTTTCTGTATAGCAATACAGTAGTTGACAGGTAAGGTTCTCTTGGTCCACCCTGCCAACCAAGCTGATCTCATCTACTCAATTCTGTAGTCCATCTTCCCCTGTTTACCATTGTTCTCTGTATCTATTTCAATTTAAGCATGCTGAATGTGTCAGTTTTGGTTGCTACCACCACTCCTAACAGGTGATTCCAAGCATCTACAGCTCTCTCATAAAGAAGTATTTCCTCTGCTCAGTTCATCTTCCAACTTCATATCAGGATCGCTTGATCTTGAGCTTCATTTCCTATGAAAAATGTTACTCTCTTGTATCTTGTGGATGCCTGCCAATTTCTGTATATATTCACAATGCTTTGTAAGTTTAAAAAAAAAGCACCAACAGATCAGTTGACAAGTCAAATGCAAACTCCCCCCCAAAAAAGCATGTAATAGCAGCTATTTTTTTTTTAATCTAGCTTTGCATGGAAAGGATGCAGAAAGCATTGCACC
The DNA here is from genome assembly GCF_901001135.1 of Rhinatrema bivittatum. Classification (NCBI taxonomy): domain Eukaryota; kingdom Metazoa; phylum Chordata; class Amphibia; order Gymnophiona; family Rhinatrematidae; genus Rhinatrema; species Rhinatrema bivittatum. The sequence goes on along the minus strand of NC_042628.1, from coordinate 22,398,545 downwards.
TAGAGTAAAACTATATATTCCCTCTGTTAACTGCCATATAATTATCACTTACAGAGCAATTAAGAAACCAAACGTGGGGCTTGTAGACCTGTGAGTGCATTGAATCTGCAGGCCTGCAAGCTAGTATTCAAAGGAGAATCCCTGTGGGACTTGTCTTTGAAAATTGGGCCAATGGTTCACAGAGGGTACTTAATACCTGTGTAAATTTGCACTTGCTTTGTACTTGTAGAAATTATCCTCGGGGCTTTAACAATGAAAGCCTTATGCCTATTTTCCTTCCGCTGATTTAACCCTGGTAACTTTTTGCAACAGATAACAGTACCTGCAATCAGCGGTCCGCAGGCTGCTCCCACAGACCGCTGACCTTACCCTCCAGCCACAGGCCCTAGAAAACTGCCTCCGACAAGGTCCGCTTCTTCGCGCTGGACTCCTTAGGTGCGCGTATCTCTCGAGGATTTAAAGGGACCCTCAAATATTACACCTCAACTCTGGGGGGGGAAACCATTTTGTCATCAGTCTCCCTAAGAGATAAGTTCTAAATTGAGGAAGAAATGGTTTCCCCCATAGAGTTGAGGTGTGATATTTGATGGTCTCTTACAAGCAAATATACATATATGTAGAGATCCTAATACAAAGTGAATTATATAAGAAGTCATTTTCATGGGTAAAGCACTGTTTTATCCATGGAAATTGCTTTGAAAATTATCCTCTCTGGGCCTGACTTTAAAAAGCATTTACATGCATAAAACTAGGTTTTACTTGAGAAAGAGAAAAAGAGACTCTGCATAGACTCTGACGCTCTATATGTATGGATGTGTACAAATGAAAACGCTATCCAGAGACAAATATCAATGGTTGTCTTATGGATATAGAAGTCCCAAAATGACAACTTCAAATGACTGGTTTGCCATGTTCTCACATGACATCATGATCATATTTACTAATGAATAAGAACCTGATTGTTCAGGTGCTTAAGGCAATTTAGAATTTAAAAGAAACAATGTTTTTCCCCCCCACTTTTTCTCTTACGGTTATTTCCTCTCCTTTACTAAGCCATGTGCAGTACTCTAGAATGCTACAGTATAAAATATTCCTACTACATCAGGAAAAAAATATACAACATATTTTAAAAGTCAACCCAGTGGCACAGTAACAAATGCTGTGCTATGCAGAAGACCCGGATTTGATTCCTGCGCTGAGCTGCTGCTCCTTGGACAAGACAGGACCGAAGATGCTGAAGAGGCAGCGTTCACAACCCCAGGGGATGGAGCCCTAGCCAACGCTCAATGAAAACATGCAGTGGTCAGACTTATGGTCCATGGTAACCGGATTCCAGAGGAATCCCAACCGCTTGTGGCCTCTGGCCAAGGACTGTTGCTATAATGGGAGGGCCAAGTTGGCAGGGGGAATACAAAACCAAGGGAAATATTCCTAGTGTAATCACGAAGGAAAGTTTATAGAACTGCAGCACCACAGAGGCTGGTTTCAACTGAGCCGGGGAGCAGGAGAAAACTGTGAAAGAGAAAGCATCTTACCAGATGCCAGTTCAAATTATGCCCATCTGTACTGCTACCAAGATTTCTGCTGTGAATATCTGCCTCACAGTGCATCACATTAAATGCAACAGAGACATTTAGAGTTCTACTAACAGCAAGCACATGCAGATGTAACACTTTGTTGCTTTGCTGTGCCTCTAAATCACGATGCATAAATGCCATAATGAATCTATGTTCTCTGATCCAAGTTATATTACTCCCTTGTTTTATTGTAACTGCATTCTTTAGCCTTCTCTTGTTTAACGTTTTTTACTACTATTACTATTATTTTATTATTATTATTACTTAGATCAATGTTATTTATTGCCTTTTGTTCCCTATCTACTTGTTAATTGTAAACCGACATGATGCGATATTTATCGCGAATGCCGGTATAGAAAAAACTTAAAATAAATAAATAAATAAATAAATGTAATTGTTATTTTTCTTTTTAAATCTGAAATGCATAACTCTGTTTAACAATTTGAAATGTAAGCATGCATGTGTGGGGGATTTTTACCCTCACGTTTCCTTCTCTCAGTCTACCCAGGATCACCTCCCTGGCTTAACAAGTCCCCTTGCTCATAAAATGCTAGAAGGGAAGCATCTGAGTGCGGTCTTCCGGGCCCTCTCCTTGCCGCAGTTACAGCCAATCACTGCGCCATCTCTCTTCCCCTGGGCCTAAATGTATCAAAGTCTATGATGTGCCCAAATAAGTCTGAACTTTAAAGGACAGTTCTAAGATGCTGGCATTTGAGAAATCAATATACTGTACATCACAATTCACGGACAGAAAGAAAAACATTTTTCATCTCATGCTGTTATGCGGCATTTGGTATTTTTTAATCTAGTTTATTAAACTTAGCCCCAGGATTATTGGCATCATTTATAATGCAAATTATGAACATGGACAATAATACTATCTAGTTATCCTCTGCCCCAAGGCAGCTGGCTACAGTTCTAGATTCAACAATGGTGAGGGATTTAAAAAAAAAAACAAACAAACAAACCCTAAATCTAGAATAAAATCTGGTTGCTCAAAATTGGATAGATAATACTAAGGAGAGCTACACCAAAGGAAGAAATGGCAAAAAGAATCACAAACTGGAATCGAAGAGGAAAAGCATCACTGAAACAGAGCAGCAGAGAATGCAAAACATGCACTGATCAAAATCAGAAAGCTCTGTGCTCAGCCACACAACATGTTTGTCATTACTGAAATGGAAAAAAAACAAAACCTTCAATACGAATGATGCTGATTTGAGTCTAATAATTGCTTATTTCTCTACTTCAACTGTCAAAGTGTGATGAAATTACACAGATTTCAAGGAAGCCTGCCAAGCAGGTTTGTAAAAATCCTATGTGCACAGTCCAATGTATATTTTGTGAATTATATAAACAACTTCTTCCATTCATAACTGAAAACAGAATCTTTATCTAAGAGATCACTAATATTTATCATATGCAATATATATATCAACCAGTAGCATTGCTTGCAAGTTCTAATAGATGTACAATCTGCTTTTTATTTTAAAAAAAAAATCTTTTAAGACAAAAAGCTGTACTACACGGACAACCACAATTCTTCTGAACAGGCACCATACACACTATTTGGCTGGATGTCAGTTGATTCTCACAACAGGCAGCCAAAACCTGTAACAGGAAATACTAGAAGGCCTGGCACAATAGGATGGCACATTACTGTATAAATGCCTCATGATTATGGTACATAATGGCAGTTTGTTACAGCAAGCAATGTATCCCCGATGACCGAACAGATATAGACAAGTACTGTTTTAAAGAAACATTTGTTAGGAAACAAAAGAGCTCAATTTGCATAATTTAAGGCCTGAAAGGAAACCATGGTGAATTTAAAAGAAAATAAAAAAGCAAAAAATAATGAAAAGCTTGTACGGAGGCTTCATGGGAGGCAGAGTAACAATGAACTGGGCAATAATGAGCCTACAATGAGGCATATGGGGGTCTGTCTAGCTGAAAGATGCATTATCAGACTCTTTACACTATACATAGCCCTCTTTATCCCTTTTATGTCATGAGAAGTCACTCATGTGACGCTGGTCCTGTACAGGTAAAGGTGGAAAAACTGTATTGGGTTTGCATGGGACATCTGTGCACACTTCAATGTATCCTATGCATAATCTGAAACACTTATTTGCTCCAGCTCCATAGGAATCAGTGGGGAAACCCCCAGGATTCACATGTGAATATTAAACTGCATATTACACTAAAAAAAACTCCACCAATAGCAGTATGGAGTGCCTAAGGAACTTCCGGCATAGAAAACCAGGATGCATCCAAATGTCAACAAATACCTGTGATCACTAATGCAATCTTTAGCCTGGATTCATCAAGCTGTGATTTTTTTTCACAAGAGGGTTCCCACTATTGTGGTGGGGTGTCACCTCAATAGTGGGGCCTTTCCCCTGAAAAAAAGATTGTGGCTCTAAGGCATGATCTTTTGTCTCATAGACAAACACTGCTGGACATAAGAACGAAGCAAGCAGCCCCTACCTCAAGGAACCGCCATCGCCTTAAAGGGCCACTACCTAAAAAGACAAAAAGCAAAGCTGTGGCAAAAAAGAAAAGTTGAGCAGGGGTCAACCTGGGACTGCCACTCGAGGAAGCCCCAACTCCCCAAATTTAATCAAAAGACTTAAATGACCGCATAGCGACAGCCCGCCCGCAACAAAATTGAAGATTAACATCATTGGTCAGGATCCCCCTGGCATCTCCCCTCCTCTTCCCTTCAAAGATGCAATGAAAGTCATTGGTGGGTTAGGGTCTCCCTGCCGCATCCCCCTGCACTCCCAGGCACCCTGACCCCACTCCATACAATGTTTGGCGCAAGAAGCTCCCTAGTCAGGGAGGGGCGCATCCTAGTAACCTCCCTGAGTCGGACTGCCCCAAGTGGCAGCCCTGACCCCCACTTTTTTTTTTTTTTTAAAGAGACAGCAATTTTTTTTTTTTACCAGGCCCTTTAAATATAACGCCGCGGTCTCAGGACCCAAGATAGATGGTGCAGAAGATCCAGTCAAGGCCACCAGGCCGGCTCAGCATTAACACTATTTCACAGGCATGTGATTTTCCCGCAGTAACAGCACTTGTGTTAACTAATGCAGATGTTTAATGCATATTAGCACTAATGCACTTAGTAACTAGACCGCCAGTAATAGGGAAAATCAGGGGTACATGAAAAGTGTGTGCTGCGGTCACTGGTTGCTTTACTAACTGTGACAGAAATCTGAATGAAACTGAATGACTGATAACAAAAGTTATTAAGAGGGAATGAACTGACAGACATACCCAGATATGGTGATTTTATAAGGCCAGGTTCCCTGTAGGAAACTTGGCTAATAACAAAAAACAAAAAGCACTACAAAATATTCAATCCTACCCACAGGACTTATAATCTACTGAACAAACCAATACCATATAACAAAATAAAGCTAAAGTAATCAATTACATGTACTGGAAATAGACAGAATATAAGTTACTGTAAATAAATAAATAAATCACACAAAGAACTCTCTGGCAAGATACATGATTCACTCCTATTACTCTGAGTAGCTATCTAAACTGCCTTTGATTCTTCTCATACTAACAATGTAGTTTTAAAAACTGGAAGAAAGCTCTAGAGAAAAATGAGTCCAAATGCACAGTTTCCAGGCACAAAGTGCATTCTCCCCTTCGCCAATGATGACTGATTCACAAAAGAGTAAATTGCTGCCATCAAGTTTGAAGCAGGGAGAATATTTTAATGGCAACACTGTTGGAGACTTTCGCAAAATCACTATCACAAAGAAAAAGAAATGGTAAGCCATTGGGACTACCACACCTTTTGATCATATGTAACGATTTTAAAGCGAACGTAACGACTTCCTACATTGTGTACTTAAAGAAAACACTCTTGATTTTCCGGGATTGAGATTATGCAACTGCACCTCTGCTAAAGTTCCACCTACATAGTTCTGTCTCCATTTTATCTGCTGGTTTATCTGAAGGTTAAAAGTAAGTAATTGGTAAGACGCGTCAAACTTGTTAGAATCCAAAGCAGAAACCAGACTGGAAGGCATTTTCAAACCATAAATTGCACATCCCAGGTAAGAGTGTAGGCAATGGAATGATAAGCATGAAACTTACAGGGAGAACTCGAGTGACGCAACCAGGTTTCTTTTTAAATCAGGACAGCTACAACAGCCAGTCATGTGATCTATTTCCATGCAATGGCTCTAGTTTATGGTTAATTTACATACTTTAATTTTATCCTGAAAACAAAGAATGCGTGTCATACTCAAAAGCCAGAGTGTTACGCTGAGCCATGGGGATTTATGTGTTAAAAATATTTGTTCTTTTGTTGCAGAAACATAAAGGTATAAAGTCATGAGGAAATCTGGTTATACAGAGCAGAATTTCATCAAAGTTTATTATAGGGCTGAAAAATTCAACCGAGATCAAATATTTTAGCAACTTTACTTTCAATGTATGTTGTAAGTACTACTTCAGGCTCTCTAGAAAAGAGAAACAGAAATGTGTGTTGATGAGTTTAGTATTGATTGGTTTAAGTTATCTTAGATCTATAACAAGGAACTTACGAAGCCTGAATGTCTGGAGAGAAGTTTGAAATCGACGATGCTAGAATACATTGAGAACCCATGGGATTGTTCTCTGCAACAGGTTACTTGGAGAAGCATCTGTTCAACTGTTTATGAAGAATGCAGTAATAAAATGCAAGTGAAATACTTTCACCTAGTAAAGTGATAGATTGGATATTATTACCAGATATGTTTTATTGTTAACAGCTGAGGGTTTATTTACAAAGGTGTTTTCACAGTTTTGAAGCCGACCGTCAACTTTTGTCTTCTAGGGTATTTTCTTATGCATAATATAAAGTTCTGAATTATTCAATCCTAATTTCACTCTGTCAGCTTTCCTTTAATCTTTTGTTACAAGTACAGTTTTTCTGAATTAAATCTAGCTTTTAGTCTCCAGAAAGTCCACAGCATACACTAAATGTATGGCAACATCCTGAGTGATGGCTGAATTAGAGGAGAGCAAAATGTCAAACTTGTGCAATTTTAAGCATCTTTGGGGCCGATGTATGATAGCTAGATTTACTGTGGGTAACCTTCCACATTTACCACACCATGTATAAAAGGTTACTATATGCAAATTGGACTTCTAGTACAATTTCCAGGGTAACAGGAATTTTGGAATTAATTTTCATATTTATGTCAATGACATCCAGCTGTTTTTTTTTGCCTGGCTTGTGCTCAAATTAGATGATTATATGAATGACTGCCTAAAGGCAGTTAGTTGCTAGTCAAGTATGAATTAAAATTAAATCCCCGGAGTTTGCAAGCTATTTGGGTCCTCGAAGCTCAAGGCATTGTGGGCCTCCGGCCCCTTGTATCTGACAGAATGGCTGTCTCCTTATATACTGTTCAGGCATTATGCTCATATGATGTTGCCCTTTCAATGCATCCTTGTCTGTTATTAGACTCACCAAGACTGGTAAATGAGCCTTTTCCTTTTTTGCTGCAATACTATGGAATTATATTCCATGTAGCATCTGTTTAGTTGATAATTATCTTTCCTTTCACTAAGATAGTGAAATCTTGTTTTTAATTTCTGCTTTTGTATAATCACATATGATTTTATCTTGTGTTGCTGTATTTGTTTTACATTTTATTTGCTATGCTTTCATACTGTATTTCATTTGCACTGTTCTTTTACTTGTGATTGCTGCCCATCTCAAGTTTGTTAATATGGCAGGCTATAAGAATACATTTGAATCTGAATTAATGCTTACTGACATGGTAACCCCATTTCTGCAGTAAAACCCTATATTGTTGCAAGGCTGGCGACAACAATGTGTGTGTGTGTGTGTGTGTGTGTGGGGGGGGGGGGGTGATGCAGAAGCATGTGAGGTCTCTCTCACATCCTCTATCTGATCATTACCTCCTAGTCTTTTTATTCACCTCTTCCTTGATCTCTTACCCTTCACTCCCTTTCCAAGCACACCATGTTCCCTCCACCACTGCCTGTTACAAACACTCTTCACCAAACTCCAGCTGGCAGAAGAGCTATTTACCAGCCTCCTGCCATGTACACTGAAGATAAGTACTCTTCACAGAGTGAACGTCAAAGCAAGCTACAAAGACCTTCTGTGTTCAGTGCATGTGGCAGCCAGCATTTTAATAACTCTTCTGTTGGCCAAAAGTTGGGTTAGCAGAATCTGATCAGGGGTTTGGGGGATAATGAGAATGGGAATGAGAGAGAAGAAATTGGAGAGGGTGGAGAGTCTGTGCTTGCATATGGTCTTGCATCCCTTCCATCCTGGCTACAAGAAAGTGGAATGCAGCTGCAGTACAGGCATTAAATTTCCTGTTTTATTAACCAAGACAGAAATTTCGAGGCTCCTTGGTACACAGTAGTTAAAGTTTAATCAGCTCATAATCCACCAACACATAATTAGTATAAATAGTTGCCTTAAAATTTAATGTGATCACAATCATGAGCTCCAGTATAGGTTTTCATCCACTCTGAATGCTTTGGGATGAATGTTCAAAACATTACACACATAAAAATTAGCAAAGGTGCACATAAGTAGCAAGTACTTCTGCAATTGCTATTTTATAAGCATCAAAAATATGCATGTACTTTACAGTTCAGGCGCACATATATGCGTGTTAGAGAGGGGTGGTCTAGGGGCATTCCCAGGCAGGGCCAACGTTCACGTGCGTAAGTTGCTATTTTAAGAGACACGTGTGTAAATTTGGCAACTTACTTGCATAATTTTACACCTGCTAATTATCTTGCGTAAGTGATATCAAACATTTTTATTGTGTACTCTAGACTGGGTGCAAGGTCTAGGAAAACAGAGGGAAGTTCAGGCTAAAGAACCAGGAGGGTCTCAGTGATCTGGAGAAGGACTGGGCGAACTAGTAAATCTAGTAATTACATTTACGGACGCATGTTTTAAAATATACCAACTTACGTCCATAAATCGGGATTTACATAAATCCTACTTTTTATTTTCACGCCTAAAATACGTACACATATATTTTTAAAATAGGTAGGAAAAGTACGCACTTTCAATGCATAAGCATGTATCTGCATGTAAGCATACATATGCACTTACGTTGTGAAGCAGAGATAAACGTTTTTTTAAATATGCGCGGGTTATATAATAGTATATATGTGTATGTCTGCAGCTAGCAGAGACTGCATTGTATAAATCAACTCCTTTTCATCACTTATAAGGTAAAAAATCTTTAATAAGGTCAATTTTACAATGGAAACCTCTGAATGCATCTGTAACACCACCTCCCCTAACCCCAACCCACCTCCCGAAAACTCACCCCGAATCAAAGTGCCCCCTTACAATGGTCCATATAGAGAGTATCAGAAAAACTGGGTCACTTCATCACAATCATATTTAAATAATATTTTAAAGAAAAACTCAGTGTCCGTAAAATATATTAGTTTAGCCATCCTTTCAACACTTTCTTAAATTCTTTTTTTAGTTTTCAAAACAAAAAATACATACTGTAAATAAAAATGAAACCATCAATCAACAGTTTTGGCAAAATGAACATAATTGTGGTAGGAAATCTGATGAAGAAAAATACAATAATATCCATAATAGCAATACATACGTTCAGCTTTAAAAATACCTTTAAAGTCTGATACCTACCCAGATTTTAAATACAGCTATATTTTAAATTTAACAGCACATTATACTTTTTATTCCATGTTTGACTGCATAACAAGAAAAGATATAATTTTCCAAAATAAAGGAAAATTCTCATTTTTAATATCACAAAAAAGATGAGCTATTAAAAACAATCCTTAACAACACACTTTTCCTCTCTTCAAAATAAGTCAATATTTCCCTGCAAGGAAAACAGGATAAATTATCTCTGATAATGTGTTCAATAAAACCAATGAAGAGCAACTCAAAACTCGAGCAATTCTCCATTGTGACAGTGCTCTCAAATGACCCATGTTTCAAATTGTCAGTAACAATCACTGTTCAATTTGCCTGTTACTCAAGCTATATTAGCCCTGATCTTCCAGAACCAGTCTTTAAAATATGCAATATGTTAATACTATGCATTAATTAATGAATCACTCAACTATAAATACGTATGCTAATAAGATTTGTAGATTCATTATCCATTATGCCTATCTACTGCCATCAATACTGCCTCTAACTAGACAATTTTATCTATAGTAAAACTCTGGAAAGGAATATTCAGCGCAAACACCTGAACAGCTATAGGCTCCCGAAGGAATTGCAAGCTCCCTAACATGGGCATGCCATAACTTTCTTCTAAGTCTTTATTCTTGCCATTCCACTCCCTACATTTTTTCCAGTCACCTCCCGACACACTCCCCTTCCCAGGCCTTTATCTGACAACAAAGAAACATCATCATTAATTTGCATGTAAATAACGGCCACAGTATTTATTTGTATATACAATACCAACTTGTCAACAAGACTTTACGTAATCAAAAACCCTTATCCTTCATCGACGCAAGAGGATACTATATCCAATTAAAAACATAAGTTTGTTCTAAATAGTAGATAAGAAACCTTAAAGGAGGCACTATTTATTGTCTAATCGTATTTATTGAGCATGATATTGAAAACATACTTAGCCAGAAGAATAGGACTTATTCAGATAAGTGGCAGCCGCTGAATATATAGCTATGCTCAGAGGTTGCTACCTAGCCAGATCAGCTACACATCTAGCTAAGTACATTGCCAGATAGTCAGTGGGTGGATCAGGGCAGCACTACTTATCTGGTTAACTTAACTGGATAAGTAGCAATATTTACACTTATACAATTAAGTTTACTGGATAAGTTAGTCCTGCCATAGAGCAGGTTTAACTTAAATAGATACAACTTATCCGGCAAAGCAGTGGCTTTTACATGGATATTCAGTGGCTTAGCCATGCCTCTGAACATCCCATGTATAGTAACTTAGCTGGATAAACTATATCTGCCTAAGTTACACACCTGGATATCATTAAATATTCGGCCTATTGTAACTTTTTTTTTTAAAATTGTGATTATACATTATGATGTTTTGCTTGTTGTTGTACCCCACTAAGGGGGGTCATTTTCAAAGGCTTATCGTGTGCGATAAGCCTCTATCGCACGCGAAAAGGCCCTTTTCGCTTGCGATAGCATGCTGGGGGCGGAGTTGGGGTGGCAAGGAGGCGGAATCGGTGGTGTCTTCGATGGCGGCGATAAGGTTTATTTATTTATTTTATTTAAGTTTTTTATATACCAACATTCAGGACGGTGGTCCCATCATGCTGGTTCACAAGAAACAGGGGTGAAATTATAATAAACTTTACCATTTAAACAAAAGTGCAGAAAAGCAGTTACATATAACAAGGAAAACAATAACTTGGAATGAGAGAGGAAATGAAGATCAGATAGTTATATACAAGTATAAATAACATTGTGAAAGGTGGTTATTAACACTAATGCTAGCGGAGCTTGTTGCATGAAGGGAGTTAGATGGAGTTGGAGTTGGGGAAGGCCTGTTAGTAACGTCATCGTCGCCAGTAGCGCACCCAATAGCACCACCTTTCACGGTGGCGCTATTGGGTGCGAAAGCCGGCAGCGAAAACACCGCGGTGGTGCGAAGGCTGCCGGCTTTCGCAGGCCCGCACCCCCCTTCACCGCCCCTGCTTTCGCAGGATTCACCATTCTGCGATAGAAAGGTAAATCCAGGCCTAAGAGTGTCTTCTGATGTGATCAGGTGGGAAATAAATTTAACTACCTAAATAAAATATATATTGCCTTTCTCAGACCAATTCAGATGTTGAGCTCACAAAGTAACAACCATGCTGTGCAGTTTCTTCGCCTCCTTGTTATCATCACCTCAGATTGTCTGTATTATGTGAATCTGTGTGGCTACCTTTTAACCCAGAATCTCCTTAACCTTGGGCCCATCTATAATGCTCTTTTTACAGGGGCCCAGATGCTACCATACAAATCAGAGCATCAATTCCACAACTAAGGAACCACATCAATATCAGCACGTACCTTCTTTACAGACAGTGCCCCCCCTCTATCTGCTAATGGCTTAAACTGTGCAATTTATCCTACAATGTTTTATCAGATTGAGTGCAGCAGGAGGGTCTGCTCCAGCAAATCAGCACTCCTAACCTGCCTGTTCCCTACTCGTGGTTTCCTTAGTGTCCCCCCCCCCCCCCCACCAACACACACACACACACCATTCCTACCTCCCATGCACCTGCTAGACCTGGCCAGGAGCTGCTGTTTGCTCTTGCTATTCCTTGCCTGGGTGCCTGCCACCCTTTCAACCAATGACTTTAAACCTGCAGCTGTCGTCTCTCCTTTAAAATCCAAAACAAAAGAAACCCTTCTCCTTTGACTCCGGGGGCTGTGATCGTGCAATTGACTGAATCATCTTAACTTTAAGTGGAGATGCCCAAAGCAAAAGGTGGGAAAAATCAAATCTGAATAATTAATACGTAAATAAGTCACCCATAAGTTCCCACAGGCAGCTACAACTGTTTAGCATGAACACAGCCCTGGCATAGATTTAGAAATAGGCAATCTGGCAGAATGTAGCATTTCGTCCCTGCTAATCTCCAGTTGTAAGAGCTAAACTGCTATGACAAAGCCATTGGAAAACAAACAAAACATATTCTTTAAAACTGATTTTATCAGCACTGGCACCTTGAGGGCAATTTTCAAGCCATTTCCATGGGTAAAACAGTAGAAATGGGCTGTTTGATAAGTGAGAAGTGGACCATATCAGCACCTGAACAGCTAATTACAATAGCTAGAGACTTGCGTTCATTATAATCATGGTTCCACAATTGTCATGTGTAATGTGTAGAAGACCAAAGACACTTCCTTTGTTAAGGTGTGCCGCTGATCAAATGAACTTACTTGTGTGCCCACCACACATGCAACTCGACACAATATGGTTTTGAGGGATTCTGTGCTCAGGGGATCAAATAGACACTGCCATCTGACATAATTCTTCACACGGAACGTAATTCACCACTCTCAATACAAGTAAAATTATGCGCCTTGTTCCACAACATGGATAATTTAACCCACCCTGCCAGAAGATGCTGCTGCAGCCATGTTTAGACTTGCGGGAAGGAAATAACGTGAAGAGATGATATTTTCCAAACCACACACACAATTTCCGAGTGAAAATGTCCCTGCAGAAAAGCAGGTACTAATTTCTGATAGATGCCACGCATGTAGTTTTACTTTTCTTATTCTTGCAAACCCACAGGTAAAAGGAACCTGTAGTGTTTGCCCCAATGAGGGCAGCATTTATTAGATCCCCTGAGGCAGAGAATCCTTCGAAACATAGTGCCCCATGTGGGTTGCAATTTGATTATTGCCCCTTATGAATTTTATGTTTTACTGAGAATTCAATACAGGCTATTTTAGTGGCTTGATTGATTTAGTGGGAGAAAGTAACTGGTTGCAATACAAACTCTTGCTAGTTTTCAGTACAGGTCTTTTCTTTCTAGTACTGGCCATACCAATCAAGTGAGAAAACTGCGCAATCGTTTCTGGTAACCAATGTGCTCCACGAAATACGGAGGCTGCATTAACTGCTGCAGATGGCTAGATCCTCAGACTGACTGCACTGTGTATCACTGATACATTTAAGCAATATTGAGCTATTAATTGTCTGCCTTTTCAATGGGCAGTCTATTTGTACCATTTCTATGGACCACTGTTTTTGAGTTGCACCTGTTCAATGATTTACTGAGGTATCATTTTTCACAGTCCAATAGTTTTCCAGTTGTTGAAAATGAAATTATGGTTTCAGAATTTAATAATAAAGTAACATGGTTTCCATGTTCCACATATAGAAATAAACGTCAACAACAAGCTCTAAGGTGATACTTTTTTTATTGGACTAAACAGTATATTTGTGAGTTCTGCTCCCTTCATCAGGTCTGTGCAAATGAATTACATTAGTCCAATGAAACGCTATCATCTACTGCCTGTTTGTTGACCTTTATTTCTAAACATTTAATAATGTAATCATGATGGTAACTCATGTCTGGTTATATGCTGAGTTACAACTGTATTCTAAAGTTTTTAAGCTATGGTATGTTTCTTACAAGATAAATGTGCATGTAATGTTGCACGAAAAGCAACAGAATCACTAGACTTGAATTTTATGTATTTGTCCACAAGGAGAAAGGGGACAACAAATATGTACCAAAACGTATACTGTGCATCAGCTTGAAATTCTTACAGTGTTACCGATCCAGTTATAGGACTCCATAATAAAGATATCTTTAATCAGTTTGCACAGCATGCAAAAAAGGAAAATAGAATGGGGTTTCAAAGAACACTGTGCTCAAATTTGTACCCTTATGTTGCACAGGAGAACATTTTTGCGCACATAGCTCACAAAAAGTTAGAGGGAACATTGATCACTGTAAAAAATCATTTAGACATTTGAATATCACAGCTAAATGATTTGTTCAAGAACCCAGAAAGGGATCCAATAGGGACTTTAATCAAAGCCTGCAAGAATCACAGCTGAACTCACGTCAGCTCTACTTGACTTGAAAAGTCAGCTAAAAGCAATAATAAGCTGTGACTTACATACTCCTCCTTCCCGTCTGTTGTTTCAAGGAGGAGAGCATATATTTCTGAAAAATCATAAAGCATTCGCCATACGGCACGGCCTAAGCAAATATTACATGAGTCATTTAGTAAGGAGGGGAAAAAAAACCTATGGGGTTGATTTACCTATTTTGAGGTTGGAAAGGCATCTGAGGCAAGTGACTATTAGGGCAGGCTGGTGAAGACAAATATTTGCTATTCAAAGGCGGAGCTGAGGCTGCGCAGAGGGTGACTAGGGTAAAAATGAGTGCACGAGTTGTTTTGGGCCTGCGCTACTCCAGCCTGCAGAATGCATTAGCTGTCCGAGTTCCCTCTGATTGAGCCTCATTATTCCTGAAGTCACTGGTGATTGATGCTAGTTTCCAATTAAAAAAAAAAAAAAAGGTGAAGAAACCACACTGAACATGCATGGGCTATGACGACAGCGCGATGTAATGGCAAAAGCTGCATGTTCCCTTCCTTTCTGAACCTCTCTGTGGTGCTTGCGTGCTGCAGTGGTGTTTCCTTCCTGTGCTTTGGATGTGATCCCCTCTGCCCCCATGTGTAGGCCTCGCCACAATTTCTGTGTGGCTACAGAGTGAACACAAGAAGTGCCGTGCTGGGTCAGACCAAAAATCCATCGAGCCCAGCTTTCTTTCTCCAGGTCACAGGTTCTCATGAATCTGTTTCTAGTATCTTACCTCCCTGGGATAAGCATTGGCTTCCCCAAGTCTACCAAGCTAATGATTGCTTATGGATTTTTCCTTCAGTCACTTGTCCAATTATCTTTTGAACCTCGCTATGTAAATTGTCTTAAAGCATTTCCTCTGCCAACAGATTCCATAATTTGATTGTGGATTGACTGGAAAAATACTTCCTATGGCTTGTTTCAAATCTCCCATTTGCTAGTTTCATGGTGCATCCTCCCCTAGTGCTAGTGTTATTTGAGAGGGTAAATAACCCTTCCCTATTTACCCATTCCAGCCCCCCTCATGATTTTATACATTTCATCATATCCCCCCTTCTCAGTCATCTCTTTTCCACGCTAAAGAGACATAATCTGTTTAGCCCCTTTCTCCAGAAGGAAGCTTTTCTATCCCCTTTATCATTTTTGGCACGCTTTTCTATGTCTTTTCAGAGATGAAGCAACCAGAACTACACACAGAAGGTACAGAGAAGGGCTACCAAAATGATAAGGGGAATGGAACAACTCCCCTATGAAGAAAGACTAAAGAGGTTAGGACTTTTCAGCTTGGAGAAGAGACGACTGAGGGGGGATATGATAGAGGTGTTTAAAATCATGAGAGGTCTAGAACGGGTAGATGTGAATCTGTTATTTACTCTTTCGGATAGTAGAAAGACTAGGGGGCACTCCATGAAGTTAGCATGGGGCACATTTAAAACTAATCGGAGAAAGTTCTTTTTTACTCAACGCACAATTAAACTCTGGAATTTGTTGCCAGAGGATGTGGTTAGTGCAGTTAGTATAGCTGTGTTTAAAAAAGGATTGGATAAGTTCTTGGAGGAGAAGTCCATTACCTGCTATTAAGTTCACTTAGAGAATAGCCACTGCCATTAGCAATGGTTACATGGAATAGACTTAGTTTTTGGGTACTTGCCAGGTTCTTATGGCCTGGATTGGCCACTGTTGGAAACAGGATGCTGGGCTTGATGGACCCTTGGTCTGACCCAGTATGGCATTTTCTTATGTTCTTATGTTCCAGGTGCTGTTGTACTATGGATCTATACAAAGGCACTATGATATTCTCACTCTGTTCTCTATTCCTTTCTAAATAATTCCAATTTGATTGCCCCCACACACTAAGCAAAAGTTTTCAAGGTATTCTGGGGTCCTTTTCCTGGGCGGTGGTTCCTAACACGGGACCCGGCATCGTGTACCCATAGCTGGGATTGTTTTTCCTAACGTGCATTGCTTTACACTTGCCCACGTTAAATTGCATCTGCCATTTAGAAGCCCAGTCTACCAGTCTCGTAAGGACCCTCCTGCATTTCTCTTCACAATCTGCTTGTGATTTGACAACTCTGAAAATTAGATTATCTCACACGTTGTTCCCCCTTTCCCAGGTTATTTCTAAATAGATTAAAAAGCACTGGTCCCAGTACAGATCCCTGGGGCTCTCTGTTTACTTTCCTCCAGTGAGAAAACAGACCATATAGTTCTATTTATTTGACTTATAGGCTGCTTTTCAGGCATTTTAACCAGTTCACAATCCACAACAGAACATTACCTCCTATCACCATGACTTTTTAATTTCTGCAGGAGTCTCTCACAAGGGTCCTTGTCAAACTCTTTCTAAAAAATCCAAATTCTCTACTGGCTCACCATTATTCACATTTATTTTATGATTTTCCATGGGTGGAAAAGAAAAGAACACATATGTCTTCCTCATATAGGAAATAATGGGTATTATGCTGGCAAAAGGGAAGACAGCCAGACTTATTCCTTCCTGCTCTAAGCTGAAGTCAATACAATATATTTGGGGTAGAGGTCCTGCCATATATCTAGGTAGACGATCCAGCCTTTGAGGCAGGAATACATGCAGAAAGAAGCCCAATAATGGAAAGCATGGGCAGGCGGGCTCAGTCCTTGCCAGCATTTGGAGAGTTTTAACACCCGTGAAATAGGAGCCAAACATATCTTTTTATGATAGTACATATTCATTATGAAAGGCCATTATCTGGCTTTTATATTCCTCCAGGCGGCCAAATGTGTTGGGAGTAAACCGACCCTTATAAGTGGCAAGGGTGGTTCTATAATTAGGCAAGGTGAGGCGGCTGCCCCAGGTGGCAAGGTTTTGGGGGTGACAGCAAGTGTCCCCAAAATATCCTTGCGGTGGCTGCCTCACTTTGCATTTTTAGGTCTAATGCCAGCGAGGTTCCCGCACCCCACTGGCAGGAAGACTCATAAGGGCAGCCCTGCAGAAATGATGTACTGACGGGATTTCCACTCCCCGCCAGCAATAAGATGGTCCTATGGTGACAGCTCCGCAGAATGTCATGCTAGTAGGGGTTTCCTCTCCCCACCAGCAACAAGGCACTATGGGAAGAAGTGCCGGCAGGGCTCCCACTCCTCACCAGTGCCGTGGGTTGATGTGCTGGCGATGTTCTTACTTCTCCACCAGCAATAAGAAGATCCTTTGGCGGAAGCGCTACAGAAGGATGTGATGAGGGGGTACCTGTTCTCTGCCAACGGTAAGATGGCTTTGCTGCTGTGGGCATGGGATAACATGCTGGCATTTCAACAAGACGACGACCTGGCAGCGGAAAAAGAACCTGGAAGGGGGGGGGTGTTACTGACAGGAGGAAGGGATGGGGTGAGTGAGTGAGAGGGAAAGGGGTGAGAGGAAAGAGAAGGGGAGTGACTGAATGAGAGGAAAGGGGTGGCGTGGGAAGGGGATGAGCGAGAGGGAAGAGGACATGAGTAACAGAAGGAAGGAAAGGGGTAAGTGGGAAGGAAGAGGGTGTAAGAGAGGAAAGAGATGGGGGAATGAGTGAGGTGTGAGTAAAAGAAAATGAGGGGGAAAAGGTAAGTAGCAGAGAGGAAGCAAGACTGCATTGTAAGCTGTGAGTGGGAGAGTTAGGGCTGCTTGAAGCGCAGGACTGCAGCAGTTGCTCCTACCTGATCCTCCTGCCCATGCAGGTCTGGATAAATAAGTTGGGTTGTATGCGTCTGCACAGGTGGGAAGGAGGCAGTGCCATTGCTGCACTTGGAAGGAGCAGCGGCAGGGTTAGTCCACAGGGCTGGAGGAAAGAAGCAGCAGCAGCCTGTGTCCCGTGAGGAAAGTGGGCTGCTGCCTCTTGTGTGTCCCAGAGGGGGAGAAGATGTTAGGGAACAGTGGGAGGCAGGTGGTAGCGTTCCTCTGGGAACCCTGATCCCTGCCTTCTACAGCCTTACAAATCACCGAAAAGGCAGACTCCAAGGGAAACCCCCTCCCTTGGTGATTCCACCTGCACCTTGAGAGAGGGGGGTGGCCATTTCATCCCTTGCCTCGGGCAGCAGATTGCCTTGAGCCGCTCCTTTCTAGCGGAAATGTTCCAGTCATCTTTGAAAGAGAACAGCAAATGCAGTTAGTCTTCAAGACCAGGAGTTTCACAAACTAATTTTTTTAAGAAAAGATGGTGAGGTCTTATAGGATTTATGGTCTTAGAAAGAAAAAAAAAAGTCCTGGCACCTGTTCGGGTTTGCACCAGAAACTTCAATGTGTCATATTAAATTCACTTCCACTTTTGGACAAATCCAGGAATTAAACAACAGAATGCCTGCGGAAAATATATCTTTGGCAAGACTCCCATTCCTTACACTGCTCTTTTGCAAAGATTAGAACATAAAAAAAAAATCCATTTGACGTGCTGTTAAAATGGTATTGAAATTAGAAGCTGGCAGGACTACAAAACTTGAGCTAACTAAAATCTTGTTTTTTCCTATGTGTAAGAATTTATCCTGACTTTGATTTTGCTTTTGCAGTGCTAGGGTTGAAATCTCATAGGTTAGCACTACTTCTCACAAGTTTCAAGCTTGGGCTAATTCAATCCATTTCCGTATGTCAAATATATTTGCATATATTTTTCTGTTTAGTTACAGCGAGGTGTATTTTGCATATATACAACAAAGTTACTTACCTACAATGGGCGTTCTTTGTTGACAGAAGGACAATCAACCAAAAAACGTGGGTTACATACAGCAATACGATGAGCCAACATGGAACATTTCTCAGAAAACTTGTCTTAACATGTGCGGGTCACCTCAGCTCTACCAACCACCATGCAGGGCTCCCTCAGCTTAAAACATAAGCCAACTTCAAAAGAGATGGGCTCTATGGGGTGTTTGTTTCTTTTTTTTAATACTGTAATGTTTATTTTATTTCAAGAACTAAATGAACCAAAATAAACATTAATGGCCCGATTTTAAATGGCCGGTGAGCGTAAAAAAAACGGGGGTTACGCGCACGGCCAGGCCTTGCGCGCACCGTGCACATTTTTAGAAGGGGCCTGGCTGTGCACGCGCAGAAGAGCCAGGCCGAAGAAAACGGGCAGTCCAAGGGGTGAGGAGAGGCGGGGCTTGAGGCACCGGTACAGCGCCCATTTGCCGCTGTGCCAGCACGCGCAACTTACTACTGCTCCTTTGGAGGAGCAACAGGTAAGATAAAAAAAACAAAGGTAGACAGGCTAGGGGGAGGGGAGGAGAGGGGAAGGGAGGTGAGGGTATGGGGTAGAGAAGTTTCCTTCCCTGATCTGGAGCCTTCCTTTCACACCTGAATGCAAATCTCCTCTGGTGGAAACCTTCCTAGAAGCCAGAAGAATATCAGACGCTGTGTCAGAGAAACCAAAGGAACAGATCATATTGCTCTCAACATCTAGCTGAAACACATAACCCCATCCCCCTGTTTAATATTTATTAATTAGATACAGTCATTGGTTTCTCCCATTACATGATTTTTTATGACAAGTACTTTACTTTCCAACCTCTAATTTGTTTTGTTTTGGGGGGGGGGGGGTGTTCCATTTTTCCACCAATTTTTTCCCTATTGTGTTTGGAAAATATTGTACCCTTATCTGCATTATATCTCAAATGACAAGATATCACATTCTATCACTGTTCTGGATCTGAACAGTTTATATTACACTTACAAAATGAAGGTAAGAAATATCAGATCATGTCACACAGCACTAGAACTGAAACAACAGTTTTGCTCTAGCAGCTTAGCAAGTTGAAAGTGCTGCATTTTGTAAACCAAATAAATTATAGACAAAAAAAAAAAGATATAAAAACAGAACGAGCATAACTGCAAACCCTTCCCCAAGCCTACCCTTGGGAATACTTCCGACCTGAACTGTACAGACTACTCAAGGTGTGGTCTCACCATGGAGCGATACAGAGGCATTATGATATCCATCCTTTTATTAACCATTCCCTTCCTAATAATTCCTAACATTCTGTTTGCTTTTTTGACTGCTGCAGCACACTGAGCCGACGATTTTAAAGTATTATCCACTAGGACGCCTAGATCTCTTTCCTGGGTGGTAACTCCTAAGATGAAACCTAACACAGTGTAACTACAGCAAGGGTTATTTTTCCCTATATACATCACCGTACACTTGTCCACATTAAATTTCATCTGCCATTTGGAAGCCCAATCTTCCAGTTTCACAAGATCCTCCTGCAATTTATCACAATCGACTTGAGATTTAACTACTCCGCATAATTTTTTGTCATCCACAAATTTGATCACCTCACGCATCATACCCCTTTCCAGATCATTTATAAATATATTAAAAAGTACCAGTCCAACTACAGATCCCTGAGGCACTCTACTGTTTACCTTTTTCCACTGTGAAAACAGACCATTTAACCTCACTCTGTTCCTGTCTTTTAACCAGTTTGCAATCTACAAAAGGACATTGCCTCCTGTCCCATGACTTTTTAGTTTTCTTAGAAGCCTCTCATGAGGGACTTTGTTGAATGCCTTCTGAAAATCCCAAAACACCGCATCTACTGGTTTACCTTTGTCCACATGTTTTTCCACCCCTTCAAAAAATTTTATTTTGTTTGTTATTCATATTTATTTATTTATGATTTTTTTTTTATATACCGACGTTCAATAAGAGATATCACATCGGTTTACAATAAGGTACAGAAAGTATATTGTTGCTTTGTTTCAAATAAAATGAAGCAAATCACAAGCAAAACAAGGGGATCTCTGATAGAGTGGGAGGAATGGTAGAACTGAGCAGTTGTGCAGTTGGCCAGATTACATAGGCTGCATGGTTTTAATTCCATCATGTTTAAAAAAAAACAACAAAAAAACCCAAAAAACTAAACTAAAAAAGAAAAACCTACTGAAACAAATTACACACCCCTATTACTGATTAGGAAAATACCAGAATCCTATATGTCAGCAGCAAATGGGTAACTCCATTGGAAAAAGGACACTTGGTTTCTTTCAATTCTGCTTTTGTGGGAAATGCCAGAAAATCTGTCTTCTAGCTTAATAAAATCATCATGCCTATATGTCTATCTGTTGTCCCCCTCTCCCCAGTACCTCTTCAACTGCTCATCTAATGTCATTCAAATGTCTGGTACAGATCGGAGCATATCCCATGAGCCCTGGCTCACATTTTTCATGAGCCTTTGATGCCCCGGACACACAAAATCCCTGTTTCCCCTTCTTTCATACAGGGAAACAGGCCAGCTCAATTCACCTGAGACCTCGGACAGATCAGGGTCCGCTGTGATTTCATCAAGCCTTTCAAAAGCTAGCCTGCCATTATGTGACATCAGGCTGTTTGAAAGCTGCCTTGTCATAACCATATGCAAATTTCTGAACTAAAGAGGTAAACTAGGCATCATCCTATGCTCACACATCTTTTTGTTTATTTTTTTTGTCTGGCAGTTTCTTCTTCTCTCTTTGGGTTTCAATTTCAATTGGAACTGATTTCTACTGGCGTTATAATGCAATAAGAATTCAAACACAACTACCCAGTGATTTTTTTCTCACTTTTAATACACCTGTCTACCCTTAGTATTCACAGCCACAATTCTCGAGTCAGGGGCCACAGACTTTGGCTCCCTTTAGAACCCAGTACTAGTGCACCCTGCATCCGGCCACCAGGTACAGCTGTAGTGTGACAGCTGGGTCTTCCCTTATTCACGACTCTGCTTCCTCTGCAGCACCCCTAGCCCCAGACAACTCAAAGACTGTTAAGTGCATGGCACAGTACAACTCTGCTACTGGGCCATCAGGAAACACCCAACCCTTAGTGCAATCCATAGTGCTAGCTCTAATTATACACTTAAAGAAATAATCTTTGCAAATGGACGTCTCTCTATGTTAACATTCATTTTAACCTATTTGTAACCTTCCTATGTTTTAAACCGTTATTATGGCTTTATGGTGAATCCGAATGACGGTATATAAAACCCGATAAATAAATAAATAAGTTATTTTTGTAACTAGCAGCATCAACCCACAAGTATCATTGTTTGCACTTAGAATTCCTTATAGACAAAAGGAGGTCCATATTCAAAACTTATCTGGCTAAGAAAGGTAGCCATATAAACATATTCGGCTAACTTAGTAGCAATATTCAGCAGCATGGTCGAGCTGCTGAATATGCCTGGATAAATATGAGTTAGCAGGTCTAACAGGGGAACTATATTGGCTAATTTTGCACATTCTGGGATGGTATATCTTATTTGGAGAACAAAGCTGTCCCCAAAGCAAAGTGAACGGGTTTTCAATGCTGATCAATCCTGGTTCTGTCTCACAATGCACTCAGCCTAAATTTTCTATTGTTGATTGCTGATTTGATGGCTATCTATATTTGCTTAGATCCTCATTCCAATCCCAGCATGTCCGTGCAAAAAAAATGATATTGATAGTATAAGTTATAACATTTTGCATCACATATTAACATTTAAGTAAACATAATGCGGAAAAACTTGCTCTCTTATATTTCAACTAATACCACAGAAGTCTTAAATAAAAAAGGGCAGTATCACATGGAAGTGCGTGGTTGAAAGAACTATAAAGTAAATTTATGCTGTCAAATAACTCAAAAAAGACAAGTGAAACAACTTTTATTACACTACAAATGTCGCAGTAAAAGCCATTAAGTTTTACATCTAGGCACAAAGACACAGAAAGAAATGCACGGGGGAGTGGAATGAAGGGTTGCCATTTATATGCTTTTAAAAATAAGTTTCCTATTGTCTGACCCCCTCAACATAGATTGCGGCTCTGTGTTTGAAGAAGAATCTCATGGATGAGAAACCTAGGAGGGTTTCTTTTTGGACCTGCAGTTTCCTTCTGCTCCTTTTGACTTTCAGCTCACTCAGAAATATTTTCTACCAGACTATGGTCCGCCATGAGCCTTCATGCATAACTACCCGGAGTTTCTCCAGGGAGAGGCAGCCTCCACTTCCTGTGGACACCAATCCCACCCGGCTTTTCAAGGTATCCCTCATGAATATGCATGAGATGTATTTGCATTCAAACAAAGCATTCATTACAGGGCTAAAACTTAGATAGATTAAAAAAAAAAAAAGAGGCAGGGTTGGGGTACAGCTAAAATGTATCTGACTGGCACTAATATCCAGTGCTAGCCAGATAAACTTACCTGGCCAACTCAGAAAAACCACGGCCCTAACGTCAGCCTGGTAAGAAAGAACCAAACAAACCCAAGCAGGTCAGTAGAGGCCTTATGCCCACCACTCACCAAGTTGGTAGGGGGTCACGGTGTTCTCCCCCCTACTGTTTCTCCAAATTAAATAAAAAATGCAGCATGTTGCAGCAGTCCCCCATCTCCCAACCTAATTTTTTTTTAAATGTAGCAGGCTGTAATGGTCCTTTGCAGCCTCACTCCCGAGGTTAAAAAAAATTATGTAGCGGGCTGTAGTTGTTCCCCACCCCTCCTCAAAATAAGAAAAAATATATGTAGAGGGCTGTAGCGGGCGATCCCCCAACTTCCCCTGTTAAAAAGGTTACGGTCTAGCTGCCCATTTCCCCCCTTCCCCTGCATTTTTTTCTATTTCCAACAAAAGGGAAGTGGTCTTTGAAAATAATATAAGTTTTTGGGAATTCACACAATGACATGAGCAAATATGCAAAAATATGGGACCATGATTAAAAATGAGTGTTTTGCTCTGTTACAAGATTTTAGGGTTTCCCACATATGACTGGCCCTGGTCTAAGTTTTCAGTACCTTAAGATAAGGCAAAGTGATATAAAATAACAAAGATTTAGCTGGCGATAGTTTATTTGAAATAGGTTCTCTTTTATTCTGATGATTGGATATTTTGTGTTTGAGTGCCAGTACAGCTGACACTTCAATTCACTCCTGCCAGCTTTAGTGAAGGGACCAATCTCTACAAGTTATTTATATACCGTCCTATCCATATTAGAGCAAAACAATTTACAAGTTAAAACATACATATAAGTTAAAAATATACATGGTATATACTGCAAGACAAGGAATGCGTAAACTGTACACAATTAATACTTAATTAAACCAAGGATATCTAACAGACAAACTCCTAAGGCGTTAAAAGTTCCATAGGTTTGCTCCAAAAATGCTGTCCCAAAAAGCGAGGTTTTTAATTCCTTTTTAAATACTTTGAAATCTGAATGAGTTTGTCCATTTAAACATAAAGGTGTGTGGCAGGGAGGGGGACAGGGAAAGCAGGGAAGGGGCACTACAGCCTGCTACATTTCGTTTTTTTAAACTTGGTGGGACAGTAGGGGGCGGCTGCCACTATAGCCTTCTCTCTCTCTCTCTCTATATATATATATATTTTATTTTATTTTATTTTTTTTTACATTTTCAGGGACAGCAGGGGGGGGATCAGGCTGCTATGAAATGCTATATTTTTCCCCCCGATATTCAGTAAGCTGGTGAGTGGCAAAGTTACCCTGATAACTTTAGTTAAGTATATTCCATTGAATATTTGACTTCACCCAGATAACTGTGCCACTCACAGACTTACTGAAGTGAATACTGACCAAAATATCTACGTTAGCTTTAAATATTATTTCTAAAAACAGTATTTTGTTACTTTAGTTTATATATATCATAGTTACATCTTCCTTGGAAATAAAGAAGAAAGTTCCTTCTGGTACTCTGGCAAGCTCCTATTTACTATATGTTTGTTAATTTGTAGTTGACCAAGATGAACTAAAGGACATGCTTGAGAGAGAAAAATAAGATTACCCAGGCGTACATTATGCTTGTTAACAAATTCTTAATAATGCATTCAAAAAGGAATCCATAGCTTAAATGGACTTTATTTAATAAACACTGCTCTTTCATTAGCGATATGGACATCGGCATTCAATTTAACAGTAAAGTGGAAAGAAGGAAGCTCGACATTCTGATTTGATGAAGAACATTTGGCACTTACATAAAGAAGGGCATCAGGTGAATTAGAGTCTCTTTTTTGGGGCTAGACGTAAACTCTGGCACAGTTTGAATGATTTTGTTCATAACATTCCTTAAGTAACTCTGCAGTTGTTTCCGTCTTTCTTCTACAAATTTTGCATCCTGAAAAGGAAAAGAAAAGTGTTTAAACATTTACAGTGTCAGATGCAGGATTAAAGATCTGGGCAACAATCCCAGCTACTGTAACTCCAGTCTGAGTTATTGTTAGCGATGACCTCTGGCCACTGTGAAGTGACCCCCATCTCTCTCTAAACAAGCCTCCTTATACTCTGTATAACTAGACTGATCTCCAGCAATATTTTGTTACTCTGTGGATAATGAACTGCCAGCAGTCAGCAGAAAAATGTGTTTGTACCCAGTACTACAGGACGTGCAACAGTGCATTAATGCCCTACACTGATTATATCATTAGCAAAATAGGCATGGCTAATCTTAGACTTGAGTGTAGGCAGTAATGTCGGTGAAACTATATAATTTCTTAAGAAAGGGAAGTGGGCAGCATATTCCTAGATCAAAGCTAATTTCAACATCCACAAAAGAGAACTGGCATCAAGATTTTAAAAAGTCACTAAATGCTCATATATTGTCTTCCAAAAAAGTGGCCAACCTAAGGCTTTTCCATAGTACTTAAAGGTGAATTTTAAAAGCCTGACATGCACCGAAATTAGGGGATGCACGAATATGTCAGGTCTGCACATGCAAAGCAGATTTTAAAAGCCGTCCGGCTACGTGTGTACTTGCTGCTATGTGCAAAAATGAAAACTTAAAAAAAAAAAAAAAAAAAGGGGTGGGGTGTGCGTGATCCAGGATATAACCATGAAATTTGCACGTAAATACTTACACACACTGGTGCATGCCGGAATCCCCTGCCATGTAACTTTACTTCTGCTATGGATGATGTGTAGGTTGTAAAACAACCTGTAAAACAGCAGGGTTTTACAGGTCGGGGCTAACAGGGGAGAAGGGAGGCTATTAAACTAGGGGGGTTTGGAAGTTTTATCCCTTACCTGGGCGAACTGGGAATGAACTGGGAAGACGGCCAATGGCGTCAGCGCGCGTAGCTTTTAAAATCTCCCCACTTACACAGTAGAGGTGGTATTTGCACAGTCAGGTGCATGTCCATTTAAAATTGTGTGCACATGTGCGCGCGGTCGGGCTATTTTATAAAATGCGCACATATACGCTTGTGTTATGAAATGACCACATCCCTGGTGCGGGCCAACGAACGCATGCACATGTGCGCCCACATGCCAGTTTAAAAGTTACTGTATTAATGTTTCAATGCTGGGAAGATGAGTTTAATTCCAATTTTATTTATTTACCATTTTTTATTAAAAACAACTCAATTTCCTTCTTATCTGCTCCCCACATTCTCCTCTCCACCCATCAGTATCCTTGTTGTGTCCTCATTTTATTGTAAAATTCTTATTGCCCACTTATAGCAAGACAATCATGCTAAGTAGGTAACATGCAATCCAGTAAAATAGGTAAAACAATATAAATCAAAACATGAAATTTAATTTGTAAAAACAAACAAAATAAAATGAAAATATATAAGAAAACTACATAAAATGCCACAGCACTTGCTAATAATCTAAATTAAGTGAATGCCTCTCAAAACCTTAAGGCCTTCAGCATTTTACAAAATGTTTTAATATCTAAAATTGAATGCAAGTCAGAAGGCAATGCTTTACACATATTAGGGCCAAAAACTGAGAAAGCCTGAGAATGTGATTCCTAAAAGCATACTTTACTGCTAAACAAGAAAGGTGAAGAGTAGGTGTCTATCTTGATGCCAATCCTTCTAGATAGCTAGGGACCTCCATCCTGACATCCTTAAACACTAATAGAAGAATTTTTATTTTTGTTTTAACTCTTTATTTATAATTATTCAAATAATACAAACTTGTTAAATGTTTGCACTCAGAAATACATGGATTGGTAATTAGTAAAAACTCATTTCCAGCAACATACCATTTTACAACATAAATCTTATACAAACTCCATTAATATCAAACATAGTTGAGAGCGTATTACAGGGTGACAAACCAAACGGGAGTCTTTAACTTTAATATTTTCTTAAGTAAAGGCTTTAACATAGAACCTGCACTAAATTTACTTTTTCATTTAATTAGACACAGGGGATGAGGCTGGTAATCTCCTTCTACAAGAAAATTTTTTAACTGATCGGGTATAAAGAAAATATACAAATCTTCTTGTTTCTTAATTAAACATTTACATGGAAAACAAAGTGTAAATGAGAAACCCATAGAAATTACCTCCTGTGTGGATACTGCTAAGTCTGGAAATATTTTAATAGCTTTTTCCAGATACATTGTGGGGTATCTATTGAAGTACCTTTTCATTATTTGA
Organism: Rhinatrema bivittatum; assembly: GCF_901001135.1. Lineage (NCBI taxonomy): Eukaryota > Metazoa > Chordata > Amphibia > Gymnophiona > Rhinatrematidae > Rhinatrema > Rhinatrema bivittatum. The sequence goes on along the minus strand of NC_042628.1, from coordinate 22,371,018 downwards.
TTAATATCATTAATAGAGGAAAAAGTAACCAATAGATTCCCCCCATTAATGACTTGTGCCGTGGAATCTTCTAAGAAATTTGTAAGATCTCCCTGAAACAACATTTCAGATCTGTTATTTATATTCCTGGGTTTGGGTAGGAAATAATTATTCACAACAGGAGAGTCTTCCAAAACAAATCCAAGCTTTTCTATAAGAAATTTTTTAATAGTAATCAGCGGTACTTCCCCAGCTATTCTGGGGAAGTTAAGAAATCTTAAATTAAGACGCTTAGCGTTGTTTTCGAGAGACTCTATTCTCCTGGTTAATATCTCTCTATCCTTTACCACTGCAGCATTCAATTCTTGCACTTTTGTCTCTCGTTCTTCCAGATTTTTAATTCTATCCACAGAATTTTTAATTAGTTTTTGTGTATAAAGAAAATCACGTTGACTCCCAGCACTTAGCGCATCCACTTTCCCTTCCAAGCCCTTAATATTTGTCAACATACCGGCCACCATTACCCACGAAATGTCTAAAGTTACCACAACAGGGCGGGTGAGAGATCCCAAAGTTGTAACACTGGTTGGATGGCCCTCCTCCCCACTAAGGGGGATTAACGACTCCAGTCCTCCTACTTTCCTTTCTGGTATCAAACCAATGATAAAGGTTGCACCTTCCTCTTCCGGTCCTTTTATCGCGGGTTTGAAAAGCTCCCGCTTCGGGGTCGGTATTGATGTTCTCCAAGGAATCACCACCTTGGTTCTCCTCTCTGTGCTGGTGCTGGTCTGATGTTAGGACTTAAAGAAGCCTCCTCTGCCAGGCCAAGCCGTTCTCCCTGACAGCCTGGCAATCAGTATCCTTGGTTTCTTTATTTCTTAATGCAGGAGAAATCATAAAGTGGCTAATCTCCTGTTGAATAGGTGAAGGTAATGGGAGGGAGGGAAAACCCCTCACTTTCCCTTTACGTTTGGGAGGCATAATTAATTATATTCAAATAAAACACCTAACACAAGAGAAAAGCCTCTTTGACTCTGTCTATGCAGCCGTCTTAGCCACCATGTAAATGTTGACCTTAGGAGAGAAACCAATATTATTTTGAAAAAAATTACCTCAAGAAAACATAAGCTTTCAATTTTAGAAGAAACCAGAAAGTCCAGATGACCTCAGACGAATCCCAGCGAAGCCCAGCTGCCCGATGTTATAGGCAGCTTCCGGGTCCCACCTCCAGGTCCGCCCCTCCATGACACGGTGCTCAGCTGCCGGAGTTTACCATCGGGGCAGGCTTCACAAAACTCACCCCCGGACTCAAAAACAGCTGCTGACAAGAGACAGGGGAAGTGTTCTCTCTCCTTTTGCTCTCTGATTTTAATTCCAGAGACCAGCCTGTTTTGAAACATCTTTAAAGCTTGAGTCTGACATTTGTGGAATCCCACTAATAAAGTATTACAATAATCTACTGTTGTCAGACCAAAGGGGTCTGTACTATGCATCAGAAATCTTTCTCTGACAGAATAAATTTGAGATGCCTTAACCGTAATTTGTAATATCCTACTATTAAAGTATTCCTAATATGGGAATTACAATTCAAGGATGAATCCAGCTGAAAACCTAAATCTCTTACTGCAGCAGAAAATGGCACAACATTTCCATCTAATGTGATCCTTTGACAACACCGAGGGGATGATTTACATGCAAGCCACATAACTTCAGTTTTTGTAAGATTAACCAGAAGAGAATTCTTGGCCATCCAGGATTTTACAAGCTGCGAGATTTAATGAATAGTTACAGATACATCTGTCTCAGCCAGAAAAAATATCTGGATGTCATCCCCATAAATTTTATAAAATGTGGATGAACCATCCAGTGTGTTGCAAAGAGGCCTAAGATAAATATTAAACAGGCCTGCTGAGGCTTCTCCAGTAACCAGAGGGAACCAATCTGAATATTCCTTGTCTATTTGAACCTGCTCTCTTGCAGACAGAAAAGACGCAAACCATTGAAAGACTAGATCCACAATGCCCAACTGTTGTAAACTATGTAATAACCTATCATGATGTACTGTGTCAAAGGTGGCTGTTATATCAAGAAATATTGCTATAGTTAGCATAGTACAAAATCATTGCGGAGACCAGCAAAGGTTCTGTACTGTGGCTGAAAAACTGCTACACTGATCTTAAAATTTTATATTTATCAAGGAATTCAGTCAACTAAACCAATGCTACTTTTCTCTAAAACCTTTGCAATAGTAGGAAGATTTGAGATTGGTCTACAACTATCACATTGCTTTCTCAAAACTTTCCCTTTCTTTAATATTAGATGGACCACAGCTCTTTTTAAAGCATTAGGAAGATGGCTTTCCTCCAGGGAAAAATTCACTAATTTTACTAACATTGGTGTAGCAGAGCCTACGGGTCATGTTACCTGTAAGTTCTGGGTGAGCCCTTAGTTTAGCTAGAAGAGAATAGCTAAGAGTAGGGAGAGGTTCCATTCAAATGCAGCTCCTCCCTATGAGGGGTCTGGAATAGCCGTCCCCCTGAAAGTCTATTTAGGAGCTCTCCACAGTGAGCTCGAGAGGCAGTCCCTTTAGGTTTTCAAAGAGTGCAGAGAGGTAGAGAAGTTGAGCTTTTGTTGTTTTGCAGGCCCAATCAGTAAAATCAGGCTAGCTCAGCCTGTGGGTCCTGTCCAGGGACAGGAGGGTTTTCCTTCCAGTCTACTCACTAGCTGGTTGGGATATCCCTTCGGGTTATTTTTGAGATTTTTAATGGTAGGAGTTTTGTGAGACACCTGGGCCTTTCTTGGGCACAGGGCTTGGGGAACCCGGGGTCAGGGATGCCCAGGGATAGGGAAGACCTCAATGAGGAAGGGGTGACAGTGACCCACTGCATGGAACAACTCCGGTGTTAAATTCAGTTGTTTGGGGGAAAAGATTTTGATTTAGAAGATTCAGGAGGAACTTTAGCTGCCTCTTCCTTCCAGCTAGAAGCAAGAGAACTGCTTGTTTCAAAAAGGGTCTTTTCCATCGAGGATCTAGAGAGAGTACTAAAAAAAAAAAACAACCCAAAAAAACCTGTGTAAGATTAAGGAGATCCTGAAGATCTGCTAACCGTGAGTAAAGGAAAACAACATCACTGGGGATACCCATCCAGTGTTCACCACCCTGGGGAGAGAAAGAGAGGACTGACTCTCTGTGCCACAGACTTTGCTATTTTTATCAGCTTGGAAGGGGTTTTGATCATCAAGTCCTTGCCTATCAGGGAGCTCCATTTTAAACCAAGAGAGGACTTTCTTCTCCCAGTCCAGTGAATCCATACCTTGGGAAGTAAAGGAGGTACAAGAGCTGGTCAGGGTTCCTTCCCCAAAGAGTACAATTAGCTTTATGGCCTCACCCGTGCTGGATTTGCACACCAGGGTGGGGTTATACTTGTAAAAACAGATCCTTGGAAGCCATCAAGAGACCAATAGGACAGGTATCTAAGGAACAAACAATCTGCTGTAATTTACATAGAACTCCCTCAATCTCTTTAGAAGGGACATAGTCCAAAGAATTTTATTTTATTCTTTTATATATATTCCACCTTTTGGCACTTTGAAGTAGATTACATTCGGGTACTGTAGGTATTTCCCTATCCCCAGGGGATTTACATGAAGCTGCGATACAGGTCATTCATCAAGCTGCGTTACAGGTCTAACACGCTTTATATTTTGCATCTTCCTGCCCAGATAACCTCTCCTATTACAATGACCTTTGCACGAGATTTGCATGCATGAATAATGCAAATACATGCAAAGAAGGCCATTACTGAGTCGATGCAAATATTTTATCGTGGTCAACAGAGAAGGTGGTAAGCCATGATAAAATAACAACAGCTCCTTGCTATGCGTCAGATGTGCAGCAGGAGGCTCGAGAACCTAATGTGGGTCCTGAGGCTCCCACCGCACATTTCAAGTAGAAGGAAAAAAAAAATGTAGCTAAATGGGGAGGTCGAGCAGTGGTCAATGCTGACCCCTGTTTCAACTGGGGATGCCAGTCAAAGAGGCCCTGACTGCACAAAAATAGAAAAAAATGTTTTAAGTATGCGCACGGCGGCAGCAGCCCCCTGATATCCAAGCCCCCCCCCCCCCCCCGTGGGTCCGATACCCGGACCTTACCCCAGTCACATGGCTGGGGCAAGGTCAGGTATGCGCCAGACTGGAAAATGGCGCTGACCGGGACGTATGTGAGGGTGCACCCATCTCTGTTGCACGATCCAAGATAAAGTAAGGGGGTACTGCAGGGGGCCAGCTTTAGGAGGTGGGGGTCTTGTTCTATCGGGGGCAGGGGGCAAGGGGAGGGGGTCTTGTGATATTGATGGGGCTGGAGGGGGATCTTGCTTTCGGGGGGGGGGGTCTGGGAAAAGTGGAGGTCATGCTATCGGGGAGGCTCGGGGGAGGGGGCTCTTGTACTATTGGGGGAACCAGGGATGGGGTAGTAATTGTACCTAGGCGGGGCCATGTGTGAGGGACTTGGACATCAGGGTGGGGGCTGCCACAGGCAAACTTAAAACCTTTTTCTATTTTGGGGGAGTCGGGGCCACCTCGACTGGGAGCCCTGGGTTAAAAACAGGGGTCAGCATTGACTCTCGCTCAACCTCCGATTGGCTGCAGTTTATATTTTTTTTGGGACCAGCGGCCTTTTAAGATGATGACAGTCCCGTGAGGTTGGGGCTGCCAGCGGGTTAAAGGGCTGCTAGCCACTTTTTTGTGTCGCAGTATTTGGCTGTAACACAAAAGAACACGCCATCAAGCCATGATGTGTTTTTGGGGGAGGGGCCCCACTATCACGGCGAGACCCCCCCCCCCCCGACAATGGGAGCCCCTCCTGCAAAAAAACATATTAGCTTGATGAATCCAGGCCTAAGTTTGTACCTGAAGCAATGGAGGGTAAAGTATCCCAGAGCACATGTGGAGGCAGGGAATCAGCATCTTGAGCTTCTGTTTCCAGAAGGGCTTTTACTCTGGTCTGACAAGAGTTAGCAAAGGCATGGCAATCTACTGATTACCTGTCATTGCAGGAGCAGGTACAGCACAGAGAGTTTTCACAATATTAAATAATGCATAAGGGCCTTTTTCAGGAGGCATCAAGCTTCTTACAGAAATAATTCTTTTTAGCCATATTTAATGTCAACTTGATACATTTTTTGTTGTTTCCCATAAATCTCTTTACTCTCCACTGTACGAATCTTGTGGCATTTTCATTCTGCTTGGTGAATAAGCCCGTTTTTTTACAAATCAAATTCTGGTCAAAACATGGAACAAAGTGACTGATACGCCCAATCTTTTTCCTCCTAACTGGAGCTGTTGTATTCAAAATTTCCACTGATCCGGCTTCAGGAACGTTCCAGGACTGCTTTGCTTAAGGCTTGGAAGGCATGAAAGTATGTGAGCCTGCTTGCCCCCTGGCAAACCACTAAAAGCATGCATTGTCATGGTCTGTTCCCTGGACATGGAATGAGAGAAAAGTCCTATCACAGGGATGTCAGACAGTTATCCTCAAGGGTTGCAAACTAGTCTAGAGTTCAGAATATCCCTAATGAATATGCATGAGATATATTTGTATGCACTACCTCAAATGTAAACAAATACATATTCATTATAAATATCCTGAAACCAAAACCAGTTTGCAGCTGTTGAAGATTGCTGTTTGACACTCCTGCCTCAGTGAATCAGGCTTTATGTGATGCTGAAAAGATTTAGGATAGAGGAATTTTACCTGTCTTTTTGGCTTGCATAAAATATCATTGCCAACATAAGTGTGAAGAAGTGAAGAGAGAAAACAGGAGAATGCTAATCATTCCTGGAAGATTTTTTGATCTCGGCCAACAGGGCTAGGGGTCCCATGGTAAGAAGAGAAAATTATGCTAATTTTTACAAGATACAAATTACAATATAATAAGCTGCACTATTTACAGTCTGAGGATAATTGCTGCTACAGAGCTCTTTTTACTCACCTTAACTTAATGCAGCAGTATCAATGTTTGAATATTCTAAAGGTTTTCCTACTTAGCCACATCTATCAACTTAAATCTACATAAACTGGGCTGCTGTTCATTAGGAGAATCCTATGTAGACATCACAATAATAAACATAAAGTATGAATGTAGCACGAAATAACTGAACTTTGATCTCAGGAAAGAAATTTTAAATAGGGGACATGGAAATGATAAAAGATGCAAACTTTTAGATCCAGAACAGTGCAAAAACAAAAGAAAAAAAAAAAAGAGGATCTAGGAATAAGGTCAAAAGTGACACAACAGAGTCAAGGCACAAGCAAATCAATGCTTTAAGGTATCTATCTGGTATGCTGATGTCCTTAATGCAGATGCACTCAAAATAAAACAACAAAGTAGCAGAATTCTTAAAGCTCCATTCTAGACAAAAATCTTTTGGCATGGTAGCTGTACCGTTTACTGGGCACAACTAAGCAAACTTTTTCCAGCTTCCTGTTCTGCTCCAACCAATGAGAGACCTCACAAGTTGAACAACATGTCTACCATTGATTGCTGGAGAGACTGTTCATGAGGATGTAACAGTGTTTGAGATCCCCGGAAGATAGGTGGCTTATAAGACAGCCTGATTCCTGCTTGCCCAATGCTAAATCTTTAGAGCTTTTTGGCAGAGCGACTATAACCCTGTGCCTCCTTGTTTGTTGACATAAAACATGGTGACTTGGTTGTCATTCTGAATTAGAATGCTCTTCCTTTGAAGATGATGTTGAAAAGTCTACAGGGCAGTTCTGATTGCCCTCAGTTCCAGCAAGTTGATCTAAAAATGGCTTTCCTCATGAGCCAATGAATCTTAGGTTCAACAAGATTCTGTGTGGGCAACCCAACCCTTTGAGGAGACATCAGTCACTAAGATTACTTGATAGGGAAGACTGTGAAGCAGAGCACCCTTCTGAAGAATACAAGGGTGCAACCACTAGTATAATTCATGTCTCTGGAAAGTTAAACCATGGTTGTCAAGGGCTGAGTAAGTTGGTTCCATTGATATCGCAGACCCCACTGCACATGAAGGATATGGAAGTGGGTAAAAGGATGCTGCCTTGAGACCGTTGCTTGTTGCAAATTCAGTAGCTCGTGAATGAGTAATTTCACAGTGTTTGCTCATTCTGACAGCGGAAAAGCTCTCTCCTGCAGGGAATTGATCTAAGCCCTGATAAATTTTATCTTCTATTTTGGCATTAGATTTGGTTTCTTGAAATTCACCGAAAAATCCAACTTCTGCAGTAGCTGAATGAAGTTCTGCAGGGAAACCAATGCTCCCTGTTGTCAGTTGGCTGTGACTAGTCAATCGTCCAGGTATGGAAATACTTTTATGCCTCAACTACACAGGTGTGCTACAACTACAGCTAGGCACTTGATGAAAACTCTTGGAGCTGCTGACAGGCTGAAGAGAAGTATTCTGTATTGATAATGGGAAGAATCTACCTGGAAGTGAAGATAGCATCAGCGAGTAGAATGGATGGGAATAAGTACATACACATCCTTGAGATCAAGGATACAAATCCACTCCCCTTTCTGGATGTATGGAAGGATGGTGTGAGGGAGTTCATTATTTATTTTTTCCTGGAGCAGGTGTGGCAGTTCAACACAGTGATGCTGCTTCTTCTTCAGTGCAGGGTGGTCTTGACCCCAAGGTGCTGGCCTGCTGCACAGAAGGGGGAGTTTTTGAGGAGCTCCTGCTCATCTCATGACCCAGTGAGGTAGATGATGCTGCACTCAGGGAGAAGGATCTACTACAACTTCTGAGAGACTTATGCAATTCCTCTATTTTGTACACCTTGGAATATTGAGTCCTCAGAGACATCCAGCAAGCATGGGTTTTTTCTTGCTGAACATTTTGGTTAGACAAGTTTTTTTAATATAGCACTGAAAAGTGCTGTTGTAGGTGCTGCAGAAGCAGCGAAGCAAATGAAAAATCAAAATATTGAAAGAAAAAGAATAATTAAACACTGGGAGCTCAATATTGAATACGCTGGTTAATGGACAAGTTATCTGGCTAAAGTTAGTTGGATAACTTGCTCTGTATGTTTAGTAGGATAAACGTCCCACTTAATATATTTGCAGAAAGTTATCTGACTACATGAAGCTGAACAACTACAAAAAAATATTACCTTTTTAAAACTGTGCACCCCCTTACCCCAATCCCCTCCTAAATGTTAAATTACCCCTTACCCCAATCCTCTCCTAAATAGCACAACTTCCCCGTGGAGGTGGTGGAGACAAGGCCACTATCTGAATTCAAGAAAGCATGGGATCTAAAAGTTTGCACCTGTCCATAGGTGCCTCTCATTACCCCTATCCCCAATTCAATCTATAGCGAATATGTAGCTACCACCAGCCTCTTCATCCCCCATGGTCTTAAACAGCATCAGCATACTCCTCCAGCCTCATGCCCCTGAACCCTAAAAATCTTCATCGGGAGCGGGGTAGGCACTTACTTGCTCTCAGCGCTGCAGAAGCTGATAGTAGGAATTTATTCCCAGCTGACAGAAGTTGCACTGGAAGGTACCCTATACATATTTTATGCTGGCTGGTCTAAAGTTATCCAGAAGCTTAGCTGGATAGAACTGAAAATCTGCTAAGTTAGGCAGATAACTACTTCTCCCCGAAATGCCCTCAGAACACCTCTTTTTATCTATCTAGATTTTAGCTGGATAATGATTTATCTGTCTAAAGGGCTTTTGAATATTGACCTCTGGAGTGACTGAGTACATGTCTGTACCGTGCTCAGACAAAAAATGATTAAGGAGGCTCACAAGGCAACACTCACATGGGAATTCCTGCACATGCTTAGTAGAGCGCATAGCTCTACTAGCTAGAAGACATGAGTCTGTTTGGTGCTGCCAGATGACACCAACCACATGTCTTGGCTGATTCAGCCTGCTTAAAATAACTTTTACTCAATAAAACTCAGTAGACAAAATAGGGAGTATAAATGTGAAATGTTCATAGTATGAGGAGTTGAGTAGATTTTTAACAAAACTAGTATCATACTGGAATGCATCCAGTCATCTACACTGAATCTTTTGTTTACTAGTCTTTATATTTTACCTAAAGCCCTATGCTTTTAAAAATCAGATTCTACAGTATTAGTAACAGCCAGAACCAATAAGCCAGCGAGTGTCCAAGTTATCTGGTTAAAGTTGGCCGGATAACTTGCCCTACTGAATATACTTGTCTAAAATTATCTGATTACATGTAGTCTAACTGGCAGGTCAAAAGTTATCCAGCTAACTCAGCCGATATACAGTTGTTCAAAATTGCCTAAGTTAGCTGGATAACTCAACTCCTCCCCAAAACACCCCCGGAATGCCTCTGTTATCTGGCTAAATTATAGCTATTTAGATGGATAACTTGTAAGTTATCCATCCAAATGGCTTTTGAATATTTACTTCAGTATTATTATAACTTTGTATAGAATTTTGCTTGCCATATAAACCTTTTCTCTTGTTAAAGCAAAAAATATTTTTTATGTCTGTACATCCACTAATAATTGCCACTTCTTATCAATTTTGTCAGCCTAATCAGTGTAGCTAAGTCCGGCATAACTAATGTATGTTTATGTTTAGAAACATTACCTAACCATGTCCTATCTAAACAAATTGTACTCAAGGTGCCTTTAGTTTTCAGCTGCTCAACTTCCTGGAATAAAATCAGAACGTAACATGAGATTATTCATCATTACAAAGTAAGTGGCTACTTGGCAGCCAATCCAGTAAACAAACAAAAGACCTTTGATTCTTTGTACTCTGGTGCCAGCAGTCAACAGAACCGTGTCATGTTTAATGTATAATTGCATTTTTGTTTTTGCCCTGTTAGGACCTTCACAAAAAAAAAAAAGTATGGCATCCTTCATGTACAGCAGCTAAATACCAATTTCATAGGGATCAGAAGGAAGAGTTAGTACAAATGTACATAATTCTAAGTTTGTTTTAATAGGCCAAAGAGAAAGAACTTAAAAACTGTACTATACAAATCTTAATATTAAACTGTAACATTATACCTGCACACACACATACAACACATTCATAAATGCAAGAATTTCAGTAAATTTAGCTGTGGAACTAGAATCACAGATTGGCAATGGAAAAATGGGAAAAGGAGTGAAGGTACCGTATAAGATAACTGTTGTGGAATTCATTCTGTTTTTATTTGACTTTTTATGAAAATTTCTAAGCCGGACATTGAAACCTTTTGCCAGAAGTAAAAAAAAAAAAAAAGATCATTAGGCAATGCTGCTCATGAAACTCTGTTTTCATAGAACAATGCAGCATTTTATTGGGTTTAAAGACAGTAGGAAAGGACCAGATAGGCCCATCCAGTCCCTTCCAGCAAGCTTCTTATGGTAGTATCTGCTGCTCCTTGCAGGATACTCCATATTTCTCTCAAGGGTAGTAACTGACACTCCATGCAGTTACCCCCAAGCCTTACTTTAAGGGTAGTAATATTATAATTAATCAAAACCAAGCAACTGTCAAACCCATAAATTATTGCTAGCAACATTTTTACTGGGTGAGGAGCCTTCTTGAAAATTCAGACAATGCTGCTTGACGTTCTTTGCTTTGGGATCAATTCAAGCTTTTTATGTTTTAGATGGTGAATTTCTCTGGAAATCCAGACTTTGCTGTAAAAGTGTCTATTCTGGAGATACATAGGTAGCCAAAAAATATTTGGCACAGCTGAAAAAAAAAAGAAATTTGGAGCATGCAAAAGTCAGAGTCACCATTAACACTGCATTAATGGTCTCTAATCCACCTCATTCATGAACCAGCCTACAAAAGATTATTAACCCATACAATTAGGCCCTTTACATTCATTCAATCTAAACTCAAAACCCTGAGGAGCAAATATTAAAATATTTCAGTTATGTAAGTTAGCTGGATAAGACTTATCTGGCTAATTTACACGGGATATTCAGCAGCACAGCAATGCTGCTGAATATACCTGGATAAGTATTAAAGTTAGCTGGATGTGCTAGACCTGTTATGGATCACATCTAACTTATCCGGTTAACTTAACCAATAAGGCTAGTTACATATCTGGCTAAGGGCCATCAAGGCATTTTTGCATAAACACAGAATGGGAGAAATGCCTTTGTGAATCAGTCCCTAAGTTAGCAGGTAGGTAGTGACGCTCTGATATGCTTATTGACTATCCAGTTATTTAGCTAGTTAAGTGACTTATCTGGCTAAGTATATTTGAAAATATCCCCCTAATATTTTTATTTCTACCCATCTCCAGAGGATCCCACAGCTGTGGTTCAACCATGCCATGCTATTTTACTCAATCATATGACAAGAGGGGGAAAGGTGACAAAAACCTTCAATTGTGAAAATAAAAAAAAATCACTGGCTGCAATTTCGTGCAAATGTTGCTTTTAAAGAACCAATACCACTTTCTCTGCAGATTACAATACTCATATTTAAAAAAATATACTTTGGCAGACTCACTTGGCACAGCTGAAAGATATTCTATGCTCAATTCGTACAACGAGGAGCAGCCTTTATGAAAGGGGCAGGAAAAGTGAATGGCAGAATTCACTCTTCTGCCAGATGTGGTGAGCTTTTTCTGTAACCAGCTAAAGGCAAGAAGAGTTTTCTATCACATAGCTCCTTTCCCCAGTGTGGGTGATGGATGCAGTGTAGAAGTTCCCTGGGTCCTGATACATGGAATAAATGAAATCAGAGTCCCCTGTATCAGTATAAAGGTGGTTGGGCATGCTATACGTGGAGTCCTGTGGAGAAGGTGGTACAAAGATAGATCCCTGATGTGAGACTCTGTTTCACACTGCTCCTACACTTGCTGCCTTGTGTTGACATGCTGAATACTGTACATGGAAGTAATACAGAGTGACTATTGAATATTCTGAGGAAGCAAAAGCTATGCTTTACTATATGAGCTGCCAAGACAGAGCAGGAGAGCTATCATCAATTAAGGAGAAGGTGGTGCAGAAGTAGAGAAAAGCGTTTGAGAGGAGGGGAGAGAGGTTAGATAAATTTGCCTTTCTAGACTGCAGTTCTTCATGTTTGCCACCTTCTTAAGACATTCCCCTTTCTTAAATTATAACCGGTTGTTTTTAGTTCCTGCTGGATATGAGCTTTGAGAGCATATTTAAATGAGATAGTGAGAGAGATGGTCAGCAAGCCATTTTGGTTTTTTGCCCTTAAATCATGCTAGAGCCATACTGTGAGCATATGCTGTGCATTGCTGCTATTTTATTCCAGATGTTGCTGACATCAGCCTGTCTGAAATATTGCAAATTTTGCAAGTCCAAAAAAGGGATAATAAGCCTCATGTATATGATAATGAAGAAGTAATCTTGTGCATGCCAGGAAGCAGGGACAGGCCTAAACATTCATTGTAAAAGGAGTTTATTCAGAGTTGCTGGGAAGTACAGGGGCCTCTTGGTGGCAATTCTTGAACTCAGAATACATTCATTTTTATTCAGACATGGCAGAATTTCCATAAAATATACATACACCAAGTCCCAAGTGAAAATGAGTCAATCCCATTACAATGTGCACACTATTTATTACGAGAGGAAAGGAATGCATGCATGTGGATGAGTTACATGGAATCTTTGTAAGGTTCTGATATCTTTTTCTGCTGAAAAGGAACCCATGTGCTTTAAAAAAAATGCATGTGCAATTTCATTTCTAAATAATTATTGTTAGGGCCCAGAACAGGGTATTGTGACCTACTGGCAGGGGTAGACTGGTAGCGATCTGGACCCTAGGCAATAAGGGTCATTGGCCCCTCAGCCACCCATCTGACGACCTGCAGCACTCTCCCCTAGCCTTGGATGGGTAGTTGGAGGCCAATGAGGGGTTAATAACCCTTATTGCCCAGGGGCTTTGATCACTGTCAGTCTGCCCCTGTTTATAAGGAACCAGTCTTCTCCAGGACCAATTTGGCTACTAGAACTCTACTATTATGTACTATGATTCAATTAGTGAAAGAAAGAAGACAGGACCTACAGATGCTATATCATCTTTGTAGTATTCGAGTTCTTTCAGAGGAAACATTTGTAGTTGTTTTCACTGTCCGGAATATGTACACTGACCTGTAATTTGCAATGGCACTGAAAGCAAGAAATACCAAGGTAGCAATATTATGGAGCAGTGTTAAATGGCTATATTTAAAACACTCTAATGGTTATCAAATTTGCGGATGATACAAAATTATTCAGAGTAGTTAAATCACAAGCAGACTGTGATACATTACAGGAGGACCTTGAAAGACTGGAAGATTAGGCATCCAAATGGCAGATGAAATTTAATGTGGACAAGTGCAAGGTGTTGCATATAGGGAAAAATAACCCTTGCTGTAGTTACACGATGTTAGGTTCCATATTAGGAGCTACCCACCCAGGAAAAAGATCTAGGCATCATAGTGGATAATACTTTAAAATCGTCGGCTCAGTGTGCTGCAGCAGTCAAAAAAGCAAACAGAATGTTAGGAATTATTAGGAAGGGAATGAATAAAACGGAAAATGTGCATAATGCCTCTATATCGCTCCATGGTGAGACCACACCTTGAATACTGTGTACAACTCTGGTCGCCGCATCTCAAAAAAGATATAGTTGTGATGGAGAAGGTACAGAGAAGGGCAACCAAAATGATAAAGGGGATGGAACAGCTCCCCTATGAGGAAAGGCTGAAGAAGTTAGGACTCTTCAACTTGGAGAAGAGACGGCTGAGGGGGGATATGATAGAGGTCTTTAAGATCATGAGAGGTCTTGAACGAGTGACTCGATTATTTACACTTTCAAATAATAGAAGGACTAGGGGGCATTCCATGAAGTTAGCAAGTAGCACATTTAAGACTAATCGGAGAAAATTCTTTTTCACTCAACGCACAATAAAGCTCTGGAATTTGTTGCCAGAGGATGTGGTTAGTGCAGTTAGTGTAGCTGGGTTTAAAAAAGGTTTGGATAAGTTCTTGGAGGAGAAGTCCATTAACAGCTATTAATCAAATTTACTTAGGGAACAGCCACTGCTATTAATTGCATCAGTGGCATGGGATCTTCTTAGTGTTTGGGTAATTGCCAGGTTCTTGTGGCCTGGTTTGGCCTCTGTTGGAAACAGGATGCTGGGCTTGATGGACCCTTGGTCTGACCCAGCATGGCAATTTCTTATGTTCTTATGAAAAGACTGTTGCTTTTTCATACTTGTTATGAAACTCACAAGTTTATCTATGGTACACTGATGGAGGTTATTTGTACTTTGATGATTAGAGTTCAAAGTCTGCATCTAAAACTAGAACTTGTATATTATGGCTTTTCATACTGTCAAGGATTTATTTTAGGAGCCCAAACTGCCAAATTAACTGAGCCCTAATCTATCTTAGATCGCCTAGAATGCAGTTTAAGATACTAAAAGAATATAATCTATAACTACAAAATAAAATTAGATCCAAGACGGAAAATGATCACCCTAAAGGATGAACTACTGTATGAGAATGTGCCTTGCATTTTATTTGCAAGATAATTACCATTATATATGAAATATTTTTACTTATTTGCAATTAAATGTCAAGGATATGGAATAAAATTCAGAGAGCATGCATAGAATGGAAGGAAGAGTGTAGAAACAGTGGATTCACCATCTGATTTTTTGTATATGTCATTTTGAAAGAGTGTTGGAATACAGTAGCAGAATCAACAGCCAGTTCAAGCAATGGTCAGAGATTTTTTAGGGTAATCAGTGACTTTGGGATGATGCTAAAATGAGTTTGGTGTCATCCTTGACACTTATAAACTATAACTCATTTTCCTTATCCCATTGATATTCTCATAGCTTACTTCAATTCTTAGGATTGTCCATCTCTGAGAAAAATGATTTTTTTCCTGTTTGTAATTACATAATCTTTATTAAATAGAAAAATGTCTATATGCAACCAATACAGGAAAATAAGAAAATTCAACAAACACAAAGTAAATAATGCAGATAGTCTAATAAATCCTCAAAAAAAGGGGCATTACATACACAATAATCCTATTAACATGTATCTAAGAGAAAGAAACATTAATTCATAATTCAGCCAAGTTGAAGAATTATACTTAAATGCAAAAAAAAAATGATTCTCCAGGATAGCCACAGATGCTCATAACTTGGGGGACAGGAAGTGATGCATCAGCTGAACTAGTCAAATAAGATATACAAATTGATCAGACTCCATAAAGACATATGGCCTGATTATAAAAGCATTTATACACTTAAAATTGGGTTTTACACATGCAAATGCACTTTACTCATGTAAGTGAACTTTTGACAATTGCTACAATATTTGCCATTGAATTATTTATAGGATATTCACATTACATGCACTTTACATGCATAAATGGCTTTTTTTTAAATTGCTGCGATAGTACCTTATATTTACACATGGAACTCCTTTGAAAATTTCCTCCATACGTACTCCCCCTGATATTGAATAATACATCTGAAGATCTGCAAGGAAACCTCAAAGAAAATATAACACCCAAGGAAAGAACCGTGGGATGTACAAAAATAAACTTTTTCCTCCTTAATTGAGTAGCCCTGCCTATGTCTGGGAAGACCCGTTACTGAAGTCCCATAAACACTGTATCCTTGTGGCAGAGGTAAATAAGATTTTATTTTGAAGTTTCTATTCATTGGTAAACTCCTGGTGTAAAATTCAGACTTTTGCATTATTCATTTGTAGCCACTCTTGAAACATCTGGCCCAGGCTGTCTCGGTTTACTAGGAAAATCCCTTTTTGATGTAATTAGGAAATGGAAGCAATACACAGAGGTACGTTTTTAAAAGCGCCGCTCTCGCAAAAACGGCCAAACGTGTGCGTATGTGGGCCACGCGTGAGCAACGTGAATTTTAAGATGCTGGGAAGGGCGCGCGTGCGTGCGTGCATTCAGAATAAGGAGACAGAAAAGGGGCAGGTCATGGGTGTTCCGGGGAGGGGAGGGGGAGCCAAGACTGACGCGTGCGGCCGCAAGTTTTGCAAAGGCAACGCGCGTATGCTGTCTGCGTAACTTTTCCACTGCTCACGAGGCGCAAGAATCTGGGGGTGGGGGGGGGGGAGAGACAGAGAGAAATGCAAGATATGCGCATAAGGCTGTAGAGGTGCGTGCAGCAACAGTATTTTAAATGCTACGCGCGTACTTTATAAAATGCAATACGCGTGTTTAAGGGAGCACGCTCATTCCTTTTAAAACTTAGCAGACAGAGGGTAAGTTTAAGAGGCATGTTCACGAGTAAAGCTCTGCCTTACCTTTTATAAAATTGCCTGCCCAGTATATGAGTAGAAGTGTGCGCATAATACCAGTATACACGCACTTTTAGCTGCATTTGGGAGAGGCAGGGTCAATTACATGCATATTGTACTTTTTTATTTTAAAAAGTATGCGTGTAAAATTTCACAACAAAACTATCCACTCCAAACAGCAGACGCAACTGAGTGCGGACAGTTTTGACGGAGTCATTTTCAATGACTCCGTCAAAACTGTCCTCTCCTCTAACAGACCAACTCCTCTAACAGACCAACGAGTCTGTCCACTGTCCACTCCTCTAACAGACCAACTAGAGATACTCTCAAAGGCACCCTGAAATTTCCCCCTACTAAAGCTTCACGCCTCTCGATGACCAAAGACAGAGCTTTTTCGATAGCTGGCCCATCTATCTGGAATAGCATCCCTTCAAGTCTCAGAGTGGAGCCTTGCCTGTTAACTTTTAGAAAAAGACTTAAAACCTGGCTCTTTCACCAAGCCTTCACCGACCCACCAGACAATCACTAGTTGTCCTTCACGCTTACCCGTTATGATGATTATACTCACGAATGGATTCTGACTCTCCCAGGTTAAAGCACCATTAAGCTTTAACCCGTACGCCCTATGGCATCACTTCATATTTATTTCCTGCCTTATCTTCTTTCCAGCTTGTTGCAAGCTTCCAAGTTCTCTTCCCTGTTGATTGTAACTTTGACTCATTCCTACTTACTGTTTATCTTTCGTTTACTTGAATAGTTACCCCAGTTTTTTATTCTTGTTAATTGTAAACCGATCCGATATGGTTATTTACTATGAAGGTCGGTATATAAAACTGTTAAATAAATAAATAAATAAATAAATAAATAAATAAATAAAGTGAACTCATGCATGTAAGTTGGCTTTGAAACCTGGTGTAACTTATACATGCAACTTTATGCGGGCTGTTACAAAACTACCTCCCCAATGTTTAAATATGTTCTGGTGATGCTTAGAAACTGTCTAATGAGTTTAGCTCAGTAAACACATGCACAGCAACTGTGAATGTAAAAAATATGAGTTTATTCAGTCTCTTCTCATGTTCACTTTAAAAATGTACTTTTGAGTACTAAACTGACTTTGTTGCAACCAAAAGAAAGGATCAAGTCCATTCATTTTCATATAAACATAGATTAGCAGAGAACTATTTAAAAGCTTGATATGCCTATACTGCCAGTTGAAGAATTGTACTCATGACTGCATTAGTAACACCATAATGTTTTTTTTGTGAGGTTAATAGAAAAAAAAAAGAGTTGTATTCTGATTCATATAAAATACACATTGTAGCTTGCTTTCTAAAATTTTCACTACAAACAACATGATAGCATATCTATTGCGTAATGCAAGAACCTATAAATAAATAAATAAATACTGGTAATGTACAACTCACTAAAGTGAAACAATAATCACTGTTCCAAGCAACCAGCTAGATTGTTTCCTATGGATAACAAGCTTGTCTAAATCACTAGCATGGCCATTCAGATCCAAGGCCATCCTGTGGAAGTATGCTTTACAGTCATAAACCCTAAACCTATTATTAGACAATCAAAGAACATTGTCTAATATGCTTTCATTTAAGGCTGCTATAATTTAACACAAAATAGGCTGAACTGAGAAATAATTGATTGCACTATAGTGAAAACTTGCTTAGTGTTTAATATTTCTTAGCTTTCAGAAATAAATTAACATTCAGTAAAAATACATTCTAGTTTTCCTTTCTCAATGTCCACTGTGACAATGGGCAAAAATCAAACATATCTAATTACTCCTTATTGCCAGTAAGTTTGTGCAGAAGCTGTTTTTTGATTATGAAACTTTATCTATTTATATTTCTTAGATACTGCCTTCTGGTCCTATGATACAGCTGCTTCTATTGAGAAAAAAAATACTTATAAAAGTACTCCTCTGTAAATTCATATCAAAATGTACAACCTGTTTTTAAATGCTAAGTAAGTTACCTTATAACCTGTCATAACTGCTGTAAATAAGCTACTATATATAACCTTCTATATTCTATATATATCCTTCGTTAACCGCTGTAATTACGCGTCAATGTTATAAGTTTCAATGTTCTAACCCACATTAGTCACTCTTGTAAGTAATGTTGCGTTCCTTTACCTTCTCAGCTGCTATCCTCTCCTCCTTAACCTTCCTCCCTCTCTCTCCCCCCCCCCTTTTTCGCTCCTGCTCCATCTCCCACACCCTGTTTTTTGTAACTTTCCTCTTTTCTCAAGTTTATTGTAAACCGGCGCGATGTGCTCGCACGAACACCGGTATATTAAAAGCTGTTAAATAAATTAAATAAATAAATAAACAATATAATCCTGTAATCAAATGTAACCACAACACTTATATAGGATCACAAAGCAGAATTGTTAAATTCCAGTAACTTTATTACAAAACCCACTACTAGGTAACCCATCTAAGATCTAGATTAAGAAACCAAGGAACAGTGTCAAAGTATATATTTTTTTACAATTATCTTTTGCCGTTACTATTTATTTTATTATTTTACTTAAATTTTTAGTATCATTTTTGAATTATAATCTTGTTGTTCTATATTTTATTGTGCGATTTGTAAACCGTTGTGATGGTGTCTCCAAACAACAGTATAGAAAAACTTAAATAAATAAATAAATAACAAGGATCCATTTGCCAGACTAAGGAGATCATTCATCAAATCACATTAGGGCCCTAACGGCCATGATAAATAACACATCGCGAGATGCTTATGCAAATTTTAAAATTTATCCCGAATGGGAGGAGTTTGGGCCAAGCAAATTAAAATGAAGGGTACTCAGGATTGCATGCAATAGCATAACCCACGTTATAATGCCAGAAGTAAGTACACCTTGTTTCATGGGCGTTATATGCTGTGCGATATGCCCGAAACAGGATTTGCGCTAAAAATCACAAATCCCGTTTCAGGCGGGAGAGGGGGAGAGGGAGGAGGAGTAGAGAGAGAGAGCGAGCCTCTGGGGAGGCACACATAATAGTCAGCTCAGAAGTAATCTAAGGAAATATTTCTTTCCAGAAAGGGTGGTGGATGCATGGCACAACTTCCCCATGGAGGTGGTGGAGACAAGGCCACTATCTGAATTCAAGAAAGCATGGGATGGAGTAGTAGAGATTATAAAGCATAATAGTTGGTGTGAATGGGCAGACTGGATAGGCCATACGGTCTTTTTCTGCCATCATTTTTCTCTGTTTCCAAAATAGTTGATACTTCTCATAAAGACAAATACATAGCTTGTCTCTATCCTGTCCTCACATATTTGGGATCCCTTTCCACTCTGGATTTTAGTTTCTATTTAAATTGCTTTCCTTCAACTCCCTGACCATCTACAAATATCTTCCTATTCATATCACTCATCTTCAATTGGTTTTCTTCCTGTTTAACTGCTTCTTTAGAAGCCTGGCCAATAATTTATCTTCTGAAATCTTTCCCTCCATGAGTATCCTTCAGGGCTCTGTCCGCAAATTGCACTCACTTTAGGATTTTCTTAGCTCCTCTTGACTGTTCATACCACTCTTTCATTGACATGAAGATTTTCATCTTTTTTCATTTCTCCACCCTCAGTTTCCTCTCAACTACCCCTCTATCTTTCCACTGTTTTCATGTGGATGAAATCCTAGCGTATTATGTTAAATCCTTCGAAATCCCTGCTATCCGTGTTCCTTATCCACCCTCAGAGTTTCTTATTGATCTAAACCTTTTTTTTTTTTTTTTTTTTTTTTTAATACTGCCAAAAGTATGGGGGGGTTCACACTCAACCCTAACCTTTGCTTTCATCAGCACCTCAGCTCCATGCTCCTCCCTAGTTTTACAAAAGAGCTTCTTTTTCCTTTGATTCTAACTATAAACTTTGTTGTGTTTAGTTCTTCTAATGCATGGACTATTGCAACTCTCTAGACTCTGCATTTCATCTTTTACAATTTCTTTAAAATTGTCCTACTTGTATTCATTACTATCTCTTCTGCTATTCCCACACTGCCCTTGAGGCTTTCCTTACACTGGCCCCCTACTGAATGAAGGTGTGGGATACCAAGTAAATCTTCCCAGGCTATAGACACACTCACTGACTCCAGCCTTTCTTCATATACTTTCAGCTTTAACACTTCCAGTTTACACAAAATAGTAGACTGCTTTAACTCAGGTCAGTGTACTCACAATACCTTCATCAAAGAGGGACAAGAACTCCTGCTCCTGGAGACGCAGGGGCCTCCTGATCCCAGCTGGACTCACATACGTATTCCCCTCCCAGCAGGGTCCCATCCACATGGATCTCTTCCACTGTGGGAATTAAGGTGGACCAGGCTAGATTCCTGGTTCTGCATAGGTTAAGGAGGAGAAATAGGGCCACTTCTTCACAGCAGGATCATGCACAAATTATTAATTCTCACCTACAAAAGTATCCAAGATCTTGTCCCTCCCCCTGTACCTTTGTGCTTTACTATAATGCTATGAATCCACTCATTTCCTGTGCTCCTAACTCTGGAATGTTACATTATGTCACCTGCCAAATTGTCATCATCCATCCAAGCATTTTTGCTGCTTGAACCTTCTCTGTAATACATTTTCCTTCTGAAATCCCACTTGCTATACCTATCTATATTTTCTTTTCCAAATTATAGTCTCATCTCTTTCTCCTCAATCCATCATTTAGATTTTCTATTGTAAAGTGCCCTGGTCAAGGTACCATATAAAAAATGAAATTATTTATGTATGCTTTGCAATGTAAACACATAGTGCAAAGTTATAATAGTCATATTGGCCTTGGGAAAAAAAAACACTCTTTGCAGGTTATGAAACCTTTTATTGAACCAACATCAGAATTATTCAATGTAGTTGTCCATGAGCTTTGAAAACTATAGAGATTCTTTTTTTGTAGCCTTGAAAGATTACATACATCTCTGAATAAGTCTTATGTTGAGCCAATAAAATGTATCAGACTGCAAAGGATGCAAGATATTTCACAAAATTTAGCTTTGTAGAGTTCTCGTTTTAAGTATCTTGCATGTACTGAATCTATATAATTATGATTAAAATGACCAGGAATATAATCCCTAAACAAGTAACAGTACAACAGTATGAGAGCTGAATGTATTATAAACTCAAGAAAGTCATTCACAATTCCAACTTTTTCTTAAGTTTTTGTGTTTAAAATGTATGCGCTTCTCCCCATCTTTAGACTATCAATACTCCATATGAATTTCACATACATATACCACAGCATTCTATCATATTTTATTTATTTATTTTATTTATTTTGAGTTTTTCTATACCGGCATTTGCGATGAGAATCGCATCATGCCGGTTTACAATTAACAAGAGGTGAAGGAAGATAACAATTAATAAGAAACATTAACAGGTGCTCAACAAAGATTGCAGTTACAATAAAACAAGGGAATTACACAACTTGGAGCAGTGAAAAGGAGATAGGAATTTACCAGGGAGAACAAATTTACCAATTAATGGTGTGAACAAAGTTATGGAGTTTGCAGAGTTATTGAATTACCATGTTGAGATACAGTTATTAATTACCCTCTTAAGAAAAATTCTGAGCGTCAGTTAGTGGTGAATTAAGGTTCAAATAGGGTCTGGAAAGGCTTTCATATCATATCATTCAAATGTGTTAAATAGTAAAAGCAAAGAAACATTTTCAATGAATTAACTTTTATCAAGAATAGTATACAGGCTTAAATAATGCTGCAAAGGTGAACATGAAGCTGTCATACTGGATCAGACCGAGGGTCCATCAAGACCAGAATCCTGTTTCCAATAGTGGCCAACCCAGGATACAAGTATCTGGCAAGTACCTAAACATTAAATAGATTCCATGCTATTAATGCCGGGAATAGCAGTGGTTATTTCCAAAGTCAACTTGACTAAAAGTAGTTTATGGACTTCTCCTCCTGGAACTTGTCCAAACCTTTTTAAACCCAGATAAGCTAACTACCTTAACTATATCCTCTGGCAAAAAATTCCAGAGCTTAATTGTGTGTTGAATGAAAAATAATTTTCTTTGATTTGTTTAAAATTTGCTAACTTCATGGCAAGGCCCCTAGTCCTTGTATTATCTGAAAGAATAAACAACCAATTTACATTAACCCATTCTAGTCCTCTCATGATTTTATAGACATCCATCATATTCCCCCTCACCCATCTCTTCTCCAAGTTGAACAACCTCTTTAGCCTTTCCACCTAGGAGAATTGTTCTATTCACTTTATCATTTTGGTCACCCTTCTCTGTACCTTCTCCAGTGCAACCATATCTTTTTTGAGATGCAGTGATCAGAACTGAACACAGTACTCAAGGTGTTGTCTCACCATGGAGCGATACATAGGCATTATGACATTCTCTGTATTATTCATCTCTCCCTTCCTAATAAATCCAACATTCTGTTTGCTTTTTTTAAATACTGCAACATAATGAGCCGATAATTTCAATGTATTGTCCATTATGTCGCCTAGATCTTTTTCCTGGGTTGTAACTCCTAACATGAAATCTAACATTGTGTAACTTCAGCATGGGTTATGTTTCCCTATATGCATCACCTTATACTTATCCACATTAAATTTCATCTGCCATTTGGAGCCCAATCATCCAGTCTCTCAAGATCCTCCTGTAATTTATCATTATCTGCCTGTAATTTAACTACTCTGAATAATTTTGTCATCTGCAAATTTGATCACCACACTCATCGTTCCCCTTTCCAGATCATTTATAAATATATTAAAAAGCACAAGCCCAAGGACAGATCCCTGAGGAACACCACTGTTTATCTCTCTCCACTGACAAAACTGACCATTTAATACTCACTGTTTCATGTCTTTTAACCAATTTGCAATCCACAAAAGTATATTGCCTCCTAACCTATGACTTTTTAATTTTCTTAGAAGCCTCTCATGCATGCCTGAAGTGGCACCTAAAGCAACCAAATTCTAAATTAAGTCATATATAAGCACCTCACATAATAGAGCCAGTCCACCTTATTGAAACAATTACTGGACGAGGAAACCATAGATTTTACCAGAGTAACTCAAAGCACAAGCAAAAAGAGGAAAAACCTAATCTATCCCAAGATAAGTAACAACTCTTCCCCTGTAACTTCCTCCAGCCTAATATTCACTCTCCTATTACTAAATGCACAATCGCTATAAAATAAATCTCACTGATAAATGACCTACTAGAGGAGGTAAATCCCACTATATTCTGCATTACTTAAACTTGGCTCAAAGTCAGTGATAATGTCATATTAAACCAAATTGATAACCCAACCTATGACATCTTTCACTTCCCCAGACACAATTGGAAAGGTGGGGGTTTGCAAAAAAAAAGAACTTAAACTGAAAGAAGAAATAAATCCGCCCAACAAGGTTGCTATACTAAAATCTCCACTCCTAAATATTGGTTTGATTTATAGCCCACCAGGAACACTCCAAAAAGACTGTTCACCTCTAATTGAAATCTTCACTAAATCGTTTCCGGCTCCAGAATCAATTCTAATCATAGGAGACCTCAACCTACATGTAGACAGCATACCTAAATATGCAGCATGCAAAATCTTTCTAGTCACTGTGGAAACCATGGGTTGGTCTCAATTTGTATCCAACCCCACCCATAAAGCAGGACACATCCTTGACCTAATTTTCACCAATCGAAATAACTGTGTAATAAATTCTTTGTACAAAATATTGCCCTGGTCCGATCACAGCTGAAATAACTCTCCTCACCACCCAAAAAACAAACTCAAATAACAATCAATCTTTCACCTACTGAAAAAAGATAGAAACAAACACTAGAAGACACTATTAAGAATAAACTAACTGAGGTCGATCATGATAATGCCTCCTCATCTTTTGACTCCTGGGAAAAAGTCATCAAAGAAATAGCAGATACCCTATGCCCAATCAAGACAAAAACATTCCAAAATGAAGGCCACACGACTAAACAAAAGAAACCATGGTATACCGAATAACTAAGACATACCAAACAGACCCTGAGAAAATCCGAAAAGCAATGGAGGAAACTCTAATCTACAGAATCCCTAAGAAAAATACAAATCCCTATTAACAAAATACTGTGAACAAATAAATAAAGCAAAAAAAAAAAGGATTAGTACGCAAAAACAATTCATGGCATAATATTTAATTCAAAACTACTTTTTGAAACAGTGAAAAACCTAATCAAAGACCCATCTCCTCCATCTCAAATAACTATGACTTTACAAAAAACTCATGCAGTGAATATGCTAATTCATTGTTAAACAAAGTCAATACACTTAAATCACAATTCTCCCACTGCTTACCAACTAAAGAGCCTGAAAAAAAAACTTGGTCATGTGAAATGGAACTCATTCAACCCAGTATCTAAACTCAAAGTAACTAAATCATCACTAAAATGAAGCCCGCTATCCATCCCCTAGACCCTATCCCTGCAAGTGAACTGAAAACTGCAAACCGCATAATAACTCTGATATTCACAACCATAATAAATCACTAGCTAGCAGAAGGATTGGTCCCCAGTAGAGAAAAACAAGCTGTGATTAAATCTTAAAAAATAAAACCAGAAGGATTGATGATTGGAACAATTACTGACCAATCTCCAATCTACCTTTCACCGTGAAAGTTCTAGAAAAATTTTTTTTATCACAACTATAGAACCACTTAGAAGACAAAAATATGTTCAATTCGTATATTGTTAGAACTGTTAGTTTCTAGATTTGTAATAGTCGTTCAATTAATAAGTCTCTCGTTCAAATGTACATTTACTGTAATAAGTTGTTCTAATGTCCATACAATGTATTAAGTTGTTTTCATGTAAACCGGAGTGAAGGCAGATTGCTATACTTCGGTATATAAAAGGCTTGAAATAAATAAATTTATTTATTTATTTATTTATTTAATGTCTCTTATATACCGATGTCCGTTTGCACATCGCATCGGTTCACAGTAAAACATGAACTTTATGGGCGAAGCCCTTACAAGGAACAGATAAATACAGTTAACTTTAGGGCATAGCCCTTAACAAAAACCAAGGAAGAAATACATTGGAGGGGGGTATTGATTTACATACTATAACCTATATATATGTATATATATATATATATATATATAAATAAATATAAACATAAATATTATAACATTTCAAGGTACCAAAATCAGAGGCATTTCGTAATCCAATATTCAGTCTCAATGTGTGGATGAGTCGATAGTGCAGGGAAGAAGGTTTTAGTTTATAATGAACCTGGGCATTCTTTTGGGGAATCTTTTCTGAAATGACCAGCTCCAAAAAAAAACTATACCCAAACCAATTTGGATTCAGAAACAACGCTCAACAGAAACCCTTCTCATTTCCTTAGCCAACCCTGTACACTACAAGGCTTTAACAACGAATCATATATCCTGGTATTACTTGATTTAACAGCAGCATTCAACACAGTTGACAATATACTACCATGCCACCTGTTGGATTGTATACCATCCAAAACATAAGGCGCCACCCTTCCCCAAAGTTGAGCCAAGTTGATCACTGCCGTATAATTTCTACCTTGATAGCGCACTGTCCCATTGGTTATCCTCTTTCCACCAAGTCTCTGAGATGCCAATTATGTCTACCTCTTCATTCAGTGCTATACACTAACTCTCCCATGTATCTTACTTCTGGCATTGGCGATCAGACATTTCAAAATATGTTTTTTGTTGGTATTTAACAACCTGCTTATCAGCTGACAGGGATAATTTGGAATCTCTTAACTCAGGGATTCTTTACTTATAGGCACATGGACTTCTTTTGCTTTTATTGGAACTTCTCTGTTGGGATGCCCTAACTCTCCTGTTTCATTAGTATCCTTAAAAGATACCTCACTCTGAAGCATGCACTGCTAAGCAACTATCAGCTTTCCCCTTTGCTCTAGTTTAAAAGCAGCTCTATCTCCTTTTTAAAGGTTAGCGCAGCAGTCTGGTTCCACCCTGGTTAAGGTGGAGCTGGTCATTTCAGAAAAGATTCCCCAAAAGAATGCCCAGGTTCATTATAAACTAAAACCTTCTTCCCTGCACTATCGACTCATCCACACATTGAGACTCCATAGTGCTGCCTGCCTCTGGGTATCGTGCAATGTAACAGGGAGCATTTCAGAGAATGCTACACTGGAGGTTGTGGATTCCAGCTTTCTTCCTACTGAAGGCCTGTACTCTTAGGGCCTGATTTTCAAAAGCATTTACACACTTAAAACCAGGTTTTATACATGCAAATGCTCTTTACCCATGTAAATGGGCTTTTGAAAACTGTTATAATATATTCCATTGAATTATCATTAGGTTTTATCTGCGTTAAGTGCACTTAATGTGAGTAAATGGCTTTTAAAAATTGTTATGATAGTATGTTAAATTTACCTGCAAAACTCCTTTGAAAAGTTACCTGTTAACGAATAAGTTTAGTCACCCCTGGTCAAAATTGTATGTTTTAATGAATCTCTGCGTGAACAGAAGTTGACACAACCTCTATAAGGTACTAAGTTAAACGCATCTTTCTGCAATTTGTAATGCAAAATGACTATTTATTTGCTGATTTGAATAGATGGAAATTAATTAGTGAATATGGCATGTGTAAAACTCTGGATACTCAACAGAGCTTCCAGGTGGTAGAGATTGACCTTGGCACAGCACACAGAAAAACAGAAGGCCAAACCAACCTGATAATATTACTGGGAATACAGCTTGACTTAGAGGACATCCATATTGCTAAAAGATAAGCTGAGGAAACAGTGGATGCGCACTGCAGAGAAGGTAATCCTGATGCAGATGTAGTCCCTCTGAGATGAGCGACATGGGAGTTACTGCTGTGGCGTGCTTGATGCTGCCTCATCGGCAAACCTACAAAGCCTATGCGGACAGCTGACAAACACACTCTTAAACAGGACAGACTGGAGCTTCACATATACTAGCCGCCTCTTCTGCACACTGAGCCATTGGGTTCTGACAGCCAACATGACTGAAGGCCCGATTTTAAAAAAACGGGGGTTACGCACACGGCTGGGGCTTGTGCGTGCCGCACCCATTTTAGAATGGGCCCAGGCACGTGCTTAATCTTCGTTACACACAGAAGTGCCAGGCCCTGCAAAAGGGGCGGGACGGGGATGTGGTCTAAGCACCATTAGCTGCTGGCTGGCGCGCGGAGGTTACTTGTGCTCCAGAGGAGCAGTAAGTAATGAAACAAAAAAAAAGTGAGTAGCTAGGAAGGGGTTAGGGGCTGGGGAGGAGAGGGGGAAGGGGAGGAAGGTTAGATAGGAGAATAGGGAAGCCCTACTTGTGTCACCATGTGTTGCCTTTTAAAATACCCCCCCGCACACAGAGGCTACCCACCTGTACATGCGCGCACAGACATTAAAATCCGGCGCGCATGTATGCGTGGAAAAAGTATTTTATAACATGCGTGTGCTGATGCACGCATGTTATAAAATCGGTGCATCCTTGTGTGTGCGCACTGGGAACCACGCGCACATGGACATGCACGCTCCTTTTAAAATTGACCCCTTAGGTGGGTCCCCTAAGGTGGTAGGGTGAACGAAAGTCCAAGAGCACACCAGAGTCAGGACAGGCAGCAGATCAGAGATACCAGAACAGGCCACAGGCATGGTCAGGTCCAAAGGCAATGGTCAGGTCCATGGCAGAGGTCAATACCAGGAGATCAGGCCGAAGGATGGATGAGGACAGACGAGAAGACACTGGATGAGACGAGCTGGGCAAGGCAAGGCTGGACGAGGCAAGCTGGGCAAGGCTGGACGAGGAAGGCTGGGCAGGACAAGGCTGGATGAGGCAGGCTAGGCAAGGCTGGAACTCAGGAACGCAGGAGCAACATGCACTGCTCAAGGCAGGAGGCCATTGCTGAGGCAGTGACTGGCAATGCGTGAGGCTTTTAAATACCCCAGGGCTGATGATGTCATCAGAAGATGCTGCGAGATTTCTCTCACCACGGGTCCTTTAAGGTTTGGTGTGTACTGAGCATGTATGTCTAGGAGAACCCCAGGAAGTGGCTGGAGCATGATGGTGTCTATGCAGCATCGGAGTCGTGAGCACTGTGGAGCCTTGCCGTTGAGTGCGGTCGGTTGTAGGCTTACCCTGTGGCTGGCCAAACATAATACATGCCTTAGTAATTTAAAATACTGTTTGCTGTGTAATGACTCGGATCAATGTTCTTGAGCAGAATGACTTCTCCCACATTAGGTGTTCACAGCAGCCATCACATCAGGATACTCAGGGCCTTGCACAAAGATTTGGGGATATGGAATGTACTCTTAAAAACTGTCTGGTAGACAGCAATGGTTTCCAGCAAGGATCCCCAGTTATATTCAGACATGTTTGGGTACACAGGAGAAAGCAGAAACCATGATTACTACACCTCAATTCACAAGAAAATCTTAAGAACTGCATACATTCTTATCTATTGTTCAATGTACTTATTAACTTTTACTAAGTTAATACTCTGTTTCTATCTGTTTTAATGTTATGAATTTAAATGTAACTGGTTCGTTGTAATGTAAACCGGAGTGAAGGCATTGTCAGCTGTACCTCGGTATATAAACAAATGCTAAATAAATAAAAAATGAAAAATATCATCTTCAAGTTGTTTTCAATTGTGCTTGTATAGGCTATTTAAGGCCTGCAGCTATGAACACATAGGGTTTTTCTGGTTCAACAACAAGGCTGTAGTTAAGGAGATAAGAAGGCAGTCAGCAAAGTGTGAGCAAGTGGTTGAGTAGCTTAAACAGCTCTTCTGACAATGGCTGCAACTAAGTATGTGGACAAAACACAAACTGGAAGTAAACAAGAATATAGCTGACATGCTCTCTTGCTTGTTTCAAATAGTCATACTGGGAGCAGAATACTGCTACTAATACTGGGAGCAGAAGAGGTTAAAGCAGCAGTCTTGGATCAACTATGGCACTTGGAAGCCTGAGAATAGCTCCATCAACCTGGACAGTGTATTCATAAGTCTACAAGTATATGGATCTCTTTTTCACCAGCAAGGATGGCACTCAGGCCCAGCAGCTAAGAAGCCCCTGGTCTAATACATTTGACAGTCAGGGGAGACAGGTTTGACGCTTGATAGAAGATGGGTTCAACCATAGATTGAGCAGTAGAAGACAGCCTAACTTAACATAATATGGACCCAATTTGCCTAGGAGACAGCAGGCCATGTAGTGGACAACAGAGATGGCCCTGTCAGTCCTATGGCGCATGGGTAAGCAGACAAGCACTGGGGGTGGGTGGGGGCACCTTTTTAACAATTAAGGCTCAAACATGCAAGGCTAAATGTTATTCCATATGTAAATAAAGCTGTGGCCTTGATATTCCACAGAACTGGTTTAACTGCACTTTGTGACGCTCTGGGGTACAGAAAGGGATGCAGAGAATGATGCCGAAAGGTCACTGCTGCCCGTGTTATAAGAATCAATACATCCACAAATCAGGCATGCAGCAGAAGGACTTAATACAAATGAAGCTTCTAAAACACTCCAAGTGCACACTTCTAGTTTCTCTAAATAGAACATCAATGCCATTCAAATTTCTTTCTACAAAACTATTCCCTAAGGAGCACCCTTTATTTTGCAGGTACTTATGCAATAAACAGGTAGTAACTTATTAGAAACTCTTAGGGTTAGGTTCTGAGAATCCCCAATCAAAACTGCGCTTAGAACAACAAATCGGAATAGAAGCCCATACTGTGCAAACTGGCAGACCTGCTCCAGTAGCTGCTTCATAATATCCAACAGCTTGCGACTGCACTGCAAGACACTAAAATACTGTTGTCATTTTAGTGTTCAACTGCTGACAGAAAATACTGTGTGCCAGATCTTTTTAGAAAAAGGGAGCATTTCAGATATAAATGCATTGCATTCTTGTGATAGGTGTATCTATTAAAGTTTAGTTCCTAAGTGAATAAAAAGTTCAGGTCAGAAAAAGCTTTTAGGCTTCTATAGATGAGTGTGAAGAAATAAGTCTGAAGATGCTTTTTGTAGTGGGAGGGGGTTGAAGGTATCCAACATTTTTTGCTAGTTAAAAATCAAACAAACCACCAACATATGAGCTGTGTCAGAAGTCACAGTAAAACCCATGAATAGCAACTGCATCACACAGGTAGTAAATAATAATAAAAATAGAGCTGCATGAGCCTTAAAATTAGCCATCTCCAAACTTACCTTTTTCTTAGGGATGTACGTTGTTTTGAGAACTAGCACTGAATGCTAATGATCAGTGCTCTCTTAACATTATATTCTGTCACATCCATGTCCCTGAAGAGAACATGCAAAAACTGACACCAAGTTATATTCAGCCCTGCTTTTGTTTTACAGTTACCTGGATTGTAGCTACAAGTGTTAAAATACTTTAAAAACACCACTGCACACATGGGGAAGGGGATTTATTTAAAAAAATAATAATGGTTTCAATATGGCTAACCTGCACTTAGCTATTCTAACATACACTAAAGGCATCATAAATTATAGCTAAAAATTGTAAAGATATACACATGCATTTAATTTTAGTGCCAGTTTTATGTCCTCATTTTGAAACAGCAAGAATTAAGGCCTGTTTCCAGGGAGATGAATTTGTACTTGCTAATTGGTAAAAAATGTAAAAAAGAACTTCCTTTTATTGTCAAATTAAAATTCTCAAAGGGAACATCAAAGAGCAATGAACAGCTAGCCATTACAATCCTTCCTAATGACCTGGCAAACATTATCAATAGAGTCCCTCTGATCTTCTTTTATTACAATGTTTGCAGATAAATGGATTTAACTCACATCCATATGATCCTCTTCTAAAAAGGAGAAGCAAAAATGAAATGTACATATATTAGTACTCTCAAGAGAGAGTGTGGAGACTGCTGCAGTGATATGTTCCAGCTGCCTTTGGCTAGGCCAAGCAGAAATGTTTACTGGATACTTTAATTTCCACAATAAATGAAATCTTAGATTTTTTTCTCAATACAATACAAGCCAACTATCAGTAAATTTGACTTGAGGATAGAGAATTTGGGATAACTTTCAAGCAATTCATTTGGTAATAAGGATTAAAATAATCTCAGGTGACGAATGAATTTAATTTCTAATAATTATACTGTCTATTTTTCAATCTCTCCAGAAATCAAACCACTTTACATAAACCTAGAACTATAATAATCAATATTACTTATAAATAAGGTCCTAATTTAAGCCTTTAAGATTATATTTTTGATACTTGGAACTTCTTGTTTGTAATCGATTTACCTTGAGACAAACACCTTCTATGAAGGCTTTTGTAGGGTTATTAACTCATTGAGTAGACAACATCTTTACTGTCCCTTTATGACATCTCAAACATGTTGAAAGCAGAAAGCTCTAAACAAAAGCTAGGGTTTCCCTTGACCAATCAGTGAGAAGGAATTTAGCAAATGTTAGCTTGAGAAACCAATGAAATTGGTTTTATTGATATTGATTGTTTCTCTTCCAGTTGAAATTTCATAACAGTTATGGCTGTGCCCCGGTCCATGTTGCTTATAGTCACTGGACTCACTGTGACTTACAGTGGCTTGCAAAAGTTTTTGACCCCCTAAAAAGTCAGCAGATTTGTGTGGATTACAAATGACACTTACACAGATTGCAATAAACATGCTACAGTATCTGGAACAAACCATTATGTTCTTAAATTTTCAAAGTCACAATTCATTATTTCTCTGCCCGACGAATCTCTACTCCTCTTTGCTGCTTGCGGCTCTGCTCGCGGCACCACCTGGCTGCTCTCTTTGGCACTCCCGAAGGGTGGGCACCATAGGCGACCGCCTTTTACCTAATGGATGCCGGCCTTGCTTACACATACACACACCCTCAGCACAGGCTCCCTCTCTCACAAACAAGCAAGAAAGCAAGCACCCTCATATACATACAATCCCTTTTTCACTCACACTAGCTTCCAGTCTCTCACACGCAGGCTCCCTCTCTCTGGCACTCATACCCATGCACCCTCACACTTACTTTTGCTCTCTCACCCCCCCAGGCACTAAGTCTTACACACACACACACTTTCTCTCAGTGGGGCCTGCTCCATCTTCAACAACGAGCGGAACAGCTTTCACTCTCTTTTTCACACACCCACCCCCCATGCAGTCATTCTTTTTCTCACACCCCCTTCAGGTAACTGTAAAACAGTAGTCACTCTCTCACCCCATCATGCGGTCACTATCTCCCCCCACCTAGCAGTCACCTTCTTTCTCACATACCCCATGCAGTCACACGCTTTCTCTCATCCACCCACCCCCATGCAGTCACTCTCTTTCTCATATCCACCCACCTCCCATTCACTCTCTCTCACATACACAAACTCAGCCCGGGCCCCGTCTCTTCTTTGGGTTGCTGGCAGGATTGGGTCCGCCTACTGCCCTGCCGGCACCAAGCCCCTTTTCTTCTTAGGGAGCCAGCAGGATGGGGAGCGCCAACGAGTCTGCGGGCCTCTGCTTTGCTGCAACCGCCGGGGCAATCAGGCCTCCCCCCTCTTCGGGTCGTCGACAAAATGGGGATTCGCCGATAGAGCAAAACCCTGTGGAGCTTTCTTCTGGCCGACAGCAGGCCTCTTTTCTTCTTTGAGTCCCCGAAGGGATGGGGGGTCTGTCGACGGCCCTGTGGGACGACTTCTTTTCTTCAGTTCCACAGTGTCAGTACTGGCCCTCTTTTTTTTTGTTTCGCTGCGACAGCGCTGAGGGGGCCTCTCCTTTTTCTTTGGTTGATGGTGGGCAGCTAAATGCACTACCAAGTCAGAGCACGCCTGCAGCAGCAAAAAGAAGCTTCACAAGCAGAGAGAGCCTGGGAATGAAGTAGCAGGCCACCAGCTCCTCCCGCCAGCCCCAACATGAGGCTCCCTCTACAGCAGGGGAAGACCAGACACAGCGCCTTCACCGCCTCTCCCATCAACTGGGGGAAAACCCATCACAGCAGATAAATCTCGGAGGTCTAAAATCTGGAATATTTATGGACATTTCAGCCCTATCTTTTGGTTTCCGAACATGAAAGCAAAACTCCGTACAGTCCGGAAGAAATCCACGTGAGAAGTGATAGTGTCCATAGTTGGTGGTGTATGGCACACCCCTTTTTAAAGTGGATAGTGCCTGTGCACAACCGTATACTATGGATGCTACGCCACCGTATCTTAATTACTATTGCCTTAGAAATAGATATTAAGAGTCGCCTGTGCACGCACATGGAAGCAGCGATTTTAAAACGAATACGCGCGCTTTTTAAAACCAGCTATTCACGCGTACATGCGCATGATTTCATGACTATGTGCACATGTGCAAGCAAATGCCGCCTTGCTCGCTTAAGTGGGGGGATCTTACCAGACGCGCGCTGACGCAATTACATCCTTTCCCAGTTTGATCCCAGTATCGCCTGAGTAAATGAGAGGTCTTCCTAACCCCCCCCCCCCCCCAGCTAATTCGCCTCCCTTTTACCCTATTAGCCCAGAGCCTTAAGACCCCGCTGACTACCATATTTTTCTTTGTGTTACAACTTACACGCTGTCCATAGCAGAAGGAAAGTTACGCAGTGGGGGACCCCAGTGCGCATAAAGACTTACATGCAGACTTCATAGTGCAGTTCTGGCCTGCCCATGTCCCCCCCGACCACGTCCACTCCCCTTTTGGTAAAAAAGTTTTTTGTGCATGTACCAGGAGATAAGTACGTATCCACGCGGGTTTTAAACTCCGCACGGCGCACCAAGCCACGCTCATTATCTCCCAGCTTCGACACGCACAAGGCTTTTAAAATCAACCAGTTATTATATGAAAGCATCAAGAAATTAACCTAGTTTTGCCATAACTAACCAATTTCACTTACAGTATTAAAAGACATTTTCAGTATTAACTCACCAAAATTCTATTATCTGTTTATAAAAGCACATTACTTATATTTCACACTTCCTGAATTAGGTATTAATTGATTTGTGTTTCCTAAAACAAAGAGCATCACTGCTTTCTACCTATAATATCCAGTAATTTTTACATGCTCAATTGTTTTGTCCAAATAAATCAATTAGTAGTAACCAATGACTGAGTTAAGTTTCATAATTTTTAATATCCTAGGTGTAAAAATGTAAGCGGCCAGTTCATAACCTTAGCCTACAAATGAGACTGCCATGAGTGAAGTAAAAGACTCATATCAGATATTACCATTTGTTTCAGCAAGCTAGATATATTTTATGAGTAAGTAGATCCCAAAATGACAACTAACTCTGAGATATGTTGCAGCAGAGGCTGTTCAGAAAGACAATGATGGTAACAACTGTTCTATAACCTTAACCAATTTGTAGTTGCACCAAATATGCTGACATAGTATATATAGGATGACAGCTTATTCTCATAGTTCCCACATCAGCAGAAGCCTTTCATAGCCCAGTGCATTTTTCAGAAATCGTGTTTTTTGCACAGTTACACATACAGCACGATTATCTTGCATTGTACAGTTAAAGGAAGGCAAGCCTTCCATCCAACACAAAATAACCATTTCTAATATAAGCCAGCAAAAATATGGCACAAGTAAATGATGACATGGCAGGAAATGCGTGGGAGGAAAGCATTTTAACAATTCACTGTAACACAAGTAGAGCAGCAGGATAAGCCACTGTGTCACAAAGAAAGAAAGAAACCATAAAAAAAAGAAAACAATGTAATAAACACACACATCTATATTATATATATAAAAATCAGACACACACATATACAGAGAACAAAGGTAGGAAAGAAATGTATACATATTATTTATACGTATATAAATACAGTATGAAAAATGAAATATAAGCCTTAGAGGCAAGGCTTTTTTTTAATATATTGAATTTTATTATTAATATTCACCTCAATTTAATACATTCCAAAATGCTAATCTTATTTTTTTTAGACTTCTGGCATTTACGTATAGACCATTCAAAGTATGCTTTTTAATTGTATTCACAACCTACCTAGCAGTTCAAATAGGTAGTTTGGAATCATTTATCTCTATCTGCATTTATTACAACCTCTCAGTCGCTATATTCTAACTTCCTCGTTATGCCAGTATACTTATAAATACTGTACCTCACTCAAAATCATGTGCTCCTGAGCATATGTCAGCTTTCCCCATGATTTAGTTTAAAAAAATGATCTCTTGTTTATGATGATTTCCTAATTAAATCATCCATATGCATGGACTTTGCCAAACTGGCTAATAGAAAAGCCAGGGTAGACAAAGTAACAGCCTGCCATCAG
Source organism: Rhinatrema bivittatum (assembly GCF_901001135.1). Taxonomy (NCBI): domain Eukaryota; kingdom Metazoa; phylum Chordata; class Amphibia; order Gymnophiona; family Rhinatrematidae; genus Rhinatrema; species Rhinatrema bivittatum. Next base: position 22,335,438 of record NC_042628.1, on the reverse strand, counting down.
CAAGAGCAGTTGCCATTACCAATGGCTATTGACACTTGAGGGCCTGCTTCAACATTGCTAAGACTCGGACGTAGGAGCTGCTGCAGCTCGTCTTCTTATCCCATGTTTAAGACCCGTGGCTGACTGAGATGCCTGCATCGAGCTATTGAACCTTCCTGACCAGCACTGCCAACAGAGAGAGAGAAACTGCATGGCACTTCAATCCCTGCTTGTACACCTGGGAAACAAACTTTCACTCTTAATTATATTAAGAAAGACAAAGAGTTGATCCTAAGTAATCAGGGGTTATTTGGCCTATAAAATTTGTGAATTAACAATGATTTGTTGTGCCAATTTAGAAAATGTGAAAGTGCATCTAACAATCTTGAATCACTAAAGCAATTACTATATATTTGTGAAATACCTAATCAATTGTGTGATGGGCAGTATATTCCCCTGGTGAAGGCAAGGCAGGCAGGCCGCAAGGAAAACCTGGGAAGGAGATCCAGTATGTAAAAGAAATCAGAATAGGAGATGGACTCCAACTCCCAGAAGACACAGGGATTCTGGAGGTGGAGGAACTTCCCAGGCTTTGCCCTGTCGAGAGAACGAGAGAGCCTGGGCGTGGTGGAAGGAGAGTAGGAGCTTGTCTGAAGGAGGGGTGGCGCAGAAACAGGAAGGAGTCTTACTACAACTAGATGAAGAGGCAGAGGAGATGGAGCTGGAGGTGTTGAGCAGCACTGAGGATGAGCCGCAGCCGACAGACTTGGGAGATGACCCCCTCCAGAAGAGGAGACACTCATGGAGATTGCAGGTCAGTTGTTTTAAGTGAACACTGCCATGGGGTGGATGCAGTTTCAGCCATAGTGAAAGGGGAAAGCACAAACTCCAGCTGCAGACTACAGTGGCAGGTGGCAGTAGGGTCTAGTTCCCTACGAACCAGGCCCATAGAGCGCAGCCAAGCTTAGGCTGTGCAGGAAGCTATTATCAGCAATGTGCAGGAGGATTAAGGCAAGAGTTTCTTTCTTATTGTAGGAATTTGAGACTGATGTGGTTTGATAAAGAAGAGCTATAGAGATTTTAAACCACTGTGATTATGTGTGCTTAACCCTATCTTACCAACTGGGGTGAGAGAATTTGAACCCATAGGGGTAGCTTGTCCATGTCCATGTGTGCGCGCTTCCCGGCATGCACATATGGATGCACCGATTTTATAACATGCGTGCTCCGGCACGCATGTTATAAAATCGTTGGGTCGCCCGCACATGCCCACTGGATTTTGTAATCCGCACGCGCGCAAGGTGGGAAGACTTTGGCAACTTCGCATGGTGATGCATCACAGCCTTCCCCAATTCCCTCCCAGTCTGCTCCAATTAAGGAGCGGACTGGGAGGGAACTTCCCTACCCCCTACCCTAACCTCTCTCTTCCCCCAATCCCTATCCTATCTACTCCCTTTTTTTTTTTTTATCCTTGTGCTCCTCAATAGGAGCAGTGGCAAGTTGTGCATGTCGGCAGAGTGCCAGCATGCGCTTCCTCGGCACAGCGGCAAATAGCCGCTGTACCAGCGCCTCCAGCCCCGCCCCCGGACCGCCCCTTTTCTTTGGCCCATCACTTCTGCGTGTAACTGGAGTTATGCATGCGGCCGGGGCCCTTCTAAAATGCGCACAGCACACGTAAGGCCCGGCCTAGCGAGCGTAACTCCCGGATTTTAAGTGCACGACGGATTAAAAATTTGCCCGATAGCTGTGACACTCTGGAAGGAACAGGGTAAAGTATAGGCAACAGAGAGTGGCCTGAGGAGCCTCCAAGGGTGGAACCGGGAAAGCCACAAAGAGGAGTCAGGTAGTGGTACTGTGGAAAAGCACCCCCCCCACCCCGAGTCAACCAGTGGTTCAGTAGAATTCCAGCTGGATTGCAATTGGGAGAATGGCTGGTAGCACAACCCCACTACAACTGTTTAATGGACAAAATTCTTACAGGTCTACATACAGATAACCAGCTAGGAAAGATAGCTGGATAAACATATCCAGCTAACTTAGCTGGGATATTAAGCGACACAGCTGCCTGCTGAATATATCCAGATAATGTTTTAGTTAGCCAGATAAGTTTAACTGGCAAACTTTAGACCTGCTCAATAGCACGTTTAACTTATCCAGTTAACTAAACAGGCTAAGTCTAAACATTGCTAATTATCCGGCTTAGTTAACTAGATAAATAGCCTCTCCCACTTACACCCTGTCCTGCCCACCACTTAACAGCTAATTACTTATCCGGATATTCAGAACTTATCCAGTTAAGTGGTGCTGAATATCAACCTCTTAATAAGTTATTACAAAATATTCACAAATCAAAGAACTCCTTGATCTAAGTATGAAACAAAATTATACTCTAAGAAATAAATCCTTAGGAGTGAATTTTCAAAGGAGTTACATGCGTAAAAGTAGCATATATTGCAGCAATTTTCAAAAGCCCATTTTGGTGCATAAAGTCTATTTAAACATTTAAACCCTTTTGAAAATTCAGTCTTATGGAGTGAAGTTTCATAGGAGTTACACACATAAAAGTAGGAATTTTCAAAAGCCCATTTATACATGTAAAACCCAGTTTTATACGTGTAAATCCTTTTGAAAATGACCTCTCAGAGATTTGCAGTTATACTTCCTTTTTTATGTTGCAAATATTTCAAAAAGTATAAGATTTATTTGGCTTATGTTTCTAGGTAAGTCATTTTCTCTGTCATAGCCTCAAGTACCCACTTAAATTGTAAACTATTTGGGACAGAGATTTATTGTGCCTGAATTCTAATAATACTATAAAGCCATCTTGAGCATCATTTGAAAAGGTAAGCTAAAAATCCAAAAAAATATGATGGCTTGTATACTGTAAGAAATAAAAAGGAGTGAATTGTTAAAGGAGTTACACATGTAACAATAGCATATATTATAACAAGTTTCAAAAGCCTATTTATGTGTGTAAAGTCCATTTATGTACATAAAACGTTTTGAAGCCCTATGGAGTGAATTTTCAAAGGAGTTACACATGTAAAAATATCAATTTTCAAAAGCCTAGTTTATACATGTAAATCCTTTAGAAAATTACCTACAAAATGTGTATTTCTTGTAAATGTGAAGCTGAATATCAACAAATTGTAGGCAAAACGTTTTTTATGAACTAACACTAAATTTATGACCAACTTTCAAAATGGAAAGTATTATAATGCCCAAACCTTTATTAGAACAGAATAAATTCAGAAAACATGACAGATACTTTTCATTCTATACTTACTCTAAATGTCTCACTTATCTACTTATCAAAAAAAAACAAAAATATGTGTGTGCTACTGTGAAATGGGAAAGTTTGAAACCTGTTACCAACTCTGAGGTTAAGCAGGTGATTAGCAGTATTAAGGAAACCTACTGTACTATAAACTCTTGCGCAGATATCTTAATAATGGTGCTGCATGAAGAGATTAATGTTTTTTTGAGTAATCTTGTGAATGCCTCCTTGGTCAAATGTCATTAATCTGATTAGTAAAACTGGCTTCCATATGCCCGCTGTTGAAAAAAGCAAATGTAGACTATTTTGATTTCATGAATTACTGTCCAATTTCTTCACTGCCTTTTTTTTTTTTTATAATTCAAAGATCATTCAAAGTGCAGTTTTAAGATAGTTGCAGGAATTCACTGAATAACATTTTTTTAGATTATTTTCAATTCGGGGTTCGTCCTGCACATAATATAGAGATTTTATTTTTTATCTAGTTTTGATGTTTACTGGCATGGGTTTGATGGTGGCAGTATGTTTTTTTTTTTTCTTATTTTTACTTGATATCTTATCTGCTTCTGATAGTCTTAATCATTTCATTTTGCCATCAAGACAGTTACTTTGGGTCATCGTGCATTCTTCTTCGTTTCATTTGAATTCTGGTGTACCACAAGTTTTGGCCTTATCTGCTACCCTTCTTAATATTTATATTTTTCCAACCTGTCATTTGCTTACCAACCTATGGGTAGGTTATAGACTTTACATTGATGACATACCATTTTACCTTCTCATTCTCATTAATGTTTCTGATGCTGTGTTTGCCACAAAATGCTTGAGTTCAAATAAAAGCTGGACGACAGCAACAGATTGGCGTTAAATATAAAGAAAACAGAGCTTATGGTATTAACTAGATTTCCATTGCTAGATGTTCCTCCTCCTCTTCTTTTTGATGGCTGCACAATTCCCATCTCATACCAAGCAACAGTTTGGATATCATGATTGATTCAGCTCTTTCACTGCAACTCCAGGTTAAAACCGTAGTGAAGAAGAATGCATTTTTAAAACTTCATGCTGAGACATGAAAAAGATTTGAAATGATTATTATTTTAGGACTGTAATACATGTTTTGCTTACCTTTTCACTGGATTATTGTAACTCACTTTCGGCCCGATTTTAAGAGAGCCACGCGAATAAGTAGTGGGGGTTACGCATGTGCGCTACACGCTGACGTGCTGGGCCTCTACAAAGAGGCGGGCTGAGGGGGCGGAGTCTGGGTGGGGATGGGCAGGGGCGGGCCGGGATAGCATCATTCGATGCTGTCCCAGGGAAGCACACGCCGGTAGCAGGCCGGCGGGTGTAACTTACTTCTGCTCATCAGAGCAGAAGTAAGTTAAAGAACAAAAAAATATAGGGTAGGTAGGTAGGGGGTAGGGGTCGGGGTGGAGAGGGGAAAGGGGAGGAAGGTTAGGTAGGGGGTTAGGGAACTGGAAAAAAGGCCGATTTCATTGTCACACAATTTGAACATTCCCCCTCCCCCCCCCCCCCCCCGCGCGCGAGCGAGTTGCGGGCCTCCGGCATGCATGTATGCGTGTGGACATCTGATTTTATAACATGCGCGCAGCGGTGCATGCATGTCATAAAACCGTGCACACATAGATGCGTGCATGCTCCTTTTAAAATCGACCCCTATACATGGGGCTGCCCATGACAACTATCGGGGTGCAGCAAACTTTGCCCAGAATGTAGCCAGTACCTGTGTTGGTGATCATATTACTCCTAATATTTTAAGTTGCATGAAAACAGAACAGGTGGGGAGGCAGAGGTGGAGGGGCTTTCAGAGTCACAGCATAGCTAGCAATGGAATGGTCACGCCCGGCGGAGGCAAACAACAAGCGATATGCTAAATCATCTTTGGCACGGACTACATTTGTTGTAAATGGGAATGCAAGAACTGTGGTGATATGCTGATGAACTACCAGGACGTGACTATTTCACTCCAAGTTGATTATATGTGCCTGAGCTGGTCTACCTGGATTTTTCTTTTTTTTTTTTTTATATAGATCGGGTTGTTGACTCAAGGAGAAGACCCTTTGCTGGCAATCAAGGCTTAGACTGTGAAAAAACTTTTGGACATGAGGGGAGGCTTTGATGGTCAATTGTCCCACTCTTTCTTGTGAGTAGTTCATTTTTATGGTCAACTTTCATACAGAGCACGGTATCTTATATGATTACAGAAAACTGGTCTTGAGAGTTGGGTGATTGGATGAGGGCATTACCCTCACATGACAAATAAGTTAGACAATTATGTTGATGTTGAAAGTGAAAAATCCTTGCTTGAATAATTGTTGGATATAGTTGCTATATGCTGTGGCTATTAATAACTACATATAAAGTGTGCTTGAGGCTGAATACTCTCAATGCTCCAGAAAACAAACAGGTTGCAACTACAGTTTGCATCAGAACAGATCTGAGGCATTTCAAACTATAACATACTTTTTTCTGACACTACAGGATTTATTGCTGGTGGTGCAGAGGCACAAATTAAGTAAGTGCATTTGTCTTATTTCCTGATGGTGGACTCCTTGCCACAGTGATATAAACAACCAATTAGAATGCTATTAACATTGCCACTCTGTTTAGTAAATGTTTTGTATGAACTTTAATATAAATGCTAATATTTTCATTGTAGAACCATTATTAGATTGGCACAGCCAATCTGCATCCAGATTCAACAGTCATTAACTGACAGTAGAATCCCTGCCTTGACTTTGGATATCTAACTATGGGCACAAGCAATTATCTCATGATAATGTATAATATGGTGCCTTGGGAATTATTGCTTAAATAATTGCCTGTAAAAAAGACGCGCTCACAAATAATCTGTTTATTTTATTTCTCACTATCACCTGTTCTAGCAGGTAACAATATGACGATCATAATCACATCAGTGACGATAACACAAATAACACAACTCAGACAGATGCTATATAAGGATCCCAAAGGGAGGAGCACAAGGAAGAATATCTGGTGGAACTGAGGGAGACGAAGAAAGTAATCAAGATGGCAAAAAGTCAAGCGGAAGAAAGGATTGCCAAAGAGGTAAAAGCAAGGTGACAAAACATTTTTCAGATACATCAGAGAAAGGTTCAAAGTGGTATAGTGAAATTGAAAGGTGAAAAGGATCAATGTGTGTAGAGGGACTAAGAAATGGCAGAAATATTAAACGAATACTTCAGTTCGGTGTTCACTAAAGAGGACCCTGGAGAAGGACCGTCACTAGTTAATAAGAAACTGGAGGGGTGGAGTAGATGTAACTCCGTTTACAGAAGAGAATGTATGGGAAGAGCTAGGAAAACTAAAAGTGGACAAAGCCATGGGGTCTGATGAAGTTCATCCCAGGATACTGAGGGAGCTCAGAGATGTGCTGGCGGGTCTGCTGCGTGACCTGTTCAATAGATCCCTGGAAACGGGAGTGGTGCCGAATGACTGGAGAAGAGCAGTGGTGGTCCCACTTCACAAGTGAGGGAGCAGAGAGGAGGCTGGAAACTTCAGGCCGGTTAGCCTCACCTCGGTGGTGGGAAAAGTAATGGAGCCACTGCTGAAAGAAAGAATAGTGAACTATCTACAGTCGGAAGAATTGCTGGACCAGAGGCAGCATGGATTCACCAGGGGAAGGTCCTGTCAGACAAATCTGATTGACGTTTTTGACTGGGTGACTAGGGAATTAGATCAAGGAAGATTGGATTTCAGCAAAGCTTTTGATACGGTCCCGCACAGGAGGCTTGTGAATATTTATTTATTTATTTAATTCTTTTTAATATACCGATGCTCAAGACCAGGTTTTATTGTACCGGTTTACAATAAACTAAGGGGGGGTAAACCAGTTAACACTGAGAGCGAAAGTTACATTACAACAGGGAATGTGGAACAAGGATGTTAGAAAAAAGGGATAGACTAACAATTTCTAACTGGAGAGCGGTGCATGTAAGCAGAGAACAATTGCTTACATGGTAAAATTATATACAGTTTAAATAGAGTTTAAACAGAATAAAATGAGAAGCTTAGGAGTGAGTACCGAGGTGGTGGCCTGGATTGCAAACTGGTTGACGGACAGAAGACAATGTGTGATTGTACTCTGAAGAGAGAGTGGTGTTAAGCGGAGTGCCACAAGGATCAGTGTTGGGACCGGTCCTGTTCAATATCTTTGTGCGTGACATTGCTGATGGGATAGAAGGTAAGGTTTGTCTTTTTGCGGATGATACTAAGATCTGCAACAGAGTGGACACGCCGGAAGGAGTGGAGAGAATGAGATGGGATTTAAGGAAGCTGGAAGAGTGGTCGAAGATATGGCAGCTGAGATTCAATGCCAAAAAATACAGAGTGATGCATATGGGGTGTGGAAATCCGAAAGAACTGTATTTGATGGGGAGTGAAGGGCTGATGTGCATGGAGCAGGAGAGAGACCTTGGGGTGATAGTGTCTAAGGATCTGAAGTCGGTGAAACAGTGTGACAAGGCGATAGCTAAAGCCAGAAGAATGCTGGACTGCATAGAGAGAGGAATATCTAGTAAGCGAAAGGAAGTGATGATCCCCCTTGTATAGGGCCTTGGTGAGGCCTCACTTGGAGTACTGTATTCAATTCTGGAGACCATATCTCCAAAGGGACAGAGACAGGATGGAGGCGGTCCAGAGAAGGGCGACCAAAAAGGTGGATGGTCTACATAAAATGACTTATGAGGAGAGGAAGCTAAATATGTACACCCTGGAGGAGAGGAGGAGCAGAGGTGATATGATACAGACTTTCAGATACTTGAAAGGTTTTAATGATCCATGGTCAACAACAAATCTTTTACATTGGAAAAAAATCAGTAGAACTAGGGACCACGATTTGAAGCTCCAGGGAGGAAACTCAGAACCAATGTAAGGAAGTATTTCTTCACGGAAAGGGTGGTGGATGCCTGGAATGCCCTTCTGGAGGAAGTGGTGAAGACTAAAACTGTGAAGGATTTCAAAGGGCATGGGATAAACACTGTGGATCCATAAAGGCTAGTGGATGGGAATGAAGAGAAGAGCCATAGGGGTGGATTACTGTACCTTGTGATACTACCCTTATTCAATAAGCCTTCGAACAGTTAATGCAACTCCAACATTGCTCTCTGCTTCAACGGCAAGGGGAAATATGGAAAAGAGGATTTGCATTCAGATAACAACCAACAAAGACTGAACTTCACAATCTAGGTAAACAAATTAGCGTGGGAATAGCTTGCTTATTACGGCGGTTACTACCTTAAACCAATTAAGCCTGATACATCACTTTGAATGCATATACAGCGTTGCTCTCTGCTTCAACAGCAGGGGGAAATGTGGAAAACAGGATTTACATTCAGACACCATCCAACAAGGCATTGATCTGTGCAGTCTGGGTAAACAAGCATCAGGGTAACTTGCTTGATGTGGTGGTTGCTATCCTTAACCATTAAGCCTTATATGCTCACCTTTGATGCAACGCCAACATTGCTCTCTGCATCAATGTCAGGGGCTGGCAGGAAATTTGAGTCAAACAGTTACTAACAAGGGCCCTGAACTTGGTGGTTGATGATACAGATAAGTAAGGGAAAACAAGTGTGGAAGCTTGCTGGGCAGACTGGATGGGCCGATTGGTCTTTTTCTGCCATCATATCTATGTTTCAGCATCGCCCACCCTATCAAACCACTGCCGCCACTCACCCCTTTTCCCAAAAAGAATTCAGGCTGATACTGAGTATTCAAGAAGAAGATTACTTTATTATAACTTGATTTCATACTGATGCTGTCAGAAGTTGCGTGTGTCATTCCTGTTCATATTGTGACATGACAACTGTCATCACATATTTCCTTTCTAAAGGAAAGAATTAAAATCATTTTTATTGAAAAGCATATTTTATAATTGCAATTACGCACTCCAGGGACCTACAATGGGACTCTGAAACTTTTCAGTTTGTTGCTTAAATAAGACACACACATACACCCTTCTGTTTAATTGCTAAAATTCATCTCACTGCCTGATGTGGCCTGAAGAAAACTTCAGGAGAACTGTTGTCATCAGTTGATGTTACAAATTTGCATGAGAAAGACATTAACAAGCTCTTAATATTCTAGATCATTATCAGACACATGCTGATTGACCGGCTAAAACTCATCAGAATTTTCAAAAAATAAAATGGGATTACAATAAATGCTGCTCATTGACTTCTGTAGCATTTAAAGGCGAATTTTCAAAAGCCCGCACACCTAAAAATCAGCATAGACGCATGTAAATAGCATATGCTCATGTATATGACCCTACAACATCAGACGGATTTTAAAAGCCCCGAGTGCAGCAAAGCTGGGAAATACACGCGTTTCGGGCCGGCACGCCCCGCACGGATTTTAAGAAGTGCCCGAGTACTTGCACAAATTGAAAAGGCAAAAAAGGGGCGGGATCTGGGCAGGGTTTGGGCGGTCCAAGTCTGTAACATGAAGCATGCGCGTAAGTATTTATGCGCACAAACGCACGCCAGAGTCCCTACTGCGTAAGTTTACTTCTGCTATGGATGGCGTGTAGGTTTTAAAATAAAAAAAATCAGGGCTAGTCAGAAGGGTTTGAGGGGTCGGGGCTATTAGGGTAAAAAGGAGGCTATCTAGCTAGGGGTTAGGAAGTCCTATCCTTATACTGGGGCAAATTGGGAGTGAACTGGGGAAATGGGTATTGGCATTGGCGAGCATGCCTAGCAAAATCCCCCCCACTTATGCGGTAGAGGCAGCATTTGTGCGCACATGCATGCTTTCATATAAAATTGCAGGCACATGTACGCGTGTACTGACGATTTTATAATGTGCATGCATATTTGCGCGTATGTTATAAAATGGACGTGTCCATTCGTGCAAGCCGGCATATGCACGCACATGTGCGCCCGTGCAGCCGTTTAAAAGTTACTATCTCCATGCATAAGTAAGGCTGCATAAGTAAATCTGTGTGTGTAAAAAAGGGGCCAAAATTTACCATTGTAAGTTGCTATTTAACAAAATATTTCTGCATGGAGATTTGTCAACTTACTCCTGTATATTCACACCTGCCTTTTATCTGGAGGAAGGGATTGTAAATGTCTTAATAGTGAAATACTGACTAGGTGGAGGTCTGGGTGACATGGGGGGAGTTAAGGTTGAAGAGCTTTAACGCTCTCGATGACCTGCAGATGGACTGGGTGAACTGGTAGACTAATTGGTAACATTGGCAATTTCACTGCCATGCGCATGCTACAAAATCTCTCAGCTTACATGTGTAAAACCTGACTTATAGGGGAGAAATGCATGTAAATTATGCAGGTAAAATCCTCACACTTAGATTAGAAGTAAACATATGTGGGTATAGTAGTTGCACACCATTCATCTGGATAAGTTATGATTTATCTGGCTAAGTAGTGGCTTTGCTGCTACTTATCCAGTTAGGACTTAAAAATGCTACTTATCTAGATAAGTAAAATAGATGCATAAGTCTCAAATAGAGCTACTTATCCAGATAAGTAGCGCTTTTAAGACATATCTGGCTAAGTAGAAGCAAAACTGCTACCTTAGGCCTGGATTCATCATTCCGCTTTTTCCCTACACTGTGTCTACAGATATTCTCTGAGGACAGCAGGATGTCAGTCCTCACACATGGGTGACATCATCGGATGGAGCCCGGCATGGAAAACATATGACGTAAGACAAAGTTTTGCTGAAAAAAAAACCACACAGGAAAAAAGCAACTGCCTAAGAAATTAGAAAAAGAGAGACTCAATCTTGCTGTGACACACAAGGCTCTGTGGAAAAGAAGACACTGAAGGGATGCGTAGTATAATGCATGCTGAGCATGCTCAGCGGGCTGCAGTCAAAGTTCTAGAAACTTTGACCTAAGTTTCTTGTGTCATGCTCCATCCAATGATGGAGCATGACACAAGATCCAATCAGGCCCCAAGTTTGTACATGAGAAAATGGAGAGTGAAGTCTCTTTCCTAAGGTCACAAGGAGCAGCAGTGGGATTTGAACTCTAGCTTACCTGTTTCACAGCCCTCTGCTCTAAGCACTAGGCTACTCTTCCACTCTGATGTGCTTTCAAGATACAGTAAGCTGATAAAGGGAAAAAGGTGATGGAAAATGTCTAAGCAGTGGGATAAAAGGATATTAGAGTAAAAATTAAAAACATTAATGTAGCATTTTACTATTGAAACTGAAAAAATAATACTTAACGACTAAATTATATATGAGGAGATTTGACATTTCTAGGCGTTACTACAAGAATGACATTTCTGCGATGCTACCACACAAGCCATGCTCCCATTTTTGCAGTACCACATTAAAAAAAAAATATATTTTTTTTTTTTTAAAAAGGATGATTTTGAAAACAAATGCTGTACACAAAAACAAGGATCAGATCTACTTTAGGCCTCCTTTAAAATATGTTTTATCAGCACTCGTAGGATTACAGCAGGCAGCCAGAAAAGTATTTCATAGGGAAAAGTTATGATAACGTGGCAATGCAAGTTAATTTGAAAAGTCACTATTGGGATACCACAATATTGCAGTGAAAGCATGCTACTCGGTGGATTACTGCCCTGACACGTTGCAATAATTCAGTCTGGGGCACAGGAACTTTTAAATTAACTTGTGCTCTTTCAGTGCTTCCTAAGGCAGTTCCCTAACTTTTCAATACACTATCAAAAAAGTGGCAGGCTACCTTTGCTGACCTACTTTCCAAACGTGGAAAACCTCATCCCATAACTTACTGAATAGGCTGTGTCTGAAATTGCCCTTTGACTCAGAACTTATGTTTTCTAAATTGCCAGTTATGCCACGGCATTTCTTCTGGAACTGATTTTCCTGCCGGAGTTTCTCTATTACAGCTCTGAGAGGTAGTCGTAGGGCTGTTTTTCGGTTTTATTTTTTGCTTGGCTCTGTAATGCTGTTTTCATGTAGAACACTGAAGATGTTTGACATAGTGCAATCTATTCAAAGGCGAAATGTAATGCCAAACTGTAATTAAGACAAACTATGAAGAGACAGAGTGGATATGGCCCTAATGCAAACACATTGCAGAGACAGGTTTGCCAAGGATTGTTTTAAATAAAATCCCTGCAATTCTACTCCTTCATCCCCACCACTCCCAATTCATATCAAAGTCTGCAGTTTTCTGATGGCTTTGAGAATCGCCCTAGACAATCACATTAAAGGGTGCTAAAGGGGACTGGAGGTGATTTTTCTTTTTCAAGCATACTGAAAGAGTCCTCTAGGCAGGGGAATGCTTCACATGCAGGATATCACGACTTCTGATATGGTTCTAGCCACTTTAAAAATTAAACTGGAAAGTATTTTTAGCTATTCATATTTGTGATGACTGACAGATATTGGCCCAGTGATTTCATCCCATCACTTTCACCAGGAAATAGTCTTTTGACCTGTAAAACATGCACATCGAGATTATTTACCTTCCTCTGAATTCCAACAAATAATCAAATAAATGAAAGCTGAACTTGTTTAACTGCGTTCCCATCCAACTGACTGAGGGGTAAGGTGCTAACGAGCTGTCATGAAAGGGAGTCCAGACACTCATGTAGGGCTTATCAAGATCCTTTATCAGATGTCTTCTGCAAACCTGTCCCTGTCCTCACTAACACATGTGCCTTGTTACACCTTAAGGAGCATTGTTGATCAATAAGGCCCCACTGAGAGACTGATGAGGTCTATTAACTAACAACATACATTAACGGCCAATTTGGTAAATATACCCCTACGTGACCGCAATATATGCCCAGCCAGTGTTTTAAAAACATTTTACACATTCACCATCTACCTCTGCAGATCACAAAACTTATACTGCACAGAATTTTATGGTTTTTCTTTAGTTTTCAAAGTAATCAAAATCTGAGCTGGCTTGCAATTCTGTATCCAAGCAGAGGTGTTGTAGAATGTGATACCATATTAAAGGATCAACAAAAAAGATGTTGTAGCATATGAACTTTCAAGAGCTTATGGACTTCTTTTTCACTTGGGACTCCAGTTTTCTCCAGGACCAATATCGCTACTAGAACTCTACCTTGTAAATGTGTAGGCAGGAAGACATAATATTCATATGTAGTCTCTTGACATCAAACAGTCATACTGATGTTAGAATGTTTTTTTGTTTCTCACATTCAAGATTCAATATAGCATAAGTGACAAACACAGGTTTAAACTGGCAAGTGTTTAATGTTGCAGATATCATTTCAGTACTCCATTGTTTTATGATTTTTTTACATTTGATTACATTTGTCAACAATTATAAGTTTAAAAAAATGCTTTAACACTGTAAAAAAAAAAAAAAAAGAAACATAGAAATGACAATAGAAGACGACCAAACGGCCCATCCAGTCTGCCCAGCAAGCTTTGCACTTTTTTTTTTCTCATACTTATCTGTTACTCTTGGCTCTTAGTAACCTTTTGGTTCTATTTCCCTTCCACCCCCACCATTAATGCAGAGAGCAGTGTTGGAGCTGCATCTAAGTGAAATAACTAGCTTAATTAGTTAGGGGTAGTAACCGCCGCAATAAGCAAGCTACACCCATGCTTATTTGTTTACCCAGACTATGTAATTCAGTCCTTGTTGGTTGTTGTCTGTATATAGATGCACTTTTCTTCATTCCCCCTGCCATTGAAGCAGAGAGTTATGCTGGATATGCATTGAAAGTGAAGTAGCAGGCTTATTTGGTTTGGGGTAGTAACCGCCTTAACAAGCAAGCTACTCCCCACTTTTTTGTGAATGCAAATCCTTTTTTCCACATTCATTCACATCCTCTAGACTATATGGATCCACAGTGTTTATCCCACGCCCCTTCGAAGTCCTTCACAGTTCTGGTCTTCACCACTTCCTCCGGAAGGACATTCCAGGCATCCACCACCCTCTCCTTGAAGAAATACTTCTTGACATTGGTTCTGAATCTTCCTCCCTGGAGCTTCAAATCGTGACCCCTGGTTCTGCTAATTTTTTTCCAATGGAAAAGGTTTGTCGTTGTCTTCGGATTACTAAAACCTTTCAAGTATCTGAAAGTCTGTATCATATTACCTCTGCTCCTCCTTTCCTCCAGGGTGTACATATTTAGATTCTCCAATCTCTCCTCATAAGTCATTCAATGAAGACCTTCCATCTTTTTGGTCACCCTTCTCTGGACAGCCTCCATCTTGTCTCTGTCTCTTTGGAGATACGGTCTCCAGAACTGAACAAAGTACTCCAGGTGAGGCCTCACCAAGGACCTGTACAAGGGGATAATCACTTCCCTTTTCTTACTCGATATTCCTCTCTCTATGCAGCCAAGCATTCTTCTGGCTTTAGCTATTACCTTGTCACATTGTTTCGCCGACTTCAGACACTATCACCCCAAGGTCTCTGTCCTGTTCCGTGCACATCAGCCTTTCTCCCCCCATCGAATACAGTTCATTCGGATTTCCACTCCCCATATGCATGACTCTGCACTTCTTGGCATTGAATCTCAGCTGCCATATCTTCGACCACTCTTCCAGCTTCCTTAAATCTTATTAATTTTAATTATTTATTAATTAAGTCTCATTCTCTCTACTCCTTCCGGCGTGTCCACTATGTTGCAGATCTTAGGGTCGTCCGCAAAAAGACAAACCTTACCTTCTATCCCATCCGCAATGTCGCTCTCAAAGATATTGAACAGGACCGGTCCCAACACCGATCCTTGCGGTACACCTTGCTGTGACAATAGGGTTTAAAGGCACTTGTAGCTGCCAGAAAGTCAGGATTACAGAAAATTTCGAGAAAACCATATGAACAATGGTGAACTAAAAACCTGCTAGCCACACTGGTATTCCAGTATCAAAAGAAAGTTAAGGCAGGTAATGACATAAAAATGTAAATTAAGTAGTGTAGTCAAGATGAAATCTTATTCATCTTGGTAAGATGGGCAATTTTGTGCCTGAAAAGGTCAAACTGGCTGAATAAACAAATCAAACTCTTACAGAGTTAAGACACTTGCTCACAAAAAGTCTCAAATCATAGGGCTAGATTTAATTTTCGGGGAGGGGGGGAAGCACAAAAGCCTTCAAGTCAGTTTGTTTGCACCATTTTAAACAGTTACAGGTGAATTTTCAGAGGAGTCATGCATGTAAATGTAATATACTATCGTAGCAATTTTCAAAAGCCATTTACCCACATTAAATGCACTTAAAGTGGGTAAAACCTATTGACAATTCAATGACGTATTATTGTAGCAATTTTCAAAAGCCCACTTACATGAGCAAAGTACATTTACACTTGTAAAACCCAGTTTTAAGCAGGCAAATGCTTTTAAAAATCAAGTACTCGATCTTTCCCTCAACATATAATTTCTTACAACTTCAAGAAGAGAAAAAAATCTATAGAAAAGAAAATACAAGCAAAATGTTCTGCAAAAAAGCATTGTGGGAGGCCTGCCCCATGGCTAAGGTTACAATGCTGTGCACTGTATTGAAAAAGACTTGAATCTGAGTCTGCTGTTCATTAGGAATAGAGAATCCTAGGGCCTGGCAGAAGTTGTCCCCTCCTGCCCTCAGAACTAGGAGAGCTGTCTGGGATGAGACAATATACCAATAATGGGGGAAGAGAGGAATCAGAGTATTTAATTTACGGTAAGTCTGAAATTTATAAACCACCTTTCTCATAATGCTCAAGGTGGGGATATGAGAGCATAAAATCACAATAATTAATAACAGTCCACAGCATATAAACATACAAACAAAAAATGTAAAAAATAAGTGCAATAAATAATTAAAATTAATAAGCCCAAGGAAAATACTTAGTAAACCCAAGGAAAAAACTAATACATTAATAAATAATTAAAATTAATAAGCCCAAGGAAAAAACCTGTCCATATCTGTTGTTAGACCAGTTGTTTCATCACCTGTAATTCATTGTTATACCAGTTTTGTTATTATACCAGTTGTTTCACCACCTGTAATTCGTTGTTTTACCTGTAAACCGGAGTGAAGGCCTCTAGCTAAACTTTAATTCGTTGTTATATTTGTTTAATTTGTTGTTATACCAGTTTTGTTATTATACCAGTTGTTTCATCACCTGTAATTCATTTTACCTGTAAACTGGAGTGAAGCCCTCTAGCTAAACTTCGGTATATAAAAACGTACAAATAAATAAATACTGAAAACAGTGAACAATTAAACTGTATAATCATTAAATAACTCAGGTTACAAAAACTAGTTGAGGAAACAGTTAAACATCTAAAAAGCCAGTAATTAGTTCTAATCTGCCTTTCCTAGGAAAAGTCATGCATAACAGTGGACCAACAACTAAAAACGTCCTGAGCTAATCTCCAAATTTAGATCGGTATATACCAAACAACAAATCTTTTGTTTTTAAAGATGTTGGGCCCTTTCCTCTCATTTGGTTGCTAGGAAGAATAATTTTCAATAGTGCACCTAAGACAGCACATATATGCATAAGGGAGTGCACATAAAGTTATAAGTGTAATTTATAAACTGTGCAGCACCAGTTACACAAATAATAAAATATGTTTATCTCCACCCGCGAACGTATACATATATGTTTGTGTGGAAAATGTAATGTTTGGCTGCTCGCAGGAAGGCCCTGCAAGCAGCCTCACTCACCCCAACACCAGCATACCACTCAAGCTCCTCCAGTTGCATGGATGTCACTATTCTATGCTCCCTGACACTGCCCTCTATAGGCGTCCGCATGCGCTGCACGTTGGCCTAAGAAGGCCCTATGGCAAGAACTGCGGCCTGGACTCTCCTTGATGACATCAGCGCACTTGGGTATAAAAACCTTAGCCACACTTTCTGCTGATGCCTCAGCAACACGTCCTTCAGCCTTGCAATACGTATTGCTTCTCCTGCCATGTTCCTGATCCTGCCTCACTCCTGCCTTGTGCTTGTTCCTGTTCCTGCCTTGCCCTGTCCCAGTTCTCCGCCTGCCTGATCGGATGGTACTGACCTCTGCTACAGACCACGATTTCTCTTTGGTCGCTGCCTGCCCTGACTTCAGCCCATTTCTAGACTCTCTTTCTGTCCACTCTCAGAGACACTTCATCTGCCGGCCCTGCAACCCAAGGGCTCAACCTGTGGGGAATGGGACTGGTATAGGTCCAGCTCAATTCTAGCCAGGGACATGTCTGCCAGCTGTCTGCGTGGGCCTAGTAGGTTCACCTACTAGGCTGCGTCAACCATGCCATAGCACGAGGGTTCACAACCGGGATAGAAAAGTTAAGCGCGTATTTTCTGCATGCAGCTTTTCTGCTTCTGGCAATGTGGGGACATTGGCAAAAATGGCTGTGTGGGTGAGGAAGCCACATTTCATAGATGGAGATAGGCAGCAGCTCACCAACCTAATCATAACCAATGAGGAAGAACTGTTCCCCATCCGTGGACTTAGGTGTCACTTGCGAAGGATATCCTTAGGTACTTGTCAGGTTCTGGAGTGCCTCAGGGATCTGTATTGGGACCCGTACTTTTCAATATATTTACAAATGATCTGGAAAGAAATAAGACGAGTGAGGTAATTAAATTTGCAGATACAAAATTGTTCAGTTGTAGGGTTCAGAATGACATCACCGATTCTCTTTCTTGTTATAAGTGATCTATGTTCAGAAAGCTGGCACAAAGAGTAGATGCAATGGGGTCCTGTTTCTGACAAATCTGTGAAGTTAGAGGGACGTACTGTGCAGATCCATTGTCTCTGCTACCTAAAAAGCCTATGTTTGAGGATGCAACCTCAAGACAAGCTTCCTTATCAACATGGCATGACAGCAGGGCCTAATCCATAAATAGCTGGTAGTTTATTATGTTCTCTCCACCAAGCAGACAAACATGTCCAAGGTGAATGCACAGAGTTGGTCCAACCTGATCTCAGACTTCATGGTAAAGAGAGTCACTGTGGGATACACTTGGGAAATGGGAGCTCAATCATGATACCCAGAGACTTGTCACTGTCCTTTCAATTGTTGCAGCATCCACATTCAGGTATGCGATGTGACATTTTCCCTAGCCTTCTTTGCTGCACTGCAGCACAGCAAGCTAGCAGCAGCCACAAAAAAAAAAAAGGGATGGAATCCAGTCTGCTGACCATCTCTGTTATTCTTTCCAGAGTCAAGCTGTTCCTTCGCATTCAGTGGTCTGACAAACCATATGGTCAGAGGAGAGACTGTCTTAATGGCAGCTGTCCTGAGGTTAGTCACCTGCCTGGCCTAGAACACAAAGGGATATGTGTCTGTAAGATGCAGAGATAATGTTCATTCACATTATTTTGTGGGGGTGCGAGGATGTGCACTACCACTGTTCATATAATTTCACTGAGTGAATGGGAGATGAGGTTCCCCATTATCAGTTATTCCACCCTGCTGAAACACAGTATGATGGCAAGGAAATTGTAAAGTCCATCTAATATGCTCAGCTTCATTCCTGGCACAATACTATAGACCTCAGTTGATCTCTGGCTCTCTCTTTGTAAGAAGGGACTTTCTGTATTTATCCCAGGATTCCTTGACTTGTATTACAGGTTTTGCTTCCACCATCTCCAGTGGGTAGCTGTTCCTTGTAGCCACCACTTATTCTGTCATATTATTTATTATTTTACTATAAACACAGTCAGGTTCATTTTTAAATGAGGGCATATGCGCCCATACACATGCATACTGGCATGCAAGCAGACATGCACGCATGCTTTAAAATACACCTCCCGGACGTTAAATATGAGCCAAATCTTAAAGGACTCAAGCAATTTGGAAGACTCAGACAAGGACTCAAGGAACTTGGAAGACTCAGGATTCAGGGTTCAGGCACTAGTACAGGGTGAGTACTGCACGCAGCGTGCCCTACACAGCCAACCATGGCTGGTCGCGGACCACACCGAAAGCGGAACAGGTTCTGGCTTGAGTCTTGGGCATGGATGGAAGCAGACACAAGATACTTTGAAGACCGGGAACAGGAATCAAGACTCAGTATTCAAGACTCAGGATTCAGGAACAGACCTCAGCTTTAAAAACAAGGAGCCTTCCGGAGACTTGCGCCGGAGACATGAAGACAGGCCTTGTACCACAAAGCACCCTAAACAGCCCCCAATGGGCTGGTCACAGACCATGACGGTGGCATGCCAGGAAGGGTGGACAAGCAGGGAATCTGGAAGCAGGACGAAGAGCCAGAGACAAGAACATCAGGACCAGGACTGGAACATGGAACATCAGGACACTGAAGAAACAACAAAGGAGCTCCAACAAAGAACAGGACCAGGAACATCAGGAACATCAAGAACATCTAACATGGAGCCATCAAGACACAAGAAGACCACGGAGGACCTTGACCGGAGAAGAGACGCATGGATGACCATGGAGATCCAGTTTGAAGGCCCCGAGGAAGTGGAAGAGAGCCTTTTTATAGGGCTGGACTAAAGAGCAGACTGATGATGTCATCATTGGGGCCGCAGGGCTTTTCCCACCACTGGCCCTTTAAATAATGTGGAGAGGCAGGCGCCCAGACGAGCTTCAGAGGTGGAGGAAGTTGGCAGTGGCACTAGGGCCACGAGAAGAACGTCCTGTGGCATCGGGCCGCAGCCAGGCTGCGTTAAAGAGTGGCAGCAGTGGTGGCGTTGGGCCAGGGTAAGTGAGGGCCTGCTCGCGGGATGGGCTCTGCGAGCAGGATCGTAACAGGTAGGGGGTGAGTGGACATATTCAGCCACCAAGTGCAAAGCCCCTGAAGTGGCAACAGTGAGTGACCAGCAGTGCTATCAGTATTGGCATCAGGGAGCCAAGAAATCTCAAGAGCAGAGATGTTGCAGATGTGGGGTGGCCTTTAAGATTTGAGCACCCAGCAGACCACTTCTGAGGCATGGGTAGTCAACTGCAGCTGATTTGTTTCAGTCATGGATGTCTATGCTCTGCTGCCAGTCATTTCTAGTTTGGCACCTTGAGCATTTTCAAAACTCACTGGTTAGCACTTCCTGGCTGCTGATCTCATGATGCACAAGATCAACAGGAAGTGTTGGCCTGCAAGTTTTAGATGCTTACAGTGCTATAGAAGTATGCAGACAAACAGCAGCTGTGTGCTGGAAAGATTTAAATTGTGCAGAGCTAGGCATGTGCTCAGTTTAGACGGCACATTGCCCAAGGGTGGGTGCTACTTCCTGGTCCATCACAATCTTCCCTCTTAAGCAGATTCCAATTCATAGCAGCCTGTGAAAACAGCAGGATCACAGGGTGAATTGCATAGGACACATTTGTTCAGAATTTGAACGGCCTTGAGTATGGCTGATTCCAGTATGCTTACCAGTGCCATAGATTATTGGTAAAAGACAGATATGACAGATGGTGTAAATTGAGGGGCATTCATTCCTCTTTTGAGCTGAGAAACTGAGTAGGTTTGGCAAATTCAATTCTTACCTGGTATGGCAGACAAACATTTGAGCATAGTGGATTGGAAGGAGACAAGCTACCTCATCCCTCCTGCACTGGTTTCTGGTCAGGGTGGCCGACCCAGACGTGCTGCTGATATTTTTCAGAGGCAATGACCTCAGTAATTTGTCAGGCTGGCAGCTGGTAGTACCACTAGAATGACATTGCCTTCCTCATGACCTAGCTACTGGGAACCCTCAACTGTTGGTCAGAGACTGTCCCTTGAGACTGGTGGAACTAGTCACTGCTGTGGCAATGAGGCACAACCAAAATCAAGATGTACAATCTATTGACAATTCAATGGCATATACTATAGCAATTATTAAAAGAATAGTTACACAAGTAAAATCCATTTTCTCATGTTAAACCCAGTTGTAAGCGAGTAAATCCTTCTGAAAATGATCCCCGATATGTATTATGCATTTACAACACCTTAAAGCAGGATGCCACCATAATGTCGTCAACCCTGCTGAAATGTTCTGAGTGAAGTATTAATCCAAATTACACTGCTATTACATTATGCTGTCTATCCAAGGGGATCGTATAGCTACCAACCCTAGAGGTAAAAAAATTCTCTCTATTATTTAGAACCAGTTTGGAGTCTATTGGAGTCAGCTGTGCATTGCTGTATTCTATAGGGAACAATTCATAGACCACAAGCCACTTGATGAGGTCCAGCAGGAACCAAGAACGGATCTTATAGGTCCTAGCATATACTGCTTCTGAAATAACAGTCCCAACTAACTTTCCAACTGAATGGGTTCTGCTTGTAAATATTTTTTTTTCTAGCTACAGTGTTGCTGAAGCATCGTTTTAATTCATATGCATGGACTGAAACATTTTTGGTGGGGGCTTATAAGAATTCACAGGCAGTTTCATATTAATTGATGTTTACATATTTTAAGTTCTCTTTCATTATATCTGTAGTACATACTCTGTTTATTTTGGTACCTTGTTTCCAATGGCCTTTTTTGGTGGAAAGCTGAATGTTCTCACTTGGGGGAATTTGCTCAATAACTTCTGATGCAAACTCCGGAACTCTGTGTATCTTCGATAGACGTTCCATTCGTCATCTTTAATTCTGACATACACCTACCATATGGTAGATAAGAAAAGATAGGGTTTAGCTGTCACAATAAATTATTTGTGTTTACTCTTTTCTGTTAAAAGAATTTAAATAGAACATTGTCTCCTATATTACAGAATGTAAAGCTACAGCTCACTTGATTTATCTGAAAGAAAATCTATACTGCAAAATAAACAGGTCAAACTCATAGCTAGATTCATCATTCTGCTATATATTTATAGCAGAATGATGAGCTGCTGTAAAAAAAAAAAAAAAGGGGCGGGGAGAAATTGTGCAGCAGATCGCTTTGCGGCAGTGCGTTTTCACCCGCCGCAGTTGCAGCCGGGCCGCACACTTTCGCACCCATAGTGCCATGGGAAAAGGTGGTGTTATTTCCTGCGGTGCTGCCGGCGATAATGTGGAAAACATTATCACCCGCAGCGCTGCCAGGCCATAACCCCGCCCAAACTCCTCCCCTTCCACTCATTTCAATAATACCGACACGATGCGACCATTATCACGTACGGTAAGGCATTATTACACCAGATAAGGCCCTACCGCACGCAATAAGGCCACATCACGTTTTGATAAAGGACCCTAATAATTCTCTAAGCACAACAGATTCTTTCATATATAAAAAACTAACAAATAATGTTTTGGCAATATTCCTTAAATGACAAAAAAATTGATTGAACTCCTTAACAGCAAAACAAACTGGCTTTTGCATGTACTTATGAAAACTCATAATTAGTAAAAGATTTCAACATCTAAAGCAAATCATAAAAGGACAAATGTCACAAAAAGATAATGCAAAACAAATAGGTAATATATAATTAGCTATGGCACCAGACTAATAAATGAATAAGTAAATGAATAAAACAAATAAAACCCAGCTGTAAATATCACCAAGGGTTACAGTATCCTAACATCCTAACCCAGAGGGCCTCATGATATGAAAGCAATACGTTAAGAACTATCGCAGCTTAAACTACATTAAACCCTAAAAAGACTGGCTGAGCAGAAACCCATCGATAGTTAAACCACCTGTACTAGACCTGGGCAATTTTCAAATTAACTCCTCAAACCAACTACAGGATTTAGGTGTACAGATAGATGAGAACCTCACAATGAAAATACACATCAGTAAATTAATTAAGACAGGTTACGCCAAGGTGCGTATACTACATCGGTTGAAACCATTATTAATCTTCACAGATTTCCGTACTGTATTGCAAACTCTAATCTTCTCAAACCTTGACTATTGTAACTCCCTACTACTAGGTCTTCCAGCAAGACACTTAAAACTTCTCCAACTACTACAAAATGCTGCAGAAAGACTACTACTAGGATCTAGGAAATACGACCACATTACACCCTCTCTGATATCACTGCACTGGTTACCAATACAATCTAGAATCTAATATAAAGTATTAACGATAATATACAACATCATTCACTCCAATATCACCGGCTTACTAGGAGTGACACTATAACCATACAATCACCCGTGAACACTAAGATCTCAAAATAAAGGACTATTAGCTATTCCCACAATCCGGAGCACACACCTAATGCAAATAAGAGATCATGTGTTTTCCATAGCAGGTCCAAAGCTCTAGAATTCTTTGCCTGAGATGCTATGTATTTTACCAGACAGAAAGAAATGTAAATGCGAACTAAAAACATGATTATTCAAAAATGCATATAACTTAACCTAATAACAGTAGAATATACAGAGATACAAAGACTACAAGATCAAAAGACAATAATTGAATCACGAAGAATAAACTAAATGACAGCATGCAAGATTCTCAAAACAACCCTCTGACAAAGATATGAAAACTAACATTTCGTTCTAACTACCCAAACTCTTTGCTTTATGTACTAGATCAACTATTAATCTTATGTACTAGAACAAACCTCTTGATAAATACCAATGCCTGCCTATGAAAACCAGCCCTGAAACTAATCTTTGTACGTTTAGTGAGTCTAAACTATGAATGTCACTTTGTAAACTGTTGTGATCTATATAACATGTCTAAATAAATAAATAAATATTAGAACCTAAGATGACAACTAAAACCTCATTTACTGCATGTATTGTTTGGCAATAGTTAACTTGTAATATTGCACAAAATTATTTGATCATTGTCAGTGATCCATTTTCCTAAGTCCAGCAGTTTTAGGATGATACAACTGGTTTGTGGGCAAACATTTTGCTAAAAATAAAATCATGTTCAAAATATTGGATTCCTATAATAACAGCTATTTTCACAATCAGGTGACCAATTTGCTCAGTTTTCAATAGAACCAATTGCTGGCAGTTTTACGACTCATTAGTTGTAGAAAGCCAATTTAAAAAAAAAAAAGGCAGATTCCTGCAGCAATTAACAGCTGGCCATGAAAAGGTTGGCACTGTGGTATAAACAACCAGCTCTAAGGCTGGCGATGAAGACAGTATATCAAGCATTCGTGATGATATATTTAACAATATATATATATTTTTAAAATTACACTATATACTATATATACTCTATTCAATATTTTTGCCTGATTTCTCCGGAGATGCTATTGCTGTTTCTAAAATGAAATGCACTGCTTTGTTTTTCATCTCTGAGTGGGATCAAATAATATGCTTTGCTTCTTCCATGAAACATGGTGGATAAAATATGTTTGTTGCAGAAAAGGCCTCAGTACTAATCCAGCATACTTCTATCAATTTGGGAATAGTTCGGTTATTTAATAAAAACCTTCTCTAGGGGATCACTGAACAATGTTATAGAGCCAATCGCATTGAGGAGATTGGTTCAAAACCAGTTATCTTGTCAATGGGAAACAAATGCATTACAATAGGAAAAGGGAAAGGGGGAATGGGACTTGGTGCACTCAGACAAGTTCTTGTGGACACATTTTTGCATGGCTTGTCTCTATTGTTGGCTGTATTAGTAAAAAGGGAAAAGACTGCACAAAATAATATCCTCAATTCTTTCACACAGTCCTTTCCAGGAAGGATAGACACACATTAGCAAGTCAGTGGGCAGAAATCTGCAATGCTACTATTCCTTTCCAAACATAAATGTTTCTCCAAGAAGCCTATCTGTTCTATTTCACAGACAATTTGCGAGAACAATTCTTTGAATATTTTTCAGAAAGAACTATTTACCCTGCTTTCATTGGTACAAGGGCAACCTGATAAATTGATTGTGGCTTATTAGTGTGCGATATTACAGAGCTGATAAAAAATTAAAAAACAAAGAGAAGTGGAAATAGGTTCCTCTGTTAATGAGGACGAAAAGAAAACTATAGCTGGAATATTCTGAATATACTGTTCTCTATCAGAATGCAAATCGTAGATGGTGGTCTGGAGAAAAGGATTGTAGAACAGAACTAGGAAAGAGAAGCAAAAGAAACATGGGCAGTTAATATCAAATGTATGGAGGAGGCCAAGAGAATAATGTTTTATCCCATTTCTGTAAGCATAAAAATAAGTCTAATAATGCTTAATTATTAACATATCTATGCCTTTTACTGAAGGTAGTGACTATCATTTGTGTGGGAACTTCTATCTGAAAAAAAGACCCATCAAAAGCAAGAAATCCCTCACTAAGAAAAAGTGAACTTAAGTAATTTGAAAAATAAACCAAGATGAGGAGAGAGCTCCTAGCAGAGTCAGTTACTAGCTAAGAGCTACTAAAAGTAGGGCTACTGTGGTTGCAGGAAAAACTGCTTAAAATGTTTCCTTTAACAATATTTAATCATTTGATCATTCTATATTTTTGAAAGGAAAAAGGAAATTTTTCTTTTGCCTGACTTTAAAACCTGGGGCTAAAATAAAGAAAAGTATTTCTAAATTCCTAATTAAAAGTTAGGGCTTGCCTGAACTTTCCAGCTTTGCTAATAGGGATTTATTTATTTAAAATTTGTATTTATTGCTAAAGTTCATAAAGGTTTACATTAAAAACATATAATAGAAGCATTTGGTTTAAATAAATGGATGAAAAACATTAAAAAATTATTTATTTATTTAAAGGCTTTTATATACCGATGTTCATGTAATAGTACATATCGCGTCGGTTTACAGAGAACCAAATTTAGAAATTGCAATGAACATAAGGGATACATCAAAATTAGTCAATTTTTGTTTCATTTGTGGCCCCCCAAAACAAATGGAGGAGTTCCCCAAATGTGAAAGAAAATGCTTTTCTCATTCATTTATGTTTCCCAGGTCTCTGCTTGTGCTGTGAGCAAACACACAGGTGCAGATAACTTAGCAATCAACTCTTGCCTATGAGGTAGATTTTAAAAACATATGTGTGTGCGTACTTTTGTTCGCGCCACCGGCGCAAACAAAAGTACACCAGATTTTATAAGATACGCGCATATCTTATAAAATCCGGGATCGGCACGCGCAAGGCTGCACAAAATCGGCAGCCTGCGCGCGCCGAGCCGCGCAGCCTGCCTCCGTTCCCTCCGAGGCCGCTCCGAAATCGAAGCGGCCTCGGAGGGAACTTTCCTTCCGTGTCCCCCCACCTTCCCCTCCCTTCCCCTATCTACCCCACCCCCCAGCCCTACCTAAATCGCCCCCCTTACCTTTGCTGGGCAAGTTATGCCTGCTTGAAGCAGGCGTAACTTGCACGCGCCGCCCCGGCATAGGCCGCAGTGCTGGGGGACTCGGGACCGCCCACCCGGCCCGCCCCCGAACCGTCGCCATGCCCCCAGACCCGCCCCGGACCGCCCCCTGCTCCAGACACGCCCCGGACACGTCCCCTCCCGCCCCTTTTACGAAGCCCCGGGACTTGCGCGTGCCGGCGGCCTATGCAAAATAGGTGCGCCGGCGCAGGGGTTTTAAAATCTACCCCTATGGGATCTCACAGTCTTCTGGGATAGCCTCTAATTTTCTTCAGTGGGGGCGCATAAAATACGCACGCCACTTTGCTACTGCTCCTTGTTAGGTGCAGGAGTCAGGAGAACATCGCGGGGAGAGAGAGAGGGCTCAGTCTGATACTCTCTATATGGACCAAGGGGGCACTTTGATTCGGGATGAGTTTTCAGGAGGTGGGTTGGGGTTAGGGGAGGTGGTGTTACAGACACATTCAGAGGTATCCATTGTAAAACTGGCCTCATTAAAGAATTTTTGACCTTATAAAGTGAAGAAAAGGAGTTGATTTGCACAATGCATCTATCCTTTTTGGTTTTTAATTTATTTCAAAAATCTTTTAATAGTAGTTCCTTTGATTTTGTTCAGCACTGACATTAAACTGCCTGGTCTATAGTTTCCTGGATCACCCCCTGGAGCCTTTTAAAATTTGCATCAATTGACCACCCTCCAGTCTTCAGGTACTGTGGTTGTTTGAAATGATAGGTTACAGATTAACAGTAACAGGTTAGAAATTTCATGTTTGAGGACTTTGGGGTTAGAAGCCATCTGTACTTGATGATTTGTTATGCTTTAGTTTGTCAGTTTGATCTATTACATCTTCCACTGCCACACAGATTTTTTTCAGTTGCTCAAACTCATCCCCATAAAAGAATGTTTCAACATCCTCCTCAGCAAAGAATTCCTGCTATTTTCTTGACTTCCCTGAGCACCCCTTTTGCCCCTCAGGTCATCTAGTGACACAACTGCCTCCCTCATAGGCTTTTTGCTTTGAATGCACCATAAAAGGTTTTATTAGTTTTTGTCCCTCTGGCAAGCTTATTCTCAAATTCTCTCTTGGCAACTTTGCACTTAACACTTGGCAACACTGTACCATGAGTAGGATTCCTTATGCACCCACAAAGGCTCCTACTCATGGTACAATGTTGCCAAAGGCTATGATTATACCAATCTGTTTCCCAGAAGAGAATTTATGTGCGGCTTAAGCAGTATAGATAAGTACTCACCTCACAAATAAATTACATTTTTTAAGAAAAGTTTATGATTTAAGTATTTTGAATTTTGATTTGATTGATATTTTGGGACAATCTATTGCTTGAATTTATATTTAAACAATGCAAACTTTAAACATTTGAAAAGCTCCTTTTAGATTTTTCTTCTAATTAATTTTCTTATTCTATCATAGTTTCCCTTCTTTAAAGTTATATGCTATTGCAGCAGTTTTGCTTAATGACCTCCCTCAAGTGAACATGTCAAATTTGATAGCATTATGATCGCTATTGCATAGCAGCCTCACCATACTTACATCAGGTCATATGTTCCTCTGAGGACTAGATTTAAAGCAGCTGCCCCTCTCATTGGCTCTAGGCCAAGCTGCTCCACGAAGCAGTCATTTATGGCATCGAAAAATGTAACCTCTCTAAAATGGCTTGATGCGACAGACCCAGTCAATACTGGGGTAATTGAAATCTTCCTTTATTGTGTTACTAAATTTATTGCTCTTTATAATTTTAGATAGCATTTCGCAATTTCAGCCAGGTAGGCAGTAGAACACACCCACTGCTATAATCTTACCCATCACACACGGAATTTCTATCTATAAGGATTTTGCAGGGTGCTTATTTATTTATTTAATTTCTATAACGTTTATCACAAATCTAAACAGTTGACATTTTGTTTCCTGCAGGATTTTTATCATGCTTGATTCTATGCCATCCTATACATATAATGCCATCCCTCCATCAATTTGATCTGCCCTGTCTGAATGCTTGGACGAGATGATGGTATAGGGGAAAGGGCTTTAAATACACTTTGATTTTGGAAACATTTTGGAGAAGGAGCGTATTCCAGTGGGATGGGTTCCATTTTAACCAGAATGAACCTGGCTTCTGGCATAAAGAATTAAACATGAGATGGGAAAGTCAACAGTCTTTATTAAAACTTTCTTAATCGCTAATGCCTTAGCTCTAAGTGATTTACAACATACATGATTTGCAAGTTACATAAAATAAATATTTTGACAATACTAGACAAACAAATATAAACATATCAAAACAGTGAAATAACTCATAATGAAGCATCAAGAGTTATGTAAAAAAAAACAATGTAGCCTGTTTGAAGAAAAATGTTTTTAACATTGTTTTGAATGTTTTTACACAATCTGCCAGATGCAGCCCCATAGGAAATGAATGCTATAATGTAGGTGCTGCTACTGAAAAAAATGCTGTTTCTTGTAGCTATCAGCCACTTTTGTTTCATGGAGGGAATGCCCAGCAAACTTCTCTGAGAAGATCTTAATGTCCAGATTGGGAGTCACTCAGGTGTGCATAGCTTGGAGTGAGATATCTTCAAGGTTATATTACTATTTCCATAGTTATGATGATTGCTATTCTGTCTGTACATACTGTTTTGTGTTTGCTACGAATTGAAGATTATTTGCTTTATTGCTCTGACATCTGATTGTAAGGCTTTCTTTTATGCAATCATTTAATAAAAAATATTTAAATATTAAAAAAAAACTGTAAAAGCAGAGCATCCTTTTAGAGAGGATGTGGAAAAAGGTGATATAGGTGGGATTTAAATGAATGATTCCAAATCACCAGAACCTGATGGTATTCACTGCAGAAATATAAAGGCACTCAAATATGAAATTGCAGACTTGCTACTGGCAATCTGTAAACTATTAAAACCTGTCACTGTACCCAAGGACTGAAAGATAGCCAACATAATGCCAATTTCTATGTTTAAACTTGTTTATTAACCAGTTCAAATACAACTTACAACAGCACATGACAAATATAAATTCTGAAAGAGGCTAACACAACAAGCCAAGTTATTTAGACAAAGAAAATTATTCTAACATTTTTCTCCCTTTTCTTCCTCTTCCTCCCATCGCCATCCCAGTCAACTACCTTAAAGTAGAGTTTAAAAGCTTTGTGCGTGCAAAAACGGTCACATATGGATGTATGCAGGCTGTGTGCGAGCAACACGAATTTTAAGAAGCCGGGAAAGTACACATGTACATACCCGTATGCGTGTCAAGAATAAGGAGACGGAAAAGGGGGGAGCATGGGTGTTCCAGCGTGGGGACTTACACGCATAACCCCAAATTTTGCAAAGGCCGATCATGGCGCGCATTGGCATGTTACCCGTGGACTTTACTGCTGGTCCTGATGAGGAGCGAGTCTGGAGATTTTGAGTTTTAAGAATACCAAAGGTGGGGGGGGAGAGAGAAAGAGAGAGACACAATATGACACTATATAATCTCCCACTGTAAGAGGGAAACTTTCAAATCAGGGTGGGTTTTGGGGGGGGGCATTGTTACATTGGTCTGCCTAGGGCACAGACCCTTGTAGCACTGCCCCCCCCCCAAAACCCACCCTGAGTTGAAAGTGCCGCTCTTACAATGGGAGATATATAGTGTGTCACACTGTCTCTCTTACAGAGGCGCTCTCTCTCATCACTTGGGTACACATGTTATTAAAGTATGTGCATAAAGGCTGCACACATACACACGGCAGAGATATTTTAAATGATACGCACGTACAATATAAAATTAAGTGTATTTCTGCTCGCATGCCAATATGTGCGTTCCTTTTAAAATTAGGCAGTTAGTAGACAAAATTAGTCCAACATATTATCTGGATGTAAATTGGTTTCTTATGCACACTCAGCCTTGATCTGAGACACAGATCCTCATACAATAAGAAGGGAAGAAAGGAAGCATCTGACCCACCTTATCTTCCTCTCCCTATCCCATTTCCCCCCATCAAAACCCATTGAGGCAAATTCCCCAAACCTTCTGATACCCTAGTTATTCCAATTGGACTAAAAGACGGATATAACTGAGCAAGAAACTTAGGTAGCTCATGAACACCCCCAAACCCATTTTATAATTAAGTAATAATTAGAAGCGCCGTAAGAAATCTGCTGTCCCATTAGCATCAAATTTGGTGGCTGACACATTACATTTTTGTTTAGCTTCTTTTTATTGAATTATTTTCAATTTCAAAAAAAAAAAAAAATCAACCACAGAAAAACATTAAAGCAATCAAGCTACTACGGCTGGCAGCTGGGATATATTCTTGGCAGTATAAACTTTTATAACTGGGCAAGTTGGATCAGTCATTTAGTTTTTATCTATCATCATCCAGTATGTTCCTAAGTTATGCCACTATGTAAAAACATTAAAACCTTTGGGACTGTCCATATGTGGCTGCTGGAAGAATGACTTTCTACTCTACAATTCTATCCCTGAATTCCACTGCAATAGTTCTCAGAGCAAAGCACACTCTCTTTTATTGCTTACATTTTGGTGAATTTCGAAAGAGAGGGCTGGCTGCCATCACAATAAACATTCTAACATTTTATGCACCTTGAAGTTAAGAGAACATCACTTCACACATCTAATGGAAAGTATATTCTTGCCCTACAGTGCTAACAGGAAAACAACTTGCCAAACCTATTTAACATTCAGGATTCATTTTGTTTCATTTCCCCAGCGAGATAGGAATTAACAGTCTTGAAATATTTCAATTTGCATTTAGTATTCCCTTATGAGACAATAAGCTTTAAATGCTTGTACTAACACAGGAAACTTTAATATGCCCTTCAAACTCTATTATATGATTGTCAATAAATTCAATATGCTGGGGGGCTCTTAATATCAGCTCTTCATTCTTTACAAAACCAGTGGATTTCAAAGACCTCAGTATCCGTTTTCTTAAAAGGACATCAGTCCAAAATATTTATTGGTTTATAAATTACATGAATGTGTTTTTCTCTTCTTTATAAGTTCATTTCTAAAACATAGGACCTTTAAATTGCTTAAATATACATAGCCTAAACAAACCGAATGATTCACCAAACTCATGGTAAAGTGTAAAAAAAACCCCAAGAAAGTATGTGTATTAATTCACAGAGCTTTGGGTAGTCCTTACTTCTGTAGTAATGAAATCATAGAAGGATAAAATGACGACAAAATATTTCCTGCTCTTTCAGTACTAGCCTTCCAGCAAACAACTACTCGGAAAGAAAATGGCACAAAACCCTGCATGTTGTGATATCACCCAGATGGGAAGACATTCAGTATAAGGTGAGCCAATCCTCTAATATAGTACAGGTGTCTTATAAACAGAGCACCCTTAGTATGGGCGCTAAAGTGACTAACTAGAGGGGTCATTTACTAAGCATTTTCCCCATAGACACAGAATGGAGAAAAGCCTTAGTAAATGGCCACCTAGGTTAGAAACTGGTTGAGGAGGAGGTAATAAAGGATAGTAGTGAATGGATTTCACCCCAAGGAAAGGGGGATTACTAGTAGTGTGCCACAAGAACTAGTGCTTGGACTGGCTCTTTTCAACATTTTTATTGCGGAAGGGCTATCTGGAAAGGTTTGTCTTTTTTTGCGGCAACAGGGCTAGACAAGCAGGAAAGGATGAAAAACATGAGGAGGGATCCAGTGAAGTTTGGGGAATATAACATAGTAATATAGTGAATGATGGCAGATAAAGACCAAAATGGTCCATCTAGTCTGCCCAGCAATTATTTTTGTTTTGTTTTGGTTTTTTTTCTTTAGTTTTAAGGTAGTAGCAACTGCCACTTAAGAGCAGGTCACCCCCAAGCCTAAATGTAAGCTATAGGTGTAGCAGAAACGTTACCTCATTTCTTCACTTCCATTCTCAAGCCAGCCTATGTTTGTCCCATGCTCTTCTGAATTCCATTACCATTCTTGTCTTCGCCACCTTTTCCAGAAGGGCATTCCATGCATCCACCACCCTTTCCATGAAGAAATATTTCCCGACATTGTTGCTGAGTCTTCCCCCTTGGAATTTCATATTGTGACCTCTAGTTTTACAGCTTCCTTTCTTTCGGAAAAGATTTGATTTTTGCACATCATTAATTCCTTTCAGGTATTTGAAGACCTGTATTTCATCTCCTCTGTCTCTCCTCCCTTCCAGAGTATACATAATAAGAATCTTCAGTCTCATCTCATAAGGCTTTCCGTGCAGACCCCATACCTTTCTCTGGACTGCTTCCATTCTGACCTTATCCCTGAGATAAAAACCTTTTCCTGGTAACATGCCCTTGCATCGTGCCTTGTGGAAATTACCTATGCGATGCGGGAGCAGGTAAATTAGCCTAACCACTCCCCCTTTATTATTACGGGCGCTATTTCTGCTATATTTATAGCATTTTGATAAATCTAGGGGTATATTTGAATGTTGCTGGTCTGGTTTGAAATTTATCTGGGAATGTGTTCCCGGATTAACTCTACCTTAATCAGCTGTATTCAAATAATAAAGTTGGTTAAGTGGTGACCCAAAATAAAAGCCTAGCACTCCTGCTGGCTGGATGCCCCATCCCAGGGAAATAAATGTTGGGCATTATGCTCAATCCCTCCTTTTCCCCAAACCCCACAAGATATATCAAAAGCATAGCAGGCATATAGGCTCTAAAAGCAACAATGGATGTGCCAGGAGCTGGATGACTGTACTTAGCTCCTGGAGGCAGTAATGGATTTGGGGGCGGGGGGTGCTAGGAGGGCCAGAGAATTTGAGTTGGGCTTATGAAGGAATAGGGAGGGGGGGGGCTTCAGGATGGGACTTACATTCAAATTTAATTTTGTGAATTCAGGTGGCAAGGGGAAGCTTTTCAGGCCTACTGGCCTGCTACATTTTTTGTATATTTTGGGAGGCTTGCAGAGGAGGGGGGAATTGGATGTAATGCCCGTTTGTTTCACTGAAGTGGGGGCTCGGGCCAGTAGGCCTGTTATTTATTTATTTATTTAACTGGCTATAGTATCTGAGGTCGATATTCAAAGGCATTTATCTGACTAGCAGAGTTATCCCAATAAATGCCTATTTTTGAATATCAGAGGCACTTAACCATCTAAATTTTAGCTGTATAAGTAATTATTCTGCTAAAATTTGGACGGATAATTTAGGGGCAGAGCACAGATAGCCAAATAATTTAGGGGCAGAACACAGATAGCCAAATAATTCCAATATTTAGAGTTAGCCAAATTAGTTATTTTGCTATGTTTAGATGTCAGCGGCAAGAGGTTTAAGTTATCTGAGAACTTAACTGGCAATATTCACAGAATATCACTGGTTAAGCAGTTTTAAAAAAAAAACCTCCCTCCAATATAATCCTGTCCATTTCCGCCCCTTCACCTTATACCTTTAAATCAGGCTGGGAGTTTGAATCTAGCATCCTGTTCCTAGCACCTCATAAGTTATTCAACTAAGTAAATGCCACTCCTGAATATCTCTAATGTAGCTGAATAAATTTTATCTGGTTAATGACTTAGCCAGATAAAATGTACACAGATAAATGGCCAAAATATTCAAACCTTGGGGTTCATCTGGAAAACTCAAACTTTATTTATTTATTTAGATTGCTTAAGAACATAAGAAATTGCCATGCTGGGTTAGACCAAGGGTCCATCAAGCCCAGCATCCTGTTTCCAACAGAGGCCAAACCATGCCACAAGAACCTGGCAAGTACCCAAACACCAAGAAGATCCCATGCTACTGATGCCAGTAGTAGTAGAAGCCATTCCCCTAAGTCAACTTGATTAATAGCAGTTAATGGACTTCTCCAAGAACTTATCCAAACCTTTTATGAACCCAGCTACACTAACTGCATTAACCACATCCTCTGGCAACAAATTCCAGAGCTTAATTGTGCATTGAGTGAAAAATAATTTTCTCCGATTAGTCTTAAATGTGCTACTCACTAACTTCATGGAATGCCCCCTAGTCCTTCTATAATCTGAAAGTGTAAATAACCGATTCACATCTTCTCGTTCTAGATCTCTCATGATTTTAAAGACCTCTATCATATCCTCCCTCAGCCATCTCTTCTCCCAAGCTAAACAGCCCTAACCTCTTTAGCCTTTCCTCATAAGAGAGCAGTTCCATTCCCTCTATCATTTTGGTTGCCCTTTTCTGTACCTTCTCCATCGCAACTATATCTTTTTTGAGATGCGGCAACCAGAACTCTACACAGTATTCAAGGTGCGGTCTCACCATGGAGCGATACAGAGGCATTATGACATTTTCCGTTCTATTAACCATTCCCTTCCTAATAATTCCCAACATTCTGTTTGCTTTTTTTACTGCTGCAGCACACTGAGCCGACGATTTCAAATTATTATCCATTATAATGCCTAGATCTTTTTCCTGGGTGGTAGCTCCTAATATGAAAACTAACATCGTGTAACTACAGCAAAGGTTATTTTTCCCTATATGCAACACCTTGCACTTGTCCACATTAAATTTCATCTGCCATTTGGATGCCCAATCTTCCAGTCTTGCAAGGTCCTCCTGGAATGTATCACAATCTGCTTATGATTTAACTACTCTGAATAATCTTGTATCATCTGCAAATTTGACAACCTCACTCGTCGTATTCCTTTCCTTACTGCTTATCTGCCCAAATGTGGATGCTCAATTGTGGTGTACAATAAAATTTAAACAAACTATCTAAAGATAAACTTCTTTGAATATCGATCTCTACATATGTGGCATTGCTTTTTTCCATCCAAGCAATATAGGGTCGATTTTAAAAGCAGTGCTCGCCCGTCCATATGAACGCAGTTCCCGGCGTGCACGCATGTTATAAAATTAACGCGTCCATGTGCGCGCACCAGGAACCACTCGCATGTTATAAAATCTGATAGCCGCGCGCATGTGTGGGCAGCACGCGCGGAGGGGGGGGGGGGCGCGAATTTTCCTCTTCAATTATGCATGGCCTGGGAGGGAACTTCCCTACACCCCTATCTAAACTCCTCCCTCTTCCCCTCTCCTCCCCACCCCCTAAACGTAACCTAACTTTCCCCAAAATTTTATTTTACTACTTACTGCTCCTCTGGAGCAGCAGTAATCTCTGCATGCTGGCCGGCTGCCGGCGTGTGCTTCCCCAGGACAGCATCAAATGGCGCTGTCCTGGCCTGCCCTGCCCCTGCCCCTTTGGTTTACATGTGTGGCCAGGCCTGTTGTGAAATGCCCGACCACGAGCGTAAACCCCGGTATTTGTGCGCACAGGCCTTTGAAAATGTACCTGTATATGCCTATTTCACAAGGTAAACCTATATTTTACTTATGTAGTGTTTATATGTATATTGCTTAATAATTCACAAAAGAATATTGACCTTCTCCAAAACAATTTACAATATAAGCTTCAGCAAAGGAAGGCTAAATAACTTGATTAAGCACTTTCAGGCCGATGCAATATCCATGCGTGAAAAACGGGCACGCATGATTGAGTGCCCGCTTTCCTAATGTGAACCCATCAACCTCTCCCGGGCGTGCGATGCAGTAGGCAAATGAACCACTGCATTAAAAAGAAGGTGCCGGGGAAATTGTGCATCCCTAGCACCTTCTTGGCATCGGGCGTTCAGGAGAAGCGGCTGTGAGCTGGTTAGGAAAACGGACGCTCAATTTACAAGCATCTGTTTGCCTAACCCATAACTGGAATACTGGCAAGATATTTTTATTTTTTTCATGTTGCTGCTTTCTGTGGTTCCTCCAACTTAATATTGCAACAATATTAAGTCAGAGGACTTAATATCAAGTCAGTATTTCTGCTTTTCTGTTAAACATTTGGGGCTCCTCAAGACTTCACACCAGCTCTGGGGCTGGCGTTAATTTTTGATAGTTAAAATGTGCAAGTCGGGCACACATTTATTTTTTACATAAGGAGTACTAGCTAATAGCCTCATCAACATGGCATTTACATGGAATGAGTGCTATTAGCTACGCGCTGGTTTGGACGCACATTTTGGATGTGCTGATCCCCGTATTGCATAAGGGATTATGGACGTGCATCCAAACGTGGGTTAACCTGTGAGCTAGCCTGAGCGCTCGGTATTGCATCGGCCTGATAGTAAGGGGCAGATGGACACTTGACCTTGGATCTTCAGGTTTTACAGTTCTCAATCTAACCACACCACAACATTGCTGCTCCCAAAGATTATTTTGGTTTAATTCAACTCCAGATTGTGACACGTTAAAAACAATGATAAGCAAAACACAAGCTATGCTTTCTCGAGACATTATCATCCAACCTGCTCTTGATACTGTTAACTGTTCTGACATCACCGAAATAAAGATAACTGCTTCATATTCACAAATCAATTTCTGTGACTGAAAATATGTACTGACTCAGGTATAGTAAGCACAAATAGTATGGTACTTGGGGCAAATATGATCTGGAAGCCATAAAACAAACACATATTATACCCAATGACGTTACATTTTTAAATACTTATTACCAGAACACCATTTAAAATAATCCTCTAAAACATTTTAAAAAAGCACAAACACTGATCCTGTACTAGATGTTGGCATAGGATAGAGATGGTTCTAAATGCTAATACTAAAGCTCTTTATTTTTCAGAAATTTTCTCTTGACTTATACGTTTATAAACTTGCCATGCACTCAGATTGTTCTCAGCGTATAGTTTAAGATGAAAGCTATACAGATAAGCCATTATATTACAACTATTTTCATTTTACTCTATTATATTTTATAAGGTCTTATAATCATTCAATTGACAGAGCAATTCTGTTAACTAGTGATGTCAATGAAACTTGCTGTATAACCATTAGCTAAAAATGTGTGATATCCACAGCAAATCCTTGACAGCTTCTATTAATTTCAGATTTAACACGGATGACCGCTTCTTTCCAGTGAAAAATAATGTAATAATAATGTAGAACTGCACTTGAGGAAGTTGGCATATCAACATTGCTGACTCCAAAGTTGGTGAAATTAAAAGGTCCCCTAAAGGCATACAGTGCTAATATATAACATTATACACATTTAAATGGAAATTTAAAAAAAAAAAAAAAAAGCCTTGAGCTATAGGTTACATTCTCCAGGATTTGAAGGTGAGCACAAACCAAGAGAACTTCCCTTCCTGCCATACAAACCTCCAAGCACTGTGAGGGATCAGAAGGCAGTTGGGTACATAGCACCCGAAAGGAAGTACTACATTCCCAGAATTATTTTCACTATTTAAGGGTGCTATCATTGAGCTTTATATCCCCGATGGGAAGCCATTTGAATGTATTTTCTTTTTAAATTGTCAAAGTTGAAATGCCTTTTTAATCAATAAGGTAAGCCTGCTACTATATTCAAACAAAATATTTATCTCACCAACTGCATATAACAAAAATCAGATCTGGTAAGTTACCTGAAAAATGTACTATTAAACTGCATAAACTCTGCTGCTTTCCAGAAATAAATTACCAGCAATACTTACATAATTTTGAAGTCCCAAGCAGCAACTATATAGCCATTCAACTCACAGAATTATTTTCATAAGGATACCAAGATGGTTCCTGGTCATCATGGAGAACCTGACTCTTAATTTTAAACTCTATCTTGGTGCATACATGGCATTGCAATGTTGCTTTTCTTGGGCATATCAGAACTTTATATCCTCACATGCAATGGTACAAAATAAGGATAGTACAGGTTTAAATTGTTCTTCTCTTAGCTATAATTCAGTGCAAAGAAATACATCTATATTGGTCCTAATAATCTAAGCATTCCAGAGCATGTATTACAGAACATTTCTATTTTGTAACAATTTAAAAAACAGAGACGTGTTATTATTTCTACTACAAAACAATCTTCAAGTAGACAGCATCCTCTATGAAATATCTGGCACCTTATAAGAGTTTGGAAACCAAATAACCTCTCATATCATTGTGACAAACAGAAAATGTACATGAGTGGAATACAGCTGCCTGTAGAGTGAAATGTTTGGATACTGTAATTGAGCAAACAGTGGTATACCTAGCCCTAAAAGAAGCACTTTATCTTGAACTCAAATGTGCTTTGTTTGTGATATCATTAACCTGAGGCAAATTGCATAAAATTATCTCTAAAAGTGTCATGCAGAAGCATAAAAGTACATTATTTTTTGACAGGGCTGTAAAAGATTGAATTTATGTTTTAGTTCCATCTTTGAAAAATCATCCATTTTAAGAATGTTTGCAGTGATCAGTCCGGGGTAATGAAAAACAAATGGAACACAGGAAACTTTCAGCTGCCTTGTGAAAAGCTTCAGGAGTGCTATATTTACAGTCATAAAAAAAACAAAACCAAAAAACCCAAACCTTGCTTGTCTTTTTTTCCCACTCACATGGAGGCCATGAAGACAGACCTATTTGTACATTCTCTCTCATATTTATATTTTCAACCGACTGGAAAATATTAAAGCTCAAACATGAAGCATCCACAGCCCTGGCTATGGCTAAACACCTGAAGAGAGACACAGTACACATTCTCCTCTACGGTTCTGACCTGCAGAGCTCCCTATCTATTCTAACACTGATTTGCTCCTAACAACGACTGCCAAACTATGAATAGCTGACTCTCAGGCTATAATTCTCGCAGTGGAACATCTTCACTTAAAAACAAAATGAACCTCTGGCAGAAAAATGTTCTCTCTTTGACATATTTCTAATTCATTTAAATAATTTTCCTCACAATATACTATGGTCCTAGTTAATTACAAACAGAGATGATAATTTACAGCACGATTTAGAAAATGCAGTGAAATACCAGAGGCAGTCAAAGCATACCAGAGCTTCGCCAAAAGTCATCTTTCAAGAGATCTTTTTTTCTAAGACGGAGTCCCTGTAGAGCAGACCTACTTATTGGAGTACTACCCACAAAAGAAACAGTGATGGAAAAAGAAATCAGCTTTTTAGTTGCTTTGACAGTATTGCCTTCTCCTCCCCACTTCCCAGTGTGGTACATACACACATCCACTTCACTTTAAAGCTGTACTGGGCTAAAATTAAGGTGTTCAGCTGGCTAACCACAGAAAGGAAAGCACTCTCTGAGGCTGAACCCCCTGGGACACAGTGCAATCCATTTTCTAGGTACAACTCGTCTGCAACAGGCCCAGACCCTGTCGGTTGCATGTGTCGATTCAAACCTGATCTCCTGCTGCCACCAAGACAATCAATCAATTTCTTTCTTTTTCTTTATTTTTTGTCCAGTGGTTTCCTCCTGCTCCTTTCTGGGCGTCCAGCTGATTTGGAACTGGCATCTCTTGGGCTGGGCCGCTGTAAGCATTTATTTCTTCTTGCCTGGATTGTTCTTGCCATTTTATAAACCTTTCCCTCCTCGCCAGGCCAGCTATGGCAGAACCACAGCCCCTTCTCCAGAACGCAGTACATGTGGAGCCAGTGTCTGATCACAAAACATCACCCACTGAGCAGTGAGCGGGCCTTCCTCCCCCCTCCAGGGCCATCACTGGGCTAAAGAGTCTCCCGGACAGACCGTAAAGACGGATCTCCCTCCGACATCATGGCCAGCTGGGAGAGGAGTCAGTATCCCTGTTCTCTCTCCCCCCCTTTCTCTTGTTCCAGCACACCTCTCTCTTGCTGGTACCTCTGCTCTTCCTGCTGGCCTATGCCATTCAGCGATGAGCTGTTTGAATTGCGCAGTGCTCTCTGTTTCTAAGAAGAGGACAGCGTCAGTAGCAGAGGACTGGTGCACTTTAGGCACTGACTTCCCGCCAGTCCCCTCTGTCTGCCCAGCACTTAAGATACCCCCTGCTCCCCTCAAGAGCTGCAATAGGTGCTGCCACAGCCTTTGCTGAGCAGAGGAGCAGAAGCCAAACTTGAAAATTAAACCCAATTCACCTGCATGATCAGTCAAAAATATTGCCAATGAACATATCCTTCTACTCCAGAGCATTTTCTTTTTACTACAAACTACAAGGGTCTATCTAAGGGTCTCTTTCGGTTAGAGATTCTTGGTTATTTGAATAATGGCTCATGAGTCAATCATTACTTAAATGTTATAGGTAGTATTACCTTTACAGGGTAATACTCTCTTTTCAATTAAAAAAAATCTTTAACAGTTGGTGCACAGTTCCCATATAGAAAGGGCTTTGGGGGTTGATTTTAAAAAGTACATGTGAGCGTTCGCATGCGTGCGGTTCCCGCGTGTAAACGCACGCGATCATTTTATAACATGCGCGCGTCGGCACGCACACGTTACAGAATACGATTTCCGCGCGCACGTGCACACCGGAGTTTAACCTCCATGGACACAGCCCGCGACACTCACACACGGGGGGGTGGGGGGGGGGGATTTTCTAAAGTATGTGCAGCGACTCGATCGGGCCTTTGCCCAGTTCCCTCCCAGTCCGCTCCAATTAAGGAGCGGACTGGGAGGAAACTTTCCTATAACTCTACCTACCCTTCCTCCCCAACCCCTAAACTAAATCTATTCCTTACTTTTTTGTTTTCGTACTTACTGCTCCGCTGGAGCAGAAGTATCTTCCGCCCGCCGGCCGCTTGCCAGCACACGCTTCCCCAGAACTGGGCTTAAATGCTACTGTCCCAGCTGGCCCCTGACCTCCCCTTTTAATTGGCCTGGCACTTCGGCGCATATCGGGGGTTACGTGCATGGCAGGGCCCTTTTGAAAATGCGCACGGTCCGGCCACGAGCGTAACCCCCGTATTTTATCTGCGCATCGCTTCCAAAATTCAGGCTTAAAAGAAAAAGGCTGAACTGAGCACTATCATATTCCAAGCCAGCTTTTCCAGGTGTGCAAGCTCCCTCTGTGCTGGATATAGAGTAGGTGTCATCTCTGAAGATTTGAATCGAGTCATTTGCTCAGTTGTTAAGGCAGAGACTGTCAGTTAAAATCTGAAAAAGACCATTTTGCAGGTGCCAACCAATTTACACCTGTTGTTGAAGCTGTGTTTCAAGGTAGCAGAATAGAGAGATGCACTTCAGCAGACAGACCCATGTACAAGAAACAGTACTGCTCTATCTCCATCTTACTGTCAGCTAATGATTGAAAAATACTACGTTCTTTTGCTTTCAATAGACTCTCAATGAGATGAAAATAGATTTATTACCATGTTTGTCTACAAATGTGCTAAACATTTGAAATATGGTCACTGGTATTAACTATTCTCTAAAATGTTAGAGAACATGTCAGAAAGACAAAGCACTGCCACCAGTTCCTGATTGGGATTGTTGTATTATTGATAAGGTGGGGAATTTTACTGTATTGCTTGAGAGTGATCCTGTGTGATGCTTCCTTGTCACCTCCCCTAGTGAGAGTAGGCAGTAGGGTAGGCTGTATTACAGACTTTTTATTATTGTATTGTTATATAATGCTGTACTGACATTTTACATTGTTTTCTGTAAATTGTGTTGGCTCCTCTTTTAGGGGTAAAAAGGGGTATGTAAGCTATAAACAGAAATGATAAAAGAAAAATGCAATCAAGAATTTTTTTAAGGTAAGACCATCAACAAACTATCCCAAGTCTAATCTTTCTGACCATTTACCAGATATATGGAATGAAATCTGCACAGACTGATCAGACATCTTCATTTTTCTCTCCCTCTTTATAAACTAGACTTCTGCTTGGTTGTGAGATCATATAACTGAAAAAGAACCAATTATTGACTTCTGGGGAGGAAATGAGTTAGCCAGCAATCTCGCCGCTGAATATACCAGTTATGTATAATGGGCTAACTAGCAAGGCCACACAGTGGCTGAATATGGACCCCACTGTAAATAATTCAGACTTGATTAAAATAATTTCTAAATGATATTAGATACTAAATAATTCAGAAGTTGCATCACAGAAAATTATCAGTATAGCTTTATATTTAATTTCTGAAATATTTGAAAGTTTTGAAGCTGT
This sequence comes from Rhinatrema bivittatum, assembly GCF_901001135.1. Lineage (NCBI taxonomy): Eukaryota > Metazoa > Chordata > Amphibia > Gymnophiona > Rhinatrematidae > Rhinatrema > Rhinatrema bivittatum. The sequence goes on along the minus strand of NC_042628.1, from coordinate 22,293,104 downwards.
TCTCTACTTTATCAGTTTCTGTCAATATCTGATTTTTTCAGTATTTTCAGCTATATCACATAATCGAGACTGGAATAAATTCTTATCTGGGCTCATTCAGCCCTCTCAAATAGTTTAACAAAAGGTATGGTAGGGAGAAGTGAATATCTGTTCTGTATCCTGCCCTCATGATCAAAATTAATTCTGTGAGGTTTTGTCACTAGGAGCCGGAGTTCAGAGCAGGGTCCCAGATAGATTCCTAGCCTCATTGCTGAAATTCTTTTAAGAGTTTATATGATTCTGTTCTTTTAGAAAAGTAACACTTTTTTCAATTATATATGAGGTTGATTGAAGTATAGAATCTGATCAAATATATTGTTGGATATAGGTTAGTCATCTATCCTAGCTTGATGGACTCTATAACAGGGTACCATCAAGCTAGGGCGAGATAACATAGTACAAAATCTCATCTTTGTGAGACTTTCCTCACTCCAAATGACGTCAAATCTTCACTGAGGCGTACTCTGCTGTTCGTATGTCTCACTCTGCATGAAAAACTGGCCCCTAAACCCCACCAACAACCTCACCTCGAGCTATTAGCTGGCCTTCACATAGTCATATAAATAGTTGCAGACTGTGAAGGCCTCTTCAGAGGCGCTCTCTCTCTCCTCTCCCAAGCCCAGAAGTGGCTGAAATGCAATTTGAAAAATGTATTGCGAATTGTGTTACAGCCAGGAAAAAAGGTATAGTTATTTCCGGTGTTAAAACTGTGCGATAGCATGTGTTATGCTATCGCACGGTGCGATATTGCCCCTCATTTTCATTAATCCGCCCTTCCCAAAATTTGCATTTGTGCCATGCAATACTGCTATTATCACATGCACCATAAGGCATTTTGATGAATGACCCTATTAGATGGATAACTATTACGTTATCTATCTAAATGGCTTTTGAATATGGACGTCAGCATTTTTAATCCAGTATTTTTCCTTCCATTTCACTCTTCTTCTGGTTTATGGCAGGAATGTGAAAAATCAAATTCTCATGGTCAAATCTGTAAGTTATTAAATAGCTTCAGTAGTAGCATGATTTATAGAGCCTAGTGGAAGACTACAGTTGTTTATAATGTGATCTACTGTTTGATCTGGGTGACCACAAACACACTCTGGATTATGTTTGAATTTCCACTTGTAAATGAGATGTCTCCTTGCTTTACATGGAGCTATCTATAGGTTACCACAAATAACTGCTGTTTTTAACAATGCATTATTTCTTACAGCTGAGGGCTTTCCATCACCTTCTTCTCACTTTGGAAACATGATGCATCTATATTTCAATTTCCTGCATTCAGTAAGCAAGAAGAATAAGTATTGAATCTTTGGATTATGCAGTTACCTGGAGCATATATTATCACAATATCTAATCAAAGAACAAACTGCAATATATTCATCCTCTAGCACAGATTTACAGCATATTAACATATGATCACAATGCATTAAATATATCTTGTTCATTCTGCCTAGAATTTGTTCAGTGTATACTTTATATACAACATAGATGGAAAAACTCATCACTCAAATTACAGTTGACAAGACAATGCTGGATCAGATTCTTTCTAAATTATGAGGGATCTCACAACGCTCTGGAAAAAAAAATGTTTTAATGAGCTCTACTTAGATCGCACTGCAATTCCAGCACATTTCAGTGTCATAACACACAAAGTTAAAAAGCGCTCAAAAGCTAAAAAGAGGTTTATAAAGTTGAAGTATCATCCGGCAATGTAATGTGACAGGAAAAGTTAGAATGAAAAAAAGAAAATGGGACAAAGTGCCAAACTCTTACTATATACACTCCAGCAAACACAAAGCACGCCTCACACACTAGAAAGGCAGGCGGAATGCTCATTTAAAGCTGTCATCAGCACTTGGTATTCTAGTATATCATTTTCTTTAAAAAGAAAAAACAAAGGGGCTGCACCAATGTAATCTCTCGCTTTTCTTTCCTAATCACAAAGTGGGGAAGTAGGAGGGATCCAGCACTACTTCTATTGTTCATTCCCCCACCTCCATACTAGTTACTTAGATATTTGTCTTTAATGTATGTTCTACCTCTCAATCGGATGGACCATGCTATTTGTTAAAATGACTGTGCACCAAAGGGGAAGAAATTGTTCCAGAGGTTATTAGGCATACCAAAACAATTATAGGAACAAATATTTATAGTGCAACTCAGATTTTAACTGTAATGTTGAGTAGGCTTCACAATATAACAACTTGCTCCTCTTCACTTCAGCCAACTACAGTAACATACTGTGATGGAGCTAGCAGTGCCCTTACCCAGCCTTAGGTACAGCTGCCAATAAACTCCTAGAGTCACCCAAAATTACAAACACTGGCTTTTTGCCACCTTCAGCTCCATGGAATAGCCTCTCAAGGATGTTGGTAGTGGCAAAAACATTAATCTACAAGAGAATCCTCCATGATTAGGATAAGATGATGAAACTGGAGCTTAAGTAAGGTCTGTGGTATTGCAATAGAAAGCGGAAAGGGGCATAGTAGATGAGCACTGCAATTATCTGCCATCATATTCTGGATTACAGTGGGGTACCCCATAGAGGTATTTGTGAGAATTTGTGTTACTGAGATACTTTTGTGAGTAAAGCGGCCCAAGGATCTCAGCTATACCATTCTGTTGAATACATACTTATGGTCGAGTTGTACATTCCTCTCAATAAAATATAGTTCTTGTAGCATTTATTTACACAATGCATAAATGAAATATTAATAGCCAAAAGCTATTAGTGCTACATAGTCTTGTAATTACAGCAATGAGTTATGAAATTTTCCTGGGACTTAGAATTTAAATTTCATTCTGCAACTGAAAGACAAAGGAGGTAATGTTCAAAAGTTTTTATGCGTGTAAATTGGTTTTTGAAAATTGCTAATTTTGTGTGTGTAACTCCTATGAAAATTCACACCAGAGGGCTGAATTTTCAAAAGAATTTCAGATGAGTTTTCATGCATAAAATATATCATACACCTGCATAAGTACCTTTTTTTATAAAAATAAAAAATATGCGTGTACGTTCACTTTCACGCACACATATACGTGTGAGAATATGGGACAGTGTAGGGTAAAGAGCTATGCATGAAAGTTGCTATTTTAAAAGACACACGTGTACTTTTGCACCTGATAATTATCTGGTGAAAGTGATAGTAAACAGGTTTATTGTGTAGTACTGACAGGGTGGACTGAGGGAGTTCAGGATGAAGATCTAGGAGCATCTCAATGACCTGGAGAAGGACTGGGCACGACAGACTAATTGGTAAACCGATTAATTTCCTCAATGTGCGCATGTTTTAAAATTGGCTAACTTGAGCATGTAAACTGGGACTCAACACAAGTTCTAATTTGTTTTCACGTGTAAAATATATGCACGTATATATTTAAAATAGGTGGTTAATGTATGCATGTTCAATCCATTGATGTACATGGTTTCAATGTATTACATATATTTACGCGTAACCCTATGTACGTGTGTATGTTGCATGGTAGAATTATGCATATTTTATAAAACACATACATCATATACGCATATTATAAAATACTATAGCAAATATGCATGCAGCTACACACATATGTATATACCACCACACACAGTTGCTTATCCTTCCATGTGCATAAATGGGTTTTTGAAAATTGTAACGATATATGGTACTTTTACGTGCATAAATCCTTTGAGAATTCATTCCATATTGTGCGCTCTTAGAAAAGTCATCGCATCTCACCTACCTCCCTATGTAACCACAGTTATCGACCTACTGAGATGTTAAATCAAATCGACCTACTGAGATGTTAAATCAAATAGACTTCCAAAATATAATTGTACTAACTGTTGAGCTGTTTGAATCAACTCTGTTTCAATGTTCACCACGACTAAAATGTAATTGCACTAACTGCTGATTTGCTGAAAGACAGTTATACTGTTGATTCGCATAACGTAATTGTACTAACTGTTGATTTGCCTCCTCCATGTAAAATAGTAAGACACGCTCGTCCTACTATTTCTCCACGCCAACATGTAAACCGATGTGATGTACCCCCAACGAATGTCGGTATACAAAAGCAAATTAATAATAATAATAATAATCTCCTTCAAACTCTGTTTATCTAAGAGAAGTTGGATAATAAATAGGTGCTACATAAATGAATATCAATAATAATAATAACATCAGTGGTATAAACATGGTTTATTCTTTCCTATGCTGGCGCTAAGTTATTGATTAGATGAGAAATGCAATACAAATGCCAATCATACATTTTCAATTACGAGTGCTGAAGTAGTTATCCATGTCAGGATGCACAGATACCAAAACTGTAGGTTGACAAATTAATAAAACATTTCACTGTGTTTTAGCATCATATGTTTTTCCAGTGCTAATTTTGTACATAACTATGAACCCTAAGAATTTTAATTAAGAACAATTTTTTAAACAAAATGTTTCAAGAGTATAAGCATTTTAAATTGTGGTAAAATATTTAATAACTTGCCTCAAGCATAACCATGAAACGCTAGCAGGAGATTTGCAAGAGCTAGAACAAATGGCATAAAATATCTAACTGAATGTGAAGACTCTATAATACAAAATTTAAAACTTCTTGGAAGAAATGTAAAGACAGGAATTACATTTTCAATATGTAAGGATTTTAAGAGACCTTTTTTTTCTTTGCACACCCGATTCCTGAAGGCAGTCATATTTAATTGATCACAAAACAGATTCAGCAAGTTTTTGATCAAGCTGAACTGTAAAAAAAAAAAAAAAGCATACTTCCATCTTGTGGCCTTTTTTCTCTGAGACCTTCCTACACAGTTACAATATGAGACAAAATCCTTTCTGATCTTGACGGTTATATAGTGCTGCTTTACATCAAATTTATTTTGATATTGTAGTGGACATATGATTTTTCTTTGGAAAACACTTATTAAAGGGAGAAAAGTTTCAACAAGGATAAGTATTTTCCCCTGCATAAGTTTATTTTTATTAAAATAAAAACCAAATAGATCACAGCAAGATTAAGTTTTCCAATAGTGAGCTTTCTTAAGTTCATCAAAATGTTAAAGAATTTCAAGACAAATCATGATTTGGGTAGGTGTCCATATCTTGTCAAACCTGATCCCTGATCACATTTCAAGTGCATTAGACCCATTCCAATCAGGGTTCAGACCAAATTACAGTTTGAAAACCACACTATTATACTTGGTTGACAATCTCGGACTCTGGATCATGGAAACTCAGCCTCACTCATTCTCATGAACCTCTCAGCAACCTTTGCCATGATGGATCACAATCTTCTTCTTGCCCAACTACGTGAGATTGGACTGCAGGCACAGCTCCCTCTTAGTTCTTTATCCTTCCTCCAAGACCGCATCCAAAGTATCTCTAAACCACACTCAGTTGTGGAGTCCTCCAAGACTCCGTTCTGTCACTCACTCTCTTCAGTATCTACCTTGCTCACCAGTGACCGCCATATCACTCATTATTTCTATGCTGAAGACATTCAATTACTAATCCCAGCAGCCAAAGATCAAGAGAAAGCTATAGCACACCTCAACAAAACACTGGAAAAAAGCGCAAACTGGTTGCATGACAACAAAAACTAAACCCCCAATATATAGAGATGCTATGGATAGGAAAAAATGGCCCTTAAGGGAAAATGACTCTTACCATTAGCTCTTGAGTCTGAAGCCTAGGCTTCATTCTAAGCTCAAAACTGATCAACAAGGCTCAGGTTCAAGCAGTAACTGAGGCAGTTTTTCCACCTCCGCCAGCTCTGCCACCTTTGTCTATTAGACAACAAAAAAAGAAATTAGCCATTTTTGCCAGGTTTAAAAGTTCTGGGGTAACTGGGGCTATCAACCAGGAGGTTTGGAGGACTTAACTCTTAATTGGGAAAACTGGGGGATGAACTGGTGAAACTGGCAATGGCATGGATGTGCGCCCATTATAAAATGTATTTATTTATTTATTTTTCTATACCGACATTCGATTTGACATATCACATCGGTTTACATATAACAAGATGTCTAAGGTGAGCCTTATAATGACATGATACAATATAACAGCTTAATTGAATAACTGGCTACGTACATATAACTGTTTTACAAGCTAGCAATACAATATAATGGGCTTAATAGCATAACTTCTTACAGAATATATTAAGAGTTATGCAGTAGAATCGGAATTTGCGCGCCTAGGCACAAGCCCACTTAAAATTGGGTGCACGTGCATGTGGCCAGGCTATTTTATAATGTTATAATGTACACACACATGTGTCTGCAAATAATAAAATGGCTGCATATCTGTGCATGCTGACACACACACGCTCGTTTGAAAATTACCATCTTTATTTACAATAACAGAAAAAAAACCATATAAAAGACTGTTTATCTTTGCAGATCTTAAGTCATTCAAAGTCCTCACTGTACAATGGCTTCCTGCCTTCTCCCTGCAGCCTCCCGAACCCTTCTGGGCCCTGCCTTATGCTGTGCTGAAAGAAAGCTCCTGGGATGCAGCATCCCTTGCTGGTTGGCTCTCAAGGAGGACTGGGCCAGATATCTATGGCCAGTCCTTTAAGGAGTTCTGAGGGAGTTTCCTATGCACTCTCTCCCACCATTCAACAACAAACAGACCCAACGTGCTGAACTGGACTGCACTCATTGAAAATCCTTCCATTCTCCATAGGATACCCAACAACCACAAGCTATCCACTCTGAGCTGAATCCGCTCCAATTCCCTTCCTGCCCCGCTAGTCTGATAATCCGAATTATGTCTTGCGAACAGTCTCTTTACTATCATCTCACTGCTTGCTCATATTTCTGTCTTAATATACTGTATCTAAAACTGTCTACCGATATGATAGTATCTGATCACTGACAAGATAATGTAACTCATTTTGATCTCCATTGGAAAAGCATGCCATAAATAAACAATGATGATGAAAACTGAATTTTATGCTGCGTCTTCATGGAAGAGTATAGATGTGACACTCTGTAGGTTACAAAAGACATGGGATGCTACTATATTGTTATACCTCACTGCTCAGAGACCTGGAAATTGCAAAACCAGTTAAAGTCTTAAAATTCCCCAAAAAACAAGTGAAAGCTGAGGGTCATCTGTCCAATAACACATACAATTTTACCAAGCTAAGTTCCCATTTTGAAATACCTTTTTCATAGCGTTTATACAATGAAACATAAAATAAGACAAATGTAACTTTTTTAAAATACTGTTTAGTTTTAATTTGACTGCAAGATTTAATCAGCACAACTGGCTGATCCTTTGAAAGATCAATGAAACGGGAAATATTACTAAGTTAAATTCATTTCTGACTTCTTTCTGAGTTTCAATCTTAATTTAAAATGAAAGCATTTTCTCAACAGGATATTATTAACAAATTGAGCAGTATTTATAAATTGTATAAATCAACAGGGTTGCTTGGAAAGTTGCACATTATGCCAAAAAACGTGCAGCTCTTAATTCAGATTTGCCAAAGGCTTTTTTCTTTGTTTATTTTATATTCATTAAGACCTTTGGTGTTATGATGAATAAAATTGTTTTTTGCCCCCAGAATACATTCAGCTGTTTTCAGCAAAAATGTATAAGAAAAGTATAATGTGCTTTTGAAATAAGATGTTTACCAATACCATATCTTTTGCCTAAAGCTCTAAAGTAAGTAAGAAAAATTAATAAGTAACTTGATCTACTGAAACACACAAGACTTCATAACATCTAAACAACAGTAGATAATGGCAGAAAAAGACAAATTGAAACCAGTCTGCCCAGTTATTCCTGTCCACACTACAAAGGACATTTTCCAGCTGCCAGTCATAGAAGTTTGAACACTTATAGGATATCACTCATCCAATTCAGTTTTTGTCATCTTCCTCATCAGGTCCCTACCATCCTGGGTAGAAGAGTATATAAGATCCCACACTTAAAGCAACACCTTGCCCCAGACCATGTTTTGCCATCAAGCTCTGTAATCATCTAATCCGACATAACTGCGACGTCTTTTTCCATCTTGGCTTTAGGTGTGTCAGGCACCATTTTGGAGTCTATCAGTCTTCCTTTCTCCCATAAGGAATGGACTGCTTTTATGCTCATCACTTTTTTTTTTAATGACAAAATTGTCCATCCAATCAAAAAGGAAGCACTAGAGGAGCAAATCCAGTAAATGTCACCAAGTAAGATAAGGTAAGTGCAGTTCAGATAAGGGGGGACTCATGGAGCTCACCCTCCACACATCCATAACCAGAAGTCTACACCTGGCCTTCTGTCCCAGTGGCCTTGCCACCACTAACCTGCTATCACCAGCCCAATTGATTTCTGAGAAGTTGAAGTCTGCAGATACCAACCCAGCAACCTGCGGCCTGCAATCTCACCAGCTCATATTTCTTTTATCTGCTCCATGGTTACTTTGCTGGATAGTACCCCACCACCAACATCCTAATTGGTTTCTGGGGAGTTATAACCTACTGGTAACAACTCAGGAACTCCATAGCCTGTTGTTTATTTGACCCATCTATAAGATCTAGGATTATGTTACAACTCCTCACTGTTGAGCTGTACCTGATGAATGACCTACTTTTTTCTTGGATATTCCCTGTGTGCCTTTTTTTTTTTTCATAGATTATTGGCATTTGAAATCTAGTGTTCCAGTTCATATGCTCTGCATTTCAGTTCCAACTAAACGAATGCCTCTTTTTTTCATATATGGCAACTAAATAGCACTCTGTCCTCAGGCTCATTCTTCCTGCAATGGATATAACTGGCTTTTCAAAATTATTCCCTTGTTGTAGTACATTCGAGGATTTTAACTTTAGCAGATTTGTCCCATATTGTCCTTTATTACGCCAAATGACTAACATGAATCATTACTCCTTCCTTCAATAAAAAGATTTCTAAGCACCAGCCAATTACCCAATTTTTTTTTTTTTAACAGGAGATTTAATCTTGCTGCTTTAGCTATGAAAGAAACAAATCTTTTCCCCAATGGGGTCAGAGGGTGTACTGTTAAATCGCCATGCTGTGCAGGTCTACCATCTCAGCCAAAACCTCAAGAAGGGACTGTTCTCAGTTTACAGCTGAGATCTTACTTTTAATTTTATCCAAAAAACTGAGAGACACTCTACGAAGGGCATGTCATCTACAGCCCAATGTAGAGATGGGTTCAATTCCTGGGCCTAGCTCCTTCTCCTTGGCTGGATAGGAGAAGAAATAAAATGGGTAAAATGCCAGTTAGCTGCAATTGAAGGCTAATGGCACTTAAACTCATTTAGGGCAGATTTTGAATGAGCTGGAAGCCAAAAGAGAGCAAGAGGCACCATTAAAAATGCCTCTTATTGTTCTTATAAATATCAACCACAAAATATTTAAGAATTGTTTTCTCTAAATAACCTTCCTCACAAAGCATTCAGAAGCAGCAGCCAACTGCATATTAAAAAAACATTCATACTAGTAATGTTAAATCTTTTCTGGTTATCATTTAGATAATAACCACATTTGTTTTTAGAGAAATCAGACAACACAAAAAAATAACTATAGGCACTCTAACAAAATGACATATCCAGCTTACTCAACTTGTATATTACACCAGCTAACATATCTTTATAAACTGCCACCACTGTCAGGAACAATGTATCATCAATAACCTCTTATTAAAATGCCATTTTATTACATACATTTTTCAGCGGGCTTTTTTTTTTTTACATTACCGACACGTCTGCCACAGAAACTCTTCTTTACAGTTAGGCTTCGCTTCCCAACGGCATAATTTAATGATGTCATACTCTAGCATTCAAAATGCCAAAACATACACAACAGAAAAAAATGGGATGTAACAATTACTGAATTATGAAACCGCTGAATGACTCTGACAAGACTAGAGAGCTCGTTTAAAGCAGAATGCTTCTGCACAGTACTTTAGAAGCTGAGAGGCCTTTAGGAGAGAGACAAAAGTGACCATTCATCATAGTCAGAAGGTTTTATGGCGCATCATTTATATATATCACATGAGAAGAAATGGGGGCTGGCAGGAGAGTGTGGCATGGCTAATATATCCTGCTTTCATTTTTATTCTTTTCACCCAAGTGGATTGTGCATTCCAATCCAAACTTCATTGGGTTTTCAAAATTATGAGAGTAACTTTCAAACAACTCCAGAAGGCCCCATATACACGTGTCATATGGCCGCGCGGAGATCTACTACAGTATTTTATAACCTGAGGGTACCACATTTATGCAGATTATAAAATACGCTATGTTTCGTTACACATTAATACCTGAAACTGATTGAAAGCGCATACTCTTCATATCTGATTTACAAACACACACACATGTATATTTTATATAACTCCCGTAAAACCCCGATTTATATGCATAAGTTAGTATATTTTAAAATATGCATGCGTTATTGAAATCGCCAGTTTGCCAGTACCTCCATCAGTTCCCCCATACCTTCTCCAGGTCATCTCGACCCTCCTAGTTCTTCACCCAGACCTCCTACCCAGCCAACAGCAGACATGTCTAACATCAACTGTGTAAGATAATTAGCAGGTGTAAAATTGTGTACATAAGTTGCCAAATGTACTCGTGTCTCTTATAAAACAGCAACTTTCACATGTAACTCTTAGCCCTGCTTTGGAGCACTCCTAGAACGCCCTTTTTTTATGCATAATTTTTTATATTTATAAAACAGCATGTACACAAGTACAAGCTACGCATATAACTCCGTTGAAAATTCACCCCCATTGTTAAGATCTAGTCTGCTGTTATTTACTATATCGCCAGACTAAAAGCTAAAACAGGAGAATGTTTTTACAATCTTGTTATAGTTATGTAAGCTCTTTAAAAATGGTCTCATGGTCTTCCATCAAAGGGAACATTTTTAGCACAAATAATTAAAAACAATATGCACATTAAAACACAATTCTCACAAGCTATTTTGCATTATGCTGGCAGCAATGTGAAAATTAAGGCTAAGCCAAGCCTATTTTATGGGACAAATCTCCCCTGACCACTCCCATAGTCGTCCCAGAATGATGCACGCCTGAATCTGCTGCTGCTGCTCTGTTACACTGTAGTCAAGATGTAATTAAACCCTCTTGTAGGAGAGAATTTTTAAAATGTATATTTATTTAACAAACAAAAGAATAATATTAAATCAAACCTTTTATTAGATTACCTGAAACTTAATACATTTCTTAACTAGGTTTCAGGAACTGACACGCCATTCCTCAAAATGTGTTTAAAATTTTCTAATTTTGGGGGATAGTTTATTTTTAAATAAAATGATGTTGTAGTTGTTTAAACCAAAATTAAAGGCAATATATACCTACACATACATATATGGCAGAAACCTTTGAATATGGCTAATAGCAATGATACATACATAAAGAATGAGTGTGAATCTTCATAACATTTTATCTTTTCATATTCAAGTAACAGATATGTATAGGGTTTTTGGGATTTTTTTTTTGTTTTGATTTGGGGGTTTTTTTGTTTTGTTTTTACTTTTTTTAAGTTTAGAATACATATAAAAACAAAAAAAGTTGATGTTTACAATAGCTAACAAAAACATCAGGAAACAAGAAATCAAGCAACAAATTATTACCTCGATATGTGGGAAAACAAGGAAATATAAATACAAGAAAGGTATACAGCCTACTAGATATATATATATATATACACACACACACACACATACCAATACTCATGACAGATGAGTGAGGAGGAGAGTTAATCACGTTTTCCTCTACTGCTAACACACCCCTGCATGTACGCATTTAAACAGGAAAAAAAGTGAGTGAGCTAGGTTCCATAAATTCAGGTACAGCTTTACTCCACTGCATAAAAGACTTTGTAGTTCTAATTCTTTAGGAAAGGCCAGAGTGCAGGTCCATTAACATAATGCGTTAAAACAGGTCTGGATCTCTGTGTCCTATTAAAAAAAAATGGAGCCCGTCTATAACCCTAGGTTGAGAGCACACTTTAAACAGCCAATCCAGCAAAGAATTCCGCTTAGGTGTATTGAGGCTGATGTACAAAACTGCAAAAAGTTTTTTACATGAAAATAATTTTGTGCAAAATATTTGCACAAATGCCTTTCACGGGTGTAAACTTTCATTCCCGGTTCACTAAGCATGAAAGTTTATTCGAATGGAGCTGATGCAATCCAAAATCAAGGCAAGCAGCTCTTTAATGTGTCATCTTGTGAAACTGAGTTCATGCAAAAGGCTTTGCAGGCTTATTTTCACAAAATAAAAATTACTATACCTCAAGAGGTGTAGTTATTTTCCCACTGGGCCTACAAAGCAGCAGGGTCTCAGTCTATGCAAGGTCACCCTGCTCCTAAGTGTCATTAGCAGTCCCTGGTGGTCTTAGTGACCCCCACTCACCCCCCTCCTTGCCCCTTGTGGGCTGAAAAAGTTCAAATTAAAGACCTTGGTTCAGCCTCACCCTCTTGTTCCCCAAATCACTGAAAGCCCCAAATAGGGGTAACTTCTCCCCATGCTCCAAAGCTACCTGATATACAAGGTCATTTTTCAAATCACATTAGGGCATTATTGCGGGCGTTAGAGCCCTAACACTTGCGATAACAACATAACGCATGCATTATTTTTTGCATCTCACAATGCGAATGCAAATTTTGAAAATGTATTGAAAGGGGAGGAGTCTGGGTGGGGTTTATAAAAATGAGGGGTGTTTAACGTGCATTACGCTATCGCAAGCAATGTTATCGCACATTTTAATGCCAGAAATAACTACACCTTTTTTTCTGGCGTTAAGTTGTGCGATATGCCTGAAATGGGATTTGCGATATTTATCACAAATCTAGTTTTGGGCAGGAGAGGGGAAAGGAATGGAGTGGAGAGAGAGACAGAGCCTCTGGGATGGCACACATATTAGGCAACTATTTATACCAATTTTGGAGGGTCAACTAGTAACTTGAGGTGAGATTTTGGTGGTCTAGGGGTTTGGGGGCCAGTTTTACATGCACAGTCATAGGTACGAACAGCACAGTAAACATAAGTGAATACCTGTTGAGATTTGAAATGAGGAAAGGAACACAAAGGTGAGATTTCTACAATGTACTCTCGCCCTAGCTTGACCACCTAGGCAGAGAGTGCATCACTAAGGTTCACTAAGCATGAAAGTTTATTCAAATGGAGCTGATGCACCTAGGTAGAGAATTTTTATCTGCACTTTTCCATTTATATTTTATGGTCTGTTGATTCTGTATTTGGTGAGGGTCTGTCTGTATTCTGCACGTGTAACAGAGGTGAAGTATTCCACTAGTATATAGTTTCTTTGCAGAGATCTATAACAGCTTGGCTTGTTCTGTTTTCCTAATAGGAGGTGTTTTAGTATTTAGTGCCTGTCATAATATTTGCATTGTTACCTTTTCATATGTAGGGTTGTTGCTGTTTGAGTGCTGGCAGTTAGTGCTGTTTTGATATAGAAAGTGTATTATTTTCTTGTGGCCTTCAGATGGTCGAGCCCATGCCCATGTTGCATTATAGTAGGCCTAATTTCATATGGATTCCAAGTTTCTGTTTTGCTTTTTTGCAGGGTTTTCTGGTTGGCACCACAGCATTGCATGTAAATATAATATATATATTATAAGTGATAATTTATCTCAGAAGACTGTTCTTTGAATATCCTTTTTCTTGTAAAATCTATTATAAATGTATCATTTTTAATTGTGTATAGGGAGGATGTGACAAGCTGGGATGAGGGTGCAAGGCTCTACTGATCTTGGGTATTGCTGTATAAACATTTGACAGAGTTTCCTAAATCACAGCTTTATGTTTTGTTGCATGGGTGAGGGCGCAGCTTTTCACTTGGCCATAGGTGCCAAATTGCCTGGCTATGGCTCTGGAAGAATGGATGGATCTTTTAACATTTCTGGCCTGTTCTCGGTGAAGGGTTTGCAAAGGACACAACCACCAGAGCTTCTAAATTCTGCAGAACTTAGATTCAGCCTTGGATGCTGAAAACAGAGCAGAGGGAAAGAGATCTTTACACCTGAGATCAGATGTTTCCAATATGAGACAGAGGGACTCCTTTCATTATGGAAGCTAGGAACGAGAATGAGAACAGGAAGTATCTAGCCCAAAAACTGGAAGAATAGGCATAGATGTGCAGTAATAGCTATTTAAAAACGTATCTTTGTTTTATGTTATCACTAGATATAGGTGAAAGGTTAGGAAAATTACTATAACAACTTTTTTACTTCTTGAAGCTTCCATATGCTACATGACAATTATTTTTAGTGATGTGTACCTTCAGTTTTCTCTTTTTGTTTCTTATTTTTGGCCTCTACAATATACATACATTGAAGCCTTATAGTAGGTTGTGGTAGTGATCCCTGAAGCAGGCATTAAGATGCCAAAACGTCAGCATTGTCAGGCTACACACGTTTGATTCCAACTACTAAAGCACATACAGGGTCATTCATCAAAATGCGATATGGCATTAACGCATGCAGTAACATGATTATTGCATGGCACGAATTCAAATGTTTTGAAGGGGAGGGATTAAGTAAAATGAGGGTCAATATCGCACCATGCGATAGCATAACACATGCTATAGCACTGTTTTAATGCCGGAAATAACTACACCTTTTTTCCTGGCGTTAAGCTGTGCGATATGCCCGAAATTGGCCATAATGCAACTTGCGATAAATATCGTAAATTGCATTTCGGCCATTTCTGGACGGGGAAAAGGAGAGAGAGCGCCTGCACGAGTGTTATCCGAGAGAGAGAGCCTGTGTGTGTGTGAACCTGAATGTATGTATGAGAGACTACATATGTGTAAAAGAGAAAGCGCGCCTGCATGTTTGTATGAGAGAGAGCCTGCATGTATACGAGAGTGAGCACCTGCATGTGTGAATGGGAGAGAGAATGCCTATGTGTGTGAAGGGGAGAGATAGAGGAGAAAGACTGTGTGGCCCCCCCCCCCCCCCCACTTTCCCCCAAATCCACAACAATCTCTGGGTGAGTGGAAATCAAAAGATCCTATTTTTTTCTTTCTTTATTTTATGGTATGGAGAGCTGGAGATTTTTTAATCCTATTTTAAATTTTGGGGTGTTATTTCAGGTCTACTGTTTTGAAATATTTTAGTGGTATTTGAAAAATATTAGAACAAATGTATGCGACATTTTAAAATTATTAAATGTTTGTGGCCTGTTTTGACATGAGGAAGGCAGATACCCCGTGGGCCAGTTTTGAAAAAAATCCCCCGGGCTGATATTTTTCCGCAATCCGCCGCTGTATGTACAGTGAGGTCCTTCATTTCTTTTACCATTAAGTCATGCTTTACTGGCAAGTTATCCCTTTCATAAGAAGTCTTGTAATGATAGGAAAGCAGAATCAGGGAAATGGGTCAGAAGGGCTAAGGATTGTAGGCTGCTAGAAAAACTGATTATGTGAAACCACTTGGCCAAATGATTTAACACATTTGTGTTTGCAAAACATGCAGAAGGTACTCCATATGTGATTCTGGCACTGGCCTTTGTTATGGCTATTTAGAAATAATATACATGTTTTCTCCCCTATTAGTAATAATATATTTCTGCTGTGGCACTCATCCGGTTAAGATTAGCTGTGTTTTGATACTTTTGCCACTGATAATGATTAAAGCATGAATGTACAATTCCCAAGTATGATTTTTTTTTTTTTTTTTTTAGTCTTTAGCAAGTGCCTGAACTTAGATTGTAAATACTTGGAGTAGGGACACAATGGCATTTGAAGTGACTTGTACTACATAAACTACATGTTATTTATACCCAATCGTTGGATGTAATTGTATATTTGTTTAATTGTTCAATCTGTTTGATGTAATTTTCTGTTCCTTGTTCTGTGTAAACCGAAGTGGTATGCACTAGTGCATGATCTCCGGTATATAAAAGCCTTTAAATAAATAAATAAATAAATAAACCCAACAGTGTTATGTAAAAATAAGTATTACTATTTCAATGTGAAGGTAAATCTGGAAAGAGACTCTGCGTATGCTGATATACTCTCGTATTCAAAATTTTCCTTAAAAAAAAAACAAAAAAAAAAACTCCCGTGCTATTTTAGATTTCATTGTTTTATGGTATGTAATGTTGGGCTGACCATGGGGCCGTGCTGCAGCTGGCTTTACTCACCCCCAACACGCCTATGCTCTTTGTGGCAGGACGCCACTGATGCCAGGCTGCCTGTATAGGCGCGCGTGTACACACTTCTCCCCAAGTTAAGGGCTCCATTACAGGAACAGGGCCGCGGCGCCACATGATGACATCACCGGTAGCTGGGTATTTAAACCCCAGCTGTCTACCATGCCAGTGACTCAGCAACAGCTCTGCTGTCTTGTGTCCAGCTTGCAGTACGAGTTGCTAGCATCCTGCTCCTGCCTTTGCCTCATTCCAGTGCTCACACTGCTTTGCCCTGTTCCAAACCTCGTCCTGCTTTTGCCTTGTCCCAGCTCTTGTCCTGCTCTCCCTCCCTACAGACCTTCTGTGCTAGAACTCAACCCAGATTCTGACTCTGCTTGACTGCTGCCTGCCTCGACCATCAATCACCTGGATACCTCTTGACTGCTTGACTGTTGCCAGCCATGACATCTGCCCAGATTCTGACTCTGCTTGTTCGCCGCCTGCCCCTCCCTTCTGCTGTGTTTCGACTCCACCCGACTACTATTTTGCTAGGCCCTCGCCTAAGTCCTGCTGGTCTCAGATCCCAAGGGCTCAACCTGCAGGGGAAGAGGCTGGTAAAGGTGCAGCTTAGTCTCAGCCCCAGCTTGAGTGGGTTGGCCCTGATGTCAGTGTGGGCCCAGCTGGCTGGGCTGTATCAACCACGTCACAGCCTAAGGACTCACTCTCCATGACATGGAATTAATTCTAAATGTGCAGTATACTGAATCCAGTATGATGGTTTTGTTCCTCTGGGCTCATATTTTTCCATAGGTTTGTATTGTCCCTATTGTATTTTTCAGTATTTGCTAACTGGCCCTGCTAAAAATAAAGCATTCTTGAAAAAGGACTCCCCCTGTCCGTCCGTCAGTCCCCCCCACAATTCTGTAATGCAAAGGCCTTTTTTGAAGGAGGCTCATAGAATCTTAAGATATCATAGGTGCTGCATCCTTACCCATTTATTTCTGCTCACTTGGCTGGGAAAGGCAGGAATGGAAATGAAGCAAATTTTGTGTCTTTATCCTGAAAGCCCTGGGCTCCCCCCGGAGCAGATTAGCTCCTTTTCTAGGATGACAGCTTTCTAGAACTGTATTAATAGCATGGATTAGGGAGGAGGAATAGCCTAGTGGTTAGAGCAGTGGACTATGAACTAGGAGACCAAGGTTCAAGTCCCGCTGTCACTCCTTGTGACCTTGGGCAAGTCACTTTACCCTACATTGCCTCAGGTACAAAAACTTAGATTGTAAGCCCTCTGGGGATAGAGAAATACCTACAGTACCTGAATGTAAACCGGTGTGATATCTCAATTGAGATGAATGTCGGTATATAAAAATAATAAATAAATAAATAAATAAATAATACATGAGGGATTGGGATTAAGCTTGTGGTCTATATGATGAAGTACGTTCTAAACTTCCTTTAAAGCCTTGTGGGCTATGACGTTTTCTATTATCTTGATTGTTATGGAAGTCACTAGGACCTTCCGGTCCCTAAGACTTTGTATAGGAGTGGATGGTAGGGAGGTTATTGTTTGGTAGGAAATTCATTTAACAGCTTTGTGTTCCCTCTAGTAAGCTAAGGACCAATTTGTAGGGTGCAGGCCACTCTAGATAAGTTATATAGTTTGTCCTAAAATGGGTAGATTTTTATAAATGCTTGGTTGCTGTCTTAGGAGTTAAGTATTGCATTTGAATTACAGTATATTGAAACAATATTTTAAGGCACATGATTATAACGAGTGGTTCTTAAGTCACTTGAAAGGTTCCGTGACAGTGAAAGCTGAAGCACTCAGGTAGGACACCTTGATGACTCCCTTTTTAACATGAGTGCCAGAGCTCTGGTCAGCAGATTACAACAGGAAGTGCTGAGAACAGAAGACATAGAAGAGAGGGAGAGCACCAGAACTGTGCCCCACAGAGGACTTTGAATGGCCACTGGATGACCTTTCCATTTTTCTGTTTAGAAATACAGAGTTGGATCCATGAAGGACAGAGCAGAGAGGGCAGTGAATTTTCCTAAGAAATCTTGGGTGTGGTCTTTATTTTATTTATTTATATTCCGCTTTTCAGGCACTTTCAAAGCAGATTGCATTCAGGTATTGTAGGCATTTCCCCTATCCCCAGAGAGTTTACAATCTAAAGTTTGTACCTGAGGTAATGGAGGGTAAAGTGACTTGCCCAAGGCCAGAAAGAGTGGCAATGGGATTTGAATCCTGGCTTTCCTGGTTCACAGCCGCCAGGGGCAATTTTGTAATGAGACAGGGTGAGGCAGCCACTTCAGGTGGCAAGATTTTGAGGCAGCAAAAGTGACCCCAAAACCTTCCTGAGATGGCTGCCTCACCCTGCACTCAGGCCAACACCAGTGCCGGCGGGAAAAACTGCGGTGCTGGCGATGTGGAGCAGTGACGTGCTGGCAGGGTTCCCACTCCCCGCCAGCAAAAGGAAGGTCCTGCAGCGGGGCGGAGAAGTGACATGTTGGCGAGGTTCTCACTCCCTGCCAGTGAAAGAACGATCCAGCGGTGGAAGAAGAGGCTTGGCAGTGCCGCCGGTATTTCCCCCACAGCTGGCAGCAGAATAAAAGGCCCTGCAGTGCCGCTGGTGTTTCCCCCACAGCTGGTGGCAGAAGAAAAAGCTCTGCTGACCCTTGGTGGAATGACTTCCTCCCTCTGCGGATTCCTATACCAAATACAAACCAAGAGACAAAACTATGAGTAGAGGAATAGTCTAGTGGTTAGAGCAGTGACTACCAGGGGCAGCTCATGGCAATCTGTTGCTTGAGGTGAGGGATGAAATGGTGTTCCCTTACCCCATGGTGCGGCACAGGTGAAATCACAAAGAGGGTTGGGGAGCATGGTGGTAGTTCTACATTGGAGTCCTGCCCTTTTTGGTGATTTGTAATGATGGGGAAGGGGGGTAGAAGTCAGAGGTCCCAAAGGAGTGGAAGATATATTATCACAAACACGCGTTCTAAGAAACTAAGAACAAAAAACAATTAAAGCAACAGAGCCATAAAAATAGAGAGCTCACAAGAGGAGAGAGTGAGAGAGAAACTGGAGCAGAAGGAAAGGAGGGGAGGGAAATGAAGGAGCAGGAGGAGAAGCTAGCTTTACCATTCTGGATCCCAGCTATTCAATAGAGGGAGGAAGTAGCAAGCTGTCACTTCTGGAGCCCCCTTCTCCCCAATCCAATCAAATACAGTTAGAATCCAGCTCAACTGAGGGAGGGAAAACTAGTCTGTCTCCTCAGGTGCCTGAAGTTCTACTTCTAGTTGGCCAGGTCTGAGTTCACAGCACAGTATGCACATCCACTATTTGCTGGAGACAGAGAACACTGGCAGGCTACTGGCAGCATGGAGGTATATAGGGGGTGACGCTGGTTGGCGTGCATAACCCCTTCATATGGACTGGTCCGACTGGATGAAGAGGATCAATGGGTCCACCCTACAATCCCTTAAGACTATCACCTCTCCTCCTAATATAAATACCAAAGAAGGTATTTAAGATATCTGCTTTCTTCTGCTCCTCTGCTTGACTAAATGACCATCCATCCCTTTAATTCATACTTGTCCCCATTTTTTTTCCAGCAGTACTGCCCATCAGTAATGAACTGCAGATCACTGAATAACCAGCTCAGTTCTCAAGAACAATAGAGCAGCAGAGGTTCAGCAGCAGCAATGGATCAGCGGGAAGAGCACGTTTCCAGCTAGAGCACCTCTTTCCTCTCTGGGACGCAGGCCATGTTGCTCTGGCCACAGTGACATCACTGCTGGTCGGCAGGGTGAAGAAGTGGACCACCTCCCTGGCACAGTAGAAAAACAGCAGTGGCAGCAGTAGATGTTCAGCAGGGAGAGTCTATTTCCAGTAAGAGGCCCCATTTCCTACACTCTGGGTCCCGGACTATACTGCCACACCCACTGGCGATATCATTGCTGGTCGGCAAGGAAAGAATAGACGCAGCTCTAAGAGTAGGTCACCATTGAAAGAGCAAGCTGAAGGGGTTCACCCCTAAGAATGGGCACCTTTGTATAATCCTTTTAAAAACGACTCATTGTTACCAAGCTATTCCATACAAACCAAGAGGACAAGATTTTATATAAAACTGATTGGAGAAGGAGAAGTGGCATTATTCTATTGAGACAATTATTCAATGTCTATCTGTTAATTTTTATTTACTTGAATCCCTCTGCTTTTTCTGATGATTTTAATTTTGGCTCTCTTTCCACCTAATGGAGTATTGTTAGGGCATGAAGGGTGAGGATTAGTTATTTCCCAATCCTTCCATAAAAGAGGAGAGGGGCCTTGCAATTAGCTGGGATAGTTTTTTAAATATAATTTTGGGGATGTATTGTAATTCTGTTTAATATTTTATTGTATTGTATATTTATATTTTATTGTATTATTCATTTATGTATTTTATTATATTGCTTTAAGGTATTTTGAGAAAAGCGGGATATAAATCAAAAGAAAAAAGTTATTTCCTTAATCTATGATTTGGGAAATATGGTCATCTGTGTCATCCTTTACCAGTCTAACTGCCTTTCATGCTTCCCTTTTTTCCTCTTGGCAATTTTGCCTCTCCTCCTCCTGTTAAAAAAATATATTTGAACTCAAGAATTAGTAACAGCTATCATCTGCTTTCAATGTCAAAACATTTCTATATCAATATGAAGTACATATACAAGGTGCATTGAAAATCATCCAAATTCATGAAAACATAACATCCCTACTGCAATCTATACAACCATGTGCCAGAAAACAAGAATTCCTAAGACATATTTGAATGCTTCATAAGGAAAGATTGAAAGCTGTGATAACTTGATTAAGATTACAAGACTAATTTTTACAGTACATTTATGGCCCTATGTGCTTTCAACATTTCTTAAAAATAAATATCAATCAAATTTAATATGACAAGTTCAATTTATCTTGAAGGCATATGTCATCTTAAATCAAATGTAGTCCAGCATTATTGAAAATTTAAGGACTATTAAAAAAGTTTTGTTTAACATGTATGGCATATACAGTAATACATATTTTGTAATGGCTATTTTGCTTTGTGAAAATTTTAACAAAAGTAAAAATAATATAGCTTGTACACTGTGCAAAATGATACAAAAGGGTAAAAGACTAACAGTTGACATAAATTGGCTTCTCTATATAATGAGGCACCAGTAAAAATGTTGGATTTTAATGAATAAGTAATGAGAAAAGCCTCGCAGCAATTTCTGGCATGTACAACAATTAAAGTATTGTAAAATATCTCAATAGACTGATTATTCATGAACCTTTGGCAAACACTTTTCTCAGGAGACTTCCAAATGAAAAGTCATAAAAATAGCAATGATCAGCACCACGTTTCCTTATGAAAGATTATTCTACTAAGGTTTAGAAACATTTGCTTGTAAGACCCTAATTTCGAAGTTATGACATACATGACTTACAAAAAAAATTCCACTAAGACCATTTCACATAGAAACATAGAAATGACGGCAGAAAAAGACTAATCGGCCCATCCAGTCTGCCCAGCAAGCTCCCATACTTATTTTCCCACACTTATCTGTTTCACCGACCACCAAGTTCAGGGCCTTTGTTGGTAACTGTTTGATTCAAATTTCCTGCCACCCCCTGCCATTGATGCAGAGAGTAATGTTGGAGTTGCATCAAAGGTGAGCATAAGGCTTAATGATTAAGGGAAGTAACCGCTGAATCAAGCAAGTTACCCCGATGCTTGTTTACTCAAACTGCACAGATCAATGCCTTGTTGGATGTTGTCTGAATGTAAATCCTCTTTTCCACATTTCTCCCTGCCGTTGAAGCAGAGAGCAACGCTGTATATGCATTCAAAGTGAAGTATCAGGCTTAATTGGTTTAGGGTAGTAACCGCAGCAATAAGCAAGCTACCCCCACTCTTATTTGTTTACCCAGACTGTGTAGTTCAGTCCTTGTTGGTTGTTGCCTGAACGCACATCCTCTTTTCCACATTTCCCCCTGCCGTTGAAGCAGAGAGCAACGCTGTATATGCATTCAAAGTGATGTATCAGGCTTAATTGGTTTAGGGTAGTAACCGCTGCAATAAGCAAGCTACCCCCACGCTTATTTGTTTACCCAGGCTGTGTAGTTCAGTCCTTGTTGGTTGTCTGAATGCAAATCCACATTTCCCCTTGCCGTTGAAGCAGAGAGCAATGCTGGAGTTACATTAACCGTGTGAAGGCTTATTGAGTAAGGGTAATAATCACCTGGTAGTAGCCTCCATTCCAGCAAGCCACCCCCATGGCTCTGTTCTTCATTCCCATCCAAAGACTGCTCTAAGGTTAAAAGAGGAAGTCAAAACATTGACTATCATGCCACAAACTGTTCCTACCAAAACGTTTGTAAGCTTTTATGTAAATAACTCCTTATATACATTATGAGCCTAATTTTAAAAAGCATTTACTCACGTAAAACTGGGTTTTTCACGTGTAAATGCACTTTACTCGAGTAAGTGGGCTTTTGAAAATCGCTACAATATATGCCATTGAATTGTCCATAGGATTTATTCATGTAAGTGCACTTTGTGCGAGTAAATGGCTTTAGAACCCAGTTTTATGCATGTAAATGCTTTTTAAAATCAGGCCCTCTATGTGTGCTAACGCTGAATAGCAACAAGACCAAAAATCTCACTAAACTAACTACCAAGGAGAAAATATTTACTCCGGTTTGTCCGGTTAAGTTTGGACTTAACCGGACAAACCACTGAATTTAAAAATCCTGCCTGTTTAACCGCCCCGGATTTAGCTAGATATTAGCCATCTAAAAATGTATCCAACAGCAGAGTTATTCGGATAAGCTAACCAGATAATGCCACTTCTCAGCATTTGACTAACTTAGGGCCGGATTTTCTAAACTACCGCAGCTTCCTGAATCCCGGCGCTAACGGGGGCGGGGGAAGCAGGCGGCGGGCCTGTGAAAACCGGCAGAGATCGCACCACCGTGGTGCCGGCTTTCTCACCCAATAGCGCTATCATAAAAGGTAGTGTTATTGGGCACGCTACTGGCAGCGATAAGGGTTCCTACCTTTTCGCCGCCAGCGATGTTTCCGCCACATCTGCCCCGGTGCCGCCCCGACTCCTCCTATTCTGGTGCCGCCGCCGCCCCTATGAAGCTATCGCACACGAAAAGGGTCTTGTCGCATGCGATATCAATAGAAAATGACCCCCTTAGCAAGCTAAATTTAGGAGGGCCTGAGAGCAGTCCTAAAGCTAGCTGGATAAACTTATCCAGATAAATTTGATATAGCTGGGTATATTCTGTCAGTGGCATAGATGCATCACTATCTCAACCAAATTAGCTAATAAGTTTATCCAGCTAACTTTGCTGGCCACCAAGTGGCTCATTATTGACCTCCTAATAAATATTTATTAATTGGGATAAAATTTTCACCACTGTTAGCCAAGCTTTTAGCTTTCTTATAAAGATGGTATATAACCCACCTATCCTCTGACAACTGTGTTACAACATATGAAAGTAAAAATATTAAATATTAATAGATTACAATGATCCCTATATTTTGCAAATTAGCTAAGCAGCAATGAATTAATTTTCCACAAAGAAGAATAATTTCAGCAGAACTTAATAGTAATATTAATACTATACATAATAACATAGTAAATGATGATAAAACAAGATCAACTGACTCATCCAATCTGCCCAGTTATCCCTGTCACATTGCTAAGGACATATCCCAGTTATCAGCCATAGAGCATGACTGCTTTTAAAATATTTATTTATTTACACACATTTATACCCCTTAATTCCAACTGTTGATCAATGTGGCTAACAATATCACATTCACAATATCAATTATAATACAAATTAAACAACAAAACATAAAACAATAATCAGCAGCATATAAAATACTAAGAATAGAACATACAGGGTTTCCTTCTGACAGGGTTTAAGGGATTTGCTATTACCTTCCTCAACTACCTTGACCTGGATTACTTGTTTCTGCACAACTTTCACACTGCACTTCTGCAGATAATTCTCCTTTCCTGCTATTCAGTACTTTTTTGGCACAGATCCTCTCCTCTGACTGTGTAGCAACTTGCTGATACCTGGTTACATTAACTAGTTAAGTCAGTATTATTGGAAAAACAACAGAAAATTATTTCCATCCAGACAGCAAAACATTCACCACAGTCCTTTCTACTTGCCAGACCCTAGAAGAGATGGGGTGAGTTGCCTAGGAACCTGGGACATGTTAATCACTTTTTGTTTAGGTGACCAGTAACCTGAACTTCCCCATCCTGTTCAGTGTCTCATTTGTTCTATCCCCAGTGAAATGCCCTTGCTATATTTTCTTGATTTATCTTAAGCTATCTAGTAAAGTTTGCTAGTTACACTAGTAGAGTTTGCTAATTACAGCTTGTTTATTTGTGTTTATATCCCTCTTCTTCCAGGACATTGTTCAAAGTGGATTACCAAAACTCCATCTGACTTCTTCAAAGTGATGGCTCTGCCTACAAGTATACTCCTCCTCCTCCTCTCTTAGGATTATAGCAGACCAGATTCCTCCTGGACTCTTATTTCAAGTTTGGGATAATTCTCTTCCCTGAATACTGCTTGGGCAAGAGCTTCCTCTTAACTCTTGAGGAAAACTCCTGCTTCTCTTGACTTCAACCTTATGACACAAGAATATACTGTTGGGAGGGAAAACTCCTGCATTGCTTTCCTTCCCTGACTCCCTTGGAAGGGACTCAAGACTCCTGCCATTAAGTCTACAGCTCACTTGCTCACTATGCTAATGTTACTGTCACCTAGTGACAGCAAAATAAAACTACTCCTTTAATTCGCACAAAGCTACTGCCCAAACATCTGGCCTCTTAGGGCCCCTGTGCAGCTTGACAAAGAAATCTGACTATGTGAGCATCTGCATTTCTGTTAGGACTCACAAGTTATTATTGTAATTGCAGCCTGTTAAAACAGACCCAGCTGCTAGTTTAATTCTATAATCACAATCTACATCTGTGTTCCTTGCTTATTTCCCTAAACAAGTTTAGTTACCTTCCAATTTCCCCATTTTCTACTTAACTCCATCTCCTTCATGCCCATTTGTTTCTCCCTATTCTCCCTGGGATATCTGACCAGACAATTCTAGCTTGGGGGAATAAAGTTATTATCCAAATCTAATTCCTATTATGAGCTTGACTCTCTTGCAGGTCATAAGGTTATTACTTTCTATGTGAATCAGAATGAGATGTGAAGGTGGTGCAGTTCTTCTCTCTACATTAATCCTCACTGCTTATAAAAGAAAACCATTAATACTGATTGGGGATTTTTGGATCCCACAAATTGACCTGCAATAACAGGCTTTTATGGGATTAAAGAGGGCTTTAAGGAAGCAGCGTTTACGGGGGATGTTCTTATTTTTCTTACACGTCACGAAAAGTCCCTCAGAGCTTTATTTGGGCAATTTGCGGGCCTAAAGATAAATCAGGATAAATCAGAAGCCACAGATATCAGGGGAATGTGCAACCGCATTGGCAGGGTACTTTTCCTCTGAGGTGGGTGGACAAGGAAATGAGGTATCTTGGTATAACAATTCCGGTTGACCTGGATACTTTATCTATTCAACAAATATTCAACTGCTGCTCACGGCTACTCTCACCTCTCTAGATAGGTGGAAATCTTTACCGCTCTCCCTGATGGGCAGAATCCATCTTTTTAAGATGGTAATCCTTCCCAGATGGCTTTATGTTCTTCAAATGGCACCCATTTGGATAACTAAACATGATCATAGAGTGTTGAATCGGGCTCTTAAGCTGTCTCTTTGGCGAGTAAGAAGGGCCAGGATTTCCACATATGTCCTAACCAAGCCACTAAATAAGGGGGATTTAGGCTGTCCAAGTATACTGCTTTATAACCTGGCGTGCCTTATGCCATGTGGGGGACTGGATCTTTGCCACTTCTTATTTTACTCCCGTCGAGTGTCTCTTAGATTGGTACAATATGCCCTCCTGAAATGCCCTTCTATAACTTGAATCTTATAATATCCCCCCCCCATTTATGCTCTCATTTACTTGTTAGTACTTATAGGAAGGCTTGGTTACAATCTGTGTAAGGTAGCAAGGCACCCAGGTAGGCTGACATCTTTATTGCCTATAGTAGATAATGGGTTGTTTCAAACAGGGATGGGGGGATGTTTTTAAAATATGGCATAAGCTTGGCCTTTCTAGTATATTTCAGCTGCTTTTTGCTGCTTTTTCCAGCCTAATGTTTAGCTATCAGGATTTACAACAGCAGTTTTCACTAGCCCAAATGGGTTTTTTTGCCTTCCTGCAACTACGTCACTTTTTTCAAAGTCGGCACACTCTCTTTCAGGTCTCGGAATCTTCTAAGCTGATACGGGAGTTAATACAGGTAGAGAAACGGCAACGTCCTTCGATTTCCCTCTTCCTTAAGCTTTTATTATCAGTAGAAGGCTTAGATCCCATTTCTGATCTGTATAGAAAGTGGTAAGCATGGTCCACTTTTCGACTCTCGTTTTCTGAGTTCAAAAACAGTTTTCTCTGTATACAGGATGTAACCGGGTAATATTCTTCTCCAGGAAACACAGTATACATTTTTATGGCAGGCCTATCTCATACCTCTTAAAGCACTCTATATTAGGAGCTACCACCAAGGAAAAAGATCTAGGCATCACAGTGGATAATACATTGAAATTGTCGGCTCAGTGTGCTGCAGCAGTCAAAAAAGCAAACAGAATGTTAGGAATTATTAAGAAGGGAATGGTTAACAAAATGGAAAATGTCATAATGCTTCTGTATCGCTCCATGGTGAGACCGCACCTTGAATAATGTGTACAATTCTGGTCGCCACATCTCAAAAAAGATATAGTTGCAATGGAAAGGTACAGAGAAGGGCGACCAAAATGATAAAGGAAAGACTAAATAGGTTAGGACTTTTCAGCTTGGAGAAGAGACGGCTGAGGGGGGATATGATAGAGGTCTTTAAAATAATGAGAGATCTTGAACGAGTAGATGTGAATCAGTTATTTACACTTTCTGATAATAGAAGGATAAGGGGGCACTCCATGAAGTTAGCAAGTAGCACATTTAAGACTAATTGTAGAAAATTCTTTTTCACTCAACGCACAATTAAGCTCTGGAATTTGTTGACAGAGGAAGTGGTTAGTGTAATTAGTGTAGCTGGGTTTAAAAAAGGTTTGGATACGTTCTTGGAGAAGAGGTCCATTAACTGCTATTAATTAAGTTGACCTAGGGAATAGCCTCTGCTATTACTGGCAACAGTAGCATGGGATCTTCTTAGTGTTGGGTACTTGCCAGCTTCTTGTGGCCTGGTTTGACTTCTGTTGGAAACAGGATGCTGGGCTTGATGGACCCTTGGTCTGACCCAGCAAGCAATTTCTTATGTTCTTATGTTAGTTCCTCTATGTTATGCCCTAAGTGTCATAGTGATACCGGCATATTTTATCATTTCTTTTGAGATTGTCCAGTAATATTGGCTTTTTGGGAGCAGATTAGTCATAAGTGTGCTCTTATGACTTTTGACCCGAATGTTTGGTTATTTGTGGTCCCCAAAATGGTGGTTTCTTGTCGGAGTACAGGGGTTCTTCTGTTTATTAGAAAGGCAGGCCTGGTGGGATAAAAGTAATTTTAGCAAGGTCCCAATGTTGAACATTGGTTTCAAAAAATGTTAAATCTTTTTATGCATGAGTATCTCATCAATCGAGCTAGCGCTCAATAGAGATCTGATGATATGTTAAGTGTCTGGTCAGAGTTTTAAGACCATCTTTCTCCTATAACGAGGAATGTGATAGATACCTTGTAATCTCAGTAGCACAGGCCTTCCTGTTAGGAGGCCAATTGAGGGGCTTTTCTTTCTTTTGTGATTGGTCTTGGATCCTCTGGGCGGGGGAGTGTCTTTATTGGAACAAGGGCTGAGCTTTTTTTTCACTTTTTTTTTTTTGTATTGCTAGCTGCAGTTATCAATAACTTGTTTCCCTGTGTTATGATTTTCTCAATCCTAACTACAGCTTTCACAATAGTTTGTTTTATGGATATCGGAGAGGGGTTGGGGGGGGGATCGGATTCAAGAATCCTATGTCTATTTATTACAATAAGCAGGGGCATATTTGTAGGAGCAAGATATATCACTACTGCTCTGTTATTTGTACCCTTTATCTAGTTTGTTGTTGCCCTTATTGCACTATTATTACTTTTCACATAGCTGGCTCCTATATTTATTTATTTATTTATTTATTTAAGGTTTTTTTATATATACTTTAAACCAGATGGCACTTGTTTAGTTCGTGTCCCAAACTTTGTATGGCTTGGCAACTGTATTTGACGCAGAGATGGTGTCTTTTGTCTTTGCTCCTTCATTTAAAATTCAATAAAAATGGTTTTCAAAAACAAAAATCAAAGTGGTCAATTCCTTTTTTGCGATTGTAAGCAGCCATACATATTAAGTGATCCAGGTTGTCCACCCTACTTTTGGTTTTGTTGTAGTCCATATTTAATAAGTTTTCCCGCCTTGCCAACTGCTGTCTTCTCATAGTGCATTGTTGATAGCAACATTACTGCTTTAGACTTCTAGGCTCCTATGAAAAATATATTTATTTATTTAATACTGCTTTAGACTTCCTGGACTCATATGAAACTAAGGCGGATGAGAATTTCTCTCTCTTGGGATCAGGCTGCATTTCATTTGGAATATCAGCTTTTGTGCCCAGGTAGGTAAGGTTCATACTTGGAAATTGTTCTGCTAGGCCTTTGGTGGTAACATTCCTTCCTGATTTGTGCCAGAGTCACACAAGTATTATACAACATGACTACCTGTTTGTGCTGTTCTTATCCAGTTCGTTTGACCAAGTAGATATCCCCATTCAGGAATTACGATGTTGCTGCATTACACCAAATCTTGATGCCATGTTTTGAGGGTTTCCTATACATGAGGTCTTTTAAACATTTACAATGTGCTATGTCTTTAAATGAACAGACTGATATGTTGCTATTCAGTCCTTAAGTCTTTGCAGTATAATCCATCAAGCCCTATTGCAGTTTTCAAACAATGGCATGTTCATCCCGCATGACTGTGTGAATCAAAACAGACAAGGTCACTGCCTGCTGCAGGACAAAGATAAGAATACTGAGTTATTAACACAACTCTTGTCTACTAGCTTCTGTAAATCTCTACAAGTTAGTTCTAAAATATTGCTCTGTTTCCTGTAGTTTCCATAGCAGACAAAAAATAAGATCCAAAAATATATACCTGGTTATATATTTTCACACAAATATTCTGTATTATCCACCAATAATCTGTTTTTCAGTTCAATTTCTCTCTGAAACAATATTTACTATTGTCACAAGTAGGTTTTTGTAGATATAGCTTCATTAGTTCTTGATTTAAAATATAAAAATGACTTATACTCCCATTATAATTATAGAGGGTTGATTCCTCTAGCTAATGTGAATTTTAACAGAGAATTATTTCAACTTTACTTGTCAGCTAAAGCAAGCACATCATTTAACACCAATTTCAAGTAGGACATCTAAACTCAGAATAAAAAAAAATCCATTCACTTAAATAAGCTTCCTTATGTAAGTGAATGAAATCCACATGAAATAGCCCCATTGCTGTGATATCACGCATATTTTAGGCCAGGGCACCTCTCCTATTGCAATGAGCAGCTTTGCATGGCATTTGCATGCATGAATTTTGCAAATTCATACAAAGCAGCTCATACATAGATAATTCTATGTAAATAAAATACTGCAGTTGACTTAAAATAATGTGGCTGATAAATTTCTATCTACACCTGTTGGGAAATCACAAATCTATTGTGGGAGCATCGCAACTCTAACGCGGGTTTCAACGCTCCTATGGTAGATTTAAAGGGCCCTGTGGCTGAAAATGAAATTGACGCAAAAAGCAACAAAATGTGACCGGGGGACTAACGTGACCCCCTTCCCCACCCTGGGTCGCCCATTGAGGTGGCCCTGCCAAAATAAGTCATATAGTGTTAATGATTCACGCAATGACTAACCCCCTTACCCAACCCTATCCATACAGCAGAACCCACTCCCTCCTAACGTTAGGCCCCCAGTCCCCCTTCCTTACAAATACTAACGAAGTGAGTGACCCTTCACCTCTCACCCCCGCCCCCCAAGTCTTAAAAACACCGTTGATATAAGTGGTTCTTCCTCCCCCGGATCCCCCCATTACTTAAAAAAAAAGGCATTTGTGGTCTTCGTAAGGGTCTACATTGCTCACTTCTTTCTCTTGTTTTATTTAATACTTTTCTGAAGCCTTTCACAGGGATTGTTTGCCAGTTTAATATTAATTTTTATGTCATTGTTGATGACGTGGGTCCTGATGTGAAAAAAATCAGTAGTTAATGTAAATAATTGTCTGGCAGCAATTTGGGAGTTGCAACTTAACCCCTTAAAATCAAAGGCCAATTTGATTGCCCCATAGCTGCTTCACCTAATGATTTCATGTTCAGCTTGGCGGGTGTTTAACTTCAATTTAAATCAGGAAGTCCACAATTTGGTAGTAATTGTAAATGACAGTCTCGATTTAGAATCACATATAAAGTTATCCCAGCACTGCTTTCTTCCAACTGCATAATATTAAAAAGATCAAGCATTGGTTTGAGACATCAACTTTGAGAGCTTTGATTCAGGCCCTGGTCGTTGCACATTTCAGTTATTGCAACGCTCTTTATGTGGGCTTAGCCCACAATGTGCTATATTGCTTGCAACTGGTCCAAATGCAGCAGCATGCTTACTCACTGGCAGAAGCATATGGGAAAATATCACACCTGTTTTAAAAGAATTACATTCTGTGTCAGTGAATTGGCATTCAAAATGTAAATACCCTGCCTGATATTCAAATTCTTAAATAACACTGGTCCATCTTATCATCTGTGCAAATTGACCTTTTATACCCCTAGGCATATATTGCATAATTAAGAGAAGGGTGTTTTGACATTTCCTTCTTTTAAAGATTACAGATTGGCTGTTATATGCAATAGAGATTTCTCTCGGATGGATCCTCTTTTTTGGAATCTGCTTTGAATAAGGATACCACAGTGTTGATAATCAGGAGACACTGTTTATGATGTGTGTATTGGAATTTTGTGTATTTTGTGGTAATTTTAACTTTGTGTGTTATTTTTTAGTATTGTGTTTATTTTATTGTTATTCTAATGTGTGTTTTATTTTATTTTATATGTATTTGATGTTATGATTTTTACATTTTCTCTTTTGCAGTTTGTATCTTACTTAAGCCCGGATTTTAAAAGCCCTGAGCATGTAAAAACCGGGGGTTACGTGCGTGGCTGGACCGTGCGCATGCCGAGCGCATTTTAGGAAGGGCCCAGCCATGCACATAACCCCAGTACGTGCAGATGAGCCGGGCCAGAAGAAAGGGGCCAGGGGCAGGGAGGGACAGGGGCAGGGAGGGACAGCCAGAAGTAGGCCGGTGTAGCCAGAAGCAGGCTGGTGTGCAGAATTTACTTCTGCTCCTGAGGAGAAGTATTAAAATTAAAAAATTGGCGATAGCTAGGATAGGTTTAGAGGTTGGGGAGGAGAGGGGAAATAGTAGGAAGGGTAGGGTTAGGGAAGTTCCCTCCCAGTTCGCACTGGTTTAGGCCCGATCGCGTTGCCGAATGTATTATTCTAAAATTCCCTCCCCTTGCACGTGGAGCAGGTCACCCTCCCACACATGCGCATGCATACATTAAAATCCGGCATGCATGTGTGCGCGGGAAACATTTTATAAAATATGCACACGTTATAAAATTGGCACGGCCATGTGCGCATGCCGGGAACCGCGTGCACATGGACACATGCATGCCTTTTAAAATCGACCCCTTAGAGTTTAGCAATATAAGGTATAATATATATGAAGTGGAGGAGTAGCCTAGTGGTTCGAACAGCAGTCAGTAATGCTCAAGACTCTTCCAAATTAAATGCAAAACCAGAAAGGCATAGAAGGAACGGTAACACTAAGATTTTCAGATCTCGAATTCCAGATGTAGAAACATTCTTTAGCAAAGTAATCAGATTAGACAGTGTTGAGAATGGTAGAAATTAAAATATTTGCTTGAAATATACACATTATTCCAGTAAAATAGTGTCTGCATAACTCTCTGCTGTTTAGTAAATGAAGCCTGTTATAGAGAGCATAATGGATGCATAATGCATTGAAGGGGCACTATATAATTCAAGGAAAATCATACAGTACCAGGAAAGTCAATGCATGAAACTGCCAGTCGGCCATTTTTTGGATTAGTGTCGCCTCAGTTCAGAACTTCATTATTACTTGTAAATATGCTGTCCTATTACAATTTTATAGATTTATGCTAAGCACTCCTCATACATACCTTAGATTCTGTCAACTAGAAGATCTGTCTGTTAGTTGTATGGGTTTCTGGCAGTTGTTTCAAAAGGGCATTGAGAAGGGGAAGCAGAGCTGGCACTGTGCAATTATTACACTATTCCTTAAACATGATTGTGCAATTTTTCATTTACATAAGCAAAGATAATAAAGTTCCACACCCCAAAGGAAATATGGGCACTTAAGCCAACACAGCAGGACACAAATGCACTTGAAATACAATAATCAGCGTGGCTTGTCTGATAAACCTGGCTTTTCAAGATTGATTCAATGAGGACAACTAAAAGTATATTTATTGAGCTAAACTTCTGATCAAAATTACATCTCGTCTCTAGCAGAAGTAACGTTATGTGGCAGGGGACCTTGGTGCACGCCTCTCTTGGCCAGGCTCTAAAACGCCCATGCCCAACACAGAAACGCACTTTTTGGAAGTTTTCGAGATGTGCGCACCTTGGCATTTACACACATATCTGGGCACTTTTTAAAAATGCGGTTGGCGTGTGCAAGTCCGACTTATTCATGCATTCCCTGACTGATACGCGCGCTGGGCTTTTAAAATCAACCTTAATGTGTTACACTGCTAGTCCCCAAAAGGAGGTGTACAGAAGCATTATGGGAAACAAAGAGAAAAATAAATTACAAAGAAATCCAGAGTTCTGCCATTACCCAGGAAATAAATGGCCGGATGCCACTAAATTATACAAAAAATTCCCCACTTTGAGGGGTTTATTACACAGTGGGCTGTTCGATCTTGTAAACACCTCTCAAGTTGACTTGGGTCAAAAAAAAAAAAAAAATTAAAAAACATGGGCAAGGGAGCCAGGAGGCGGGAATAAAGAGAAGAGGCACTTGGGCTCCTGCCTTCTGCACTTGAATTAACTGGGCTACTTCCCCATCCACTCACCCTGTTACTTTATGTTTTGACACGTCAGATAAGTAACAGTCACTCTGTTAGGAAGTTCAATTATCACATATTTGTCTTGTATTTATGATGTATTTCATGTATCCTACCAATTCATTGCTGCAACAGGGGCAAGTATCAAAACATAGCAGGGGAGGGGAAAATGCATAGGGAGGCCTAAGTTTCAGCAGCATCAGTTGTTGAAGGACACACAATGAATGGCTGCCTGGAGGCTGGCAGCCTAGTTGACATTGGGGAAGGCTGTCCAGTAAGCCTGGACCTAGGCTCACTCATATGACTCACTTTGCTTGGGGTTGACTTTGAGGTACAGTGCATTACATGTCAACACAAGGACCATTTACATAAATTAGTATTATTAACTCCCATGTAAGGGTTAATAATAGTAAAGTTGCAGCCTTTAATGCAGCTTTTAATTTTCCACTCGATACTGGTGTTAAGAGCATGCTTTTTGAGTAGTGCCTTGTCAAGGTCCTGATCAGTTGATGGTTACCCTGGTTACACTAGTTCTAGCTTAGTGACTGAAGATCACAAAGTCTACATTCATATTTATAGATAAGCCAAGCTTAAATTATCCAGGAAAGATAGGACACAACAAGGACTTTTCACTTAAATAATGTATGTCTTACATTCAAATAATAAAAAGGGGACAATAAATCTATCTAGTAATGTACTGCTTCAAAATCTCAATCATTTAAATCTGAATTAAAACATTTCTCCTGCTTACTGAAATGATCAAAGGTAAGTCATAGGGGCATTGCAAAAGCAAAAAAAAAAAAAAATTAATTCAGTAGATGTTTGATGTAAAACCTGAAGGCTAATGATCCCTTTAATCCAATATGTGCAGACAAAGGAACATTTCCATGTATGTCAAAAGCTTTTTTTATGGAAAGACGTAATACATGCGTAGAAATGATCCATTTCAATTAGCTAATACACAATTTGAAAAACAGCTTCCCAATTATATTCATTTTCTAAAAGACAAGGGCTACTTCTTGATGCAAGGACAATTATTTTAGTAACTTGATGCACAGGTTATTTTATCATTGTTTCGAAAAATCAATAATAAATTGTACTTTTACTTTATATGAAGTTAAATGTTACAAATGAGCTCTACAAAGCAACTACATATTTTCTTGCTATTGAAAATAACTCAATTCAGCAAATTTTTTTCCTAGGAGTATTTTTTAAAATAAATTGCTGAGTACCTGGCTCTAACAGCAACATTAGCTGATTAATCTAAATTATAGGAAGATGCATTTTCTCTTTGCACAAGAGTGTATTTGCTCTAGATCAGGGCTTCCCAAACCTAATCTTGGGACTCCACAGCAGTTTTCAGGATATCCACAATGAATATGCATGAGATATATATGTATATATTGAGTCTCCATGGCATGCAAATTTATCTCATGCATATTCATTGTGGATATCCTGTGGGGTCCCCAGGACAGGTTTGGGAACCCTGGCCTAGGGAGAAAGAAAAATACTAGAGGACAATGCATATTGGATACTAGAGAAGCAAATATGGAAAGGAGCCTTGTAAATAACAGCAACTACATTAATGCACAAAAATCATTGCCTTTCAAGATAAAATAATACAGCTCGGACCAGTACTAACTCATTGCTTGCAAATTAAATCTGGCACCTGACAAATGGCATAAAGCTACAGTTTATTTATTTAGGCAGCATTCTTGAAAGAAAATAAAATCCCAGACTTGCAGGCTCTAATGGTGGAAGCAGATCTGGACATTATTGCTGTTACAGAAACATGGTTCACAGAGTCACATTACTGGGATATAGTCATCCCTGGCTTTAACTTATTAAGGAAGGAGAGAGAAGACAGGAAAGTGGGAGGAGTCAGAAAAATATCCAAGCAATATTTCAATATCCAATCTTAAGTTTTTTTTTTTTATAAACCACAAAAGAACAGCAGCAGTCATCCTACCATGAATATTGGTTTTATTTTATTTCTCAAGTTTAAATCTATAATTTTACCATATTAGTTATAATTTTTGTATTTTATTTTTATTTGAATTTTATTTTATTATGTAGCAAATAATTTATGTTTTATATTGATTAATTTTCAAAATTTGTTTTATTGTAATGTTATATAGGTTTTATATATAAATTGTGCACACCGTTAAGACTGTTTTAGATTGACGGTATATAAAACAAATAAATAAAATAAATAAATAAATGAATAAAATAAAGTTATTAACCACTAAATATTTATACTACTACTAGGTGTTATCAATGAAACATCTGAAATAATGGTTAACAAAAAGTTATAAGCGATGTCTTTATTGTACTAACTTAATAAACTTCTGACTAGTGTTTGAGAGCTATACTTTCTTGATCCAGTCCAACATGCTCAATCTGCTTTGAACCGATAAAGTATTTAGCTAGTTCTCGAAAACTGAGATGTGCTTTAGTTAATCGAATGTATCACCTACAACTTTGGTTTACTTTATTTCTGCTTATCCAACATGGCAACCATGCTACTTTATTGAACATTTAGTAAAACAACAATGTATTGTCTGGTGGCTTAAGTGTCCACAAAACCAAACATTTCAGAGGGTAAACTTCTCTTGTCAAGTCCCACCAGGGGCTTGGGTTACCAGGAGCATGAACCAAGGAAGAAGCCCAGTAATTATTACTTTTTTACTTAAATATTACTTTTCCTCCAAAGCGTGTAGGGCTCTGCATAACCAGAACTACATTCCCACAGGGATTCATTTGTAACTAAGCAACTTTAAATTGGATGCTGCCTGCTGAAAAGCTTCTTTAATACTTCTACCTTGAGCAGATGGACTAATTTTCAAATGTAATATTCAATTTTTTAAAACTATCATGTAGGAGCAATGTATTTAGTCACAAAAATTGAGGAACAGAGACCATGTTAGGGATATATTGTGCTCTTTAGTCAATACTGTACAGTTTTGAATCTCATTTCCTTTAATATTGCACTCAAACTACACTAGAATTTCTGATATTGGTTAACAATTCACCATGAAAAGCATCAGTGATATTTAGTAGCCTCTGGTCTGCTGTATGTTAAATTAAGTAAGATTAGCTTATTTAAGTACTTCCAAAAAAAAGAAAAAAGTTTTTTTAAAGAACATAACTAAAAAGCTTTCTCAAGAAAACCCTTTATCAAGAAAGTTAAACATTTTTCTTTTTATAAAACATCAAATATTTCTTTTCTCTCCTACTGAGAGGACACTGCTTTGCTTTTATTCTACATAACAGTTCAGAAACTATGTACACTGTTTTGCACTCCATATTTTCTGATCAGTTTATTAAACTGCAAATATATGTTTATGTCTCACTCACCACAAGACTGTTGCTGCCAAAAAACATGAAATACACATATAAGAAGAGCATGGTACGACAGAGATATAGTGCTATATCATGGAGGCCTCTGGCTCGATGAGATGACAATACATAGGTCATTGGGCATTGATAGCCCACCCTACTTCAGCAGCGGCACCAGGGTCAGGTCCTCACGTTTAAGGGCTGGGAGATGTGACAACTGCAGGCAGTTCAACACTGGCCACTGCACATAGGTTCACTATGTGCAGTGGCACGCATCCAGTGACCCAGTGCTGAACGCCAAGAGATCAAAAGCAGCAGCCTTCTTACCCGTTGCACAGCGTTAATAGCCCTCACCCCGTCTCTGGTCAACACTGAAGCCGCAACGCCATGGCCCAGGCAAGTCATTGACAGAGACTTGGCCAGAACATTGTGTGGGAATACATTGCTTAGGAATTCGATAATTACTTGCAGTATGTCCCCGGCATGGAAAACAGTATAGTTTATTTATTTATGCATGTAGTTATATTACGCTTTTTGGCACTTCAAAGCGGATAACATTTATAGTTTATTGTCTTTCCTGCTTTAAGTGTGCCTTTCAGATACTTTGTTCCAAAGGTTGATCAGGTTGGCACCCCAGTATCCGCAGAGGTATGTCAACTTGGCCCTTGACGTTTGGTAGATGATCCTCCCTATTTAGAGCCCTAGGGTGTTGGCTGAGCAATTTAGCACATCATATGCTGGCTCCAGGCAGCAGTCATGAAGGTCAAGAATGAATCTTATGGAAACATTTAGGGTACCTCCTGAAGCATGGTTTCTTATCCCTGGGGTAAAGGCCAAAGCTAGATCAAACTAAATTTTTAAGGAAAGAAAATTTTCAACCTTACATTGAGATTCACAAAAAGAAATGACAAATGAGAAATAAACAAATACAAAATGAGAAATACAAATATGATACCGTAAAAACATGACAAGAAGCTTTGGAAAAGAGCAAACAAATTTTGCATCCTTTCACCCAAACGGAAGAAAGAAGATTAGGAGACAACACATGCTCAGAAAGATTCACTTGGTCTTTCTGAGCTCTAAAGATAGCTTCTTCCTTCTTGGTGCCGTCAGATGGTATCAGCCCACTTGTGTGGCTAATTATGTCCTGCTTGACTATGGAGAAACACTGATACACTTGAATGATAAGTGCAAGGAAGTTGCAGAATACAAGAGTTTCATAAATCAACAAATAAATAAAGAGATGACCACAAAGGATTCATCTCTAAGAGAAGGCTCGCACCAGGAAAAGCCTTAAAGAAAACAGGGAACCAGAGACCAGGGAATTGACTAGTTACATTAAAACATTGTCAAATAAGGAAAACACAACTAGCAGAGAGGACAAAAGATTTATGGCCATTTTCGATCTTTTTGGTTTGCTGAAGACTTATTACCTTGCTATAACATGTGCCACTGACAAGAAGGCAATGACAATGGCATGTAATAAATACCAAGACGACAACCAATCATGCGATTATGAAATGATGTAGAAAAAGAGAGAACTTCTACAGACTAAAAGGTGTACCTTAGTATATTTAGGTTGAAGATGTCAACAAGAGTCTCAAATGATAAATTCCTTGATTACTTTCAATATTCTGTTTATTGTATTTTCTCAAATATGTATATTCAGGTAACAAAAAAAAAAGAATCAAATAAATTAAATGCTGCAAGAAAGCAGTTAGATAACTATATCAGCTGTTACAGATGATAGTAATCCCCTACCTGGAGACAGTATTGTAGTTAATGACCAGTTTAGAGGAGAAGATTGAACATGAAGATGATGAAGGAATTTAAATTAGACAGGGTACCAATTGATAACAAATGCTCTGTCCAGAAGAAATGATTGCTAATACAGACAAAATATTGTTGCAATTAAAAGGTTATTTTAAAGATGAGAAAGGACATTTTTAGGTGATTAACAATTTGTGTTCCAACCAACTTGCTTGATATCAAACTGTATAAATACAGCATCAGGTATAAGTCATAAAAACAGAATTATGTAGCAGAATGGTTCAATTATTCAAAAATAATGCATTAGTAACCAAAAGTTACTGTATTGGCCCGATTATAAGATAACCTTCAATATAAGAAAGTATTTTTATATGCAAAGCCAATACAGTATTATCCTTCCTCTGCCTTAGAAGGACTAGAAGAGTTAGGTATAAGTTGAAAAATGAATTAAACTGCCACCAGGAGCTGCAATGTTTGACTCTAGTGGGCTGGGTTCTACTAGAGTACTTGAGCTGAGGGCTTTGACCCTGATGGGATGGCCTTCTCCAGGAGGCTTAAAGCAGCAGTCTTTGGCAGTCAGTGCTTAGCTCTCATTATAGGACAAGGTAGGTTTTTTTTTGTCATGCACAATATATCGCGACACGCCTTGAGCATAGGGAAAGGCATGAAGGAATAATAAGAATAATTTTATTTTAAATCCCCCATCTTATAACTGACCTAATATGGTACTAGCCATGAAAATCTAATGTCTAACTAATCTCCTTAAACTTACATAATGGCTTGTCTAAGTTTCAAACTCTGCAGCAATCCTTTAGAAAGATCACAAGGCTAAAACAGTGGACAGTCATGATAATAAGTTGCATTTCTAAATGCTTGCCAGATTCAAATTCCTTTCAGATTGAGTCTAACAACCCACTACTCCCTGCTTTTCAGGATGCTGTCCTTGATTTTTCTGTGAAAAATGAGAAGCATGTTCAATACTCAATCTTCACAAACATCCACAGCTCTTTTTGCTAACCAAACACTGCAGCACTGCACTACAATTTTCTTTTCTTGTGTGCTTAGGAGGAAAACATGAGCAATAGCGTAAACTACTGCAGCATGAAGATTAAATCCAGAGCAGTTTGGGAATACAGGCTCTGTATCTGGTGCTCCATAAATAGGAAGATCATTACCAAGTATATCATTTTTCATATACAGAGGTTTAATGCAGAGAAGCAAGGTATCAGTTACAGGCATCGATAATGCAAAAAAGAAAAACTGCATGGAAAAATGAAGGTTGTGTTTGTTATATCCAACATGTAGAAAAGAAAAACGTTCTTGAACAGGTATATATTTTATGTTATGTAGAGGTCCATATTGAATAGGCCGGGTAGTAGACAAGTTAACTGGCAAATGTTAGCTGGATAACTTGTCCCATATATTCAGCAGGAGAAACGTCCCGCTGAATATACCAACCTAAATATATCCAGCTACATACAGCCAGATAACAAAAAACCTTACCGGCTATGTTTGAATATAGCCAGTTAGATTTTGAAGTTATGTGGCCTTGTGTGGCTGGAAAACTAGTTACTTAAGCCCAAATTTTCAAAGCCCAGTGCGTGCAAAAAGCGCGGGATATGCACGTGGCCGAGCCGTGTGTGCGCCGAGCACATTTAAAAAATGGCCCAGCCAAGTGTGTATCTTCCAATACAGGAACTTACTCCTGCTCGGAGGAGCAGGTAAGGGGTCAGGGAGGAGAGGGGAAAAATGAGGAAGGCTAGGTAAGGGGATAGGAAAGTTCCCTCCCACACCGCTTCTTAATTGGAGCAGACTGGGAGAAAACTGGTGTAGGCCTGATCGCGTTGCCGCACATTTTTTTTTTTCAAATCCCCCCCCCCCTTGCGTGCGTGAGACTCCACCCACCCGCAATGTACGTGGGGGGGGGTTTATAAAATCACCATGCGCACATGGACGCTCGCACTGGCCTTTGAAAATCTACCCCTTAATCGTATATCTTCAAAGCTATTCAGTTAAGTATAGATCTGTAAAAGGAAAAAATAAAATATATAAAGTGGTCTGTGGCCCATTTCTCTAGGTCCCTTCTCCAAATTGTAGCTGAGGTCCTGTTGGCCTTGCATCTGCCACCCCTCAAATCCTGTAAAGTATGATTACATGTCTCAGCCCACCATTTCCATTACCAATTTAAAAAATCCGCAAATTCCCCACCCATCCAAGGTTTACGATCTAGCCAGTATGTACACACCTACCCCAGACCCCTCACCCATCCATGACAGTAACTAAGATAGCCGTATATATTCAGCTGCGCAACCACAACCCTGAATACACATGCCTAGTTAGCTGGATATGTTTATTCAGCTAACAAGCCAAGCTGCTTAGCAGCTGAATATTGCCCCCAATGAGAACATATCTTTATCCTAAATTATCATGCAACACACAAATCATATCTAACTGTAACTGAATAGCTAATGCGGGTCTAATGCTTATGTAAATACATACCCAGCCATAATTGTATATGTAATTGAACTGCAACAGAATAGCCAGCTGTAGAAACCATCAGCTGTATCAGTGGTGGTGACCACCCTTACAGTATTAAACAATAACACTGTGTACACATTTGTATCATGCATGCATAGAAAAGAACAAAGTATTTTTTTATCATTCTATTCTATCACAGCTTACAGCTAATTCTTGCTAAAATCTTAAAGCCATATTCAGTACAGGATTAATCTCATTCTACGCCTTTAGCACAACAATTGATCAAATGGAAGAAGCTGGGAAGTAAAGGCTGATGTTTATCTGGCTGAAAAATATGAGAGCATTTTAATTTCCTGCTCTCATCAGATTATGACATCCCAGATCATACATGGGATACTCTTAGGCACTTTACCATAGAGAAATAAAGTCAATGGATTAGCAGATTAATGTTCACTTTAGAATAGCCATCATTTGGTCACAATACTTGGTTTTAAATTTTAAAATAATTTAATTTAGTTTTGGTTTATTAAAACTTAATTGCCTTTCTGAAGTGATAAAGCAATTTACCATAAGAATCAAATAATTAAGCAAACAAGTACAAAAGCCTCAAACATAAGTAATAATAAACAAATACATTAAAATAAAGTAACTAAACTGAGACAAGTTTAAAACTGAGAAGAGGCAAAAATGGAAAAAAATAATTCTAAGCCCAAACAATTTTTCTCTTTCCTATTTATTTATTTAGATTTCATATAATCACCTCATGGCAACCCCTAGGCAGTTTAGAATAAAAATTATATACAGCATAAAAACAAAAATCATCAAATGCAACAATAAAATATAAAATTTGTGCAAAATAGTACAGCAAATAAAACAAGAACCTTCTTCCAAACTAGTGAGTTAGTATGTACACGAGGTCAATATTTAAATGATCTAGCCATCTAGATCATTTAAATATTGACCTCATATTGATCACTCTGAAAACTGCATGGGGATGAGTGGCTAAATTTAGCCACTCTAAAAGTAGAAAGCCCTGAGGATGGAATTTGTTCATGGGAGGAAATTTAGAAACCTCTCAAAAGACACAAATCTCCAAATGTCTCTTCCCACACCCCATCTCAATCGTCCAAGTTTACAAATATATCACAGTAGGTGGCACCACTTGGCAGTGGGCTACAGTGCTGGCAGCAGAGGTCTCATATCCCACCTGCGGTAAAGATGGGGACACTCTGGAATCTTAAGCAGAA
Source organism: Rhinatrema bivittatum (assembly GCF_901001135.1). Classification (NCBI taxonomy): domain Eukaryota; kingdom Metazoa; phylum Chordata; class Amphibia; order Gymnophiona; family Rhinatrematidae; genus Rhinatrema; species Rhinatrema bivittatum. The sequence goes on along the minus strand of NC_042628.1, from coordinate 22,250,758 downwards.
AGTTGGTCTGGGAAAGGGGTTGAGAAGCTTTAGCCAAGAGGAAATATTTGGAATTTTGGTTGATTGAGAGGGGTTCTGAGGGAAACCTCTGGAATCTTTAGTGATCACGAGAGGGTTCCAAAGGGAGACAATTGGAACCTTTAGTCATTGGTATGGAAATCTAAGGAGAAGGTGGCATTTTGAAACCTCAACGATTGAAAATGAGATGGGAGGAAATGGCATTTTGAAGATGGAGCTGAGTGGAGGGGTATTGGGGGGCTATAAGGGGATTGGGTTGCCAAACAGAGGAAGAGGGGGTATCAGAAACTGCAAGAGGGCTGATCTACAGAGGTGCTGGGGAGAGGGGTATTATTTGTCCAATCAGAGTAAATTTTCAGAGTCTCAGCAGCTATATTATACCCAGCTAACAAGTGTAGATTTGAAAATACAATCTGTGCGCACTATTTTCTAATCTCATCCAAAACATGCCCACCAGTAATATCTTTCCCTAAATGGCTAAGTTGCAGCTGAAAATTGTCCTAAAAATATACAGGTAAAACTAGTCAGATATCTCAGCTGCTCAGCTATGTGCGATAAAATATATTCCTTTGATATTTACTTCTTGTCAAACACTCATGAAACTATACCATTATGCGCTTTTATTTTTGACCTCTAACACAAGTAGTTGTAAACGAAATGTGGTACCATTGAGAAAAACATGTGTATTTTAAAACTTTCTCTAATAACATGACAAATCAAGCAATAGGGGTTAGTTGCTAAATTTAACTTTTGACCTAGAATAAAACACACCATAATTCTTGTCATAGAATAAAAAAAGACACTGAACAGCTGGGTGTTCGATATCTAGAGAACATATTAAAATGTATATTCAGTATTCGTGATGGTTTCAAAATTGACTTAATGGCATATGCTGTAAAGGTTTTGTTCCAACGTGAAGATCCCCAACTGTCTTTAGGCAGAAAGTCTGATGCCGAACTAAATGCTTATTGGCTACATGATTGTACTATCTTTAAAGATTTCTATCATGCTCTACTGAGCATTTATAAAATGAAAAAGTCCTGATGTTTCTGCATAGATAAGTTTAAATGCTGAAACTAATTATACCCAGTGGGACAGAAACCAGAACAAGATTCAGCATAACTTCTGCAAGATGAGAGAAGTGGCAATACTGGACATAAATAAAAAGATGCAAAGAGTGGGATCAATGAGCTAATACTTTAAATTTGTGAGCATTCACTAAACTCCCTGGCAGTCTTTGTAAGGGTGACGCAAGACCACGCTTACAATGAGCATCAAATGGGTATCTATGTTATTATCAATACCATACAAATATTTTACTCTGTGAACTCTGCATATACAGAGGGTGGTTTTCAAAGCGATTTATTCAGATAAATAGCCTTTACCAGTGTAAACTGCATGGCTGAAAACTGCCCTCCTTTATTCCACCGAAAGTTTGTTTAAGCTTTCACTATAGGGTAAAGTAAGGAACATTTCAGTAATGGGAGGTTCCAAGAGTATAAACTATTTTTTATTTAATTTTCCTGGCCCATCGCAAAAAGGGCGGGTCTCTGTCTAAAATGATTAAAGCTGTCTCCATGAGGCACTAGGGAGAGTCATTGGCTGAGAGGAGCAAATGATAGGCAGAGGGCTACTGTATTGTAATGCCAATTTTTAAAAAGGACTCTTGGGTGATCCCGGAAACTAAGACCAGTGAGGTTGACATTGGTGCCAGACTAAATGATAGAAGCTAATCTTAAAAACAAATTAATTGATCACATAGATAGGCATGGATTAATGGGGAAGAAGCCACATGGTTTTAGCAAAGAGAAATCACCTTACTAATCTTTAACAATTTTTTGAAGGTGTAAATAAACATATAGATAAAGATGAGCCAGTTGACACAGTGTATTTAGATTTCCAGAGGGCATTTGACAAAGTCTCCCATATGAAACTCCTTAGGAAAATACAAAGTCATGGGATAGAAGTATCCTACAGTGTCCTTCAGTGGATTGGTAACTGTTTAAAAGACCAGAAACAGAGGGTAAGACTAAATGGTCAGTTTTCCAAATAGAGAAAGGTCATTAGTGGAGTACCACAAACATTAGTACTGGGATCTGTGCTGTTTAACATAATCAAAAATGATCTGGAAAAAGGAACGACAAGTAAGGTGATCAGATCTACAGATGACATAATTATTCCAAATTGTTAAAATGGCAGCTAATTCTAAGGAACTACAGAAGGACCTTGTGAGAGACTAGGACATTGGGTATTTGAATGGCGGATGAAAGTTAATGTGGAAAAGAGAAAAGTGAATCACATAGGGAAAAATAATCCCAGCAGAATGTTGGGTCCTGTATTGGGAGTCACCACCTTGGAAACTTTATGGACAACACACTGAAATCCTTGGCTCAGTGTGTAGTGGCAGTCAAAAAAGCAGGTAGAATGTTAGAAATGATTTGAAAAGGAATTGGGAATAAAATATGTTGCTTCTTTATTGATGCATGGTGTGACAGCACCGTGAGTATTCTCTACAGTTCTGGTTGCCCATCTCAAAAAAGGCATAGCAAAGCTAGAAAAACTGCAGATGGCCACAAAAGTGATAAAGGGCATGGAATAGCTCCTCTACGAAGAGAGGCTACGCAGGTCAGGTCTCTTCAGCTTGGAAAAGAGAGGGCTGAAAGAGGACATGATGGAAGTTTATAAAATCATGAACTGGGTGGAAGTGGTAAATAAAAGACAGTCATTTACTCTTTCAAATAATAATACAACATGGGGACACTATGAAACCAACAAGCAACAGATTTAAAAGAAATTGAAGACCGTACTCTTTCACTCAGCACACAATCAAGCTGTGGAACCTTTTGCTGGGTTACATGGTAAAGGTGATTAGCATAGCGGGTTTAAGAGAGGTTTGGACAAGTACCTGGGAGAAAAGTCCATAACACATTAAGGCCGATACAGTACAGTGCACTCTGACGGAGCACACTGTTAACCTGCCCTTGGACGTGCGTTTTCCCTTACCCCTTATTCAGTAAGGGGAGGAAAACATGCGATACAGTAAGTAAAATGTGCAGCCAAGCCACACATTTTACTTTAAGAAATTAATATTTAGACACTACCCAAAGGTAGGCGCTAGTTTCTGCCGGCACCAGGAAAGTGCACAGAAAAGCAGTAAAAACTGCTTTTCTGTGCACCCTCCGACTTAATATCATGGCAATATTAAGTCGGAGGTCCCGAAGAGTAAAAAAAAGTTTTAAAAAAAAATTTAAAAATGGGCCGGCAAAATTGAGCGTCCGGTTTCCAAGCCCGTGGCTGTCAGCGGGCTCAAGAACCGACGCCGGCAAAATTGAGCGTCGGCTGTCAAACCCGCTGACAGCCGCCACTCCAGTCTAAAAGGAGGCGCTAGGGATGCACTAGTGTCCCTAGCGCCTCCTTTTGCCCGTTTCTACCGCACCACCTAATTTAAATACTGTATCGCGTGCACAGGCGAGTGGCCTGTGCGCGCGCCAGGAGAGCGGGCGTTCGTCCGCTCTCCCGCGGACTTTACTGAATCGGCCCGATTATTAGCCAGGGAGACCAAAGAAAGCTCTTACTATCTTTGGAAGTGACTAACAAGAAAAAGATCTATCTCTAGGGATTTGCTGAATACTTGTGACCTGGACTGATCACCATCAGACAGGATGCAGGGCTCAATGGACCTTAGTCTGACCCAGCACAGAATTTCTTAGGATCGTATATACTCGCCAGTCTCCTAGAGAGAAAAGAGAGATTTCCTCCCTCTACTTTTGGGTTTCCCTGTCTGCAGTGTTTCAAGGTTGACATGAGTAAGAGGAGGGACACCTCTACAATAGCTTTCTGGAAACTGACATAACCCTAGTTCACTGGAAAGGAAGACTGATTGTAACACTCAGGTATAGAAATAATGTTTGTTATTTGAGAAGAAACACAGTTCCAGGTTTAGACCAGTTTCTGGGGAGAAAAGGAACATGGAGAACAATCAGAAATCCAATTCCCACCTGTATCACTCAAGCAGTATGAGAAATTAACTTCTTGTGATTTTTCTCAACTAACTACTTAGGACTGTCGCTCTATTGGTCTTTTGGACTTCTGCACTGCTTCACTTAATTTTTAAACATCAGTGAAGGATGCTTTGTTTTGGAAAACAACATGATGTGTGTTTATTGAAAAATAAGTGTGATCCCCTTGGGCCTTATAATTTTGCTGTCCCTCCCAGAAAATCCTGATCCGGACCTATAGCCAGTTTTTCCCCTCATCTGCAGCATCTGAAAATGGTCCCTTGCCTTCTTCAGGGAATGCTCTGTAAAAGGGGCACCTTTTCATGAAGGAAAATTAAACAAAACTGAAAACATCTCTCTGAAGACCATAGCATAAAATAACTTCAGCAGGAAAGCATATATAAATATCTATGAAGTTGCAACAATTCAGCACAAGTTATAGACATAAAAAACAGTAAAGAATACTATAGGAGACTGAAAATGATTTTGAAAAGTGCTTTAACAAATGAAATAAGATGTAAACTATCAATCAACTTGCAATTCCCATATTCTTTTATAATTTTGGGATAAAGATCTTATAGGCCTTCAAGCACACCTGACAGCATATAAAGATCCCAGTACTCAAAAAGTGCTTAAGTAGAAAAGTGGATGGCCAAAATTGATCTCCATTCTTAAGCTTGGATGATTTTTTTGGTGACTGGAAAGAATGAGAATACATTTTTTTTAAATGTATATCCTGCCTTTCATGATACTTCAAAGTGGATTACATTCAGCTACTGTTGATAGAATCTAACAGCACATGAGGAGAAAGATACAAAATAATTCACAAAACAATAGAAAAGCAAACTCTTTAACGAATCTGACCAGCAAACAAGGATAACCAACTGGCAAAAACAGAGAGTGGATAAAAAAATAAAAGAGTTGCTTCAGAAATCCCACTTGGATCAATACCGATTCAGGATCGGCTAAGGACAAGTGAGCTTAAGCCTAGACATGTGAGATTGATAACTGGAGCACAGGATAGTGGATTACAGATAAGCTGGTTCACAGCCAGCATAGAAAATGAAAGGTAAAACAGATAAATGCAGATTCTGTAAAACAAATCTAGAAACAGTTACACACCTCGTTGCTGGATGTCTTGTGCCAATGACAGAAAGGCAGAATAAGATGGCACAGCTTATCCAGTGGAAGCGGTGTAAAAATAATATCGTCACTGAGATCAGGACCCCAAGACAACTGTTGAGAATGAAGAAGCTGTGATCACCTGGGCCATTCCTATTCCAACAGATAAAATGCTTGATGCAAGAACACTAGATATTTTTTTTTTTAATTATTTTTGCCTTGTTATAAATTGAACTTGTGAACCGTTTTGGTCGGATACTCTCCGTGAAAATCGGTATATAAAAGTTTTTAAATAAATAAAATAAATAAATATTGTGGTAAAGCAGAAAAGCAAAAGCACAGCATTGCTGATAGAAGCATCAGTATCAAGTGAATATTCTGTGCATTGTTTGGAGGGAAAGAATAATGCAATCAGAGAGCAAAAAAAATATAATAATAATAATAATGGCAGAAAGATACAGAAACTGCCTTAAATGTATTGGGTACCTCTGGCCTGATTGAAAAGAACTTCCAGGCATATCTAGACATGTCGCCTGTACAAAGTACATCGTATGGACTCTGAAAAATCTCTCTTCAACATAATGCAAGAATCATGGAAGGAACGTGCAGCAAATCTGAGAGACTTGCGAACATACTCGGCATACCCTGGGCTTTTGACTGAGGATCATTCCTGCCAATATCTCTATTCGGAGATATTACTCCATGAGCGGGCCTGCAGTGTTGTCAATGCTTAACAATCGCTATGCATCACTGAGGGAGAAAAGAAAAAAGTACATTTTTCTCAACAAGTTGTGGTGACCTGGTTATATAACATCTAGACCAAATCTTAGCAAGGCAACCACTGGGGAATACAAAAAACAGTGACAGAATTCAAAAGGTCAAGGGAGAAGCAGAGAGAATCCCTAGTGGCAAGAGGACAGAAATGAAGCACTAGGGTAACCTGTAGTAACGTTTTTGTATGGAAGCAACCTGTGCAGTGCAGCAGTTATAATCCTGAACAAGAAGGCGAGAGGGTAACCTGCATGGAGTGGCAGTTACAACCCTGAAGAAGGTAAGGGATTGGTAAAACCCTGTATACCTGCCGGGCGGATTAGATGGACTATTTTCATTTTGGTCTTTATCTACCATTATCTGCTATGTTACGGACACTTTTAGCCACATTTGAGGGAGGCAGTCACAGGGATGTGTTTTGGGCAGGATTAGAAAACAGCACAGATAGATTGTATTTTCAATTGTATCTGCGCTATATTCCTTGAGAAATCAACCCGGACAAAAGGCAAATGCAAAGTCCACAGGTACTTTGTGCCGTTGGCAAGTTCCAAAGGGAAGAAGCATTTGAGTACTTTCCCTTTGAAATGTAATGGCAAGTGCGGACTTTGCAGCAAAGCAGACACTTTGAAAATTGCCCCCAAGTCTTTGCTGGAAATTTGTTTGCTGAGCCCTGTAATCTCTTTAAGTACCTATCAAATAATTAGAAAATCAAAAAAAAAATCAAAAACAAGAAAGAAAACAAACAAGAGTCCTCATCTGGTGTACCAATGTTTGAGAAGATATTTTTGCAAATAAGAATGAAACTTGGCTGCTCTTTGTACGAAAGCTATTGATGAACAACGAAATCACGTATTCTCCGGAAGTTATGAACAAAGTGCATATCAAGAAAGTGCTTTCAAAAGTAAAGGCCTACTTTTCACTATAGCCCAAGGCAATCAACGAAAGTTATAATACTTACAAACTAATCATCTTTAAATAATCAAAGAACCTGCAGATACTGTCTGAGAGACTGGCTACAGAGAAGTGGAATTCTTGCTTGTGTGAGGAACTGTTCATTGTTAACTGTCTGTCATAGCGTTCAGTATTCTTGCACTGACAATATCCGCCTTGCAGTGGCTCTTTCTGAAGCTAAAGGTTCTCACCTGATACACATGAAAGGCACTTCCAGCTTTGCCACGAAGAAAGACAGATGGAATCCAAACATTTATGAGGGCACGATGTGATCTGCCAAAAGAATAATTTTAAATAAATAATAGTTACAGTGGCATATTCAGAAGCACAAAACTAAAATAAGATTTCTTGATGAACTGTGGAAATAAAGCTCAAAACACCAAGTTGTGGATGATATTTTTTTTTATTGGACTAACAATACATTTGTGGCTAGCTATCCAGGGCTAATGAATATTCCCCTTCATGAGGTCAGTACAAAATGAGTTACAGATGTTACCCAAATATACGAGTAAACTACAGATTGAAAGACAGTGGTAGTGTTTGTTTTCAAAGGTGGAAATAGTTGTAAAGGAATGGTGGAGGGATGTGTTTGGAAAGGATTCAGAAAACAAGAGGGCGATAAAAAGCATAATTAGGAGCTATAGGAAGACCATGTCTGGATGAGGAAACCAGTAACTCTGATAAATTTGTCTTCATTCGTTTCAAAAGGCTCAATCATTTTAATTTTGAATGCCCTATATTCTTGGATAGTTTGATTTATCCTTTTAGTATCTGGATTGTAAGATCATTGATGTAGTGGTCTGGCCTGGAAAAATGTTCCTTCACTGGGAGTGTCAGTTTGCTCTTCTCTCTGTTTCTCATGAGTCTAAACTTCTAACCCAATTCACTAATTCAGCTTTTCTCTTCATATTTTCTGCATTGGATAATGCATGCTACATTAATAGAGGACAGCATGAATGTGAACACCTTATGTTAAATGTCTTTCCCATGTGGGTATCTGTGGGGTCCTGTGCTGGCACAGTCTGAAGGTTGGTATGCAGGGTTTTGTGCCATTTTCTTCTTTTGCAGTTTATTTGAAGCTTATGTTTTGCTTGCTTTTGTTTCACATTAGGTAAATGCTGGCATGGATGAACTGAAGGAGCAGGGAATATTTTTTTCAGCGATTCATCCTCCAGTAGTAGTGGTTGTAAGTCTCTTATAATTTATCTTAGTTTTTCCAGCACCAAGTTCTATATTACAACAAGGAGTACCTGCTTTCTGGTTCTTCACTTTGTACTATACTAGGTTTTCTTTAGACTTTTAAGTGAAGATGCAGTTTGCTTGCAGATGATTTTAGGGTCATAACTTTTCATTGTAAGTATTCGTTTAGTATTTTGAGGCATTACTCCCTGTCTTTTGGTTCAAAGCCTTGAAAACACACCACTGTAAAGCAACCTATAATTTACTTATAAATTCAGTAGTCATCATCATCCATAGCTCATTCTGCATTGCCTTAATGAAGGGAGTATCCCACTCAAAAGCTAAGTCACAAATGTATTTAGTTCATTAAAAAGATATTGCCTACACGATGTTTAGTAACTTTTATTTCTATGAAGCCAAGTGGACTAATATAGCACTACTTTATGCATTGATAAACAGTGAGTTGGCTTTGGTAACAAAAAAAAAACCTCTCAGATCATCTCTATTAAATGTATTTGCTTTGCTGGCAGCAAAAATGGCATTAGAAAAGATGGCAGATGAACAGATTAAACATTCTGATGCAGCTATAATGGACACAGAGAAAATGAGATTCCAGTTAACAGATCAACAAAAGAACCATCCAAAGAGGATGCTGTGCATAAGCTTTGAAGATGATATACACTCCTTCTAGATCACATCTGAAGGAAGGACCTATGCAGTCAAAGCTCACATACATCATCTTTGGATAATTCTTATGTTGATCCAGTAAAAGATATTGCAATCTGCAAAAGGCTTCTATTAGTATCGGTTATAGTTTTGTATCAATTTTAAGGTAACTTGGAATCAAAAACTTTAAGCAAGCACTACAATGACAGCTCAGGGGTAGGCAACTCTGGTCCTCGTGTGCTACAAAACAGTCTGGTTTTCAGGATGTCTACAATAAATATTCACGACATTTATTTGCATGCACTGCCTTCTTTATTTTGAAATATATCTCATGCATATTCATTGTGCATATCCTGAAAAACAGCCCTGTTTGAAACACTAGATGACCAGTGTTGCCTACCCCTAATTAAATTAAAAATCATATTTATTTATTTAAAAAAATTTCTATACCGTCATTAAGTTAAATACCATCACAACGGTTTCCAAACTACTTTTCTGTACATTGTGAATATAGCAAAATGCTTTGGAAGCAAGAACAACAGAAAAAAAAAGGCATGGTGCTGGACCAGGTGCGCAGACGCCATGGATAACCTGGTGAAGCCTGGGGGTCCGACTCATCTCACCCGGGTTTCCAGGCAGTGGAGGATGGAGCAGCAAGTCAGTAGGACTGAGCCAGGCCTTGTGAGGCACGATGATGTCACTGGGGACAACAGCACCTCAGCCACATCATCGGGGAAAAGGGGCAATAGCTCAGATGGGGAGGGTCAGATGTGGCTAGGAGGAACAGGACTGGCAGGGAAGGCCGCAAATGAGCGGAGGAGGAGCATAGTAATATAGTAGCATACGTAACATTGTAATGACAGCAGAAAAGGACCAAATGATCAATCCAGTCTGCCAGTAAGCTTTTTCTAGTAGCATCTGCCTTGCCATGCAGGTTATCCCCATGTTTCTCTTAAGGGTAGTACCTGCTGCTCCGTGCAGTTATCCCCAAAGCCTTATGATAAGGGCAGTAATGCTTACAATTGAAACCAAGCAACTGTCAAATCCATAAAAAATTACTGCTAGCAACATTTTTACTGGGTGAGGAGCCTTCTTGAAAATTCAGACAGTGCTGATTGGCGTGCTTTTTTTTTTTTTTTTTATTTTGGCTGTAGGAGCAGTCCTGTGCTTCTTCCCTTGGGTCTGCATACGACTACCACAGACTGTATAAGCTGGGGCCCGCTTTGATTGCCTGAGTCCAACTCCCCATTTTTCCCTCCCTCCCAAGGGGTCAGCGATGTTGCAGTTGCACCGAAAGCATCAAGGCTTCTGTTTATAGAGTAGCAACTTCCATTCCATGCAGGTTACCCCCACCCCATGCACCCTTTTCTTTTTTTTTTCTGTCACATTTATACTGTTGGGTCTGCCATCAGGTGTGGCCCCAGTACAGCATCAGACCGGATGCCCCTGTCCGTTAGGGCAGTCTGCTTGCTTGCGCTTGGCACTCTGATCGATAATGTTCAATGGAGGGGCCTCTCAGAAGGACAGGGCTTTGCTTGCCAGCAGCGAGAGTCCAGGGTCCAGAGGTGATATAACACGTGCAATTTCTATACCTTCTGTCCCGATAAGATCTTTCTTGCCGCTCAAGTACTTGGGTATTATTACTGTATTGCCCTTTACTGTTATAATAAAGCTGCATTATTATTATTATTATTATCCATTATTATGTGGTTGACTGTGGTGTACTGAGTGCTGTGCTTGTTATGACTGGGTGTGCTGGCCCCCCCTCCCACGATGGCCTAGTCGCGACTGCCCAAACAACATTTAAACAGGTTGTCTCCAAACTTGTTTAGTTTAAAAAAAATTATTTTCAGATTCCTATAAGCTTATTTAATAATACAGATTAGCAATGTTAGCTATTGGCAGATTGATAGATAACTGTGACAGGGAGCCTAAGGGTTTAACATACTACGAGCTCTGATGCTACAGGCAATAAATAGTAGGAAAGTGAAAATCAGACTCAGGGAGGCCTCTATCATTATTCCTACTGCCTAACAAGAATGGGTCACTTGCACGGAATTATGGGAAGTGGGTGGATTTAGAACTCCCCGGCACCTGTGGTCAGGTGAACTGTATCACTAATTCAAAAATGACTTAAAAAAAAAACCAAAACAGAAGCTTCTGTATTGAGAGAGACAGAGACAGAAAGCAGAGGGCTTGCTGACTTCTACAAGACCAGAGAGAGAGAGAGAGAGATTGCTTTGGTAAAAAAAGAATAGCACTGTAGTTGACTCCTCACACTTGCTACCAAGGTAGCAGACTCTGCTACCTTGAGTTTTGTTTCAATGTTTCCTGTGGGAAAAAAACAAACAAAAAAAAAACCCAGCAAAAGCTGTTAAACACAAGCAGTTGACAGCAACCCAAAGCTGAATTCCAGGTCAATAAGACCACAGTCTTGCTTCTAAGAGGACAACTTTACTAAGGCAAGACTTGGATTTTTAATTCCTTGAATAAACGAATGAAGGGATAAGAATGCCTGTTTTTGCCTCTGTCAGGAGGCTAGAGTTATTTAAAGGGACAGCGTTCCAAACCTTTGTTTTTTAGCTTTAATAAAGTGTGCTAAAAAGCATTTAAACTTTATTCAATATGAAGCACCTCCCTGATATCACTTGTTCCCTTCCCAGTCAGCCTTATATGGCGATTTGTTGTGCATAAAAACAAAAACCCAATACATTTGAATTCATTCAGTTACATTTTCAGACATACTGATATTTTTTCACATTTTAGAAGGGTTTCATGTGGATTTTGAGGATTTTACTAAGCCATTATATCTGGGGGAAAAACTGAAGACTAAAAGCAGCCCTCTCCCTCTGCGAGTCAAAGCACCTGTGCCGTTTTACAGCATGGTTACTTTTACCTCCATCACAAGGGGCCAGGGGGAGGACACAGCTGGCAGACAATGTGCAGGGATTTCCATTTTGAAATCCCCCTGGGTTATTTATGATATGGACTTTGCATCTGCTGCAAAGCAGGTGTAAAGTAGTAGCCTTGGCGATGGCTGGCCAGCCTTTCAAACACACACACCAGAGGGAGTTTCCATTTGAACGTGTGCTGCTTTTAAAATTGGCCCCTAAAAGTAAAATACTATATTTTCAGCACTATGCTTTATATTTTTTTTCAGATAAACACACATGCCCCATGCCAGCCTCTCAAACCTGATGTTTGTATTGCTGCTAATTACATTATGGAACAACTATTACATTATGCAAGGGGGAAAAACACTGAGTTATAATTCTAAAGACAACATAATCAACAGCTAGGAGCATAATTGTATTTGATTGCATCTGCTTTAAAATGGCTACTTTGTTTTATCAGCTATAAAAAAATACAAAAAAAGAATGACCCTTATTCCAAGGGATAAATGATTGATGCTTCTAGAATTATAGGCATGTCCATTAGAGGCAGGTTTTCACTTTTTTTTTTTTTTTTTTAGTGCAGTTTGTATCAGTCTCCCTTTTTCTTGGGACGTTATTTCTTTGGAGGTGCTGGCTTCACTTTGGAAGACATACACTACTTGTGTCAGTGAAACTGATGATGGATTAGCAATGCAGCTGAAAGAAAATCCTAAGTATATTTATTTTATTTAACAAATTTTGAATACCGCACTCTGCAATGGAATTTGATCGAGGTGGTTTACAGTATCACATGCATAAAAACTAAAACAGAGTGTGGTACAATTAAAGCAAAGCATAAGACGGCAAATACTGACATCATAGGTAAAACAACAATAATGACATAACACCTCATTAGTTTGTACAGATGACCATTAACCAATCTACATAATGTTAAGTTATTTAATATTATTGTTTAAGATCCTCTGCTAAATGAAATTGTTATAAAAATCTGAAAGCCTAATATCTTCAGTGCATAAATGAATGATTCCATTTAAGTAAATTAAAAAAAAAAAAAAATACAAGCTCCCAGAAGAAATTCTGTCATAGGAAAAAATATGAATGTTGTGTCACCAACATCCACCCCCAATCTAGCACAAACAAGGTTTTAAATAATGTTGTCATATAGGTCCTATTTCCAATATCTCAGACAGAATGGTAAAGCTTGGTAGGGTGCACGGTCTAGTGGTTAGCATAATGGGCTGGGAACTAGGAGACCTGCATTCATGTCCTGCTTTTCCTGCTGATGCTCGTTGCAACCTTAGGCAAGGTCATTTTACCTCCTGTTGCCTCAGATACTTTCAGCGCCTTCAGGACAGGGTTTCATTCACTTGCCTATGCTTTCTTGTACAGTGCCATGGTTTAGAGTGCCATATAAAGGAACAAATAAAGTCACTGACATGGGCCTGTGTGAAACAAAGGGACGGCATTTGCTGTAAACTTACATTTCAAAATCTGACAAACTCTGGTCTTCCGATGTCTGACTCAAATCTCCTGGGACCTGCCAAAACAAAATCGTTCATCATTTTTTATGACACATTACATAATGAAGGTGACGTTTACAAGCCAAATTGCTTAGAGTTTAGAATTTAATAAACACCTTAGAGGATGTTATTGTACAAAAACAAAAGATTATGTCAAATCACAGCAGCAAGCCTGCAGTGAGAAATCTCAATTGATTGCACCCAGGAAGCTTTTGATATGATGGAAATAATCACACGCATAAAAAAGCATGTAATTTTCAAGAAATAAAAAAGTAATAATCTCAGAAAAGTTATTACATTTTTAAGTGAGCAACATGATCTATAAAATGTACAAGGCAAGTGCCTTACTAGTTTTGGTAGCTATTTAGATTATAACAGAGCTTTATAGTAAGACATGAGGGGGTTGGGGGAAGCTGGATTCTGACTTAAATATGAAACTTGCAAGCTCATCTCACCAGGATGATAGAGAACCAATGAGAATGTCAACAAAAACTGACTTGGATAAGGAGCAATATCCTGAAAGTGGTCAAGCTTTTATAGCTAGCAGCTGGGATATATTCCTAACTGTGTAAACTTTTGTAATTGGGCAGACTAAATAAGCCAATTGGTCTTTATCTGCCATCATCTACTATGTTACCATATTTTAGTTTGAGTACAATGGCACAAATTAAAGATTTACTGAAATTTTACAAGTAGCAACATTAATGAAAATATCTGAAAACTGAATTTTGATTAAGGAAACATACACTATGACAGAGAGAAATGCTTGTTTTATAATTCAGTATAAAATTTGTATAAAGTATACAATATCTCCATATCAAAATAAATGAAAGCAAAAGAACACCACTGGATTTTTTTTTTTTTTTTTTTAAGTACAACAAAGTTACTTACCTGTAATGGGTATTCTGAGGACAGTAGCTCACCAGTCATGCAACTAGGTGACATTATCCTGATGGTGCTGAACTGGATAGGCTCTTCCAAAGCTTTCTAAGAGATTCTGCAGCTCCACTGGACATGCATAGTAATTCTCACGCAGCCATGTGCCCCCAGCTTGCCTCAGTACTGTCATTAAGCTAACAAGCTAAACCCCAGAAGGGGAAGAAAGGTGAGTGATGGATGAACTGATGACTGATGACTGATGAACTGTTGTCCTCAGAGAACAGTTACTACAGAAAAGTAACTTCATTTTCTTTAAAAACAAGCAGCTCACCCATCACACAACTGGGACTCCTATCTAAGTATTGACCTTAAAATAAAAAGGGAGAGAGACACAACATCACATCAAGCAGGAGAAGTAAACAATTTTTGACAGGATAGAAACATCTGTTTCTTTTTAAATAAAGGACAACAAAAAAAAAGACAGTACAAATTATTTTAAAAAATGGGCCTTGTAGGGGGCCGAAGTTGGGCTCTACCCCTTAAAATGACACTTAGTTGCCCAAACTTGCTGTCACATCAGGAGTCACTACCTAAAGAATAATAGGATGTAAATGTGTGGACCAAATTCCATGTTGCATCTTACATATCTCTTCAATTGAGACTGACCTTAGATAGGCAACCAATGAAATCAAGGATCTGACATAGAAGGAGCAATCTTCTAACACTGCGAGCAAGGCTAAACACACAGACTTTAGCCAGCATATTCAAAGTTCATTTGTTTTTCAACAAATGATATTTTGAAATGAAAAAATCTATTTTTTAATTCATTCCAAATGGAACAAAAAGATCCTAAAATTTTTAGATATTTTTTTGTTTGCTTAAATTTATTTATTTATTTATTTATTTATTTATTTTAAGAGGCATCCATAGGCCTCCTACTGCTTTTTATGGTCCCAGAGTCCTCCCTGAGTCCTTTTACACCCTCTCATCCCCATCCAATAACCCAGGGCTAGGACTGCCCTAGGCTGGGCCAAGCCAAGCCAAGCTTGGGCCTCTCCAGGTCTCTGGCTCTACCCACCCCCACACACACAAAGAAGCCAGGGCCAGCACCACCCTAGCCCTCATATACCCCTTCAATGAAGGTCTTCCTACTAGAAAGGTGCAGGAGCAATCCCCAGTTGTTCATGCCCCACTAGTTTCGTCTTTAAAAATAACACTGGCCAGCCCTGAGACTGACGCCATTTTGTTGACATCAAACTTACTGCTTTTCTCAAGAATGGCTAATGCCATGTTGAAAAAGGAAACCGGGGACAGGAACAATTGGGGATTGCTCCTTTCTAAGAGGAAGACCCATGGAAAGGGTAAGTGAAAGCTGTAGGAGGACCCAGCCAGAGAGAGGAAACCCTGGCCCCATATTATTGGCAGTGGCAAGGGGAGGTCCCTGGTACCTGAGGAAGTGGCAGGCTCCCAGGGAGGCACTGATTTGTTTTTTTGTTTTGAAGGGGGGTTTATTTAATGTTTATTTTGGTTCCACAAATGAGCCAAACCAAAATAAAAATTATAAAAACTGAAAAGCTAATTTAAAAAAGCAAACCAAAGCAAAAGTTTTCCATGTGCACATCTCTAATGTGCAGAAATTCACTTTGAAAATGCTCGGATAACTGGCCCAGTGTGCGCACAGATTACCGAAGTAAAGTTATATCGCCTCTTCATGTAGATTAACTTAAACACACACTTGTCAAACTCAAATAGTATGCACTTAAGTTCCACCTCTGGTTCCTGGACTGCATCTCGACAATTCAATTTTTACATGCACTGAACCCCAGGCTATTTTACCATAGCCATTTATGCACATAGTACTGGGTGCTACTCCCTCACAGAGGAACTTAATGTTTATTAATGAGTTATTGACCCGGCCCTGCAATACATCATCTTGACTTGCTTAGGCTGACCCTTGCCCGATTCAAGCTATCACCTCATTAGTACCAAGGTACTTCACGGCTTTTACTTAACTCCCACGTGATGTGAATGGTCTTCAATAAACAGCCAGTGCCTTTAAAACTCTCAATACGTGTTTTTGGAATGTTTAAAGACTGAAGAGTATTTAATGCTTTTTCACTCATTTCTGCATTGCATTATTGTTTTTTTGTGTGTATTCTTTACTCCACCTATGCTTTGTGTTAATGGAGGAAGAGCGAGCATGGATTTAGCAAAGGGAAGTAATGCCTTACTAATATGAGTATGAGGTCTCCCATATCCTTTCATGCACATCTTGACAGAGTGGGCAGGTACTGCCAAAACCTCTTTAAGGGTATCCAGATAGTCGGAGGAGGCCAAAAATAAAATGCACAGCCTGAAATATCAATGTAGGTTGGGATAGGATGGTTTTTGCCATGAATTCTGTGCGTAAAGGACAGCTCTATTTAAATTTTACATCAATTTAAGAGGATTAGGTACATATTTATTTATTTTAAAATATCTGTTTATTGCATTTCAGATTTCAATAATCTATCCAAAGCGGTATACAAAATTTAAATATCAAATTACAATACATAAAAAACTAAAAAAAACTAAAACAATTCTACAACCTAAGCACACCTGGACCATCTAGCTATCATTAAAATCAATTTCAAGTCATCCAATTGTCTTACCCACCCCCACAGGAGGCAATAACAAATCTCCATATTGTTGCAAATACCACAGATGATTTTATCTGCAGGGTTTGCACCACTAATCAAAGGAAAATTACACATGGGAGTTTTGCTTTAGTTATTGCCACAGGGTAGAAAGTTGGCATGGTTTGAATCTGCATTTTGTGCATGAGAAAATTTAAAGGAAAGTTTGCACAGTTTTGAAAATGCAATATTCTTCGTTTGACCTAAACACGCCCACAAAAACACCTCCTAAGAATGCAGGTAAGCTATGCTTGCTGAAAAACATCATGATGCATACGTTTACCTGCACTGAGAGAGAGCAACTTTCAAAGAGCCGATGTACGAGAGCAAAAATGCATTTTATCCTGGAAACTGGCTTTCAAAATTGCCATCGGAACATATAAATAACTTTTCTTTCAAAATCAAATTCTATTTCTTTCCAAATGCTTGCTGGATTTTGAAGTTCCAGAAACTATTTTATTTCTTTTGCATGAATCATGTCCATTTTATTCCAGTACCTGCAATGACTTCACTGGTAGTCATATGTTATATGACTACCAGTAATAATAATAATAATAATAGTAATGCATAAGTTCCTGCAAATTTTGTTTAAATGTAAACCGATGTGATATGTAAAATCGAACACCGGTATATAAAAGTAAGTAAGTAAATAAATAAATAAATAAATATGCTTGTTTGCTATTTTTGTTACATAATATCCACTAAGAACATCATAAAGTCCTAATAAATTGTCAAAGTCCCTGCAAACATATATAAAGCATCAGTCTTCAGTCAGTCTAAAATAAGTGTCCACAGGCCAAAAAGAAAGCTTTCTAAAATCCTAAAATGCAAGTAAAAATATGATCATAAAAGCTCACTGCTACCAATGTCACCAGTTTTAATATATAATAAATAAATCCTAGCAATCCTAGACCTTTCACAAGCAAATCAACCTCTTACAAGAAAAATATACAAAACTAGAAAGAAATATCAAATGCACGCAACAGCATACAAAATCCAGCTATTCACAACTAAAGTCAGCCTTCCCCCTTTTGCTTTTATTAGATACTGCTGCAATCGGCTGAATATATGAAGCTACAGAGAGCATGATTCTAGCATCACTGGAACTGCTGATCCTGACCCTTGATATAGACCAGGTTGAAACAAGGCCTATACTGGGACAATTCCATGGGCTGCAGTTCAACTAATAATAGATATCAAATCTGATTGGGTACAATGTACTTCATTCTTGATTATAAGAACATGAGAAATCAGTAGACCTGGAATCGACCTAATAGGTCCCCGAGATCCTAATATCATCATCAGTTACAGCTTCTGTTGGCTAAGGCTTATCATCAGGTTAGGCTTCAAAATAGGATCTTTTCAACTGTGGTTTCTAGACTTTAGAATGAGCTACCACTGGAAATCAGGGAGGAAAAAGATTGAATTTGATTATGGAGAAAATGGAAGACATGGTTAATGACTACTGAAGTATGTGGAGGAGGAGGCAATTGGTTGGACAGGTAAGGTAGTGATTATTGACCCTTGAGGAATCTGGAGCCGAGAATACTTGGAGTGGGAGATGTGTTTTGCTTATTGTTTGTTTTATGATTTTGTTATTGTCATTTATTTTACAGATATTGTTTGTACATTACTTTGAGCAATTTTTTAAATAAATCTGGAAAGCGATTCATATATTTTATTAAATAAATATATACAATTACCATTTTGGGTCAAACCAAGAATCCATCAAGCCCAGTATAAAAAGCTTTGCTTTGCTGTAATCCAAGTAATCCACATCTAGTATAGGCAGTAATTGCAGCCTTAAACACTACTAAACAATAAATACAACAGCAGATTCAGAAGGATCATTAGGGGCTCTGCTCCCTTGACCAAAGAGAAAAAACTTCTGTGAAAACCCCAAAATGATCTACAGTTCAAAACACAAAAACTACATGCAATAATAACGGCATAGGGTTTTATGATCATTATTTTTATATTGCTCCTGAGATCTCCCTCGAGGCATCTCTACGGTAATATTTCATTTAAGGCATCCTCTTCCCTCAGAAACTCATTTATATCCCAACCTCAGTATTATGAATTTCAACAATTTTTATTTCTGCATCTTATTGCTTCTGTATGCCAATAATGATCCCCTTCAATTTACTTCATACTTAATTCCATAAGACTCACAACCAAGTTAGATGCATGCACATTTCATGCTTGAAACTGCAGTACATTTGTATACTTCTCTCAGCTGCCTCCTGGCCACCAGCTGGCCAGGAGGTGCCCCATAACTTTACCTCAGGTCAGTAGATTTTTTTCTTTAATCCTAAAGCTCCACTGCATCTACTCTTCCAGATGCTAATCTACCCCAGCTAGTTATCAGTCAGGAGATCCTCAGTGTCCTTGGAATTGATTCCAAGCCAGGAGACACACATATTAGATAACAAAACTTAAATGGAAAACGGAGCACAAAACGTTACTCAGGAATGTCAGCTGTCACCTCATGCATCTGAAATACAACTTGCTGGTTGGCAGCTTTTTAGACTAAGGAGGTTGTGTACTAAAACTGAATGCTTTTTAATTCCAGGCTAGTGAAATGTGTAAAAGGTTTCTGGAGAGAAGCTACCCTTATAGGTGTATAAATGCTTACGATAAACGTGCATTATTTTTCAGTTCAGGAACAAATGTTGATTTCAACTAAAAGTTGTCAAAAAGTGGAGCATCTGATAGGTACATTATATTTTTCTACAAAAGCTGGTGAAACATATTTTGCACAAATACTGTCATATCCTGAAATTACATGATGTTTTTCAAGATGTCCCAATGACTTCTTTTAGAAGGGAAAATTTGACGGATTTTCTCATTCCTTCCTTTTTACTTTCACTAAAAAAGCATCACCATGGCGAGCACGGACGCCGGGGAGGCGGTGGGAGACATGGCCTCTTCGACCATGCAGCATTGGCGCATGCTGATGATGCAGCCCATGATTACCTGTCCTTGTGATCTGATATGTATAGTGGTACAACTAAAGGCGTCGCAGCTGCATTAATAATAAAAGGATAGAAGTTCACATTGATCTACACTGTTCACAGAAAGGACATTGCTTTCAGAACTTGAAATTTTGTGTCATTGGTATAATCTAGACAGATGATAGGGAACACCATGAAAAGTATATGAATAGATTTTTTAAATGAATATTATTTATAGACATTTGATATTCTGCCTTTTTCCAAGAATAGCCTCAAGGCGAATTACAACACATTTATATCAAAGAGCAGCATTTGAAACTACTTTGCAGTTCCTACTTGGCCATTCAAGTACTTAGATTAGGAGATTGTGGGTCTCTGTAGGAAGGGCCTGGCTGAAAAGTAATGCCTTTGCTTTTTTCCTGAAAGTGAGGTAAATTGGCTAAAGGCGTAGGGGCAGTGCTATCTTGTGAGCAAAGATAGATTCTTCATTAGAATTCCATAAGGATGTCCATAAGGATTTAAATCAGACACTGATAGGTATTTTTTTTAATGATTTATAGCTGTACTATAATAACTATTTATCAGCAAATTCTTGATGCATTAGAATGCTTTTATTATGATGGCTATGATAATGATTTTTTGAGAAGTGGCCGTTTCTCGTGTATTTCTTGTGTATTAAACGTGTTATTCATTTGACCAACAGTTTTACTTTAGTCATCAAGTTTGCAGAATTGTTTTTGGAATACTATAAGCATAAACATACAATGATATTGAAAGTGGTTTCTATTATCATTAATGTCAGGCAACAACACTTCGAGATGCATGCAGATGTTATCACAGATGGAGTTTGTAAACGCAATGAAGAGTTTATATTCTGCAGTTCTGTATTCTCTGTTCTTTAAACGTTTGCTTTTTTAACTGTTTTATTTAAATGTTGCCAATTTCTTAAAGAGTTTCTGAAGCAGATTGGAGATAATTTTCAACAGATGTTATGCGATAAATGGGCTTTTGAAAATTGCTACTTTTACATGCAGAACTCCTTTGAAAATTCACTCCATAGGGCTGAATTTTCAAAAGGTTTTATGTGGCTAAATGGACTTTATGCACATAAATGGGATTCTGAAAATTGGTAGGACATATGCTACTTTAGCGCATGGAACTCCTTCAAAAATTCATTCCTTTGTCTTTTGGGTTTGTAAAACAGCTACTAAAGAGTCGTCATATCTTGCAATACTATTGTAAGAAATGTGCTGACGTCCCTGAAGTTAGAAAAACTTAGCAAAATGTTCTTTCTGTTTTGAGTAGCACTGAGGTGGCAGCCCATCGTGAAAGATGCCTATATTCAAAGAAGATTTTCTACTAACCACATTTTCTTAGGGTTTGATATTTAGGATTGCTGGAAGAAAAACACCGATGAACTCCTTTTTCCCTTAAGGCAGAGTGATTCTCAATACAGAAAACCTTTTTCAAAATTGGAATCATTTTTATCCAGATCAATCTTACCAGTTTCAAAGTTTCTCCCTTTACATGGCTACATTGGTGCAGGGTAAATGTAACTGGGTAAGAAAGGGATCGGATCAGGGAGTTCCTTGGGTACAATATTCAGTACTACCTGGCTAAATTTCCGCAGACAACGTCGCGAGGATGAATAGCTTCCCTAACTCTATACATGCAAAATGTAAGGTGAATTTTAAAAGAAATATTTGTGCAAAATGAGTCACAAAATGAGTCCCCTATGAGGAAAGACTAAAGAGGTTAGGACTTTTCAGCTTGGAGAAGAGACGGCTGAGGTGGGATATGACAGAGATGTTTAAAATCATGAGAGGTCTAGAACAGGTAGATGTGAATCGGTTATTTACTCTTTCGGATAATAGAAAGACTAGGGGGCACTCCATGAAGTTAGCATGGGGCACATTTAAAACTAATCTGAAAAAGTTCTTTTTTACTCAACGCACAATTAAACTCTGGAATTTGTTGCCAGAGGATATGGTTAGTGCAGTTAGTATAGCTGTGTTTAAAAAAGGATTGGATAAGTTCTTGGAGGAGAAGTCCATTACCTGCTATTAAGTTCACTTAGAGCAGTGGTTCTCAACCCTGTCCTGGGGACCCCACCAGCCAGTCGGGTTTTCAGGATATCCACAATGAATATGCATGAGAGAAAATGTGCATACACTGCCTCCATAACATGCAAATTTTCTCTCATACATATTCATTGTGGATATCCTAAAAACCCGACTGGCTGGGGGGGTCCCCAGGACAGGGTTGAGAACCACTGACTTAGAGAATAGCCACTGCCATTAGCAATGGTAACATGGAATAGACTTAGTTTTTGGGTACTTGCCAGGTTCTTATGGCCTGGATTGGCCACTGTTGGAAACAGGATGCTGGGCTTGATGGACCCTTGGTCTGACCCAGTATGGCATTTTCTTATGTTCTTACATACACATGTATGTGGCCCGTGCATGAAAACCATGTATATGCATCCATATGTGCATGCGTGAGCAAAAATAGCACATGTAAAAAAGGGGCGGTCCGGGATGTTTCTGGGCAGGGCCAACATTTACGCATACAAGTTGCTATTTTAGAACCTGCTAAAGAGATGTGTGTAAGTCTGTCACCTACATATATTTACATCTGCTAATTATCTGGTGTAAGTGAGAATAAAAGAGTTTATGCCAAATACTGACTAGGTGAGGGATGTGGGTAAACCGGGAGCAAAGTTCAGGCTCAAGAACTAGAAGGGTATTGATGACCTAGATTCGGACTGGACAAACTGGTGGTTGAATTGATAAAACTGGTAATTTCCTTCAGGCACGCTTGTTTTAAAATTCGCTGACTTGGGCATGTAAAAGCTGGCAAGTGCTAAGGAAAATATGTGAAATCTCCATGAAATAATGTTTAAAATTTGGAGCACAAATATACACACATTATCTGGATAAGTTTTGACTTCTCTGGTTAAGAACATAAGAAAATGCCATACTGGGTCAGACCAAAGGTCCATCAAGCCCAGCATCCTGTTTCCAACAGTGGCCAATCCAGGCCTTAAGAACCTGGCAATTACCCAAAAACTAAGTCTATTCCATGTAACCATTGCTAATGACAGTGGCTATTCTCTAAGTGAAGTTAATAGCAGGTAATGGACTTCTCCTCCAAGAACTTATCCAATCCTTTTTTAAACACAGCTATACTAACTGCACTAACCACATCCTCTGGCAACAAATTCCAGAGTTTAATTGTGCGTTGAGTAAAAAAGAACTTTCTCCGATTAGTTTTAAATGTGCCCCATGCTAACTTCATGGAGTGCCCCCTAGTCTTTCTATTATCCGATTATCTTTCTATTATCCGATTATCCTTAAAAAGTGCTACTTATCTAGCTAAATAAAATAGCCAGATAAGTCTTCAAATGCTTTTATCCAGTTATCTTGTTTATTCAACTTAGTAACTTTATTCTTTTATTTATCTGGATATCTTACTTTGCTGGATAAGTCTTAAACAGTGCTATTTAGCCAGTTAGACTGATAAGTCTCAAAAGACGCTACCTAAGTGGCGACTTACCCACCATTTAGCCGGATAAGCCAAAACTTATCTGACTATTGTTAAATACATGCAACATGTTGAAAGGTAGATTTACACATATTTTATATCATGATATAAAATACATGTGCATGAGTACGTGCATACCTACACGCGAGCATAGGGGCACACGTACACATATTTTAAAGTTATCCTTTTTGTGTGGTTAGACTTAGTCGGTTGTTCAGCAACACTTTTAGCTGGATCAGTGCCATTAAATATTAGGTAAAGATATGTGGATACATTTACTCAGTTAACATTAGCCACACTGCAGCTTCCAAATATCAACCCCTTGGAAGCTAAGCTCTTCATGAAAAAAAAATGGGAATAATTGATTACATTAAACCAGCACTTTGTGATGCTGTAGCCAGCTCCAATGTGATTCTCCCTAATGCAAGATCTTCATATACATGTTGGTTTTTAGGTATGAATATTATCCTGTCTATAGCTTTTTCTATGTGAGAATATTTTTGCCTCTGTTTTTTTTTTTTGCAGACGAATATTTCAAATACATACACACACAGACATTTACACTATATATTACATATCATAATGCTATTACAATGCAGGAGAAACTGTCCAATGTGAAGATAATATACCTGACCATGAATACCTCCTCTATAACCAATACTTGTTTGCTTGTTTGTTGAGTTATAATTATGTCACTTTGTAAACCGTTGTGATCTACACATGGAACGATAGTATATAAAATGTCTAAATAAATAATAGTAGCAGAATATATAGTAAATATCTATAACCAATTTTTTACAATAGAATATTCAACTATTATTGGCCATGTTCAATAGTCTCCCTAATTTAGAAATCATTACCAATACAGATTGTATTTTTTTCTTCAGTCTTTTTTTGTAATATCTTTTTCTCAAAGGTTCTATTTGATCTCTTTTAAGAATGATCACTATATCTCAAGATTGGCTACAGACTTCCATATAAATTGTCAGCTTTATAGCAGGCTGTACTACAAATGCTTACTGAAAGATCAGCTACCAGTGAAGATCAATGTGTGTCGAAATATGAACATTGCAAAGCTATGTTCTTTGCTCCAGAAGATGATGTGATGGTATTTTCTGAAGATTTAGGACAGGTAAGGGACATGGCTTCCCATAACAAGAGTAATCTAACTTTTGCCAAGTCAAAACCTGTCCTCCTAGCCCTCATTCTACTTATATTCTGTGTATTCAAATTACTTTACATATCTGCATCTCAGTCCAATCAACAAGAATTGTGAAAGAATAAACATATTTTGCTTTTATACTTTTAGGAATTGTCATATTATAAGAATCAGCTTCATGGTCATTCAGGCCAAGAGGAGCTGCTCATACTGTCTGAATGACGACAAATACAAACTATTACTACTCATATTAAAATACATGTGTTCCTAGTCCAAATGGCAAAGTGGCAAACTCTGCCCCAGACATACGTGACTAATCTTTTGGTTAAAATATTAATAGTGTGTGCAATCTGAGAAAGGATTGGTCATCATGTCACTATTCAAAATGTCAGAGACTGTGATAAACAAGGTTAAAATGTTCATTATGGAAAAATATCCAGTTCCCAAAATAATTTCTAGATTCCTTCATGTTCAACACAGATGTGAAGGCAAAATATGCCTTATAAAAGTCAAAGTAATTGGGAAAATGAGAAAAAATTTGACCAATTAAAATATTAAAACCATCCCAGTTTCAGAGTACCTAATTCCATTGGAGAGATCTTACCAAGCACTGTGACTTGGGGCTTTCAGCACCATTCAATCATCCTTCTAAATAATAAGCAACACTATGCCAGTAAAATTCTAGGTCACCTTCTACCACATTCTGTCAAATAAATCAAGAACACTCAAGACATTGGAATGAATTTATAAAGGTAATTACTTTCTACTTAAGTCAGAAGAACATAAGAAATTGCCAAACTGGGTCAGACCAAGGGTCCATCAAGCCCAACATCCTGTTTCCAACAGTAGTCAATCCAGGCAAGTACCCAAACACTAAGTAGATCCCATGCTAATGATGCCAGTAATAGCAGTGGCTATTCCCTAAGACAGCTTGATTAATAGCAGTTAATGGACTTCTCCTTCAAGAACTTATCCAAACCTTTTTTAAGCCCAGCTACACTAACTGCACTAACCACAACCTCTGGCAACAAATTCTAGAGCTTGTGTTTTGAGCGAAAAAGAATTTTCTCCGAATAGTTTTAAATGTGCTACTTGCTAACGTCATGGAATGCCCACTAGTCCTCCCTACTATCCGAAAGAGTAAATAACTGATTCACATCTACCCGTTCTAAATCTCTCATGATTTTAAAGACCTCTATCATATCTCCCTTCAGCCGTCTCTTCTCCAAGCTACCTCCTCAGTCTCTTTCCCTACATTCTTTTTCCAAGGAATGGGTCATTTCTGGGTGGATGAAGGAAAACCTTCTTGGCCCAGGCAGTGATGTGTGATCTCCCTTGTGAGTGTGTTATCATAGCTTTCTGGGAGAGGTTCACTTACAAACCAGGCAGGACTCACTGGATTGGCATTCAAATTGAAGTTTACAGTGATTCCTTTCAAAAGAATGAATAGGTGCAAAATATAAAGTGTCCAAGTGCATCCAGGGTCCTTAGAGCTTCAAGAGAACAGATTTATGTGATCTCTATCTCTGTGGATGTGTCCCTCCAAACAGGGACTTGGAACTGGCTTATCTTCCATGGTGTAAACTGATAATTGTCCCAGATGAGCTGGGGGTATCCTAATCATGATGGGATCCCCCCCTACTCAGTACCTGAGGTCCACATTGAATCCCAAACTGGCAGTGTCCTGTATTCCAGGGGTGGAAACTGTGATAGGGAAGTAGCCAGCTGATTTTCTCCACTTTTTTCCCTTTGACTCCTCTACAAAAGATAACGTCTGACATTCCAGGAGGAAAGACCTAATAATGAAAACAGTCCTTAAAGCTTCCAGCTCTGGGCAAGGAAGGGAGACAGAAAAATACTTCTTTCCCCTTTGATGGAAAGCTAAATCTCTGATCAAATCACTTCTCTTCTCTCTGCACGGTCTCTGTACCTTCCCCTCTTGAACTGGGCGAAGAGGTACACAGCTCCCTCCTGACCACCTGAACAGGATATTCTGCCAGCCAGAAGGCTCAGGTCCAAACTGTAAAACTTAAGAAAAACTGCAAAAATCCAGAGGACCTGGCAGGGTAGTGACTCTCCGCCTTTCAATGCTAGGCTGGAGGCCTAACTTGGAAAGCACACTAAAACAGTTCCTTCTCCTTCAAAAATCAAATCTACATTGCCACCCTGTATCTTGGGCTAGCCCCCCACTTGTGCGTACAAGGACTTCCAGTTCCAGATAACCTCTAGGGGAGGTGCTGTACTACATGGCATGTCCCTTTACTGCAGTCTAATCAAGGGGTGGGGACTAGGGCCATTTAGTGGACACCTCATAGTCTCTACACTGGCTGTAGGGTGGTATAAAGAACTTTTACGCAAACAAATAAATACATAAATAAAATAATTATTTTACTGTAAGCTAAAGCTCCGTCTGGGAGGGCTGCCAGTCAAGAAATGAAGCAAACCAGAAAGTAAATAACCGGTTCAAGAAAGGATTAAATGCCATCGTAAACTTATATTGGTCTATCCAGAGGGGATTAAATAAACCAAAATATTTATTTCAGGGTGTTTCATAATCATTTTGAAAAGCTAAATTCATTGCTGGGGGGGATTAATACCATACACTGCACCTAATCAAACTACTTAGAACAAAATTGTTCATTCTGCTTATCACATAATAGTAATTTTTTTTAATGATGCGATGTAGATTAGCCACACTTAAATGTCTTTATTTGCTAATATTTGAGATTTAGAGATGCACTGTCAAGGTTGATGAAATGAGAATTGGAAAATCTCTAAAAAAGATAAACAGTGCTATCTGTTGGTAGTTAGTCATATCTGGTATTAGTTTTGCCTTCTTTAACCCTTTTTTTTCTAACTGAAAATTGTTTACAAACATGGCACAGCAACAATGACTCATATAGCTTAACTAGAACTGACTCAGCAGGATAGGTCAATCACTGTACTAATCACATAGTCAAAAACTGTTTTACCAGGATGAAAATCCTTTGCAGGGGAAACGCTATATCAGAATCCTTCAAAAGAATATCTCACTAACAGGGTCATTCATCAAAATGAGTTATCGCGTTAACGCCATAACGCATGCGATAGTAATGGTAATGCGTGGCACAAATGCAAATTTTTCAAATGGGCAAGATTGGGGAAGGGTTTGGGCAGGATTAATGAAAATGAAGGGCATTTTCCCACTGAGTGATAGCGTAATGCATGCTATCGCACGCTTTTAACGCTGGAAATAATTACACCTTTTTTCCTGGTGTTAAACTGTGTGAAATGCCCGAAACGGCCGCAACGCAATTTGTGATAAAGATTGCAAATTGCATTTCGGCCATTTTTTGGGCTTGGGGAGAGGGAGGGAGAGACAGAGAGAGAGAGAGAGAGAGAGAGAGCGCCTTTGGGGAGGCCTTTACAGTATTCAACTATTTATATCACTATAGGAGGGCCATCTAATAACTTGAGGTGAGGTTTTGGTGGTGATTTTGGGGCCAGTTTTACATGCAGAGTGAGATGTACAAACAGCACAGTACACCTCAGTGAAGATTTGACGTCATTTGGAGTGAGGAAATTCTCACAAAGATGAGATTTCTCAATGTTCTCTCGCCCTAGCTTGGACACTCCAAATGATGCCAAATCTTCACCGAGGTATACTGTGCTATTTGTACGTCTCACCCTGCATATAAAACTGGCCCCAAAACCCTAAACCCCCACCAAAATCTCACCTCGAGTTATTAGCTGTCCTCCTATGATATAAAGAGGCTCTCTTTCTCTCTCTCTCCCCCCCCCCCCCAGGCACTTTGCGAGTAGCAAACTCCTCAGGGTGCAAAAACTTTAATGCACCTCGTAATACTACCTATGCGAAGCGCTAACATAATGCGTGGTGTGGTAATTCAACAATTAGCTTAGTCATGCCCCTTTTTCTTATTGCGGGTGATATGCGAAATTATAGCATTTTGATGAATCTAGGGGTCAATTATCAGTACCAATACCCTATAAAGACATCATCAATCACTGGCTCCTGGCCCAGTCCTAAAGGCCCCCCTCCAACAGGTCTTGGTTCTTGAATCTCATGAAAGCAATTACTGAGAGGCTCCAAGCAAGGTACCCATAGCTAACATAGATAACATAATGCTTTTCCCCTTTCTCCCTCCACTTTTCCTTTTTCTCCAGCCCCAGGCAAAAATCAAGCAGCAGTGGGAGCATTTTCTGCTGCAGCGCTCTGGGCCAGAAGCATCATGGATAGTGTGGGGGCAGGGTAGAACATTATTTAAGAGAGACCTCAGTTGATAGCAGGCCTCTTTTTCCTGACCCACAATATCAAGTTGTTGGTTGCCATTGCTGTAACTGTTACTGCAGGATTTCATTCCCCTGGATAACACTTCAGTCACCCATAGCTGTTACCCCCAAACACTGCACCAACACAGCTGTATGAGGATGACGTCATTTCCTGTGGCCAGGAGAGGCACATTACTGTATGCCCCTGACATCTGTAGTGTGTCCTAGCGACATGCTCCAGGATTGATTTATACAAGGTGCAAGAAGCAGGAGCAAGCAACAATGCTTTCAAATCAGGGTCCACACAGAGGAACAGTACGCTTTAAGCCAGCAATCCTTGCTTGCAAGCAGAGGAAGGTAAAATATGGTGGCCCCATGTAAGCCCTGGCCTACTCCAAGTGGTAACACCACATATCAGTGTGTGTAGGATACAGTCCCAGCATGCATCACTTGGACAAAGGTAATTTCCCCGAGCATTCTAATCTTTGCCAGTTCAGCTGCACGTCCAGGTACCACAGAGATCACCAATTTGCCAACCATACAGATCTTGGGGCTCTGTCAGCAAGCTGGCCCAAACATGGTGGAAACCTTTTCAGTTCCACAACTATCACCTGCAGTACAGCAATGGAGAGGACTCTGAACAGAACTAGCCCAGCCTCTGTCCCAGCATTCCTGCTGGTTAACATGCCAGCCACATGGGCCTGGCAACTGAAAGCATAGCCCAAAATGCCTATATCATATAACAGGGC
Source organism: Rhinatrema bivittatum (assembly GCF_901001135.1). Lineage (NCBI taxonomy): Eukaryota > Metazoa > Chordata > Amphibia > Gymnophiona > Rhinatrematidae > Rhinatrema > Rhinatrema bivittatum. The sequence goes on along the minus strand of NC_042628.1, from coordinate 22,221,411 downwards.
TCAACCTTGGGCAAGCCTTCACCAGCCTTACCCACACACATGGAGAAGGCCCCCATTTTGGGAAGGGTGCAGCATGGCCCATTTACTCAAGCCTTTCCATTGCCCTGGCATAATTAGCATGGATTCTAACCTTGAGGTACCCCAGTAGTACCCTCTCCTTCTATGTGAGGTGTTTTTCAGAGCATAGACATGATCAACATGCAGGTTCAGGCACAACTTGGCATGGATGCCCTTCTTCAGTCAAGGCACCCTTTAGGAATAAGCTGATGGACCTGGACCCTGTAGAGTACACCATCTCATACCTGGATGCGACAAGTGACTTGGTGAATGAAGTCAATGGGCAGCCACAAAGATAAGGTCCAAAAGGCCGAACAATACAAGCCCCTCTGCCAGGGAAACATGACAGGTCATGTAACAACCAGTGCTAATCCACCATGCTTTGCATGTACCAATGAAAATATGCACTCCCTAAGATAAGAAAACTTGGGTGTCGTCAAGAAAGCAATCCAGCATTTGGTCCCATGCCAAATTCCACTGACATGCAGCTCTTCCACTAGGCAGCATAGATCCAATGGCAGGTGTAAATCGAAATCAAGCTGATTGAGAACACAAAAAGCCTTAAAATACCAGAAGATTCAACTGGAGACCCAGAAGGTGTGATGAAAGAAGGGGAAATTAAATGGGTTTTGCAGTTATCATCTGGTGTTTTCTTTCCCTGTGTAATCAGAAGCCACTATCACTGGAAGTCATTTGGTGAATTGAGTCTTGAATGTATGAAAAGGCATCTTAATGGAGATGATAGGAAAAAAACGATAACAGAAATCAAGACAGCGTGGGACAAACACTTTTGTAGTTACCTGAACTGCCACCAAGCCCCAAGCTCTGCATTGCTGCAGTTCTGCACATGTAAGCTCCCCATGCTCTTGCGCATACACCTGGCTTGGGGCCCATCAATAGTCTCCCTAAAATGGGGCCTCCTTGACTACTCAAATAGCCACAGGACTGAGCCAGGTCTGCCCAAACCTGGCCCTCCATATGGGGCCAGTCTGTAAATGTACAGCTAACCTGGGAAAATGGGGTAATCTATGTTAACTTTGGTTATAAATTTCTACATAGAGGTAACCTGCACAGAGCAGCAGTTTCTATCCCTAACAGGAGGCATGGGGGTAACTTCCAGAAAGCAGCAGTTACTACCCTTAGTAAGAGGCATGTGGGGTAACCTGCACAGAGCAGCAATTACTACCATAAGCAACTTGCTGGATAGATTGGGTGAACCATGGTCTCTCTCTGCTGTCATTTTCCATGTTACTGCCCTCGGCATGGCTTTTGACCATGCTGATAAGCGCCACCATAAGGGACCTGTTGCATTGCTTGCTTGCAGAGGATACTGAACTCACATGGCTGACTGCCTGAGGGAAACCACCAGAAGCCTAGCTTCCTGCAGGGCCAGTCTTCTGTCTGGCACTATTTCTAGGGGGAATAAAAAAGAAAAAGACCACAGGCAGCCAAAAGGCCTACCCCATATTGTCTGCCATAGGGTAGGAAAAAAAGGAATAGGCAGAGATATGCTGCTACTCGCAGAAAAGACCATCACTGCCCCCTGCCTCTCTCTCCTAAACACCATACCACAACAGTGGCCCTGAGGGGGGGAAAACCATATGCTTCCCTTGCCCCTTTTTCTTTTAATAAACTTGGAACTGCTGATAGACAGTGGAGTGCCAGCAGCATTTTGATTTCCTTCTTTTTTTTTTTTTTGGCTTACAAGCTGCAAATCCAAGGTTCAATGAAGCATTACAATACATATAACATAAATATGTATCAAGCAGCAAATATTAAACATCACATAAAATACAAAAAACATACTGAAATATCATAAAATGTAATAATGAAAAATAGGATAAAAACACCAGTTTGTTAGATAAATAAAAAATGTAAAATACAAATAGAGACTCGTCATATAAATAGTAATATAATTCTAAGTAATTCATGGATATAAAACTGATAATAATACAACAAAAACCATCAAGGAGTTAAGAGCCAATTAACTGTACAAATTTAGAGAACATAAAATTAAAAATTAATAAGACGGGATGACTTTCTCTGACCTGGAGAAAAGCCTAATTAGAGATTGCTTACTTGGCATCTAAACGTTAAATAATTTAGTTCAAGGTAGACCTCTCTTGGCATTTCATTCAACAGTTTGGACACAGCGATGAGAATGTTCTTTTCCTTGTCCCCCTCAATCAAAATTCTGAGTGCATAGGGAAGTATTAAAAAAGCCTCAGGTACTGATCCTTTAAAGATACAGTTAAGAGGTATATCAATCTAATCTCTTGGATAAATAAATTGATCTGGCTTTCTTTAAGAGCCAAAAAAAGAGTTAAATTGTTAAAATGAGATCTAAACTGGGTGGGCAGCCAATATAACTCCCTGAGGGTAGGTGTAATTCTCTTCCTCCTCAATACACTTATTATTATTCTGGCAGTGACATTTCGCTCTAGTTGTAGTTTGTTAATTAGTTTAACATAGAGCCCATCATATAGGGAGTTATAATAATACAAATATGATATCCCTAGTGCCTGAGTGGCTGTTTTTAAATCATCACTGGCCAGAGAAGGACAGAGTTGTTGCCTTAATCTTAATTTCATAAATGCCTTTTTTGAAATTTCTATAATTTGTCTTTGTAGCTTCAGGGACCAGTTAAAAACAAAATCGAGCTATAACCAGTGCCCCTAGGCTCCCGTGATTGTGTGTGGTCATGGGAGAAACTGCATAATTAGCTTGTTGCAACATGACTGACAATCTGCCACAGAATCAATATTCCTGAATCTTTTCCATCTCTTAATTCAATTTTTTAAAGAAAGCTATAGGATGCCTTCCCACCTCCAGTATCATCTTGTTCACTGTTCCTGCTTCAGGAACACCTTGCAATCAGCCTTACAGGGAACCCTGTCCTTCTGGAGTTCCCCATCCCCCCTTCCTCCTGTCCTGAAGTCAACAGGAGTGGAGGGCTGAAACTGAAGTTGACAGAGAAAGCACAAATATTTGATCTCTCAAAGATCAACCATAAACCAGCTACAAAGATCTGGATGTGGTTTTAGAAATCTACAATCGATGGACTCCCACAACTAGCACAGAGGACATCAATTTCAATTCATAGAAACATTGACAAGTTTCAAACTAATGTTAACACAACCTCTCTTTTTATGTCTGTTACCAAGTGCCCAATATATGTGCACACATTTTTCTGTGTAATTAACAGCATGACAACCTACTGATGCTGAGGGCATTTTCAGCATACATAAGCTCATATACTGGAAATCACAAGAATTTTCTCAAGAAAATATAAAAAAAAGATGGTTACACTATTTCAATTCAAAACAAAAGTGACACTTCACAATAGTTGACAAATAGTCGATTTTTGTACTTGGTAAATTTTGTATTTGTATATAGTTTAAATATTAAAAAAAAAAACATGAATGGTTTTCAATAAAAATGGACTTTTCTGGCACAATCAAGTATGAATCTTTGTAAAATTATGAAATTTTTCCACATAACTGCAGCAAAATTTTGAAAAATCTGCCACAGAATTTGCTAACTCTTGCAACAGAAACTTGAAAAATCTGCCACGGGAAACTGGGGGCTCTAGCTATAACCTTATCCCTTTATTAACAAAGGGATGCTCTCAAATTCTGGAACTAAAGGTAGTGGTTGAGCAGAAAGGTTTTTAAATCCAAAGATCCTTAGTTTTATTAGAATTTTGCTGATGGGAGGTATAATTTTCTCTTTCAAGTTCCCCTGTAAATGCATTGTAGTTTACCAAGGAAATAAGTTTGTATTTTCTGACCCTACTCATCTTGCAAACCAGCAAGCGGGCGCTCTTTGGTGCATGTGCATCAGTGTGCTCCCAGATAACGCAGCCATTTTATAACTTGCACGCATATATGTGCACGCTATAAAATACCCTGGCTGTGCGCACATGTGCACCTAATTTTAAGGGGACATGAGCCTATGCCTGTAAATCCTGCTTCTATCATATAAGTCAGGGAATTTTAAAAGGGGTGCACATCCATGCCATTGCCAGTTGAACCAGTTTGTTCAACAGTTTGCCCAATTAACAGCTAGGTCCTTCAAATCTCCATGATTTGATAGTCTGCTTTCTCCCCAGGCACCCCAGATCCTTTAAACCCTTGAAAAATGGCTTTTTATTTTTTTTAACTTACACCTCGTCCCTAGCAGAAGTAAATTTAAGTAGCAGGGGATATGGGCGCATACATTTTTTAAATAGGTGGGTAAAGTCTGCACGTTCAATGTATTGATGTATGTGGTTTCAATGCATTGCATGCATTCGCATGTAAACATACATAAGCAAGCATGTTTCAGGGTAGAGATACATGTATTTTATAAAATGTGCATATCATATGCTCGTGTTATAAAATACTATAGTAAATCTATATATGGCTTTATACATGCGTATATGCTGCTGTGCACAGTGGGGTAGATTTTCAAAAAGGGCGCCTTCGCATACTTTTGTTTGCGCATCAGGCGCAAACAAAAGTACGCTGGATTTTAGTAGATACGCGCGTAGCCACTAAAATCCTGGATCGGCGCGCGCAAGGCTGCCGATTTCGTGTAGCCAGTGTGCGCCGAGCCGCACAGCCTGCCGCCGTTCCCTCCAAGGCCGCTCCGAAATCGGAGCGGCCTCGGAGGGAACTCGCTTTCGCCCTCCCCTCACCTTCCCCTATCTAACCCACCCCCCCGGCCCTATCTAGACCCCCCCTACATTTGTCGGGGGATTTACGCCTCCCGGAGGGAGAAGTAAATCCCCGCACGCCAGCGGGCCGCTAGCACGCCGAGACGCGACCTGGGGGCGGTTCCGGAGGGCGCGGCCACGCCCCCGGACCGCCCCGGGCTGAAACCACGACCCCGGGCCCGCCCCCGAAACGCGGCGTCCCGCCCCCAAAACGCCGCGCCGATCCGACACGCCCCCGACACGCCCCCCTCGAAAAACCCCGGGACTTACGCGAGTCCCGGGGCTCTGCGCGCGCCGGTAGGCCTATGGAACATAGGCGCACCGGCGCGCAAGGCCCTGCTCGCGTAAATCCAGGCGGATTTACGCGAGCAGAGCTTTTAAAATCTGCCCCAGTTGTTTGGAAGTTATCTTCCCTGTGTAGTAATATTAACCCACACCATCAAATCTTACCTAGTTAAGAGTAATAACACAGATTAGATCATTTCTTTGAGTCAAAAATCCCTGAACGCCTCTCAGCCTAAGCATTCAGGTCCACTGGCGAAAATAAGGTTTAAAAACAGTTGCAAACTTTATATCTCTAACGGAATTCCATTCTAGTATCTGTAGTACCACGCCAATAGCCAGATGTACACATACATTCATACATACTCTAAATCAGGACCAGATTTATGGATAGGCAACATAGGCAACTGCCTCCAGTGCCAAATTTTGATGGGTGCTGAAGCGTTGCTGATGCAGCTACCATCCAGGCCTGTCACCGTTTTTCTTCTTTCAGTTCCTGTCCCCCAGACAAACAAGGCCTCTAAACTGGTGCATACATGCTCACAGCAAGCCCTGTGGCGCTCCACCCTCTAGCACTGGTTCCTCTGGTGACTGAACGCACGTGCTGTAGCAGGGGATGGAGTGCTGCTTCCAGGTGTGAATACACATGCTCTACTGCAAAGGCCCAGCATTTGTATGGGGGATGTTCTTGCTGCAGTGGGCACGGGAAGAAAGGGTTGCAGGCTTGGAGGTAAGGAGAGAGGGTAAGACTTGTGTCTGGACTCTGCACCCTCTGATTTCTGAGGATAAGGCAGATAATTATCTCTCCCACCCCCAATTTGATGATTTTTGGGAGGTTGGGGACTTTTCTCCGCTTCTTCCCACTCCCCCATAATCCAGAATTTCTAGGCGTGGACTAATAGCCCCTCAACCTATACCATTTTATGATTTATGGGGAACCCCCTTTTCAGTACCTCTGGGTGCCTAAATTTTAAATCCGGCCCTGCACTAAATATATGCAAAACAATTCCCCACCTTTTCTCACCAAGGGACCACTAACCCCAGTTTCCTCCACCACTCCCACTGGGGCGTGACCTAACAATCTTCCCACAAGACCACAAAAAAAAAAAAAAAACTATCAGTTGAAATATCTCAGAAATGCAAACTATCAACAAAGTCCGTAACTGTCAAAACATGTACTTCCACCATCTCCTTATCGGGTGAACACTATACAGTATATGGCAAAAAAGAAAAAAAAATAAGACAATCATGATGACGGATCTTTAACAATATTAAGCAACAACTCTTCTCTGTCACACATTCACCAGAATGAAGGTAAATCATCATGCCTGCAACAGTAAGCAACAACGCAGAGATGATCAAACAGCATACAGCGAGCTCCTTGCATGGCGATTCTTCATCCAAATCCTTGATACAGGAAGAGAGTGTGAGCACCGCTGAATAAACTAAAATGCAGGTCAAATGTCCCAGCTTAGAACATCCAGTGAGACTCAAAATGCCCACATTAATCCTTTCAGAATTGGAGAGCAAAGAAAAAGTACAAAAAGAAAGAAAATCAACAACCATCCTTTAGTCTGGTCATGCTAAGAAACCATAGTTGTTAGGCCCAAGCATCAGTTTAATAGTGAAACATGGCCCATGCCATGATAAGTACACGTAACAGAATAGCAAGTTACTGATCAGAAAGGCCAAAAATACATTCACTTCTCTTTTGTTGAAAAAAATAAAAAGAAAAATTCCATTTTGTTAGTTGCAGTGTCTAGCCAAGTAAAGAAGCACAAACTTTACCCCTTTGTGATGTAGCTTCGAGCAAACCAATTCTTTCTTTGAGCCACCATGTGTGCCGAGTAACACTGAACAAAAGAATTTTGCTGCCGTGACAGTCTAGCGATTCTATTTTTGGTACGCCTGGAAATGTTTTTCCGTGTGAGTCCAATTCAAAACTCTAAGCCACTGCAGGCCATGATTTACCTCCTCCTCCCTCAATACGCCAACTCGGGGTACTCGCTTACAAACAGGCCTGTCTAAGTGCATTCAGGTCTAGTTCTCCTGGGAGCCATGCTTCAATAAACTCAGGTAAACCATCATCTTTTACCGATTCAGGGAGTCCAATAAATTGCAGGTCATTCCCAAGGCTATGGTTTTCTTGCTCATCGAGATGCTCAAACAGCTGTGTGCCGCGCACCTTCATTGTAGCAATCTGTTGCTTTGCCTGCGTTATTCTATCCTCTTGAGCAGAAATGCGATGCTTGACACCCTTGGTCCTCTTAGCTTGACATTCAATACTTTCTTTGATATCTTCCATTGCCGCTTATAATTTTATACAACGCTAATCGAGCACAGAAGACATGATGCGTGAGATTTGCTGGATGATATCATCCAACACCAAGGCCATGACCTTGTCCTTTCCTTCTGCAACAGCCAACTCAGCTCACAGGCCTTCAATTTGTCTCTAATATTGCACGGTACTTTAGTGCTCATGTCCACTCTTATAAGTCAAAAACATATGAAAGCATGCACCAGTGGATGAGGTACGATTATGTTTCTTTTTTTTTTTTTCTTTAAATATTGTAAACCGGTGTGAAGGTATTCACCAACACCAGTATAGAAAAGTAAATAAATAAATAGCAAAATTTACCAAGTAAGATCCATAGAAGAGAATATTCTGCAGGAAGCACTTCAGGAGCTCCATTCCCCTGTGTCCGATTAACAATCAGCCGTAATAGGAAGACTAAAATGCTATTTTAACAAAAGTAACTCCAGCAAGAATTAATCCAACTGTGGTAAGTACTGGTTATGCAGCAGCCATAGAAGGACACAAGGATAGCTCAAGTAAAAAAAAAAGGAAATTAAAATACAAAGAGAGTATCATTTAAAATGTTTGTTTGTTTTGATGTAATCCTTTACATCATTCAGCTCAGGAAAAAAATAAGCCACTGTTGTCACTGATATGTTTCACTAACCTACTGGGTAGCTGTTGAGCCCTGTGCACCATGTCAAAATCCAGTGAACTATGATCAGAAATACAATATCAATAATCCTAAATTGCAAGAGCATAAAAAAAAAGAATCTACCAACAAGAAAATCAATTCAATATCATTAGTAGCATAACACGGATAATGCATTCTGCTTCTCTCAATTCTCCTCACATATACACACATTTCATTTTATACAGTAGGCACTGAGGGTGCACTTCAGGAGCTGTACATTGACTCATTTGCACATTGTTTGTAAAGCGCTTTGAAATCTCAGGATAATAAAATCCAATGCTGACATTTATCCTTGTTAGCTCCACACAAAGCTGTGGTGACATGTTTCATCAAGACAAAACTACAGCCAATTGCTTGCAATTTTTGTCAATTGCTGGAAGGTGACCCATGTCACGCCATGATGAAAAGTATGCCATAACACTATTGGTAATAGTTAATGTTACCACTCTATACATACATATGTAAAGATGTACATATATTTGGCAGGGCCTCCAGAAAACGGGAATTTGGAGACCCAGTGTTTTTTGTATACTATCTGCTCCCAGTGGAACAATTTAAAAAAAGGGAGGCATATCTACCTTATCATTTTTGAGCGAAGATAAATCAAAGGATAAAATGTTTCAATATCCTATCATACTTGGGTGTATTTTAAGATTAAAGCATCACTCAGTTCTGGCATGGCAAATAATTTCTTGCAAGCTTTCTCAAGTTTGGGAGGGGTGCAGTGGAAGAACAATTGTACTTCCTGGTAATTTATGGATCTTGCTACTTTGTAAAGCAAAAATGGTATTCATTTTTGCAGCATGCACACTATAGGGGCATCTGGGTGTCTTATTCAATCTGTAAGGAGAATATTTAACATAAACAAAATAACCAAGTAGCCGCTTTCAGTTCAAACCTTTTCCTCAGGTTTTGTAAGACTCAGATGTATTTTCCAAGATAATGCTCTGAACAAGACATGGAAACCTTCACTGATTTCCTGTCTGAATAAAACATTACATTCTATTTAAAGCATATAAAGGGGGTCCCCATCACCGGCAATGCAACTTGGAAGTGAATTATTTATTTTACTTTATTTGAATGATGTTCTGTTGCGCCTTGTTAAGGAGGCCTTAATACAGCACCAACATAGCTGAACTCAAAAGTTCAAGGGGCTGAAATGTTCAATCTTTAACGTCAACAACAATGATTAATCAAAGTAAGTAACTACCCTAGCAAATACGGTGCTCATCATTTACTTCATTACAGAGTAGGTCAAATCAGTTACTAGGTGGATTATAACCTGGTTCAAATATTTAAAAAATAACCTGGATTTTTGCGATGCATATCAACAAAATCCAGAGAATGTCATTGTGGATTAATGGAAATCTGCCTATCTGCAGAACTAATTCTGATGAACCTGCAGATTTTACCTGGGTTCAGCAAACCTCTTTTCACACCTTCATACATTCCTATTCGTTGCTCCTCTTCAAGCAGTTCTCCATCACTAAGCCTGAGCTCTGTAAGCAGTTTTCTGATAGGGCCAGTAAAGGTCACTTAGAAATGCACAATCAGGAAAACGGGAGGGAAATCATGAAGCAGGCCAATAATGTTGTACATATTGTGCTGAAAAATTGCAAAATGTTAAACTTAAAAACAGTAAGAAGGACTGTTGTGCCCAAAATAGCAGTGCTTTTCTTCTCTCATTACTACTCGATTTAGAGTAGTAATGAGAGAAGTAGATTTAGATTTTTCTCTAGAGTAAGTCTAGAGAAAAAGTGTTAAAGTAAATTGGGAAAACTTAAAAGGTAGGTAGAGAGAAAGAAATGAACAGTAAAATTACTGTACAATATTTACTAAGAAACTGGAGAAAAATATACCTATTTAAATTTTTACATCTTAAGAGTGCTCCAAAGTCAATGTCAGTTATTTTTATTTTATAGGAAGCCATTCACAAGCTTGCATATATTTTTATTTTACTTTGGAAATTTCAGTTGCCATTAGGATTTTAAAGTGAATACGTTCCGTAATGCATTTGTGATGAAGTGTATCTCCCTCACAAAGGGAACACAAAGATGAAGAATACCAATTCTACAATAGGTGGCTATGTGGTCCACACAGTCTCACAGAAAAGTAAGCAGAACTGCAAATTAAAGACCGTTTTTTGTGCAGAAGCTGAATGAATCCCTGGGGGCAAATTCCAAGGTATGGGAGGGCTATAGCTATACGTCCTTGCAAGCACAAATGAGAACAACTGGAGAGGTTTAAAAGGCAAGATTTGAGCAGACAGGATGAGGAGGCGCACCTAAGGAAAGGGTAAGGAGAAGGAATGCCAGCTTGACCCAGGACCAGAACCTCTTTCAGAGTCATCCAGACAGATATTGTGAAAGCAGCAGACAAGGAAGGTACTCCGGAAGCTCTGCCCCTCTCCAGAACAAATCCTGGGTAAGGGAACCCAAAGACTTGACTTGAATATAAGCATATTGAAGTCTAAGGGCTAATACAGCTAGAAACTGAGAGTGGGACTGGGTTTAAACCTTTAGCTGGGGAATAAACCTATTTGATCCTGCTTATTTTTCATGGTCCAAAACCTGGCTGGTTGACAGCCCAGTCAGACCTAACATAAAATTTAGTGGCTGGTCACTGAATCCAGGATTTGTCCTAAGCTGGACATGGACTAGTGCGGGCAAGTTGTTCCCAAGCACCCATAAGGCTAAAGTAGCCATCACCACCAGAAGTGCACCTACTGGGTGTGCCCCCTCACCTCATGTTAGCATGATAGTTGAGATGGAGAAGGTACAGAGAAGGGCAACCATAATGATAAAGGGGATGGAACAGCTCCCCTATGAGGAAAGGTTGAAGAGGTTAGGGCTGTTCAGCTTGGAGAAGAGACGGCTGAGGGGGGATATGATAGAGGTCTTTAAGATCATGAGAGGTCTTGAATGAGTAAATGTGAATCAGTTATTTACACTTTCGAATAATAGAAGGACTAGGGGGCATTCCATGAAGTTAGCAAGTAACACATTTAAGACTAATCGGAGAAAAGTCTTTTTCACTCAACGCACAATAAAGCTCTGGAATTTGTTGCCAGAGGATGTGGTTAGTGCAGTTAGTGTAGCTGGGTTCAAAAAAAGGTTTGGATAGGTTCTTGAAGGAGAAGTCCATTCACTGTTATTAATCAAGTTTATTTAGGGAAGAGCCACTGCTATTAATTGCATCAGTATTATGGGATCTTCTTAGTGTTTGGGTACTTGCCATGTTCTTGTGACTTGGATTGGCCTCTATTGGAAACAGGATGCTGGGCTTGATGGACCCTTGGGCTGACCCAGCATGGCAATTTCTTATGTTCTCTGTTTCAAGTTATTATCTAAAACTAAGATTATTTGTGTGTTTCTGCTTACACAGAAACATAGAAAGGATGGCAGAAAAGGACCAAATAGGGAATCCAGTCTGCCCAGCAAGCTTATGGTAGTATCTGCCATGCAGGTCATCCCCATACTTATCAGTTTCCCAGACCGTAAAAGTCAGGGCCCTTGTTGGTTGCTGTCTGAGTCCAATTCCCCATTACCTCTTGATGCTGAAGCAGAAAGCAATGTTGGAGTTTCATCAAAAGTATCAGGCTTATTGGTTAAGGATAGTAATAGCTGCATCAGCAAGTTACACCATGCTTATTTATTTCTCCAGACCATAAAGGTCAAGGTCCTTGTTGGTTGCTGTCTGAATCCAACTCCCCTTTTCCCCACTGCCATTAAAGCAGAAAGCAATGATGAAGTTGCAGCAACAGTATGAAGGCTTATTGGTTAAGGGTAGTAACCACCACACCAGCAAGTTACCCCCATTTTCTTCATTTCCATCCTCCAGCCTTAAGGGATCCCCAGTGTTTATCCCGTGCCGTTTTGAATTCTTTCACTGTTTTTGTCTTCACCATCTCCTCCGGAAGGGCATGCCAGGCATCCACCACCTTCTCTGTGAAGAAATATTTCCTGATGTTGGTTTTGAATCATCCTCCTTGAAGTTTCATTTCATGAACCCTAGTTCTACTGATTTCTTTCCAATGGAAAAGGTTTGTCGATTGTGCATCATTAAAACCTTTAAGGTATATGAAGGTCTGTATCATATTTCCCCTGCACCTTCTCTCCTCCAAGGTATACATATTTAGGTCCTTCAGCCTCTCCTCATAAGTCATTTGATGGAGACCCCCCACCATTTTAGTCACCCTTCTCTGGATCACCTCCATCCTGTCTCTGTCCTTTTTGAGACAGGTCTACAGAACTGAACACAGTACTCCAGGTGAGGCCTCACCAAGGACCTACAAGAGGAATATCAACTCCTTTCTCTTACTGGCTATTCCCCTCTCTATGCAGCCCAGAATTCTTCTGACTTTAGCCATCGCCTTGTCACATTGATTCGCCAGCTTCAGATTGCTAGACACCATCACCCCAAAATCCCTCTCTTGGTCTGTGCACAACAGCCTTTCACACATACCCCCCCCCCCCCCCCCCTTAAAAAACATACAGCTCTTTTGGATTACTGCATCCCAGAATCATGACTCTGTACGTTTTGGCATTGAATCCGTGGCACTCCTCCCTTGACTTTTTAGGCCACCTTTGGCATTAGCAATCCTTCCCTCCTCTCCCAGGCTACAATGGATGACTGGCAAGCAGCAGACAAACAAATGGTCTATATTTAGCTATCCTAGATATATAATAACAGGTATTTGAAATATATAGACTTTCGCATATATTTCCTTGGACACTGGATTTGGCCTATAAATAATTAGAATTTTACTACTCTGGAGATATTGCAGATGCAGAATACAGCATGCTCTGATTCATTTTTACACACAATACATTCAGTCTCAGTTGTCACAAAGTGTACAATAATCTTTCCTTAGCAGTCTGTTGCGCTAGTCACTTTAGCTCGGCTCTCCATAAAACCTGGACTAATGCCAAAGGCACTGAAAGGAAAATGATTAATAATAATAACTCATTCTGCGAGCCTGCTGAATTATCATTTAAAAAACCAGCAACACAGAAGTCCATTTTTAATTTTTTTCACCCAGATGATCAATTTTTTTAACTATTTATGATTTAGCAAATAAACATTCAAGCATACATATGCAAAAGAAAAAGCAAGCAACAGTCTAAAAAGTAATAATATAACAAAAGAAAAAAAAACAAGTTGATTGCTACAGATACCACCATATAAAGGGAGGACCCAGAAAACCAGGGAGAGAAAATAAAGGAAAACAGATCTAGCCAGTCTTTCCCAAGAGAACAACTGCTCCTTCAAAATACAAAGCCAGCAGATTCCCCTGCAAACCCAGCCACAACCCAAACCGCATACAAAGCCAAGGGGAAAAAAAAAAAAAACAATCATTGCTGGAGACTCGAGAATCAATTACAAAATACAAAGCTGACAGGGCTCAAATACCTCAGTAGGAAATACAATCATACATTTATAAGGAAAACATATGAAGAGTCACCAAAGCCACATCCTCTTGATGCACAGTAAGAAATGTCCTCCTATGCTCGAGTAGCCCTACAAAAATCAGGAAAAATCCAAACTTTGAAATCCATGAACAAGATATAAACAGAACGAAAAACAAAAAAAAACCCAACAATCGGAGAGTAAAATCTCGATCTTACAAAGAAACAAACATCAAAAACATAGGGGCTCTATGGGCCTTGCCACCACTGATGATTCCAGTATTGCTGAAAAATCAATAGCAGCCCCCATCTTGGTTAAATACAGCCTGACCAGTGTCTCTAGCCTCTGTCCCTCTCCCTCCTGGGAGGTAAAAGGCCTTATGAATAGAGAGCACAACAGTCTGTGAAATCCCAAGTACTTCTCACAGTTGGAAATATCATCGAAACTACAGGAAAATTCAATAATCATAAATTTTAAGTTCTCACACAATTCTCTAAGTCCTTCAATCTGCGATGGACCACAAACCTATCTTGCTTCAAGGTAGACCGAACAGAAAACAACGTATCCGTAATCTGTTTCAAATTTTCAATCTGATGTGAATGCAGCACCGCCTAAGCTTCTTGAGATTGCACCCTAGCCTAGTATGAAAACTATTCATGGCAGCAGATAAGGAAAAACAGGCATTGTTTCACAGAAGAAAGTGCATTCCAAATGCTATCCAATGTGATGGGGGAGGGCTTAAGTATTCAAGGTCGTGAGTGCAGGAAGCTCACCTTTGATGTAGACCAGATAGATCAGTCACAGAAGAATCAGGCACTCCAGCGGCCGACTGCAACACCACCATCCAGGTCTTCCAGTTCATTTCCTGCAGCCTCCACTCCTATGGGCATCCTCTACAGCTCTTCTCTCCGACATTGCCGACTGCCTCGCACCTCCATCCAAGCTGCCATTAAGCAGGATACAAAATCCCAAACAGCAACACCAAGCATGCCGGGGAAGGAGAAACTCTGGCATCACGGTTCAGCAAAACTTCCCCGCGTGCCTCAGGCTACTGCGCTGCTCCCTCAGCCTTAGTGGCAATGAAGACCAGATCCAACAAAGGTGGGAGCATGGTAGAGCTCTGAAATCACTGTCTATCTCATCAGAGGGACCTGGGGCTACGTAGGGGAGCTTCCCTTCCACTGGGCTATGAAAGAAAAGTTAAAGAGGAAATAAAACCGGCGGCAATATAAGAGCTTGCTCACCGCACGTCCTCTCATGACACCCTCTTGGGCCCCCCTCCAGTCCTGGCCTTTATCAAAAAATGTTTTGCAGTTTCTGTTTTATTTTTACAAACTTTATTTTCTTCTGGAAATAATTCTTGGCATAAGTGGCATTTTACTTTCCTCTTTGTCACAATCGTCCCATTTAAGCTACATATCATGGTAATGTATCTTTCCAAATACGATTACTTTTGCAACTTTCTTTCCCAGAAATGTTTTAAACCTGTCTTACATGATAAACCTCATCTATGTACTAAAATACTTCAGATAGCAATTGTCAATCAGAACTTTCATTTCATTGTTTTTGTGAATATATCTGCATTCATAACAGTGGAAGGTCAACCTCAGGAAATGCTATCAATAAGGGAATTTTACCTCCTCTTGCCAATCTGCCTTGTTTTATTGGTCTCAATTTTCTCCAGTTATCCAGCTGAATTAGGTGAACTTAACCTATAGTTATGGATCACAGCAACCCTATGGACTTCTTCTAATGAACCAGCTAACCAGTATGACAACGCGATATAAATCAGCCAGCCAATCCCCTGCCACCTCCAAAGACATCACGTCACCACAAGTAAGAGACCTGGGTGTACTCCTAGATAACAGACTCAGCCTCAACAAATTCGTGAACAATACCACAATAGAATGCTTCTTTAAATTACAGGTAATAAAGAAATTAAAACCACTACTACTCCACAGAGACTTCCGACTGGTTCTACAATCCATCATACTCCCGAAACTGGACTATTGCAACTCACTCCTTCTGGGCCTTCCCGCCAGCACCACCAAACCACTCCAGATGGTCCTTAACGCTACAGCAAGAATTCTCACAAACACCAAAAAAAGGGATCATATTACCCCCATCCTCCAGCACCTTCATTGGTTACCGATTAAACACAGGATTCACTTTAAAAGCATCATGATGATACACAAGGCCCTACATAACATCTCTCCTCTCAATCTAACTTTTCAACTACAGCTACACACCCCCAAGAGACCAACGAGAAATGCGTATAAGAACATGCTTGTAACCCAGCCGGCGAAAACCTCCCTGAGGAAACGCGCTCTATCCACTGTGGGTCCCACACTCTGGAACTCGCTCCCACCGGATCTTCGTCTAGAACCTTGCCACATTACGTTTAAAAAGAAGCTAAAGACTTGGCTTTTCGCACAAGCATTCCCGGACATCTAAGAGTCAGAAGAATACAATTTCTGTATTCTTCCAAAGGATAGACCTTGAACCACCCCCCCCTGTACATAGGTTTCTGTACATAGGTTTCTTAGCAGCTTTATCACAATTAAAATGGACATGCTTAATACATGTCATTCTATTGTAACTTCCTCTAATCCCTGTTATGCCCCCCTCGTTACCTGTTTTCAATGTTACTCGTTTCAATGTAAATCGCCCTGCGAGGCGTTAGTTTTATTTCCTTGTAAACCGGGGTGATATGTATATTATACAGGAACCCCGGTATATAAAAACTAAAAATAAATAAATAAATAAATAATGAACTGATGGAGAGCACCAGAATGAAAAGAACTACAGCCAAGACACATAGGGGTTGGTTTTAAAAGAAGCACGCACGCACATGGACGCACCAATTTTATAACATGTGCGCACTGGCACGCGCATGTTATAAAATCCAATGGTCATGCAGACATGCGTGCCACATTTTAAAATCTGCACATGCGTGTGCGGGCGGCCCGCAACTCGGGTGCGCGAGAGGGGGAATTTTAAAAAGCAACCCGCAGCGACACAATCAGGCCTCCCCCAGTTCCCTCCCAATCCAATCTGCATGCGCCGGCTGGCTGCGGGCATGCACTTCCTCAGGACAGCAGCTAATGGAGCTGTCCCTACTCGCCCCTCCCCTGCCCAGACCACACCCCCCAGGCCGCCCCTTTTCCTTCGGCTGGCACTTATGCGCGTTCCGGGGTTTATGTGCGTGGGCAGGCCCATTGAAAAATGCTCGCAGCACGCACAAGGCCCAGCCTCACGCGTAAACCCTGAAATTTATGCGCGTAGCTCTTTTAAAATCCAGGCTAAAGAGTACCATTTAGGCATCTAAAAACCCAACACATTTTTAAAAGATTTATTCATGGAATTCCCAATTTCACTTAGCTAGTTCACAATCTTATTTCACTTGTTGAGATAGAAAGGTCACTTCGTAAACAACTGAATGCCCATTCACAAAATAAAATGCATAAAGAAAGAAATACCAATGTAAGAAACCAAAGTTGCTTACCCTGTAACAGGTATTCTCCGTAGCAGCGGGACAAATCAGCCACCACAACTGGCTGAGGTCATTAGACAGTGCCAAGATGGAAAAGCTCTCTCAGAACCCAGAAAAACCAAGAAGGTTTCTCCAAGCATGAATGGGGATTTCTGTGAAGCAATCACCATGTGAGTCTCCTTAGTTTTTATAGCAAACGTTCCTTCCACTTTACAGGGCAAAAGGCTGGGGCTGTGTGGCTGATTTATCCTGCTGTTTACGGAGAATACCAGTTATAAGTAACTTACTGCCCTGCTTGTCCACGGATAAAACAATCAATCACACATGTGGGGACTCCCAAGCTGAGAAACTGCATGTAAGTACTTTTTATGCTTTTAAGTCCACAGTGGAACATGCAATCTGTACTTTGACAGAGGTTTGAGGGAGAGATGAAGGAATTATTTAAATAAGAATTGCTTGGCCAAAGCTGCTATTTGACGCATTTTCTAGGCATTAATTAGCAGTGAAGGTAAGGACAGAAGACCAGGTGGCAGCTTTGCAGCTTTCTTCTTAGAAAGCCAATCACAGATGGCCTAAAGGAGCTACTGTAGTCCTGACTTGATGGGTTTTTACCTTACCTTGAAGTTGTTCTGATTAACTTTAACAATATGAAATACAATCAGAAATCCATGAGAAAAGAATTTGTTTTTTTTACTACCTCAAACAAGGGTATTGTTTGACCAAGTTGAAGGATATGAATGGTTGAGAACATTTGCTGTAAGACTCTGGTCTCCTTAATTAGCATGCAGTCTGGGAAACACACTATACTACAATGGACTGATTCAAGTGAAACTGAGAGACCACATCTGGTAAATGTTTAGGATGAGTTTTCAAAACTATACTGTTGTTGAAAATTTGGGGATAGGAAGAGTATGAGACCAGAGCTTATAACTCGCATACTCTGTGGGCAGAAGTTACAGTGATTACGAATAAAATCTTACAAGAAAGAAATTTCAGTTCTGCTGTAGCGAGAGGCTCAAAGGGTAATTTAATGAGCTGAGCAAGAACTATATATAGATTGCAAACAGTAGGGGGATTTCTACCTGGAGGGAGAGGATGATTTAGGCCTTTCATGAAATCGGAAGTCTTCCTGAAATCTGGTGGCATGCTCCCATAGCACTCAGGTGAATGCTGAACAAATTAGTGTTCTATTGTGATTCAGAAAGGCTTAAAAGGTACAGCAGCAGGAGAGGACCAGGACACTGACAAATGTCCTGATGTAACATGTGTGCACCAGATAGAATATATTTTCCATTGAAAATTGTAAGATCTTCTAATGGAGTATTTTCTTGATGCTAGAATAACCTTACTCACTTCCAACGGTAACTACACAGAAGAGACTGGCTGACTTTCAACATCCAAGCATTCAGAGCCAAAGAATGAAGGATCAGATGGAGAGGATTCTCATTGTACTGAATGATCCAAGGATGGGAATAATTTCAGCTGTAATGGCTATTGAAATGCCAAGTGTTGGAGCCAAGGAAATAAAATCTATGTGGCCAAAAGGGAGAAATCAAATTCTAGGCCCTTTTCTTAATTTTTTAAACTAGCCGAGCCACTCAACAGTTGAATATTGGCTCCATTGTAAACAGCCCAGCAAGTTCTTAGGTAGACACATACATACATTTTATAATAATCTAAACAACTCATGATAATTGCATGTATCACAGTTGCCAGATTATCTCTGGATAAATATGACTGGAAATAATGGACTGATCTAAATTGTTAAAAAAGAAGATCTCATGACATTATTAATATGAGATTATGTGAAACAGTTTTTTGGCTATATATTGGTCCAATAATCATTCCTGTGATCGTAGCTAGTAGCATAAAGTGTTGGCTATCTGGTTTTGGTTTCCAGGAAGACAGACCATTACCAGGTAAATCTTTTGAGAAATTGCCCATTTCCAGATCTTGCAGGTCACTTAAAGATTGAAACAGCGCGTCTCCTCCTGCTTATTGATGCAGTATATCACTGTTTGGTTATCTGTTTATATTACCACCACTTTCCTTTTTAACTAGAGACTGAACACTTTTAAAATACTGAAAATTGCTCTCAGCTCTAATTGGTTTAAGTGGAGTAATCTTTCCTGTGGAAGCCAAGTTCCTGGAGAACAAAAGATTGTTTTGATGGACTCCCCATCCTTGTTTGGAGACACCTGTGGTTAGCATAAATTGAAACTGAAATTGGTGATAAAATTGACCTCAACAGATTTGAAGGATTCATCCACCAGATTAGAGACTGAATGAGGGTGATGGAGATATGTACCTTGTGCAATAGATGTTGTAGATTTCAATGGAATTTTTTAAGTGCTACTGAGTTGTCTCATGTGAAGACATGCAAACAATGTAACCAGAAACCGTTACTGACAAATGGCCAAGCATTTTCATGAAGAAGCAGGCCAAAACTTTCCTATGTTTGGAAAATGTTAGGGTTATTTTGGTTAGATTGTGCACTCTTGGTTGAGGAACAAATGCCTTTCCCTATTTTGTATCCAGGCAAGCTACTATGATATCTCGTGTATGTGTCACTTGCACATTGGATTTTTGAAAACTAATGATAAATAATATGACTTGAAGGGCGTTCATTGTACAGAGAGTGGAGGCATGAGCTTCCTCAAGGGTGTTGCTGGATATGAGAATTGTCTAAGTAGGGAGAAACAAAGACATTTTTCTTCCTTAGCAGGACAATTTTATAACTGCCCAATTAGGACTGAAGCCAGTGTGTACAAACTACAAGGGGAAATAACTTGGGGAGCTGGATAAATTGGACTTACTGCAAAGCAAAAAAAGATTGACAGTAAAACCACCATGTGGCCTTGGATAAATTTTCAACAAGAATGATTTTTTGTATAATGTCTGCAATAACCTGGCTAAAATTAGAATTTTATTTTTGATCTTCAGACATTATCAAATAACTTGTGGTAGTTCCTGAAATAGACTCTAAGTGCTCAGTTATTCATCTCTCTCTATAATCACAAGAGAAGTGATCAAACGAGATAATTTGAACAAGAACTGTCCATTCTGAGCCTATTTCAGGAACTACCACAAACGTTTGGATAATGCATAAAGGCCAAAAATAAATAAATTGCGTGTGTATTTATGTTTAAGGGATATGGTACTTGCATCAGAAAACACTTCTGTGACAGGTGTGCAGAGAAATGTTCAGAGCGCTACGTCTGAGACTTAACAAGAAGGCAAATTCATAATCCAGAAATACTCACTGGACCCCTTAGATCAATGAGTTCCTGTCTCATTTGAGTCACAAGAGCTTCCTTGGCTATTAAAGCACGATGTAGGCGTTCATTGAATTCAATAAGCTCTCCATGCATTTCTGCCACCTGAAAGACATACAAACAAAACAAAATTACATGTAAAACAACAAATTGCTTGGGACCATAAACAAGTTTACTCACTTTATTGAAAATAATCAGAGAGCAGTCTGACTTCCATTAATGTATTTACTCCAATATATATTTTAAGTCTCCCATTGGATGGCCACTTGAGCCATTCTAAATTTTACTTTGAGCTTAGCTAGACATAACTAATTTTTTTACTAATAAAGTATGCATTCAGCTATAGCTACTTACCTGTTCCAGTCTGGTTAACTAAATATTTCCTAGTTTATTCACGTAATTCAATACAAATAGTCACCGGAAAGCATGAAATTGTTAACACACAATAGATGTCATGCTTGTTAAAAATATTATAGTTACAAGGGATCTGTATTTAGTAAAACCAGTTTAGTAGACAAATAAAGCCTTTTTTTTTTTCTTTACCTATTTCCTCCTGCTCTTTTGGATCTCATTCTAAAACAGGACCAGCCTGTGCTCTAAACTTTGCCAATGATGTATCTGTTGAGGTATGGTTAGGACTCATTTTGCCCTGGAGACTATGAATCATGCCTAAACTACATCTTGTCTCAGATGGACGGAGGAGCAGAAGCTAAACTCAGGTCTCTTGCATGGCTATGTGCAGCATTGCCAATGGGCCAGCTTAATAAAATGATTTTAATAGGTAACATGAGCAGGTATTCCGTTGCATGGAAGTCACCAATTAGGTATAGACAGGCAACTCAAAGACTTCACATTTACAAAATGAAAGATATTACCAGATTGACATAAAGGCGTGAGTACTGACTTATCTTTAACTACACTGCATTTTTCCCATTATGTTTGCTGTACATTTAATATAATTAATAGAATGCACATTGTGCATGTATAAGTATAATCAATTCTATGCACATATATTTTGGAAATATATGCAATCCACATGCTATGTGAGTACATACCTATTAAATTCTACACAGCACATGCATTTAGAATGTATGTGTATTCTGTCCCATTCACATATATTTTGGATATGCATACATTCCTGTGCAAAACACACATGGTATACTCTTGCCAGAATCCTAACACAGTTCTTTCATTTGCATGCAGAGCAGAGTTTTTTGGTTGCCTTAACAAAGGTTGCTTAATTGTGCAGTGCTGCATCCAATTCTCAACACTTAATAGTCGCTAAATAGTATAATTGCTAGTTGTGGCCCTCAATTATAAAGCAGAGAAAAAGCATCAGCCAATCAGAGGCCAGCGAACTTACTCACAAACTTCAGTAAAATGTAGAATGATGAATCACAATAATAGTTTCTTAATAAGCCTCTTTCTTGCTGCTTTTTAGGCAATTGGACAACTGATTATTCAATTTTTCAATGGCCTATATTCTATAAAGTCATTTTACAGATTTTTTTCAGTAATTGTTACATAACCTTCAAATGTTATAGGGGTAATTTTCAAAAGGATTTACAGACTTCAAACTGGGTTTTACTTGCATAAATGCACTTT
Organism: Rhinatrema bivittatum; assembly: GCF_901001135.1. Classification (NCBI taxonomy): domain Eukaryota; kingdom Metazoa; phylum Chordata; class Amphibia; order Gymnophiona; family Rhinatrematidae; genus Rhinatrema; species Rhinatrema bivittatum. The sequence continues at coordinate 22,199,604 of NC_042628.1, read as the reverse complement.
AAGTTATGATGTATGCTACTGAAAATTGCTATTATGTATACTATTGTATTATCAATAGATTTTACATGGGTAAGTAAACTTTTAAGTGTGTAAATGGGCTTTTAAAAATTGCTATGATATATGCTGCTTTTACACACATAAATCCTTTTGAAAATTGCCCCCAGTATTTTTAAATAGGGAATCTGATTTTCAAACCTATCTGTGGAACATCATTTATGCATATAAGTGGATGTGTGGGGATTAATACAAGTACTTAATACTAATAAACTGTGCAGCAGGAGCTGCTGAGTTTATACAATACTGCATATTTCTGCTTTGAAACTATGCACAAATATTTCCAATGCAAGAAAACGCATACTTTCTCTTCTTGCACATTTTACGTGCATAACAAAATATAACATGTATGAATAATAACCCTGATTTATACATGGGGGCTGATATTTTATAAATATGCGTGTATACCGTTTTGAAAATATTTGCGTGTGTACTTTAAATCACCTCCACCAGTTCACCCAGTCTATCTCCAGTTCACCTAGACCCTCTAGCACTTTATCCCGAACCCCCACAAGTTCACCCAACAACTGCAGACAAAAGACAAGTTTGATTTCACTTGTGCTAGTCGATTAGCAGGTGTAAAAGTGTATGAATAAGTTTGATAATGTATACGCATCGCTCTTACAAAATAGCAACTACCGCACATACTTCCAAAAAACATTCCGGAATGAACCTAGCTTGCCCCTTTTTTCCCCCCATGGTAAAATGTACGCATAAAATGAAATAAAATAGCATACACACAGATACATGCTACCTATGACAGTAACTTTCAAACTGGCGCACAGGTATATATTCGTGCATGTGGGTTGGCGCGCAGCCAGGGACGTGGCCATTTTATAACTTGCGCACATATATGCGTGCATCTTGGAAAATAGCCAAGCCATGTGTATATATGCACTTAATTTTAAGTGGGCATGCAAATCCTGCTTCTACAGCGTAAGTTGGGGAATTTTAAAAGGGGTGCATACCCACGCCTTGCCAGTTTCACCAGTTCTGGCCAGTTAAGAGCTAGATCCTCCAAACCCCTGTAGGTTAATAGCCTTCATGCCCCCCAGTTAGCCCAGACCCTTAAAAACCTTTAGATATGGCTAGTTTTCTTCTTTTTTTTTTTTTTTTTAGTTACACCTCCTCCATAGTAGAAGTAAACTTATATGGCACTAGACCCGAGCATGTGCCCATCTCTCGACCCCACCCTGGAATGCCCATGCCCCACTGTAGGGGAATTTCTGGGTCTTACCCCCTACACATGGCTTCCTTTCTCCAGTGATCCCTGCAATTAATATAAGATTGATTTATTTATTTTCTCAGCACTTCAAAGTGGATTACATTCAGGTACTGTAGGTATTTCCGTCTCCCCACAGGGCTTACACTCTAAGGCCTGGATTTATCAAAATGCACTACATATCGCATGCGGTAGAAAAAGGGGCATGTTTTATGGTAATAGGCAGTTTATCGCAATTTGTGCTAATATCTATGCAAAGCGCTAAGTTACTGCAAATTGCGATAACTTTTTTGCACTTTGAGATAAGTGCCAGAATTGTGGTATTTCCTACATACAACCACTGGGGGGATCATGTTGATGTTACCCAGATAGAAAGTCCATCAAGCTAGGTTGAGAGAACATTGCACAAATATCATCTCTGAGTGAGTTTCCTCACTCCTTGGGTCATCACAAGAGAGCACTGTTCTGTTCGTACATCTCACTTTGAATGTCAAAGTGGCCCCTAACCCCTCCACTAATACCTAAACCTCACCTCGAGTTACTAGGTGGGCCTCCCATAGAGATATAAATCCTATCTAGTGTTAGGGCATTATGGCCAGTCTCTCTCTCTCTCCCTCTCGGCCTGGATAGCTAGGCTGGTGCTCCAGGAGCTTCAAAACTACTAAAACAGGCATTTGAGAAAACATCGCAAAATGCGATAAAGCCTCAACACAACCTATCGCACGGCTTAACGCTACTGAAAAAGCTGTAGCTAAAATCGGCGTTAAAGCCATGCGATAGGACGTCGCAAAACGGTAAACACAGCCCTCTCCCGCCCCTAACTCCTCCTCTTTTTCGGATTTGCATCGCACCATACGTTATGGTGCTATCCCATGCGAAAACGCCTTAATGCATGCGAAAACGCCTTATATCATTTTGATAAATGACCCTATAAGTTTGTACCTGAGCCAACGGAGGGTAAAGTGACTTGCCCAAGGTCACAATAAATGCAGTCTATACTATTTTTGAAAGAGCTATTTATGATTACTGATACTCCAATACTACACAAATTGGTAAAAAATCAACATTATAGAGGAGTCATACAATTTCAAATAAATCAGAAGAAAAAATAAGAAAGAAATTAATCATACACCTGTATTTGGTCAAGCTAAGACTTTGAAAGAGGACTACCAAACTGGAGAATGAATCAAATAAATGACAAACCAATTTTCACTGGCAGGTCTTTGCAAGAGATTAATTTATTTCTACATTATATTACTGCCTTACTTGTAAGGTAGCCATGATGAGGAAATAGTGTCCTATGGAATGGGGAAGATTACTAGTTTAGTCCCTAACGCATTGTTTTTATATATTAAGTCAAATTTTTTATTTCCTGGTTGTCTCGAATACAAAAATAGGCAGAAGAATGACGGAAAAAGTGGCATGGAGACAACAGTATGCTTTAACGTTTCTGATGTTATAGTATATTTGTTTTCACAGTATTCCTCCTTGCCAACAAATACTATCCACATTTATTAGCAGATGGCTGAGTGTTTTTATCTGAAAGTCAGGCAAACACCAAAGAAACTAACCTGGGCAGCCACTATAACTTGTGGCAAAATGGGGGCGTGAAGGCCACATGCATTCTGCCACCCAAACACCACTAGGACCTTTAAACAAAACTGAACCAAACCAGGAGCTGGTGGAAAACAGGCCGCAGCTTTTATCGTCAAATTACAGTACAAGGAAAAACCTAGGGACCCGAGCCAGAACAGAGAGTACTGGCCACCTGTTCGCAGGCAGGCCTCTGGTTTCCAGGACTTGCCACAACCAAGCAAAGCCCTGTCCATAAGCCAGGTGCTCGCTTCTCATGGGATACTGGGCACCTGCCACAGACACGCAAGGTGACTGCCCACTTGGGAGGGACATCCGGTCTGCCGTAACCAGGGGCCATCCGGCCCTGACAGTGGAATAAGTGCCACGTATCGGCCATGCTGCACACTACCTCCCACCCAAACTGCAACAAAAGGTAAATGCATGGGATTATCAGCAATGAATTAACATCAAATGCTGACTAACTGCAAACCCAGTGACCCGGGTGGGAGGGAGGGATGAGGTAGCAGCTGCAACATGGGGAGCAGGAACCCGAAAAAGACGAGCACAGCCAGCGTCCCAGGCGCAGCAGGAACAGCCCCCTGACATGCCCTTCAATGGGGGTTGCTGCACCATTCTGGGGCTGCCCTGAATCTCTCTAAATATGGTCGCCCCCCCCCCCCCCCACTGGCCAGCATCTCACATCCGGGTCCCGCTGCATCCTTAGTCCACGTCGCCACACAATGATGTCAGCACCACGACGGCATGTCCCGATGATGCGGCACAAACGTGGTAACACCATCACCTCGACGTCAAGGGTGGAGGAGGCACAGGACTGCAGCCCAGCCAGCCACCCCCCATTACAATTCTGGATGTGGTACCAAGTTATCGGCGGTGTCCATACACAGGCCCGGCGCCACATCCTTAACACAGAAAAATACAGGAATTCCCAGAGTCATTTTAATTTCAATTTAGTCATTGATTACCAAACGCAACACTATTCCCCAAACCACAATGACCTGTTTCCTTAAGTACAGTTATTCAGAATCCCAGTATGTTGACCACAGCCATATCAGTTTATAAGATTAGTGTCTACCAGGTCAAAACCACCAAGATTACTTGAATTAATATTACTGTTAATTTAGAGGAGGGTTTTTTGTTTTTTTTATATTTCAGACATAATAAAGATATTGGTATAAGAAGCTTCAGGAGTTTTCTATTCACGTCATGTAACCTTTTCATGTCTTAAAGACTAAGACTAATATAACACAATGGAACTGTCAATCCCACTATTCACAGAAAAGAACTTTCAAAACTGCTTGCGTGCAGCCATATATGCATGTATGTGGGCGCACGTGAATTTACTACTGCATTTTATAGCCTGCATGCAAATGATATGCGCAGGTTATAAAATACAAGAACAAATGCGCACTCACATGCCACGTATGTAAAAACTGTGACCTGTACAAGTTAAGACTTATCCAGAAAACTTATCCAGATAAGTTCCGATATATGCGGCTAAGTAGCCGTACTCAGCTGGATAAATCTGAAAAGTGCTACTTGTCCATCTAATTAGCATTTTTCTGACTTATCTGTGTACATAAGATAGCTGGATAAGTCCAAAACAAAAGCGCTATTTATCCAGATAAGGTACTACTTAGCCAGATAAGTCGGAATTTAGTCGATAAACGTGTGCAAATGATATGCCCGCATATTTGTACTTTGAATTTTAAAGGGATACGCGAAGAGATTTTACTTGTGTTACTTAGACACATTTAGTCCCCATAAGTCGGTTTTTAGACATGCAAGTCAGGGCATTTTATAACATGCACACGGCACTGAAATTAACAGTCTTCCCAATTAGCCTACCCAGTTTACCCAATCCATCTGCAGCTCGTGAAGACCAGTCTGAAGTTCCCCCATTTCACCCAGATCCCACACCCAGTCATTTTTTTCCACTTATGAGAGGTTTGTGATCACTTGCACCAGATATTGAGCAGGAGTACATATATGCAAATAAAAAATTTACGCACGTCACTTTAGCAGGTTAAAAAGCGATTTTTGCGTAGAACTGTTGGCCCCCTCCCTGGAACGCTCCTGGCTCACGTCCTTTTTTGTCTGAACAAGTTTATTCACAATCCCTGATATACGCAGGTATGTTGCAGTTTTTAAAATAGTGTATATGCACAGGGGATGCTATTTTGCATGGGCATGTGCTATTTTTTCAGTGCGCATTTTTTGAAAATTCACCTCTAAACTTCCACGTAATTACACTGAATCAGTGACCAAGTATGATTTCCATTCTTAAAAATTTGTAATTAAAGAACAGTTTCGATGACTTATGCAGATGCATTTTGCTATGGTAAAAGTAAACCATTATAATGCCATCGTTTAGCTGCTTCATCATTTTGTGCTGGAGATTATTCCTCGTCTCACAAATGAGATCTGCTGGGTACTTGTTAACCAGATTGGCCACTGTTGGAGACAGAATGCTGGGCTCGATAGACCTTGGTCTGACCCAGCATGGCACATTTTATGTTCTTATAATAGCACAGTGAGCTTTAGAATGGTGAAATGTGCTTATTAAAAAATAAATTCCTTACACCAATTTTAATGTCATCATTTTAAAAAACTTTTTAAGTGTAAGAACTTAGGGGGTAAATCCATTAATCAGAGTGAATTGATTATTTTTTGCTCATCACTCCACTTCTCAGTAGGTTAATTTAGAGGATTGCTTAGGAAAATCTCATAAAATGGCACAAAGTTTATTAAAGATTTTTTATAACTTTTTCTTAACTCTTAATATAAGCAAATATGTTTTCTGGCTCTATAGATTCATTCATTAGGGATTTTAAACATGTGAATGATTCTATCTACAAATAAATTTTATTACTGGCATAGAAATTTTTGGAACAATTACAATAGTAACAGGTGAATATTAAATTTGCAGTTGTGATATTAATAGTGCACCATATCCTGTGGCATATTTTAACTAATAGATTTACTTTAGGGATAACCTTAGGTATTTCATAGTTGCACTCAGTGGCGTAGCCAGACCTGATTTTTTTGTGGGCCCATGGTTAACATGGATGGGCAGTAGACATTCAGGTCTGAGCCCTACTAGTTGTACTCTTATCCATAAATAATGTCTTGGAGTGCACCTGAAAGAATTTCTAAGTAGTTTGCAACAGCTATTATGCATCATGAGTGAAATTTTAAATTATTTTAAATTATTTCAAGCACTTACCAACATTATATATGCTTTATTTATTTATGTATCAAGTTTTATATACCTGCTTTCGGTTTCGCCATCCCAATGGTTTAGAAAGATTCATGTGATTACAAAGAATACAAAGATTCATGTGATTGTCAACATAAATATTGTAGTCTTTATAAACATAGATTGTTGTGTTTCAGTTAAGTTTGTATAACTTTATTAATCTGTATTTTATTGTAGGTTATAAATACGCAAGAATATCATGTAAAAAGCAAACACCACAACAGACCCAATCAATCATGTAATAAAACAAATATCAATGTATTCTTTCATGAATCCTCTTTCTAGAAAGGCAGAGATCATCATAACTATTCTAAAATAGCAATAATTATAAGAACGAGTGGAGAGCAGAACTAGGACAGTTCATATTACAAAAAAAAAAAATTTTCAAATTCTGGTGTCAACCTCAGCAAAACAAAATCCTTCCACTGCTAAATACTTTGTGAGCCAACACAAACCCTGCAAAAAAAAAAAAGACACCTAGAACCTTGCCATTCCATATAATAACAGCACTAATGCTTAGGAATCAAACAGAACTCTTATTTATAAAAGGTAGCATTACAAATATTACACCAGGCCCCAGAACACAAATACACCATCTACTCGGGAAAGAGAACAAGCTGGACTGATCCAAATTGCTACAGAGAAAATACATTACAGAAATGCTGCCCATCAGTCACACAGAGCACAGATCGACCCTTATCTAATAGAGAAATAAGGGACTGCAAATTAGAAACCAAAACAGGCAGACAAAACCAAAATAGAAAGCCTAAGAAACCAGAATCTGAAGAGCGAGCAAAATACAAATACATAAGAAATGCACATTTCCACCTTTGTCTGATCTTTTCATTTTTCTAATCAGTTGGTCCTGGTCTCCTTTTTTCACTTTTCTCTTATCGGTCTTTTCCTAATTCTTTCTCCAGGGTCACTCTTTTCTTTGTGCTTCTTCTCTCTCATCCTAGTTTCTTCTCTTCCTGCCTCTTACACACACACACACACACATACATTCTCATATTCCTTTTCTCACATAAAGCTCCCACTCTCCTAATTCCTAACATTCTGTTTGCATTTTTGACCGATGCCACACTGAACAGAGGATTTCAAAGTATTTTCTACTATGATGCCCAGGTCCTTTTCTTGGGTAGTAACTCCTAACATGGAACCTAACATCTCTCTCACACACCCAACACGCTCTCACTCTCACATGCTTTCCCTGACACACACAGGTTCTTGCTTTCAGGCTCTCACTCACACATGTTCTCACTCTTAGGCTCCCACACACTAACACAGACACCCCCCCCCCCCCCATGCACTCTCACACACACAAGAGAACTGAGTCCCCCCCTCACCGCACACATCCCCAGCAGTCTCAATCATTCTCTCACTGCCTACCTTGTTCCTGCCCCTTCCCTCTTACTCACTCCCCTTCCCTTTCCTTCCCTCTCACTCACTCCTTCTCCATTCCCTTTCCATTCCTTCCCTCTCGCTAATCCCCCTTCCCTCTCACTCACAATCCCCTCCTTTCTCGGTAAGAGGGAAGGTTAGGAAAGGGAAGCTAAGTGAGTGAGGCAGATGGAAAGGTAAGGGATGAGGAGAGAGGCAAGGGAGTGAGACACTCTCACTCCTCCTCCCTTCCCTTTCACAGCCTGCCTCTGTCACGTTCTGTGACCTGTCACATCACCATAGTCTTCTTCAGCCCGGTCTTTACCAAGCTGTCCAATCATCATTGTCCTCATCAGCCCATGGAGGAGGAGGGGGCCAGGAAGCATCTCGGGCAGATCTTCGATGCGCCACTGTGGTTTGCTCATGCGCCTGCAGAGGGTGGGATCCCTGCAGGCACGTCATCATCATGCCATGCAGTTCTGCTCTTGTGCCGCCACAGTTTTTCATATGTGCCTGCAGGGGTGCTAGTACAATGTTGGAAAATTCTGTTGGGGTAGGCCATGACCCACCCACACTCACCTGTGACTATGCCACTGGTTGCACTCAAAACATTTAACTCATATTCTTAAAATGAGTCCTAAAAATGTTTACATTGATCCATAACAAATCAATAGTAAGCAATTGAAAAAGCATAAAATAAAGATTTTACAAAACATGCCTTAAAGCAATGTTTCCCAACCTTTTTGAAGCCAAAGGCACACCTATATTAACATAAATTTTGTGTGGCACACCAACCTTCATGGCGTAGGCAATGCAAACATGGAGATGATTCATATGGCCAGAAGAAGAGCTAGGGAAGCAGTGAAAGACCTGCCAGGCTCTCTTTAAAATTTTAAAATAAAAGAGGGGAGGCGCCAAGACACACATGATCCCATCACCAAGGACCAGTTCCCTCTACATACAAGAGCAAGAGAAAGCAGAAGTCAGCGTAGCACAGGCAGCGAGGTGCCGCATGTGGCTGCCAGAGCTCCTCCACTGCTGCTTTTCCCACCACTCAGAATAAGTCACATATAGTGCTCAGTGCATGTTCTGCCTGTCTCATTAAAGCCTAGGAATGACTCAAAGGAGGAAGGCTCAGAAGGGGGAAGATATGTGTGCCGAACCAAAGCTGGACTCTGCTATCCATACTCTGAATGGTACCTATTAATTTCGAAAGTCCAGAGCTGTAGCTAGACTATGTGACTATGCATGTTCTAGAAAGGAGTTTCTACATGTTTAAGAACCATTGCTGGGGTCTCTCATTCCTGTGAGGTGCTGGTCTGGATCTGAGCATCGGGCAGTGGTGACTTCTCCGTGGCGCACCTGATCAGGTCTGAAGGCATGCTGCTTGGGAAACACTGCCTTAAAGGATGCTCATAACTATTTAGAATCCACTCTAAAACAGTACATAACTGTCATAAAGAGACTGTTTTCACTACAATATTTTAAAATAGCTTTAAGTTATCCAATTATGTTATCTCAGGAACTGTTTCCTAAATACAGTATGCCTAGATAAGAACCAAGGGCCCTCTTTGCTAAGATTTTTCCCATAGATACAAAATTGGGAGAAAACCTTTAGTAAATAGGCCCCTAAGGTTGGTACAAGGCCACCTCCCAAAGATCTTGCATTTCAATTTGTGTGGTCTAGGTTCAAGTCTCCCACCACCCCCCCCCCTCCCATATTCCCCCCCCCCCCCCACTGGGGCAACATTGTTGAACTCCCAACCCAAAAAAAGGCATCAGGATCAACAAGTGGCAGCTGTATCTGGATACGGTTTATAGGCTGACATTTAAACTGTGATTGTCTCTGATTCTTGACCAGGACTTGTGAAGCTGTATCCAGTGAAACTGCTCTCTCTGTGGAGCTTCATCTGGATGTGAAGTCAGCTTTCTAACAGATCGTCCTCAGTCTCTGGTGTCTCCTTCTGAAAGCCTTCTTTTCCCCCAGCCTTAAAAATCTTCCTCTTTAAAGCCCGACTGGCTTCACGGAAGTGACTTTTTGTGAGAGAATAAAATTCATCTGGTTTTATTTATTTATCCTTTGGGCAAGATTGGGAAAATGAGGGGTAGGCCATCTCAGTTTTAATTTGCAGGGGAGGTACCGGGGTTTAGGAACCAGCAAAACACATAGGCAAATATATGAAAAGGCACTGTTTAGTAACCTCCTCCCCTTTCCCCAAGGGGTAATTCAGGGCACGTGGATAAGCTGCGAGGCATAAATTTACACCTACTGAATATGAGGTCTGTAAACCAGAAAGAAAACTTCTTATATGAGGTAATGGTTAATGACAAGCTCAACATTTTTTGCCTTAGAGAAACCCGATTGAAAGACAAAACAGGGTTGCCTTAGGTACCACCAGAAGCACTATCTGTTTTCGGGGGGGGGGGGAGGGGTTAATATTGGCCTCCGAGTTTTGCACACCTTAAAATGAGAATCTTATGTGCACATTACAAATTAACTATGAAGGTTTGAAAGGTTTCACATTATTCTCCCATAAGAAACAAGCTCCTAATTAAAAGACCATTACCTGGGAAATATGCAATCTGATCTTTCCAGTTAACACTAAAAGTTCTGTAAAGCATAATATTATCTTTATCTCTTGCACAAATTAAAACATTTATGAGTATTTGTTATTTTACATTACTGACATTAGCTAAAGTATGTAAAAAAAAAATTTAATTATAATCCTACTTAATGGGATTACAAAACAAAACTCCTATCCAAGAAATCCAGCTACAATATCTAAATAATAGCATTGTGCTAGACAACAGCCACACTATACTTTAGAAAGAATTTTCTGCTTGTTAGAGTTATAAAGTAGAAGAATAAGTTACTTTGGGAAGCAGCCCAATCTCTGTGTTGAGAGGTTTTTGAAGAGTAGGTTTGGACCAACATTTATCTGACACAATATTGGTGTAGTGGATTTCGGCTAGAGGTATGGGGAAGAACCAGAAAACCTCAAGTACCCTTTTCAGCCCTGTTTTTTCTAAATAATTCTCTCTGTGATTTATTTTCACTTACACTCCCAAACAGCTTCTCATTCATGCTGGATCCAACAGAACACCAGCTCATTCTTCACATATCTTCTCTCGTAAAATTAAAATGTATCGATGCTGTCACTCTCAGAATTATACAGGTATATGTACTTAAGATATTCTCTTTTTCTAAAGATACATTACTTCTATACTCAAAATTTGGTTACATCTGTTGGATAATTACATTTTACGGTAGCCTAACATTCAGCATTTTTTTTACATGTCTACAATGTTCTATAAAGAAAGATCCTATTAGATTCATGGAAAAGATGTGAAACAAAATAGTGAAGTTCCAACAATCTACTCAACTTTCAAAAGTTTATTCTGCATTGTGCGCAAAAATGTTCCATTGATAATCTATTTAACTTGCAAAAGTTTATTTTGCATGGTTCCTAACTCTGAAATTAGAGTTTTCAGTCAGTCTGCTGCAAATAAGTATATGAATCATCTCAGTGAAAATTAAATAAATTGAAAAGAAATGTGAAGGTCTTTGTTCTTGCAGATTATATCATTTCTAGTACAGTACCTGCTTTATACTTATTGAAAAAGTGAGTCATGACAGAGTAATATTAAGTATTGAAGATAGAAAATGTTTAGTTTCTAACTTTAAACTGTTTAACACTGTTTTAGTAAATTTATATTGAACAGTGCAACAAAATTCAGAAAGAATAAAGTTTTTCTTCATCACTGTGCAAGGAGTATACTGTATTTTGAAAAATATTTGTCTTTTGAAAATTATTTTTCAAAATTATGCTTTTTTCTGAGTTCAGTGACTTTAAATATTTTACTCAGATCAATAAAGATTGCCAGATGACTATCATCTATCTACAAGCCTTAGTTACTAATTTCCTTCAGTTGAAAACTGAAGATATTTTATTTTATTTACATGTATTATAGCCTAACTATATGAGTTAAAAGACAGGAAACAGAGAGTAGGATTAAATGGTCCTTTTCTCTGTGGAAAAGGGTAAATGGTGGAGTGCCTCAGGAATCTGTACTTGGACCGGTGTTTTTCAATATATATATAAATGATCTGGAAAGGAATATGACGAGTGAGGTTATCAAATTTGTGGATGATACAAAATTATTCAGAATAGTTAAATCACAAGCAGATTGTGACACATTACAGGAGGATCTTGCAAGACTGGAAGATTGGGCATCCAAATGGCAGATGAAATTTAATGTGGACAAGTGTAAAGAGTTGCATTTAGGGAAAAATAACCCTTGCTGTAGTTACACAATGTTAAGTTCCATATTAGAAGCTACCACCCAGGAAAAAGATCTAGGCATCATAGTGGATAATACTTTAAAATAGTCGGCTCAGTGTGCTACAGCAGTCAAAAAAGCAAACAGAATCTTAGGAATTATTAGGAAGGGAATGGTTAATAAAACGGAAAATGTCATAATGCCTCTATATCGTTCCTTGGTGAGACCGCACCTTGAACTCTGTATACAATTCTGGTCGCCTCATCTCAAAAAAGATATAGTTGCAATGGAGAAGGTACAGAGAAGGGCAACCAAAATGATAAAGGGGATGGAACAGCTCCCCTATGAGGAAAGGCTGAAGAGGTTAGGGCTGTTCAGCTTGGAGAAGAGACAGCTGAGGGGGGATATGATAGAGGTCTTTAACATCATGAGAGGTCTTGAACGACTAAATGTGAATCGGTTATTTACACTTTCTAATAATCTAAGGACTAGGGGGCATTCCATGAAGTTAGCAAGTGGCACATTTAAGACTAATCGGAGAAAATTCTTTTTCACTCAACGCACAATAAAGCTCTGGAATTTGTTGCCAGAGGATGTGGTTAGTGCAATTAGTGTAGCTGGGTTCAAAAAAGGTTTGGATAAGTTCTTGGAGGAGAAGTTCATTAACTGCTATTAATCAAGTTTTCTTAGGGAATAGCCACTACTATTAATTACATCAGTAGCATGGAATCTTCTTAGTGTTTGGGTAATTGCCAGGTTCTTGTGGTCTGGTTCGGCCTCTGTTGGAAACGGGATGCTGGGCTTGATGGACCCTTGGTCTGACCCAGCATGGCAATTTCTTATGTTCTTATGTCTCAATAACTGTAAAAACTGAAAATAACCTTGCTGGTTTACAAGCAAAGTATAAAGGCTTCCAAACAATTCCTGAGAAATTCAACAAACACATGGAGTATTAATTTTAAGGACTATATTGAAAGGGGTTTGTATGGATAACGTCTGAGTTACGTTTAATACTGGAAAGTTTAGAGTTATTGATTTGCAATTAGGGTTGACAGAACCAAATGTAATTTTAAGGGTCTCTCTCATTTGGACATTGGAATAGAGTAACTTTTGAGTTAGCCAGACAAACCATGATGCTTAAATATCTGACTAACTCATTAGCTGTTTAAAATTTATCCAGCTAAATTGGAGCCAATCCAGGGTGGAAATAATTTAACCAGATAACTTACCCAGCTAACTCAAATATTCAGAATTAGCCAAATAAATTATTTTGGCTAAATCTGGACGTGCCTCAAAGTCATGTACCCAGAAAACTTTGATTAAGTGACAGAATAAAGGAGGAAATATCCCTTGCAGGCCCAATTCCCCATCACCTACTATGCTAAAAAATAAATAAATAAATAAATAAATTAATTAATTAATTAATTAATAAATAAAGTACAACTGGTGTGGGCCATAGCACTCAAACTCCGTACCCCTAATCCCCCCAAAAGATGACTAGAAAGTTGTGGGACTATTGCCCCAAGGAACCTCCCCCTGCATCAGATTCTGCAAATAAATGTGGCCTCTGGGCCCCCTCCATCCCACCTGTAACCCTCCTGCCCCACCTGACAAGTGCCAAAATCCCCAAGGCTGCAGGGAGCACTTATGCTACAGGTGCTGCTGGTCAAAGCAATGCTACAAGTTGCCCACCAACGGTCTCTGCACCCACCAACTCAGCACCCACCAACGGGCTGGGGAGTTTGGTGGGTGCTGTGTAAGCCAGGAGCTACATTGGGGAAGGGGAAGATAGGCATTAGAAGGGGGCATGGAGGACACATTTATTTATTTTTAAGATTCGTATATCCTATTCACCATAACACAATCATTCTGAACAAAATCCAGGAGCTGGGAAGCTCCTCAAGCCAAGAGGCTTGCAACTTTCTGGTGATGTTTTGGGGAGTCTGCTTGACTGGGAGGAGAAGGGGGGCAAGGTGGGGCAAGGCCTGGAAAGGCATATTGGTGGGGAGGGCATAGAGAGCCCAGTTCATCCCTAGCACAAGAAGTATTTGTGGGGCACTGCCCCATGCCCACTCCTCAAATGGAGTGGGCATGGGGGGCAATGGAGACGGGGAGAGGTTTCAGGCACTATGGCCCAGGTTAATTTTACTTTTGTAGCAGGGTAGGGGCTCAGGCCTGCAGGTCTGGAAAGGTTGGAGGGGGTTTTTTTGTTGTTATTCTGCCACTTAACCACTCCTGGCCGAGACTATCATTCAGGCTAAGCAGGTGGAACTGTTCTCCATGACGTCCAGCAAGGGGTCAGGCTGCAGCCAGTAAAAGGAAGAATTCTCACAGCTGCTGAGATAATTATTATTATTTTTACTAACAATCTATAATACTGTAACGATGGCACTCTATACTCATGGAATAGAATTTCACTATAACTGAGTTTGGAGTAAACTGTCGAAATTCTGTTTTAAAGTTGTGCTCGAGTAAAACTACACAAAAAAAAAAAAAAAAAGCATAAAGTTACTGAGGTTACACCAGTGCTTCAGTACTTTTCTTGTTGTTTCTGACAGGACATACCACCGATTATGTCTTACTTATTTATTTCATTTATATTCCACCTTTCAGACACTTCAAAACGGATTACATTCATGTACTGTTGGCAGTTCTTTGATTATGATTATTTATTTGCTTATTATTTGATATGATGACATGCAAGTGCACGGAGAGGAATCCTACAACAGTACCACCACTGCAATAATAAAGACATTCTCATCTGAAAGGACATAGAAGTGACTTATCAGTCTGAGTTACAGCTGAGCAAGCTGAAAAGAGAAAATGCTTTCAATCACACGTTGGTTTAACATAGGTGGGCTAGATTAATTGGACGCTTCCTTGAAGAATAAGCAGGCTGAGATAAGCATAATCTTTTCTCAAGGGACCTTTGGGATAAAAACAGAGGACGAGTATCAAGAGCTAATATGGCTCCTGTAATGTACTGTGTAACTCACTGCACTTTGATCGGTATATCTTGCTTATCAATACAGTGCAGTTTAATTTGAATTATGATCCTGTTCAAAAACATGAGTTTGATAAGCATGTCCATAACTGGATACTATTTAATTACATTTTTCTTGTAAAGATATATATATATATATATATATCATATTAACCTAGATCCTTCAGACTTCTGTTCTACTAGGCATGTGCATGAATTTGATTCTTAAAGAAATAGGTGATGAAAAGCATTTTTCTAGGCGGTACAATAAAGTATTACTTTGATACAGTGTAGCAGAGCTGTAAAGATGGAAGATATATAGATGGGCTAAATGACTTATTTTTATTCTAGCTCCATGTTATTCTAGCTCCATGTCCCTGCCTGTTCAATCTATGCTCACATCACCATTACCCCAGTTCAATTTAACTTTGTTATATGTTGGTGTTAAAATACTGTTCCATTTAATTCTCATACTTGGTTGTTAAATCTGTTCCATGTAAACCGATGTGATATGCAAATGAATGTCGGTATAGAAAAACGTTGAAATAAATAAATAAATAAATTATTCAAATTTTGAAATCCAGGTCACTTAGGACTTTAAAATATGGCCTATCCTCTGCAATTAGAGGTTTTTCTTCAGAATAAAGTAACTTTCTACTGCTTCTGTCCAGTAATCTCTTAGCAGTACTGGAACCTATATGTAATGTAGCCTGCTATTTGCCTCTCTCCAGTCTTTCTACCCGTATTGAAGTCTGATATGTTTAATATTTTTCTCTATATGCAATTTGTTCTTATTATTGATTTGTAATTTCTTTATTCAAGTCTACATGATGTTTATTTGAAAAAGAAGACATAATTAATTAATTAAAAGAAAACATGGCCTATGTAGCATGCGTTGGTGGCTTCGTCCAGTTCCCAGTGGATATGTGTCCACATCATAATTTGGCACTAATTTACACCCACATTGGCATTCTCACTAGAGAGGCCAGAGATCACACAGGCATGGAGACTGAGTTACTCTCTCATTCCTTGAGGCAGTCCCTCCAGATCAAGGTTAAAGCTAGATTGACCAGCTGGCTAATTTTTTTTTTTTTTTTCAGAACAGGCAGAACCAGCCCTGGTGGTTTTTAATCTGTTGTATGCATGAACTTTTATTAGTAACATCAGAACTACAAATCCATGCATACAATGAGATAAACGAACAGTGGACTACACAAACAACCAAATTCGTGGTGAGGAGCAGAGGTCACCAATCAATACTAAAAACCTTACAGCAACTAACCTCAAAACATATCAGACTGTGAATTAAAGACGCTGGAATACTATTAAATGACCTTCATAGTTCTTATTCACTTCTGATGAAGCCTACTTCAGAAGGGATAACCACTTTACAGCTCAGCCTTATATATAATTTATTAAATCTTAGAGAACAACAATGGATTTTTCATTTAAACAGCGTCCAACCTCATGGCCACAGAATGATATGCACACAGATGTGCGTGCACTTTTTAAAATCTACCCCAAAGTGCTCAACTGACTGCAGGC
Organism: Rhinatrema bivittatum; assembly: GCF_901001135.1. NCBI lineage: Eukaryota > Metazoa > Chordata > Amphibia > Gymnophiona > Rhinatrematidae > Rhinatrema > Rhinatrema bivittatum. Next base: position 22,183,287 of record NC_042628.1, on the reverse strand, counting down.
ACACAGTCCTAACTTCATGCCTTCAACACACTCTCCTCGGGCCCATAGAAGAAACCTTGATTTTTACGGTCCAGGGTACTGCTATGAAAACATTAGGGAATAAGCACAGGGCTGCTTCCATAGCCAGGTCCAAAAGCAAAGCACATTCAAGCAGCACTGTCTGAATCATCAAGAAGGCTGTTCACCTCGTAAAAATGTTGCTAGCAGTAATTTTGTTATAGGTTTGACAGCGGCTTATTTTCACTTTACCTATGTAAGTGGCTTTTGAAAATTGCTTCAACATATGCCATTGAATTATCCATATGATATTCACATGTAAGTGCACTTTATAAGCGTAAATGTTTTTTAAATAGCTACAATAGCATTTAACATTTACATGTGTAATTCCTTTTAAAATTACCTCCAAAATTTTCAACAGGACACTTCTGTCCTAACTTCCAAAGGTAACAGCATGATGATCATGCAGACTGGGTCAGTATATTTTAAAAAGTCAGAAGTAAAATGTTTAATGGGAGCACCTCCCTATTTAAAACACTCATTTCAGAAGACAATAATAAGGCGAAAATAATGTGCCCTCAAAGGTAACTTACTGACAGATTCTTTAAAATTACATTAAATAAATAATTTTGGTGCAGTACTGGTGCTATTAAACATTTTTATAGTTTTGATTAAAAACTGTTTCTCATTCAATTGTACAATGTCACTCACAAACAGACCTAGAAAAAAAATGATTTCCAATATGCTGTGTATGTTCTTGTAATTATTGCATAAAAGTACAGCACATCTCAGATGCACCATTTTAGAATACTCTGTTAATGGTTGTTTTCTCAAAAACTTCATTTTGCGGAGTCTCTATTGTAACAAATTCATCAAACTGACAAGTTGTTAGCCTTTATAAAAGATGTAAGACTCCCTAGCACCAATACTGAAATGTGAATGTGGCTGAGGAAAGATGGGTAACATGTTAGAGAATCCTAGTATTTATAAAGAGCCAGGTGTACTAAGGGTTTTCCTCCACTTTGTGTTGTGGGAAAAACGTACATAACCTCTGGGAAAAAATGTGTTCTACCACAGGACACCTAAAAATCTTAACAGGATTTTAAGAGGCTATGAGTTACCCTCACCAAGAAAATAACTACATCACTTTAAGGCTTGCTCTCCTCTAAATATTTTTAGCGGACGCAAATTTTCCCATCGGAGAGCTCTTGCCTTTAAAATGATTTATCCTGGGGAGAGGCAAGGAAGATTAAGAGGAAGCAAAGCTCTGTGACCCTCAATTAGAGTGCAGTACAGTATGTAATTCTGCCCAACATCTGTTAAATCTGCTTTCAAGGGACAGCACTCTTCATAAACTACTATTACAAGACTATGCTTGACATTTTAAATTATGAGGGAAATATTGCGACGAACATTTCACGGATGGTAAATGAGTTCTATTTGTAATGCCCAACAGGAAAAAAAAAATGAAGCAAATACATCAAGAAGGCACTTAACATTTTTCTATTTAAACATTTTAAGTTTATTCTCTATGCAATATAGATTTTAGGAGCATCGAAAATTGTAGTTTTCTCTATTCTTAAAAACTGCATTATTAGATAAATTCATGGTATATAAACTGACCACATTCTTGGCTATACCACTTAGTCCTGCTATTATTCTTGTGGCTTTTAGCTAGATAACTTGTGAGCTATCCAGCTAAATGCCAACTTTTGAATATTTCCATTACTTATCTGGCAAAAATTTAGCAGGATAATGTAGGGAAGTTTCAGGGCAGAATTAAGTTAGCCAAATAAATTATCCAGTTAACTCTGGTTCTGCTGTAGAGCAGCCTTAAAGTTACCCAGATAAACTTGTATGACTATCTAAGGGACTCATTTATAAGCATTTTTCCCAGAGACACAGAATGGGAGAAAACCCTTACAGCCCAATTTTAAAAGGGCCACGCATGTAAAAACTGGGGGTTACACGTGTGGTCGGGCCTTGTGTGCGTTACATGCATTTTACAATGGGCCTGGCCACACGTGTAACCCCCACTATGCGCAGAAGTGCCGGGCCCTGCAAAAACGGTGGACCAGGTGACATGATCTGGGCGGGGAAGGGCAGGCCAGGACAGCGCCATTAGCCACTGTCCCAGAGAAGTGCACGCCGGCACGCAGAGATTACGTCTGCTCCTGAGGAGCAGTAAGTATTAAAATAAAAATTAGGGGATAGTTAGGGAAGGTTTAGGGGGTGGGGAGGAGAGGGAAAAGGGAGAAAGGGGTAGGAAAATTCCCTCCCTGTCCACTCCTTAATTGGAGGGGGAACTGGGGGAGGCCCAATTGCATCGCCGCACATATTTTTCTAACCCCCCGCAAGCGGGGTGGGCCACCTACCCGCACATTCGCGCGCGGACATGAAAATTCGTCAGGCACGTGTGCAAGGGACCCTCATTTTATAGCATGCACATTATAAAATCGGTGCATCCATGGACGCGTGCACGCAGGTCTTAAAATAGACCCCATAGTAAATCAGGCCCGAATATATTTGGGTATATTCAATGGTACGGTTGCACTACTGAATATCCCACCAAAGTTAGCTAATAAGTTATCCAACTAACTTGCTGAGCAGACAGCCTTTCCATTCCTTCACAACCTAAACGTATACAGAGGTCCGTGCTCTGAGGAAATAGACAGACAGTTGCTCTTGCTTCATAGCCGAGCTACATGTAAAATCCTAACAAGGGTTAGAGGAGACTTCCTTTCCAGAGATATCCAGGCCCAGGCGCACATGGCTGGATCACCCTCCTAAGAGACTGAGTTAAGTAATCTAAACCTTGCATGGAGAGTATTTTAGCAGAGGAGGGAGAAGATTTATTTCTTGCCTTTTGTCCCCAAATTCAGTAATTAATTTTAATTGCTTCAGCTTTTCAGCCAAAATCAAGCATAAACCCTTGTTGGGAAAGAAAAATTGGTGGACTGGGGCCTTTCCGTAAGAGACAAAATCCAGGCCAGCATTCTGTTTAGTACCAAGTAAATGATTTGGGGAAGCTCCCCAGGAGAGAGAGACCTTTCACACACTGCGGTGCTCATCTGTTTGGTTCGTCATCCAGCCAGTTCCACCATCAAGAGGGACTTCTTCATTTTCCTGATAGTTTAGTTTTCCATACAGTTTTGTGTTTGGGACGGGGTGCACACTTTACAAACTGGTGACACTGGGTGGATCTGTTCCCCCCACCCTTTTGAGTACTCATGGGTAAAGACGATTTTTGCAAGCTGTGTACTTCACTGCTTTTCCCCCCAACTTTTCTTTATTAGTGCTCCCTATTTTTTATTTTTTTTTACTATCCATATGGGTATGTTGGTTGGCCTGTCTAAAAGGCCATACCCAGTGCTATTTTAGCATTGCTTGATTTAAAATAAGAAAAGTGCAAGTTTATATTATACTTCACTGCTGTTCTTATCCCATTTAATGTTCTGGTTAGATTTACCATCTACTCACACAATACTAGTAAAAGGGATAATTACTGTTTTATTCTGGTGATGATTTTATCTGGTCTGTGATGCCACAGGTGAGAGGTTATTTGAGAAGGGCACAGAATTGTGGTATCAGGGTGGCCAGGACCCTGTCTCATCCCCCACTCAGGCTACGAAACCAAAGATAAATCATATTAATGAATATACTTTCTCATGTGGGGTAATTTATAGGGCCACACAGGAATAAATGTGTACAAGTGGCTTTCCCAGGGTAATTTTCAAAACAAAACTATGCATGTACTTTTACCTTGAAAATTAGAATAAAGTCTACAGGTAAAAACTACTCATAGACTTTGCCCTCTTTAAAGATTATCCTTAAATTTTTAGAACCACATAAGCTTAAAGTTTTTAATCCTGAGTTTTAGTGCATAGGCTCCATAATGTATGAAAAATTTACTGGCTAGCCTCCAGTTCTAAGTCTATAGGCATGGGCAATTTAAAAAAAAAAAACAGATACCACAGTGGCATTCTTGGGTAATGGCTCACTAATATCCTATGAGGAACACCACTCAGGAATGTCATAGAAACCACTATTTTCAGCAGTCTGTAAACAAACAACTGGTGGAAAAGGAACCAGCACATAAAGTTACAAATCATGATTATTTTTTTTTTAAACTGCCCATTTTGTAAGCTCCCTGTGCTCCCTTATCCTTTTTCATTTCAAGACTAATGAGAACAATACAAGGAACAGAAAAGTAATTTGTTTAGTCAGTGCAGTGGATTCACAGCTGTAAAACGCCTATTACAGAAAATACAAATAAAAAAAGTCAATATAGGTCAAGGAGAGCTGAAAACTACACATTGATTTGTTGAAAGAAAAGATTTTGATGAATTCATACAGAACTTTAGATGTTTCTGGCCATCTAGTTGTTTTCTGTTTAGACCTTCACTGCAAGTAGCAAATGCTAGCAATGATTACATTCAGTAAAACTCCAGGAGCTGAGCTGGGCTTACCTGTGCCATAAACATTTTATCTGGAGTCCTACAAGCACAGAAAATAAATTTCCCCATACTAAACTTATTGTTCCTGGACAGTTAGAAGCCACCTATGGCTTTGATGTATTACAACACTCGAAAAACAGCATGCCAAAGCTGTGGTTTCCCATGGTAACTAAAGAGAAACTGACCGAATTGATGGACCATGTGATCACTTGTAGACTCAAGGCCTCAGGGTTCATTTTATGATTGCTTGACGACAAGCTCCTTTACAAATCATAAGTGTCTTTCAGTGATCTTTTTGCTATCGTAGTTTATATACTTAAGATTTCTGGAAACATTTCAATGAGGGTCTTTTTCATCATGAAAAGAGTAAACGTTTCCATTGCTCAACAAAAGTAAAACATATTCCAATACCAGTTTATGAAGATATGACCACACTGTTTGGGTACAACCTTTTCACCGTGTTCAAAGTTTTACATTTGTCACTTGGGTCAAACCAACTAGATATTGCAACAAAATAAAACTTTGGTATGTTACTGTCTTCTGTATACATGCATCACAGATTGGAAACAAGAGAGAGAGGGTGCTGAATGTTGAAGATGCTGGTTCTGAAAGTAAAAGAAAAGAGGCCGAGATAACTATATAACCCCCTCTCTCTCTTATTCCCCAGCCACTGTTGCTCCTGCCCCGTTACTGTCATTGCCCACGCTCCCCTGGGCCAGAAATGGGTTCGCCATGACAGTATGTGTGTAAGCTGACAAAAGCCATGAAACCCTCCAGAAGGAGACAAACCCACAAATGTCAACCATGTGGTAACGGTTCTCCCCTGCATGTGCCCCTGGCCAAGTAAGTGAATGAGCACTGTATTGCATACCAAATCCATGCACACGTCTCTGAGTCGTACTTCATCTCTCACGCTATACTTAAATCAAGGACTACTACATTATTTGATTACGATATTAAGTTTTGCCATTGGTGTGTCCTTGACTGTCACCTATAAAAAGCTTTTTGGTTGGTTTTTTTTTTTTTAAGAATCTCCTAGCTGTCAGACAGATAAAAATCAAAAGCATTTCCATCATCCCTAGAGGCCTTATTACATCAGTTGTTGTTATATCATTATTAGTATGGTAACATCAAATAATCGTCAATAAACTTAAAAAAAAAAAAATAGCTCTCACTTTAAGCCCTTAAACAATTCTGTGTGTGTAATATATATACTATGTTTAAAACAATTGTACATTACTTTTGCATAATCTGTAACAAAGATTAAAACAATATTTGAGCAAAATATTATGGTTACCACATGAGTCCACTTGAATAAATAGAAATAAGGATCAACAAAGAGCTGATTTTTAAAAGCATCTACATGATTAAAAATGTTGAGATTACTTACCTGATAATCTCCTTTTCCTTAGTGTAGACAGATGGACTCAGAACGAATGGGTATAGTATGCTCGTGCTAGCAATTGGAGACGGATCTGACGTCAGCACGGGTGTATATATACCCCCACAGGAAGCATAGCAACTTAGTAATCTTCCTTGCAAAAGCTGTTATGGATATGTGTACTGACGCTCAGTGAAATAGTGAAACAGGATTCCCCTGACCGATTGATAGTAGCTGGAGACCGCCAGCATTCCCAACCGGAAGGCGTTGACACCTGGTAGAGTGTACGCTCTTATGGAAACAGATGACATGGCTTACCTTGAATCGGTGAAACCCATGTGCACAGGCAGCTGGGCGGGATGCTGAGTCCATCTGTCTACACTAAGGAAAAGGAGATTATCAGGTAAGTAATCTCAACATTTCCTGGCGTGTAGCCAGATGGACTCAGAACGAATGGGATGTACAAAAGCTTTACTCCCAGCCTGGGCGGGAGGCTGCCTGAGGACCATGTAGTACCGCCCTCACAAATGCTGAGTCCTCCCTGGCCTGGACATCCAGACGGTAGAACCGGGAGAAGGTATGGAGGGAGGACCATGTCGCCGCTTTACATATTTCCGCAGGCGACAGCATCCTGGATTCCGCCCAGGATGCCGCTTGTGCTCTGGTAGAATGAGCCTTGACCTGTAGAGGCGGAGATTTCCCAGCCTCTACGTAAGCTGCTCTGATAACTTCTTTAATCCAGCGGGCGATGGTGGGCCGAGAGGCCGCTTCATCTTGTTTCTTTCCGCTGTGCAGGACGAACAGATGGTCCGTCTTTCGTACTTCTTGTGTCACTTCCAGATATCTGGGCAGCAATCTGCCAATGTCGAGATGGCGTAATAAACGCCCTTCTTCAGATTTCTTCAAACCCGCCGTGGTAGGCAAGGATATGGTTTGGTCAAGATGAAACTGTGAAACCACCTTAGGTAGAAAGGAGGGGACCGTGCGAAGATGGATAGCCTCAGGAGTGATCCTGAGAAATGGATCCCGGCAGGACAGTGCTTGTAGCTCTGAGATGCGGCGTGCTGAACATACAGCCAGCAAGAAAGAAAGTAGAATGTAGAAAATAGAAAGTAGATTTGGAAAACATGATCAGCGAGCGTGCAGGCTCTCCAAACTGCTTTGGAGACGGAAATTACTAAGTTGCTACGCTTCCTGTGGGAGTATATATACACCCGTGCTGACGTCAGATCAGTCTCCAACTGCTAGCACAAGCATACTATACCCATTCGTTCTGAGTCCATCTGGCTACACGCCAGGAAATGGGTTTTACATGTGTAAATAAATGCACTTTGTCCATGTAAGTGTGCCTTTAAAAATTCATACAATTTATGCCATGAATTGTTCATAGGATTTACCCACATAAGTGCACTTTATGCGCCTAAATGGCTTTTGAAAATTGCTACGTTACATTTAAATGTGTAAATTATTTTGAAAATTAACCCATAATGTGCAGGTAACATTGCATTGGACTAACTCAGTACACCTGTGACCAGCTTTCAAGAACTATGCTCCTTTCATCAAGTGAGAGAACAGACAACAGTTACTCTAGGTTTAAATAGTATTGAATATAATCAGCTAGGCATGGGGCTATCTGTATATGCTAGGACGTTGAAGGTTACATTACAACTGCAGCTCAGTAAAAGGATGGTGAGAAATGTGACAGTAAAACTTTAGTTTTGAGAGGCCTGTGTGTGATGATGGGTGAAAAGGTCAATATTTTTATTAAGTTGTTTAATGTTGGTACCAAAGTATTTGATCATCTTAATTTCATGGATTTTACGCTCTTTTTGAAAAATTTCGAAATGCCCTTTAAGTACCCAGATTGTGAAATTGTTAAGGGAGCGTTCGTTCCTTGAAAAATGTTTCCCTACTAAGGTGTCCGTGTGTTCTTCTCTGTGTTACTTTATATCTGTGAATTTTTATTCTTGTCCTTAATTATAGGATCCCTCTTCAATTTTATTTTGCATTGGATCATATATGCTAGATTCATAGAGAAGCCTGAATGTAAAACCTTTATGCTGAATGTCTTTTGAATGTGAGTCCCTGTGCTATCCTGTGAAATGTACGGACAGTTTACATCATGGTACCTTGCAGAGTTTTGTGCTATTTTCTCCTTTTTGAGTTTCTGTTTGAAGCTTGCTTTTTCATTAATTTTTGTTTCAGGTTAAGTGGTTTCTGGACAGCTAGAACTGGAGGACAAGGGTTATTTCTTTCAGTGATTCATTCTCCACGAGTAGAGGTTGTTGATCTTTTATGGACAGAAAATGGCAGAAAACCCTGCAAGAGACCACAATCAGACACTGAAATGAGCCGTGTTGACTAGCTAGTATGCCCTTACTCAGCAAAATGAAACCCAACTCATGCTATGGAGTTTCCTGGGAGGGGGTGGGGTCACTGAATGCTGCCCATTATCACTGCTGTTTATTTCAAGCAGCAGCATCCCAACCACCATCACTCTGGTGTGCTTAAGATGACCAAAGTTAAGGGGCCTCTCCTTGCCTGTATTGCCAAACATAAGCAACCCAATTTCCCTAACTTCCACAGGCTCATGGCACCTATTTCTTAGTGCAACTCCATTCTCTCAAAGATGAATTTGCCAGAGTCTAGATCTAAAGCTTCTTGAAAGGAACTGCTGAACAGTGAGGCTGTTCCTTAGTCTTTGGAGATCCACTGAACAAGGATAAAAAGTCTTACTGCAAAGAATGCCAGAGGGTATACCACCTGTACTAATGATTTGCTACTATTTAGTTTGTCAATTTGATTTAGCATGGTTTCCAGTTTCAAAGCGATTTGTTTCATTTCTAATATGGATATCTGGCCAACATCCTCTGCAATAACGAATGAAGTCAATAATTCATTTAGCTTTTTTACTATGGCCTTATCCTATGAGCTCCCCTATTACCCCTTGGTCATCATGGGATAATTTGGTAACTGCCCGCATTGGTGTAAAGTCCTGCAGATATGTTTTAGCTGCAGACTTTATAGCAGGAAGGCCTTTGCTCCCTGCGTTTATGCATACACCACATATCAGTCCACTTTCTACAAGACCTTTTCCTTAGCTAAAGCACTGTTATGCACATGGAAATGCTTTGAAAATTGTGTTCCTAATGATCTGACTGATGCCCTCAGAAGCCTTTTGCTTTTGATGTACTTGAAAAATACCTCTTTGTCTAATCCCCCTCAGATTCTCTCTTGGCCTGCCTTGTAGTTTGCCAGTGTTTGTGCTCCTTTTGGGTTCATTTGAACCTGCTTTCCATTTTTCTGAAGGATACCTTTTTTTTTTTTTTTTGCTTTAATAGGATTTTTTACAGCAACACAAATATGCAGGCAGTGATTTGATCTTCTTGAGACCTTTTTTAAATTTAGGACAACATTTTACCTGGGTTTCCAAGGCGGTATATTTAAAAAAAAAAAACAACAAAATAAACCCTCCATGTCTCAATAAGGGCATCAAAGTGATGTAGCACCACATATTAACACCAAACATAATTCAAATCAGTTGAATAAAAATGTCATACAGTTTATTCATTCTCCCTGAAGTTCTGCCTAATCAGGATCAATGATTGAGTCATCACAATATAACACCACTGTTTCACCCATTGTCCAATAGGATAACACAGTTGCTCTTCCCATGGTTCAATACATGCAATTCTGACTCTCAAAAACATGTTTATGGACTATATAAATTCTTATGCACTTTTTGATACTACTGAAACTCAAGACAGCAAAAATCTAAATTGCCCTTACGAAGGACATTACACAGAACGTTACATACAAAAGGAAGATTCCACCATCAGAAATTTTGATTTAATTCATATTATATTAGCACTTTTAAAAAAATGACCATCAAATTTGCATCACATATTTAACTAACATGATATACCAATGACCCACTTCTGCTGACTTAGCCCTACAGCACTATTGCTTACACTAATACAGAAAATAATTTCTGTCCTTTTGAAAACGGAAAGGAATGGGGGATTCATTAGGAGTAAAAGCTTTTAAAATCAAGGACAGAGTATTTATTAAAAAAGACTAAAAGGCAATATTCCAACATGAAAATTCAGTTTCCTCTACAGGAAACTTATTTAAAAAAAAACCAGCATTGTTGGATCTGCACCATCAAGGCAAATTCTGCTTCATTTTGGAGAGAAAAATTCAAACAACCAAGTCTGAAAAATATTTTTCTAGGTCACTAAGCACTGTAACAGACAGGGTAATGTGGGACCCACAAAAACAATTCCTAAGGGAGTTCAGCAGATGTCTGCCAACCCCCTGATCAGGTGTAATTAGATAATTTCCACACCTAGTAACTCTGGTAATATTTTTTTTATTTTTACTTGTATGCAAGGAGATACCACAGCTATATGCTAATCTGAAGAAATCAGGAAATACAGATCAATATATCATTTAAGTTATTCATTATTCAACAGTAGATCAATACTTAGTATACAGCTAATAATTGGAGCTTAGCACTTTTGGGAGGTCTTATTCACATCATGATATTTCCATATAAGGTAAAAATCAGATTCTTACCAGTTAATTTATTTTCTTCAAATGTTCCTATCAAATTTCTCTCTTTCCCAATCCTTCCTACTGCTGTCCTCTCTCCTCCTTCATTACTGCTCCCCCCTTCCCTTCCCTGTTTATTGTATTTTTCTCTCTTGTTATTTTGTTACAATGTAAACCGGCATGATGCTCCGACGAATGTCGGTATATAAAAATCAACAAATAAATAAAATAAATAAATAGAAGCTCTGTTAATTATCTATATTTCTAGCAGATTCTGTAACCTATGAATAATGTTATGCCTGCATATAATTATCTTCTCTAAAAGCTCTACTGTTAACTGCAAAAAGGATGTAGTTCAAACCATTTACAGTCAGTGCAAAACCCTGAAGCTCACTTCAACATAAAGTCTACTAAAGTTCACAACATGAGGCTGGCTACTATGAGACCTGTGTACTTTAACTAGACACAGGAAAGCACAACACAGGCCAAGACTGAGCCTACTAAATTTCTAGAGTAGCATTAGCTTTTCATTTGAAGAATATTGTTAAGTTTAGTGGACTGTTTAACATACTCATGAAGCAACAATATCATTTTAAGAACTGGATGATCTCAGAGCGAGATCTATAAGAAATCAGCATAACAGACCCACTAAACAGATGCAGCATATCAGGGTAATGATCCAATTTAGGAGCTGGATACATGGAAAGTGAAGTGTTTTGGAAGACAAATATAACATTTTTAAAAATGCCTAAATTAGAATGTAGGATGACAATTATAATAATGATGTGGAGTCTAAAATAAAGTCAAAATCCCATAGCCCTTCTTCATCATGTGTAACATGAATAATGTGCAAATATTTAAAACACATTTAAAAAATCATAGAAGACATTTAACATATTGTACTCATATCATCAAAATCCTTGTGCATTAATGCAGTACTTTTAAAGTACTGATTTACTGCATAATTAATCACAAAATAAAATGTTTTGGTATCAGTGTAGCAACTTTCTAATTATCTCATATATGCAAAGCAAGGATTAGCATTGTTAATATAATACAATTACTCTTCTAAAAATTCTGGAATGGTGTAAAAACCAATGCTGGTGCAATACAGCTAGATGAAAAAGCCTCAGTAACATATGGCTTACAGTAAAACATAAGGACACACTTCCATGGAGAGATTCTGCTGATGCTATTAACTATGACAGCAGAGTTCAAGTGATTTAAAATTGTCACAGGAACTTAGCAATGGAAATGTTTTCTTCTGTACCCACTGTCCACATCTATTATTTTATCTAATGAAGGTTTCTATGGATACTTCTGGGCTTCTTCTCTTTCCCTTCTTTTATTAGGCCACAGCTGGGAGAAACAAACCAAAGCTGCTGTTTCTGGGATTAAAGAGATGTTCGGAAAAGGCTTAAAGAAGCACAGCTGGGTTAACAGAGGCCCTCCTGTTTTTCTTATTGGCCCCTGTATGAAGTAAGCCTGAATTTTTCCTCATTTTCCTGGATTGCACTTGATTTTAAAGGTTTATGATGCATTACCAGTGATTGTATCCCTGGATATTAGCCTGAGCCTGAGTAGAATTCCAAAAAAGTAACATCATCTGCCAAGCAAACTGTCTATAGGAGTTATTCTTATCCACTAGCATATTATGGTCATTAAAGAATAACCATCACCCAGTCTCAGCAGTTCACACATTTATTAGGCAAAAGAAAAGAAATTAGCAAAAATCCCCAGTTTTTCAGGAAAGACATGCAAAGTTTGGCAGATAAACTTATCTGGATAACTTTGGCAGGACGTTCAGTGGCACAGCCACATCACTGAATATACTCTACTACCTTAAAGTTAGCCAAAAAGCTTGATCCAGCTAACTTTAGGGCTACTCTACAGCATGGCCACAGTTAGACAGATATCCAGCTAACTGTAAATATTGCAGTTAGCTAGTTAACTTATTTGGTTAACAATTCCACCCCAGAATGCGTTCCCATGTTATCTGGCTAAATTTTAGCTGGATACGTGTCTGAATGTTTCAAATGTCAGCATATAGGCAGATAACTCACATTATCTGACTAAATGCCACTGAACCTGGAACTCCAAGTAACTTCTGGATCTCTTTAGGGCAATCACTCTTTAAAAAAAAAAAAAAAAAAAAAAAAGATTTACCAAATTGAAAAAAAATTATAAATTACCCTTTTGATGCCATAGATATTTTTGTCTCATGTGGTACTTTGGATATCAATACACAGTGTTTCAAATGCACTCAAGTTTCTAATTTGATCTTCTGGCTTTAAGCCAAACCATCTTGGATGCAGATTTTGTAATGTGTAATCTACCCTGTAGTCATATTAGAAATGTGTGGGTGTCTACTAGCATGACGGTGGAATTTAAAATAGTGTGTACAAGAATGGGAATGCCAAACATAGTTGCTAAGATTCTCTTTCTTTTAAACGATAGGAACAATGCAAAATACCTGAATTTTAATTTATTTTATCTAATAAATACTACACAAATGAATAGTTACTATAGAAAAGGGAGAGAGAAATTATTCCATGTCTTCCATAAAAGGTGTAGTTGTTCGGCGCAAAACTGGCGGCGATAAGGAAACTTACCTTTCGCCGCCAGCGATGTGTCCCCAGCGTCAGCCCTGGTGCCGCCTCGACGCCCCCCTCTTCCTCCGCCCCGAGCTAGCTATCGCACCCTAACCCTAACATTTATTTATTTATTTATTATTTTTATTATACCGAGTTTCATGATAAGAATCACATCAACCCGGTTTACAATTAACATGTGTGTGGAGGCAGGGAGTAACATAGTGATAAACATTTCCCAATTCAACATTAAATATAGTGTGAAACTTAAAAAATATTAAAACAATAATTAGGACATGAGAAAGTTACAAAAAACAGGGAATAATAACTAGGACCAGAAAGGGGGAGGGAATTAAAAAAGAGAATATTTTCATTTCAGCCAACTGTTTCCAAATTAATAAATATGTATAATGTTATAAGCAAAAGATGTGTTGATGGGTTGAAGTGTGGAGAATTTAATCCAGTTCTGGGAAAGCTTTTTTAAAAAACATCATGTACATTGGTCTCCCTGCCCCAGCACTTTGAGCGCTTCAGCTCTTATGAAACAATTCAGTGGTGTGTTGTCTATAAGATGGTGACAGATTTCAGTGAAAGAGCTAAACCTTTATCTCAAGCTAGGTTTAAACCAATATTACATGTAGGATAACTGCAAAATTTTTACTCCTGGTTTTTTGTTTTTTTTTTAACAGCTGTAATGTGGAATTAACTGAGCACGACAGATCACTATTTACAATGCAAATGCATATATATACAAAATAAAAAGCACTACACAGTTTGATGCAAATTTGTGCACAAAACCAAATTATGCAGACCTACAGAATGCAAAAAAAAAAAAAAAATCAAACACACAACATATTGCCACATATAAAAATCCTTTACTTGTTTTGACTTCCAGTGGCACATGATTTATGAAGCTTGCCTATGTTTTGGTTGGTTTGTCTGCAACAATTAATGGTTCACAGTTACAGTATTGCTAAAACAAGATGTCATACAGGAAACATGTTTTCTGTCTAGCAGTAAATACAAACTTTACAATCTTATTTTAAACCATAATATTTATCTTTACATCTGTCTAAACAACTCGTATGTATTCCTGTTTTTGGTCTCAACAGCTTGTCAAGTATCCACTAGGGCAAACTTCAATACTAAAGGCTTACATTAAAAAAAAAAAAAAAAAAAATTCAAAGCTATAGTGTAGTCTTACCTCTATCAGCTTTCTTTCATAGCAGCTTGCTAGTTCATCATTTTCTACTACTGGCTTTACCTCTGGAATTGTAACTTCCCCTTCAATGTTCCAAAGGTTGGGCATAATAACTAGAAAACAAAACCAAAAACTATTTTCCAAAATGGTAAGTACAAAATAAACATTGTGGCAGAACATGACCACGAAATTTAGAATTGCCACATATTACCCCCATTTCTTTAACTTGTTTGAGAGCTTTTCAGTTATAATACAGCTTTAAAAAGGTGAGCAATCTATCATCAATGGTTTTTTTTTTTAACTTTTTATCATTTTATATGTTATACACAAGCATAACTTGCAACAGAAATAGTAATTGAATGTTATAATATTCACCGGAAAAAAATTAAACATACAAAAATTACAATCAATCGCTAACAGACCATCACAAGTTCAGGGGAGCCCAGAAAGGGAGAAAAACGAACAAGAAAGAAGGAATAACCTTCAAAAGAGGAGATAGAAAGATCTTCCAGTAAGAACATTGTACACTTCGTACATGGATCATAATAGGAGAGGGCCTATCCTAAGCTAAATACTCTCCAAAGAAATATTAACCATTACCAGGAACTCAGGCATTAATGAATGATGTAAGCTGACTAGGCTCTAAGAAAACACATTTCTCAGAGGAAAAAGTAACAATACATTTTGCAAGGGAATCGCAAGAAAAAGCGAGCCTACAAATCAACAACTTCTTGCGCATATCTAGGAATGCTTTGCTTTGTGCCTGGGTAGCCCTAGAAAAATCAGGAAAATTTTGAGGTCTGCCACCGATGAACGAAATATTCATCGCTTGAAAATACAATCGAAGAATGAAATCATGATCAAAATTTGAAAAGAAAGTCACAATTAAGTAAGATCTATGTCACACATCCACTGTAGTAGTCTCCAGGATAGCAGAAATATGGAAAGGTTCCCCTCCAGAAATCAATACAGCTTGAGCAGGACCTATTTCTTCAGGTAGCATCAATGTATTTGATTTCAGATTTTTTTCCCCCAGTTATGTTTTTGCTTACTGCAGCCACTCGGTCAATGAATTCATCATACACACTTAAAAAACATTTTCTGAATATGAATGATGATCTCCTCCTTCCAAATACATTTTTATTTAGGTCTGAGGAAGTCAGCAGCCTGATCAGTCAAAACCATATAACACATTTAAAAAAAAAAAAAAGTCACATTCAGCTATTAAAAATCTCACTTTTTTCTTTTTTTTTTTTTTAATCATAGATACATTTTCTCTTTTGACAAGGTTTGATGATATTACCATGGTCCCTTTGCAGCCTTTGCTATTTGGGGGGGGGGGGGTGTAAAAAAAAACAGAGAGATAGGGATGGGGTTGGCTTGGGGGGAGGGAAGGAACACCCCCCTTCCAAGTTAAAAAAAAAAAAAAAAAAGCTGAATTGCCAAGGTGAAGGGGGGAGGGGTGGCTGACCTGCCTTGTCAAGACTTTCAGCTCAACACTTTTTCATATATTTCAGGGAGCTCGGGGAGTCGAGGACACAGGCCCACCAGTTCATTTGGAAACCCACTTTGGAGGGGGATTTCCAAACAAACACACACACTCCAAACATACACACGGGCTTTCACTCATACACACGAACACAAGGTGTCTTCTTCAGGCACCGCCAGACCACTTTTCAGCTGCCCGCGGGGTGGGGTCTAGGGTGGCCCTTTGCTTCTTGTGCCACCGGAGAGGGGGTCTCTACGGTGACCCCCCTCCCTCTTTGGCTGCCATAGGGTGGGAACTGCGGTCTCTTCTTCTGAGATCAAGCAGCCCTGATTGCATTAACCTGAGCCCTAAGTGGGTGGGTCTTGCCCCACCAAGGCCCACCCATGGCTATGCCACAGTTGTGGATTATGAACTGGTTAAAAGACAGGAAGAGAGTAATACTAACTGATCAGTTCTCTCAGTGTAGAATTGTAATTAGTGCAGTGCCCCCAGGATCTGTACTGAACTCCGTGCTCTTTAAATTTTCCTCTGTAACAATTGCTATTTAGCACTTTCTATAGTTGGGTAATGAGAAACATCTAATATACTGTCAACATGGCTTATAGAGAGGTTCCCTAAGTGTCTGTATGCTTTTTGTTAATTACGTAAAGTAAAACAATATTTATCATTTTCATATTTGTTTTATTTTAACATTTATATCTGTTTTGGACCACACAACCTGAGAAACACTGGGCAGTTTTCGCTAATTACATCATAAAAGCAGTGTAAATGATAGTAGAACATTACACTATCTTTGGTCTAGCATACAGACTCTAGTTCCAGGAAATTAAAATCATACTTAAAACAATTTTACACAGAAGCTTTTTATAAGGTAAATACTGTATTTGTAAATTAGATAGATGTTAGATCAACCTACTTCAACCCAGAGAAAGTTTAAAAGAAAAAAAAAAAGGAACAGAAAAGTAAGGAAAAGCTCCTTAATATTCAAATCAATTAATTGTTTTAAAAATTGGATATTACATGCTTTCAAATAAGAACTATGTCAGGACATATTCCACCTACATTCCAAAAATTATTATTATGAGCTTCAACGTTACATTTTCTGGGTTTGCAAAAACTGAGTCTTTTTGCTTTCAAATGACAGGCTTTACTTTGTGGTAGGCATCAACTGTTTCTTTTTTGCATTTGCATACAGACTGCCTAAAATGATCCAATCATAAAAATATGGTATTAAAATTGCTTCTGGCTGCCATATCCATTTTAGAATAATTCAGTTTGTTCTAAGGGCATTATGAACATCAGCATTGTTAATGTTAATTATGCATTATTTCACAGCAAATTATTGACTGCTGCTATCATAGCTTCCACTAGCTCAAATGCATTAATAGTTTACAGTCTGAGGCATTTCCATTTGAGACTGAAAATATTTGCACTTGAATATAAAGATAATTATCAGGGTTCTTGTAGCACAGAGTGATTAACCTCTTCCAACACAGTAGAACAGTAAAATGCTGAATAAAATGACAGGGCGTCATATTTCATTTTACCACATCCACTAAATAGTCACAAAACAAAATTTTAAAATACATTTAAAATGATAAGAGACTTGATGTGTATTGCTTTTCAAGTATTCTAGTTTAGTTGCAATGTTTATGCTTCACCATCGCTATAAGTGTAAAAAATACCCTTCTACATTCACAATTGTGACAGATGCAACTTGACTCCTTATCCCAGCCTAAATGCCCACCCTTTCTCCCAGCTCAGCTCCCCATTTCTTCAACTGGACTTTTGAAAGAACTGCATATCACACTGCTATTTGAAAAAGACCTTTCTTGGATGCATATGGTTGTAGGCTAGGTCAACTGCATACAAGTCAATCACTGAATATAAACAAATACATCATTTAACTTCTCAAATACCCAAGGGTGAACACGGCCTTGCCTGCTGAATTTCAATTTGCAAGCTCTCAGTAAGCATCATGCTGCCGCAGGGTTGGCCGTAGAAGCCCAACCCCTTTATTCATTTCGCTGACCAGGACACAGGACCATCAAAGCCTCGCTCCTCAAGTTATCACCTTGCTCAAAAGCACTGCATCTGGTCCACGTAATTTAAGGAAGGTAGTTAGCCATTCCCGGGCATACAAAAGGAAACGCTGTGCTAGTGCGCCTTTCTTGACAATGGGCATCCCTTGAATGATTCTTTTCAGTTTTCCTAACTTGTCCTGAGGCAATCTTTCATACCATCTCACCCAAATCAATTCTATGACTAGGAAAGTTATTATTCCAGAAGGGCCTTCAGTCTTCTTTTCTACAAAGGGGGTGCTAAAGTGCAGCATGAAAGTGCTACTACAAGGATTTGTAGCCTCCAGGACTACAAAGAAGAAATGATGAGGCAACATACGATGTTTTTGCTTTCTAAAACTCTATTCGTGACCTAAAGCATGAATGAGCTGCACATCTCAAAGTGTGTACTCAAGATAGAATAGTCCACAGAAATGCTTTTATCAAATATTAAATGTCCCTTGAAGTGGAAAACTTACAATGGGAAAGAGTCCGGGGGCATTAGAAAAAAATCAGAATATGGATTTAATAATCCATCTTCATCATAAAGAAAATTCATTCATACATCTTTACGAAGGTAACAGCTTCATTAGCATGGCCAACTGGCTCCACACTTTCAGAAAAGATTGATCTAGACGTGGTTTTACTCCATTGAATTGCAGGGTCTTGTAATTCTTATTTCCCCATTGAAAGCCCTAAGAAAACCAAGATTATGTCCCTGCAGTGGGATAAAAGCGAGACTGAATCAGCATGTTTTGAAAATGTGGAGCCAGTTGGCAACTTGAGACTTCATTGAAGGATGTATACTGCAGCAAGCATGCAGGTAGAAAATCATTAACAGAAACAATCCTTCTTCCCCCTTCTAATAAGACAAGTTGTGGATCAGCCTATACTTGCTGGATTCCTTCTTTGGAATTCCTTCTTTGGAATGAAAGCAAGTGATAATGTTGTTTGTGGGAATACAGGCTCCTGGAAAAGATCAGCTACTCAACCCTCACTGAGTTCTATAAACTATGGCTTCCAGAGGCTGGTACCTAGCTAGAAAGACTTACCTGGCTAACATAGCCGGAATATTCAGCAGCAGAGCCATACCACTGAATATACCCAGATAACTTTAAAGTTAGCCAGATAAGTATATCCAGTTAACTTTAGACCTATTCAATAGCAGGTCTAACTTATCTGGATAAGAGACTCATTTACTAGCATTTTTCCCATACATACAGAAGTATTTATCCGGCTAAGTGGAGGCCATTGAACAGAGCTAGATATTCAGACATCACCACTTAAGCTGGATAAGTTGGAACTTATCCAGCTAAGTGGCACTGAATATTGACCTTAAGTTGATTAGCATATATATGCATGCTAATCAGCTCATTATAGTATGCACAGTGCACGAGGTATTTGAAATATCTCACATCATCTCTGCAGAAGGCCATTTAACGCACAGTAAACGACCTGACACGGATTTGTGAATGAGCGCCTAAGTTTGTACCTGAGGCAATAGAGAGTGAAGTGATCTGCTCAAGGTCACAAGCAGTCTGCTCCACTCCAAATCTTGGGAACTCCATAAAACAAACCTATTCTCTTCCATTTTATCTTGGAACTGCTACTAATTGAGCCAAGTCCACTACTCATAATTCTTGCACACCTCCAAGATGATGCTTGCATAATTAATCATGGTACACCACACTGACCATCCAAAGAAATGCCCTAATAGAGCTGATAAATGTTAGAAAAACATTCCTATCCTTTCCTGCTCCCACATCGATTCTGTCCTTTTCCTCATCTACTCATTTTTCCCCTCCTTTTCAAAAGTTTGAATATGTCCATGCATTTTCACTTTCCAAACTTCTCTTAGAGAGTGGCATGAAAGTAGTAAAAGAGGGAGGGCTCTCCCCAATTCCTCTCCCAAGCATGTAACTTGCTCAGCTCAACTATTATTATTTGTCCTGATATACCACTTGTATGGACCAAACCAAGTGGTTTACAATAAAATTTCCATATATAATAATCATTAAATCAGTGAACAAAATCAAACATAGTGCTGATTCTGACAATAAAACATCAACAAGCCATAAAATACAGACTATGGAGTAATACACTTACTAAAAAGAGAGAAAGCCCTTGATGAGCAGTACTTTAGCCATCAAGTAAAAACCTGAATTTTCTCATATATTTATTTATTTATTTATTTAAATTATTTAATTGACCGTTTTTATATACCGACATTCATCAGAGATATCACATCGGTGTACACTGAATGGAAACATTACGCCAGAAGCGTTTGACAGGAAACTCATTGGGTTAAAATGGGACTAAATATTAGTAAAACATTATATAAACTTTATAAGTTTGAAAAATTTACAGAGTAGAAGCAGAAATATATACAGGGAGATATATACAGGATCACGATGAATGGTGAGCAGATATAACAGCACAGTGTAATATGTACAGGATAAAGAACAACGGTGTACCTAGAAGCTGAAGATAATTTCGATAGAGATTGCATTTGAGAGAAGAACTAGTGTGAGATGGAGTAATGTGAGTTAGGAGGCCGGGGAATATTGTTAGGTGAATAGCCACGTTTTGAGTTTTTGTTTGAAGGTTTTTGCGCATATTTCTTGACGTATGTCAGTAGGCATTGCGTTCCATAATGCAGGACCTGCTAGTGAGAGTGCTCGTGCTTTGGAGGATGCGAGGTTAGTGAGTTTAGGAGAGGGAGTGTGAATAGAGGAGCGGTATTGGTTTCTAGTCGGTCTAGAGGAGAAGTGAAATTGGAGAGAATCCTTAAACCAGTTCATGTCAGGGTTCTGTAGTGCTTTATGAATGATTGAAAGTGTCATGTATTGTATGCGGAAGGCGACTGGAAGCCAGTGAAGTTCTTTTAGAACCGGTGTAATGTGTTCATTGCTGCGTGTGTTAGTGAGAATTTGGGCGGCAGTGTTTTGCAGAATTTGTAGTGGGTGAATAGTGTTTTTGGGTAGACCTAAAAGAAGAGAATTACAGTAATCAATTTTGGAAAATAGCATAGCTTGTAGGACGGTGCAAAAATCAGAGAAATGAAGTAGGAGCTTAAGTTTCTTTAGAGTATGTATCTTGTAGAAGCACTCTTTAAGTGTTCAGTTGATGAATTTCTTGAAGTTGATCTGATCATCTAGTGTGACCCCTAAATCTCGAAGCTGTTGAGCGAAGGAGATGTGGGGTGGCTGCATGTGATGTAGGGAGGGGGTATGAGAGGGGGTTGTAGGGGAGATAAGCATGAGCTCAGTTTTTGCAGTATTGAGGGCAAGATGGATGCTGTTTAGGAGTTTGTTGATTGACATATATATGGTATAGGATGGTGTTCCTCTTCCCACCTTTGCCACCCACAATACTAATCACACTGCCAAATGATGCACCAACTCAACAGGCCCGCATGTCATGCCTAGTAACATTACCACATGGGCTATACCCCAACAGATAAAGTCCCCCACTGGGTGCAGAACTTAACTCATCTAAGGAATGCATAGTTGAAACTCTCAGTGTGCCTGGTATCAAGGGGCAATGTAATCAGTGTCATTCCCTCATTCTCCTCACCAGGCAAGTGTCTACACTGTCCACCCCCATGAGCCCCCACATCTAGCGTTTCTTCTCCAACAACCATCATATCACTCTGAAGATTTTTCTGATCCCCATAAGGTCATCAGGGAAAGGGATCACCTGCATTGGCTGCTATGCATGACCTAGCTACATTGCCGCATCTGAGCCAGCCCATTCATTTCCTGTTTCATATCCTGAATTCCAGGCCTCATTATTAGATGATTCCACTGCCTACATGTCTGCTACCGCAGCCCATAGCTGGCCATCATCAGAAGGGAATCCAAAAATGTGCCACACATTAACGCACATGGATCGCCCGCAAATGCTAGCATTGCAAGGTCTGCTGAATGCTACTGAAGACCAAGTGGTAAAACAAGTGCACCAATAGAGTCTGTGTCAGACGTTAATGATGTGGATTGACCTGTTGCCCTCACTCTGCCTAGGTATCTTAGGGTTCCCTATGGGCTCCCAAGCCCTGGCAGAAATGTTCCCACTGGGAGCTCAGGTTACACAATGCATAAGGGAGAGAGGAGTAGGAGGAGGGATACAGCATAGCCACACATTATGGGCAGCTGCTGACCTTTTATTTTTCTTCCAAAAGGGTATTCAATTCAATTCCCATTCATTTGATTTTGAACTACAGCATGAGACATTAGAAGTCTGCAGGAGACTTATTTTCTGCCTCCATGACAAATGGTTTTGTTTGTTGTTCATTTATTGCTTTCATGACTGCTTCCAACTCTGTTCAGCTAAATTTGATTGACGTCAGCAGAAGGAACATTGTGTCAGACAGAAATGCATCCTGGTATTTGCCAGACAAAATTTAGTCAAGGTTAGTCAGCACATTATTGATTTTTTTCTGTGTACCTGCCACTGATTTGCAGATTGAAATATTCAAGTGATCTTTTACCGTAGAATGATTTTTACTAACTGCACATTCTGACAAAAATCTGTAAATGTTCATTCAAGCTAAAATACGACAACTGCTGCAATTGGTCAACTTTTATGCATCTCTTTTTCTCTTTTAATATAGTTTTCCAGCTTTTTGAAAAATTTTTTCGACTGTTTTTCCGTATTTCGAGGCAATAGTAATTAGTTTGGTTGGGTGCATCCATGTCAGTGCCATACTTTTATTCAGATGCTTTTCATAATCAGAGTCGCTTGCTGAGAAACTGCAGCTGTCCAGACTATCTCATGAAGGGGCATTTAACTTACTGGAATATCATTAGATAACCCACAGTCACAAATAAAATGAAGAAGAAAGGTTTCTGTGATGGATTTTAAAGAAGCCCACCAGGTAACCAGGTAACTAATACCAAGCTATTATATTTATTTATTTCACAAAAAATCAAAAAGAACTAAACATTTTAGTTGACAGTAAAAGCTATCCACCTTTAAATAATATATAATCACCTATAAAGAAACAAAAATCAGGCAATATGTGGTACTGACTAGTGCTTGTGATATATAAAAAAACACTCCGAAAAGAGTGGGGCAAAAACATTTATGGGATTGAGCAAATAAAAGTTAAAATATATTTTTTTACAACACTTTATTTGTAAGTATAAACAAAAATTGCTGATGTTCTAACAATACAGGACTACTTAAACCTAACACAAAGTTATTCTAATAATCCCTTGAGAAAATTGGAAACAACGTCTCACACAATGTGAAATAACAAAGATATATAGACTGTTATTGTTGAGCTGTATCTAAAGTGAGTCATCCCATGTGGTTAGATTCACGGTTGTATAGTTACAAAGTTAACACATTTTATAATGTTAGTTGTGTGAAACATTGTTTCCAATTTTCTCAAGGGATTAGAATAACTATTGGGCCGATACAGTACAGTGCGCTCTGATGGAGCGCACTGTTAATCCGCCATTGGACGCGCGTTTTCCCTTACCCCTTATTCAGTAAGGAGCCGAAAACGCACGTCCAACCCGCCGAACCTAATATGCAAATGCATGTTGATGGCCTGATTAGGTATTCCGGCGCGATTCAGAAAACAAAATGTGCAGCCAAGCCGCACATTTTGCTTTCAGAAATTAGCGCCTACCCAAAGGTAGGTGCTAATTTCTTCCGGCACTGGGACTTAATATCATGGTGATATTAAGTCGGAGGTCCCGAAAGGTAAAAAAAAAAAGAAAATTTGAAGTCGGCCCGCAGCTGTCGGGTCGAAAATCGGACACTCAATCCCGCTGACAGCCGCTGCTCCGAGCCAAAAGGAGGTGCTAGGGACGCGCTAGTGTCCCTAGCACCTCCTTTTGCCCGTTTCTACCGCCGGGCCTCATTTAAATACTGAATCACGCGCACAGGCGAGTGGCCTGTGCGCGCACCGGGAGAGCGGACTTTACTGAATCGGCTCATATGTCAGGTTTAAGTAGTCCTTTATTGTTAGAACATCAGCCCCACTCTTTTCGGAGTGTTTATATATAAACAAAATGGCAGATGAAAAAAATGTTTTGTTCCTGATAATTATAAAATATATAACAAACCAGATAAAGAACAATATCATATTTAAAAATGCATAAAAAAGGGGTTTTTTTAAATTTACCCTTATATAGATATTACTTAATAAAAAAATATTTATATTTGATTAAAGGTAAATTTTTCTTATGAATCAATAAAATTCAATAATATATTTCAAAATTCACAAGAGGTGTCCACTTAATAAAGACAAAATCATAGATCTTCTTACTTCAAAGCAGTTCCTCAAATGTTTTCACTTGCACTTACGTGCTTACATATCACTGTTATCCATTAAACAGAAATATTAGTTGCTTAAAACAGTAGATCTAAGAAAGTGGCAAAACAAAAGGAATAATGCTTTCATTCTGAATAGCAGAACCTAACGGTTCTCAATCCCGACAAGGGCCCAATTGTTTCACCATCATCGGCTTCCTCAGGGGAACATTCTTTCATATTATACCACAAACATAAAACCTAAAGTAATAGTGTTATTCAAATAAAAATAAAAATCTGATATCATTCATAAGAAATATTATTACCATAGATTTCCATAATGTAAAAAAAACCTAACTTTTTTTTTAAAAGACATATTTACACATCTGTTGTATTAAATAAAAGTATAGAGGCTCAAATACATCTAATATTTCATTAGAATTTTCAATCTAAAAATGTATAATATATATAAAATAATATTTAGACCTAAAATATGACATAAAAGGTTTAAAAGCAGGAAGATAAAATTAATACATTTAAAAACAGAAAGGTAAAATGAATAAATTTATAACATCTCAAGAATTTGATTTTCTTTATCTTCCCATTTTTTATACTGTACCTAAAATTCATAAATCTTTAACTTCACCTGCAGGGAGACCTATTGTGTCAGGTATTGGCTCTTTATTAGAACCCTTATCTCAATATGTTGATTCCTTTCTCCGACCTATAGTTTCACACGCTAGGTCATATATACGAGACTCTGTACATTTTATTCAACTTATTCAACATCTTGATTTGACAGGATCTACTTGTCTGTTGGTGACTGCAGATATCACTTCTTTGTATACAAATATCCCTCAGCATCAATCTCTTAATAATATTTTTGATGCCCTTATACTACAGTGCTGCCGGGAGATCTCCACCCAAACTCCTCCCCTTTACCTAATTTTAATAATACTGCATGCAATACCGGCACATCACAAAATAATGCTACCGAATATCCCATGGAAGTTAGCTGAAAAAGTCTTATCCGGCTAATTTACATAGCCAGCTATCTTTAAATATTGGACTCACAGGAAATGCACTTGCATGTACTGGACACAAGTCCACTTTAAGTAAGAGGTGAGTACACTAATTTAAAAAAATTGAATCATGAATGCTTATGAAAGCTGCCAAATAGCAGCTAAGGTTGAAGACTTTTTATTGGTGCTACTAGTCATAAGTTTCAAATAAGTTAATTCAACCTTTTATATACAAGATACCAAAAAAATAAAAGAACAACATTTTAATTTGCCAGGTATTTATCATCCTACAGGTGAAGTAATGCAGACAGTAGAGGTCACAAATAAAATACAGATGGTACTTATTTTCTCGCAACTAACCAATTTGTGACTAGCATGTGAGACTTATACTCTTCATCAGATCAATACAAAATAACCTTATTTTGAACTGAAGGAAGTATAAATCTCAAAAGCATTGTGTCTAATGGATTTAGTTAACCCAATAAGTATCACCTCCAATTTATTTAGCCTTTATTGCTCATACCTTTAAAATATTTCAGCCATTATTTAAGCACACAGTTTCCAGTTACAAGACAGAAAAATTATCTCACTGTTAAAAGAAAAGTTAACCAATTCACCATAAATGTATTTAACCCTTTCACTGTTAAGCGAGCATATATTGTATATTATACAGAGAGTTATTTCATGTGTTCTGCTGGCATCAATAGCTGCCCATTTCATGGCCATCACTCAGTCTGAGAACTCAGACCCTAGATTGTAAAAAAAAAAAAAAAAAGTGAGGAGGGGTGGGAGGAAACAGAATGAAAAGACCTCTGATTCCACTCACAAAAGATCACAGGAGGTGAGGACTCCTAGTTCAGACTTCTGTTTACAACATCTGAAATTTGATTGTGATCTTTGGATGCTGCAGTAGCTTAAATGTTCCCTTGATCTGAATGCTCTCAACCACTCTTGAAAGCAGTACAGAGCACAAATAGAGCCTAATTAGAAGCAATGAGGAACTAATTATAGACGGTCAATCCATTCCCCTCCTGCTCAATTTTGAGTTAACTTGCTGTATTTTATTTTGACCCTTCTGACAAGTTTTTTCTTTGTATTGATTTTTACCCCTCTTTTACCTTTTCTACTCTTTATAATTATACATCTTTGATCTTAGACCTTTTATATGTATGAACTAAAGCATTAATCAGAAATTCTATACTGGGTCAGATCAAAGTTCATTGAGCCCAGCATCCTGTCTCCAACAGTGACCACATCGGGTCCCAAGTCCCTGATAGATCCCAAAAAGCATATCTACTTCTTTTTGCTCACTCCCGGGGAGATAAGCAATTTCTTTTCCAAGTCTACACGGCTAATAACTGTTTATGGACATCTACTCCAGGAACTTCTTCAAACCACTTTTAAACCCTGTGTTGCTAGTTGCCATAACCATGTTCTCTGGCAACTGATTCCACACTTTAATTGAGAACGGAATGAAAAATATACCTACTCCAATTTCTTTTAAATCTTCTGGTAGCTAGTTTCATGGAATAAATAACTGTTCCCTATTTACCCCTTCCACCCCAGTCATAGTTTCATAAACTTTATCATATTCCCTATCAATATGAAGAGTCCTAACTTGTTTAGCCTTTCCTTATAATGGAGCAATTTGATCCCCTTTATCATTTTTTATTGCCCTTCTTTGCACTTTTTCATAAATTTTGCTGTTGGTTCTTTTTTGAGATGGGGTGACCAGAACTGCATGCAATATTGAAGATGCAGTTGCACCATGAATCGATACAGAGGTTTATGATATTCTCTGTTTTATTCCCCATTCCTCTTTAAATAATTCCTAACCTTCTATAAGCTTTTTTTTTTTTTTTTTTTTACTGCCACCACACACCGAGCTGAGAATTTCAACCTATTGTTCATAACAATTCCAAGATCCTTTTCTAATACAGAACCCAGCATTGTGGAGTTGTCGTTGGGAATATTTTTCCATATGTACATCACTTGTACTTGTCCACATTAATTTTCATCTGCAATTCAGATGCCCAGTCTCCCAGACTCGCAAGATCCTTCTGCAATTCCTCACACTCATGATTTTATAGACTTCTATCTCCTCTCAGCCATCTCATCTCCAAGCTGAAGAGCTCTAACCTGTTTAACCTTTCCTCAGTGGGAAACTGTTCCATCCCCTTTATGATTTTGGTCACCCTTTTCTGTATCTTTTCTAATTCCACTATAACTGTTTTGAGATTGCATGACCAGAAATGTACAACTACTTAAGGCGTAGTTGTAGCATGGGTCAATACAGAAACATGATGATATCCTGAGTTTTATTTTCCATTTCTTTTTAATAATACCTAACATTCTATTTGCTTTTTTGACCACCGCAGCACACTGGGTCAGGAATTTCAAAAGTATTGTCCACAAAGATTCCAAGATCCTTTTCAAAAGTACATAAGAACATAAGAAATTGCCATGCTGGGTCAGACCAAGGGTCCATCAAACCCAGCATCCTGTTTCCAACAGACGCCAAAGCAGGCCACAAGAACCTGGCAATTACCCAAACACTAAAAAGATCCCATGCTACTGATGCAATTAATAGCAGTGGCTATTCCCTAAGTAATTACTAATATGGAACCCAACATCATGTACCTATAGCTTGGATGAGTCTTCTCTATATGCATCACTTTGCACTTGTCCACATTAAATTTCATCTGCCATTGTAAAAAGAACACACAGGAAGCATGCTGTGGAGTGAGAAGGCAAGAGAGAGAGATAGAAAACTCTGAGAATAATGCAACTTTATTATTACACAAATACTCAATTGTACCAAGTCTATAGACTAGCCTGCTTTTAGACACGCATACATCTTTAGCTAGCTAACCCATAAAACAATTTTAAAATGTATTTATCTCACTCAAAATCCATCTAATTCTTGTTACTTTGATCAGAATTCCAGAGTTAGAGATGCCTTCTTCTGTTTTCTTCTTTGTGAGAGAGATATTGTGCGAGTATGTGTATAAGGTAAAAATGTTCTGACAGCTCTTATGTAAGAGTTCTTGAATGTTCTGAACGTGTGAGTTCTGATGCTGTCACTGACAGAAAGCCACAGGAACTGCATAACCATATTTGGGATATTATTTGCTCTTCCATCATTATATCAGGAAATGGTGAATATCCATAACAATATTTTAATATTGTTCTTCTTGACAATAATTGAGTCAAACAGCCATTAGAGAAAGATTATCTTTTTCCATATATTGATGAGAAGTAATATTTGTCCTGATTGAAGTATAACCTTGTGCTGATTCATAATTTTTTGTTATTTCAGTTACAATCTCATGAAAAACCTTTCGTCAAGCATCCTGACAGTATCCTTTGAAGATACTTCACTCCAAACCATGAGTTCCTGAGAATCTTTCAGCTCTTCCCCATCATCAAGTTTGAAATCTGCTCTATATTCTTTTTTAACATTAGCAACATCAGCAGAGTTCCATCCTGATTAAGCAGATGCCATTCTTTCAGAACAGACTCCCCCTTCCCCAAAATGCTGCCCAGTTTCTAATAAATCTAAAGCCATCTTTCTGTCGCCATTAGCTCATCCACACAATGAGGCACTGGAGCAATCCTCTACTGCGCGTGGAATGAGGAGGCTCATGATTTCAACTTTCTACCTAAAATCCTAAATTTGGCTTCCATACCTTCCTATGTCGATGTCCACATGTACCATGACAGCTGGATCTTCCCCAGCACTCTAAAATTTCATCTAGATAAAGTGTGATTCCACCATCTTCACACCAGGCAGACAAGTTACCAAATGATCCTCACGCTTACCAAGCATTCACTATTTACAGTCCTAATGATTGAATCACCAGCTCCAAATATCATTCTAACCCTTTCTTCCTGGGCACACATATCTGGAGACACATTCTCGGTGTGAGAGGATAGTGCATCACCTGAAGGGCAAGTCCTAGCTACAAATTTTTTCCTGCCACACCAAGGTGTTTGGGTACTTGCCAAGTTCTTGTGGCCTGGTTTGGCCTCTGTTGGAAACAGGATGCTGGGATTGATGGACCCTTGGTCTGACCCAGCATGGCAATTTCTTATGTTCTTATGCTCCTCCCAGGCACTACAGAGGCTGCCAGACTACAAGTGGGACCATTCTGCCATGTCCCTGAATGTCTCTTCTAAATTTATTTAGTTTCTTGAACTTGTAAACCACCTATTCAGAACAGACTCCAGACATGCTTACAAAACATAGCAATATATATTACACAAAAATTAAAATAAAATTAATAGTCAGTAAAAATTACAATTAAAAGCAGTACAATATATAAAACCAGTCAGATCCAATCTACTTCCAACTCTTCATAAAAATACTATTCAGTCAAAAGGTAGAATAAAGAACCAAGCTTAATTTTACTTACAAAAGTTGAAATAATGTGTTATTAATCAATTTTCTCTCTATATTGAATTTCAAAAATTAGAACCAAAACAGGAAAAACACATTTTCCTAGATTCCACCAACTTCATTTCTTTAAGAGATGGAATTTATAAGCAATAATTTTGCATACAGCGAAGATTTATTTTTGGAACATATACAGAGTCAGCTAAATATTGTGGGACCACACCATGCAAGGCTTTAAAAACTAAAGTATTATAAAATCAATCTGTGTAGACTTCTATAAACCTTTCTATCTGCCTCAGCTTCTCTAGGTCTGCCATTCTAGCCTCCAGAAATCAAACTTGTTCTCTGAGAGCCAGCAGCTCTTTGCACCAGGTGCACACATACAACCTCTCATCAAGTGATAGATAATCACACATGTGGCACTTATTGCAAAATAGTAGATAACCTCTATCTCGCTGCTAATCTACTGTCTGTATTGTATTATTATTGAGTTGCTAGCTATTTAAGGTTGCTAAGGGAGAAGGGATGCTTAATGCATTTTGATTTGTATTTATTTTAGACAACAGAACGTGGAAAATGTACAAGGGTGTGAAGACTTTTATAGCTATGGTCCAAGGAGCCATGAACCAGGGCTCCTTCTAGAACCCTGCAGTCACAAGTCCTGAATCTGGCCACTAGGTGTCACTCAAGTAATAACCCCCCCCCAAAGAGCTGTGAATGTGTCTTCCCAGCATCCCCAGCAGAAGCCGAGCCAGGGGGTAGACAACGGACTTGGATACTGAACCAAGGAGCTTTTATTTTTTCTAATCCTTATCAGGAATCCCATGCAGGCATCACACAGAAATATATAGGAACACAATAAAACAAATAAAGGATGATTTCATTTTTTGGAAATCAGAGTTTATGGCCATAGTAAAGGCAACTTCTACCCTTAACAGAAGGCACAGAGGTTGGGGGGTAACCTGAGCAGAACTACGGTCACTATCCAAACAACTTGCTGGGCAGTCAGGAAGGATCATTTACTGCCATTTACTATGTTACTATATACCTGTTATATTAAAAAAGGCAATAAACATACTGAAAAAAAATTATTATTGGGACAGAAAAGAATCGGGGTGTGAGAAGGAAGAAAGAAGGGGAAAAAGGCAACAGGCATTAATATTTTCAGCAATCTAGCAAAACTGCTGCCTTGAAGCAAGCTGCCGCACAACGCTAATTTAGATAACAGCACTGATGGACCATATCACCACACTGACTTAATAAACCATCTGGGAGTTTGTCCTGCATCTTCTGACACCTCATCTTCCAGCTCTCCCAATGACCTTTTGGCTCTGGGGAAATCAATAAGATGCTAGGAGCGTACAGTTGCTTCACAAGACCTCGTGTCTGAAAGCTGAACTGCAGCATTTTTTTTTTTTTTTTAATACGAAGCATAACTTCATTTAGAGCTGCGACGAGGTAAATGTTGCTAACCCATCTGAGCAAACAGTCTCTAGGCTACAGGTTCCCCAGGCAGAGAATTGCTAGTCTCTCTGTGCAAGAATATTTAGTGCGTAAAGGCTTTTACCTAAATGCAATTCTGAACATTACTTTCAAGAGCTTCAGGGAATCCTTAAAAACCTTGCTGCCAGTAAAACTGCAGCTAAGGGGAAATTATTCTACACAATTCTTCAAGGCAAAGATACTAAGCGATAAAACTTGAAGCTGGAGTATTTACCTGCAAGTCTATGTACTCCATGGTTTCAGAGAATCCACAAAACACGGTACAAAAGATTATATTAAAAAAATCAAAAACATTCACATATTAGAAGACAGTAACAGTGCTATGTGTCCAATGAGTAAAGCTAATGATTTTGAGTGATGCCGTCTAGTGTGAAAACAGCTATTCTTGCAGTACTGTGCTACCAACATCTCCTCAATGAACTCTCACTAGCACTGCTCTACTCTCCGAAATGCGCTGCTTTCATAAAATAATTTAACAAAAGCTCCCAGGAGCCCTTTCCAGCCCATCCTTGCTGCATCCTTGTCCTTAGTGTTTCTTCACTTTTTTTCTTACAAAATAATCAGGGTCATTTTTCAAAACGCGACAGGGCCGTTATTGCGTGTGTTAGGGCCTTATCACGTGCGATAATGACCACATTGTGACGATAAAATTTAAATGAGGGAAAGGGGAGGGGTTTGGGCGGGATTTTAAAAATTTGGGGGGCCAGCTGCACTGTGGGTGAGATAATGTATTACACATTATCGCCGGCAGTAGCACTGGAAATAGCTACAACCTTTTGCAGGGGCACCATGGGGATGACGACAGTTTTCACCCGGCCGCATCCGTGGCGGGTGAAAACTATCGCCCGCCCGCCCCTTTTCTGGCCGCGGCTCTTCATTCCGCTATATTTATATTTATAGCGGAATGAAAAACCTAGGCCTCAATTTGATAGGTGTAAAGTCTGCCTTTGACACAGCCAATTAGAGAGCTAGCTAGAGTGAAATGCTTGCCCATAGGTCTATGTTGCTGTTTTATAGTATTATTCATGCTTAGAGATCAATTAACTCTTCGTTAAAATGTCATTTACTTCTATAACCACAAAGTCTTCCATGTGCAATGCTCCAAGCTGCTTTATTATCTAGGCAGGCGTAGGGCTAGTTCTGGTAAGATAAGGTAACTACTATCATCACAGATAGAGGTAAATAGATTTTTTCAATATTTTGTACTCTGTGAATTTATAATGATATAAAAACAGCACTATATGCACATCGGGGAATAATTTCTACAGAACTTTCCATATTATACTGCTGCTTTATTGTACCATTGTTATGCTCTCAAGAATAATAGGGGGCTCTAACAGATATATTTGGTCTTCTATGAGTGATATGTTATTTTAGAATAAAGTACAATAAGGGGTTGATTTTCGAAAAAGCCAGCAGGCGTCCATGTAATGACACTGAATTCACAATAAATCCAAATATGCAATATTGTATGCCCAATAATCAATACGTTTGCAATAGATACGGGGTTTTTCCAAGAGTCCCAGCAGAACTGTGTACTTATCCTCTAATTTTAAGCAAGCTGTAAATGCGGCTTCCTCTATTTCTAAATAAGGCATTCATGCGGTGACTCCAAACATTGGATTCATTGTGAATTGGATATATATATTACAAATTCAGTGTGACTCCACAGTCTCTAAGGTGTTCTATTTAAGTATTTATGTTCATAGTCTGGGAACATAAAAAGATATCTAGTCTAGTTTTTATAATATGTATGGATGTGAGTGAATGTGGTATGTATGCTGTTGGGGATTTTAGGAGGTGATATGTATATAATTTGGAAAATAAATTTGTTTGAATAAGGAAAACATTAATAATGAATAAGAGGGTGGGGTTATTGATTGCTTTATGGTAAATATATATATATGCATGGCATTGTTCTTACTGCCAGTCATCTGCACCGCTGAATAAGCCAGATTCCACCTCACAATAATAAAAGGAAAAAGCCAGCTCTATGTAATACCAAGTTACGCTGCATAACAGGTAGAGTTGGTAAGCACAAATCTTTTGACTTCTACAAACAAAGAGTGAAGAAGAAAGTCAGACAGTCTGGGCAAATATAAATCAACATATATAGCTGTTCAATAAAAGTACATACGGGACCAAAGTGCACATCAAATATTTATCTGCAAAGAATAAAAAACATACCTCTGATACAGCCTGATGTGACAAAGTTCCTAGACTTTCTATTAAGGTTACTAACATACCAACCATTTTCCCATAGATACAAAATGAGAAAAATTCTTCAGTACATCTGGCCCCAGTGAGGAAAAAAATCGCTTAGGTAAATGTGCTATATCCTGCATCTTCTTTATTACTAGAAATGTGATATCTCCATTAACAGAAAGGTATAATTAATATAAAAATAGTAAAACAAATAGTACAATGGCACCTAGAAACATAAAAATCTCACACAAATGATCATATTTATTTATTTAAGGCTTTTATATACCGATGTTCCTGTACTAGTACATATCACGTCGGTTTATATAGAACCAAAGTTGGAAATTACATCAAACAAGAGGGTACAGATAACAGGGCTAACTTCGTATGAACTTATAGATAAAGCAGCGAACGACTTAAAATAAAATTAAATTATTATAAATATAAGTATAAATATACAAAATATAAATAAACAAACATTCAATAAACTTGGATTTACAGCAGACTTGAAAAGCATGAATGCATTATAACATACAGCTTGCGGGGTAATAATGAGATTAAATTATAAGATTAAATGGTTATGGCGTTGGACATCTCGCATCATCATGAATCTGACCCTGAGGGTCAGATTCATGTCATATATCAGTAACACAAAAAAACAGAGTAAATATCTCAAATAAGGGAAAAGATTTCAGTGATAAAGTAAATATAAGCCAATATCTTTTTATTGGATTTATCTATTACAATTTTTGACTAGCTTTCAGAAGCTAAAACTCCCTGCCTCAGAGAATAATAGTGGTGTGAAGGAAGGAGGCAGATGTGTCGGCTGAGCGATGTCTGGTAGTGAGTTAAAAAGCCCAAGCCTCTGTTATACCCTTTCACATTAATATCCTTTCGCATTTATTGGTGCAATGGTCTGGTCCTGAAACAGGTTCCCCCAAGGAGTGGTTGCATTACTCTTCTGAGACAAGGAGATCTTTGTGGTTTTCACAACAGAGTTTATTTAGTCCACCACCACAGATTAGGCTATGTTCTACACAGCAGGCTTCTTTTATGTATCAGGTCCTGTGGATGTGGAATGCTATGCTGACTGAAGCAACATTGGAACTAGATCATCTTAAATTTAGGTAGACAGTGAAGACGTGGTGTTCTAATCAGGTTTTTGAGGCTTTGATTGGGCTTACATTTATGCCAATTTTATTGTGGCTTCAAACTTAGTCTACTGTTTTATAAGAAGTGAAAACTAAACTTGTATTAGAGTTATGTGCAGTTTGGATTTGTGGACCCGGGGGACTAGTTTAGGAGGGGTTTCACTATTATTATTATTTTTTTTTTTTTTTTTTTTAGAATTTTGGTATATTAATGTCCTGTTTTTATTGTATTTTATTTTAGTGGTGTTTTGTATTTGTATTTTTATGTGGAATTGTGTATCTTGTCTTTAACCAGGACACTAAAAAGGAAATTCAGAACAATCGAAGGACAAAAGACATTTTTAAATAAAATGATCAAACACTTCAATACTAACATAACATAGCAACCTAGTAAATGACGGCAGATAAAGACCAAGTGGTTCATCCAGTCTGCCCAGTAAGTTGCTTACTGTAGTAACTGCTGCAAAGGACCTAACAGAGACTTTTTTTTTTTTTTAACTCACTACTAGACATAATTTTGTATCTCACTGTCACCTTACCACTCTAATACATCAACCCCCGATCCCCTTCCTCCCACCCTTGCTTTCCCCTTCGCATCACCATTGTAATTGTAAGCTACAATTACAACATTGCATACTTTAGCTTTGAAAGCTGGTGTAAAGTCTGCCGATAAAAAGTATCCAAGGACTTTGTCCCAATGCGG
This sequence comes from Rhinatrema bivittatum, assembly GCF_901001135.1. NCBI lineage: Eukaryota > Metazoa > Chordata > Amphibia > Gymnophiona > Rhinatrematidae > Rhinatrema > Rhinatrema bivittatum. Next base: position 22,148,316 of record NC_042628.1, on the reverse strand, counting down.
ACAATTTGAAAATTAACCCCAGTTATGTATACATAGGTTAACAAATAGGGAAAGTAGTAGAGGCATAACTTCAGGAATTCATTCCAACATAGATTTGCCAAATTTGTTAACTTTCTGACCCTTCTTTGGAGAATTATTGTGATCCCAGAAAGGACAGATAGACTTGAACCACTTTTGCATACCTGCGGTTCCAACATTCTCTTGTTTGCAAAGGATAACAAAGATTTACTTAAGGTCTGAAGTGGATGATTAGGGATATTCATCTGAGTTACTAGGGTTTATTTCTTAAGATCAAACTGGCCAGCTAACAATAAAAATAAATAAAAATCAAAGGCTACAGACCCAAAATACATACAGGTCGATACAATAAAAAAAAATGCGGGAGAGCGGGCGCTCTTTCCTGGGCGCACAATTCTGTATTTAAATGAGGTGGTGCGCTAATAAAGAGGCGATAGGAACAATAATGCATCGCTAACGCCTCCTTATTAGCGGTAGAGGTGGCTGTTAACGGGTCCAACAACCAACGCTCTATTTTACTGGCTTCTGTTTTCGAACCCGCTGACAGCCCCTGGTTAGGAAAACGGACGCCGGTAAAACAGAACATCCGTTTTGCTAATCACTGACCAGCAGGAAGATTATTTTTTTTTTCTAAGTTTTTGGTTCCTCCGATATTTTATGCTTTTCTGTACACTTTACCATGTTGCTTAGAAAGTAACACCTGCCCTTGGCTAGGCATTAATTTCTGAGCGTAAAATGTGCGGCTTGGCTGCACATTTTACTTTCAGTATCCCTGGGACTAACTACTAGACTCATCAAATGCATTTGCATGTGATGACCGCTATTAGTTTTCGGGGAGAGGGGTTGGCCTTGCGTTTTCCCATAGAATGTTTTCCACAGAAGAAAAAAAGAGAATGAGCTCCACAACTGCGAGATGATAGCTCCGTGGAAAAGAAGAGACTGAAGAGGAACCCCTCATGGACGCGTGGTTAGCGGCATGCTGGGCATGCTCAATATGCCAGTCAAAATTTTCCATACCGGGCTCCATCAGATGATGTCTTTCACGTGTGAGTCTACCATCCTGTTTGTACTAGGAGAAAAACAAAAACCTACAATCGAAGCCCACAAAAATCACACAGCTGTCATGCTTCCGCTAGAGCTGCCACCACTTCATTAGTATTTGCCTCAAAACATATCAATGATGTCAGTCTTTTCTTAGATGGATCAAAGTTCACATCAGATCACACTTTTGTATTCATGCCTGTAATCTGTGAACCCCAGCTCAGCAACAACTCCTCCAACTGGATTCAGAGCTCTTCAGCTGCTAACACAGATATACTGTGCTCTCCAGAAGTGCTAACAAGTTTTTTGCCAGTCCATCACCAGGTCATGTGGCCCATTGGTAAATGCACATTTTGCAAGAAACTAAATTGCAATATTTCCTAAATAAATTTAATTGGTGCCTCCCCTGTTTTAGAGATGGAAAGCTAATATGCCAAATACATTTTTCATATGTCATCTCAAAATTCTTTGCAATCACATTCAAAATATATAGTGTGTATATAATTATGATCCTCAATCACTAAATAAACTGGACTTCATTTTAAAATCACTGAAAGGCAGAATCTTTTAATCTAACTCACTGTTAGAATAATGAAGAAATGTTTATTTTTTTGTCTAAAAATAATTTTGCCAGTTTACTGTATGGGAGACTGGTGGACAGGTCCCCAACTGTCAAGAGTAAAATGGCTCTGAGTCCCCTGCTTGCTGTATAAACACTTGAAAGCTACAGGACAGGGGGGAGAGGGGTGGCTCCAGAAAATGCCAGAGGCATTGGGGGTCTCTTTCCTTGACCCTGCAGTTTAAATCATTACCAAAGGAATAATGCCCCCTGGTTGGTGGTTGGCCACAGGGACACAGGAACAGGGGAGTGTTGCCACAGAATTAAGAAGAGGCATGCTAGTTTGCATACTGTTATGGGGAATTGTTGCAGCTTTTGAGGTGGGAACCCATACCATTGCAGGGTTGGATCATTGTTTATATACTGCTATAAGGGAGCGTGTGCCGGAAGAGTGGTTTTGGAAGGGCTGCCATATCTGAGTTGAGTGTTGGGAGTGTTCCATGGTGGGGCCTCTCAAGCTAGGATGCGATATTGAGGATGTCCCTGTCTATGGAAGTGGTCCACCAAAGGGTACCTGAAGCCCCAAGTGGAGGATGAAGGCAATCTGCTGCTGGGATGTGGTGGGGTGGGGTGGGGGGCAATAGTTTGATTAATTCTTTAAGATTCAATTACAAATCAGGTTAATGGTTTCAAATAAAACTGCGGACTTTTGTGACCAGTAGTGTGTATTGTGTTTCTTGGTGAGTAGAGGGAGCATTCAAGTGAATTACTATGGCAGCCAAATTACTTTATTTATTTATTTATCGGGTTTTATATACCATCATTCGAATTCATCATCATGGTTTACAAATATGAAGGTTACAATATTAAGGGATAAATAGAGTTTCAAAATGGTTCAAACTGTTGTTAAACATAGAGGAATCAAATGTTAGTTATTTACTGTTCTGTTTTACATTTAACTACTTAGTTATAGTCTGTAGCTGTGATAAGTTCATTTATTCATTTAATCTCCATGTTATGACATTGAGCAATTCTCAATGAAAACTCTCATCACAGAAAACGTTAAAGTTGAATTGTAATAAACAAACAATAGTGTACAGCTTTATCGCAAGCATACTGGGTCAGGTAGATTTTTTTTTTTTATAGTCTGCTATACCAGTAGATACCAGCTTGTAAAGAACAAGGAATTTGTTGAGTAGTAGCCCCTCATTTTAAGTAAAGCTAAATGTAATACCATTTAAATACAAACTTTATACACATGCAGACCTCTATTAAAGGGTTCAATTAGTCTCATCTAATGAAGATCCATTGGTAGAGAAAGAAAAGCTTGTGTGATAAAACTGTAATGTGGTTCATGAAAGGTACCTCCTAACCTACTTCACATTCTGAAGATAATAGCAGAACTATGCACATGGTGATACTGCTGGAAATGTTTTCAAAATCTCCTCTCTCTCTCTCTCTCTTAGCTCATTTCACTCTGCTCCTTTGAAAATTAGCTTAAATATTTATTTTACTCCAATAGCTTATGAAATGAATCTGTAGTTATCTAGAGGGACTATTAATTGGAAAGTTTCTGCAAACACTGCTTGCAAATTATTTTCAGGAGTGAAGTGGTTCTTAGGACAAAATATATTTAAAACAAATAAACTCAATGTCAGTGATTCACATTTTCTTCAGTACAGCTCCAGGACAAGTATACATGTTACAGATGAAGCATAATAGCATATAGCATATATCATAAAAAGTCTACAAAAGAATTTGCAAGGGACTTGCATATGAATAAGATGTACAAACTCTCTGGAATTATAAGTATTCAAAATAATGATATCCAAGCATGCACAGTCTTCAGCGAATGGACTATGTTGCATACCTGGGAACAAGTCCAAAGCTGCCAAGACAACTGTGTGAACTGCCAAAATGCCAGCTGCTCCTGCACAAGAATTAATCTTTCACAACTCTGCATCTGCAAACTAGTAACTACTACCATATAAAGATACAAGTGGGAGAAGCACAATGTGATGAGCTAAACTCCAACTACCAGCTTAGTCTTGGCCAGTGGTTCTCAACCCAGTCCTCTTGGCTTTTAGGATATCAGCAATAACTATGCATGAAATAGATTTACATACAATGTAGGTAGTGCATACAAATCTCTCATATACTGTATGTTTAGTATAGATATCCTGAGAACCAGAATGTCTCGGGGTATCCCGAGGACTGGGTTGAAAACCACTGGTCTGAGCAGTGGTTTAACTAGTTTTACTCTTGGGGTACAGTTGCAGTAGCTATACTGGTCCTGGAGGAAACTGAAGCATCTGTAAGTAGTAGTACCTTTTATAGTACCAACAAAAATGATACTGCAGTACACCTGAGATCTTGAAGGTTCATGCACTACAACATCTTTTTTGTTAGTTCTTAAAAAGATATCACAACCCACAAAGGCAGCTAGTTTCATGTGAGTTTCAAATATATTTATATATGTTTATCAGATGTTGGTTTCATAGGTACTATTGCTTGACCCTCAGACACCAGAGTCTGAGAAATGAGGTCCCTAACAAATTGTTATACAGTTTTACAAACTAAAATTTCTGGAGTAGGAGATATAAAGAATAATTCCTAGATGTGAACCCTACTGTAAGTGATGTCAGAATCCTCCTTTTCATGCCAGATGAAGATTTTACTCTTTTTGGTTAATCAGATTACTAAAAACTTTTTTCCCCTGAGTTAATTCAAAATTGATAACTTTTCAAAAGTAGTTTAAACAATCAAATTATACAGGGAAAGTCCTATTATATACTTAATTAAGAATTAGATATTTTGTGTACCTTACAAATAGGTACACAAAACAAAATGCGAGTTGGACAGCTAAAACGTTGAGTCAGAGAAGAGCCTTATTCAAACTTCCCACGTAAAGCATCAACTCAGGGTGATAAAAATGGTCTCATACGCACTGCTGACAACAAAGGACTTTAAATCAGGTTTTTCTTATTATCAGGCTGGATGTTCCCGTATAGCAGCTTTAGTGAGTGGCATAGGGAGTTGCTGTGTCCTTTAAAATAAAATTGCAAAGCGCATGTCTGTAGTACCTGCCATGATGTGGACCTGAGAGTGAATTTTAACTATCGCCTTGAGGTCCAATTAGTCCTGCATGGGTTAGTGCAAATGCACTTTGATGAATGTCACTCTCAGTCTGCGACAGTGCAAAAAGTCTGTTTGCGCATTTCTTTCCGACAGTAAAAATACTATAGCAGAGGGTATATAGAGCAGCAAGCCTATGGAAGACCATTTCCATATCTATTTGCCATCATTGGCATTAATAAGCAGACTTGCAAATGAGGTCCCAAAGGAAGATAAAATGCCAGAGGCTATAAAATATGTCAAATGAAGTGAAAATGTCAAATCGCAACACTAAACTTCTAGGTCAACCCGATTCTTTCACAACTCCAGTCTGCCATGTTAGACGGTTTTACTTTATATGCTTGTTTTTCACAATTTTATCTTCACCAAGCAATAATGTTTTATTTATATGTATTATGTTAACATTTAATCCTTAATAAAATAAGAAAGGAAGAGATTTTCCCTGGCAAGAAAGAACCACACTAACCTCTTTCCAGACTGAAAATGTACTGTTGAGAACTAGCAGCTGGGAGCACCCTATACACAAGATCACAAGGGATTTCCCCTTATTTTCATCTACTATGTACAGTAGGTTTTCAAATGCTGCTGCAATACACTTCAGCTAACCAACAGAAATCTGCTAATGTCACCACATTCCTGATTCAATTTTTCCTTAATACCCTTTCTAGCTTGCTGGCCTTTTTTTCATTCTAAGAAAATAGTGCCAGGCAGAAGGGATTCTGAAATTTAAAAAAAAATGTTAAGAAAAAAATGAATATTTTAAACATATAGGTGGGCCTGAACCGAATGGCCAGAGTCCCACCCATAACCGATGCGCCGCCCCCTCCCCCACAGAGGATGGCGTCCCGTCAAAGGGGGGAGGAGAGGTGCGCGCCAACGCAGCAGCACTGGCGCGCGAATGGTCCATCACTCGCCCCCCAGTGCACACGAGAGCATGAAGGTGTGGGGCTAGGCCATGCCCCCGGCGCTGGTGCACAGGGGGAGCATAGGCGACGCCGGCCAATGACGTCATCGGCCCATTAAAGGGCCGCGACAGAGGCCAGGACCCCCCTTTCCGATCTGTTAAATAAAAGCTGCGGCCTTATTATACCAACGACAGTTCTCTCTGTTGTCAATGCGTATAAAGTGAATGCTTACGTGATTAAGGAGAATAAAGGGACAGAGGGTAGGGACTACTGGACAAGTGGCGGCTGCTAGAGTTAAATTTATAAATTAATTTGGATATACTGGGATCATGATGAACAGAGTACTGGAGTAATATAGGGTACCTTCTTCTTGATTAGAGAAACAAATTAACCAAACCCATTGATAAGCAGGTTGCCCAGCTGGAAATACCTATGCTTGACAGAGTACAATGTGTAGTGCAATATCTACAGGATATAGGTGAATCCCATGACATAGTTTTAATATGCTGAGTGCCATCAACCACACTAAAAGCACATTTAGCAAACCACATCCATTTAGACTATACTGTAAATGGCTACCATGGTTAATTAAACCTCTAAGCAAAGCAGAAGTATTTAGTAAACTATGAAATCCAATTATAGCCTATACAATTCCATTCTTATACTTACTAACCTTACTATAATAAGGTAAGCAGGTTAGTTTGTTAGAATACTAAGCCAGATGGGGGGCAGTCTGCATGTGACAAACTAATCCACTTCCCCTGCTGTATATAAGATGGTATGAAACCAAAATGAAAACACAAAATGTTGCAGGTGAACTCACTGCCCTGAATTAATCAAATGTTCCATAACCACAATCCTCCACGGCAATTGTGCTCCTCTCAAAGTGGTCTACTGGATGTGCCTTCTGTTCAGTCAATACACCTGAGTCGTACAAAATTTTTTCTGAGCAGGGGAAGACGTACATCCCTGAACTCTGGGTGCCTTCCTCCTAACTCCAATTCCATCTGGATGGGAACGGCTCTAATAGCACACTATTCTCCTAAGGTAGGACCTTCTAAGTAAGTGGACAATTAAATCAGTTACTTATCTCTTCAAAGATATGTCCACTCGTCCAGCAAAAAAAGAAAAAGAGAAACTGCGCTTGTCTGAGACAAAGATGGCTGCCACTAAGGACTCTGCTATTTCTGTTGCTCTCAACACAGCAGAATCTGATCTCTCAGCAGCATTTGTGGCAGCTTTGAATACCAAATTCGATGAGCTCTCAGCACAAATAGCAGAGGTGAAAGCGTCCTTGTTGGATTATCACTCTCGATTCAAAACTGTGGAAGGACGGGTAGAGGATGACACCCTTGCTTTAACCGCTAAAATAGCTACACTGGAAAAGCTTGTGGGCTTGCAAGATGCTAAAATTGACGACTTGGAGAAAAATCCTTCGATTTGTGGGCTTTACTGATTCTATACCAGATATAAAACTGCAGGAAGTGATCGAGCGATGGCTTCCTGTGGAACTGGGCCTAAATTACCTTATAGGTTGTATCAGAGTAGAATGTTCTCACTGGGTGGGAGCACCATTGGCGATTAGAAACAGGCCAAGAATTATGATGGCTAAGATACTTAATTATGCTCACAAAGCTCTTATTCAACAAGCTTACCAAAAGAAAAAGGATCTCTGAAATGAGAGGCAGAGACTTTTAATCGTCCAGGATTTCTCAAAGAAAGTGTTGTTACAATGGAGAGAATTCAAAACCCATGTGTGCAGATCTTATCAAATTACATATTTGATTTGCACTCTTATATCCCGCCCAGCTGAAAATACAGGACAGTGATGGTATTAAAATGCTCGACTCAGTCATGGCAGCAAAGGAATTTCTGCAGATGCTCCGGAAGTCAAATGCGTGATTTCTTACTTGTTATCTGAGCCGGTTTGCTTTGAACTCTAAATTCATAAGCTGGAACCATGCCTCGATTTAACCTGCTGAATGTGTTTTATAAATGAACTGGTCTGCAGCATTTTTTCAGGCAATCTTTGCAGGCATAACTGGATTGCATGGCTAATAGAGCGATCATTTTGTCAGACCTGTAATTGAACAAGTGACTGGCTCTGTCTGAACTGTGCGTACTCTGGCAACGGAGCCTTGTAACCTGCTGGATGCTCTAGGATATGTTGAATCAGTAATTCACAGGGAATATATGTGGACAAGAATTTGCAAATATTCATCGAACTACATTTGCCAACGCATTGCAAGACGAATTGCGATAACTTAAAAAATTGCGATAACTTAAAAAAGAACCTCACAGCGAAAACAAAAGACGGCTTTCTGAAACTCCACATCCTGAAACACCTAAAACCACTTATCTACCATCAAGATTTCCGAACAGTGCTGCAGTCCCTGATCTTTAACAGCCTCGACTACTGCAACTCTCTTATAATCGGCCTCCCAAAATCCACCATAAAGCCACTCCAAATGTTGCAAAACGCTGCCGCCAGAATCCTCACTGGCAAGAAGAAATCAGATCATATCACCCCCGTTCTGAAAAGTCTCCACTGGCTACCTATAGCACAAAGAATTGAATTCAAAACTCTGATAATTGTCCACAACACAATTTTCAAAGAAACCAACCCCGCCTTCAATGACATGATTTACCTTCACAAAGTGCAACGTTCTACCAGAACAGCATGCAAAATGAACCTAGACATACCTTCCCCCAGTATTGCCAAACTGACCACCACAAGGAACAGAGCCTTCTCTATCGCAGGACCCAAATTATGGAACACCCTACCTCAATACCTAAGTTCACTCAGTGACATTAAATCTTTTAAAAAGGAACTCAAAACCTGGTATTTCAACCTAACTTTCCGTGATGGAGTTGGCTAAGCCGTCCACAACTTCCCTCCTCTTTCCTCCCCTCCGCACGTCTCTCTCGAACCCCCCCCCCCCCCCCGAATGTCCTTCCCCCCACCCTACCTCTCCCCCCCACCCTTCCCCTATCCTCCCTTACCCCTGTCCCACCCCATATCTTCCTCTCCGATACAACCTTCCCCCTGTTACCCCGCACCTTTCTAATAGCTCTGCCCTCAGTCCCCCCAAGTTAAATGATTTCACCGTTTGTTGTAAAGTGCTCTTTTCAGTTTGTAATCGTTGCTCCCCTTTTACCTCATCCCTTACTCCGTTCACAGTTTATTAAGTCGTTCCAGTGTTATCAAATTGTATCAAGTTGTTATCTTGTAAACCGGAGTGAAGGCAACCCGCTATACTTCGGTATATAAAAGCCTCGAAATAAATAAATAAATAAATAACGCGATACATTGGAATCCTGGGCTGGGGACATGCATGTGGCATGCCTTGGGGAATGCTGATTGCTGCATTTGATTCGGAGAACTTGGAGGGAGTGCCTGCAATATTACAGCATTTTGATAAATCTAAGGGTTAGTCTGGCCAGAATCCCCAAGAGGCATCTGTATACAGGCCAATATTTTTACTAAATGTAGATATAAAAATATATGCAAAGCTATTGGCTAATAGACTTGCAGACATTTTGCCGGCTTTGATTTCCAAAGGACAAGCAGGATTTGTAAAAGAGAGGCATTTGAATATTAATGTGAGATGCATCTCATTACTGCTTGAACTGTGAAAATGCTGACACTTTATTGATTGGGTTTGATGCAGAAAAAGTCTCCAATTTATTTTGAGTAAATTTGGTTTCTCAGGATTTTTCCACTGGGTGATTCAAATCCTTTATGCCAATCCCATGGCTATAAAATGGGTCAATAATAGTCTCTCCGCTCCTTTCCAGCTGGCCAGGGGGAAACGGCAGGGCTGTCCTTCATCTTCATTGTTATTCATTTTATCAGTTGAACCTCTGGTAGATGCTATTAATGGTGTTCTTCAGGCTCACACTATTTTCAATAATTTTCCCTTTATAGCCACTTTACTATTCGCAGATATTCTTTTATTTATCCCTCAGGCGAGAAGTCTTCTTCCTAAAGTACTGGAGGTTTGGGTCTTTTTGGGGCTTTAAGCTAAATTTGGAAAAGTCCGAGGCTTTGGACATTATGGGTCATTTGAGGGGATCATGGGTAGACAGACCCTCTGCGATGGGTAGGGTATTCCATTAAATACCTTGGAATCCTCATTCATAGAGATTTAAATGTGGTATCAAGAGAATATTCCACCGATTATCTGAGAATTTCAGCAACATACTCAAAATTGACTTAAACAATCAATGGTTTGCATAGTCTCTGAACAAGCAATAGAACTTACTTTCAAATTTCTGTTTTAACAAAATATTTACCAAGAGTGAAATCCCCATACTTCAGTTGTTTCATCATACAGACTATAATTTTACAGTAGAATTATATTTCCATCTCAATTTTACTTTTAAAAAGTTGGTAGATTGGGTAATAAGTCTCTGTAATCAGGGTCTTTTGGATGACTTGCTAGTTGTGACGCTCTGCTTAAGAACATGTGTAAACTCCCTTTATCTGAATTTAAGTTCATAGGGTTTGATCAATATCTGAGTTTCTAGATAACTAATTTATCAGTCAAGACAAGTAAAAATGTAATGGTTTTGTAAACATTGATCTTACTCTATTCTGCATTGTAATAACATATACTTGACTTTTCATTTATTTTGAAATGCTGAATGCAATAATAAGTGATCTGGGCACAGTGATATTTAAAGGCCCTATTCAACTAGGAATTTTCTCAAGCAGTATTTGAACCTGATTTGTTCAACTGACCACATACAGGCTGCATAAAACTGGAAGCCAGACTCCACCAAGCAGAAAGACCAATTCTGGCTTCTCTGCTGCATAAAACTCCTTAATGACATCAACCAAAGACCAAGTAAAAGATATGACAAGTCCAAAGCAAACAAGATCACTGGGAGGATAACTTTAAAACATATATGAGCATGCCCATATATGCAGCTATATGGTCATGCATGTACATGCACACATTTTATATCATGCGAGCAAATGCACACAAGCTATATAAAATATGGGTAAATTACCTATTTTCATGCATCAAATATATGCAGCATGTATTTAAACATAGCTGCATAAGTTTCAACTTATCCAGCTAAGTGGTGCCAAAAGTCCAGCTAAGTAGCACCTTTGCAACCTATTCAGCTAAATAGAGCTGTTTAAGACTTATCCAGCTAAGATAGCCAAATAAGTAAAAGAAAAGTGCTACTTAGATGGATAAGTAAGACAGATGGATAACTAGTGTTTGAAAACTTATCTGGCTATCTTACTTATCCAGCTAAGTAGAGCTTTGCCGACACTTAGCCAGCTACGTCAGATTTATCCATATAAGTGGCAGACATCTGCTATGCACGCGTATTTTTGCTAATTTTAATTATTTACATGAGGAAATGTAATATATGTGTATTTTTCTTAGTAATTGTTGGCTTTTACGCGTGTAAATTCTCAAATTTTATAACATACGTGCGTGAGGAAAATTGCCAGTTTTACCAATTAGTCCAGTCTATAAGTCATCAAGACCCCCCCCCGCCCCCGGGTTCTTCAGCCTGCATTCTCAACAATCAGGTGTAAATATGAGCAGGTATCATGTTCACAGGTTATAAAATAGCACCTTATTGAGTGAATTTTAAAAGCCCTACGCTCAAACCTGGGAGATATGTGCGTGTATTGCCCCAGCGTGCACCACACAGATTTTAAGAGGCATCTGGATTCGCAGATATTTCTGGTACGTGAGTAAACATTTTTCATAAAATGGGCGGGGCATGGGCGTTCCAGGAAATATGAATGAAACCAGCGCATAAGTCCCTATCCACATAACTTTACTTCTGCTATGGATGGCGTCTAAGTCATGAAACAAAAAAAAACTAGACTAGTCAGCGGGGTTTTAAGGGTCGGGGCTAATAGGGTAAAAGGGAGGCAAGTTAGCTAGGGAGTTGTTGCATCCGTCGGTCTCAGACGGCTTCGACCCTTGTGCCTCAACTTTTTCTCTGCTCTCCCCGCTAGCCTTGGGAAGATGGCCACCGCCATGTTTGCAAGCCGCTCTCTCTGGTGTCCCCGGAACGGCTATGGCATTGCTTCCTGCTATGTTCCTCCCAAGGGCCGCCTAGGGTGTGCGTGCTACCCACGTCTTTATTCCAGCTATGGCGCGAACCTCGGGGGCATCCCCCTTGAGTGACGTCACGCCATCTACAGCTTTGCCGTGCTGGGAAACCTACACCTAGATCTCCCTATACCAACTCGGTGAGAGCAGTCCAGGGACCCTCTGCCGAGGGTCCCTGGACTGCTATCTCTAGATCACCTCATTACTGCCACCTCTGGTGGTATAAATCAGCTGTACAATAAAAGATCTAACTCTGTGTTTGTGCGTCCTGAGTCTAGCCCAGTGCTGTGGCTCCTCATGGGGCTCCTCCCATGGGCGTGGTCATCTGCCACAGTACCCAAGAATCCACCCAAACACTGCTAAACCATAACAGGAGTTTAGGAAATCTTTTCCTTTACTGGGGTGAACTGGGTATAAACTGGAGAAACAACTGCAACAGCGCACATATCTACTAAAATCCCCTCCACTTACGTGATCAAGGCGGCATTTGTGCACACATGAGTTTATCACTGTAAAATAGTTCGCACATGTACGCACATATAGCCCATTTTATAACAGGCATGCATATACGCGCGTATATTTTAAAATTGCCACGTCCATGTGCGCGAGCCGCCAAACGCATGCACACATGCGCCCACATGCAGGTCTTAAAATTCACCTTTAAAAGCGTAAATGTTGGCCCCCACGCCTTTTTTTTTTTTTTATAAAATAGCACTTACATGAATATGCGCTATTTATATGTGCAAGGGCTCATTGTTACATGCACAATTTCACCTTTAAATGAGCACAGTCCATTTTTATCACTACAGGATTAAATATGGAACAGGATTTCTAAAACCTTCAGTGGTAAAAGGTCAATTCACCAGTAGTACAAGGGGTAGACATCTTCAACGTTTCTGACAATATTTATAACTGCATAAAATTATTTTTCTCGTAGAAGCAAAAGCATCACTTTAAACACTAGTTTGCATTTGCTACAGCTTCAAGAAGTTTAATATTATCTGTGACAAAGCTAGAAGGAAAACGGCTTCTGTGGTACTGCAGTGAGAAGAGAAAATGGACCTTACGGTGTTTATCTGCCATCATATTCTGTTTCTACGAAAAGCCAGGCTAGCAAGCATGTAGTAACAGCTATGCACATCCCAATGGTATTACCTTTAGGTACATACTATTTTACTAATTCACTGCTACTCCAATGTTCCCAATATGATTGGGCAAACACAGCTGGAATACAGAAAAATTACCTGAGGCCCAGCAATGAGGTGATGTTTCACTGGAAGTAAATGTCATTTTTTGCACCAAAAATATCCAGTGGAGTATTTCAGACTTGAAGGATGCAACCTACTGCATATTAAACATGGTTTGCAACTCTCCCTAATAATGTGGATTTCAGGCAGTGTTAATGTAATTACAAAAACAACACTATTATTTTCCAGCCTCCTGATCACAAGAAATGGGTTTTCTTCTGACAATTGCTGCTAGTTCTAGTTAACTACTATGTACCTTCTTTATTACTCGTTATGCTGCATGGGCAAACAAGAATTTCAGATTAAACTAGGCAAAATTTCCACAAAGTTAAAAGAAAAAAACTCTACTTGATTGTAATGGCAAATCTGGATTCCATATTCTATCATCAAATTAAATAGATCTTTGTTTTAAAACTTTTCACCCTAAAACATGCATGAATGGGTATGTATTTTTGGGAGCCGGATGCAAATTATGCAGCTGCATATATAATTTTGGCATGTTTTTTTTTTTTAAAATCATATGGCCCCTAGTCAAATAACCCAGGGGTTCACAATCTAGTCCTCAGGACATACCATACCTAGCCAGTCAGGTTTTCAGGATATCCAAAATGAATATGCATGAGAGAGATTTGCTTGCACTGCCTCCAGTGTATGTAAATCTATTTCATGCATATTCATTGTGGATATCCTAAAAACCTGACTGGCTAGATGTGTCCTGAAAACTGGGTTGAGAATTACTGAGATAACCCATCTTCTGGCAACCAATGAAACTGCTCAAAAATGTTACATTTTCCTTTGCGATTATTTTATGCATCTGGATATGATAAGTTAGGCAATACCCACGCTTGCTTTTTAAGCTTCTACAGAAGAGCAGATGAAAGACTGTTTGAGGTTGGAAGAAATTTTAAAACTTCCATAGAACTGACATTAATAACTTAATTGTAACCCAGGAGTATGTCTGCCCAAATATTACGATCTTTTACCTGTGAAAAGTAATGGTTAAAAAAAAAAAAAAAAAACCCCTCATGATGAGACAATAAATACCTGTTTCAAATGCCAAGATTGGAAATAAATAACTGTAAACATTGTAAAAAATAAATAAAAATCATCTAAATATGTCTCTCATAGAATCAAAATGGAAGAAATGTATAGGACAGGTATTTTCTTCTAAATATAAATGCTTAAAGAAAGTCATCACTGATTCAAGCTAGTGAAATAAAATCTTGTTTGAATTTCACCTCCTCCTTTAAAAACTTACAAAAGAATTAGCAGCAGTCTCTGATCCGCAGAACTATTCAGCTTGTAACAGTTTCCACTGCCAGATTTCCCAGTGGATTCCAGCTGGGACATGGGAAAATCACACACAATGCCAGTCAATTTGATCATGCAACAAATTTAAATGTCTAATATTCCAAGCTCTAGAGTATCTTCTTTCACAACATTCTTTTTGTATACCATTAAAACATAAAAGCAAAATTAATCATTACTAAGAGATAAATGATTATGAGGGTGCAGGAAAGCAAATGAAACCATTTGTATGCAAGAGATTTCGCCTCTCTCATGAATCTTACTCTTGCAGTGATGCTGGGAAGATGATGCCTGGAAGCACTCCAAATTACTAAAAATACAGACCTCTGTTGTTCCATATGTCTCTACCTAGGTTAGTGAAAAGCAAAGATAGGAGACTTATTAACCCCAATTTGAAACTGAATAAATATTGCTTTTCAGCTGAAATGAGAGTTCAAAGCATATTTCTTAAATCAAAACCCCACTCTCCACAGAACTAACCATAATCAAATTATAATACAAAGCCTTGAATCATACTTACTCCCATGATTAACATTATTCAAGTACTTACTCATAAAAGAACTTGTTATCCTTAATGCAAGTTAAATGGCAGGGAAGCTGTATTAGTTTTCAGCTGCCATTATTCAGATATCAGCGGGGCTGCCTTTAATAAATGCACTGATATACAGATATTCCCTCTGTGGCTGTGAGGGTGTAACTAGTGAAAGTTATTCATTCCACAAAGAAATATGCATTAATATTATACATTACTGGAGAAACACAAACAGCTAAGGAGCTTCCATGAGACTGGGAGGAACTTGTAGAGTTCAACAAGCTGTTCAACTGAGGTTTATCCCAGGAAACTAAACTAATTTCAAAAGCCTAGCAATTCTTCAGATATGACACTACTACTTGCGATATTATTCTTTCAGAGTAGGAAGGTTATTCAAAAAGTGGACACGATTTCACCTACGACAAGATAGACACACTCTGCCAACACTGGATCCTATTCTGACCTGAAGAAGGGAGTATTAGCTCCCCAAAGCTTGCCAAGATATCGTTAAGTATTAAATTAGTCCTTATGCATGTTTTTTGCTTTTGATAACACTTGGGCTGCCTGCCTTCCTCATCTCTCTGTTCCTCTACCAGTTATCCCAGCAGAAGCAGCAGGGTGCAGCAGAAGCTCCCTTCCCCTCTCCCCCCTGTAGCTTCCCATCAGTATCCTGACCACGAGGAGAGAAAAGGGAAGGGGGGGGGGGGGGGGGGAGGTCGCAGGCACAGCACTGCTCTCAGGATTCCCATTATGGTTTACTCTTCTCCAGCTTTCCCCTTGCAGTGCTCCCTCCTCCTGCACACTTAGGAAGCCAGCATGGCCCTCCCGATCCCCTGCTAGGAGGAGGGGGAGCTGACGACAGGCAGCCACCAAAAAGAAGGGGCTGCGGGCACATGAATCTACTGCTCAAAATTATCTCCCCCCCCCCCCCCCCCAACACCTACTCATGTTGCTAGTCCCTGAAGACAGGCTGGGAAGTGAGAGACGGCATAGGGAAGCAACAGAGAAGGCAGGGAGATGGACAGAAGGTCATAAAGAAGGCTAGAAGGGAGTCAGAAATAGAAGGAATACATAGGGATGAAAAGGGACAAGAGCAGAGGCTTGGAAGGGAGTGAAAGTGAGGAGCAGAAGGCAGGTGACATGAAGGACTGCATGGGTTTGAAACTGGAAGATGGAAGACAACGTAAGGTAAAAGACGGGCAAGATGCAGAGAAAGGAGCGAAGGAAAAACAAGCAAATGAGAGAGAATATCTGACAGAAGAAAAAATAAAGAAAGGAGAAGAGTCAAAAGGTAAAGCAAAACAGGGAAAGGAGTCAGGCAATTACAAACCAGATAAAAGCAAAGAAGAAGTAAAAAATCTAAAGGCCGGATTTTAAGAACCGGAAAAGGGCGGATACGCGCATGAATGGGAAGTGTGCACGCTGCGGGGATTTTAAAACGCACGCATCTGCCCGTACACGCAAAAGGGTTTGTCAAAAAGGCGCGGGCCGGAGGCGGGGTCTGGGCGAGGCATGGGCAAGTCACTGTCCCGCTGAAGCGCGCACCGGGAGCTGATTGGCCCACGCAAGTTCCTTTCTTTTTAATCTCCTGCTCTCTGGAAGAGCCTTTTATTTTACTGATTCTGTTGATCCCAGTTCTTGTATCCCTTGTTTGATGTAATGCATTCTTACATGCTTGTTTTCGTTTTACTGTAAACCGAAGTGATATGTAATTTTTTACATGAATATCGGTATATAAAAGTGCAAAATAAATAAATAAATATCATGTAGGTCTGTAATGGACACAGGCCTCGGGCACTGGCGGCTTAGACGAAAACCCGACAAGGCCATGATTTCGACACGAACCAAACGGAAGAAAATGACAACGGAGGTGGCGGGCAATCGACGCCAGCGAACACCGATGCACCACCACCGCCAAGGGGAACGAAAGCGAAAGAAAACTTACCAAACCGGCGAAAAACCTAAGGCCAACAGGGACCTGGCACACAGGGGAAAAACTGAAAACGAACGGTGAAAGTTTTCAGATACTTTTTTGAAAAAAAAAAAAAAACGAGTTCAGTAACCGTGAAACGAAAGCACTGAGAAAAAAAAAAAAAAAGAGACCGAAGAAGGATACACTGGGTACACTGCCCTATACTGCCCAGCATGCCCTATACCATGCGTCCATGTGGTCGCGTGGTATAGGGCATGCTGGGCATGCTCAGTGTACCCAGTCAAAGTTATAGAAACTTTGACATAATGTTTCCATTCCGGGCTCCATCTGATGTCACCCATGTGTGAGGACTACCATCCTGCTAGCCCTAGGAGAAATATTATTCTTCTGCTACTTGAGTATGCATCCTGTATAACTTTCATGTTAGATTAATTAAGCTGAGTTTACATACAACCTCAAAAATGTGAGGAAAGCAGATAAATAACCATGGACCAATAGGATATACCAGTGAAAATCTGAGCAAAAAATATTTTTTTTTTTTTTTTTTTAAAGGGTAGTCATACTTGTGGTATTTTTTCAAACTTGAAAATCAAGTTTCACATACGTGAGTACTGCTTAAATATAAATAGTCATTGCCCTTAAAACATTTTGAAGGTGAAAACATTTTTTGTGATAATCCCTTTCTTAAGTGAATCGCATCTTAAAATTCCATATGATAATCACTTTTTTGGAACATAATGCCACAGCATAAATAAATTCTCATGAGGTCTAATGCAAAATATAGATACATACAAGAGGAGGAAAGAACTTATCTCGAAAAGTCAACGACAGTGTCCCGTCCTATTTTCTTAAAGCTGAGAAGTGGCGGCAGTGTTGTCTTCTCAGCTGTATGAAAATAGGACAGGACTATGACTGAATTTTAAAATGTAAAGCTTTATTCACTTAAAAAAAGAGAATATCACAAAAAATGTTTTCACTTTCAAAAGAGCAATGATTATATTTAAGTGGTACTTACTATGTGAAACTTGATTTTAAGTTTGAAAAAAAAAATACTGTTAAGTATGCTCAACCTTTAGAAAAATTATATAAATCACATTATGTTTTTGCACAGATTGTCACTCGTTTATCCTATTGATCCACAGTTATTTATTTCATGTATTAAGCTACCAGTCATAGTAATTTAACCTGCCTGAGAGAAATCAAGCTGTATACTTTTCCCTCTAAAAGTTATTTGAGATTAAAAACATTATTCTAATTCCAGAATGTTTACTGTTGTTAATGACCAATATATAAAGAAGGGGAAAAAAATCCATCCTAACTTATAGTGAAATTTGACCTCAGCTAGTATGGCATTAAAAGTCAAGGTAAGAACCTATCTATGTCATGCCTGGTTTTTGTCTAGCATTCAAAAAATGCAAAAAAATTACACTGCAATAGTTCTGAAACAGCTGCCAACATCATATTTCCAAATACTGATAACAAGCATAGAAAAAAAAGAAAGATCCTGGGGAACTAGAGTATTTGGCACATATTTCTGCATGCAACGGGGGCTGTGACACAGGTCTCCAAATGAACCAAAGCAGCACTACTTCTGCCAGCACCCAGCAAAAAGATTTGCAAAGGCTCAACCAAATATGTTTTGGATTTTGTAAAGAGGTTTGGCAGTGGAGAGCGAGATGAGGCGGGGGGGTGAAAGGTAAGAGGTGGCACAGGCTGGGGGAAAAGGAGGGAAAGGGTTACAAGGAGCGGAGAGTGGGTGATAGAAGAGAATAGCAACTGGGACTGATAACCAGGGACCATGTCTGGGTGTTTTTGCATGATAAAGGTTGGAAACTACTGATTTAAGACCTGGTGGGTAAAGTCTATACAATCCACAAAACACTTTGTTAATGATCTTGTAACATGACTGAAAAGAAAAAAAAATGAACAATTACTGCAAGAAGATAAAAAAATGTTATATATATAGTACAATTTTAAAATAAGATGTAACACATGGTCTCATAAGGGAAAAAAAAAAATCCCCTCCTTTCATAAGATTTTCAGGAGCAGCATTACTAGCAGACAATGAATGCAGTTAAAATTAACTCTCTTAACAATTCTGGTAGTAAATGGGATAAATCTTAGGCCAGAGTGATGAAAAAAAATACAAAACGCAGAGCACACAATTCCTTTTTTTGAACATTCTGCTACTGTTCCAGCTCTTCCCGTTCTATAAATCTGACCCTCCTACTCATTTTCTATTCTTATCACTCTCTAATTTGCGTAGTTTTAGCACTGTAGAATATAGAAAGCAGAGGAATATTTTTTTTTTATAATTACACTCATCACAGAAAACTGTCAGCATCTAATGAAGGATAATTTCTGCTATTATAAGAAGCTTAAAAGATCATTTTCATGAATAATTCTTCCATATGAATCATTAGATTCAAACTATGTCAAAAATAAAAAAGTGTTTAGAAACAATGTTCCCCTATTAAGGTATAGTATAATTTCATCACCAAACATACATAGCTTATCTTTCCCCAAGAACAAGAGTAATGTATATGGCAAAATGTAATCGCAATACAAAGGCTGTGAATAGCATCTATCTGCATGTATCATGATTAATCTGCCATTTGGTCAAATTATACATGGAGTGAATTCTCCAGGCATTAGCAAGTATAGGGCCTTGAGAAAATGTCAAATTACCCAAAGTCCATATCTGTATACTTTTTGTACTATGGCTTCTGTTAAATACTTGGAGAAATCTGTGAATGTTTAACAGTTCTGCAGAATGGGTTTAAAGCAACTAGCTGCAGTACAGTAATTTTGCTTACTGTAAACAGTATTTTCCATAGATAGCAGTATGAATTAGTCATTACATGTTCTTCTGAGCATGTGCAGGAGTTTCCGTGCAGGCGTTGCCTCGTGAACCTTCTTAGTAACACAGTTGAATATAGCTGTATAGTCTACTTTCCAGGGAGGTGGGTGAGTGGGTATTCTATGGTTAATTTATCCTGCTATCTAAAGAAAACACCATTTACAGTAAGCAAACATGCTTTTTCCATTGATAAGCAGGCTGAATTAGCCATTACATGTGAGGATTCCCAAGCCAAGGTTTGCAGTGGAGTGATTATTTAGTAAGCAACCCACACTCTACTATGGAGAGGCGACTACAGAGATAACAGATTTCATAAAATTGCTTGTCCAAATCTACTTTCAGTCTTTGAAATGTTATCAAAACAATAATGGGATGTGAATGTGTGGCTTTAAGACAATGTTGCAGCTTTGCAGATATTTTCGATAGGTACTTCTCAGAGATGACCAACTGAGGAAGCCATAGCTTGTACCTGATGAGTCTTGACTGAGTGCAAGTTGAAATCCTGCTAAGTCATAGCAGTGATGGATGCAATCAGCTATCCAATTGGATAAAGTTAATTTGGCAACCACTTTTCTAAGACAGTTAGGGTCGTATAATATGAAAAACTGGTTAGTTCAACAATAAGGCTGAGTATATGTTTTGCAATATGCCAAGGCCCATTTGCAGTACAGAATATGGAGGACTATTTCCCTCATGCATATGGGGCCTTGGGAAAAAGGTAGGTAGTTCAACAAATTGATACATATGGAAAGCCAAGATTATTTTCAGTAAAAGCTTTGGGTGGGTTTGAAAAACCATCCTGTTGTGATATAGCTCTAGATACAGAGGGTAGTGGACGAGAACCTGGAGTTTGTTAACTCTTCTCACTGAGGTGACTTCAATGAAGAAAAAAAGTATTTTCCAAAGTAGCGGATTCCAATGGTTCGAATGAGGCTTCACCAATTGAGGGAGGATCACACTGAGATCCTAAAGAACAGGAGGCTTCTGTATCGGGGGTTTGACGCAGGGGCAGATTGGCCTATCGGGAGATCAGGCATCCCCCGGTGGGCCGATAAAGTTAGTCACATGATATTGACACCAGAATTTTCTCTGCTATGCAATGTTCCAGTGCTCTGGTGTGCAGAGAGAAGGACCCAAAGGAGACAGCAATTAAAGGAGAAAGTACTTTGGGTCGCTGCTGAAGCCCAGGCTGGCGGTGACTAAAGAGTAGAGAAACGCTGTAAGCTACTGCCGCTGGAGCCCAGATTGGTGGCAGCTGAAGAGTGTAGAGAGACTGTGGAATGCCACTAGAGTCCAGGCCTGCTGGGCCAAAGAATGAGAAGAGGACCCATGTGAGAGAGGTAACCTGCTTATGTATGTAAGTGACAGCTTGCTTGTGTGGGTGTGAGAAGCAGCTTGTGTGCATGGCAGCTTGTCTGTGCATGTGGGTGAAAGGCAACTTGAGTGTGTGTGTGAGAAAGAGAGAGAGAAGCAGCTTGTGTGTGTGTGTGTGTGTGTGTGAGAAAGAGAGAGAGAAGCAGCTTGTGTGTGTGTGAAAGAGAGAGCGAGAGAGAGAGAAGCAGCTTGTGTGTGTGTGTGTCTGCGCGCGCGCGCGCGTGTGTGTGTGTAAGCATGTGCGTGTGTTTTTGAGAGAGAGGCAGCTTGTGTGTGTGTGTATTTGCACCATTCTTCACTTGATAATCCATGACAATCTCAGTATGACTAGAAATGAAAACTTCCCAGGTATGGAAAGCAGGGTATTTTTTTTTCTGATAAAAAAAAATTATTGGGTGTTATTTGATGTATCTACTCTTTTGAAATATTTTATTAGTGTTTGGGAATTATTTTTTTGAAATGTGTATTTGTTCTTTTAATTAATATTTATTGATTTGGTTTTACCATTAAGCTTTATATTTCTTAGTTTGTATTGTTTGATATTTAATCAGCAGTAGTAATGTTTGTTTTTCTATTGTTGCACTGCATACAGAATCCGGTTTGTTGCATTTTCTAGTTTAGTTTTTGTCTACTCATTTCTTTTTATTCCTTATGGTTTCTTTTTCTGCATTTGATGAGTTTGCCTGTGTTCTTCATGTGTGACTGAGGTGAAGTATTTTGTTAATGTACATTTCCTTTGTAAGAATCTTTAGAAGCTTGGCTTGTTGTATTTTCCTAACAGGAGGTGTATTTGGGCTTTGGAGTTTTACAGTGTTTTATGTTCTTTGATTATGTTGTGTATTTTTCCTTTTAACTGCTCATGTCCCATACCCTTCCCTATGTACTCCGCCCCCATTGCTGTAATTTAAGAAATGTTGTAAATAAGTTCCCTATGCCATTATTATGGTTGTTCCTTTTTTTCTCTTACTTCTGCCCTTTCTCCTTCTCCTTTTCTTTCTCCTTCCCGCCCCCTCACCCCCTTTCTCGCCTGCTCCTCGTTCATTGTAATTCATCCTTTCTTGAGTTAATTGTAAACCGGTGCAATGTGTCTCACGAACATCGGAATATTAAAAGTTCTTAAATAAATAAATAAATAAATAAATAAAATATTCACAGGTAGGGTTGTTACTGTTTGAGTGCTGGTAATTAGTAATGTTTTAATATGGGGGGTTTACTATTTTCTAATTTAGTTAACTCATGGCTTTCTGAGGACCAAACCTACACTCAACATGTATTATGATAGGCCTAATATCATATGAGTTCCAATTGTGTTTACTTTTTTTGCAGGTTTTTCTGACTGGTGCCACAGCAGTGCATGTAAATATAATATACATGTGATATTTTTCTCCATTTTCATGTAATACCTTAACATAAATGCATAACTTTTAACTGTGTTGGAGAGGACAGGGCTGGGGATGCCTCTCTTTTTGCAGTCCAGCAACTCTTTGCCCTAAGGCACCACCTTATTGCATTGCATCTCTGCCTCCAGATATTCAGACATTCTCACCCTGAGGTCTTTCTCCCAGTCAGTGCACATCACATAGAGCACCTTTGGATTGCCATACCCAAATGCATTGCTGCACTTCTTGGTACTGAATCTCATTTGCCAAACCTTTGCCCACTCTTCAAGGTGTTGAAAGTGATGAAAGATTTCTTTTTTTTTTTTAAACACCAATTCCAATGAATAGGTTTTGTGTATGCATGTTCTGTGTATAGTAAATAGGAGTATATTAAATGAGGCAGTGTGATATGTCAAATGTATTTGGCTTCTTGTCCTTGTTTGAAATGACATCATGGTTTGAACATATGCAATATGCTTCCCAATTACAAATGTTAGTGAGATCAAGAGAGTGGCTGCATATTGGAAAAGAGGTGGGGGCTATATATGTGTAATGACACTAATAATGTGTTTTGCAATTCACAGTAGAAATAAATCTGAAAACCCTTATACAGGGTGTTTATTCTGTTTCCCTGGGACATATAAGGAACCTAAGCCATATTTTTTTTTGTTCACTTAAGTCAACAAATAACTTTCTGCCAGACATCTTTCTAACCCTTAGATTCATCAAATCGCCATAAATATAGCGAAAATAGGGGGGGCATGGTTAGGGTAATTTTCCAGGTACCATATAGCATAACTATTTTAGATCAATGTGCATTAAATTTATTGCACCTGCAGAGAGAGAGAGAGAGAGAGATTCCTTATATGGCTCTCATATAAGTAAACTAATTATACCACTGTAAGAGGAGCAACTAGTAACTTGGGGTGAGATTTTGGTGGTGGGCTAGGTTTTGGGGGCAGTTTTACATGTACAGTCAGAGGTACAAATAGCACAGAACACATCAGTGAAGGCTGTATGTGATTTGGAGTGATGAAAAATAGACAGAGATGAGATTTGTACATTGTACTCTCGACCTAGCTTGATAGCAGCTAGGTAGAGAGTGCATCAAGCTAGGTCGAGAGTACATTGTACAAATCACATCTTTTTATACCTTTCATCACTCCAAATCACAGAAAATCTTCACTGATGTGTACTGTGCTATTCATACCTCTGACTGTGCATGTAAAACTGCCTCCCAAAACCTAGCACACCACCAAAACCTCAACCTGAGTTCAGAATGCCCCCTCTTACAGTGGTATAAAAAGTTGACTATTATGTATACCTCCCCAGAGGCTCTCTCTCTTTCTCTCCCCTCTTCCTGCCCGAAATGGAATTTGCGATATTTATCGCAAATCCAGGTTCGGCTATAGCACAGCATAATGCCAGGAAAAAAGAAGTAGTTATTTCTGGTGCTAAATCCCGCAATAGCATGCTGTTAAGCACATTACGCACTCCTCATTTTCATTTAATCCACCCAAACTCCACCCACTTGACTACATTTTTTAAATCTGCATACACATCTCACGATGCGATATTTATCACATGCATTATGGTGTCATCGTGGGCGTCAGGGCCCCTAACGCCCGTAATAAGGCCCCTAATGCGATTTGAAAAATGACCCCCTAGGTCCTGAATTAGGGAAAATCAAACAAGAGAAAACACTTTTTCACTATGGCCATAAAATAAAATTCATTAATAAAGACAGGAAAATAAAAGAAAGTCAAATAATTTCCCTTCAGCAAAAAGCATTTTTGTGCTCAGGTTTGCAAAAATTCTAAGCCCAGCACTAGTAATAATACAATTCTTTCTGCTGGAAACAGAGTTAAAATGAATTATTTGAAGAGGCCATGCCCCAGCAAACTATGCAAATGGGTCCTTCAGACTGCAGGTTTTATCTCATATTTTAATTTTATTTACATGAACATAAGGAACTAACAAAAATATCAATAATGGATATATTTCAACAATTCTCTTATTATTATCTTTAGAGGATAATTTGTTTCTAACCATACAACTGGTTAAATATATTTTTCAATAATAGATAAATAAATTGAATACTAGAATAGCATAGCTCACATATTACTTTTTTTCTCGAGTTAAACAAAATAAAAGAAATGTGCTTAGAGACCTTAAAATGCTTCTCTGATTTTGCAGAAGAACTTAATATCTTTTCTCAGATGGGTTTAGACTGTGTACACAAATACAGAAAATATTGATTAAAATATGTCTACTATAAAATTAATCTCATTCCCTTGCATTCATGAAGGAATTCAGAAAAGACTCAAAATGCTGAGATTTAAACTGTGACTCAATGGAAAGCAGTGATTAGAAGTGCTCACAATAGTAAGAAAGGACTGCATTCCTGTCTAAGGAATAATTCATTTTTTTTTGTTGCAAAGTTGCCAAATTACTTTTGCTTTGTTAAAAAAAAAAAAACAGACATTCAAAAGGATAAAAAAGTCTAGAAACGAAAGCCAGGCAAATGGCTAATGGACTCTATTAAATTTCCATCCTTGTTTATATGCTTATAGTATTCAGTAACTTGATTAAAGAATCAAAGTACAATCAGATCAGTAAACTAGAAGCTGTCACTAAAGTGCACTACTATGTTAAGGCGCAAAGACGCATTATTTACTGCAGTTCCCATTATCACCAATGGGGTCTATTCACTAATAATGTATTAATGCAGCAGTGCCCTTTAGTGATTCAGCTTCCTAGTTTGTGTTCCTTATACTGAAGCTCCCCCTCTCACTTCACAAGACAGTACAACAGTATTCAGAATCTGTCCATGAAAAATGTAAGAAAATCTATTTCCCATCTATTTCCCCAACTAAAATAAATGCGCATTACACTGCAGCTACATAAATAAAATTCTTAAATGTTTCAGGGCTAGAAGCCAGGTTTTCTTTACTTTGTCATTACTCCCTAAATTTAATGAACTTTTAGCTGGATCTAAAATGATGGAGGGAAAAGAGTACAAAAATTAATTTAAAGAGACAAAAAATGGCTGCTAGTGAAAGAGTCAGGCTGGAATTAAACCCCTGTTACTCATGGCTAGCGACCTTGTTTTAATAGCAAATTGTACCAACGCTCTGGCTCTTAGGGGTAGATTTTAAAAGGAGCATGCGGTTCCCAGCACGCACGCATAGATGCGCCAATTTTATAACATGTGCGTGCTGGCGCGCGCATGTTATAAAATCCGTAGGCCGCGCGCGCATGTGTGGGCGGCGCGCGCAGGGGGGGGGATGAATTTTAGTAAATTACACATGGCGACGCCATTGGGCTTCCCCTAGTTCCCTACTTCAACTCCCTCCCTCTTCCCCCCATCCCCTAAATCCTTCATTTGAACTTTCGATTTTTTTTTTGTTTTATTACTTACTGCTCCCCCTGGAGCAGAAGTAGTTTGTGCGTGCCGGCCAACGCTTCCCTGGGATAGCGGCTAATGGCCGCTGTCCCGGCCGGCCTCCATCCCACCCCACCCCTCTCTGCCCACACCATGCTCCCTCCGCCTGGCCCACCACTTATGCGCATATCGGGATTTACGTGCATGGCCGGGACCTTTTGAAAATGCACGCGGCGCAGGCAAGGCCCGGCCACGCGCATAAACCCCAAGTTTTGCGTGCTCAAGCCTTTTAAAATTCAGCCTTTAGTGTCAGAGGAAACAGGAGAAAGATATAGTGCACCAACGGCCATCCGACAGTGGCAGGGACTTCGAGTGGCTCTTTGTGTGGCATCAGTTACTGAAATTGCTCTCACTTTTCAATTATTCTAAAAGCAGGATTGGCTAAGAGCTCCTTACATTTAAAAAGTAATCATAAAGTAAAAAATAAAACAATATAGCAGGCATGTGACCCTGAACTGTTTATGTAACAGGTCTAATATAAGGTGCTTTTTATGGTATAAATCACAAACGTACTAAGATAACTTGTCTGATCGAGCTCAAGGCAACATTCATGCAGTAGAGGTAGCTCAGGGATGACAAATGTATTTCTTTTTTTGGGTATTATAGCTCATCTATTTTTACTCCTCATATCCTCTTCGCCCCCACCTTCAGCCCTAACTAACTCATATTCAACTAAAAACATATTCATCCATAAAGATTGACCAGTACCTCCATGTTTTGTTTATTAATTAAGCTTATCTTGGAGGAGCAAGCAAAGCAGATTAAGTAACGTATCAGCTCCTAGCTTTAGGCATAGCATAAGTTAGAGAGTCCTTAATCATCGTTAACTACTTTTATAGCATTAGTACAGTAAATAGTATTGTCCTTTTAAAACTATCAGAAAAGTGAATATCACAGCAATAACTCAGTTATAGCAGAGCTAGAAGATATATTTCAGTTTCAGACTATAAAGAGAGATTTACAAATTTTTAGGAAATTAAGTAAAAATGTAATGAATGCAATTCTCTCTTCAAGATTTATAGTCTCACAATTGCCTCAAGCTAAACTGTATTTAGGGAACCACTACTCAAATTTCACTCTATGTAGTGTTTTAGTAACTTACCAAATATACCTAGAAACTATACCTGTCAGGATTCATAGTCCAAAAGTATCAGCTTTTGGGGAAATCTTCTCTTCCATAACTAACAGCTTTTGTTTCAGATTCAGAAGCCTGACAAATATTGAACAGATTGATCATGCAAGTAATCACTCTCCCCATGTTCCCCCCCATCAGAATCCCACAAACTCCATCTATCTGGATTACCATCTATAACATGCCAGCATATGCAGGTGGGGTAAATGCCAATGAAAATAAGTGTAGACTATAGTCAACGTGGCTGGGCTTAACTCTTGAGTTCACACAAGGCAAGCCATGGTATTAGGAAAGCAGGATCTTTCTGCAATCAAAATAACTGTCTCACAGAAAGGAGACAAAGGATTCGTGCAGTTCTGTGTTATCTAGCAGACACTAGGTACAGCTACAAAGAAATCAAACCGAAACCTGTTAAAAATCCCGTCTTTAGAGCAGTAATTCCAACTAATACTGCAGCACATTCACATAAACACACATCATCACTGCAAACAGCAAGTAGCCAGGCCACCAAGGATGGGAAGAAATATCTATCAGGAGACAGGCTACTAAGTAGGATTTGTATTATTTTTCAATGCTTTTAACATTTTAGACATGGGCTGTTTCACTCACACTGGCATGCGTTGGTGGTGGGGGGAGGAAGGGTTACTGCAGCCTTACCCTACAGTAACTCCAGAGGCACTTTAATACAGCTGGGGAGATTGATTATGCATTTTTTCTAGATAAGACAAGAGAGTTTATAAAAGAGTGGTGCAAATTAGTATATTTTTCAAAATTCTCTGGGCCAGATGATTTCTGGAGAATCAGGCCAGCTGTATATATTACTAGGTTCCGTGGCTTTACCACTGTAGATGACTGAAAAAAAAACTGGTATGCTGAATGGCACCCTAATTGTGCAATGTTTAGCAACACCTGCCATGCTAGCTCAACAGGCCATTTGATTGCAATGTACACTCTAGATTTCACAGTTAAAATAACCCTTGATACACAATTCATAAACCAGTCATGTTTTGCTTGCATGAAATTCAGTTAAAACGTGCACAATGTTTAACAAGAAGTTCCAGCTAGAAGTAACAGAGTCTATTTTCCAGGATGCGCACATGCATTCTTCCAGGAAGGCACTCTACAAGTATAGCATAATATGACATTGATGAGGACATGAATTTAAAACACACACCTGGTGAAGATAGGACACTGAACAAAATAAGAAATGAGGGTTTCAATAGCATACTAGCTAGGAAGCATGTGTCATACCTACAGAAAACATCACCCAGTGCTTTGTAAGTCTACCATGGGTCCAATGCACCAAGGGGGTATTTTCAAAAGGAGTTTTGGGAATTATTAGGAAGGGAACAGTGAATAAAACGGAAAATGTCATAATGCCTCTGTATCGCTCCATGGTGAGACCCCACCTTGAATACTGTGTACAATTCTGGTCACTGCATCTCAAAAAAGATATAATTGCGATGGAGAAGGTACAGAGAAAGGTGACCAAAATGATAAGGGAAATGGAACAGCTCCCCTTTGAGGAAAGACTAAAGAGTTTAGGTCTTTTCAGCTTGGAGAAGAGATGGCTGAGGGGGGATATGATATAGGTGTTTAAAATCATGAGAGGTCTAGAGCGGGTAGATGTGAATCAGTAATTTACTCTTTCAGATAATAGAAAGACTAGGGGGCACTCCATGAAGTTAGCATGTGGCACATTTAAAACTAATCAGAGAAAGTTCTTCTTCACTCAATGCACAATTAAACTCTGGAATTTGTTGCCAGAGGATGTGGTTAGTGCAGTTAGTATAGCTGTGTTTAAAAAAGGTTTGGATAAGTTCTTGGAGGAGAAGTCCATTACCTGCTATTAATTAAGTTGACTTAGAAAATAGCCACTGCTATTACTAGCAACGATAACATGGAATAGACTTAGTTTTTGGGTACTTGCCAGGTTCTTATGGCCTAGATTGGCCACTGTTGGAAACAGGATGCTGGGCTTGATGGACCCTTGGTCTGACTCAGTATGGCATGTTCTTATGTTCTTAGGAGTTACGCATGTAAATGTAACTACTACTGTAGCAATTTTCAAAAGCCATTTACTGGAGTAAATCCTAAGGACAATTCAATGGCATACTCTGCAGCAATTTTCAAAAGCCCGCTTACTCAAGTGGTGGGGGGAAGGAAGGGTTATTGCAACCTTATCCCAGTTTACTCAAGTAAATGCTTTTTAAAATCAGGCCCCAAGGTTTTCCTCCTGTTTCAGAAAGAAAAGGTAGGGAAACAAGCCCTATATTCTGTAGTAAAAAAAAAAAAAAAAGTTGTACATTTGCTCACAATAATATTTTTAAAATATTCACTTTCTAACAGAATCTATCACAATAATGTATGCTCATTGTTTAGCCTTCATACTCCAATCCCATACAAATGTTTGTTTATCATGCAAAAAAAGATTCTCCAAAGTAACATAAAGGACCATAAAAGACTCTTACACATCTACCAGATGGAGAAATTAACAGCGATCCGGCATGATATGAAAAAGTTTGATAAGATTTGGAGTGTCTTTGAAAATTGAGACAAGGACAAGAGTTCTTTATTTCTAGAAAACTGAAGGACTTGGAGGGGGGGGGAAGGTGGAGGGAGAATGGTGGGGTACATAGAATTTGTCTGATTTATGATAATGTTGTTTATTTTAAAACAGTAATAAAACACATTTAAAAAAAAGAAACAAAAGACCTTCATATATAGGAGGCAAAGAGCTAATATCAAGCCACCACCACCCCTGTTTATAAGCAAAGGGCCAAAGTTCATGTTCTTCTTCATTTTTATATATTTTTTATGCAATAAATATCTTGTTTCACATTCATTAGACACTTCAAAACAATAATGAATGTAAGGTAAAAACA
This sequence comes from Rhinatrema bivittatum, assembly GCF_901001135.1. Lineage (NCBI taxonomy): Eukaryota > Metazoa > Chordata > Amphibia > Gymnophiona > Rhinatrematidae > Rhinatrema > Rhinatrema bivittatum. The sequence goes on along the minus strand of NC_042628.1, from coordinate 22,118,474 downwards.
CCGATCTTCAAAACCTCAAATTCAACGCCCGAAGGTGAGGCAAAGAACTTTTATCTTCAGCATTAAAAATACAGTGCCCGACATAGGACTGTTTTGAACCATATATCTGCATCTGGAGCCCTGTAAATCAACACTTCACCACTTCCTTCATTCCTGGCTGGCAGCCATGTTATACGTAGCAGAAAGATTTGGAAATAGTTACACGTTAAGAAAGTGGTGAAATGCTAAGTCAAATGGCTCCTGATGCAGATATATGGTTCATAGAAACATAGAAATGATGGCAGAAGAAGACCAAAATGGCCCATCCAGTCTGCCCAGCAAGCTATGCACTTTTTTTTTTTCCTCTTACTTGTTACGCTTGGCTCTTAGTACCTTTTAGTTTTATTTCCCTTCCACCCCACCATTAATGTAGAGAGCAGTGTTGAAACTGCATCTAATTGAATATGTAGCTTGGTTAGGGGTAGTAACTGCCTCAATAAGCAAGCTACACCCATGCTTTTGTTTACTGACTATGTAATTTAGTCCTTGTTGGTTGTTGTCTATATATATAGATACTCTTTTCTGTTTGACTTTGTAATACAAAATATCCATTCAACCCACTTTATCCCAATTTATTCACACAAATGTACTTCTATGAGATCCCGATTTTTTTGTTTTACTATGTATTTTATTATTTTTACCCCACCACTTCGTGATTTTATTATTTTTCTAAAAAAAATTTTTAAAGATGGAGGTGGATGTCTCATTCAATGACTCACTCAATTAACTTCAAATCCATTAAGTTAATGGTGGTCCAAATCATATACTGTAATCACTGACATTCCACCCTACCATCCTATTTTTTTATTCAAAAATCTAAAAATCCCATTTGTTTCTTTTAACTTTATTTCAATCTAGCAAAGTGCTTAGTTAAATTTCTTAAATGTGTTTTCCCGTCATTTACTTAACTTAGTGCTGTATCATCTCTGTTCAATGTCCTCCCAACAAGGCCTTGTTTCGAAACATCCAAGTTTCTTCTTCAGGGGAGATAATGATGCGATGTTCCATCTTCAAATGTTCTCTTTCACCGTCGCAGTGCAAGAGAACATGTGAAGGAGGTATCAGGACGAGACAATGGTAGTGAAATATGGTCATGGATGGCTTTTAATAAGCTAGCAGACTAGATGTGGTCTTGATTTTTGAAAGAATTTGTGAAATTGTTAATGAACCAATCTCCTCAAAAGTAGCCCAAGTGCTTGGAGTTACTTGGACATTAGATTTGGCAATGGGAAGGTGAGAAAATTCAGCAAAGATGCTAGTAAACCTTTCCTTGAAACGATAATCAATGTCATCACAGAATGAATTGTCAATATTATGAAAGGTATCTTGTTTTAAAGTAGTAAAGGATTTAACCATATTAAACAAAATAGAAGGATTGCCGTTGGTGACAAATTTTGTCTGAGTAAAATGATTTTTTTGCGATATCAATTTGTTTCCTATTTTTAGCTAAACATACTATACATGTATTTTTGCATGCAGGTAGCGCATTCTTATGCCATCGTTGCTCATGATGCCTTAATATGCTTTTCAACTTTTTAAAATGTGAAATAAACCAAGGTGAATTCTGTTTTTGGTTTTGACTGATAAGCTTCTTTTTTTTTAGAGCAATAGAATCATAAGAACATAAGAAAATGCCATACTGGGTCAGACAAAGGGTCCATCAAGCCCAGCATCCTGTTTCCAACAGTGGCCAATCCAGGCCATAAGAACCTGGCAAGTACCCAAAAACTAAGTCTATTCCATGTAACCATTGCTAATGGCAGTGGCTATTCTCTAAGTGAACTTAATAGCAGGTAATGGACTTCTCCTCCAAGAACTTATCCAATCCTTTTTTAAACACAGCTATACTAACTGCACGAACCACATTCTCTGGCAACAAATTCCAGAGTTTAATTGTGCGTTGAGTAAAAAAGAACTTTCTCCGATTAGTTTTAAATGTGCCCCATGCTAACTTCATGGAGTGTCCCCTAGTCCTTTTACTATCCGAAAGAGTAAATAACCGATTCACATCTACCCGTTCTAGACCTCTCATGATTTTAAACACCTCTATCATATCCCCCCTCAGTCGTCTCTTCTCCAAGCTGAAAAGTCCTAACCTCTTTAGTCTTTCCTCATAGGGGAGTTGTTCCATTCCCCTTATCATTTTGGTAGCCCTTCTCTGTACCTTCTCCATTGCAATTATATCTTTTTTGAGATGCGGCGACCAGAATTGTACACAGTATTCAAGGTGCGGTCTCACCATGGAGCGATACAGAGGCATTATGACATTTTCCGTTTTATTCATCATTCCTTTTCTAATAATTCCCAACATTCTGTTTGCTTTTTTGACTGCCGCAGCACACTGAACCGACGATTTCAATGTGTTATCCACTATGACACCTAGATCTCTTTCTTGGGTTGTAGCACCTAATATGGAACCCAACATCGTGTAATTATAGCATGGGTTATTTTTCCCTATATGCATCACCTTGCACTTATCCACATTAAATTTCATCTGCCATTTGGATGCCCAATTTTCCAGTCTCACAAGGTCTTCCTGCAATTTATCACAATCTGCTTGTGATTTAACTACTCTGCACAATTTTGTGTCATCTGCAAATTTGATTATCTCACTCGTCGTATTTCTTTCCAGATCATTTATAAATATATTGAACAGTAAGGGTCCCAATACAGATCCCTGAGGTGCTCCACTGTCCACTCCCTTCCACTGAGAAAATTGCCCATTTAATCCTACTCTCTGTTTCCTGTCTTTTAGCCAGTTTGCAATCCACGAAAGGACATCGCCACCTATCCCATGACTTTTTACTTTTCCTAGAAGCCTCTCATGAGGAACTTTGTCAAACGCCTTCTGAAAATCCAAGTATACTATATCTACCGGTTCACCTTTATCCACATGTTTATTAACTCCTTCAAAAAAGTGTCTTGACAATAGAAGTATTCTACTGATACAGCAGTGTCTGTATCCTCAGTAGCTATAGTTGGCATGACTGAAAGAAAGACAGTGAAGAATTGATATGGCCCAACCTTTTTACTTTTGGTACATTATTCTGAATATTGGAGTTCTTACATTTTATTGCACATAGTATGGAAATTAGAAAATGATCTGACCAAGGTATTATTTCCAGTTTCAAATCAACAGAAGACAAACATACAAATTAAGGATTAATAAAAATAAGGTCAAGACTACGACCAGGTTTATGTTTTAGTTTATTAATCAATTGCTTCCAACCTAGGCCAGCCATAGCCTCAAGAAAAGTAAAGACAATAGGAGGAGGAATCTTTTTAATTGTACAGAATCACAAAAAATAAATCTATTCCCTTGATATGCTATTACGCATTTTCAGGGGAATTTAAGAAAATAAGAAATACCCAACCCTAAAACCTGGGATTTTAATTGTAAAAAGGAATGTTTCTGCAACTCTGTATAATTGGATAGGTCAGGAAAGGCATCCACTTTTCCTCTTAAAAAGGAGGATAATCTATTTCTAAAAAAAAAAAAGTTTCAACACCAAGACTCTATCCATTTCCAGGGTAAAAGTAACTATCAGGGTTTCCCTAGCGACGGTATCATCTTGAGAATTTTCTAATAAAGCAGAAACATCTAACATATCAGATGAAACCAATATGTCAATGTCTCCTTCTTGAGAGGCAGGCAATCTTTTTTGAGGAGAAACATAATACACTTTACTTTATAGGAGGCATATTTTGAGGCAATATTGTCAAAATCTCAGTAAAATATTATTTAACCATCTCATGAGATGATACGTATCTACTTCTGGGAAAATTAACAAAGTGTACATTTTTATATCTAACAGAATTTTCAAACATTTCAAGTCTAGTACAAAGAAACATATAAAGATGAATTTTAAAAGCCTGGTGCACACATTAATTAGGGGATACATGAATTAGTTGGCTTTGTGCACACTGAGCAGATTTTAAAAGCTGCCCAAATATGTGCATATCACCCACAGTGCACACATTTCCAAAGTTTTCAAAAAGAGGTGGGGCATAGGCGTGATCTGGGCAAAGCATGGGGCTTTCGAGACATGAACCAGAGACGTGGGCATAAATACTTACATGCCCCAGGATATGCTGAGGTCCTATGCTGTGTAACTTTACTTCTGCTATGGATGACGTGTAAGTTAAAAAAATAAAAGGATTGGGCCATTTCTGAGTGGTTTGAAGTGTCTGGTGTAAATGGAGGAGCATAAGTTATCAAACCAGGGGCGGGGGGATTGGAGAACCTATCTGGGTGAACTAGTGGATGAACTGATAAAATGGGGCACATGCCCCTTTAAAAGCCTTTAATTTACATGGTAAAAGCAGGATTTGTGCTTAAAATTTGGCGTAAAAATGGAAATGGCCAGACTATTTCATAACATGCGCACATATGCGCTTGTATGATATAAAATGGCCATGGCCCTGGGTGTGGGCCGACATATGCAAGCAAATGTGGGCCGGCACGCCAGTTTGAAAGTTACCATTATTATTTTTAACCAAGGCTCCTTGAATAGATGAAACTTTGAAACCTGATTAGAAAGAGATCCTAAGTGGGAAGAATGACAATCCAACAGAGATTTACGAGACCACTGCTTTTTAATATATTTATAAACGATCTGGAAATGGGAACAATGAGCAAGGTGATCAGATTTGCCAATGACACAAAGTTATTCAAAGTTGTTAAATCACAAGAAGATTGTGAGAAATTGCAAGAGTATTTTGCAAAACTGGGAGGTTGGGCATGCAAAATGGCAAATGAAATTTAATGTGAACCAGAGCAAATGGATGCACTTAAAAGAAGAGTAACCCAAATTATAGCTACATAATTTAAGGTTCCACATTTGGAGTCAGCATTCAGGAAAAGGATTGTTGATAATATGTTGATCTTCTGCCCAGTGTGCAGCAGCAACCAAAAAAGAAAATAGAATGATAGGAAATATTAGGAAAGAAATGGAGATCAAAACAGAGAATATCAAAATGCCTCTGTATCGCTCCATGGTGCGACCTCATCTTGCGCACTGTGTGCAGTTCTGGTCACCACATCTCAAAAAAGATATAGCAGAACTGGAAAAAGTACAGAGAAGGGCAACCAACCTATGAGGAAAGGCTAAAGAGGTTAGGACTCTTCAGCTTGGAGAAGAGACATCTGAGGGGAGATATGATAGAGGTCTATAAAATCACGAGTGGCGTGGAATGAGTAAACGTTAATCGGTTGTTTATTCTTTCAAAGAGTTCAAAGACTAGGGAACATATAATAAAGTTACAAAGTGACACATTTAAAACTAATAAGAGAAAATATTTTTTGGCGCAACACATAATTAAGCTCTGGACTTCATCACCAGAGGAAATAGTGAAAGTTATTAGTGTAGCTGCATTTTAAAACGGTTTGGACAAGTTCCTGGAGAAAAAGTCCATAAACCATTAAGGTGGAGTTGCAGAAATCCCTGGGATAAGCAGTTTGGAATCTTTCTGCAAGATACTTATGACCTGGATCAGCCACTGTTGGAAACAGGATACTAAGCTTGAAGGACTTTTGGTCTGACCCAGTACGGCAAATCTTATGTACTTAAGGTTTTTATTGCATAAGATATATATATATATATATATATATATATATATATAAATTGAGGAAGAACATTAACTTTGGCCCTATGAATAAAAGCAGGAATGGGGGCTTGATATTAGCCATTCATCTCACATATATAATGGTCCTTTATGTTTCAATGGAGAATCTTTTCAGCATGATAAGCACATATTTGTATGGGATTTGAGTGCTGAGATTATCCAGCTTTTGGAGCATTAATACAGGTTGCATTCTTTAACCTTACCATCACTTGTTTGCCCCTCTCTTTTCAGCATCTGGACAGCCCCAACATACTTCTTCAGCTGGACTTTGAGAACTTCATTTTCTCTACGCACAAAACAGATAACAGAAATGGCAAGACAGTTTTAACAAAACAGGCAAATGATGTCTTTTGGTTTGCATTTAAGGGTGACCAGGAATTCATAAAATAAATTCTTTCATAAATTAAGAATTAAATGGACATAAAAACAAAACCTGTGCCTCCTTAGGCCTCAGTGCGGTAAGGTGAGCTATGTTGTGCACAAATGTCAGTGTGTGGTCCTGCTCACATCTTTGTCCTCAGAACTGTACTCCCAATGCAGCAAGCAGTTTTACACACAAAAAATATGCACACAATCCCGAGTATAAATGTGCACACAGATTAGTGCTCCCCCAAGCAAATCACTCCCCAATGCAGAGAGGTGTGTTTTCTTAACGTTGAAAATTTAGCACCTGGTCAGAGGTGAAATAAAGCTTCTGGGACTAATGTTAGTCTAGGGACTGAACCTGGAGATCATGACGTTGGGGTCCCTTGCTCTGCATTATAGGGTAAATTTTTGTTCGCCAGCACACGCAAAAACCGGGGGATGCACATGTGGCTGGGGAAGTTTGTATTGGCACTATGTTGTTAAATGTTGTCACTGATTTATACAGAGACGGCTGTTTTTTTTTCTTTGTTTAATCACCTACCACTTTTTCAGGAACACTACATTTATTTCAGTTTTGCAATATCTTTTTAACCAATACCTTTCTGCTTTTACACATACTACCACAAATTTTAAGTATGTACAGAGAGACAAATTACACCCAATATCTAACCAGCCAGGATATTTAACAAAATTTGAATTCTAACGAATTACTCCAAGTAATAAAAATTCATAGACAACAGTATTAAGTCCCGTTTCCAGTGAACAGATGTCCATCATCACAATGACAGTCATTAGCATGACAATCTCAGAAGAGGCACTGGATGCTGAAAGATTATGAAAATTTAATTATCCTCTCCCTCAGAGGTGATCCCTTAGAACAGGATTGAGAAACTGTGATAGACACATTTGGAGAGACCACAGGGCCTCTACAGTGCCTCACCTATTCTCTGGATAAACAGCTGCAGCTGGCACCAAACAATGTGGACCTTGCTTATTAACAGTTTCTACTATTTGGATTCTACATTTTTTTTATTTTCTTTAATTAACAAGCCATCATGACAGAATCCAAATGTGACAGTCATCAACAAGATTCCAAAACGTGCATATTACCATGGCATGCATTGTACAAAATCTCAGACTCTTGCATTAAGTGCCAGATGTACTAAGTACTTTCCTCAGCTACAAAATGAGGAGGGGGAAAAAAACAAAAAACAAAAAGAACTTTTAGTACATCTTGTCCTTAGAGTTTAGTAATTTACCAACAAAACATTTTATAATGTCCCCAAAATCCCACCTGAAGTAATTTTTTTTTTTTTTACTACTGGTAGAAAAAATTTAATTACTTGTTGAAACTAAGCTAGAATATTATGGTTGCTTTTGAAAAGACACATGTACAGAGATGTTGCCTGTATCTCCAACCCATTTCATATGGCCAGAAATAGATGATGGATCATTGGTGTCACTTATCCAGTTAGACATAACTGCTGCTTTTGACACATTCATAAAACATTGTTGAAATCTATAAAAATAAGCTCTACACATCTTTTTTTTCCCTCTTATTTATCAGAGAGAAAAGGTGAGAGTTGTTTAAGTTGAAAAGAATTAAGTTCAGGAATACTGCAAGGATCTGCAAGATCATCGATGCTATTTAATAATGATTTGCAAACCTGGAGAAGATTTTAACAGCCTTAGGGACTGTGTATCAAATAAACACCAACATCATACAATTTTGCATTCGATGTAGTCTAGATGTTAGTGTGCCCACTAAACATTTTAGGCACTATCTTGACGATGTGAAAAATTGGTTAACAATGAACAGCTAATCTTCAACACTAAGACTGTTCCACTGTGGATTGGTAGACATGATCCACTCATTAAAGGGTTTGATGATTGCATCATTCCTATAATGCCATCCATCTTTTGTCATTTTTATCATTCCTCTAGAGGCTGAAGCGCAAAATCTTTCGGCAGGGCTTGATACTAAACTGAGTTTAAGATCCCATATTAGGGCCGATGCCATTGCCAAATCTGCATTTTTTTAAATTAAGAATTGACATCTGACACCAATTTAAGAACAGTAATTCTAGCTTTTGTGCTTGACTAATGTAATGCAGTTTATTAGGTCTTCCCAAAGTTATGATACAAGCACTACAACTATTTTGAAATGCAGCAGCCGGGATAATAACAGGAAACAAATATCTTGAGAACATTTCTCCAATGCTAAAGAAACTTCATTGGCTGTCAACAGGAAGCCTTCGACTTAATGCTTTGCTATACTAACATTCATTATCCAACTGACAACACTGGTTTCGACTTTTAAGCATCTCCCGGCAGGCACATATTGGTTAGCTGATGACCATGAAGCCTGACAAGATAACATCAGTGGGAAGAGTCCCATGGTTTTCCTCTCCTCAAAATAGTATTAGTGCAATATCATGTAGGTAATGCCTTGGCATTTTCCTCTTCAAACAAAAAAAAAATGTTTTCAAATTTATCTATGCTTTTTACCATACTATAAAATACTAAATTCTGGGCTATTTTGGTATACATAGGATACTGGGCCCTGGTGTTAGAACCAATGTATTTATTAAAACTCTTACATTCTGCAAACTTCCATAAAAAATTATATCCAGTGCAGTTTATATAATCAACACACAAGTATCAAAATACAATACAAATCAACTGAAACATTAAAACAGGATGTTATACATAAATAACAAATTTGCAGCACATCCGTTAGCAATATTCATCCAAATATCAACATGCAAATTCCTCTTGAAACAACATGGTTTTAAGGCCTTTCCTGACCTTTTAAACATCTACCTCTTGCTGTAAATTCTGCAGTAGAGCATTCCATAGTACAGGCGCTACATAGGAAAAAAACTCTATTTCAACACTGTTTCCGGTTAAAATCCTTAGTACACGGTATTCTCAATAATAGCTGAGTCTGTGAATGAAGGGACTGAGCTGGATAATACTATTCCAACTTCCAGAGAACACAAAGGGGTAGATTTTAAAGTTATGCGCGCATGTCATAAAATCCAGGGTAGGCGCGTGCAGGGGGGGTGCACAATTGTGCAACCTGCGCACGCCGAGCCGAGTAGCCTGCCTCCATTCCCTCCGAGGCCGCTCCGAAATCGGAGCGGCCTCGGAGGGAACTTTTTTCTGGCCCCCCCCCCACCTTACTCTCCCTTACCCTACCTAACCCACACCCCAGCCCTAACTAAATCTCCCCCTACCTTTGCTCCGGGGGCTGGTTTGGAGGCCTCGGCCACGCCCCCAGAACACCCCCGGGCAGCACCACGCCCACAGCCCTGCCCCCGGAATGTTCCGAATGCCGCGCCGCCCCCGGCACGCCCCCCAAGCAAAGCCCCGTGACTTACGTGTGTCCCGGGGCTTTGCGCGCACTGGCGGTCTATGCAATATAGGCACGCCGGCATGCAGGGCTTTTAAAATCTGCCCCAAAGTGTTTTCCCTAAGGAGTTTAAAGGTTATAACCAGCAGTCAAAATTGTATTCTATATTTTATAGGTTACCAATGTAATCCCCACAAATCTGGGGAACTGTGAACCCTTCTAGCTAAGCCCAGCAGCATCCACACCGCTGCATTCTGAATTAACTGTAATATGTGTGTTAACTTATGAGAGCACTACACAAATAGCACAGCAATAGTCTAAGTGTGCCAATGCTAAAAGACTGGAAGATAATTCTTTGGGGATTAAGATTTTTAATGGTCTGAATTTTAATTTATAGAATGCTATTTTTTCTAAGTGCTTTATGTGCAGTCGCAATGTAAGTTGTGAGCCTAAAATTATATCCAGACATTTTATTTCAGTGGATATTGATAAGTTTTCCCCTTCAAAAGTTAATCCAGCTGTATCGCCTGCTGGATTAGTTTTTCCTACCCAAAGAAGATTGGTTTTCAGGATATTTAAATTATTCCCCTATTTATAACATTGTTTTTATGGAACAATCAATTTTGACTTAAGATAGCTTTCAGGAACCAATTGTGTCTTAAGTCTGAGGACTTCCTGTACAAGAAATAAGCTAATTTAAGATGCTAACTTTTGTACACAAGACCATACAGAATGAAACCTTTTGCTTAACTGAACGGATTAAAACATACGTAACATCTTGTATCCTTCATTTCATAAAGCAAAAGCTGTTAGAAATATTATCTTTTAAGCACTATAAACTGCAAGAAATAAGAAAAAACATTTTCAACAGCTGGACCAGTTTTGTGGAACTTATTTGGAAATCACTTGAGAGGGGATGCAGCTTAATTAAGTTTCAGAAGGATTAAAGCTGAGTTTATTAGGAAGGTAGAAAGATTAAAAAAAAAATCAAATTGTGCAATGTGATTCTGTTCTATGAATAACTTGATTTAATTGTTTTTAGATTTCATTATTGTTATATTTTGTATTGATATGTTTTGGTTTTAAGAATGTTAAATTGGAATCCAAAATGAACAGCTTTATTCTGGAATCTGCGGAAAATAAGATAAATACATAAAGTTATAAATATAAGAGGCAAAGATTAAGAAAAAAAAAAAAAAGCTGAACTCCTAAATTTAAGCCCCTAAGTAAGGTGCCTATGGGGTTCATTCACAAAGTCATGGGATTTTTCCCAGAGGGCAAGATACTGTCAGGAAAATACTATGGTAGTAAAACAGCTCCCAAAAAACACACGATAGCAACTTCACACTATTTCAAATAACTGGCTTTAAAAGAAAGCAATTTTTTTTCCCACTAAAGTTCTGTTATGAAAAACAATTATCTTGCAAAACTAAGAACGCGGGACATTTAATAGACCATAGCCCTTGGGAACTTCATTGATAAGAGTTTTAGTATGAAACTTAACTTTACATAATAGCTTTACTGTTGTCAGATCAAATTTCTAGTTAATTCAACCTTTAAGGGATTCAGCCATTTTTTTAAGTCCTGCAGGGAAGTCACGATCTTTTATTCAAGTGTGAAATTTTCAAAACAAGCTAAAATGATTTCATTATTGTAATGCTGTCGTACTTTCTTCAAGCTTAGTCTAACAAATCAGCTAAACCACTACGGGTCACATTTAAAGATCAAGCAACAGTGGGGCAAAAAGTCTGCAAGTCCCTTTGTTCACAATGTTAAAATATACAGAACATCTTTTGCCCAGTGTTTTTTGGGTCTTTCAACTTCTGAAAAAAGAAAAAACAATCTACAGAAAACTTGTGAAGGAAGCTTACACGTTTTAAAAGCTCATTAGATATTTGAGTAGCATTCCACTATGAATTAGATCCCTTCTATGACATCAGTTAGTGGTCTTGTTGGTCATTTTTCTCCTTGTATACCCCTTTGAGGGTTTTTGGGTTGGGGGGGGTTTTTGGGTTTTGTTTTGGTTTTTTTGCTTTCCTCTCCCCATCTTTTTAGGAACTTATTGTGTAATTTGCATGAAGTAAAGTTTTTCCATTCTTCTTTGGAGAATATGAAATGAATTTTTATTTGAAATTTATACCATGCATCAGAGCTTCTCAACCGCTGTGTAGTAGCAAGATTCCTCCTGTGCTGTGGTGGTCTCCCTTCTTTACCGCGGCCCGAAGAGTCGAGGAAATCGGAAGGGTCCTGGTGGAACTCATCTCACCGCAATCCAGAGAGTCAAGGAGGCCAGCAGGGCTGAGGTGGGGCCCATCTCACTTCAGCACAAAGAGAAGAGAAGGTCCCAAATGTGTGTGTGTGTGTGTGTGTGTGTGTGAAAGCCTGTGTGCATGTGTATGTATGTGTGTGAGCCTGTGTCCATATGTTTGTGTGACAGCCTATACGTCACATACAGGCTCTCACAAGCATGCACACATACACAGTGTGTGTGTGTGTGTGTGAGGGGAGAGCCTGTGTATAAGAATAAATGTGTTGGAGAGTGTGTGTGAGAGAGACAGAAGATCAGGTTTGTGCAGCCCTACCTCCCCCAATCCACGATTATCTCAGGGTAACTGTAAATCAAAAAAATCTACCTCCCAGATTCTGGAACTTTGCCTTCCTTCCTGCCTCTCCTTTCTCCCAAGATCCTGGAACCACCCCCTCTTTCCAGACCCTGCTTCCTGAAATCTCCTTCATATTTCTTCCTCAATTCCAGAACCTCTCGCCCTCTCCCCCCAACCCAGATTCCTGATTCTTCCACATCCACAGTCCTCTCACTTTCTCCTCACCCCATTCCTTATCCTCCTTCCTCTCCTGCCCCATCCCTCTCACTCTCTTTTTCTTCTCTCCCCATTCCCAAATCTCCTCTCTGTATTGATATTTGGAATCCCCAGTAAATGCAAAATAAATTATATGGACACAAACAAGGTTGAGAAACTACTTTATTTTTATAACATAATATAAAAGAGAGAAATGTTTGACAATGTGCTTTAGAATTTTCTAATTCTTGCCACTTGCCAGGTATTTGAGACTTGGATTGGCCACTGTTGAAAACAGGATACTGGGCTTGATGGACCCTTGGTCTGACCCAGTATGGCAATTTCTTATTTTCTTATGAACCCCGAGCTGCCACAGGTGACTGTGAGACCTTCTGCACCCTGTTGCCCAACCTTATGAAGGGAAGGATATAGCAACAACAGTGTTTAGGGGTGGCAAAAACCAGGGGGGGGGGGGGGTGTTAACCTTCAAACAAGTGCTTGCAGCACATACTTCTATCCATTTAAAAAAATTATCATTAAAAAAAAAAAAAAAAAAAAAAGACTTACATATATCGTGATTTAACATGTACATTGGTGGTGGAGGGTTGTTTTGGGTTTTTTTACCGTGCATGTCTAGGAATTTACCAGTTTTACCAATTAGTCAACCTGTTCACCCAGTCCTTCTCCAGGTCATCAAGACCCTCCTGGTTTTTCAGCTTGAACTTCCCCCAGACCTCCCACCAGGCCATTAGTGTTCAATAAACACGTTTAATATCTCTTACTCCAGATAATTAGCAGATGTAAAATTCCTCCAGTTGGCAAATTTATGTGTAAATGTTGGCTCCACCCCAGAAAACCCCTAAACTCACCTTTTTTTTTTTTTTTTTTAAACAAATAAATGTATAAAACACGGAATATGTAAGCTGAGGCTATTAACGCACCTATATGCTCATTTTTATATGTGTAACATTTTGAAAATTCACCACTAAATTTGTTACTGCGTGTATTTATACTTGCTATTTCTGTTGAAGATGATGGCATGATTGTACTCTTTATTAAATAATTAAAATCTAACAAATGTATGCGAAAAAGCTCTTCTGCAATAAACAACTTGGGATTTCTGACAAATCCTAAAATGTATCCCTTGGAGACAAAATTCCCAAGACACTTTTACTATAACTTTGCTTAAGCAGCGTTTCTTCTCTGCACAATCAATGACTACCTACCTGTTCAGACACAGCTAATTAAACTCAGAGGTCGATATTCAAAGGCCTTGTCAGGGGAAACTTTTGGAGTTATCAGGCAAAAGCTGAGATTTGAAAAATTCCCCTTCTCCCTGGATAAATTTTATCCGGGTAGCTCACTGCCCCAAAAACATATTTACCCTGATAAAAAGAGACGCCTTCACTGCAGAGCTCAAAGTTAGAAAGCCCATCGTTTAAGCAAGGATTGAGAGCTTTCTGCGAGCCACTGGCTGTGGCCACTTGGAAGTACTTTTTCTGAACAACCCTCCGCAAGGTGCGCCGGGGTTCAGTCTCTGGCAGTTCCTCTGACCGATTTACTGGACCTAAGGTTTGTTTCACACATCATTTTCTATCGACATCAGTGTTCTCCAGGCCTCTGTACCTCCTGAAGCAGCCCATGTTGGAGAAATATAAGGTCCGTGTCAGGGGGACCGAAACCTCGCTCTAAGTATTCCTGAACAAAAAGGTGGCAACGGGTGCTCTAAGTCCTCATTTCTTTGATTAACTCACTACAAGGATCCATGATTTTCTAGCGCTACATCAGTTCTACCCATGGTTAGTCACCACTAGCGTAAACTGCTCATCTCCACCTCCTAATGGATAAAGGTATGGTTACATTTTAGCCAGTGAGGGCTGATGTGCAGTGCCACCCAGCTGGGAAAAGATGGCGAGAAAAATGCCTGCCTAAAGTTACCTGGGTAACACTTTGCAGGTATATTCAAATGCCAGACTTATCCAGGTCAGTGGAGGAGTAGCCTAGTGGTTAGAGCAGCGGTCTACAAACCAGGGAATATTTACAACATGGCAAAAACATAAATGCCACAAACCATAGCACAAAGAGAATTGTATTTTTTTCCCCCCTAGCATAGGTTACAGCTTGTATTATGTTGTGGAAGAAATGTGTATAATATAAACAGTGTTATATATACAGCATTTAGCACAGAAATCAGATTTTCCAGATCTGGCAGCAGCTGATATAAAGAGATGCACAAAAAAAAAAAAAAAAAAAAAACCACAGTAACAAAGCTCTCTAAAGCTCAGCAACAATGTACCAAAATAAAGTTTGAGGACAAAGTCAAATACTGTCAAGTAAAAAGTCTTAAATTAGATGAAAATTTGGCACAAGACTAATTATTTGTTTATTTGATTTTTATTCTGCTTTACTAAGGATCCAGAGGGCTCAGGCAGCTGTCAACAACAGTTTTCAGAATTAGGCAGATATATCTTTTTTTATATTTTGTATTTTTGTTATTGTTAATTTGTAAATCGAATGGAGTGTAATAAGGTACGGATGAGTATGTATCTTGTTGCCTCTGGTGGTGGCCAAATGAGCTGTTCGAGTTTGCCTGATTGAGTACTTGCTGTTACTTAAATGCAGGTGCTGCTTGCTGAACATTGTGTAGATGATCAACAGCTTAGGTGGGCTGCTATTGAACAAGTTACAAAGCCATACCAAGGAGGGGGTCGAGAAGCACAACTTAATTATACAGAGCAGATCTGGAGTTTTAGGGTAAACACCGTCCAACCCAATGGCTTCAATGAAGAACCTGAATGGAGAGGAGGAGTAGCTTAGTGGCTACCGCCGTGCTTTGTGACCTTGGGCAAGTTGCTTTACCCACCATTGCTTCAGGTACAAATTTAGACTTTAACTTTAATACAGGTGCCTTTTCCGGCATGCACGTAGATGTGTGCATGTTATAAAATAGCCTGGGCGTGCCTACATGTGCGCACAATTCTAAATGGACGAGCGCATGTGCGCACCAATGCCACTTCTATCGCGTAAGTGGGGCAATTTTATAAGGGACGTGCACCAACGCCATTGCCAGTTTTCCCAGTTCACCCAGGTAAGGGATAGGCTTTCCTAACCCCCTTAAACTACCTCCCTTCTCCCCTGTTAACCCTAACATTTAAAAGCCTACTGATTTGTTTATTTATTTATTTTTTTGTTAGTTTGTTTTATGGCACACCATCCACAGCAGAAATAATGTACGCAGCAGGGCTTGTGTGCCTAAATATTTACACGTTTGTTTCATTGTGAAATCCAGGAACACCTATGTTCCACCCCTTTTTGAAAAAAATGTTTTGTGCGTAGTGGGAGATATATGCATATCCAGGCGGCTTTTAAAATCTGCTCAGCGCACGCCGGCCCAGCATATTCACATATTTCCTGGTTTTGGTGCACATGAGACTTTTAAAATTCATTTTTGTGATTGTAAGCCCTCTGGGGATATGGAAATACCTACAATACCTGAATCTGCCTTGAAGTGTCAACAACAACAACGGTTGCCATTGAGCAAGCAGCGATGCATTTAGCCCATTAATATGAAGGTTCTGCCATATAAGTAACTTATTGTATTTATTTGCATTGATGACTATGAGAGATTTAATCATTGAGGAGTTAATATTTACAGACTATCATTTTATTTACATTATGCTTTCCTTTGTTAACTAATGAAAAAAGGAGGGATAAGGGAGGCCATATATTCTGAAGATAAATATATAAATGATGGCAGAAAAGGACCAACTGATCTACCCAGTCTGCCCAGCAAGCTTATGCCAGTATCTGCTGCACTGTGCAGGTTACCCCTTGCTTATCAGTTTCCCAGACCATAAACGTCAAGGCCCTCGGATGCTGTTTGAATCCAGTTTCCCTTAAGCGTTGCCGTGGAAGCAAGGAGCAATGTTGGAGTTGCATCAAAAGCATCAGACTTCGTGATAAATCCCAAAAAGAAGAATAAAAATAAAATAAAATAATGTGGCTCCTGAAACAGTCATGAGTGTACTGAAATAAATACAGTTATTGCTGGGCTGTTTCCAGGCTTAGTCCTATCGTGTGAAGTCATTTCTATTAACCATGACTAGCATTCCATCGAAACCTGAGAAACTAATACAGCTATATGCTTTTTCTTAACAGCACAACGTAGCAACTCTTTACATCTATGATTCAGAACAGGACTTCTATGTGAAAAAGAAAAATCTAAAATAATGAGGATATATGATTAAAACTAGTGCATGCATAAGTCAACTGGGTTCGTCATCTCTGGTGGCAAGTCACCTTCTTTATTGACTCTTTGCATGTTCATGATACCAATCCCAGTGCACATCATCTGCTTTAATTATTGTTTAGTGACTTCTCTACTTAGCCCTTACCATATTACCAAATTATTACTCCTCCGTTCTTAAAGGAAGGCCTTATTGAAGTATTGCAGTCTTATCTTGAACTATATGAATTTGATTCCTTCTTTGAAATTTTCAATAAAAATGAATTTTCAAAAAATAAAACTAGCACAAATATTAGCTTTTATACTAACAATCTTTTGGAATATTTTATACAAACACTTCAGTTCTACACAGACGAAATATGCAAGTAATTCATTAATACTGCCACAGGGATAATTAAAAATACAGTTTTAATTTAAAAAGCAATTAGGTCAATCAGCAAGTATGGCTATAACAGGATTAGAACCTGGTTCAAAGTTCTGTGCTGCAGCTATAAAGCTATACAAACATATAGAAACATAGAAATGACGGCATTAAAGAACCAATGGTCCATCCAGTCAGCCCAGCAAGCTTCCCATGGTAGTATCTACTGCACTGTGTAGATTACCCCCAAGTACACTTTCAGCATTCAAAATATTTCGACTCTCTTTATTCTCAATGTCCACATATCTTGAATGGAGGTGATCAGAAAACAGTAGTTCTCAACTCTGCTCCTCCTGCCCCCAGTAGAGGTCTGATTTGCAGATAACCAAATTACACAGATTAACCTAATATTTATCCCAAATGCATGCAGATATCTTGAACATATTCATCAAGGCTAGCCTGAAAATCAGACCTGTTCGGGGGTCAAATAGGACAGTGGTTCTCAACTCTGTTCTAAAGAGATAATTAACTATCCTACTGCTTTTAGAAAAAATTGTTAAATATTTCCCATATTGTCCATTCTAAGTTTAAAATACTAAAATAATTTTACATATATTTATTTAAAATATTTTTAGTCTGCCTAATGGCACAATTCACATTAATATTTTACTCACATTTAACAATAAAATAAAACATTATAACAATAACATCATTCCACTGTAACAGAAAAGGCTCTCTCAAAGAGAACAGCTTTTAATTTTTTTCAAGAGGCCTTTATATCATTTATGGACCTAATTTCATCCGGGAGAGTATTCCATAACTTTGGACCAATTATGGAAATGGCACGATTATGGGCTTCCTCTAAATCAGCCTCCTTCGCACTGGGTAATGTGAGAAAAAAACTATGCAGGATACGACATAGTGTCATAATGACTTTACATTTTAATTGCCGAGAGACCGGCAAACAATGCAGGTTTTGCAGTATCGGGGTTATATGTTTGAATTTGCTTGTGTTGGTAATTAGCCTAGCAGCAGGAAGATATTGCAATACTCAAAGCCGTGTTTTTGGTAACCATTTATATAGGGAATTGCAATAGTCCATCGTGGTTAGAACAAGGCTTGTACAATTGTTCTAAAACCATCCTACTCCAGGAATGTCGTCAAGTAATGTAAATTAGCCAAAATATGTTCTTAAACTGGGAGTCTAAGGGCCTAATTCACTAAGCTGTTTTCCTTATAGACAAAGAAAGGGAGACAAACCTTAATCAAGCCATAAACCTAAGAAATATAGGGGCCTGTTCACGTACATTATCAGTAAATAAACCCCATTCTGATTCATGAAAACATTAAAATCAGCTCATTAACACGTGCATGGAAAACATTGCAGGTTAATAAAATCAGACCCATAATGAAGTACTTTTCTTATTTTTCAAAAGCATAGCATACCTTGTTTTCCTGTACTACAAAATCAAAATAGCATAAAGGCTTCCACTAACACCAGAGACAAAAATAAATCTAAACAAACTTAAAGCTATAGCAGCTTCTAATTTAGAAGCGAAAGGACACAGAAGGACACTTTACATCTAACAGAGAATTCAGCTGCTTTTAGCATTTAAGAAAATGATTTGTCCATTTAATTAAAATATCAATTAAGATTAGAAAAGAAAGAGTTCAGGCAGATGAAATATTACACTGCATTTATCCTTTTTTTGGAAGGGTACTTTTTTTTTTTTTTTTAAACAAAGCACCTTTATCATCTTAGTCACTAAGGGCCTCGTTTTCTAAGCGGCTCGCACGCGATAAGGGACCTTTCGCACGCAAAAAGTCCCTTATCGCGTGCAATACCAGGATGGGGGCGGAGTCGGCCCCGGAAGAGGAGGAGTCGGGGCGTCACTGGGGCCCACTCTGCGCCGACACAGCGGACAGCGAAAAGGTAAGGCCCTTTTCGCGTCCTATTTCGCTCCCAATAGCTACACCTCCTATGGTGGCGCTATTGGGTGCGAAACCGGCAGCGATCGCACCGCGACTGTGCGATCGCTGCCGGCTAGCGCAGGCCCGCCCCCCGTTTCGGCCCCCCGCCCCTCATTTCCTAAAGTATGGCAGGCCTGCAATACTTTAGAAAATGAGGCCCTAAAAATTGATTATTGGACATACATGATTTGAGAGTCTAAAGTTTATCAAAGAGAAGAAATGTGTGAATATATTATCTCAATGAAACCTTCAGAGTTCACACCTAGTCGTATCCCTACATGAAGTGGCCAGTATAAAAGGCAGCGCCACCATCTGAACAATACCTCTGAAGCAAACACCGTACAAAGTATAATTTAAGTAAACTACACAATTATAATAAATGTACTAAGACTTTTATTTTTAAATTTAATTAACACAGGAATGCAAGGGTCTCCAGTTTAAATATGACTCGGTTCAGTAGTGACCATCTGAAAGTCGTTTAGTGATCTCAATCCAATTTCCTAATCAACAAGTACAGAATTTACTTCATTAAAAAAAAAAAAAATAAAGACTATCCCAAATTTGATATTTACTAACTGGCAGTGTTAGCAGTCTCAGCAGAAAATCCAAAAGCTACACAGACATGGAGAATGAATCATTCTCTTATGCTTAGAGGTGACCTCTCCACAGCAGGTTGGAGACATATTGGCAGGTCAGCTGCCCATACCTGTAGATAAATGGAAGACTTTTGCTTTCAGTGCTGTCAATCTTGCACCTTTTCAAAAGCAGAAAGCTAAAAAATATAAAATAAAAAAAAAAGACAAAATTGTTTCTGTCATACTATGAAACGCAGAAAGAGAAATGATGCATTTTTCCTTGTAGATGTTGTACGGTTATATAAATCTATATATTTATTTTCCGCTATTTATGCACTGCAAAGCGGATTATATTCAGGTAGTGTAGGTATTTCCCTGTCCCCAGAAGGCTTACAATCTAAGGCAGAGGTGGGAAAACTATGGCCCGATGACCAAAACCAGCCCATTGGATCCTTTCTTCTGGCCTGCATAGCTTAGGATAAATTAATATGATATCCAGCCCACCAGTGTTCCAACTCCGGAGCTGCCCTGGATGTCACTCCCATAAGTGGAGGGCTAAATATTGGTTGGTGATCTAGTTCGCACTCCTCCCCCCACCTCCTGTAGCCAATGGGAGTACACCCCGGTGTCCTCACGCTTCCACTATGCACCAGTCCGAGGCACTGCTGGGTTTTGGCGCGTTGTACAGACTGGATTGCACAGTGCATGGAGGTGCAGTTACTGTCCGTAGTGGATGTTACATTTGCCCCATGAGCAGCCTCACTCACCCCAGATGTGCCAGCAAGCTCTTGCAGCTGGATGCTGCCAAAGTGTGACAGATGCCACCACTCCAGCAATGTCTTCCCCTAAGCATGCACGACAGAGTTCTAGTTAAAGGGGCCCATGGCGGGAAATGCCTGCGGTGCCCTTGGATGATGTCACTATTGTTTGCCCTATAAAGGGGCTCTTCGGACACTCCAGCCTTACTTCAGCAAGAAGGGCTTTTCCTGGTTCAAGCCTTTTCCTGTTCCAGTCTTCAGCCTCGTTCTGTAAAAGCCATCAGTCTTGTCTCAAGTTATCAGTCTTTTCTCCACCAAATCTTCAGCCTCAGGCTTAGCTCCATCAATGCTACAGCTTCAGCTTTTCTTCATATAGGCTCTTGGACTGATATCGCCTGGCCCATGCCAAGACTCGTTCACCTACCATAGGCGCAAACCTTAGGGCCCAGCCCACAAGACTGCGTCAGTTGCGCCACAGCAAGAGGGGCTTGCATCATTTGCAACAGTGGACACTTGGAGGTAACCCTCAAGGAATGGCTGTTGCAGCCATCGGAAGCTTGCTGAGTAGACTGTATGGACCATTTGGTCTTTTTCTGCTGACAATACTATGCTACTATGTTATTATATAAGGGGATCCCTCCATTCCCTGACTGTAGCTCTAAGGAAGGCCTGGTCTTGGTGAGAGTCACAAATGTGGCCCTGCCTAAGAAATGTTTGCCCATCCCTGAGCTAAGGGCCTCAATTATTAAATTGTGATATTTTATCATGGGGGGGCAACATATTACAGGGGGGATGTTCTCATGATATTTAGCCCCTCTCCAGAAAAATATTGCAGCAGTTTCTCTGCCATATTTTTTCTTACAGAAAATTTTCACGAGAAAAAATACTGGCCCGTCGCCCAGGGTTGCAACTATGAAAGGGCCACTATTGACCAAACAAGCAACACCCCTCTTCCCCCCCCCCCCCCCACATGGTAGACCCCCCTGCCCATCCCCCACCCCACCATCTCTAGAGGTGGCCCAGCAGAGGCAAAAGTGCAGCAATGCCCCACCCCACTACCCAAACCTCTCCCCTTTCACATAAAACTTATGCCACCCCCTGAGGTTCCAACCCTCCCCTGGCTCAACTAGGCCCCCGCTTCCCTCCAGAGGGCTTCCTACTCCCAGAGACCTCCTTACTCACCCAATCCCCCAACCTTAGATTTGTATTCTAGTGGCACCCCCCCCCCCCCCCATATAGCTTAGACTATCCCTGGTGATTTAGTGGGTATCCCTGGTTTCTAGTGGGTCCAGAGTGCCCCCTAGGCTTTGGGCTAGTTGACATCATTTTCCAAAATGATGCCAGCCAGCTTTTGCCCCTATCACGGGATAGGGTTGGGAGAGGAGGTTTTGGCGATTGCTAGCCCTTTTATTTTTCAGGCCGGGAGCATCGGCACATGCGTTACTGTCCTGATGCTCCCACAGAAAATTAGCTAACTTTCCAGGAAATAACGTGGCTCTTGCAAGCCAAGTTATTTTATTAGTGTAGAATTAGGTAACTATGAGCTGTTTTGCTTATGCATTTAAATAATATGCTAAGAAGCTCATTGTAATATGGGCAGGCTTTTGATCAAAATATCATGCGTTATCATACTGTGCAATAAACAGCATTTTATGTGCAATAAACACTGTTTTTCACACATTATGATCCCCTATGTTTGCACCTGAGGCAATGGAGGGGGAAAGTGACTTGCCCATTATAAGATGAATTTTAAAAGCCCAGCGAGCACCAGAACTGGGAGTTTCGCAAAGGTTCTTTTAGCATGGGCACACTGGACATTCTTGGCTTCTCTCCCTCCCCTCCCCCCACACAATACACAAAACCACAATATGGGTTTAAACAAAGCCGCCATTTACTGAACAATATAACCCAAGAGCAAAAGCATCTTAAACATGAATCCTCAAAACACAAACTCTGCTCCACTCCCATAGCAGCCTCAGGACAGTCTTGTCACCAACTTCCAGTGACATAACTTCCACAGCCAACCCATCTTCCAAGACAGCTCCAGCGAACAACTGCCACACAGCAAGATCTTCCTGCCGCAACCCAACAGAAAGATCCTACAGTGCATCTAGTGAACACTCTGGCCTATACAGCCTACGGTAACAGACCCTCCCACTCCCCTCCAAGTGTGAATACAAAATGCAACTTTCAACATGTAAACTAACAAGTTTGAACATCGATATTAACAGGACTCAGGTTACCTTGCCACTGCAACCATGCCGTACATGCACTCATCCAAAGCATAAAAGAAGAAAGGGTGGGAGACAGCAAACCAAGTCAAGAGGGGAAGAGGCTAGGATGCTGAATTTAAAGGGGCGGGAAGGCTCCATCCAAAACAAAATCCCATGGGAATGAAGCAACCAGGAACCATTCAGCCTCCTACTTGATTCAAAATTCTCACGAGGAAAAATATGAATCCTTGAACCCCTCCATCCACCGAAGGGAGGAAGGGGAATTGAAGCCCATCACCATAATAATGGCGGCAGGCTGGGTATTCTAACCCTGCCTTTAACATTCACAAAACTGATAAATATTTAGATTGTTCGGTTACCATTTACACTGACATCTCCTAAGCAATTCAATTTTGTAGGAAAAATTCTTTAAGCCTCCATCAAAAAGTGATAAAGCTAAATGCCTCCTTTGTATTAAGATTTGTCTGTAAATGTAGGTTCATTTATAGATAATATCAGTATTAGTGTTTTTATCCTGTTCAGTTGCGGTCCTTCTTGAATTCACTTAAATGGCATGGGATGCCAAATTGTCAGCTATTTTTTTCTCTGTTTCTTCTTTAGAAACTTGAAGGGTAATTTTCATAAAAGTAGCATATGCAATTTTTAAAAGCCTATTTAATACTTCAAGTACACTTACACATAAAACCTACTGACAATTCAATAGCTTATATTGTAGCAATTTTCAAAAGTTCATTTTTGCATGTAAAACCTAGCTTTAAGCATGTAAATTCTTTAGAAAATTGCCCCCTTAGTTTTGCAGATTGAATTTTTGTATTTGGAAGATAATTTTGAAGAATTTCTCTCTTCCCTTTTCCTTTCTTTTGTTTTGTTTTCTTAATCTGGGATATCATTCCTTTGAACCAATTATATTCAAGGAATTTAAAGATTGCCCCCTAATTTTTAAAGTACTTAAATAAAAAGCTCCTCAACACCTAACTGAATTACTGTCAATGTATCTAACACATGTAAATGTTCAGCTAATAAGCATTTTCATGTGGTTCTCTCCACCAAAAATGTTCATCTTCAAGATACACATAAAATGAGCTCTCTGAGTGCAGGGCTCACATTATGGAATTATGTCCTCATGGAACTTCATGAAATCGATGATTATAAATTGTTTTGTAAAACACTACATTTCAGCAAGTTTTTTATGATTCTGAATCTACCCAACTTTTTTAGTTTCTTGGCTACAAACAAACATTTTGTTCACCTAAATATTTCTAATTTTGCATTTTATTTTGTATTGCTATGTTTGATGAAATCCAAACTGTTTGATGTTTAGTTTTGTAAGCCTCAGCACGAATCATTTTGATACAGGCAGAATATAAAAATATTAAAATAAATGAGCAAATAGTAATTTTTTTAAAATCTAGGCTGGTAAAATGAATTCAGAAGAACTAGAGAGAGAATATCGTATATACTCGTGTATAAATCGATCTCATGTATAAGTCAAAGGTATTTTTGGGCCTCAAAATCAAGATTTATCTGTCACCCATGGATAAGTTAACGGTAAAACGTAGGAGGCTTTAGAAATGATGAAATCACACTAAGAAACAAACCGATAACTTAAGAAAATCGCTTTTATTTATTTTTTAAAAGCAGAATAAAGTGTCTCATAAGAAACATCATTTAACAACTTAAGAAAATGTCCCTGCTGTATGAATCCTTGCCTCCCTCCCCCATGGCTGTCCCTACTGATTGAATATTTCTCTATTATTCAAACCCTTCCAAGTCCAATTTTTCATCGTCGGAATGTCCAAATAAATCATGGTACTGTTCTTTGGTGATGCCATCTGCATAAATGTTGTCTTTGCTGTCTCCATCTGTTGAACCATCATCCAATGCTGATTCGTCTTTGTCTTCATAGATGGCGTCATCTTCTGATCCATCCATAGCACTGCTAATGCCGCATTTCAGGAATAACTTCTTGACCATTTCTATGGAATGGACTCCCAGGCATCCTTTACCCATGTTACTACCAGATCAATGTCTAGTTTCATCAGGTTCCCTCCTTTCGTTAACTTTGCTTGACCAGAACACATCCATTGTTGCCACAAATGCCACAATTGGTCCTTGAAAGGTTTGTTGAAACAGACATCTAAAGGCTGGAGTATTGATGTCAGACCTCCTGAAATCACTGCTAATGTGATTGCCATTTTCTTTTCATTATCCTTCACATCCTCTGTTATATGTGCGCAGAACATATCCCATACCAATAGTGACCGTCATTTTCTTAGCCCCACGCCTGGTCGCCTACCCCACTCATCACACTGCCATTTTGTTCCCTCCTCATCCATCCAGCTTTTAGGATGAACCCGAACAGTTACACCTGCTGGAATTTTTAGGTTCTTGGGTATCGTTTTTCTCTTGAACTTTACCACCGGATACAGTTTTGTGCCATCTGCCAGGCAAGACAAGACCACCGTGAAATGGGTCTTTTCATGACCAGTTGTTTTTACAAATATGATCTTCTCACCAACGCCAGCTACAGTGCAATTGCCAGGCATATCAAATTTCATAGGTGTTTCATCCATATTACCAATGTAATTCATATCAAAATGATTCTTTATTCTCTGCTGAATAATTAATTTGTGGGCCGAACAGATCTATTCATCAAGCTCTTTAGGTAGTTTCTGTGAATTCCAATCCTCTTCCATTCTTTCAAAATCCATAATTTTGAAATATAAGGCTTTGAGTGGCATTTCTAGCAGCTTTTCTTCATTCTTTCACCACTCTGATGGGTTTTTCACTAATGTCAAATTCTCTTGCAACTACATAATTAATGGCCTCCTTTGCACGTCCTATAACCTTCAGTTCCAGTGATGCGGTTTAAGATGCTCTTTTTTTTCTCAGTGCTTATTTTCCTGAAGGCAAGATGTCATTACTCTAATGGTTGTCCCTGCTGTCTGAATCCTTCCCTCCCTCCCCCATGGCTGTCCCTCCAGTTTGAATCCTACCCCCCTCCTTCCTTAACTTACCCACTGCTATCTGGACATCGACGGCACTTGCTCATGTACATCTTTCCTCCTCCCCCGCGGTCTCCCAGTGTAGAAGTAGGACATCTTCTCCCCCACAACTCCTCCGGATCCCTTGCTGCTGCTATGAGGATGACGATGAACTTGCAGTCATTTAGGCACGACCTCCCTCCTCCCCTGTGGGGTCCCAGTGGTGCGCTTTGAACCATATGGTTCTAAGCGTGCCAATCTGACCCTGGCTTGGAGGGGGAGGACATGCCTACGCAACTGCAAGTGCCGTCGTACCGGCACTATGTAGATTGACCCGTGGTTTAAACGACCGCAATTTTAAGGACCGTTTTTAGGGTAAAATTTCAACTTATACACGAGTATATACGGTACTTAACAAAACTAAAAAACTGACTTAACAGTATTATTTTTAATTAATGTATGAGTACTAGTATTTATCTTATATTCTCCTGAAGCATTCTACAATACACAGAGGATAACAGTCAGATTTATTGTAAAGAATAGTTTTTTCCCACCTAGGAATATTGAAAAGTACATTAATGCTAAAGAAACGGAGATAAAACAATGTTCAAAATCAGTACAAAAAGACTCTGGGCATTTTACACCATGCAGTGCAGATAAATAATTTGTATCTATTTCAGCAGAGGACTGGACATTTTGACAAAGCATGAAAAAAATCCAATATTTTTCAAAACTACCAAGGTAATCTGCTTTCTAGAATATGTTATTGAAATATTTTATGCTCATTGTCAACAGGATAATAATTTAGAACTGGAGGAAAAATACAATTCAGTTGCAGGCCAAAATACAGTAACTGCCAGCTGACATTACACAAAGGCCTCAAACAAGGATTAGCAGTGGAAAAATACATTGAAAGAGAATGTTCTATCAGTTAGTTTTTGACATAGGCAATTCTGAAAAACAATTTCACAGTAAATAAAATAGCATTTCTATGCATCACAGGGATGGACAGTGGAGGCTGCCAATGTTGGTTCAAACAGACCTTTTAGCATAGATACTGCATTTTAATTAACAATGTCTAGCTGGCACCGAAGATGGAGGTTCCCAGGTCTTCAAGGAAGGAAAGAGTCTTGAGGTTCAAGATAGCTTTTCCACCAGGCATATCCAGACTAGATTCATGTACATCACCTCCTTCCACTATTTATGCCTTCTAAGTTATTACGTTAATATGTTACCTCTCCAGTTCTCCTCTTCTGGCTCATTCTTTATAGTTTTCTCTAGTTGCTGCACCTCTGTTGCACCATGTTGCACTATGTTGTCTGTCCCCCCCTTCCCTGTTCTTTGTATTTTCCATCTATTGTTTGATATAAACAGATATGATGTGCCTACTAATATCAGTATAGAAAAACAGTTAAATAAATAAATAAATAAATAACTTTAGGACAGCCCTATGGCCCAACCTGAGATGGCCAGATAATTCAGATAACTCTGAATATCAAGTTAGCCAGTTAACTTATCCAACCAACTAGACTTCTCCCTGATCCACCCAGTCCCCGCCCCTGACAACCAGCTAAATACCCGGCCAGATAAGTGACTTATCCGGCTATGCGGCACCTGCTGATCCTAGCCAAATATTCAGTGGCGACACTTAGCTGTATAAGTAGTACTATGTGCCATTTTGAATATCTGCCCTTAAAGGGCCAGGAAATAAATTCTGAATAATTAAATGGGTTCAGTACAATATAAAATCATTATACTTTAAAGTTTGCTAGTGTGGTGATGCATCTTTAAAAAACAGACTTGATTTTATTATTATTGTCTAACAATGCAGTAATGCAATCTTTGTCTCTATATAGCAGAATCTCTAGAGCCATAAATCAAAGAATTCAAGTGACAGCGAGGAGACTAAAACTGATTTTCTAGTACTGATAAAATTTAAAACAATGAACAAAGAGGTTGACAGTGAAATTTCAGTGTAATGTTCACACTGAAAGCATGGGGAGATAAGCAAAACCCAGCTGAGACACTTTCCAAGGTCTACAATCACTTTGAGGTCTTTTAGATAACTCACCTAGTACTATACAGTAAAATACACTGTTATTGTATTTATAATGGCATGGAATCTCATGAGAGATAGGAAAAAGTTTCCAATGCAGACAAGCCCAAAAGTTTGAGTGTTTACATCTGAGATCTTTCTTTACTTACCAAGGTATAACACTCAATTTTGAATTCACAAAAATCATCCATTTGTAAAATCATAGCCCCTAGAAAACTGACACTTAAATATTGTTCTTTTTCAAGAAAAAAAAAGTTTAGTATATAAACTTTCGTTACAGAAAAAAAATATTTTAAAAAATATCCTGCATTCTATATTCCATATGCAAAATAAAATATCTTAAAATTAATAATGGAAAAACCTGACCAGTTAGTGTGTTACAGTACAACAGTCTTTGTCCTGAGTTAGAAACAGCCTCTCCCAGACACAGTATTTTGCGGAATCCTATTCTAATGCTGCCATCACATAAGCAGCATTCATTCAGACTGTGCAAACACTTTACACGGAAGCAGAAAATGCTTTAGCCTTGACTGAAACAGGTGCATCAACTTCATATTGCCTCCCACTTCCATTCTAATGCACAAGTAGCTTTATAAGTCTTTGTAAACCGTTGTAATGGCGAAACCGAACGACAGTATATAAAGCTTGATAAATAAATAAATAAATAGGCTTTTACACGTGTACAAGAAACCCAGCATTAAGCTTTGTTAAAGGTGAACAGTAACAATGATGCCAATAACAATATGTTGTGTTCAGTTCAAACATCCTGAAAATAACTTTGTAACACTGCACATAAGTTAGCCAGCAAATGCACACTTAAATTATATCAATTTTCAAAGAATAAGTCAACTATGAAAATTATCCCACCAAGTCTACTTGCACATGCTCACACCTGATATTTATTGTGCGGAAATTTTCCAGGAAAATGTGCATAGGTGCAAACCCCCTATGAACTCCACCAACAGGACTGCCTTCCCTCAGTACAGGTAAACTTATATGCAAACAGGACATACATGCATGCATTTGCTGTGCATCAGGCAGGCAATTATTAAAAACCCAATTTTTGCAGGGTAAAACATTATTTTACCCAATGTTTTTGAAAATTACTCTCCCTATAATCTAATAAGACAGAGATAGCTAGATATAAATATAGAAACATAAAAACAGAAATGACAGCAGAAAAAGACCAGTTGGCCCCATCCAGTCTGCCCAGCAAGCTCCCATACTTATTTTCCCATACTTATCTATTTCACCGACCACCAAGTTCAGGGCCCTTGTTGGTAAATGTTTGATTCAAATTTCCTGCCACCCCCTGCCATTGATGCAGAGTAGTGTTGGAGTTGCATCAAAGGTGAGCATAAGGCTTAATGGTTACGGGTAGTAACCGCCGCATCAAGCAAGTTACCCCGATGCTTGTTTAACCAGACTGCACAGATCCATGCCTTGTTGGATGTTGTCTGAATGTAAATCCTTTTTTCCACATTTCCCCCTACCGTTGAAGCAGAAAGCAACGACGTATATGTATTCAAAGTGATGTATCAGGCTTAATTGGTTTAGAGTAGTAACCGCCGCAATAAGCAAGCTATCCCCAATGCTTGTTTACCCAAACTGTGTAGTTCAGTCCTTGTTGGTTGTTGTCTAAATGCAAATCCTCTTTTCCACATTTCTCCTTGCCATTGAAGCAGAAAGCAATGTTGGAGTTGCATTAACCGGGTGAAGGCTTTTTGAGTAAGGGTAGTAATTACCAGATATTAGCATCCATTCCAGCAAGCCACCCCCATGGCTCTTCTCTTCATTCCCATCTTCTAGACTTTATGGATCCACAGTGTTTATCTCATGCCCCTTTGAAATCCTTCACAGTTTTAGTCTTCACCACTTCCTCCGGAAGGGCATTCCAAGCATCCACCACCCTCTCCGTGAAGAAATACTTCCTGACATTGGTTCTGAGTCTTCCTCCCTGGAGTTTCAAATCATGACCTCCCTAGTTCTACTGATTTTTTTCCAATGGGAAAGGTTTGTTGTTGACCATGGATCATTAAAACCTTTCAAGTATCTGAAAGTCTGTATCATATCACCCCTGCTCCTCCTCTCCTCCAGGGTATACATATTTAGATTCTTCAATCTCTCCTCATAAGCCATTTTATGAAGACCATCCACCTTTTTGGTCAACCTTCTCTGGACCGCCTCCATCCTGTCTCTGTCCCTTTGGAGATACAGTCTCCAGAACTGAACACAGTACTCCAGGTGAGGCCTCACCAAGGCCCTATACAAGGGGATCATCACTTCCTTTCTCTTACTAGATAGTTGATTTAGAAACAAATTTACCATTCTTTCAAAATATCTTGCTCAGTGGTAGGGCTATGAAATGCTAAAAGGTAGGTCCTCAATATGATCAGGTTTTCTACTCCCTGAGTCTGCTGGGCAAGGGATGCTGCAAAGGCAGCGGTCACAGCCCTTGTTGGGGGGGGGGGGGGGGGAGTTGTGGTCATTACTTAAGGATGACGGATGACACCTAGTGGTCACATTCGGGACTTGTGGTAGTAGGGTTCCGGAAGGAACATGGTACATGGCTTCTGGCCCAGGATCCATTGCTGCAGTAGGTACACTGGTGGGGGGAGGAGGGGGAGAAGAGGAGAAGGATATAAAATTAGGGAGGAGGGGAATCTCCAGATAGTTGTGAATGAGAGCTCATGACATCAGATCCCAGCACTGGTTCTGACAGAGATGAAGTACAAAAGAAGCAGGAGAAAACTGCCAGGTTAAAAAAATTATCTTGATTTAATTGATCATCCCATCTCCTTTTCATAAAATCAAATTACCTTTCAATAAATATGACAAAGTCAGGCAATATGCAACTTGTCATTAATGCTCCAGAGAGTTCAAATCCTGCATATGGTGCACTGTGAAAACAAATACATTATTACGAATTTATCTTTTACCAGCTCATCCCAAAATATGTACATCCATGAAAGAATCTATTCTATATTATCTATAGCATAGAAATTTACTTTTCTAAGGAGTTTTTGGAAGATGCATTCTTAAAAAATGTTCTCTATAACTTGATTATACGACGTTGTGAACATTGCCTTGTATATAATAAAAATATCTGAGCAAAAACACATTCTACTGTAAATAATGGATATGCAAAAAGAATAGCATCAATTCTGGCTTCACAAATTTCAAAACGTCATGAGTTATCTAGATTTCTTCAAGCTTGTTTGAAACTAACAAATTGTTTTCTGTTATGTTGTCTAATCTTGTGGAGAATACTTCACCACCTGAGCCCAAAGGAGAGTCCGCAGCTGGTTTGCTGTTCAGTAACCGAAGATCCTATTGCAACTTCATAAACCATTTAGAGAACTATATTAGCAAGAGACAGCCATGCACAGAGATTTCCGTGACATAACAGATTTCAAAAATTAAAACTGTGCTGGACTTTTTTTTTTTTTTTTTTTTTAATTTTGCTGCAGGTGGAAAAAGATTTGAGTGACCGAGTAACAGCAACAAAACTAGTATTTAAAAAATAGAAGGGCTTGGCCTGTGGCTGAATGGCAATGGTTACACACCGCCATGCAGAGGGATCTAGGTTTGATTCCTGGGTCAGATCTTCCGATCACTGGGCTGGCCAGGGGGAGCAGTAGCATTCATCACACAGCCAGGCCTAGGATTACAGGAGGAGCTCTGGGGCATGGCCACTGACCGAGAGCTGTTGCTGCAATGACCGGGCTTAATCAGGTTGGGAAGGGGAGAGAAAAGAAGAACATTCCCTAGATAATTGCAAATAAAAGCTTATGGCACCAGATCCCAGACCTCCAACCCCATCTTCAGCTCCTATGTAACTGGAAGCCTAAAGGAGTAGAAAAAAAATGCTGGTGCCCTCCTTCCCCCACCCAAAACAAAAAATAGAAAATCCAGTTAGTATTTACAACAAACAAAATCATTAAGCTCACTATTTTTCATTCATTTCCAACAGCTCCTTCAGTCAGTCCTCTCATGATTCTGAACCATATTGTTAGTAAGAAATATTGTTAGTAAGAATATAGTAAGAAATACATTGGCAGCACTCATCTTCAACAGGACCTCACAAGCAGACATCACTCTGATATACTGCACGCAGAGGGTGTAAAACTCACTATAATTCCTAGTGCCACTATCGATGTAAAGTAATCATTCAAATCTACAAAAGTCAGTATTGCCCAATATCTCAATGCACCAAAAGATCAATACAAATAATATTTGTATCTGGGGTTATCAGCAGCCCAGAAAAACACTTCAAAAACCTTGTGCGGGTGGTGCCGGTCCACTCAATCACCTACCCCCAATGCTGATGCTACATTTTTAGAGATTATTTTGTGCATAAAAAACAGTCTCAAAGCATGTGAATCTTACTAAATGGACAGAACACTCATGTCCCATCATATTCTGACATCAGCTGATATTTCATACAGTCAGCTACTTCAGGGGAAAATATCTAAATCTAGCACTTATCTGGTGTCTTAACGGATGATGGTCTCACAATTCGAACCAGAGTCCTTGTTCAACAGTCCAAGAAATGCCACATAAAACGCCCAAAATGTAATGAAGCAGCTGATTATACAAAACGTCAACTGATATTGGATTCGGCTATAGGAATGAACACTACCTTACTGCATCTAATATAGTCAACATACACATCTATTATCATGACACTACAGAACGTACATACTCTTCTCAATAATGAAACGTGAGGCATGCAAGTAGAAAAAGGACAGAGAGAAATCAGCAAGGACAGGGGTTTTCCAGCAGTTCTTGTAAAGAATGACTATCAAGGCAAAAGTGAATGCAATTTTACACTCCTAGCAGGCAATGTTTATTTACAGAATATTAAAAAGAGAGCAAGCAGGTCTGAACTTCAAAAACAAATGTAGCTGAAAACAAAAAAGAGAGGTCACCTGAATGTTTCCAACAAGTATAGATATAGAGACACCAAAACAAGCTATATCCACTATATTCACTTACAATTTTCAGCTTATTTTGACTCCTGGGGTCTACATGCATATACTTTTTGGAATGTTTGCAGAATGCTATAAGACTGGGCTCCAATTTCTGAGTCATTCTCCTTCTTTCTTAATAAAAAGGCAGCAAGCTAACAAGAAATGATATTTAAACACAAAACCTGTGAATAGTTTCAATATGGGTTATGAATTATTTTAGCTCCAATTCAAACAGTTGCTTCCAGTATATGTCTTGACTAGATGGCATTTACACACCAGGAAAAGTGTCAAAATCTGCCAACTAAATTAGTTACATTAGCTTTTTCTGACACAAAAACCTCTCTCTGTGCATGAAATACATGCAAGACATGGCTGAGTAAATCAGGCCATAAGAATTTACTAACTCCTAAAGTAAATGCTGCACACTAACAGTGCTAAAACAGTTGATAAAGTAGCCAAGATCTGCAAAACATGAAGACGTACAGGCCATTGTCGCTGAAATGATCAATATGGTTTATGAGTTGCCCCTACAGGTTGCCCCTTAGAAATGCCAAAGATTAAATAGATTATCATTACTAGAGTTTGCAGCATAAAATCTATCAAGCAATGTAATATTATCAATGGAGGTTGGCTAAGAGAAGAAAATAGGAAATCACCATTATCTCGCGTGCATCAGACAGACAGATAAATATTCCTTAAGGCAAGTAAACAGTACACAGATACAGGGCCAATCCAGTGGCCATGCCACACTCTCAAACTCAAGCTCCTTGCTATTGGGACCAGGAGCGATAACACAAAACACAATGGCAGATAACAACCACAAAGCCTATCTAGTCTACCCACCCTTCCTACTGCAAAACTTATTTCATCTCTCATTTAAGGTCCTTTCCCCGCCCCCTAAAGATCCTCTTTGTTTATCCCATACTTTTGTGAATTTCAATACAGTTTTTGACATCTGCTGTATGTATTTTGTCTACCCCACCCTTTCTTGTGAAAATGTTTTTCTTACATTACTCCTGAGCTTCCTCTCTATCAGCTTCATACTATAACCCCTTGTTCTAAAACAAGCTTTACACTGAAAAGGTCTTGCATTTTCAACATTATTTATATCTCTTACATAATTGAATGTCTATTCTATTCCCATTCTCCATCCTCTCCTCCAGGGGTTACACATTAGAGCTCTTACACCTCTCCTAGATCTTATTATACAGGCTCTGCACCATATTGCTAGCTCTCTTCTCAACTGTCTCAACTCAGTTTCTGAATTTTTGGATATACAGCCTCCAGATTTAGACACAATAATCCAGTTAAGATCTCACCAATGAAATTATCTTTTTTTTTTCCTGGATGATTATATCTCTGCATTTTAGCATCCTCTGGCTCTTGTCAAGGCCTTGACAAACTGATTTAAAAGTTTGAATTCTTCAGATACGATCAAGTCCAGATCCTTCTCTTGCTGGTCATCGGGCATTTCCCTCCCTATGTTTTAGCATCCCATGTACATGACTTTTCACTTTTTTGAATTAAGGAAAAAGCACTTGACAGCTCCAAGGAAAATGTATATAAATGGTGAATATTCAAAAGATGCACACATAAAAAAAAAAAAATAGCACACCCAAGTGTAAATCTGGGTCCGTGGGTAAATTTGCCATGTGATAAAGGGGTGGGCCAGGAGCATTCTGGGGAGGAGGCAACATTTATACACATAAGTTGCTATTTTACAATCTGACAAAGTGACGCACATAAGTCTTCTACTTGCACATGCAATATTTACATTTGGTCCTTATCTGGTGTAAGTGATCGTAAACATCTGAAAAGTGAAAAAATGATTGGTGGGGGGGGGGGGTTCTGAGTGAACAGCCAGAAGGGTCTTCACGAGCTACAGAAAGACTGGGCAAACTGGTAGACTAATTGGTAAAACTGGTTATTTCATAGCCATATGCATGTTAGAACAGTGGTTCTCAACCTTTTTCCCATCTGACAGACCACGCTCACATGTGAGACTCACTGCTCATTACAATTCACGGCGGAAATAAAAAATAAAGGCCCAGTATTACTTTTACTGTTAAGAATGACACATGGGAAAGATAAGTATTCTGTCTGAACAGAAATTGCATAAATAGTAAACATCCCACAGCAAAACAGCACCAATTTCCAGCACTCAAACAGTAACCACCTTACCTAAGAAAAGGCAACACTGAAAATATTACACCAGGCCTTAAAACTCCAATACACCTCCTATTAGGAAAACGGACCAAGCCAGCCTGCTATAGAGCCCTACACAGAAACTACACGCCAGCAGGAAACCTCACCTGAATCACATGTGCTGACCCTCACCTAACAAAGAATGAAGAGACCAAAACGCATAACTAGAAGCATGCAGACAAAAACTGAACTGGAAAGCACAACAAGCCAGAGACTCAGTATGCAGTACAACAATGGAAAAACAGAAACATCACTAGTCCTCATAAAACATACCAAGAAATATAAAATCAATAGCAGTAAAACCATAATAATAAAAAGAACAGATTATTTCAAAACAGCTGATGAATGGAATATCCAATAATTAAAAATTCATATAAAAAATTTCCAGAGACCAATCAATATTTCAAAATAGCAGACACAAAGACCCAATAATGAAAAATAATAAGGATAAAAAAATGCTTTGCTCTGCATTCCTGGGAACATTTGTTATCTAGGTGCCCTGAGATTGTTTTGAATTAGCAGGAGGAGAGATGGTATGCTTGCAACTTTCTCTCTCTCAGTCACACACAAGCTCTCTCTCTCTCTCACACTGGCTCTCAATCACACACAACACATGCTCCCTCTCTCACTTACATAGACTCTTAGTCACGCACATATACACATGCTTTTTATCTCTAACTTATATAGGCTCTTAATCATACATTTATACACATTCTGTCTGTTTTCATACTTACACATACACAGGATTTCAATCACACATTTACATACATGCTATATCTTTCTCTCACACACCGACTCTCATTCACACTTACATACATGTTTTCTCTCACACATAGGCTCTCAATCACATACTCACATGCTCTCAATCACACACAGACACACATGTTCTCTCTCTTATGCACACAGCCCCTTAATCATACATACACATGATCTCTCTCATTTACAAATACAGGTTCTCAATCATACACTTACCTTCATGCTATCTCTCTCACACACAAAAGGATCTCAATCACACACAGGCTCTCAATCACTCAGTTACATTCATGCTGTCTCTCTCTCACACACACACACACAGGATCTCAAACACATATGCTTACTCGCTCACTCACTCTCTCTCCCCCCCACCGAACTAGCGGCTGCAGCAGCCTCCTCCACTTAGAGATCTCGCAGCCTCGAGAAAAGAGTCCCATCGGTCACGAGGGCTGACGTTGCTCCTCTTTTGCTCAACCCGCGCTGCTCATTCTTCGGGCCACGCCCCTCTTCTTTGAGCCTATGCTGCCCACACACTAGCGTGGTCTCTTCTTCCTGCGCACACAGCCACTGAGTACCGCTTCTTCTTCTGGGCCACAGGGGGCGGGAAGAAGAGACCATGCTGGTGCCTCTGACTCCGGCTTTCCTATCGCGTTCCACCCAGGCTATTAGCATTTTAAGCCCGGGCGGAAGTTAAGTTCCTATTTCGCTGGGGCAGGGGAAGCAGCTGGGCCAGTGGGGATCGGGAAGTGTGGCGACACACAGTCTGAGAACCGCTGTTAGAAAATCCCCTGACTTACACATGTAAAAGCAGGCTTACATGGGGGTAAATGAGTCTAAATATAAAGTACAACTATACGGGTAGATAATTTGCACACACTTATCCAGCTAAATTCTGACTTATCCGGCTAGATAGCGCCTTTGTGTGGATATGATACGCGCAGGTTATACAATACGAGTACATATGTGCGTACATATGCTAGCGCATGTAAAAGCCACGAGTCGCACAAATTTGAACTTATCCAGATAAGTAGCACAATTTTTATTTATTTATGTATTTATTTGGATTTATCCAGGTATCCTACATACCTGGATAAGTCCGAAAAGCACTACTTAGACAGGCAGCAGCACTTTTCAGACTTATCCAGCTAAGTGCTGCATAAATCAGAACTCGTTCTCTTTTCCAGATAAGTTTGAACTTGTGCAGCTCATGGTTTTTATATGTATAAGCATGTGTGTGCATATATGTACTCGTATTTTATAACCTGCGCATTTAGGGGTAGATTTTAAAAGGGTGTGCGTGGGCGTAACATGTGTGTGCGCTACCCGGCGTGTGCAAGGGGGGTGCACAATTGTGCACACCGAGCCATGCTGCCTTCCCCTATTCCCTCCCCCCTAGCCTGACCTTCCCTCCCCTTCCCCTAACCTTGCCCCCCCTAGCTCTACTCTAACCCCACCCAACAGTTTTATCTTACCTTTTGTGCCTGCCGGCACATGATCCTTCAACATAGCGGCAATGGCCGCTGTGTCGGAGGTCTCTGGTCCCGCCCCCCTCCCACGGACTGCCGCTTTACGCACGTCGCCAGGCCTTTTTAAAATAGGCCCTGTGCACGTAGGGCTTTCAAAATCCAGCCCATAATATCCACACAGGTTATAAAATACAGTAGCAACTTTGCATGTGCCCATATACACATGTAAATGGGTGCACACGAGCAGTTTTGAAAGTTATCCTCCCTGTGTTTTAATGATAACATCCATTGGCTAATCAAATAGCAGAAAAAAAGAAATAGCATGCTGCAGCACTTGGCCTGTAAGTGGGAAAGAAAAATGATAGAAAAATGTGAAGAAAGTCACCATCTGTGATGGATCTCTAATGAGAATCAGATGAGCAGGAGAAAAGCAGTCATCATATGAACCAGGAAAAGGATTTGCTCAAGGTCTTGCACTTTTAAGAGGCTCCACATACCTATGTACCCAGTTCTGGCATGGGCACCAGTCTCTATCCTTTCCCCATGTAACTGGCTTCTCTCCTCTCTTCCCCACAATCAGATTTCATTTTTTTTTTTAAATCTAAGCTTCAAAGTTAACAGTGCTAGCAATTTTTGCACTGCCTTCACATAACTAAAACAGAACAGTAGCTTCCAATGCTGTAGGGATCAAACTATGCAAGTTAAGTCATATAGCAGAGAAAAAGTGGGAGAATCATAAAAGTAGACCATTGAGAAAGGATGAGGCAGGCAGAGCAAGGCGGCCACAGATGGATAAGGAAGGCAGAGAGATGAGCCATAGAAAAGAGAGAGACACAGATGGCAGAATGAACACAGGAGACAGAGGCACTGGAGAGGAAGAGAAATAGGCTAGAAAAGACAGGATCACATGACATGAAGACAGTGAGGAAAGAAGCAAAAAGGCAATTTTATGGCAAAGGGCAAGAGAAGAATAAATCAGATTATAGGGAAGAGATTATAAAACAGACAAAGAAAGTTACTATCACCATTTGTCAGGGTTGATGGAGTCGGCCCTATGAGTTGTATGCTGTGAGCCTGCCGCAGAGCTACAGAGATGGCTGGCTCCCCAAGAAATCCTAGCAATTTTACCTGCTATACTAGGGAGAGCTAGATATGCTTCTGATGCACTCCAACTGGACCAGTACAGAGTGTGCCTCAAATTTAGCCCAATATATAAGGCACATAGTGCTGGTGAAACCAACCTTCTCACCATTTGCCCCACAGAAGCACAACCCGTCTGGCCTCTGATCCAGACCCTGACCCTGCCTAGTAATCTTGTTTCCATTG
This sequence comes from Rhinatrema bivittatum, assembly GCF_901001135.1. Taxonomy (NCBI): domain Eukaryota; kingdom Metazoa; phylum Chordata; class Amphibia; order Gymnophiona; family Rhinatrematidae; genus Rhinatrema; species Rhinatrema bivittatum. The sequence continues at coordinate 22,080,383 of NC_042628.1, read as the reverse complement.
TCCCTGCTCTTCTATCTAGTTCCCACTGGGCTCCATCAGCATGCCTCAATCTTGCCTCTCCAAGTATGCATCTTCCCTCAGGGACAGCCTCTGATTGATGAGTCCTGATAGTATGGACAAGCCCCAAACCAGAGGCAAGGCTTGGATGAAGCATTCCTGAAAATTCAAGAGACTTTATGAAAAGCATTCTAATTTCTGGTCCAGTCTCCTACCTTTCTTCCCACCCAGTTAATAATTGTATTTTTTTTTTAGAATTATACATGCCGTTTCAGGAAAAGATGAACCGTTCAATAAAAACGTATTGTAAACTCCTTTCTGGTGACGTGGCTCTAAATGATAGCAAGATCTGGGTGTAACTCCCAATGAAGTGGCTGCTTGACTAGACCTCTAGGTTATGATCTTCACCTATGGAGGGGAAGAGGAACACATGGCCATAGCCATCCATGACTTTATGCTGGCAGTCAGCTTTGAAGAATGGGTTCTTTGCCCACAGCATCAGTCTTCTTGTGGCTCCATTCCAGGCTTTGCCAGCAAATCTAAAGACTTCATTTTAGACAGCCCCAGCAGTTTCAGTCAGCGCACCAGCGATTCCAGCTGTCCCAGCAGCCTAGTCGGTGCACTAGTGACTCCATTCCAGGCAATGCCCGCAGTGATGAGGATTTCACTCCAGGCTGAACGAGTTCAGCACCGGCTGTCTATGCAGCTGCAGCTCCAGTAACTCGAGCGACAGCTTTCTCTGCTGCTCCAGCTCCAAGCTTCAGCTTGGACCCTTTGAGCTCAAAAATTCATTTTACTTTATTATATATATTTTGCATTGTTTATATGCCATTATTCTACGTTAAACTGTATAGATTATATCATATAATATAATTTTTATTTATTACTATGTTAAGCTATAATATTTATTTATCACCATGTTTAATATGTTTAATTGTCATCCAGTTATTGTTCCATCGGTGCTACTGTTCTATGTAAAGCCCCTCTCTCTGTTGGGCAGTTTTTCGTTTTCGTTTATGTAAACCGGAGTGATTTGTAGTCCCTACAAGAATTTCGGTATATAAAAATTAAAAATAAATAAAAAATAAATAAATAATCCACTGCCAGCTGTCTTCATAGCTCTAGTTCAAGTGAAATCTGTTCCAGGCTGAACCAATTTCTTCGACAACTCCACTCCAGGCCATTCCAGCTGCTCCTGTGAGGACTCCGTTTCAAGCCGCATCAGAAAATTCAAAGATTCCACACTAGGCTGTCCCAGAAGCTCCAGCCTTTGCACTGGTGAAGTCATTGGCAGCTGTTTCTACAGCTCTAGTGCCTGCTTTTGCACCGGCGAAGTCCACATCAGCTGCATCTTCAGCTATAGTTCCTGTCCTTGCACCAATGAAGATAGTGCCACCTGCTTCTTCAGCTCCAGTGCCTGCATTCATGAATCCAACTCCAGCTGTCTCTACAGCTCCAGTTCCTGTTTCCATGAATTCAACTCTGGCTGGCTCTATAGCTCCAGTACCTGCTTCTGCAATGGTGAATCTAGCACCAGTTGTCAATACAACTCCAGTGCCTGCTGCTACACTGGTGAATTCAACATTATCTCTCTATATAGTTCTAGTTTTTGCTCCAGTTGCCCCGAGACTGCAACTGTTCCTAACTTTGCTCCAGATGCCTCAGAGATTGCAACTGTTCCTGATTCCTGGCAAAGACTGGCCCCATGTCTGTTCTCGATTGCGCCTCTCTGGGTTGGGTTAGGGATCCCAGAGGTGTTTGGGACGATTTAGAATCCACCCAGTGGGGGGGGGGGGGGGGCATTCTGTAAGGGTCAACCAAATTTGAAACTGTGGCCCTGGAAGTTGTAGGCTGTGAATCTGTGGCAGAGCTACAGAGACAGCTGGTTCTCCAAGGAGCCTAAGAATTTTTACCCGCTATACTAGGGAAAGTCAGACATGCTTCTGCGCCGGTCCAATTAGACCAGCATGGAGTATGTCCCAAATTCAATCCAACATATAAGGCATTACCAAAAGGCACACAGTACTGGTCCTACCAACCTTCTCAGCACTATCTGTCTGGCCTCTCCAGGTATGCACCTTCCCTCCTCTAGGATGGCCTCTGTTTGCCAAGCCTTGATAGCCCTGACACCATTCAAAAAGTCTTGCTCAAACAATTACCATTATTTTATTTAATGTATTATACATTTTGTATTCCACGAATTCATATTGTTCAGTGCAGGTTTCAGTTATTCCAAAATTCCATAATGAATACACCATCCCATCTTCCATAGATTGTATTCTTTATATGGTTTACAAAGATTCTCCAGTGAATGACACTTTTTAACATATGTCAAACCACAATATAGAGAATGCGTGCTCTCTTCACAATGCAGGGACAAACAATTAGTAAACCAAATTATTATTACTGTATTATTTGAAAATACCACCACAAATGTCTCTTGATAGATTGAAAATATCCCTTATGCAAAGTGCTTCCAAGAAGAAAGCCTGTATGGACCCTCAAGGAGAGACAAGCACAACTATCTCAAGCAACAGCCATACATTTCCATCTGCACATAGTTTTAAACAAGTCTTTCATGAATTAATGTTGTTCAAATTGTTTTCTAACATTGTAATTTCAAAAGAAAAGACATAAGGTCCTCCAAAATTACTGCCCATGTGCTTAACTCAAAAGACCATTCCATACAATGTTTAACATGCTGATGTGATTATACATATACTTTGTATAATTACTGAACAATGCTTTAAAGCAATTTAAAAATCATTTTTTTTATATATAAACAATATATTTTTTTTTATTTAATACAAATTAGTGTCTCTGTAGAACTCCTGACATAAATGCTCATTACCTATTCTTAAAAAGAATGAGCATGACAAATGCCTGAATCACCCATCTGATCTCAATATAAAATATTCCAAAGCTGTAGGAGAAATGAGTCAAAGGTATGAATATACATTTTATAAATCAAAATATCAAGACTAACTAATAAAGCATTTGTCTTTTGCTGATTATTATGCAGCTTTAAATGTCAAACTCGGATGCACGTGGATTAAAAAAAATGGGCATTGCAAGCAACAAATGATTTATTTTTTTCAAAAACTGTTATGAATACCCTTTCTTTTTAGCAAACCAATACATTACTACAACATTCAAAACATATCATATGTAAGACTGAAGAAAAAATTACATTTGACCATCTGGTTCAGCTTCTTCTAAATGTGCTAATCGCAATGTGGATTCTGTTACTCAAATATATTAATGAAACAGCTAATGTTTTTAGCACCCAAAAAAGTGTACATTTATTCTTAAACATAGAAGAGACAAAACTAAGTTGTTGACCAAAATAAATGAAACACTAAACAGATTGGTAAGTTGTAGTGACTCCTATACAGCCAATATTAAAATCTTACATGCAAAACATGAAATATAGAATGACAAAAGCAAAGAACAAAATTCATTATCATGCATATATAATCCTTAGTACACTGGATGCATCTTACTTGAAAACTATGCTCACTTCTGGAGTTAGGCTTAACACAAAGGGGCAAAAATAAAAGAGGCTGCACGCCAGAGGGAGTGTTGACTACAGAATCTTCATCTACTGGTGGTAAGCTGGGGAAGAGCACTTAAATCTTGAGAAAAAAATTCTTAAAGGATTAAACTATTACTGGTTATGTATCTTGTCTGCTTGTTTTTTTAAGGTTAGTATTTGTTTGTGTTAATTTTTGTGTTTGTTCAGGGAAAATAAACTTTGGATTAATTCTTTCAACTAGTAAAGTTAGTATTATTAGAATTCTAAATTTGCAAAGGTCACTTATTTATTTATTTATTTTATTTATTTGTATGCTTTTATATACCGAAGTTTAGCGAAAGGCCTTCACTCCGGTTTACAGGTATAACATCAGTTTACAAAAAGTTGGTTTACATTCATAACTGTGAGAGGTGGCGTAGGTCTTCACTCCAAAGAACAATTAAGAGAACATAGGTTTATAAGAACATACATGAGGATTAGAAAGTAACTGTGGGAGGTGTTAAAACCAGAGACAAATGAATTGTCAAACTGTGTATGTTAATGCAGTCGGGTATTGTCATGGTATTTATGTCATCTAGCATTAGTGGTTTCACCGCGTGGTGATATCTCGTGATTTTTATAATTTACAATGGTGTGACATCAGTTGGACGTAATAGGCTCAACTGAGTATGATGCAGGTATACAAGCTGGGTGGTGATTGAGATGGTGATTGAAGTGGTTGAGGTTAGTAAAGTGCTTAACGGGAATTGAGGTTCTTGGGTGTGGCAGGGTAATCAATTAGCCTATCCCTTCTTTGTAGGCTTGTCTGAAAAGCCAGGTTTTGAGCAGTTTTCTAAATATTTTTGTGTTGTTCTGTAGTCTTAGGTTTTCCGGTAGGGAGTTCCAGAGGAGAGGTCCTGCTATTGATATAGCTCTTTTTCTTACGGTAGTGAGTTTGGCGGTTGTGACTGATGGGATGTCCAGCTGTGCTTTGTTTGTTGATCTAGTGTTGCATTGAGAATAGTGTCGTTGTATAATGGTGTTTATTTATTTATTTAAATTATTTTAATATACCGATGCTCAAGACAAAGTCTTATCGTACCGGTTTACAGTATAACCAGGGGAAAAACAATAACCAGAAGAAAGAAAGTTACAATGAACAGGGATTACAATATAGGACAATTGAAAGAGGAAGAATTAGTTTAACAAAGCTCACCTAAGAGTAAAACGATATAGAACACCATGTTTAAGCATGGTGTTCTATACACAACAATACACAACAGTGAAAGCACATGTTTAGGCATGTGCTTTCACTGTTGTGTATTGCGTTGTGGGAAATGGTTAGGATTTTGTATTTGATTCTTTTTTCTACAGGTAGCCAGTGTAATCCTTTTAGCACAGGGATGATGTGGTCAGTTTTTTTGCGGCCAGTGAGGATTCTGGCTGTGGCATTCTGTAGTATTTGGAGTGGTCGGATGGTTGGACGGTTGATTTGGGTAGGCCTATCAGGAGTGAGTTGCAATAATCAAAGCTTGTAAAAATTAGTGATTGGAGAATGGTTCTGAATTCAGGGTGGTTCAGGAGAGGTTTTAGGTGTTTGAGAATTAGTAATTTGTGGAAACCTTCTTTGATTTTCATTGCAATGTGTTTTTTGTAAATCAGCTCTGGGTCAATCCATATTCCTAGATCTTTCACATTTTCTTTTAATTTGATGAGCGTGTTGTCAATTTGGATGGCATGGTTCTGGTGATCTCTGGAGTTTTTGTTTTTTTATCGGAGAAGATGACAGTATTGATTCCTGGACAACTATCACTAGTTGATTCCCACCCATCTCTCATCCCCATCTCCCTTATACAATGAGTTACAATAATCCAATAGTGTAGTTACCTAGACATGAACTACTGTGACTGGTTCATCTTCTCAATGAGAGGTCAGTTCTTCATAAATTACTTAGTTGAATTAGGCAACTCTTTACTGTTGTCTGGATTTTTGGACACTGTAGTTCCTAGTCTAGCAAGACTCCATGGCTTTTTACTTGTGCTTCTAGAAGGAGCTCAGAGTTTTTGAATAGGATTTTCAAATCAGGAACCTGTCTGTGTTTGAATCCAGAGAATTTCCATTTTGTTGGCATTAAGATGGAGTTTGTTATTTTTAGTATACCTTTGGATGGCTGTGAGACATGTACTTAGTTTTATTTTTAGATAAGTCCAGGTCTATTGATAGTATGCACAGATGTAGGTTTTTATATCAAAAGTTTGGATCAGCTGTGCTAGCAACCTGAGGTAAATGTTGAAAAGTACTGGTGATAGTATAAAAACCAGGGGGACCCCATACGTGAAGGTCCAAAGTGTTGACAAAGTTTCAGAGAAATGTACAGATTGTTGCCTGCCAGATGGAGAGGAGTTAGACCAGGTTAGAACCTTGCCCCTTAGGCTGGCCTCTGCTAGCCAAGACAGCATTATATTGTGATCTACAATATCAAAAACTGCTGAGAAATCAATCAGCATTAGAATCACTGCCTGGCTTCTATTGCAATATCTAAACAGATTATCTGTTCCATAATCTTGTCTGTATCTGGATTGGCAAGGATTCAGAGAGTTTCTTTCTGTAAACCAGCCATTTAGTTGAGTTTGCACTGTTGGTTCTACTAGTTTCTCCAGAAATGCAATCTTAGACACTAGGCATTAGTTTTTTAGGTTTGTCTGGATCCAGGGTGGCCTTTTCTAGGTAGCAATCTCTCAGGGGGAGTAGTTTACAATTTTTTATATTCTGGCTATGAAGCCCTCCTCCCACATGCCAGTTTCACTAACCTGCATGGGAAAATATTACTCCATTTCATCAACATCTGCAGATTCCTCATCTCCTCGACCTGTGAATCTTAAGGCGGCAGCTAGTCCTAAGTTCCAATCCCCTCTTCATACATGAAATCTCATCCCCCACCTCAGTTTCTCACTCCAACCCCACTATAATTCCCCTATCCCCTCAGAGAATACATGGTAGCCCCCCACTCTTGGCATAACCTAAACCCCATCCCTCCACCCAACTGTCAAAAAGAGGCCACCCAGACTCCCAGGATTCCATCTTTACCTGAGGGTAGTTTTAAGTTCATCGGACAAAAGCAATGCCCAATCATTCTTGCCCTACTGGTGCTGAAATTCAAAATGTTTCTATATCTATCTGACTCATGCCAGCAAGACATTTTTAAACAAAACAAAAAAAAAATCCCCACAAGTGCAAAGTTAGTGTGGCATATTACAATGACATATTTTTTCATCAGTGTTTATTACTTTTATTTTTTTCTGGAATAAGACTGCAGAGAAAGCTAGTAAAAGTATAAATTGTGATTCTACTAATGATCAAAGCAAATTTTTTTTCTGATGATGTGGATGTAATAAGGTCTCTCTAGAAAAAAAATATATATAGATATAAAATAGCAAAAAAAAAAAAAAAAAGGTAAACTATACAGAAGCAGTATATTGCCAACTAAATCAGAGATTAAATGAATAATTCCACATTCACTGTAGCACTTCTTTAATACCATAAATAGAGGCACTCATCTTTAGGAAAGCATCTACATCAAGATAGGCATCACATTCAGCATCTGAGAAAAATGTATTGCCTTATACTTCTACACAACGAAAGTCAAATTCCACTCAGAAACCAAACACTGACTAAACATAACCAAAGGACTAGACAAATCACTTCAGATTCTCAGGTGATATTTTCCTGTCCACAGACATTTATAAATTGCAGAAGTTGATAAGTGAGTTCAGCCATGAAAGCCAGAGAGCAGGGCCTGCAAATGCATCTGAGGAACAATAAAAATCATCCTTCATAGCAGGAGGGAAAAAAAATGTTAGTAGCTTAGCACTAATTTTCAGAACTAGCAAACCTAAATTTTTTTCAGAACTAGCAAGCCTAAAATTAGGAATTAAAGTTTTAGGGTACTAAATTTATGTGAATTTTCAACTGAAAACTTAAGAATGAATTTTCAAAGGGGTTTCATGCCTAAGTAGCATGCATGTGAGTACATGCTATTATATAAACATTAAGAGTACATGAGTATTTTTCATTTCATACATACATTTTACCAGGTAAATAAAAAAAAAGGGGGCAGACTAGGGGCATTTTTACAGCTAATAATTCACTCGCAGATGGATGAGGGGTATAGTTGAACTGGTGCAGGGTTTGCAGTCAAGAGCTAGAGTCTAGCTGAACTGGAAAAGGACTAGATGAACTGGTACAGGTGTCAGCACACTGGTAGTTCCACGTGTGGAGGAGTGGAGAAGCAGCCTAGTGGTTAGAGCAGCGGACTGAAGACAAGGGAAGCGAGAGTTCCAATCCCACTGCTGCTCCTTATGACCTTGGGCAAGTCACGTCACCCTCCATTGCCTCAGATACAAACCTAGGCCTAGATTTATCAAATGCAATAATTTCTGCATGAATAACGCCCACAATAAGGAAAAGGGTTGTGGCTATGATGATTTTAGAGTGCTATCTTAGCACTTCGCATAGATAGTTTATTCGCACCCTGTGATATTTGTACTTCGCTACTTGCGAAATGCCCAGCCAGGCAACTTCCTGGGGAGGGGGGAGAGAGAGAGTGACAAACTCTTTATAAGACTTTCATAGTAGTCAACTATTTATATCACTATAGGAGGGCCAGCTAATAACTTGAGGTGAGGATTTGGTGGTAGTCTAGGGTTTTGGGGATACTTACATGCAGAGTGAGCCATACGAACAGAATATTAGATCTCAGTGAAGATTTGACATCATTTGGAGAGAGGAAAATCAGACAAAGATGTGATTACTTCAATGTTCTCTCGCCCTAGCTTAATAGTACCTGGCATATTTGTGTTGGGGAAAGCCAAAATGAAAACTTGCACTGAGGCCTAAGTTGTTATTGATTTGCTACTGTTCCACTGGGATTTTAATGTCCATTGGGTGTGTCTCATATAAAAAGACATACCATGGGAATTACATGGAATATCGAGGCCATAAGGCCCAATATCCTCAACATGGTCTAGGCAGATTTGTTTTGATCCTTGAGCTTATCCTCAGGCTTTAGAGCTGAAGGATGCGAGACTTTCTTTGGCATTCCCTTGCCTTCAGGAAATGTAGCAACCCTGTGGTCCTTGCTTCAATGTCACCTTCAATGCTGGTTTAGTTTAATCTGACTTTTTATCAATTTTTTCTAGATGAGACAGTAGCCTTACCTTGTGCATCTTGATGGGCCTAGGCAACATCCTAGAGCAGATATTGCATGAGACACATCATGAGCCTCCTCCAAACACTTACAGTAAAATCTTGTGATGGTCAACAATAGACCTCTTCCACCTGAAGTTCAGGCAAAACTTGAAGTCACCTGCCTTCTCTACTATCATTACAAAAATCAACAACATGAAGAAAAAAAGACTTTTTCCTCAAGAAAAGATAAAGGAGAAAAACAGATGTCAACTAATCAACCCATCAGAAGCCAAAGGAAGGAAAAAAAAAAAAAAAAGAGGCCTTTAATGGCAGCTCCAAAAAATAATAAAACTTAGGACTCTGAAAACCCTTACTACAAGTTAGGAAGAAAGAAAACAAATAAAGTACACCAAACACAATAATAAAACAAGAAATGAGAAAACACACACTCTGGAGCCAAAATGCAGCAAAAACAAGTCCAACATCTATCCCAATAAAAAACAATGAACGGTGGCATGCTATGTGACAACAGGAACTGCTACACATGCTCAAAGAGATCTCCAAGAAAATTCTATAAATTGTGTCCATGTCACTGCCCTCATGATGACATCACCATCATGGGTCTTTTGCGAATACCCACACATCCAGTGCTTAACACCACACCTTCATATTTCTCATTGTATTCTCCACCGCTGCTATAGTGCTAGACAAAGCTATTGCAAGTGCTCCTGGACCTTTTCAGCTCTCTACCTTGTCAGTGCCTGGATCTTCACTGCATGTCGCTCCTCCTGTTCTGCCACTTCTCTTTTCAGGTTGTCAATTTCTTGCCTGAGTGCCGCAGAGTGTTCCATCTCTCCATCAAGCAGGTTTCGCAGTGATCTGGAAAAAAAGGAAGCACCATCTGTTATGGCTTTCAAATGTGACTGACCTAATAGAATACATTTTTGAAAGAGGTGTGCATTTTGTGATTTTTATGGTCATTTAAATTGCCACATCAGAAATCTATTTATGTGTGTACCAAGACTTTTATTTTGCTGTCTCAGTATATCTGTAATAAAGGAATACATTGCCATAAACGTATAATTTCAGCGTTTTCTCCTTAAACCAGCCAGAGCTGGGAAAACTACAAAAGCCCCTGGGGAGGGAGGAAAAGAGGATGTCCCAAGCATTATAAAATTCTACTGGCTGGTTAAAAGTGCACTTGTGCCAGATTCCAGAGAGAACCATAGTCTGCATAGTCTGATTCTCTCAGTCACAAGTGGGGCCAAATGGAAGGAAGTTAAAAATAGAAAGAAAACCAAGGGCTGCTGTGGAAAAAAAAAAAAAAAAAAAAAAAGGACTCATGGTGCCAAAACCCAATAAGGTCTGTCTATAAAATGGCCAGAGGAAGCTGTTGAGCAAAAAAATAAGTTTACATATTTATAGGGTTTAACATGGGATCTGAATACTCTATGTATTCATAAAAGGGAAAAAAAATAGATATTTTGTGTGTTTATTAATTGATGACACTGTCCATAATTGGAAACTGCTATAATAAGTTTTAAAGTGTATGTGAAAGACTATAAAACTTATTCAATAAGAATACAAGTGGAATGAGATCGGAATTATTAACTGTCTGCAGTTCCACAATCCTGACAGTACAATAAAAATGCAGTTTCTTCTTTCACTTTGCTTTAGTTTTTTTGTATGCATGTTAATATACCAATTTGAAAAGATTTTCCATTACATTTATATGCTTGCTTTTCTGTTGTATATGCATAATATGTAAATAATTTGGGCTCAACAAGTGGTGATTTGATCTTGTTAACTAACTTAAAAGCTTCAAAACATACTAAAACAATAAATGACCTATGTTCATACCGTAGAGTCTGAAACTTTGATTTTGTTAAACTAGATTAACTTTTTCCAGTTCACATCTTATTGTTTTCTTTTCAATGGCTTTTAAATTTCACCAATAGCCCAATACAGTGTATATGCCACAAATAATTAAAAATTGTTTAGAATCACAGCTAAAATCTGAGAACATGGACAAGAACAAACACTAAACATCATGTTATTAGTTTATATGGATGCAACTACGTTTCATACAGGATTTTCTAACATTTACAGAACACAGTAAGTCAAAGAGAATGATGTCAAACATTTCATATAAATAGAAATTCAGAAGTTTCTGGTTTTTTTCTACTGTTTATCCAGACTTCTCAGTTTATACATTCAAACCCTTTTAATTGTTCTGTTATGGAGTCTGACCCATGTCTCAGTATAATGCTGTGTTCTGCCATGAAGAAGAACCAAGTTGCACCTGCTCCCTGGCAAGGATCTCTCCTCCTTCCGTATCCCCAAACCAGGTTGTTTCTTCTTCTTTCTCTCTCTCGCTCTCCTAAGCTAGGTGACTGAGATCCCCAAACATGCAGTTGTTCCTATGGAAATCCACTGTTCCCGTGCCCACCATAGTTCCACCTCTCTCTCTCTCTCTACCAGGCAGATGAGAGGAAGCCTCATCCCATCCATGCTCAAGCCCTACTGTCTCTCCTCCTCCAGCCTCATCAAACCGGTCCCCTGGTCCCTTCAAGCCAGTTGTGTTTTCAGGATATCCCTAATACATGCATACGATACACCTGCATGCCATGACGACAATGCATGCAAACCTCTCTCATACATATTCATTATGGATATAGAGAAAACCCAAGTAGCTAGGCAGACCCAAGGACCAGACTGAATAGCACTGATCTACACATTAGTGCCCTCTTGAGAGCAGATAATGCTGGTGGAAAACTGAATAATTATTTTTGATATACCAATTTATTACACTGTAGAAACAAGGTTTGTCTTGCTTGGTTGGAATTTTTTGCAATGTTCAACAAAAAGTAGTCGTACAAAAACTTGCAAAAAGAAGGTAAGGGGAGAGATACAATACTCTTTTTTTTCTATTAAAGATATTCATATGTAATGGATTTAAACAGGGGCATCAATACAAAAAGAGGCAACAGAATCATTATACCATCAGAACATTCATTATTTTACATATTGTTGTAAACCGGTGTGATTGTAATCTGAATATCGGTATACAAAATAAAATAGATAAATTCAGTCTTCAATTTTGAATTCTGATATACCACAACAAACCCTTAAACATGGAAACAATTCCACAAAACCTTACATGTTTTGCTCTTCCAGTTCATCTTTTCTGTTCATCATGGCCACAATGGCTTGCCGAAGTTCATCTGAGAAGAAATACAGAAAAACATCTAGCTAATGGCACCTCTTCCATCATTTCAGAACAAGAATTAAAATAACCTAAATCCATCCAGTCTTAAAATAATTATTGTTTATGAATGCCAAACTATCTCAGGTTCTTTAAATTTCTTATATCAATTTCATGAACTAGATGAATATCAATATCCAAAAGCAGTTGAAATGCCTTAAGACTATTAATATAAATAATTTACTGTATTCAACAAGTTATTTTGATTACTCAAGGTATCAAACACACACAAGCATCTATTACAGTAAAATTTACAAAAAAAAAAAGATCCTTCAGTGTAATTACAGTACTCCCAAAATGAATATGCCTACTTGCACAATATACCCATTCATTTCAAAATAATATTTGTAACCGTGGTAACCAGAACACTTCTGGATCCCTCATATTCATTTCCAAGTAGGCCCAAATCAAAGTTCAAGAACAAGTTTTGGTTTAGACATAACAGATGGTCCCATAGTGCAGAAATAGTGAACTTTCTCCCCGGACTTGAGGAAGGGAATGTTATTTGATACAAGACCAAATTAGACTGGTACAGTGCCAGGACTGAAGAAAATCGTTGAAGTTCCTTCAACAATCTTTTATGTGAACACAGTAAAGATCATTAGTACTCCCATTTTAAGGAAAAATGGAATTTAAATCTTATTCCACAATGCAAAGAGACTTACCCACTTATCTGATGATAAAAGCAAGATTCCAATAATCATATTTTTAGAATTTATGGTTTTTTAAAAAATTGTTAAACAGTATGTTTAAATCAGAGCTCTGAACTACCAGTTCCTGCTTTTGGTGGTGCTCTATAAAGATATCAGAGTGCAATTTACAAAACAACCCACCTAGGAGGAAAAAAGATAACAGGTACTAAAATTTTAGTTTTTCTTTTAAAATTCTGCCAACTACAAAGAACCTGCAGGGTCTGCACTCGCTTTTTCTGCAGACAGATTTTTTCTGGTAAACAATGACCATAGATTTCAAACTTCAAACTACACAAATTGCTTTCTAATCCCACCCAAAACATGTTCCCAGGAATTTCTCCCCGCAATCTGGCTACATACATGCATTCTATGGAATCTCACATGTACTTTTAATCAGAATGCGTGAAGGCATAAGAACATAAGAAATTGTTCTTATGTTTTTAAACAGTCAATTTATCCAGGGAAATGGCTTTAAAAATTCTCTGAATTACAAACAGAGCAACTTGTAAACCCCTCTCATGGTAATAACCTACTGCTTTTAAGGACACTGCACATTGTTATTTAAAATAACTGGACTGAAGCAAGTTGGGAGGGGACATAAAATAAGAGGGAAAAAAATCCCCAGATAGTTGTGAACAAAGGCTCATGGCACCAGACCACACTCGTTTTTCTGACTGAGCTAGAAGCCCACAGGAGCAGGAGGAAACTGCTGGGTCAAAAAAAAAAAAAAAAAAAGAAGCTGAAAAATAAAGTACAACCAGAAACTATTTCTAATCACTTAAATCTTAGATAGCAAAAAATTATATTGTTCTCTTAGAAACTAGGTATCTGGTATATAAACAGTCATTTTTATGCTGTGGATTGTTTTTATGAGTAAAACAGCAGGGAGTCCATATATACCAAATCAAAGTATATATTTATTTTTACAATCCAAATTTATGCATACATGACATCCTATTCATAATTCTTGTATACCTGCTCTTGGTTTAAAATAGTGCCTTCTTTATATATGATAGAAATATGATTTTGCATCCATATAAAAAGACAAAATTAAAAAGAAATGTAAGAAAAAAACTAAATGTATACCATAATAGCTTATTAGTTTGATGTGCTATAATTCCAAACAATAATATTGCTGAATATATTAGGAAAGTGCAGAGGCAAATTTTTGTGGATACCTGAAATGGGACTGTATGGGAGCTCCCCAGAACAAGTTATAGAATCACTGTTATAGAAATTTCTCTCTTTGATACCATGAGAGATGGAGACCTTTATCATTCAGTATGACTGTGAGGTTTCTTACTTCCTATCTGACTTACAGAATAGTAAAAGGAAACATCTTAATTTAGCCCAGCCAATCAATCATTTCAGAGACTATCAGCCGCCAATGAGGTATGGATTTCTTTTCATGAATACATTGTATCAGTTTCTTTGTGAGGGGGGGGAAGGGGGATTGATATCTTGTATTTGGGTTCTCCACTGGTTAGGTAGCCAGTAGAGGTCAAACAGCACAGGGGTAAGGTGCTCTCTTATCCATTTACCTAAAATCAATCGAGCAGCGGTATTTTGTATAAGCTGAGGAGAATTAAGAATGGTCAGTGGCAGGGCTAAGTAAACTGAATTTCAATAATCCAGTGCGGGTAAAATCAAGGCCTGAACAACAATTCAAAAGCCAGCTGGATGAGGCAGCAGTTTCAAATTACATAGTGTAAGCAAAGTTTACAAAAACAGGATTTAATTACGGACTTAAGATGGGGGACAAATCAAAAGTTGAGAGTCAGTAACTCCTATAGACAACTCGTAATGATATTCCATCAAAATCCTATATCAACTATATATCTGAGGGAAAATCTAAATGCCTCCTTCCCTATTTCCATCCCATACTATCAACTGTTAAAGAGGATGAGGAAAAATACAGCATCACCTGATAATCAAGCAAGCATTTTGCAAAGAGAGCGGTGGATAGTGGAATATGAATTCTGACAGCAGAACTTCAGAACGTAGCACCATTTTCTGCTCAATAAACATGTTTTATTAAAACAAAACATACATTCCATTAGAGTTCTATAAGCAATTAAAACTGAGAAGCATAGAAAAGGACAAGATCTTTAACATTCTACAAATAGTCTTTATTACGAAACTATGTTACCGGACTTTAATGGCACTTCCTATATATAGTATTAACTTATACTTCTTTCTAAGATATATATATATGTGCCTCAATGTAAACCGTTGTGATGGTACACTACTTAACGACAGTATAGAAAAGTTTTTAAATAAATAATGCATAATTCATAAAGGTGAAAAGAAGAACGTGTGTATAAGGACTGGATGAAACAGGACACTCTTGAAGAAGATCTTGCAGCACCAGGTGACAGACATTTTTTAAGATCTTCCTACCACCAACTATCCAACTCACCAGTGGCTATGCTGCTAAACAACTCTTAGGTAGATTGCAAGTATTTTAAGTTATCAGATACAAAATATTGTGCGATGACAAATGAAAGAAAGGAACAGCAGTACACAGAAGTAGTTGTAATTCAATGTATTTATTGCTTATAAGATCCTGCTAAATTTTTAAATGTGTATTTCTCTTTAAAAAAAAAAGTTATATTTCTAAAGTATATGCTTCTGGAACATTTATTCTAAATATTATACTTTCAAACTTGCCAGGCTTCTAAATTGTATGATTTTAAGTTTATACATTTATCTTTATTCAATAAAGATAACTGATAGTGATTAGGGATTAATTTCACTTTATTTGGTTAATAAGGGATTACAAAGCTGAAAGTTGGCCTATTGAGCTTGCACCAGCCCTGATGCATGCACCCCATACACAGTCAAACACTTACATAGCTTCAGTGACATTTACCAAGCCCATGCACTCTGCCTATCTTCACACAGCCCATGCTTACTCTTCGGTTCGTATGCGCAACTTTACCTTCAAATGTTAAAGAAAAACATTCAAATCAAAATATCTGCAGCCACATTGGCAATATTTGCCATAAACTGGCAAACTGCCCTATCCAATTTTAAAATTCCACTCTTCCCAGCTATTGCTGCCAAGATAGCTGGCATTCAGATCACTGGCATGTATGCTGAAATGTAAAACAATGCTTGGCATGAACAGGGTGCTTTTCAAAAGACACGAAACAGGAGAGGAAGCGAAAAACAGAAGGCCCCACCAATGATTTGCAGGAGCCATGTTCTATAAAACAGAAGCAATGTTCTGTTTTCACAGACAGCTTTATAAAAAATGGTCCAGGCCTCCTTCTTTAGCTTACTAATGCTTTTGCTTACAATAGTCAGTCATCGCAAACCTTAAGTCCTCCCAAAGTACCAGGTATAAACACTGCTGAATTAACTTTTATCCAAGATCTTAAAAGATATTCTTTTCTACATTACTCTAAAATCTATATTACAGTATTTTCAAAGAAAAGTAATATAACATCTATGTTGTTTAAAAAAAAAAAAAACGAACAGTGAATAAAAGAGGAAGTCATCTTAGTATTATCACAAGCACACACACTGGGCTATACAAACCTAGCTCAGAAATTTTCTAGAAAAATCCATTAAGCAAAAGGCTTATAAATAGATTTAAAAATACTCCTGGTGATAAATGATCCTTCTAGTCACATGTGTGACCCTGAACAAAGCAGAACTCAAAGATCTTTGTCAAGCTCAAAAGATCTTTGCAGCCGAGAAGCTTCATTTATCCTCTGCTATTAACTGATTGAAAGAAAGCCAAAGCTGCCTCAACTGCAGAAGTACTTACAAGAGAAATAAAAGTTGTAAATCTTCTTACATGCTTTAGGTTTCGCACCTTAAAGTGCATTTCTAAACTGTCTGTATTCTTTGCAGGTTAAAGAGACTGTACATGAGCTTGAGAGACAATACAGATCAATTCTTCAAATGTGCACTTCTGGATAATTCTCATGATTGGAGAATAAAAAATATCACAACCTGCAAAGAATTCAGCTATGTTCATGACCAATACTGGGCAGACTAGATGGACCATTTGGTCTTTTTCTGCCGTCAATACCATGTTACTATATAATATGGCTAACAGAGCTATTCATTTTAAGTGGACTTTAAATAATGATGATCACAGCTGCTTGGACTAGAATCATGAAAGAAAATCGTTCCCCATGATGGTCTAGTATTTTTCATAGAAAGAAAAACAAAAAAAGAGATCTTCCCACTGAAAAGGAGATTCCTGTACATGCTAATATATTTTGTTTCACAAAGACTATATGTAAGTCCTATTATACAATGAACTGACAAAATACTTCCCATCACTAAAAAGGTACTAAGCTCATGTGACCAC
Organism: Rhinatrema bivittatum; assembly: GCF_901001135.1. Taxonomy (NCBI): domain Eukaryota; kingdom Metazoa; phylum Chordata; class Amphibia; order Gymnophiona; family Rhinatrematidae; genus Rhinatrema; species Rhinatrema bivittatum. Next base: position 22,063,401 of record NC_042628.1, on the reverse strand, counting down.
TACACTATTAAACAGTCCATTCAAACGTTGTTTATAGTCCAGAATTTTAAATCAAGACCAGTATGAAATAATATGAGTAAGTTTTTAAAAAGGCAAAAAGAAGAAAGAGAACATCAATCCACAGCTACTCTGTTGACTGTGATGGCACAATCCACCGCCCGCCAAACTCCAAAAATAAAGGACAACTAAATCTTTGAGTTCATGGGGTCATAAGCTGCCAACAACAAACTTTTAAGAAACTTAGCGGCTTGGCAACAAGATGCAAATGAAGGAAGCTTTGAGGATCTCCAGTTCTGTAATATGAACTTGTAATACCATAAAGGATGCATCAAAATGTTACTGATTTTTGTCATTTTAAAATAGGAGATGGCGTCTCTCAATAAGTGTCATTTTTTTTTTAATAATTTTTTATCTTAGTTGTCCATTGTATTTTTCACTCACTCATCCCCCCTTCTTTCGGGCCCAGTATCATAAAGAACATTCAGCTGGGCACACAGCTTAACCTGCAACTGTGCACACATTTCTTGCGCACAACCTTTTCTCCCAATGTAGTACAAAGTTTTGCGCACCAAAAAAAAAAAAAAAATGAAGGCATTAGCGCTTACCTCCCTCCAGGGCAGAGAGGCGCACACTGCCTTACCTCTTGCTGTCTTAACGCTGAAAATTTAATCCAGGTCGGAGGTAAAGTTTCCAGCACTAGTGTTGGTGTACGGGCAGAAGCAAGAGGACCTGTAATCAGTATTTTATGCACAGAAAACATGGTTTATGCAAATAAATCATGATTTTCTATGCACTAAGCCATTTCTTTGCTCACGTTTTCTGCTCTGTGCACATTTTTTTTTTTAACATCTGATACACTGGCATACCATTAGGTAAAATAAAACTTAGCTTGTGGGTTAAGAAACTGTGTGCTGAATTTCAACGCACAGTTTTAATGCTTGGCTAACTACATCGTCCCCCTCTTCTTCTTGAACAATGTGGTAGAGCTAGCAGATGAGAAAGGAAGCCTCCACCAAGACTGAAACCTGCAATGCCTTCCCTAAAGAGTCTACATAATTAAAGACAGCGGCAGAAACAACAATTCTGCTAAGAAATCTCTTCCCTAAAAAAAGCACTTACCTTACCTTGCCCTTATCACGTGTTTCCACTGTTTCATGTGTTAGGGGCAAGGTCCGGGGATGTGGCTTGATGCATCTCCCAGTAAGTTTGTATTTGGGAAAATAGAGAGTGAAGTGACTTGTCCAAGGTCATAAGAAGCAGCAGCAGGATTTGAAACGTAGGTTATCTGGTTCACAGCCTGCTACTCTAACCACTTGGCTACTCCTCCACTCTAAAGCTGAATATCTTAATTCTCTTCAATGCTTAGAACATAAGAAATTGCCATGCTGGGTCAGACTAAGGGCCCATGAAGCCCAGCATCCTGTTTCCAACAAACCAGGCTACAAGAACCTGGCAAGTACCCAAACACTAAGAAGATCCCATGCTACTGATGCCAGTATTAGCAAAGGCCATTCCCTAAGTCAACTTGATTAATAGCAGTTAATGCACTTCTCCTTCAAGAACTTAACCAAACCTTTTTTAAACCCAGCTACAATAACTGCACTAACCACCTCCTCTGACAACAAATTCCAGAGCTTAATTGTGCATTGAGTGAAAAAGAATTTTCTCCGATTAGTCTTAAATGTGCTACTTGCTAACTTCATGGAATGCCCCCTTGTCCTTCTATCATGCGAAAGTGTAAATAACAGAGTCACATCTACTCATTCAAGACCTCTCATGATTTTAAAGATCTCTATCATATCCCCCCTCAGCTGTCTCTTCTCCAATCTGAACAGCCCTAACCTCTTTAGCCTTTCTTCATAGGGGAGATGTTCCATCCCCTTTATCATTTTGGTCACCCTTCTCCATTTATGTATTTATTTATGCAACTTTTATATACCGTGTCACAGAATAAAAAATTCTATCTGTACGGTTTACATGATAATATACAAAAAACAATTAGAAAGATATAAATACATAAAAAATTTCAATAAAAATAAAATACTAAGATAGTTAAAATCTACTCATTAAAAAGATAAGAAAATAAAAGACTCCTCAAATGACTTCTGTGTTAGCTAACCCTCTGAGTTCAATTCCAAAAGCCTTCTACAGTGCAACTATATCTGTTTTGAGATGCAGTGACCAAAACTGTATACAGTACTCAAGGTGTGGTCTTCACCATGGAGCGATACAGAGGCATTTTGACATTTTCCATTTTACTCACCATTTCCTTCCTAATAATTCCTAACATTGTTTAATTTGTTTTGACAGCTGCAGCACACTGAGCAGACGATTTCAATGTATTATCCACTATGATGCCTAGATCTTTTTCCCTGGTGGTAGCTCCTAACATGGAACCTAACATTGTGTAACTACTGCATGGGTTATTTTTCCCTATATGCATCACCTTGCACGTGTCCACATTAAATTTCATCTGCCATTTGGATGCCCGATCTTCCAGTCTCACAAAGTCCTCCTGCAATTTATCACAATCCACTTGTGATTTAGATACTCTGAATAATTTTGAATCATCTGCAAATTTGATAACTTCACTCGTCGTATTCCTTTCCAGATCATTTATAAATATATTGAAAAGCACTGGTCCAAGTACAGATTCCTGAGGCACTCCACTGTTTACCCTTTTGCACTGAGAAAATTGACCTTTTAATCATATTCTCTGTTTCCTGTCTTTTAACCAGTTTGTAATCCACGAAAGGACATCGCCTCCTATCCCATGACTTTTTAGTTTTCTTAGAAGCCTCTCATGAGGGACTTTGTCAAACGCCTTCTGAAAATCAAAATACACTACATCTACCAGTTCACCTTTATCCACACGTTTATTAACCCCTTCAAAAAAATGAAGCAGATTTGTGAGGAAAGACTTCCCTTGGGTAAATCCATGTTGACTGTGTTCCATTAAATCATGTCTTTCTATATGCTCTATGATTTTGATCTTTAGAATTGTTTCCACTATTTTTCCCGGCCTTGAAATCAGGATCACTGGTCTCATTTGGTTTTCCGTTTTGTTTTTTTCTTTTTCCCCAAGTTTCGGGAAACTTTTCATTACCTAGAAGATCAAATAATAGCAGTCTGCACGAAAATTACAAGAGGATGGGTAAGCTATGCAGCCATGATTATGGATCATGCTTTTTCAGCCCAGCTCTAATCAATACTATAACCGTTGCTTTTAACAAAGAGCAGCAAAACAGTGAAAATAAAGACAGAATTTCTTTTTACCTCCCTCTTTGTTTCTCAGTATGAAAACTCAAGTGCATCAAATCCCTTTGAATTTTAAAAAAATTGAATTCACTTTCCAAAACTAGTTTGCTCATGTTTTCCCTGATTGAAAGCTTTTGAGAGGTATGCAAGCCTCATCCATAGGCTGTCATTTTTGATGAGAAGACTGCTCTGTGATAGCACAAAATTTTTTTCACACATTCTAATTATAATCATCATCCCTAATAACCTGTGTAATTTTATGCCACTCTATATGGTTTCTCCTGCATTCATTTCATTGAAAAGTTTGAAATGATCAACTATAATAACACTCATTTACTGGACCCCTGCTACTGTTCTATCTTTGGCATTTTGCAATTAAAAAATACCTGTGCAAACTAAATCACTCAGTTTTTCAGTCCCTTGCATTACCTGGCACATGAAATCAGTTGCACAAACATCACTATTGCAGTCATGTCTCTTTCCTGTTTAGTCAAGCAATAATGATATTTTTTTCTTCTTTTTGCTATAACAGCATCCTCATAGTGAAAGGGCTATTAACATTTTCATCGCAAACACCCAATTGTCAGAAGCTTACACCACATTTAATTTATCACCACATTGAGGTATAACTGAGCAAAATGAAACTTTTATAAGTAAACTTTGGCAATTAAAGGTTGTAGACCCAATGTAAACTACACTCAAGGTGAATCTTACACACAAAAGTACAAGGACCAGCTGCATGCTTCTGCAAATCTGGAAAAAAAAAAAAAAAGGTCTACCAATATTTTTCCATCGGGGTAATTCTAATAATGTCTGAATATTTAAATGAGTGTACATACATACAAATATTTTATTAAACTGCAGTAACCAATACCACAGTTTAGTAAATCCTGCGTTGCCCTGGACGCGGCCTGTAGCCACAATCTTTAAAGTGCAGTAAAGCTCATTTGAAGCCTCCCACCCCAGCAGAAATCACCGAGTAAAAAAAGAATTTATTTGTTTATTTAAAAAGTTTTGTATACCGTCGTTCGAAATACATCACAACGGTTTACATAGAGTATTTAAAAAACACAAGGTATACATTGGAGTTGTACAACACACATTCAATAAAAAATAATTACCTTAATAATAGCAATACAAAACAAAACAAGGGAGATAATGGCAGTCCTTAGCTCTAGATATTATTATCCTTTCTCTAGGTTGTCAGAGTAGGCTTGTTCAAACAGCCAGGTCTTTAAGGCTTTTTTAAATTTTTTGAACTCTGTTTTGGAGTCTCAAATCTTGTTCCAGACACTGGGACCTGCAATGGAAATTATCCTCTCACGAACTAACGTGAGGTGGGCTGTATTTACTGAGGGAATTTGAAGAAGGCCTTTATTGGCTGATCTTAGTGATCTGTGTGGGGTATATGTAAGCGAATTGAAAAAGTTCAACCAATCAGTTTCTTGCCCATAAGTAGCTTTATGTAGAACGCAACATGTTTTATAATATACAAGCCGTTAAGCCCGTTAAAACGGGCTACATCCCTCTGTCTCTCACCTCCCCCTCATTCTCTCTCCCCTCACTCTTCACCACCCCCTCCCTCACCCACTCCTCCCCACCCTCCCTCTCCTCTCACTCAGTCCCTCCCTCCCACTCAGTCTCACTCACTTCCTCCCCCTCTCTCCCTCCCTCTCACTCACTGTCCCACTCCCTCCCTCTCCCCCTCCCACTCCCTCCCTCGGTCCCACTCCCTCCCTCTCACTCAGTTCCCCCCTCCCTCTCACTCAGTCCCTCCCCCCAGTCCCTCCCCCTCACTCAATCCCTCCCTCCCACTCAGTCCCTCCCCCCAGTCCCTCCCCCTCACTCAATCCCTCCCTCCCACTCAGTCCCTCCCTCTCACTCAGTCACTCCCTCCCCCCTCTCTCCCTCTCACTCACTCAGTCCCACTCCCTCCCTCAGTCCCACTCACTCCCTCTCACTCAGTCCCCCCTCTCCCTCTCACTCAGTCCCACTCCCTCCCCCCCCAGTCCCTCCCCCTCACTCAATCCCTCCCTCCCACTCAGTCCCTCCCTCTCACTCTCTCTCTCCGTCCCTCCCTCCCTCCCACTCAGTCCGTCCCTCCCTCTCTCTCTCTTCTCCCTCCCTCGGTACTGGCCGCTACCGCCGTCCGCTACCGCCGCCGCCGCCGCTCGCTACCACCGTCGCCGCCCGCTGCCGGTACCGCCGCCACCCGCTGCTGCCACTGGACGCCGCCATTTTTTTTCTTAGCGTCAGACCGACGTGCTCGCCCGCACATGCGCGGTAGAGCTGGTCTCTACTGCGCATTTGCGGCACGTCGGTCAAGCTTCGTTTATAGGTATTGATTCTTTGTGCTATTGGAAGCCAGTGTAAGTTTATGAAAACGGGTGTGATATGATCACGTTTTTTGCAGTTTGTCAGCACTCTCGCCGCAGAGTTCTGGAATAGTTGCAATGGACGTAAGGTCATTTGTGGGAGGCCCAAAAGAAGAGAATTACAGTAATCTAGTGATGAGAAAATTAAGGCTTGTAGTTCTGATCGAAAATCGTTAGCGTCAAGCAGGGGTTTTAATCTTCTCAAAACCAGTAATTTATAGTAACCTTCCCTTAATTAAGAAGCCCCTCCCAGGAGTCACGTGATACGGTGAGCAGAGTGAGTCGCTCTTCACTGCGGCTCCGGGTGCTGATCCTCTGAAGCCTGCCAAATTAAAAAGTGTCACAGCCCAAAATCTTCCAAACCGGAGGAGCCTAACTTGGTGGAAGGTACTTGCATTTTGTTTCCTTTTGTGAAACGAGCAGGCGATGACCGCGAAACCGCCGCGGAAAGAAAAGCTGAAAACGAATGTACAGATTGTTATGCCACTTGTTTAGTTACAGGATAGGGAAAATATGCTATATTTCCTGGAATGTGGGAGGTATTGGAACGCCCGTTAAGCGGCAAAAAGTGTTGAGTGCACTTCAGAGACAGAAGGTGGGGATAGCCGCACTTCAGGAAACTCATTTATCGGCTGCAGAAAGCCTCAAACTGAAAAGGCAGTGGGTAGGACAGTATTACTCTGCTCTGGCAGTGGGGCGCAAGGCAGGAGAAACAATCTTAATACATAAGAACATAAAATTTGAACTGTTGCAACAAGTGGCTGATGAACAAGAAAGATATCTCATATTGGTAGGTAGGGTCCAAGGCAGGGGAGGTCACAGTATGCAATGTATACGCCCCAAACTCCTATTCTCACGTTTTTTCCAAGGGCTTGATGGGTCATCTCTTTCCAATTCAGAAAGGCCCATTAATTTTATTGGGCGACTTCGATTGTGTGAATGACCCAAAGGTAGACAGATCACACCCAGCTCCCACCTTACACAATATGTCTGGTAAAGGGATCTCCTATATATGCGCAGAGCTCCAATTGCTTGATATATGGCATACTTTAAATCTGACTGAAAGAGACTATACACACGTCTCGAAAGCCCACACTACACTGTCAAGAATTGACTATGTGCTGGTATCCACTTCATTTTTCTCCCGGATTTCACAGGTAAGATTGGTCCTATAGAAATATCTGACCATGCACTAATATGGGTAGAAATTGGTCTATTTCTCCTTTAACCTTTCTTATCCTACCTTACGCAGAGATTTGTTGCCTTTTCAATGCTCTCTTTTAAAGATTTTATTCCTTTTCTCCCGAGTAACACCTTTTGCTACTTAACTGACATTTTCAGCTCCAGGTCATCCCAATGGCCCATTGACAGTGCTGTACTCTGTTAACAGACTGAGGATGTTGCTGCAAGGTCTGGGTTGGATGGAAAAGGTGTGAGGCTTATAAATGGGAATAAACCCAGAGTAGTTACAAATGGAGAAAACTGCTGCATCAAAAGTGTTTTCAGCTCAGTAGATATTTTTTTAGAATTGCAATTCACATATTAAAATTATCCAACACTAGGACACAACAAGTAGCTATATAGTTTGCAATTCCCTTTGCTTCTGTCAGGCCTTAATTTGGCACCATTTTAATACTGTGTGCTGCGTTAATAGTACAACATAGCAGTGGAGTCAGACAATAACGTATTATTATTCCTACAGGTTGCCACTGCTTTTAAAACACATAGATACATTGCTCCAATCTGCAATTTTAAAGAAGCTGACAGAGTTAGGACTACCTTCAGTTACATTACACAAATAAATATCCGAAAAGTGCATTAATCCATCATACAAAAGAGGAGGAGAGAGAACGGAGAGGAGAGGATTATTGGCACTTATAATTTTGGTGTATAAAATCTTAACTTCCCATAAGGAGAAGCTGATTATTTTTCAATTACAACCATGAAAGCCATGCAAAGATTTGCTGCACAAAAGGTACTAAATGAGTAAATTACTGGCATCATGCTCATAAGGACAGCGACTTGCGCCAAAAAACTTCACAGATTATGAGCGATATCAGTTCAGCCTGAATCTGTGAAATCATGAGGCTTTGTAAACCACTGAAGATAATGCATTTTAATATATGCATTGTGTCAAGAGCTGGAGGTATTTTACCAAGGAAAACATAGGCAAACAACTGAGGAAATTAATCTCACAGGGAAGTCTATATCTGTCTGAGATGACAACAGGGTTTTTTTGTTGTATTTTATTTTACATATTCATTTTTCATTTCCTATAAAAGAATGCCATGAAAGTTAACAAGCTGAATTCGAATGCAGAAATTTTTCCTGTAAGATCTTTTTTGAATAGTAATTTTACTGGGCTGCTGACAACCTAACCCCATCCTCAACTAATAAGAACTTCACATCTCACTCTCCCAAAGCTTCAGAATCGGGGAGAAGCATCATGTTTTGGGCTTTACGATTTTCATGGAATATCATCTCGCATGGCTAAGAGCCCTTGCTGTTTGTATTATGTGGGCAAAACCAAACTGACGACAAAAGTGCAGACAACAGAACATCACTTTTGCATAAACACCCAAAAGATTTAAGCATCCATGGTCAAACACTGCATGGAATATCAGCACAATTTTGAGGACCTGCAATGGTGGCAAGACTGGAAATGGGGAACCCAAAAGATCAACTAAGCTGGATGGAACAAAAATGGATTTTTAGACTGCATACGATATATCTTTCTGGAATGAACACAGAATCTGAATGGCATGTGATTTCGCAGCTGCAAAGGTGTATTACTACATATAGCTTTTGCACTATTGAATTAAGTTTAACAATAAATAGAAATTCCAATGAAGAACCAGTGGTTTGTTTAAACATTCCAACAAAGCACATATACTTGCAGTACAATTCATTTGAATTAAACTAGTATCAAGAAACACAAACCTTGATGAAGAATACTGGCTTATTTTAGTGAGTTTTATATAAATTGTTATGCCTTTAATGCAATTAAACTTGAATTGAATTAGAATCATTGGAAGTTAGTTCATAAAATGAAGTTTTGGAATTAAATGAATCACAGTAATTTTCACTTATGAGATACAAGTTTCCGAATCAGAATCTCAACAGCATTTAATATTCTCAGATAGAGGAGCCAACTTTCAAGATGGCTAACGTGTAACCCTCAGCTCCGGGTAGCTCTGCTGCATCAGAGCTTTGTTTTGCACCAAAATGGGTAAGAAGGGGAAAGGAGCAATATATTCTTTGCCCAATATTCCTGTTTCTAAATCCATCCTGATTGACACCTTTGCGCAATGGTCAAGCTGGGTTGAAACTTCAGCTGAGATGGCAACCAAAAAGCTGGCATCTACCACATTTGACCTAAGGTTTCCTTGAGCTCCAGAAGAACTACTCCTCTCCACCTGCATCTCCACTGAGAGAGATCACAGCAAGCAAAGAGTTGGCTGAGGCATCAAGTGATGACATTCCCAAGAGTAGGAGCTCTACAGGAAGTTCAGAACCCTGCTGGTGATTCAATCCTATCAGCCTTGCCCCAGAAGCAGTATTAGGAAATGTCTTGGAACCTGAAGGAGCATCTGTGACAGAGGGACCCATGCAACAATTGCAGACAGAGGCTGTTGATAACCAGGGCCTGGTATAGGAAGACCATGTGAGTGCAGGGAAAACTCTTGGAAAACATAGTGATCATAACATAATCAAATTTGGATTAATGACTGGAAGGGGGCAATAAGTAAATCCATGGCTCTAGCACTAAACTTTCAAAAGGGAAATTTTGATAAAATGAGAAAAATAGTTAGAAAAAAACTGAAAAGGTGTAGCTACAAAGGTTAAGAGTGTACAACAGGCGTGGACATTGTTAAAAAAAATACCATCTTAGAAGCACAGTCCAGATGTATTCACACATTAAAAAAGGTAGAAGGAAGATCAAATGATTGCCAGTATGATTAAAAGGTGAGGTGAAAGAGGCTATTTTAGCTAAAAGATCTTCCTTCAAAAATTGGAAGAATCCATCTGATGAAAACAGGAAAAAGCATAAGTTCTGGCAAGTTAAATGTAAAACATTGATAAGATAATTTGAAGAGGCAGTAGAGGCAAAAGCTCATAACAAAAACTTTTAAAAATATATCCAAAGTAGCAAGCCTGCAAGGGAGTTGGTTGGACCATTAGATGAGGGGTTAAAGTGGCACTTAGAAAAGATGACTAAACAAATTATTGTTTCAGTATTTACGAAAGAGGATGTTGGGGAGATACCTGTTCCAGAGACAGTTTTCAAGGGTGACAATGCAGATGAACTGATCCAAATCAAGGTGAACCTGGAAGATGTAGTAGGCCAGATTGACAAACAGAAGAGTAGCAAATCCGTTGTACCTGAAGACTGAAAGATGGCCAATGTAACCCCAATGTTTAAAAAGAGCTCCAGAGGTGATCCAGGAAACTATAGACCAGTGAGTCTGACTTCAGTGCCAGATAAAATCGTGGAAACTATTATAAAGAATAAAATCACAGAACATATAGACAGACATGATTTAATAGGACACAGCCAACATGGTTTTATCCAAGGGAAGTCTTGCTTCATAAATCTACTTCATTTTTTTTTTTGAAGGGGTGAATAAGCATGTGGATAAAGATGAACTGTTAGATGTGGTGTATTTGGATTTTCAGAAGGCATCTGACAAAATTTCTCATGAGAGGTTTATAAGAAAACTAAAAAGTCATGGGATAAGAGGAGATATCCTTTTGTGGATTTCAAACTGGTTAAAGACATGAAACAGAGTAGGATTAAATGGTCTGTTTTCACAGTGGAAAGAGGTAAACAGTGGAGGGCCTCAGGGATCTGTACTTGAACCGGTGCTTTTAATATATTTATAAATGATCTGGAAAGAGGTACAATGAGTGAGGTGATCAGATTTGTGGATGACACAAAATTATTCAGCATAGTTACATCACAAGTGGATTGTAATAAATTGCAGGAGGACCTTGGGAGACTGGAAAAGTGGATGTCCACATGGCAGATGAAATATAATGTGGACAAATGCAAGGGGATGCATAAAAGGAAAAATAACCCATGCTGTAGCTACATGATGTTAGGTTCCATTTTAGTAGTTATGATCCAGGAAAAAGATCTAGATATTATAGTTGATATTACATTGAAATAATTGGCTTAGTGTGCTGTGGCAGTCAAAAAAAGCAAACAAAATATTAGGAATTATTAGGAAGGAAATGGCAATAAAATGAAGGATGTCATAATGCCTCTGTATTGCTCAATGGTAGGACCACACCTTGAATATGCTGAGCAATTCTGGTTGCCGATTCTCTAAAAAGATATAGTTGCACTGGAGAAAGTACAGCGAAAAGCGATCAAAACGATAAGGGGTATGGAACAGCTCCCCTATGAGGAAAGGCTAAAGAGATTAGGGCTGTTCAGCTTGGAGAAGAGACGGCTGAGGGAGAATATGATAGAGGTCTACAAAATCATGAAAGGACTTAAACGGGTAAATGTGAATCAATTATTTACTCTTTCGGATAATAGAAGAACTAGGGGGCACTCCATGAAGTTAGCAAGTAGCACATTTAAATCAAATCAGAGACAATTCTCTCTCACTCAACGCACAATTAAGCTCTGGAATTCATTGCCAGAGGATGTGGTTCAGGCAGCTAGTGTAGCTGTGTTTAAAAAAGGTTTGGATAAGTTCTTGGAGGAAAAGTCCATAAACTGCTATTTATCAATAGGGAATAGCCATTGCTTGTTGCCAGCATTAGAAGCATGGGATCTATTTAATGCTTGGATACTTACCAGGTACTTGTGACTTGGACTGGCCATTGTAGGAAACAGAATACTGGGCTTGAAGGACCCTTGGTCTGACTCAGTATGACATGTCTTATGTTCTTACATATGTTCTTAACTTGCAGCCTTTGTCACCTTGAGCCCATCACCAGTACTAACCACCAAGTTTTCTCTTTCTTGCCAAGACCAATCCCAAACGTCTCCTTGGGTGAAGTATGGATATTGGTATCTAGAAAGGAAACTTCCTTAATTGGGTATATGAAAAACAATTATGTGCATATATGGTAGAAAACTCCCCCAATGTTTTCTCCACAGGATGTTGCTACTGAGAAACAAACGTTTGTTAAACAGCAAGGGCAACATATTGTCTTTGAGGGCAACCTGTAAGGGAGATATTAGATGTTCTACTGCATACAACAAAATAGGAGTACTGTCCTCACAGGGACACAGACTTTAAAAGATCGATACTGACATATATGCTCCAGCAAAAGAAACACTGTCTCAGCAGAGAGAAACAGAACAAGAACTTTGACCAGCATAACAATACTACCCAGCTTATCAGATCAGATTGTTGATTATAAGCTCCTTTCTAAATAAAAAGTAAGCAGTCCTAGGACAGCCAGGGCAGAAACTCAAAAACAACTTAATCCCTCAGAGCAGAAAACATAGTCTGTCCAAGGACAATTCATCAGACAGGAACAGTGCCCCCCCCCCCTTCCCCAGATAGAAGGGGGAGCATCTGAAAGGAAGAAAATTGCTGACATGGCAAGACAGCCCTAGCCAAGACGTGACCAAATACAGTCCAGAGTTGCCATGCTGTCATTGGATATGTTTAACAATTCAAAAAAATATATTTTTAAAGTATTCTTTAAAAGCTTTTCCTCAAGTCCTTAAGCTTTACTCTTTTCCTCTTTATAAGAGAAGAATCAACTTGGGAAAATAATGACCTTACTGATAGTTAAATATAATTGTAATATAGTAGTCTTCTTCACCAACAAGAATCTTGAGAGTCACTCTTCTTGTGACATTTGTGCTAGAGCTAGATAGGGACAGAGCTGGACTTTTTCAAAATCAGGACCTTATGTTTTATGATGAGTGTGTCAGGGTTTTACCCCCCAACTAAAGTAAGGCAAACCATAAGAAATGTAGATCCTTTTTGAATTTCCAGCAATGCTTGTTCTTGCTATAAGCAGACTGTTTTTGAATTTCCTGCTAAATGTATTGTGCAACATGGGAGGAGGAACAGTTTTTCTCTTTGATCCTGTGCAGTTGAGAGCGAGAAAGAGAGAGACTGTGTGTGTACACACACACGCACACATTATATAGAGATAGATAGATGAATAGATAGATATAGATATATACAGGATGAATAAGAATGTTGATCAATGTCCTGGTTTTATTTCTTGACATTATTTTGTGAAAATTGCATAAATAAATGAAAAAACGTAGATAATGTCAGTGACCAAAGTGTTTTTCCTTAACCAATGAGGAGATAAAGAAGAAAAAAAAATGATTTCCCAATGTATTGTGAATACTCAAAAAAAGTTAAATTTCCATTGTATTGTTCATATTGCTCACTATTTTGAGAAGCTCAAAATGACACTCAGATGAACACTGACAAAACAATGCTGAAGCAGCATTGAAGTTTTGAGAAAATCTCCTGAAACAGAAATGATCTGAAACACAGTCATGTTGGGGAAGTATTAATCTACATTTCATAAAAGTCTGACATATTTGTTGAAATATTTTATTTCTAAACAAAAAAATAAAATTTTTGATAAGGACTGAATGGAATCACATGATCACAAAAACGTTTTAGTGACTACTGTATAGTTCACCTCACTACATGATGGTCCCACTTTCAATTCTGAAGTAAAATAGTTTAGTCTGGTGTGAAATCTACAAATCATCATTTTAAAAACTGCATATGAAAATCGGGCTGGGAACACTGGTGCCATGAGCCTTCATTTACAGCTATCCAAGGAAATGTTTTCTCTATTTCATATCACCTCCCAACTTCCTTTAGTCCAGTCATCATAGTGATAGTCCTCAACGAGGGATCCCGCAATCACGGGACCTAAATCCAGCCACTAGATATCATCATTGAATGAAGACTATGACTCCCTTTCTTCCTCCAACTCCCTGAGGCTATGATTGCTGTCTCTGCAGCATCTCCAACCACGGCCAACCCAGGGAACAGAAGACAAACTAGGAATCGAATCCCTGATCCTTTGAATAAGCCACCAGGCTGGCCCTGTGGATTCTTTTTAAAAGGAGAGAGAGCAGAGTTGCTTACCTGTAACAGGTTTTCTCCAAGGGCAGCAGGATGTTAGTCCCCACACATGGGTGACATCATTGGATGGAGCCCTGGGGTCCAGAACTTTGATCTCAAAGATTCCAGAACCTTCAAACATGCCCTACTGAGCATGTGCAGCTGTAGTTATCATCCTGACCCCTACGCAGAGTCCCTCAGTATGATATAGCTCAGACAAGGAGAGACCAATTCCCAGGGGAGGCGGGTGGGTTTCGTGAGGACTAACTTCCTGCTGTCCTTGGAGAACACCTGTTACAGATAAGCAACTCTGCTTTCTCAGAGGACAAGCAAGATGGTAGTCCTCATACATGTGTGATTCCCCAACTATAGGCTGTCTGAGCAGGACAAAGCAGGAATCCGCACAGCCGACCCACAAACGGTTCTAGGTGGGAAAAGAATTGGGTTCTACAAAAAGAAAACCATAGAACAGACAGACATGAAACCCCCAATGCATAGCAGAGGCGCCTAAGGCAGGGGAGTAATGCGAGGGCCAGCAAGCAAGGTTTCTGATCAGTAAATCCTGACAACAGTAGGTCTAGAACCTCCAGGATACAGGAACAAGTCTAGAGATGTAAACAAGAAGGACTCCTGGACAAAGATCGCATAGTTTCCTTCGGTGTGGATTGATAGCGAACTGGCTTTTCCATACTCTAAACTTGGCAGTGGTGAAGTCATCACTTGGTTAGTTGTATTTATTTATACAAACTTCTATTCCACTGATCTGCAAATCTCAGTGGAGTACAAAAAAGCATACAAAATAAAAATCGGACTAACAGTAACAAACATTAGCTTAATATTAAGCAGAACTAGGAATTAAGGAGCAAAAGCTACCGGAAACCTGAAAGGTTGGAGGCAGAAAGGAATCACATCAGTAAGGGAAGGAACTGTCAAATGAAGATGGTTTGACAAATGAAGGCAATTTTGTCTCTAACCAATACAGCTACAATGATCTGGGCATTGATTTTATCAAGACTGGATTACTGTAGTGTCCTTTATGTTGGCCAGAGTCAGCTTTGGGGAGATGGCAATTAATACAAAAAGTGGCTAAAATTCTGGAAAGACTAAGAAAGGATGGAACCATGTTGTGGGATATGAAAGATATTAGTGTCACAGATATATTGTCTATTGTATTGTTAGCTGTTGGATTTATATATCCTGGTTTATATATCCTGGATTAGTTTGTTGTTGTATTAGACTGAACTGTATAATGTGTCTAAAAGTTGTGCTTTGGTTCTATTGCTAATAAACATATAATTACAAAAAAAAAAATTCTGGAAAGACTTAGTTACAGAAACCATGTTTTTTCTCTGCTTATGAAGTTTAGTTGGTCACCAGTGGAATTTCATTGTAAATTTAAAGTTTTGATGCTGACATTTAAAGCCAAACAGGAACATTGTCCAGAATATTTAGTCATTGTTTTACATGCCAATAGACCATCTAGAAGAATACATGCTGGTCAGGAAGAATTGTTATGTGTCCCAGTTGCAACACAAGGTTCATTTACAGTATACTAGGAACTGCATTGCTTTCAGTCATAGACCTGTGTGATAGTATATCATATGGGCTTTACTGACCTGAAAACAGCCTGGTCTCCAGCTTCCAATAAAGACAACTTTTATTGCAATCAAAACAAAGATACACAGCCAGCTTACCTCAGCAGCATCTATAACAAAAAATCAGGTGTATTCACACATATAAGGTCTTAGTATACTCTCTGCAGCTTCCTTTTCCCAGTCTGGGCCTCTCTGATCTTGCTTGGGCTTGGGTTTTCATTTCTCTCCCCAGTGAACCACCCTCTGACCTGTTTCCCATCTTGCATATCCCTTAATGCAGACTGGGCTAGACAGCTGTAAGGTGTTCTGATAATCTAGCCTATTCACTCTTTACAAACTGATTTTGTGAAATTCATTACCCAGTGCACTTCAATCACAAAAATATGATCATAGCTTCTGGAAGGAAGTGAAGACGTAGTTGTTCTGCAGAGCATTTCATTAGGATGTGATGGTCAGTTGGCTGGGATACTATCGTGGTAATAGATGGTTTTAGTGTGATGGCAAATGGCATAATTTGTTTGCTACATATAAATAAATTGATGTTAGATTGTTATGTATGAATAACAAAGGAAATAGAACATGTTATTTTAAAGATTGAAAAAAGGGAATTTTATAAGGATGTTTTATGTATTAGAATGAGGAGTGATGTATATTGATTTTTTTGCAATTTTTATAAAAAATGTTAAATTTTTATGATTTAAATTTATTATATCTATTTTAAATCACTTTGTACTGTGGGTAGTGTTAACTAAATGCAAATAAATGAAATTACACTATACAGTACATAAATTTCATCTTTATAGGAGAAGATTTCTTACTGAAAATAACACAACTGTGTTGATATAGTTAGTACACTATGATGATGCAAGTGACTCCAAAACTCAATAACATCCATAAGTCCTTTGGATCCTTATATCCTGATGAATTGGAAGAGGTGACACTAGGATTGACATGTACCTGCATTATTTGAAGGATTGGGGGAGGACAATGAAAAAAAAAAACTATTTTAAATATTCAGCATTCATCATCTTGGTGGAAAACAGAATGCAATGCACAGAGATTAAAAAACTGCAATTTCATCTTCTCTGATTTTATTACTTTGTTGGCATAAAATTTTTAAAAAGCTAGAGAGCTACCCTGGTCTCTTCCTTACTTCGTGTTCTTTTATTATTGCACAGTTCCATTCCATTTTTCAAGCCTGCTCTGTGTTTAGACGCAGGTTGCTACGCAACAAGCCAGAAGCCTTGCTGTTGTTTAGAAACCATCTTTTCAATAGTAGCAGGCAAAAGCCATCTACTACAGAAGATTTCACTGACAACAGAGCACGTCTTCACTAGAATGAATTCCAACAGTTAATAAACTTTCCAAGACCTGGCAATTCAGGAGAAAACAAGAGACTCGAACAGATTCAAAGAAACCCCTGGCATCAACATTTCCATGAATATTCATCATTAATCAGTGACACCTTATAAAAAAAATGTTGACAACTAAGAGCCATTTATTAATCAGTTCTGAATATTTTTGCAGATTTCGTATGCCACCTATGTCTCTAATGAAAAATCATTAGCAGCTTGACATTAGTAACATCAATGCTTGAGAATACTTTTGCTTTGGGCTTTTATCTTCAGTAAGTATGGGCAAGTAAAATATTACCTGCTGAAATGCAGCACCCTGGCTATCTGAATTAAGGACAAAAGTTAATAAAAAAAAAAAGGAACCCTGACTGCACAAGCATATAATGTTAACAAAGAAACACAGTAAAAGATCTACTGCTCCCCCTAATGGCTGCTGATCTTTCAAAACTCAATTTTTGAAGAATAGCTTAGCACATAAATCCCAAAGCAAACACCAATCCTACATCTATACACATAACGAGCACTGAGTTGACACTGGCGAAGTGGGCTGTTATACACATAACGAGATCAATATTCAGAAAGCCGGCAAGCAGTAAACATATGCAGGGAAAGTTACGAACGTAACTTTTCCAGGATATTCAGCAGGTCCTGCATTCATGATGTGCGTAAAGTTAGTTCTGCTATCTTTCCAACCATGCTTCTGCGCATGACTTTCCCTGGACAACAATGACTATCGTGTGCTTACCAGGTAAAGTTAAGTCCTGCCCCTGAAACGCTTCTACCGAAACCCCTTGTTATGCAGGTAAATTTTGTGTTGCACCAAACTTATGTGCATAGCGTGGAAAAATATTCCAAGATCAATTTTTGTGCTCATAACTTGAAAAGTTACACACACACACACACAAAGGTTTTGAACATGGACCTCAATATATGTTGTAATAAATATAACTAGCTGATGGGGGTTTCTCATCTAACTCAGGTTATAATGGACAAACTAAAATACAGGCATGAAAATCACAAGTCTTCAGAATTTTCAAAAACTAGAAAATTCAAAAGAAAATCTCAGTTATAACCCTATTAAGACACACTGGGTCCTGGTTTACCTATTCATTACCATACTTATCAGATGCTTGGACAATCTGCTTTTGGGAATTTGTCTCATATTTATTCAAACTCTGTTATAATAGCTATGGGTAAAAAAATTCCTAGATATTGTGAATAGTACACTGTATAAACTCTGATGTAACTTGTCATGTGTGCGTGTTTTTTGGCCCGGGCTCAGAAATGCAGCCATTTTAACACATTCGAGTGTATATGCATGTAGGTTATAAAATAGCCTGACTGCACGCATGTGCACGCAATTTTAAGTGGGCCCGTGCCTGTGTGCACAAATGTCGCTTCTACTGTGTAAGTGGGGGGATTTTAAAAGACAAGCGTGCCAACGCCAATGCTCCCAGTTCACCCAGTTAAGGGATAGGCCTTTCAACCTCCCCTAGTTAATACCCTTCCTTCACCCCTATTACACCCGACTCTTAAAACCCTGCTGATCTGTCTAGATTTTTTTGTTTTATAAGTTACACATCATCCATAGCAGAAGTAAAGTTATGCAGCAGGGGACCCTGGTGTGCGCCAGGATGCGTAATCCAGGAACATCCATGCCCTGCCTAGACCACACCCACACCCCGCCCCCCCCCCCCCCCTTTTTTTTTTTTTTTTTTTAATTTTCGTTTGTGCACTTAGTGGCAAGTACATGCGAATCCGGGTGGCTTTCAAAATCCACTCAGTGTGAGGCAGCCTGACATATTTGAACATCCCTTTATTTTGACACACATCAGACTTTTAAAATTCACCTTTCTAGGAGGGCCATTTTTTTTAAACTATTACCAACATATAAACTCATTGTTTTGAAAGCAATCCAAATTTGACTGGGGTAAATGTATATGCGGAGATCAACATGTGAATTTGCAGTTCAAGCTCCTCTAACTTGCCTATAAATGCATCCATTCTGCACTGCCTCTCTTCCTATAGACCCTTCCTTGTGAACTCCAGTCATCAGGCAAGTTGCACCTATCTAGTGCCCTTCTCCTCAACAGCCAAATCCTGACTCCGTGCTGTCCAGTTTGCTGCCCTGCATGCCTGGAATAGATTTCCTGAGTCGGTGCATCATGCTCCCTCTCTCTGGCTGAATTCGAATCCGTATCTTACTTTTTTGAAGCTGCTTTTAAATCCCCAAATACTTCTTTACAATAGATACACTTCCCATAGGTTCTTGTCTTGACTAGATTGTAAACATCGAAAACTGGAAACTCCAAAGAAAGTGTCAAACATAACAGCCAATTATTAATCAATCATTTTATCAAACTCTTTAAAAAAGCCTTTTATAAATGGCAAAATGTTAACATATTATTAGACAAACTTCAATAACTGTACATTCATATATTACAAAAGTCAAAAGCCACTGTACATATAATATACAACCCCAGCAACAAAATTATTATGCAAAAATCTCAGTTATATATAATGTACAACATTTGTCAATCTCAAAAAAATAAAGGAGCCTGTAAGCTTTTTAATCCTCATAACAAATTGCAATTCTTCTAACTGTAATCCGGTAAGGTGTTATAATTCCAAATATTTTGTGATTGATCATAGTCCCAACTACAAATCCTAGGATTGACAACTTTTCGCCATCAATATGGCTACATCAGGAATGTCAATGGATTTTACAAGAACCAGCATTAAGAATGTTTGGATAACACGATATTAACAAATTCCACGGGATCACAACCACCAAATAAAGAACGTGTTCACTTGTAATCAAACTGTTCTTTCGCCGTATAAAAGTTTAATAATTGCTTGTTCTATTTAAGACTGCAGATACTTAAAAAAAAAAAAAAAAAAGCAAATTTTTAACATTGACACAAAGTCTACCTCTATTGGGAAGTGTTTAGGTACTTTTCCCCTGGGAAATGTTCAAAAGGAAAGCATGCTCATATTTCCCTTAGAAAACTGGCACAAATAACATGGGGAGAAGTAGCGGTACTTGCATCTATGCACGTTGTTTTCAGACTTGCCCCAGGACTGGCAGAAGCACTAGGCAGATTCGGGTGCCACGGTCCCAGGGATGGCAGCAAGACACAGCCACCATGACAACGGTGCAATGAATCAGGCCGATCCCGCTGACTGAAAAGGCACTGCCGCAGCAGCTGGCAGGGTATTTGCACCCGACTGCCCTGCAAGTCTCAGAGGCTTCTCCACGTGGAAGTGATCAGGTGACTATCCTTGAGTGCGCAGATGCAAGCAGGGAAAAGGTCAGGCCATCTTCTGCGTATGCACCCGAGGAAGAAGAGACCCGATGCACCCCACCGGGCTCGACTGACCTAATCTACCTAGCCTGCCTGCACTGAAGAAATCCGGGCTGCAGCCTGAAGGTGAGTGAGCTCAGACAATGCTTCTCCTCTGCATGGGTGGAAAAAATAGTCAGTGGGCTGCCGGACAGAAGACAACAAAGGCTGGGTCGGGGGGGGAAGGGGCACATGGCTGAAGGTTTGCCTACGGCGCACCTAATACCCTTGCTTCGGCCCAGAATTGCTCCCACATAAAACTGTATATTTCCAAACAGAAAGTCCTCAGCCCTGTCCCCTTCAGGACCCTACAGGTTTATTCTACTCCATCACAGAATCCGCATGCCCCCACTACTAAAACGAGTCAATCAGTTATCAGTAATGTATGGAAGTGTGAATCTGCCTTGTTAAAGTGGGGGCTAGGGGAGTTACTTGTAAAAAGGAGAGAACATTAGTGGAATTCTCTGACGAGCAGAATGATACAATCCAGACATCTTCATTATCACTGCTTATACACAACTACAGAATGAACAATTAACCAAATCATACTACTCAAGGATTTTAATGTGCAACTCAGCCAGCTAAAAATCTACAGATTCCTACATGTAATCGGTAGGCCCCCCAAAGGAAAAGCCAACATTTTATCTGAAGTACCCCGTTTACTTCAAGATTACCTTTGGCTGCCTGCAGATTTATGGCTAGGGAACAAAACATCTTCAATGCTTCACATCATTGTAAGATTTGACATCCAGAGTCATCACAATCTTTACCAACACCATGAAACCTATTCCAAAACATTTTAGAGCAGAATGAACCAACTTAGTAGTTCTAAATCCTGTGCCAAGCATAGAATGGTATGTGAAGGGTGGCATGGGTGTGAGCCCTTGTTGCTGTGGAGTAGCTGATGCAGTCTCATAGATAAACCTATGAGGCCTACACCGAAAGCTGATGAACGCGTCCTGAAGTGGGTCATGCTGGAACTTCATCTACACCAGCCGCTTCCCCTTCCTGTTGACCTCCTGGGTTCTGATACCTTTGATATTGGAAGCGGATGACGTCATCCCAGCGGGACGCCCCCGAGGTTCGCGCCCTTGCTGATACATCAATCGGAGCACGCGCACACCCTACATCATCAGGCAACATGGTGGATCCGCAGCGTCGTGCCGGTCCGGGGATGCCGGAGGGAGACGGCAAGAAGACGCCGCCGCAGCTAACCATCCATCAGACCCGGAGGGAGTCGTCACAGAGGTAAAGAGGGCGGAGTGAGGGCGTCGGGAAGGCACAGCAGCAAAGACAATTGGGAACACAGGTGCAACAGCACTATTTGCAGTAGGAGACTTGTTGCTGAGGCAAGAATCTGTGGCGGCAGGAGAGCTTATAAAGGCCTGGGACTGTGACATCATCCAAGGGTGCCATACAGCTGTTCCCGCCATGGGCCCCTTAAGAATTGGCGCTGCCTAGAGAGAGGCCCAGGAGGAGCAGAAGCCTGATGGTGCTTAGGCATGTGCCCCCGAGGTTCGCACCCTTGCTGATACATCAATCGGAGCACGCGCACACCCTACATCATCAGGCAACATGGTGGATCCGCAGCGTCGTGCCGGTCCGGGGATGCCGGAGGGAGACGGCAAGAAGACGCCGCCGCAGCTAACCATCCATCAGACCCGGAGGGTCTGATGGATGGTTAGCTGCGGTGTGTCAAAGGTGTGCCAACCACACAGTACGGCTCTGGTGGTCGAAAGCGGTATCCCTGCCATGGGTGGCCATGAGTGGCGTTGGGGGTAATTAAGGTGGGCTCATGCGGCCTTCCCATGAGCCACATATCACATGTCATGGTATTACTTCATTAATTTAAATAATGGTTCATTTATGAACTATAAAGTAAGCAAAACAATAAAGAAAATAAAATGTGCTTCTCACAATGAAATAATGTAAACCGCAGTATACTGTGAGAAACCAGAGCAAAAGATTATAAAGGCTGATGGCTATAACATGATATTGTTCATCTGCCAATATGGCAATAATAGAAAATCACAGAGTGCATACAACATTTAACACTGCTATATTTTGCCTTTTGCATACAGACACACACAGTAAATCATCTGAATTCATATTTTCAACATAGCTAACTACAGAACTATTATAATAGCTATAGGATTATATAGTTATGTCTACATTATATTTTAATATACAAGCAGAGGGGAATTTTCAAACCATTTACCTGGTTAAATAGCAATTTACCTGAATATCTGTTGTCTAAACACTGCCCTTACTCAGTCTGGTTAAAAGTACATATGGGGGTACCATAGTGCATATTCTTTTAACTGGATTGAGGAGACATATTCCCGAGAGTGTGATTGAGCAGAACTGGAAAATAGCACACAGAAATTGCATATTGAAATCTATGTTTATTATTTTCCATAGAAATTTTACCCACAGAAAAAGCAGATGCAAAGTCCGTAGGTCTTTATTAACTGTGGAAAAATGTTCAAATTAGGTACAGAGCACCTACAGACTTTGCAACTAGGCAATCTGAGAATCACTCCTTATATAAAACATCAGATAATCCTGACTATTGGTTCTTGTTGTTCAGTTACCGAGATATTGGGAAGGAACCGGAAAGAAAAGGCAAAGGAATAAACCTGAACACATCTAAGCAGCTATTACTTTGGCAGTTAAGTGCTTCTGTGAGTACTTACTAATTGTCATTGATTCTGGGACAGTGGCTGAAGGCAACAGCATACTTAAAGGATTCCCTTGGACAGGAGAACTGTCTTTCATACTGTGTGAAAAAAAACATCATAGAAGTATTAGAATTTAAAATAAATAATGTATGCTAAATCATCGATTATTGAAGAGCAAAAATAGTAGGGTTAACACAACAGCCTATCTATGCTTACAGAATCATTGAATCTACTGTATTTTGTGATGGAACTTCATCCTTCCAATTTCCAAGAAAAATGCCATCACACAGCTCCTTCTAGCTAAAAAAAAAAAAAAAAAAAATGCATACATAAAATTACACTGCTATCCCATTTGTTCTGCCTTAAATTGGCTGTTCCTATTACTTGCTAAATGCAAGATAGAAGCACATTATCAAGGTAAGGAAGAACGATATTCTTCTAAAGTAGTCTCACAGAAAAGAAAATTATGGCTTTATTTAAATGAAATGGGGGCCCAAGAAAAATATTCAGCTGTATCTGTGCCTCCCCACCTTCCTCTGAGAGTTTCCATCTTCTCATGGCTGCAACCAACAACTGACAACAAATATACAAAAATCTTTCATGAGCAACTCCCTCATCCATCCAGTTGCAATGTCTCCACAATACGTACACATCAGGAAGCACGTTATGACGCATTATGCTCCTTGCTGTAAAAGTAGTTTACAAAAAATATTTTTTTTACATTGCTAGTTATTTTCAAGACAAATATGTCAGCCAAATAAACTTCACTGAAGTCATCGTCGTCAAGAAAAATGCATTCAAAATTTACTCCATGACCACATTCCTCCCACCTCAAACTTGACCAATAGCTCACCAATCAGGGGATGAGTCAAATATCTATGAACTCAGTCTATGAATTCTTAAAGTACACTAGAAATAATGAGACGAACAAGAACCATATCAATAACACCCCAGGCAGTGAATGCACCTGATATCTACAATATTGTAGCAAGAATGTTGATTATGTACGTTTTTATAATCTGCCCTGCATGAAAAGTATTTTAGGAAGTGTGCGTAATATAAGACTGTGCAGTTGCCTCCTCCCAAACTTAGAAGTTCCTTAGAGATTGCGGTTTAACCCACTCTCTCTCACTTCTTTCTCCATAATAAAAAAAAAACAGCCCTATAATAAAAATTTCACAAATTTTGACCAACCGATTTTCCTCCCCAGGTGCTCACAACTTTTTTCAAAGTCTCATAATCATGCAGTGAGAGTCAACAAGCAGGTAAAAAGATCATATTTTAACTCCTACCACCACAGCAACCTATAAACTGAATAAAGAGGTCTTTTAATTCCTATAATTTCCAAAATTTCCTCCTTAACCAGCTTCCAAAATGGCATGATGAAAAATTGCCACAAACTGATCTCTTAAATTTTCCTTACACTTCTTTGATTAGTGCACATGAGTTTAAAGTATTTACTAATAAAGATGTTTTATGTATCTCTGAGGATATAGGCCCTCCTTAACTAAAATTTATTATATTATTTCTTTAAAAAAAACAAAAACCCTAGAGACTTCTAAAGTTTCTTCTGGTTCCTTTAACCTTTACTAATTTACTTGAGCATTCAGAAGATAAAAAATGAGGAACAGGCAACTATTTTGACCACTTGTTCTACTGAGAGTGAAAAGAATTTGATTATGAAGCTTTTCTTTGCAAACAGAGATATGGGATATAAAATTCGGATTTTTCCAGATGTCTCCCGACAAACTCAGATTAGGAGGAAGGCTTTCTTCCAGTTTATAACTACTGTTCTTAGTTTGGGTGGAGAGTTTTCTTGTATTATCCTGCTAGATGTTCAATCAAATTAGAAGGGAATAGGTTCATTTTTTATGAGCCTAATCAATTAAAGGTGTCACTGAATAGCAGAATAGCTCTAGCCCCAGCCTCTACTCCAGTGCCAGATCATTAATTAGGTAGTATTGCGGTACAACTATGTTAATTGAGCAGTCAGCTTTTCCCTTTTCATTTTTCTTCAATGAGATATTTTTCCAAGGTTCTGCACCCCTTTGTGGGTCTTTTTTTCTATAACAGATGGATGTGGTTTAATTTTCATTTGTATTTTTTTCCTTCTTTTGGACACAGGACCAGTGGGTTATGCCACCACCAGCAGATGGAGATGGAGCCTAACTCCAAAAGTTAGGAGCCTATAAACCTATTGAAAATTGGACCCTAATGTTTTTGTGCTAGAATGGCCTGATGCACACCTGTACTGAAGTTCTGACCCTTGCTGAGCCAGTTGTACTGCAAGGACACCACTTTCTTGCTCATTTTCATATACCAACTTATCCAATGTGGCATCTGTAGAACAAAATAAAAAGGACAGATGAAAACTAGGCAGCATTGCATCAGATTTTTTGTTCATCTGAATTATAAACACAGAAATAGATATGTCAAAAGCACATTAGATCAGCAAGACCAAAAGCAAATAGATTTTTCAATCACCTGTGAGGTTGCCATTTTAGTCCAGTTCGATACCCAAAAATAAAGATCAGAAATAGCTTATAGATGAGCCTTTCTATTGGGCTCTCTTAATACATTTGTAACTAGCTTTTGAGAGCTATGCTCCCTTTATCATGTCAAGCTACATTATCTACAGCTCTGGAATACATTGCCAGCCGAGGTAAGATTACAATCTGATACCAAAAAATTCAAGTCAGAACTCAAAACATGGTTATTCCACTAGAACCCGATTAAAAATGGCCTTGTAACTCTTGCTTTTATTTTTTATGAGCTGTTTTTATCTTTTATTTATATCTTTTATCTTACTTAAAGCCCGATACTGTAAAACCGCGGGAGAGCGGACGAACGCCCGCTCTCCCGGCGCACGCACCGGCCCTTGGCCGGTGCGAGCGATCCAGTATGCAAATTAGGCGACGCGGTGCAAACGAGGGAAAGGAGGCGCTAGGGACACTAGCGCGTCCCTAGCGCCTCCTTTTGGCCTGGAGCGGCGGCTGTCAGCGGGTTTGACAGCCGACGCTCAATTTTGCCGGCGTCGGTTCTCGAGCCCGCTGACAGCCACGGGCTCGGAAACCGGACGCCGGCAAAATTGAGCGCCCGGTTTTCGGCCCGACAGCCGCGGGCCGAATTCAAATTTTTTTTTTTTTACTTTTTTTTTTTTTTTACTTTTGGGGACCTCAGACTTAATATCGCTATGATATTAAGTCGGAGGGTGCACAGAAAAGCAGTTTTTACTGCTTTTCTGTGCACTTTCCTGGCGCCGGAAGAAATTAGCGCCGACCTTTGGGTCGGCGCTAATTTCTTAGAGTAAAATGTGCGGCTTGGCTGCACATTTTACTTACTGGATCCCGCACGCATACCTAATAGGGCCATCAACATGCATTTGCATGTTGAGGGCGCTATTAGGTGCCGCGGGTGGGCCGCGTGTTTTCCTCCCCTTACTGAATAAGGGGTAAGGGAAAACACGCGTCCAGAGCAGGCTGACAGTGCGCTCCGACGGAGCACACTTTACTGTATCGACCTGTTACTGTTTCTAATTTGTATCCTTGTATTAGTTTTATGGTTTAAATTTTGTATTAATCGTTATTTGTTATTTTATAGTTATACATTTGTTTGATACCTGTTTTATTGATGCTATACCTACAATTATATTTTATTCTTATATTGTAAACAGTTGTGATAGAATACCCGATATGATGGTAATTAAAACTTAATAAACTAAACTAAATTTATCTGACTTGCTTAAATACAAGCTTTAAAAATATGTCTTTACATAATTACATCATCATACACAGTGGGTTTAAAAAAAGGTTTGGACAAGTTCCTGGAAGAAAAGCCACAAACCATTATTAAAGTCCTCTTTGTTTTTTGATGGTTTCTTTTATGTTATGTATTTGTTTTATTAGGTTTTATTATTACTTATGACTCTGTTTTAAGTATTTTCTTTTATTATTATCTGCGTGTTTGTTTTTAAGCATTTTGTTTTATTATGACTGCATCTCTGTGAGAAGCCTAGGACTTTGGATAGTGCAGTATAAAAATGTTTTAAAATAAATAAGATGGACTTGGGGAAATCCATTGCTTATACGTGAGATAAGCAGCATGGAACGTATCAATCTTTTGGGATACTGCTAGGTACTTGTGACCTGGAATAGCCACTGTTGGAAACAGAATACTAAGCTTGATGGACCTTTAGTCTGACCCAGTATGGCAGATTTTATGTTCTTATAAAACATGATTCATAGAAACATGATGGCAGAAAAAAGCCATATGGCCCATCTATCCAATTAATTTAGCATTATAATTCTCATCACTTCCTTAGAGATCCCCTGTATTATCCCTTGCTTTCTTGAATTCAGATACTGTTTTTGTCTCCCCCACTTCTACTAGGAGGATGTTCCACACATCCACCACTCTTCTCTGTAAAGAAATATTTCCTAAGATTACTCCTGAGTTTACCCCTTTTCAACCTTATCTCATGATCCCTCGTTCTAGAGCCTCCTTTCTATTGAAAAAGGCTCCTGTCCTGTGTATGGAAACCTTTGAGATATTTGATTGTCTATCATATCTCCCTTATCTTGCCTTTCCTCTAGGGCAGAGGTTCCCAAACCTGTCCTGGGGACCCCCAGCTAGTCAGGTTTTCAGGATATCCACAATGAATATGCATGAGATCAAATTTGCATACAGTGGAGGTAGTGCATGCAAATTTATCTCTCACATATTCATTGTGGATATCCTGAATACCTGACTGGCTGGGAGTCCTCCAGGACAGGTTTTGGAACCACTGCTCTAGGGTATACATGTTTAGATCTTTAAATCTATCCCCATATGCTTTAGAACAAAGACCACTGACCATTATAATAGCCACCCTCTGGACCAACTCTATCTTGGGAAAGTGTCTTTCCCCAGAGGTAATGATCAAAGTCTGAACACAGGGAGGTTAGACAACCAACTCCAGTCAAGACAGTGAGTGGTTAATAGAGGAATAAGCCCAGTTCACAGTTCTGTGCTCTAACTGCTAGGCCATACAAGAGACCAATTATCAGAAACAACCTATTTTATCACACTGTTGTAAAGGCCAAAAACTGAACAGAGCATGATTAACCTTTTAGGTACCAACATTCCACAAGTGGAACATTTTTTCATATACTTTTAATTACTTGCACATTTTTTATACCATATGTATACCATATTTGGGTCTAGTTAACTAACATATGTAAAAAGGGGCATCAGGAAATAATTCCTTCAATGAGCAGGATCTAATAATTCCCACTTCTCAGGAGCTTTATTAACCCAACATATCTTCATTCTGTGCATTCATTGCCCAATAAGAAATCTAATGGGCTATCTATCATCTGCTAGGAAGTGTCCCACCTGGGCAGCCATCAATGCTAAAAGTAAAAATCTCTGTACCTCATTGCTGTTATTTAAGTGATGGGAGAAAAGATTAACAAAATTCAATAGTTTTATCTTGTATCTAGTTATTTGTTGGTTTTTATTTTGGTTTGTTTCCAGTATTCATCATACCATAAGATTACTGTTTCTACACTATAATGCTATTTTGTCACAGTGTCAATTTTTAATAAAGTTTATAAAATGCAAACAAAAAATGCCTCAAAGTCAGTTACCCAGGTTGGTATTAAATGGGTTATGCAAACATCTGTGTACTCACTGTAGGATTACAAACCTGTAGGTCCTTATTCAGCTGCTGATTAGCCAGGAATGTTAGCTGGATAAACATATCCAGCTAACTTAACTGGGATATTCAGCAGTATGGGCATAATGCTGAATATACCCAGCTATCTTAAATTAGCCAGATAAACATATCTGGCTAATTTTAGAACTTCTCTTTGGCTGACCTAAAGATACAAAATCATCATTATCCAGCTAACTTAGGCCTAGATTCATCATTTCGCTATAATTATAGCGAAATGATCGCCCGCGACAGGAAAAGGGGCGTGGGCAGCAAATGAGCAGCCGGTCGCATCGCAGCATATGGTAACGCACATGGCGTTGCGTTACTGGATATTGAGATATCGGCTGCGCTGGTCATTTTCAGCCTCTAGTGCCCTGGGAAAAGCTGTAACTATTTCCCACAAAATTGCCTGCGCTAGTGTGTGAAAGTTTATCGCATACAACGTTGGCAGCCCCTAATCACCATCAACGCCACCCAAACTCATCCCTGTTGAATATAAATGTTTAATTTGCATACACAAATTTGCGATAGGCCATTATCGCACGGGTTATCACATGCAATAACGCCATAACGAGTGCGATAACGGCCTATCGCAAAGTGATGAATGACCCTGTTAGCCAGATAATGCCAGTCTGCCCCTGGACCGAACCGGATAGCAAGTTAAAACTTATCCAACTGTGTCAAGGATGATCAGACAGTCAGGATTTTCAAATCCTAGTATTTCTCTGGTTAAATGCCAAATGTGCTGAATATGGACCTCCTGGAGTTTAACATTATAGAAACAATATAAATAAAAAATTAGCTCTGTGAATTCTGAGTTTGAAATTGGTTTTCTTTTTTGCATGCATGCAGATGATTAGACACAATGGAAATTGTATATAGTCAACTTGCTTTGATATAAAGGAAAAACAAAACAAAACTAATCTTGTAGCTACATAATGAAATAAGAGAGCAAATCCTTGCCACTGACAAGGATAGGTATCCATCAGGCAACCATACAGCTGGCACAGTCTATAATGTTCGCTTAGTACAGACAGCCAAGCCTTAGATATATTACCAAACACCTAATAAAAAGTTCATCAAACACAGAAATGATTCAATAAATCACCACACAATTAAACAGGCCTGGAAAAAAAAAAACAAACCAGATCCTGAAGTGGTTTTAAAACTGTAAGCATGCTGGCATACACAAGAGGGCAGTCCATCACTGCAGCTGGTTTTATTATCTGAGCAGTAAAGATAATTTAAACACTGAGCCGCTTAATCACCTCTAGTTCTGGCACATCACACTACCTAGAATGTAAAAGATTTGAGAAAGCGAACTGCTTTAGCTTCTTTCTCTGGCACACAATTGTGTATACAACTGTCCCTCTTTACATAATAAATCACATTAATAACTGGTTCCCTTAGCAGTAAGCAGTGGTTTATGTACGCTATAATATTTGGACTAAGTTACCATCCATCCCATCTTTGCTGGGTCACTCCCAATTTCACCAAGTATGAAAATATCACCACCCATTTGTTTTTAGGACATGGTAACACAGTAGCATAATATTGTCAGCAGAAAACGACCAAATGGTCCATCCAGTCTACCCAGCAAGCTTCCCATAGCAACTGCCGCTCCATGTAGGTTACCCCCCATGTGTCTGTTAAGGGTAGTAACTGCTGCTCCGTGCAGGTTACCCCCATGTGTCTGTTAAGGGTAGTAACTGCTGCTCCGTGCAGGTTACCCCCATGTGTCTGTTAAGGGTAGTAACTGCCGCTCCGTGCAGGTTACCCCCATGTGTCTGTTAAGGGTAGTAACTGCTGCTCCGTGCAGGTTACCCCCATGTGTCTGTTAAGGGTAGTAACTGCTGCTCCGTGCAGGTTACCCCCATGTGTCTGTTAAGGGTAGTAACTGCTGCTCTGTGCAGGTTACCCCCATGTGTCTGTTAAGGGTAGTAACTGCTGCTCCGTGCAGGTTACCCCCATGTGTCTGTTAAGGGTAGTAACTGCTGCTCCGTGCAGGTTACCCCCATGTGTCTGTTAAGGGTAGTAACTGCTGCTCTGTGCAGGTTACCCCCATGTGTCTGTTAAGGGTAGTAACTGCCGCTCCGTGCAGGTTACCCCCATGTGTCTGTTAAGGGTAGTAACTGCTGCTCCGTGCAGGTTACCCCCAAGGGTCCTCAAAGGGCAGTAACTGCAACGCTGTGCAGGTTACCCCCATGCCTTATGTTAAGGATAGTAATACTTACAAGCAAAAGCAAGCAAATGTCAAACCCATAACAAAATTATTACAACATTTTTGTGTGGTGAGCAGCCTACCTGTAATTCAGACAAGGCTGCTTGCATGCTCTTTGTTTTTGGACTTGGCTGTAGAAACTTTATCCCCAATATCAGTATATCACTACCCTAGACTGTAAATGTCAGGGCCCAGTGTTGGCTGTTTTCAGAATCCAATACCTTTTTCCAACGCCCGGCTGTCAAAGCAAAGAGCAATGGTGCAGCGGTGTCAAAATCATCAAAGCTAATTGGTTAAGGGTAGTAATCCCCAGTGCCGTCTGGTTAAGGGTACTAACTGCCGCTCCGTGCAAGAGACTAGTTTGTGGCCTCCCATCAGTTTTGCTGACTAGGGTTCAAAAATCATATACTCTTGGTTCCTTGTAATGGCGCTGCTGAAGCACCATTGGAATGCTTGTCCGTGTCCTATAATTAAGCCCCCAATTTGGTACTGCTATAAGAACTGACATACAAATTGACAGCTGCTGGGCAGCTGCAGTGAACTTTTCATCCATGTGCCACTGCCCCTGAAGCCACACAAACTCTGCTGGTGCCACCCATTCAGAATCCCTCCAGTAGGGTCACACTTTCTTCCTTTCCTGTTCTCCCTAATGACAACAGCTATGCGTGCAACTGCTACTAGTAATGCCACTGTCGACTGCAATACTGTTTGTTTGTAACCCGCTTTGGGATCCTTGGAAAAAGGAGAAAATCAAAAATAAAGTATATGCAGCCATGTGGTGCCAACACAATCAGTGGTAAGTGATGCAAGTAAAAACACAAGAAGGAGAGAAGATGGTGAGTGAAGAGAATGAAAGAGAAAAACTGAATTGGAGGGAGGGAAAAACACTAAGGGAGAAGAAAGCTTAAAAGAGAATGAAACAGGCAAAGGCAAAGACTGAAGGGAATGATTGCGCCTGAAGGAGGAAAGAAGAGGAAAAGCTAGAAAAAAAGAATGGAAGGATAGAAAAGGAAAAGAGGAGAGAAGAAAAAGGCATGAAAATAAAAACAAGGAAAGAGAAAACTGAAATAAAGAACAGAAATTAATACTAAAAACAGAAACAAAAATATTCAAATGCATTCAATTAATAAAATGTCATATGAATAAGTTACACTATGAACAATTTTTTAAATAAATGTTTTACTGTATTTTTAGTAATGTTAATTACACAAATTATGCTAATTGACCATAAAATTCAAAATGTACTGCAGAGTATTTTAAATATTACAATTAATTTACCCATGAACCATTGCAGAAAAGATGTCATGCATATAACCCATGCCTGTAGATCTCTATTAGCAGAAAAGAAGGTGAATTCCCTCCCTACATGATCTCCCAAATCCTGCAGTTTTCCACTGCTCATCTCCAATCCCTACTCTCCTGGACCTCTCCCTCCAAGCCCCTCCTTTTCTTGACCCTGTGGTTCTTCTCACCTTCCCCCTTGTCTTCTGTAAATACATCACAATGCATACCCTCTTGTTATTACAAACTAGTGACCATACTGATATAGAAATCACTATCACTGTACACAGAACCATATGACAAACATCATGGTTGCAAACTTCTTACATTCTAAGTTTCATCTTAAAAAGATCGACTAAGCTGTTCAAGGTTGCATATTTGCTGAAAAAGGATCACACTGGAGTGTTTGGATTTCACAGTTCACTGATCTATACAGCTAATCATTCTCAAAGTAAAAGCAAGAGATTCATGACTTTTTCAATGCACAGATATGGACTAAGATAGAGGGGCTCTGGGGCAATGCATTACCTACCAGACTGGGAGTAAGTGCCAGTCATACTGACAGGGAAGAGAACATCTGAATTGTCATTCAGAACCTGTAGAGGAGTCCAGCTGCAACTCTGCGTATTACATATGGTGTCTTCAGATGGCCTGAATCAAGACAAAAGGCATTAATGAATGTATATTAGTCCTTTTATGCATTTGGCTAACTAAAAACAGTCACCCAATTTGGTGTCTGGCTACACAACACATAAGGATAGCTCAGAGAAATTCTTTGCAGATGTTCACTTTGATCCAATAAAAGATATCACAGCCAGCAAAGAATGTAAGGGAAATACTAAGAGAGAGATTTTAAAAAATCCTCTCTCTTCTGCATTATATACAGTCAGATCTTGATGGTGATCCATTAATACAAGCAGACTTATGCCAGATATATGAATGGAAAAAGTGTAATTGGCCAGTCATGACAGGAGGTTTACACACCAGGCATAGCTGAATCTATCTGTCCAGTCAACCAAGTCAAGCTTGTCTGGAGTTAATACCCTTTTACACTGTGGATATTCAGGGATATAAAAAAAAGATTTAAAACAATGAAGCCCTCAAGGGACCCTGTATGCAAGTGACTTTGTGTACCAAGCCTTTCATTGTTACTATGATTTTGTACACCTCTTTTCAGTCCTTTCTCAGACTACCTAACTCAGGCATGCCATGAGAGAGGAGGCTTTATTGGGCATAGACGCTGTTCAATACAACTAAAAATGATGATTCCGACGTACAGTGGTATCACACAACAAGTGACATGAAAGATGGTTCAGTGCTTTTCCCAAAATTACTTACTGTTCAGAAGTTTCTCTGAGGACTTTAACATCTTTGCTTCCCGATCTCTTTCTGTACGTATCCTCCTCATCTACATCTTCATCATCAATACTTTTTACATCAAGCACTCGGTAACCAAAGTCTCCATTGAGACACATGGATTCATTCTTCCACAGACTGACGCTGCTCTCACTCCCATAAGAATTCAGTGCAGTTGGGACCTCAGAAGCAGGGAAGGCAGCCGATGACCTGTCTGAATTCTCTTCTGAGCTCTCCCCAGTCACTGCTGCCACCTTTAGAATCTCCACCGAATCCTGATCTTCAACTTCCTCGTCATTATCAAATGAAATAATATTGGACACCTTTTTTTTTTTCCGATCCTTTCTACATTTAATATCTACAAGCCCCCATCCAAAAAAAAAAAAGAAAAAAAATTGCAGACATTGAGAAAAAAAAAAGCCTCCAAAACAGTAGAAATTTAAAATAAACTTACTAGGTTTAGTTTTCTGAAATTCATAATCCACTTTACATGGTGAAGAATAAACAACATGTAGCAAAACATCCATTACTGTACAGATATGGAACTACCATCTGATTGTGTTTATAACATATCACCTAATAAGAAAATACTCAGGGAAAACTTCCATGGTTATGAAAAATATGTCCATATTCAGAAGTTGTCTGGCTAAATTAATATTTGGGAAGCTTTCCTGTTAAATTCTAGTCAGATAACTTATTATCTGGCTAAAATTTGGCCAGATAAGTCAGGGGCCAGATAAGTTATCCGGCTAACTTCAATATTCACAGTTAGCTAGATAACTTATCCAGCTAAGTCTGGCCGTCCCGAAGACCTGTTCTAAAGCTAGGAGAATAAGAATCCCAATTATGCTAAATCATCAAAATAAAAGCAAAGCTTTTTCAGGGTTTAAAATAAGACATTTTCACTGGCAGCTAAATAATAAGTATCCAGCTAAGCATCTGATATTTGGACTTATCCGGTTAGGTTAACCAAATAAGTTAGACCTGCTCGATAGCAAGTCTAACATTATCACTTGTGCCACTGAATATCCCTTCTACATTACCCTGATAAGTTATATTGAGCTAACTTAGTGCCAGATTCATTACAGTTTTTCTCCCATTTTGTGTCTGGGGGGAAAAACCCTTAGTGAATCAGGTACTTAAATAGACAGATCTTTGAATATTGGGTCCAGTGCAATTTGTACTTAAATATTTGTACATGCATACGTATGGAGATGGCAAAAGCATAAACAGTAACAAGAATTCAAGAAAAAAAATGGAATAATCACAAAGGATCCTTAGTTATGAAGACTCAACAAAAAAAACAGATCAACTTGGGTCTCTGGCATTGTAACAGGAAGTAATTTAGTTAGACTAGATGGGCCTCATCTCTCATGATGATTTATGGTACGAAGACTAGATGCGCCCATTACGTGTATTTTGCTGAATTGTTGACAGAGTAAACAATATGTTATATTGTGGGTGGGAAAGAGGGGAGATGAGTAGATTTTTATATATTTCATGTTTTTATTATCTAACTGCTTTGTGATTTAAAAAACATTTCTGTGGGTTCAACAGTGCTTTCCCTGTAGAAATGAGCTTTTTGAAAAATTACCTGCCCTAGATGGTATGTGCATAGAGCTTCTATGCAGGTACTTTAACCTGCTATAGGGGCCTACTTGGGGGAAAACGTTGGGGACAAAGATTGTGCTGAAAGGCAGACCATGCCACATAAGTCTTTCTTATGTTATGCTCTTCCTCTTCTTCATCTCTACCCTCACCTTCTGATCTTGCCTCTATTTATTCATTCAGTTTATCAACCCCTTCTTGCTACCATTACTCCCTAATGTCTATTGTAAACATTGCCTCCTTTATATAATCAATCTTATTCCTGGCTCCCAATATAAGCCTTTGTAACCAGTTATTATTCCATGTTCCTTGTAAAAGTTTGCTGTTCCATGTTCAGTGTAAAAGCTTCACCTTGTTACCTGGTGTCGCTCTCTTAGTTCTATGTGAACCGATACGATGTGCAAACTGATATCGGTATATAAAAACCACTAAATAAATAAATAAATAAGGTTCTTTAAAGTCAGGATAAACAATAAAGAATCTCATCCCGTCCTCTCTGACCAGGGAGTCCCCCAAGGATCCTCCCTCTCACCCACTCTCTTTAGCATTTACCTTCTCCCGCTCTGCCAGTTACTCACAAATCTAAAACTCATTACCTTTATGCGGACGATGTACAAATTCTCATCCCGATCACAGAATCCCTTCATAAAACCATGACCCATTGGAATGATTGCCTTCAGTCAATTAAGCACCTACTCTCCAGCCTTAACCTAGTTCTCAATTCCAATAAAACGGAGATGCTCATCATCTCTCAAGACGACAATTACGCCCTGCTCAACCCACATCCCTAAACCTTAACCTATCACCGTTTGTCAGGAATCTAGGAGCCTGGCTGGACAACCAGCTAAACCTAAAAAAATTTATAAACACCACCACAAAGGAGTGCTTGTACAAACTGCAAGTCCTCAGAAAGCTAAAACCACTCCTTCATTTCAATGACTTCCGCTTGGTACTACAATCCATCATTCTATCTAAGATCGATTATTGTAACTCCCTCCTGCTCGGATTCCCCGCCAACTCCATCAAACCTTTACAGATGGTACAGAACGCCGCCGCCAGAATTCTCACAAACTCCAATAAAAGAGAACACATCACCCCCATCCTCCATACCCTACACTGGCTGCCCATCAAATACAGGATCCTTTTTAAAGTTCTCACAATTATACACAAAGCGACGCACAACCTCTCTCCTCTCACATTAAGCACCCAACTGAGACCGCACACTTCATCCAGACCCATCAGAAGTGCTTACAAAGGCTCCTCCAGCGAAAACAGCACTAAGGAAGCGGGCCCTATCTACAGCAGGCCCCCATCAATGGAATGCGCTCCCCCCGGACCTACGACTTGAACCATGCCCCTCTGCTTTAAAAAAAAAACAAAAAACTAAAAACGGCTTTTCATCCAAGCTTTCCCTGACACTTAACCTTGGTTTAATAACAGTATTGTCCAGTTCCCAATGTACTTCCACTTAACCCCAACCTTGGTTTAATACAGTCTTATCCAGGTCCCAATGTACACTCACCCAGTGTATTTTCTCATCCTATAACTCAACATACGTAACTTTTTACCCGCATACGATACCTGTTTTGTTCTCGATTGTATAAACTCTCCCATTAATTTCAATGATGCAGTTTCCTGAACCATTTCATATTACAGTATATTCAGTTTAAGTTCCCTGTACCAGTTCTTGTATTCACTGTTTTATGTACTGCCTTTGTGCGAAGTTGCAGTTTTTTGTAAACTGGGGTGATTTGTATCCCATACAGGAACCTCGGTATATAAAAAGTTTATAAATAATTATTTATTTATTTATTCATTTATTTAAATAAATAAATAAATCTCTGGAAAATGGCTCTTGCACAGTGCAGAATCTTGCAGAGGTCAACTCATGAGCACTGAAAGAAATAGGACTTCGGTAGATGAACATGAGAAGATAGCGTTAACAACTTGAATAACTTACCAGAGCTGGCATTCTTAGATACAACTGGGAGTGGGTCAAAGTCTTGCTCAGATTTGATGAGGATGGAGACTGCAGAAGAAGCAGTTATTTCTCTGAGAAGGCTACTGACACTCTGGGTGGATTCCTTCAACAATGAGGTTACATTTTGTGTTGATTCCTTTAAAAGGTCAGAGACTGTGGGAGCACATTTAGCCTGTCCATTCAAATCCTTGTTGTCAATGTTGATTGCAAAAAGGATGGAATTCAAGCCTTTAAACAAAACAATAAGAAAATGATCCTAACATACGTTCTACATTAAAAAAAAAAAAAAAACCAACAGAGTTCAGCACTTACACATTTGATCATAACACTGCTTGTAGGACAAGTATTCCTTAATCTTCCGTTTCTTTTCATATTTCTCTTCTTAGAGTTAAGTACAGTAATATTTTTTTAATCTTACTGGCTATTTATTCACGTAAGATTTATGTACATGCAGTAAGATTTATTAATCTTACTAGCTCATTATTCACGCTTTAAACATTCCTTACATTTATCTACGTCCTGTTGACGAGTTATTATTATTGTCTATGTAATATTTAATTTGTATTATTTATATTTATATGTTATATGTTATATGTTACTCATATGTTAAGAAACGCTGTTTAATGTAACGCCTTTATTGCGACAGTTTTGTTCTATGTAAACCGACCTGATTCGATACTTGTATTGAGAATGTCGGTATATAAAAATCCGAAATAAATAAATAAATAAATAAATATTTTCAAGACAGATTGAGGAATTTATAAAATGTTCGCCAGTTTGAATCAAGTCACTTGTATAATTAGCAAAGTTTGTAAATGTTGATGCCAATTCTCCATATATCTGTCTGTACAGTGACCCCCAAATTAATGGAGCATTGACTGGTGGTAAGCAGACAAAGCAGGGTATTCTCATAAACCATAAACAAAATATTTTTAAACATGATCGTAAAATAGGTGCTTCTGGAAGTGCCACTTATAACCTATCCTCCCAGAAAAAGTTTGTGCTGTCAGTTTTCTTTTGTTTAAGTCCAGCAGTTTCTTCCTGCTCCAATTCAATCACAATCGGCTCTTATTGAACTATGGTGCCATGGGCTTTTATTCACAACTACCCAGAGGGAGGGGTGCTCCCCATTTTCATGTCTCCCTCCAAAATCAGCCCAGCATCACAGCAGCAGTCCTCAGCCAGGTACCACAATCCGTGGCTCCTTCCAAAGCCCTGCTACCATGGGCTCTAAGTTTGGCCACCAGGTATTTTCATTGTCCAATGACAGACTTCCTATACTCCCCTCTTGCCCACTCACTGGCAAGTATCCCAAGCTTCAATCAGCCCAGAGAGCTGAAGCCAGGCAGGGGGCTTAAACCTAGGTCTTCCACATTATAGTGCATATCATTTTGCCACTGGGCCAACCCCATGTCCTGTAATTTTAAAATTAGAACAGATTGTATTTAATGTCCAACACTCAACTAATAACTTATAGAAAAAAAATATATAACCTTCAAACTGAAAAACTAAAACTAAATGTCTTCATATTGCATTAAAATACATGCATAAACAAGTTATATTACTAAGAAAACAATTAAAAATTGTACTTTTTTTTAATTAAAAAAATTTTTACCAACCTGTCACGGAGCTGAGGCAGTCCCGTTGGGGTGAGTGATCCGGGCTCCCCGGTATCACCCCAAGCTCTAGCGCACTGGTGGCAGAGTAGGGCCCTCGACCCTTAGCCACAGCCGACGTGCACACCGGGAGGGATGATCCCCTCAGAACCTAACCAGCTCCCGGGAGCCTGACAGATGCCCTCCAATCGAAGGACAGCTCAAGTTCCTGCTTCTGTATTTTTTTTTTAAACAACTTTAACGAAAAAGGCCTAGTCCTAACTCTTCTCAACACTAAATGCTGCTTTTTTTTTTTTTTTTTTAAAGAACTAGTACAGACTGTGACTGTTGCACCCCTACCATCTGCTGGAGACAGAGTAATACTGGCAGACTGTGGGTGGCACCTGGGTATATAAGGCAGAGTCTGTTGAAACTTGCTCTGTCTCCATCTGCTGGTGGGGAGGCAAAACCCAGGAGTCTGGAATGATCCGGGTACGTACAGAGAACATGTCTGTTAAACAAATCCGATCAATCTGCATGTTACCTATTCCTATCAATTAAGGTCATCCTATACAATGCCATTTTACCAAAATTATACCCACTGCAACCAGTGGCTCAGTGACAGTGCTTGCAAGTCAGGTCACCCAATTCCTGGGTCAGCTGGAGCTGGGGTCTTATGGAGGCAACATTCACAGCCGGGGGAAAAGATAGGCCTGGTCATTGCTTAAGGGTGATACCTAGGGGCCAGGTCCAGGGCCTATGACTGCACACTTCTGGAAGGAGGTGCAAGATCCTTGGCTCAGGACCACCACAGCAATGACCTGCTATTAAGTTCACTTAGAGAATAGCCACTGCCATTAGCAATGGTAACATGGAATAGACTTAGTTTTTGGGTACTTGCCAGGTTCTTATGGCCTGGATTGGCCACTGTTGGAAACAGGATGCTGGGCTTGATGGACCCTTGGTCTGACCCAGTATGGCAACTTCTTATGTTCTTATGACTGCTAGGAGGGGATATAAAATAGAGGGAAAATCCCCGGGTAGCTGCAAAATAAAGCTCATGACACCAGATTCCAGCCCTGGTCTGACTGAGCTGGAACTACAAAGGAGCAGGAAGAAGCTGCCGAGTTAAAATAAAATAATGATACCCAATGCATTCATCTGTATTAACCTCTCATCCAGACAGGCCACTGAAGAAGATAGGATGTTAGGCTCAATTAACCATTGATCTGACCCAGCATGGTATTTCTTAAGTTCTTATGATTATCAAATTAATAATCAAAAGCTAACCTTGCCTTTCAAAAATAAAATTAACTGCAATTTTAATTTTTAGAAAATATGGATATAACATGAGTATTTAGTATAGCAAGAATTATAATTTTGCTTTGGTTTTCTAAACCAGAAGGGCTTACCTGCTGCCATGGTAGGAAGCATACTAGACCGTTCCTCATCCATCATAAAAGACCAGTCTTCATAGAAGACACTGCAAATGGCAAACAATTTTACTCCAGTACATTCTACATAGACAAGAAAAATACAGTATTAAAGAATCTATAAGGTAGATTTTAAAAGCCTTTCGCGCACAAAAAAGGCCACATACGCACCTAAGTGGGCCATGCAGGAGCTACGCAAATTTTTAATAGCCGGGAATGGCCCTTGTACATGCAGAGACTGCATTGTAGAAATCAACTCCTTTTCATCACTTTTAAGGTCTAAAATACTTTACTGATGTCAATTTTACTATAAATACCTCTGAATGTGTCTGTAACACCCCCACTAACCCCAACCCACCTCCCTAAAACTCACTTGTTTCTTTTTGATTTCTCTACTTATTATGGAGTAGTTCCTTTTGGATTTATTTTTTTTTTAAACTTATTTGTTTGCTTTGCTGAGTGCTCTAGGGCCCAGGGACTCAGATTTTTGGTAACAGCAGAGGAAGCGCAGTCTTTCCTAAAGAAAGGCCCCAAAGGACTAGGTATTTCCTCTAGGAGGAATGGATCCACATCCATTGGTGGGAGAAAGAAGAAGACTGGGATCACAATCATCCAATCATCTCTAGAGATTCAAGAGGGAAAAGGAGAAGGTTGGACAACACCCTTCTGGTACTGCGAGAGGGAGGAGAGGAGAATGTGGGGTAACAGGACGGAAAAGATATGGAACTGGGACTTGACACTTCTATAACTAAACTGAAACAAGTACCTATTCACCCAGCCATGGGAAGGAAGCTTAACCACTACTCTGAATGACTGAATTGGCCTAAATTATTTATTCAATTGGAGGTAATCTCTATTTACTTGTAACTGAAAGCTTGAAGTCACAAATTTATTGCGGATCTAAAATGCAGAGACTGAACTGTAAATATCCAGAGCTGTAAAGCACTTTACAATCATGTCCATCTATGATCAGTAAAGGCTATGTTGGAAACCATACCTGCTTCCGGCATGCTCATTACTGCTGTTGTCACTTATAAGATCATTAGTGCTGTTTACAAGGACTTTATTGCCACGTAAGAACTAAGCAACAGACAGGGCCTAGACGCTAATCTTCCTCCCCTTCAAACTCAGGAAATCTTGGACAACAGATGAAATTTACATCAAGAGAAATTTTACTTTCTAAGACTATACTTGTGGTATGGTTTCTGGGACCCTATCCAGGATTTGTCAGCCCAGGGTTTACACTTATTTAGTGCGTACATGAGAGAATTTAATCTCAGATTACAAACAAGGAAAGACAGTTGCTGCTGCAGGGGCGATGCCTGCCAAAAAGGAAAGAAAACTAAAGGAGGTTAAGTCACAAGGAAGGTATCCAGTGTCAGCAAGCAGATCGGAATCACTCCAGGGCAATTCTTCTGAAGAGGCAGAAAAAGCTGGAGATTAAAAAAAAAAAACAACAAAAAAAAGGTTTACCTAAGTCGGTTTTTATCTCCAAGAAGCATATGTACATATCTCTCCAGGGAATGTTCATTTAAAGCACATCGCAGCCAGGCACGTCCCCTACCAACATCTGTAGTGATAGTTTTTAGAGAGTAGAAGCGCTGCAGTTCGTGTTTATTCAAAATTTCTTTCACATAATACCAAAACACTGGATCTGTAAATAAAAGCAAAGAAAGATGAACTTTCTGGTCTTCCTTGGCAAGTTTCTAAGTCACTAACACCATTATTAACCTCCCAGAGCAGCAGCCCAATAGTTCTAACGCAAGGTCTGCTATCATTAAATAAAGTTTCAAATCAACATTCTAGAAAATTATAGTTCCACATCACTTTTGTGAAATTAAAATTTGTAGTAAATACAGGATTTTAGTGATTCTGACACAGGAAAGAGACAATACGTCTTCCCTCACAGATTGTTTCATTTCTTAGTAAGATATTTTTCCTTCTTTGCTGTTTGACTAGGATATTCTACACAGTATGCACCTTCAATGTGTGACCCTTCAGCTTTCATTCATTTAATAAATAATAATCTGGAATTTAAAAAGTGCAGAGAGAGAGAGAGAGATGGAGAGAGTGAGTAATACTAACATACATATCATGTTTATTTTTAATTTTGTTATAAACGAGAAGCATTAATTTGGGTATGCATGCAAGAAGGAAGGCCCGAAGTAGTATAGTGAAATTGAAAGGTGACAAGGAGCTGAATAAACAAGAGATGAATAAATGGCAGAAATATGAAATAATTCGGTGTTCACTAAAAAAGATCTTGGAGAAAGACTATTACTGTTTGACAAGACCATAGATGGGGATGGGGTAAAAGCAACTCCATTTACCAAAAAGAATGTATGTGAAGAGATAGGGACACCGAGAGGACAAGGCTATGGGGCCAGGAGAGGTACATCCCAAGATATTAAGGGAGCTCAGAGATGTGCTGGCAGGTCCGCAGAAAGACCTGTTCAATAGATCCCTGAAAATTCGAGTGGTGCTGCAAGATTGGAGAAGAATGGTTGTGCTCCTGCTTCATAAGAATGGTAGCAGAGAGGAGGCTGGAAACTACAGGCCAGTTAGCTTCCCCTCGGTGGTGGGAAAACTAATGGATTCTCTGCTGAAGGAAAGGATAGTGAACTACCTACAATCCGGTGGGTTGCTGGACCCAAGGCAGCATGGATTCACCATGGGAAGGTCCTGTCAGACTAATATGATTGATTTTTTTTTTTTTTGATTGGGTGACTAGAGAAATGGATCAAGAAAGAGCACATGATGGATTTCAGCAAAGCTTTTGATATGGTCCTGCAGAGGAGGCTCATGAATAAAATTAAAAGCTTGGGAGTGGGTGCTAAAATAGTGGAGTGGATTACAAACTGGTTGGCTGTATAACAGCACATGGAACCTACTCTAAAGAGAGAACAGTGTTAAGTGGAGTGCTACAAGGATCAGTTTTGGGACCAGTTCTGTTCAATTATCTTCATGAGCAAAATTGTGGCAGGGATAGAAGGTAAAATTTGTCTATTTGTGGATGATAGTAAGATCCGTAACAAAGTGGACATGCCTGAAGGAGAAGAAAGAATGAAAAGTAATTTAAGAAAGGTCGAACAGTGGTCACAGATTTGGCAGCTTGGAGCCAATGCCAAGAAGTGCGGAGTAATGCATCTGTGCTGCGGTAATCCAAAAAGCTGTGTGTGTGATGGGGGTGGGGGGTGAAAGACTAATGTGCACAGACTGGGAGAGGGACCTTGGGGTAATAGTGTTGAGTGATCTGAAAGCAATGAAGTAATGTGACAAGGCAATAGCTAAAGCCATAATAATGTTGGGCTGCACAGAAAGAGGAGGTAATAATCCCCTTGATTAGGTCCTTGGCGAGGCCTCACTTGGAGTACTGTGTTCAGTTCTGGAGCCTGTATCTCAAATAGGATAAAGACGGGACAGAAGTGGTCCACAGAACAGTGAACAAAATGGTGTGGGGTCTCCTATCAGAAGGCTGAAGGATATGAATATATGTGTATCCTGGAAGGGAGGAGGTGCAGGGGAGATATGATACAGACCTTCAGATACCCTAAAGGTTTTAATGATGCATGAACTTTGAACCTTTTCCACTGGAATGAAATCAGTAGAACTAGAGGTCACAAAATGAAATTCCAGAGGGGACGACTCAGAACCAACATCAGGAAATATTTCTTCACAGAGAGGGTGGTGAATGCCTGGAATGCCCTTCTGGAAGAGGTGGCAAGGATGAAGACAGTAAATGAATTGAAAAGGGCATGGGATAACACTGTGGATCCCTAAAGGCTAGAGGTTGGAAATGAAGAAAAGGGTGAACAGGGGTAACCTGCATGGAGCAGCAGTTATTACCCTTAAAGACATGGGGATTAATACCCTTAACCAATTAACCTTGATGCTTCTGACAATCCCCTGCTTTTCTCCTATAGACATGGTAGAAATGTTAGAGACTATGTTGTGTCAGCTACACTTCAGATCTCAGCATCATCAAGCACTGACATTACGGACCATTGCCCTTGTGATTCTTGTGACATGTGCATTACTACTTTAGCTGGTACAGAGCGGGAATATTCTCTTACAGATATAAAGATTGTTCATGCTAATTCCACCTCTCAAAACATGGTTTATCTGCTGCTTTATTCCTGTTAATTCACTTATATAGGGCGAACTACCAGGAAGATTAGAACCCATCTCATCGGGCATAGGAGTCGTATTAACACCAAGGATTTATATGCCCTGTGTGTGGTGCACTGCACTGAATCAGGTCATTCTTTTGCTGATTTTCAATGGACTGTTTTGGAACAGGTTCAAATCCCGGCTGAGGGAGGTGACTAATGCAATTTTGAATAAACGTGAACAATTTTGGATCTTTTACATGAATTCAATAGCACCTTATGGACTTAATGAAAAAAATAGAACGGCACGCTTTTTATCAGCCCTATTTGTTTTCCTCTTTTGCTATAATTATTCATGATTGACAGGTCTGTTCCCCGCGCCTGTCCCTTTAAAGCCCTTACACATCACAAATA
The DNA here is from genome assembly GCF_901001135.1 of Rhinatrema bivittatum. Lineage (NCBI taxonomy): Eukaryota > Metazoa > Chordata > Amphibia > Gymnophiona > Rhinatrematidae > Rhinatrema > Rhinatrema bivittatum. Next base: position 22,019,028 of record NC_042628.1, on the reverse strand, counting down.
ATCCAACATGACCATCAATTTTTGAACACATTGTTTGTTTTTCAACAATGTTTTAATTGCAATTTAAAAAGACATTAAAAAAAAAACAAACAAAAACTATTTCTGTCTAATCCGCATCCGATTGAGCTGTCCAGGTGGCCTGTGCATTGCAGGACATACAATCTGGCTTGCTGATACAGTATTGATTAATAGGTTCTTGCAAGACAGGGTTACAGATAAAAATTAGTAATATTAAGAGTTTCCTTGTGTTTTTGGTTTAAGATCCAGTTTAACACAGACGTATGATTTATTCTTGTGAAAAAAATTTCCAAACACTTAACAAATTATTTTGAGTATAGTCATAGTTATTAAGTTGCATTCATTAAGTACGCCAGTTACATACTTAATGGAACCACAAGATAGACTCTGATAAGTGGATCTGGACAGAACGATGCAATGTGTTGAATCAAGCTGAGCAACACAGTAATCATGGAGTAGAGTGAAAACCAATCCATAGTATGATGCACACAAACTTTTAAATAGTGAGAGTGGAACACAGTATTGCCCAGTGCCATGCAAAAGATCCAGGTTTAGAGGTCACATGATGCTGTGAAGGAAAGCAGACATAGTACCTGATCTCCCCGGGAACCCTCTCCTCCTTTTCTTTAATTTGCAGCGCTTTCTGCTCATTCAATCAGCCGGCTTCCAGCACACCACTGGTTGGAGCCCAGGAAATGCGACTAATTTCGCAGCCTCTCCTCCTTAAATGGCATCCAAATCAGCAAAGAAGGAGAATGACAAGGTGAGGGGCAGTGAATCCAAAATGGCCGACGTGCCGAACCCGACGCGCTCTGATGTGGCAGCTGGCATGCTTGCAGCCCTCGATGGCAAGTTTGCTCAAATTTTCACCCAGCTTTCAGGGGTAAGCATTCAGCTGGCACAAATTCAGCAGCAATTACAATCTGCAGAGCAGCGGATTTCTGATAAGACCTCCTCCATGTGCACAGACATGCAGCAGCTGCATGCCTTACGCGAGTCCCTGCAGTCCAAAGGGGACGACCTAGAAAACAGATCTTGCAGAAATAACTTGCGGCTGGTGGGGGATTCCCGAATCCCTTCCAGACAGGGATCTGGGGCCACGGCTGGAGGCTTGGCTAACTCAAACCCTAAGCCTCACAAATACCCATGGCGCCCTGAGGATTGAGAGGGCCCATCGTATCTGGGGATCGCACCCCTCTTAAACCCAGAGCCAGTGATATTTCGAGTCCTTAATTTTTTTTTTTTTGTTATTAACATTTTTATTAAGTTTTGAAGTAAACTTACAATATAAGTACAGATGCATAACCTCATGTTCAGCAGGAATAATCATACAAAGAATTTTGTTCACGAAATCCTAAGAGCATATTGCCGCCAGAAAGACCTCTGCTTTGAGGGGGGGGGACAGATTATTGCTTTGCCATGATCACTGTGCGGCGGTGGCTTTGCGGAGGAAGACGCACACGGTTTTTCTTAACGGGCTAATTTTGGCCATTTTGGTAGGTATTAGGGGTGGAGGGCTCTTTTTTTGCCTTCACCCAATGCCTCTCAGAACTGGGGTTTTATTTTTTCTCTTGGGGGTGGGGGGGGGGAAGGGATTGGCTGCTGAGAAGACACGTATTGTGTCGTTTCTATTGCTGTTCTTTTTTGCTGCTCCATTTTTTTGTGTTTTGAATTGTTTCCTAGCAGAGGGGCATCTCTATCCTGTGTGGTACAGATTTCTTGTCTCTCTCTTTTCCAGGATTATTCTGCGGCGGTGCCTTTGTAGAGGGAAGCGTTTGCACCTCCATGGAGCCCTGAAGGTTTGAATCGGGCTCCAAATATGCTTTGCTATAGGCCCTAAACTGAAGCAAAATCTAAATGAATGGCACTCAAATAATATTAATTAAATCAATTTAAACCATGGCTCTCAACCATCTGCATCTTTTAGCTTAGATGGCAAAGTCAGATGTTTGGTTTTGCTAAAACACGATATGAATTTGACTCAAGTTTTAGAGTCCAACAGTAGCAGCTGCTACATTTGCTTAAATGGACATTTTTGTGTTTGGAAAATCTGATACAGCAGCAGTGATTTAACACAAATTGGCAGCAAAGTAAAAAAGCTTAAGTGCTATTACAGCAGCAATCCATGACAGCTAGAAGGCTTTTCTGATGGAAGAGAGCATAAAATAAACTCCTGGACCAAACTCTTGGCAAATAAGGCATTTTTCCAGTTGCTTGTTGAGCAGGAACAAACTTTCAAAAGTTGTCATTACTATTATTGAGAGACTGCCAAGCCTCGACTTGGCAGCCGTAATTAACCCGGAGCTGAGCTGGCCAATACCCCGCTCCCTACCACCCAAGGAAAGGCAGAATGTAGAGGGGCCTGGACTGGAGCAGCGGTCGCTACTCACTGGCAGTAAAGCTTTAGTGAGGCAGGGCTGGGGGTTTGACAGGATAGCTGCGGAGGATTTCCTTCACCCGGTCCAGCAGGCACAAAGCAAGTTGCTCTGCAGGCGTGTGTATGTGTTTTTCTAGTTATTTAGGGTGTTTGATGTTTGCCAGTGCACAGGTGGAGGTGGCTGTATATGTGCGAGGTCACATCGGAGTTTCTGTGAATCGAGCGATCTGCTGCCTGAGGCAAAAAATTAGATGCCCCTCCCTTTTACACACACACACACACACACACACGCTCTCTCATTGTATCTTCTCACCTCGATTCTCATGAGCCACAGGAACCTCCTATTTCCCCAGGCCCTCAGGACATGCGCTCCTCTTCTTCCTCCTCCAGTAGCGTCGGCTCGCTCTGCCTTTATTTTCTGCCTGCAGCCTGACACTATAGCTCCTCCATCTGCGTCTTCAGTTCCTCGCGGAGGAGGGTGACGCTCCTGCTAGTCTTACTTGCCACGCAGCACCAGGCTTCACGCTTTCTTCCGAGGGCACGGGTGCTGATACACCTCCTTCTTTGAGCGCGTGCTGCCACAGGCCCTCTCTCTCTCTCTCTTCCAGCCTTCTGCAGCGGGGCACCCAGAGTTTTCGGGTGTTGGCCCGGAGACCCAGCAATTCGTTCAGAATTCCGGAGTCTCTGGGCCAAATCCGGAGAGTTCCCAGGTATGAATGTGAGGCAGCCACGGCGGGGGGCGGGCAGTGTGAGGCACATGCCACTATGGCGTTCCGAGGGGGGGCATTTTTTTGCTGCCTCAAAATTCTGCCGCCTGAAGCGGCCATCTCACCCGGGCTCATTATAGACCCACCCCTGGTGAATAGTCAGTCTGGACAGCAAGGAGGGGTTGCAGGGGGGCATCGGAATGCGTGTAGTGCTGCCTCTAGGTTTTGCAATGCTCGGTTGTCATGTTTGATCTAGGAGAGCAGTCAGCGAACGGTACTACGGGACTGTGAGGCGTTGCCCTGGGGTTGAGGCCAGGGGGGTGTTTGTCCAGCTAAGGGATAGGACTTCCAAACCCCCCCAGTTTAATAGCCTCCCCTCTCCCTTGTGAGCCATGACCTTTAAAATCCCGCTGATCTAACTAAAATTTTTTCTTTTACAACTTTCATGTCATCCATAGCAGAAGTAAAGTTACATGGCAGGGGAGCCCGGCATGCGCCTGTAAGTATTTATGTGCGAATTTCAATGTGAAATCCCGGAAAGCCCACGGCTGCCCAGACCACGCCCCGCCACTATTTTTGGAACTTTTCATTTGGGCGTGTAGCGGCAAGTACACGCGTGTCCGGGCAGCTTTTAAAATCTGCTTGGCGCACGCCGGCATGACTTATGCACGTGCGCCGGGCTTTTAAAATTCACTTTTTGGTATGTAATATTTTGCACCTATCGAGGGGTTGTAGTATATTGATAGTGCACCAATTTGGCACTCTAACTAACGGGAAGAGCAAGGGCCGACTCTAGGCTAATCTGTGCCAAAACTGAAATAAAGTCCCTCCCCCTTCGTGTCAGCAGCAGCAACGGCACAGCACGCCTCAACCCCGCGATCAGCAGCATACGCTCCCTCTTCTCTCCCTGCCCAGCAGCATCCCTCCTCTCTTTCCCTTCTTGCCCAGCATGCCCCTCTCTTTCTCTCACTCCTTGTCTCTTCAGCAGATGGGCTCCAACAGACGCACGGGCTTCCTCCCTTTCTTCAGGGTCCTTGAGCTGACCTGTCCTTCAAGTCAATTGGCAGAAAGATTCCAGGTCTAAGTAGCAACAGTACACTCTGCACAGTACACTTTTCAGAACACATATGTGCTATACATTTCTTAGCACAGTCTTAGTACATAGTCCCAAAAAATTCATCTCCACCAAATGGACTATGATGTAGTGGGGTAAATCGTACTGGCACACAGTCTGTAAGAAACTTGTTAACTATGTCACACATAACTAAACAAACTATAATATACAAAGATATAGGACATGATGTTGTATCCTAAATAGTAATTAAAAATGAAGACAATCTATAATCTGTAGATTTCTTTTTGCAAGTGTATACATTTTTATTTTATTTAAAACTTTTCTATACTGACATTCATAGGAATATCAAATCGGTTTACATTGCAAAAGAGGAAACAGTTAACTTTTGGAGAAGGAATTAGAAAGTTACATGGAACAAGGGAGAGCTGGAACTTGGGTGTAAGAGAGAGAGAAAAGAAGAAAAGAGTAATAGAAACGGGGATTTAGGTATATAATTAGGGATTTAAGAATCTTGAATTTACAATTAGAGGTATATATTTATAAAGTTAACGTTAACATTTCCTATTAACTTTATACGGTACCTGACAACCAATTCATCCAACACCAATTTACATGAAATTCTAGGTAGGCCTAACGTTCCAAAGAGTTTTAAAGTGTTCTCACTCCAAAACCAAGGATATCTTCTAGGACTTCCTCAAAGTTTGCATAATCAGGAATGTAATGTAAAAATGAAATTAACAAGCAAAATACTATGGATTTCAAAACCATTTAAATAGTAACATGAGCACACCAACTTGCAATTTGGTTCAGAATCTACTTATGCACATTGTTCAGTGAAAAAAATGTCAAAATATAATTAGAGAGAGCTGAGTAATAGCTGTAGTTACCTGTTTCTGTTTTACTTGAGAATCCTGCTGCCTGCTTGATTGCTGCTGCTGTTAATGCTAAGCCTCTGCTCCTTTTCAAGCCATGCTGCAGTACAGCTTCAAACTGAGCACACAAGCAAATAACTCTGCAATACAATAAATGCGAAAATAAACAACCAAGTGAAGAGAGAAATAAATAGGGTCTCTTTGAATAATGCGGGGCTCAAATAAAGGCAGAGACTTTCGCGCATCACAGCATCTGCGCTCTTGGAGCCCGGTCAAAGGATGCTACGCTTCTGGTTTCATTGTGCCCTCTAACAAGCAAATGACAAGTCACTGCAATTAATGTTAATTTTGTCTCATCAACTCTTGGAAGCCATTCAGCCTTCCAATGCAATACAAATTTATTAAGACCTAATATAAACCATTTAGAGAAGCAACATAATGCAGTTATCAAGAAAAGAAATAAAGTTGATTTAAGAGGTAAGAAAACAATTCAGGCCTCTGCATAAATGACAACTCACTGAAAATTTCAGTTCCTCATGGGACAGTAACTTTCAAACAGCTGCGCGGGCATACACATACGTGCGTATGCTGGCGCGCGCCCGGAGACGTGACCACTTTATATCATACTCATATATGATGTAAAATCAGCTGAACGCGCAATTTTCATATGGTCGTGCACAAATGCCAGCACTACTGCATAAGTGGGGGGATTTTATTAGATACGTGGGCCAATGCAATTACCAGTTTCCCCAGTCTAGTTTGCTCAATTAAAAGGACAGGACTTCCTAACTCCCTAGTTAATATGCCTGCCTTTTATGCTTTTATCCTCAATCTTTAAAAGCCCGCTAACTAGCCTCGGGTTTTTTTTTTGTTGTTTCATTACTTACACACATCCATAAGCGGAAGTAAAGTTATACGGTAAGGGACCCCGGAGTGCACTTGTGCGCATAAATACTTACGCGTACATTTCACGTTACATACCTGGACCGCCCATGCCCCAACTGTTTTTTTGGCCTTTCCCATGTGTGTGTGTACCGGGAGATATGCGCGTACTCAGGCGCTTCTTAAAATCCGCACGGCGCGTGCCAGCCCGAGATACTCATGAATCTCCCGGTTTTGGTGCACATAGGGCTATTAAAATTCACCTTTCAGGTTGCTTTGTCCAAATGCATAAACTTTTGTATAATTTTGTACACATATATATACACACACACACACTGACACATTGGGGAGTAAATTTAGAAAGGATTTACATGAATAAAACTGGATTTTACACGTGCAAATGGACTTTTGAAAATTGCTACATTATGTGCCAAGTGTAAGTATTTATATGCATAACAGGCTTTCAAAAATTGCTATGATTGTATGTTACATTTACACATGTAACTCTATTGAAAAGTGCCTCCTATGCTTTTATGATATACTTTTATGCATCAAATTTTAAAAAGAAAAATAACTTTCAGTGTTATTTTTTGCTGTTATCCACATTGTGACCAATGTAATTTCTTCTAATATGAATGGGAAGGATACAAAGACTAGAGATAATGGATACCAACATTTACCAAACAGGCAGGCCAATGCAATATCATGCGCTCAGGCTAGCGTACAGATTAACCTGCAGTTGGACGCGCTTTTTGGATGCGCGTCCATAACACCTTATGCAATAAGGGGATTAGTGCGTGCAAACCAGAGCGTAGCTAATAGCGCTCATCACATTTAAATGCCATGTTGATGAGGCTATTAGTCAGTACCCCCTTTATGTAAAAAATAAATATACGCCCTATGCACACATTTTTACCCTCAAAAATTAACAGCAGCCCCAGATCTGGCATTCTTCTCCCCACCCTAGTCTTCGGTTCATAACGCTCTAAATGGTTCGGCAAAAATGCTAATACCTTGTTACTGTCCAAGTTTTTACCCCCTGTTCAATATACTTCCCCTATGTTTTGATGTAAACCGATGTGATATGACTGGTCATGAACATCGGTATAGAAAAAAGAATGAATAAATAAATAAATCTTGAGAGGCCCCAGAAGTTTGCCTAAAAGCAGAAAATACTGCTTTCCTGTGGTTCCTCCCACTTAATATCGTGGTGATATTAAGTCGGAGGAACCACAGAAAGCAGCAACAAACATTTTTAAAAGTGTCTTGCGGGTGGCCAGGCTATGAAAACGGCAGCTCAGTAAGCGTCCGTTTTCATAACCTGCGACAGCCACTTCTCCTGGGCGAGCAATGCCATGGTTGCTCTAGAAACGCACAATTTATCCCTAGCGCATCCTTTTTAGTGCAGAGGCTCATTTGCCTATTGCACTGAGCGCCCTGGAGAGGTGATTGTGCACGTGTTAAGAAAAAGCATGTCCAGTTTGGACGCATGTTTTTAGCGGAACGGTATTGCATCCACATACTAAAACAATTAGAACAACTTGTAAAAGCTTTTCTGCGGGTTATCTTTAGGATATTCCACTTTAACAACAACAAAAAAATGAAGTAACTATATACTTTAATATTCACATCAGCCTAGTCGTACTCATGACTTCGGGGCGGATTTTCAGAGCCCTGCTCGCCTAAATCCGCCCAAAACCGGGCAGATTTAGGCGAGCAGGGCCCTGCGCGCCGGTGAGCCTATTTTACATAGGCCTACCGGCGCGCGCAGAGCCCCGGGACTCGCGTAAGTCCCGAGGTTCTCCGAGGGGGGCGTGTCGGGGGCGTGTCGGGGGCGTGTCGGGGGCGGGCCCGGTCGTCGCGGCGTTTCAGGGGCGTGTCAGCATCGTTTTGGGGGCGGGTACGGGGGCGTGGCTACGGCCCGGGGCAGTCCGGGGGCGTGGCTGCGCCCTCCGTACCCGCCCCCAGGTCGCGGCCCAGCGCGCAGGAGGCCCGCTCGCGCGCGGGTTTTACTTCTCCCTCCGGGAGGCGTAAATCCCCGGAGAAAGGTAAGCGGGGGGTGTAGACAGGGCCGGGCGGGTGGGTTAGGTAGAGGAAGGGAGGGGAAGGTGAGGGGAGGGCGTTAGAGGATTCCCTCCAAGGCCGCTCCGATTTCGGAGCGGCCTTGGAGGGAATGGGGGTAGGCTGCGCGGCTCGGTGCGCGCCGGCTATACAAAATCGATAGCCTTGCGCGCGCCGATCCAGGTTTTTAGCAGATACGCGCAGCTCCGCGCGTATCTACTAAAATCCAGCATACTTTTGTTTGCGCCTGGAGCGCAAACAAAAGTAGGCCTATTCGCGGAGTCTGAAAATCCGCCCCTTAGTCTATCATCACAAATGGCCCTCTCCATTGCCCCCCGTTAGTACAAACAAAAAAGGCTGACTCAGTTGAAAATTTCAACTCAAACCATCCAGAGGTAGCTTTCTATGGAACTAAAATGAAGCAGATTTACAGGGCACTGTGGAAATGTTTGTCATATATTTTTTACTTGTCAGTGGGAGGTTCATATTCAGACAGTCCAGATAGCAAAGTGAGCCAGATAAACTTATCTGGCTAACTTTGGAGGCATATTCAATAGTGCAGCTGCAGTACTGAATTTAGACAGCTATCTTAAAGTTAGCCGGCTAGTTATAGCCAGCTAACTTTAGGACAGCTCTCTGGCCCAACCACACTTAGCCGGCTAAATCATCTGGGTAACTCTGAACATCTGAATAACTTAGCCAGCTAACTCAACTCCTCCAGCTAAATTCTAGTCATCTAACTTATTAGCCAGCTACAATTTATCCAGATATGTGCTCAAATATTCATTTAGCTGGCTAACTGCTTTTGAATATGGATTTCCCCGTTAAAATCGACAACTTTAGTATCCTGGGTTATCTACTGTTCATGAGCACTGAATTCATTAGAAAATGTAATTTAAAAAAAATCGTAACAGACTCACAGGTTTATTTCGATTTTAGATATCCATTTTAGAGAGGAGCTCTCAATTACAGGCTGCTGGCCTAGACCCAAAGGGTCTCATTAAATTCTGTTTCTGGCTTAGTTCGTTATGCCTGCACTGACAGCATGCACTTGATAATATTATTTTTCTGAATAGTACAAAATCATTCTATTTTCCCTAAAGAAGTGCTGGGTATTGTTAACATTTATTCTGAAGTACAATGAAGGAGAACTAAAACTTCTACAGCTAGATGCAAAAGAAATTAATTTATTTTGATTCTCTACAGTGCCTCCTCTTCTTTTACTATTTCCCATGAAGACTCTTCAAGTTGCTTCAGCAGGGATGAGAAATCACAATATCAACTTTGAGATAAAGGTGTCAACCAAAGCTTGGTATTAGAAATTCCAACTTTAACTTTGGCAAAAAGGTCCAAACCTTTTAAAGGCAAGTTTTGCACAACAGAAAATCTTGCCGATATTCTTCATTCACTGGCTGCTAAATTATTCCAGCTCATTCTCATACAGTTTGCATGGCTACAAATACAAGGAAAATTGCTATCTCAGGACATTTGGCTTGGATTTGACAATATCCAGAACATAAAATAAATGTGTCCTTTATTTGCGTAATATGCCTCCTTATAATTAGTCAATCAATCTTCGTTTTACAATTTTGCTTTATACATTTTATTGCATTGTTTGGATGTGTTAAGACAAAAACATATAAAAATAGCACGTGGAGACAATGGGGACATTAACAATATGTAAATTGCTATACATCAATCTATGGAACATACGTATTCCATATGACCCCTGGATTGTTTAGTTTCTGATTTATAATAATAAACCACAAGTTAAGTATTTTAAGCTCAGTCACTGTGATGTGATTTCCAAAACTGAAAATTGTACACTTGGTAGCAAAAAAAAAAAAAACCCAGTGAAAAATATTATCCTTTTTCTTATTTTTCATGGCCTGGATAAGGGCCCCAACAGACAACTATAGAATGGGTGAAATATTACATCTTAAACACATTAATCTCTGCAGATTATCTCCCTAAATGCAGGTAAGATGGGCCTCCATTTTTACCTTTTTTTTAGCCTAGATCAGAAGCACATGATTGACAGAAAATATAGCCAGTATAACATCACAAAGAAAAACGTAAGAACAGAAAGGCACCTCAAATGTATATTATAATTGTAAAGTGAGATTATAAAAGGATCACCATACTAAGCACTACTGCTCCTTTAAACCGTCATTGCTTTATGTATAAACATCAGTCCATTAGTTCTATCATTTTTTTATGCCAATAAAATATCGCTTATCTTAAAGCAAGCTTTTGTGTTCTTCTTCTTTTTTCATAATAAAGCTGGTATAATAGATTCCATATATATGCATTTAATAACAATCATATAAAACCCTTATTTCAGCAACAATTAAACAAACAAAAAAAATAAGTTTTTAAAACTTTAGGAACACCTCTGGAATTTGTTTAAAGTCATGAAACAGCCAATCCCTGACCAATAGATATAATTGATACCATTGAGATGACCGTCTTCATGGTGGTTGATATCTACCAATAACTGGTTTATTTACATTAAGAAAAATATTCATATAATGCCATAAACATACACTCTATAGTCATGCCAACTCTCCTAAATAAAATTTGGCCTCACTGATAATATTGCAACGCAACTGTCAAATCTCATAATTCACATGAAAATTTACATTTCTCTCCTCTTTTCCCCTTTCTGCTCCTAGTTCTTCTCTCATCCCCTCTGGCCTTCTCTCTTGGAAAGCTGCTGGAACTAGTCCTTAGCCCAACTGCAATGGCAGGTTCCAAATGAGCACGGGGTCCAAACCAGCAAGCGTATGCGCACAGACTTTGCAATGGCTCCATTCCACCCTGTCTACGATACAGGAGACTAGGACTGAGAACACACACTCATTCACAAGCTGCTGCTGCAAGGGACGTTGTATAAACTAGCAGTACTTATATGGCACATTAATTATTAGTTAACACATATCACTTAACACATGGCTATGTCTTTCCTTTGCAACATTCAGTCTTCCTGAATGCACATAACTGTAAAAAATAACCTCTAAAATAGCTTTGCCATGTATATGTAATCCACTACCACTACAAAACAGATCCTATCTATTTAAAGTAATCAAATGTCTATCAAAAAGCAAACAATGTGGGGAAGGAATTGGCTACCATAGCACAAGGCTATAGAACCTACTCATGATATTCAATAGTGCCTAGTTTGGAAATTCGAATCCATTTTTAAATGGTTACAAGATAACCAGCAAAACTATATAATCTGTTGCTTCCGAAGAGGAGCTATAAATTGTTCCTTTACGTGTCAGTTTTTTGGCACTATTACTTTTAAAAGGTTTCAATTTATAATTAGTGGTACTTTATTTGGGTCACAGACCTTAATACAATAAAACTTACCTAAGGTTCTAAAAAAGCTTTCCAGACTAATCCTTTTAAGTGGGACTCGTATCGCATTCTACACAGGCTCATCTATTCATATCAAAATGTGTTACCGTACCGTGTGCCGCAATAATTCTGAAGAATCCTGTTCTTTAAACTTTGTATCATGTCAAGTTAATAACAAACTTTAAAGCAGATCACAATAAAAACACCAAGTTTGTAGCTTGTTCCAAATTCCCATTCCCAATGAAGCATAAATCAACAGCTACACAATAATTAACTTCCAGTCACAGAGGGAAGATTTCCTTGTTGTGACATGATCATCCTTTCTCCATCCCTAGCATTTTAACATCTTGTGTTGAATTCAAAACTCCTATGCTCTCTGGTTACATCAGTTCTACCTCTTTTAGTATTACAACCATCTCTATAATCAGCTGTCTCATTTATCTACATGCATCAACCCGCATTATAGCTAAGAAGTGCCTTCTGATAACAGATATGAGGAATTACATGCCCCATGAGTCAGGTGGGTGACAATTTCAATGGCACTAAAGAAAGACACTTCATTGTATGTGTACAGCAATAAAATATATTTGTTATACACTCTCAAAAGGTTATTTTATTCATAGCTTGGGGCTCATCTGTATAAAAGGAACTTGGCTTCCTCCACTGACAGTGATCCCACATCCCACTAAAATGCCTGAAACATTTACTAGGGGAAAGGAATGTTGGAGAAGCTATGTTCTGCACATCCAGAATAGCAGTCTCGACCTATGGAAGAAATAGCTATTATTGAAAAGTTATTTTCTCCATGGGGGGATAGTGTTATCAATTTAGCACTACACATAGCAACATAGCATAGTAGATAATGGCAGAAAAAGACCACCTGGCCCGTCCAGTCTACCAAATTATTCCTGTCCATACTGCAAGGATATCTGAGCTGTGAGGCACAGAAGCTTTCTGCTTGTAGACTATAACTCCTTATCCAGTTTTTATTTTACTCATTAAATTCTCTACCAACATGGGCAGATAAGCATACAAATTCCCTTATTTAATCCAACACTCAGTCCCTACCCCATGACTTACCAACAAGCTTTATAATAATCTAATCTAAACAGCTACAAAAACTAGTGAGGCTCTTATTAGAACATCCAGCTTTCTAGGTCCCTCCCAGATGGTATCTGGCCACCACCAACCTGCCACCATTGTCCTGGCTCATTTGTGGGGAATTGTAGCCTGTAGTACCAACCTAGCTGCCCCATGATCTGCAGTATCACTAGGCCATGCTTCCTTTATCCATCCTTTCTTTTATCTTTATCAACTTTCTCTTTGCCTCTGCTATTGGGGGAAGGAAGGGTGGATTGTTTCCAAAATTGCAACCTCCCAACTTTGTTCCTACCACTGTCATAGGATACACCAGCACATAAGGACTATTAGGCCCATCTAATCTGCTCACTTCATGCCTGTTGCAAAGCCTTGGAATCCAGTTGATTTCTAACTTTCCAGATCTTATTTACCACAAAAGAGTCACTGTTAGCCTCCAGCACCTCCAATGGGAGCCTACTCCATGCATCCACCACCTTGTAAGTGAATATTTACCAGTTCTGTACCCAAGTCTACCCTCTGGTGCAGGGGTCAGGAACCTTTTTGGCTGAGAGAGCCATAAACGCCACATATTTTAAAATGTAATTCCATGAGAGCCATACAATATGTTTAAAACTAAATACAAGTAAATGTGTGCATTTTATGTAAGATCACACTTTTAAAGTACAATAAGTCTCTGAAAATATTACACCAGGCCTTAAGACACCAATACATCTCCTATTAGGAAAACGGACCAAGTCAGGCTGCTATAGAGTCCTACACAGAAACTACACGCCAGCAGAAAACCTCACCTGAATCACGTGCTGTCCCTCACCTAACATAGAATAAAGAGACCAAAACGCATAACAAGAAGCATGCAGACAAAAACTGAATTGGAAACTGCAACAAGCCAGAGTCTCTGTATGCAGTGTAACAAAGGAAAAAAGAAACATCACACATCCTTATAAAACAAATCAAGAAATATAAAATCATCAGCAGTAAAACTGTACTAACAAAAAGAACATATTTCAACAGCTGATGAGTGGAATATCCAATAATTAAAAACTCATATAAAACATTTCCAGATACCAACAAAATATTTCAAAATAGCAGACACAAAGATCCAGTAATGAAAAATAATAAGGATACAAAAATTTTTTTGCTCTGCATACCTGGGAACGTTTGATATCCAGGTGTCCTGAGATTGTTCTGAATTAGCAGGAGGTGGGGTGGTTTGCTTGGAACTTTCTCCTCTCTCAGTCACATACCAGCGCTCTCTCTCACACTGGCTCTCAATGACACACCTATACACACATGCTCTCAGTCACTCACATATACAAATGTTTTTTCTCTCTCACTTATATAGGCTCTTAATTACACATTTACACACATGCTGTCTATCTTTTCACGCTTACACACACACAGGCTTTCAATCACATAAATACATGCTGTCTTTTTCTCTCACACACAGACTCTCATTCACATGCTTACAAACATGTCCTCTCTTTCTCTCATTTACACACAGGCTCTCAATCACATACTCACATGCTCCCTCACCTAAATCAGCTCTCAATCACACACAGACACACATGGTCTCTCTCTCTCATTTAAACACAGGCTCTCAATCACATACTCACATGCTCCCTCACCTAAATCAGCTCTCAATCACACAGACACACATGGTCTCTCTCTCTCATTTAAACACAGGCTCTCAATCACATACTCACATGCTCCATCACCTAAACCAGCTGTCAATCAGACACAGACACACATGATCTCTCTCTTACTTATACACACAGGCTCTTAATCATACATACACATGATCTCTCTCACACACAAAGGATCTCAATCATACACACATACTCTTTCAAACAAACAGGTTTTCAATTACAAACTTACACATACAGGTTCCCAATGGTAAACTTACATTCATGCTCTCTCTCTCACAGGCAGGATCTCAATCACAGACATACTCTCTTTCACATATACAGGCTCTCAATCATTCACATACATGCAATCTCTCACTCACACACACAGGATCTCAAACACACATGCTTGCTCGCTCATTCACTCTCTCTCTCCCCCCCCCCCCGGGAACTCGCGGCAGCAGCAGCCACCTCCCAACGCTAACCTCCTTCATTTTCAGCCCTCGCGGAGGCGAAGGCGGAGTCCCATCGGCCGCGGTTGAAGATTTTCATTTTCCTCCGAGCCGCGCTGCAGTCTTCTTCCTGTCGGACACTAGCGTGCCTGCGCGGGTCTTCCCGCGCAGGCACCCGATGCTCTCCACTTCCTCTTCCGGGCCGCGGGAAGAAGAGAGCACGTGCTCTCTTCTTCCCGCGGCCTGGAAGAGGAAGTGGAGAGCATCGGGTGCCTGCGCGGAAGAAGAGACCACGCTAGTGTGGTCTCTTCTTCCCGCGCAGGCACCCGATGCTCTCCACTTCCTCTTCCGGGCCGCCGGGGGGGGGGGGGGAGGAGAAGAGAGCACGCCGGTGCCGCTGACTCCAGCTGTCCTGCCGCGTTCCGCCCGGGCTGACAGCATTTTAAGCCCGGGCGGCGGAGGACCGGGGAGCAGCTGGGTCAGCGGGGAACCGCGAAGTATGGCGACACTTGTCTGCGAGCCAGATGCAGCCCTCAAAAGAGCCATATCTGGCTCGCGAGCCTTGGGTTCCCGACCCCTGCTCTGGTGCTTAATACCACGAGCTTTCTTTTCTTTTCTCAGAACCACTCTCTGTTGTCTAGTACTCAACCACTTTCTACTCCGGTCCTCCACCTCAGGGCCCAACCCAAGCCTGCTCAGTTTGTTTATTTATGAGTTGCCTTTGTGGGACACTATCAGAAGCTTTGTTGAAAGCCATATACACCAAATCCAACGCACACTCTTGATACAATTCTTTAGTCAACCATCAAAGAAATTGATTAGATTTGTTTATTATGATCTTCTTGTGGCAAAACCACGTTACCTCAGAGACTGCAACCTGCTGGATTCTAGATACTTCACTATATTTTTCTTCGGTAGAGTCTCCATTAGTTTTCCAGCTTTAAAGGCTAATTTTCAAAGGCTGGCACACATAAAAACTGGGAGATACACACATGCGCGACACGGGCATTTTCAAAGACTAGCAGCCACGCACATATCTCCCGGTATGTGCCGAAGACTGGTGTGATGAAAAACGGGGCAGGCAGGGGGGAGGCTGGGACAGCACCATTAAGGCACTGTCCTGTTGCCACACGCACTCGGAATGCCAGATCCGCGGAACTTACTGCTGCTCTGGAGAGCAGGTAAGTTGCAAAACAAAAAAAAAAAAAGGTTAGTTAGGGGGGTTTTAGGGGTCGGGCGGATAGGGGGGAAGCCAGGCAGGGTAGGTAAGAGGTTTAGGACATTCCTTCCCGGTCTGCTCGTTTATTAGAGCAGACTGGGAGGTAACTGGGGAAAGGACTTATTGCGTCACCTTGCGCATGTACTAAAATTTACCCCCCCTTGCATGCGCGTCAGCACTCGTGTGCAGATCTAAAATCGGGCTCACGTGTGCACGTGGGTAGCGAATTTTATAACATGTGCGCGGCAATGCATGCCTGTTATAAAATCGGCGCATCCATGTGTGTGCGCCAGGAACCGCGCACATATGGACACCTGTGTGCAGGTTTAAAAATTTACCTTTTAATTTCTAACCTCTTCTCCATTACCACAATACTAACCCTTCACTAATCCTGCAGAATCACTCCAATAGGAATTTGGTAGATTTCAGCTTACCTGACTCAGTTTTAAAGAAAATATAGAAGTCAAAGCAATACAGTATAAAGCTCAGAATGATTTTTGCAGGAGCGAGACATCTAGTAATATCACATGAGAAAAGAACTATCCTGAGCTATTCTATCTATAACATTTAAAAAGTGATTGAACCTCAGTAGAATTCCATTCCCATTATCCTGAAACTCACAATATTCAGAAAAATCGGGATGACTGGCTTTTCTCCAAGTCACTGCTCCAGCCATCACTCCCACACTGTTCACAGTCAAAGCTGTTTGAAAGGTGGGATGCTCTGTAGACGAAAACCCGCAGTTCAAATGGCTGATCTGAGACTGAACTACATGGTAAGGAGAGGCATCGGTGGCCAGCATAGAAAGTTATACAAGAGCCAAATCAGGTCAAGCCATGGAAGTAGGGAGGAAAAAAAAAAAGAGAGAGAGAGGGGATGGCAAAGGAGAAAGTTCCATTACTGGGGAAAAAAAAAAAACCCCACAGAAAAACAGAATGGCCTGGTCCCAACCAGAAATATTTCAGCAGCCAGATTCAGGCAATCCAAAGACTGCTCTTTTCAAAATAAATTGGCGGCGGGGGGGGGGGGGAGGGAAGAGAGGAAGGTGTCACCAAGTAAAAACAAGAATGTAAGCTATTTCATGTCAGATATACTTGGATCTTAACCCATAAAAAAAAAGAAAGAAAAATGCAACACAGCTTGAAATTTTTAAAAAAAAGTTTGATTACAAATATTACCAAACTTGCAAAAAAAAAAAAAAAAAAAAAAAGAAACCTAGAAACATCTTCACTCAAAAGTAAGGCTTTCAAACATTTCAACAAACACAAATACAATACATATATAACATAGTGCCTGATTTCCCAAAGCATTTGCCCACAAGCACAAAACTAGAAAAATATATTCTCCTGAATTTAATATAACTGTATCTAGTCATGAAGGCTTCTTGTGTAAGTACCTGCAAACATAGTAAAATACTAAAAAAGAACACCGCAATAACTTACTTGCACGCAGGTGAAAAAGGGAATGATTTATGAAGCCATTTCATTAAGACAAAACTATTCTAAGCTGAAACTAAGCATAAGAACATAGTATAAGAACATGACTTGCCTCACTGGATCAGATCAAAGATCCATCAAGCCCAGCATGCTGTTTCCAACATTGGCCAATCCAGGTCACAAGTACCTGGTAGGATCCCAAGCTGCTTATCCCAAGAATAAGCAGTGGATTTCTGCAACTCCCCCTTAATGGTTTATGGACTTTGCCTCCAGGAGCTTGTCTAAACGTTTTTTTTAAACTCAGCTACACCAATAGTTCCAAACTAATTTTTCCAAAAAGGTCAAAACTGTTGAAGCTGGCACCCACCAACAGAGTGAGAAATAAAATCTGTTGCAATACTGAAATAATTTAAGGACAAAACGATATTGTATAGCACTGATCCTCCAAGAAATAAAATCGATAATCAAACATCTGCATAGAAATTTACACATAAATAATTCAATAGGGCAAACTAGTCTGGCATGTTCTCTACCCTCTAAATATTTACAAGGCACCCTATACAAAGCTAGAAGTATAAACATAAAGGTGTGAAATTTGTGTATGATTGTAAACTCATGATTTTGGACACTAAAAGAAAGCAAGCTATATAATAATCAATTATTAAAATGTAACTGGTGTAATCTGTAGTGTTGTCTGAAGTTTTTAAGAGCTATTTCTTAAGAAATGTCAGAAAATTGGCAGGAAGAGTTCCTTTTTTACCTGAATGTTAGTGAAAATTTTCTAAAATTAAATCTTTTTTTTTTTTTTTAAATCACTTGAGTGGTCAACGGAAAAATTCACCTAGGTGCAAGGTGCTAAAAACCAACAGGAAGCTGAAGCAGCATTACCTAACTTTTTCAAGCCCAAGGCATAACTACACTAACAAAAATGCTGTGTAGCACACCAACCTCCTCAGAGCAGGCAATGGGAAACTGGAGAGGATTCATATGATCAAAAGAAGAACTAGGGAAGCACTAAAATCCCTACCAGTCTAGCTTCCAAATTTTAAAACAAAGGGAAAAGGGGACAGAGGCACACATGAACTCATCACAACTAGCCAGTTCCCTCTATATGCAAGTGCAAGAGAAGGAATTAGTTACCTTCGGGCCGATACAGTAAAGTCCGCGGGAGAGCGCTCTCCCAGAACGCACACAGGCCACTCTCCTGTGCGCGCGATTCAGTATTCAAATTAGGGTCGGCGGTAAAAAGAGGTAAAAGAGGCGCTAGGGACACTAGCGCGTCCCTAGCGCCTCTTTTTGGACAGGAGCAGCGGCTGTCAGCGGGTTTGACAGCCTACGCTCAATTTTGCTGGCATCGGTTCTCAAACCTGCTGACAGCCACGGGTTCAGAAACCAGACGCTGGTAAAATTGAGCGTCCGGTTTTCAAACCGCGAGCAGACTTCAAATTTTTTTTTTATAACTTTTTGTAACTTTCGGGAACTCCGACTTAATATCGCCATGATATTAAGTCGGAGGGTGCACAGAAAAGCAGTGCCGGTGCCCGGAGAAATTAGCGCCTACCTTTGGGTAGGCGCTAATTTCTGAAAGTAAAATGTGCGGCTTGGCTGCACATTTTCCTTTCTTAATCGCTCGGGAATACCTAATAGGGCCATCAACATGCATTTGCATGTTGCGGGCGCTATTAGGTTCGGGGGGGTTGGACGCGCGTTTTCGACCCCTTACTGAATAAGGGGTAAAGCTAACGCGTCAAAAACGCACGTCCAATCGCGGGTTAACAGGCGCTCCACCGGAGCGCACTGTACTGTATCGGCCTGCTTGGTTGCTGCATGTGGCTACCAGAGCTCCTCCATTGCTACTCTACACTCAAAGTGAGTCACATCCAGTGCTTAGTGCATGCTCGCCCTGTCCCACTCAGCTAGGGATAAAACAGAGGGTAGAAAGTCTCAAAAGGAGGTGGCTCAAGACATGGAAGTACTGGATGCAATGTGTGTGCTGCACAATGAGAGGCCCTGCAATGCGGCCTATGCGTAGGTAGGAAGAGGAATGCATGATTACACACGACCTCATAAAGGAGCTTCTACATGTTTAAGGGCCACCGCTGGTGACTTTTGCTCCTGTGAGATGCTAAGAGCAGAATCCAGGTGCTGGTCTGGATCTGAGAATAGGGCCGTGGTGACTTTTCCGTGGCACACCTGATCAGGCCTGAAGGCAGACTGATTAGGAAATATGAAACTAAAGCATAAAAGTTATTTTCTCTAAAAGTATAAAGCCTGGTGCAGTGAAGAAGAATATTTTCTCTTACCACCAGTGACATTTCAACCGCCTGAGGAATAACAGGGAGCAGCAAACTGCCAGCAGGCATGTTAAGGGAAGCCAATAATGCAACACTCAGCAGGAAATTCCAAATTTTCTGAGCAAACAATGTAAAACCGAGATGGGTCACCAAACTGGAAACTAAGGTCATGGCTGTAAACCCCGCCAATAATCCTGGCATATTGTACCTCAGGCAGGATTAATCGGGTTGCAATCATAAATCACAATAAGATGATCCAGGGTAACATATAATATCAGTCTGTCTATCAGAATT
The DNA here is from genome assembly GCF_901001135.1 of Rhinatrema bivittatum. Taxonomy (NCBI): domain Eukaryota; kingdom Metazoa; phylum Chordata; class Amphibia; order Gymnophiona; family Rhinatrematidae; genus Rhinatrema; species Rhinatrema bivittatum. Next base: position 21,999,258 of record NC_042628.1, on the reverse strand, counting down.
CCAGAAAACAGGGCAGCAAGCCAGTTAGCATAAGAAAGCCTAGGTCTGAACAATGGGTCAACGGTCATTTCTGAAATGTGTTTATCCACACCACGCAAATACAGAAAAAAGTGGCTTTGGGCAAGAGTAGCAGAAAAATGTTGCTCAATTCAGAGAAAAAAAGTAAAAACTTGGATTTTTGTGTGAACAAAGAAATCCCCAATTAGTAGAAGGCATGTTTGGTGAGCAGGTTTAGATAAGAAGCTAAAAGTGACCATGAGCCTTATTGGCTAGCAAGACAAACAAGTTGCAGAGGAACTATAATTATAGGATCTTTGTCATATGTAATCAGGATTTTACTTCTTTCAGGAAAATAAGCCTTGCTTCCAGTTATGGACCCGATAGACCCCAATATACAAACTATGTGCCTCTAGTCATCATCCTACCTGTCCTACTGCCTCACTTCGAGCTGACCCGCAGCCACTCACTGGACTGCTACTTTATATCTGGCCTGAGAGTAGGAAATATGAAGATCCCCATGGTTCAAGATTTGGACTTAGTCCATCTCTAGCATTCAAGTTATTTTAGTGCTAAACATCAGAAGCGTAGCACATTAATCTAGCCCAACTTGCGTGAACTATGATGAATTGCCTCTTGGCTGAAATTATGGCTGTGTTAAATTAAAAAGGACCTTATATCGTTTAAAAATATTCAATCAGTCCTCACAAAAATGCTAAAAGGAACCAAGACATCTAATGATTAAGAGGCCAATATTCAGCACTACTTAGGTGGATAAGAAGCAATTTATCTGGCTGTATGGCTACATTCAGCAGCCGCCACTTAGCCGGAAAAGCCATGTTGCTGAATATCCCATGTAAGTTAACAGGATAAGTCTTATCTGGTAAACTTATATAGATGAATTATTTTAAATATCTACCTCAAAGTCTAAATTAAAAAAAAAACTGGTAAAAAGATCTTGCTTTTGGCACTGCTACTTAGAAGAGGCAGAAAGGCTAATCTGCAGGTACCTTTTCCTTTAAAAAAAAAAAAAAAAGAGATGAAATTAGCTCATACAGGCATATATAAGATGACTATTAAAGTAAAAATACAATACTGAAATTGGATTCAGTTTTCAGTTCACAATGGTAATGAAAAGTTACATAAGCATTAAATAGAAAAGAGAAATATTAGGCCTTGGATGCAACCCATCTAACATATTCCTGCCTATGAAACCTCTAAAATCAAACCATCAAGCCACTGAAAGAAAGTTTTCAACCAAAACCTTCACAAGATGCAAAATGTACCTATTAACATTTCTCTTGGTGAATTTTGCATTCACCAAAGCTAACAGACACCAGAACATGGGACCATCACCATCCTATATGACAAGCAATGATAAGTAAAGCTTAATTACCGCCTTGAGCGATTAAATTAAATCAGCGAGGTAGGTTATAAAATTTGTTAAATAAATAATTTCATGCCAGTTCAAATATGCACATGCTGCTAAGGTGTGAGTGCCCAATTCAAAAACTTTGTACGATCATATACTGGAATTTCATGTTCACCAGAAAAGATCAGAACAAATAGTTTAATTGGTTAAGTCTGTCCTACCCAAAATCCAAGTCCTTATACAGCAGCCCAGAAAATTTCACTTTCAAAAGGTAGAAAATGGATACATTTAGGGGTCGATTTTAAGACCCGCTCGCACGCATCCATGTGCGTGCGGTTCTCGAGGCGCATGGACACTGCTATTTTATAACACGCGCGTGTCGGCGCGCACATGTTATAAAATACATTTCCCATGCATACATGAATGCCGGATTTTAAATTCCACACGCAAATGTGTGGGCAGGTCGGGACTCATACAGGCGGGGGGGGGGGGGGGGGATTTTAAAAAGAAACACGGCGACGCGAATAGGCTTTCCCCAGTTCCCTCCCAATCCGCTCCAATTAAGGAGCAGTCTGGAAGGCAGCTTCCCTATACCCCCCCCCCTACCTAACCTTCCTAGCTTTTCCCCTCTCCTCCCCGACCCCTAACTAGCTACTCACTTTTTTTTTTGTTTCATTACTTACTGCTCCTCTGGAGCAGAAGTAAACTCTACATGCCAGCCGGCCGCCGGCGCAAGCTTTTCCCAGGGCAACGTCTAATGGCAGGTCCGCCCCTGACCTGTCCCTCCCAGACCACGCCCCGCATGGCTGGGCCCTTTCGAAAATGCGTGCATGGCCCGGCCACACACGTAACCCCTGAATTTTACATGTACAGACCATCAAAAATTCAGGCTTTAATTTGTATTAATTACTTTTCTTTTTCCAGAAAAACAAGTGACAAATGGGCCTCCTCTTAAAATTTGTTTAACAATGTCAATGACTGAAACTCCGAAGGCAGCAGCTCCAAATTCCTAACAATAAACCTTCTATGAAAGAACAAAACCCGGGAGTGTGTTGGCCAGAATGTAAACTGAAACTCTTACCACTTCCTATTTAGCAGATGGCCAAAAAATGTAGCAAACTTTTTCACGTGATGGTTCATTTCTTGTTTTAAATTTTCAAACCTTATTCTCTACTGCCAAAAACAGAAAAGAAATATTTTATCAACTAGGTTTTTTTCCATTTTCTATCCACAGGATAAATCTATGTTAAATTGGAGCGAATTTTCTGCTATTACTAGCAAAATTCAGACTTAAAAATAAGGAAACAAAAGAATACCAAACACATAAGATTTTGTAACAAAAACATAAAAATCTTGTATGATCCACTCAGCAATCCCTTGCTGGAAGAATCAATGTGGCAATGTTTTCCGACAAAACATAAATGTATGTCTTCAAATTTACCTCTAGCAGAAGGATTAGATAGTCTTGTTGCACTCGGAGGTGGACCCTTGTCCTGGGGCAGTGGAGAGACACCTCCTGATAGGGAACAGGATGTAACTGCCCCCAGTGGGCAGAGCACTGAAGGAGACAGAGGCTCGGATGAGCTTCACCACTGGAAGCCCGAGGTCGCCCCCCCGGGAGGAGCCCGTAGGGACCCGGGCCGCTTGGACTTAGGTGGGCCTCACAGGGTCTCCTGGGATAGTAGAAGTCAGGCGTGCCCACAGACACAGGCAGAGCACGATCGGGTTCGAGACTAGAGGTCCGATGGAGCAAGGAGGACCAGAACAGCGTAGGTGATGACAAGGCAAGGAAGAGAGCCAGAATCTAGGGACGAAGTCAGGCGAGCAAAGGTCAGACCGTGGGATGGTCAATAAGGCAGAGGTCAGATACCGGAGGTCAGATGAGGTCACAGGCAGGCCGAAGTCGGGAGGCAGGCAGCAGGCAGGCAGGTCAAGGGACGAGCTGAGGTCTTGAGGCAGGCAGGCAGGATAAGGAACAAGCTGAGGTCTTGAGGCAGGCGACAGGCAGGTCAAGGAACAAGCTGAGGTCTTGAGGCAGGTGACAGGCAGGTCAAGGAACAAGCTGAGGTCAGTACCAGTTAGACAGTCCGGAGGTACCACCTGGGGAAACATACAGATGAACACAGGAACAAGACGAGCAGGAACTAGGATGCAGGAACAAGGTAATGACAGGACTGGAACAGAAGGATCCTGGAACGAGTCTTGGAACAAGACAAGTGCAGGAACAAACGCAGAGGCAATCTAGCATACAAGCCGACCCGATTGCCAAGGCAAGGAAGCACAGACAGGTACTTCCTTATATCGGGGGATTAATCAGGATGCACCGCACAGCTAAGGCTTGCCCTTGGCACTACAAGAGGCTGGGCAGTCCGCGCGCGTAGGGGCGTGGCCAACATCACTGAGGACGCCGATCCTCAGCACGAGGCCTGGCACGTAGTGGAAGGCCCGGCGACCGCCGCCATGGGAAGCCGGGGCCTAGAGGAGCTGGCAACTAAAGCTAGGGAGGACTACCCGGGACCTGCCATGGAACCGTGAAGATGAGCAGGCCTGTGCGCAGGACGGCCGCGGACGGGGCGCGTAACAGTCTTACCCCGTGAACCAGCAAGCAGAGTGATGGGAGAGAATAGTGGTCTTCCATAGGCTGAAGGAATGGATCCTAGGAAAAATTTCACAGCCTTTGTGCCATTTATCCCACAAAAACATTTTCCACATTCCCACTGATACATACAGATTGCACATCAGTTTCAATAAAGTACACTATTTAAAAACTATGATCAATTAGCCAGAAAATGAGTTTTAAAAATCCAATGAAGTAGCTGCAGAGAATGCCTTATTAGGCTAATTAATGATCATTTAAAAGGAGCACTTTTTTTTTTTTTTTACGATTTTATCTTTATTGATAAAATCAATTTATTGAAAGCAACGTATACTTACAAAACAAAATGTGAAAAAGAGAGGGAGAAAACTCCCTTCAGCATCATATCCAATGATCCAGTTCAGAAAAGTTTTTACAACTTTTAATACTTCCCCCCTCCCTCATACCCCTTTTCCACCTACTCCTCCCCCCCTCCATACATTAAAATCAGTAGACACTGAAGGGATCATAGCCACACAGAAACCAAGTCTAGAAGAGAGAATTGAGAATTAGCAAGCAGTAGTATTCTACCATTGCTGGAAGGAGGCCCAAGTATGCAAGAATGAAGCCAGTCACTCTTTTCACAATGCTGTCAGTTTTCCCATAAAGAGGGTATTCCACAATCTTTTAAAGGACAAATCAACTGAAGGCAGAGATAGATACTTTCCTCCAATTAGCAGCAAGCTTACATTTCGCGACAAAGACAATCTTATCAAAGGTGCAAATGTTACGACTGTAAAAAGTCCCACCCTCGGGAAGTCTATTGCAAATAATGCAAATGTTCATTACAAAACAAATAAAAAGCTCAGGTGCCGAATATGCATTCTCAACATTTCATCAAAGGAGTTACAAAATCCATAGTAAAATGCTAGATAAGCAGTTACTAGTCAGCATAATTCAGAGATAAGAAAACAGACTCAAAGAAGAGATGAAGTTTATAGTTCAAAATTCAGCTAACAATAGCCATGTTGCATCCGAACAGCAGATAGCTCAAAAGATATTTTCAAGTTTGGTAATTCATCTAAACAGGAACAAGGGATTTATGCCCTATGTCCAGTGCACTACAATTCTTCTTAAAGTTTCAGTTCTCTGTTCTTCTGCTACTGTTTATTTTTTTAAGCTCTCTGTTAGCACTGCCACCATCACATCTTCCATATTGTATCCTGGATCAGAGAAGTGATTCTCTGCATGGAATGTTGACTTTGCTTCTGGTGCCCTACTGGCACATGGTCACCCTCTTAGTGCTTCTCTCATTTCAGCTACACAGAAATTACCACAATGTAATGTTTGGTCGGTCGTGGGGCACTCACCCTGGACGCTGCCGACCAAACCCCAACGCCACCCGATTTGAGGCGTGGCAGGAACACTGCCATTGCATCTGCCTCCACCTGTGTCATGACTGCCCGTTCCTGCAAGGTTCTTAAAGGCCCCATGGCAGGAACCAGGACTCGGCCCACCCCTGGGCCATTTAAACCCAGCTGAGCCCTGGATCACTGCCTCAGTAACAGGTCCTCTTGCCTAACAGTGAGTATTGCTTCTTCCCATGCTTCATTGTTCCTTCCTGGTTATGCCCTTGCCTTATTTATAAAATGTATATTCTGCAATCTCCCAGCAATGCTGTCCGATGCAGAATGCATAAAAAAAAATAATCATACAATTTATGATATATACATAAAAACATAACAATCAACAAATAACAAAAACACAATTCTCTGCAGTGCATAGAAAGGACAAAGCCGGTGGCCAACATTAATATCAATTAGCTCTGGAAAACCTCTTGAAAAAGTAGTGTTTTAAACCCTTCCCAGAATTTCTTTAGATTAGACTCTTTCTTCAAAACACATGGAAGGCTATTCCAGAAAACTGGACCATGAGCAGAAAAAGCGGAGTAGTGGACAGTCAACATGTTTTTATAGAAAGTATTACTAGCATATCTTGTTCCAAAGAATACAATGGTCTTCTTGGCTTATAAGGAACTAGTAGATCATGTAGATATTTGGGACCAACATCTTAACGAGCTTTAAATACCATCATAAAGCATTTAAATTTTACTCTACAATATTGGTAACCTTGCCTTGCTCTTCGTACCTTGTCTTTTTCCCTGCCATGTCCTGTTTCTCGTTGTCTTATCTTCTCTGTTCTATCTTGTCACTCGGTGTCTCATTTCTGTCTGTCCTGTCTGCCTTGGCCTGACTTCCTGGTTTTGACCCCTGCTTGGATCCTGACTCTCTGCCTGCCCCGACCCTTAGCCTGGACCTGGATATTCTTTGCTCGTTGCCAGCCCTGACCACTGTCTATACCCAAACTCTCTGACCACTCCCTGAGAGACATTCTCCTAAACCCTGCCATCCCCTAGAACCAATTGCTCAACCCGCAGGAAACTGAGCTGGTGAAGCTCCTTTGTACCTGTCCCAGCAAGGGCACTTCCACCAGCTGTCGACGTGGGCCTAGTGAGTTTGTCTACTAGGTTGTGTCAACCACGCCATAGGCTAGGGACTCACAACTGACACACACTTGAGGAGCTGCAGGTACAGAAGTCCAGAATTTTATATTCATATGCTTTATATGGTGCAGAGATTAAGCCAAAGTACTTTTAAAGCTTGCTGGCAATGAAATAGCTCAAATTCGCCATGAGAGTAGGGCAATTTGCCCCTGATAATAAAGTTGTTTTGCATTGTGTGGTTGTCTACATGAATGCAAGTGAAGATTCTGCGAAGATTTCTTAAATTTGTCATCTTTTTGGTGGATGGACTAGAGATGTTATTAAGCAACTTAGTAGGAACCTGAAAGTCATTACTACAAGGATCCAGTCATTTTTCCATTTTTTGGTCCTCATTCAGCACGTCAACTGTAATTTACTTCTGCTCCCAAGAAGCAGCAAGTAATAAAATAAAAAAAATTAAGACCAGGTAGGTAAGCTTTAGGCAGTAGGGAGGAGAGGGGAAGGGGAAGGAAGGTTAGGCAGGGGGTTAGGGAAGTTCCCTCCCAGTCCACTCTGTAATTGGAGCGGACTGGGAGGGAACTGTGGAAGGCCCGAATGCGACACCGCGCGCAATATGCATAAATTAATCTCCCCCTGCGCATGCGCCACCTGCACATACGCGTGCGGATTATAAAATCCGGCGCACATGTGCACATGACCCATGGATTTTTTAACATGCGCGCAGATATCATAAAATCGGCGTGTCCATGTGTGCGCGCCGGGAACCACGTGCACATGGACGCACGCATGCATGTTATAAAATCTACCCCTGTATGTCTTAGTTGCAGCCAGACTATAAAACAGAGATTTGGACTTAAGTGATTTTAACCAGAATTCACTTTTCAGATTAAGAAATGATTAACATTGCTACCCTTAGTTTGTACTGAGGCTGTTCCAAACTGATGCTAGAGCTTACATTCCTGGAAATAAAGAAAGTCTAGATGCAGTTCTATAGAAATAGTGAAATCATATTGAAAAGCACAACAGTATTGTAAAGTTAAAGTAATCTAGTATGAGAGAATCAGGCTAATCTTTAAGACACTTATGTGGATTCTTAAGCACTAAATTAACATGCCTAGCAATTTTCCCATTGATAAGCAGACTGAATTAGCCATGCTGAATGGGTGACGTCATCGGGTAGCCCCATGCAGAGCTGACTCTCAAAGCTTGTAGTTCCCGCGCAATCAAGTGTTCCAGAAGTCTCCTCAGTCTTGTTTTGTCCATGCTTCCTATGGACAGTGAAATCCTGTCTCTCAGATTCCTCTCCTCAACTCTCCTATTTATCGCTATAGCAAACCCCAAAACAGCACTTTTCACTACTACCATGGCCCGGAGGAAAAACTCAGGGTTCAAATACTGCTCATGTAGCCACATAATGTTGATCACAGATAGGCACAATTTCTGCTATTTGTGCCTTGGGCCAGACTATAACCAATTGCTGCGACTGCAGTAGTATGTCGCCAAGTGCCCAGAGGCAAAGAGCTGACAAAATTGCTCGCCTCCAGAGAAAAGGCATGCCAGCCTCACCTGCGGATAACAACTTGGTCTCAGCATCAAGAAGTTCCTCGTCTGGAGATGAGCATGTTACTTCAAGTTATTTATTTACATATTCATGTTGTTGATAGAGAACTTTAATTAACTGATTTTCCAGCAAGTATACACTGACTTTCCCAACCCTAGTGGCTTTTAACTAAAACTAAGAAGTTGAGAACTTTTGATCTTAGCAGTGTAAGCATCAGGTGGCATAAATATGTAGTTTTCACATTTTCAGTTGAATACAAATTTCAAAAGAAAAAAAATATAAAAAACTAAGAATCTACATATTTAAACATCCATAGTTTTATTTCTTAGTTTAAAGGTTCAAATGTATTTAAAACCCAATCATATAATGTCTACTATTGAAAGATTTTTTTATGAAAAATTACAATGACTGTTAATGGAAAATAGCTGGAGGAGGAGGAATCAATATCTTACTAACAACATACTTCAGCAGACTTTGTATATCTAAAGTTTATTGTTCCAAGTCTGATTCAATCTCTTGCATGGATTCACATTAGCATTCTTTCAATTTACAGTCTAATTTCTTAGTAGTTTAACAATTTCATTATGCACTCTGTATCAATTTTAAAAGCAGACCATGTGGTTCATCTTACCATGGGTGTATTACTTATAAGGTATACAAGGACTGCAGTACTACACAATATAAAATATTAGTTGCAACAATGTTTTAATTATACAGACCAGACTTTGTAATATCAGATTTGAGCATGAAAATCTACTTTACATAACATTTGAGTTCATATTATTATAGAAAAAGGTGGTAAACATTTATCATAACAGCAAGATTCAGAATATTTATACCTGGGTATATTAATATGACTTGAGAGTAAGGGGTCATTGTACTAAAGTTAATTAATGCTACTGCAAGCATTAACACACGTTAAACACCTGTTATTGACAGCAAGAAGTTAAAAACGCATAAACTAATTTGCAACATTTACCTTATAAGCATAGATTTTGCATTATGATATACAAAAGAATGCAAAAATAGCTCATTACCTATTAGCACAGCAAAAAGTTACATGCGTTAAAATGTGAAAAATACCTCTGATGCATTAGCGCAAAAATCTTTACTACACGTTCTGGACAGGTAGTTTTTTTGTATTAACTACATGTAGATGGTATTCTGCATGTAGGTGTGTACTTATATGTGCATACTTTACTATTTGAGGTAATGCAGTTTCATTTGCATCTTATTAATGCTGTCAATTAACATGCATGTAAAAGGCAGATGTTAATGCACTTTCGAACATCGACCTCAAAAAAGGATTTTGATCTATTATACACAGCATAATTATTTATTTTTTGTTTAAAACATTTTTTTAACCATCTTCCCAGCTCAAAAAGCTATCCAAAAATATCTTCAAATATTGATAATCTAGTATTTAAACATTGCAGTATCAACACTTTTAGTGAATCTCATACCTGTGGACAATATAGGTTTATTCTTACCTGCTGTCTGAATCTGAAGCAATCTCTTTTCTTCCTCCGAATCGGATCTGGCACTAGATGTAATAATTAAACATAAATGGATCAATATTTGGATGGTTTGTCCCGCTAAGTCCTGAACTTAACAGGACAAACCACAGATTTTAAATATGCCAGCACTCCAACCAACTCCAATATCCAAGAGCATTTATCCAGTTAACTTTTAGCTGGATAAATTGCCTGCTTGCTACACTGCTAAATACGGATCTCAAAATTGATATTAAATAATAGCCTCTAAGACATAATCATCATCATTCACTTGTTTTATGCTCATCTTACCAACTAAACAGCCCTTTCTTTATTATTTTCTGTAAAAGAAATGTATACATCTTCACTGTTTTCACTGCCTGAAAGTTTTAGTGCCTCCAGAGATGGACAACTTTTAGGGGCAAATTCCAAGCCAATACTGATTTGGTAATTATTTACCCTAATTAGTTGACTGAATATTAAAACTATTAAAAGGTTCATAAGGTACAAGTTTAAAAGTGAAAACTATTTTTCCCCAAAAAGATTAAATCCATTTTATATGCTGACATCTGCATTAAAATGTATTATATTGTATACTTTTTTATTTATTTTTCTGCAGTTTAAAATGACTGTATTCTGCTTTTATAATTCTTTTTTAAGAAACCTTTATTTCGGTATGGCTCAAGCTGATACACATAATGCAACACAACCACAGCTCAGAACAGGTCAGGTCAGAACTTTCAGTAGGCAATGCGTTTGAGAAGGAATGTGAACCTAGGCTTCACGTGTCCAAGAAGAACACAAAGCAACATCAAAGTAAGAAAAAGCAGAGATAATGTTTATAAACCAATTCGTGGATCCCCAAACTTTGCAAAACCACAAAACTAAAATACAAATAGTATGCCTTCCATCCAAACAAACTGGTTATAAAAGCTACAGAATGTTTTAAACTAATACAAATTGTATAATAATCTTTATAAATGAATTTGAAAGTATTTCATAATAGAACTTGACTTCTTTTATTTGGTATAAATTTATTAAGCATTATATACCCACATAAAATAAATTCTGTTTTGGTATATATATGGTGAGATTTATTCTGTTACGATCATTAATGGAAAAAAATGTCTTACCTGTTTAACTGCATCCAAAAGACGTTCCAGTAGATACTGTCTCTTGCAGTCATTTTGAGGCCCTAAAAGTACAAAAATATTCTGTCAATACCATCCAACAACAAGCTGCAGAAGGGAAGGTTTGGAGAAAGTATGAGAAAAAACTTCATTACAGAGAGGGTGGAACACTTATTACAAAGCAGTCTACTGCATTATATAAATCACCTCCTCCTGTTGGTACCTTTCATTGATTCAAATGATAGAAATTCATCAGTCATATCAAATTTGCAGTTAATTCCTCTAACTGTATATGCAAACCCCTCCCCTCAACCTGCCTCAAATTGAAAGTGTCCCCTCTTATAGTGATATATATATATATATATAGTATGTCACATTTATGCGATGCAGTAACTCTACAATTTCCCTAACCACACCCATTATTTTAGCACGGGTGCTATTTCTGCTATATTTCTAGCATTTTGATGAATCTAGGGGTAAATCCTGTATGTTTTCTCTCAAACTGCTTATTTTCCAGGTCAAAAAAATGACCTAAGAACCTAATTTAAGTTTTCTGTGAAAGTAGGGTATAAACAATTATGAAAGCCTACCAGTTTGCCAAGGAATTAATCCTATATTTTGCTTTTTAAAATTAGCACATAGGGACGGCAGCTTTAAACAGGCACACGTGTGCATGTTTGTCAGCCTGCATCCAGGGACATGGCCATTTTATAACGTGCGCGCACGTTATAAAAATAGCCTGAATGTGCACATGTGCGCACAATTGTAAGTGGATGTGTGCAAATGCCACTTCTACCGCCTAAGTGGGGGGATTTTAATAGATGCTCATGCCAACGCCATTACCAGTTTTCCCAGTTCATTCCCAGTTCGCCCAGGTAAGGGGTAGGACTTCCAAATCCCCCTAGTTTAAAAAGCCTTCCTTCTCCCCTTTTAGCCACGACTCTTACAACCCCCACTGATCTAGTTATCTTTAAATTTGTTACTTACACATCCTCCATAGCAGAAGTAAAGTTATGTGACAGAGGACTCCGGCGCATGCCTGTGTGCATTAAGTATTTACATGCTAATTTGAAGGTGAAATCCAGGAATGCCCATGCGCCACTCTGCTCCTTTTTTGGAACTTTTCATTTGGGTGCACAGAGGGAGATACGCGTGTACTCACGCGGCTTTTAAAATCCACTTGGTGGATGCCGGCCCAACATTTTTGTGTATGTCCTGATTTCGGTGCATGTCAGGCTTTTATAATTCACCTTTTAATATTCAAAACCAGGTTTTACATGGGTAAACATTTATCCCTCAAAACCTCTGGTAATCAGATGCTACTTTAATAATGCTGCCAAGCAACCCAGGTTCTAAACAAAATGTTTCAATTCTCTTGTTTTTAACTTATATTCCAATTCACTGTAGTAGAATGCATCAGGAAGATATAGTAAAGCAAAGCAAGGGAAGAGATATTAAAGGAAAACAAAACAAAACAGGAACTTCCTACTCATTAAGAAGCCAACGTACTTAAAGTATGCTAACACTTTTGCAAGCATTAATGCATGTTAAAAGTTCTGTTAATACTCACACTCTCATCTATGACATTTTTTTGTAATTAAACTTTTTATTTGGACAATGTAAAATATACAGGCCATAAATGTTGTCATACAGCTACGTCCCCTTAAAGACTGTCTTTTTATCCAAACTTTTTTTGTGTGTGCCCATCCCGCCCCCACCCTCTTCCCCCTCCCCATACAGAATAACATCATAAATGGAACAGTTGTTATAGCGCAACAAGAACAACAAATAAGAACAGTAATAAATCACATATTCAATTAACCTCTGTGAAATAAAGGAATTGTAAGATATAAACCAACGTCTAGACTCCGTTTTGGGTTAAATGCTCTATAGTTGGGGCGTACCCGTTCTCAAGATCCCTGCATTTGGGCCTGTGCTCATGAAGCCATTTTTCAAAAGGTTCCCATATTTTCCCATATTTAGCTAATATATTTCAGCAGTATGCTGTTATTTTTTCCATAGCTCTAATGCCCATAATCTTGGTGACCACCAGACTCTGAGAAGGTGATTCTTTTCTTTTCCACCAACATGCTACAACTAGCTTGGCTGCAATAGCCAGATAGCATACTAACCGCATGTTAGATACCCCCTGATCTTCATTCCACAGCCCCAAAAGCCAGAGCTCTGGGAGTAAAGGTGGTTCCACCCCATCATTTCTTTAGCCAATCCTTGAATCTGAATCCAGAATGCGTGTATTTTCGGACAGGACCAAACATGAAAAAAGGTTCCTTTAGCTGTGTCACATCTCCAACAAGTGTTCGGGAGTTTAGGGTACCACTTTGCCAATATATTCATTCTCAACCATAGCAGTAAACATGGAATGTTTCCCCAAACCTAGGAAAAACAGTTATCCCGCTGTTCACTGTCCCATTCTCCCCCAGATCCCATTCCCATGCCCGAATATGTGCAGCTTTATAGATCCCCTCATCCTCTAATAGTTTATATAATTTAGACATTAATTTTGGTGGTTTCTGAGCTGCTACACAAAAGTCTTCCATCAATGAGACTCATTTCAGGATATCTCTTGAGACCTCAGAGCTATGTAGGAAGTGTCTTAATTGAGCATATGCCAAGAAGTTCACTTTAGGCAGGCTATATTCCCTCTGCAGAGTTGGGAACGGCTTCATGGCTCCCAACCATACTTGATGAACCCTAAATAGCCCCTTCTCTGCCCAAGTCTAAAAAGTCCGAGACTCGTGTCCTACAGGGAATTCCGGCAGAAATTGGAACAGAGCCGGAAAAAAATATCCTTTTTTCCCCAGTTAAACGCTCCTTCCATTTATACCATAGGGTCACAGTGCAGTTCAAAGATGGCAATATGTGTGGCTCTAGGACATCCGGCCTCTTTCTTTCCCAAAAGATGTTCTCCATTGTCTCTCTCCCTAACTGGGATTGTTCAATAGACATCCACTGTTTCCTACTGCTTTGAATGTGGCACTCCACTACTGCCTGAAGTTGTGAAGCCACATATTTTTTGAGATGTGGAACTCCAAGCCCTCCCTTATTCCTAGCCCTGTAGAGAACTTTCCGGGCCACTCTCTGAGGCCTTTGTTTCCAAATGTAGGAAAAGAATTTCCATTGTAGGGCCTTAAATCAATCATCTGAGATTAGACATGGCATTACTTGAAATAGATAGCTAAGTCTGGGAAACAGGTTCATCTTCACAATTGCAATCCTTCCCATCCAGGAGACAGTATATCTATCCCATTTCTGCATATCCTTGTGAAGGTTGCGAATTAATGGATCATAATTCACCTTAAAAAGATCCTTGTGCTCCTCTACTAAATTAATACCCAGATATCTTATGGGGCCTTTCATCCAGCGGTATGGAAATAATTGTGTTAATTTAGATCTTAGTTCGATTGAGAGGCCTATAGGTAAAATCTCCAATTTATCCATATTTACCCGAAATCCTGAGACCACCCCAAATTGCTCCAACACTGACATCAACGCCCTCAAAGACGTAGCCGGTTCCGTAACTGTAAAAATAATGTCGTCAGCATAACGAGAGATTTTATATTAGGTCTTGTCTAACTGAACCCCATGAATATCCCTTGCATTTCGCACCATTTCGGCTAAGGGTTCCACACTCAATGCGAAAAGCAAAGGGGAGAGCGGGCACCCTTGCCTGGTACCCCTGTGAATAGGAAACCTGACAGTATATCCCCCATTTATCTTTATGCATGCCCAGGGTTCCCTACACAGCTCTTTTACCCACCCTAAATAATGCTCTCCCAATCCCATCTTTTCTATCACTGCAAACTAAAAAAGCCAGTGAACTCTGTCAAATGCTTTTTCTGCATCTACAGTCAAAAGTACTGACGGAGACTTATTCTGTTTCACCACCGAAATGAGGTTCAGAATCTTGCATACATTGTCAGAAGTGGATCTCCCTGACATGAACCCTGCTTGATCTTCCTTAACTAGAGCAAGAATCACCACGTGGAGACGAGTGGCTAATATTTTGGCCAGTAGTTTTAGGTCTATATTTATCAAAGAAATAGGACAATATGACCCGCATAACAGTTCGTCTTGTCCATGTTTTGGGAGTATCGTAATCCCTGCAATATTTCCATTGGGCAACAATCACTTTCCCTCCCTTAGGGCCTCATTTTCTACTTTAGGAAATGAGGGGCGGGCCTGCACTAGCAGGCCCGCCCCCGTCACGGTGCGATCGCTGCCGGTTTCGCACCCAATAGCGCCACCATAGGAGGTGTAGCTATTGGGAGCGAAATAGGACGCGAAAAGGGCCTTACCTTTTCGCTGTCTGCGGCATCGGCGCAGAGTCGGCCCCAGTGACGCCCCGACTCCTCCTCTTCCTGGGCCGACTCCGCCCCCATCCTGGTATCGCATGTGATAAGGGACTTTTCGCGTGCGAAAGGTCCCTTATCGCGTGTGAGCCGCTTAGAAAATGAGGCCCTTAGTGCATTAAACATATCTTTGAGTGGATTCATTAATACTCCCGTAAGCATTTTATAGAACAAGGGTGTATACCCATCTTTACCGGGGGCCTTTCCCAATTTCAGAGATTTAATAGCATTTTGGACTTCTAGCACTGAGATAGGTGACCCCAGTATGTCCCGTGCCTCTTGTGAAATAGTTGGCAAGGGCACCCTACCCAAGAAGGTTGTAATGTCTTCAGCTGTTACCTCGTGATCCGTAGTATACAGGGCCTCAAAGAATTTCATAAAACATTTCTTAATTTCGTGTAATCTAACTTGCATCTGCCCTTGCTGGTCTTTGATAGCATGAATATGGGATTGTGTCCTTTGTCCTTTCAATTTGTGTGCCAGTAATTTACTAGGTTTATCACCCTGTTCATAGTATGTTTGCTTCACTAGGTCTAATTGGTGTGCTACATGATCAGCATCCAAGTCTTTCAGCAATTGACGGGTCTCATCTAATTTTCAGAGTGTGATAGGTCTCTGACCCTGTTTATGGACTCTTTCTAGTTCTGTTATCTGCTTTAATAACTGATTCCTCAATATTTCTTTTTGCCTTTTATTATAAGTCCCTAGACTGATGAATTTGCCTCTCATAGTAGCCTTCAAGCCTTCCCACAGTGTCACTGGGGAGATCGCAGGTATATTATTCAGCATTAAATAATCCTCTATCTGTTTTTGCACCTTAGGGATGTACTTTTTGTTTTTAAGTAAACTGTCATTCAGCTTCCAGAAGCATATGCCTGGATCACAGTTAGGCATGTTCACCTCCCACCAAACTGGTGAATGGTCCGACCAGGTAATACATTCTATGTCAGCGCTCCCAGTATGATCGCACAGAGCTTTATCAATTAAAAAGTAATCAATTCGAGAATAAATATCGTGGTGTCCGGAGTAAAATGAGTAATTTCGGCTGTAGGGATAAAGGAGCCTCCATATATCAAGCAATTGCCAATCGTTCAATAATTGTGTAAGTGACCGCCTGTCTCTCTGGTGCGTACCTCCCTTCCCTGAGGACAATGTCCATACCAACCTTATGTGCCAAGTTGAAGTCACCTCCAATCACTAAATAACTCCCTCCCAATTGATGCAATTTCTGATTGATCTCATCCAGCATCACTCCCTGGTCCTTGTTTGGACAATACACTTTAACTAATGTAAATTTGCAATTAAGGATCTCCACCACTAATATTAAATAGCGGCCCTTAAGGCCTTCAATCATATCAAGCACTTTCACTCCTAGGGTATTAGCAAACAAAATTCCTACGCCACTGTATCTACAGTCTGGAGTGCTAGCAGCATAATATCTTTGGTTAAAGAAACGCGGTCGAAGTAAATGCTCATGTCTTCGCTTTAAATGAGTTTCTTGTAGAAAAACCATGGATGCCTGAAGCCAGGACAGTTCAATACATAACTGTTGTCCCTTCAACGGGGAGTTTAATCCTTTCACATTAAGGGACAAAAATCTAAGTGGAGCCATAATTCGTTGTCCCCCTTTCACCACCAGCATTCCAGATCATAACAGTTACCATTCTTACAGATTCTAACACAACTATACGTTGAATAACTTCCCCCCCCTTCCCCCTGACCCCCTCATATATCTAAAGTCACCCCACATGAGGCAGACCCTAATAGAGGAAGCTCCATCCAGTCTCCCCACCCCCCTCTCATAAAAGCAGTCTCTCTGGTTCCAAGTCTGAAATGGAAAAGGAAAAGCATTTTGCTGAATCTTCTAGGATTTGGCTGTAGTTCATTGCATCCTTGCGGTGATGCAATAATTATTCCACACCCGGAGAGTGTTCCCATTAAGGAAACAATCAGCATATATGATCTCAACAGCCCTCAGATGTTGGAAAGATCTTTCTTGCTTTCAGCTACTGCTGGTTGCCACAGCTCACCCGATCCCGATGTTCTCTTCAGGCGACGGCCCACTTTCCCTGCTCTTTGCCATTTTGCAGTTTCCACTACTGGCAGAACTGGGTCTTTCAAAGGGGCATTATATGAAATCTCCATACCCGCCTCTCATAAAATGGCCACTGCTTCTTCCATAGTTTTGACTCTAGAAGACACACCTTTGATGGTGAATGCTAAACCACTGGGATATAGCCATCGATATCTATGATGTTCTTTCTGAAGAAACGCTGTAACCGGTTGAAAGACCCTGCGCTGTTTCATCGTTGCCAGTGAGAGATCATTGTAAATTGAAAGGCCATGGCCTTCCCATTCAAAAGCGTCTATTTTCCTCGCCGCTTTCATAATAACCTCTTTGACTGAAAAGCTGTGCATGCAGATCACAATATCTCTAGGAGCATCTCTAGGAGGGCACATCGGTCCCTAAGGACCGATGTGCCCTCTCCACAACGATGTCAGCGGCTACCTCCGCGGCATCCCCAGCAGCTGCCGCTGCTGCTGCTTGAAGTAACGCACTACAGGTTAGCTGGACAACCTTGGCTGTATTAGCATATGCCGGCTCTTCCAGTAGGCCCCGAATGCGCAAATTATTGCAGCGCGTGCGATTCTCTATATCTTCCAGCTTCAGCGCCATTTCTTCTTGTATATGTTGCATACTTGCAATCTCCGTTTTCAAAGTCTTTAACCGCGTGTCTTGTTCCTCAAGCTGAGCCTCGCTGTCATCTACCCGGTGCCCCAGCTCTTTAATATCGGCGCGGAGGGAAAAAATGGCCTCTCGGAATTCATCCGATAGTGTTCTAATATCTTTTTTCAGATCCTGAAACCAACGTTGTAGGTCTCTTTTGTTGATAGACTCATCTCCCCCATCCAAATCTGGGATCTCTGGACGCTGTTTATTTCCTGCGTCATCCGGGCCTGCTCCCCCCGAGGCTTCACTCAAAGCCGCAAAATGGGAGCCACCTGCATCGAACGAAAACTGCTGGAGATCTACCACTTTTTTCCTTGTAGACATGATCTCTGTTGTTGTTTCGTCTCAGAAATGTAAAATTCAGAGATTTTGCACCGCTGGAACCGGATTATTTATCTGTTATTGCTGAGGGGAGTAGCGGAGAAAAGATTTAAGCAGCCATCTTGGTCAGATGACGTCACTTCCCCCCCCATCTAGGACTCTTTTAAACACACAAATTAGCTTGCGAGAATTTTAATGCAAAAAGTTATTTGGAGAGCTGAGATTCAAAAGTAAACAAAATAGCTCATTAGCTATTCAAACAGCAAGAAAGTATGTGCGTTGTTTTGCAGATGCATTTAAGCAAAAAAAGTAACTACATCTCAGAGAAGTGTAGTCAAGTTTTTACCGTCTACTTCATTACACACAATAAACACAGTATTAACACACTTTAGTACACTGGCCCCAAAATGTGGTTAGTCAACTCTGAGAAAATCAGGGAAATGGAAAGAATGATAGTTAATTTATTATCAGGCTGATACTGAAAGGTCTGCAGGAAAACGGGCGCTCATGTTGAGCGCCCGCTTTCCTAACCCGCGCCGAGCCACCTCTCCTGGGTGGGCGATAAATGAGAGGTCATGCTAAAAAGGAGGCGCTAGAGGCAATAGCACGCCCCTACACCTCCTTAGTAGCAGGCGCCCAGGAGAGGTCAGCCCTCTACAGGTTAGGAAAGCAGATGCTCAATTTTATGAGCATCCGTTTTCCTTACCGGTGCACAGCCAAGGGTTAGGAAAATGGAAGCCCATAAAATTGAGTATCCATTTTCTTGTCTGACCCGCAGACACATTTTTATTTTTTTTACCGTTTGGTTCCTCCGACTTAATGTCGCTACAATAGTAAGTTGAGGATGTAAAGAAAAGCAGTATTTTCTGCTTTTCTGTACACTTTTTTGGGCTGCTCAGAAATTAACATCGAAACATAGAAATGATGGCAGAAGATGACCAAACGGCCCATCCAGTCTGTCCAGCAAGCTTCGCACTTTTTTTTTTCCCATACTTATCTGTTACTCTTGGCTCTTTGTAACCTTTTGGTTCTATTTCCCTTCCACCCCCACCATTAATGTAGAGAGCAGTGTTGAAACTGCATCTAAGTGAAATATCTAGCTTAATTAGTTAGGGGTAGTAACCGCCGCAATAAGCAAGCTACACCCATGCTTGTTTACCCAGACTAAATAATTCAGTCCTTGTTGGTTGTTGTCTGTATATAAATCCACTTTTCTTCATTCCCCCTGCCATTGAAGCAGAGAGTTATGCTGGATATGCATTGAAAGTGGAGTATCAGACTTCCTCCCCTGCCGTAGAAGCAGAGAACTATGCTGGATATCCGTGAAGTATTAGTCTTTCTCCCCTGCCGTTGAAGCAGAGAGCTATGCTGGATATGCAAATTTCTGAGCGTAAAATGTGTGGATCGACCGCACATTTTTTTTTTCAGTATCCTAAGCGAATGACTATTAGCTTCATCAACATGCATTTGCACTGTGATGAGTGCTATTAGTTTTTTTTTTTTGGGGGGGGGGGGGGGGGGGAGTAGACATGTTTTGGACACACTAAACCCCTTACTATATATTATAAGGGATAGTGGATGCGCATCAAAAAACACATGTCCAACCATGGATAAAACAGTGCACTCAGCTGAGCACACTTTACAGTATTGGCCTGTAAGTATCCAATATATCTTGACTTGAGAATGAGATTCCTTCCTGTTATAGTATGTGCAAAACTAACCTACTAAAAGGGAAGTGATTATTCCCTTGTACAGGTCCTTGGTGAGGCCTCACCTGGAGTACTGTGTTCAGTTCTGGAGACCGTATCTACAAAAAGACAAAGACAAGATGGAAGCGGTACAGAGAAGGGCGACCAGGAAGGTGGAGGATCTTCATAGGATGACGTACGAGGAGAGATTGAAGAATCTAAATATGTACACCCTGGAGGAGAGGAGGAGCAGAGGTGATATGATACAGACTTTCAGATACTTGAAAGGTTTTAATGATCCAAAAACAACGACAAACCTCTTCCGTAGGAAAATAATCAGCAGAACCAGGGGTCACGATTTGAGGCTCCAGGGAGGAAGATTCAGAACCAATGTCAGGAAGTATTTCTTCACGGAGAGGGTGGTGGATGCCTGGAATGCCCTTCCGGAGGAAGTGGTGAAGACCAGAACTGTGAAAGACTTCAAAGGGGCGTGGGATAAACACTGCGGATCCATAAAGTCAAGAGGCCACCAATGAAGAGTGGGTGACTCGCCAGAATGATGGCTATTGACACAATACCCTTACTAAATAAACATACACATGCTTACTGTGACTCCTACATCGCTCTAAGCTTCAACAGCAAGAGGTAATGGAAAAAAGGATTTGCACTCATAAAGAGGGGAGTAGCTGGCTTGTTACGGCGGTTACTACCCCAAACCAAATATGCCTGATACTTCACTTTCAATGCATATACAGCATAGCTCTCTGCTTCAATGACAGGGGAGAAGAATAACTGATACTTCACACATCCAGCAGAGCTCTCTGCTACAACGGCAAAGGAGAAGAAAAAGGGTTCGCACTCAAAACGCGGGGAGTAGCTGGCTTGTTACGGCGGTTACTACCCCAAACCAAATGTGCCTGATACTTCACTTTCCATGCATATCCAGCATGGTTCTCTCCTGCATCGGCATGGGAGAAAGACTGATACATCACGCATTTCCAGCATAGCTCTCTGCTTCAAGGGCAGGGGGAAAAAAAAAAAAAAAAAACAAAAAACCTGATGCTTCATGCATATCCTGCATAGCTTCAACGACAGGGGTGAAGAAAAAAAAGGATTCGCAATCACAAAGCGAGGAGTAGCTGGCTTGTTACGGCGGTTACTACCCCAACCAAATGTGCCTGATACTTCACTTTCAATGCATATCCAGCATGGCTCTCTGCTTCTACAGCAGGGGAGAAGAAAAAAAAAAAAAAAACCAACAAGAGCTGTACAACATAGTCTAGGTAAAACAAATAAGCATGGGTGTAGCTTGCTTATCGCGGCGGTTACTGCCCCTACTACCCCTAACTAATCAAGCTAGATATTTCACTTGCATGCAGCTCCATCACTGCTCTCTACATTAATGGTGGGGGTGGAAGGGGAATAGAACAAGGAGCTAAGAGTAACAGATAAGAATGAGAGAAAAAATGTGTGAGGCTTGCTGGGCAGACTGGATGGGCCATTCGGTCTTCTTCTGCCGTCATTTCTATGTTTCTATGTTTCTATATAAGAGACACTACCCCATCAAATAGACCTATAAGAACCAGTATACATCCAGACTGTACATATCAACAACTGAAGAATGGGTCTTACGGTAATAGATTATAGATAGAAAATGGTCATAGGCCCTACCCTTTGTCCTCCTAGCCTCCACCCATGATGCTATCATCATACAGGCAAAAATCAAAAGGTTGCCACTGAAGGGCAAACCAAAATGTGTCCCATTGTGGCCTCCTGGTAGATTTGGGGGATTTTTTTATCCTCTTAGTCCTGCATACTTTAATATAAGATATTTGTGTACTGCTTAGAAGTCAGTGGAATGTAACTGTGTAATCTTGTACTTTAATATATGGTTTTATTTTAATTACTTTATTCTGTATTGTCTTTGTATTTATGGTTATATTTTATACTGTAAACAGATATTTTATGTGCTGAACTTGCAAGCCACTTTTAAACCAGTAAGGCAGGATATAACTGTAAAATAAAATTAGGTGCTACAGCAACATATCAAGAGATACAGATACTTAAATTGTTGGCATTATCTCTCAGTCATACTGCAGCATATTAGGTGAACAAAGCTGGACCCACTTTTTATACAATTAAGAAAAGCTACATTAATATATACATCTGTTCAATGTGGCAATTCTATAATTATGCTACTACTATTTAACTATAAATAAAATACATATTAGAATAAAAAGTCAGGACTGGCAACAGTATAATTACAGCAAAGAATAGTCTTTCTAATGCACTTTGTATATCTTCGTTTAGTTTCCTAGATCTTCAACTAAAAATGCAACACACAGAAACACATTGGCCGGTCTGTAGATCAACGACTTCCCCATATGAATGAGCAGACGGAAACTCAACAGCTCGCAGCAGGGAATTTCCAGCAACTCCCCAGCTCTTTCCACTTAGAAAATACGAGAACGCCTGGGTGGGGGGCAGTGAGTAAAACGGACAAAGGGCTTACAATTTGGAGGACCAGTCCCGCATACTGGATGAAACAAAAAAAAAAAAAAAACCCCAAACCTACTCCATTTAGTTTCTTTTCTCTCGTATAAAAACAAAGCCATTGAGAAGCCAAAGTTCTACTTCTCCGTGGCTTTCTGACATGTGCCTCTCACTTGTCACGCACGTCCCAGCGAAACAAAACGTGCAGTGGGGAGGCAGGCGGGGCAAGCGCTCCCCGAAAGGCGCCGACACGGAACCTCCCCTCGGTTTTCTAGTCCGCAAGGCAGAGAGCCCAGGAGCGAGAGGGAAAGCAGCGGAGGCCGACAGAAGGAAGCCGGGGGCGGGAGTCCACGGACAGGCGAGGGAGCACTCATAACAGAAAGAGGAAGTTGCCCCTAATCCCTCATTGCTGTCTACTGGCGAGGGGGGGACCCGTTAGGGGAGGAGACACTCGGGGGGGGGATGGCAACAACACCTAGCCGAGAAGGAGGTTATCTTCCTCGGTACTCACCGCTCATGGCGCGCCAGAACCGCTCTCATCAAGAGAGGAGAGGGGGGGGAGGAGGGGGGAAAAAAAAAAGAAAGAAAAGCAAAACAAACAGCTGCAAACCCGCAGCACCCCGGAAGAGAACCCCCTCTACCGGAGCACCGCTCCGGAAGGAAAATATGCGCTTCGGGTCGCGTGCGTCAGGGAGAGAGCGTGGCAGGCGCGCGGCGCGGAACTCTTCGGCAGCTCTCGAGCGTCTTTGCTCTGATGGCTTTGGAAGCTCCCGGGCGTGAAATACCTTGCTGGGTGCCCAGCGCTCGTACAGAGGCGCTTTTCGGTGTCCCGCCGTTGGTGAGGTTTTTTGTTGGGTTTTTTTTTTTGCTTGTGGCTCCAAAATGAATTTTTACCTACGGCAATATGTGCGCCCTGCACCACAACGGATTCTCTCCTTTCCTATAAAGAAGCCATCCATAAATCAGACTCAGAAGTCCTTATTCAATAAAGATGTTTCCCATTGCACAGAATTGTTAAAAAAAAAAAAAAGTTGGTTTTGGATATCTTAACAGCTCGCCAGCTTTCAAAATATTGGGCTTATTGTTCCTAATGCCAATCAAAATTGCGTTTTAAACTAATTCATGTTTATAAGTTCATTACTGCTTCTGCAAACCCTTTGCCTTTCCACATTATCTCTTCAATGCACTCTGCTTATTTGTTTTGTTTTCTCTTCTCTTATTGTTGCCATTCTTTCTGAATTCAGTTGTCAGCTTTGTTTTTTGTTTTCATTAGCACAGCGTTTTATTTTTCTATGATGCTCTGTTTTCTTGAACTGTTGCTTGACCTTTCTGCATTACCTAGCATATGAAGATCAAAGTATACTGATACCATTGGATCTTCATAT
Organism: Rhinatrema bivittatum; assembly: GCF_901001135.1. NCBI lineage: Eukaryota > Metazoa > Chordata > Amphibia > Gymnophiona > Rhinatrematidae > Rhinatrema > Rhinatrema bivittatum. The sequence goes on along the minus strand of NC_042628.1, from coordinate 21,975,639 downwards.
TGTCGCAGGGTACTGGGTATGCATGTCAAAGGTGTCTCCAGATAGTAGGACCTTCTCTGCAACAAAGAAATTCCTGGCCAGTTTCAACCATCTAGTAAAACAACCACTAACATTAGTCAATAGCTTCACTAAATAAAAGTCTTCTGAATGGGAATGAAGTCTGGGATCTATACAGAAAAGGATAGAATCCCAGTATAAACAATAAAATATTTCAAAACAGCAGACACGTCAAATAACCCCTGATAATTAAAACTAACAAAGATTTTTAAAATCCTCCATTCTCCATACTTGGGAACTTTTGATTTCCAGTCTCCCTGAGCTTGTCATGATTAGTAGAGGGAGTACATAGACTTTATCCTCTCTCATATACACACACAGGGATAGATTTTAAGACGTGCACGCGCTACCCGGTATGCCCACATGGACATGCGATTTTATAACATGTTCGCGCATCTTATAAAATCGGGGGTAGGCACGCGCAAGGGGGTGCACAATTGTGCACCTTGCACGCGCCGAGCCCGCGCTGAGCTGCGCTGCCTTCCCCCCATAACCTACCCCACCTTCCCTGCCCCCCAACCCTAAGCTAAACCCCCACAAAAAATTGGCCTACCCTGTTGCAAGCGCAAGTTGCGCACGCTGGCCAACTGCCGGCATGTGATCCCCCGGCACAGCAGCAAATGGCTGCTGTGCTGGGAGCCTCTTACCCTGCCCTGCCCCCGCCCCTTCCCACCCCTTTTTGCAAGCCCCGGGTCTTACACATGTCCCGGGGCTTTACGTGCGTCGCCGGGCCTTTTGAAAATAGGCCTGGCGTGCGTAAACCCGGTTACGCGCGTAACCTTTTGAAAATCCGGCTCATAGTCTGTTCATTCTCTCACAAACACTTCCTCTCTGTCACACATACGCATGCTCACACACTTTCTCTCTTACACACACTCACAAGTTCACACTGGCTTTCACACACAGACGCCAGGCTCTCATAGGTTGGTTCTGTGTCACAAACACACAGGCTTTCTTTCACACACTGTCACATCCAGTCTCTCACATTCAAACTCACACAGACACAGGTTCTCACAGGGTGGCCTTTATTCTGAGCTTATTAGAAATTAAGAAAATATCATATACAAATTAAATTATCTTTTCAGAGATTAAATCAGTTTTATTAATGACAGTCAGATCTGGTTAATCTAATAGCTGTCACTATCTCCTGGCTTATAGAAGGGGATGTGGGAAAAAGCAGGATAGAAACTGCAGATCATGCATGATGGATTGCTCATGAATACTTAATGTAAAGGTGCAAGGAGGAAAGTTCTTGGGGGAGGAGAGAATAAGCAGAAGAGTGGATGACATTTTGCCTGGAAGGATGATAGCATTAAATCACCCATCCTGAATCTTCTGATGGTGAGGCAGGACCTTGCAACAAAAGACCTGTACTTCAGCACCTCTGCTAATCCTCACTAACTCCAGTCTCTCTAAGCAATCCATCAGTGAACATTAGACATTGCCAATGGGTGTGGCCATCTTTAACATTTAAATCTTTTGGTTCTTTTTTTAAATAATTTTTGAAGTGTAGAAAGCACTAATAGGTAACGCCAAACACACTTCTAAATAACTTTGTAGACAAAACTATATTGATTGCTTTGATTACAGGGCGGCCCATATTCAAACCATATGTCTGGTTAAACTGAACAAACCATGTTTTTAAAAATTTCCTACGTTGACAAGCTCTGATAAAATATTAACTGGATAAGTCAGGGACAGGCTGCATTATCTGGCTATCCAGCAAAGCCTGGTTGTACCGCAGTGCAGTCCTAAAGTGATCTGGATAACTTTGATCTATCTGAGTATATGCAGCAGTGCGGCTCCGCCTCTGAATGCCCAGTTTAAGTTGTCTGCATAGGTTTATCCAGATAATTTACCCAGACTATCTGTGGTTGAATATGAACCTCTCAGTGTGTAAAGTAAAAATCGAACTGTTATAAACAGCAATCTTATCATTAACTGGAACTGTACATGTAAAGTTTTTTAATCTAAAACAAGGAAACGCAGTGGCCAGCTCTGACTGTATTTTATTATGTTCTAAGCACTATCTAAATAAAAAGCATTAAAAGAAAGATTTTCTAAACAGGAGACACAGTGTCCTAGTTAATGTTTTGTGAATTGGTAAAAAAAAACAAAACACTTTGAATGCAGACTGTATTTTTAGCATAAATACATTTTCTAAGAAAGAGATCTTTTTGGTTTATTTTTTAACAGAAGTAGGAATGCATAATATGGCAGTTCTTTTGTTAGTTATTGCTTGGACTTTGCTCTGGGAAAACCTACCCCTAACCTCAGCCTCACAACACCACAAAGCCATTGCATATATTTTTGGTTAGAAATATAGGGTATATGCATCCCATGAATTACATGAGCTATTTCCCTTCTTCCCCCCACCCTATCTAGGTACATCTATAAACCTCTGGCATAAATAAATTATTGTACAGCAAGCTATATATATTCATCTATTCTGGTTCCTGATGGATTTTATTTTCCACACTGGTGATTATTCACTTTAACAGTATCACTCCAATATCTTTTGCTGCTTTACAAAGTGAAATAGATTTTTGTGATTTATAATAGTTATAGTCAAAAAACTGCTATTTAAGCAGGAAATGCTATTGAATTCTATGGAGGCGATTGACGTGTTTAGAAGGACGGACTGTCTTCCAATGAGAGTGTCTTTCAGTTGAGATACTGTATATGCAGAAGAATCCCTTCCTCCAATATATGCTCTGAATATCTGGTTTCACAGCAGACTGCTCTCAGTTCCATATTCATGTACATCACAGAAGGCAAATAAAACATAACTATGCAAGCAAATCAACATTTGTCAAGAATTCAGGTAACAGACAATCCACTTAACAAAGAGACATTTTGCACAAGAGTGATGTCTTTAGTGACATACGTTATGGGTCTTACTCAAAAGGACTTTTTTCCTATTCTGGGGCTATGCAAAACGGCTTTACTAAAGAAGGTCCTATGTCTCACTTCTCTATAAAACCATAACTTACATTTTTAGTACTGTGAACATCTGTAAGGTATTTGTAGTCCAAAGATCACAATTTGAGCAAGATTGAAACAATGAACATATACTGGAATGAGACATAATTTATGTCACTGACAACATTGTTATTTAGCACACTGTCCCACTCCATGTCCACAATGCATATTAACATAAAATCTTGAAAATGGAAAATAATTGTGGTTCGATTGCATAGTAATGGTTTCTATGCCCTCAGATATGCATATGATTACAGTTCTCTCTGAGATAAGTTATTCTTAGAACATAAGATATGCCATGCTGGGACAGATCAAGGATCCATCAAGCCCAACATCCAACAGTGGCCAATCCAAGTCACAAGTACCTGGCAAGTACCCAAACATTAACTAGATCCCAAACTACTATTCCTTATTGATTAATAGCAGTTTATGGACTTCTCCTCTAAGAACTTTTCCAAACCTTTTTTAAACCCAGTTACATTAACTACCGTAACCATATCCTCTGGCAATGTATTCTTTAAACTTCTTATATTAGTTTTCCTCCTGACTACCTCCTTCATTTTCTAGTACCTTAGTACCTATCTTAGTACACCTACATAGGACCATTGTGAGGCATTTTGGCTTCTGGGGCAAGACATGATCTTTCTTATTCTTTATCATATGGAAAGGTTCCCATGTCTGGCCATTTGTGGCAACAAATATTAACAAGGAAATGTGTGAACAATTTGTGGTGCTTAGTTTTCTTCTTTGGCCACAGGCACTAACCTATGGCAAGGCAGCTTTCAAAATGTTTGATGGCAACCAGTCAAAATGTTCGATGAAATGATAGTGTGCTCTGCCCTTCCCAAGATTTCAACTAATTGAACTGAATCAGCCTGTTTCCCCATAGGAATTACAAAGAAGGGAATCTAAGTGTCAAGGGCATTGATGACATAGAAAAAGTGTGAGCTGGAGGTTGCTGTGAACACAATGGGAGGAATGGTTTAAAAAGTACTGGAGTAGCACACAGACATGATGATTTTATAAGGTTTGTTTCTCCACAGGAAACTAGGCTAAAAATTAAGGGGGTCATTTATCAAAATGTGATAAGGCATTTTTCCATGTGTTAAGGGCTTATTGCATGCGAAAAGCCCTGTTAACACATGTAATGCTGATTTTAGCAACACCTCTTTGAATTGCGTTAGGCTGTGTGATAGCTGCTGTGACTGTGTGGTAAGCTGGCCATAATGTTATCCCCATAGGTAGGTATTTGTATCCCTATGGTAGGCCCACCTAGTAACTCGAGGTGGGGTTTAGGTATGAGTGTAGGGGGTTAGGGGCCACTTTGACATTCTACGTGACACGTACGAACAGAACAGTGGTCTCTTGTGAAGATTTGATGACCTTCAGAGTGAGGAAACTCACTCCAAGATGAGATTTGGGCAATGTTCTCTCAACCTAGCTTGATCAAGCTAGGTTGAGAGAATCTTCTAGTGATATATAGATATGTGTATATCTATATAAATAAAAATGTAAATGTTCGTTTGTTCAAAATCTTAAATCTCCAAAAGTTCTTCACCGATTGCTTTGAAATTTTGACACAACTTTGCATTTGAATACGTGCGTGTTTTTATATACCTATTTTATATAGATGTCACACCTGTGACAGGTAAAAACATGCTTTTTTGGAAAAACAGCACCATCTGTGGGACATAAAAGCAACACATGCTATCTACAATATAAATGGGCTCTGACCGACGGACCGCAAATGTGCAGTAGAGAGCAGCTCTACCGCGCATGTGCAGACCATAGAGCTCTGCGCTACGTGCTGGGTGTCACAGAGGGGAGGAGGAAAGGGCAGACAAGTCGCCGCTCCGAGAAACAGCTCAGCCCGTTCCTCCGCCGCTGGGGAAGGGGAAGGGAGTAGGGACTGCCAGACAGTTACACACAGGAGGAGGAAAGGGTAGAAGAGTCGCCGAGCCAGTCCGTCCACTGCCGGGGGAGGGAGTTGGGACGGCTGGAGCAGAGCAAATGCAGTTGAAAGTGGTTGTGAAGAGATCACAAGCAGCTGCAGCCTGCAGCAGCCAAAGCGCAAAGAGCTGAACAGAGAACAGCTCGCTTAAACATATTAGAAACGTGCGCTTTCTCTTTTCTTTCTTTTCCATTTAACCAGACTGAGCCACAGCAACGCGTGGCCGGGTACAGCTAGTATATATATAAAAAATACATATACACAATTATATACACTGTAGACCCAATATAACACAGCTCAATATAATGCAAAATCACTTATAATGCGATAAAGGTTGGTTCCCAATTTTTTCAGTGTTAAAATATATATCATGGTTTTTCCTTCTTTTTAATTGATAATGCTAGAGTGCAGGTGTTTTGTTCTTACCAATAAAACCTTTATTTCCAAAAAATCTTTATTTCCAGCATCCAAAAAATTGTATAGTTTAAGATTATCACATCCTTCTTGTCTAATACAGCAAAATATACAAACTCAATAAAATGTGGACTCATTTGAAATACAGAACCACATTTTTGGACCCCATAATTCACGTTATATCAGGTCTACTAGAACATCAACAATGTGCAACTGGGTCTGTACCATGTACCTTTGGAGTCTGCTGACCTGGCAGCATAACAGTCATTCGTTTATTTCATTGACAGAGATATATATACATATGCACGTACTTAGATGGGAGAATAAAGCCTGAAACTAGCTAAGCTTCGTGGTATTGCATCATGGATGGGCAGAGCCTTGTGTTCCTTATCTGCCATCATTTTCTATGTTTCTATTATCCATAATCAAAAACGTGTATCCGATCTAGGGTAAGTATCAAGGGAGTCTACTGATGTAATGAAACAGAAGAATAAATGTCATGCTACCAATGACAGCAGAACCCCAAGTTACATGGTACAGACCTAATTGCATATTGTTGATCTTCTAGTAGTGTATGGTGTGTGTGTATATATATATATCCTTCTATCTATATATATACACATACACACTACTAGATCAACAATGCCTATTTTTAGATATATGTGTGTTTATCTATGTATGTGTATATATATATATATATATATATATATATAGTAATACTAAAGATACTAAAGATATATTGCACAACCCCAGTATGATTGGTAAGACTGAAGTATGAATGTTTTTTAATAGGGGTGATGGTCTGTGCAATATCAGCTAAATTTTAAATCCCCTGTGCGCAGGGAAAACAGGGGTTACGCGCACAAGAGCCAGGCCTCTATCAAGGGGTAGTCCAGGGGTGGGGAGGGGCAGAGCTGAAGGCCACCGGTACAGCAACCATTTACCTCTGTGCCAAGGGATCACGCGCTGGCAGCCTGCCGGCACATGCAACTTACACCAGCTCAGGAGCTGGCGTAAGTTCCAAAATAAAAACAATAACAAAAGGTAGCGACTTCAACTGGGTCGGGGAAGAGGGAGGAAGGGTAGGAAAGTTCCCTCCCAGGCCGCTCCTTAATTGGAATGGACTGGGGGAGGCTGATCTCGTCGCTGCGTACAAACAGGGCAAACCCTCCCCACACACACACACACACGCTCACCGGCCTGGATTTTATAACATGCACGTGCCAGCACACGCATGTTATAAAATCACGCATCCATGTGCGCGCACCGGGTAGCACACACACATGGAGGCGCATGAGAATTTTTTCAAAATCTACCCTTATATTTATAAGGAATTTAATAAAAGCATTTTCATTGGAAATTTTATTTGAAAGAAGTAAAAACATTTATTGGGGTTGTGCCATATATCTTTAGTGTTACTGTGTAATCCTTTGCGCATATACCTGGAAATTTGAGAGGTGCCAGTGTGATTCGTTTTGATATATATATATATATATATATATATGTACAGTAAATATAGAAGAATAGGAACACCTTAAGGATTGGCACAAAAATAAAAAAAAAATCTATGTATTCATTTTTCACAATTCTGTAAAATAGTACAATATAAAAAAGGATTGGCTAGCACCAGATGCTGAAAAAGGTAAAAGTCCAAAAATGTCTTTATGCAGAGATAGAGAGTGTAGAGTATTCACACGTGCACTGGGCGTTCACCACCGAACATACCCCGACAAACAGGCCTTCAGACGTTTCAACCAATGCTGGCTTCCTCAGGGGGAGGGAATGCCATGACCTTAAATTAGCTGATTAAAAGCTACTGATATTTTTCCTTTGATAAACGGAATGACGCTGAGCTAGCACTGCTCAGGCTGTTACCGTGTAGCAACACAGCATGCCTGTACAGAGTTTATGACAGCATTCCTCCCCCGGAGGAGGAAGCCAGGATTGGCGAAACATCTGAAGGCCTATTTGTCGGGGGGGTGTTCAGTGGTGAACTTCCAGTGCATCTGTGAACACTCTACAATCTCTTTAATATGCTCGTGAACAGTTCATTTCACACGGGGTTTATAATGGAACAGCTTTCTTAAGCAACATTTGTGCTGCGTGTATTTTCAAACAGCAGTTTCTCTCCCTAATGTGGAAATCGGCTCCTACACTGAGTCGCTGGCTGAGTCAGGTTCATGAAATTGCTCTGGTGGAGAAGCTTACCTATATGCTTAGACGAAACGGGGCGGATTTTAGAAGGGTTACGCAGGTAACATAATAATGCGCGCAAGCCCTGGGACGCGTGTATGTCCCGGCTCTTGAAAAAAGGGGCGGGGAGGTCCAGGGGCGGGGGCAGGACCGAGGTCTCCGGCACAGTGGCCCTGCCAGGGGATCGCGCGCCGGCCTACACCTGCCCAGAGGCAGGCGTAAATAAAATAAAGGTGGGGGGGATTTAGGTAGGGCTGGGGGAGGCTGGTTAGACAGGGGAAGAGAGGGGAAGGTGGGTGGGAGCAGAAGGAAAGTTCACGCCGAGGCCGCTCTGATTTCTTTTCTTCTTCTCCGATTTCGGAGCGGCCTCGGAGGGAACGGGGAAAGCCATGGGGCTCCCCTAGGGCTCAGCGTGCGCAAGGTGCACCCCCTTGCCGCGCCAACCCCAGATTTTATAACATGCGCGCGGCTGCGTGCGCATGTTATAAAATCAGGCGTAGATTTGTGCGCGCGGCTGCGTGCGCATGTTATAAAATCGGGCGTAGCTACCAAAATCTGGCCCAATATGCTGTTATATGATCAAATCTGGTCTCCCTATTGGGCGTATCGGAATGCCATTCTGCATGAGGGCAATCATATGAACATCAGATGTAGGCGTGATGTCTTTGTTCATGACCTCTTTATGATTTTGTCACTACGATTTGCAGTGCTTCACATCTTGCTTCTGCTGCCTCCTGAGGGGGGGAGGGATGTTACTGTTGTTCTGATGAAGGATTGTTTCCTTTCTTTTCTTCTTTCTGTAATGTCCTATGGTAAAATAAAGAGTTATTAAAAAAAAAAAAAAAAAAACCAACATCATCAGTTTCTCCCTCAATTTGGAGCAGATCCCTGCCCCCTCAGGATTTATAAAGACTTTGAATCCCCAACATCTCTGCATAAGGACATTTTTGGAGTTTTACCTTTTTCAACATCTGGTGCTAGCCAATCCTTTTCTATATAGTATTATTTTATATAATTGTGAAAAATTAATACATAGATCAGGAAAACTAGTAAGTATATTCACTGTCTTATTTTTTTTGTATTGTAGTGGGTTTTGCTTCGAATTCAAGTAATCTCTGCTGTCAAAAAAAAAAAAATATGCAAAAAGCTTTGGGTCCATGCTAAGTGAAATGTAGTCAATATTGGTAATGCAGATAATTTCACTTCCCTACTGGGATTCACACAGCTAGTCACGGATGAGAAACTGCTTTTGTCTTTCTATAATAATGACAGAGTATCTGGAGGCAGTCATTTCTAATAAGAGACAATGAAAATAAAGGTTTTTCTTTATGAGATCAGACACAGAATCCTCCTTTTCCCGTTTGTCACCGTTAGCAAAACGCTTCATTCGCTCAGCTATGTCAGCTCGTCTGGTTCATGAAGTGCTACAAAATGATTTCCATATCTCCACAAAAGTGTCGCCCAGGACACCTGGCCTGTAGCTGCAGAAGTCAGATGTTTTTGTGGTGACCAGAACAGTTGCTCCTTCCTCTGTGGCTGGCAAAGGAAACTGAGCATCAGGGCTGGGTTGGAGTTTCGGTGAGCTGCAGACTTCGTGAGCGCTCTCTTCCATGCCTGCTTCACACATCACTGCTGCTTGTCCTACACATTCTGTCCCTGGGGGCAGCTGAATCGCCACATCTTTATTCCCACTGTTTTCAGTGTCAAGCTTGCAAACCTTTGGATCCGGCCCATTCTCTGGAAAACAGGACACTCTGATTTTAAATGTCTCTTTTTTTTTTCTCCCTCTGACTCCCCTGCCTGCTGATTTGCCTACCTGAGTGGCTCCAGGAAAGCTCCACCACCCTAGGACTGGTGAGGCCTGTCCCTCAAGACACCCCCTCAGCGCTGCTCTTTGGCTGGCTTCAGCCACTACAGTAGCAGTAGCCATCTTTTTCCCCTCCCTGAACCCTCAGCACAACAGTTTCACAGCGTGACTGGGCCTTCTGACCCCAGTAGGCAGGGGATCCAAACCCATCTCTTCAGCAACAAAACACTGATTTTAGTTAGAGTATGCAGATGGATAAATAAAATATTAACCTTTGGAAGGCAGTCTGAAGTTGCAACAAAAATATACTCTATAAATATTACATTCAAAAATATTTATATTTACCCATCTGCATACTCTAACTAAAATCAGTGTTTTGTTGCTGAAGAGATGGGTTTGGATCCCCTGCCTACTGGGGTCAGAAGGCCCAGTCACGCTGTGAAACTGTTGTGCTGAGGGTTCAGGGAGGGGAAAAAGATGGCTACTGCTACTGTAGTGGCTGAAGCCAGCCAAAGAGCAGGGCTGAGGGGGTGTCTTGAGGGACAGGCCTCACCAGTCCTAGGGTGGTGGAGCTTTCCTGGAGCCACTCCTGTTTCTCCTAACTTTTCCTAGTAAGGTAAGTTTCCTTATCCAAAGTAAAACCTGGCTTTTCTAAATTTGGTATTTGAATGTCTAGTCCGTTTTTCCTAATGAAGTTTCTAGTCAATTTACAAGCGTATGGTGTAGAAAGAATTAACCTAGTCTATTTTATAACAAAAAGTGCAAAAACAATATATGAGTGAAGCTATGATAACAGTTCTTGCCAGAAAAAAAGATACTAGAAGGAAACAGGTTTCTTTTAGAGGCTCAATAGGGCTGCAGTGACTATCATTCTGTAAGTTGTCCTATGCCATAAAGATACTCGGCTCATTGCTTCCTGGAACCATTCTTTACATTTAAAATTTATAAGTACAGACATTTTGAAAAAAAAAAACCAATTCACAGCTTTTAAAGATGCAAATATTTAATGAAAATACCATGCACTGGAAGGATTCCTGCTCAGACTGAAAGTATGAGTTAAAGACAAGACGTTCCCTCTAGAAGTTGTGAGGAGTATTTTCTGGTTTAAGGCATGAATGCTCTGGTACATTTCTTTAAAGTCATTTTATTAAAATCGAAATGAACTGGCAAAAGAAATGCCAGACTAATACATAGCAGGAGGCCCCTGTCTTTTAACAGATTTTTCTTTTTTTTTAAAGCTACGCAACTTTGCGGAGAAGAGATCAGAGAAGAGGGACAAGATAACTAATTTGTGACAAATGTTAGCTGTGATGATGACACTTTTCACACTACCTGTTTGCCAAAGCTCATCCTTCGACACCTTTGGGTGGAGCTTCCTCAGCAAAACCGTTAGGATGAAAACCGTTAACGTTAACAATAATACTGCGCCCAGGCAAATCCAAAGAACCCCGTCTGTGTCCTTGGAAATGACCTTCGCTGGACTGACGGCATCTTTTGAAATAAGCGAAGGCACTGAAATCAATTAAAATCTTTGTTATATTAAGTTCAGGGTGAAATTATTCCTTTGTTAAATCATAGGCTGTTTTTTTTTTTCCCCACAAAATCAGAACGCCTATGAATCAAGTACTTAAAAACAATATTTTAACTTTATCATAGATATCCATTCACCAATAGATAGATAGAGCTAAATAAATAATAATAACAATAGATAAATAGAGTAGCCTAGTGGTTAGAGCTGCAAGCTTTGTACTAAGGAAGCCTGGGGAGAGCTAGGATGGAGGAGGAGGGCACCAAAAGGAACAGTGTTTGGGTGGGAGAGGGAAGGGTGTGTGCTACAACTTTTTAATGTTTATTTTTTACCTCTGCGCCACCTGAAGGGGAAGTGGAGCAGGTGGGACAGGGGTTTCTCGAGACCCCCTGGCTTTTTTCCTTGCTGGGGGATGACGACACATATTTGGGCTGCTCAAGCCTTTTAAGGACAGGCCTGGGAGCATCAGGACTCGTCTAGAGTCCTAATGCTCTCAGGGAAGGTTAACTGCAGCACCTGAGAATAACACAGCTTGAACATTTTCAGGCAAGCCATGTTATTTTATTAGAATTAAATTACCTAGTAATGAGCAAGAGCGCGTGCATGCATATCAGTTCATTACCCTGCTTGCATTGCCAGGAGAGAGGTTACTCACAATATTTGAAATACCATACATTATCATTGCATTAAGCATTTACTATGCAGTGGTTAGAGCAGTGGGCTATGACCCAGGGGGAAACCAGGGCTCAAATCCCACTGTCACTCCTCGTGCCCTTGGCCAAGTCACTTTACCCTCTGTTGCCTCAGGTACAAACTTACAGGCTCATTTATCAACTCGCATTATGGCATTTTCGCATGCGAAAAGCACCATAATGCATGGTGCGATCCTAATTTTTAAAGTGGGAGGAGTTAGGGCCACTTTTACATGCAAAGTGAGACGTACGAACAGAACAGTACACTCTTGTGAAGATTTGATGTCCTTCGGAATGAGGGAACTCAGACAACGATGAGATTTGTACAATGTTCTCTCAACCTAGCTTGATGGACTCTCTACCTGGGTAAACACCTAAAGCAGCTTAGTAAATGATCCCCTTAGATTGCAAATTCTCTGTGGACAGGAAAATACCTGCAGTCAGGGCTGGATTTAGGCAGAGGCAACAAAGGCATGTGCCTAAGGTGTCAAATTCTAAAGACATCCAAAAACTGGCACTCTTTCTGTTGCTCTTTGATTTTCAGGGTGAAATCTCCCTACCTTCAGCCCTTTGCCTATGGACCCCAAAATCTTAAATCCCGCCCTGCCTACAGTGCCTGGATGTAACTGGCCTTGAACTTCCAATCAAATGGGGTGAGCTAAATCTAAATAAATAATGTTGAGTGAGATGTTTTGCCACAGAGCTTCATTGTTCTCACATTGCTCTACCTGCCAGGACAAAAAAATCATTTTACTGTTGAGTAGAGTTCCAGAAACCATATTGGGCCTGGAGAAAACTTGAGTCTTTGCAAGCTGTGTTATCTTTTACTGAACCAGCAAAAGAAAATGATGTTGCTGAGAGCACAGATGAGAAAAAAAAAACTTGCGATCTCAAAAACTCAAGCACTATAATATCTTTCTTCTTGGTCCAATAAAAAAAAATATATATATATATATATATATATATATATATAACTTCCAAAGATGCCATGCTGCTGTTGAAATAAAGGTCAACAAGCAAGTTGCAGATGAGACCTTATTATTGGACTAACAGAACTTTTGTGACTCATTTTCTATAGCATATGCTTCCTGCATCAGATCAGTCACAAAGAAAGCAGTTTGCAAAGCAATCTAGCTGCAATAAAATGGATTAATGTGCCTGGATAACTGTATACACAGCATGCACATGTTTAACTGGATAGGGATGAGGCATTCACGGAAGGGTGTGCTGGTCAGGGAGAGGAAAATATGTAACATTTTCCAAAGTCCAGGTGCTACCTTACCCTTCTCAGCTGCCCGCACAAAACAGCACCTGTGAAGCACACAGACACATTTTAAATCACATGTACTTCATGCCAATTTTCAAAGTCCCCCGAAGATTAGTTTGAAGCATGTGCAGTGTTGCCAACTGGCTCCAGATTTTCAGGACAGGTTGATCCAGACCTGATTTTATCCACTGAATGAAGAGACTTGTGGTTCTGGTTTCCCTATTGCAGGCAAGAAGAGGACAAGTAATCTGCACGCAGTGGGGTAAAACCAGGACTGGCTGAACCTGTCCTGAAATTCTGGAGCCAGTTGGTAATTCTGAACATGTGCGTTAAATGCACCCATTCGACTGCTTTTTACAGCCACGTGAGCTAATATTTTAATTGCCCCCCTATACAAATGCATTGTTAGTCCAGTCAAAAAAAAATCACCTACAACTTCTTTTGCTGACCTTTATTTCTGTACATCCAAGAGGAGTAACACAGCAACCACACTATCATCCATGTTACCGCTGAAAGTGATGGCACTATGAGATTTGACGTTCTAGAATTCCATCTCCAACTCTGCTGGTCTCTTAACTAATTCAAGTCTGAATTTCCACAACATTTGGATAGTAAATTAATACCAATTAAATAAAGAAACTACTGCATTGTCATAACATTTTTTTTAATCAACTCATCAGTTGAAACAGAAGTATTGAAAACCACACCTAAGATTTAAAAACTATCGAGAAATTATCTGTACAAAGTAAGACAGTACAATAGTTTTAACTTTAACATAGGTATTGAAAAAAAAATAAACCACCATAAAGCATTATGGAAAAGCAGTCCTTCTAGAATACATAATATTACATGGTAGCTTATTTTTTTAGACTATTTCTTTCCCTATATTTCTCATTTTTATATCTTCTATATGATTATCATTTTACGTCGTAGAATTATTATTCCATTGGGTGTACATTTAAAACTCCTTGTTTGAGCTACAGAGTACTAATGTTATACACAATTTATTTTATTAGATAGGTATCATGATAAGTATATGCCGTAGTGGAATACAATTTCTTTTTTGTACAGCTATTAACAGCATCATGATTTTATTCTGGATATTTTGCTTAAAGAAAATACAAGATGCAACTTAAATTAAAATGTACATAGAAACCTGTCAGAAAAAAAAAAGCAAAAAGAAAGATGAACGGTACTTACTATTTTTGCAGTAGTTATGACACGGAAGAGGTGGGGACCTGGGACATCTAACATGGCAAGATTGACAAACTTGCAACAGCATGTCAAAATACTCATTTACAGAGCAGCGTCCAGCCATTTTTTATAATACTGCGTCCTGTTTAAAAAAAATGGTGAGGAGTCTTTCTGAACTCTGTAAGAAGAGCGTTCCCCTGAATCCTCAGCATGCAAATACTAGAAGAAATTGTAAGCTAAACTATATCAAGCGGTGCTTTTTTATGACAGCCTGATAGGCCTAATAACAGGGATTTCCCCTTTTCCCACCCATCTTACACCCTCCATCCTCCATCCCCACCCACAGGTCCCAGAGGACGTTATTTGAATAAAAGCTGCTGATTCAGTTTGCTACTGGCAGACTTCAGACACAAGGGAGTAATTTCTTGAAACGGACTATGCATGCAGGGTATCCTTTATGTAGATGGGCAAATACTGAAGAGTTTGTAGATAAAATCTGTGACAACCTAATGCAATATTGCTATAAGTGATAATCTATTTTTAGACAGAGCATAAAGTGTTTCATCTATGCAGGGTTGGCCTTTGGGTAGGATGTGCTGGGCAGTCACACTGGGTGCTGTAAGACAAGGAGTGCCTCAAGTACTACCAGCATGGCCCATTGGGCTGGTCAATCAGTGGGCCAGATAGCAGTGGTGATCGTAGGCTCCCAGTATAAGACTAGGCTTGGGGAGGCTAAGCCTCCCCAAAGCTTGGTCAATTGTGTTTGCCTCCATGCCCCTTTTGCGTCCTTCGCTGCTCGACGCCCTCACTCTGCCCTCTTTACCTCTGTGGCGACTCCCTCCGGGTCTGATGGACGGTTAGCAGCCGCAGCGTCTTCTTGCCATCTCCCTCCGGCGTCCCCGGACTGGCACGACGCTGCGGATCCGCCATGTTCCTGATGACGTAGGGCGCGCGCACGCGCTCCGATTGATGTACCAGCTAGGGAGCGAACCTCGGGGGCATCCCCCTGAGATGACGTCATCCACTTCCAATATAAAAGTATTCGCTAACGAATCGAGTTAGCAAGGAAATGCAAAGGATTCGTTCCAAGCTTCTCTGCCTCCTCGGACTTACCAGGGATACCCGCTCCTCGGGGGCCTCGCTCTCTTTTCTTTATTTCAGATTGCCAATAGGAACCAGTACTCACTCCTCGAGGGCCCATGTTCCTGAACACTCTGAAGATTCTCTACTGCCTGGAAGCTATCGCAGATACAGACATTTGTGAGTTACCTTCGCTTTCTCAGAGCTTTCCCTGGAACCAGGTACTCGCTCCTCGAGGGCCTAACCCTTTCCAGCTACTGAGCTTCCTAAAGACCTTATGTGAGTTTTGTCATCCAGTTCTGGCTATGAACACAGCATACCCTGTCTACTCACTATCTATAGTTTCTCTACAGCTCAACCCTGGAATCGCTGTTCCATTACCTGAGGGACTTCAGCCCTGCCGGGCATATCAGCTCATTACTGCCACCTCTGGTGGTTCTACTAATCTGTCTAATAAAAGAATTATCTGTGTCTGTCTCCGTACTCAAGCCTAGCCGGTGGCCCCTCTCAGGATATCCTCCTGGGGGCGCAGTCATCTGCCATCGGCCCAAGGATCCACCTATCTACATTCCTCTACAGCTGAGTGTCCTCTCCAAGCACTCCGCTGGTAACAGATTGTTTACTACTCCCTCTACAGGAGCTGAGCATATCAGATTGCTACTCCTCCTTCCACAGAAGCAGATTCATTACAGATTGCCAACTCCTCCCTTCTCGAGGAGGAGATCATACAGATTGCAAACTCCTCCCTTCCTCAGGAGTTGAAGCATAACAAGATTGTTATGCTTCGATCAACTTCAAAAAGAGACTAAAAACCTGGCTATTCGAGCAAGCGTTCCAATTATGATAATAATATACCTCAACACCACCACACTAGCCAACAGGCTATATAAAGACTTTCAAACCAAGCTTATAATATCACATATTATAATAAGATAAATTTTCGTTTTTTTCCCGCTTCTATTATGTTCCAAGTTTTTCCCCACGCATTCTGTCCCAAGTTTTATGCCCTGTTCTATGTAATTAGCATTCTCTCATGCTTGTTTTTCAGTTACAATGTAAACCGAGACGATATGCAAATTTTGCATGAATCCCGGTATATAAAAATGTTAAATAAATAAATAAGATTGCTAACTCCTCCTTCCTCAGGAGTCGAAGCATAACAAGAGTGCTAACTCCTCCTCCCTCAGGAGTTGAAGCATAACAAGATTGCTAACTCCTCCTCCCTTAGGAGTCAAAGCACAACAAGATTGCTAACTCCTCCTTCCTCAGGAGTCAAAACCTAACAGCCCCTCTGCATTGCATGCAGCTGACAGGAAGAGAGGTACATAACATGCAAGCTTTGTCTATCACACTGGGCTAGGCTCACAGTATGAGCCACAAGATTATGGGATCTCACAGTTCAGTCCATGAGACTGGCCCCATGCAGGTGATCTATGGTCTGATGTGCTATTATTGTATTATGTGCTACTTCTGTTGGCTATTGGGGGCCCAAACAAGGAATGGGATACAGCTGTGAGAGGAGAAGAAAAATTAAAGTACCAGGAATAAAGAGTATGGAGCAGGAGCCCTCCATCATATGTGGTGTTAGAAGTAGAGAAAGGGAGACCTACATGGGGTGGTGATGGGGAACAGAAAAAGAAAGAGAACATAGGCTGGTGGAGGGAGGCAGGAAGACAGAGACTGTAAATGGGGTTGGAAGGGGCAGATGAAGAGACAGAAGACACAACATGGGGCATAAAATGAGAGATAAGATCTAAAATGGAGAGGTAGGGAAAGAGAGGACTGGGACTAGTGGAACAGAGAGGGAAAGAGGAGCACATTAGAATGGAGGGAAGATGTAGAGTGTACAGGGAATTGAGGATTTGGGATGGAGCAGTCCACATTTGGAGATAACGGGGGAAGAAAGAGATAGAAGACCTGGGATGGTGGAAGCTGGAGAGGGAATTAGGGATGGGAGGATGAAGAGGCAGAGAAGACCTGAGATGGCAGAAGAAAGGGACTAGAACCAGGTAAGAGGGTGAGCAATAGGGAAAAGCTGCAGTTGGTGAGGAGGTGAAAGACAGATGAAAGTAGATGAAGGCTGGGAACGGGGTGAATAAAGAGGGTGGAAATTGGGTACTAGGGAGTGAATGAAAAATAGAGATGAGAGGGGAAGAAGAGCTAGGAAACAGGTGAGATTGGGAGACAACACTGGTAGATAGGCGAGAGATGAAAATAGGCAGATTGTGATGATTAGGAAGAACAATGTGGGTAAGAGAAAAAGAGGTAAGAAGGACAGGGGAGAGGGAGTGTGCAAAATTTATTTATTTATTTATTTATTTATTTATTTATTTTTAATTTTTATATACCGAAGTTCTTGTAGGGACTACAAATCAATCCGGTTTACATAAAACGAAGAACTGCTCAACAGAGAGCGGAGCTTTACATGGAACCGAGGAACATATGGAACAGTATAACTGATTGACAATTTAACATAGTGCTAAATAAAGTAATAATAGTTTAACTGGAAATAAATAAAGCAATATAATATTTTATAAAGACAGTTTAACTGTTTAACGTATCAATAAATATAAGCAATGCCAAATATATATATAAAATATAGTAAATTTTTGAGCTTAACGGTAATTGTCCAGTAGCAGATTCTAAAATTAGTACTTGATGCCGTGTTCATAATTAGGGTAATTAGGATACTTAGGAATTGTGAAGTCTGTTCGTCACCGTAAAATTAATCGTCTGGGAAAGCTTGTTGGAAGAGAAATGTCTTCAATCTTTTTTTAATAAAAGACATGAAGAAATTGTAAGAAGTGAGAGATAAACAGATGGGCATATGCGAGATTGAAAGGGATGGTTGGAAAAAGTCAGCTTAGGGATGGTGGGGGGTGAGGAGGTCAGAAAGGAGACAGCAGTCAGGGGATAAGGACAACAGAGCCAGATAGCTGGTGAGGTGAAGATGGAGGGTTGAAAGGGGCCAATGTCAGGGAAAATTAGAGAGGTGACAAGCTGGGAAAGAAGGAGGAGGGTAAGATGGTGGTCGGCAGCGTCCATGCTGCTCAGATAGGCCCGGGAACAGAGGCCGGAAGGCCGGTGGTAGCTGGCCTAGGCCACGAGTTTGCCCAATGGAGCCAAAGCAGTACAAAGAGAGATGAACAGCAGCGGTCGCGGAGCATAACAGGTATGTTATGTATATCGAGACAATATCGGGAGGGAGGAGGAGAAGGGTGAGAGGATGCCTGGAGGGGGAAGGGAGAGAGAGTGCCTGCTGGGAATGAGAATGCCTGGAGGGAGGAGAATGAGGGGGGGAAATGCCTGGAGAGAGGGAAGAGAAGGGAGAGAATGAACAGAGGGATGGAAGATAGAATGTCTGGAAGAGAGAAAGAATGCTGGAAGGGAGGAAAGGTTGCCTGAGAGGAGGGAGGGAAAAGGGAAAGAATGGCTGGAAGGAGAGATAGATGAAAAAGAGAATGGGTGTAGGAAGGGAGAAGGGGCAGAATGCCTGGGGAAGAAGGGCAATAATGTATGAAGGGTAGAGGTACCTTCAACTATTTGAATAATTTATGTTCTCAGGCTATTCTTATGTTGGGGAATCCCATGTTGAAGAGGAGGAGGGTTCTGGTTATTTTTTAAAAAGATATAAAGGTGAACAGATTATTTTTCCAAGGAATTATGGGATATGAGGGATTGTTATTAAGACAGGGTACTTGGGCTTACTGTTTACTTTATGTCCACCAGGGCAGTCTGCTGAAATGACATACAATGTGTTATCTATGACTGCTGCATTACTTTTGCAATACTAAAGGTTAATAATAATAGGAGATTTTAACTTACATTTTGAAGACGATGATGCACCTTTTGTAAAATTTTTTTAATCTTCTATCACAGCATTAGGTCTGCAACAATTGGTCATTAGCGTAACTCATCGATGTGGGCATGTGTTAGACTACATATTAGTAGCTTATCATTATGCTGATGCTTCTTGTATCACTAGGTTGAGAAATAAACCTGTACTTTCGTCTGACAATCATCTTCTTACATTTGAATTAAATAAGGATGAAGTATTTAGCCCCCCTTGTTGGCTGTAGAAGAAGATTAGTGCGAATTTAGATGCTGCTAAGTTTAAGGAATTGTAGGACTAGGTTTATCATAAAGCCCAGTTGGTCAATATTGACCAAGTTTGGTAGAATCCTACAGTACAGTGTGTTTATGATGTAGCAGCACCTGAAAGATCGATTTTTTTTCTAGGAAACAGCGACTTGTTAATGCACTTTGGTACACCAAGGAACATATGTGATGCATTAGCAAAGTTTTTTCACAAGACGGTTAATAAAGTCATTGTTGCTAAGAGTTATTCAGTTGTTGCAGGTGTTAATAAACATAGTGTAATTGATCCTGCTATTACTGTTTCAGCAAAATAGCTAAATTTTTTGCCCATTGCAAAAAGAGGACTGATGGACAGGCTTCCTAAGATTAGATCTACTATTTGCAGTTTGGATAGTTGTCCATTTGCAACTGTAAAAAATGTGATTCATGTTGTAGATGAAGCACTAATTGCTATTATTAATCTGTTTGGGTTTTTTTTAACAGAAAGTGTTTTTAAAACAGGTTGTAGTAAAACTAATTATAAAGGACTCTAAAGTGTTATCTGAGACCTTATCCAACTATAGTCCTATTTCAAATGCCTGTGCTATAACCAAAATTCTTGAGAAATGAATTTTGACTCAATTTAATATTTTTTTTAGATGATATCAAATATTAGATAAAGAACAATTTGGTTTTAGAGTTGGTCGAGGCACTGAAACTTTGTTACTTACTTTGCCGGATGGCATTTGTTGTCCTTTGGAGTGTAAGAAATCTGGTATTTTGATTCAGACTGATATTTCTTCAGCATTGGATGCTGTCAGTCCTATAAATCTTATTTCTAAGTTGCAGTCAATAGGTATAGATGGCTTTGGTTTGCAATGGTTTAAATATCATTTGAGTGAGCGTAGGCAGATAGTGCAATATAATGCAAAAAGTTCCAATTGATATCATAATGTGGCTGGAGCGCCACAGGAGTCAGCTTGTCTACATTATTATTTAATGACTACATGCAGCCTTAGGACAGCTTTGGAGATCCCTGGGTTTAATTTATGAAATTTACGTGGATGATGTGCATATTTTCTTGCTGAAAAAGAATACTGGGGAATTTCCTGTGGATAATTTTAAGGAAAGTTTTGCTGCAATAAAAAACTGAATAGATGCAAATGGTTTGTGTCTTAACTATAACAAAACTGTAATTCTGAGATGGGGGGAGTCTGAGCCTCCTCTAGTGTCTTTGGATCTAACTACAGGTAGTCTCCAAGTGATGTTGAGTACGGAAAGCCCATAATTTGGGTGGTGTTCTTGATATCCGTCTTTTGATGAAAGCACATGTTAAAAAGGTGGCTAGAACTGCCTTTTATACTCTGAGATTATTGAGACTGTTTCACAAATTGTTGACTCAAATTTTAGATTAGTAGTGCAAGCCTTGGCACTTATTAATTTGGACTTCTGTAATTCTTTATGCTTGAGAAATCCAGGGTGTTTTCTCTAGCTGCTCCTGCAGCTTGGAATTATTTGCCATTAGATGCCATGAGATGTGATGATTTGAAATTTAGAAAGAAATTAAAGACTATTTTATTTATTGAAGCTTTTCTTGGTTAGGTAATTCAAGTTTTGAACAGCAGGTGATTTATGCTTTTGTATTTATTTATTTTGTTATGTTTTATTATAAGGGCTGTGTATTTTATTGTATGTTTTATGTATGTGTACTTTATTTGTTGTAATTGATAAGTGTATGTTTTATTGTGAACCACATTGAACTAATTGGAAATAGTGGGTTATAAGATGAATTAAATAAATACATTTGTCCTAGAGCTGGTCCTGACCCTTCATGATTACTCAGCTTTGAATTAGATTAGAAGTACATAGCATTATGGAAATCAATACCCTGAAAGCCAGCTATCATATACTTTCCAGCTCCACTTTACATTACATTCTGACTTCTCTGTTTTGCTCCTCTCTCTTGTCTCTAACATCTTTCTTACTCTGCTGAACCCCATCTTCCCAAGAAAGGATATAATCTGAACAAGATTCCTCTGGTACACAGCTTTAATTGAGTTGTTATACCATGCATCATCATCATGTCTACTTCCAGCAATGCCTGTTTCATAAACTTACATTCATCAACATTTCAAAGCTGCAAGGAAGATTATTTTGGGAAGTCAAAGTTGGTTCAAACGGATTAGAACATAACTTTTCAGCTTGTGGTATGCATACCCCTGAGGGTACACGGGCATGCAAAATAAAAAGATAACATAATGAGCAGTGGCTGACAAATCTGAAGATGACCCGATCTGATTCTCTTCCTTGGGGGGCAGAGGCAGAAGTGCATCTGTTGTGCCTGGTGTAACTGTTACCAGCCAACGTGCAAAATAAAAAGGTGCCAAGGGGAACCGCGTGCAGATGTCCAGAGCTGCTGCTGACATCTGTGCAGAGGAACCTCCGCTCTCCCCTCACCCCCTCTTCTCCCTGCTAAAAGAGAGAATGTAGCTTGCCTGTTTGGCTGCTGAAGACAAGATGTAAGAGTGCTGTGTGCTGGTCCAAAACTGCTGCAGAAGGAGAGAGTGCTTTGCAGGAGGAAGGAGGCTTTGGATAATGGATCTGGCTGGAATGGAGGGGGGGAATGGGGTTGCCAACTGGCTCCAGATTTTCAGGACAGATTGATCCAAGCCTGGTTTTACCCCATTATATGTTGGGATTTATTTTGCTTTCCTTATTGCATTCCCTAAGAAAAGCAAGACTACCTGCATGCAGAGGAGTAAAACCAGGATTGGATCAACCTGTCCTGAAAATCTGGAGCCAGTTGGCAGCCCTGGGGGGGGGGGGGGGGAGATGGGGAGATGGGAGTGGGGGGAGGGGAGAGGGTTATCCTGGACAGCAGGAGAGAGAGAGAGAACAAAAGAAGGGGACAGAGCAAAGGGGCAGGACATTGTCTCTCTCTCTCTCTCTCACTCTCCTTCCCTGTCCCCTTCTTTTCCTGCCTCTCTCAGCCCTCCCTCCTCTCAAAACTATGGCAAAAAATGGTCCGGAAGTTGTATTGTGCAGCATGTTTTGTTTGCCGGCAATGATTTGGTGTGCCGCATTTTGTGTGGCACTAAGTTCACTCCTTCTAGCTTTGGCTAGCATCACCTCTAGGCCAAGTTAATACTTGAGTCGTAATGTAAGAGTTGGCAACCCTACCCGCACTGGACTGGGAATTTCATAGCATGGCCTTCTATACACAGCCCTTCTTCCAACATATGGCAACACTCAAATCCCCTGGAAAACTGAATGTTGAGGTATTTATTAAAATGCTCAGAAGTACTTGTTACATAAGAAGATCAGACCAGCAGAATCTTTTTGTAACAGTCAGCTGGGACCTTCAGAAATAGCTTTGGTGAAAAAAACACCTGCACCTGTTTACCACAGTAAAGAAGTTTCAACATCTAGTACAGGAAATAGAAGGGATGCCTGAAATCAGAATGCTGCTATACTAATAGACCAAACAAATAGAAAAATCAGGCAGGAATAATAATATTTTCTATGTACCAGCATAAGAACATAAGTAATGCCATGCATGGTTGATAAATGCACAGAAGTGCAAACAGTCACCAAAAGAGAAAATCAAACAGAAAAATCTGTCTGAGACAATGAAAAGGAAGGAGCAGATGGTATAAAGAGGATTTGCTGTTTAAGGACTGGTAGGTGCTGGAATCAGTTAAGTTAGCCAGATGTGTACAAGCTGATCTGGAAGACAAACCCCAGCAAAGTGGAAATAATACTTATGGTCCTCATTCTGTCCGCCTAACTCTGGCGAACATTCAAGTATGCAAAAACAAGAAGTAGAAAAATGTCTGTAAGCCAACTCCAACTTTTCAAACTGTTCTCCTAACTTAAATCGGCTTTCCTTATTACTGAAATGTTTATTGCTGCTGTTTGTCCAGCACATTCTGCTTGCAGGACTCTGAGAAGGCCAAATAGAGATTTGGAGACAAATATTTATCTTACCCACATCTATCAACCCTAAAACTATTCATTTGCTAGAGCCCTGGGCATTCCGTCGGAGAATTAAGACAGCTCTTTCAAGATCAGAAAATGACTCATCAGAGCTACAAAATACAGAATAATCTGCATCTCCACTCCTGTCTGTTACACCCATTACTGTGGGGAGGGGGTCTATATAAATTATTAACTATATCCCTGCTGGTAGTTCATACAAGACTGACATCACAGCTATATGTTTCCTTGTATAAAAGTAGCCAGTGCATTGCCCAGTACTTTTAAGAGTTAATGATGAACTGCCAATAGTATTTATTTTTCTGATAACAATCCTAGTGAAGACACACTGGGGCCATCTAATGTTTCTTCTGTGAAATAGCAACCCAGTATCTGCTAGATTAGAAGATAACCAGCCAAGAAAATGCATAAACGATTTTCGACTGTTTGCTATTTAGCTATGATTCCTTCTTCCTTATTCTTGAACATTCACAGGAAATGACTTTAGCAGACACAGTTCCTGAAGTTTACTATTTTAAGTTTTATAGTTGTTATCTTAACTGTATGCCCAAAAGACTATATGATCAATAGAAAATCTTTATAAACAGGCCCTGCTGTGTCCATGACAAACGTCTGTAGCAGTTACATGGCAACAATGTACATTTGGATGGAAGATAAGAATTAAGAAAATAACTGCAGCTTTTGTCCATCTGGTTTGTGTAGAGATATCAGTTTATCCCTTTTGTACCGTCATCATGAGCATCCTAAGCTGGAGACAGACTGTTGTCAGGAGAACAAGTTAATTCAGGTGTGACATATATAAACTGCAGTGTGGGTGGCTGATGCAGCTATTTGGAAATGCCATGCCTATGATGTCACATTTATTTATATCATTCTTTTAAATCCAGATGTCTGTTAAATCAACTAAAACTGAGAAAAATTAGCAAGAATGACATTGCATGTGAAACCCCCTCCTGGATAAGCTGGGGTAGACAGCAAGCTGCAGTTGACATAAACTAACAGGAAGAGGCAGTGTAACAAGGGGCCAACAGCCTGGGAAAGTCACAACTAGACCGAGAAGTGGCTTGGAGCCACTGTAAAGGTGATCAAACCCCCTGTCCTAGAGGTATGAGTCACGGTTTCAGGTTGTGGATTTGCATAAGACAACCCCCTGACCCTTACTGCTAAATTACGGTCAAACATCCCTTCACAAACAAATAATGACAAAGACCAAAAGTGCAGAACTTTGACTAAAACAGGAATTTGTACGGAGAATGTATCAAAAGACAGTCTTAGAAAACAGAACATAAATGGGTAGTCAAAAACTTTGAACATCTAGTTTTTCAGACCAAAGAGGGGAAAAAAAAACCTCCAAGAGCTTGGACAAGATAGGAAAATGTGTACTTGTTTTCTCTCCGTCTGTCCTGCTTGGTACTGGGTCTTGTGTCTAGGAGGAAAGCTTTCTTTTAGCTGTGTAACAACTGACTAGCAGGCCGAAGACTTAGCTGAACTGCAGTTGCTATGCAACAAACAAGCCAAGCATCTAGCTAAGCTATAAACCCTAACAATGCAAACCCATCCTACCAAGGAAGAAAGCTTTGGGATTTTGGCTTTGCAGAGATGAAGTTTGGATCTACAGGAGCCTATGGACCCAATGAAAGATTTGGAAGTAAAGGGTATCCCCCTAGGTGCAAATTGAAAGGTAGAGTCCAGTCCCCTAGGAGGGTGTGGGCCAGAATGGTGGATTGGGAGGCAGAGTTCAGTTCCGCAGGAGGGCGTGAACTCAACAACCAACGAGGAGATGAAGGCAGCAGTCTGCAAGGAATGGATTTTCCTTCCTCCACCCCCATGACTAGCACTACCCATCAGCCCAGTTGCATTTCATTCCTCACATGGGTAAGATCTGAGGGTACAGTGGTTAGGGAAGAAAGGCAGATGGTAACTGTATTGGGTCAAAGGAAACATAAAAGGTTCTTTCTTTTCTATCCAAAAAATTGTGTGAGAATTACACCTTAGAAAGTATTCTTCAAATATAAAAAGGTGCGCTATTTAAAACATAATGGAATTGGTATCCAGTTTCAAACGTGCTTATCCTCTTAATCCACAGGCTCTTGCCCGCAATGAGCTTCAATCTGCGTCATAATGAAAGCACTCTATTTAACCTCATTTACCTTTTCCACCTATTTAATTGAAAGACATTCAAGTTTTATTCAAAATTTATTCAAAATCTATTACCTATTTTTTAAACATTCATCTTTTTCTTTTTTTAAAACAATTTTTTATACTTAGCTTGGTTGGCTTATTTGTGCTTACAGCACTCCATTCACCCAATTCAAGTGCTTCTGAATCAAATACCCAAAACCCAACACTGACAATGTTTTGGCGCCAACAGGCATCTTCTTCAGGGGACAAATTCCAATCACTAACAAAAAAGCACAAAAATCAATCACCATCAATATATATAAAGCATCATCACCGATATATATCTAACGTTAAAATCAAGAAAATGCTACTCTTGGGCTACCTCCCTACAACTTGACCCCTCTGGGATCTGCGTAACGTTTTTTCAAAATGGCGACAAGCTATTCTAACTCCCATCACCCACACACAGGGATCTCTCTACCTATCCAAGCCTCATATTCCCCCCATCAAACTCTTTTTCATGCCCACCAAGTCTTTTTTTTCCAGTGGACAACTAGTGTTACGATCGTGGACCCTTGGGCCGACTGAGACAATGGATGGTATGCTGTGGAGGCCCACAGCAAGCGTCACAGCCAGGAGGCGGCACGGAAGAGACTCGGAGAGACTTCATCACTGGAAGTCCGAGGTCCCCCCGGGAGGAGCCCATAGGGACCCGGACCTCTTGGACTTAGGTGGGACCCTATGCAACCAAAGATCCGGGCTGCGGCCAAAGAGATGGATGGAGGACGGCTGGGCCCAGGTAGGTGAAGAGTCTTCATCCTTGGAAGCCCGTGGTTCCCCTGGGAGGAGCCCGTGAGAGCCCGAGCCGCTGGGACTTAGGAGAATCCTCTGGGCCAGCAAGTACTGGATACCTAAGAAGATGGAAGAAGCTGAAGTCGGAGTCCAAGAGCGAAGCCGAGTCAGAAGGCAGAAGTCAGAGATCCAAACCAAAGCCAAGGACGAAAGCTGAAGACAGAGTCGTGGGACGGAGCTGGGTCAAAGCCAGAAGTCAGAGGATGAACCAAAATCAGGAGCGGAAGCTGAAGACAAAGTCAGGAGACGAAGCAGGGTCAGAAGCCAGGAGTCAAGAGTCAGCAGAGGCGAACCGAAGTCGAATCAGCAACTAGAGACACAGAAGACTGTGGAACCTTGTTGCAAGGCAAAGGTTAGGTCCCAGCTGCAGGGTGATATACCCTGCAGCTTCTGATGTCATCCGAGGGGCTGTCTCAGAGTTCCCGCGCTGGCCCCTTTATATCTGGAGCCCCTGCGCGTGCGCGCACCTAGGGGGCGGGGCCAGCGACAGAGAATCAGCGGCATCTCGCTCGCAGAGGGGACACCGCGGCAGGCTGCGATGCAGGCCTGGACAGCATGGGAAGAGACCGTGCGGGCCGGGCCAGCCCCGAGGTAGGAGGAGGGACTGGGGCACAGCCCGGTCCCGTAACAACTAGGGGTAACTACCAATTCTTGATAGGTGTTGTTTATTTATTTTTAAAGGCTTTTATTCTGCCTATAGCGAGATATTCATGCTAGGCAGATTACATTGTTTAAATAAATAAACAAACAATCATAAAGTACATACAAACATTAAAACAAAGCAACTTGCAGATGGTAGTTGGATCTCAGGCCTTTACCTTTTTAGCTGGGGCCGATGGGATTCAACTATAGCTGAGGGTTTCTCTGGCAAGTTTCTATTGGCCCTTCTCCACACTCCGATCTTACCTGGTAAACAGGAAGATTATTCAATCTTTCTTCAACAACATAAATGGTAGACCCTCACCTGTTATCAATCTTGTATTTCCCAAATAGGCCTCAGTTCTCCAGAACTCCATCTCCTGACATGAAGTCATTCTGCTTCACCTTCTGGTCATATTGACGTCTGCTCCTCTGGCTTACTTTGTTGGTGGGCTTCACCAACAAACTACAGGATTTCAGTGGTGAAGCCAAGATTTGGAGCCCAACACTGCTGCAGTGTTTCGAATTGCCCCCGATGCAGAAAACATCTGCTCGGTTTTGTCTGGGATTCCAGTTCACAGCTGAGATATGACATCACAAGCCTTCATTTACAACTACCTGGGGGGAGGGGGCGGGTTCCCCTATGTTATATCCCCTCTCGGCCTACTTTATGCCTCAGCTAAGGTCATGAACCAAGGCTTTTTCTAGAGACCTGAAACCATGGGTCCTAGGAGTTCACCATTCACGGTGACTACGATTCCTTTGCCCTCCCCAGGAACATGTGAATGTTGCCTCTGCGGTATTCCCAGCCCCATCCAACAAGGAAAAGTATTGTTGGTCCAATAAAAAAAGTATCTACTGTTTGTTTGGTTTTTTTTTTTTTTACCTTTATTTCCACTTCATTCTAGGAAATTCCAAACAAGATCACTCTTCTGAAAATAGCACTGCATCATACACTGTTAGTAGACTAGAGAAAAGATGTCACAGCATTTGACTGCTCTAAAAATACATATATTACAGTATCCAGTAACTCTGCAAATAAAATCATCACATCTCTGTAAGTGAAATAACTATAGGAGGATACTCTGGGGGAAAAGTGCCATAACGAGCATCTAGAAGTCAAGCCACGGTCAAGTTTCTCTGGATATGAAGACACACTCTTCAGTGACTCTAGAAATATTGCTATTTATTGTATGCACAGACTGTTATTTCTAGACATTTTGTTTTCATTTCTGTGATTGTCCTATCTTTTTGTTTTATGTAAAGATCTGTAATCCGTTTCATGCAATAATCTGAAAAAGGTGGAACAGAAATGTTTTAAATAAATACAAAAGTTCAGAATGCCTAGTTACTCGAGAAGTAATGTCACACATGAAGATTCATGGCACCGTAGCCCAGCAGAGGCTGGTTCCGACTGACCAGGGAGCCCAAAGGGGGAAACTGCCAAACCAGCAAAAAAGGGAAGAAACTTCACAGCATCCAGCTACTTTGAAAGCAGAGGCAGTGTTTTCTGACACGCAAGATAGAAATCTAATAGCAATGACCTCAAGCTGCAAACTGTAAGGGATGTTGGCCATGAAGCTTCAGTCTTCGATGGACATAATGTGAGTCTCCTCATCTTGGCACAATATTTTTGGTTCTGGAAAGCCGGCATAAGCAGCGGCACCACTGAAGGCACGATAGCCTAAGCTTTTAGAATATTGTAGCAACTCCGCAGTTTCTTTGTGTGCTCATAAAGACCAAATACATATAACCACTGGAGGGCACTGTTGCAATTTTAGGGCCCAACATAATAAAGCCTGCTCAGCAGAGTGCACAATTTTACCTAACGCTGTGCACACATTTTTTGTGCTCAAATGTCACTCCTGATGCAGGAAAGAGTTTCACGCACAAAAACTGTGTGCGAAAAAAAAAATGTTTTCTGGGCTGAAAGCATTTTTGTGCACATAGGGCCAGATCTTAAAATCTACGCCCGATTTTATAACATGCACGCGCTGCCGCGCGCATGTTATAAAATCCAGGCTTGGCGCACGCAAGGGGGCGCACACGTGCCGAGCCTGAAGGGAGCCCCGATGGCTTTCCTCGTTCCCTCCAAGGCCGCTCCGAAATCGAAGCGGCCTTGGAGGGAACTTTTTTTTGGATCCCCCCCCCACCCTTCCCCTATCTAACCCACCCCCCGGCCCTACCTAAATCCCCCCCCCCCCACCACCACCTTATTTGATGGAGTTACGCCTGCCTCTGGCAGGCATAACTTGCGCGTGCCGGCCAGCTGCCGGCGCGCGAACCTCCAGCATGGCCACTGTGCCGGAGGAGTTGGGAACGCCCCCGGACCGCCACCACGCCCCCGGCCCTGCCCCCGATTCGCCCAATTTTGAAAGCCCCAGGACATACGCGCGTCCCGGGACTTGCGCGCGCCGCCGAACCTATGCAAAATAGGCTCAGCGCGCACAGGGACAGATTTTCTCGGGTTACACGCGTATGTTATGCGTGTAGCCTTTGAAAATCTGCCCCATAAAGCATATTTTATGCACACCAACAAGCACAATTCATGCTTTATGTGCATACAATCTTTTATGTGCACAAAACATGAATTTTGTGCGCATACATTGTATCTGGGAGATTCCCTTGCTCCCTCAAGTTAAAATGTGCAATCAGCCTATGCTGAACACACATTTTTAACTTGGGCTTGTGTGCGCGTTTTCCAGTCAGTGCACTTTTCTAACTCCGGATGCCTTAGCACACCATTAGCTTACTGCATTGTGTTAAAAAATTGTTTTATCCCACACCTTGTTACATCAGGCTCTTAGAAAGATATTATTGCTGAACTGAATATTCCATGAGTGTCTATTAAAAACAAACTCCTGAATATTGCTGGCACACACCATGCCCAGTCATTAAGACTTCACTTCAGGAAAGGTGAACTTCCTTTACTGGCTGCTATGCACAATAGGTTCTTCCACTGCCAATGTGACTCCATCCTAAAGGCAAAACCCGGAAAACTATAATAAATTGTACTTCACAAAGGCCACTCCCATGCTACAAGGGGGACTTTGTAACAGAAATCCCTAAATTTTCATTTCCTGCTAAAGGTAGCACCATAATTTACTATTGAGGGAGAGCTTTTGTAGGAAAACTATGTTCTGTCATATGAGCTGCTAGATTTACAGGAGGATTCAGACATATTTGGATATGAGAAATGCATTTCTATGAATGCAAACATCTGAGAAAGTGCAAAATACCTTGTCTGCACAGACGCTATGAATTACTTAACACAGCTTTTTTTTTTTTTAACTTCTCTGAACCCTTTCTCTTTGGTTTTCTTTAGCCTCGGAGGTGCCTTTGTTTTGGACGCTTTCTTTTGAAAGAGGCTGTTTTGTCTGAATCAATCTGCTTTTGAGATTTCACAGGCCACTTCACTGACAGTGCAATTACAGAATTAAACCCTCCGGTCAGCTGGGCACCCGATGAATTTGTGCGCTGCTCTTTTGAGTAGTTCTGCTTAGCTTGGTGGCCCTGATGGATTAAATGCTAGATATAAATAATTAGTCAAAGTAGAAAAGTAAAAACAGAAAGCAAGGAAAGAGTAGAGCTGTTCTACCTATCTGAATTTTCCCCTGCCAGAGAAGCAGTTTAAAATGCAAGCTAGGAGTGCCACCCAGTGAGTGACAACCTAACAGAGCTGTAAAATAAGTCTCTTATGCAAGTCACAGAAACTTGGAAGGAAATCTAGTGTGGAGATTGGGTTTCGATGGTCCTTTTAAATTGTGATGATATAGATTTACAATTTAACATTCAACGGGAGGGCAGTGAATAGAAGCGGAGTGGCTTGCTTGTTGAACCATTTAGGTCAACTGTGATTACTATGGAGGAATCCAGTTGCATCTGTGTGATTGTGGACCATCAGACAACTTTTAAATGTTAATGGACTGCTTCTGTCTATCACCTATATGCTGCAAGAGCCTACCACTATGTGCTGCAAGAAGGAGAGCAGTATATTAAGAGTCAATTGAGTGTGATGTCCCCTGAAGAAGCCTTTTTATTTAAATGATTTAGAAATTCTTTCTTTGTATGATTTTTGATCTATTGCTATTAATACATTTGTGAGGATGAGTGAATGGCGATAAGGATTGATTGTGTGTGTAGGTGAATATTGTACAATAATAATGCAATGTATATAGTAGATGCGGCATTTTCTGTTTTTATTGTCTTAACATATATGAGTAGTGTACTGTATATTTTGAGCACTTTTATAAACCAGACAAGGGACTCTTGTTTCGCCCTAGCCGGGCTTTGTCGGCGTCATTTATTTTTCTTGTCAGGAGCATTATGAGACACGATCTTTCTCGCTGGTGTGATGTTTTGATGGTTTTCATTTTCCATACATCGGTATATTTAAATTATTGTCTTAACCGACATATGTGAATATATTCTCTTGTTGCTGAAATTGGTAATTATGACTATACATAGCACGATCGAACAGCTTAGTGTGAAACTAGGGTCCCTTGTCGGGTTTGGTGATTGAAATATTTGTGGAGTTTGATGACTGAGACAGTCGCGTTTGGACTCATTGACCATTAAGGATTCGGTGATTGAAAAGTTTTATGGTCTTGGAAGCTAGGATCAGGTCGATCCTTTGAATATTATAAGCAAGAAAGCTATATAATAAGAGTAACTAGTTTAATGTGAGAACATCTTTGAAGACTGAAATATATTATTTACTTCTTGTTATATTTATTGTCATTTTGGGTTGGATGTATATGAGTTGTTTATATATGTGATGATGTGTATGATTGAGTTTTTATGTTTTTGGGTGATATAAGATATATGATAGTTGTTGTATAATTATTTGAGATATATTTTTTGAATTATGTATATTTGTATACCAATGGATATTTTTTTGTAATAACAATTTATCATATATATTTTATATTGTTATTGTATTTGTTTATAAACTGAGAACATCTCTCTCATTTAGTGTTTGAGATTTCTTAACTACTGTTGCATCTGTCGGTGCTAGAAGGCTTTGCCCCGTTTGCCTCACCTTGTTCATGGTTCTTCCTGCTTCCCTTGGGAAAATGGCTGTTGCCGAGTCTACAAGCTGACCTCTCAGGCATCCCCGGAATGGCTATGATGCTGCCTCCTGCCATGCTCCTCCCAAGGGCCTACTAGGGTGCGCATGCGCACACCACCCACGTCTTTATTCCAGCATTGGCGCGAACCTCGGGGGCGTTCCCCTCTATTGACGTCACGCCATCCGGGAATATAGCCTGTGCTAGTTGATAGCTCGTTGAGTTAGCAAAGGATTGGTTTTGGCAGTCTAAGCTACTCTGCTGCTTCCATGCTGCCACTGGAAGCTCTCACTCTGCCCTTCAGGATATTGCTAACTTGGGTATCTGCTCCTCGGGGGCCCTCTGCTTTATTTCAGGTGCCTTACAGGGATCAGGTTCTCGCTCCTCAAGGGCCTGCTCTCCCTGCCGCGGTGCCGCTACCAACAGCAACCATCTAGTGAGTAATCTAACTCTCAGTCTATCTCATCCACAGTGCTGACTTACTGGGAAACCTACACCAGAATTCCCCTATTCCAATGGGGTGAGAAGGGTCCCCTCTGCCGAGAGTCCTGAGACTGCTACATCCAGACTACCTCACTACTGCCACCTCTGGTGGTACACTTCAAGCTGTTTAATAAAAAAACTACTCTGTATTTGTGCGTCTGCATTTAGCCCAGTACAGCGGCGCCTCACGGGGCTCCTCCCCGTGGGCATGGTCATCTGCCTCAGTACCAAGAATCCATCCAAACACCGCTTAACCATAACAACTACACCTCCCAGCAGCCTCCAGTTTCCTGTTATCGTTGGGATTACAATTCCCAGTGGCCTCCTATTTGTTTTTTCTGCTTTCTTTAAAATGCCATTACCTCTGGTGTTCTCTTTACAGCAATCTTTATGTCTTTGGCTGGCTACCTTCTCCCCATTTCTGGGCTGTAACTGGCTGTGTGAGGTAACCTCATTGCATCAATCCCGTTCCTAAATTACTAATACTGCAAGTACTTTCTTTTCCTTGCATATACAATTGTGTAAGTGTGTGGAGGGAGGAAGGGGAGAACCTCAACTGTGCTTCATTCTCTTTTAGTAGTACACAAAATTTTGGGTGGGGGAGACCATGGACTTGAAATTGTTTGAAATGTTATTGAAATTGTTGAATGTTTTTAACCTGCAGTCCTATTTAATGTCCTTCGGTTGGCATTTTGTGTGATATGCAATCCATGGGATGTGGTTTCTGGGATATTTTAAGGAAACATAGATTAAGGGGTTTTGATGATGTTGTCCCCGTAAGAGTAATGGGAGGACATGGTTGGTGGGGATGTGATCCAGGAAGGTTTAAATTCTGAGTCAGATTTGCAAGAGTTGCCCTTTCTAGGTTGAAGCTTGGGAAGAGAAGGACCTCCAGGATGTGGAGTCCTGGAGTAGCCAGTATGGAGTGGACCTGCAGGGCCATTTCCTCCCAAGGGAAAGGTCCGAGGCTAGGAGTGGAGAGCAGGCAACTCCTCCCCCAGAGGAATAAAGCCTGGAGAAGGAAGTGAGAGTTTGGAGGAGGTGAGAGCCCAAGGAGAATCAGAGCGTGGAGGAGACTGCACATTGTTGGAGGGAGAGGTCCAGGACAGAGAGAGAAACTGAGGCTGAGAGGTTGTGAGTCGCTCATGGGGTTGGGTGTGAGTGGCCTCAGGAGGCAATTGGGGATCTGAGCATGTCCCACAGAGAGAAAGAGAAAGAAAATCTTTTAGGATGGAAAGAGGTGTCTGTGAAAAGGAGGGTGGATTCAGATCTAAATTTTGCATGTGTGGACCGAGACTATGGTATTCCAAACCTAGGGGGTGCCAGATTGCTTTGATATAGTGTATGTTTTATGCTGACTGCAAATCTGCGAATTTAGTACAGACTGTTTACAATGTTCTAAAATGTTCATAGTTGCTGACTGGAAAATCCAGAAAAATAAAGTTAGGAGTTTGGTTAAGCCTGTGAGTAGTGTGATTTTGTTTGTGAAACTTTATGCATGCCAGCACTAATTGAGAAATGTGTGGGCGGGAGACTTCAGTCTTGGAGAGATGATAGGTAACGTTCCCCCTGTACCAGGCAGAGAAAAGTATTCTGCCCCACTGTTTCTAACAGGATTTTCATCATCATAAGAACAAAAGAAATTGCCATGCTGGGTCAGACCAAGGGTCCATCAAGCCCAGCATCCTGTTTCCAACAGAGGCCAAACCAGGCCACAAGAACCTGGCAATTACCCAAACACTAAGAAGATCCCATGCTACTGATGCAATTAATAGCAGTGACTATTCCCTAAGTAAACTTGATTAATAGCCGTTAAAGGACTTCTCTTCCAAGAACTTATCCAAACCTTTTTTGAACCCAGCTACACTATCTGCACTAACCACATCCTCTGGCAACAAATTCCAGAGCTTTATTGTGCGTTGAGTGAAAAAGAATTTTCTCCGATTAGTCTTAAATGTTCTACTTGCTAACTTCATGGAATGCCCCCTAGTCCTTCTATTATTCGAAAGTGTAAATAACCGAGTCACATCTACTCGTTCAAGACCTCTCATGATCTCAAAGACCTCTATCATATCCCCCTCATCCGTCTCTTCTCCAAGCTGATCCATCCGCATGATCCAAATTATTGAACCCAAAAAATAAACTAGAGAGACTGATCCTCACCATATGGGGACAGATCTTCTCGATACCGTATGAGCTTGGTTTATTTATTTTATTTATTTAAAATTTTTATATACCGGCATTCATGTTGCAAACACATCATGCCGGTTTACATATAACAGGGGTGTACAGTGAACAATTCAATAACCTATTTGTGTAGAAGGAAGCAGTTACAAATAACAAGGTAAAAGAACTGGGAGGAGAGAAGAAAAGGGAGAGAATAACATTAGGTATAGGTATTTACATTAGTAATAACATTTTTACATGTGGAAGTGGTAGAATCTGGCTGAATGGGGTTGATGGGGTTGATGGGGTTGATGGGGTTACATAAGATATCAATTGTAATAAAAATAAAAGGAGAATTACCATATTCTTTTCTAATCATATTTCAGACAGCTCCCTTCCTCTTCCAATATGGCTGTAAATAAAATTTTACTTTAGAAAACAAAGTAAATACAATAAAAAATGAATAACAGATTGTTCTATTGCCGATGAAATCATGGATTGTTTGAATGTATGCAGACTAAAACAGAAAAACAAAAGTAAGCCTGATTCTTCAAGGGGGTGCTCCTATAGGCACAGGATGAGAAAACAAAACTCCTTGATGAGTCCCTACGACAGGGACTGTAAATTTATGGTTTGGGGAACTAACTGGCATCTTCGGCAGGCACTCAAGCGAAATGACTCTCACCTGAAAATAAATGAGGATATCTGCTGCTGGCGGAGCCCATCAACAGGATAATTCCAGACGTTTGTCACTTTGCAGCACTCAGCATTCAAGGGCTCCCCATCACTGCCTGAAGCAGGGACATAACAAGCTTTTGAAAGCTTAGATACATCATCTTTGGATAATTGTTAAGCTGGTTCAGTGAAAGGTGCCATAGCTTGTGAACAGTCCTTCCACGGCTGCCTGTGAACGTAGCGGCTGACCCTCATGACAGTCTGCTCGGTTTTGCTAGGCCAATAACTCAGCTTTAAGATGAAGACAAATCAGGCAAATAGCAATCGTATTACACAAATACTGAATCTGGATTATAGCACTAGATCCTCATTTACATGCCTTAATGTATATTTATTGAAAAATTATGCAAAGTATTTCTCTTGCTGTTCCTTATACCTGCCAGGTTACATGTGAACTACAGTTAACTGAAAACGGACACGCAGCATTCAGCAATTCAGGATCTTCTCTTTGGAGAAGAAGGACAAATTCTTTCCCCAATTAAAAATTTAAAAATCTTTTTTTATTTTAGACTGTCTTGGCTTTTGTAAAATCCAGTCCAAGTTCCACAGCAAAATAACACCCTGCGCCTCCACTGCTTATCTAGAAATAAAATCAATTTATCTGGAATGATAATGGTTCTACTCCCAATTTTTCAGTTGTTATGAAGGCAGGCGTAAGCCTTGAAGTGCGTTCAGATCCTACTTTCTCAGTGTGTTTAATCTCATTTCATGGTACATTTTGCAGTTAACAATGCCAGTTGCTAGGATATTGCTTCATGTAAACGTCAAAGTTAAGGTGGATATCATTTTTTTCCAGTAACATCGTTGTGCATGCGAACTGCTAACACGGAAATATAAACTCTCCGTAAGAAAGCTTGAACGGTTGTTAAACCTTCACTTTTTTTTTTTCCCTGTACATTGCAAGCCCCATTTTTAATAGGATCATAAGAAATGTTTTCTCGGTAACCAAAAGATGGTTAGGCTGACTTTTCACTAATAGCCAACGAGACATTTCAGCTTGTCTTCAAGAGGACATAATGACGTTGAGGACCCTTTTTCCTCAGCTAATGCAGAGGCTCCAGGAGCTGAACAGAAGATACAGTATGAATGTGTCTTACACTTTCCAATGCTTGCTTGTTGGCCCGCATCCAATCATTCAATGTTCCAGCGTGGCACAATAGTCTCATTAGCTCAGCTCAGCCCAGTTTTTATCTTTCAGCAATTAAAGTTACTTCGGCGTTTGTGAACTTGAAAGTTTTTTTTATTTTTTGTCTCTGATCTGTTTCTCCCAGGTCTTGCTTGCTTAATTTACTAGTTCTACCCTCTCCCTTTGCAGCCAGCTTTACCTCGGAGAGAAAAGGGGGTACAACAAGCACCTGGGATTTAATCAGGGTTGCTCAAGATGAAATTTAGCTGTAATTTCTGCACTAGTAGACAGGAGTGCAACTTCACACTCACTCCCATGCAATGATGCTTTCAACTTTAAAGTGGAACACTTTGCCCACGACTCTGCGTTTGGAAACCTGCTCAATTAAATTCAAAAAGAAACTTAAGACATGGTTCTTTCGGCAAGCCTTTCCTGACTAGTCTCTCATCTTACCCTCATTTATGCCTCTACACTGCCCACTTCTCTACCCTCAAGAACCCCATCCCTGCCAATCCCATTCCCCTGCTTGACCCTGCTTTGTCCCTGGTACTCATTGCTGCTCATTACAGCTATAGTTCTTGAAATGCTCGAACCAGCCCCTCTTCCTGGAATACTTTTTTCCCTCATTACAGTGATATCTCTTGAAATGTTATTTAGTCTGATACAGCATCTTTCACCATAGTCATAACTTTCAATTTGTTGCTCCTTCAGTCGCTTTGCTGAAGTCGCGTTACTTACTTTTCGTTATATTCTTGATACGTTTTGTTGTTGCATTTGAGCTGTACTTCTGGGCGTCACTATGTTGCCCATCCCTTTTCCCTGTTATTATATAATTTCACTACTTTTGTTATAATGTGAACCGGCGTGATGTACCTTACGAACACCGGTATAAAAAAAGCTAATAAATAAATCCCTGGCACTTAGTAACAGTAAAGCTGCGATAACACAGGGCAGCAACAGATCACTACTGAAGCAATGAAAGAAGTTTCAACACAAACACCTGAGACATAAATAAATCCCAATGAAGTAGTTTGGAATACTCTGCTTGGTTAGGGTAGCTCAGCATTTCTATTCTTAATTAAACCAGAGCTTCCCAAACCTGTCCTGAGGAACCCCACATCAAGAGGGGGTTTTTCAAGGTATCCGCAAGGAATATGCATGGCATAGATTTGCATATACTGGGGTTCGAATGCATGCAATTATATTTCCTGCATGTTCTTTTTGGATATCCTGAAAACCCAACTGGCTGTGGGGGTTCTCAGGACAGGTTTGGGAAGCCCTGAATTAAACAGCTAGGCATGGATATGTAGACAATCTCTGTGCTGGTGATGTAAGCCATGTACCAATGCTTTTTGAGACTTGGTCCCTCCCGAGACGCAGTTTACGAAACACGGTGAATACCAGTTATCTTTGAATTGATTCTCTAATGAAGCTATTAAAACTATAAGTTTGAACAGCTTATAAGAACTGCAGACTTTAATTCATTGCCAAGACATTCCACTGGTACTCATTAGATTGGAGATTTGGCTTCCCACCTTCTTTGTCACGACAGTCTCTGATCACCTTGTGCAGCTGCTCCAGGGCTGCAGCATCCAGAGAGAGTAGGGCCAGTTACTGACACCTGGAGCTTCCTTTCCCACCCACCAACTGCACATATCTGCAGTGGGTTATGCCAACAGAAGTATTAGGCTCCCCCCGTAAAGCTTCTCAGAAGGGATAGCTCCGAGCCTTTGGTTCCAGCTACAGTTGTTTAACTGCTGGGGCTTAACTGAGCAGAGCAACAGATAAGACCCCTACCGAC
This sequence comes from Rhinatrema bivittatum, assembly GCF_901001135.1. Classification (NCBI taxonomy): domain Eukaryota; kingdom Metazoa; phylum Chordata; class Amphibia; order Gymnophiona; family Rhinatrematidae; genus Rhinatrema; species Rhinatrema bivittatum. The sequence goes on along the minus strand of NC_042628.1, from coordinate 21,937,409 downwards.
TGCTGCAAGGCTCAGTGGAATCTTAAAGGGGCCTCTCCTTATTTAGTATTCCAGTGCAGGAAAAGGTAACGGGGATGACAATCACTATTTCTGCTTCCATTTTTGTTACCGCTTGGCCTCTCTTTCTTTCTTTTGCTACTTAGCTGTACAGAAGGCAGTCGGTCTGAGTTCCAAACGTCAATCACGATTGCAAACTTTAGAGCACAAGTTGCAAAAAGAAGTGCTGTACAGAGCAATGACATTTTGTTTTATTTTGGGTTTAAAAACTAAGGCATTTTTCTTACATCTGTTCCATCAATAAAAGCACAGAAGCGCTGCCTCTCTGAGCTTCTGCAGTAGTAAATTAGATAAATAATTTTTTGCATCTTGAGCCTCAATTGTTGGCAGGTCCTGCGTGCTAGGTTCTGTGGAGAGAATATTTGATTAACACTGAGAATATTCTCTGCGGGGCGTTTGTATATTGACAGTTCACTTCTTTACTTAAGTGTATATCTGAGGTCTGTAATAGCTTCTTCATTTCGCCCTTTTATATCTCTTCTTCACTTAAATGTACTATAGTATTTTTTTTTTACAGGCTATAATTCATTAGGGCCATCATTTACTGGGGGGGGGGGGGGGCGGGCATTATTTCATATATGCCAGAGCTTGTCACAGTTCCCCCTGCTACTGTTGCTGCTGGTAGCTGTGGCAGCACAGTGGTATCCACAGTTTTTGGATGAAATTTTTCACACTAAAAACACAGATACTGTGATGGTGTCCCAACTACTGACAGAAGCAGCGAGCTGTGGCTGCCAGCAGTACTGAGCCTTTTTTTTTTAACCAATAATATCAACGTTTATTATTGTAAATGTAACCTAAATCTTGTATAAGCTTTCAAAGTTTTACAAAACTCAGGTGAGGCCAGGCCTACCCCGGCTGGACTGGGTTTGAGCCAAACCCAGCAGGGGGCCTCCCCTCCAACCCAGCTCGACCCAAAAAGCTACAGAGGCAGGGAGACCTCTCCCCGGCCCCACTTAACCTTTCCATAGGGGTCCTGAATCAAGAAAGGGGCAAGGGGGGGGGTTGTCCACTCGCCTTCTGCCCCCCACTGCTATCCCTTGAAAAATGGCGCCAGTCATAGCGATGCCATTCTCAGGGCTGGCCAGCACCATTTTCAAGAAATGCCAGTGGGACAGGAGGTGAGTGGGCATCTCTGTCGTACCCCTTTCTTGATGCAGGACCAACACAGAAAGGGTAAATGAGAGCCTGGGAGAGGCCCATCCCAGACTTTTTTCAGGGCAGCACAAAAGGGTTGGAGGGGGCCCAGGGAGGCTCCAATTCTGCTTGTTTTGGGGGAGGTTTTTTTTTTTTGTTTTGTTTGGTTTTTTTTAATGTCTATTTTGTTTTGGAAAATGAACCAAAGCAAAGTAAGCATGAAAAAAAAAAAAAAGGAAAGCCCGAGAAAAATTAGCCCTCAGAAACAAAAAACAAACTGAAATGACATTTTTTGGGGCTGCGCACTCCTAACGGACTTCAGAGTGTGGGGCTTAAATGGAATTCACTCTGAGGAAAGGGCTTCAGGAATCGGACCTGGAACTGGTTCTGGTCAACGTCTTTGCAGAGGGCTTAGACGGAAAAGTCACGCCCCTTCACAGACGACATTAAGATCTGCAACAGATTGGGTAACCCTAAGAAAGCCTGAGAAGAGGGCAAGTGCCTGCAGGGCCAGATGTAAGATGACGGCACACACAGGCAGAGGATTCCCTCCTTCTCCTCCCCCTGGAGATTCAGGGAGAAGCCAAGTTCAGAAACTGGAGCCCAAGGCACGCTGCCTCCATCCAACCCCTGGGGGCTCGGCAATTAAAACTGAATGCCAAAAAAAAAAAAGGTGCAAAACCATGCATTTGGGGTGGAGAAATCCAAGAGAGAGGCAGCGGTGCGTGACAGTGGATGAGCTACGGATGTGCACCAACCAGGAGACCTCGAGGGGATTGTGCCTGGTAAGGGGTGGCCAGAGCCCGAGAAATGCTAGGATGCATGAAGAGAGATATAACCAGCAGAAGAAGGGACAGGCGAGGCCTTATCTAGAATATTGTGCCCGGTTCTGGGGGCTGTACCTCCAGGCGGCGCACGGTCTACACCTAAAGCTCAATGAAATGAGGCTTTAGGATCTAAGTGGGTTTGCTAGGGTTATGCCGTCCAGAAATGTTCATGCAGTTTTACTCATGCATGTTCATAATGGGTATCCTGAAAACCTGACTGGCTGGGAGTCCGCCAGGACAGGTTTTGGAGCATCTCAGGCCACAATGCTGAGGAATACATTCACAGATTGAGAGGTATTTAAAGAGCAACATTGGGACATGGATATAACCAGAATTAAGTATGTTTGATGCCAAATGATTACTATGGAAGATTAGCAGCAGTAAAGTTTTTAAGCTGGAACACCCATCCAGAGTGTCCTGCCTGTTATTTGGTACCTATTTTCATCCACAGGATAGAAACAAAGATTCATAGAAACATAGACGTAATGGCAGTCTGCCCAGGAAGATTATGGCAGTATCTGCTACGCCGTGTAGGTAACTTCCGTGCTTATCAGTTTCCCAGACTGTAAAAGTCCGGGTCCTCATTGGTTGCTGTTTGAATCCAGTTCCCTGTTATGCCTTGCCATTGAAGTAGACAGCAATGTTGGAGTTGCATCAAAGTATCAGGCTTATTGGTCAAGGATAGTAACGGCTACACCAGCAAGTTACCCCCATGCGCTCTATTTATCATTTCCATCCTCTAGCCTTTAGGGATCCACAGTGTTTATCCCATGCCCCTTTGAAATCTTTCACAATTTGTTTCTTCACCACCTCCTCCAGAAAGGTATTCCAGGCATCCACCACCCTCTCTGTGAAGAAATATTCCCTGACATTAGTTCTGAGCCATCCTCCCTGGAGTTTCATTTCATGACCCCTAGTTCTACTGATTTCTTTCCAACGGAAAAGGTTTGTTGAATGTCCATCAATAAAACCTTTCAGGTATCTGAAGGTCTGTATCATAACTCCCATGCACCTCCTCTCTTCCAGTGTATACATATTTAGATCCTTCAGCCTCTCCTCATAGATCTTCTCATGCAGACCCCACACCATATTTGTTGCTTTTCTCTGGACCGCCTCCAACCTTTCTTTGTCCCTCTTGAGATATGGACTCCAGAACTGAACACAGTACTCCAAGTGAGGCCTCACCAAGGACCTGGACCAAGGACATTATCACCTTCTTTTTCTTACTGGTTATTCCTCTTTCTATGCAGCCCATCATTCTTCTGGCTTTAGCTATCACCTTGTCACATTGCTTTGCCATCTTCAGATCTCCAGACACTATTACCCCAAGATCCCTCTCTTGGTCCATGCCCATCAATTTTTCACCCCCCATCACATACAGCTCTTTTGGATTACAGCACCCCAGATGCATGACTCTGCACTTCTTGGTACTGAATCTCAGCTGCAAAATCTTCAACCACTCTTCCAGCTTTCTTAAATCCCTTTTTATTCTCTCTACTCCTTCAGCATGTCCACTCTATTGTAGATCTTAGTATCATCCGCAAATAGACAAATTTTACCTTCTATCCCTTCCGTAATATTGCTCACAAAGATATTGAACAGAACCGGTCCCAAAATGGAAACTTGTGGCACTCCACTTAACATGGTTTTCTCTTCAGAGTAGGTTCCATTTACCATTACACTCTGTCTCCTATCAGTCAACCAATTTGTAATCCACGCCATCACCTTGGCTTCTCATTTTATTCACAAGTCTCCTGTGTGGGACCGTATCAAAAGCTTTGCTGAAATCCAAGTAGATCACATCAAGCACTCTTCCTAGATCCAATTCTCTAGTCACCCAATCAAAAAAATCAATCAGATTTGTCTGACAGGATATTCCCCTGGTGAATTCATGTTGCCTCGGGATTGGTCTCTAGGGCCCAAGATGAAAGGGATGACTTGCTGTGAGTGCTCTCGCAATAGATATATAATCTTATTTCTGCAGGTTCTTAATATTTGTCTGGTGTGTTGTGGTAATATAATACTTTGCCAGTCATTTTTTTGAAAACCCTGTGTGTTTTTAAAAGAGGAACACAGGACTCTACCTACTAGACTTTCTGGGTGTTGTGTAATCAGTTGCACAGTGACGGGTAATTAAGCCAAGCACTACTAAAGTCTAGTTACACATAAAATTCTAGGATAGATCACCTGGTTCCAGCATTGCTGCTGGGTTCCTGCTTTGGCTAAGTCTAATTTAATCTAACTTTTTATTGGGCATATTCCCAATATTGTTTGCTTTATCTCTGCTGTAATTTGGAGAAATAAGGGTTGTCTAATTTGCCTTCAGCTGTCTGCCATGAATAAGGAGCTAATGCACCTGAAAGATATATTAGACAAGATTCAAATAACCTCCTCTTCCTTACATCATCCAGAATATCTCTCCCAACTCTCACAGAGGATTCAGAAACCCAGGTATAAATGGTTTACAGTGGGCTCCAGTAGAACAAAACCTGTGATGCTGAGACACCCAGTTTCCCCAAATTTGAAACATCCTGAGTATCTACACCCACTCCCACAGAGAAGTCTGACATCTAGGATTCAGAATCCCAGGAATAATTGGATTACAGTGGGTTCTGGTAGAATAAGACCTGTGATGAAAAGACACCCACTCTTCCCACTATTACACTTACATAATGTATTTTCTGCACTGGAGAATGAAGAAGTCCAAGTAACAGAATATGAAATGAGGTCTGAAAGGGAAGTAGTCACCCAATGCACCCAGAAACCCTTCAACATGATCAAATATCATAAAAGAAAGCTGCTTCTGTTGGGAGATTCAGTCATCGGAGGAACCAATTTGAGAACTCATTTTGATGGGGACACAACAGTTAAATGCCTTCCAGGATCCTCAGCTAACAGAAATGCAAACCAGATGATGAACACAATTATAAAAGAAAGTAAGAACTCTTATATCAATGTGGAAAATGGTGTCCATAAAGTACAGAAAGATTTTCAAAATCTAGGGAAAAAGATTAGACACGTGGCAAAGATTGTTGCCTTTTCAGAAGTATTACCTGTTTATGGAAAGGGAAAAGAAGGTTATGCCATATAGAGAATTTCAATGCCTGGCTCAAAACCTGGTGTAAAGAATGTGGATTTGGATGCATTGGAGGTTGGGGCCATGATTGGAGCTTAAAAGATTATATGGTAAGGATAGCCTACATTTGTCAATGGCAAGAAAAAGGATGCTAAGTGAAAAATTCAGATCCTACATTATCAGGCATTTAAACTAGGGAGTGGGGGTGGCAGGAGGTGGCCAGTGAATTTGGCATGTCACTCACAAGCGAAACAGGAAGAGGGAAGAGGAGTAAAATCAATCAGTTATGTTGCATCCGTCGGTCACAGACGGCTGTGACCGCTCTGCCTTACCTCTTTCTACCCTTTTCCTCCTCCTTGGGCAAGATGGCTGCCTCCAGTTCCGACTGCCAAAACCCTCGGCATCTCCAACTCAGCATGGGCGTCCCAGGCCGCCATGCTCCTTCCCGTGGCCTCCTAGGGCGCGCACGCGCACATTGCCTACGCCTAAATACACGTCATGGCGGGAACCTTGGGGGCATCCCCACCGCATGACGTCAATACCTCCGGGTATTTAAGCCTATGCTACCTACTTTGAGTTAGCAAGGACTTAGGTTTAGCCACTCTGACTGCTCACTTAGAAGCCTCTCTACCCTCTGGGGAATCTCGCTCCTGACAAAGCTCTAGGCACCTGCTCCTCGGGAGTCTCTCTCTATTTCATTTCAGGATCTTCTGCACTATTTGGTACTCGCTCCTCGAGGGCCTATCAGTCCAGTCTATCCTGCACCACGGACCTTCGGCCCCACCATCTCCATTGCCAGGAAGATGTCCGCACTATGCTCCTGTGAGTACCTCTGCGATCCAGTTCTCCAACTCCACCCACCAGGCTCGGCTATTCCTACTCTGCGGGTCCCTATCTACCTTGAAACACCTGGGTGAGACTTCTATATCTGAGACTGTCTGAGCATATTGGCACTTTGCTGGACCAGTGCCTTTCCTTCCTGCCTCATACCATCTATCTACAGCAGTACAATAAAGCTTTCCACCTACAAGTGTCTGCTCTATGAGGTTAGCCTATTGCTGTGGTTACCCATGGGGCCCCTCCCCATGGGAGGAGTCATCTCCACTGCGACTAAGGGTCCACACGATGCCACAAACACAAATTTAAAAAAAGCAGAAAAGGTGAATGTGAAGAGCAGCTGGAAAGCTATGACTACAAATGCTCAAAGTCTGGGCAACAAAATCCCAGATCTGGTTGTTATAATTAGTGAGGTTTGGGTGAATCCTTGGACACTGTGGCAGCTGACCTCGCCCACGGGGGAAGTCCTGTGAGGGGCCACAGGTCAGGCTCAGCTTAGGACACACAAACACAGAGACTGATCTTTTATTAGACAATGTGATGAAGCCACCAGAGGTGGCAGTAGTGAGCAGTAGAAGTAGCCCGGCTGGGCTACTGTCCCTCAGGCACTGGAACAGCGACTCCTCCAGTAGCAGTGCTGTAGTGGAAGGAACTGAGAATAATGAGTACAGTGGAATATGCACAAAGCCCCAGTATGGAGAACCCCAGGATAGGGAGAGCAGGCCCTCGAGGAACGAGTACCTGATCCCTGAGAGCAGAGAGGTTTGCAGCTAATATACTCACACAGCGGTTCCACGTAGGAGATGGCACTAGGACTGGAACAGAGGCAGGCCCTCGAGGAGCAAGTACCTGGTTCCAGGGAACAGCTCTGAGGTGAAGATGGTAGTACTCATTGGTGTTGAAGATAGCGAATCTTTCCAGGCAGAAGAAAAGGTAGGAGCAAGTAGCAAGTCAGGGAACATGGGCCCTCGAGGAGCGAGTACCAGTTACCTGATAGTGACCTGAAAAGCAAGTGGGGCCCCTGAGGAGCGGGTACCCGTTAGCATTAAGAGTCCAATGGAAATTGGAGAGGCAGAGTAGCTGGGTACGGAGAGCGAATCCCATCCGTAAGATTTCCCCCCCTTGCTAACTCAAAGGCTAGCAAACATTGTAGGCTTTAATATCCGGGCAGCCTGACGTCATCACAGGGGAACGCCCCTGAGGTTCACGCCAAGTAGGAAATAAGAGTGAGGGCCGTGCGGCGCGCACGCCCTAAGGTACCAGCGGAGCATGGCGGGAGGCAGCGCCCAAGCCGGTCCGGGGACGCCGGAGAGGACGGCAGGCAGACGCTGCGGCAGCCAGGCGTCCATCATAGCGAGAGGAGGTGCAAAGAAAAAAAGGTAGGCGGCGTGAAGCCGTCGGGAAGGGACGGTTGTAACACTGGTGGAGGCGGACTTGGACACTATAGCTGTTATGGAGACCTAGTTCACTGATTCTCATGATTGGAATACAGCCAGTCCAGGCTACAACTTGCTAAGAAAGGACAGAGAGGACAGAAAAGGGAAAGGAGTAGCTCTTTATGTCAAGAACAATATACAAGCAACTGAATTGCAAGGGACGTGGGGTAGAGAAGAAGCATTGTGGATTGTCCTAAAAAAACAAAGATGGTGCTTCCATTTTTACTGCTGTGATCTACAGGCCACTGACTCCAAAAGACTGGACAGTGAATTAATTGATGATATCCTAAAGGTGGGAAAGAAAGGCGAAGTGTTGCTTGTTGGAGATTTTAATCTGCCAGATGTGAATTGGCGTATCCATTCTGCGGAATCTGCAAGAAGAAGATAGTCGATGCCCTTTAAAGGGCTCTGCTCAAACAAATGGTAATGAAACCCGTGAGAGAGGATGTAATCTGGTGCTCACTAATGGTGGTAATGTCTCTAATGTTTAGGAGGGGCTCACCTGAACACCAGTGATCATCAGATGGTGTGTTTTCGATTATGTGAATAGGACACAGAGAAGTCACACAAAGACCTGAGTTTTGAATTTAAAAAATACTGACCTTGTCAAAATGGGGACATACCTGGAGGAAGAACTGGAATGACTGGGAGAAAATGAGTGAGGTGGAACAACAGCAGGCCAATCAAAAAGGAGCTATTGCAAAAGCAACAAATCTATATGTTAGAAAAGTAAACAAGAGTAAGAGGAAAAAGAAACCAATCTGGCTCTCTAAGGAGGTGACTGAAAAATAAAGGCAAAAAGAATAGTGTTCAAGAAGTATAAAGGATCCCCAAAAAAAGAACACAGGGAAGAATATCTGTCAAAACTGAGGGAGACAAAGAAAGAAATAAAGAAAACAAAAGGTCAAGCAGAAGAAGGGATGGCCAGAGAGGTAAAGCAAGGAGACAAAACATATCAGTGAAAGAAGGGAGGTCAGAAGTGGTAGAGTGAAATTGAAAAGTGACAAGGAGCAATGTGCAGAGAGTGACAAAGAAATGGCAGAAATATTAAACAAATACTTCAGCTCAGTATTTACTAAAGAAGACCCTGGAGAAGGGCCGTTGCTCGTCAATAAGACCGTAGATGGACATGGAACAGACATACTCCATTTACAGAAGAGAATGTATGGGAGGAGCTAGGCAAACTGAAAGTGGACAAGGCCATGGGGCCAGATGAAATATACCCAGGATACTGAGAGAGCTCAGAGAAGTGCTGGTGGGTCCATTGAAGGATCTGTTCAATAGATCCCTGGAAACAGGAATGGAGACTATGCTGAAGGAAAGGATAGTGAACTATTTACAATCTGGTGAGTTACTGGACTGGAGGCACTTTGTCTATTTAATGAGTTATGTGTTATGAGTTCCGTTTATTTTTTAGATTAACCAGTTCCCTGATATAGGCGTTGTGATGCCAAAACAGGGGCCCGAGCTGGTGATTAGGTTCCCTGTATTTAACACATTTTGGGGTAGATTTTATAATTTTGCACGAGTGCGTACTTTTGTTCGCGCACCAGGCGCGAACAAAAGTACGCTGGATTTTATAAGATACGCGCGTATCTTATAAAATCCGGTGTTGGCGCGCGCAAGGGGGTGCACATTTGTGCAACCTGCGTGCGCCGAGCCCAGCGCGCGCTGCCTGTTCCCTCCCCCCACCTTCCCCTCCCTTCCCCTACCTAACCCACCCCCCCCGGCCCTATCTAAACCCTCCCTTACCTTTACTGGCAGATTTACGCCTGCGGGCTGCTGGCGCGCCATCACCCGACCCGGGGGCTGGCCCGGAGGCCTTGACCACGCCCCCGGGCCGGCACCATGCCCCCGAAACGCCGTGTCACGCCCCCGAAACGCCGCGTCATTTACAGAACGCCCCTGACACGCCCCTTTTACGAAGCCCCGGGACTTACGCGCGTCCCGGGGCTCTGCGCGCGCCGGCGGCCTATGCAAAATAGGCGCGCCGGTGCCCGAGGGCCCTGTGCACGTACATCTGGCCGGATTTACACGCGCAGGGCATTTAAAATCCGGCCGTTTATATGTTAGACAGTCCCTAACCAATAATACACTATTCCTCTACGCTTGCCTTGCTATTTGACTGTAATGATTATGCTACACTGTACTATGCTACGCTGTATAAATATTTAGACCCTGATTTTGCGATAGATTGTTATCCCTCACTAATATATATACTAGATGTAAAGCCTATGTTCTTACTCCCTGTTCCTCTATTCTATCTTAATTTTAACCTGTTGCTATATTATTGCTGTTCATAATACAGATCATATTTCTAAGCTGTTCTTAATATAGTTCTTAGTTCTCTGTAAAGCCTGTTTGCTATATTTTAGTTTTATGTAAACCGATGTGATGTTCCCCTACTAATGTCGGTATATAAAAATTTTCAAATAAATAAATATGACTGTATTGCTTCAGCTAAGTATTTTCTGTCTTGGAGATGGGTTTATTTTTTGGAATATGAGTATTTTTGAGTGATCAAATTTTTGTAATATAATTTTAATGTTATTAGTAAATACATGAGGATTGCCCAATTTCCTCTTTGGAGTAAGACCAGAAGATGAACGAAATTTTAGCGCACATGTTATCTGACACCGTTTATAGCCCATTGCGTGGCAAAAGATGGTAGATTGCATTTTAGTGCTTGTATATGATCGGATGCTGTGTTTACAAGGTTTTGATAATAATTAATATTCCTATTGTTCATCAGTTATAAATGATAGAACGAGGTGTTTTGAACCTGTTAGTTGTTTTTTGTGATTATCATTGAGGTTCTTGCTCTGTCAGTGCTTGGATTTTCCATGGGTCTATCTCTTACATCTTCCTCAGTGATTAATGAAGCAAAGAATTAATTTAGTCTTTCTGCTATTGCTTTGTCATCCTTTTTGCTCCTTGAATATCTAATGGTCCAACTGTTTCCCTCTCAGGCTTTTTACCTCGAGTGTACCTGAAAAAGATTTTATTATAGGTTTTTGCTTTCACGGGAAGCTTCTTTTCAAATTCTCTCTTTGCCTTCCTTATCAATGCTTTGCATTTGCCTTGCCAGTGCTTATGCTGTTTCCTGTTTTCTTCATTTGGATCCCTTTTCCATTTATTGAAAGATGTTCTTTTACATATTATAGCCTCTCTCACCTTTCAACCATGCCAGTAATCATTTAGTCTTCATTCCACCTTTTCTAATGCGTGCAATTCATCTGTTTTGGACTTCCAGGATGGTATTTTAAACAACATCTATGCCAGAGCTAAACTCTTAACCTTTGCAGTTGCTCCTTTCAGTTTTCTCCTAACCTCCTTTTATCATAGTCACCTTTTTGAAAGTTAAATGTTGTTGTAGTAGATTTCTTTTTTTGTGCTCCCTCCAGTTATTAGGTCAAATTTGATAACGTTGTGATCACTATTGCCAAGTGGCTCCAGCACTGTTACCTCTCATACCAAATCCTGTGTTCCACTAAGGTCTAGGTCTAAAATAGTCTAAATATATCTGGAGCAAGGATGCTGTCTTCACCTGAAGCTTCTGCACTGCCATTATGAATCCTGTTACTGCCTGAGATTAAGTGTGAGCACCTTTTAATCCTGGGCAATAAGCAAACAGTATGGGTTTGTCTCGTTTTATTTTTTTCGTACTTAAATAACTGGTCAGGATACTGAAGTTTGGTTTTAGAGTGACCTTATACAAGAAGTCCACCTTGTGAAGGTACTCAACAAGATACCGATAGAAAATTGTATTCTATTTAACTAGCCTCTACTTTTCAGGTCCTCATTTCTATGATCGGGGGAAATAAAGTTGCAAGTATAGAGGAGGTGGTAGAGCAGTCATGAACTGTTTCCGGAGGAGGCTGTTGGGACTTGCAGTTTTTGAGGTCGGGCTGGGAGAGAGGATCTCCCTTTTTCCGCCATAGTACCTGCCCGCTGCCGAAAGAGGAAAGTATGGACTACATTTCCCAGCTCAATTTCGCAGAACTCGCCTTGGGTTGGCGGGGGGGTCGGGGGGAAAGCCTCTCGCCTTCGCAGTGCTCTCCGGGAGTCATAGTCTTTCGGGAGCCAGTGCGTCAGTCTGCAGCCAAGTGTTGCGTAGAGCAAGAAAACTACTAGCGTCGCGAGTGAGGGGGTTGCTTGAAACGGTCGGAGCCGAAGTGCGCAGGGGACGTCGCTTACGTCGCGGCAACACACGAGGAGTCGTTGAGCGAGTGCTGAGTCGGGTTTGTAGCTGCCTCTTGCGGGCTCCTTAACGCCTTCGCCGGCTCTTTTGTCGCCCCGGCCGCGCGCTGGCCCTCGCCGCTCGCGCCTCCGCCTCAGAACTTTAGCTTTTAAAATATCCCCCTTAGAACTTTTATTGTCCCCTTCCCACCCTCTCCCCCCCCCCCCTCTCCCCAACCCACCCATCACCACCACCACCACCCTGAAGGAAGGGAGAGCGAGGTTAAAATAAAACACCCGGAAATGGACCCAAGTGACTCGGCGCCGGATTCGTGGGAACAGGCAGACATTGACGCCCCAGAGGCCCAGCTCAACTCGGCTTTCACCAAGCTGAACGTCAACGCCAAGCCGTTCGTCCCCAATGTCCACGCCGCGGAGTTCGTCCCTTCCTTCCTGAGGCCCTCGGCCGCCTCCGACGAGCTGCAAGACGGTAACGTCGAGCCGCGGGAGCCTAGAACGCGACAGTAACGTGGAGGGATGGAGGCCCCGTGTTGCGCAGGCTGGAACCGGGTCGGGGCTTGGTGAACTGCTGGAGAGGAGCACAGGGGCAGGGTGTAGGATGGTGCCGCTGGCAGGCTGGCCCGGTCTCCTGCTCAAACACACCGATCTCTTGCTGCGTTAGATGTGTATATATGTGTGTGTGTGTGTCTGTATATATATATATATATATATATCTATCATTTCTTTCAGGCATGTTGGTAGCTAGTAACTCCGGTACTGGACAGCCTGTTGTGCACATTAGACAGGACACTTGAAATCTTTATGCTTTTGTTTTTCAGGCAGGTGTATTCTGCACTGTGTGATAGTTCAGGGTGATTCAACGATTTCTATCCTGACACGTGTAAATGGTTTGAAATCATTACTGGGACGAGTCTCGGGCAAGATCGTCAAACCATTAAGTGATTCCCCCCCCCACTTCTTCCCTAGTCTTTTTAGCCTCATTTGTTTTTAAATTTAATAGCCACACACAAAGTAACTCGTCTGATATTTTGAGGTGAACTAGACAGGCGAATTCTATTTTTGTTTGATATAAGTAGACAGTGGTAAGGAATAGGTTTTGCCATCTGAATTTGTAGGCCAGATAACTGGTTTTACAGCCATTGTGAGATCTAAAAATGAGGGTGTCAAACTAATACAACCTAGTATATAGATAGTCATGAGCTTATGCTCTCCCTGCACTGACATGAAAAGCACCAAACTAACACAAAAAATATTATAAACATGAATATGTTTTTAAAATAATTTTGTTTTGATCTAATTTGTATGGGAGGAGGGATGATTGCCATATGCCCCCAGTCAGAAGTGCCCAAACAGAATTTAAAAGGGAAACAAAGGCCCCTGTTGGAAAAGACCATTTAATTTTCTTAAAATATTTAAAGCAATTCTGAAATATCTAGTACTTTTTTCTTAGAAAAACAAATCTTAGTAGCTGAAAATTACTGAACTTTCACTTTTTTTGGTTGTTACCCAAGCCACCTGTTGGCATCCCTAAAATCATACAACTGATGCTTGGAACATGCTGCTGTGGCTGATTAAAATTAAGAATCATTGTGATAGTCCAGACCAGTTGACAGCTACCATGTTGCACTGGTAGTTTCCCATCTAAAATGAAATCTATTAAATCAGTCAGCTACAAGACATATTCCTTACTTTCATAGGAGGTTCACAAGCATGGTTTGCAAATAGGTTTGTTACTCAGAGAATAAGACCTAGCTAAATTAATTTAGTTCTAAGACAGATGTATGCATGATGAATACTCCTTGTGGGTTGCCTGAAAATGAGGCTTGTGTGTGATTCTGTTTATGAAAGATCAGGCTTTAGGGCAGATGAGGATGGACCTGTTGAATAGTATTTTGGTTACATTTTGGATAGGCTTTCTAGACTCAATCAAGATTGTTAAATGTTTGAATTTACCTGCAAGTATAAATATAATTAGTTGTCAGATGTTTGTCAGGGGATTTATATATGAGCTCCTGTTGAAATTCTTATAGGGCAGTACATAAATGGAAATAACCCAATGAATCGCAAGTGAGTGAAAAGTAAATACTGATCCTTCAACCAATCAGATTATTTTGTAATGTTAAGGTTCAGAGTACAGTTTCTCATCCTGTTTCTTCTTTCTCAGGTCACCACATTTTACTGTTGGTTTTGAATGTCATATCTTTGGAGTTTGTTTCCTGAAAACCGGCCACAATTTATTTTAACTTTTATTTTTATTCTGGCATTCCATTATGTTAGTGCAAGAAAGAGAACACAAAGTACATTATGTCCCTGCAAGTATCATTGTGTAACTTTGTTCTGCCCAGTCTTTTGATTTAGTTTTTGCCATGCTCTCTTTTTAAGAATATATTAAAAGCTTTAAAGGGTCACAAAAGAAATATTGCATTACATATGTTAGCTAGTATCTAAAAACAATACTATGTTTTTTTTTCATTTCTTAGTGAAATATAAGATAAGGATTCAATTTGGTCATGTCAGTTTCAGCTGATTTTTAATTGGGCATTTAGTATAGTGCATTTCTTTCTGTCCTCACCTTATCTGGTTTCTTGCCTACCATCCATTCTGATTAGTACCATTATTCATGACCAGCAGTGTTTTGTTCCGTACACCTTTTAGCATATAGGTGTAGTATGTGCTACTCTAGCATATAGGTATTATAGTGCTACAGTTGTGACTAAGTGCTGAATACAACTCAGTGTTTTTCAAGTTGTGGTTTTTAACTGACAAGTATGTGTTGCTGTGAAAACTGTTCTTGATTTAGCCATGCTCACCTCTTCTACTACATTCCTATCCATACCCCCCCCCCCCCCCCCATTCCTTATTTCACTAGGAGCTGTCTCTTGTTTTTAAAGCACTCTGGAATCCTAGTCCAGCTGATCAGAAGAGCAGGAACCTCATGTCCCTTGCCCTGTCCAGCCAGTTGGCGCTTCATAGAGCTGCACTTCAACCCTAATTCTGTTAACTGAATAAAAACCAGGGTTTTTTTTCCAGCCATTAGTTTATTTCTGCTCTTTTTGTTTCCAGTATTTAAGAACACTTGCATTGAGTTCTAGTTGGACCTTTGGTCTTGAGAGCCATAAATGTGCATAGACTTTGGTTTAGTGATTTCCCCTTCTCCTATATTTTTGTACCTTTCACCTCTGATGGCAGGCTGTGTGACACAGGTTCCTTTGCTGAAGGCTGGAGAAAAAATCTCTCCCTTCAGCACTCTTCTTGCATCAGCAGGGCTAGTTCCTACCCTCTGCTGGATCCCAATCAGTTTTCTTTTTTTTTTTTTACCTCAAGTTCAGATTAGAATCCCCTTTTACAGTCAGTTTGAAAGACAGACTACTCTTTTTCATCAGTATGTTTCTGACTTTAATGATTCTTTGTTGGTCCAGAGACAAACTTCCCTTCATTTTTGTTCCTAGAACACACAAGTTTGACCTGATGGTTCTGTTTCCCATTCTCAAATTCAAATTTCCCCTCTAATAGGCCCTGCTTCTAACTCGAGCAAGTGTGACTGCTCCTTGGAAGGTTAGTTAAATATTACAGTAATGCTTAGTGAGAGGAAAAAGCACCTGTATATGCTTTTGGGTAGAAACTTCTATACAAGATCTTTTGGCAGTGTATTAAAGCTTTCCATTAGGTCAACTACCCTTGAGCAGTGGGAAGATTTCAGTGAAAATGTACTCAAAGGAAGAGCTAGTAGCACTTTTGGGTTCTGCTTGTGAAAGTTTAAGATGTACACTTCTAATATATAGCTTGTTTAACATAGATAAGCACTTGGATATCAAATAATCTCTTTACCTTTCTTCTGTTTTTTTATTTTTAATTTAATTTTTATTTTTTATATTTTTGTGACTGGTCAGCTACTTCAAAACGGATTACATTCAAGTATGTCAGCATTTCCCTGTTCCCAGTGGGCTTGCAATCTAAGGGCCTGATTTACAATGTCTATTGGGGGGGAAACAAAAAGTAAATTGGGTCCTAAGTTTGTACCTGAAGCAATGGTGGGTGCAGGGCCGGTGCAAGGGGATTCGGCACCCTAGGCATCTTCAGCCTTGTGCCGTCGCCCCCCCCTCCTGTCATGCTGCCACCAGCCCTTCCCAGGTCGCAGCCCCGACTCTAGGGGCAGGGACCACATGCCGCCACTCCCCCAACCTCCCCCTCCAAAAGAAAACCTCACAAAACACCTGGTCCAGCGGGGAGCCTGGGAGTGATCTGCTGCTCCCGGGTCATCGGCTGCCACTAACCAAAATGGCACCAGTGGCCTTCAGCCCCTACCATGTGACAGGGGCTACCGGTGCCATTGGTTGGTCCCTGTCACATGGTAGGAGCTAAAGGCCACTAGCGCCATTTTGGTTAGTGGCAGCTGAGGCCCCGGGAGCGGCAGATCGCTCCTGGGCCTTCCACTGGACCACCAGGGGGGCGTCGGGAGGATGGCATGACCGGGGGGGGGGGGGAGGGGGGGGGAGCAGGGTGAGGCGGGGGCTGGGCAGAATTTTGAAGGGGCACTTTTTGCCCTTTCAAAATTCTGTTGCCTGAAGTGGCTGCGAGCGGCGGTGCCACCTAAGTCTTGGCGCCCTAGGCACAGGCCTAGCTCAGCTAGTGGTTCCTCCGACCCTAGGTGGGTGAAGTGATTTTTTTCCCAAAGTCATGTGTGTAAGTAGACCTGGTTTTGTTTACAGGAAGTATCATAAATTAATTTCCCTTCCATTTTAAGATGACAAATGCACAGTTTTAACAGAAAACCTGATTCATAGACCTAGCATATAAACATTCTCTATTGAGAACCACTTTGTGAGAAATCACCTTCCCTGATTAATAATATTACGGATACCATATAGAAGTAGGAAAGGAAATGGGGAATTAGTTTTGAAGTTCTGACATTGAGACTTGCTGCTCGGGCAAAGGTGGTTTTTTGGGGGGTTTTCTTTTTTGTCATTTATATATTTATATCATATGGTGTAAGACCTGCTTTAGATAGAAAAATCTCTCAAGTCTAATGTTCTTCCAGATTAAGATGAAAAGTAGTTTTGAGTAGAGGTCATTTAAAATTTGCACTTTGTTTCAAGTAGTTACATTTGATTTGTTAGTCTTTGGTTTGGACACCAGAAAAGTTTAGTTTGTGACACTTAAAAATTTAAAGTTTGAAGTTGATTTTTTTTTTTTTTTTACCATTAACCTTGAATAGAAGGATCTAACACAAGGGTTGTAAATTACATAAACCTAATAGGGATAGGGTTCCCAGTTTTGACATCGTTCACAGGATGTGCTTGCTACTGGAGAATCTTCCATTTTTATCGATTAGTCTTCTGTGAAATAATTAGGACTTAAGAACATTGGTATACTTAAGTGTTTGAAGGGAAGTAGGATAAAGAATAATAGGGTTTTTAAATTAATCATTGTTTAATGGTAGTCAACAAAAGTTGTTTTAACACTGAATGGATATGAATAAGCCAAAACAATTGTGCTCGGGAGTTTGCATATAAATAGTATATTATGCAACATTGTCCTGCTGCCATATCAGAGTTAACATTTAAATAATATTTAGTGAGGTTTGACATTACTACATTTAAGTAGCTATAATAATATGGTTTTCAAAATTAAGTTGGAAAATATTTTCCTGTATGATTGAGTCGTACTGTTCAAATTACAGTTTAGAAGTGTAGCTTTCAATGCAAACATCCTGCAGATTTTCAACATTTTGGCTGTGGAATTCTATATTGTGTGCCAGAATTTACCCTTAAACTGCCACAGAAAATGAGGGGCCTTGATTATAGGCTGTAAGTAAACTTCATAGCAATTCTAAGAAATCCAAACAAAGCATGCTAGCCAAAGTGCTTGCTAATAGAGATGAGAAATTGGTGCCTGATTACCAAACTTGATGGTACAAGAACACTAGCTTTGTAAATCGTAAAAGAATAACTCATGTTGACTTTCTACTTCATTTTTAAAAAACTTTAGGAAAAGTTGAGTACGAGCTGTGTCATAATTTCATGTTAGTACACAATGATTTTGCATGCATATACTAATTCTGTTCATAGAAAGTTGTAATTTGTGCAAAATTAAGCATTTTAGACATATCTTAATTTATTATGAGAAATGTTTTCTATATAACTCTGAGACTTTATTAGTTCTCTTAGTGTATTTCTTATGTAAATACATATTTCTATATTTCACATCCAGTGGATAATGCAGCTGGTACCGATAACACTTATGTGTCTTCAACTAAAAATTGATAAATGCACTCAGATGTCTTTTCTGCCAGATTATGGACATCAATATAATATCATTAGAAACATAATTCTGAAACAAAGATCCTGGGAGAAACAGTGCCCATTTTTAGTTTTCTTAAACAGAAAAATTGAGTCATAATCACATGTAAAATATGTGCATTTAATGAGAAGAGTGACATATATCTTATGGAGTTGCTGTTGATTGTTTTTGGGGATTTGAACTCTGCTGCAGCTTTCGTTAAGGTTCGTTTTTTGTTTTTTTTTAACTCTCTAACACTTTGGCTTACAAAAAAAGAAAAAATTAAAAGTATGTACTGGACGATATACAGTGACTACAACACCTAACCAAGAAATATAAATGAGTATAGCTGTTGTACAGAGCAGCAACAAATTTGACATCTAGTAGTGTCTAATGCTAATTCTAAAGCTGTGCAGGTTATTGTATATTAATCCAGACTCTCATAGTTCAGCTAGCAGCCCCATATTTGATTGTACTTAAAAAAAAAAAAAAAATGTTGTTAGCAAGGTCTCAGAGAAGTCTCTCTATATCTGCCACATCTCTAACCTGAACAACTCCGAAACACCGCCGTGTCGGAGAAAGAACTTCGGGACTGCACATACAATTCCCAGTGTTGTGGACTGAGAAGTGCAAGCATTAGTGTTTTCACAATATACAGTGCCTGCCTCCTTGATATAGCCCCGTAAGGAGAATATCTAGTATCTACACAGCCTGTGATTAGACAAACCCAGCGTTATTTAGGCTTTATCATACAAGCCATCAAGCACCTTGTGGCAATTTATGACGGCTGTTAGATATCTGTTATGAAGAGTTCTCATACATAGCTGAATTCATATGTTTATGGTTTTCTCCTATTATTTCAGCTGTTTTTGGGTCATTTATAGTGCTACATCTCTAACCTGTGCATGCTGGTAGTTCAGGTACGGATTAAACTTCCAGAACTTTGCTATGGTAAACTCACAGTGAGGATCAATTGATCCACAAAAGGGCGGTGCTTATTGGGTACCAAGGTCCTCATCACACACCCAGTAGGCCCAACTCTGGTTGTACATGAGATGGGAGTTCTGTGGAGATGGTGAAGATCCAGAAAGATAATAGCAGTATAATAAGATTGAACTGATCAGGCTTGTGGAAATAGCCAAGACTGTAAGAATGCTAAAGGTTACCAGTGGGAAATGCCCACAATACCTCCTCCTGTGTAATTGGTTGTTTCTGTTCTCCTTGGGCCAGTCAGTTCAGGGCCCAGATGAGGCAAGTAAGAGGATGAGAGAAAGTGGCAGTCTCTGAGCTCTCTGTAAGGATTCTCATTAAGAGGATACTGTGGCCTGCAGGCTTTGAAAAATGTAGTTCTGCTGCTGATCAGATGTACTGTTATTAAAATAACCCTCTGAGTAAGAGAATGTTTCCTTCTTAAAAAAAAAAAAAAAGAAGAATTCTTTATGAACATTCCAAATACTGGGACGGTGGGTTTTACAAGGCAGAGTTTGTTCCTTTTTGTGTTAATTTTCTTTTTTTAACAGTACTTTTCCTCTGTGATTTTGAAAAATGTGTGTGGGGTTGTTTTTTTTCAGCAGAAATTGTTTAAAGTATAGCTTTTCTAGTCTTCATGTTAAAACCTAGGCTTTTGCTATAATGTACGGCGACATGGCCTCTTGATATATAAATACCTAATGGTATTCAGTTTAATGACATTTAGAAAAGAGAAAGTTGCATGTTTTTTGGAAGGGTCTTATCTAGTTTCTCTTTCAGGCTGATACAGTAAAAATCGCGGGAGAGCGGGCGAGTGCAGGCCACTCTCCTGTGCACGCGATTCAGAAAAAAAAATTATCCAAATTAGGGCCTGCGGTAAAAAGAGGCGTTAGGGACACTAGCACGTCCCTAGCACCTCTTTTTTTTTGGCAAGAATGGCGGCTGTCAGTGAGATTGAGCGTCCGGTTTTCAAGCCACAGGTCGATTTTTAAATTTTTATTTTTTTTAAATTATTTTTAACTTTTGGGACCTCAGACTTAATATCGCCATGATATTAAGTCGGAGGGTGCACAGAAAAGCAGTTTTTACTGTTTTTCTATGCACTTTCCCGGTGCCGGCAGAACTTAACACCTACCTTTGGGTGGGTGCTAATTTCTGAAAGTAAAATATGCAGCTTGGCTGCACATTTTACTTAGTGAGTTGAGCGGGAATAACTAATAGGGCCATCAACAATCATTTATTTATTTATTTATTTTTAGTTTTTATATACCGAGGTTCCTGTATAATATACATATCACCCCGGTTTACAAGGAAATAAAACTTACGCCTCGCAGGACGATTTACATTGAAACAAATAACATTGAAACAGATCACAGGTAATGAGGAGGGGCATAACGGGGATTAGGGGAAGTTACATAGAATGACATGTAATAAGCATGTCCATTCTAATTGTGATAAAACTGCTCAGAAACCTATGTACAGAAACCTATGTATAGGGGGGGAATAATCCTTTGGAAGAATAAAGATATTGTATTCTTCCGACTCTTAGATAATACACGCTTGTTCCTTATATACATTTACTACACACAGATAATACACGCTTGTTCGTTATGTACATTTACTACACACAGATAATACATGTAAATAATAACATGCAAATAATCATTTGCATGTTGCAGGCGCTATTAGTTTCAGGGGGGTTGGATGCGCATTTTTGATGCGCTAAACGTGTCGAAAACGCGCGTCCAAACGCAGGATAACAGTGCGCTCTGGTGGAGCGCACTGAGATACTGCGGAAGTAATTTGAGAGGTCTTGAATATAGTAATAGCAGCAATGGATTCAAAACTGGAAAATAATTAATACCGCAGTAATTGCAATGAATGAGAAATTTTCACTTGGCAAAAGCTCTCTATTGAGTGTAATAATATCTTTTCTAGTGAGAAGTAAAGGTAAAAGGCTAAGTATGTAAAGCCACTTAGGAAAATGGTCATTTTATAAAGTGGAATCCAACCTCCCATAGATAAAGCTAAATGTGCCCATTTCTGCATGCTAACCTTAGTTTCATTTTGTAATTTAACAAGGTTAATAGTATGCAAGGAGGAAAGGTCAGCCAGAATCCAAATACCAAGATATTTTAACTGATGTTTTCCCCATTTTAAGGGGAAATGGCCTACCCAATCTTGCGCCCCCCAGTTACCTATGGTCATAACTTCAGATTTATCCAAGTTTTAATTTCGACTCGGCTATGGACCCATAGAGAGAGATTGCCTGTAATAATGGGGAGAGATGTCGTTTGGGTTAGCAATATGACAAAGTAAATCATCGGCAAAGGCTGTGACTTTGAAAGCTTGATTTCTTATGGTAATCCCAGGAACATTCTCATCCAATAATATGGTACGCATAAGAGGATCTAAAGATAATACAAAATGGAGGGGAGAAAGCAGGCACCCTTGTGTACCCCTGTGCAATGTAAATGCTTCCGAGAGATCTCCGTTTACCAGTATTCTCGCTCAAGGACTTCCATATAAAATATCGATGTAATCTAGGAAGCATCCTCTAAATCCATATTTCTCCAAGGCTGCAAACAAGTACCTCCAATTGACCCTGTCAAACGCCTTTTCCACATTGAAGCTAATTAGCAGAGAATTCAACTTGGATTGCATGGGGTGGTTTATGGAAGCAAGTACTTTGCGCACATTAGGTACAGCATATCTCCCCTTACAAAGCCCACCTGTCTGGGAGAAAGCAAAGAAGGGCGAAACCTAGATAATCTATCTGCCAACAATTTTGCAAATGATTTGCCTATATCAGTGGACCTCAACCCTGTCCCGGGGGCCCACCAGCCAGCTGGGCTTTCAGGATATGCACAATGAATATGCATCCCATAATATGCAAATGTTCTCTCATGCAATGGCAGGGCCCTACCTGGTTTTGGTAAAATAATGTTTGCTGGTTGGTCTCCACAGGCAATTCACCATGTAGTAATAAAGTATCATAGATGTTCCCCAGAGAAAGACAAATGTGATCTAGTAATATCTTATAGAATTTGCTAGGCAGTCCATCTGGGCCAGGGGCTTTACATAGTGGTGACTGCTTAATAAGAGAATAAAGCTCTGTGAACATAAAAAGAACATTAAGGACTGTTAAATGTTCTGTTCTCAGAACAGGAGTTTCAATCTTATGTAAATAGGACTCTAGTATACCAGTATCTACCTCTTCAGCAGCATAAAGGTGCTGATAATAGTCAACAAATTTTCACTATCTCCTTAGAGGTCCTTACAAGATGACCAGAAGACCCCCTCACTTCTACTATGTAGGATTTTCCCCACCAGGTCCAAACAAACCAAGCAAACATGTGACCAGTTTTATTATCATGGAGGAAAAATTATATTTATAGTACAGACCTTTTTGGGAGTGCTGATGTATCAAAGAATTTAAGGCGACTTGTGTATTCAGAAACTTTGTGTTGGGGAGGGGTCATGGATCAAGTTCAATTTATTGGAACGTTATTTGTTTTTCAACCAAGTTATCTCTCTAGCTCTCATCCGCTTTTGGCGGATCACATAAGATATGATAGCCCTCCCTTTAATACAGCTTTCGCTGTGTCCCAATATAGTAAAGGGGCATCAGAATGAAAACTATTGAGTTTAGGTCCTTTTTATAATATAGAAATATGTTGTCACAGTATCTTTATAATCAATCAACCGTGGAAGCATATATGGGTGGATAGCATGTAACTTAATTTATGCAAATTTGGCTTCTTTTTATTTAATATGAGACAATGTGTATTCTGTGTTTGTTTATGCTGGAGAAGCTTGTATTTTGGGTAACCCGTGTTTTGGGGGGAGGGGATGAATGTGGTTACTGTTCATGCGATGCTATAATCCATGGGCAAGAGCCTGTTTTGTGCTTTGAAATACCAATAAAACATTAATAACAAAAAAAAGAATGAAAACTATTGAATTCAGCATACTCTTTCCATTGTTCCTGAAGATAGGAATGGAAAATCTTGTCATTACATAGATAATGGAGAAATTTCCAACTACCCCTGGACATAGAATCAGAGAACCCCTCCAAAAGGACCCATACGAGCCCATGATCCGATATTTCTATCGGCCCTATGTCGGCACCAAGCACCCGTGAAAGAGAAATGTCAGAAAGTAATATATAATCCAATCTGGACTTTGCATCATGGGCCCTTGAATAGTTTGTAAAGTCAATTTCAGAGGGATGGAGACATCTCCAAATGTCTAAAAGTCAAAGATGCTCACACACATATGGTATGCCTCTCCTCTTATCACAACTCTTCGAGACTTTTGCAGGAGACCTATCTAGCAGTGAATCAGACATTAAAGTCGCCTCCTAGGAAAATAGGAATATGAGAATAGGGCATTCGAATGTTCACTATCTGAGCAAAAAAAAAGAGTGAGAGTAAATTAAATATTGGATGCATATACACTTCCCAAAAGAATGTGATGCCCGTATAATTTCCCTTCCACAAAAATAAAGCGACCCGCCATGTCCGGAATAACTGTAAGCATCTGAAAATGCAAAGATTTGTGTAGGAGGATTGCTCCACCCACCTTATGTGTATTAGTGGATGCCTAATAAACTTGACCAACCCATTGTTTCTGCAGTTTAGTGGATATCGGTTAAATGGGTTTCTTGCAAGAGATCGATATCGGCATGGAATCTACTCACAGCTTATAATAGTTTGAACTGTTTCACCGTATTCCCTTTGCCACAGACATGCCAAGATAAACACTTTTTTTTTGCCATAAGTCAAAAGGGTGAGTGATAAAGGAAGACATTGTTACAAAGAAATCCAGGGAAAGAGAACCCCCAGCCTAGGTCACCTCTGTGGCACAAAGGTAGTTTTTGAGTGTAGAGGTGCTAGACTATGACCTCAAGGAGTTGGTTTTTTTTTTTTTTTTTTTTTTATAGCGTTATAAATTGGTGGCATCTGTGGCCTTGAGAGTTTCAGTTTGAATGCGTAAATAGGCTGCTCTCCTTCCCCAAGAGGGCTTATATTGCCAGAATTATTGGCTCAGGAACCTGTCTTGTGGTTGGAGGGGTCTTTCATAATCTGTATTTGGGAATGTGGGTTGTTGTCTTTTTTCTTTTCTTTTTTTTGGAAAGAAGCATTTTTACGTAATCTCACAATTTGTTCATAAGTAAGTTTTTGCCTAATAGACATTCTTGGTGAATATGTCTGTATTACACACCAAACCTGCTATCAGAAATAAGTTTTTAAAGTATTTGGGATACCTCTTTATCTGTAACAGCTAGAATGTGAAGTGTGGGGGAGGGGACTAGGAGGAAATGCTTGTTCAGAAAGGGAGGTCTGTACTGCTTTCTGCTCTCTGTGCAGCTGTGTTGCATTTTGTTGAGTTGATAGATAAAATTTTGATAAAACACAAATTCCCTCATGTCCTGTTACCCTCCAGTAATGCTTAGCTTTGATCACTCGGTGAGCCACTTAGCAATGCGACAAGTCTGTAAGCACATACCCGTATGTTTTCTTTTATAACCTTAAAATTGAAGCATTCACTTTATTTGGTTTTGTGAAGTTTTAAATATTGATCTACACAAGCCTCTGGCTGCGTATCATTGCATTATCCCCTGTTTGAAATTGCCATAGAAACAGTCATAATTTCAGCTCTTTAATTAGAAGGGAATTTACAGTAAAGGTCTTGTAAGTCAGTTGATGTAAACTGGTATAAAGACGACTTTTTTTTTTTTTTTTTAAATAAGCATAGTAACTTTCAGTACTTCTCGGAGATACTGGGTCCTATTGGACCATTTTTAGGGATGAGCCGCATCGAAATGTTCTAGATTTGTTTTTTCTTTTCATATATAGTCTACATCCTTTCTGAAATACCTTTATATAAGACACTTCAAGGAGTTCATGCCATCTTTGTTCCAGTTGCATTGACTCTCTTTTTTTTTTGTCTCTGAATTCCGTTTTGTTAGTTTAGCTATGTGAAAAATGCTTTGATTTTCTTAGAGATGAAATATACATTTGGTACTATTTTCCTTTTGCATGCTTCTGACTCATGTGATCCTTTCTCAGCCACCCTCTGCTGTGTTAGCCAGTCAAGCACTGTTCCCTTATTTGAGCAGTGAGCCTCAAACCTTATAAACACTATTGACCCACATCTTTTTATTCTTACTCTAGGTCTTTTCCCTTCTGACTTCATTTCCTTTCGATGAAACTTTCATCTTTCTTTCATTTTGTCTATATCAGCCCCTTCAGCTTTTTCCTAACTTCTTCATTCCCAGCTGTGCCACTTTGGATGCATGGGGTGACTCAATCCAGCATCCTTATCTCTAGATACAGCCATCTTTTTCTTTCTCATGCTCCAGTCATCTGTCCCTTAGACTAGTACTGGTTTTATCCAGTGCACCTTTCAGTTTAACTCGTCATAGGTAATGCCACACTCCCACTTCTCTCCACTTTAGCTCTCCCCTCTTGATCATTGCTTTCATCTCTCCAGCACGGCATCTGCTTGTATTTACTGTTGCTCTTAAGTATCTAAACTCCTTGACAATGCAGTTTCTTCTGTCCAGTTCTCATGCTTTCCATCTCATTGCTGAATTTTGCCACCATGTGCTGTCCTTGTTCTGCTGATCTTTAAGCTCCTTCCATGCATTATATTTGTCTTTTTTATTTATTTATTTTTTGCTGTTCTTTGCAAGTCATCAAAACCTGCATGCACCATAGGGCTCCTTCTGGACATGTTTCATCAGTGCATCCAATACTAATATGAAGCGGAGAGGATTCAAGGCTGACCTTTGCCTTAGTCCCACTTCAACTGGAAAGCCTGCTGTTTTGCAAGCATTTTTCACCCTTATCTTGCTATCCTGGTTCATCTTTCACCAGCTATATGTAAATCTCTACTAAACCCTTTTTCTCATGCACTACCAAAATTCTCGGGAAGCCTTGTCACAGTCCTTTAGCATTGACAAAGACTGTACAGGTCCTTCTTTTTTAGTATTCATTTCAAAAAAATAGAAACTGCCTTTAATGAAAAGTTTCTGGATTGCATGGTACTATCGATCTGCTCTTCAATGAGGTGGTACTTTGCTTTTATAATCACTGCTGCAGGTTAAGCTTTGGAGGGAGAAGAGAAGAATGGATGGAAAATTTTAAAGTTTATCATCCCTGAAGACAAACTATGGCCTGTAGTGGTTGTTTGATCCCCCACCCATGGTGGTGAGAGCATTTCACTTCAACTGGAATCGATATCATCGGGTCTGATGGTGATGTCTGTTAGACCTCTTGAGAGTGGGAGTTGATGTATTACCTTCTTGAAAGCTCCTCAGACCCTTGCCTCATTTCCTCACTGCCCCCCCCCCCCCCCACCCTAGACCAGGGTCCTCAGTGTGGGGCCAAAATGTTTGCCCACTCTTCATTTGGAGTATCTTGACACCTTAGACCTGATTTGACAAAGTGCAGTGTTAGATTTATCAAGTATAATACATTCTTTACTGCTAATGTATGATCATGAAAGACATGGCAGAGTGGTTAGTAGGAAAAGTTTTTTTGCAGGTATGTTGAAGGAGTAGACAAAATGAGAAGTGATTTAAGAGTGGTTGATTGCTTGACAGCTCAGTTTCAGTACAAAAAAGTGCAGGGTCATGCATTTGGGGTTCAAATATACAAGGGTGCATTTTATGATGGGGTGAGAAACTGTTGTCCAGGAAGCAGGGAAAAGATCTTGGACTGATCATATCTGATGAATTCAAGATAGGAAACAAGTGCGACAAAGTGATGACTAAAGGAATTCTAGGGGAGAGGCATAACAAATAGAAAAGTGATAATGCCACTATAGAGGTTGTTGGTGAGGTTTTACCTGAGGTAATGTCCAGTTTTGAGGCTGTTTCTCCAAAAGGATATGCACAGAGGGTGGCGGCCCAAAAGAGGGCTACCAAAATGGTGCCAGGTCTGTGCCCCAAGTCCTATGGCATGGCACTTTAGGGACCCGAATGAGAGGAGAGTCAGGAGGTATAATAGTCATTCAGCTACCTCAAATATATAAATAATGAACAAAAGGAGGTTTGAGAGATCTGCTCACCTGGGTCAAGGGATTATGTCTGCAGAAGAGGTGGAGGCAGCTGCATATTTGGCCACAATCAGGGCCCTAGAGGACAAAGAAAGATAGCTGTAAGATGAGGGAGGAGTGAGAGGGCTGGGGAGGAGAAAGTGAGGGAGAATCAGATTGCATAGGAGGTGTGGTGTACCTGTTAGGGACAAAATGACCTTACATATTCTGCTGCCCCTGCTTCCCCCCCCCTCCCCCCCCCCCCCCAATTGGAGGTGGGTTGGAATACATGGAAAGTGCATTTTAACCTTGAATAAGTTCTGGAGGACCTTTTCAAACCTTGCACCTTTTTTGGTGGAAAGGAAGGTCTAAAATAAGAGTTTCAACCAATAAGGGTGGTTTCAACGGGATAGAATCAGGAGTAACATCAAAAACTATTTTGTTGCTAAAAGAGCAAGTAATGCATTGAGTGGCCTTGCAGAGGAGATGGAAGCAAAAGCAGTAATAGAATTGTAGAAAGCATGAGCTAAGCTCAAAGAATGTGGATATCCTGACTGGCTGTGGAGTCTCCAGGAAGCCCCAAACTGGAGTCTTTGGCATGCAATAGATTGGGCCTTCTCGACCATCCTGTTCTGTTTCCATATAGTTATCCAAACTTTACTTGTATTGTAAACATACAAATTGTTTAAAAGCAAAACTTGACTAATGCTTTGCTTGTGGTCAGCATTTTATAGATGAAGTGTTACACACAGAACCTTCAAATTTTCATGTTTAAGAATGAAATGCAGTAAAACTATATTGGGAAAACATTAAGGGTGATACAAAATAATCAGTGTAAACTATTTGTAGTTATATTTTATTTAAACAAAATACTTATGACTTTGACTAATACAAATTCATGGTTTAAATAGACAAAGTGAAAAATGCAATATTCAACTACAGCTTGGAGGCAATACCAGTAATGTTTGACCAAAAATGACATATTTAGCTTGCCATTTGGTATATTGAAGGGTATTCTAAGGAACAAAATTAGTTCAATGTTTTTTTTTTCCTTAGCTGTTTATATTTAAGATTACAAGTCACAAACATCTCTAAATATATTTTTAGAAAAAAATAACTTAGCTCTTAAAGAATTCTTAAGGCCTACATGCAGTGTAAACATTATTTAATCTTCAGTTTAACAAATAGTTTGAGATATCAGGGAACCAATGTGTAAAGACCAGCAGTTATGAATTTAATCTCATTACTATCCCTATGAAATTACAGCTACAATACCAGTGGATTAAAGTGGCAGCATATTAACATTTTTGTTATTTTAGGAGTTAATGCATGGATGCAAGTGAAGGGAATGAGGTCATGTCTGAAATTAATTACAGTTATATATGTTTAAATAGTTTGATTCATGAATGAGTTTAATTTAGTCTTACTGTTCTAAAGAAAGCTTGGAACCTTATCTTAGGTTTGGTGTGAATATAGCAATTTTATAAACTTGTTCAGCTATATTACTGTCAAAAATGATAGTGACATAATAATAGCTGCAAGCCTTTCCCTTGGAGATATTGTGGAAGGGTGAAATGTGTGAGCTAGGATCTTTAAGTCCATGAATTTCTTCATGATCTGTGTGCCGTAAAGAGTGAAATGGTAGAGAAACACAGGTGAGGGTAGAAGGAGAACAGCAGGTGTTCTCTATGAAATTAGACTGACTGTGGTCTAAGTCAGCGGTTATCAACTCAGACCTTGGGACATACTAAGCTAGTCAGGTTTTCAAGATATCCATAATATATGCATGGGAGGTTTGCATGCACCATCTCCTTTGTATGCAAATCTATCTCTTGCATATTATAGGTATCCTAAAAATATAAGTGGTTAAATGTCATTCATGAGGGGTTCTCAACTCAGTCCTGGTCTGGGTCACATTAGTGCCTCATGGATCTGATGATTTAGTACAATATACTTCTGCTCAGCCAAAATGTTCAGTTACTTGTAGATGTTACTACGCACTGATTGTACTTGTTATTAGTTTGTCATTGAGGGAGCCTAACTCTAGATATAGAAATTTATAAGAGCAATAATTTTACTTTAATTTATAGTATGTTTTGCTGTAGTATGTTCTTGTAGGGGAGGGCGATTTCAAATCAAATCTTAGAACAGTTGCCCCATTCTTATTGTGATTGTTATTGGCCCCTAGCTGGATGCTAAAACCGTTTTCCATTCTATTAAGTGCAGAAATGATGATGGAAGGAAAATAAGGAATAGTTTGACCTGTATATAATGCTACAGGGACAGTGAAAACTTGTAAGGACACAAAGAACAAAACCAGAAGTTTGTAATAGTTACTAGAATCCCAAGGTGCCATTACCTAGAGTTTTTTTTCTTACCGAAATGGTACAAAACTCAAATTAATTTCTTCATGATGGTCCCCGTAGACCATAATACAACCAACCATTGACACTGTTCTACAATTGTCAGGCCATTAGGAGCACTGCTGTATTTGAATTGCAGTGTTTATTTGCTTATCTCCATGTGCTCCTCTTCTCCAGTTCCCTTCTTTTCCTGCTGTGGGCATAGTATAGTAATTTGGGAGGAAATTCTCTGTTAAATAAAAGACCAGAAACAACCAATTAAAAAGGGTGTCTTGACTTGTGATTTATTATGTCATCTGAACCCTTTCATGAACTGAAAGTATTTTAATGGTTGGGCATCTAGAGAAGTGCATTGGACCATACTATAGTTCCTATGCTGATGTTGAATAATTCCATCAGATTGCTTAACAGTGGCTCCCCTACAACATCGGCCCAGGAATGAACTCTTTTCTGTATTTTAAAGTGTCTTGGAGGGAGATGTTTTCTTTAACCTATTAAATGAGCAGATAATGCCAGAAAATTATAGAGCCAGGCCCACCCAAGCAAGCCGAATGTTTAGGTGTATGTTTTTAAAAGTATGCACATAACTCCGTATCCTGCATACTTTTCTCTGTGGACAAACAGGATAGTAATCGGTCACATAAATGGGTGACATTATCAGAGATGGAAATGAACTGTCAGAGATTTTCCGAAAGGGTTCCTGTGCAGTTGCTGCCACCCAAGTTTCCTTAGTCTTTTTCTTCTGGTCTGGTGAAAGGATGC
Organism: Rhinatrema bivittatum; assembly: GCF_901001135.1. Classification (NCBI taxonomy): domain Eukaryota; kingdom Metazoa; phylum Chordata; class Amphibia; order Gymnophiona; family Rhinatrematidae; genus Rhinatrema; species Rhinatrema bivittatum. Next base: position 21,907,420 of record NC_042628.1, on the reverse strand, counting down.
AGTTTTGCACTTTCACCTCCAGGCTGCTCAATCATCATCATTTTCTTGACTTTATCATTTTACATTCTTTACGGTTTTTTTTCATTCTCACTTTGTTTTTTGCCAGCTCCAAAAAGGTTTTCAACTTAATATCCACCCTTTTTGCAATGACAGACAAAAAAAAGAAAAGGATTTCAAGAGGTGACCTAAATGTAACTACAAAATATCTAATTTTCATGACTGCCTACACTATTTGGAGCCAACACATGTTATCTGTGCCCATATGTCACCCAGGGCTTTATGATTTAGAAGTTTGATATTTAAAGAGCATTTAATTTTTCCTCAAACTGGCTACAACCACAGAATGGTCATTAGACCACTGGATAGTCAAAGAACTTTTTCAACCTTGAAGATGCAAATCTCTTGGCAGCCCCCCACAAGGTTCCTATCTGCTGTTCTAAAAGACTAGAAAGGCCCAGTCTAGCAAGTGATGCCTTTTCAATCCCATGGAATTGAGAGCTTCTGCATGTTACCCTTGATTTCCTCTCACAGCTAAGACGATTGAAAAACTAAGGAGAGAGAAGGGCCTAATGATTTTGATAGCTCCTTTTTTGGCTATGTCTAATTTTGGTTTCTGCGTCTTCAGTTACCTAGCTGTTCAACAGCCTTTATGGTTGGACATATTCACAACTCTGATCGCTCAGTACAATGGGAATCTCCTTCATCCAAATCTTCAGTCTTTGAATATCCAGGCCATCAAATTCAAAGTCGGATAATCTCTTCTATACAGTTACCTGTAGAAGTAAATGAGATTATCTAGTGTTCAAAAAAAAAATGCTCCATAACTTCAAATGGAAAAGTTTTTGAAAGACCTAAATCATCTTGTCATGCAGCTAGAGATCCTCCAACTCCATGGAATCTAAATATAATTCTTGCTCCACTCATGAAATCATCTTTTGAGCCTCTATCCATAGCAGAACTAAAATTCCTCTCTTGAAAAGCTTTTCTGATAGCTGTAGCTTCTGCCTACAGAGAGAGTAAGCGACTTAGAAGGCTCTCGTTGCATACTCTCTATATACTAGACTAGTTTTAAAACTCATCAGAAATTTCTACCAAAAATGCTGTTTAAATTTCACTTGAATCAGTCCATTGTACTACTAATATTTATTTCCAAGACCACACACCAATAAAGGCAAACAGGATTTTCATACCTTGAACTGCAGGAGAGTTTATTGTACTATTTAGAAAGAAGAAAGTCCTACAGGAAATCATCTCAACTATCCATCTCCTTTAACTCAGTCAAACAAGGGTTTTTGCTTACAAAACAAACTTTTCACATGGATTTCTCCTTAAATAAGTAAGCAAAGCAGTTGGGACAAAACCTTCAAAGTAAAGTAAAAGCACAGCAGCTCAGGTCCAAGGCAGTATCCTTAGCACATCTTTGCTGCTCTTGTATACAAGAAGTCTCTGTCCTCAACATCACTGCTCATTACAGCATAGACAATGCTCCACGTCAAGATAATTTTGGCCAAGCAGTTCTTAAAAGCTCAAATCTACCGCCAACCTCTAATAAAATACAGGTTGTATGTTCCACTGTTGATATAAAAAACATACATATTAACATGCAATCCTAAACTTGGGCGTGGCAGATTACTGTCCTATATGTCCATGGAGAAAGCAAAGTTGTTGCTTTGTAACAGGTATTCTTCATAGGACAAAATCAGCCACACAGTCCCCTTTCCTCCTCCTTTGTAGAGTTGAAGGTTTGCTTGCTATAAAGACTGAGGAGACTTGCATGGCAGCAGCTGCACAGGATGCCCCCACACATGCTCAGAAAGACCTTGACCTTTCTGAGCTCTGGGAGCAATTTTCCATCTTAGTGCTTGGGATGACATTGCCCATGTGTGCGGCTGATTTTTGTCCTGTCTATAGAGAATACTTATTTCATATAAGCAGCTTTGCTTTATGTGCACTGAGGAGAGCTGTTCTGGAGGGACGGAGTTTATTGCACATATGGTTTATTTTAAACGGTATGTATGTAAGTTAACTGACGCAAGATAAGCCTTCTCTATTGAGTGGCATTCTTGTGTGGGTGAGTTTGTGCAAACACCAGGGCACTTGTGCATGAATTTTCAAAACAAACATTATGCATATTTAGTCTGCTTGTAAAAAATTATACACGGACTTTACCCATACTCAAGCAGTTATAAATTATTCTCCCTTTGTTTAGAAAATTAGCTCCCTCACTAGAGGGCAACCTGGTGATATCCAAAGGGCTAATCATCTGTTTTAATATGCATCTTTGTGTTTTCAGATGCTCCTGTTGAATCTTCACAAGAAGATAAGCCAGTATCTTGCGAAGGTAATGCATTTTTGTTCTGTGAATTTTGTTCATAATATTGAAGTTCTGAAAACCTAATTGATTTATAATGGTTACATCTACCTTATAAATGGGCTCTGACAGACGGCCCGCAAATGCGCAGTAGAGAGCAGCTCTACCGCGCATGCACGGGCGAGCAGGTCGGTCAGAGCAGAGCGTGCCCGAAAAATAAAAATGGTGCTGGGGGGAGCGGGAGGAGCTGTAGCGGCGTGAGGAAGGGAGGGACCCCCCCCCCCCCCCCCCCCCCGGAGATCTTCCATCTGCCGGTTGTGGATGAGCTGAAAGGGGAGGGGATTGGGAGGGGGGAGGGAGTGGGAAGGAAATGGACCGAAATTTTTTTTTTTAAATGTAGCCCGTTGTTACGGGCTTAACAGCTAGTATATATATAAATTTAAAAGCATAATTATTGCAGTAAATACCATCTACCAAAAAATGTTAAAAACCACATACCAATCATACATTAATCTCAATCATACACAAACCAAGAACAGACAATACATTTATTTATTTAACATTTTTATAGACCGACATTCATCAGGGACATCACATCGGTTTCCAGAGAACAAATAATGCAGCGTAACAGAGCTTTACAATGAACAAAATTTCAACTGGGCGGGGGGGGGGAGAAAGGGGAAAAATATAACAAGCAAACAGCAGGTTGGGGAAAGATATATGAAAAACGAGCAGTAGCGATCATATAAATCAGATACAACAGGGGTCAGAAGAATGGAAAGGGAAAAGAAGGGTGAGAGAGGCCAAAGAAGGGGGAGGTAGTTATGGAGAGAAATGTATCAAAGATGTGTTAAGGCTATAACGGGGCAAACTATAATAGGCAAAACGTGAGTTGGGGAAAGGATGAAGAGCGAGCAGGAACGATCGTATAAATCGGATATATGATAGTTTACAGGTGCTGGATATATAATCTGATACATAAATGCTTATAACAGATACAGTATAAATATCACAGCTTATCTATAAAGTGCATATAACAATTTAAATATCACAACTTGTATTTAAAGTGCACACATTAAATCCAATTCAACTGACGATGCAAAAGGTTGTCACATCAAAGAATGTTATATATCAGTTTATAAGGTTTATTAAGATTGTGACTTATTCATTGCTCGTATTAATTCAAATCTCACCAAGAGAAGGCCTCTGGTTAGCCAGTTAATGGGCTTCATCAGGGGAACGCGACTTTCTCAGCAGCAGCAATAAACGAGTATCCAACCGAGCTTTGCAAAACTCCTCATGGATTTATCTGTGCAATATTATTCGCCAGGTGATTGGGATAAATCAGTTTCACTTTACACCATCATCTCAAGGAGTAGTAGTAGGAGTAGTAGTATTAAAAAATGTTTTCAGTGCCTCATGTTCACAAAAAAATGGTGAATCGTTCTTTAAAGCATATGCTGCCAGTTTTCCCTTTTAGTTTTACTTCTAAATTAAACATTTAAAACTAAAATTAAAACTTCCCCATTTCTGGGAAAACAGGAGTGGGGGGGAATTGTGACTGGTTAAACTTGTCTCTGCGAGGCCTGGGCAAATATAGGAAAACACAGAGCACCTTTTGGGTCTCATTCCCCCATTAACCGCTATAGGAACCAAATCCAACCCAGAGGTCACTTCCCCGAGGTAGCCCTTCATCTTGATTTGGTTTTTAGATTTTTGTAAGTTACAATAAAAGTGTGTGAAACACTTGAAACAACATTAATTTGAAAATTTATGGGTATTCTAATTTTTTTTCCAGATTTATAGAAATTGGGAGTTCTCTTTTTGAGAATTTTTCAGTACCAGTTATTACATACTATATAAATTATTATTTTTGAACAATAAATTGCATAGTACTTATATTTATAAGCATGATTTTTGTCTATAATCCCCAACAATATCTCTTTAGTGGTATGTTGTATTACTGGCTTCATGTTTACTGATTGTACATGGCCTGTTATCTTCTTATCCAGGTTTAAATGCCGCTATTAGCATGGATGTTTCAGAACCCGTTGGTAAGAAAATTCTGTATCTATATTTTCTCTCTATGTATATATAACTGGTTCATGGTTTCTGAAAAGTTTCTTGGCAGACTTTCTTTTAATATTGAAGGGAAAGTTCATAGGGCTCAACATCTCAGCATTTCTGTTTAATCTTCCTATGCTTCACCATTCTCAGAACCTTTGAAGTTTTTCTTGCTGTTTTTAACTTTTGCTTTCCCTTTTACAAATGGTAATGGAAGCCTCGATGGAGAGTGTGATACTTGACCTGGTGCTCACAAATGGGGATAATATCTCAAATGTCCGAGTAGGTGCCCACTTGAGCACTAGTGATCATCAGATGGAATGGTTTGATATTGCAAACAGGATACAGAGAAGACATACAAAGACCAGAGTGTTGAATTTCACAAATACAGACTTTGTCAAAATGGGGAATGTTCCTAGAGGAAGAACTGGAAGACTAGGAGAAAATGGGTGAGGTGGAACAATCAAAAAGGAGCTATTGCAAAGGCAACAAATCTTTGTTAGAAAAGTAAACAAAACTAAGAGGAAAAAGATCTGGTTCTCAAAGGAAGGGGCTGAAAAAATACAGGCAAAAAGAACAGCGTTCAAGAAGTATAAAGGATCCCAAAAAGAGGAACATAGGGAAGAATACCTGGTGAAACTGAGGAAGATAGAGAAATCGGGAAAGCAAAAGGTCAAGCAGAAGAAAGGATTGCCAAAGAGGTTAAACAAGGTGACAAACATTTTTCAGATACATCAGAAAGAGAAGGAAGGACCGCAATGGTAGAGTGAAATTGAAAGGTGACAAGGAACAGTGTGTAGAGAGATGAATAAATGTCAGAAATATTAAACAAATACTTCAGTTCAGTCTTCACTAAAGACCCTGGAGAAGAATGGTTGCTGATAGACAAGATCATAAATGGGGATGGGATAGACGAAACTGTTTATGGAACAAAATGTATTTGAAGAGCTAGGCAAAATGAAAGTGGACAAGGCTGTGGGGCCAGATGAGGTACATCCCAAGACACAGAGTTGTGCTGGCGGGTCCACTGAAGGATCTGTTCAGTAGATCCCTGGAAATGGGCATGATGCTTGGGGATTGGAGAAGAGCAGTGGTGGTCCTGCTTCATAAGAGTGGTAGCAGAGAGGAGGCTGGAAACTACAGGTTGGTTAGCCTCACATCGGTGGTTGGAAAATTAATGGAGATGCTGCCGAAGAAAAGGATAGGGAACTATCTACAATCTGGTGGGTTGCTGGACTCTAGGCAGCGTGGCTTCACCAAGGGAAGGTCCTGTCAGACAAATCTGATTTTTTTTTTTTTTTGATTGGGTGACTAGAGATTTGGATCAAGGAAGAGCAGACAATATGATCTACTAGGATTTCAGCAAAGCTTTTGATACAGTCCCATATAGGAGGCTTGTGAAAAAAATGAGAAGTTTGAGAGTGAATGCCAAGGTGGTTGGCATGGATTATAAACTGGTTGACCATTAAGAGACAGCATGTAATGGTAAATGGCATATACTCTGAAGAGAGAGCCATGTTAAGCGGAATGCCACAGGGATTGGTGTTGGGACTGGTTCTGTTAATCATTGTGAGCAACATTGCGGAAGGAATAGAAGGTAAAGTATGTCTATCTGCAGATGATACTAAGATCTGCAACAGAATGGACACACCAGAAAGAGCAGAGAGAATGAAAAGTGATTTAAGAAAGCTTGAAGAGTGGTCGAAGATTTGGCAGCTGTGTTTCCATGCCAAGAAATGCATTCTCATGCATCTGGGATGCAGTAATCCAAAAGAGCTGTATGTGATGGGGGGTGAAAGACTGATGTGCACGGGCCAAGAGAGGGATCTTGGGGTGATAGTGTCTGGGGATCTGAAGATGGTGAAGCAGTGTGACAAGGCAATAGCTAAGGCCAGAATGCTGGGCTGCATAGCAAGAGGAATAACCAGTAAGAAAAAGGATGTGATGCTCTTGTACAGGTCCTTGGTGAGGCCTCACCTAGAGTATTGTGTTCAGTTCTGGAGCCTATATCTCAAAAAGAATAGAGACAAGATGGAGGTGGTCCAGAGAAGGGCGACAAAAATGGTATGGGGTCTCTATTGGAAGACCTATGAGGAGAGGCTGAAGGTTCTGAATATGTATACCCTGGAGGAGAGGAGATGCAGGGGAGATATTCAGACCTTCAAATACCTAAAAGGTTTCAATGATGTATGGACTTCGAACCTTTTCCTTTGGAAAGAAGACAATAGAACTAGTGGCTACAAAATGAAACTCCAGTGGGCACAACTCAGAACCAATGTCGGGAAATATTTCTTCACGGAGAGGGTGGTGGAGGCTTGGAATGCCCTTCCGGAGGAGGTGGTGAAGAAGAGAATTAGTCAAAGAATTCAAAGGGGCATGGGATAAACACTGTGGATCTCTAAATACTAGAGGACGGAAATGAGATCATGCGGGGGTGGTGCTTGCTGGTACGGTGGTTACTACCTTTAGCAGAAGCATGGAGATTAATACCCTTAACCATAATGCTTTGCTTTTAATGCAACTACATCGCTCCTCACTTAGATGGCAGGGGGAAAAGAGGAATTGGATTCGGAAGACAACTGAGGGTCTCGACTTCCATGGTCTAGGATACTGATACACAGACATAAAGGAAAAAGCACAGGACTGCTTCTAAGCCAAGTCCTTCGTGTGCATGGGGGTAACTTGCGGGTGTGCTGGTTACTACCCTTAACCAATAAGCCTTGATATTTCTAATGCAACTTCAATATTAGAGATGTGCATTCGTTTTTGCCGAATTAGACAATTTCAACGAAATTTGGCATGGTTCGGGGGCACCGAAACCTGAAAAGAATTTTTCCAAACTTTTGGAAAAATTTGTATTTCGGGTTAGTGTGCACTAACCCAAAAATTGAGGGCCCACGAAAAAAAACAACCCCAAGCCACAGGAAAAATGAAGTTTTCCGCGCTTCCCCAAAACAAAGCTACAAAACAATGCACATATCTATTTAATATTGCTCTCTGCTTCGGTGGTAGAGGAAAAGGGGAATTGGATTTAAACAGCAACCAACCTCTGACTTTTATGGTCTGGGGAATTGATGCTCTGTCAGGTTACCCCCATGAGTATCTATTACTACCCTTAACAGAAGGCATGGATCACTACCCTTAACCAGTAAGCCTTGATGCTTTTGATGCAATTACATCATCACTCTCTGCTTCTAAGGAGGGGGTGGGAGGTAAAAGAAATTTGGATTCAGAGACCATCAACACGAGCCATGACTTTTTTTTTTTTCACAGTCTGGGGTACTGATGCTTTGACACTAAGGAAAAAAAACACAGGACTGCTTCTGCAGCCAAGTCCATATGCAGAGTATGTTAAGCAGCACTGACTGATACATAGGGGTAACCTGCATGGCAGATGATACCATAGGAAGCTTGCTGGGCAGACTGGATGGACCATTGGTCCTTTTCTGCCATCATTTCTATGTTTCTGTCTTATTTCCAGGTTTCACTGAGAGCAAAGTCCATAAAGAAAAAGCAAGTTTTGATGTAGATCCTGTTTGAACTAAGTTTAAAAAAAAAAAAGAAGCCTCCTGTATTGGAAAATCTTTCTCTCATTAATTCAGGGTGACTGTGTGTATGAACCTTTAATTATTGTTTTATATCATGCCACTCCTGAAATGTCAAGTAGTTGGAATGTTTAAAAGATGAAAAACTTTGGGGTTTATTGGGAACCATAGCTAAAGTATAGCAACATTATGTATCTGTTTTCTGCCAAAAATCTGGTATAGAAATACTTATTTTGACCAATGTGTGAGGTTTTGGTTTGTTTTTTTTTTTTTGTAACCTGCTCCTTGAGGAGTCTCCTGATCTCTATGAGTCAGTTCTGTGATGTCATTAGCAGACAGGCTGCCTTGAAAGCTGGTATCCATTTCAGAACTGAGCTGAGATATTGACTTCAGCATTAGGACACACAAACCTTCAGAACTGTAAATGCATTTACTTCTTGTTTTTCCATCTTAATCCACACCAATTTTTCAGGTTATGTTGTAGGGGCTTAATCCACTATTCCATGAATACATACACAGTTATCACCCTTCTATTATTTTTTTTGTTTTGCATATGATTCACACCAAATTTTCAGGACATGTTAGGGGGTCTACAAGGATAATGGGGAAGGGTGGTGGGGGAGAGGGGGGTATCTATGTATTAATGAATGTGTAACACACAGGATTTTCATTGGACTTGCATCCCATTTTCTGGAGCTGTTGGAAGCCAAGCGGCATCTGACATGGTTTTTAATTTTTTTTTTTTTATTGTGTCTATGTAAAAGTGCCCATTCTGGAAAGTAGACTCCATTAGTTCTGTGTGGCATTTCAGTTTTATTTATAGAACTTGTACACACTCATGGAGAGAGAATTCTTAAATGAAAAAAATCAAGCACAATTACAACTACCGCACTAACGGGCCGATACAGTAAAGTCCGCGGGAGTGCGCGCCGGGAGAGCGAACGCCCACTCTCCCGGCGCGCACGCAGGCCACTCTCCTGTGTGCGCGTTTCTGTATTTAAATGAGGCCCGGCGGTAAAAACAGGCAGAAGGAGGCGCTAGGGACACTAGCGCGTCCCTAGCGCCTCCGTTTGGACCGGAGCAGCGGCTGTCAGCGGGTTTGACAGCCAATGCTCAATTTTGCCGGCGTCGTTCTCAAGCCAGCTGATAGCCACGGGCTCGGAAACCGGACGCTGGCAAAATTGAGCATCTGGTTTTCGACCTGACAGCTGCGGGCTGACTTCAAATGTATTTATTTTTTTTACTTTTTTTACTTTTTTTACCCTTTGGGACCTCCGACTTAAAATCACCATGATATTAAGTCAGAGGGTGCACAGAAAAGCAGTTTTTACTGCTTTTCTGTGCACTTTCCTGGTGCCCGAAGAAATTCTAATTTCTGAAAGCAAAATGTGCGGCTTGGCTGCACATTTTGTTTTCTGAATCGCACGGGAATACCTAATAGGGCCATCGACATGCATTTGCAAGTTGCGGGCGCTATTAGGTTCGTGGGATTGGACGTGCGTTTTCGGCCCCTTACTGAATAAGGGGTAACGCTAGCACGTCAAACGCGCATCCAATGGCAGGTTAACAGTGCGCTCCGTTGGAGTGCACTGTATTGTATTGGCCCGTATGTAATTAATTTTATTTGATTAGTGTACAATTCAGTACTTATAATAGGAGATTTAAGCCAAAATAGTCTAAGGAATAGTATTTCTCTGACAAGCAGCATGAATTACCCGTAATGCATGGGTAATATCTAGCACTGACATGGACACAGCCTTCAGAGCTCAGAGAGAACTTACTGAGCATTTGCGAGAGTTCTTTTCTTCGGTGTTTACTGAAGAGGATGTTGGGGAGATACCATTACTGGAGAAGGTTTTCATGGGTAATGATTCAGATGGACTGAAGCAAATCACGGTGAACCTAGAAGATGTGGTAGACCTGATTGACAAACTGAAGAGTAGTAAATCACCTGGACCGGGTGGTATACACCCCAGAGTTCTGAAGGAACTAAAAAATGAAATTTCAGACCTATTAGTAAAAATTTGTAACCTATCATTAAAATCATCCATTGTACCTGAAAACTGGAGGGATATCTAATGTAACCCCCATATTTAAAAAGGGCTCCAGGGGCGATCCGGGAAACTACAGACCGGTTAGCCTGACTTCAGTGCCAGGAAAAATAGTGGAAAGTATTCTAAATATCAAAATCACAGAACATATAGAAAGACATGGTTTAATGGAACAAAGTCAGCATGGCTTTACCCAAGGCAAGTCTTGCCTCACAAATCTGCTTCACTTTTTTGAAGGAGTTAATAAACATGGATAAAGGTGAACCTTTAGATGTAGTGTACTTGGATTTTCAGAAGGCATTTGACAAAGTTCCTCATAAGAGGCTTCTAGGAAAAGTAAAAAGTCATGGGATAGGTGGCGATGTCCTTTCGTGGATTACAGACTGGCTAAAAGACAGGAAACAGAGTAGGATTAAATGGACAATTTTCGCAGTGGAAGGGTGTGGGCAGTGGAGTGCCTCAGGGATCTGTATTGGGACCCTTTTCAATATATTTATAAATAATCTGGAAAGAAATACGACAAGTGAGGTAATCAAATTTGCAGATGATACAAAATTGTTCAGAGTAGTTAAATCACAAGCAGATTGTGATAAATTGCAGGAAGACCTTGAGGCTGGAAAATTGGGCATCAAAATGGCAGATGAAATTTAATGTGGATAAGTGCAAGGTGATGCATTTAGGGAAAAATAACCCATGCTATAGTTACACAATGTTAGGCTCCATATTAGGTGCTACTACCCAAGAAAGAGATCTAGGCGTCATAGTGGATAACACATTGAAATCGTCGGTTCAGTGTGCTGCGGCAGTCAAAAAAACAAACAAAATGTTGGGAATTATTAGAAAGGGAATGGTGAATAAAATGGAAAATGTCATAATGCCTCTGTATCGCTCCATGGTGAGACCGCACCTTGAATACTGTGTACAATTCTGGTCGCCGCATCTCAAAAAAGATATAATTGCGATGGAGAAGGTACAGAGAAGGGCGACCAAAATGATAAAGGGAATGGAACAGCTCCCCTATGAGGAAAGACTAAAGAGGTTAGGACTTTTCAGCTTGGAGAAGAGACGGCTGAGGGGGGATATGATAGAGGTGTTTAAAATCATGAGAGGTCTAGAACGGGTAGATGTGAATCAGTTTTTTACTCTTTCGGATAATAGAAAGACTAGGGGGCACTCCATGAAGTTAGCATGGGGCACATTTAAAACTAATTGGAGAAAGTTCTTTTTTACTGAACGCACAATTAAACTCTGGACATTGTTGCCTGAAGATGTGGTTAGTGCAGTTAGTATAGCTGTGTTTAAAAAAAGGATTGGATAAGTTCTTGGAGGAGAAGTCCATTACCTGCTATTAATTAAGTTGACTTAGATAATAACCACCGCTATTACTAGCAACGGTAACATGGAATTGACTTAGTTTTTGGGTACCTGCCAGGTTCTTATGGCCTGGATTGGCCACTGTTGGAAACAGGATGCTGGGCTTGATGGACCCTTGGTCTGACCCAGTATGGCATGTTCTTATGTTCCCTAAACATGCATGTTGCCCTGTAAGCCAAGTGGATGTGTCCTAGTCTCGCAGAAATTTTTTGATTGTTCTGGTCTTTGTGGGCCTGATCTGCTATTATTGCTGCCTAGGCCTGGATCATAACTCTTTCAACTGTACAGCTGTGACTTGATATCTTGTAGAGCGCAGATGGAGGCCCTGAGGAAAGCGCTTCTGAGTAAGAATCTGAAGCCCTGGTGTGAGTCTGAGCAGCAGAAGTGTTCCTTATCCAGGAACAAGGCATCATCAGAAATTAAGGAAAGGTTTTTCTTCCCCTACCCGCAACCCCAATCCTGCAAGCTTGGGACGGTTCCTTACCTCATGGAGTCAATTCCCAGATCTGTCGCAAGTGAGGAGTTGAAAGTGGCATGGATACCTATGGCATGGTGGAAGAGGCAACAAGATGAGCACCCTAAACAGCATGCGAGATCGTGCTTGGTGCCAAAGAAAAGATCAGCCTATCTGTGCAGGGCTTCACTGGAGCAAGCCCCTCACTGACACTAAGGTAGCAGATACCCTCATGGACACAAGTGCTACCATACTTCATGGTGCGGAAGATATGCCATAGCTCCAAGTCATCTATTTTTCCAGAACCAGTCAGGGTGCTTTCCATATCATTGACATGGATCTTGCATTCTCAGATGTCCTCAACACACTGCGCATCAGACCAATGAACCCTTAGTCTTGTCAGAGTGGAGCACGTCAGTGTATAAGTCCAAGAGTCCTATGGCTGGGCCGAGGAAGGAGATGTAACTGTGTTGACTGGAGCATAGTGCTGTTCAGGAGATGATACAACTGGCATAGCCAGATGCTTCTACAGAAGATGTAACTGCCACAGCACTTATTTCCTCCTCTACCATACCTGTGAGGATGAGCTGATTTGGGTATCTGAAGAAGTTTCTCCAGCTCCAATGCATAGGGTTCCTCAGCCAATGGAAGACCAGCTGTCTGAGCTGGTGAAGAATGTATTTGTGTCCTTACTTCCTGAAGGCCAGAGAGGCAGACTGGAGCCCCTCCTGTCCAAGATGGAGGAAAATTTTCCAACATGGTGGGGTAGGCCAAAGGCCATGCAGGTGCATCTCTCTCCTTAAGAGCTTCTAATGTTAGGACCAAGTTTTCACCATGAGGTAGTAGATTCTTCTGCACCAGGGGAGTCTTTTGACAAATCAGAAGGGGAAGTAATGGGATCAGCTCATTCTGAGTTCCTGCCAGACATTTCCCCCTCAGAACAGAGGAAGTCTCCTCCTTAGTCGCTCTTATAGTCGGGATCTTGACTTAATGTTCCTCTGTGGTCAGACGAGGAGGAAGAAGATTCCACAGGAATTCCTTCAGATCCCCTTCCACATCTACCTCAGCATACCTCTCCTCCAGAAGATCTCCGCTACTTAGGGTTTTTAGATAAGCTGGCAAAGACACTGTCCATGAGTGTCGTCAAGGAAAAAGACCTGAGAACAGATGGTTTTTGGGCTGGCCATTTTGGTGCAAAAGCTCCTCCAGGAGCTACAGATGAAGATATGGCAGATGCTGAATTCATGCTTTCCATCAACTCAGAAACTGGACCTAAAGTATAAGGTCCAGGCCTCTCTGGGTTTTGGGGTGGTTCAACTATCTCAAAACTCTGTAGTGTTTGTGCTGAAGCTTGCAAAGCATGTTCATGATCACTCTATCATGCCTTCTGGGAAGGCTCCAAATGCATTGGGTGTATTTGGGGAAGGGGGATTTTTTAAGGGATCCATGCTGAGTGCTCAGATTGCTGCTTACCAGTTGTTTATGGTACAGTATTTGCATGAATAGATTAAAAAGCTGAAATCTGACTGAATCATCAGACCCAGGATAGGTGGACTTCTGTTGGGCAGTGGAGGAATGTGAGAAACATCTGATCTATTTTGTTAGAAGTTTTTGATACTGTGGCCAGGACTTCTGCCGCTTACATAGGAATCTGAAGGATCACATGGTTGCAAGCAAGTGGCCTTTGTGGCTCATTTCAAGGTTACTTCTGTTGAAAGATATTTATAAAGCTGCTACTTGGTCATCTGTTCACACCTTCATGTTCCATTACTGTCCGAATAGTATGTCCCAAGAAGACAGTAACTTTGGACAAGCAATTCTGAGCAACCTGTTCACCCAGTAGTTCACTTTGCACTGATGGGGCCAGGTTGTTTAAAGTTATTAGTCTTCTATACACCATTTAGGGATACCCCATGCATTATGGCTAATTCATGTTTGCTTGTCGATGGAGAAAGCAAGTTTACTTAGCTGTAAATAGTGTTCTTGTAGACAGTAGGATGAATTAGCCATATTTATACCTGGAGAGTAGACTATCATATCAAACCCTGGAAGAGACCGAGGGGTTCACAAGGCAGTGTGTGTTTGTATGAACTTGTGCGAATGCTTTGTAAAGCCATTACCAAGCTCTAAGAGCTGAGTCTACGTTGGCACCTTTGGATGAAATCACCCATACGTAATGACTAATTCATCCTTCTCTCTACAAAGAGCTCTATTTTACAGATAAGCAAACTTGCTTTATATAGCCATCATAAGCATAAAAAAGAGAGAGCATATTACAACTGGAAACATTTAAAGCTAGCAATTACTCTACACAGAAGTAAACAAATTACTGTTGTGGGTATTGGAAGAACTAAAGGGGGCTGTGTGTAGTAGGTAGGAAAATGGTGATTTTGTCATAGATTACACAACACTTATAAGTATAGAAGTTTATTTATAACTCTGAGAATAAGCAATAAAAGCATACAAGATTAGAATTTGTATTAAAAAATATATACACAAAAATACTTCCCCTCACAGTTCCCCAATGTGAGTCTGATATATCTTTGAAAATCCAGGAAACCAGCAACAGCTCATCAGGCACATCATTAACCACTGGTAATGTCCAAAAGCTATTCTTCTGAGCTGTTTTTCTCTGATTTCAAACAGCTTGTCTCATGTTGTTTTAGTTAATTCTGACCTTTGCTCTAGTTTCTTCTCTGGGCTACTCCCATGCATTCTTGAGGCCTCCAACTGTCTGTCCTTATCACATCAGCAAGCAATTAGGTGTGGCTACTGTCCTATTTTCCTCTTTCTACACAGTTAGCCTCCTGAGTAACTGTTCTTTAATATATCTGATCTCATAACTTGTTTTTTTGTTATAAGCAGGTGAAGAAAAATAGCATATTTATTCTCAGAACTTGTAGGCTTTATATCAAATAATTACACTAATAATACAAGTGATTTCTTTGCTTCATTACTTTCTATCGCAGTACAATATTCTTCACGTAAGCTAGAAAATAATTTGCCACACTGTGCAATAGGTTTATCCCATAAAGCAGATGACTTAAGGATTTGAAAATATATAGAAAGCTGTTTTGATAAGAAAATAGTATATTTACTGGGAAATTTATACAATTGTCCTTTCTCAACCCAATTGAACCAGTTAAGTTCTCATTTCAGGAAATGCTTCCTGTCTTTTCCTTAGCTACATTAGGAAAAAATTGCACTTTTTGGTTAAAGAAAATTTTATGAAAGTGAAGTCTCAATTCCCAGGCCCTGTCCAGCAACAAGGTGGAACTTGTGGATGCTGCTTCCTCAGATTTTTCCAACAGAGCATAATATCCAGACTAAGACAGTTGACTCTTGAGCTTTTTCGTGCTCTCTGACCCTCTTTTTAGACGGAGGCAAATAATTATATTTAGAGGTCAGTTGCATTGGTTCAACAGGTATTTCTAGAGGATCAATTAAATTTATCTTGTACATGCCTATCTCAGATACAGTCAGAGCCTTAGGAAAGCTAATAAAATGTAAGTTCGTATTTCAAAATATTCTCTAAGGCTTCAGTTTTGCTGTGAAGGATCACTCTGTGCTTGACAAGATACCTGAGTGTCCGGCAGCTTTTCTATCTTTTCTTCCAGATGTACAATAAACATCTTGTGAATGAGTTTTGTTGATTATGGTGTAAGATCTTGGCATCTGGGTTCTTGTAACTATATAGATAATTTTAAATTATGTTCATAGAGGAGTGCTCTAAATTCACAAGTCTTTCAAATTTCCTCTAGACTTAGGCTTGACTAGAAGTAATATGAAGGGCCTCCAAAGCATCAGTTCTCCCAGGACTGTTTTTTCCATTTACTACCATCTCCAACCTCAGGAACTGTAGCTACAAAATCGTCCCCTGGAACATCACACTGGTCCCATCCTGACCACTGAAGCTGACCAGCCACTAGCATTTCATCCAAACTCTAGCCTTCCAGTTTGTCACTGAGCAAACAAGATTTATCGAGTCTCTCCCTCAAGCCGATCTGGCACAGGAAGCAGCACCATCTGTGTCTGGTTCTGGCGCAGACTTCCAGGGCCAATTTCATTGCTAGATTAAGAGGCAGCTGACCTTCCTTGGGACTCAAGGAGACTTTATCTAGGGATTCTGCCAATGCTATTTTGCACTGCAGGACCCCCAAGGAATTTGCCCAGAGGAAAAAAACTCCCAGCTAGAGACAACGCCATAGACTGTTTCATCTGTCCAGATACAGATGGTATCCTGGGTTCCAAGGTGTAGCTTTGGGTATATCTATAGATGTAAATTTTCTGGCAATTTTGAAGTAATCTGCAAAACTTTTCCAGGTTTTTTCAGGGAATTTTGGGAAAAGTTGAAATGGGCACAATATTTAATTTTAAATAATTAAACTTTACTGGTTTCAAGACACAATTAACTATGTACAGCTGAGCTAGCACACAGGATTTTTCTTTTGTAATAAAAAAAAAAACTAAGGCATTCATACATTTTTAAATGTCATAAGTTTACCAAACAGTTATAAGTATATTCTGTGCTAGAGGCTGACCTTCAGGCTAGTCACAGATGTATTGTTTTTCATTGGACTATCATCCTCATTTCTACATAAAAGCTTTCAACAGGGAAATAGGAATAGTGCTTATAAATAGAAGAGTGGTGCTATCTATTGCACTTGTTTGCCTGCAACTTTTGTTAACTATGGGTTAATAAAGTTCAAACATCTGTTTCCTGCTTATTCATCCTTCTGAGATAGGTGAAATGAGTGCTGCTTGTAACTGAGTATTAGTAAGTGCTTTCTGTGTATTATAGTTTTTTCTTTCCCAGTTACAATTGCATAACCTGTAACATGGTGATAGTCAATTATGCCAGCAACAGTTGCTAAATCACATTTTTTTTTCTTTCTTAAGAAATGCTTAGAAAAGATTTGTCTAGAAATTGCTTTGCATTAAGACTTGTATGAGTTTCCTGAAGGTTTAATGGTCTCTTCTTGTTAACTTGCAGTAGAAAATGGAGAGACAGAAATGTCTCCTGAAGAGTCCTGGGATCACAAAGAGGAGCCGAGTGAAGCGGAACCAGGAGGTGGCGCAGGTGATGGAGGGCCAGCTGAAGAAGGGACCCAAGAAATGATGGAGGAGGAGGAAGAAATGCCAAAACCTAAAACTGTAATGGCACCCCCAGGTGCTCCCAAAAAAGAACATGTAAATGTAGTATTCATTGGGCATGTAGGTAAGTTGTAAACTATTAGCCTAGTATTAAAAGGAAATATAGACATTTTCTATGGTCCAGTAAGGTAGTGAAGAAGAATCCATCTTTCTTGCTCAGAATTTTAGCAGCTTGGCGTACTAGATGAGGTGTTACAACCTAAAAATGTTCTCGCATTCCATTGTACCTATTTTATCAAGGTAAAGCTGAGACATAGCTGTATGAAGAATTTCAGTTGGTGCCTTATGAATTCTGTGGGATGAAATAGACCCAGTCTTGAAAGAAACCATAGAATATCAGGCATTTTAGTTATTAGCCTTTCACCCTGCTCATCCAAATTTTTCTTTGATGTAATTATTAGTATTTCGGATATAGGATGTGAGACATGGTTTAATTCAGGCTTTTTTTCTCTAATGAATGCCTTACTCCTTTCTGGTTTTTAACATTGTAATCTTAGTTATTGCAATTTCATACATGCTGTTCACCAGCTGTAGTGTGTAGCCTTGGGGAGGGAGATCAGAAATGGGTAAAGTCTTGGTTTTCCCTTTCCCTCCCAAAATTTGAAAAAGATGGACAACATCCTTCCTCCTTGGGAAAGATTGGAAACATTTTATTTTCAGTTTTTGTATGGCATCTTATAAGAACAATTCATAGAAAAGATTATTCAAGGTGAACATAAAGATTAAATGGAATGACTTTGTGTTAGGACAGGAAAGCGTTTTTGTTTTGAGACTGGAAGAGCAAAAGGGGGGGGGGGGAGTACCTTGAAAGCCAAGAGGTAGTTTATTCCGGTGAGAGGGAATAAAGCATGAAAGGAGGTCTCCTTAGTGATGCAGTGGAGAATATGAAATTGGAAGCAGAGGATGCATACAACTGAAAGTAAAAACCAGAAGTGTGCATGGGAACTGACAAGGAAAGCAGTGGATGTGGGATAAGGAGAGTAGACTCGTGAGTCTGTAGCCTGGTGGCAGAGTCTGGAAGGATTTGCAATGGGTGGCAAGTAGTGGAGATTGTTGCTGCTTCACTTGCTTTCATGAACGGGAGATCAGATGGTGGTTTTAAAAGTGACATTTGAGACTGCTTTTCTCCAAAGTGTGTTGACACCACAGCGTTCATAAGTACAGCAGATTTGTGATAGAAAAACTAGAGCTGGGAATCTTGGATTCCTCCTTAGTAGCAGCATAACTAACTATAAACTGAGTTCACTGCCTTTTAATTTTGTTCCTAAAATCAGCTTTGCAGCTATTTAAAAAAAATAAATAAATAAAATTGGTGGACAGTATGAGAAGCTACTGTGCAGAAGATCCAGATTGGAGAGTAATCTGGGATACTTCTGTTTTATGAGCCAGTGTGAGTGTTCCACAGGTGATATCCCTTAGGGATAAAATTAAGTTTAGCTGTACAAGTCTTGCTGGTTTCAGTGTTTGTGCATTCATTCATTCTGCTCCTTCAAGGATAACTAGCTGCCTTGGCTTGTTCTAAAGAATGTGCATAAATAGGAATTAAGTCAGTTTAAAAAAAAAAAAACAAACACTTGAGCTCCTTTTAATTGTACAGAAACTGCGTGAGTACATCAGAAACCACGAATATGTCTCGAGTGTAACTGAACTGTTTTGTAGAAAGGTAAGTTTTAGATGTATTTTGGCAACATCATAAAATTGAAAGTTTTGGCAGGTGAAGAAAAATCAATGGCATTTTCATTAGCTTAGTGGACAGGTGGGGAGAATTCTGGTAATCTAAAAATGATGGTTTTGAAACTCCACTTGTAAAAGAACACTGACCTATCGCTATTGCTTATGTTTTTCCTAATGAATGAAAACGTGTTTTTTTTAATGGAAAGAGACACTTCTTTCACTGTGATAAAGTTTTTCCATACTAGGGAATGAAAACTGTAAGCCCTGATTGGTGCTCACCAGTGTTAGTTTCTCATTATCATGAAAATAAGATTGTATAGCTTGGTTAAAATGAAGTGGGCGAGGTGTGTGCATCCTCTGTTAACACTGAGGTTCAGCTGCCACAAACAAGTTATTGCAAGCTTACCTTCTCTGTCAACAAGCAGGCATGTATTAGCCGTAACATGTGGGTGATGCCATCCGACTGCACAGACATGGACCCAGTTCTCAGAGCTCAGTAAAACCTTGTGTCTGTGGGAGTTCCCGCATCTGCCTTGTGATCTCTTCAGTCTTCATCCAAGCTATGGCATGGACATGTCCCAGGCTCTCTCATATTTTCAGCTTTTGGCCTTGTGCCTTGTTAAAGCCGTTTTGCTTTCTAAGAACTTGTCAGTTCTTAAGAAAAAAAAAAAAAGACAAAGGTAGAATGAGCATGACCACAAAAACAAAACAAAGGTAGGATGAACCTGCACTCACTGGTTTAAAGACCTATCTGTGGGTGCCATCTGCTATTGCTGCTTGGACCCAGACTGTGACTTCCAAGTACTGCTGCTATGGTCAGATGTCCTCTAGGTCACGACAGCATTATGCCAAGAAGATAAATCTGGCAGGTAAAAGCCCCAAATCCTCATCTAGGAGCAAGGCAGCACCATTCTCTCTCAATACATCAAGTCAAGTCAAGATTCCTCCCTATCTTGACCCTATATGCAAGGGAAGGCTCATTCCCTCTTCCACCCTGGACCCTGTGGTGCCAGTTTATGCATCCACCTTAGGTCAGGGTTGAGCATGGCATGGAAACCTGGAGCACCAGGAAGAGCACCCAAATGATGTGAGGGATCCCCTTTGGGGGCCATCCCACATTGGAGCTGAAGAGAAAGTTGGTACTATTAATCCATCAGTATGGGCCCTTCCTCAGCATGAATGTAGAAGATTGCCTCATTGCACAGGTGCTTTCCTCCTTCACAGCTTGGAAGATTTCCATGGCATGGAGTCATTTGCTTTACCCATCCCCATGGCCATCCATGTGCTCAGCACAGAGCTCACTCTAAAGCATACTTGCCCTGCTCAGTGTGGCATATGAAGGCACCGTCAATCACATTGGAACAAAGTACTTTGGTGCATAAGCCCAGGAGTCCACTCACTGAGGTCAAGGCTTGGTAGAAAGCATTGCTGACACTGTCCATGGACCAAGGCACTGTTCATAGTAAAGTGTTGACATGACAGGTGTAGAGCACCTAGGAGAAAAACGCTGCCATAGCACAGAATTCTTCTGCAGCTATACAGGCTGACCTAAGTGATGATGAACCAATCTGGGTTTCTAAAGAAGATGTCTCTCCTATTTCCATTGCAGAGGATCCACCAGCCTGTGAGGAATCAGCTGTCAAAGCTAGTGAAGAAATTATGTCTCCTTAAGCCCTGGAGACCAGAGAAGGAAATTGGAACCTCTCCTGTCCAAGATGGAGGAATTTTTCCTACATAGTGGGACCTCAAGACCCCGCACAGATATGTGCCTCTCCAGAAGAGGTTATTGAGTTAGAAGTGAGTCCTCACCACAAAGTGGTGGATTTTTCTCATCCAGGGGTGTGCCCTCATGAATAGGAAAGGGATGAAGCAGACTCTGTCCACTTTGAGTTCTTACCAGATATTTCACCCTTAGAACAGCGGAAGTCTCCTCCTCAGTTACTCTCATCTTTGTTTGCAATGTGGCTTAGTATTCTGCCATGGTCAAGGGAGGAGGATGTTTCTACTGGGATTTCTTCAGGTCCCTTACCTGACTTCGGTATTCTTTTTCTACAGAGGATGTCTACTACTCAAAGTTTGTGGATAAGTTGGCAGAGATGTTATCCATCAGAGTTGGGAAAGCAAAGGATCTAAGAACAGATATTTTCAGGCTGCTTCATTTTCTTCAGTGTTAACTACAAACAGAACCTCAATTCCCCGTCCTAAAATGTCATCAACTACTTCGAGGGAGACTTTCAATGTGTTGTGATGTACAGTAGCTCTATATATGTAATAACCACTGGATGGTTATAACCTTTTATAGTGTACCGTCTTTATTCTCAAAAGTGGAAACATTTTTTAAAAAGATTTTCTTGTCTTATTTCTCATCTACTTTGTCTTGTATTTTTAATTTTTTCATTATATTCAGTTATCAAATCGTGTCTTTATCTTAGCCCTTTGCTTCAGTGTTTACTCTCCCTAACGGTCAACCCAACTCACATTTGTTGCAAAAACCTATTAATTCTGTACTTATCTTCTTCAATGCTGTGGGCCAGAGCCCACCCAATTTCTGTTGTCTTCCTACGTGAGTTGGGGCCACCTGCCCAACATCTGCCGTGTTTTGACATCAATTGTCTGCTTCAGGGACTTCATTTTCTTCAACCTGCAGCTATCACAGTCTAGAAAGTTCTTTGGTGCCGTGGAAGCTTATCAGCAGATAGAATGGTCTCTGATCTCTCTCCATCCCCTAGTAACAAGATTCATGACTGTGGCATTATAAACCTCCAGTGCCTTGGGACCTCAATGCAGTCCTAGCTCATCTCATGAAATCTCCTTTCAAACCTCTTGAATCAATGGATTTGTTATCACCTGAAAAGTGTTTCTAGTCACCCGTTACTTCACGAAGAGTAAGTAAACTATGGGCTGTGGTTTTGTTAACCATACCTCCAATTTTCTCACAATAGGGTGCTTCTATGAACTCATCCCTTCCAAAAGTGTTATCTGCATTTCACATTGATCAAGCCATCAAGCTACCTACATTCTTTCCAACACCAAATGTGTGCAAAGGAGAACAGACTCTTCACTCCTTGGAGTGTAAGATAGCTGTGGTATATTATCTAAGAATGACTCAACTTAGCATTGCATATAGCTTCTCAAATGTTCATGTCCTTTGATCCCAACAGAATGGGAAAGATGGTTGCCAAACGAACTCAGGCCAGTTGGCTAGCAGACAGCACAGTATGATATGTTGGCTGGTTTACAGATTACAAATTCAGTCAAGGCTCATCAAGTGAGAGCTATGGTGACTAAAGTGACTCATCTTAGAGCCACTGCCATTGAAGACATCTGCAAAGCAGCTGCACTGTAGACCCGATATAATGTGGGCAATGGCATCCAAAAATTTGGTCCGCATTATATTGTTTATATATTTTTCTGCAGTAAGAAAGTTGAGAGAATCTTATGCTATACACTCTTTTTGAATGCTGGAAATAAAGGTTTTATTGCTAAGTACAAAACACCTGCACTTTATCATCAATTATAAAATATCACATTGAAAAACTTGGGAGCCAACCTTTGATCACATTATAAGCAATTTCGTGTTATATCAAGCTGCATTATATCAGATCTACAGCATACTTGTAGGTCAAAGTATGAAATAACAACCAACTTACTAGACAGCATAGCCATGTCCAAAGATTACAGTAACTTTGGGCAAGCAGTTCTGCAAAGCCTGTTCTCCCAGTAAGCCACTCTCCACTTAAGGGGTTGGGCTGTCTTTAAATAAGTGCTCCATTGAGCACTCCCAATGCATTA
Organism: Rhinatrema bivittatum; assembly: GCF_901001135.1. Classification (NCBI taxonomy): domain Eukaryota; kingdom Metazoa; phylum Chordata; class Amphibia; order Gymnophiona; family Rhinatrematidae; genus Rhinatrema; species Rhinatrema bivittatum. The sequence goes on along the minus strand of NC_042628.1, from coordinate 21,885,001 downwards.
CAGCTAATTCATGCCTGTTCGTTGATGGAGAAAGCAAGTTTGCTTACCTGTAAACAGGGTTCTCTGTAGATAGCAGAGTGAATTAGCCATACTTAATACCCACCTGCTTCCCTGGAAAGTAAACTACCTGGCTGAAGCTTAAGCTTTGGAAGAACCTGAGGGGCTCATGTACACATGCACAGAATCTCCTGCACGTGCTCAGTAAAGTTTTACTGAGCTCTGAGAGAGAGGTCCATATTGGCACTGTTGGATGATGTCTAATTCATCCTGCTGTCTAAGGAGAATCCTTTTCATAGGTAAGCAAACTTGCTTTATGTGTTTGTTTGAAATATCATATTTTGCTGATTTTTATATGAACTAACTGAACTTTGATGTTTGTTAGATGCTGGTAAATCAACTATCGGAGGACAGATAATGTAAGTGAATATTAAAAATGAGAATTTGATATCTGTAAACTTTTCAAAGTGTACATGTCTGAGAAGCTATTTGATTTTATTTGTATATGTGGTTGATAACAGAGGTAATGTTTGGCAAAATAATAAAACAATGCTCGACTAAAAATTAAAGCGAGTCTTCACTGAGGATAGTAATTTCCATTTCATATTACATCCATTGTCAAGATATCTTTTGGAGAACAAGCATTGCATATAGCTAAACTCTGGTTTCTCTTTTTTTAGCACTTAAGTTATATGTACAGTAAGTAGTAGGTCTAGTAGTCTTAAGACTCATATTCTTTATAAAGATTGACATGAGTGGTTTCATATCTGTTTATACATTTCCATAATATAAGCAGAACTTAATAAACATCTTAAATGCCACCTTTTAAAAATAATTTTAAAGTTGTATTCTGGATTAGGAACAGTTGATAGAGCACCTCTACTGCTTTCTGCTAATTATTAATCTAGGGGGAAAAGTGACCATAATTGTAAGAACCAAATTTTAAACAAAATATGGTAATCATTGAATTTTATATTTTTATACTTTTAAAACAAAGTGAAAACGTCTAGTATTATTACTGCTCTGCTGTTTCTTTTCCTTTGCCTTGTAAACCGATTATTTTATAGTAGGGGTAGTAGAGATTTTATAGTTTTTTGCTTCAGAGGATGATGGATCACTGCTGAAAAGATGGACCCTCCATTTTCCATTGTGTAATATTTCAAAAGAAAACACAGCAAGCAGTGATACTCTCCCTGACTCTGTTAAAAAAAAAAAACAAAAAAAAACAAAACAAAAACTGTTAAATTCCCTTTCCTCACCTTCACTGATTTGGAAGCAGCTAGTTCTGGAACGGTATCCCAAATTCTCAAGTGGAATAGGATGTACAGTAATTGGTATAATTTCTGACACACTAGCCAATAGGGATGAACTAAATCTATTCAGTACAAGGCAATGTGTCTCTAGCTAATATGGCTGCTTGCAGAAGTTCAGGCGATCTGTAGAAGGGCTCATTAATTCGGGTGAATGTTGCTACTTGCCATCTATACTGCAGAGGGATCAGCTTTGCTATCAACACTCGTTATATTTGTCCTCAGTTCTTAAAATATAGGTTATTGTTGCCTAGTCATTTGAAATTGAGCTGTGGGACAGATATATCATTTTCTTGTTTAAAAGTGCAAGTATGATTTGCACTGGAAGTTGCAGTCTTGTCCTGATGCCGTTTGCATCTAACCTAAAAAAAAAACTCATTACTATTTTATTCCTGGACTTCTCTTGCTCAGAGACAAGCCCATGGTGGAGTAGTTATGAAATGTATGTGATACAATTTAGATACATGGGCCTGATTTGTCTGTTCTGTGCCTATGGGGTAAATCGTTGACAAGTCTTGTCCTGTGCATTTTGGAAGGAGATCCTGTTAATGCTGGGCTCTGCCTGTTCTGTGCTCTTTTTGGATTGTGTTCATATATGAATTGCCAGCTGTGATATGCACACACCTACGATGGTTATCTATTATTTATTTCCAGGTACTTAACAGGAATGGTTGACAAAAGAACACTTGAAAAATATGAAAGAGAAGCTAAAGAGAAGAACAGAGAAACTTGGTATGGCATCTATTAAGATTGTAATTGGAAAATGTTCGTGTAGTTTAGCAGGTGTATAGCAGATGGGTTTTTTTGTAATACACTATAATCTTTTTATACATGCATAATATAAATGCAGAACAATCTCATTCAACCATATAAGTGCCTAGTAATACTAAAAAAAACCCAAAACAAAAAACCCAGTCTTGATGTATTTGAGTTTCTCCTATCTTGGATCAGTTTTGATGAGAGCATAGCCAGTAGAATTGGTGTGACAGTATTTGTAATGCTTGGCCAGTGAGTATGCATGTTGTAGATAGTAATTTGCTGTTATTTAAATATAGTATATAAAATATCTAACATACTGTAGTAGTGTACTGGGTTTGATGGACCCTTGGTCTGACCTAGAAAGGCATCTCTTATGTTCTTAATAGTAATATATTTAATGTTTTCCTACAGGTACTTATCTTGGGCCTTAGACACAAACCAAGAAGAGCGCGACAAAGGTAAAACAGTAGAAGTGGGCCGTGCCTATTTTGAAACAGAGAAGAAGCACTTCACTATTCTAGATGCCCCAGGGCACAAGAGCTTCGTTCCAAATATGATTGGTGGTGCTTCTCAAGCTGATCTGGCTGTGCTGGTAAGGAAAGCCTTTATGCCACCTGGATTGAAGACTTGTGTTGTAGACTAATGAATTTTAATAGCACTTGCACAAAATTTGTAATCTGTACTTTTGATAACCCCCAGTTTTTAGAAATTCATGAAATGACAGGTCTTGGATAGGTTTCGCAAACATTGTCTTGCAAAATGTATCTTCTTTCCATTATTACTTTATTATAACCTTTAGAGAAAAGTGTTTTTAGGCTGGTAAAGTATAAACTTGATGTGATGTACTTTCTTGAACTAGGTTATCTCCGCAAGAAAAGGAGAGTTTGAAACTGGATTTGAAAAAGGAGGTCAAACAAGAGAACATGCCATGCTGGCAAAAACAGCAGGTGTAAAACATTTAATAGTTCTTGTTAATAAAATGGATGATCCAACCGTAAACTGGAGTAATGACAGGTAAGGTGGTCTTACCAGGAAGGTGGTTTTCTAAATTCACATGACTGATCCAACTGAAGTCTAAGTGCATGACTTGCTAGGGGCTTTATATCATAGGCAATGTCTGATTGTTTGTTCAGGTCATTCAATTTGGATTTCTGGTCACGTACAGCACCCTGTTCAGCCACTGGTTTGTAATGAATGTGACCCTTAAGGTTTTATTTCTCTGTCTATAGCTTTAACAAATAACATGAATGCACTTGATAACTGGCAGATGTCTCATGTGATTGATTGCTGAGCTGTGGTCATCAAATGATATTTTCCTTTTGACAGCAAATACAACAGCATAGCAAAGCATTAGTATATATGACAAGGTGTGCTGACAGGTATTTTCTTTAGAAGGCCTAGATGATAAGTTCAGGTATGTGCCATCCTCTGCTTTTTACCTGTTGATGCCCCATATTTTTAATGCTCCTATCAGCAAAAGATGACGCAGATTGACTGACCTCTCTGGGTACAGGGTACATAGTAATGACAGTAGAAAAGGACCAGATGGCCCATCCAGTCTGCCCAGCAAGCTTCTTATGGTATTATCTGCTGCTTCATGTAGGATACCCCCATATTTCTCTTAAGAGTAATAAATTACACTCCGTGCAGTTACCCCTAAGCCTTATGATAAGGTTAATAATATTTACAATCAGACAAAACCAAGCAAATGTCAAACCCATAAATTGCTGCTAGCAACGTATTTACTGGGTGAGGAGCCTTTTTGATGAATCCAGCAGTGCTGTTTGGTGGTGTTTTCTTTGGGACTTGGCTGTAGAAGCTATCCTGTGCTTTTTCTCTTATGTCTGCATGTCAGTACCTCAGACCATGAAAGTTAGGACCCATGTTGGTTGGTTATTTGTATCCAGTCCCCCCGTCCCCCCAACAAAGCAGGGAGCGATGTTGCAGTTGCGTCAAAAGTTTCAAGGCTATTGATTTGAGGATGGTAATCCCTATGCCTTCTGTTAAGGGTAGGAACTGCTGCACTGTGCAGGTTACCCCCACGCACCCTCTTCTTCTTTTCCTTCCTCTAGTCTAGCCTTTAGAGATCCATATGTTTATCCCATGCCCCTTTGAATTCGTTGACTGTTTTCTTCATCACCACCTCCTCCAGAAGGGCATTCCAAACATACATCATCCTCTCTATGAAGAAATATTTCCTGACGTTGGTTCTGAGTCGTCCCCCCTGGAATTTCATTTTGTGACCCCTAGTTTCTACTGTTTCGTTTCTGATGGAGAAGGTTTGAAGTTTGTGCATCATTAAAACTTTAAGTATCTGAAGGTCTGTATCCTATCTCCTCTGCACTTCCTCTCTTCCAGAATTAAACATATTTAGATCCTTCAGCCTTTTTTCATATGTCTTCCGATACAGACCCTACACCATTTTGGTCGCCCTTCTCTGGACCACCTCCGTCCTGTTTCTATTCTTTTTGCGATACAGTCTCCAGAACTGAACACAGTACTTCAGGTGAGGCCTCACCAAGAACGTGTACAAGGGCATTATCACCTTTTCCTTACTGGTTATTCCTCTCTCTCTGCAGCCCAGCATTCTTCTGGCTTTAGCTATCGCCTTGCCAGATTGCTTTGCTGCTTTTAGATTGTTACACTATCACCCCAAGTTCTCTCTCTTGGTCCGTGCACATCAGTGTTTCACTTACCATCATATACAGCTCTTTTGGATTACCACATCCCAAATGCATGACTCTGCATTTCTTGGCATTGAATCCCAGTTGCCAAATCTTCGACTTCTCTACAAGCTTTCTTAAATCACTTTTCATTCTCTCTACTCCAGGTGTGTCCACTCTTGTAGATCTTAGTATCATCCGCAAATAGAATAAAAGGTAAAGTTTGTCTTTCTGCAATGTCACAAAGATATTGAACAGAACCAGTCCCAAAACCAATCCCTGTGGCACTCCGCATAGCATGCTTCTCTCTTCAGAGTAGGTTCCATTTACATGCTGTCTCCTATCAGTTTACCAGTTTGTAATCCACGCCACCAACTTGGCACTCACTTCCAAGCTTCTCATTTTATTTACAAGCGTCTTTTACGGGACCGTATCAAAAGCTTTGAAATCCATGTAGATTACATTGAGTATTCTTCTTTGATCCAATTCTCTAGTCACCCTGTCAAAATCAATAAAATTGGTCTGACAGGAGCTTTTCTTGGTGAATCCATGCTGCCTTGGATCCAGCAAGCCACCCGATTATAGATAGTTCACTATTCTTTCCTTCAGCAGAGTCTCCATTAATTTTCCCACCACCGAGAAGAGGCTAACTGGCCTGTAGTTTCCAGCCTCCTCTCTGCTACCACCCTTGAGAAGAGGGACCATAACTGAACTTCTCAAATCTTGCGACACTCCAGTATATGGGAATAAAGTAATTTCAAAAATAGTTTCTCTAACATGTTTTCTTATTTGAAAAATATTTATGAAATATGTATTGCTTGGGAAAACCTCAGGCTCCCTTAGAGGACTGGCAGTTTTATGAAAACAAACATGAGAACATTTTGTAAAATTTAATAAAAGATTTCACAAAGTATGAATATATTCACGGCTGATCTAAGCAGTGCCTAGTTAGTAATAGAAACATAGAATCGTCGGCAGAAAAGGACCAAATGGTCCATCCAGTCTGCCCAGCAAGCTTATGGTAGTATTTGCTGCGCCATGCAGGTTACCCCCATGCTTATCAGTTTCCCAGACAGTAAAAGTCAGGGCCCTCCGTTGCTGTTTGAATCCAAGTCCCTGTAATGTTGACTAAACACTTGCCCACTGACACAGAACACAGTTACTGTCTCTTACATTGGTATCAAGTATGCACCCCTTATAAAAAAAATAAAAATAAAAAAAATCAAGAAGACCAGGAGGATACCAGAGGTAGGTTATGATATTTTGTACTGTTAGATTAGGTGCAGAAATGTTTCACTGACTACAGAATAGAAATATAGGATAATATATTTAACTCTCATCTGTAGATTGTCAGGATTAGTTTGGATGCAAGAAAGTTTAAATTTATCGTTGGTCATGTGCCCATTGATCAGTCAGATACCTATGTGTGTTACATCCTGATGGAACAATACTTAATAGCTGATGGTCTTAATTTATAGACTGATTTGGAGGCTTAACACATGTGAATGTCTGATTTGTCTGGCTTAACACATGTGAATGTGTTCATCCTCCAACTATTTTGACTTTTGTCCAAGTTGCAAGTACAGTTAAAATCAAAAAATAATGTGTTCCCAAAGTCCCATTATTCCAAAAAGACACTTCATAATCAATATAAAATGTTTGGTGATAATGACTGATAACCTGGAAACAAATCCATTCATCATGCAGCTTGACCTCATGCATGCAACAGAAAATCTTTTGATGCTACATTGGACTAATTTGTTATACCATTTGAACATTTTACTTAGGAAAAAATATGTAAATGCATTATTCAGAAAATATAGTCAATTAAAATATTAAGTTAAAAATTGTAGTTCCTTTCCTTGAGTATTTGCTATATTTTGGAAGTGATTGGGACAGAAGCATTAAACTATTTCTGTTGGACTGAGGAAAGAATCTGCATTTATCCCTGCTGTTTACATTTGTCAGTGATAATATACTATCATCTTTTCAAGGATCCATTCAAGTGCTTCTGTATTTTTCCTGTTTCTTACAGTACTTACTGAATTCAGCAGATAAAACCACCAGGTCATAATTGTTTTTGTTGTATGCATAGATATGAAGAATGTAAAGAAAAGCTGGTGCCATTTTTAAAGAAGGTTGGCTTCAACCCCAAAAAGGATATTCACTTTATGCCCTGCTCAGGCCTGACTGGGGCAAATCTTAAAGAGCCTGTGGAATTCTGTACTTGGTACAGGTCTGTATTTGAACATCACTGTGTGAGGTATTCTGCAAGTGAGCTGGGGAACCAGCGTGCCATTTGTAGTGGTTCATATCAATGCAGTATGTCTTAATTTTGTTCTCTGTCCATATATCACCACAAACTTCATGTGGATCATCTCAAGTGTTTGACAGGGTTTTTGAACACTAAGCAAATCAGTTCATTAAGAAACTGGATTGATTTTATAACACTATTCTAACATTTTAAGAAATATATACTGCCATTATAAACTAATTCATTTTAGAAAGTGTATTTCTTTGAAATATAGACTGGAAAATGTTTGTTGTAAAATTGGAGAAGAGCATTCAGTTTAGTTGACATTACTATATCAATAGTAGTTTTTAAAGAAAACTTAACACATACAGGTTGATAAGAGAAGCTTTTTTTTCCCCTTAGTGGGTTACCTTTTATCCCATATCTGGATAACTTGCCAAACTTCAGTAGATCTGCTGATGGTCCTGTAAGGCTGCCAATTGTGGATAAATACAAGGTATGGTGCAAAACTTGGATTCTGTGTTCTGAGACTGCAAGGTTGCTAACAATTCCATCTTTGAAAAAGTTGTATTTAACAGTGGAGTGAAATGAGTGAATGCAAATCTATTTAGTCTTTTTTCAAAAAAGTACAAAGACTAGGGACAAGCAGTGAAGTATACATTTAGGATAAATAGGAGAAAATTATTTCTTTTTTACTCACAAAATTGAACTCTGGAATTTGTTGCTGGAGGATGTGGTAAAAGTTGTCAGTATAGCTGGATTTAAATAAAGGTGGAGTTGCGGATATCCATTACTTATCCCTGGGATAAGCATCATGGAATCGGTCAGCCTTTTGGCATCCTGCTAGGTACTTGTGACCTGGATTGGCTGCTGTTGGAAAAAGGATTCTGGGCTTGATGGACCTGGCAAATCTTATGTTAAGGGAGTTCTTTGTAGCTGCACCATTTATTTGGAACACTCTGCTACAGGCTCTACGAGAGGAAAACAGTTATCTTTCATAAGAAGCTACAAACTGTCTTAACTCTGCTTACTTTTGTTAATAATGGCTTCTGATTGTTAGTTACTGTTTTATCTTTGTTATTGTATTGATGTATTGTTTTAGTATGTTGTACTCTGCTGAGATCTCTTTTGGATCAGCAGAATGTAAATGACAATAAATAAAAATATATTTTATGGTTGTAACGTGAAAACATTTCAACATAATCTACCACATGTCCATTAACAGCATATTGGACTTGAACAATGAGAAGATTTTATATTAGACTCCCACCACAGGGAGAATTAACACTGGGGCAGGAGTAGACTGAGCATGGTGGGAGCCTGAACTCATGGAAGAAATAAATATGGTTTTACTTCCAGCAGATTTAATTTCTTTATTTTCTCACGTGTATAGCTTGCTCTTTGGCTGGCTGCTTAGAGATTCTTGTTGAAGGCTTGACTGATGATAATAATATACTTTCCTTTTAGGATATACCTGTTTGGTTTTCTCATGTCTTTAGATAAAGTATTTTGAGAGAGTTTAGTCTATGATCTTTGGTGGGAAAGAGGAGATGTCCATTATGATATTTAGTACCCTTTGCATGTAACTTTTCTTGGCATGTCTCACTTTTTTTCATCACAATTTAAAATAATTCTATAAGTTTTTTATGTATATTACTAAGTTCTTTATTTTAGCAAAATAAGAACTTCAGCTTAAACGCATTGTCCTATGAATTTAGCAGAAGTGAAACATTTGTCTTCTTAGCTGCTTTCATCTGCAGATAGCAGGCCAGAATGCACTGAGAATTAAGTGATACTTGGAAACCACTTTGTTCTGTAAACTAAACTGTTTGTGAAATATAAAGCCCAAACATCTGTATCTATAAAAGACTATAATAGGGCATTTCTGTCTGCTCTGATTGAATTTGAGACAGCTGGTGATTATTTACTAGAAGGCTGTTTAGTTCATTTCCTAGGGGCAGTAAGAGAATTTTAGAACACATCTCTTCATAGACTACATTTTGTGGCACCATACTGAAGTTCCTCTTTGTTGTTATGCTTTAAACAAAGTATTGGTCATTGAACAGGGCTTAATCAACAAAATCGTGTTATTGATTCTTGGAGCATCTTTTGTTAGTGTGCCTCAGAACTCTGCTAATATCTTCAGTTTACTGTTTAACATTGAAAGCCTCTACTATTGGTGCTAATGCAAAATATGGTTTATGACATTCCTGGCATTTGCAACATCCCAATCGAGATCAACATTGCAGAAACAGTTCATATTTCCTTGTTTAATGCCTGTTACAGTAGTAGCTATACTTGGAAAAATTCTGTGTAGCATTGAGTAGATCCATGTTCTTCTAGTCTGTAACTGCATTGAGATGTTTCAAATGAAAAGGACAAGATCTGCCATTATTTTTGGTTGCTGTTTTTTTTTTTTTACAGGATATGGGCACAGTGGTCCTGGGAAAGCTGGAATCTGGGTCCATTTGCAAAGGGCAGCAGCTCGTGATGATGCCAAACAAGGTAGGAGTGTTTCTGTGATGGGGTTTTATTCACAGTACTTTTCAAGGATTGACAAGGGACTAATGTCCTTACTTCATGATGCATACAAAAAGCAGGTAGTGGATGCATAAAACATCCTCCCGTGAGAAGGTGGTGGAGGTTAAAATAGTAACAGACTTTGAGAAGACATGGGATAAGCACCGGGGATCCTTAGTTGCAAAAGCAAAAGGGGTAGAAATACAACCTAGTATTTTGTGTTTAAAGTGCCGCCTTCAAACAATTCAAGGATGAGTGTTAGGGCTTCCAGAATGAATGGCAAAATAGGTAATATAAAATATTAGAAGCCCTAGCAGAAATACCGACAACTCCAAAGCTGGGCCAGTCTGACAGTCTCCGATAGAATTAATTGTGCAGTAATAACTTGAATTTCTAGTTGAAGCACAGGTAGCCATGCAGCTGGTCTAGCTGATGGGCTATAATAATAGAATTTAATTAGCAGCTGGATCTGTCTGGAAGGCTGCAAGTTCAAGAATAACCAGAAGTCCTAACAGAAATGCAGGCACACATGTAGTCAGGTCTAGCTGGCAGGGAATCTGAGAAGAGGCCAGATGTTTGGGTAACAGCCATGCTAGTATTGGTAGATAGATAAAGCTGCGGTGATAACATTTTACTAGCTGCTGAGGTCTGTGACAGGCTGCAAGTACAGTCATTAGAAGTCCTAGTGGAAATGCAGGCGCACAGAACAGTCTATCTGGCTATGTGCTGCTCATTTACCACGTTGGTGGTGGTGGGTGTTGTCTGGAAAGGCCATGATCAACAGATTTAAAACAGATCATAGAAAGTACTTTTCACTCCATGCCTAAGCAAGCTGTGGAATCTGTTGCCAGAGGACATGGTCAAGATGACTTGCATAGTAGGGTTTAAAAGAGGTTTGGGCAAGTTCCTGGAAGAAAAGTCCATAACACATTATTAGCCAGGAAAGACTAAGAAACCTACTGCTATCTCTGGGTGCAAGTAACAGGAAATAGATCTTTTTGGGATCTGCCAAGTACTTGTGACTTGGACTGGCCTCTGTTGTTGATATGATTTATTTATTTTTAAATCTTGTGTATAGACCACATACCGCCTATGTTTCATAGCAGTTTACAGTGGAACATACATAAAAACATAAAATTAACAGGTCAAACAAATCAGTATAAAGATGTTACATATGCAGGAATCAGTTTAGATGACTTCAAATGCTTGCCTAAACAAATGTCTTCAGTGCCTTTTTAAAACATTTACTGCATGAAATCAGCTGGATCTGCTCTGGAAGGGAGTTCCACCTTTCAGGTGCGGCCACAGAGAATGCTCTTTCTCTAGTTGTGCCCAATTTTGCTAATTTAGTTGATGGTATGTCTAGCAAATTCTTGTATCCTGAGCGCAGTACACGGTTTGGTATGTAGATTCTCTTATTTTTATTTATTTATTTAACAACTTTTCTATACCGACATTAAAATACACATCATATCGGTTTACATTGTAACAAAAGGTAGAAAATACAAATAACAGGGGGTGGGGTGGGGGGAAAACTAAGAACGTGGGGTCAGAGGGGAGACCCCAAACTAAGATAGGGAAGGGGAGAAGGCGATAGGAACAGTAACATGTTAATTAAATGCAAAGGAGCACAAGATATACTATAAATAATATACATAATATACAAATGGAGCCAGGAATCGAAAGGGTGGAGGCAGTTATACGATTAAATGAGAATACACATATGCAATTATACAAGGGGGGTGGGGAGGGGGTTACCGGGGGTCTGTGGGGGTGAGAAAGTTAATCTGGGAAGGCTTGATGAAAGAGCCATGTTTTTAACTGTTTTCTAAATTTGAAGGGGCAGGATTCCATACGGAGGTTGGGCGGTAGGTCATTCCAGAGCTTAGGGCCGGCAATGGAGAAGGCGCGATTCCTGGTGGTCGAGAGGCGGGCTTTCTTGAGAGAGGGAACTAGGAGAGTACATTTATGAATTGTTCTGGTCGGGCGTGAGGGTTGTGTGGGTTGGAGGGGTTCATTAAGCCAGGAGGAGTTGTGGTTGTAAATGGCTTTGTGTGTAATGGTGATGGCTTTGAACAAGATGCGGTAGGGGATAGGGAGCCAGTGAAGGTTTTTGAGGATAGGGGTAATATGATCTGATTTGCGTGAATTGCTGATGATCCTTGCAGTGGCATTTTGCAGTACCTGGAGGGGTCTGATAGAGGAGGAGGGAAGGCCCAGATACAGGGAGTTGCAGTAGTCTAACTTAGCTGTTAAGGTGGCTTGTATGACAGTTTTGAGGTCATGGGTGTGGAGAAGGGGCTTGAGTTTTTTTAGGATCATGAGTTTGTAGAAACCTCCCTTGATAACCGATGTGATGTGGTTTTTGAGGTTCAGATAGGGGTCGAGTAGGACACCTAAATTCCTTACGGGGGGTTGTGAGAGGAGAGAAGTAGTCAGGGGGTCTTAGTATGGCTCTTAGTATGGAATTGAACCATGGGATAGAATCACTTAGAGTTAACTTATGAACAACTGAAAATATTTTGTATTGTATTCTGAATTCTCTGGGGGAGCCAGTGTAATGATGACAGAATAAATGTGTGTGAAAGGTCTTCAGGCCACCTTTCCTGGATTGCAGTTCCTTATATTCTCATTTTTCTCTGGCTTTAATCCAGCATCTGCAAGTTCACAGTGTGATATGTTGATGCATCCTGGTACCTGTAAGTAAACAGGCTGCGGAGTTTTGGATAATCTGCAGTGCCCTTGGGAGACCTAAGAAGAGAGCATTACTGTAGTCTAATCCATTCAGTATGAGTGCCTGTAGCACTGAGCGGAAGTCTTGGTTTTAGATTTAACAGGTGAAATTTTAAAAATGGATTTTTGACTATATTATATATGCGGTTTCATAGGGAGTGTGCTATCTAAAATGCCTAGATTGCGAGCTTGCTGTTTGATTGTTATACATTGATCTTAAATGAGAAAGGTGATGGAAAGATATTCTGTGTGTGACTACGTGCTAAGAGTATGAGAATTTGTTTTATCAATATTTAGTTGTTTTTTTGTGAGCGAGCCAGCATAAATAGTATTTAGAAGTGCTGAGTAATCCAAAAGTAAAAGACAGGAGTGTTGGTAGAGAGAGGAAAAACTGGCTATCTGCGTAAATATGGTAGTGTATGTCAAGTCTCGAAAATAGTTTACATTGCGAAATATCGGAGAGGTGTGGGTTAGTAAAAATATAATCTGAGATAAGAGGGGAAGTGGTTAACTTTTTAACAGTAGAGAATAGTTCCATTGGATGATTGGCTCGATGGACCACCCAGCATTGCATTTCTTATGTTCCTAGAAGGTCTTATATTCAAGCATCAGCCATGCTAGTATTTTTGGTAGCTGTTTTTATTATTACAGTTTTATGATTATATGTGAGAGAGGATAGGAGGGTTTCCGGGATAAACTAATTGGGGGATTTTGCATGTCTGTCTGTCTGCCCAAGAAGACAAACTGTTTTGAATAAGGAGTGATATTCTATAGGTGGTCACGTTCTACGGCTAGCAGCTGGGATATATCCTTAACAGTGTGGAAAGGAATAACTAAGCAGCTTGGATGGGTCAGTCGGTCTTTTTCTGGCATCATCTGTTGTCTCTGCAATGTTTGAGCTTTTCGAGTGAGAACTCAAAGCTCACATTACACTGTTATTTATTAGCTTTGTCTCTTTATTATGGAATCTTAGTTTTATGAGTTACTATGAAACTGGCATTACAACTTTTGTAGCATTAGAGGACATATCAGGTTTGATAAAGGAACTACAACAAATTCTAGGGCATAAAAGCTACAGTGAATTGATATATGAGCCACTAAAGAGAGAGGTTTAAATTCTTGTATCTTAATCATTTTATTAAATGATTGAGCTAGAACATTTAGAAGTGTTGAAAGGATTTAGGCAGTTGTACATAATTGTAATCATCAAGCTCCAGTTAGTTGCTCTACCAGCTGTTTCTGTCCAAATTAATTTTACAAACATCAAGTCTGAGGGTAGTTACTTCTGTATGTTTAAAAAAAACAAAAAACAAAACTGAAGGCCAAATGTATTAAATGTTTTTTTCCTGTGGTTTTGTTTTTTTTATTTTGTTCTTTAAGCACAATGTAGAAGTCCTTGGGCTCCTGTCAGATGAAGTAGAAACTGATGCTGTATCCCCTGGTGAAAACCTCAAGATCAGACTGAAAGGAATAGAAGAAGAGGAGATTCTTCCTGGATTCATACTTTGTGATCCAAACAACTTGTGTCATTCTGGGCGAACATTTGATGCCCAGGTAAATATATGGGCAAGCAGCAGTAGGTTCCACAAATGGTTTGGATGTGTGTGATGCTTCTTATAAGTAGGCTATTGGCATAGAATGTCATTGTAAAGCAGGCATTAAACTTGAGCTAAGAGCCTGAAAATTCCGGTTTGATTCCTTCTGCAGTTCATTGTGACTTTGAGCAAATCCCTTAAACTCCTTATGCAGGCATTTAGACTGTATGGGTCAAGGGACATTATAACCCTGCAACTATCTTGTAAGTTCTGAGAACATATCAAATTACAATTTTGATACAATTTTGATAAAAATAGTTTTTATTGTTTTATGATTTTTTAATGATTTTTATTTTCTTTTATTTAATGTATTGTTATGTATGTTGTAAACCATTTTGATTCTTTTTGAATTGTAAAGGTGGTATATAAACATTTTTAAATAAATAAATGTACAACAAATTGTAAATGAAATATGAAAGAAATGCAAATGTATCAATTTAATTTTAGTTCACTTTAATAGAGATTCAAGATGAGATACAACACTTAAGGTCATAAAAAGATAAATATAGTTGAATTTACAGTATATGTATAATGCACTAAACACTGGCAAAAATTATCTGCCTCACAAATAAACAATCTGTCACAACTTTGGACAAAATTGAGTTTTGCTATGAATTACAGAATACTGATCATATTACAGGGAGAACCAGACTACTTTCTCTAAAGCAGTACTGTTTGGGAAATTTATTTTTTTTTAAAGATGGTTCAAATTCAACTTAAAATGGGAAAATTGACTAGCAGACCTTGCCTGCTTCCTCCTCTTGTAGTTATCATGTCTTGGATTACCCAGCTGCAGGTTTATGTGTGACAACTGAGAAAGGAAGAGTGGAAACTACTACTTGGGGGTGTGATTGGGTTTTGTGTTTTTTTCTTCCACTTGATGATGGACAGTGTTCTGTTTGCTTTTTATTTTATTTAAAAATTCAGCCCTAAAATAATGCAGTAATGACTGTTGTTCTACCGATGGCAAAGCTAATTGTACCATGACTAGAAAATACTGCTTTAGTAATGGAGCTTTAAGATGAGTCTGTGCCTAATTCAGACCTTGAACAGCCAGATGAGATCCTTATGGAGACGAAAGGTTCAGCACAAACACAGAGACTCTGCACACAGTCCGAGTCCTACAGAAGAGATAGGCAGGTCCTTCTGAACAGTCTTTCAGTAGCTAGTTATCCTGAAGGGAGTGAGGTATACAGTGTAGTGTGGCAGAAAAGGGCATTCCTAAATGTAGCCGGTCTCCTCTAAAACCTGCTTCTCTTATCTTGCAGATAGTGATTATTGAGCACAAATCCATCATCTGTCCAGGTTATAATGCAGTGTTGCACATTCACACCTGCATTGAAGAAGTGGAGATAACAGTAAGTTAAAATGAATTCTGTTTACTCAACCAACTATTTGTAGAAGTCTTTTGCCCTTTGGCAGCAGTAAAAAAGAGATTTGCATTACAAAGGGGGTCAAGGTTTGTCCATAGAGTTTTGAGCTGAGCCAGTGAAAGTTGAAGTTCCACAGGTCCAATTGGTTGGCTCAACAGGCAAGAACAGTCTCATGGAGATGAGCCATGCAGCAGCTGAAGAGCGCAGTAGTTGGCACTGAGTTGGTTGAGATTTGGATTGCAGTGTGTTGTCAACGAGATGCCTGCTCCACAAATACCTAATGATGCCATTATGTTTGTCATTACTTTCGCGTGCCTAGTGGATTATTTTCTTCTTTGGATGTTACTTATAGCATTCAGCAGAACCTGCCTAATGCTGTTTTGGTGAACAATCTGTATTATCTTAAATGGTATTTAAAAATGTTGTACATATAACTGTTCTGATGTAGAGAAAAGATATTTAAAAAATGTATTTTCCTTTGATGGTCTCCTTCACTTTTTAATTGGTAGGCCTTAATTTGCCTGGTAGACAAAAAGACAGGAGATAAAAGTAAAACAAGACCCCGCTTTGTGAAACAAGATCAAGTATGCATTGCCCGTTTAAGGACAGCAGGAACCATCTGCCTTGAAACATTCAAAGATTTTCCTCAGATGGGTCGCTTTACCCTACGAGATGAAGGTATGAATCCCCTAGCAATACACATTTTCAGCTGATAAGTCCATTCTAATCAAGATATATATTTTTATTCCTTGTTTTATAAAAAAAAAATAAAAAAAATAGGTCTTTCTAAGCACTACAGTTGCAAATTTGAAATTCTCAAGTTGTCCGATTGTTATAAGAGAAAGTGGTGTTTTACCATGTTGGATTTTCCACATAGTCCTTGAGAATTGCAGGTTGGCCCAGTCTTCAGCACACTTGAAGTAAATAGTTGTGAAATAGTTGCTTACAATGCTTAATTTTAGAAAAGCTAATTTTCATATTTGATTATCTTGAAACCCAAACCAAGTTATGGCCATTGAAGAATGAAGTATGAAATGCTCGCTGTCAGGTTTTCACCTAAGCCATTGCCCTTGTCTGCCATTTTCCACTCAGAAACCCAATTCTGGACTGGCTGATGTGAAAACCTTACAGGCTAATTTATTTATAATTTTTTTTTTTTATTTATAATTTTTTATATACCGCCGCTCATCAAAGATATCACGTCGGTGTACAATGAACAGGAACTTACGCCGGAGCGTTATACATTTAACAGATTTAACAGATTTAACAGATTTAACTTACGCCGGAGCGTTATACATTTAACAGATTGTACATTTAACAGATTATATATTTAACAAGTTATATATTAAACGAAAGTATGTAATATTTAATATTTGTTCCTCATCCTGCCATACCAGTCCAGACGAATGGGTTATGCCTCCCTGTCAGCAGGTAGACACACAGAACTTCAGGTTTTCCTTGACATCACACACAGCACGTGCAGTAGTAAACCTTGTCGGTATTTTTATCTTCAGCAGGTGCAAACAATTGGACTGGTGCAGAATTTGGATGGCTCCCGGTTGACCGCCCTTTTGGAGGTTCCGGTAGAAGTAGATTCTCTGGTAGCCTCTGTTCCTGAGATTGAAGGGCTCCGATCCCCTTGGAGGTTGAAATTCTCTCAGGGCTGTAGCTTGTTGACTTCCTTTTTCCCCCTCCCACCCACACTCCCCTGGTATTGTAGGTGCTAGTCCTTTTCCCTCCATGTTCATAGATCAGGAGAGCCAGTCATTTACAAAACAAAACCACCCCCACCAGGGAAACAGATCAACTGCATGAACTGGCTTGGATTCCAGTGGCTGCCATGGCTGTTCTGAGAGAGGTCCGCCCTGCCTTCTTTGGAAGGAGAGAAGCATTGGAAGGCCTGAAAGTGCCACACATGTGGAGACTGGCACCAAAGTTCCTCTTTGGGACTGGAGTGTGAACGTGCAGTGGCTGCAGGAGGTGAGGGAAGATTGAGGCAGCTTATGCGGCAAGGTTCTCTGGGGCAGGGCAGGGTCAGAGTTCGGCCTGCTGTGGCAGGGGGAGGACCTAGGGATCTAGACAGTTTTTTGGTGGGAGATGCTACCATTTTAAGTGTGCAGCAGGTGCAAGAGAAGGAGAGCCTGTCTGTCTGCCTTGACCTCTGCTTCCTCAGGATGGCCCCAGAGCTGTATTCTGAATGTATTGAGGCTGCTCCTGTGGGGAGCTCAGGGCTGGATGTCGCACAAGGGCTGGTCGGACATCACTCAGCTACACAAGGTGGGTGATGTCATCAGTTGATGCAGTTTTGGTCTGTTTTCTCCTTTAGCTCAGAAACTTACAGATTTCATTCTGGGCATGTGTGGGACTTCCTGCACTAGTGTCGTTGTGTGACATCCTTCAGTCTATTTTCACTTGCTTTGTGAACAGTCGCAATTCTCAACTCGTCAGCCACATTAGAAAAACTGAACAAATTTCCATTCCATAATCAGATTTGAAACTGAAAATGGTAAGGCTGATGACATCATCAAAAAAGAGCAGGAGTCCTTCTAAAACGTGGTAAAAAAAAAATGCCTTCATAAGATAATAGTGGATCAGCATGACCATTGTATCTGCTGTCTGGGTCCGGACCATGATGATACAGCATGAGGCCGTGTAGGAGAACGTCTCTGAAGGTGCTTATTTATAGATATCTCAAGCTGCAGTATGAGTCAGCAGGTTCGGCAAAGCATGACAGAACATAAGCATTATAGATATCCTCAGCAAAACCATCAGGAGCGTAGAGGTGGGTCTCCGATAGTCACTAGCACTGAAGCACAGAGATCAGAAATCAGCACTACGCACTGGAACATATCTCACCTAATTCTTGAGGCTCGATGTCAGCGCCGGCCACTTCCAGCACAGAGCTGTTGGCACTGAAGACTAACATAGCGCAGAAGACCCACAGCGACTTTTTATTTGAAGTACCCATGTAAATCTCTTATTGTTCATCAAGGGAATAAATTCATCTTTTTAGATCCTATGCATCTTGAACAGTTCATATTGGAAAGGTCTATCAGACCTTTGAGTTCTGAGTCACTTTTGGAGGATGGTACTTGGTATGTAAAATGTTTTGTTCTGCTTTGCTTAAGAGGAAATATATTTATTATAAATTCTCCCAACCTTCCTTGATGTGGACTTGAAATTAGTATTTTTCTTATATTCTTTTCTGTTAATTTGTTTCAGATTGCCTATATGTATCATTTTTTCTTTATGCTTTGAATTCTTTAAAGCTACATTAAAAAATAAATGGGGGGGGGTTGGGAAGGACGCACAGCACTGGCTCTTTAGCACGGATGTTGTCAAATTCCAGCACCATTGTTTTCAGGACCAAAAACAGTCTGCCAAACAACCAAGTTAAAATCCAGCAAGCAAACAAATCCTAACAAATGTTTTATCATTACCACTGTTGCTGGAGTTGCGTTCTTTACCAGCTACATTTATTTATCTGATTTTATATTCTGCTTTTTGTCCCTTCAAAGTGGATTAAAATAAGGTACTTAGGTATTTCCCTATTGCCAGAGGCCTTACAAGCTATGCTTTACCAACTACAGAAATGAACAAGCCACGGATACCCCTCCTAAATACCCAGACTGCCACTTATTTGTACAAAACCTTTGGATGAACTTCGTCAGGACTTATGCTGATGACAACCAAATAAGGAAAATATCATGAAAAAAAATATTGGACAAATTGAATAAAGATTTAGGTGTCCACCTCTGCTTCTGGGTGAATACATCAACCAGGAAGAACCAATTGCAGTATCTTCAAACGAAGATATGCCTTCTCCATTCATTCGTATATAGACTCCTAACTAATAGGAGCTTCAGATGATTTACAAGGAGGAGAGGATCACCAGATCTAGCTTCTAACCCTTCACTAGAACCTAATAAACTACCTTCACCACCTGTGGATATGACTTACTGATCCTTCATATAGAAGATATCCATAGCACTGGCTTTCAACCTCCACAAAGATGAAGATACCACAATTGAATTACAAGGAGTAATTCCTAAACAGTACAAAGCTGTCTCTATGCATCATGCATGTCTGCAAATCAAAATATGGAAGACTCCTTATTCGATTGCACAAGTGGCGAAATCCATATACATAAAGTATCAAATTTAGAGCTGTTTAGGGTATGAGGGAGTTCAGTTACCAGTCAGCATGGCTTTACCCAAGGCAAGTCTTGCCTCACAAATCTGCTTCACTTTTTTGAAGGAGTTAATAAACATGTGGATAAAGGTAAACCGGTAGATGTAGTGTACTTGGATTTTCAGAAGGCGTTTGACAAAGTTCCTTATGAGAGGCTTTTAGGAAAAGTAGAAAGTCATGGGATAGGTGGCGATGTCCTTTCGTGGATTACAAACTGGCTAAAAGACAGGAAACAGAGAGTAGGATTAAATGGACAATTTTCTCAGTGGAAGGGAGTGGGCAGTGGAGTGCCTCAGGGATCTGTATTGGGACCCTTACTTTTCAATATATTTATAAATGATCTGGAAATGAATACGACTAGTGAGGAAATCAAATTTGCAGATGATACAAAATGTTCAGAGCAGTTAAATCACAAGCAGATTGTGATAAATTGCAGGAAGACCTTGTGAAACTGGAAAATTGGGCATCGAAATGGCAGATGAAATTTAATGTGGATAAGTGCAAGATGATGCATATAGGGAAAAATAACCCATGCTATAGTTACACAATGTCAGGTTCCATATTAGAAGCTACCACCCAAGAAAGAGATCTAGGCTTCATAGTGGATAATACATTGAAATCGGTTCAGTGTACTACGGCAGTCAAAAAAGCAAACAGAATGTTGGGAATTATTAGAAAGGGAATGGTGAATAAAACGGAAAATGTCGTAATGGCTCTGTATCACTCCATGGTGAGACCGCACCTTGAATACTGTGTACAATTCTGGTCGCCGCATCTCAAAGATATAATTGCGATGGAGAAGGTACAGAGAAGGGCTACCAAAATAAGGGGAATGGAACAACTCCCCTATGAGGAAAGACTAAAGAGGTCAGGACTTTTCAGCTTGGAGAAGAGACGGCTGAGGGGGGATATGATAGAGGTGTTTAAAATCATGAGAGGTCTAGAACAGGTAGATGTGAAGCGATTATTTACTCTTTCAGATAATAGACTAGGGGGCACTCCATGAAGTTAGCATGTGGCACATTTAAAATTAATCGGAGAAAGTTCTTTTTCACTCAACGCACAATTAAACTCTGGAATTTTGTTGCCAGAGGATGTTAGTGCAGTTAGTATAGATGTGTTTAAAAAAGGATTGGATAAGTTCTTGGAGGAGAAGTCCATTACCTGCTATTAAGTTCACTTGTGGGTAGATTTTCAGACGAGCGCGAATAGCCTACTTTTGTTTGCGCTCCAGGCGCAAACAAAAGTACACTGGATTTTAGTAGATACGCGCGTAGTCGCGCGTATCGGCTAAAATCCTGGATCGGCGCGCGCAAGGCTATCGATTTCGTATAGCCTGCGCGCGCCGAGCCGCGCTGCCTACCCCCGTTCCCTCCTAGGCCGCTCCGAAATCGGAGCGGCCTAGAAGGGAACTTTCCTTTGCCCTCCCCTCACCTTCCCCTCCCTTCCCCTACCTAACCCACCCGCCCGGCCCTGTCTAACCCCCCATCCTACCTTTGTCGGGGGATTTACGCCTCCCGGAGGGAGGCGTAAATCCCCGCGCGCCAGCGGGCCTCCTGCGCGCAGGGCCGCGACCTGGGGGCGGTTACGGAGGGCGCGGCCACGCCCCCGGGCCGTAGCCACGCCCCCGTACCCGCCCCCAAAACGCTGCCGACACGCCCCCGAAACGCCGCGACGACCGGGCCCGCCCCCCGACACGCCCCCCTCCGAGAACCCCGGGACTTACGCGAGTCCCGGGGCTCTGCGCGCGCCGGGAGGCCTATGTAAAATAGGCTTCCCGGCGCGCAGGGCCCTGCTCGCGTAAATCCGCCCGGTTTTGGGCGGATTTACGCGAGCAGGGCTCTGAAAATCCGCCCCTTAGAGAATAGCCACTGCCATTAGCTAATGGTAACATGGAATAGACTTAGTTTTTGGGTACTTGCCAGGTTCTTATGGCCTGGATTGGCCACTGTTGGAAACAGGATGCTGGGCTTGATGGACCCTTGGTCTGACCCAGTATGGCATTTTCTTATGTTCTTATGTTGTAAAACAGTTCTCCAATATATTCATAGGTCTTAGTCTCAAATTTTTTTTTTTAAATATTTTTAAAATGTTTTGCTGTGCATCCAATCATAAATTTGTTGTAGACACTTAAATGCATTTTAAAAAGTCTCTGATAATGCTCATTTGCCCAAATCATTGATAATGTACCACAGTCACTCGTCCATAATGACCAACACAGTTCCACATTTCAAAGTATCTGCCTCAGGGGTCCTCGCAACACTGTGCATATGGTGATATTAATCTATTTTTAAAAGGAATGTTTGTCTTGGTTTTTCATTATGTTGATTGGCTCGCTGGCTATCCTGATAGAATGTATAAAAATGGCATCCGTGCAGACATACGAGAACATAAGAATTACCATTCTGGGTTGGACCATAGGTCCTCCAAGCCCAGTATCCTGTTCCTAACAGTGGCCAATCCAGGTCACAAGTACTTGGCAGGATCCCATGCTGCTTATCTCAAGGATAAGCAGTGGATTTTCCCCAAGTTCACCTTAATAATGGTTTATGAACTTTTCTTCCAGCATGAACTGAAGCTTGGTGTTTCAAGGACCCCTGTGATGTTCCATGTATGATGATCTGTTATTTCCAGTACAGTTGGGTTCCCAATTTTATATAATTGGGTGCTTTCTGGTTCTAGATTGAGGTTGGATTGATATTTTGAGTATTGTTTCCTTCCTTTATTGGTTCTTTTTGAAACACTGGTATGGCAGGATTCAAGGAAAGGAAATTACTGGGTAAGATGACATTTCTCTTGTTGCTTTATTCTCATGTCATTTTTTTCAATGAGATTGGAAAAACTTACATTTAAAGTGTCTTCCTAATTTAAAACTGTATATAATGCCTTTAAGACCATCCATGTCTAATTTGTGTGACTACTGTACATCTAGCAGTGCTACTGAAATTGATTAGTTAATCTTTATACAATTTATATTTTTCCTTTAGAAACTTTTCAAATGCTAGAATTGGTGTCTGACAAACTTGCCTTTTTCTTCCATGTAGGTAAGACCATTGCAATTGGAAAGGTCCTGAAACTGGTCCCAGAGAAGGACTAAGTATTCTCCTTGACCCTACACAATACTGTGAGGAAAACTGACTCTGCAAAAGTCCACTTCACACCGCCTTCTTTTATTTTCTACCCATTGATAAACTCTTCCCTGTATTTTGCAAAGACGAATTTCACAGCAAAAGTCCACATTATGTCAGCTTTCTCATATTGAGAGCTCTGCTATGCCACTGTTGAATTTCCCTGAAACAGTATTTTTTCCTCTTAAATTCTGCTTCCTTGGAAAGAGTCGGCAAGAGCTTCGTAAGCGATGTGGACATAAATGCCTTCAATAATGAAAATCTAAAAGGATTTTTTTATGTGTAATAATCTCCCCTTCGCGTATTAAGACGTCTTATTTCAAGGCAGACCAATTCCGAGTGTGCAAGTGTGTATGTGTGCACATGTTACAAGAGAACTACCATGTTAATAAAATATTCAATTTGAAACCCTTTTTGGTATTGAATTGCTTTTGAATAATGTGTTTTCCTTGGATGTAACACTGTGCATTATTTTTTTAATTTCCGAGTAATTTATTAAATATTATTACTTGGAGTTTTTCTAAACTGTTTCCCTCCCTCCTCTACACACATGCGCGCACACACTGTGGTTAAGAATAAAACTTCAGAGAAGCCACTGAACATTGAATTTGGAGAGAGTGACTGTCTCTTTCCGTTGATGGGTAGTGCATTCTTAAAATGGAATGTGATGCCACTTCGTTAGCTTCCTATCTGCTAATCCACAACCAATTTGATTTATAATTATTTTTAATACACGTACGCAGGTATAGTAAGTTATTTAAATAATGACTTGTATTTTGTTGAATTTAGTGTTTTTTTTATACCTGGAGACAATGCCAACTTGCAACCAGAAATCAGGGAAATTTGCCAAGCCGAGGGGGCGTGTCTGCCATTTCTTTAGCCTGCAGTGCTTTATGAAAACTGGGACATTAAAGAAGCATTTTTTCAGCTGAGTCCTGTTAATTTGAAGCCTGCTTTATCTTCCTCACTGCTTTAAAGGCCTTTCTAAAATGGAGCTAAGTACTATCATATTTACAATCATAAATCTGCACATCTTGATACCTTTGGGACAGCTAGAATCGAGCAGTCTGCCAACTTTGTGTTCAAAATAACGTAAACCATAGATTTTCTAGGATTATCTTTTTCCAGAGAACTAAAATAAATCAAATTGTGCTGTTCAACAGAATTGAAACAGTCAGAGCTTAGTTCCTAGTAGGTTAAAAACTTAGTCTACCATCACTGCAGTCCCTCCCCGCCACCCCCACTCACACTTCTGAGAGTGAATTGGCAACTAAGAGGTGTGAGTCAAGAGCATGAACTGCAATACCCTTCCCCCTTTTGTTTTAAATACATTATTATAGAATGTTTAGTTTCAAACAAAGCTTCTAGAGAATGGTTTAAATCCAAAAGGAAATGTTTGGAAAATGTGTATTTAAATAATGGTGGTAAGCCCCAAATAAATTTTGCAGTCTTGTGACTGCAATTTGCAAAAAATAAAATACAATTTAAGACCATTCTTTTACTCCTTCCTTTTTCTTTCTTTGTAACTGTGGGACTCCCATTCATTTCACTGAAAAGACTGCATTGTATGGACAGAACAAATTTGTTGTCCGTTGGTTTCCTATGATTACACTTGTAGCTTCCAAATGCATGAAGTTTAAATAAATTTTATTATGTCTGCAAAATTGTGGGCTTGTAATTTTCTGGGAAAAAAAATTGAGGGTTCTGAATTGCCTCTGTAGAAGACAAAGGCAAGTTGCTTCTTGGAACCAAAAAGTACCATTTCAACATAGATGGAATTATGCTGTCATATTTAGTTGAAGTGTAAAACACTATTACAGATGGGGAAAAGCAGTGGGGAGGAGAGAGCAGCAATGGGAGTGGGGGGGTGGCGGGAAGGGGGACTGCCATGACACACGCATGCGCAGACACACACATACAGCAACCCTGCCGCCATACATTCTGCTACCCGGTCTAGCCACACGCACACACCCTGCTCCTCTCCAGCCTCCTCCAGCCACACACAGACTCTGTCACCCCACTCTAATCACAGAAACACAGCAGAAAGATTTTGAGAAACTGATTTATGCCTTATTAAATTATATCCACTTAAAAATGCAGCAAACAATTCGCATCAGGAAAACACTGAAACGCCTATTTTTGGTAGTTACCAAAACACCCTTTTGCCTGAAAAATGACTCCCTAAATTTGCATTTTACAAACCTTAGAATCGGAAGCCCTAATTATATAATAATGTACTATTGGGATGAGTAATGGCATTTTTACATTTAAGCTTTTGCCACTTTTGGTCTAACTTGCCAGGCATACTGGGTCCCTCCCTGTTGGCTTTACCTGGCTTATGTCCTAATAGAACACCAGCATAACACAGTATATGATACGAAAGGTGTGCAGGTCCCCAGAACTGCTTAAAACAGCAGTGCTGCCTACTCTCTACAAAAATGTATCTTGTAGGAACTAGGAATCTGAGAGAGAATGAGAAAAAAAAAGTTTCCCCTAGCCTGATTTAAGGCATGTAATGTAAGAGATCCATTTAAAGTTAAAGCTCCAATTAAGCAATTAACTAGGTTCAGAGAAGATAAGCATGGAACCTTTTTTGTATAAGCACGGAAATCTACCATAACTTCTCTGCCGTTCTTGTGTTAACTATCAAGTTGGTGGCTAAACTTCTTGAAAGTAGTTGGTGGGCGACTGTTTCTGATACGTAAGACAGGAAGAGCTGAGAAGTGGAAATTTCTGTCTGGGATTATCTTGGAGTCCAGTTCATTGCAATGATTTAAGATCAGCAGCTGGAATAAATACGGGCCCTGCTAATATGTACGAACAGAAGTTTTGTTAATGAATTACAATACATCTGTTGAGATGAGGAAGGAAGAGGGCAGTTTAATCCATATGTATTTAGAGAACCATCATGTATAACTCCAGCAATGTTCCTTCTAAGCTGCCTGCACATTTTGTGTTGCGGCTCACAACTTTGTCCCTTTAGCCCACTGGAAGGCCAGTGGGGCTGTGGCCCGGAGCAGGAAGCAAGGCCGGTGGAGTCCACCCTTAAGTAACACGAAAAAGGAAGAAAGGCTGGTGGGGCTGTAGTGGAGCCCATTCCACTGTGGCCAGTAGAAAGAAGCAAGGCCAGCGGGGGCCGCAGTGAAGCCCATCCTGCCACAGCCCAAAGAGAGGGGGAGGCCCAAATAGTCTGTGTTTGTGAGCCCTGTGTGTGTGAGGGGGAGAGGGGGGAGTGTGAAAGAACATTGGCATGCATATGAGAGAGGGAGTGTGTGAGAGAATGAAGGGGTGTGTGTAGGAAAATATAAAACTTGTGCTGCCTCAATTTGACAATCTCAGGGAGACTGGAAATCAAAAGATCCCAGGTATGGAGAGCAGGTTTGTTTTTTGTTTGTTTTATTATAGTTATTAATTTTTAATTATTGGGTGGTGTTCATTGTTTCTGCTGTTTTTAAATATTTTATTGGTGCTTTGAGATGTATAACAGTTTAATTATTGGATGATTTATGCATCATATGTTTTGAAATATTCATTTAATTAATGATTCTGCTATTATGATTCATGATCTATATTTCTTGATTTTTTGTTTTATAGTCATGTTGCACTTCATACAGTGTCTGCCTTGTTGTGATTTCCAGTTCAGGTTTTGCCTTATGTTCTCTTTATTCTGTATTTGTTTCCAACAGTTAAGTGTCACCTGTGGATATATTTTATGTAAACTCAGGTGTTAAATATCATTTGAATAAGATCTTGTATCCATATTTTTAAATTATTGATGAATGCTTTCAAATATGTAAAAAACAAAAGTTTTGCTGGAAGCTAAAATTGGCAGAGCTTTCTTCATTGCATATAGGGCCCTTAGAAGTTTTTCTTACCTCTTGTAGTCAAGTTGGCATATATAGTTAATGACAGGCCAAGGTATACAGAGTGTAGGGGTGTGCTTTACTACTTGGTTATTTAGACAAAATTTTAAATTTGTGTTGGAGAATTTTGGCTCAGTTCTGCTTCTGATGTATGATCCAGGGATCCATGACTGATAGAAAATGAAAAAATGTATTTTTATTCTGTAAATGCATTTCTATAGCTAGAGAATGTGTATTTCTAAGGTCAGCACTAAGTGGGGAGAGAGTGCTGAGGTCAGGGGTTCAGTCTGGGATTGGGGGGAGTTAGCCATCTCCCTCATCCTCCCACTATGACTTCCTTACCTTTTACCCCTAAACTGTAAAAATCTGTGTCCTTCTGGTTGCTGTCTGAATCCAATTCTTTTCTCTCTGCCGTTGAAGCAGAGAGCAATGATGGAGTTGCATTAACAGTATCAAAGCTTAATCGTTAAGGATAGCAACTGCCACACCAGCAAGTTACCCTCATGCACTCTCTTCTTTATTTTTAGCCTTTAGAGATCCACAGTGTTTATCCCATGCCCCTTTGAATTCCTTGACTATTTTCGTCTTCACCACATCTTCTGGAAGGGCATTCCAGGCATTCACCCTCTCTGTGAAGAAATATTTCCTGACATTGGTTCTGAGTTGTCCTCCCTGGAGTTTCATTTCATGACCCCTAGTTCTATTAATTTCTTTCTAATGGAAAAGTATTTGACGATTGTGTATCATTAAAACCTTTCAGATATTTCCCCTGCACCTCCTTTCTTCCAGAGTATACATATTCAGATCCTTCAGCCTCTCCTCATAAGTCTTCCATGCTGACCCCTCACCATTTTGGTTGCTCTTCGGATTGCTTCTATCCTGTCTTTATACTTTGAGATATGAGCACAGTACTCCAGGTGAGGCCTCACCAAAGATCTGTACAAGGTTGTTCCTCTGTCTATGCAGCCCAGCATTCTTCTGACTTTAGCTATCGCCTTATCACATTACTTTGCCATCTTCAGACCATCAGACAATACCACACCAAGGTCCCTCTCCCAGTCCGTGCACATTAGTCTTTCACCGCCCATCACAAAAAGCTCTTTTGGATTGCTGCTCCCCAGAGGCATGACTGCACTTCTTGGCATTGAATCCCAGCTGCCAAATCTTTGACCACACTTCATTTCCTTAAATCACTTTTCATTCTCTCTGCTCCTTCAGGAGTGTTTACTCTGTTGCAGATCTTGGTATCAACCGCAAATAGACAAACTTTACCTTCCATCTCTTCCACCAGGTCGCTCGCAAAGATGTTGAACAGAATCGGTAGAAGATAAATGTTAACAGAGGTTTTAGTTTATTTGCGTGGTAGAAATCTGCAGGATGCAGTAAACTAATTGGATGCAAATTGAGTATTTAAGGTGTTTTGTATACCGTCGTTCGGTTTCGCCATCATAACGGTTTACATTCATCGGTTTACATAGACATGAGTTAATTGTGGAGAAATTATTTACATCGTTTAGATCTAAAAGTTCATTTTGATAACTTATTACATATACCGAACTCTTGCATACTTCAACGTGTTACTTTCTGCAGGAAGGTTTCTTACACGCTGTTGTTACTTGGTGATTTCTCCTTTTTTGCATTGTGTTGCGCTTTTTGTATTGTGTGCTGTTTGTTTGAGTGATTCTGCGCATGCTCTTGTGAATAGCCAGGTTTTTAATTCTTTTTTGAAAATTTTAATGCTTGGCTGTGTTCTTAATCCAGTTGGTAGTGAATTCCATAGTTTTGGGCTGGCGATGGATAATGGCTCTTTCACTTGTTGATTTTAGTCGCGTGATTCTTGCATGAGGGATTTTTAGAAGGCCTTTGTTCTTTGATCGTAAGTTTTGTTTTGGATTGTGCGTTACAATGTATTTGCTTAGCCAGTTGCTAAATATTTGTGGTAAATGGAAAGACTGCATAAACAGCATAAGTAAAAACGAAAATCCATGTAAAAAAATAGTATTGTAGAAAACGGCAGTATGTTTTATCAAACATCTACAAGGATATCTGAGTGTCATACTAGCCCCTCTTTCCATAACTTCCATTCTCATCAAGATGAATTGTTTTCTACGTTCTTGTGTGGTACGTATGTCTGGGTAAATCCAGACTTGCTGGCCATGAAAACAAACCAATCTATTTCTGAAAAAATGTCTCAATACCAAGTTTCTATCATATTCCAGTGCAAACGATATTAGCAACGTTCCTCTTGTGGTAATCTGATCTTGCACAGATAACTCCAATAAATCGGTTAAATTCATAGTAGATTGTTCTTGATCTCCTTTGTACTCCATTTTTTCTTGAAGTGAAAAAAGCTTTTGTAATTACCGGAAATATCTCTTGTGGCATTTTGAGACACTCTTTCATGTAATTCTTGAACATGTCTATCGGTGACACTTTTTTTTTAACTCAGGAAAATTCACCACCTGTAGATTTAACTTACGTTAAATCTTTTCTCAAACGAAATATTTGATTTAATCAAATTTGTCCCTCTTGGTTAAAAAATGTGACCAGAGATTGGTCGCACGCTGCAGTCTGTCAGCTTTCCTGAACACTCCTTTCAGAGAACAAAAGGCAGCCTCTTCCCAGGGCCATTTTGTCAGTGCTGGGTGCTGTTTAGGTGAGTACTAGGCATTGGAGGTTTTGTTGGTTTTAGGAGTCATTTCTGACTCTTTTATTTTGCTCTATGCACAAAAATGTGCGCACAGACCAGTGCACCTTATTGCATTGGGGCCCCAAGGAATGTAGTCAGTTTATTTAATAGTTTTGCTGAATTTAATACTAGCTTGCCTACAGGCTTTGATTTAATGGTTGAGTTCACAAGTTTTCTAATATACAGCTGCAAAATTTGTATTTCTGCTTGATTCAGATTTTCTTGCATTACGTTTCAGGCCTTTCTGGCTGCAGCTATTAAATCTGTTGTACCGATCCTGGGAAAGAGCACAGTAATTATTCCAATGTATCCATTGGTGGAGAGGCACAGAGAGAGCCTGACCATCAAAATTTATATGTGCATCGTATGTAAATTTCATTTACTTGTTAGTCCTTTATGCATTGCTTTTATTTTACTTGGAAAACAAATTTAGCATGTTAATTTCCACGATATCCTGATTATTTAAACATGTCTAGGGTTCTGCAGAGGCTTTGGTGACAGGATGTTTGTCAAATTATTCTTTTGTTAGTCTTTGTGAAAATTAACAAACGGCCCTTTCTCTGGTCCTCACTCTGCTGTGTTTCCTTATCAATTAATATGATACAAACTTGGTCAAGGTCTTGGCTTGAATTTTGATTCTAGTCATTTCATAGAGAAGAGCCTTAGATGTACCATCGAGGGAATATATTTTGTTAGATCTGCTGAGCTTGACTCTGATTTTCCTCCATGCGAGTACAGCAGAGTGCACTTTGGATCTGACTATGGAATGGAGTAGTTTATTTTTTTCCCATCACAAGATGCATGGCAGAAACCTTTTGCTACTAGTGCAAAGTCCAGATACAGCACTGAGTTGTATAAGTAAAGCAAATGTATATAGGCTATTCTTATTTGCTGATGGTAATTTCCTGTATGCTCCATCGTTTTGAGGGGAAGAGGTTCTTTTCAGGTTTCAAAATGAAAACGTATTTTAAAAAGTTATTTAAACACTAAAACTCAATGTACGGGGCTGTTGTGTTAGTATACGAGGGAGAATAGGAAGATGTGAGATCCTGCCTAATCATATAAAGAAACAAAACTGTAAATATCGAAAGCCCCACCAGTGGGATTTATTCTCTTAATTCTTTATCCAAGAAAAGAGAGGTTTTATTGCAATCATAAATGTACCATCAGTTTTATTTTTCTAAGTTACAATGTGGTGTATTAATAACTGTAAATGACTTCTATTTACCATATACACTCATGTATGTAGAGAAATCTATGCTGGAAAATAGGCCCAAAAAAGCCAGCTTCACTGTCACACGCATTTGATTTGTTTTTCCGCGTATGCTATAAAGGCCCCGTGATATGTGCATACGTACACACAAACTGCTAAAACGGAGCTGAGTTATCTGCATATGTTAAGCGGCTAACTCTGACATTCAGTGTTGGCTGCTTAATTTATGTGGTTAACTCTGATCATGCCACTGACCTGTCCTAAATTTAGTGTGACATTCTTTAATTCGGACATGGCTTTTCTTGAATTATCTTCCTGATAGATCACTCATTTTAAACCTCAACTTATACATGTCAATGTATAAGAGGATTTTGGTTTCAAAATTACCCATTGACTTATAGCTGAGAGACATACCACAAGTATATACGGAAGGCTACACTACCTTTTTTTTGGGACAACATAAAATGATTCAGACATGAGGTATATGAGCTTTTGAGATCACATTGGTCTCTGCTGCATGTGCAAGATAACTAATTTATTTTTACTAATTTAACAGATTGTAAAAAATTGAGGATGAATTTGTTACTGGTTTCTGCTGATTTTTGTTTGGTCCTTGTGTGGCCAGCAGGTTGATATAATATAACCTTCCTTCTATAAATATCAAATGTATCATCTTTTCTTGGTTGATTTTATTATATGCATAAACTTTACCAATGCTACAAGCAACCAAAATACAAGCTTTCCATGCCTGATTACCTTGCGGGGAATGTTACTGAAAGCTGGACTAACCTGCCAGGAAGCCCACCTTGGGCAAGCTCAGTCAGTCTTTGAATGCTTGGCAGCTGGTGAAGAAAGTGATAGTGGGTGTAGGATTTCCATCGCTTCATCCCAGGAAAACCTGAAAACAGATGGGCCTGTAAACAGGGCTGCCACTATTTACAAGGGTTTTCTCTTGGGTTTTCCCCCAACTGTATAGATTTAAAAACGGCTGTTGTTCCAAACAGGCATTCACTGCTGTAGTGCTGCAAGTTTGGAATTCACGCCAAATTCCTGTTAGGGGTAAATTGAGCTACTAGAAAGTTGGGAAGTTAAGGCACATATATTTCCTTTTTAAGGATATTTAGGGAAGGGTGTATGTGATAGCAACTACCAAAAAACCGTGGTGGTCAGTTATTAGGAATGAAAGTGGGAAGCTGTAGGATGGGGCTGGGTTGTTAATAGGACTGGAAGAGGGCTGGTGGCAGACGTTTATAAGCTTGGTTTTATTATGAATGTGGATTTGTAAACCACTTATTGTGACTGTGGAATATACATTTTATAAATACAATCTGTTCATAATTATTAGATTATACAACTATCTACTTCTACAAGCTGTCAGGTAGTATATTATCTACTTGCAGCTTTCATTCCCCACCAGGTATCACTATAAAGGGGGGAAAAAAACCCTCCAACCTTCCCTTTTGGTCCCTTACTGTTACCTTCCCCCTTTTTCTCTTACCACTATTCCTTAAGTCTTACCTAGGTTTAGGAATGCAACAGAGCCAATAGCTACTGCTAGTAAATAAGAAGGGGATCTGTTTTATGTAGACTGCTACTGTCATCTCTTCTCCATATCTGCTCTGCTCTAGAGCCCAAACCCCTGGGGGTCCAAAGTTCCACCTCCTCTCAGCTGTACTGCTGGCTCTCTCCCTCCCTGGGGCACCAACTGCTGGTTTCTGATCAGCGACTGCTATCATATTGCCAAGACCACTCCATTACTCTTACCCCAAACCTCCCCTACTAGCTGGTAGATAGGCTTAGGCTATCTATTACTAGGGTTTAGTACAGCTCAGTTCATAGCTTGCCCTTTGCATTTAACTTAGCAGGAGGTTATCACTTAATAATCCGCTTTCAGCTAAATTGGAGAGACCTCTCCTGTTGTTCACAAAGCCCAGAGCAGGCCCATCACAGAAAAAGATAAAGCCAAGATTGAGTAAGCTGTTGGGAAAAAAAAAAATTGCCAACTCTTCCATTCTTCCTAGCTTTCTCGCTGCTGCGAACCAGATCCGCAAGCTTTTTAACTACTCCTTGTGGTACTGGGTGAAGAACCATTTCCTTAAGCAATTTTTGCTTGTGATGCATTTAAACCTAAATTCTTTTTATTCAAGTTCTGCATTTTAGGACTTGCAATTTTGTCTAATTTGTAATTAGACTCAATGGCAGCACAAACCTGAAACTCTGCTTCACATCTCTTTAATAGGGATCTGAGTGTGACTTCGTAGTGCAATTATTTTAATTCGGCATACTCTGTAGGACTTTCCCCATCAACCAAGGGCGGGGGAAGGGTCACTCGCCCCCCACATCCATTTCTTCTGGTCTGCAGCAGGTGCCATGCTTTTTACGTGTCCCTCAGCTTAAAGCATGGTGGCGTCCCCACCAAAGTTAAACAGAACCAGTCAGTCATCTCTTTTTAATCCTACGGTAGTATGAAGAGGACAAATATTATGCCAAAACTAACTAAAGCCGGAAGGAGGATTCAATTCCACACTCTGCCACAACGTGTGACTTTCAGCTTGTGTTGTCAACTTCTTCTTGAAGAAAGTCACTAGAGTCAGAGTGAAGTAGATGAGTAAAACATAAGTGTGGTGCAGTGGCATCAGCATGGCTCGTAAGCCTACGTGTGGTGGATCATGTGCCGAGACGTGAAAGGCTGCTGGGCGAGAAGGCCAGCCACCTTGCCACCCTAGCCGAAGGAGGGCGCACTCTCTTGTACTTTGCTGTCCCATTAGTGCCAGGAGCCATCCCACGCTTTTGCATTCGCCTGCAGCCCTCGAGCTTGATTGAGGATCTCGTTCTCTGGCACTTTTCTACTTCCAGAAAGTACGGAGTCTGAGGAAAACTTTAGAGCTGTGAGAGAGGCGCTAAATTTTTACCTAAATTGTCCAAAACTAGCTAAAGTAGCCTTCCTATCTTATTCACGGTTCTAAAACTCGCCAGATTTAGCTCTACAATTACTAAACTTTGCACAGGATTCTATGCTGTTCGCTCCCGAGACAGCCCGCCGATAGTTCCACGCGCCAAAGTTTGCATTCTCGCGAGATACGTCTCTCTCTCTCCCCCCTCCCCTTGTTTCCCTGCTCGCACTCGGACGGTCAATAAAGTTTCTGCGGCGAGGAGACGCGCGCCTGCGCGGTGGGCGGCGGCGACGACGACGGAGCACGTGTGGCGGCGAGCATGGCGCAGGACGTGGCGGAACCGCTGCTGGATCTGGCACAGGTAGAGGAATTGTTCTCTCTGTCGTCCATTGACTTAGGCATTTGCAGCTCTGGTCCAATTAGTAGTGATGTATTGGGTTTGGGTGTTGTGCTCTTATCAAGGTAGCTGGATACAATTAAAATAAAATCAGTCTGGGTTAGGGAAATTTAATGGCAAAGGTTACTCAAGTGGGGCTACCTGTGTCACATGTGACCAGCTGTCTGTGCTTGTCTTTCAAGGTAGACTTTCATTTTTTACACCTTGATCGTTTTACGTGAACACCGTTACAGGTTTTTAATTACTGTAGACTAGACTAGGCTAGGAAAACTGTAGAAAGTGCAGCAATGTGCGTGGAAACTGCTGACATGTAGAGAATGCATTCAAATAGGAACGAGGTGAGCTGGGACTTTCATGAGGTAGGGTTGTCACTGCTGCTTTGTAATTTTGAGCTGCTAACTTCGTTGCCAATGAGCTAAACTATTGTATGAATAGATTGTATGCTAGTTCTGTATACTTAGTATGTTTATTTTAACATATACTTGAGTAGCATTGTGGTATTCCTTCCAGAGACTGGCTTCCAATGTAGGTGGTGAAAGCCTAAACACTAACAGACAGGGGAAATTGTTACAGGAAAAAAAGAGGAAATCTGCTTTGTTGGTCACAGACCTGTTTTCCAAGAGAGAATTTTGGTATTTTCAAGCATTAGCTTACAGTGTTGCTTAACTAAATGTCTTTTGCAGGTTAAAAAGGCAGTGCAAGCCCTTTTAGCCTACTATAAAACCAAAGCAAACGCAGATGCCTTACTTTTACATGAGAATGAGAATATCTTTCTGATGGTGACTGTGTGGAAAATTCCAGAACAGGATAAAGTTATTAACATGTAAGTATTGGTCTTTTAGTTAATGTGAGGCTATATATGAGCCTTTAGAAGTGATCCTGTCAAGGAAAGAGCTTTTTTTTTTTGCTTTTCTCTCTTCCACATCTACTTCAGATATTCCAGTTGTTTTGTTGCTGGTGATGATGCTCCATTCATAAAACAGGGAAAGCAGCAGCAGCTTCTTCAGTATCTGGTCTACGTGCGTGGCCTATCAGTTCTAAGCACATTTATTTATAAACTTTTATATTCCACCTATTCCATAGTTCATAGTGGAGTACAAATTAACACATAAATCAAAAATTACATAAAAACATTAAATCATATGGACCGGAGAAATTAAAAAGAAAACAAAAGCAATACAACTTTCTCAACTGAAACTAACTCTAAACCCCAAAAAAACGGAAATTGTTTTGCTAAGGAGAGAGAACACGATAATCAAAGTGGGGAACCCTAAAACCTAGGAATTACCAATATTACTCTATCAGATGAAGTATGCAACCTAAGAATTCAGGTAGATGAGAACTTCACTAAGAAAAAGTATTTAAGCAAATTAATTAAACAGGATACTCCAAGTTGAGAATATTACATCGACTAAAACCTCTATTAACAATACACGACTTTCGCACTGTCTTACAAACACTTATATTTTCAAACCTAGACTACTGCAACTCACTGTTACTAGGCCTCCCCTCAAGTGTAATAAAACCACTACAGTTACTTCAAAATGCATCTGCAAGACTCTCTTACTGGGGAGGAGGAAATTCAAACACATCACTCCCTCACTGATTGCCCTGCACTGATGTCCCATACAATTCAGAATTCATTATAAAGTGTTATCCCTAATGTTCAATATCATCAACAATATTGATCCCTACACACCAAAGAGAGACCTAAGATTACAAAACAAAGGACTTCTAATGGTACCCTCCACTTGGAACACACACCTAACACAAATAAGAGACCGAGTGTTTTCAATAACAGACTCCAAGCTGTGGAACTCACTCCCTAGCCACTACGGCAGATAACAGAAAGAGAGAGTTTCGGGCAAGAACTGAAAACATGGCTCTTCAGAAGGGCATACAATTTAACGTAAAATGCCAATATGCTGATTGCAGTGACAGTATCAGAGAGAATGCTAGTCAAGCAAGTGATATATAATGAATGATATAAAGGGTATTGCTAGTAGAATTAGAATTTGTATTTACTGTTGTGTTGACCTAGAAAAAGTATCAATATGAACTAAACTATAGAGTAGCTGCTTTGATGATCTAGAATGTGTATAATAACTATGAACTAGAATATGTACTTGCTGTGGTGTTGAATTAGAAGATGAATGTGGACACACAGTATATGATTGTGGACCATGAATGCTATTACTGTAAACTGTTGTGATCTTCTTTTGGAACGACGGTATATAAAATAAGTTAAAAGTTAATTACAATAGTAAAAATATTAAAAAGCGCAAAACAAAGAAATAAGAACCTGAAAGTCAATCTCATGTTAGACAGCTGGGATATATCCTTTAGTCTGACAGGGATCACTAAGCAGATGGGTCAGTTGGTCTCTCAGTCAATCTCCTACATAAAACAGTGGTTCAGTTCCAAAGAGAAAAAAAGATTCCCTCATTAGTGAAAAGGAATAAGAACTGCCACAAGCTGTCTATGTCCATCCCATGAAAGGGCTCTTTGGTAGGAGCATAAGGTGATTGGCAACTAAATACCATGTACCAATTGCCAAGGTCTAATTAAATGCTATAGTGCATTTTGTACTCTGAATAATGGTCCAGCTGACGGGTTTGTTGTGGTGGAGTTAACAGGTGAGACTTGTGACTAAGACTGGTACAAAACTTCCTTGAGCTGTCCAATGTTTCTGGTCTAGGGTAAAATAAAGAATACTTTTTCTGGGTCCTAGCTGCTTTTTTTAAAATTTTTAAAATTCTTTTTATAAAGCTTCCTGCCTCATGGTATCCGCCCAGAGACATCTGAGGTCTGTATCTTCACTAAGGATGAGCCCAACATGACTCCAGAACAAACAGAGAGATTCTACAAGGCGCTTCTCAGCAAACATGGCATCAAAAATGTCACTCAGGTACTGGGAGGGCGGGGGGGATCTCGCAAGACCCAAAGAAATAGACAAGAAACCTGACTTAGATAAGGAGCAAACTTCTGCAGACGCTCGAGTTTCTATGGCAGACAGATGGGGGATATCCTTCCGTCTGGCAGGGATCACTAGGCAGCTGGGTCTGTCTTTCATCTTCACCTGTTACATGCTAATGTCAGAGGACATGAGAGGGTGATGGGGACCAGCACTGTAACAGAGTTTAAATAAGCTTGCATGGATATAAAGAGCGGTGGTAGGAACAGAATTGAGCAATCGGGTAAAATACATGGGACAAGGGAAGATGACGTTTAGAAGAAGAAAATGCCATACTGGGTCAGACCAAGGGTCCATCAAGCCCAGCATCCTGTTTCCAACAGTGGCCAATCCAGGCCATAAGAACCTGGCAAGTACCCAAAAACTAAGTCTATTCCATGTAACCATTGCTAATGGCAGTGGCTATTCTCTAAGTGAACTTAATAGCAGGTAATGGACTTCTCCTCCAAGAACTTATCCAATCCTTTTTTAAACACAGCTATACTAACTGCACGAACCACATTCTCTGGCAACAAATTCCAGAGTTTAATTGTGCGTTGAGTAAAAAAGAACTTTCTCCGATTAGTTTTAAATGTGCCCCATGCTAACTTCATGGAGTGTTTGGGATTTATCTATCCAAAATGGTAGGAGAACTGCATAAAGACAACTAGGCAGACTGGCTGGGGCATTTGGTCCTCATCTGCCATCGTCTATCATGCATGAAACGCAAACAATGTAAAAAGGATACCAAGATGGTTTTGCCCATTCAAATTTCTTGTGCGAGTTTGAAAACAGTGGCTGAAATATCCTTTGTTAAATGTCGGCTGCTAAGCCACGAGCAGTGCAAATGGTTGGTGATGCAATCTAAAGGGGAGTTCTAGAATCTTGAACGTAAGTTGTCTGGGTGCAGTATAGAGAGTACAACGCACAATAAGGCTCTGGAATTTGTTGCCAGAGGATGTGGTTAGTGCAGTTAGTGTAGCTGGGTTCAAAAAAGGTTTGGATAAGTTCTTGGAGGAGAAGTCCATTAACTGCTATTAATCAAGTTGACTTAGGGAACAGCCACTGCTATTAATTGCATCAGTAGCATGGGATCTTCTTAGTGTTTGGGTACTTGCCAGGTTCTTGTGGCCTGGTTTTGGCCTCTGTTGGAAACAGGATGCTGGGCTTGATGGACCCTTGGTCTGACCCAGCATGGCAATTTCTTATGTTCTTACAAGAGGGAGCGAAGCAGTGGTGCATGGTAAAGCCACTGCCAATTCTGATTTGCATGTCACACTTTTTTTTTTTTTTCTTTTCCAGGTCATTCCTTACAAAACTTTAAAAAGGGAGTACAAGCCATATGAAGCCAAGCGTCGTTTGCTGAGCAACTATGACCTTTTCCTGGCTGATGATAGAATTAGGAGGCTGTTACCTTCCCACATTGGCAAGCATTTCTACAAAGCTAAAAGGTGAGCGACTTGGCGTTCCCTGACAGCCTGGTGCAGTATCCAGTCGTGGGTGATGGAGGTCTGTAGTCGGAGGCTAGTTATGTAGTGGGCTGAAAGGAGATTAAAAGTCTGAAGTTCGTCCGCCTTATGAGTGCTGTTGCTGTGTAATAAGTCAGTGGAAATGGATTAAAAACTTTTTTTTTCTCTCTGTTGCCGTTTCTGAAGTGTAGTGGGGGAGAGGGAATCCTTCTCGACTCTGTTCATATCCGTGGATCGGTACTTTTTCTTAGTTTAACCGTATTGCAGTTCCAACCATCATCATTTTTTGTGTCCAAAAACTTATTTGGTCATATTTTGACGTCGTTTAGTATTAATTGTCCTGTTGGGTAATAAGGTTTTGCTTAATGGTTGGGTAAAAAGAAGCCGTTACCGCTGGTGAATGGAGCACCAGACGCAGAGATAGAGAGAAGATACACAGGGGCTGGCATGACTTCAGCCTGCAGGTAAGTTTAGCAGAAATGTTTGCACTACGGATCACGTGAGCCTGTGGATGGCTATGAGCGAGGAAGAGCTTGGCGAGGTCAGTTAGCCGCTGTGCGTGCAGGCAGGCCGAGTTCCTGACTTTTTTGATTTTTATCTTGATCTGTTTCTGGTTTAGGGCGCCTCTGTCTGTGAACCTGAAAGCAAAGAATCTGGCTGCACAACTAAACAAGTTTATCCAGGGAACAACTCTTTCGGTTACCAGCCGGGGCTGCTGCTAGTAAGTATCCGGAGCTGCACCAGTCAAAAGGCTGCTCTGGGTGTGGAATTCATACTGCATCGAGTGCATCACTTCACGGCTTTGTGATTTCTGCATTAGGTTAAGAAGTTGCCTTTTGTGTTTGGGTTTTTTTTTTTTGTTTTTTTTTTTTGCTGCTTCTGCTCTCCCATACCAAGACAGACATTCTGGACAGCATGGTCTCAGGTGGCCTCCTGGGCAGAATGTCAGCTCGTGTCGCCACAGGAAATTTGCTGGGCGGCTATTTGGAAGTCTTTGCATACCTTTGCCAGACATTACCAATTTGGATGTCCAGGCCTCAGATGTCGGCAGTTTTGGTGAAAGTGTACTTCGAGCGGGACTCTCGCGGTCCTGCCCCGGTTAGGGAAGCTTGGGTAAACCCCGGGAGTCTGGACTGATCTGGGTACATACAGGGAAAGGAAAATTGGTTCTTACCTGCTAATTTTCATTCCTGTAGTACCACAGATCAGTTCAGTGGTGGAGAAAAGTCGTTTAATATTGGTTCTGAAGAATGGCACAGGTTTGTCATTGGTGTTTCTCAGATACAGTTTTGGTTATGATTCCCATTTAGGATTTTCCTCTTTCCTCTGCTTGTTCTGGGGAAATTTGTTAAGTTTGGTTATAATATTTATGCTTGAGTACCGAGTAATACTGACGGACTGTGGGTGGCACACCGGTTTAAGAGACTGTGTATGCAAAACTTTCTCTGTCTCCATCTGCTGGAGGGGAGGCAAAACTCAGGAGTCTGGACTGATCCGTGGTATTCCAGGAACGAAAATTAGCAGATATGTACCCATTTTCCTATTTGCTTGAGCCTTATTTTTACTTCTGCCACACTTCCAGGGAGTCTTAGCCAAGTTTATTTTAAACATCCTGGGGGAAAATGGCTTTTTGTGATGAAGTGTCTTTCATGTTTACATCACCTCCCAGAAACCCACTGCGAGTTGGGACTTCAAGCCAAAACGTGGCGGTTCTGACTGCTGAAGCTTGTGTTTAAAAGTTTCTGGTCTCTCTTTTTTTTTTTTTTGGTTGCCCAGCACATGTAAGAACCTGCCTGATGTGTTCTTGTTTCAGCACGGCACGTGTCGGTCACACTGGAATGCAGGTAAAAGATCTGGTGGAGAACCTCAACTTTGCTGTCAAGGTGATAGCAGAGAAGCTGCCAAAGGTACACGGGGGGGGGGAGGAAGTGCAGGGCGCCATGGACGGGGGGGATATGTCTGTTCGTCCCTCTTCCTTTTTTTTTTTTTTTTTTTTTTTTAATGCCTGGATTTTCTGGTTACAGAAGTGGAAGAATGTTAAGGTTCTCCATCTCAAAACGCAGACCTCTGTCTCGCTTCCCATCTTCACCTCGTACATCTGTGACCTGGGTGAGCTCAACAAGCAAGCAGAGGCCCAGAAGAAGCAAAAGCAAGTAAGAGCTCTTCTCTCCTTCCCCCTAGCCCTCTGTGGCAGACTTCCGCGAGGTGGTATGGTAACCCCTGTGTGTGTGGACCAGAGGCTCCAGAATCTGACCTCGGGTAACCTCGGCCCGTCTGATGTTCACTGAATCCACAAGAAATACACACGCATGTGTATCCCGGGCACGATTGGTGCGAATGTCCTGAAAGTGACCAGTTTAGGCTATACCTGAGATTAGGGTTGGGAACCACATGTAAAGAAGCTTCTGTAGTTAAATTGTAGACCTTTCTGTGAACTAGAGAATACTCAAATGTACCTAGTGAAAATTTCGGGATGCCAATGATAAATACTCATCAGATCTTTGCACCCATTTGATCCAAGATCCAGGTTGGTTTTCCTATTTTGTTTTCTCTGAAAAGTACACCTGTGTTTGTGGCCTTTTAAGGAATGGAATTGAAAATCTTGTAGATGTGCACGGTACCAGATGACTCACCTTCTAGTCATGATGCGCTTGTCTTGTGTGACCCTTTAGCATGTTGTACATTGGCTGCTTGCAGTAAAAGGAATTTTAACACGTTCGTAAGTCTCCCAAACTCGGACAAACAACTTGGTGGGGGAGGCAAGGAGGTGTTTACGCTTATGACCGTCAGACTTGGTTTTTTTCTTCTATACCCTGACCATATAGAACAAGATTTACTAAAGATGGTCGATTTAAGCTTAGAAAGAGGATAGATGAAAAACGAGCTTAAAAAAAAAAATTGGTGATCCAGTCTTGTCCATATTCTGTGGGCAGGGCTTTTGTCAGTGCCTGTGGAACGTGGCCACTGAATGGCCAGCGGTCCGGGTTGAACTTCGAAATTCCATCCCTCCCCCACCCCAGCCCCCCTCTATGGAGTTTCTGAAATTAGGATGTTTGTGCGGACCATCCAGCTGACACTTAGGAACGTGCGTCCTGCCACCTCAGAGTCTTGCTGACAGATCAGGTGCTAGAGCTATTGATGCTTTCGTTAAAATGAGTTGAGACATCACCAATCCTTGTTCTTCCCAGCTGAAGGTGCAGAGGTAGTTTTCAATGATAAAAAAAAAAAAAGCCACTGAAGTAGCCCAGTTGTGTTGCAAATTCAGTAATGTTTTTTTTTTTATTTCACTTGTAAGAAACCACAGGGAAAAAAAAGTAAAAGGAAATCAGTTGCACCAGAAACCACCACCAAGGCCACAGCTGACATAAATAGTACTTCGGTACCTGCTGAGCGTGGAAAGAAGAAGAAAGGAAGTGCCCGAGAGATTGTGCGTGCTGAGGAAGACGAAGATATGCCCCAGCTTGTTCCCATACAGGAGGAAAACTCGGAGGTAATTTTGTGGTGTGATCTCAAACGTCAAGGGTTTGATGTCTCTGGATATCTTTTGTCTTCAAGAGAAATAAGTGCCTTACCCGGGAGCCATCAAAGAGAGCGGAGATATATCTGAGAGACAGGAGAGAAGTTTTTGGCCCTTGTGAATGCTGCAGTACAGAGTACAGTTTCAGGGTGGGATAGAAATCAGTTTTTAGCGAGAGACTTGAGGCTGGCACAGACTTTATCCTCTCCACACCCTTCTCCCTTTCTGGGCATCATGGGGCTGGTTTGCTACTGAAGGTGGCAGGACTACAAATACCATGATGCATTGGGAGGATGAAAGTGCACGAAAACCATGCCTGGCTCAGTCTCCCTGCAGAAACTTGATCACATCACATCCCAGCAGTGCTATCCACGTGAGCACTTCTACTCCCAGATGCCCACGGAGGACACATTATTTCAGTAAGCTCCTGAAAGTGCAGCTGTTCTCGGGGTTGAGCTTTTCTAAAGCAGCCCTGGAAGCCAGTCTGGTGTTCAGGACAACCACAAAGAATATGCACAAACGAGATTTGCATACACCGGAGCTGTAGTGTGTGCAAATCTATCTCATGCATATTCATTATGGATTTTCTGAGCACCAGCCTGATTGTGTCCCACGGCTGGGTTGAGAAAACCAGTTCCGAGGGTGCAATGTTTGCAAAAATCTGTGGCTGTGATAAGCCAATTTCTACCCCCTTTGAGAGCTGGAGAGTTTCATGACTTACAATGTGCTGGGTTCTCTGTTATCCAGGCTTAAGCATCTGAACTAAAAGATTAATGCATCATTTCAACTGCTGTTTAAAACAATATCTTCAGGCTGAGGCCCGTCAGAGGCTGTTTAAAAGGGATGTTCCCTGTACGTACCCGGATCAGTCCAGACTGTGGGTTGAGCCTCCTTTCCAGCAGGTGGAGACAGACTAAAACTGAAAGGATATCCTATATGAGGACAGAGGCTATTCTGTAACCCTTCAATGTTTCTGTAGTTCCTCATTCGGGATCATGAGTGTTCAGTAGCAGGCATCCCTGAGATGTTATTTCTGTTTTCATAGAGAAGGATGAGAAAGCAGTGTGATAGGTTCTCAGTGCAAGAAATCTTTCTTAGCACAAAAGAAAGAAAAAACGCATTATGCTGAAAGGGAGGTGATGGATGCGGTCCAGGCAGTGCTGCTTTCTGCCTCGCTCCCTGAAGTGCAGCTGAGATACTTTCCTTTGGTTACAGATTGACCCGCATCCTTCTGCTTCCTTCTCTCTCTTCTTCCTCCACTCCCCCCCCCCCCCCCCCCAAAACTACAGAAAACCACGGGTTTGAGTCGAATCCCCCAGAAAGAAGCTGAAGCAAAACCAAACGTTAAGTCTCCTCTTGGTAACAAGAAGGCGTCTTTGGGCCAGGAGACCCCAAAATGCAAGCGCAGAATCGGGGAGGAGGAGGAGGTGGCGGCGGAGCATCGGACGCCAAGCAAACAGAGAAAAGTTAGGATCCCGAAGCCCCCGCAGCCTTCGCCTGCGGTGAGCAGCCCGAAACGGACTTTAGAAACTCCAACAGCAAAGGGGGCAGGAGCTGCCCAGCGCAAGCCGATCGCCAAATCGGCCAGAAGGGCTCCCAAGACGCCAAAACTGAAGCAAAAGAAAACGAAAGTGCCCCTGTCGGCATAAACCGTGTCCTGCTCTGATTGCGCAGTGTCAAATGCTCCATGCAGGGCGGGACAGCTGTCTACATAGCTGAGCCCTCTCCTGTAAACATGCATTTTGTTTGTATGTCAACTTTTTTGTTTCTGATATTGGATGCATTGTATTGGTTGGGCTTGGTGCAAAATAATGTATGTAGGGTTTAACTCCAAAACTGTCTGCTTAAAGGAATATTTGTATACGACGAATACCACACTGCTTAATTGTAATCGCTTCCTTTTAATACATAGCCTGTCTGTTGTTTTTTTTTCCCAACTGAAGTCCTTGTAACTTGTCTGTTTTCAGTACTGGAACTGTGTCTGGTGCATTGGTTTGAGCTTGGCAGTGGTCACCAGCCCTAGTCTTAATAGATTTTTATGCTGTAGTGCTAGAAGCTAAGATCTTTCCTTCCCGGTGTAGGTGCCCAGATCTGTCCAAATTCCTGGGTTTTGCATCCCTGCCAGCAGATGGCGACAGAGAAGGTTTTACTAGCACGACTTCATAACCATGCGTGCCACCTGCAGTTCCTCAGTGTTTCCAGCAGATGGTGCAGAAGCTGCAGCTCTGCAGTCGGGGAACAGTTTTTGATTTCAGAGGCTTCTTCCTCGGGGGGGGGGGGGGCGGTCTTGAGTCCTAGTGGATCATTCCCTGTTTGGTTGAGGTGGGCGAGCTTGGGTGGTGGTGACTCTTATGTACGCTCGCTCCTTTACTTCCAGGGGTTTTTTAATGTGGTGGTCCAGATCCATCCCCCTTCACAAGGCCACTCAGGTGGCTGCAGGCTCAGGTAAGCTATTAGGCAGCCTATTCTTTTGGTAGCTCTGTGTCCCAGCCTGCTGAGGAAGTTTTATAAAGTTGTTTAATTAAAAAAAAAAAAAAAAAAATTTTGTCTTCTGTTGTAGCTGAGTCTGCCTGGGTCGGTCTACATGGGTAGGGGTCACCTGGTTCCTGAGGGTGAACCCATTCTATGCGTCCTTCATGAACCGTGCAGGTGCTCCCCAGGTCCTTGGTCCCCTATTTGTTTCCATAGGGACTGATGTTTCTGGTCACCGCCTCGGTCTGGGTGCCCATTGTTAAGAGAGGCCGTCAGGCAGAAAGGCGACCTGAGAAGGGTGAATGCAAGGAGGTCTGCACCTGCATGAAATTCAAAAGGCGCTGCCGGACAAGGAAATGGTAGCTTGGCGCTTTCAGCCCTTTCTCCACCCCCCCCGCTTTACCTCTGAGCCGTCAGAACTGAAGATGGCTCTGGAGGGCTGGATGTGCCCAGGCCTCTGCTGCCTCGGCATCTCGCTGGCTTCCCCTCCCCCCACCCCATGGCCGTGTCGCGCTGTTAAAGTACAGCAGCGCCTGTGCTTGTGGTGGCACCCGTGCTCGTCTTCGATGCATATTCATTTCAGTGTTTTTATGGGCTGCTGCCTTTGCATATTTGTAGTCTCGTTGGACGCGTTGTAGACAGACTGATTTATTTCCTTTGCCCAGGTAATGACTCCCTGGGGTCAATTGTCAGACTGTATTTTAGCGGATGCTGGGAACCTCACAAATACTTTGTGATGTTGCCCATGGTTCTGAGTTGCTTGTCTTGTGCAGCTGTTTTACATCATCATCTTTCAGACGAATGATTTAAGAAAGCAGCAGTTTGACTGACAGATTTCAGGAAGCTCCTTCCAGTTGTAAGTCAACCCCCCTCA
The DNA here is from genome assembly GCF_901001135.1 of Rhinatrema bivittatum. Taxonomy (NCBI): domain Eukaryota; kingdom Metazoa; phylum Chordata; class Amphibia; order Gymnophiona; family Rhinatrematidae; genus Rhinatrema; species Rhinatrema bivittatum. The sequence goes on along the minus strand of NC_042628.1, from coordinate 21,840,137 downwards.
TGAACATGGCCCTCCGCACCGAGAGATGATTTGCCTGGAAATAAACGTTCACTTATCCAATGCAGTTAACACACAGTGCAGCAGACAGGTTTTCACCGCTGTGAACTCTCATGGTAGACAGTGTGATGTTAACCCGACAACTACAAAACAGATTAAAAGAAAACAGACAGAATAGTTGAGCAGAAATTATATATATATATATATAAAAGTGAAAATTGCCCAGCATTGTTCAAGGTCTATAATAGCCCGTGTGTGTGTATGCACCTATTTGTGTGTATATGTGTTAGGGTGAGCCTGTGTGTGCTTATGTGTCCCTATCCATGTGTATGAGAGAGGGCTTTCCAGACAACACATATTAGCGAACAGTACCCATTGCTCAGGTGTGGTAAATAACAGCCTCTGTGTGGGGGGGGGGGGGAGGCATGTGCCTGTGTGTTTGTGCACGTCTGTGCGGGTGCCTGTGTGCGCTTGCCTATGTGTATGTGTGTGATAGGGCTTTTCAGACAGAGCATATTGTCTCTGCAAGATAAACCTTTTACTGTTCTGAGCACCACCTAGTGGCCCAGACAGATACAAATGTGACCGATTGACACAAATCTTTTTATATAGATAGATATAGATAATTGGGCTACTCAGTCCTCTTTGGATTCATGTTCTTCTAAATTGGTGAAGGCTTTTCTAGATGTTATTCTTGAGTGGCTGGTGAAGACGGTGAATGTTTCCTTCCAGGATGAAACGTTATTTCTGTCTTTAAAGCATTCTGCGGTAAGTCTTATTCTGAAGAAAAAAGAAGGGTTTGGATCCCTCTCCTTGTTCTAGTTAACACCCCATTCTAAATGTTCCTTTTATGGGTAAAGGTGAGATTTGTCAGCTTACTGCTGACAAAAGGGTTCGTCAAAATTAGATGTCCGCCAGGTAGGCTCTCGAGCTGAGCACAGCACGGAAGCTGTCATGGCTGCAGTGAATGATGAATAGAGGAATGGTGATCTAGCAGTGTTAGTAGATCATGGGTCATTGCTGGACGGATGTAGAGAGGAAGATATTGTTGATTGTGTTTTGAAGTGGTTCTCCTTCCTGACCAGGCCAGCTTTTTCGGTGGATGCTGGAGGAAGCTTGCTGTTGCAAAGGCTAGTTGGATCGGCTTTCTTACCAGGGCTGTTTAATGTGTTCATGCAGACCCTAGGGAGCATCGTTCCGGGACTGGGGATGATGGGCTTCATCCTTCCAGATATACAATTGATTGCCCTAGTCAGGGAAGATGAGAAGTCCATTGTTGAATTTATGTATGGGGGATTGCAGGTCATTGCAAGCTGATTGTCGGAGAGTAAGTCGGCCCTGAATGGCAGCAAGATGGAGTTGCTAAGAATTGGTGGCATTCCATTGTTTGCTTTTTTGTGTGGAGAATGATCCTATTGGTTATTCCAGCGATGTGAGAGATTTTGTTTCTGATTTTTGCAGAATTTATAAATATGAATATCAATTTGTAAACCGTTCTGATCTATACATGGAATGACGGTATATAAAATGACTAAATAAATACAAATATTTAGGTATAGAGTGTTTGATAACTTTTTTAACGTGAAATCTTAGGTTCATCTTGCCCCTCGGAATGCATTCTTGGAACTGAAAGAGGTGAGAAAACTTGGTCCATATTTGGACATGAATTTCGTGAAAACTATTATGCCTCTGTCAAGTGCTGTGAAGTACAACTATAGCTTGAGACTCTCTGAGCGCACACTGCAGCTTTAAGAGTCAGATGTGGCTTCCGTGGCCATGAGCAGGAAAGAAGCGAGAGTGTTCTGACGGTGACAGTTGGGACCACCTGAATGTCAGAGGCAGGTGAGCAGATCAGAGCTTGCGAGGGGAAGACATTTGCTTTGTACGTTTCCTCTGCTGTACTTTTCGTGTCAGGCACGAGGGTCAGAACCACTTATTTTTTCGGGAATTATTTTAATTTTTTTTATTTTTTTTGCTGGCTGGGGAAAGCTGGATAGGCTCTCCCCCTGCCTGTGACTGGGTCATTTCTAGGGCTCATGGGGAAGTTAGGAGGAACGATAAGCTTGGCCACCGCTGCCAGCACTGCAGGAGGACTCCTGGAAGGCTTTGCTGTAGCCCAGGCCTGCCGTGTACCTGAGGCTCAGGTTGGGAAGACTGGGCCTGTACGGGCTCACCCGCTATCCCTTGCTGGTTCTCTCCACCTCCTCTTCTCCCCAGCCCTCTTATTACCTGCATGCAAATCAGATACAGGTGCAGTTTCAGTTCTCTCTGTATTGCTCCACTTACTGTATGTGCTAATGCAGGCATTTACTTGTGTATATGCGTCTAGAGTTGGATAGCGACACACAATATGTCTGCTTAAAGCTCCGTTGATGTGCGCCAGGTTTCATTCCTGAGCTGTGATGACAGTAGCGTAGACAATGATTGTGACAGCTAGCGCTGCCTCAACGTTTGCCTACGTCTCGGTTTGCCATATTTTGCATAAGATCGGCTCGAGCCCTCTTCCTCCTGAATTTCTGGGGTACACTTGCTCTGCCCGTCTCTGTCCCTATGGCTTCCCTTGCCCACCCCCTCCCTCCCTGTGCCCCCACCAGAGCTGGAGGACTGTCAAAGGCACAGCCTAGAATTCTCCACACTTTTCAAGCAGCCAAAAGCAAGATGTAAAAAGCCAAGATGTTTCAAATGTTGCATTTTCCTGAGGTCCCAGTTAACAAAATTTATGATTCTAAACGTTCCAAGAAGAAAATGTTTGCTTATATTAAAAATATTGATCCCCCAAACCTCTTTCTCTCTTGTTCTAGTTGATGCATTTAAAAAACCCTTGCTAGCGGGTGACACTTTTATTGGACTTGAGGGCCCACCTTTGATAACTTTCATCTGCCTGACGGTGATACCAAGGCGAGACAGGCCCAGCTCGGAGGAGAGTGCAAGTTCTGCAGGTATCTCGTGGAACGTCTGTTCACCTGGGACGCGTCGCTCCTCTTCCCGCGCCTCGGTGTGGATGGCCAGGGCCTAAGCTGCTTCTGCGGGGTTGCCACGGTCATGTCACGCTGCGGCACGACCGTGGGTCACTGCGCGTGTGCCTTTTGGGCCGCCGTGACTATTGACCTGGTGGGGATGGTCGTCCTGCTCTTTGGCATCTGTTCCGACGTCTACTTTTACGATTTCCTCGTCTACATGGGGGGCTTCATCGTGTTCAGCAGCCTGTTCTGGTGGCTGTGCTGGTACGTGGGTAACATCGAGCTTCCGCCTCAGGAGCTTCAGGAAGAGGCGGAGCACCGGAGGAAAGTCGGAGGGAGCGAGCTGCGCCCGGGCACTTCCAGCAGGTTCGCCGTGATCCCTGAAGATGGAGAGGAGTGACCGCGGCCCCCAGTCCGAGCGCCGCCTTTCACGGGCGCGGAGGGGGGGAACGTACCCTGGAGCACAGCACTTCTGCGTTGTGGGACGGCCGAAACAATCCCAAGAAGCTGCTCGCCGCACCAGCACAGGCAAGGAAGAAGCATGGCTTTTGCCAGTGATTGAGTAGTGTATTGGTTTAACTGAGGCGGAGGTGCCACAGACCCAGTGGGGTATTTTCTGATCCCTTTTCATTAAAACAGGATCGAGTTCAAGACCAGTGCCAACACCTGTACAATACTATAATAATCCACTGCTGGGAAAAAAAAAAAAAAAAGCAAAACTACTAAACTAAAGCACAGATGTGACAATTAAAAGCTTTTAATCATTTTCCTAAACTGTAATAAGTCAGAAGCTGAGTGGGCACTGTGTGGGAATGAGTGGAACATGGAGCATGGCAGGTTGCAGTATGAGAACTTTATATCTCATTTACTGAGGGGAGAAGGCACTTTTCAAAGAAGTCAGAATGAGATGATGCTTGGGTAGACTTATTTAGCTCCGTTAGGAGATTCAGGGAGAGATATGATAGAGACATTTACATATCTCAGAAGCATAAACCAGGCCCAGGGGCAAGCAGACTGTAGAGCCTATGACAGTAGGAGGCAGGATGTACTCCGGGGCAGCAGCAGAAGATATCTGGTAATGGAATTATAAAAAAAAGCATGGGATAAGCACAAAGGATCCCTAGGGGCAAAGAAGACAGTCACACATCGGCTAGGGTCAGCTGCATGGCACCAGAAGCGAGGGTGGGCACACGAGATGGGTCTAATTGTCCTCATTCTACAACAAGGGTTGGAAAGTACTGTACTGCAAACAAACCCATCCTTTAGTCCTTCACTACCAGAAGCAAGGGGAGAGGACAAACCCAAGGGCAAAGAAGAAACACAGCCTACTGCAGGCCATGGCATAGCTGGGTTCCTAGCAGAAGGCTACAGTCCCCCAGAAACCAAGCTGGTTGGTGGTGGTGGCTTAGCAAGGCCACACGAACCTAGGCCAGATATTCAGATAGGAATGTCACTGGTTTTGGTGGCTCTTTAGATTGTTATTAAGCTTGATGCCATGGTGAGAGAAAAGGGGGACGCTGGGTGCTGGATTGAGTATCTTGTATCATCATTGCAATAACTAGAAGCTGTAGCTAACAAGCGCTTGCATAGCCAGGTCTGTCTGGCAGGGTGCAGGGGGAGCCTTAGTAGCCAGATGTTTGGGCAACAGCTGTACCAGGCTGGGATGTCAGAATTAATTTAGCTGGATCTCTCTGGTGGGCTGCAACTGCAGTAAAAGCTAGACGTCCTTGCAGAAATACAGGTGTTCACATGGCCAGGTCTGTCTGGCAGGAGAGCTCTAGGGGACCAGGTCTTTGCATAATGGCCATGCCAGTATTGGTATCTATTTAGATCATTGCAAAGTTTTAGGGCTACACATGGGAAAGGAGCTGCAAATGAACTAATTGGAGAACTTGTATGCTCATCACACACATGCATTTCATGTCTTCTTCAGAAAGTAGGCTAAAAATGGAGCCAGATGCTAACTCTGTATAAAGGTGGTGTAATTATTATTTTTTTAACCAGGCAAGTTGCTCCTGGTCCTTTTGGGCTTCCAGCTTAGTTGGAATGGGGGCCAGGATTTGGTGCTAATGGCTGCCAATCATGAGCACTAAATCCGGGCACTAGCTGTTGCCATTCTGTGATGACGGTGTGTGTCTCTCTCCCCCCCCCCCCCCCCCCCCCCCCCCCCGCAGGGACTGTGAACACCTCCTCTGTTGTATCCCCTAAGGCTCGAGCTGGAAACCTCACCCTTCCCTCTCCACATGGCAGTGCGCGTCGTGATGATTTTTAAAAAAATATTTACCGGCCCATGATGCTGAGGCCCCTGTTGTAATACTACCAGGATAGGGTCCCTTGCTGAGAGAACCCAGTGCAAGAAACCAGGCTCTGAAGCTTTTGATCTAGGAGCTGAAAAACCAAACAAAAAAAAAACAAAACAAAACCCGCAGCTAGAATTGTAAATAACATCTCAAGGCCTCAAAAGAGTTTGAGAAGCAAGTGCTTAAGGGGAGCTCAGGATGGCGAGGTTAGGTTGACGGCTCTGGCTGTGGTCTACGCTAAGAGAAGGTGGTCTCAGCACCGAGCTTCCCTGGCAGGCTGCTCCATTTCAGCCTCCTGACTTCTTGCACCCAGGAAGACGACCTTCGCCACCCTGCTCGCCCACTGCTTTGCTGCGTATTTCAGTCTGCAAACTCTTAACACTGCTGAAATACTAAGAAGCACTGCAGCGACGGGTTGCCGTGAATTACAAAGAAATGAAAAGAACCGCGTGTTTTATACACACGCACACACACGCACGTGGCTTTCCTGCTAGCTGCTCGGGGACTGCTGTCATGGAAAGTACTTTTGTGTGGAGAGGAGCCGCGAATGGAGTCCCTTCCTAAAACTGCTTCCATCTGCTCCGATGGATTCAGGGAAGTAAATATGGTTGCCAGCTTTCATAACCGAAAAAAACCAAACCCAAACCCCCACCATCCAGTCCCCCCGCTACAGACGTGTTCTTTTTCAGATAGCAGCTCCCCTGAGGCCAGGATGCTCCGTGAAGGTCCGAGCCGGTACGCGCTCCTCTGCTCCCACCAGGCCTGCGCGCCTTCAGAGCACGTCCCTGTGTCGGGGGAAGAGTTTGTATGCGGATGTGCATGGCTTCACGGACGGTATAGGGCATGCATGGGGGGTGGTGGGTTTCTGGGGAGAGAATGTGTGTGTGAGGTAAGGTGGCTTGAAAGGTGCAAGGCCGGCAGGCCGATGCAATATCGGCACATGAAAAAAGGAGACACTTCACTGAGCACCCAATTTCCTAACGCGCGCCCATCCACCTCTCCCGGGCGTGCGATGCAGTAGGCTAATGAGCTGCGGCGTTAAAAAGGAGGCGCTAGGGGAAATTGTACAGCCCTAGTGCTCAGAAGTGGCTGTGCCCGGGTTAGGAAAACAGACGCTTGTAAATTGTGCTTCTGTTTTCCTAACCTGACCGTCCTCAAGACTTTTTTTTTTCCCCCTATACTGCTGCTTTTTGTGGCTCCTCTGACTTACCATAATATCACGATATAAGTTGGAGGAACCACAGAAAAGCAGTATTTTCTACTTAGATTTTGGGGCGCCTCAAGGCTTGTCAGCTCTGGGGGGTTGGCGTTAATTTTTAAGGATTAAAATGTGCATGGTGGGTGCATTTTTTTTGTGTTTTTTTTTTTTACAGCAGGGCTACTAGTAGCCTCCTCAACATGGAATGTACATGTGATGAGCGCTATTAGCTACCCGCTGGTTTGGACGTGCTGATCCCCTTATAGCATCAGGGGTTACAGACGTGCATCCAAAACACCCGTCCAACTGCGGGGTTAACCTCTGTGCGCTAGCCTGAGCGCACGATATTGCATCGGCCTTTTGGCAAGCTGCTTTACTCCCCCCGGCTGTCAGCATTCCACAGCCTCCGTCCCCCTTTCTAAAGCAATATGGATTTTTTGGAACTTTTTTTTAATCTTGGAAAATTCTAACCCGGTTTCTGGTTTTCAAACTTTCTGTCCCTTCTTTGGAAAGTCATTTTGCCTCCAGCCAGATCGATGGACATTCAGCCAGATTATGAATCCCTTTCAGATAATGCTTTCCAACATTCCATGTTTTAGAAGATGGAAAAGGACAGAGATACATGCGCAATTGTAAAATAAGCATCCCCCTTCTAGCAAGGCATCTCAGTCCTCTAGCGGACCAGGTATCTGCTAGATTAGTCAAGTGGAACAAGCCTGCCGGTGAGCTCCTCCAAGCCGATGGACTCCAGCCTGCCTGCTTCTCTCTGCTCTCCCAGCATCACTGCAGATTTACTGCCTTGACTCCTCACATGGAGGAGTCAAGGCTCCACATTCTCTCTTTATTAGTTACTTCCTTCTCCTGATTCTTAATTATATTATATATCCCAAGCTACCTTAGTTTATTAACCAGCTACCTATCTGCTTTAGTGCCCTGGTCATAAAAACAAGGTTTAGTGCATCTTAAAACTATCCTCAAGCTTAGCTGTGCTGATTCTATTAAACTTGTTCATCCTCCTTTGCCTTTTATGCATTTAATCGTTGAGTTGTAGGATATTGGATTTCTCTCTCCTGCTGCTCCTGGGGAATTAATGTGGCATTTGCATATAGAGCCCTCCTCTCCCCCGGCCCTCATCATTATACCTGTGCCTGGGTGGCGAACATTTAATGGCAGCAGGCCTGGCTAAGATTTTTGACTTTCCAGCTCTGCTACCCTGTGACAGACCCTTACAGGAGGGGGAGGGGGCACGAAAGCACCAAAAGTGCCTAGGGGGTGGCAGAATCCTGAAACACCCCCCCCCCCCCAATGATGCAGCACTGATGCTGTGTGAGCCAGCTCGAAAAAAATAAACAGAAGAGCATGGGCAGAAGGGCCAGAGCCAACGCCTGTACCATCTTCTTCCTGCACGGGCTGGGCTCTCACAGACCTCCCCTTCCTCTTCTTCCAAGGCTGAGGTCAGGCCTTGCCCCTCGCTCCGAGAGAGACGGTCAGGAGAGTTTGAGGGAGGGGGGGAAGAGTGCGCTGAGACCTGTTTTCATCCAGGTTAGGGGAGGAGGGGGTGTGAGGCAGGGACCAGCTGAGGAAGAGCGGGGTGGAAGGGTCACGCTGGGGAGGAGAGTGTTGGAGGGGGATGAGGAGACGAGACAGTGTTGAGGGGGTCAGAGGGAGTGTGATTATGGCCTTATGGTTAGGGCTTCTCCATTGCAGGCATTTTCATTTGTCCGTCAGCGGAGCCCACGAGTTGCTGCAGGCAGAGCGACTTACTGCTGCCATTTGTACAGCTACAAGGATGCAGTCCTGGCTGCAGCTCCGAGTTCCCCTTAACCTCCACAGATTGCTAAAGGAAAATCCCTCCCCACCAGAAGCCGAAGCCTGGTGCACCTGGGAGAACTCCACATCAAAAACAGTTTGCATCTTGGAGTAAGAAACCTTTTTTACTACTCAAACATAGCGATTGCATTATATTATTTTGATATAGTTATGCAGAATTTTAAAATACTGTGCACAAAATGTTTTGGGTTTTTTTGCACAGAATTTTAACATTTTGTACCCTGAATTCCCCCAGGAGTATCATGCTAAGAAGTTCACTCCCTTTCCTGTCCTAAGCTCTGTGCCTCTGCTCTGCTGCCAACTCCATGAGGCATGTACTGCATCTCAAAGCACCACCGTAGCAATATCCTCTCTCATGTAAATGAAAGTATTCCTCAGTGGAGTTTTCTATGGTCTTACATATAGGGCCCATCTTTAAAAAACAGTCTTTGGGAGATTACGTTTGTCCCCGGTTCCTTGCTTGAAAGAAAAACAAAAAGCTGAAATAGATCAGGCCCATGTATTAGTCTTAGGCAAAGAGAAAGCTCTGAAGCTGCAGGAAATCATGAGCTTTGTGGGTCAGATTAGAATAAACCCAGTGATCTCTTTAAAGAGCTCAAAGCCCCTAGTAATTCTCATGTCTCCCACATTTAATTTATGAAAACAAGGATTTCCAATTAGGATAAAATCAGTACCTATCCTTTAATAAGTGGCACAAGTATAGGGAAAAATTCCAGCTGTAATGCAGCCAGTATGCTGAACACAGGACAGCAGCCGCTTTTCCCTGCATCCCCAAAACCGGAGCACCGAGCCAAGCCCCGCCAGTGAGTGGACTGAACCCAGAGGTTACCCTGAATCTTAACTTTCGTGGGGCAGTGACCGGTATCGTCATAAACTAGTGCCCGATGTCAGATTGTAGGCTTGCAGAGGAAAACTGCAATCACCATGCAGCCATCACAGTCCGTGGCTCCCTGGTGCCCCTACACCCCCAACTTCCCCATCCACTCTCCCAGCGAGATTTAAGTCACAGAATGAAGAGTCATCACAAGTCAGACAGCAGAAAAGCAAGTCGAAATGTTTAAAAAGGCAAACGTTAAAAAAACAATGAAAGACAAGCTGTTTTCCTATAGTTACGTTTATTTAAAACAAAACAAAACACAGCCATGCATTTCTAACGCAAGGACCACAGACACAAAGGGTCAGTGAAGCTGCCAGTGGGCACCTACTTCCTGTACAGAGGAGAGACAATACAGTAAACATCTGTACTGGTCGATCCAGATCTTTACCGGCATATATATCTCGCTTCTACGCAGGAGATGCGCACCCCTGGAAGGTCTGACCGGGGGGGGGGGGACCAGGACAATTTGTATGGCACAAGTCATTTACAGAATATACACAATGACACTTATTTCAGCTAGACAGAGAGGGTGAAAAAATGGGATCCCCATTATCTGGGGGATTGCAGAAGTGCAAACATTTTGAAATCAAGATATGAAATGAATCCAAAAACCTTGAAGTGGGGTTTTTGCAGTGTTTTGGATTTTTCTTCCAAAAAGGGCTGTAGAATTGATTTGAAGAAGCTTTGTAGTTTTTCAAGGTTCTTTACATTTGTTTGGCAAAACCATTTTAAAGAAGTTTGCAAATCTTTACTGGGGAATCCCGGTAAAATTGATTTACCTTTTATGAACCCTAGAAATGGAGGGTTTGTAATCACAGTTTTACAGCCTCTCTTTCAGTTTAAAAGAGAAAACCGAGCGAACATAACCATACAATTCTGGCACATCCAAATGTTTTCAAATAGCAGAAAGCTTATTTTGTTAAATGTCCAGGCTTCTCCAAAGATGTAATACAGTAAGAAATCTTTCTCTTCCTTGTCCAGGATTAACAGGTTCATTGTTACCCTCTAAAATAATCCACTTAATTTTGTGGAGGGGGAGGTGCAGATTATTTTTGGTTTTACTTCTTTTAAGAGAGAGAAAATACACTACTGCACCTTTCTGATTAATAAAGGTGACAGACTGTATGCAGTAAAGTCTTCCAGATAGAAAAAGATCAATATGCAACACTATGCGTCACTATGTACACAAATACTTTGTCTATGTACAACTGTATATACACAAAACCATTGACAGAAGAGCAATTGGATCACGCATTCACAGCAGTCCATTAGGTCAACTCATGCACTTCCTTCAAAGATCCAAGGAATTAAAAAAAATATGAGTGCCCTCTCCGTGGGGTCGGGTGAAAACTCTGGGTCGGAAAGTATGTGTGGAGATATGAAAGTGAAACCTCGGTTAGCCCTTTTGCTCTCCTGACCTTACTCCACCCTTTCTTTTCGACACAGGTTAAAAACCCCCGAACCCACCAATCAGCGTGTCCGATTTAATTTTTTTGAAAGGCTGTTTTAAAAAAAAAAACGTTTTTATGGGCGTTTCGCAGTTTTATGTACACATGAAGCGGTGCGAGTTCCTTAATACAGGCCACTGCTCAGGGCTCTTACAGTACCAGCACTAAAGCTAGATGGGTAGCTTCTTTTGGTGTTCTTTCTAGGTCTCCTTACGTTTTGTTGTTTTGAAACACACACAACCACCACCAGGGGAGTGCACCGCTGGTCCCGTCAGTCGCCAGCACCATCAGTGGGCGCTCTGCTCCGGACTCTTATGTTCATGCCTGGGTGAGGCCAAGTGATTTTAATGAAAGGGCGGGGGAGAGAATTACAGAATTCTCGATTCCCCACCCACCCCCCCCACCAAGTGTGCATGGATCATAAGGGAATCAAAGCGAAACTTGCAAGCCAACTTCAAAAAGCATGGTTTGAGACTCCATAACCAGAACCTGTGCATTATAGAAGGCGCCTTGTACTAATGGGAGGAGGGCTTCCGAGTGTGGGGCTCCGCGGGGAAGGCTTGCGAGGAGTGTGTGAGAATGGAAGGGGGAGGGGTGCATCTGGTGATGGGTGGGGGTACTCTCTCCCCCCTCGCATTCTCCACTTTCTCCCCAACTCTTCTCTTCCCCCCGTGTAGGCACTGTATGAGGGTGAGGTGTGGGTGGGGAGCATGGGTGTCGAGGGAAATGTTTATTGGAGGGGGACCCAATTCCTCCTCCCCTGAGTGTAGAGATGAAGATGCACTGTTTCCCCCTTCTCCCATTACACTCTCCACTTTGTCCTCCCCCGCCCCGTGGATGTAGGTGAGAGGAAGGATATGGATGTTGGAGGGTTTTTGTGTCAGAGGGAGGGGGAACTCTTTCCCCCTTGCACACTCCACGTTCTCTTCCCCCACCCCATATCATTTCAACAAATGAAAGAAATTAATGATAATTTATGAGGAAAAAAAAATCAAGTTTGAATGTTTTATGTAAAATTTTGCCCAATTTATATATCAAAAACAGCAACAAAAAAAAAACAAAAACCAACCTTACACAGGGTTTTATGAACATCCAACAAGTGGTCACACAGACGGCCTCCATGCCCTAGTACCCTCTGCAGTAACCAGGCCACCTAAGAGTGACCGTTGTCCGCAGGATAAATACAGGGCAGTCCACACGCCTGAACCGAAAGACGGTCGGGAGAGGCACCAAAAGCCCAGTCAAAGGACCGAAATTATTGCAGCTTACAAGCGACCCGCAACTCTTTCCACATAAGCCTAATTCACAGAAAGTCCAAATGTGAATTCTATGAACATAATTCGGTTTTACACGATTCTAAAGTCTCTGGTGATTTGGAATTCTAGTCTGAAATGCCTCCTCTCCTGATGCTCATTTGTGCTCGTCTCCCGACCACAGTTCGTTCTACAATTTACCATTTTATGCTTTGTTTGGGGTTTTTTTTTTCTTTTCAAAGTTGTTGCTGCAAGAACCTTACTGGTGGGGATCCTACGCTGCTCGCTGGGCTGAGGAGATGCGAGTCATAGGAGCCTGGGGCGCTTCCCACCAAGCTGTCAGTCTGCGGCGTTTCGCCTTTCAGAAAATCATCTTCATCGGCCACGGCCTGCAGGCAGACGAACAGAAACGTCTTCAAAAAGTAGGAACCCTCCCTCCCGAGGAACTTCACCTCCCACCTACAGAGTCCACGTCCCTTCAGCTCCCCAGTAAATTTACGCAGGGTTTCCACAGGAGCGGATCTAATAGTTTAATACAAGAAAAAAGCGCCTTCGTTACCTTTTCTGGGGGCTTCTGAAACTCCTGCATACTTTCGGCGGTGGAGTCTTCCCACACCTGATATACAGGATCGATGACTTTCTTTGACCTGGGAAGACAGGGCAAAGCCTGAAAAGGACTGGAAATACTATTACAGACCAGCTCTACACAGATACCACATCTATTTAAACAATTTCTAACCCGCTGATCCACAGGGTTCAGCGGACCACAGAACTGCAGGTTTAGCATCATCTACCACCTGCTGGAGACAGAGAAATATTGAAGAACTGCAGGTGGCACCAGGGTTTATCAAGCAGTGTCAGTGAAACTTTCTCCGTCTCCATCTGCTGGCAGGGACGCATAAACCCAGGAGTCTGGACTGATCCGGGTACGTACAGGGAATGACTGTCTACACGGTATCAGCCCGACGACCTACGGTGAAAACAACAGATGATGCCAACCAGCAGAGGACAACTGGCCAAGTCCTCAGTTTCACATTCTGACTTTAGATTACAGGCACAGGTGAGTAGAAAGGCCTTCAATGGTTTTCTAAAATGCAAATAATCGCACTCTTGTCTTAGGTTTTCTGGAAGCTTGCCCCAGAAGGAAGGACCCACAAACTGGAACCTATGATCCCGGGAGGTTTGTAGGTGAGTAATACTAGCTACAACCCGTTGACAATTCAACAGAGAGTGTGGTGCTAAGCAGGCTCCTCCTGTCTACCTGCCTACACCTCTGCAGCTGTGGAAGTTGTGCTCCTGGCCTCCTTCCAAACCAGTGGCCAAGTGTGCGTTCCCGTGCAGCTGGGCCCCTTCTAGTTTATGAGTTGCAGCCATGGGGGTTCTCTATCTGCCCGACTGTCCATTGCCCTGCCTCCCCTTTAAGCCTCACAACTTGGCTGGGGGTCCTGCACAGTGCTGAGCAGCGCAATACAAGCTTAGTGGATCATGTTGTCCCCCTGGTGGTAAGAGCCAGAGAAGCTCTCCAAGGCCACTTGCAGGCCGATACAGTACAGTGCGCTCCCACACAGTGCACTGTTAACCCGCCACTGGACGCGCGTTTTCCCTTACCCCTTATTCAGTAAGGGGCCGAAAACGCGCGTCCAATCCGCCGAACCTAATAGCGCCCGCAACATGCAAAGGTAGGCGCTAATTTCTTCGGGCACCGGGAAAGTGCACAGAAAAGCAGTAAAAATTGCTTTTCTGTGCACCCTCCGACTTAATATCATGGCGATATTAAGTCGGAGGTCCCGAAACTTTCCAAAAGTAAAAAAAAAAATAAAAAAAAATGTGAAGTCGGCTGGCGGGTCGAAAACCGGACGCTCAATTTTGCTGGCGTCTGGTTTCCGAGCCTGTGGCTGTTAGTGGGCTCGAGAACCGACGCCGGCAAAATTGAGCATCGGCTGTCAAACCCGCTGACAGCTGCCGCTCCGGTCCAAAAGGCAGCTAGTGTCCCTAGCGCCTCATTTTGCTTGTTTTTACCACCGGGCCTCATTTAAATACAGAATCGCGCGCACAGGAGAGTGGCCATTTCTGTACTAGTAGTGTGTTATGGGGAAAACTGGCACCTTTTCAGAACACACGGGTCGAAGGGGAAAAAGCTGTCCAGGGGATTAATGCACGTCTGCACGGAGTCTCCACCGGTGCTGCTTCTGATTGTCGGAATCAACTGACGGTTGTTTCTCTCGATGATGGTGTAGCAGAAAACCAGCTGGTACTTCCTTAAAGGAAAAAAAAAAACGTGTGTATGATTAAATGATTAACTGTATATGTGTATACATAAATATTTTTTAATTTGGTTTGCTTCACGCTTCACTACAGAAAATTTTACTCAGTGTTGGTTAAAACAAAATACATAATCAACTTACATTTCCCTGTACGTGCCCGGATCAGTCCAGACAGTGGGTTATGTCCCCTTTCCAGCAGATGGAGGCAGAGAAAACTTCGAAGGGTGCTCCCATATAAGCTAATGCACCCTCTGTAATCCTTCAGTATTCTTCTGACTCCAGCAAATGAGAGTGGCTGAACTCTAGTTCCCCACTAAGACTTCTGAAAAGCTAAATTTTAGTGCTCTTTTCTCTATTTCTTAGCTTCCTTCCTATCTTAAGATGGATCAAGGTTAACAGAGGATAGAAGAAAAAAAAAAAAGACAGGGAAAACTCAGACCCTTGCCTAGGCTCCAGTAATCTAACTTGCAGGAAGAGCTGTTTTTCAGTCTCCATTGCTGTATTTGCTCTGTGGGGGTAAGTTTTTGTACCTTTCTTACTTTGCAGGTTAGATTTGTAAGCTCCGGGGTGCAAGTTGGTGGTCCAGCCTCTCCCCCTTTTCTTCCGAGCCGACCCGCTGCCCTGAGAAGTCATTTGCCTCGGGGCAGCCTCCATACCTGCTAATTTTCGTTCCTGTAGTACCACGGATCAGTCCAGACGCACACCCGAAGGATTTATGGGATTGGGATTGTCTCTCTGCTCAAATTGTTTTCCGTATACCACGTGTTTAGTGGCCGTTTCATGGTTCATTTTGCAAATTTAGTTGCCTCTTCAAGTTTAGTACACACTGTACATTTGTTCAAGTTGAAAGGGTTTTATACCTTGATCCATCCATCTTGTCTCTTCAGGCTTGGATTTTCTTAATACTGAAGGATTACAGAGGGTGCATTAGCTTATATGGGAGCACCCTTCGAAGTTTTCTCTGACTCCATCTGCTGGAAGGGGGACATAACCCACTGTCTGGACTGATCCGTGGTACTGCAGGAACGAAAATTAGCAGGTTAAGGAATAATTTTCTTATAATACAAAAATACCAAATCATAATATAATATAATAACCTTACCATACAAATAAATGAAATTAGACTACAACATCATCATAGACAATAATAATCTAATATAAACAGGGATGGTAACTTTTAAACAGGCGTGCGGGAGCACACGTTCTGCGGCCTGCGCCCAGGAAAGTGGCTCACACACCCATGCGTGCAAATGCCGCTCATACTGTGTGAGGGGATTTTAAAAGACACGTGCACCGACGCCATTGCCAGTTTTACCAGTTCATTCCCAGTTCGCCCAGGTAAGAAACAGGAATTCCAAACTCTTCTGGTTTAATAGTCTCCCTTTTCCCCTGTTAGCTCCGCCCCTTAAAACCACGCTGATCTATTTATCTTTATTTCATTACTTACGTTACGTGGCAGGGGGCTCCGGTGCGCGCCTGCGAGTATTTATGCGCTAATTTGAAGCTGAAATCCTGGAACGTTCAAGCCCCACCCCCTCTGTTTTGGAACTTTTCATTTGTGGGCGTAGCGGGAGATATGCGCGCGCACAGGGACGGCTTTCAAAATCCAACCACACGCGCAATATCTCCTGGTTTTGGCGTGCATCAGGCTTTTAAAATTCACCTTCAAGAACATCATAAAAAAAAAAACATAACAGAAAATAACCCCTCAAACACCCAACCCAAAAATATCTAAGCTAGATAAGGCAGCCGAAAAATATGTCAACTGGACGATCGCTCTCCTCCTGCCCTGGCATCGGCAGTCAGAGCAGGCCTCAGAAACGCGGAGCTCAGTTACGACAGTGCCCACTCTCGGCTTCTGATGATCTCCATCCCGACTGAGTTCTCCTCCTCCTCCCTGGTCAGTTCAAAAGCTGGCGACAGGGAGATATTCCCATGCTCCACGATACGGCACCGTGCATATCCTGACAAAGGGAGGGCCATCTCGTCAAGGTATCGCTCACCCGGCTGCCCTCTCTCGGGCCCTGCTCAGCCTATCAGGGAGCTGCTCTGGGACTGCTGGGCCTCCCTACGGGTGGAGCGTAAGGGCTGAAACATCTGCTGGCAAGGAGTTATTCTTTTGCTACAGGCGAACATGTGCTCTGTACGGAAGTGAACAAATTCATCCTTTTATATCACAAGTCGGGACCAACGAGGTACATCAGCCAAAGGGCCTGCACCGTTCTGACGATGCTTTTCTTTGCACAAGCATGTGACTCTGTTCACAAACGCACGGGCCTCCAAGGGCCCGATTCACCAAGCTCTTTTGCCATAGACACGGAATGAGAGAGAGTCTTTTCGTGAATCAGGTCCTTCGTGGTGATGGCGACCCCAGTGCAAACTGCGTTTCCAACCACAGAGCCAGAGAAGCAAGTCCCAGCTGTTTCTGCTGCTCTCCGCGTGACCTTCGGCAGGCCATCCATATCCCCCCCCTTCCCCCTTTCACACGGGCTGTCCCCGGCAGAGTTTCGCCTCTTCCCCAGCGGTGTCCACGCCTCTCCCTAGGTTCTACAAGCAGAGCCGTACAGCGGGTGCCACCAGCACCACCCCGAATCCTTTTCCAAAACGCTGGAAGGCAAATCACAAGAGAGTTATTCCATTCGCACCAGAATGAAGCATTTCAAACTTGCCTGGTGATGGCGGCAAAGAGGCTCACCACGGAGGGCAGGCAGATCTTCAGGGGGTTCAGCTGGCACATGACGATGCGCTCGAAGTTCAGGCCCTGCAGGTAGGCCAGCCCTTCGGGGGAAAAAAAAGCAAAGATTTCAAACACGTTGTTGAAAAGGGCAGGCCGAAAAGCTCTCAGTCCCAATTGCGGAGGCAAAAGATGGAATGGGCTATTTCGCAGTGAGAAGCAGTTTCCAAAGAACACAACACAATCTCCCTTTATATCCATCCTTGAACTGTAGGCATAAAAGATCAGCAAACAAGCTGTGGGCGAGACCTTTTTATTGGAGCAGCCGAAAACCTTTCTGGCTAGCTTTGGAGAGCTCTGCCTCCCTCATTAGGTCAAGGCAGAGTCAGCAGGTTAATGCAAGGGACGATGTTACCCAAACGCAGATGTAACTCACAGGCTGTATTACAACGGGAACGTGCAGGGGAGGGAGGGAGACAGCAGAGTGGTAGGAACACAGAGACAGAGGGGTTAAGTCATCACCTACTACCAAAGAAAATATGAATCCAAACAAAATAAAAATAAAAATAAAAAAATCACCAGTTGCTGCAGTAACTTTTTAAAATGTCTACAAAGAGAGGTGGTCTTTTATAAACTGTAACGTTTTTGGTAAGTACATGAGCCTTTGGGTGAATTCACATAAAATAAAATATGGACTAT
The DNA here is from genome assembly GCF_901001135.1 of Rhinatrema bivittatum. Classification (NCBI taxonomy): domain Eukaryota; kingdom Metazoa; phylum Chordata; class Amphibia; order Gymnophiona; family Rhinatrematidae; genus Rhinatrema; species Rhinatrema bivittatum. Next base: position 21,822,637 of record NC_042628.1, on the reverse strand, counting down.
GAACAAATGGGACTAGGATTACAACAAGCGGTTTTCTCTGAAAAACAGAGGCTTTCCCGCCCTTAAGTTTTGAAGTTGGACCTTTTAGTTTTAATTGCTTAGATTTATTCAGATACATTACTCGTAGCATGGCTTCCGATGTCACGAAACATGTAGAGTCTGGGAAACGTTAACTCAAAGGTGTGATCCCTCGGCATCCAAAAACATTTGCAAAAAAGTCACCCAGCGTTTTTCCCTAACTGCGGATAGTTCATTCACAGATGCAATTAACAGCTGCTGCAATTTCTTCCTTCACTGCTTGTACCGTATGCGGATTATTCCCGCACATGTTAATCTTTAAGGAACCCCCCCACAGAAAGCAAATCACGAGGTTTCAGATCAGGAGTACGGAGGCCAGGACCCATCCCCATCGAGATCCCGCCGGCCCCTATCATGACGCTCACTGAGGGAATCCAGAACTGCCCTGACCCACGTGCCGTCGTGCGCCATCTTGCTGGGGAAATATAAAACGTTTCCTCGCCATAAAGAAATGGCATAAACTGGTCTTGAAGGACTTTCACATAATCACCGCTCGCTGCATTGTCATGAAAGACTGGCCAGATAACCCCTGCTGTTGAAACAGTGTCTCTGCACCGTGCACTTCTGTGGATGGTTCTCCATATTTTCATGGCGGTTTTCCCCCCCGAGGCTCGTATAGATCCTCGGGTTCTACTTATTCGCACATCTGCTGAGGCAGAAATGTGCTTTGTCTGTAAACCAAGTGCTTTGAGCAGCTCTAGGATAATCTGCCAGAAAAAAAAAAAAAAATTCACCGTCGCTAAAGAACTGGTTTCACTTGAATTTTCAAAGGAAAGCACTTTGAATCTTTTTATTAAATTGCTTGTTTTACACCAAGTCGTTGAGAGTGTCGTCTCACAGGCTTGCCAGTTCTACGAACGATTGCTTCCTGTCCATGTGCTCATCGTCTTGCCGACGGTACCCTGTTTCTTGTCTGCCACAGCACCGGTCTCTTCAAATGTCTTTCTGCTAATCCGTTTAGTGCTGAACTGCTTGGAGATTCCCTGCCCTCGGAATTGGCTTGAAACTCGTGCTGTGTTTGATAAAACCTTTGCTCTTAGTAACGCTTGCTGCTGGTGAGCACCCTATGCTGTTCTCTACTGCTCCACAGCTTAATGACGCTACTGCTTGAGGGCAGCACTAGACGGACAGACTCCCTCACGTATTCAGTGACACCAGAAACAATGCTTTAAGGAATATATGTCAATAAATACAAGCAATGAAAGCTAGGTCATCTTTTTCTGAACGCTGTGTATATCATTCTTTTTTCAGAACACATGGGTTACAGACAAGTGGCAAGCCATGGACATGGGTATAAAATTCAGTCTGCGCACCTGTCTGCAGTTTCCCTACAGGCACAAACCACATCCATTAGGAACTGGTGGGAAGGGATTGCTGCAGCTCTAGAAAGCGGCTGACAAATGGCTGTTAACATCTTACCTTCTCCATCCCCACGGACGGAGAAAATTCAGAAGCAGCGCCAAAATTCCAAACATCTGCAGCTGGCCTTGGCCGAGTCACTTTTGTGCAAGGAGAGCTGTGTCCGCCACAGGCTAAAATCGTGCTCACCTTTCCGTAGGTTTCTTTCCAAAAGCTGCTTGTGACGAAATACAAAGGTGTAAAAGACTGCCTGGCAGGCAGAATAAAATGGCCCGTGGTATGCCACGTCACAAAAGGCCCTGCTGCCAGCGTCCTGGTTATCGATGTACAAATGCAGCCAGTTAACCATCAGGTCCAGGCAGGCTTTTACTGTCCTACACAGACCGGAAAGCAAAAAAACAAAGCTCTTCTCACAATCTGGAACAGCATAATCAGCAGCAGCCACAGCAAACACCTTCGTTTCTCATGCCTGGATTCATTATACGATGCAGCACACATTGTTATAGCGATTCCTATCCGAGTATTTGGACCCTCTGACGCCCCCCTCCTATAACAGAGGTGGCCAGCTTTAATAGGAATTTCATTTGCGTGAATATATAAAAGGAAATTCTCTATGGAAAGTGAAAAGAAGGGGGAAGATGTTAAAAGTAAGACAAACCTGCCCTCACTCCCCTTTGCCCCCTCCCCAGTTTTGGACATTTAAAGCCCCCTTTCTGGGAAGCCACATAAGACGAGAACAACCTTTATCCTGTTCACGAAGGGAGGCAGCGGCACCGCACCCTCTCCGCACTCGCGCCAGTCTGCTTACTCACACTATAGGAAGAAACGTGGCTCGGGCTAAGAAACTGCCAATGTAATTGCAAGCCGCCTGCCTAATGACCGCTGGATTATTTGGATTTTGCAGTTTTTTCCAAAGGTGCTCAAGAAAAGCTTCAGCAAGTCCCTGCAATGAAAGATAAAAAAAACATTAGGGCACAACACGGAGTGTGGTAGAGCTGGTGAACGCTCCAGATGTTGCGAAGATGCCATCTTATAGCCTGGAGAGAGTTTGCTCCCCTCCCCCCGCCCCCTTTTAACTTCTCTGCCACAGACCCCGTGCTCTGGTGGCATTAGGAGACCCTGCTGGCCCCACAGACTGCAGGTAGGTCTGAGAGGATCCCTCTTGTGTTAGCCAATCTGGCCAGCAGCCTCCCGCCTCCATCCTCTGGGATCCAGGGCCTCATCAGCCACTTAGTGTGTCCCAACTCCAGCCAACCCGTCCACTGTCCCTATAGGGCTGGCTCTACACTGGCTGTCCCGCAAACGTACGGCTCATGGGCCGGACCTTGTTTTTCTGGCCCGTCAAACTTTCCCTTCCTGTGGCCAGATTTGGCCCTCAGAAGACGTTCTATTTAATTTTTGGTCACAGTGGGGCTGCCTGGTGTGCGACGGTCACCGGGGGGGGGGGGGGGGGAAGCCATCACTTAGAGCTGGAGGAGGCTAGAGAGAGCGGCCAGAGCCAAAGGATGACTGTAATAACTTCAGCTCTGCAGGTTTGCCAGAGAGGATCCTGCCTCCCCCCCCCCCCCACACACACACACACATATCTCTGTTCCTCCCCTCCCGTTCCCCCAGGGGGCAGGTGCAGGGTTCCCAGGGGTGTGGCAGGGTTGCCAACATGCAATAAATCTAGAAATATTACTGACACTATCTGTCAAACCCCTGGAAACCCTGTCCCCGACTTCCCCCTTTCTCAGCATTTCAAATCATCGAACGGGCCAGATATGTCCCGTCCCCCCCCACTCCACTCAGCAAACATAAAATATGCCATACTGAACCAGACCGAGGGTCCATCAAGCCCAGAATCCTGTCTCCAACAATGGCCAATCCAGGTCACAAGTACCTGGCAAGTACCCAAACATTAAATAGATCCCATGCTACTAATGGTGGCAACAAGCAGTGGCTATTCCCTATTGATTAATAGCAGTTTATGGACTTCTCCTCCAGGAAATTATCCAAACCTTTTTTAAACCCAGCTACACTAGATGCCTTAACCACATCCTCTGATAACATTCCAGAACTTAACTGTGCGTTGAGTGAAAGAAGTTTCTCCAATTTGTTTTAAATGTGCTATTTGCTAACTTCATGGAATGCCCCCTAGTCCTTGCATTATCCGAAAGAGTAAATAACTGTTTTGCATTTACCCATTCAAGTCGTTTCATGATTTTGTGGACCTCTGTCATATTCTCCCCCCCCCTGCCGTTTCTTCTCCAAGCTGAACAGTCCTAACCTCTTTAGCCTTTCCTCATAGGATGCCATTCCATGCCTTCCGAAGAGACTCTCCCACCTCTGGGTGATTTGAAATGCAGCCCCTTCTCTTGGGGACCCCTGATCTACACCAAACCCAACATATGAAGTAGAAAGAAATGTGGAAAACAGGAGATTTTTGGGTTAGTGCTCCATTGGGAATAACCTCCATGGTAGGGCTCTCTGGCTAGAGACAGTACCGTTTTGTAAATGTGCACGTATCGTGCCGGATGCATGGCACAAATAACACCAGCGTTACTCTAGAAGTTTTCTTATCAGCACTTTTCCAGTGGTGTGTTGAAAAGTGCTTATACAACGATTGAATCTGTCTATCCCGTCTGACTGTTGGCACAATAACTTTAATCTGGGCTGCCCACGATCTGGTCACTTTCAGCAGGGTCAACCGAAAGAGGTGCTAGAAAACGCAAGCATGCACCAAGTTCCGACCTCCCAGTTTAGGACTCTCCCTGTGCAGCGCTGTAGACAGTAGGTTGCAAGGTTAAGCTGTCCTGTCTGAGCAGAGAGGAGGGCGGTGGTTTGCTCTGGCTCATACGTGAATGGTAAAACAAAAAACAAACAAACAAACCACGAGTCGCTCTCGGGCCTTACTCACCAGTTTGAAGCTGCAGACATAGAACATGGAGTACTGCACGGCACAGGAGGCGTGGGTCGGTAAGATCAGCTTGTCAAACACAGCCAACAGATCCCGGTACAGGTCTTTGGTTCGGCTGAGATCCATCTCACCTGCGAGCGACATTGGTTTCTTTTCATCACCAAGCCGGACTCTTTATCACACCTGCGGCATCTAAAATCCACACTCGCAGCCTAACGGCACGTTTGACTTTTGAAAGGGACACACGAGACCCTTCAGTGCATCGCTTTAACGAAGGGGATCGATCCGCAAACTACCTACCTAGGTGCAAAGTCCATCTGATTTTCAAAAGGGAACGCATGCATGGACTTTGGCTTTCAAAGCTGCCACAAGTGTCAAAAATATATAAAATAAGCTGCAATCTACGCAGCTTATTTACCAATTCTTCCCAACACACACCCCGGGGGCAGATCCCTAAATGCAACTAAACGCAGGCACTTTTAGCCACTAATGGGGGCACTATATACTGTGTATTTGGCTGCAGAAGGTATTCGTTAGCCCTGATATGGAAGAGGAATGGCACACCGTGTATAATTCAGAAAAGCAGGGCCAACTAAGCCTTCAACTCATTTTTGTGCCATTGGTAGTTAAGTTTAACTTGGAAGGAGTAGAGCAAGGGATAGCCAACTCCAAGAGCCAGAAATAGATCTGGTTTCCAGGGTATCCATAATGAATATGCATGAGAGAGATTTGCATAACATGGAGCACTGTCCTGAAAACCAGACCTGTTTGTGGCGCTTTAGGATAGGAGCTGGCCACACCTGGAGTAGAGCAAGCTTGACCAGTCCAGTCACAGAAAGAGCTGGAAAGCAAAACTGCAGAACGTGAAGTATTTACCACGCAGGACAGCGCCTCTACAAGGGCTGCAAAGTTCTCTGGTGAGCAGTCAGCGCTGCTCATCCCAAACGTCACAGCATTTCTGAAACACACGTGCAGCCACCTCCAGCATGGATGGCTTGCAAGCTGACAGCCTCTTCAGGGGAGAAGGAATACTATTCCCGTTACCCGCTTCGAAGTAAGAGAGGTTCACTGACCGTTCCAAAAATGACAGAGAAACCGTGGCAAAATCCACATCAGACCCTGTGGCTATACGTACTAAGAGCAGCTGTTTAGCACATCTGTTCCTAGGAAATCTGACCTCTCTCTTATTTATATGGCTAAAACAGCTGTAAGATATATTTGATGCTCACCTTGATCCCAACCACAATTTTTTTGGATTTATTAGAATCTTTCACGGGTTACTGCCCTCCCCACCCATCCCCTCTCATCTCATCTTCCTGGGAATAAATTCAAGTCGGGTAGGGATAGTTTTTCCATTTACCATTTATGTAACAAACATCTTTTATGTAGGAGAAGAGAATGGAGAGAACGAGGTCTAAACGTTCTGCTATGGGATGGGCCATCATCTCATTCGCCAGAGATCCCATGCTCTTCTCTTGTGCCTCTGCATCTTCATCTTCGTCCTGTTGGGTACAAGTTGGCGGGAGCTTCCATTACTAATTCAGTGATATACCAATCGCAGCAGCGGTGCCAAAATCCGGTCCTCGGGAGGCCTTCCCAAACAAGAGTGTCCAACTCCAGTCCTCGAGAGCTGCAAACCAGTCCGATTCTCGGAGCGTCCATAACAAACATGCGTGAGATACATTTGCATGCACTGCCTGACCTGTATGCAAACTGTATCTCAGGCATATTCATTGGGGGCATTCTGAAAACCAGACTGGTTTGTGGCTCTCGAGGCCTGGAGCTGGACTTCTAGGGTAACCAAAACATGCAAGTTAGCCTGGCTATTACAGCAATTTGTGTAAGTACATCTCATGCATGTTTACTACATGTGTCCTTGGAGGATCAAAGCAGACCTGTTAAGGGGATTCTCGAGGACCAGATTTGGCAAACAATTACCTGCGCATGCTGATGAAGCTATTCACACAGCCAGGCGCAGTTCACTCAGGAAGCAGGGCAGTAGAAGCTGGCAGGACTGGTGTGTGCATTAACTACACCATGTCACAGGCAGTCGTGTAAAAAAAAAAAAAAAAAAAAGCCATGCCCATGGTTTACTCAGCAGTATTTTAACGCTACACACAGTAAGTAGTAATACTTTCTCTGTCAGTTAAAAGTGTACTGCGGAGTCATTTAAAAGAAAACAAAAAAACTTTTTGAGGGCAATTTCCAATGTTTGCGGGAAAACTGGCATTTCAAACCTGGCCAGCAGCGTGCACACTGTTTCACAGCACATGGACCTCTCCCTGGTGATCCGACTTGCACGTACAGCACGTGCAAAGGCCATTTCTTGGGACATTAAAGCGGGTGAACCTGTACACAATGGAATTGTGAATCAAGGCCTTTTTTTTTCCCTGCATGGAGGAAAAGGGGCAGTGCTCGGACAGTGTCAGGGCCATCCTAGCACAGTATGTGAAAGGAGTTAAAAAAATAAAATAAAATAAAAATTAACTCCATGGAGAGCTTCCCTTTGAAAAATCAGCTTGCAGGTAACCCACCAACCTGCAAGGCACACGAGAGGTGAAAATCGCTCTCAGAGCGTGCGTGTATGTATGTTTTTCACAGCAGGCCAATCAGATAGCAGCAAGCACGAAGCCATCTGGGCCTTGCATTATCACGGCTGCTCCTGGGGGTGCAGAGGAATCGTTCAAACGATTTCAAGAGTAGCCTTCGACGGAAACATTTTTTTTTAAAAATCACCCACAGGGCAGGCGAGTCCAGTTATCGGGTGTCCTCCTGAGCGGGCCACGGTTTACAAGCTCCCTCACAAACACGAAAGTAAAAAAAAGGCCAACCATGTTGAAGAGTCCTTCCTCGGCAGTGGTGCCGTCGCCTGTCTCAAGGGCCTGGAGAGCAGCTTCCTCAGCCTCCTCGATATCCTGGCGCGAGGCGCTCACCTGCAGATCAGAAGTCAGATAAAAAAGATCCCCCCGGTTTATGCTCAAGTCCTGATGCTAGAGCACGTTATCTGAAAAATGAGATCCCGCTCCCTACGCAGTTTGGATAAGACGTATCGTAAGGCAAGCAGAAGGTGCCAGCTCACGCCTGGCACCCACCCCCCTCCTTTCCCTTCCCGGCGGAGAAGAACCCGCAGCAATCCCGTTCGCGCTCCGGGTCAAATCGCCGCCTACGACGTAGTCCCCGTTATTTCCGGCTTCCGCGCTTGCCTCGTCTCCTGTCCACCCAGAAAAACCCGGGGCTCTTCGCTACTTACGTCCATCTTCAGCAGCTTTTCGGTGACGAGCTGCAGAACGTCGGCCCTTAGCGCCGGGAAGTAGACGGTGATGCGCAGCAGGTTGTGTACGTAGCACTCCTGCAAAGAAGCGATGACCTGAGTAAGACGAGGGACAGGGAGGCGGCTTGAGACGGGCCCCCCACCGCTGCCACCATTAGCAACCCTGATACCAATCCGGGGCAGGATAGGGACCTAGCGGGGGTGTGTGTGTGTGTGTATGTGTGTGTGTGTATATGTGTGTGTGTGTGTGTGTGTGTGTTTGTGTGTGTAGGTGTAGAGCTGGCTCCTAACCCATCTACCAAGACCACTATACTATTTCGTTTTTTTATATATATTAACATTGGGGATAATGTTATAATAGTCTGCCTAAATCGGGCAGCAAATACCTGCATAAGTTACACCAGATTTCCAAAATGGACTGGCGCACACACATTCCCTTGGAAAATCGTCCCACCAAATTTACCCTCACAGAATTAGACACGTTATGCGGAGACATTTCTGATAGGTTTACGTGCGTACTTTTGAAAATCCAGAAATATGAGTGGAAGCCCCAACCTCTCCCAATTTCACCCCCCCCCCCCCCCCCCGGGGAGTCCTCCGCTCAGCCCAGGTAAACCTACGCGCGCCAGGCGTGCTTTTAAGTTTACCCGCGGAAATGCCTTTTAAAAATCACCCTGGTGGAGGTCGACATTCAAAGGGACTTGCTTGGGTAACTCAAGTGAGCTGGACGGACCCCGAGATTTGAATTTCCCACCCCCCGCACTGGCAAAGTTTTACCCGGGTGGTTGCAATTTAGGATTCTTTCGCTGTGCAATTTAGGATTCTCGAGGGGGGGGGGGGGGGGGACATCCTACTTTGAGAAAAGCCTGAAATCCGGCAGCTGGTTGGCTCAAAGGAAAGCCATGCGCACGGAGCTCGTTCGGACCCTTCCCTCTCCGCACGGGACGCACTCCCGACCACTTACCAGAGTCCTTGCTGACTTGGTGACGAAAGGAAACTTCTCCGCCAGTATCGGCATCAGAAACCGGGGGGCTCTGTCAGACAAAGGAGCAAGGAAAACCATGACTTGGCCCGGAGCCCAAACGTCCTGAACAGGGGATTTAAGCAGGATTTGCGCAGGGCTCCGCTCCCGCCCTGAAGGCGCACGGTCTAGCAGAGGGGGCCAGGGCTGGCTTTAGCGGCCTGCCGGGCCTTTCCGTCGCCCGGGCCGGGTCTGGCCCGCAGAGGAAGGAAGGCGGCGGAGAGGCTGGTGGGGGAGTTCCCCAGGCCCCGCCAGCAGGGAAAGCACCGGCGAAGGCCCGGCCTACGGCAGCAGAGCCGGCTGGGCCCCGCCAAGGAAGGGAGAAGGTCAGGGACGGGGGGGGGTCAAATGCCACCGAGAAGCTGGTCAGAGCTGGGAATCACTGGCCGGTGCCAGCACGGGGAGTCACAGAAGGGGCGCAGGTCCAACACAGCTACTTTACTACTTTTTAATGGGTCTTTTAATTACTTTGGCTGCCTCAGGGGGTGGGGTAAGGAGATCTCATGAGGACACCCCCTCCCCCCCCAGTTTTACTCTGCTGGGGCCGAAGGGGGAAATCCAGCGGCCGTTTAAAACATAAGCAGCTCTTGAATCTTCCCTCGGGGGGGAAAACACTGCGACTTACACCTCTCCTCCCCCCCCCCCCCCATAGTTTGCCAATTTTTCGGGCCATTGGAGGACGGCTCCCCTGAATGATCGACACAAAGTCAGAGAGAGAGGCGCCAGAAAAGGAAATACGGGCCGGAAAAAATAACATTTCCGGTGCTTCTTCATTCAGACTCTCGAAAGGATTTTTGACTCTTGGGCCTGTGCAGAAACACAGAATGCAACGGGCAGGATTTCCTGTGCTTATTCCGTGCTTTCCATTACTGTCTTTGCCTCCGCCACGCACCCAGCACCCTCTCAGAAGCGCTTGCCCTGCAGCATCCTATCAGCTGAACCTTTGAGGTGTCTGAATGCCTCGATCACATCCCCCGCTCTCCCCTCTTCTCTCAGGTGCACATATTGAAGTTTTTTGAGGTAGGTGTAGACCGTGCACCGTTCTGAAAACCCTTTTCTGCACTGCCTTCACTCTGAGGTACCTGGTCCCAGAACTGGACATAATGCACCCAATGGGGGTCGTACCGAACAGGGCCATTCTCACTTGCATTCCCCTGCTGGTTATACCTCTCCCTACCTCTAGCACTGCCTTGCATCCCTCGGCCTTTCCCCTCCTCACCGCTCAGGAGCTGAGAGCTCTTGCTCCATGACGCAGGAGGGAGGAGAGCTGGCAAGGGTTCCCTGGCAGCCCCGTTTAAAGCCGATCCTGCTCTGGGGAATGAGGCCCACCGAACGTCCAAGGACCTGAAAGATCCTAGGGCACCGGTGCTTTAAGGTTTCACAGCTCTGCTCCCTCACAGAAGCCACAGAGAACAACGTTCCACGTTCCACAGAATCTCGTGGCGGCCTTAGTTCAGGGGAGAAAGGGACAGGGACGGGCCAGAAGGCTTAAGCTGGTGCCCTTTAGATACCCTGGCTGGAAGGGAGAAGCCCAGTAGTGCTCCTCTTCCAGGTGGGATTGCTTTCGTTAGAGCAGTCGCCTTCCCCTCCACCTGTTCTCTAACCTCTGTGATCCATCCGAGACCCGCCAGAGAGGGGACCCAAAGGCGAGTCTCCTGTGTAGCAGCGCACAAGCCACGGAGCCAGCCTCAGGGTAGAAAAAAAGATCCAAGCTGCTTGTGGCAATGCCTCGATTCCCTCCCTGCTTGTATTACGCCTTCCCCTACCCCCCCCCCCCCCCTGCCTCTTTCCCCTGCCATCTCTTGCTGGGAGAGGAGGAAAAACGTACAGGAGGGCCGAAGCCTTAGTAAAAAAAATCTGTATTTTTTTTGTTTTAGTTTGAAAAGTCATGCGCACGATGACAGGGTACTTACGACGGCACGTATCTCGCCACTATTTGCAGGGCTCGGTGACACGTATCAAAATTTCCAGGCAGGTCTGTAAGGAACAAATACAGCCATCAGGACGCGAGAGTGAAAAACGATACTTGGATCCGGGTAAGGTGACTCTTTCCACGGCAATTCATCCGACTTTCGGAGTCAGGCAGGCAGATAAGACCTTGCTCAGACCGGACAGGGTAAAAATGTTGGAAGCCGGACTGGTCCTTACCTGCCAATTATATTTTGTGTTTCACAAATCTGGCAAACACGCGCCTAAGGTGCTACTCGGAGGACGCTGCCGAAGTATTTCCACAATTTAAATATTGCGGAAAAGGAGCATCTCCTGCTTTCAGCTGCAGTGTGCACCAAGGGGCGACCAATCAGAGAAGAGCTGTTTATCATTGCGACTAATTACAGCGCTGCTCTCCAATGGCCATTCCCGTACACGGAACAGCCAAAGGGAGGATTAAAAAAAAGCCATTCCCGTTATGTTCTCAGCATTGTCAACATATGGTCCGTAAACCCATCTGTTAACACCCACTTCTCAGGTGGGTGAAACAACATCCGGGTAATGAGGACAGCTGCTTCTCGGACCTCCTCCGCATTGCCACACCTATGCCTTTAAATTCACGTCAGCAGCACCCTCTCTTCCAACGCACATATGACAAGAGCCCCCTACTGCTGCTAATCATGCGATGAACCCTAAATTACGCGATAATACCTACTTTCATCCTCGTCTTCAGAATCTGAGATATCCACATCACCTTCCTTTATGATTACTCGAGCTGTTAGGAAACATCAAAAACAACCTTAGTCGTATTTTCACCACAAGCAAACTCCTTCAAGTGACACTATCCAAACCACCGTGGACTCGAAATAAGAACTAGAAAAAGATAACGCCAGAAACTTAAAGCAACCCTATAACTTTCCATGACCAAACTTCCACCGTTAGTGTTTTTCAATTATTTAAAACTAGTAAATGAAGCAATGGCATTCATGGTTGGCCGATAGGTTTTTAGGTGCTATTTTTCTGAAAAACAAAACAAAAAAAAAAAAAAAGCTTTGTTGCAAGGTCATGTCTGTCCGTCTTGACTCCCTCACACGCAAATACCAGCTGAGATTTGGTGGGTTGCCTCCTCATCTGTGGTCTCACCTTACCTACAAAATTGTAAACGAGTCCGAAGGGTGGTTGGGACATTATGAGGGGTCGGGGTAGAGGGCTATTGCTGATGGCTCGTTAGGACCGATGCGGTGCGCTGGCTACGCTGCGCTCCCTGCCGCAAATCGCTCTTCTGGATCTAGTGGCCCCCTGGCTGTAGGAAATGCAGGCATAGGTAACGAATAGAGGGTGTGTAAAAGCCGCGCTGCTGGTACCAAAAGCAAGCAAGGGTAAAAGAAGAACTGCAGGTTTATGCACCAGCCACCATCTGCTGGAGACAGAGAAATACTGAGCTACTGCAGGTGGCACCAGGCTTTTCTCTGTCTCCATCTGCTGGCAGAGATGAATAAACCCAGGAGTCTGGACTGATCCGGGTACGTACAGGGAAATAGAGAGTGTGGAAAAGCCACGCTGCTGGTACCATGGGACACTGACGTGGCAAGGGCAGAGTAGTGGATCTGTGGAAATGAAAAGCAATGGATGAAAAACTGAGTGTGTGTGTGTAGTGGAACTGAAAGCAGACTGAAAGGACAACCATACAGCAGACAAAAGCTACTAACAGGAGTTGTGGGCTGGGAAAGGAAAGAACACGTGCAGACTGCAGGACTCAGACAGACGTGGCATGCGTGTTGGACTGGAGGAGAAGTGTGGTAGGTGCAAAAACAAAAACAGGATAGGTGGCTGCTTGGCGATATGTTGAGCCCTATAAAAAAATAAATAAATATCAACACCGCACATTAAGTCCAGGTAGCTTCAAGGCATCAAAAGTTATATCAATTTTATTTTATTTTTTTTAATTTCTGATTCTGTAAATACATTTCCATCAGAAACCACCTTCCTATTTAAAGTCACTCATTTAAAATATTAGTGTTCAGGAACATGGTGCAGTGGCTGAAGCTGAGCAGCAGAACAGAGTAGCATTAAATATTCCCAAATATTCTAGCATTATTAAACAAAAAAAAAAATAAAAATTAATACACAATCTGGCACATAAAAGCTAAAATATTTACAGATAATATTTTGCATTTGATAGTATTATAGCAAGGACGTCAAGAGCGCAACATCTGGTTTATTTATCACTGCCACAGCATTCTGATAGTGGCGTGAGGGAGGGATGGAGTCAGGTGAGGTGGGACAGAAATCTACTTACGAGGTATAAAAAATGAGACGATCATACTGAGACAGGGTCGAAGGAAGATGGTCTGTGCGGACACCAGATTTCCCAGAAAAGACAAGTACTCCTCCACAACTTCTTTGCTCCTCCTCAGCCAAGGCATCTTCTGCAATATAATGAATCCAAAAAAAAAAAGGGCACAGTCAGGGTCCATCCACACAAACCTAGAGCTTTCCCGAGATAGGAATGGACTTATCTCCCGGGGTTATCTGTCGTCACCAGTTTAGTGCCGAGTTGCATTTCTTTGGATTGTGTTTTACATAGTAACAGGGTAACGACGGCAGAACAAGACCAAATGGTCCGTCCAGTCTGCCCAGCAAGCTTCTTATGGTAATAACTGCCGCTCCGTGCAGGTTACCCCTAAGGCTTATGTTAAGGGTAGCAATATTTACAATCCAAAATCAAGCAACTGTCAAACCCATTGCAAAATGTATTGCTAGCAACGTTTTTGCAGGGTGAACAGCCTTCCTGATAATTCAGACACGGCGGCTTGGATTGGTCGTAGAAGCAGTCCTGTGCTTCATCCCTAATATCTACATATCAATACCCCAGACCAAAAAAAAAAGTCGTGGCCCAGCACTGACTATTGTCTGAATCCAATTCCCCTTTTCCCCCTGCCGTCGAAGCAGAGAAACGATGTTGCAGTTGCACCACAAGCATCAAGGCTGATAGGGTGATTTTTCAAATCAAGATGGGCCGTCATCGCGATGTTAAAATTTAAATGAGGGAAAGGGGAGGAGGTTTGGGCGGGGTTTAGTCAAACGAGGGGCCGGCAGTTGCTGTGGGCGATACTGTTTCACACGTTATCAGCGGAAATACCTACACCTATTTCACTGGCTCCACAGGGGGGCGATTAGTGTGCAGCCCGCCCGCAACCGCGGCCAGGCGACAATGCACCGCCGCGATGCGGCCACCTGCTCGCTGTCACCCCCTCCCGCCCCGTTTTTTTATAATTATAATTATAGCAAAATGATAGATCTAGGGGGTAAATTTGTTAAGGGTAGCAATCCCCATCCTTCTGTTAAGGGCAGTAAGTGCTGCTCCTTGCAGGTGACCCCCATGCACTCTTTTCTTCATTTCCAACCTGTAACCCAGGGGTAGGGAACCTATGGCTCGCGAGCCAGATGTGGCTCTTTTGATGGCTGCATCTGGCTCGCAGACAAATCTTTAATAAAAAAGTAAAAATCTTAACAAAACCCCCCACCCTCCTGACGCCCCCCAAGACCTCCAAAATTCATTTACTACAACCCCCTACCAAGACTTGCCAAAAATCCCTAGAGGTCCAGCGGGGGTCCAGGAGCGGTCCAGGAGCGATCTCCTGGACTTGGGCTGTCGGCTGCCAGTAGTCAAAATGGCGCCGACGGCCCTTTGCCCTCACTATGTCACTGGGGTCGACCAATGGCGGCGGTAGCCCCTGTGACAAAACTAGATTAAAAAATATATTTAAAAACTCCAAAGGGTTTTTAAAAACAAAGAAAGTTATAAAGAAAGATTTTTTCCCCCAGCTCTGAAGAATTTAGGCTGGTGCCCGAGTTCCCTATAAAAAAAAAAAGTTGCGCCCTTGATCTGATTTTCACGGACATTTCAAAGAAGTGAACGTGGAGGGGAGCCACTACTTACCAAGACAATGACCACCAACTGCTCAAAGTCTTTTGTCAGGTACATAACTGAACTGCGGAATTCATGCAACCAGTTTATTATCTGGGCATCCTTAAAAGGGAACAAAGAGGAAAAAAGCATCAACAGAACTCTCTACAATTAATCGCTGGCATTCACCAACCTCAAGCAGCACTTCTGCCCATGCCAGTCCTCTGATTCAAGGAGACCGCTTATCTGTAAAACTGTCATCCATCTGCTCTGCGCCACATGTGCCAGAGGCTCCATCCCATCTTCTGTTTAAAGGAAAAGCACCAGAATTCTGTTCCATCCCGGATTCTGCATGCGTTAGCCACACCCCTGAGAACTCTAAGCCACTCGGGAATAATCTGAGCCACGCGCAGACTGCTTCTCCTCGAGGGGGGAGCACGGCTCCAAACAGAGGTACCGCTAAGCACACAACTGTAAAGGCAACATCTGTACGCACTGCCAGGCAAATGACATCAATGGCCAGTCACGTTGTTGTGCTTTCGCCGTGGGTTTGGGGTTTTTATTTTTCCCGTGCCTCAAAATTACGTCAGGAAGCGTGTGATCCAAGCAAGAAACCGCTTCTCTTCTAATGTCGGGGGAGGGAATGAAGCAGCCTCTCTCTCTGTCCCTGATTCTAAAGCCTGGAATGAATTCCGAAACATTTATTGCCACGCCATCAATTGCACCGGACCCATAGTGCACGTATGGGCACCAGACAAGAAGGCAGAGAAGTAGATGGCAGAGCACATAAAAACGAGAGCCAAAGAGGCACCACTACATTTCAACACCAAGTCAGTCAGGCTGAAATGCTCCTGGAGGAGCTGGTAGCACCACCACCAAGAGGGAAGACGGGTTTCTCGTGGTGCATGCCGAGCCCTGAATCACACAATCCTCTGGCATAATATTTCCCAACCTAACCGAATATCCATAATGAATGTGCATATGATATATTTGTACGCACTGGCCACCCAGTATGTGCAAGTATCTCTCATGCACGTTTACTGTGGCAACTGTGAAAATCAGAACACTGCTTTGGAGAGCAGATTACACAATGCACCCTCAGACAGCTTTTCAGCTTTTTTAGTGAGCTGCAAAAAATGTTTGCATTGATATTAACTGAAAAAAGAGGCAACATGGAAAACAGAAACATGCACAATATATTTTACATCAAATATATTTTTTTACCTTTATTTCTGGATCCAACAGTTGATGCTTCAATAACTCATAGTCATTAATATCTCCCTTAAAAAAAACAAAACAAACAAACCCAAAAATCAAAACATAATTAGATAAAAAGATGGAGGGTATAATGGGATAAAAGTAAAAGGGGTGAACATATCCGCAGAGCATGGAAATTCAAGTAGACTGCCGACAATGGAAACAGCAACTCCAACTAAGCATCTGTAGGCAATGGCAAAGCTGCATGCCAAATTATTTAATTCAAATACAAAATGGTGTTCCACGTGCCTTCTGCATCACAGGCTTGTGCCCTTCCTCACCTGCTTGTACTTCTCCAAGACTTCTGTTACAGTTCCACCAAACCGGACGGTTTTCCTAGGCGGTGAGATTATGAAGTCGTCCTCTGCCGCCATCATTTTTAAACGCACATCCGCTTTAGCAAAGAAAACAAAAAAACACAGAAAGCCAAGAGATCACATGGCCTGAAGAGGACTGCCCATCCCTTAAATCACTGGCCCAAGCCAGGCCTAGCAAACCACATGCCTTTCAACAAAAAAGGGCGTGCGACTCATTTTGTAACGTACCTTTAGTTCCAACTAGAGAACGGAGCATTGGCGATGGCCATCAGCGGTCACATTCGGCGGGCACGGACTAGCAGGAATCGCTGCTCGTGCAGCAGACAATTTCAAGTTCTGGGGGGTTTAAAACTAACATTGTTTAAAAGTTTTTCTCATTCTATATTCTAACAGCGATAGTACACTTCACAGCTGGCACTATCACATATCTGCTCTTGCCTCAGGCACAGGAAACGTACCCGCGACCGTAAACTAAATAATGCAGTGGATTGCACGGGAGCCTTCACAGTGCCAGGCTCCCAGTTCAAATTCATCCATGGTAGGCCGCTGACATGCTTCACTGAAATCTGACCACTCTCCAATATGGGGTAGATTTTTTAAAAAAGCGTGATCGCGTACTTTTGTTTGCGCAGCAGGCGCAAACAAAAGTACGCAGGATTTTATAAGATACGCGCATAGCCGCGCATATCCTCTAAAATCCTGGATCGGCGCGTGCAAGGCTGCCGATTTTGGGCAGCCTGTGCGCGCCGAGCCGCGCAGCCTGCCTCCGTTCCCTCTGAGGCCGCTCCGAAATCGGAGCGGCCTCGGAGGGAACTTCCTTTCGCCCTCCCCTCACCTTCCCCTCCCTTACCCACCCCCCCGGCCCTATCTAAACCCCCCCTTACCTTTGTCCCTAGATTTACGCCTGCGAGAAGCAGACGTAAATCTACGCGCGCCTGCGGACTGCTGGCGCGCCGTCTTCCGACCCAGGGGCTGGTCCGGAGGCCTGGGCCACGCCCCCAGGCCGGTGCCACGCCCCCGGTCCCGCCCCTGAAACGCCGCGCCTCGCCCCCGAAGCGCCTCGTCATCCGGTCCCGCCCCCGACACGTTCCCTTCGAAAAACTCCGGGACCTACGCGTGTCCCGGGGCTCTGCGCGCGCCGGCGGCCTATGGAAATAGGCGCGCTGGCACGCAAGGCCCTGCTCGCGTAAATCCAGGCGGATTTACGCGAGCAGGGCTTTTAAAATCCGCCCGCAAGTGAACTGGGTCGCTCTGCATGTAGCTTATAGTAGACAAGTCTCCTCAGAGAATTCCACCAGGGGTAATGGGGGCTGTAGCACCTTCTGATCCCTACAGGTGTACCACATTGGCAGACAGTGGAAGAAGCCTACAGCCGCTATAGAAAGTCTACACACCCTTCCAAAAATGTTCACCTTTTGTTGCTTTAAAGCCTGGAGATAAAATGCATTAAAATAGTTTTGTTCCATGTAGCCACACTTCCTATCCTATAACCTCCAGGTGAAAAATGTACTCTAGACTTCCTTAGAAACTGAAGTAGAAATGCAAAGATGGAATAGCTTGGCTGCATAAGCCTGCACCCCCATCATACTTCAGTAGCAATCCTAAATACTTAAAGCTCTGGTGTAACCAATTGCCTACAAAACTGCACACTAAAAGGTGAATTTCCAAAAGCTGCGCATGTGAAAAATAGCACTTACGCGAGTAAAAGGAAAATTGGTTCTTACCTGCTAATTTTCGTTCTTGTATTACCACAGATCAGTCCAGACTCCTGGGCTTTGCATCCCTGCCAGCAGATGGAGACAGAGAAAGTTTTACTGACACTGCCGCATAACCCTGAGTGCCAGCTGCAGTTCCTCAGTGCACAAAGACTTCCACATCGTTACCCTGGCAATCTCTTGCAGAGAAACCTGCTGAGCCTCTGACCACAAGGCCGCCTGAGAGTGCGTTGAGTGGACTCTCAGGAACCGGATGACCCTTAGCTATACACGTCGAACCAACGGCCTCCTTAAACCAACGCACAATAGTTGGGGAGTTCCCCACTCTCGAGCCACCAGCTTCTTCGCGGACTTGTGGTACGGGAAGGCTTTTGCTGGACTGGATCAGCTCCTTCCAAATCCGAGTCCTCCTGAGGAACCTTGAGTCCGAGCTCCTGCAAGATCTGAGGAATCAAGGGCCACAGCTCCTCCTTACGAAAAAGACGGACCTCCCTGGGGTTATCTCCTTCGGAAACTGGAATGTCCTCTGGATCCGTGTCACCTGCATCCAGATCAACCACCTGGCACCCCTGTCACATCTGGGGCAGCATCTGAATCCTCCGACTCATCAACTGCACCTCCTGAAGCTGAAGAAAGGCCCAAGACACGCTGGACGGGAGAAGGCTGTCTGACCCAGTATAGGCAGTCTTATGTTCTTATGTTTACATTTGGTGCAAACTCAACACAGCACATCACCCAGAGAACTGCATCCCTATTGTGAAGCACGATGGTGGCAACAACATGTTATGGGGTCATCTCTCATTGGGAGAGCTCTTGTCAGGACAGAAGAGACTATGAATAGAGAAAAACATAAATGGTCTTGAGGAAAACGTGCTGCCTTCTGCAAGAAAGGTAAAACTGAGATGGAAGTTCAGCTTTCAGCATGACAACGGCTCAAAGCTGAGGAGCAAAAAGGTAATGTCCTGGAGTGGCCCAGTCAGAGCCCCGATCTTAATGCATTTTAAAATCTGTGGCATGACTTGAAGAACGCTGTCCATCAGCATTCCAAGGACCTTGACAGAGCTTAAATAATTTGATAAAGAAGAACGGTTTAGTGTACAAAGTTGGTGGATGCCTATCCCAGCAGCCAAAGGTGCTTCCACCAAAAATTTACTTAGGGATGTATAGACTTATCCAATTTTTTGATTTCAGGCATTTTTTTTTTTTTTATAAATAAGTACATGCTTTGTTCCCTAATAAAATGTCTGCGCTAAAAGGTGTGTAGTCTGGTATGTTGAGGAGTGGAAAAAAAAAATTTAAATGCATGCAAGTCTGACACAATGACACAAAAAAAATGTGAAAAATGTTCAAGAGGGTGTTGACTTTCTATAGCCACTATATGCTGCTGGAATTTTGGCTAAAAGAAATAAGAATAGACGATGGTTCTTTTAACCATAAAAAGTCTTTTACACACTCTGTCAACTGAATTATTTACAACTTAATGGCTTACAATATTTGGCAGCCCTCTCTTTACATCTCACAGATCTGATTTTCCCTATTGACAAATTCCTTTTTTTTAAACTATATCCTTTACACCTATAAAAGGTATGTAAACATTTTTCAATGGAAAGCTCTAGCACAAGGAGGTCATTTGGGGGGGGGGGGGGGGTCTTAGCTGCAGGAAATACTGTTTTCATCTGGAGCATGTGGTGGAAGCCAAGACAGTAAGTAAAAACGTCATGGAATAAGGACGGAGAATCGTTAGTGGCAAAAAAAAGTAAAAAGATAGCAGAACCATGACCTAGAGTCACTGCAGGTCGTAGCGGGAGCTGGATGGAAACTAGTAGGCTACAACTCCTCAGAGATCAACCTGGTAAGTGCAACAGGTTGCTGGGTACCATGCAGAAAATGACTTCCCAAACCTGTCCCGAGGACCCTACAGCCAGTCGGGTTTCAGAATGTCCACAATAGGTTCCCCGGGACAAGTTTGGGAAGCTCTGCAGAAAGGTCACATGCCCGGGCAACAGCCACACTAATATGAGTAGCTACTTAGGTTATTACAAAACAGTGACGTAGGAAGAAAGGTGTGCTAGGGGTGAACTTAATAGAGAGCTCTTATATTCCCCCTCTACCCAAAAGGCTGACGTAGTGAGGAGGAAGAAGATAAAAGCCGTCCTGGATAGGGAGTGATGACCTCTCCGGCTGGCAGCTGCAATGCATCCTCGGCAGCGTTGACAGGACTATGGGGGGTGCTGTCACCTAGGAAGGGCGGCGGGTGCAAGGAATGAGCTCACAGGGGAGACAAAAGCCAGTCGCGTTCCTCTATCCCCCACCCGAGATTATTCAGCCCCTACTGCCCAGCGGCTCCGATTCACGGGGGAGGGGGAGAGCAGGGAGCAAGGCGCCGGAATGCGGGGGGCGAGCTGAAGAAACAAAAGTATCGGTGGCAGTAGAACCCCCGACCCCGACCCCTTCACTCACCTGCCGCAATCCTAAAACAGGAGGAGGATAACGGGGCCGTGCAGCTGCTCAGGCGCTTCCTGCTTCCTCCCCTGCCAGGGCCTGATTGGCGCGCTTACAAGCACGTGGTCCAAAGTGCCACACGGCGGGCCCCACAGGGCAGGAGGAAGGAGGCGGTGTCTGAGCGGCTGCCCGGTCCCGGTCTCCTCCTCCTGTTTTAGGATAGGCGGGTGATTGGGGGGGAAGCGAATACACCAGGGAACACCGTGAGGAAGGAGTGAACGCACCCGAGATCGCTCCGGGGAGGGAGGGAGTGAATGAGCTGGGCTCTTTGAATCTCAAGTCCACTTCGCTCTACATGTGACCAACACGCTCATGTGTGTGATTGTATGTGGGAGAGAGAGAAGGAAGTTTGGGTGTATATGAGAGAAGGAACGTGTGTGATTGAGAGAGGGAGCATATGTCTGAGTGTATGCGAAAGTCTGTGCATATGAGAGAGAGGGAAGCGAGCCTGTGCATGTTAGAGTTAGGAAGTTAGGCACTAGCACTTCTAAGCAGGCGTGCCTGGGAGTTTGTGGACTACATTTCCCAACATGCCAGTGGGCCAGCCGAGAGCCTACAGACATTTCCCAGAATGCCGGTGGGGGGACAGGAGGAGGAAGCTCGGCGGGTGCCAGCCCTGGCTCGCGCTCTCCCGGCTATCATGCCGCTGTTCGTCGGAGACCAGCGCATCGACCTGTCACTGTCCGCGGCACAGCTGGTGGAGCGACATCCGGGCCTGGAGGTGAGGGGCAGTGCGCGATCCCGTCCGGGCGGGGCGCAGGCTCATGCGGCACGGAGACGGGGCACGGCTCGCGGGACGTGCACTGACATTTCTCCCAGGCTGAGGGAGCCCCCCCCACTGCTGGGATCGTCTTTCCAGCTGCAAAATTCCATGCGGATAAAAAGTGGTCTGAGCTACATCTTCCCTATCCCCGTCCCGAGGGAGTATGCGCTAACGCTTCTCGTCTTGTTTCTGTTGCTGAAAACGGTTTTTTTTATTTGTATTTTTTGCAAGTCCAGGGCTTCAGCCTCTGTTGATTTCAGTAGTTGAACTAATGGAAGGATTGCAGAGGGGTAGCAAGGGTTTCCCTGGCGCCCACTCGCCAAATCCTCCTTGCTAAAATGCTTAAGGGCAAGAAAGACACAGTAATAGAAACCCCAGAAAAGAAATGAACGGACAGGCTGCTGTGAACGGTCTATGGGGCAAAAGCTTCCCTGCCTGCAGACAGGGTGCCACCAGAGTTTCCTTTGCTCCGTGGTACTGCAAGCAAACAAAAACATCCTTGGATAAAGAATAAGAGCAATAGTCAAGGTCTGTGATGTACAATTTATAAATTCCTCCAAAATTTCTCTTTTTTCCTCTTCTACCCATTAGAAGAAAAAAAAAAAGGAAAAACCTTTCTAAATTAGTCCTTTTTTTCCAGACCTGCACCCATCACCGCAGTCTCATTACAGCCTGTCCCCTCACCAAATGCAGATAAACTGTCCACAAGTTAGAAAGAGAAACACGGAGACAAAAGCTGAACTGGAAACCCCAAAAAGTCAGACTGGCTGCAGTAAAACACCAGAGAAATAATATAGAAATACTCAGATGCACATTTCACAAAAATGACAGAGAAAAATCAAATTCTCCCACCTCAAAGAAACCGAAGCAATAGAATTCTGCCATCCCAGGTCCCCTCCCCTCCCAGCCAAACTCATATGCTGTGGAATAATGCAAAAACAGAAACATCAGCATTCCTCATAAAATAAAACCAAGAAATATAAATCAGTCAGAATGAAAACAATACTTCACAACAGATGACGAATAGAAGATCTAATAAATAAGGATAAAACCAACTTTAAACATTTCCCAAACTCAATTAAACATTTAAAAAACTGCAGACATATCAAATACCACCAGTAATTAAAACTAATAAGGATAAAAAATGTTCCCCTCACCATACCTGGGAATTTTTGATTTCCAGTCACTCTCAGATTGTTGTGGATTAGTGGAAAGGGAGGGGGGCATAAGAGGAGGGAACTCACAAATTTTCTCCTCTCATATAAACACACACCTGCACCTTTCTTTTCACTCCACTTTCCCTCTGTTACTCACCACCCTCACCCTTTCCTATCCCTTGATCTAATCCCTTTTCCTAACTCATACCCCTTCCCTCTCAGTCACAACCCGCCATATGACTTGCCCCCACCGGTAGTCCTCCTCATCTTCTTCCTGTTGGCCAGGTGTGGGAAGCCCGCCAGAAGATCATCATTTGGCCCACTGCTAGGTATTTAGTGCCTAGCTCCCTATCTCTTACACGCACACACGTTCTCTCTCTTTCTCTCTCATAATGCACAGGTTCTCACCAAACACACTCTCCCTATCTTTCATATCCACAGACTTTTACATACATACACTCTCATACACACACACATGCTTCTTCTCTCATACATACAAGGTCTCATACACATACACACAAGTTCCCTCTCTCATGTACACAAACTTTCTCACACATTCTCTCTCTTCCACATGCAATCACACACACACACATACACTTTATTCTCTCTCTCCCACATGTAATTGCATACACATGCTCACTCTCTCTCTCCCCTGCAACTGGTGCCCGGGGACCTTGGCCCCCTCCCTCCCCCCCTCACGATACCACTCTCAGATTATTACAGTATGTGCATCGAGAATTAAGGTTTTCTTTTTTTTAATTAAGTAAAAGTGCAGTTCTTTTAGTTGAAATTATTTTTATATAATGTACATTCCATTGTCGTTTTTCCTGTTTGTACTCCTGGTGACATTTTCATTATTAAGTAACTTTGCCTCTAGTAAAAGTAAATAATGGAGATTTATTTTGTACCTGCAGTAAACATTTTGCTTGGGTTGTGGAAGCAGCATGGACTCTCTTGACCTGTTGGGATCCTGCCAGGCACCTGTGACCTGGATTGGAAACAGGATACTGGGCTTGAGGGACCTTTGGTCTGACCCGGTATGGCAAACCTCGAGATTGCAGGCGATTTCCAGGGTCTTTTTCCTCCCATAGGTTCTGGAGTTTTGTAGTCCACAAAACTTATTAACCTTCTGCTTTCATTTCTCTTAAACCTTTTTCATAACTGAATTATTATTATTTTTTTTTTGTTTATTTTTCATCAGGAAAGAGCAAAAGCCCTGACATGTCAGCCTGCTCGGACGGTGGGCCCCAAAGGTTTTTTGTACGTTCAGCAAAGGGAGTTTGCTGTGACAGCTCCCAACGATAGTACGTACCTCGCTCGTTGCATTTCTTCTTCTGGAGCTTTAGTCATTAGGGTGAGAGGCGGCGGCGTTTCCTTTCCTTGGGGGATCCCAGAGGACAGCTCGTGCACCTTCACCAACGCCACTATACCACCCTGCCTGTTAAGTTTGGGCCTGTGTCAGTAGAGAGCTGGCTCCTTTAAATACATTTTAAAATGGATATGCAAAACTAAATTTGGGGAGTCCGAGCCTCTCTCAAAGAAATCTGTACCCATTATGATGGATATGAAATCTTAAAGCTTTTTAATGTATGAGGGGCTTTGGTGCTCGTGTATGTGGAGTATCACAGAGCTACAAATGTAATTATCGCATATGAAGCGGCTCATTTAAACTTTGATAACAATATTTAACTTTTTTTTGTATTTTAAAATGTCTCTTTTTTTTTTTTTGCTCTTTTAAACAGGCTCTGTCTATGTGCTTGGTTCTGATGATGCAACCACTTGTCACTTGGTAGTGCTCAGGGACACAGGTATCGAGAAAACATCAGGGCTAAAAGCTTGTTTTTAGGATACCGGCTACACTACTTAATCCATAGCTTCTTTCTTTCTTCTGACTTTTCCTTTCTTTTTTTTTTACACAAATCCATTTTGGGGGTAATTTTCATAATGGGCCGGGTAAATTTGCAGGCTGTTGTGCATCCAGACTACCTAAAGCTTTGCAAGCAAACCTGCGCATGTGAGTCTGCTTCGAAACTGATCCCGGCACAACCACACGAGCATTCAGAAGCCTGTTACTTGGTGCACACGCTTGTGCTGAGAGAATTTACGTGCATGCTTTATAAAATCAAAAAGTACGCACATAAGCCCCACCCGGACTCCAGCCCCTGGCATGCCTCTTCCCTATGTGCAGAAAAATATTGCACATGTAGTGCATGTGTGCCTGTGCGCGTATTGCTCGCACAGTTTTCTAAAGGGCCTTCGCAGGTAAAGCACTAGTTTACCCACAGAGATCCCTTCTGAAAATTATCTTCCCCATGTATTTATATATTTTTTTTTCACTGTTTTTGAATAAAAGGTGGCGTCTTTTTATTTCCGTGTTCCCTGCTCTTAAAACTCTTCTTCAGTGGTTCATCCTCAAATATGCTCGCAAGGCGTTTTTGAGGAGGTTCATCGCAGCAGTGCTCTCATGGGGGGGGGGGGGGCGTATGATGGTCTCCAGCCAGGGTCACTCGCAGTACTGCACATAAACATTTTCCACCGATCATTCATTTTCCAGTGCATGGGGACGGGGGAGAACGGCACTGGCCCATCTGGGAGCATGAACCGGTCAGAGCCACCTTATACAGGGAAGAAAGATGGGAGCAGCCAAGTAGAACCCTCCAAACTAATAGAAACCCAAACAGAAAATCAGGAGACTTTTAGGACTGACTTTGCATTAACAGCAAAGTTATTTATCTAGAAAATGCTGCCATGATTACTGTTTTAAATACGCATGGTTTTAACTCTTCATTCCAAATCATTATCATTTTTATTGTTATGCTAATAGTTCCATTTTGATTACAGATTTTTATTTTTTTTTTTAGGTTCTTGTAACTATTGGGAAAGAAATCTTAGTGCAGCGCTGTTGTCGGACTCTTTCTGTGGTCATGTAGAGCTGATGTGCCGAATTAAAGTGTAGCCCATGTTGAAAGTTTTTTTTTTTTTTCTCCCAAAAATCAAATGTGAAAAAATAGTGGCCACTGAGTTCAGTTGTCAGGGGTCAAACAATGCACACATGGCCAGATGTGCTGAACATTTTTTTTTTACCAGAGGCAATGCGGAGATTGATGCTGCCTCCCAAATGGTTTTTCAGTTAGCGTCAACTTTTCTACAGAATTGTTTTCCCTAAAATTGAAAACAAAAAAAACCTGTCGGGTTTTTAGAAGTGGAAAGTATTTACGAGTAGATCTGCATTATATTTGATGTTTTGTATTATAGATTAGTAAGTGATAAGCATGTTCTGAAAAACTGAACTGTCATAAAGCTTTCCTTCTAATAAATATTTGTCTGCTTACCCCCAAACAATTGTACATTTTTAGATTTTTTTTTTTATTTGGAAATGAATTAGCAGGTCAGCAGCCATGCAACTGCGAAGTCTGCTTCTTGGCTCTGTTTTGCCACAATTCCACAGTCAGATGGCGTAAAGCGCTGTAAAATACTTCTTTATGCCAATATCTTGCGTGTTCCACATTGGTTTGTTAAGCTGGCGGTAGTGTAGCCCTGGGCATTCAGATCCTAAAGAAAAGCACCGTAGAATTTAATACTTTTGTCAAAACTGCAGTGAAAAACCTTATCTAGTGGAAGTATTGGAATGATAAATATTTGCTGATCTCGGGCAAAGAAAACACATGGTAGTTATCCGCCAGGAAACGGCACGCATCACACGCCACTCCTATGATCCCGCCCCTCTGCAGGGCTGGGGTTTATGCCTCTGGGGCTGCAGCGTAGCGCTGCGATGTGCTTAGACCCTTGGAGGATGACCCAGGTGCTGTAAGAGTGCCCTCTGGTTGGCTGTCAACCCTTTGCACAATCGGGGGGGACGGACGACACTCTGATTGCCCAAGGTAATTGTCTCGGGGAAAGTGAGGGAGGGAGAAAACGGAGAATAGGTTACAGAAGTGTTGCACGGATTCGTCTGATCGCGCAGCGAAAGACGTGGAATGACCCCCAGATATCTCTGGTTCTTGCCTCTGTTTCAGGGAGCGGGGCCACCTGTTTGACACACTGCGACGGATCCGATACCGAAGCTGAAGTGTCTGTGATCCTCGGCTCCGTGAAGTCGTTCTCCAGCAAGCCTGCAGATGGGAGGTGAGGCCTGGCAGAGGGGCTTTGGGAGCACGGGGGGCTTACAGGGTGTGCTGGACAGGCGGAAGGAATCGGATATCTCTGGGGGTTAGAAACCTCGGTGGCTGGTTCGTGAAACGCAGCAGGGATGCATTTGTTGCCCAGAGTTGCCTTTGACGCTCACCATCATTTTTCTTTCCTTTGGACCTAGCAATTTCCCTCCTGCCCCAGCAGAACCGGCTTCTGCCGCAGTATGGCGCCATGGGCCCTTCATTTCAGGCTGCCAAGGCTTTTACACCCCCCCCCCCCCCCAGAAATCTAGTCTGTGTCTGGCTGAGCATATTCCATGTCTCGGTACGTGTGCACCCCGAGTCTGGCCCACTAGGGGTGACCATTGTGCAATGTCTGAGACTCCCCAAGGAGCGGGGGATGAAACCCAGGTCTCCTGCATGGCTGTGTGTAGTATTGCTGCCGGTTCGGCCTTGTTGTTGTTTTTCTTTGGTTGCTGACTCGGCACTGAGCTGTTTTTCCTAAAGAGAAGGGGAAGCTGTGCCCAGTTGTGAGTCAGAACTTGTGATCACATCTGTTTACTCTGTGTGTGTGTGTGTGTGTGTGTGTGTGTGTGTGTGTGTGTGCCCCCGCTGTAAACTAAGAAACAGGGCCCTTCGCTCACTCACGCAGCACAGACAAGACTTTTTTTTTTTCTCATGTTTTCCACTCGTTTATTTATTTCCTAGGTCAGGTGCCCGCTGACTTATGAATGCATTTAGCAGTTCCGATATGCCTTCACGGCCCCGGGGTGCGGGTAGGTGGCTGGGTGGTGCTTCTCGAGCTCCTCAGCTGTCGTCCGATTCCCGCCCACAGCCCTTGCCCCCAACTCTGCTGCTGCCCAGGAGGTGGAGGGGGGATCTTCCAACGCTCTCCCCCTACTCGCAGGGCTTCATGCTCTCCTAAGTCCCTTGGGTGCCCAGTGTAAGCATGTCCTTGGAGTGGCCACTTGGTGTCACTGTTGAGCAGAGCCGGGATTTTCCTCTGTTAGTTTTGGTGGGGGAATTCATCTTGGGCTGACAGCTTTCAACGTTTGTCGCACCAAGAAACGCGTGATAGATAGAGTTGGATGTTGGCGTTTAAATGCAATTCACATAAGCTGATGATTTTGCTGTAGTACGCGATTATGAGGGCAAGGAGTAAGGTTTGCGCATCACTGTGCAGAGCATGTGATGGTTCTGGCGTGTAGTATAGAGCTATTTAGATCAGCATTTCTGCATTGTTGATTACCGAGTAATATGTTTCTTTTTCCTTTTTTTTGCTAGGCTGGAAGTGCACTTGGTTGGAGGTTTCAATGATGATAAGGGATTATCACAAAACCTTACTAGCGATCTTCTTAGTAAGTTCACACTTTTTTGTTTCACCGTAAAATAAAAAAAAACAAAACAAGTTCTAGCTAGATCCGAGCAGAAGACGATGTGTCCACATCCTCTGCGCATCTCCCTTCTTCAGACAGGGCTCTCCTGACGAGTAAAATTAATGATTTCTTCCCCCCCCCCCCCCCCCGGGTCGTTATCCCCACGGATCTATTTTTTTTTTTTTTCCCTATGGCCCCTTCGAGTCTGACATCCTCAAGGCGTGAGCGAGTTCGGTGTTCTGGGACTCGCGTCCTCGTCGCCCATCCTGATACCTGGGCTGATGTGGCTCCTTTTTCCTTGGCGAACCGACTGCCCTATTGATCAGCGCTCCCCCACCCCCCTCCCATCCCATCCCAGCGGTGCTCCATAGGCCCAGTCTGGCCCCGCTCCTCTTGGCTTCTCTTTTTAGTGTTTGGAGTTGGCTAGATTGAACTGTGCCTTTTACATTTTGTCGGGGGCGTCGGCCGGCTGTGAATTGGCGGGTTGGAGGAGGGAGGGGAACGGGAATCATAGAAATACCGTGCGGGGGGGGTGTACGTGTTTCTCCACCTCTTCCCTGCACAATCGTATTTAAATGTTTGCGGATAGCATGAAACGGTGGCAGAACGCTAGACCAGAAGTGAAGTGCATGCCACGATGTTGGCAATACTGAACCCGCTCTCATCATCTTTGTTTGTTGGTTTTTTTATGTATCTTATAGGGGCATTTGACAATCAGCAGGATGAGATCCACTTAGTGACTTTCTGTGTGACAGGTAACGGAGATGTTTTTTTTTTTATTTGTGATGGTGTGCGTGGGGGGCATAGGTGGGGAGAGGGTGGTCCATAGCGGGCAAATCTCAAACTCTCCGCGGGGGGAGTGCCTGCCGGCTTTGCACCAGTTCTCAGCGGGAAAGTACACGAGTATTTCTTTCTTTCTTTCTTCAGGCACAGAATACACGCGCCCGCTTTTCCATAGGTAGAACTGTACCAGAAAAATCCGTGTGAAGATTTGAAAATGCAGTTTATGCACACACTTTTTTCACTCCTGGGCACTAAACGCCTCCTGTGCAGTGCAGCTAAAAGTGCGCGTGTTGCGGAACGCCGTGCGTACTCTTAGCCGCACTGAGGGAGGGTGCTTTATCAGACAGCTGATTAGCACGGGTAAAATACTTTTTTCTGCTTACCATCGCTTTGAAAATTGTCCTGTTTATCTCATAGAGGAGTCCTCAGTCTTTCCTCCTCATATCCCTGTTACTGCCTAATCTGTAAGACCAGGAGTTTGGGTTTTACTTTTCTTTGAAACACTAGCAATATAATTTGCGCTAAGACAGTCATCTTCTGGCCTAGAAAGACTACACTGTAGTGATTCACTGAGAAGGGTCTAGAAAAAGCAAATAGTCCCTCAGTGCTGCATCAGTTCATAACTTGTGGAGGGGAGTGTCCTGAGATACCTGCCGGCAGCTGGACCTGATATGTGTGCAATAAACCCAGGGGCCTCTGCCCAGGGCATTTTCCCCTTAGAGGCAACTATGGAAAGGGCTCGTAGCTACTGTAGTGTCAATGTTCAAAAGATTTACACAATTAAAATCAGCTTTTAATTGCCTAGCTGGTTAACAATTCCCCCTGCTGTCTGTCCAGAATTTGCGTGCACAGGATCGTCATGTGCACAGATTTAGCTGGGCCAGGGTATACCCGGAGCAAATTTAATTTTTTTTTTTTAGAATAGCACGATATTCTGTGCTAACCAGTTAAATTTGTCAGGGTAGGTGCGCTCGCACCCATGGCTTCTTTAAGTCTGACCAGCGAATCAGCCATGCAGCTGGATATCGGCCCCTGCGCCTA
Source organism: Rhinatrema bivittatum (assembly GCF_901001135.1). NCBI lineage: Eukaryota > Metazoa > Chordata > Amphibia > Gymnophiona > Rhinatrematidae > Rhinatrema > Rhinatrema bivittatum. Next base: position 21,793,129 of record NC_042628.1, on the reverse strand, counting down.
CTGACGCGCAGCAGCGTTCGGCGAGCTGTGCTTGTCGTGAACACGTGATAGTGTCCAGATTCTTCTTCCATTGTCTGTGATCTTGACCTGATGCAGTGGGATTCTGGATTTGCATTTAGTGAGGATATTTTTTTTTTTCTCATACTCTGTATTTATTTGGAATTACCTTCGTGCCCTCTCCTTGCATATCTAAGGAGTGGGTCTGAGAAATTCTGTCCTTTAATCTAGTTGAAGGTATTTGTGACCTCTGCTTTCTTTTTTTTTTTACTTTTTACATCAGAAGAAGTTCTTTACTGACTAGATTCCCCCTTTATATTATTTGACTGACTAAAGGGAAATCGAAGTGCCACTGTAGAAATAGCCAGGATCTCGTGTGGCAGACGGAAGAAGCTGTGCATGACCCGGCATGGCGGCTGGTTGTGGTATCTTTTGGTTTGGAAAAACTTCCTTTAGGTCTCGAACGAGACCCGGCAGGCGCAGAAAGCAGTTGCTGGTTACAGCGGTTGGTGCTGGCCTGCGATGCCACGGCTTATATTGTTCATCCTAGAAAAGATCAAGAATGGAAAGAAAAACCCAGGAGGGGAAATCTTAAAAGTGACCTTTACTGAAGTCCTCCTGCATTATCCTTCATGGTCGTATGGTTTTTTTTTTCCCCCCCCTAATGCTGCTTAAATTTGAACAGCTTACTTTACCTGGTGCTGTAAGCGAGAGCTGCAGCCTTTAACTGTATGGGTTAAGTTATCTCCTTTCATTCCTGCTAATGCAATAATCCGAGCATTAAGAAACACTTGCGCTGGTTTTAAAGCACAGATTAAAATGTTTTTAAGCTCCCAATGCAATAAGCTAACGCCATGCAAATGCATTGGGAGCTATTAAAAAAAAAAAAAAAAAAAAAAAAAAAAAAAGCTTATTGATTGTAAAATATGCATTTGGCATTAACAGGTGCCCGATCCAGGAGGAGATGGTGCTTATCTAGCTAAGTGGCAGCCGCTAGCCCGATAAATCCTGACTTCTTATTTTCCTGTTTTTAAGGGTTCTCAGTGCCAATGCCGCAGCGCTCTGAAATTTAACTCCGTCTCTGACCCAGGAGTTGAAGTTTCCAACGTTAAACAAAACTGGGGGTCAGGCCAAGTTGCCCCTCTCTGCATCCGGGAAGACTGCTTAATTGCCCCCCCCCCCCCCCCCCTGCTTGGGATTTCCATGTGAGGGCACTAAGCAGGGCTCCCATTTCTGACCGCGCGTTTTGTGAGCGTAAAACTCCTTGCTGCACCGGCGCTAAGGTTTACGCCCGCAAAACACGCGTTTGAACGAGGGTTAAAATGTGCGTTTTTGCATCGGCCTCTTGGTTGGATTCGGCAATTAACATTCACAAGCAAAGTGAAATGATTATTTGAAAGTCTTTATAACCTGACTGGATACATTTGACATGTTGCTATCTTCCCTCCCTCCCTCCCTCCCTCTTTCTACAGAATTAAATGACATGGTGAAAAACGGCTTTCACTTTCCAGTAATTTATGGAATTGGTAGGTATCATTGTTTTACAATTAAAACATTAAAACAGCAGCACCTTCTAGAAGAATATCCCGCCCGCCAAATGTGTTAAAATATCATTCCTCACCCTCTCCTACTCCACATGTCGTCTGTGTTTCTTTCACCTTAAATTTCTTTTAGCACAAGAGTTCGAGTAGCTGTATCGGTGTTGGAGAAAACTGGATTTTTGTCAGGCTGAGACCTTTTCTTGGACTAGTGTAAGGATCGTCCAGGGCTTTCAGGCGCACACTGTCCCAAATTCAAATAATGAATTTTCATTTCAAAGCACTGACTCTTTCCCGGTCAGTTCCTCATCTCTCTGTCTGGTGCATCTGCAGTCCCTGTGGTCTTCTTGTCTCGGCATCTGTTTAACCAATAGAAATCAGGTTGCATGGTGCCGACAGAGAGAAGCAGAGCCACAAACTGGAAATACCTGAGCTCCTATTTAGATTGGGTCCTCCAAACATTTTATTAAAAAGAACGTTTCTCTACTGATGCTGAGAAATGTGACTGGATAGATTGGACTGAGCTGCCAATCGCATTGTGACCCACTGGGATTTAGTCAATATAGCAGAGGCATGGGATCATATAAACTTGTCCAACAGGTTGAATGTTGAGAAACAAATTTCATTGATACTCAAAGCCCACAAACAGCATGTCAGACTGTAGTATTTAAAAGTCCAGATTAATGCTCCCCCGACACGGACTGTGTTTAGAATAAACTGTGTCGGGAGGAACCTGGAGTCTAAGCCTAAACGGCATCAAAAGAAAGCATATGATATCAGGAAAATAGCGCACATAAGCAGACTTAACAAGAGCTTGAATTCTTGCAGAAGCATGTCTAATAGCATGGCAGTGGTAACTTCCGGTACACACAGTTAAATAGCCTAAGACAACTGTGCCAAACGGAGAGTCGGGTGGTCGGGTCCTGTCAATCAAACCTGGGGCAGAGTCACGTGATCCAAGAGTTTTAAAAGTATCCCAGAGGTAAGGAGATAGCTAGCACACAGCAACCTATACAGTTAATCGGAAACAGCGTCGAGCAGTTAAAAATAAACCAAAAAGAATCGCAAACACAAATCAGGAAAGATTCTGGCAGGAGCCATCGTCCTGCACAGATGGTCTCAACTGACCACCACTAATGTTGCTTCTTCATTGTCTTGCCATTTTGTCTCCCCTAATCTCCATTGGCGGTGCCAGCAAATTAAACAGAAAAATGGTGGCAGACACATGGATAATATAGGAACTATTGGCTTATCATTGCCTTCTGCAACCAGTAGTAGGTTGCTTCACCCTTTATGTCCTACTGGCAAGGATATATGGGAGGCTGGTGTAATTGTCTATTGTACCTTTCCTGCCCCCTCCCCCCCTCGAGTGAGACAGACCCCCTAGCATGAAAATCCAGTTTTATTGGCTACAGCATGGTAGATCCAAGAGAGAGCGGCAGTACAGAAGTGAGATTAGTGTCCCAGTGCTTTTCCTCCTGCTTACTGCCTTTAACACCAACTTTTATCCTCTTTTTCCTCTGGACAGGTGTGAATGTCAGGACAGCAGAGATTTTTAGTGCCTCCATTCAAGATCATGGACCGGATGAAAATATCCGCTCAGCTCGCATGTTAGCCGGAGGAGCTGTGAGTTTAAAACGATAGGGGCATGGGGAGAATGTGTTTATCTGTTAGAGACACACAATAGAGTACATTGTGCGAGTTTATAATGCACACCAAACAAAGCACCGAGCTTTACCGAGTAGCGGTGAGTGCCAGATTGGTTATAGGGAAGGTGGATGCAGTGAGGTGTGTAATACAATGGAAAGTGACATCATGGTGTGGAGTTTTGTTTACTTATGACCACAGCAGCACACACACCCCCACCCACACACCTAGCAGTTTCCTCCTCCTGTTGGCTTTCAGGTCAGTCGGAGCCAGGCCTGGGGTCTGGCGCCAGGAACATTTGTCATTTGCAGCTACCTGGGCATTTTTCACCTATCTTATATCAACCCAACCGATTGAGTTTGGTCAACGGCGAGTTGTTGTGAATGAAGGTTTATGACGCCAGATCCCAGTCCCGTAAATGACTCTGTTTGAAGCCCTACACAGCAGCAGGAACTGTCGGATGAAAGGAAGGAAAAAGAAAAGTGAAGGTTGTACGGTATCTCATCTTGTGAATCTGCCCAGCTCATGCCCCCTTTGCACGTCCTTGCCGTAGATGATCAGCCTTTACGACGCAAAAACGGAACAGCTGTACGTCGGGCCTTACCACTGGATGCCTTTCCCATTTGTAAACTTCTGGTTGGAGCAAGAGGACGAGCAGCTGTTGAAGGTGATGGGGGGAACACATTTATGTTATGTACTGTATCGATTTCATTTTAGGGGCCTTTTAATCTTGCTTTTCGTTGGGGGAAAGTTGCAAGGATGGCCCTGCGTGATCCGTCTCAGCGTTTACAGCAGCAGTGTGCCCTTTCTTGGCGTCAAACGTTTTAATTGTTTACCTCAAAGTTTCTTTGCCTAGTGATGGCAAATTTAAAGAATCGTTAAGAGAACTTTGTTTCAGAATCTGATTCTTGCTGAATTATCTGGAAAATACAAATGCGATCTGCTGGGCCCTGACCTCCCGTTTGGGCCGCTGATTGGACGCCACCTTCCCAAAGCGCTCGGTGGGTGGGGCCAGCGTACGATAGGAAGATGAGAGGCTACGGCACATGTTCCTCAAATCCTTAGTGATTCAACAGGAGCTGGGTTTTATTTTCTGTAACGATCATTTTAGGAGAAAAAAAAAAACTACACTTCAGTAAGACTTTAATCTTATTATCGTAAGGGCTGATTTCCCATTCATGGATAATTTGTAGTTTTGCTAGAAGTTGAACGGCCTTCTGTTTTAGGAAGGCGTTTGATTTTTTTTTTTTTTTGTCTGTTACAACAGCGTGAAGAACTTGAATTGCTGCTCACTGCAGCGTTAGTTTTCTTTGGCCTGTTACATTTTCAGTGTTTGATTTTATCGAGAGTGGGGGACTTGGGAGGAATTACAGAATAAAGGGGGAACAACCCCCCCCCAAAAAAATTTTTATGTCGGCATAAGAGAACTTGGTGCTTAATGTGAAGAAACTTCGGTCATTACAGTCCATGCAGACGATGACCTGGTGCTGAACATAAGAAATTGCCACGCCGGGTCAGAGCAAGGGTCCATCAAGCCCAGCATCCTGTTTCCAACAGAGGCCAAACCAGGCCACAAGAACCTGGCAATTACCCAAACACTAAGACGATCCCATGCTACTGATGCCAGCAATAGCAGTGGCTATTCCCATAAAGGTACATTTTTAAAGAACCGTGCAGGCGTCCATGTGTGCGCAGTTCCCGGCACGCGCACATGGGCGCGCCGATTTTATAACGTGTGCTTCGACACACGCATGTTATAAAATCGGCTACCCGTGTGCACATGCACGCCTGAGTGCAGACTCGCGTGCGCAAGGGGGGGGGGGGAACTTTGTTAGAAGCACGCGGCCATGTGATCGGGCCTTTTCCCAGTTCCCGCCCAGACTGCTCCAAAAAGGAGGGAACTTACTAAAACCCCTACCTATCCTGCCTGCATTTTCCCCTCTCCTCCCCGACCCCTAAAACCCACCTAACTACACTGTTTTTTTTTGTTTCTCAAAAGTATATCTCCCTATTTCAGTGCGCGCTGGGCTTTTAAAATTAGCCCATAAATCAACTTGATTAATAGCAGTTAATGGATTTCTCCTCCAAGAACTTATCCAAGCCTTTTTTAAACCCAGCTACACTAACTGCACTAACCACATCCTCTGGCAACACATTCCAGAGCTTTATTGTGCGTTGAGTGATTTACTACTTAGACTTCTGGCATTGGCACACAGACATTTCAAAGTGCGTATTTTGTTTGTATTAACAACCTGCTTTTCAGTTGATTTATGGATAATTTGGAATTCTTTAGCTCAGATGATTCTTTACTTATAGGCACATGGGCTGCTTTTGCTTTTATTGGAACCTCTCTGTTGGGATGCCCTAACTCTCCTGTTTCATTAGTATCCTTCAAAGATACCTCCCTCCGAACCATGGCTAATGAGATGTTACTTATAGTAAAAATGGGCTGCTTAGGAATAAAGAGACAGGTTGGTTGAACTTGATTATTAAAGGGAGCAAAAATGGGTTCTGAAAGAGGACAAGAAAAAAGGTGGCTGTGGCCAAATAGAATGCTTTGGTTTGACCCGTTATGGCGACTTCTTATGTTCTTAAAGACGCTCTTTTGGTAAGGAGGTGGTATACTCCAGTAGTTAGGCTGAAGAAGGCAAAAGAAATTCAGACCTTGCAGGAATTGTGGGTAACCAGAATGGCAGGTAAGCGGGAGATTAAACCTTTTTTTTTTTTTTTTTTCCCCCGCTAGAAGTCCATTGCCTCCCCTTGTCACCATTTAGTCGACGTTGGGTTGGTGGTGTTTCCCTCTCCTTGGAACCATCCCAACCCTCAGTCCCTCTGTGGGAAGGCAGCTGCAGCATAATAGTCCGCTTTTTTCACGCAGAGCAGTAATGGCGTCGCCTGACCCTCCTAGCCTGACTTAATAGCTTCCGCCCACCTTCACTGTTGATGTGTTTATCTGTGCCACGCTACAAAGAGGCATCTACTGATGTGTGTCCAATTCTCTCCTCCCCCCTGTCTCGGCAGAATCTGTCAACATCTCCTCTGGCTGAGCCGCCTCATTTTGTTTCGCACATTCGGGCGACCCTGACTTTTTTACAAGAGCATCCCTTTCCGGGGAATTCTTTGTTTGCGGATAAGAAACCTCGAGTCTACAAGAAAAACAAGGAAGGGTTATGGGAAAGGGTCCTGCCAGACAAGATGTGAAGGAGGCTGCAGGGGCGACACCAGAATGGACACGTTTGGTTAAGAAGTCGTAACATCCGCCACTGCCAATGGGACACTTTGATTTAAAAATGCAGCACTAGCTTTTTTTTTTTTTTAAATCATATATCATGTGCCTTTATTTCATTGTTTTTCTTGCTGTTGGCCTTACTGACTTTTCACTTTTTTTGCTGAGATTTTTTTTTCATAATTAAAAAAAAAAAAAAAAAGGCTCTCCAGGGTAATTGCTTCTTTCCTTCATTCGATCTCACATGACAGCTGGCTTTATTTTGTTTTGGGGCGTGTGGGGTCTGCGGCAGCTGGGTGTTATATACAGTAAAAATAATTAAATAAAAACTAGCTGTTGTCCAAATACTTAAAACTGGAGTGTACACCAGACCTAGGAATGCAGGGGGTCACAGCTCTGAGCTAGTCTGGCTTTAGAGAGCAGTTCCTCTTTTTTTTTGGTGTTGCTGGGACTGTGCCAGAGAGAAACAGGAAGCAGATGCGCGATGCTAGAAGGCAGCAGCCGCAAAGCCTATGACTGGCAGCTGCCCGAGTCCCAAATTTTTTTCAATGAAACAAGTATCAGCTAATTTAACTTATCATTGTCCAGTAGCCAGCTGCTTGATAATTTCTAATAAGACTCAGCCATGACTGTGGGTTTTTTTCGGTTGAAAGGTTCTTTAGAATACTGGCACTCAAACAGCGCAACAACGATCCGGTCGCCTGAAGTTTAAGTGTAGGCATAGCTAAGGCAGAAAACCCTTGTAAAAACTTCTACCATGTATTGGACCTTGAGTAGGATAAGGGCCAAGTGGACAGCAGGTGTGGCAAGACTGTTGCCTTTAAAGATCAAATTTTATAAAACTTAAATTTGTGAAGTTAGAGCATCACTCTTTGTTTTTAAAATAAAGGATGCATTGGGGTTCTGTATGCTGTTTTTTCTTGTTGACATTCACTCTGCATAGTGCAGACCATCGATGGAGGCGCACTTCTCCTATACCACTGAGGGTTGATCTGGCATTTGCACGACAATGGAGGTGATTTAAACAAACCTAAATACCATCTCTCACTATGGACACACAATTATGATATATCAAGTGGTTTCTTAGAATAAGAGGAGAATAAGAAATTTTCCACATCATTTTAAAGAAAATATAGGTTAAGCTACTCCCATTAAATTTTAATATACCTCAGATATCCAGGGATTACCATTAACCTTGAGGGCCTTTGTGACTTTCCAAAAAACGACTCAGTTGGTCTGGATTGAAGAAAATATAAGTACTACTTCCTTTTTTAACCACACACAGGCATGGATAGCGTAATAAAAAATGTTGCCTCGCATTCCAAAACTTCTTTTTTCATATTTAAGAAGGCCTTCCGGCGATCTTGTGTCATTTTTGCAAAATCATGGTACATTCTAACTTGACCACCATAAAAAGAAATTTTATAGTTTTGGAATTAGTACTGCATTACTAGGTTTAAGTCTTGAAGGAAACTAAACGTCAAGAGAAGGGTTGCTCTCTCGATAACTTCTTCTGTTGATGTTTCTAGGAAAGTTGTCAAATTTTCCTACTCCATAGAGTTAGTGGAAATTGGTTTAAAACCTTGTTTCTTTTGGAATGGAAGGAATGCACTTTTGCTTAAAACAGGAATTTTGTCTTCTGGAATTTTTAAATTTTCTAGAAAATATTTCCACACTATGACAGAAATAGGTAATCCTGAAATTTTTGGAAAATTAGTAACCCTTAAGTTTAGTCGATGAGAATAGTTCTCCAAGGATTCTATTCTTCTGGTAATATTCATACCCTCTCAAATAATCGAGGCATTTACTTTTTGCAATTCTTTCATATCAGACCCTAATGTTTCCATAGTGGTGGAATGTTCAACAAGAATTTTCTTATGATCTCTAGCAACTAGATCTACTTTAGTTGATACAACCTCTAACCGCTGAGATTGTTCCTTAAAAAGTTTCATTACCGCCGCAGTCAAGTCCCACAGCGAGTCTAACGTCACTATAGCTGGTCTTTCCAATATCTGAGGAGAGTCCAAATTAACTGTAAATTCAGGGAACATACTTCCCATATGATGTACTTCTTCTTCTCCAAGGGAGACTGATGGATGTATATCTTCTGCAGCATCAGGCTCAGCCTCCTGGTTTGACTCTCTACCTCCTTCTGCTGGGGGATTAGCAGAATTGTTTGCTCCCCCCAAGGCAGTTGAGTCTCTACCAGGTCATATAAGCATTAGTGTCTTAGGATCTGGCAGTGGGAGATTTCCCTCGGCGAAAAAGATACTGCTCCTTTACTTTTATCGCCAATGAGGCTTACCCGCAATGGATCGGGAGTAGAAACAGCAAAGTCAGTGACGGTTCTTTGGTCTGAAGGCAGGAAGGGTTCCGAAGGAAAAACTCTCACCCTACCCTTCCTTTTATGAGGCATTATTATTTTCAATTAAATTAAACAATACAGTCCCAGAGAATAGACCAACAGACTTGCTGTTAATATAACCAATATAAATTTCCTTACCCATTGTGGAGGATCAAGGCTAATGGAGGTGAGAGAACCTTGAAGTAATCAAATATAATGCAAAATTTTCAGGAAAAGCCATGCGCGGCTTCGGCAGCGCACCAGCGTCTGCTCGCCGCTTTTTATGGCTCCTCCCCAGAGTCGGCCGGAAGTGATATCACAGATACACCGATCAGATACCTGGGTCTCCGAATCAGCTGGTAAATGTTCAGATAGCAGGGTAGGACCTCTTTCAGGCCAGGACCTCTCCCTCCTCCAAACACTCGGTGCCCGGCTATTGGGGATTCTTATCTCTAATTGGACCAGGTTGTATAAGTTGCCTTTAAAAAGGATGTATGAATAAGCAACCGTCCCATCAGGTGGGAGAGCCAGGTCCAGTGCTCAAGTTCAGCTCCTACTTCTGAAGGGAGCAAGAATCACAGCACTGGGGATGCAAAGGAGGTCCAGCTGTTGAGCGACATCTACTGCCAAGGCTAATGGGGACAAGTTCTGGTAGAATCCCTGGTAAAAGGACTGTCACAAGAATGGATGGACTAGGTCAGAGTGGTATAAAACCCAAGCTGTAATTTGGGCCCCAACCAGGGAAGAGTAGGATAAAGATGTCAAGAACATTCCCCAGCTCCCCATCAAAAAAAAAATCCCAAACACTAAGGCTGAAACTTGCAAAGCAGATGATCTTCCCATAAGGACAGTAGCTGGAGGGCTGCTGTTTGGGTTACAGACTAGGATGTGGAACTCCAAGCATAGAAATCATAACTGAGTGGCATGACTTTCCCATAAACGTAAGCCCCTTTTATTTTCTGCCTTGCATAGCTATTGTGTTGATGCTCACATCGGTCATGCATTTCAAAATTATGTACTTCAGCTCATCATCTCTGCACAGATAGCAAAAACCCGAGTTAAAAAAGGCAAAGGTAAAACGTCCCACTCTGGGATACTTAACTGGATTTCCGGAAGGGTTAAGTAAGTATTGTTCCTGAAGTTACACTTGCATGCACACATTTAGCAATTTAAATGAGTTAAGTTTTACATCTGCTAATTATCATGCATAACTGATATCAGGACTTGGTTATTATGTGCTGGGTGAACTGGGGAGAAGCTTAGGCTGCAGAACTAGGAGGGTCTCCGTGACCTGGAGGAGGAGTGGCAGAATGTGTGGAGGAAGCGGAGTATTGGTGATTCCAGTTATGCATGCATGCATGTTTAATATGCTGATCTACATAAGCAAGGTCTGCTTTGTTTTAACTTGGAAAAATATCCATGCATATATCTTTAAAATTGGTAGGAAAAGTACTGGATTTCAATATATTGCATGTATTCACAAGTAAGCATTTTATAATAGGTCTGGGTTATAAATTACTACCATGGATCTTCATGCGGAGATGGTTGAAAATTACCCTCTAAGAGCATAACTGAGAAAATAGGAGATAGTGACTTCTCCCACTAACATTTCTGGTGATCTTGGGTGAGAGATTTCAATGCTTGTCTGCCTGGTTTTCAACCCATTGGTCTAATCACTAGGCCATGTCTACTTACTTAAATGTAACTTAGTGCCTTTTAGTGATTATACCCATGTTGTCTTAACATGTGGTGTTAGTATATAGGCCTCGGTGAGATTATTAATAGATGTGAGTTTATTATAGTAGCACCTTTTACTAAATATGCCTCTTAAAATTTTACAATCTATAGAACACCTTACCTCAGTACTGCTCAGGGTAGAGTAGAGCAACATTAAAACCACCACAGCAGGCATGAAATACAATGCAAGTCACAAATCATGACATAAAGCCCATTCATTAAAGTGTGGCACTGTGCAACTGCTTTTTAACATGGAAATCCAATTATCACATAGCCCATTTTATTCAATGGGGGGGCTACTCACCAAGAAATGAGTTTTCTGCATTAAAAACTGAACTTAGCTTTGTCTCAGGTGCATTTGGAATAAAAAAAATAAGAATAAAAAGAATAATGCAAGCGGTGTGAATATATGGATAGGGATTTGCAGAAGAAAAGCACATGGCCGGGCCTGTAGGCAGGGATGACTGCAGAGAAAAACAGGAAATATGGATGAGTCTCTCAAGCCAAGTGGCAAATGCATAAAGCCTCCGTCAAAACAAACTGCTGCCAGATGCAATAACAAAGCCCCAGCCACAGGCACAAAACATACAACCAAAACCAGCATTAAATATAAACTGAATTTCAACTCTGTTATTGCCCTAAGCTGCTACCGTATGTGCTGCTCCACAACAATACATTCACTAATAAAGCAACATTTAAAAAAAATTATACAGTCATGTTTTTTGCATTGTTTTTAACAGGGGAATAAATAACCATGAAAGTATCCAGTTTTACTGAAATAGTCGCTGTTATAATGAACGGAGTTCTCAAAGATGGAACAATTTGAACAAACTTTATTAAAACATCCAAGCATAGGCAGGCCTAGTCCAACAGAAAATAAAATGCTAAATTTCACAATTCCAGATATAAAACAGTAAAAATTAATTTTATTAATGTCCTATTTATAAGGATACATTTTTAACACCCTCCCCCCACAATTACCTAAATTAATATACTTCATTGCACCAACGATAGAAGAAACAAGGGAAGACTTCTTGCACTTTCAGCAGAGCACCAGGACCCTATAATGTAGGTATTAAGACTTCAAATGCCTGGAACAGCTTTTTTTTTTTTTCCAATAAGCACAAGGAATCCACTGTCCCTCGTGGTCTCCAAGTTCCATTTTATAAATCCACTGCAGCCGAAAGGGAGTCAGGAGAGAATGTCTGGGTGCAGCAGGCCTTGGAACAGCCATGGGAGGGGGGGGGGGGGCAAGCGGTTAGTGTCAGGACAGTGCTAGGAGTGGAACCCCGCCTGCAATCAAAGGATTTACTTGTAAATACTGAAGAGTGCTGCCTCAGGCTTGTGAGTGCTAATACAGTTAACGCTACAGGACGCTGGCATTCTCCTTTAAGAAGAGAAATAAATTGTTATGTTCTGTGTCAGAAGTGCTTAAAAAGGTAAGAGATATCGATTACAAAAAAATAAAATCACTAGAGATGTAACCATCTGGTGTACAGTAAGGAGGGTTCCCCCAGCACCACCGTCAACCAGCGCAGCGTAAAGATTAATCTAAACTGTGCAGCTGACCCACCACCTTGCTCCAGACTTCTTTCTGTCTCCCCGTATCCATACAGTCTTAAGTCCATCGACCAAGATGCATTTTGCTACTGTTGAGCGTCACGACAATGAAAGGGGTGGTCACAAACAAGGGACTTTAGTTTTGTAATTAGTTCTTGCAAATCTGAATGAGAAATTAATTTTTTTTTTATTTTTTTTTTTTAAATTGTAGCTTATGCTATTGATTAACCTGCTCGTCCTGGGACAAAGAGGAGGTTTCTACATCATAGTCTCAGGTGCATTTGGAATAAAAAATGTAAAAGAATAATGCAAGCGGTGTGGATATATGGATAGGGATTTGCAGAACAAAAAGCACATGGCCGGGCCTGTAGGCAGGGATGACTGCAGAGAAAAACAGGAAATATGGATGAGCCTCTCAAGCCCTTAAGCCAGGTGGCAAATGCATAAAGCCATTTGGGCAAAAGGAAATGCTTTTATCGTGACAGTTGATCACGGAGTGCAGGTCACTCTAGGAAGATTCAACAAAAAATGTAGCTGGCAGTTGGGTGGATGCAGTCACAAACTAAAGCCAGGGCCAAGGGTTGACAAAAAAAATTGCGTTTATATTACACCCCCAAAAAACCTCGCTTCAGCTGTTTCTTTCAGAAAAGTATAGTATTTCTTTTTTTCTTTTTTTCAGCTAAAATGGTAGTGTTTAATGCCAGCTGATCTAAATGGTAGAAATGATTGGTCAAGCTGCTAGATGAAGACAGCACCACCATATAAAGATGTTTGACTGATGAGACCAGAGTCCTGGGTCTCTGCCCCTAAAGGCATTCATTCAAACTTCAATTAGCAGACGCCGAAAGAAAGTGAATTTGCTGGACACAGTGGAATGGAGCCCCAGAGCCCCCACTTCCTGTTTTGCAGTGCCGTCTTTGCTGCTGAAAAGGGCACAGGGTCAGGAGTGCTGAACCAGCACCACCGCAGTGCATGGTGTCAGGCGTCCCTCATAAGCAGCTCGTGACACAGCTCAAGGCACAGTGTGGCGAGGCCACCGGTAAAAAAAAAACTCTTTAACCAATGAGAAATGGTTGCAAGCCATTTTCATAGACCAAGTAAAGCTTAGTAACGCACTGCTGGGAGTAAAATGAACAACCTGAAAGCAGCAGCAGCAGCTAACATACAAAACGGTCTTCAATCAACACAGAACAAGCTGACTGCTTGTGGTGGGGAAAACCTCTCTCTTGCAGCCTTTGTGCAAACTCCTCGCTAATCATAAAATTACAGTAGTCAGTACTGTACAACCTCATGGCACTGTTCACATTTTAAATTAATCTTTAATAATCCCCATACTTCGGGGAATTCTTTTTCTTTTTTTAAATAAAGTCTTAGTTCTGCAAGTCTTTGTTTTTTTATCTTAGATTGTCCTGCTCCTCCTCTTTCGTGCAGCTGCTGTCCAAGAGCTGGGATTCCCCGTCCTGAGTCTCCTCAGTAGGGGTTGGGGCCTGGTCCTGAGGCTTAGGCCCTTCTTGCATCGGTGGTGGCGTGGGAGCCGCCCGCTCTGCCTCTTCCCCGTGGTCCACCGAGCTGGTCTCGCTGAAGGCATCCGAGCTTCTCAGAGATCTCCTAAAGGCCTTCTGACCTGTGAAGACATGCGGTGCTTAATACAGCAACGCATTCAGAACTGTGCGCGCCTACCAATTAATGCACTGTGGGGCGTGACGGAATGATCACTTCTTCTTTTTTTTAGTTTTAACTCACTTGGGATTTGCATGCGTCTGTGCTTTCACTTTGTCATGACTACCTGGGCATGACATCACAAGTCAATCAAACGGCGGCAGTCCTCCGAGAGCATCGAAATTATACCGTAGGAGTACATTTCCCATTCTGCAGCTATGGGCCAGGTACTATCAGAACACAGGTTATAGAACAGACAGATGGGATGGGGCCAGAGGAGGGCAAGTGAAAACGGGAAAAACACTTGGCATGCGCAACCTATAAATAACAGAAAAATCACTTTGGGGAGGGAGGGAGGGGAATAAAAACAACTCGTTTTGCTTTTACGCTCCATAGGGTGGACCAAGGGTTCTCAACCCAGTCCTCGGGACATATCTAGCCACGCAGGTTTTCAGGCAGTTTACAATGAATATGTATGAGTCTGATTTGCATACAATGGAGGCCGTGCATAAAAATCTCGCTGCAATTTCACTGTGGTTGGGTGGCTCCTGAGGGCTGGGTTGAGAACCCTCTACATCGACCCATGACTCTGCAGTCCAACCATCATTAACTCTGATGAAAAGCTGCTTTGTTTCTATTAGGAAAGAAACGTCCTGCTCTCTAACTGGAAATCGCCAATTCTTTATAAACTTGCTTAACAGAATGCTGAAGACAGCAGGAGGAAGTGGGCAGCAGAAGGGATGTCTTACCTGGTTGTCTGTGCTTAATGCGACCAGATGCAGGTGTGGGAGGTGGAGTTGTTCCAGCACTTTGCACTTTCGAGACGTAAGTCATCTCCGTGGACTCAAGAGACCCTGGCCGTGGAAGAGAGAAAGTGAGGCTCACGCAGCTGGAAACTTAAGTGGTTTCACATCAGTATAATGCATCTGCATTACTATTTCAAAATGACCCCAATCATCAGCAGAGTCCGCTGGATGATTAATACAGCAAAAAAAAAATTAACAAATGAACCACCAAACTTTTTTTTTTTTTTTTTATTGTACTGAAGTTGAAGGCATCAAAATGCAGGATTTTCTGTTCAGCTATGTACATCTTGTTGGATTTAAAAACAAAAAAAAAAAACTTGCTTTAAAACTAAAACTTCCTTTGTATCCAAGGACAGACTCACAACCTGCCTTTACCTGCCGACAGGTTAAACGTTCTTCCCTTTGGCGAGGTTTGAAGAGGAGAAAACCAGTTCAGTACAGACCCAAACACAGGCAGCTGGCGCAGCACCCCCTGGAGAAAAAAAAGAGCGGCATTTATTTACAGAGCGCTCGTAAAGAGAATCTCCCTCTGAGCGGGAGGAGTCGTGCCACGGCTGGCGCCTCACCTCTTCCAGAAGCCTTTCTTCATTCGCCTTCTGCAACTGGACCTCAGCCTCCAGAATCCCTTTCCGAACCACTTCTGTCATGTTTTCCAACAGCTGATTAAAACCATGGAAAAACAAAAAACGGGCACTATTTGCTTGCGTTTCCATTTCTCTTGCAGTGAGGACTTATTAAAAGAGGTTAATATCCCACTCCTCGCTGCCTACAATTAAAATTCCTCCTCCTCAACTCTTTCTTTTGCTCTGCAGGAACGCTAACATTACATTGGTTGGGAAGAAAAAAAAAAAAAAAAAGGACTAGTGGTCCATTGAGCCCAACCTGACCTAGAGGGCATGCTTATATTCTACGTTTGTGGGAAAAGTGTTCTTGAGAGAGCCCTGGGCTGTGACATATTCACTCCTAAGCACAAATCAGACTTCACGTCCTATAGAAGCTGTGATGCACTCAGGAAAAAGCAAACTGGAGCCACCTGGATCTCTCTGCAAGTGAACTGGACTGCTTTCTGCTTTTCCATGTGGGCATATCTCAGTTAGCTAAACCATTTACATTACTTCAATGAAGTCTGACCCAGTTCACTCATGGTGTGCTTCTGTGACCACGGCAGGTCCTCTGTGCATCACGAGAAGGAATGAGGAGGGGTGAGGTCTGGCCATCATCTCCTTACCCTTAGGGTAGCCTACCCGGTTCAAAGAGTTACAAACCTAAATGACTTGCTGAGCAGACTGGATGGACCATGTTGGTCTCTATCTGCCGTCATTTATTAGGTTATGCCAGGCGGGGGCTCTTGAGGAAGGGGAGACTGAGGTAAGCCAAAGCATCTGGCTGGTAAGGCTGGGGATGTTGGTCCATTACAAGGGAAGCCCTGAATTGCGATATACCTTGGAGTTCTCTTCAATTTCTCTGCCTATCGTTGCAATGGTTTCTACCAGCTCCGAGATATCAAGGTCCTCGTTTGCCATGCCAATGTAAATGCTGTTCTTCTCTGCTCCAAATTCTGGGCCTGTAGGCAGACAGAACATTTCATGTTTAAAAACTCACCAAGCAGAGAACGAGACCTAGAACCCTATCTGTGTCAGGGAATGCCACAACACCCATAAACCAACCGATCTGGTCCTGTAATTTGCTAAGTGGTTATGGGAATCCCCACAGTGCACCCATTTTAGGAGTGCACTCTGCAGAGTTTTGAGCCTTTTGTTGTTTTTCTACAAAGAGGGAAAACACAATAATTGTGTTTCGTTTAAAAAGTGCTGTGTTTGTGTGGGCTCCTGTGGTTTCTAAAGACAGGGTATAGATGCAAAATTGCAATCCTCACTTTTCACAGCAGAATCTACAGCTAATAGCGGAAGCAGCTCAAGGAAGTCAGAATGACTACTAAAATATTAAATTATATTTCCTTCAAATACCCCTCTCATCCGTTCTGGTTCAGTTTTCCTTCAAACATTGAGTACCCCACTTTTCAACTGCAGCAAAAGGAGACTGTAAATCTTGGGATTATAGTTTGAATTAGAATGGGGTTTGTTTGTTTTTGGTTTTTTTTACAGAGATACAAAAAATGCAATACAGTAACCTGGGTACTTTGGAGCAAATCAATAGGTAACAATATCTTTTCATTTATTTATTTTTTAAAAGACATTTGTCTCAATTTTTTCCCCCCGTCAGCTGTCTTCTTCTACTCAATCAGAACCAGGACTTGGATCTGGCACCCATCTTGTTTTTCACAGCTACCCGCGGCTTTTCTTTCTGTTTTTATATCCCCTCCCAACTCACGTAGCCCAGTCCTGGGCCAGGCACCGTTCTGGACCTTGCAATTGTGATCCCTAAACCTGGTTGCCAGGTGTTGCCGTTGTGCGATGACAGACTCCCTTCCTCGGCTAGGCCCCCCACATCTGTATGTTCTATAAATAATCGAGAACAGTTACCAGAGGAAAAGGAGAGGTCTGAGTCCATGTCATTTAATTTTCTCAGAAGCACTGCATTAATCTTTTCCAACGCCACGTCTCGTTTGTTGGCATCCTGGTCATCACTGCTGCCCTCATACCTGGAAACCCGACCCCGCCCCCAGAAAATAAACAAGTTACCATAATAAAATAAACCAGCCATGTACTCGGCACTCATTAATGCACTGCAGGAGTCAAGTTCGTGTTTTATCCACACTAATGCAGCTTCAGACAAATCAAAGGACAATACAGGTCCTGCCTTCAGCCTTCCCCAGGATCAGTACAGCTACTAGCACTATGCACCACACGTGTGTTAGAATACAGATATGCATCTGTGACAGCATCTACGCTTACAGTTTAAACATTGTATTTGGATGTATTCTAAATACTATAAAACCAAGAACATCCTGCAAATAATGTTCTCCCAGCAAGAAGATGAAGACTAGGTTCTCCCACAAAGAAACTGGCAGGCCTAGGTTTGTTTTCCCAATTTTTCACGGGGACAGAGGGAGGAAGGTAATTTACACTGAACTAACTCAGCGACGAACCCTAGCAAGTGGACCCCAATCAGGTGCTGCTACAGAAGTGGTCCACGGCAAAAAGTTGAAGGTGGCTTGGCTTGCTCCTTCCTACCAAGGTCTGCAATAGTCACTCAAGCCTAGATCTGGGCACAGTCTCCCTGCGCCTTGTTAATAAGGCGTCTCAAAGTAAACAGGCATTCAGAAAAAGGCATTGCAAACAATTTGGTCATCTCTAGCCACAAACTCACTCTAGAGATTTCTAGAATGATGAATGTTCAACGACACATTCTGTCCCTTTCCTGGAGATCATGAACACTTGGGAAGAAAAATCTTCCAAAAAAAAAAAATCTCTCTTCAAATTATGCATATTTTGTGTGTATGTTTTCTAATTCTAATCAGCGAATTAAACATAGGGTGTCGAGCCCTGATCTCGACTAATACACCTTCTTTTTGTCTTAGATGATTCTCCTACTCCTTGAAACCTCCAAGTTATTGAAACTGCTCAGACCTATCGAGTTAAATTCCAGTGGGATTTTCAGAAATATTCAGAAGAGTGAAGCAGATGCTGACATTGTTCAAAGTTTGATGCTATTGAATTAAATACATTGGTCCTCAGGAAACAATCCGTAGACTCTACTCAATGCCCCAAAATGGAAGCATAAACCAGACAAACAGGACTTCACCAGGTGGTCTTGGTTTTAGGCTGCCTTTACAGTGAGTGCTATAGGAAAAGCCGTCTGTCCAATTTTTCATCTATGTAAGAACTTTTAATTCTCCTGGCAACAAAAAACACTTACATGGGTAACAAAAAAGTTAGCTGCGTAACTTTAAAAATGCAGATGGATGACAGAAGGTGCTTGGAGGGGGTGGGAAGAGGGGCAATGAGTGACAGGGTTCCCCCAGTCTCTGCTAACAGAACTACGAGGACCAAGAGATCGGTAAAGGCAATCTGCTTTGAAGTGGCTGACCGATCATGAAAGGCTGAATAGAAATAAAAAAAAAAAACGACCCACAAAAAACAGGGAAGAGGTGGTCATGTCAACAGAAAGTGCAATATCCAGGAAGTAGGGTGGATGAAGGAGCAGAATGAGAGGGCTGGGGAGAGGGAGAGAAAGAAAGTGGATGGGGAGAGAAGAGACATGAGAGTTGGGGGTTGAGGGGAGACAATTGCATTGGGATGGTGCATGGAAGAGGCTAGAACACAAGCTGTGAGGGGGCCTGGGTAATCAAAAAGCCCTCACCAAGTACTCCCCTGCCACTCACCACCCTCAAAACAAATCATCGGGAGAAGAGTACATGGCGAGTGCCACTGGGGCTAACGAATACCTTTGGAAATTTTGTGCACTGTATGGTGTATACCTTGCTGATCTTTTTACAACACGACTTAAAGCACAGTGTTGACATCACACTACAATACAACGGTCATCCCACTAACCTTAGAACACCTAACCCAGGCCAGCTCAGGTCTTCAATGTACAACAGTCCTGCTGTCCTTTCCACTTCCTGCTTGAATTCCTCTTTCAGCAGCAGTGTGCTGGTCAGAACTGGAATCTTTCCCTGTAAGCAGTCCACCAACTGATCCACATCGTCTGATCTGGTCCCCAAAACTGTTTAAAAAAAAAAAAAGCATAAAGTTGTCATTCTGTAATACTTAGCAAATGGGATGCATTTTTTGAGAAAGCTTTCAAAAACACAGAGTATTGCAGACGACTCATCAGATAGCTCTGAAACAGGCACCTGCTTTGAGGAAACTTGCATGCGACGAGAATCTCTCATAAATGAAGGTATATTTCCTGGTTCCTGAGCTCAGCAGCTTAACATCAAATCTACAAATGACAGCGGCATTCCCGGATATGTGTATAAGGAGGTTAAAAAGAAAAAACGAGGTATCTGTGGGGAAACGAGAAGCAAGCACATGCTCCTTGTGTAGCAGGAGCTGCTGATAACTTCCTTGGTACCTGACTGCTGCTCCCATTCCTGGGCGTTCAAGCCCTGGCTTGCTGCTTACGAACTGGCATCTCTACTATTTCCTGATCCTGATACTTGTGTCGAGGCGGTCAATGATCTAAAAGCACACCTGTGACCCTTTCTATCAAGGGTGACAAACGGTATCTGACCTGTGAGCTTAGGAAAACGTGGACTCTGGTATTTAGGGAGGCTGTGGCTGTAAACGGGTGGAATTTCATGATTTTATGTTGCGGGAAGGAACCGGGTCATTTGTCAACCACAGTTCTACAGATCAATGACATGTTTTCATCGTTCAATCACTTTCCACCTTCCTCTGGAAGAAAGGTCGTTGGAAGAATAGGGCGAGATTATCCTACAGCCAGCTTCTGTCTCGCACAGGCGGCAGATAGGGTCAGTTTATTTTCGCAGCTGTGTTTACAGCCTTATGACCTTTTTTTAAAAATATTTTTAAATTCAACAGGATGCCCCAGAAACGGCGCGTGGCTCTTTTGCACAGTACCCTGCCCAAAGGCTGTCTTCTCTGCTGATTTGCCAACTGCTTTCTGTCGGCCGCAGTGAAAGTATTGTTCCAGGCTTCCATTTGTTTTGAACTTCTGAACCATTGTGGATTTTTCTCCTGTTGATTATTTCATTATATTCTTAAATGTCACAGCCACCCAGCAGCTCCGAGGATTGTTTCTAATGCACCAGAAAGTCCTCCGATTAGTTCCTATTTAACAAGGCAGTTTTATAGCCACACAGGCTGAGCAGGAAGATAGTACTCGTGGCGCTTAATTCTCCCCGTTCTCTCTTTTATGCTTCACAATATTTTTTTCTATGTCTTAATCATGTGTCATCTTTTATTGTCTACTTTAGACAATGTCTCGCCTTCTGAAGGGACTCTGCAGTCATTACCTGTTCTTCAGCAGGGTGCGTGCAGATTTCCTAAGCCACTTCAATCCCCAACGGTACAAGATACAAAACAAGAGGAAGGGCCCTCCGACCACCCCCAAACAAACCTAAAGCACTTATTAAACAGAAAACAGGAGGAGAAGGGAAGATAGGGTGGCTGAGATGCTTTACTTTGCTGACTTAAATCGTTTAAAAGTGAAGATCTGTAGGCAGGGCCGGAAGAACCACTAGGCGAGCTAGGCCTGTGCCTAGGGCGCCGTGGTAGAGGGCACCGTGGTAGAGGGCGCCGTGGTAGAGGGCACCGTGGTAGAGGGCGCCGTGGTAGAGGGCACCGTGGTAGAGGGCGCCGTGGTAGAGGGCGCCGTGGTAGAGGGCGCCGTGGTAGAGGGCACCGTGGTAGAGGGCACCGTGGTAGGCAGCAGAATTTTGAAAGGGCAAAAAGTGCCAACCAATGGCACTGGCAAAAAATGCCAACCAATGGCACCGGCAGCCCCTGTCACATGGTAGGGGCTGAAGGTCACCGGCGCCATTTTGATTAGTGGCAGCCGAGGCCCCGGGAGCGTCAGATCACTGCCGGGCCCCCACTGGACCACAAGGTGAGTTTTCTTTTGGGGGGGGTGGGGGAGGAGTCGGGGCGGCGCACGGCTGAAATTGCCTAGGGTGCCCAATCCCCTGTCTGTAGGTCCGGTTTGGGGGTGCAGAGGCACCATTCATAGCACCTCACCCCTAGGAGCCATTGCATGATGACAGCGCTCACTTATCCGACTCGGGGGTGCATGTGTATCCCTGGCTTAGGACTGCGGCTACAATGGCTAGGTCAGGGTTACAAAAAGACTTCTGGCACTGTAGCCCAAGAGAAGCAGGTTCGGATTGAGATGGAAAGCCGCTGGATCAACCAAAAATAAAAAAAAAAAGACTTGGGAAAATGTTTGTTTTCCGTGTAAGAGCGGTATTTACCAGCTTACCTGCAGACACCATCAGCGGGCTAAAACGCACGCACGTGCCTTCATCTTCAAGCTCTACTATATCCACCCCGCTGGCTGGAACCAGTAGCGCCAGCTGTTCCCCCAACTAGAAAAACACAAGAAAGCGTGCATTTCAGAGACACTGGTTATCTGCGATCAGCACGGATCATGTCATCGCCGAAAAGCCGAGAACGTTTCCATCGGAAATGGAGTCCCGGGCTTTAATATTTTCCTGCAAACGTGCCTCCATGCTGGGACAAAAGCAAACCTCTTGGTTTATTTTATTTATTTAGATTTTTATATTCCACTTTTTGGCACTTCAGAGTGTACATCAAAGCGGATTACATTACTTCCCTGATAATTTAAATTTTCCTTAGTGTACACAGATAGACTCAGGACCAATGGGTTATGCTCTCCTGCCAGCAGGTGGAGACAGAGTCATGTTTCAAAGCTGATGTCACCCTACACGGAGAAATACTGAAGGGCTGCTTTGAAATCTCACTCTGTCTCCATCTGCTCCATTGGTCCCGAGCCCATGTGTCTTACACACTAGGAAATATAAATATTTCCTTCTCCCCACAGGGCTTACAATCTAATTTTGTACCTGAGGCAACAGAGGGTAAAGTGACTTGCCCAAGGAGCGAGAGGGGGGATTTGAACCTTGGTTTTCCCTGGGCCATAGCCCGCTGCTCTAACCACTAGGCTACTCCTCCACTTCATTTCCTGCTACAATGCCGACAAAAGTTAAAATTTAAAAACCAAACTATGAATTACTCCTCTTTGCTACAAAACAAATTAGAAGCTATACAAGGCAAGGCACACAAGTCCTGCTGCATTTGCAATCTGTTATAATGCAGCATTACTGTCCATAGTTATATAAATTGAGAATTCAGACTGACAATACTGCTCCACATATTTATTCTGGTTTTTAATAAATGTTTTAAAAAGTCAGTTGTGTGTTAGGGGGAAAAAAAAAAAAAAAGACAGCAATCAGTAAATGTTACCCATTGATTAAAGGCATCACAAATCTCTCTCTCTGTGCTGCTGGCTGTGTCCTGGAGGGCAGCTGCCTGCGCAGAATACTGCGTTTGATCTGTAGAAACAAACAGGAGCCATGACAAGTTCCTTCCATCTGCGAAAACTAATGAGCAACTTCTGAAAATATGTCATTCAAGCTTAAAGCAAAAGTTCAGTAAGAGCAGACAGAAAAACAAACTCCAGCAACTCTCAGCATCCATGCCCATGGAACCATTTCATTAAGATCATCTCCCAGGGCAGCACATGACACTGTCCAAGTTACATTTCTATATGTCTTATGAGTTCTGCTGATTCTAATAATCTTTCCTAATCATTATTAGTCTCCAAGAATGAAAGACAATGCATTTTATACTTATTTTCACTCTAACAGTAACTAACAGGAAAAGCCAGAAGATAAATTAGCAGCAGATAGTATAAGGTAAGTACATATGATATTTTTTTTATTCTGCACTTATTTTCCAAGATGTAGCTCATGCTGTGTTGAAAATGAAAAGCACCTTGAACAACCATTTTTCTTTTCGAAAATTACACACCTGTTTTCGGAAATTCCTGGGAAAATTTAAACACCACGACTGGGGAGCTAAGTTCATCTTCAACCTTTGAAACAGAACAAAAGCACAAGACTTGATCAGCACACCAAGCGGTGAAAACCCAGCAGTCTGGACTGATCCAGGTACGCACAGGGAAACAAAAGCACAAGACTCGATCAGCACGCCAAGCAGTGTAAGCATTCAGGCATGTTTCCTCAATTGTCAAAGGCCCCAGCTATCACCAGATTCTTCCTGCCACAAATATTTCACCTGTGGGGAAGTCTTTGAAAGCAAAAACTATAAAACGTTGCTACACAGTCCTTATAAAACTCGTGCAGTAATTCTTGTAGGATAAAGAGGCAGGTTAAATGTCTTTAAGCCAGCATTCCGCTTTACAAAAATAAGATGCCACTGAACTGAAGTTAAGAAGAGAATTTAGCTTTTTATTGTATAGAAAGATTCACTTTCCCCTACACCTTGACTTCTATTTCCTCTGCAGGTAAGACAGGTCTGTCTGTAGCAATCTGCTTCTGTCTAGGGGGTTTGCACCGAATGGGCAGAGCGCAAACATTTCCGCAGAAGGCATCGCAGGACTTTTACCCTACTCTTAAAATTTAGCACGGAGGGGAGAGCATCCCCATCTCCCTCCAGGGCCATTTCACAGCTTGCTTTGTGCTGCTGCACCACTGCAAAACCGTGCAGCAGCTTTAGAAAACAGAACGTGTACATTTTGCTTAAAATGCAATGGGAAGACTGGCAGTGCACAGATGTTAGCTAAAGTAATTCCATACCGAAGTTTTTATGAAGTTCAGTTTCTTCAAGTTTTCCAGCAGCCTTTGACTCTGTAATAAAAATGAGATCAGTGATAAAAAAAAAAAGCAGAAAGAAAATGAAGCTCTCTCTCAGTTTTTGGCCAGAATTTTCACCGGTTCATTTCATTCCCAAACAGAGGCACTAACTGTGCAGCCACTTCCAGGATGGAACAAGGAAGATATTACAACAGATTAGTGCACCACCAGGAGTATCTCTCGCTAATCTAGCACCTTTATAAATCTTCTCCAAAATAGCAACCAATAATTAAAAGTATCACCTTTATACGAAAGGCACGTGACAACAATGCCAGAGAAATTATCTTACAGTTACTTCAGTCAACTTCCTCTTACTTTAATTCTGGGGGAAAAAAACCAAAAAATACCCAAAACAAATTCTTATAGAGTAGGGCTAAAGGTTTGCACAGAGACCTTTAGAAAAAGCCGTCTGAAGAAAACTGATTCAATCTAGATTACCGGCAGCATAAATAGCGAAGGATACAAAACTGGGGTTAGGGTGGATCCACAGGTGAGAGGAGTTCACATCCAGGCTGTGATGTGACCCGGTTCCAGTGTCTTGCTCTTCCATCCCAGTGCATCATGGGAGCAGGGCCGGTGCAAGGGTAGTAGGTGCCCTAGGTGACATCTGCCTTTCGCCCCCCCCCCCCCCCTCCCCCAGGTCTCTGGCCCGACTCCTCCTACCTTGTTCGCGCCGCCCACTGTATGCTTCTCGGGACCACGAGCAGCACGCGCTGCTCGCGGCCTGACAAATGTCTAACTCCTCTTTGCCACAAGCGACTCCGCTCTCAGCGCCACCGTGGCTGCTCCTTCGGCTCTCCCCCCCCTAAGGATCGGCTCCCTGTGTGGGAGTTGCAGTTCCTTTGCGGCCAGACCCAAAGTCACCAGCTAGTCTGGTCTTCTGCCCTGCTTACGGGGGCCCACAAACACACCGGGAGGGAACGTCAAGAAGGCAGAAAAGCCCTAAAATCTGCAGCCTTAAACTGGGTCTCATCCCAGGCATTAGCCTTCCCTTTTATATGGATTTATTTTATCAGGAAGCGATGTGGGGAGATGCAACTGGGGAGACGTTTAAAACATCAGAGTGCAACGGCATCAGGTCTCTCCATTGTATGGCTTACTGTTATGCCTGGGATTTTGAGATGTGCGGTTTTACCCTAGGGTAGGTTTTTTTTGGTGCCATGAGGATCTGATCTCATGGGTTAAAACTGCGGCATGTGTTTATTTTCTGAACTTTGCATTTTTGGAAAGGCGTGCTGAACGTCAGACTACATGAAGTGGTTTTTCAACCCCGGCTCCTGCTCACCAGCTGGGACGCGTGCTTGATTCTTTCCACAATGCCATCGTGCCCCAGGTACTGCAAGGACAGCCAGAGCGGTAGGGCTCGAAGCTTCTCTGCTGCTTGGCTGGATGTAAGACCTGCGGCTAGCGACTGGAAAGAGAAAAAAAAAAAAGACAACACATGGAGGGGGTTTCAGACTGCACGCACCGGGACAAAGGTCCGCAGCTACTTTTAACCCGAGGACTCTGCATTCATTTTTAAAGCAAAAGGTCGCACGTACATTTGCTTTGAAATTTGCCGCAGGGACCCTCACCTTTTTCATGGACAGCCTGAATGCTCTTTTCCTCCCCCTTCCCTGTTAAGACCTCCTCTTAATGCACCTAAAAGCCTGCGAGTTGCACCGAGGAAGACCCATTTTCAGACAGCAGGTAAAACGCCTTTTACCCGTGCAACCAGCTTTGAAAATTTTTCTTCATGCGCGTCTTTTACTTACAATTCAAAAACCACCTTATTCTAGCAAAGCAAAAACATTATGTTTAGACCTTGTATCAACAGTGCACAAATATTTGCAATTAAGTGCTCTTCTCTGAAGTGCTTCCAAGTGATTACATCTCAGCTGCAAGCCATTTGATTTTAGGATGAGAACCCACACTAAGAAGCATCTTTATGACAAATAAGGCAATGAAGTTGAATTTATGAGTACTACAGAGATCGCGGTACATCTGCATACTTCTCCCAGCTACTTCAGTGGTTGACTTCAGAAGACACCACAAGCTACCTGAGACCTGGACCTCTCCCACCCTGTGCTCCTCAAACCACCAGCTAGATACTGGGAAGGCTTCAGTACATCTGCAGAGTTCTCCCACCTGCTTCAACCGAGTCCAGAGAACACCCAAGCAACCGACCAGGAAGTATGCACCATAGCATTACCCCAGGGCGGTCGATTTTCCCCTCTCGTTGCCTATGGCACCACTACATCTGCTTTTTCTGATGGAAATGAATCCCAGTCTCATCCCTTGCTGCAAATCACTACTAACATCAAGTCTATCGTCTCCTTTCTCCACATTCTTCACCTCACCAGATAGTTGTCTTCTGCCCTGCCTACTGCTCTTGAGCTTCAGAGTTTATTTTCCCTCTCATCCAGTGATCTCCACGCTCCCCGACAGCATCTTTTCCTCATCTCGGTCTTCACACCACCTTTCTCTCCATATTCTCCTGCTGCTCTCCCTCTTCTCATCTGGGGATAACAATCCCAATCCTGGCCCTCCAAGGCAACTATCACTTTGTGCACATCAAACAGTTACCCCTCCAATCTTCTCTCCTCCTCCCTCCCCTCTTCTCTCCCTTTGTGTACCCTGTGGAACTCCTACCCTATCATCTCTCATACTCGTCATCTCACCCTGACCAATACTTGACTTCCCCCCCCCGGAGGACTCTGTTTCAGTTGCTGCTCTCTGTCATGGAGGTTATCTTTTCTCCCATCCACCTCACACAGTGGTGCTGCTCTCCCCCTCCTGTAAGTTTCAACTCCTCCTTCCTCCTCCTTCCTCCTCAATCCTACTCCTTTTGCCTCCTTTGAGGCCCTCTCTCTGCCTATTCACCCCAGTGCTTCTCCGGGTAACTGTCGTTTATCGACCTCCTGATAAATTCACTCTCACCAACGATTCCTGGCTTTATGCTTTCTTTGAACATCTTCCCCCCTCCCTTATTCCTGGGGGACTTTAAATCTCCATGCCGATGATCCCTCCGACTCTTTAAGCCTCAAAACCTCTTGCCTTAAGCTCATTTCTCCTCCAACTCTGCTCTTCCACCCCAACTTGCCAGCATGGCCATTGCCTGGACATAGTCGTTTCTTCCAACTGCTGTCTCTCAGTCTTCTCCTCGCAGAGCATCATCCGAATGCTTTCACACTAAATCATCTTCCTCCACAGCCTCATCCACTCACCAGGAATCTGCAGGCTATCAACCTCTGTATCCTTTCCACTAATCTTTCCTCCCTCTCACTACATTGTTTTCTTAGTATGTATTATATTTTATTTCTGTATATATTTGGTTCTTTGATTTATTTATTTTTATTTATTTATGTATTTATTTTATAGTTTTTGTGTTTTTTGTAACATGCCAGGAGCAGGTTCTTCAGTCTGGAGAGATTATAAATATTCATAAATAAATAAATAGTCTGATGCAGTTTCTTCTTACAACACTACATTTTCCTCTGCTTTAGACATTCTTGTCCCTTCCTTTACCAGTCCTGTAAAGCACACCAAATCCCAGCCTCGGCTCACCCTCAGAACTTGCTTTCTGATTTCCTGCGCTCACTCTGCTGAGCATGTCTGGCTAACAGCCCGTGCCCATGCAGACTTCACACATTTAAAATTCATGTGGACCTCCTTCCAGTCTGCTGCACTTGACAAGCAAGACTACTATGTCCATCTGACAAACTCTTTAGCCTCCAACCGTCTCTTTGCCATACTCAATATCCTTCTTAAACTGCCTTCGCCTCTGCCTAGACTACTTCCATGACAAGATTCGCAAAAGTAGCCTTGAGTTCTCAACCAGGTCACCTCTGCCTCTTTCTCCCCCACCTTCAGCCTTCTCTTCTTCCTCTGGCCTCTGCCACACTCTCCTCCTTTTCTGAAAACACAGTGGAGGGAATTGCCCATCTTCTCTCCTCCTCCAAATGTGTTACTTGTTCCTCTAACCCCACTCCCACTCAGCTTGTCAGCTCTGTTTCCCTGCAGTCATTCCTTCCATCACATCCTCGACCTATCACTTCCCACTGCAACTGTTCCCACTACCTTCAAGCATGCTGGGATTATACCATGCCTCGAAAAAACCCACTGCCCTGCTAACGACCCATCTCCCGCCTCCTTTTTACATCCAAACTACTCAAACGTGTTGTTCACGTGTTGACTCATGTCAAGCCATTCTTGATCCGCTGCAGTCTGGTTTTCATCCTCTACATTCCACAGAAACAGCCATGGCCAATGACCTGTTTATGACTAAAACCAAAAGGTATTTACTCAAGCCATATCCTCCTTGATCTATCTGCTGCTTTTGACACTGTTGATCACTACCTACGCCTCACTTGGATTTTGGGACTCCAATGTGTCCTGATGTTCTTCTTACCTCTTCCATCACACTTTTAGTGTGCCCTCTGCTGGATCCTCTTCTATCGTCATCTCACTATCAACTGATGTGCCTCTGGGCTCTGTCCTGGGCCCTCTTCTCTTCACTTTCTATATTAATTCCCTTGATGCTCTGATCTACTCCCATGGCTTTCATTACCTTCTTCATGCTGATGACTCCCAGATGTACCCCTCTACACCAGAAATTTCATCAGAAATCCAATCCCAAATTTTAGCCAGTCTCTCTGACATTGTTGCCTGGATGTCCCATTGCCACCTTCAACTCAACATGGCCAAGACAGAACTTCTTTCCCCTCTTCTGTCATCCTCCCAGTCCCCTCAGCCTGTAACCTTGAGGTTATCTTCAACTCCTCTCTCTTTCCTTCTCTACACACATCCAAAACAAAGCTAAAATGTGTTGATTCTCTTTCTATACCACCACTACCAAAATCTCACCACCTCCCACTTAGGTTACTGCAACCTGCTTCTCACAGGTCTCCCGGGGAACTATTTCTCTCCATTACAATCTATCCAAAATCCAACTACGTGACTTATCTTTTGCCAATGTTGCTATAAAAATATAACCCCCTCTTCCCTGTGTTTCTGCATACATTTCAAGTTCCTCTTACTCACCAGCTCCTTATTAACTCTCCTCTCTTAGGTCTCCCTACAAGTCAATGTTTTCTAGGCCCTTCTCCTCCACAGCCAGCTCCCAACTCTATGCTTTCAGTCTTGCTGCACTGTATACATGGAATAAACCTGAGCTGGTGCGTCATGCTCCCTTCTCTTGCCTTATTCAAAGCCAGCGTAAAAACCCATCTTTTTGAGGCTGCTTTTAAATCCGATTATCTCACTCACAGCCTTACTGATTTTAACTATTTTCTTAATAAATTAAATTCCAACTGTTTTATTTGTCCTGTACATTTGTCTTGATTACCTTGTAAGTGCCACTGAGCAGGGACTGAATCTTGTATGTTTTTGTATAGCGCTGCATACATCGAGCAGCACTATAGAAACAGTAGTATAATGTCACTGCTGCTCCTTCCTAAAAGAAAACTGAGCCTGAAGTGTGCACTTTAAAGGAGGAGATCCAAGAATTAATAGACATTAAAACTGAGTAACCTGATCTACAAACCAATCGTCTGCAGAATGTGGTACCATTACCATAGTTGTATTAAAGATAGTGTGACCATGATAATGCAGGCCATGATCTGCACAATCAGCTTCCCTATGCTAAATGACCCAAAGTGAAAGCTTTTCCTCCTCTATCATCACCTCTGTGTCCGTCCCCCCTGCAAACCATGAAACTCAAGTCCAGAAGTGATAGTGATCCCATCACTCCTCCCCCCAGCCCCTCGAACCTTTGCTAGAAAATTCTAAATGGCACTACGGATCCTCTAACCTGATCATCAAAAGCAGGGCAAGAACAACATGAGTGAAAATAACGGGCGTTAAACATGGGAATACCCACAAACCTTACCAAAGAGGGATCCTCATGTCTGTAGAGGGTAACTGCAGGCACAGCTGGCAGACCCAGCCAGGGTCCCAGAGTAAGAGTCATGCTATCACATTTTGTCGCAGCCTAGAACCACAAAAAGAAACAAAATAAAAAAAGCAGAAAGCTTTCCCTAACTCCCAAAGGAGAGAC
This sequence comes from Rhinatrema bivittatum, assembly GCF_901001135.1. Classification (NCBI taxonomy): domain Eukaryota; kingdom Metazoa; phylum Chordata; class Amphibia; order Gymnophiona; family Rhinatrematidae; genus Rhinatrema; species Rhinatrema bivittatum. The sequence continues at coordinate 21,763,316 of NC_042628.1, read as the reverse complement.
CACAAAAATCCCATTCTGGATTCCAGTGACTGCACAAAATAAAATGGATATAGCACGTGCAAAGCATGAATAGTGCATCAGTAACGCGTAGAAGTTACATCTCTACAGAACATGGACACGGGGGATTAAAAACAGCGGCATTATTATTTTTTAAATAAATCAATCGTTCCTAACTGGAAAGAATCTCGTCCCACAGAGAATTTTCAACAATAACCATGCAATTTTACATATACATTTCAGATTTAAAAATTACCACCATACCAGTACTGAAGAGGAGACATAACCTAAAGTCAAGGTTGCCAAATTTACTCTGAAAAATAAAAAAAAAAATGATGTTAAAGGTGAATTAAATATTTACAGTTTTCATTCTATTCTTTCCATTAAATATTTCATGCAGATGGGTCAAGAGAGAGAGAATATTTCTTCTCTGCAACAAATCAACTTTCTTTCTCCATTAAAGAAGAAACACATCTACAGTGTAAGCTTCCTTACAAGTAGACGAACAATGATGTGTTGCGAATTGCTGCAGTGCGGCATGAGAAAATCCAGGACAGTGTCTTACCCTTCCACGTGCAGCCATGTGTTGTACTGCTCACACAGCTCTTTCAAGCGCCCTAGTTTGTCTGTGTGTCCTGCTCCTGGTGTACCTGAACAGAAGGGAAAAAGGGATTCAGGGAAGTACAGAGGACAATTGCCCCTCCCACCTCTTGAAAGAAGCCATGTGGCTAGGGTTTGTCCTCAGATCTGAGCACATTCCTACTTTCGGGCCGATACAGTAAACCACGCGGGAGCCACTCCTGTGCGTGCGATTCAGTAAGTTAATTTATTTAAATTAGGGCCTGCGGTAAAAAGAGGCGCTAGGGACACTAGCGCGTCCCTAGCGCCTCTTTTTTGACGGACGCGGTGGCTGTCAGCGAGTTTGACAGCCGACGCTCAATTTTGCCGGCGTCGGTTCTCAAACCAGCTGACAGCCACGGGTTCGGAAACCACACGCCGGCAAAATTGAGCATCCGGTTTGCAACCCGCGGGCCCATTTTAAATTTTTATTTTTTATTTTTTTAAACTTTTTTTTTAAACTTTTAATATCGCCATGATATTAAGTCGGAGGGTGCACAGAAAAGCAGTTTTTACTGCTTTTCTGTGCACTTCCCCGGCGCCGACAGAAATTAACGCCTAACTTTGGGTAGGCGCTAATTTCTGAAAGTAAAATGTGCGGCTTGGCTGCACATTTTACTTACTGAATCGTGCGGGAATGACTAATAGGGCCATCAACATGCATGCGCATGTTGCGGGCGCTATTAGTCTCGGGGGGGGGGGGGGGGGGGGTTGGACGCACGTTTTCGACGCGTTATTACCCCTTACTGAATAAGGGGTAAAGCTAGCGCTTTGAAGTGGCTGTGAGAGTGAGTGGGAGATAACAATTCCAGTAATGTAGCTTCAAGTTGCTTTGGAAGCAGACACACACTGTCCAAACGTTTCACCCCAGAGGGGGACAGAAGCATTTCTGAAGTGCTACAGAAGGGATACTGTTTGGATCCTAGCTGGAGAAAAGGCAATGTGTACATTTTAATATTACTCCTCATGGAACTCGTGAAACTCCATGCCTTTCTAGGCCAAGCGTGTTTATTCTCACATATGTTCTCCCTCGAATACATTAATATAGTTCATATCTTATACACTTAAAATATTTAGTCATACAGAAAGCATTTAATAATATCCATATAAAAGGCCTCTGTCTGACTATTTAGATTTACCTTTTTCTCACACTAATCAAACTGCCTCTCACTCTCCTCCAATTAGACATGCTATGCTTGAGTACTATCTACACTAAGCTACGCCCCCTAAAACCGTCCCATGATGCTCACCTAGTTAAATCTAACTAGCTACAACACTCTAAACTGATCTGCTGTAATCACTGTGAACCTAACATGCTTTGAGCTTGCCTGCTGGAAAGATGTGATATAAATAAAAGATGAGGAGGAGAGGAGGAGGTCAACATACTTTGGATGACTGGCTGCCTCTCACTGGCAAAAAAGTTAACTATTCAAGAGTCTCAAACAGACTACCCAAAATGATCCAATGCTAAAAGAAAAAAAAAAACAGCAAAATATCTTTTTTTTTTCCCCCAAGTTAACATTTTGCTACTTTAACAGAAGTAACTTACCAGCATTTGCTACAAGCAGCAAAGGTAGTTTTCCAGCTTCTGTATCGTCTTTAATCAATCTGTCCAGCAAAGCAACATCCTGCCAGCAGGATGACAAAGAATGAATACAGCGTACAGAACAGACATGAGGAACAGGGGGGTGGTGTCCACAGAATGCATGGTTACTGTCTTTCAGAAGCCGCAGGGAGGGCTGACGTAAGATCTACGTTGTCGCATGCCACCATAATTCAAGTTCAGCCTGGTGTGGACAGCGCCTAATACGGACATGTTCCGTTCTTGGGGAAAGGAAAGAACGAGGAGACCGTTCTGGTCACTAGATAAGTAGAGCCAGTGGCCAAAGGAAGGGAAGCCATGACCAAGCTCAAATGGCAAGAGAGATGATAACTAAAGAAAACAGGAGTAAAGCTATATCTGCCCCCAGTTAACTTACTGGCCTAATTAAAGATAAGAGGGTTTTTTTGGACACATTGCATATCCAAAATCCACCTTATCTTCTAATCGCGGCCTCCTCCTCCCCAATTCAAATAGAGAAATTACTTACCTGATAATTTAATTTCCTTAGTGTAGACAGATGGACTCAGGACCAATGGGTTATGCTCCCCTGCCAGCAGATGGAGACTGAGTCAGGTTTCAAAGCTGACGTCACTCTACATATACCCTTCAGTGACCTCAGCCCTTCAGTATTCTCTTCAAAAGCCACTGTGGACATATTATTGAAAAAACTTGATTACAAATATGATTAAAAACAGATAACCATAACTGTACTCAACCAATCATATACACTGAATCCCAGTAAGAATATAGATGCCCTGATCTAGGGACTGGATGACGGCTTACTTGTAATCTCTTGGAATCTATATTCACTCTAAGGGAGAATCCTTGGCACCATCCTTGGGAAGCCATGGGCGGGATGCTGAGTCCATCTGTCTACACTAAGGAAAAAAGAAATTATCAGGTAAGTAATTTCTCTATTTCCTAGCATGTAGCCAGATGAACTCAGGACCAATGGGATGTACAAAAGCTATTTATTCCCGATCAGGGTGGGAGGCTGCCTGCGGTCCGGTTAACATCGCCCTTGCAAAAGCTGCATCCTCTTGGGCCTGTATGTCCAGGTGATAAAACCTGGATAAAGTGTGCAAGGAGGACCATGTCGCCACTCGGCAGATATCGATGGGAGACAGCAGTCTAGCATCCGCCCATGAGACCGCCTGAGCCCTAGTGGAATGAGCTTTAACCTGAAAAGGTAATGGCTTTCCTTCCTCCACCTAGGCTCCCGCGACCACCTCCTTAATCCAGCGAGCTATGGTAGCCCTGTTTGTCCTTCCATTGTGAAGGACAAACAGGTGGTCCAACTTTCGGACTGGTTCTGAAACTTCCAGATACTGCACCAAAAATCTACTGACATTCAAATGACTGAGGAGGTGGTATTCTTCCTTATGCTTATTGAGGGATGGCATCAAAATGGACTGATTCAAATGAAATTCTGCGACTACCTTGGGCAAGAAGGATGGAATGGTACGAAGTTGTAAAGCTCCTGGAGTCATCCGGAGGAACGGTTCCTGACACGACAATGCCTGCAGTTCAGAGATGCGATGTGCCGAGCATATAGCCACCAGGAACACCATTTTCAAGGTTAATAAATGCAAGGAAAGATTTCACAGTGGCCGAAAAGAGGGCCCTGCCAAAAATTCCGATACTAGATTAAGATTCCACAAGGGAACCAGCCACTGTAGGGTTGGCCAGAGGTGCTTCATCCCTTTCAGAAAACAGTCTACGTCCGGATGAGCCGACAGGCAGGTTCCGTTCACCTCCCCGCTGAAATAGGAGACAGCTGCTACCTGGACCTTCAAGGAGTATTCAAACTGTCCTGCAAAAATTCCAGAATTAGTGGGATTTTGACCGCCTGAGGGGGGGTCACTGCATTCCTCGCACCAGGTCTCAAATACGCTCCAGATCCGCACATATGCTAGGGATGTAGAGAACTTCCGAGCGCGGAGTAAGGTGGCAATTACTGCGCAGAATATCCTCGCTTCATCAGGCGAGTCCCCTCGTAAGGGGCCCTCTCAAGGGCCAGACCAAAAGACAGAACAGAGTTGGATCATTGTGAAGGACCGGTCCCTGCTGTAGCATGTCGCTGTGTGGTGGGAGGCACAGGGGGATCTCCACCAGGATTCTCCACATGTCCGCATACCACGGATGCCTGGGCCAATCTGTAGCTACTAGAAGGACTAATCCCCTGTGGTGCTCGATTCTGCGAATGACCCTGCCCAGCAGGGGCCACGGAGGGAAGGCGTATAGCAACTCTTCTTCTGGCCAGGTCTGAACGAGAGCATCGATCCCCAGGGATGACTAATTTCTTCTGCGACTGAAGAATCGGGGAACCTTCGCATTGTGAGGTGCGCCCAGCAGATTGATGGACGGGAGATCCCAGCAATCTACTATCAGCTGAAAGGCTTTGGCCGACAACGCCCACTCTCCTGGATCCAGACTCTCCCTGCTTAGAAAGTCTGCTCTGACGTTTTTTCCTGAGATATGGAAGGCTGAGATCTGTAGATGTACTTCTGCCCATTCCATAAGGAGATCTATCTCCTCTGACACTTGCTGACTCTTTGTTCCACCCTGGTGGTTGATGTAGGCTATCGGTCCGTTGTCTGACATTACATGACCTGCTTGACCCTGGAGTCTGTGATTGAATTGTAGACAGCCATTCTGACTGTCTGGGCTTCCAGACGGTTGATGTTCCAGAGGGCCTCTTCCTCGGTCCAACGTCCCTGGACTGTTAGTTCCTGACAGTGAGCTCCCCAGCCCCGGAGGCTCACGTCTGTTGTGAGGACTAGCCAGTTTGGAGAGGATAGGGTTACACCCTTGCTCAGATGAGCTTCCTGCAGTCACCACTGGAGCAGAGAGCATACTCCCATCGGTAAGTGGAGGTGAATCAAATAGTCTTGAAACTGCATGTTCCAAAGTGACAGTAGTGAGCATTGAAGTGGTCGCATGTGTGCCCTCGCCCACAGCACTACTTCCAGGGTTGCCACCATCAAATCAAGAACTTGGAGATAGTTCCACACCGTAGGCATATCATGCTCATCATCTGACACACTTGGGACATCAACTTCCTTATCCGTGTGGTCAGAAGGAAGACCTTGCACTGCTTGGTGTCGAACTGGACTCCCAGATATTCCAAGGACTGCTTTTGTTCAGGTTTATGACCTAACCAAGCTCCTGAAGCAAGGATGTCACCCTGTGGTCACCCTGAGACTCTCTTCCACGGACTTGGCCCAGATCCACCATTTGTCCAAGTACGCATGTACCAGGATTCCCTCTTCTCTCAATGTTGCCGGTATGACCACCTTAATCTTGGAAAATGTTCTGGGGACCTTGGCTAGGCCAAAGGGCAGTGCCCGGAACTGATAATGGTGACCAAGTACCGGAAAGCGTCGGAAAGATTGGTGTTCATGATGGATTGGAATATGTAAGTAGGCCTCTGTTAGGTCCAGGGAGGTTAAGAACTCTCCCGATTGTACGGCCATTATCATAGAGCGTAGGGTTTCCATGCGGAAATTATTCACTCGTAGATGTCAGTTGATGCTCTTGAGGTCCAGGATGGGGAGAAAGGAACTTTCCTTCATGGGTACAATGAAATAGATGGAATAACGCCTCATATTTTCCTGGGGCGCAGGTACTGGGATTATAGCCCTCATCCTGAGCAGCCTTAAAAGAGTAGTCTCCACTGCCTGCTTCTTGTGCTTGAACTGGCAAGGAAACATTATGAATATGTTTTGGGGAGTGCTGTGAAATTCCAGCGCATATCCTTCTCGTATGACCTCCAGTACCCTTTTGTCCAAAGTGTTCTCGACCTACTGCTGTTAGAAGAGGGACATTCGACCCCCTGAGGGTGGGATGGCAAAATTTTATTGGGAGGTTCCGGACGAACTGAACACGAGCCTACATTTCTCTTGGGATGTTGACTATGAAAGGACCAAGACCTCCCAAAGGGCCGAGACCTTTGAAATGTTGAGTTTGAGGAGTGAAAGCATTCAGAACCCCTAGATCAACCCTTCACGGGTGAGGGGCACTGCAACTGCTTTCTCTTATCTTCTGGTAGCCGGGGAACTGAAGATTCACCCCATTTACTGACCAGCTTTTCCAATTCGCGTCCAAAAACAAGTGATCCTTTAAAGGGCATCTTTGTAAAATTTGCCTTGGAGGTTGCGTTTGCTGACCAATTCTGCAGCCATGGCTGTCGTCACCACTAAGGCTGCTCCTCTAGCCGAAGTACAAACTAGATTCAAGCCCGTGTCAGCTAAAAAGACAGCGGGTTCCATAACCACTCTGGAATTCACCTCCAAGTCATCCACCTCTTGAGAGAGGAGTAGGCACGAACAAGCTACCAGGGCACAACAAGAAGTAATCTGTAAGGTCACTGCTACTGCGTCAAAGGCCTGTTTAAGAATGGACTTCATCCGTCTATCATGTGCATCATTTAAGGTTGCTCATCCCTTCATTGGGATAGTTGTTCGATTAGAGACAGCACAGACCTGTGCATCCACTTTAAGGAAAAGCAAATGCTCTTTCACTCCCGGGTCAGGCGGGTATAGAGCTTCTAACACTCGTCCTCCTATAAAATTTGCTTCTGGGATATCCCAATCCAAGTCAATCAACTCCTGGATGGCTTCCAGTACTGGAAAGTAGCAAGAGACTTTCCGTAGGGAGATCAAAATGGGATTCTTCTTTGGTTCCATCATAGATTTCGCCCCAGAAACTCCCAGCATCTTCAGGGTCTGGGAAACCAGGGCCGGCAATTTATCGCTATGGAAAAACCGTAACATGGTCCAATATGGGGGAATTTCCCCATCTTCCAAGGAATCTGCCATCCGGGTCCCTGCCAGAGATACCCTTGATGAGGCAATGTATGCCTTGAGATCTGCCTTTAGGACTGGGAGAGAGAGGGCTTACCGGCTGAGGTTCCATCTGGATAGGGGTGAGGTAGCAGACTGCACCTGTATGAAGGCATTTGAAGGCCCTGGAAAAATTCCACCCAAGAGAAGGCTCATGTCTAGCCCAGAAGGTACTGGGGTAGGTGTCACTGAATTTCCCTCTCCCATGGATGACCCAGTCCCGAGGATACTCAGATCCAGGGTATTTCCAGTTAAGGCTATGGCTAACCCATCCTCTGAAAGGGAGGAGCCTTAGCAAAGTCTAGGGAGGCCATCTCTCCCTGGGCTGTCACAGTGCTGACATAAGTTGAAATCCAGGTCAGACTGTGAAGCCCTAATATGACAAGCAATGCAGAGAGAAAGACACTTATGTATCTTGGCTGCTGAAGCCATTGGCAGCGGTAACTGTTATGTCGGCTTGTGCTTAAAATTTTATGTGCACAGATTTCAGGCGCCTAGGTGGGACATGGCGAGATGCACGCACAGCCCATGCGCCCAGCTTTACCTGTATTCTACGCTTAGGAGGTTGTGCGTGTATGTATGAGCACAATGTTATGCACACTGCACGTACTGACGTTCTGTGGAGGGCAATACGGCATGCACAAAGATGCGCACAAGATGGCGCCACCACCCCCTACCACACAGTGTGCCAACCAAGCCTAAAAACGGGGCCTAGCTCACCAGGGGGCCGCTAAACCTGCTCAGAAGTCCACTTCCCCTTACCCCAACATGATCGGGAATGACATTGGTATGGCGCACCAAGCAAAGAGACCGGAAGAAGTCTTACCCAAACACCTCCAAATCGGGAGGTAAATCTTCTCTCTTTTTTTTTTTTTTACTTACCTGGACTCAACGCTTACCGGCTGAGTGCAGAAATGGTCTCTTGCTGCAGGAGGAGAGGGATTTGGCTGTCACCGCCACACTCAGCTTCCTGTGCCCGCTGCCTTTCAGCTGCTTAAGCAGCAAAGTCCATACCGGGAACCGGCTACCAGACCAAGGCACACCTCAGGGATCTCTGAAATCACCTCAGGAATTCTCAGCTGGGGAGAGACCTTTAGTTATCATCACAGAAGAGCGGCATTCAATTTTTTCTCTAATTTAAATGTAGAATTTCTCCTTCCAAAAAGTACAGCAATCCCCATAGGGAAAGGTTCATCCACCATCTGCTGGAGAAATACTGAAGGGCGGAGGTCACTGCAGGGGTGTACGTAGGGTGAAGTCAGCTTTGAAATCTGACTCAGTCTCCATCTGCTGGCAGGGATGCATAATCCATTGGTCCTGAGTCCATCTGGCTACACGCTAGGAAACTGGCTCTTGAGCTCCCGCCCCCTCTGCTGAAATCTGCTCTTTGCTCCTGGTTTCCAGTCCATTAACACACACTCCAGCTGCCCAACTTCCCTCCTCCCTGGTCAAATCGCTGATGAACTCCCTGGGCCAATGAACATTACTGCTCCAGCTTCCCCATACACTGGAGCTTCTCTGCTCTCGCTCCCCAAGCCGCTATCGTACGCCAGCTGAAACCTGCTCAGTGTCTGGCTCCTAGCTGAAGACACAAAATCTCCCCGGACCTCCAACATTCACTGCTCCTTTAGCAGAAAATAGCAGTGCTCTGGTACCACCAGAAGCTCCAAGAGTAGCTCTTCTTGGACACTTATTTTTAAGCCCTTTGAGTAAAGAAGATTTATGATTGTTTTCCTCAGATTCCTGGGTCACCTTACTCTTGTGGCCATCTTGTAATTGGGGCAATACAATAATCAGATAATGGGCCTTTGAGATTATGCTGCCAGACAATCTCTACTATGCTTCACGCCCTTCAAGGTACTTTATGCCAGGAAATTACTTCATTCCCTGGTGTATTTCTAGCTCGTGTCCCATCAGATTGTGGCAATACTGGAATTTAAGCACAGAAATTTCGAAAGGAAATAATTACCGAATTAGATTCTTTGGCCAACCCTGTCAACTCAGACCACAGTCCTACTCCAGTGTTTAGTGCCAGTGACCGGCACCACCCAAAACTACTAAATGTGTTTTAAAAATTAGATTCTGTCACAAAAGATTAACAGTCTTATACAACATTGAAAACCCCTCTGGCCGAGGATTTCAGGGTAGTAAATCTTTTGTCAATGCTATTTAACACAATACTAATTGTACAGCCTTTAGAATCCCATAAAACATTAAGCTATGCCAGTGGTTTTCAACTTTTGGGAGGTTAAATTCTCTTCCCCCACAAACATCTGAAGGGGGGGGGACAACAAAGGGGGGGGGCGGGGGAGTGTCCCAGTTTCAAATCATCGTCCCTCTCTTTAGAGCCTTCCCCTTCCTCAAATCAGCACCCATCTACCCCCACACGCCAAGTGCCTCCCCCCCCCCCCCCCCGGTCTCAATCAGCCACCACCCACCCCTGAACTCCCCCCCCCCTGCAAGTCTGTCCATTCCTCCCCCCGCCCCTCTCCTTCTCCCAACGTATGCTGCTGGCCACCCCCGCCCTGGAAAAGCCGTTACTTTCCGGCACCGTGCTGCTCTCGGCGAGTTTTCAGACGCTCTCTGCCTCCGCTTCCAGGCTCCTCTCGCAACCTCACCGGTTCGGAGACCGCGTGGGCTCAAACTCGCCGATGGCAGTTTAGTGCTGGAAGGGAAAAGCCGCTACGGAACCCGAACTGAAAGGCACCGAGCCGGGGCCTGGCTATAACCTGCCTTGCACAGCTAATGTCTTATTTTTAATCACTTTCAGCTGCTACTAACAAAGCAGGAAGGATATAAAACAGCTTCCAAGTAGTTATGCGCTGAACTGATCCAAAAATAGCACTGTCAGTCTCCTTTGGGTGCCATTGCTTTCACAGCCTGAAAACTACTCTTGCACTGCAATTTCTCTGCCGTGTTCAATACATGGTTAAAGTAGTCATAATTTGGGGTTATAGATAGAAAGCATTTGCCGGAAGAGCTGGAGGAGGATAAGAGGTCTGACTAAACGAGACATTAAACTATTTACTGGCACAGTCTCTCTCTCTGCTTCAGAGGCAATGTTTTCATCAGCTCTCCAAGAGAACGTACGGGGAGGACTGCGGCATTTCCCCGCAGGTATCCTGGGTGCTGTCAACTCTGGTTCAGATAAAGAAAGAATCAGCACATGAGCTCCCAGAGGTTGACAGCTCGCAGATCCAAGATGCCCCGACATTAACTGTGCTGGCAGGAGACCTTGCTTGTATTCCATGGAAAAATGCTTTCCAGAACTCACCATCTGATGCTGGGATCCAAACATAGTGTTACAGGGCACTCGGCAGAGGCAGGAGTGGGGCAGGCCAAGCTGCAAGAAGAAAGACCAATTTATCTCAAGTGCTCACCTTTAATAATACAAAGCCATATTTAGGACAGGTTTTCCCCTTATTCTGTGCGCACAGCAAATAGCCTTTCAGCCAATCAGCTGCAGATATAAACAAGCTGCTGCTCTGCCTCATTTGGTAATGCCCCGCTCGCTTTCCGCGCCTATGGTCAGAGAGCCCCCTAAGCTTCTGACTTCCTCGTCTAGCAGGGGCTACGGTGCTCCAATGCTGTCCCAACCTTTATTCTTTCAGCACTTTATTTATTTATTTATTTAAAAGCTTTGACTATACCGACATTCGTAGGTCACATCACGCCGGTTTACAAAAAAAACTGAAGCAGGCAGAAATTACAATAAACACGGTGGGGGTAGGAGGAGCAGGCGAGAAGGGGGAGAGGGGGGGGCAAGGGGCAAGAGCAGCTGGAAAGATAAAGGACAGGCGAGTGAGAAGTGACAGGAATGAACAATAAAAGAACAGTAAGAGGAACAGTATATCTGTAACTGAATTCTTAAAAGATAACGTAAGAGGCAAAAAAAACCATATTTACATAATTTACAATATTTGCTTGGGACGTCTCCATGGCGGACGGAGGACAGAAGAGAGGGAGAGAGGGAGAACTTGCCAGTTCACCAAGATGTGCACTAGAATTACAGGACTCGCTGAGACAGGAGAGCGACCTAATTCATGTTCACAGAACGGGGCTAGGGTACATATGCCCGGGTCTTTTACTTTGGCTGTCTGCTACTTTAATGTTGCTGTTACTGCGGGTGAGGCATATAAGCGTTTGCTTTTGTTCTCGCATTGGCTTCATTCCAGTGCTTTGGGGTTGGGTTTTTTTGTTTTGGGTTGTTTTTTTTTTTTAAATCCGGACACCTTTCTTCCTCAGAGAGTTAGATCACCTGGTAAAGAAAGGGCTCAGCTATTACCACGTCTTTTGTTTTATTCTTATTTTGGTGCAATATAAAAGTATCACAAACAGAAAAACATCCAATCTTCCTCGGGTGCAAAGGTGCACAGTCAATTTCCTTCCATCGGGGCCAGCCAAGGCTAGGGATGCAGCGCTCACGACCCTTGGGAGAAGGGGGGAAGGGCAGAGTCAAAGTCTTCAACATCATGCAATGGTGACACCTAGTGGCCAAATTTAGGAGCCACAACTGCAGGGTTATGCAGGGTTACAGAAGGAGCCCCCGCTGCAGGGCCAACCTGCTGGGAGGACTGGCACTGCAATGGCTGAGGTAACCTGGGAGGTAATATAAAGAAAGAGGAAAAAAAATCCCAGGGCGATTGCCAGCGAAGGCTCATGGCTCCAGATCCCATTAAGCTGGAAGCCCAGAAGGAGCTTTTTCCCAACTTCCATGTTAGCTTTGGGAAATATCCTCCCTGAAAGGAGTATTGAATTGGCTGCTTTCTCAGACCACTCTTTAAGGTTTCATATAGTTAGTGCTCGAGGCTTTGGAAAGCGAGCCCTTTTTCGTCCTACAAAGCATGCAGCCTATAAACATGTATCAGTATGCTTTGCCTCCTGTCTGCCAGGAGCCTACGTTAGTCTCACTTCACACACTAAAGGTCTTCAAATGGCAAAGGGGCACCTCTAATATAGCACCCCACAATGGATTTTTAGTACATGTTTAAAATGTTACGGTTAGACCACGTTACCTGATTGCACAGGTACTGTCCCAGTCCCGGTCTGGAAGCAGAACTAATATATATGACGGGCGGTTTGTTACACAAGGCATCAAATCCTTCCGTCGTGTAGTCATCGTAGCGAGAATGAATAACAAGTCTACAGACTTTAAGAAGACCTTCCCGATCGTCTTCATGATAATAAGAGGATCCATTTTCATACCTTAAAATAAATAAATATATATATATATATATCTCAAGTCATTTGTTAACAGCTGTGACAGCAAACCATTCTGGCTAATCTCATTTGGATGCACTGGTAAGAAAGGCAATAAATACAGTTCTTAAGTCCATTTTCTACTGTGCATGGCAGTGTCTGTGAAACCCCAATGATACAGGTGCTGGAGAAATCACAAAAAAAAAAAAAATATATATATATATATATATATATATATATATTCTACAATGGAATAGTGCTCTAAGGATTTCTTTGGACATAGCAATCTATATAAAACCAAAAATATTGTTATTTAACAAACCTGTCGTTTATCATTTTTCTCTAAACATATTTCTGACTACTTCCTCATAAAGCTGAAAAGCTGCAATTTAATTTTATGAGGAAAACAAAAACTGAAACACCAAAATCCTCAGTTTAAAGGAAGAAAATGAGCCGTCGTTAAGGGAGTCATTGTCTGAATGTTAAAAGAGAAACTATGATGACATCTTCTGTGCCCCTTTGATCCACTTTCATCATTGGATAGCTCAGCGCACCTAGCTAGGCTCCATGCATGCTATTAAATAAAAAGAGGTGCTAAACCCACAGGCATGTTAATTCTGTCATCCACACCAGAGGCTAACGTGCGATTACAGACTACATTAGTTACTCCGAAATTTAATCTGTTGTCTAAAATTGCTCATGCATTTAAAAGAAAAAGAGCAAATCTGTGAAACTTTAATAAGTGGAATAATTCTCACCATTGAATTTAACTCCTTATGGATCATTTACAAAAAAAATCTACATGAGACATCCATACACATTCAACTTAAAGTTGCAAGAACTTCATGAGAAAAACACAAAGCTAGCCAACAATTAAAGTGCGTTAAGTTACACGTCTCCATGTGGGACACTCCAAGAGGGCCACAAAATGAGAAAATTATTTAGAAATTCTCAATTTTAACTGTGACTAGAGATGTAAAGAAGGAAAAAAATCCTGAAATTCTGAGAAGAAAAAAAAATAGGAATTTTGATGATGTTTAAAACAGTTTATACTATTTTAATATTTAAGAACAAAGAACATAAAATATGCCATACTGAGACAGACCAAGGGTCCATCGAGCCTAGTAACCTGTCCCCTACAATGGCCAATCCTAGTCACAACTACCTGCCAAGTACCCAAACATTAAATAGATCTCATGCTACTAATGCCGTCAACAAGCAGTGGGCTATTCTCTATTAATAGCAGTTTGTGGTTTTCTCCAGGAACCTATCCAAACCTTTCTTAAACCCAGCTACACTAACAGCCTTAACCACATCCTCTGGCAACAAATTCCAGACCTTGATTGTACGATGAGTGAAAAAGAATTGTGTTTTAAATGTGCTACTTACTAAATTCATGGAGTGCCCCCTAGTCCTTGTATTATCCAAAAGAATAAATAACTGTTTCACATTTACCTGTTCGCCCTTTCATGATTTTGTAGGCCTCTATCACATCCCCTCCTCAGCCATCTCTTCTCCAAGCTCAACATCCCTAACCTCTTTAGCCTTTCCTCATAAGGGAGCTGTTCCTTGCCCTTTATCATTTTCGTCACCCATCTCTTACTTTCTCCAGTGCAACTATATCTTTTTTTTTAGATGTGGCTACCAGAATTGCACACAGTATTCAAGGTGTGGTCTAACCATTGTGTGATACAAAGGCATTATGACATCCTCCATTTTATATGCCATTTCCTTCCTAATAATTCCTAACATTCTGTTTGCTTTCTTGACCGCCTTAGTAGTCTTGAATATTTTTAACATACATCCGTCATCATTCCTAGGCACCGATTCAGAGCCATCACATGCTACCACCCCAGCAAACATCTGAGTTGTAGTGATGGTTCAGGATAGAGAAGCGTAGAAAACGCTGATGCTCTTGATGGATCGGAATGTGTAGGTAGGCTTCCAACAGATCCAGGGATGTAAGGAACTCTCCCGGTTGTATCGCCCTTATTAAAGAGCATAGGGTTTCCATGCGGAAGCGAGGAATCTTCCGGTGATGGTTGACTGCCTTGAGGTCCAGAATGGGTCTAAACGTTCCTTCTTTCTTGGGGACGATAAAATAGATGGAATAATGTCCAGTATTTATTTGTTGTGGAGGCCCCGGTGTTATAGCCTCTAAGGCTAGCAATCTGGTCAGTGTAGCTTCCACTGCCATCCTCTTGGAAGGGTCGTGGCAGGGGGATTCCACAAACTTGTCTGGAGGGAGGTGGTGGAAATCCAGGTAATATCCCTCTCGAATGATGGATAGGACCCACTTGTCCAAAGTTATCTCGACCCATCTTTGGTAGAATAGAGCAAGTCTGCCCCCTATGGCTTCTTCCTTTTTCTTTAGTAAAATTACTCTAACGCTGTGCTAGCGTGCACAGAGTCCCTAACTGCTATGGAGGAAAATACTGAAGAGCTGCACTTCCTGCAGGGAATATATGTACTAGGGCTGATGTCAGATTGAAATCTGATCCGTCTCCAACTGCTATCAGGAGTACACTATACCCATTGGTCCTGAGTCTATCTGCTACACGCTAGGAAATAGTCAGTCACGCTTACTTCTACCACCAGGAACTTCTGTCTCCCTCTCCTTTCTCTCTACCTTATCAGCTTTCGTTTCACCTCCCTTTAGCATCATCATCATCTCTTCTCACTTCTCTGTGGCTTTCCTCATACTTTCAGCTCTCATCTACACTCCTCCAATTTCCTTTCTTCTACTTTTTCAGTCCTTTTCTTCACCTCCAATCCTCACATCATCCCGATGCCTTTCCAATGAATCTTGCCTACATCAACTCTCCATTTCACGCCTCCCTAGCAACAGACCCCTGCCTCTTACCACCTTCCATAGTATCCATACCCCACTGTAGACCCTTCTTTCCCTGCATCTGCCTCACTGAGAAGCAACAGCTAATCCCTGGCTGCCAGCCACCTTACACATTGCCAACACTGCAAACATTTTCAAAACTCGCGAGCTGGCACTTCCTGGCTGCTGATCTTATGCATCATGAGATTACAGTAGTGTCCCAGTTTGTTTTAGAGATCAGGACTAAGGCTTCAGAATGAACTACACATATTAACACATGCTCTGCAGCTTGCAGCCAGGGGAATAGCTGAACTAGTAGAAAGCACAAATCAGTCCTGCTCAGGACTACTAGGATATGTCTCTCAAGGCCATTATAAATCAGCAGCCAAGGAAGCATTAAGCCAGCGAGTTTTGAAAAAGCTCACCTTTCCGGCACAAACTTTATATAGCAGTCAGCAGCTATGGGATGGGTTTTGGCCACCCTCTTGCCAGGGGCCTGAACGATAACTGCACGGTAGTTGGTGCAACTACATCTGCTGCATGACTGCACACTCCTTAGTGGGTACACTGGCCAGGAGCCCAGCACAGAAAAGGGTTGAGTACCAGGAGCTGGACTCCTGCTGGACCACTCCTGAAACAGGAGACAAGCTAGAAACAAACATGAACGCTGAACTAGTCGGGGAGCAGAACACAAGTGACGAGTTGTACAAATCAAAATTAGACATGAATTCTGCTCCTAAAACTCTTTTCAGAATTTCCAGCTATCATGAACACCAAACACTTAACATAGTAAACAAGTGATGAAAGTTCTGTTTTATAATTACCATTTTGAAATTTCGACAAAAAATGGAGAAATTATTTACCTGATAATTTTGTTTTCCTTATGTAGACAGATGGACTCAGGACCAATGGGTTATGCTCCCCTGCCAGCAGATGGAGACAGAGTCAGGTCTCAAAGCTGACATCACCCTAGATACACCCCTGCAGTGATCTCAGCCCGTCAGTATTCTCTTCAAAAGCCATTGAGGACATACTATTGAAAAAATTGATTAAAAATGGATAACTATAACTGTACTCAAACATAAAAACACTGAACCCCAGTAAGATTATAGATGCCCTGATCTAGTGACTGGATGATGGCTTACCTGTAATCTCTTGGAATCTATATTCACTCCAAGAACGAATCCGTGGCACCGTTCTTGGGCAGCCGTGGACGGGATGCTGAGTTCATTTGTCTACACTAAGGAAAGAAATTATCAGGTAAGTAATTTCTCCATTTCCTAGTGTGTAGCCAGATGGACTCAGGACCAATGTGATGTACAAAAATGAAATTTCAGACCTATTAGTAAAAATTTGTAACTTATCATTAAAATCATCCATTGTACCTGAAGACTGGAGGATAGCAAATGTAACCCCAATATTTAAAAAGGGCTCCAGGGGCGATCCGGGAAACTACAGACCGGTTAGCCTGACTTCAGTGCCAGGAAAAATAGTGGAAAGTGGAAAGTGTTCTAAACATCAAAATCACAGAACATATAGAAAAACATGGTTTAATGGAACAAAGTCAGCATGGCTTTACCCAGGGCAAGTCTTGCCTCACAAATCTGCTTCACTTTTTTGAAGGAGTTAATAAACATGTGGATAAAGGTGAACCGGTAGATATAGTATACTTGGATTTTCAGAAGGCGTTTGACAAAGTTCCTCATGAGAGGCTTCTAGGAAAAGTAAAAAGTCATGGGATAGGTGGCGATGTCCTTTCGTGGATTGCAAACTGGCTAAAAGACAGGAAACAGAGAGTAGGATTAAATGGGCAATTTTCTCAGTGGAAGGGAGTGGACAGTGGAGTGCCTCAGGGATCTGTATTGGGACCCTTACTGTTCAATATATTTATAAATGATCTGGAAAGAAATACGACGAGTGAGATAATCAAATTTGCAGATGACACAAAATTGTGCAGAGTAGTTAAATCACAAGCAGATTGTGATAAATTGCAGGAAGACCTTGTGAGACTGGAAAATTGGGCATCCAAATGGCAGATGAAATTTAATGTGGAAAAGTGCAAGGTGATGCATATAGGGAAAAATAACCCATGCTATAATTACACGATGTTGGGTTCCATATTAGGTGCTACAACCCAAGAAAGAGATCTAGGTGTCATAGTGGATAACACATTGAAATCGTCGGTTCAGTGTGCTGCAGCAGTCAAAAAAGCAAACAGAATGTTGGGAATTATTAGAAAAGGAATGATGAATAAAACGGAAAATGTCATAATGCCTCTGTATCGCTCCATGGTGAGACCGCACCTTGAATACTGTGTACAATTCTGGTCGCCGCATCTCAAAAAAGATATAATTGCGATGGAGAAGGTACAGAGAAGGGCTACCAAAATGATAAGGGGAATGGAACAACTCCCCTATGAGGAAAGACTAAAGAGATTAGGACTTTTCAGCTTGGAGAAGAGACGACTGAGGGGGGATATGATAGAGGTGTTTAAAATCATGAGAGGTCTAGAACGGGTAGATGTGAATCGGTTATTTACTCTTTCAGATAGTAGAAGGACTAGGGGACACTCCATGAAGTTAGCATGGGGCACATTTAAAACTAATCGGAGAAAGTTCTTTTTTACTCAACGCACAATTAAACTCTGGAATTTGTTGCCAGAGAATGTGGTTCGTGCAGGTAGTATAGCTGTGTTTAAAAAAGGATTGGATAAGTTCTTGGAGGAGAAGTCCATTACCTGCTATTAGGTTCACTTAGAGAATAGCCACTGCCATTAGCAATGGTTACATGGAATAGACTTAGTTTTTGGGTACTTGCCAGGTTCTTATGGCCTGGATTGGCCACTGTTGGAAACAGGATGCTGGGCTTGATGGACCCTTGGTCTGACCCAGTATGGCATTTTCTTATGTTCTTCTTATGTTCTTATGTTCTTACTCCCGTGAAGTACACTGTGAAGGACAAACAGGCGGTCTGTCTTTTGCACCGGTTCTGAAACTTCTAGATACTGCACCAAAAGCCTATTGACATTCAAATGATGGAGGAGGAGGCTCAACTGTAGACACAATAATCTGACTGCCCAGGCTTCCAGGCGGTTTATGTTCCAGAGCACCTCTTCTTTGATCCAACGCCCCTGGGTTGTCAGTTCCCACCAGTGAACTCCCCACCCTCGAAGGCTCGTCTGTCATGAGGACTAGCCAATTTGGAGGGGACAGGCTTATAACCTTGCTCAGGTGAACTTCCTGTCGCCACCACTGGAGCCAAGAAAATACTTCCATCGGTAGGTGGAGGCGAATCGAATAGTCTTGAAATGGCGGGTTCCAACGTGACAACAGGGAGCATTGAAGTGCATGCATGTGAGCCCTCGACCACGGTACTACTTCCAGGGTAGACGCCATCAGACCTAGAACCTGAAGGTAGTTCTACACTCTGGGGCGCATTGTGTTTATCAACTGATGCAATTGGCACATCAACTTCCTTATCCTCGAGGATGAGAGGAAGACCTTGTCCTACTTGATGTCGAACTGGACTCCCAAATACTCTAAGAACTGGGAGGGCTTGAGATTGCATTTGTCCATGTTATCGACCCAACCAAGCTCCTGAAGCAGGGACATCACCCTGCTGGTCACCTGGAGACTCTCTTCTAACGACTTTGCCTGGATCAACCAGTCATCCAAGTAAGGGTGCACCAGGATCCCTTCCTTTCTCAGTGCCGCTGCCACGATCACCATCATTTTGGAAAATGTGCTGGGGGCAGTGGCCAGGCCAAAGGATAACACTCAGAACTGATAATGGCGGCCCAGCACCACAAAGCGTACGAAACGCTAGTGGTCTTGTCGGATTGGAATATGAAGGTAGGCCTCCGAGAGGTCCAGAGAGATTAAGAACTCTTCCGGCTGTATAGCCATTATGATGGAGCATACAGTCTCCAAGTGTAAATTAATTACCCACAGATGATGGTTGACGCTCTTGAGGTCCAGGATGAGGCAAAAGGAACCCTCCTTCTTGGGTACAATGAAATAGATGGAATAACGCCCTGTATTTTCTTGGGGTGTAGGTACTGGAATTATAGCCCTCAAATTGAGGAGCCTTATCAAGGTAGATACTTAAAGATTGCTACTTCAAACTACATACTATCAAAAAGCTCAGATCTCTGCTCTACTTCTCTGATTTTCGAACCGTTCTACAGTCTATTGTTTTTTCCAAAATAGATTACTGTAATGCGCTCCTCCTTGGCCTCCCCGCTACCTATAATCAAACCCCTACAACTCCTACAAAACGCCTCAGCACGCATCCTCACTAACTCCAAAAAGAAAGATCATATCTCTCCAACCCTCAAAGAGCTACACTGGTTACCTATCAACTCAAGAATCCTATACAAGACCTTAGTCCTCATTCACAAATCGATTATAAATGACAATACACACTGGATTAACCCACCCTTCAGACCCCACACCTCCACAAGACCCACTCGCTCCATCCACCAAGGAATGCTCCACCTCCCCTCTATCAAATCCATCAAACTCTCCTCTACCACAAAAAAAGCATTCTCCCTGGCAGGCCCCACCCTCTGGAACTCCATGCCACCGGACTTGCGTCTTGAAACCTTCACCCCTAAATTTAAAAAAAAACCCTAAAAACATGGCTGTTCCTTCAGGCCTACTCAAACTGCCCATAAACTCTTTACTTTACTCTTTCTCCCTTTTTTTCTCTCTTTCCCCTAAACCCACACTCCTATTCCAACTTAATTCCCTCCCTTGACCTCCCCAATTCCCTCCCTCTCCTGCCCTCCACTATTATATCTCATGATAGTTTAACTCTTCAATGCATTAATGATTTACAAAACAGCATTATACTATGTAACCGTTGAGTGTATTTTCTCAAATTTGTACTCCAGTCATGCTAACATCAACATGTAAATATACTCTAACTGTCCTACTAACTTCTCCCCTCTCAGTCACTAGTATGAACTCTACTTTCGTTAACACTGCAATGATTATTATCTCTACTCCCTTTAACACTGCTATTATTACAATTTGTTACTCTCATTGTTAACTCTGCATTTATAAGTTTACCGTTTCTGTGACTATTTTTTACAGTTTTATGTTCTATGTAAAGCATACGCCCGTTTCTCTGGCACTTCCACTTTGTTGCTTGTAAACCGGTACAATGTGCAAACGGTTACCGGTATATAAAAATGTTAAAATAAACATTTAGTTCAACTCTTTTCATTGTTTCCCCCGTTTAAGATGAGCTGTTGCCTTCTGAAAAGACAGGAAACAAGATACCAAGCTCACCCAGTAAAGGAGAATGTGCCACACATTACCTGAAGAGTCTGCAGAGCCAGAGGGTGGTATCTGACAGGATCCTGGTGGTCAGCTTTCTCAGCCTCTCTTTGTCCAGTATGGAAATATAAGCTGCCAGGCTGTGTCCTAACAAAGCCATATGACCCTGCTCTCCAACGCTATGGATTCTACTAATTACAAATACAAAACATCAGTGTGCAATATAAAAATCTTACAGAATCCCCCAGGAAGCCAAAATTATATTTGTCATGAAAACACAGCATTCCAAACTTATGTGCAGAAGCAGGACATCAGGAAGACCATATTCAAAAGCATTTAGCCGGCTAAGTTAGGGGTGTTCCAGGGGTGTAACTGGAAGGAGCTGAGTTAGCCAGCTAACTCCGATATTCAGAGTTAGCTGGATAACTTAGCCATCTAGGTCTGGTTGGGCCAAAGAACTGTCCTAAAGTTAGGAGGCTAACTTTAAGATAGGAGACGGTTTATCCGGTTAACTTTGCTGGCCGGATTGTTTTGGAATATGGACCTCTTTATGTCCATATGTTAGCACTGTCGGCAACCTTTCAAGTACTAGAGAGCAAAACCTTGATTTGCAAAAGATCATTAAACAGAAAGAGGAAGTACATGCCATGCCTAAATTTATATACACAGTGTCTACGTTTACTTGATGTGTGTGTATTACTTTAAAGGCAGCCCATGTCATCACTGTAAGAGACACACCTGAGCTCAAAGTAAATATTTGAGAATAGGTGCCTTGCAGGTATAACATCCAAAGTCAAGAGGTCTCCATTTCAAAGTTAAGAGCTCTTTCTATTGTTAGAAAACATAACAGCTCTTTGGTGGTCGAAACTCTAGGTTTGTTTTTTTTTACATCTGGCAAGGAGGGCAAAGGGACCAAATGCTACGTAAGCACTCTACTTCCGTTTCATTCAAGAAGCTTAATTACATCATCTTAGTCATTTACAAAACTAGATCACAGGTGCTGTGAACCAACATACATATTACATATGTAAGACATGTGGCTTTAAGGAGCCGTTTGCCAAGACGGATGCAGAGCAAACATGGAAACGTGAATGTTTGGTGCTGGCTAGATGGGAGGAGCCACAAAGCAGCTTTGGACATCTTGTCCCCGGGGGCTAGCAGACTCAGGACACAATACAAAAGGTAATGCGCCTAGACCCAGGTGTGGGAAATTTTGTGCAGTTTAATTATGTTCACTGGGGCTTGATTCTCTGGTCGAATGTGATTTTTA
The DNA here is from genome assembly GCF_901001135.1 of Rhinatrema bivittatum. NCBI lineage: Eukaryota > Metazoa > Chordata > Amphibia > Gymnophiona > Rhinatrematidae > Rhinatrema > Rhinatrema bivittatum. Next base: position 21,741,673 of record NC_042628.1, on the reverse strand, counting down.
AGAGGTTTTTTTTTTAACACTACAGATTTTTTGAAAATGTGCTGCCATGCTTTTTATTGCTGGATTTTATATATTACGTCTGCTATTTAATGGTTTACATAATTGTATTTATATGCCAAATGCCATTTCATTTATATGTTATTGTATTTATAAGGTATCTGCTTATGTAAGCCACACTGAGCCTGAGAGGGTAATTTTAAAAGGCGCGCACGTGGATAAGCTGGAACTTGTAACTGTGTGCGCACTTTCTTGCGTATGTTTTAAAATGCACCAACCGTGCGTAAGTATGCTCCTAATTTTAAGGCGAGCACAGTTGGCACGCGTCTATCTTCCATAGGACCTTCTCGGCTTTTACACACGTATGTAAGCGGACTTGAAAATATTGCCCCACGATACAATTTTACTCACACAAGTCTTGGCCCCCGTCCTGGATGCCCCTCCCCCTTATTCCTCACATGCGCACAGGTCCAAACGTGCGTATTTTGCGGCTTTTTAAAATCCACGTGGCTCGTGCGTATGTGGACAACAAATACAAATAAATGTTTTTTTAAATAAGCAATATCAAGTCTACCGTGCATTTACCGATAGGACAGCATATCCTCCTCTTCGTCTCCATGCATGAGGTTCTGCACCAATTGAAGAATGCTCACCATGTCCTGTCCGCTGCGAGCGTGGGAGGGGGGAGAAAGAGCACATGAATTAGCCACCGGAGTGCCAGCTCGGGGAAAATAGAGTATGACAGAGAACATGAACATGCAGCAACGGACATGGCAAGGTGTTCTGGGTAGAGCTCCTTATCAGCACAGTCAGATAAAGAAACAGTATTACATAATAGCACAACTGCACTGATTAGACAATGGGTGTGGCACACTTTTCATACAGGAATTGTTAGGATTATTACTTCCTTGTTGAAGTCATCAAATAGTGAAACATGGTTGAGCCATCAGGCTGTTTTACAAAATATAAACTATTTACAAAAAGGCAAAGAAAAAGTGTTCAGGAGCCTCGACATGTCATTGGTATTTAAAATCTCTTATTCATCCAAAGAAATCTTGTACTGTGTGCCTCAATGTGTTTGTTTTTCCAAGATTTTCAAGTCTTAAAGAGACAAAAAAAATGGTCAGATCCCTTCAGTAGGGGTGGCTGGAGGGTAATTAGCACCCAGTGAAAGAATAGAAATTGGTGCCTCCCCCTTCCCAAACAACAGTTCCACCCACCTGCTGCCTCTTCAGGGATCTCTCCCTCCCACACCCAACCCCAGACAGGATCCCTACCCAATTTTCCCCAGCCAATGTGACAAGTTTAGGTTTTCACCACCCCTCGGCACTTGTCAGTGCCATCATCTTCCCACTCCCACCCTGGACACCACCAATGAAGTCTAGAGTCGCTACAAGAAGGGACAGAGCCCCGAAATACATTCTACTCCTCAGCATACACTGCCCACCCTCAGAAATTCCTCCTACTATGGATGGAGAGCGGAATTAGAACACCTTATTTCTTGCCATCCAAAAAAAAAAAAAAAGGTAAATTCTAAGGTCACCTTGATAAAATGTACCCCAAACTCCTTTTGCTTTCAGAAGTAAAACAAAACCCTACAAAAACATCACTCAGAATCTATACAGCAAATCTGCCATATGAAGAAAACAGCACCAATTTCCAGCAGTCAAACAAACATCAAAAGTCTTATCTATGAAAGAGCAGCACTACAATCCTCACCCGGAATGCAGAAACTACACGCTAGCAGAATCCCTCGCCTGCGTCACACACAGACCCTCACCAAATACAGAATAAGTGACCACAAACTAGAAAAAGAAATATTCAAACAAAAACTGAAATGGAAACCCCCAAGAAGCAAGACTCTGTGAGCAGTGCAACAATCGGAGATACATTACCTCCCGAACAGTGCAAGTGGACTGGGGACCCAGTGAGAAACTCCCAGAGCTAACATATTCCAGTCACTAAACTAAAAATACTCTCTCTTTTTACTCATTGTGATTAAGAAAATAAAATATTCCGGCATTGGCCATGGTCTCTTTTCCCCCCCTTCCCATTTTCATTTGGTTAGTGTTCTAACTCATTTTTCAAGGTCTTCTTTCCATTTTCAGTTTCTTCTCCCTGTCTTCTTCACTTCTTCTGCTACTATGCTCTCTAACATTTATCCTTCCATTTCATTCTTCTTCGTTTCTCTATTCACTCATGGCTAGATTTCATTCCTCCTTCTCCTTTTCCAGTTCTCTGTCTCAATCCTACACCTCCCTAAATCTCCCTTTTATTGACCCCTCTCAGCCCTCTGCTCCAGCTATCTCGCTCCCTTGTCCCTCCCTCCAAAGCCACCCCCACTTTATAGCTCTCTCAAACATCCCTCACATAAATCATCCCAACGTTGACTCTTTTCCTAACCAACTCCCTCCCAACCATTCCCTTTCGTTCTCACCCTCTGTAATGTTATCCCATTCCCTCATGTGCTTCCCATCACCATTTCTTTATCCTGCCCTCCTTCCAAATTTTCTTCTTTGTCTTGCATCCTCTCTCAAACTTCCCCATCTTCAGTCTTACTCCATCTCACCTCTGTCCCTTACGACCACTGTCCTTCCCAGTCCTCAATCTCCCTCTTTTCATCTCCCACTCCTGTTTTCTCCCCATCTCTTAATGTCTCGCCTACTCTCACACATTCACCATCAGCCTATTTCCCTTTTCATGATTTTCATCCACTTCTTAGACCGCCCCCCCCCCCCATTTAATCTGCTTTACTCACCTCCTCTGCTGCCTTCATCCCCTCACCTGTTGTTCACACCTCCCTGTCTTCGTTTCTCTCTTTTTTCACCCCTTCCCATTCCACTCCCCCTCACTTCTCTCCACAGCCCTGTCCATTTTCTTACCCTCTTCCCGGCCCTCCAGGTCCCATTTTTCACCCTTTTCCTCACTCGCCTCAGATCCGCTTCGGGGCAGGGCTCTTGGTATCCTCAAGCATTATCCCAGGCATTTCCTATTTTCTCACAACTCTTCTGTCTTGGCAGTCAGTGTTACCTACCTGCCTTGCAGCGGACCAGGAATATCTTTCCTTACATACTTCTGGTTTTCCTTTTCTTCTTTTCTAAATTTGGATGCAAGAATGAAATATTTTCTTGTCAAAAGTCAGAAAGCACACAATTCCCACAGTGAGTTTAGGCACAGTGCATAGTACTGCACTCTAATGACATGTCTGGAGTCTGGTAAGCAATCGAAGGAACGAGCACAGTGTCTTACAGTGAAACGCAGTACTGGGGGGCCTGGTGATACAACGCGGCACGTTGAAAGACGACAGGAGCATCCCTAGGATGTGCTACCACCGATTCTCCATGTATCTCTCACTGCCTCAGCCTACCTTAACTGCAAGCAGGGGCAGCTCAGGGCAATCTGTACTTGCCCCACCCCCAGAGCCGTGTCTGGGGGTGGGGCAATGCCTTACCCCCAGACACAGCTCAGGTCCCTTAGTGGCTGCTCTTTTCAGTGATTTGAAATGTCAAGATTCCCAGGGGAATGGCAGATAGCATCAATGATCACGTTTCTAGGATACTGGCAACCTTGCCAAACTCCAGGAACCCCACCCGCTTCTCACCCTTCTCCAGCATTTGCTCTCCTGAGGAAGTCAGAGTGATGGTTGGGGGGGGGGGGGGTCCTGTGGGTGGTGCACTCTCTCCCGGTCATGGCACACCTCATCCCTCTCTACTGCCTTCCTGTTCCCTTTTCTTCTCATTGCCCTCTTCCACCTCACTTATACCCCCTTCACATTCCTTCCTTCCTCTCCCTCCCTTCCCCTGTCTTCCCTCTATCTCACACCCATTTCCTCTTACTTACCTATGCCCCTCCTTCCCTTCTCTTTCACACTCAAGCCCTTTACTCAAATGTGGCTTAGATTTTTCTCTTGGGATATGAGTAGGGGAAAAGAAAGGGGGAGGCCGGGGTGCAAGGTTATGGGATTTAGTTATTTTGATAATAACCTTGCAGTTAACTATTACACTTTGATATAACCAGTGGGGGTGAAAATAAATATGAAAAGAAGTAATTTACGCTTCATAAATTTCTATTGGATGTACAAATGTACAATTGGTTTGAGTCTGTTGGCCAGCTTTAATAAAAACATTTACGTATTAGGAAAAAAAAAAAAAAAGAGAGATAAGAGAGCCAAGACCAAGACAAGAGGTGGGGACCCAGAACAGAACCTTGTGCAACTCCCAACTGCGAGCGGCAAAGGGTCAGAAAAAGCGTCATTGGCAAAAAAAACAGAGGAAAAACAATTAGAAAGACAGATAAGACACGACCCAGTCTAGGCCTCTTCCTGTCATTTCCAAGGAGGAGACAGTATCTAGTGCAGGCGAGTGAGATTGACTATGTCAAAAGCAGATGACAGATGTAGTGAGATTAGACGAGCAAAAGAGCCAGATAGATGAGATGATTAAATAAGAAACAAGGACAGTCGCACAGTGTGAATGGGATGAGATGCAGACTGGAACAGATCACGAGCTGAACGGGAAGAGAAAAAGTCAAGAAGCAGGTGATAAACTACTTGCTTCGGAATCAGAAACAGAAGCACAGGAAACACAAGTTACAGAAAACTGTGAAAGGAAGACTTGGATAGAGAAAGAGAGAATGAAACAACGCAACAAACAGAAGGCAGAGGAGCTGGAAAAGAATTTATTGGCCTTACGATTGTTAGTTTGAGGAATTCTTAAGTGTTTGGGTTGTACCTTGCCTTGCACGATGGATAAGGTGGGATAGAAATCTTTTAAATAGGAATGGAGGAGTAGCTTAGTGGTTAGAGCAGAGGGAAACCAGGCTTCAAGTCCCACTGTCGCTCCTTGTGACCTTAGGCAAGTCACTTTACTCTCCGTTGCCTCAGGTACACATAGATTACAAGCTCTGTCTCCATCTGCTGGTGCGGAGTCACAACCCAGGTGTCTGGACTGATCCGGGTACGTACAGGGAAAAGTTAGATAGTTGAGAAATGGTAAAAAAAAAAAAAAAAAAAAAAATTTCCAGTCAATGAAACATGAACGGCGCCTCACCCCGACAGACCGGAAACAGGTGAGGGGGTGCAGAACACAAAGTGATAATAGCAAGAGTGAGCCGCAGGCTGCAAGGATCGCAAAAGACGTGAAAAAAATGCCACCAGCTTCCTTTGGATGCAACTTGCAGCCGCTACTGCTGGCCACATCTTTGCAGAGGTATCACTTCCAGGTAGGGGTGGGTGTTGTCCATGGGCGATCTGGCGGAGGACAAACTGTCAATGCAAAGCGCCTGAATCCGGTAGTAAGAAGCACAAGGAGGACAAGGCTTAAAAAAAAAAACCCAACCCAAAAACGTGCCAGCCACTAAAATTATCTAAACCAGAAATCCTATTCAATGTAGAACCTTTACTAAAGCAAAAGGGTCTGTTATAGTCAGAGCCTTTCGTTTTGCATTAAAAATGTAACTCAGCAGAAGCACTGGAAAGAAACCTGCAGCCTGCTCAGCTGTGCCAAAGTAGGAGCAGCCGTGTGGTTAGAACAATGGGCTGCAAACCGGGGAAGCCAGCGTTCAAATCCTGCTTCTCCCACTGACATTCCTAATGACCTTGGGCAAGTCACTTTGTCTCCCATTGCCACAAATACCCATTCAGATTGTAAGCCCTTTGAGGCAAGGACTTGCTGTGCATTAAAAATTTGGTAGACTGCCTGGAGCTAAAACCGGAAAAGCACTTTAGAAATGCAAATATTTATATTTAACACTAAAATACATTCACGTTCCATTTCCCAATCCTGGAACACACACCTTTGATTGTCTTCCAGCATCCTCATGGCCTCGTTAAGATTCTTTCCCATTTCTGCTAAGGTTGGGTCGACCATCTGAAAAATCAAACAGGATCGTCAGAACCATGAACATGCCGAGATTTTGTAGCATTTTTCATCTAAGACCTGATCAGGATCTGCTGAATTTCAGTAGAATAAATCCTAGGATTACGGTTGGTCTTCCCATGACATTTGAACCCAATGATCATGCCTCCAGATGCTCAAACTGAACCACCACATAAGCACTTTTCAGACCTTTTGAAAAATGCTAAAAAGCAATGAACCCATGCAAGAGTAATTCCCCAACCCCACAATGCTTGCTGAGAAATATTATGTCAAATAATTTGTTTAAAAAAAAAAAATGCATGTCAAGTCAGCATTTCAGCCAAAGATTGGCCACCTTGAAATGCCTTTCATGGGTGTACATTGCTAGAATAAAAATAAGATTTAGTCTTTACAGGAAAATATTCATTTCCAGGTCATAATGTTCTTGGTCATCCCCATTTCTTCGCTCACGGCTGGGCTTGGAACTAGGCAGGATGAAGGAAGTCGCAGGGGTTGGAAGAAAACGGCCTTCTCGCATAAGGGCTGAACAGTCAATAGTATATTTTTGTAAAGCACTAAAATAACCACATAGTGTCATCGACACTTCCTAGATATTAAACTGTGAGCTATCTCCAAAGAGAGCCCAAGCTGATTTATTCTGATTTTTAGCCATGGACTCTTTGAAAGGACACTCCAGCTTTCTTCATGACTAAAGCATCTTCCTAGATCTTGGCACTATAGACTTTTAGGCTGGGAATTTACTAGAGTAGAGATTCCTGTGATAATCTCAAATCCCACGCTCTGCTTCAAGTTCATGTAGAGCTTGTGCAACATGGGGTCAAGTGAGAACTGCCCAAGGGGAAAGAGGGAGCCTGAACCACTGGCTTTCAGTCCCCCCCCCCCCTTGTTGTCTTCAGGCTGAGCTAAACCAGGGATACCAACCCCTTGCTCCACCTGAGGGATGGCCCACGAAGATGCCCAACACCTCAGAGAGCCAACTTTACTAACAAGACAGAGAAATACGGTGGGACTGCAGGTGGCACTCTCGGTTAAGCAGCAGTGTCAGAAAAGTGTTTGTTCTTTGCCTCCATCTGCCGGTGGGGATGCAAGACCCCCCCCCCCCCCCCTTGTCTGGACTGATCTGGGGTATGAGCAGGAAGGGGTGGAATAGCACCAATGAAAATCACTTACTATAATCTAACTACTAAAGTAAATTGTATACAGAACTAAAATTTGAGATCATTCTCCCCACCCCAACTTTGACTCACTTAGTAACTTATCTGGGCCCTAAGCTTTCATTTGGCACCTCTTTTGTGAAAGTCCATCCATCCCTCTAGGTGCTGTCTGAGGGACTGGGACTTATATTTACAGCCTCTGCATAATAAATGTGGACAAGTGCAAAGTGATGCATATAGGGGAAAATAACCCATGCAGTAGTTATACAATGTCAGGTTCCATATTAGGAGCTACCACCCAGGAAAGAGATCTAGGCGTCATAGTGGAGAATACACTGAAATTGTCGGCTCAGTGTCCTGTGGCGGTCAAAAAAGCAATGTTAGAAATTATTAGGAAGGAAATGGCAAATAAAACCGAGAAAGTCATAATGCCTCTGTATCGCTGCATGGTGGTGAGTCCACACCTAGAGGACTGTGTGCAGTTCTGGTTTCCGCATCTCAAAAAAGATATAGTTGCACTGGAGAAGATACAGAGAAGGGCAACCAAAATGATAAAGGGGATGGAACAACTCCCCTATGAGGAAAGGCTTAAGAGGTTAGGACTTTTCAGCTTGGAGAATAGATGTCTGAGGGGGGATATGATAACGGTCTTTAAAATCATGAAAGGTCTAGAATGGGTAGATGTGAATCAGTTATTTATACTTTTGGATAATAGAAAGACTAGGGGGCATTCCATGAACTTAGCAAGCAGCACATTTAAAACTAATCGGAGAAAATTCTTTCAGTCAACGCACAATTAGTTCTGGAATTTGTTGCCAGAGGATGTGGTTAGTGCAGTTAGTGTAGAGGGGTTTAAAAAAGGTTTGGATAAGTTCTTGGAGGAGAAGTCCATTAACTGCTATTAATCAAGTTTACTTAGGGAATAGCCACTGCTCTTAACTGCATCAGTAGCATGGGATCTTCTTGGTGTTTGGGTAATTGCCAGGTTCTTGTGGCCTGGATTGGCCACTGTTAGAAACAGGATGCTGGGCTTGATTTTCCCTTGGTCTGACCCAGTATGGCAATTTCTTATGTTCTTAAACATACACTTCCAATTAAGTCAGAAACACATTTTAAAAAAGGTCCAAAACGAATGCAGCCCATGGACATCAGAGCATTTAACCTACTGTGCAAACAATTTACAAATTCAGGTCTATAGTCCTTTATCGTAGCAATCCGAACGACAGATGCTTGGGAGCAAAGGCGAGAGGAACCCCATTTTCAGCTGGCAGTCTAAACGTAGGCTGGGCATATCACTAGAGGTTACTTTTGGGGCAGGCTGTTCAGATTCGGCGAGGTTTCAGCGAGGTTCCAGCTAACTGGGCCTGATCAAGGGATTTCTTCCAGTTATTGTCTCAGGGCCAGGAAACAAAATGTTTACCTGTCGGACACACCTAGTTTGGGTTTCCTGGTATGTTTTACCTTCCAAAACACATTTTCCATATTGGGGGCTGAAGTGTGGCAGTAGTGCCCTCTCCCCCACCCTACCTACTGCAATCAAACTGAAAATGGTTCCCTTAACCCAGAACTATTCTCTCTCAAACACCACCAGTGGACCAGCTCCACTTCTATACTGGCAGCAGACTGCACTGGCTCTTAAAAGGAATGCAACACATCATGTTTTACCAGCCTATGACAACCTGATCCGGGTGTACGGTGACGCGTTATGCAGCTCTTTTCTTGGTGGTTTTAGTAAGTAACACCAGGATATTCCTGGGTGTGTTTATTGCACAAATTCAAAACAACTAAGATATATTTCACAATAAAAACTATTTCAGTTATGAGGTTGACACCTATGGATATAAACAGGAATTAGAACAGGTTTCTAAAACCCAACAATGTTGGATTTCCAGGACTGAAAAAGTCGCTAACAAGGTCAACAAGTTCTCTTTTTTTTTTTTTACCACTCATTTCCAAGCACTCTGGGGTTTGAGATTCTCATTGGTAAAATGTAGGACTACAGGGGGTTAAAAAAATAAAGTCAAGAGCTGTGGTTTCTGCAGGGAACATGTCCTCAGGAAATCAGATAAGAATAAGGACAGCAGCTACAGACTTTCCTTACATTTGTAATACAATGTGTGACCTAATTCCTGCTTCTTTTGTTTCCAACTTAGATTTCATTGATCCAAGTACTAGTGACAAAACACGCATAAAGAGGACATAAATTGTACCACCACTTAATTCCCACTTCTAATCAGGGCATTGGCCTGAAGGCAGAGTGTACTGGATCCCCATCAGAAACCCCACCTCGCCCGCAGACCAGACGGAGTTTATCGGATCACCATCATCAACCTGGCCTTTAACCAGGGACTTCACCTATGGGCGAGATTTGTTTGGTGGTTATCAAAAATCCCCACTTCTAATCAGGGCATTTACCTGCAGATGGATCACCATCACCCACAAAATACATTGGGGTGAAAATAAGGACGCCCAAGGTGTGAGGAAATGCCCCTCCCCATTGTTATCACTGCTTATGTCAAATCTTTTAACATTTACTGTTATATCTGTTTAATATTTTGTTAAACAAGCAAAAAGTGCAACACCAAGCTAAAAAAAAAAAAAAAAAAAGACTAAAAGCTGTAATGCAGCTTGCACATCAGATCCAGGTAATTTTCAGTAACATCCACAGTGATGAGCAGCTCTAATTAAATGAAAACACAAAATGACTCTCTTGCGATTAGATGACAAGTTGCAACTTGCATATGCCTTCTCCTTATCAACACACAGACGGCACAGGATCGGGTACGGAGAGAGGCCCCCCCCCCAATCCCCCTCCTCACAGCAAGTACCAGCGGAGTTTACATGGAGACCGTTTTAATTTGCTTAAACATATTTGCTGCTCTGATAACCAAGACTACACTTTGTCAAGCCACTGGAGAATTGGATACAAGAAATTCTCTCTCTCTATTTTTCTTCCAGATACTGGTGTGTATGGCTGTTTGGCCATGTTCATTGCTCATCTGCTCCATATACTAAGTCAAAACTCCCTTTTCTTTCTATGCACAATGACCGGAGAACAGAAAGCTCAGGGTAATGTTCCCCAAACGTTAGCACAGCCACTGTTGAATGATGTCAGATACGGATTATGGCAAGAATCCATGCCAAGTTCTAGATTCCAGTTTTGCTGAGCAGTCACACAGATTTTATTTTGGCCTGGCAGGTTCCTCCTACTGCTTCTTTAGGACTTCCTGTTCAATTGGGACTTAGCTTCCTCTGAGGCTACACAATCCCATAAATCCCAGGTTTCCCGTCTCACGTATCCTAGCCACTGCAGCACTAATCCTTGGCCAGGGACATAGATCCGAGCTCCCTAGGAGCCTGGCACGTGAGCACCTCAGATCTAGCCCACCAATGTCAGGGTGATGCCTGGAACTTTCCCCAAGGAGAGACCCGAGTGCTTCCCTGCGGCATCCCCCAGCCCAAGGAGCAGACACCAGGCTTGGGAATCAACCCTATTTCTCTTGCACTGCCACCGAGCTGTCATGCTTGGCTCCTATAAAAGGGAATGCAATCGGTAAACTCGGCAAACGTGAGCTGCACACCATCCAAAGGTAACTGAATGATCACAGTATCACATAGAAGGCTTTTAGCACCAAAGCTACATTGTAAAGCAACAACTCAGCTTGTCTATAGTTAAAATGAGAAGTGGCTAGTGATATTGGACAGATGGCTGACATCAGCAGGCTGTTACTCCTTTTCTGAAGATGGCAACGTCAGAGAATGTACATCCTGAGCCTCAGATCTCATTCTGTGCGTGTAGTAAGCAAGTGTCCAGCACAATAATAGTGGTGTCCTACAAAGCTATCTGGGCTGTACATGGGGCACTCATGAAGCAAGGAAGCGTTGGGCATAGGTTGGAAAAGCGACACATCTGCCACAGTTTTGTTTTAATCCAAGTTCCCCATCACGGAGTCCATTTCTTTAAAGATTTTTATAGCAGGTAAAAAGTTAACTTCCATCATGTTCAAAAGAGAATTAAAAAAACATTTCTCCGTTATATTACGGACGTAACATTCCCACTTCTCAATGACGTGAAGCTCTTTCAAGAAATGAAACGGAGAATAAACTGCGTCCAATTCAACATAATCTGTGTTATGAAGGACCGATCTGCATTGGAGCTCTATTAGATGCTGCCCCAACAGCAACCTCCAACACCAAAGGACATCTACCAAAAACAAGGCAACCATGTGGCTGCTCAGCCTACAGAAATACAGATATATACCTCTAATCCTGGATTTGGAGCAGTAAATAAGCCAGCAGCAGCAGCATGGCTTCTGTGGCTGGGGAAAAAGAAGCCACAGCCGTTGCACAGCGGTGACACTCAGTAGCCAGAATCAGGAAGCAAGCGCTTGGGATGGAGTTCCATGGTGTGCAAGGCCTGGCCAAGAACTGTGGATGTATTGGGTGGATTACAGTGACAAGAGGAAGGACCATGGCTTCCCTTTAAAAAAAAAAAAAAAAAGGGGGGGGCATGGAAAAAGAAAACACTCTTTAGATGCTGCCCTAACATAAGCAAAACACTTTGAAAGCAATGCACTATTCTGATAGTTACGGATTTCAGCAGCATAAATAAGAACATCACAGAAAACAGTAACAAACGCTGCTTCCAGCAACCTATGCAACATCCACAATCCCAGGCCCGGTCACTAAGTGTGCTGTAATACAGTTTTAAATGACAAGACGGCACCCTCCTCCTCCTCATTAACGGGCTAATTTATAAAGCTCGGCGAACGCCCAAATGGGGAGACATGCAGGTGGCCGGGCTGTGGTACGCGCACAACACTTTTTTTTTCAAAATAGGGGCGGGGAGGACCAGGACAGCGCGTGCCAGCAACCAGCCGGCACGCACAACTTACTGCTGCTCCGTAGAGCAGGTAAGTTGCAAAAAAAAAAAAGGGTAGTTAGGTGGGTTTTAGGGGTCGTGGAGGAGAGGGGAAAAGGCAGGCAGGGTAGGTAGGGATTTTAGTAAGTTCCCTCCCGGGCCAGTATCGCTGGCCCAGGGAACAGGGGAAAGGCCCGATTGCATCGCCGCGCACTTTTAACAAAATCCCCCTCCTTGAGCGTGCGAGTCGGTACTCGCACGCCCGATATAAACTCAGGAACCACGCACCCATGGATGCCCACGCGTTTCTTTTAAAATCTAAGCTTTTTATCCCCCATAGACACAGAATAGGAGAAAAGCCTCAGTAAATCAGGCCCCTAAATGATGTGTTCAAGAGACAGAAAGACAGGCATCAGAAAAAAAAACAAAACATCTTCCTATATCAGGTTCCAGTCCATATTTGTTTTATTATCCTCATTTATTCTATGCTCTATAACTGAGCTGTGATCGTTCATTTAAGTAAGAGTGTTTTCACAGCATGAAAGAGCTGGTCCACTTCTTACCTCCTCCACAAACCAACAACAACAAATGAAAACGAGGACTGGCCTACAATATTTAGAAAAGTCTGGAGATTAGTTGGGATTTTGCTGACAATTTATGAAATTCAGATTTAGACTGTAAGACAAGACATTCTACTAAACTATTAGACTCGGAAACCAATGGAAAACAATTTAGCAAAGCTAGTACTTAATTAGCCAAACCAGCCTCAGGCAGAATGCAGTAGACTGGGATAGCACAAAACCTAGGCAGGAGCTGTCTCTGGAACTGCTCTAACCTTTGCTTCTAACTTTTTTTTTTTTATTTCGCAAGATCAATTAAAGCACATCCGTCAACTGTTTCTCACATTTACTGAGAGAAAATGGGAATGAACAAGCTACAGAGGGCTTGTCTGCAAAAGAAGATTATAGTCCAGATCTAAGCCCACTTTTGCTTCTTTTAAAATAAGTTTTTCCCACTCACCACATTTATTGCTTGGACCAAATTAGTGCTAGCTTAAAACTGCACAAGAAAATGACTCAAACTGATTTTTATTTGAGAACTATTTTATTTCAATGGAAATTACATGAACTGTGAATCTCGAGCAAACGCAAAATAAATTATGCTAGAGTACTAAGCACAATGTTATAGGTTTTTTGCCATATTTTTACCCAGTCTTAAAATCTAGCATTTGGTCTCCAGAATTAGCATGGGATAAAATTGTTTTTTTTTTACATAAAAGTTCCAGTTTCTTTTTGTTTTAGAAAGAGTCAAAACATTTATGTTTTTATTCTGATAACTTCATGCACCTCTACATACTACAAACCTATGAAGAACAGTACCTAGTATGCTGCATGGCATACGTGGACTAGGAGGCTCTCCATGAAGTTAGCAAGTAGCACATTTAAAACTAATTGGCGAAACTTCTTTCACTCAATGCACAATTAAGCTCTGGAATTTGTTGCCAGCGGATGTGGTTAGTGCAGTTAGTGTAGCTGGTTTAAAAAAGGTTTGGATAAGTTCTTGGAGAAGAAGTCCATTAATTACTATTAAGCAAGTTGACTTAGGGAATGGCCTCTGCTACTACTGGCATCAGTAGCATGGGATCTTCTTACTATTTGGGTACTTGCCAGCTTCTTATAGCCTGGTTTGGCCACTGTTGGAAATAAGATGCTGGGCTTGATTTTCCCTTGGTCTGACCCAGTATGGCAATTTCTTGTGTTCTTATAGAAACAAAGAAATCAACACCATGGATAGGTTACATGAGGACTGACATCCTGTTCTCCTCAGAAAAAATCCTGTTACAGGTAAGCAACTCTGCTTTCTTCAAGTACAAGCAAGATAGCAGCCCTCGCGATTGGAATCCTTAGTTACAGGCAGTCCCAATGAAAAATGGGGAAACAATAGGCACAACAATATTTTTGTTGGAAACTAGCCTTTTTTTTTTCCATTTTAGACCTAACCTAAAGGGACAGCCTGGAACAAAATCAACAAGCCTTATGAGAGAAAGGAGTTGGGTTGCACACCTTAAACTCCACAGGACAGACTGGCCAAACCTACGGTCATGCTGGCCATCCTCATCCAAACAGTAATGAGATATGAATGAACGGAGAGAACTCCATGGCGCAGCTGTGCAGATCTTCTCCATACAGACTAGCTGCAGGTGGGCCAGTAGCACTGCCAAGGCTCAGACAGAGTGAGCCTTGTCATGACCCACAAGATTCAAGCCTGCCTGGGTATAACAAAAGAAGAGGCAATCTATAACACAATTGGAGTCTAACAATGGCTATCCCCAGTTTGCTGATATAAAAAGAAACAAAAAGTTGGATGGACTTTCTATTGGATTACGTCCGCTCCAGGTAGAAAGCCAAAGCTTCTTTTGCAGTCAAAACTATGCAGTGCTTGTTCACTCTGGTGAATATGTGGCATAGGAAAGAAAGACAATTGACTGGATAAGAAGGAATTCCAACAACACCTTAGGCAAGAACTTCAGGTGGGTGCACAAGACCCTCCCCCCCGTCGTGAAAAACCCTGCTATAAGGTTGCTAAGTTACTACAGCCTGAAGCTCACTGACTGCCACCAAAAATATGACCTTCCAGGTACTTCAGGTCCAGGAGTGCAGCAGTAACTCAAAGGGAACTTTCGTCACTGGACCAGAACAACGTTGTGGTCCCAAGACATAGTGGGTTCAGGTGAAGTAGGCCCCACATAAATCGGACAACTAAAGGCTATATGGAAATAGGTTTACCTTCTATGTGGTGATGGTAGGCACCAACTGCACTAAGATGATTGCTTACCGAGTTGGTCTTAAGGCCAGACTTGGATTGATGTAGAAGGTAATCAAGAAGTTTTTGCGTGGCACAGGAGACAAGATTTAGGACCTTATGCTCAAATCACAAAGCAGCCTCCTCCACTTAAATCCATAGGACTTTCTAGTGGAATCCTTTTTTGAAGCCAACAGAACTCAGGACACATCCTCAGACAGATCAAGGAATTGCAGAGTCAACCTCTCAACATCCAGGCAGTAAGCACTAGGGACCTGATGTTGGGATGGCACAACCTGCCCCGATCCTGAGTGATGAGGTCTGGAGATAGGTGTGATAGGTTTTCTGATGATCATCTCCCTGAGAAGTGGGAGCCAGATCGGCTGGCCAAAAGGGGGCTAGGAGCATCATAGTTCCCCGGTCTCTTGAGCTTCCGCAGAGTCTTCACAACTGGCAGAATCGGAGGAACTCTGCTTTGAAGTATCATAAAAGGTGAAATATAAATTTAAAATACATTTATAATGTGGCTGTTTAGCTCACATGAATAATGATTTTTAAATTTTACTTTTTTTGTGACCCCTCATTTAAGATTGACTGTTTTCACAGCAGAGCAAGAGGATATGCAAGATATCAAATTTAGGGAACCACTCAAAATAAGATTTAAAAAAGAAGATGTTTTGATATTTAAACAGAAAAGGTTTGTAAAAGTATCCTAATGTTCTGTTAGAATATAGACAGCAGTGGTGCTTGTTTTTTATGTTTATTTTTGGCATCTTCAATAATTGCTGAATAACTTTTCTGGGCTGGCCAGTACTTCACCTCATAGGGTAAAAGTTTATAAATTTCTATCCTGCAAAATTCCTGAGCTGTGTAAATGGACGAGTAAGGGATACCGCTTCCATGCACAAACATTTCAAGTGGTCTGAAAAGGATCTTTGTGCTGGTTCAGGGGATATTCAGCTCCATCCCCTGTGGAGATTTGCTCATGTGTATTATTTTTGTCCAAATCTCCCAATTTTGCAAAATACAGACCACGATTCTAATGTTTTCCCACTTTATAATTACCCACATTCCAGTCCTCATCTGCCCAAGTCTCGCTGCATTTCATCCACTCTCTCTGTTCTGGCCACTGAGAACAGCACTCCAACTGAACAGAGTAAATTGTACAGAAACCATATCATAAATAATTTTACTCCTGAGGGGTAATGGATGCTTAGCCCTGGGTAAATGAATACTACTGTGACAAAGATGTAGAAGTAATGTTTACATAACACATTACCTAACAGAAACTCTCTTGCATTTTATTTACTCACTTAAACTGAAAAATATATAAGAATGAAACATAGCAACTCCAGTAAGTAATTGACAAAGTGTATGAACTAAGTTCTTATTTCATGACACAAAATATTATGAAGATTACAAGATTTAAAACAATATTACCACAAGATTTGCTTTTTGCAAAACAGTAACTAGTGATGTTAAGAAAGCCAAGCAAAATCGAAAGTATTTGCTGACCAAACTATTAATTCAGTTAACTTGATCTCCTGACCAGTGCAGAAGGCCCTGCATCTGAGGCCTTATTGATTTATATAGAAAAACGTTGCTGCAGCTAAAATGCTGCTACATGAAGTCATGAAAATGTTGTAGACAGGAGCAAGCCCCGAGATCGGGTTGGGCCGTCTCTCTGGCACTGATCTGAGCTCCATGAATACTAAGGTAGCCGAATAGTTCAATCCATCCTACAGTGATAGAATGTTTGCGATAGGAAAAGAATTTTTGCAATAAAACAAAAGCCACACACTGGGGAGTTTTTCTTTCATTAGGAACATGGGATTTCCCTCCTATGAAAAATATTATGATACCAAAAAGTTTCACTAAACCACTGTAATCGAAAGGGAAGTTAAAACATCCTCCACCTAAACCTAAGCACTTAACCTCACTGACATATGCTCTGACACACTAAGGAAAGGTAATAAAGTAACCAGACTTCCAAACCCAATCACAACTTGTTTTCGTTTTGTTTGTTGTTGCTTTTCTCTAAATGTTTACGTCTATGTATGGGCTGAAAAGGACACCAAATATTTAAGCTGCAAGCAGAGCTTTTAAAAATCGCAAACTCCGGAAAGCTCAAGGGTGGACCTGTCCTTTCCCTCACCCAGCCCGAAGCAAAGCTTGGATTAATCAGTTGTGTGTAAATGGCCAAGTGGAGGAAGAGGAAGGGAAAGGCAAGATCGTCCCCCTCGCCCTTTTCCAGTAGGAGCCTTACAGCCAGCGCCAGCTTCACTTGCTGAAGGCAGGCGCCTGGGCACAGCCACGACTTGACCCGCGAGGACGGAAGAACGGAGGCCAGCCCGATGCTATGGAGACAGAGCCGGGGGAGGGAACCCGCAGGGGCTCACGCACCTTCTCATAGGGTCTCTCCATGTCAGCGGGAAGGGGCGTCCGAGGCAGCTGAGGAGCCGGGCGCGGGGAGCGGAGTCAGGGAGGCGAAAGAGGCAGCCCGGACTCCCACGGACACCAGCGCAGCGCACCCGGAGCAGGATTTTCCGCCTCTCGCTCCCTCCTCCTCAGCTCCGTTTCCACGCTGGCAGCGCTGACGTTTACCAGTTGGCTGAGCCCAGCGAGCACTCGCTCGCTCGCGCGCGCCTGAGACTGGGCCCGCCGAGCCACCGTAGCGGGCTGGCTTTGACGTCACAGGCGGCTTGGGTAACCGGCGCATGCGTGGCCTCTACTCGCCCTCCCCCTCCCCTTTTCCGGCACTAATAGGCTGGTGTTAGCCGCCGCTCCGTCGCTTACAAGAATACAAAGTTGTTGTGGTGGTCTGAGGGCCCGCCTTCCAGCTGAGTGTCGTGTGGTTTTAACGCGGTTATTCTCCGTATTTTACTCAAGGGGGGTTTAAATATATATTTTTTTTAGGAGAGCGGGCGGAGTGCTAGGTTGCCAGCTATGGAAACCAAGATCTCGTGTGTATCCCATAAGAGCAGCTACGAGCTGTGGAGCACACAGGCAGGTTTTCCTTACAGCAGAGCTTCTCAGCCTTTCTTATATCGGGGGCACATGTTCAGGTTTCCTTGATCCTCGCGGTGCACCAAAGCAAATGTTACCGAATCGTATCCATGCCCGCTGGTCATGTGACTGTGAAAATGCTAACAAATGTACTTTTAACTAAAATGAAGTCTAATTCATATTATAAATATAGGATGCGAATCACGGCAGCATTAACAATTATAGTTTGGTGACTTTTAGCTTCTTTCTCCAAGCCACCTTTGCATTTTTTTAAATGTGCTCTTAATTTTTCTGCGGGCTTCCACTCTCCATTGATTATTTATTTAAATTTCCTAACACCAGTTTTTAGAAATTCCAAGCTAGTTCCCCCGCTCCCCTTTCTCCTCTCACCCTTCAGGCTAGATCCCAGCATTCTCCCTTCACCCCAGCACTTTCAACCTCCCCAGACTGGAGCAGTCAGTATTTTCCTCCTCCCCTCCAGCAATAAAAATCAAAAGATATAAAACATTCATAGTAGTAAAACCATACTCAGGAAAAGAATAACTGTCAAAACAGCCAATGAAAATTCAATAATTTAAAAAATGTGCTTAAATGTGTTATATTTCTCAAATACCAATAAAATATTTCAAAATTGGATCGTCTTCCGTTGTGTTTCTTGGGATTTTATAACATACGTGAGTTTTGGCTACCCATGTGCATGAAATCCCATCCTGAGCGAGTAAGGGTGGAATCTTAATAGGTATGCGCAGCGATGCAATAGGCCTATTTCCCAGTTTGCCCCAGTAAAGGAATGGACTTCCTAAACCCCTTACCTAACTTGCTTCCTTTTTTCCCTACTGGCCCTGACCCCTAAAACCCACTGACTACCCTTTTCTTAAATGTAACTGCTTACATGCTGTCTATAACAGAAGCAAGTTACGTGGTTGTGGGATCCCGGTACGCACTAGTGCGTGTAACTGACTTCATAAGTACAGTCCCAGCTTGCCTACCTCCCACCCAGACCCTGCCCCATCCCACCCCTTTTTCACCATACCTTTTTTTATCCGTGTACCGGGAGATATGTGCGTGGCTGCAGGCCTCTTAAAATCTGCGCAGCCCATGTGCGTTCCAGTCATGTGCGTATATCCCGGCTTTTAAAATTCACCCTTAAGAGACTGACTCAGTGAGTTAAGGGTGGTGACTTGTTATTCTGTAGGTAAGAGAGTGGGAGGGATGGGGGTTATATAAAAAGGAAATGGACATGGAATTGTATTTGTATTAATATTACAAGCTATATGATTTATATTATATTGCTGTACATTAGTTAATAAATGTAACATTAATAGTGGTTTTGCATCATTACACCTTGCTGATGACATTGCTATGTC
Organism: Rhinatrema bivittatum; assembly: GCF_901001135.1. Taxonomy (NCBI): domain Eukaryota; kingdom Metazoa; phylum Chordata; class Amphibia; order Gymnophiona; family Rhinatrematidae; genus Rhinatrema; species Rhinatrema bivittatum. Next base: position 21,722,610 of record NC_042628.1, on the reverse strand, counting down.
TTGGCACATTTTGCACACCTCAAAGTGACTCTAGTTAGTTGTGCTTCATGGTGAGATATTGAGATTGATATAGTAACAGGAGAAAAACTTTGCAAAGTCCACTCTGCACATTAAAACAGGGAATAGTTAGCTTTATTTGTGATAGCATGCATTGCTTCTCATTTTTGCACACAAATCAGATTGTGCAAAGCTTCCTCCCTTGCAAATATTAAAATTTTGTGAGTAGTTTACATGTGCAAAATATTTATATCAACAATGAGCTGCTGTGAGGCAAAATTATGCAAAGCAACTTATTAGCATTTAATGCAAATTTTACTTTGCAAAATTATTTCACAAATAAATAAGAGCCTATACTTTCAATGAGGTGTAGTCACATTTTATTTATTCATTTATTTGCAAAAACTTTCTAGCAAAAATGTCACACTCATCTGCAAGTAAATCCCATTATGACAATATCATGTGAAAAAAAGCCAATTACTGCATGCAAAATAGTGCTGCTTATTTGTTGTCATAAAATAATTTACAAGGGGTTCCTGAGAGTCCCTCCGGCACATCAGTGGTTACAAGCAGCTGTTAGGCGCTGTCCCAGTGAAGTGCGTGCCAGCAACCAGCTGGCACGTGCAACTTACTGCTGCTCTGTAGAGTAGGTAAGTTGCAAAAAAACAACAACGCGGAGACACGGCCCTCCACAGCGTTCTCCCTGCTAGGGAGATGCTGCTGCCGATCCGCGGCTGGCCCTGCCCCCTAGGCGCACGCACACACCAGGGCCTCAGATTTAAAGGGGCCAGTGCGGGAAACTTAGGACAGCCCTCCTGATGACGTCAGACGCTACTGGGTTATTTGAACCCAGCAGCTGCAGCTGTACCTCGCCTTGCAACGAGGTTCACTCAGATCCCCTGAGTTACGAGTTGCTGCGTTTGATCTTGGATCATCTCTTCTGTCTTCTGGCTTATGACCTGGCTTTGTCTCCTGACTACATCTTCAGCTTCCGCCCCTGGTTTTGGTTTTGATTTCTGGCTTCTGACCTGGCTCCGTCTCACAACTCTTATTCCAGCTTCCGCCCCTGGCTCTGGCTTCGGACCTCTGGCTTCTGACCCGGCTTTGTTCTTGGACTACGACTTCAGCCTCTTCCACCACCTCAGGATTCCGGTATTTGCTGGCCCAGAGGATTCTCCTGTCCCAGCGGCTCGGGCTCTCACGGGCTCCTCCCGGGGGAGCCGTGGGCTTCCGAGGGTGAAGATTCTTCCAGCCTCCTGGGGCCCAGCTGTCCTCATCGTCCATCTCTTCAGCCGCTGCCCGGATCCTTGGTCGCACTGGGTCCTGCCGAAGTCCAAGAGGTCCAGGTTCTATGGGCTCCTCCTGGGGGGGACCTCGGACTTCCAGTGGTGAAGTCTTCTCCGGCGTCTCTTCAGCGCCGCCTCCTGGCTGTGACGCTCCCTGTGGGTTCCCACAGTATAACATCCGCAATCTCAGCCAGCCCAAGGGTCCACGAACATAACACATTAGCAACTCCTTTTTCTTACTGGTTCTCACATGATTTGTGCTCATAAAACAAATGAAAAGGCACACCAAACAGGTGAAAAGTTAAAAAGTGCTTCTCTTTGGGGAAGGTACTTAGCACAGTTGTCACAATTGTGCGCAGAATTGTATGTGTAACTATCATTATGAAAACTCTTTGGGGCAAGAACTTATGGTAGAAAATGGTCACAATTGTGCAGGGCTTGCAGATGTCCAACTGTTATCAGTCTCTCACTGGTTTGCAGTGAAAAGCCAAACACCCTTCTGTCTTGTTGCTGTCAGGTAGTTCCCATCTGGCCAGCAGTTCTGCTGCCAGCTGTTCTACCAGGTCTTAAGCAAACCCAGAGAAGCATAAGGTGATAGACACTAGTGACAATTGTGCTACTATAAGTACCTGCCCCAAAGATCTTGTATAATGATAGACAGTTGCACAAACAGTTCTCGTCTCTGACTTTCTGGAGTTCCCAGATGTGGTGGTTTATTCTGGACCAGGCAGACCAGAGTATAGGACATCTGTACCCAGGAACTCCAACCCTGGGACCAGAGATGTGAGTTAACCCTACTCCACCTGAGACCCACGAGTTATATTTCCAGCATTAAGAAAACTACGAGTTAAACCTTTAAGGTTTAATGCCTCTCCCTGCAATGGGGAGCAACAGCTAATGCCTTCATTAACATGGGATTTACATGCATCAGTGCTAGTTTGTGAGCGTAACTTTACTTATGATTTAATAAGGATTTTAATGCACAAAAAATGTGCAAACACACACACAGGAATAAGCATGTGCGCTCAGCCTAGCACACCTTATTATGTCGGCCACATCATGAAAGAGGGATTAGTATGATTCAGTGCTACAATGTCATTTTGCATTTTGTAAGAGGTCATGGCTTGATGAGTCAGCCTGAGAGGACTTGTGTCTGCTAGAATAAAGTTCCTTCCTCCTCAGTATTCCACCATTCCAATCTCCTACACTGTGACAGTAATCAAGTACTGCTTTATTTGGAGGTCTGAAGAGAGCTGTCTTCCTCAATTTAAAATTAGTTAAATCAATGCACCTGGTTTTTGAGTTTCAATCACACATATAGGCAACAATAAGATAACATTTAGTTGGTGCTCCATTGGATGCTGCTGTAAGAAATAAAATCCTGTTTTCATAACTGAGAGAAGACTCGTCACACGTAGGCATCTCAGGAGGAACACAATATTGCTTAGCAATCTCGAATCGTAAAAATCCAACAAGAAAGATGACTATTCACATAGTAGATGATGGCAGATAAGGACCAATTGGCTCATCCAGTGCACACAGTTGTCCTCTTCTCTGGGCCTCTACCACGTTAGGGAAATTAGCAAGCATATCAATTTCCACAATTAATCCAACACCAGCTTTCTCCTCCTCTTAACGTTGTTCCTACCACTACCCTGTATATCTGTCCCAAACATTTATATTCCATGCTGGCCTCCACCACCTTTCTTGGTAGCCCATTCTAGGCATTGTTGTTCTTACTTGCTTAATCCATCACCCATAACCCCCCTCCCATGTCTTATCACCAAGCTATGTAATAACCCAAACTACTACCAAAACTAGTGGGTCTGTTGTCCTAACATCTGGCCGTCCCATGCTCCCTGAGGTTAGGATTGTAATCATGGCTGTACCACGAAGATAACCCCGCCCTTCTTGGAAGTCCATTGTGGCCGTACCTGCTGTGCAGGTTACCTAAGCCTCTTTTTAAACTAAATCAGGAAAAAAAAATGTTATTCTTTAAGCTACGCACGATGAATACAGACACAATTTTGTTATGTTTATGGGCCGAGCGCGAGCAAAGTTGTATTTTTAAACTGGCAAATTGTGTGCACATATTATATGTGTGGTTGCGCAACAAAACATGTGATAAAAAGGGGTGGGTTAGGAGCAAGTGGAGGCATTCTGGGGTGGACTCAACATTTCCACATGGAAATCCTAATTTTAAAATCAGCGAACGCAGTGTGCATTCGCTGGTTAACCTACACATATTTACTTTTGCTCGTTTAGGTGCAAGTCAGAATAAAACCTGTTATAGCCAAAAACGGACTGGGTGAAGGGTCTGAGTAAACTGGGGGGGAGTGCAGGCTGGAGAACCAGAGGGGTCTGGATGACCTAGAGAGAGACCGGGCAAGCTGGTGGGTTAAGTGGTCAAACCATTTTTTTCCCTTCACGCGCGCGCGTTTTAAAATGTACTCACCTGCGCGCGTAAAAGCCGACAAGTCCTAAGGAAAGATCTGTGAATAACGCTTCCTCGCGTAGCCATCTAAAATTAGGAGCACGCATACGCATTAGGCGTACTGTGAATCATACACGCATAATTGCGTGATTTAAAATTCCAGCATAAGTGGGCACACGCATGCTTGTTTTATAAAGTTACCATCCCTGAGATTTTTGCCATGCTCCTAAAAATACACCGTATCTTCCATCACGCTAATGCATGAGCCCGGCTGGAAGTCTGATATCCATGTTTCATTGTTCACTTTGCCCCGTGTTGCTAATTTTTTTTAAAATCAGCCATCCATGTATTATGACCATCTTTCAGCATATCTCTTTTCTTACATTCTAGTTGCAGGGTGCTGTAGATACAGCAGATGGTGCTATATAGTTGCCTTTCCAAACCCGAGCTCAAGGCAACTTATAGTTCAGGTATGGTAGGCGGGTGCCTGGAGCGCCAGTGGGAGAAGCAAGAATTTGAACCCTGGCTTCTCTGGTTCTTAGCTTACTGTTCTAACCATTAGGTCACTGTTTTAAGTAGCCCCTTCTTTCAGTTTCTGTCAGGCAATATATATATATATATCTTACCTTTGACAATCTAGTTTATAATATTTGTCTGTGGAAAAAATAGAATGCCAAACATCTCCTGAGCCTTTTGCTTCTTAATGCTAGAACTGTTTTCAGATGTCGTCCTGCTTACAAGAGACACTGTCCCCTTGTTCGGGGTGATAGTGATTGCTTGAGACAGTTTGGGGCCTGTGCACTAAAGGTGCTCTCTCATTTTGTGTCCATGGGGAAAATGCTTAAAAGCACAATTATTTATATTAATAGTGTGACCCGGCTTTGCCTGTCGCAAAGGTTCTCCTAGATTTTTTTCTAGCATAGGCAGTATGTTGGGGGGGGAGAGGGGGGGATTTTGCATTTTGGTATCCTCCCCTTGTTTTATCCTCCCCTTTTTGTGGGAGGCTGCTAGGGATGATTAAAAATCCCCCCCCCCTCCCCCCGGGCATGCGACCTGGGCCGTTGCCATCCCCCAGGCAGGCTGACCAGGAGGAGAGAGGGTTTCTCTGCTTTGCAGTAGAGGAGTCCCGAGGGGTATTTGTCTACAAAACGCAGTGGGTAACAATGTAGCATTCACAATATGCAGTCAAAACAAACAAAACAACATCAGTTAAAACAACGGTCAGACATAACTAATGATCACCTGTAATAATCATCAAGCCCAGAGTGCCCTGCCAAACTCCTCGAGTCTCTCTCCGTTACCCGATTACTTTTTGAAGGTTTGAGGATTATTTTTTTCCAGTTCTTGATATTTAGATTTGAACCCGTTCCCGACGGAAAGGGGTTAGACCCTCTCGCCCGCCCCCAGTACCTGAAAGAGCTGGCTTGTTTTCTTTTTGTTCTTGCTTTAAGGGTGAAGACAGGAGGGGGATTTCTGTTACTTCTGGATATCGCCGCAGAAGTTGCTGGATCCATACCGGTTTTATTTATTTATTTATTTCGAGGAATAGTTTTTGAATGAGAGGTTTTGTCACCTTTCCCCAGCTTTCTTGTACGCTGGAACTACCCTCCAAGGGGAAGGATTTTTGAAGGATGCAGGAGCAGGGGGAGAGAACACCACCAAGGAGGCGTGTGATGGGCAAGGAAACCATGGGTTTTCTGACATTGATTTTCTTAATGCTGTTTTTAATTTTTTTCACTTCTTGCCTGGATTTTGATTTTTAAACTAAAGTACATTTTTGTTGCAACACGTGTATATATATATATATATATATATATATATATCCTGCTTCCTCCATATGGTATTCGGTGCAGCTATTGGCTTTTACAATCATAATACATAAAAACAGGACAAACATTACTTAGACTAAGTGACTCTTCCTTCGGACTGAGCTGTAGGACAGAGAACGGAGAGGTTGCTTTTATGGGGTTTTTTTTTAAATTTTCTTTGGTCTTTTCACTATGGCGCTTTCAGAAGAAACCCCTGCACAGCATTCGAGAACAGGAGTTTGGAAGCAAAGGCCGTCTAGCACAGACATAACCATGTCAAAGGCCTCCCCTGCCATGTGGACCCCCCAGCATTGTAGCTCTCCAGTTTCAGCCAGCAAGCCAACTGGAGGGTGGGGGGTGGGGGGGGGGGAATTCCTGCTACATTAGTTTCTTGAATTTAAGATTTTGGGGTTTTTTTTACTGTTTTAAAAAGGAGGTAGTATAAACTGCAAAATCTAAGAATTAAACCACTTAGACCAAATTTTAAAATGGCCACACACGTAAATGTCGGCACTTACGTGTGTGTGGCCGGGCCCTGCGCCCGCTGCGTGCATTTTCAAAAGGGCCCAGCCACGCGCTGAGATGCGCACAAGTGCCGGGCTCTGATAAAGGGGCGGGCTGGGGGAGGGGCGTGGTCTGGGCGGGACAGCGCACACAAAGTACCTCTGCTTCGGAGGAGCAGTAAGTCGTAAAATAAACAATTTTAGGATGGGTAGGTAGGTAGGGATTGGGGTGGAGAGGGGAAAGGGAAAGGGTAGGAAGGTTAGGCAGGGGCATAGGGAAGTTCCCTCCCAGTCCGCTCCTTAATTAGAGGGCGTGCATGGTCTACGGATTTTATAACGTGAATGCCGGCGCGCACGCGTTATAAAATCGGCGCGTCCATGTGCGCGCGCGTGCTCCTTTTAAAATCTACCCCCTTCGTTTTAAAGCACAGGAATTCCAAAAATTTTTGCTGCGTTGTTTGACCCATCTTCAGCATCATCTGTTTTATTCTGTTACTGATATAGCCCCCCCCCCCCCCCCCTCCGTTTGCTGCTGTATTTTTATCTGCTTTGATAATCTCCTAAATCATCCTTGGCTCGGTTTCAGGTCTTTGTCCCATTATTCTTGTCAAACAATGCAGCAAAAATTATTGGAATTCCTGTGCTAATTAGATACCGGACAAACGCTACAGCAACAAAAACATTTGCAACTTTTTGTTGGCTTGGTGTTTACATATATCTACGTATCCCAATCCAATAATGAAATTCAGGACCATTCCATAAAACCAAGGCAAAAGAATAATTCCCTTCAAAGTAAGAGCTGACCTGCCAAATGATAGAAGATGAGCAAAGGCACAGATAAGCCATGTTCCCTGTATAGGGAAATAAATAAGGTTTGGGTTGGTTTTTTTGTCTGAAATTGTTAACATTTGTTTACAGTCTTGTATCTAAAACATTTACTTACCCCGACACACTTTACTAGGAGATTAAAACATCTCCCTCTTTCTCTCTGTCTGCCTTGTGGAAATTCTCAAATAGGCCCACCTAGTAACTCGAGGTGGGGATTAGATAAGGGTGTAGGGGTTTAGGGGCCACTGTCACATTCTACATGAGACGTACAAACAGAACAGTGGTCTCTTGTGACGATTAGCTGGCCTTCGGAGTGAGGAAACGCCCTCCAAGATGGGATTTGGCCAAGGGTCTCTCAGCCTAGCTTGATGGACTCTCTACCTGGGTAACATCAAGCTAGGCTGAGAGACCCTTGGGCAAATCCCATCTTGGAGGGCGTTTCCTCACTCCGAAGGCCAGCTAATCGTCACAAGAGACCACTGTTCTGTTTGTACGTCTCATGTAGAATGTGACAGTGGCCCCTAAACCCCTACACCCTTATCTAATCCCCACCTCGAGTTACTAGGTGGGCCTATCCTAGGGATATAAATACCTATGCATGGGACATGCTATCATGGCGCTCAGAACAGGGGGACGCCCCTGAGGTTCACGCCAATGTAGAGTTAAAGATGAGGGCGGTGTTCGCACGAGCACCGCGGCCATCAGTCCAAGGTGAGCGGGAGGAGCTGAGAGTAGAGAGAGGTAGGTGGGGCGAAGGCGTCGAAGACCAACGGACGCAACATTTCTCTCTCAAATATCTTGGAGCAATTTCTGAAATAACTCAAAAGATTAGAATACAGATTTTAAATTTTATTTGCAGTCTGTTGGAAAGCCAATGCAAAGAGCTCGGTTTGTGGGGGCAGCATGGTCCCAGGGCTTACTTGAAAAGAAATCTCCGAGGCTTTGCAGTTGCTGTGCAGCCCGTATTCAGCCTCTTCCAATTCTCGTATCTATTTCATAGCAAAAGTGCCAGCTGGGTTTTAGATGTTATATTGGTTTGCTGACATTGAAGGAAGAGCTTTCCATTCATCACATCACTGTAGTGATAAGGGACACCACATAATATGGAGGGGCAATGTATTGTAATTACATTTGATGTGATGTTAAGCCACTTTGTTGCCGTCAGAAGGTTAGACTCAAACATTGTTGTGATTACTAGACCAGTGTATCACTTTATGACTTCAATCAATCACTAACTACATCCTAATTAGGTACAACAATTTCTTTTAGCAGCGTTTGTGATGTAGACCATTTGTAGAGTCAATACTGTGTGTTTATTGCACACAGGTCAATACAGTTTATACATGTACAGCGTCTCGCTCAGCAGCTTTCTGATGGTGCTGCTGCTGCTATGAGAACACCTTCAGGCTGCAATACAAAATACCCAATACACACACCTTCAGAAGCAATTTCTGCTCAGCATTTAGCGGGATGATTGAGTGGAAGTGGTCCAGAATTTGAAACTCAATACAGTAAGAAATAAATTTCAAATAAAAGACAGCACTTAACATTATACTTGATCCAAGTTTCGATCTTAGTTACGGTCCTCAGCAAAACGATGTTGATAGGATTTTACAAGAATTATAAACCCCCCCCAGTAAAATACTGCCATGCTTCCTCAGAAATGACCCTAGTTCTGCAGTACCAGGCTGGGATGCATTGGCTCTGCCGTGTGGGGAAAGTGAGATTTCCTTTTAAAAAAATAATATATATAGGGTGGAGAGCATTAAAAAAAAATGTCCACAAACCATAAAGCAATGTACATCAAATGCTATCTTTACTGGATGATAAAATCTTCCTGTCTTGGATTCTATTTTAGTTGGGAAGACTTGAGTGTTTATCACCGATTCAAGCTCTTACCTGCTAGGGTTTTATTAAGTTTTATGTAATATTATGCACTGCAAATACTAATGCTTAGGCCTACAAACTCCAGCTGTGCTTAGTTATTGAAGAGAGCTGCAAAATGGCAGTTCTGCTATCTACAAGATGGACTCCAGCTGACAATAAACTGCCAGATACTGATGTAACCCCTCTCTTTCCCTGGGAAGGGGGGGTCACACTTCCAATCCCTGCTGAGCACTGACCCCCTCATTGCAGGGTTGGGAAACGCTGATTCTGAGATGTGGACATTCTCTAAAATAACCAGTCCAGATTCAAAGTGCTGAGTTCCAAACAAAAACAGAGTTTACTGATCAAATCAAAAGTTTCAGTAGTGACAAAAATCTAAGACTATCCATAGTACAACAACTCTACAAGATACAATTCTTCAAGTTCCACAGATAACCAAAATACAGGCTTGATTCTTATGCTTCGTAAATGTAGTTCAACACCATTAGTATTCTGGTATCTTCCCAAAAAGGCTCTTATCTCTTATGCCCCAGAAGGAAAAGTTACTGGAGGTAAGTTTGTAATAAGCAATCCTCTCCCTGATTTTCCGAGCTGGATTGCTCCTTTTTTTTCCCACCTTTCACCACTCTTAAAGGAGATCACCCTCTCCTGCAGATCCAAGAGCCCCCATAGCAGAGCCCAGCCCCTTGACTACTTTTCCTGGTCTCTTCAGCCATTTCAAAGTGCTTTCTTACTCATTGATTTGTGGAGTCACCCTTTATACTCATCAGATACCGACCCTCCCTTTGGGGGAATGTACCACCCTGTCTCTCCCCTAGGTGACACTGCTTCCCCAGGAACCTCCCCAACCTGGAACATTCCTCATTCTAAAGCGAAGCCAGACAGATGCTACACTGAAAATAATAATTTCAGTGAAAAGAAGCAAAAGCAGTGAATTTTCTCTGAGCCATAATGGAAAAATACAGAAAGCTACGTGAAAAGCACACAGGCACGCTTCCCCGATCCCAGAACCATTGGCAACAAAGTAACTGGGACATTCTGAACCTATGGTCTAAGTCCAAACCCCAGCGGGCATGTATGCTGATCATAAGTGACAGCAGATGTACTGCAAAAAGGTCTAATTGCAGCTAGAACCTGAAGACCAGTCCAAGATGACAGCTCCACTGAATGCAGCTTGGCCAGCTGCCAACTCCTGGAGTAAGTATGTTCTGAACATTGATTTTGCAGGGGTAATGCAAGGCTTTCTTAATGCTGCATATACTTTCTGAAAGATCCCAAGTGAAAACTAAATCTGAAATTACTCTCTGTACTAAACTAAAGTAATTATAATCCATGCCCTGCGTTTTTAATTAAGTTGATGCCAGATGAGTCATTGAGGGGGCTTCAGCAGATAGTGAATGCTTCCTTGGAATAGAATGTAGGATATCAAATCAATTGAAATGTTCAATTTGACTCTGCTGGATAGGAAGAGTTGTGTGAGCTATAGGCTCATGGCCAATAGCCCATTTTTGGCTAAGAGAGTGCTTGACTTGCAGCTATCAGAGTATATGGAGGAGGTAGGGGGACTGGATGATTGCTAATCCAGTTTTAGGAGGGGATGTAGCATAGAGAGAGACAGTCTGATTCCAGTGATAGATGAGGTTCTGAGGTATAGGGGAGATTCAGGCATTTTAATTTTATTGGATTTGTCAAGTGCATTTGACCTGGTTGTTCATAGTTCCAGACCAATCAGAAGCGCATACAGAGGAACACTGCATGCTCCGCAAATAAAATCATCATTGAGCAAACGAGCGCTATCTTCAGCAGGCCCACACCAGTGGAACACGCTTCCCCCAGATCTTAGACTAGAACCCAGTTATCAAGAATTCAAAAAAAGACTGAAAACTTTTCTCTTCCAACAAGCTTTCCCAGACGCTTAATCTTACTATGACTGACAGACTTCCATCCCTTAACTATGGACACTGTATAAAGTACTACTTTTAAGAATCTGCAACTGGACAATTATCTTTGAGCACAAAAATTCACTTTATTTCTTATATATATTAGGCATTGCTTATATTTATATTTATTGCTACGTTAAATAGTTATACTTCTTATATAAAATATTATATTTCTTTATTTATTACCAGTTAAAATATTATCACTTTATTTAGCACTATGTTAAATTGTCAACCAGTTATACTGTTCCATATGTTATACAGTTCCATGTAAAGCTCCGCTATCTGTTGAGCAGTTCTTCGTTTTATGTAAACCGGAGTGATCTGTAGTCCCTACTAGAACTTCGGTATATAAAAATTAAAAATAAATAAATAAATAAATAGTATTTTAATGGAGATGTGCAGGGATCTTGGTTGGATTGGACAGATGAGGACGTGGATTGTCTTGAGTTGACAGATACATCTGTTAGGGTCCAGGTGGGAGATGAGCTCTCCAAGCCCTTTTAATGGAGTGTTGGGGCCCCATCATTCTTCATTATTGCTTATTTTTTTCACCCAACCCTTGGGCGCTCCTATTCAGAAGTTAGATTTGAAAGGTTTTTATATGTGGATGATGTACAATGGCTAATTCCCGCAGGTTCGGACCTGGTGGCCTCTATGTGTAGGGCTCATGATGTATTGAATCTGATTTTGCAATAGTTTGTGGATAATAAGTTAATTTTGAAATAAAGGCAAGACAGAATGTATACACATCCGGGGGGTGGGGGGGGGGGGGGGGATTGTGCATCAGATCCTTTGAGTTTGAAAATGAAGGATGTGTCTAATGAGAAAAGTGAAGAATTTGGGAGGTGGGGGTTTTAGTTGGCATTATGTTGTTTCAAATACATGTTTTTACTATGGTACAAAAGTGTTTTTTAGATTGAGACAGTTAAAAAAAAATTGCAGTTGTTATAGAGTACTTGTGCTTCAAACAGTAGTCCAGGGGTGTATGTTACCTACATTGGACTCCTCTAATGTTTTATTGATGGGTCTCCCAAATAAGAGTCTACCTCGATTTGCAGGTAGCACAGAACATAGCAGCCACGTTAACATTTGGTTGCCGATGAAGGCCAAGTGTGGCTTCCTTATTGTAGCAATTGGCTGCCACGTAGAAAGGTACAGTTCAAACTAATGACCCTGATGATTAAGGCACTGCATGGTCAGGAAGCAAAATATCTAAAGTGCTTGGTTCAGAATTACATACTTGAACGTAACCTGCGGTCCGCCAGATACCATCATTCCGAGAGATCCATATAGTTACTTATCGAAGAAGGATTTTTCCAGTAGCGTGGCTGGAATTATGGAACTCTGCGCCACTGGAGGTGTTGTTAGAAGCTCATTAGAAAAAACCATGAAACCATGAAAGCATGGAAGGTTTTATTGGGAAGGTATGAAGGAGTGCGAGAGGCCAGGGCTATGTTGGTTTTATTGTTTTAAATGGGGATTATTGTTGTTTTATTTTTTTAACTGTTTGACTTGTAATGTGTAACTGTTGTTCACTGCTCAAGAAGCATAATCTGATTGGCTATCATTTGTAATTTGGTTTTACAATAAGATAAAATATTAGCCCAAGTGCCTTTCTGTTCTCCTAATTATTTTTAGCATTGTTACATCCCATTCTTGCTAATTTCCCCAACCTCTCCCTAATATTATATTTTCACTCTCCATCTTTCTGAATGATTGGTGTGAATGACTTAAGATCAAAGCTACAATATGTCATTTTGGTACCTGGGGGTCATCTATCAGTTTGATGCCCTGCCCCTTAATTATAAAACGGCTTCCAAGTGAAGTTGGGGTTTTAATTATTATTTGTTACACATTTGTACAAAATTAAATTTCATTTATTACAATATTGGTTTAGCATATGAACAAATTAAAAAAAGAAGTAATCTTTCCATTTTATGTCCACCTGAAAGGGGGCCACCTTCCTCATGACCATTTTACTCATAACCCCCTCCAGCGGCACTGACATGGGAGAGTCGGACCCATTAGATCTTGGATCCAGGGGTAGGCAACTTAAATGCCGCAAGCTGGTCAGGTTTTCAAGATGTCCAAACTAAATATTCATGAAATGCATTTGCATGCACTACCTCTTTTGCATGCAAATGCATCTCATGCTTACTCAGAGGTTATGCAGAAAACCCTTGCGTGCCACAAGCTGCTTGGACTGGAGTTGTCTACCCGTCTTTTTTTTTTTGTAAATTATAATTTTATTGCATACACATGAAACAATATACAATAAAACATAACAAAAAAGCAAGTCTGTGTGGCACTCTTATTTGATAATTATAATAGCAAAGACACCCATCCCTGCCCCCACCCAATCCTCCTAAATTACCCTAACCGGTGGAACAATACTTAACCCTTGACATTCTAAGCTAAAACATCTGAGTCGCATACAAGTTAACAAAGAAAAACTGGCACAGTCACTGGAGAGATCAAGGCTTCGTAGAGAGCCATAATAAGAATGAGTCCCTACCCCATGAAACTTAGAAAGCTTATGATTTTTGACAGCAGTTAAGTTTATATAAAAAGCAAGTCCATTCAAGTCTTCTGATAACAGCATCTATAGACGGAATGACATCTAATTTCTAACAGGAGGCTAACTCACAGCATGCAGAAGGCACGATCTGAAGTACCAGGAGCCACTTATTCAGTGGGATATCTAAAGGTAAATTCAATAACTCATTTTCAGGAGAAAAGAGCAATTGTGAACCAGTAAACCTCTGAGCAAATGAAGACTCTCCCTAAGGAAAACAATTCTGGGACACCCCCAGCACCTATGATAGAAAATGCCTCTATCCCCACATCCCTTCCAGCACAGATCATCCCTGTCAGGGCAGGCCTTATGAATACACAGCAGTATGAGGTGCCACAGCATCAACACTTTAGAACTGTTTTCAGACATAAGTGCTGAGACCGAACTCCTTTTCATATTAAGGAATATCATATCCCAGTCCTCATCCGACAATGTCAGCCCCAGATCCTTTTCCCATGCCAGAACAAAAGCAGCTGGTTTAATCGAATCTTTATTAGTAATCATTCCTTTCATAGTATCAGCGTGGTGGCACCAATGTTCAAATCGGGCTTTACCTACTAGCAATGCTTCCCCCAATCTTTTCTGATAACCAGAAAATGTTGAAGCTGAGGATAAAAGGAAAACGTCCCTACCCGCTAAGTTATACTTATCCTGTAAATCTTGAAAGGTTAGATATACCTCTGAACTCCCCAAACCTTTTCAAGTTGTGTCAACCCTTTGGCCAGCCGGGACCGAAAATAGTGGGTAGATGTATTATAGTTAATCACTGAATTAAAAAAAATATTGACATCTACCGACTAGTTTAGGTTTCCACTGTTTCCACAACTGTAGCATGTGGTTCGTTGTCAGAGGAAAACATATCTCCCGCGGCCAAGTTGATCAATGTTGCCAGGGAAGAACTCATAAAGGTATATCCCCTACTAGCGATTGCTCAATCTGCACCCACAACCTTTGTTCACCCTTTCTATTCCAGTCTAATACTGCTTAGAGTTGAGCAGCTGCATAGTACCAGCAAAGATTAGGTACACCCAGCCCACCCTGAAGTTTGTGTTGAAACATTACCCTGCTCGCTATCCTGGGGAGATCTGCATTTCCAGATGAAAGCAAAAATACGCTGTTGCCAGCGTTTTAGTGCCGCAGACAGGATGGGAATCGGAAGAGACTGGAAGAAGTAACCAAATTTAGGTAAAATGTTAATTTTCATTGAGGTGATCCTTCCAAACCAAGACAGTAAAACCGGACCAAATATTTAAATCCTGATAGATATTCTTTAGCAGGAGCGTATAATTCATCTCAAATAAATCTTCTAAGCAATTGCTAATCCAAATCCCCAGGTACTTGATACACTTTTTTGATCTTTTACAAGGAAATATGCTTTGCAACAAAGGAAGTTGATCCTCTATGATCGTGAGATTAAACAATTCAGATTTTTCTAAATTTAATTTGAAGCCGGAAACCCTACTAAACTCGCACAAGGCATCAACCGCCACCCCCAAAGAAGAAATGGGATTCGTCAAGGTAAATAAAATATCGTCTGCAAAGAGAGAGAGTTTATAGTCCTGGTCCTCCAACATTACCCCGGAAACCTCACCCATCTTCCTTATTTGGATCGCAAGGGGCTCTAAAAACAAAGCAAATAACAAAAGTGACAGAGGGCACCCTTGACTAGTCTACTGTTGTATAGTAAAGCAATTAGAATATGTACAATTCACTTTCAGGTCAGAGTAAAGCTGTAGAAGCCAACTAATAAAAAAAGAACCAAAATTAATTTTCCCCCAAGGTGCGAAATGCAAAAGGTCAGTGCACCACATCAAATGCTTTCTCGGCATCCACCGAGAGAAAAACTGCAGGGATACGGTTTTTCTTAACCCACCAAAAAAAAATTAATGATCTTACTCACATTATTGGTGGCCATTCTCTCAAGTATAAAACTGCCACCCGAGCCATAACCCTATTCAAATGATTAGCCAAAATCTTGAGGTCAACATTAATCAAAGAAATAGGTCTATAAGATCCACATAAGGTTGGATCCCTCCCTAGCTTAGCCAAAAGAGTTATCCCAGCTACATTATCCCCAGCTGACAATTACTAACATGTAACGAGTTATACTGTCTCAACAAGGGTACTAGTTCAGAAGAAAACATTTTGGGGTAGATTTTCAGAGCCCTGCTCGCCTAAATCCGCCCAAAACCGGGCGGATTTAGGCGAGCAGGGCCCTGCGCGCCGGGAAGCCTATTTTACATAGGCCTCCCGGCGCGCGCAGAGCCCCGGGACTCGCGTAAGTCCCGGGGTTCTCGGAGGGGGGCGTGTCGGGGGCGTGTCGGGGGGGCGGGCCCGGTCGCCGCGGCGTTCCGGGGGCGTGTCGGCAGCGTTTTGGGGGCGGGTACGGGGCGTGGCTACGGCCCGGGGGCGTGGCCGCGCCCTCCGTACCCGCCCCCAGGTTGCGGCCCGGCGCGCAGCAGGCCCGCTGGCGCGCGGGGATTTACGTCTCCCTCCGGGAGGCGTAAATCCCCCGACAAAGGTAAGGGGGGGGGTGTAGACAGGGCCGGGCGGGTGGGTTAGGTAGGGGAAGGGAGGGGAAGGTGAGGGGAGGGCAAAGGAAAGTTCCCTCCAAGGCCGCTCCGATTTCGGAGTGGCCTTGGAGGGAACGGGGGGAGGCAGCGCGGCTCGGCGCGCGCAGGCTATACAAAATCGATAGCCTTGCGCGCGCCGATCCAGGATTTTAGTAGATACGCGCGACTACGCGCGTATCTACTAAAATCCAGCGTACTTTTGTTTGCACCTGGAGCGCAAACAAAAGTAGGCTGTTCGCGCTCGTCTGAAAATCTACCCCTTTATAAAATAGGGAGGTAAAGCCATCCAATTCTTGGGCTTTATTTACCTTCAGATCTTTAATCACCTGTAGAACTTCAACATAGGCTATTTCAGCATCAAAGAATTGCTTCTCATCTTCTGTAAGACTAGGCAAGTCTACAGAATCTAAATAACTATCAATCTATTAGAGAGAGAGAAATCAGTCCCATACAGCTCCCTATAGAAATGCATGAATCTTTGCTTTATATCCCTAGGTTACGTCAACATATTCCCTTCTTCCGCCTTAATTCTGGTAATCTGATGTTGAGATATATGTTTCTTTAACCTGCTAGCTAACATTCTGCCAGCTTTATTACCCCACTCAAAATGTTCTCGCTTTACTTGATTCAGTTGGAAAACTACCTTAGATGCTAAGTAGGAACAGACCAGGCACTATGGGCTCCAGACCACAATGGTAAATCTGTGCAGTATCCTAGCAAGAAAAGTTCACAGGCACCACCCAGCCAATTCAGCTGTTTTTTTGTTGTGGGGTTTGTTTGTTTTTTTTTACAGCTAAGTCCACGCTGGCTAAAAAAAACAGTTACCGGACCAAGGCACTCATCTGAGGGAGGGATCCAAAGATATCACCTCAGGAATTCTCAACTGAGGGAAGGACCATAAGGTATCACCACAGGAGAGCGGGGCGAATAAATCTCCTCCACCTTTTCTCCTTTGAAAAATTGTTAAGCCATCCCCAGTAGGGAGATGCACATCTACCATCTGCTGGAGACGGAGAATACTGGCGGGCTGTTGTCAGTTCAGGGGTATATATTCACCGTAATGTCAGCTTTGCTCCATCTCTATCTGCTGGTAGAAGTGCATAATCCACTGGTTTTAGATCCATATGCTAAGAAAACAACTGTTTCTTTGATCTAGCCATAATTTATGTGACCCTTGCTAGCCCCAATAAGGAGAAGATCCAGACTAGGTTCACCTACACAACAGCACTCAGCAGTGTTAGCAATGCCACGAGAATGGCTGAGGGCATCATTGAAATTGCATCTACAGGTCTCAGCAACAAATCAGAATAAATTCAAGCAACCTTTTCCCGGAGTGTCAAAATGTAATGAAATGTTCTTTAACTCATTAAGGATACCATGCAGAATGCCTTGAGCTGTCAGCCTGCTTTTCCACCAACTGCAGCAGGAAAGAAAAAAACATTTAATCTTTCTGAAAATATTTTGAATGATTTATTGAGTTCATTTCTGACTAACACACACAACTTTTTTTTTTTTAAACAAACAAACTGATAATTAAGGAAAGAGCAGTAAGCCCCCAAATATGTGCAGTGAAAACAGTTAAGACTATCAAGGGACCATAAATTTCTGGTTACTGTACTCAAGTACCTCTCTCTCTACATTGCACAGTATGTTCCTGTGAATCGTGAAGGTTAGCGATTCCCAAACCCAGTCCCTGAGGCCCATCTGGCCAGACTGGATTGCAGAATAGGCACAATGAATATGTGAGGCATATACTTGCAGACCTATAGTGTCTGAAAATCTGTTTCACAGACATTCATTGTCAATGCCCTCTAAACCAGACTGACTGGGTGGGGCCCTCCAGGACTGAGTTTAATGTCACACAATAAGGCAACTGTTTTATATGTATTAGATTCCCCCCTCGGTTGTAGATTATGGTGCTTTGTATGTAGTTTTTGTTTACATCTGATGCATTAATGTTATCTATAATTAATCCTATTGTGTTAGGCTATACAATAGAACCCTCTGTCTCTCTAACTAGGTGCCTTTTTTTTATGATTGACGGTTTATAAAACTCGATAAATAAATAAAAAAAAATGATCGAGTGCCTCAAGCTTTTCTAGCCTTTCCCATTAGGAATTCCTCTGGGTCGTGTTATCTCTTTTATTTTTGGCCCGGCAGTTTCCTCCTCCTTTGTTCTTTCACATTATTTGGAACAAGCCTGTCTCGGGGTTATGGCACCATCAATCTTCATTCACAACCACCTGGGCATTTTTTTTCCGCCTATTTTATAACCCTTCCCAACTTGCTTTAGTGCAGTCATTGCAGTGACAGCCCTCGAACAGGGGCCATACACCAGGGTTTCTTTTGGATCCCTGCAATAATGCATCCAAAAACTAGGCACTAGGTGTCAGCATTGGACATTGACTGGAACTTCCCCCCTCCCTGTCCCTCCTCCAGTTGCGAAAGACAGAAAATGTAATAGATGAAGCAGGCTATGACTGAGAAAGAAATCTGGCTGGGCTCTAATGGCTAAAACACAAATGGAATGTCATTCTTATTTTAAAACACCACAACTCAACCCAAATGTTAAAGCATTTTACAACCATTTATATCTGTGGTTTGATTTGTTCTTGTTTCTTTTCTTGGTTTACACGTATCTCAGTTCTATATCCATCTCATTGATGCTTTTCAAACTTTCTTAATTTTCCAGGCTTCCTTTAATTTCTTCATTCTCTCAGTTTCCTCCAGTTGGGCACATAGAGACAGACGTTCGTCTTTCTCCTCTTCCATTTGGCACCGGTCCAGTGTATCTAATCCTTGTTCACGTTTTCTTGCTGTGTAGCTGGGGTTGAAATCTTGACGATTGGTGCTACTACTGCTAAATTTCATACTTGTGCTGTTTTTGAATTAGTTCTCTTTTCAGCCTCCCCTCTCTGCTTCCTTCTTTACTTACACATTCACCCATGGCTTGCTTCTTTCTTTTCTCTCTCTCCTCTGCATCCCGGCCTCCTCCACAGCCAGGCCCAGCACCACTGGGTGTGCAAACTGTGCATTTGCACAGGGCGGCTCATCTGGTGGGGCGGCGTTGGGAGCAAGGAGAGGCCTGTGTTGCCGCCGCTGGACCTGATCCCAGTGGCAGAAGTAGGAGGCCTCTGGTGCCGCCAGTGGACCCGATCCCACTTGTGGCGGAAAGGCAGGAGTCCCATGGTGCTGCCGGTGGACCCAATCCCACCGATGGCAGAAGCAGACTACAATAGAAGAGAAAACCCATCTGACAGCTCCTCCTCACGTGCTGACCCTGTGCTATTCAACACTTGAAGTGCTAGCACCTCCTGTATTCTCCCGCCAGTGTTGAATTACCTTGGGGTCAGCACATGAAGAGGAGCTGCAGAACAGCTGTTCTCCACAAAGAAGGTACAGGCTGACAGTAGCAGCGGAGGAATAACCCATGGAGCCTCACTGCCTGGTCTGCATGTGTGAATGGGAAGCTGCCTGTAATGGGTGTTGTGTTGAATGGGAGCCTGCCTGGGATGGGTGATTGTATGAATGAGAGCCGGCCTGGCTTCCATATGTGTGTGTGAATGGGAGGCTGCTGTGATGGGGGTGTGTGTGTGTGAATGGGAGACTGCCTGTTGAATCCTTTTTAATTTTATTTTTCAGGTGTTATTTGATGTCTGCTGTTTTGAAATGTGAATGGGAGGCTGGGTACGGGTGGGAGTATGCGTGTGTGTGTGTGCACACATGCATGCAAGGGAGCCTTCCTGGGAGAGTGTGTGTGAGAATGGGAGCCTGCCTGGGATTTGGGTAGATGTGAATGGGAGCCTGCTTGGGGTGTGTGGGTGTAAATGGGAGCTTGTCTGGAGTGTGTGTGTGTGTGTGTGAGAGAGAGAATGGGAGCCTGCCTGGGTTGTGTGTGTGAGAGAGAATGGGTGCTGCAGGTGGATTCCATCCTGCCAGCAGCTGAAATGAAGATGAGGGCCCGATGCTGCTGGTAGATCCCAACCAAAGAAGAGCTGGAAACGCGGGTTTGTCTGAGAGGGAATGTGTGTATGTGTGTGTGGGTGTGTATGAGAGAGGAGAAAGTTTGTGCATCTCATTAATCCATGACAATTTCAGGGTGACTGGAAATCAAAGTTCCTAGATACAGAGTGTGAATTTTTAAAATCCTTTTTAATTTAATTTTTCAGGTGTTATTTGATGTCTGCTATTTTGAAATATTTTAGTGGTGTTTGGTACATTTTAAAAAACTTGCATATGAACATTTAATTATTTGATTCTTTTATTCATCAGCTTTTTTGAAATATTATGTTTTTTTGTATTATGATTATGTATTTTTTATTATGTTTGAGGAATAGTGATGGTTGTTTTTTCATTGTTGCACTGCAGAGAGTGTCTGGCTTCTTGCAGTTTCCATTTCAGTTTTCGTATGCACATTTGATTTTCTATTTTATGGTTGCGCTACGCTATATTTCGTGAGGGTCTGTTTACGTTCTGCATGTGTGACTGAGGTGAGGCATTCTCCTAATAGGAAGTGTATTAGTGTATTTGGGCTTTCAGAGGATCAAGCCCACACCCAACACACATCACAGTATGCCTAATACCATATGAGTTCCAAGTGTCTTTTTTTGCAGATTTCGGGTTGGCATCGAGCAGTGCATCTAAACATGTACATAATATTTTTACCTCAGATTACTGTACTTTGATATTTTTCATGTAATATATAAATGCGTAACTTCTGTGTGTGTGGAATTGGGCAGGGCATTGTGCAAGGCTATAAGGTTCGCCTACACTAGAGAATCTAATACCCTTGCACCAAGCTATGGGTTGGGGGGTGCTCAGTTTTTAAAGTTTGTATCACTGAAGGAAGCTGGGTGTTTTTTGGTGGGTCTAGACAGAGAATGATCGGGATGAGGGGGGGGGGGGAGGCAGCAGAGTAATTCTTTGCACAAAGCATCAAAAAACCTAGCCACAGCCCATTGCTTTCTTTCCCTTCTCCAGAGCTAGACGCTTTATGCTTCCCTTCTTCCTGACCTTTATTGCCCTTCCCAAGTCTCCACATCAATTGCTTTCTTTTCTCCCTCCCGTGTACTCTCTTTACATCCTCCCTGAACTCTTAGGCCCAATGATTGTAAACACGAGTGAGCCACAGCCAGGCGCTAGCTCCAGCCTGCCAAGGCTCCTCCAGCTCTGTATGGAAGATCTAACGATTTTGTTCCACTCTTAAGATACAACCCCCAGCTTCTTAGGAGGCGATGAGGCTGGAGAGTTCAGCGCAGCACGGGCGCAGGCCCCCCGAACGTGGTGGAGACCCCAGCGGGTAAAAGCACACAGAGCGACATCATGCATCCCTTCGGGCTGAGCACCTCTGCCGGGGCTTGTACCACGCGCCTTCCCGGCTGGATGCAGTGCGCAGGCGTGCAGCATCCTGCCGGCACGCTCCCGCGCCAGGAGGCAGTGACGTCACGCGCCCCCGCCCCTCGGCGGCAGCAGCCTGGAGGCTGAGGAGAGACAGAGAGAGGGAGACGCTCTGGGCATGGAGTGAATGGCAAGGCAGCGAGGCAGCAGCTGGGCGAGCCATGGAGCTAAAGAAATCCCTCGCAGCCGCCGTGGAGCTGGAGAGAGCGCCGAAAGGCTACGGGGCGGTGGCGGAAACGGAGTGGAAGGCGGCAGGGCTGGGGCGAAGTAAGTGCTGGGGGATTGCGCTGCGTGCTTTATGCGGGGCAGCCTGCTGTCAGCGCCCGGGCTTTGGGCGCTCATCTCCGTGGAAGAATTGGGTTCGGGCTGGGCACTGCAAAGGAATGATGGGCAGGTGACTCTTGCGGGGGGGAGCTGGACAAGCTTCCCGTAATGGGGGATGCGGTCCTGGTGCGCTGAGCCTCGCAGCTGCCCTCTTCCTCCGCAACCTCTGGAGCAGCTGCCGGGCCCACCCCCTGCTGTCTCGCGCACTCTCCACATCTGGCGGGCGGGCGGGCGGGTTGTTGTTAAAGCCGACGTTTCGGACCTGTTTTAAATAGGTGCTTTGGCACTTCTCACTTGTAGTTGATAAGCTAAGTAATCTTCGTTTTCCATGCAACGGTATCTAACTGAGATGTTCCTGTTAGGACCGAAATGGGGATTCTGATGATGCTCTTTGAATCTAAGTAAATAACTTTTTAGCGGTGTAGTCTGGGTCCGATCGGTAACTAAGGTCAGGCATAATACGATTAGAATATACATACACATATCTGAAGCATTTATAAGACAATTAATTCATCATAAAATAAGGAATATGTCGCATGGAAGATTTAAAAATGGCTCTCCAAAATAATTTTAATGAGCATCCATAGTAACCTGAGATTTGTTATGATGTTGGGCATTGTAGGAGAGAAAAAGTATAACTGGATATTTAAGTTGAATAAACATCAAACGTGCATTGACTTTCACTGCAAGCCACAGATGTTTATAAATAGACTAATTCAGGGGCTGATGCAATAAAGTGTGCCCTGCGTAGCGCAATTGGACGCATGTTTTGGATGTGCTGGTCTAGCACCCGATGCAAGCTGGCTTTAAGTCAAGCTGCAAGTCAAGGGCTCCTGATAAATTAAAAATAACTGTCTATGTGGTTCCTCCACCCTAGTATTGTGACACTATTGTTGATGATTACAAATAAAGATATAATACAGTGGTTCCCAACCCTGTCCTGGGGGGCCCCCAGCCAGTCGGGTTTTCAGGATATCCACAATGAATATACATGAGAGAACATTTGCATGTTATGGAGCAAGGTGAGACCGCACCTTGAATACTGTGTACAATTCTGGTCGCTGCATTTCAAAAAAGATATAGTTGCGATGGAGAAGGAACAGAGAAGGGCAACCATAATGATAAAGGGAATGGAACAGCTCCCCTATGAGGAAAGACTAAAGAGTTTAGGACTTTTCAGCTTGGAGAAGAGAGAGCTGGGGGGGGGGGGGATGATAGAGGTAAAATCATGAGAGGTCTAGAACTGGTTAATGTGAATCAGTTATTTTACTCTTTCAGATAATAGAAAGACTAGGGGGCACTCCATGAAGTTAGCATGGGGCACATTTAAAACTAATCTGAGAAAGTTCTTTTTCACTCAACGTACAATTAAATTCTGGAATTTGTTGCCAGAGGATGTGGTTAGTGCAGTTAGTATAGCTGTGTTTAAAAAAAGGTTTGGATAAGTTCTTGGAGGAGAAGTCCATTACCTGCTATTGATTAAGTTGACTTAGAAAATAGCCACTGCTATTACTAGCAATGGTTACATGGAACAGACTTAGTTTTTGGGTACTTGCCAGGTTCTTATGGCCTGGATTGGCCACTGTTGGAAACAGGATACTGGGCTTGATGGACCCTTGGTCTGACCCAGTATGGCAGGTTCTTATGTTATGTTCACTGGAATGTAATGGCTAGATGTGGGGAAAAAATTTATGGATCTGCACTGTAGACATCCCCCCTGTACACACACAGTAGCAAGGGGCAAATTCAGTCTGAAGTGGGATAAAACGGATGCATGCCTGTTGCAGTTCTGCGTGCCCGATGCATTTGAGTGCTAAGGATGCATATTTTTCCCCTAGTGCATCCCTTTTAATGCAGCATCTCATTTTAATACTGCATTGGGTGCCCGTTTTAATGCGCATTATATTGCATCGTCCCCTTAGTTAGTCTAGGAAGTCATGGCCTTGGCAGTTAATTAAAGAGTACAAATCCTTCTTAGAATCCACTTTTGTAAACTGTGATCTGCTGTTACTAAGTTGCACTGATTTATCCTTGCTGATAAATGATTATATAAAACCCCATAAAAAGAAAAATCTCAAAAAATCATTCTTGGCTAAAACTAAGAACTAAGACTTCTAATTCAGATTTTGTTCCATGTCCTTAACTTTCCTTCTGTCACCATATAATTTGTTGATTTATTTTTATAATGTAACTGTGTTGAACTTGGATTTTGAAAGGCAAGTAATCCAAACTAAATGTAGAGCGATTTTGTATTTGTAGTTAACTTTGAAATATTTGCACAATCACTTATCATTTAAACTTAAATATTTTATAATCATTGTGTAGAAAAATCATGATCTAAACTTTTTATTTCATTGGTTAATCATGCAACAAATTGATCAGTATTAGGGGATCTTTGCCATGACCACAGAGTGATGCGGTAGATAAGGAAGAAAGCATGGTGGGATGTGCTATAATATGATTGAATGTTATTGTACTTACATTCCATTCAAGCTCCTGGAAACTGTTTATTAATGCAATACAGCTCACCCTGCTTGCTGCCAAAAAAATAAAATAAAGTGAAACAGAAGTACAAAAATGATGCAGTATGGGTTGCTTATAAAATAAAACTCTCTCTTTGTTTTGACATGCTATCTCAGTCTGTAGCGTAATGCTGTAGTTTCACCTAAACATCCTGACTGTAGCTTGGTTAATATTCCAATAAATATGGAAATTTTGCCAGTGACTGTGCAGGCATTAATCCTAAGGCTTTAGAAGCTCTTGGGAATCCATCTTGAAGTACTCTTGCTTAATCTCTAAATCCCTGGTTTAAATCTGGTTCAGGCCCACAAATCATTACTGTTTCAGAATTGTTGGGTGGCCTGTGGAGAATGCAGTGAGGGTTTAACTCCTGTTGCCAATTGGCAGGTGCCCATACCACCAAGATCCCCACCCCTGTCGTTCCTTCTAGAAGTTTTAAGTAAGGAAGTCAAAAGAACTGGAAAGGCACCAAGGCTAAGCTTCCCTCTTGTTTTTACAGAGGTTTCTTTTGAGACACGTAGACAGGGCAATGGAGTGGAGGCTTGCACTGCTGCTGCCTGTTATTTTATTCTGCACAAAATGTAGACTTTTTAGTTTCTAGTACTGTCAGAGAGAGAGAGCACTTTTCAGGAGAACTAAACTGACTCCCTGGCATGCAATCACACTGTTGCATGCACTATTATATATTTGTGCAACAAAGCTGAGTATCTGGTGAAGCCTGCTTTCAGAATCTGATGATGACTACGGAGTCCCTACCTTGAGGGATTTACCATCCAGATTGAAGCACAGGGAAATTTTTAAAAGGGTTTCATTTACTAAGCTTCTCCCTCCCCCCCCCCCCCCCCACAAGACACTCAATGGGGGGGAAAAAAGCTTTCGTAAATCAGGCCTTTTTAAGTGGCTTTCTTAACTGGCACTAGAAGTTTGGGGGGACGGGACTGGATTTGTGTCTGGGCTGGGGTCTCAGTTTCCAGATCAGGGTGCTTTTACCATTAGGTTTATTCTTTTTATATATTGTTTCCCGTTGGTTGCAGAGTGGACCAGAGTGTTTTTTTTTTGTGGATCAGTCGTGGTGGTGAATGGCTGTGGATTGTTACCTGCTTTTTGTAGTGACACTGCCAGGGCCAGCACCACCATTAGGCAGGACTAGGCAGTTGCCTAGGGTGGGCACCAGGGTACGCGAGAGCGGCTTTGTCAAAATATGAAAGTAGGGGTGACAGCAGTCGGGTGGGGAGAGAGAGAGACCTTAACTATTTAGCTACCACTGTCAGGGGGGGCAGTTTCCATTGGTCTGCCTAGGTTGCCACAGACCTTTGCACCATCCCTGGACACTGCCCCATGCTATGGAATTCTCTCACCAAGGAAATAAGATCCATCATTGATGGCTTGGTTTTAGGAAAGTTGCAAATTTTTTTTTTGATTTTTGCAGCAACATTATTTTCCAGAGATAACTGAGCCTGATAATTTTGAGAAGAAACTGGCCACACAGCCAACAGGCTGTTCTGTCCTGAGTAATTTGAACTCCTTTTAGTCAAGTCAGACTTTTTTTTTGTTTTGTTTTATTATTTTATCTCTAGTTATTTTTCTAATTATTTTTTTACTTACATCTGCCTATTTATGGGTCTGTATATTTTAATTTATATAAGTCACCCGGAGCTCTTATTGAAATGTGGCAGCTAATAAATACGATTAAAATAGATAAAAAAAACGTGGCCTGTACAGACAGTGTAATGATGTAACAGTTATTTGATAGTTTCAGTATCGCCACATGACCCTTATGATGACTCTTTCACATCCCTGAGGATATGCTCAAAACAGCAGTAGGCTTTACTGACATAATGAAATATGCTTACTAGACTTGCATGTGCCCCAGTGTAGTGTGGATAATCGCAGTAATGTAGTACGAGAAGCCCGGTGCTGATTTCCTGGAGAATGCTGGTAGAATTATTTCTAGATAGTGCACCCCTACCGCCTATGTCTGGTATGAGGTCTCACATTAAACCTCTTATTGGTTCTTCCACCACAAGACCCGCAAGGAGCTTCACTGACAACATTGAGCCGAATGGTCATAACATTGCCTAGGGGTTGCTGTAAATGTATTTTAGTTTTGGAATCTTACTGACAGGTTAAAATAATCAGTGAATCAGGAACCGACTTGCACTGAAGAGACGGTAGTCCCGTTTCAAATGAGTAATTATAAGAATTGTCTCTGCATTCATACTAAATGATTCAGGTGAGAGAATTTGCATACTTTTTCATCATTCCCTATTGTCCATCAGGGTTGCATATTCTTACGTTTGATGGGTGCAGCAAACTTGCTGAGTGATTACTAAGGACCTTTTTGAAATAAATCAGTAGAACTAGGGGTCATGAAATGAAACTCCAGGGAGGACGTCTCAGAGCCAACTTCAGAAAATATTTCTTCACAGAGAGGGTGGTGGATGCCTGAAATGCCCTTCTGAAGGAGGTGGGGAAAACGAAAACAGTGAGAGAATTCAAAGGGGCATGGGATAAACCCTGTGGATCCCTAAAGGCCAGAGGATGGAAATAAGGAATAGAGTGCATGGGGGTAACTTGCTGATGTGGCGCTTACTACCCTTAACCAATAAGCCTTCATAATGTTAATGCAACTCCATCATTGCTTTCTGCTTCAACGGCAGGGCATAATGGGGATTGGATTCAGACAGCAACCAACAAGGGCTCTGACTTTCACAGTGTGGGAAACTGAGAAGCATGGGGGTAACCTACACAGCGCAGCCGATACTACCATAGGTTTACTGGGCAGACTGGATGGACCCTTTGGTCCTTTTCTGCCGTAAGTTCTATGCGTTTAATTTTCCTGGAGAAATAACTTTTCATTGGGGTTTTTTTTTGGGTTTTTTTCTCCTGTTCATTATAACAATCAAGTCCTTTTTCTACTGAGTCTTCTTGTACTAACATTGGCATTTCCAGGAAAAATAAAATAAAAACTGAAAATGAAGATCCCTTGTGATTATACATGGAAACCAAACTTGAGCCTGAGGAAGTTTTTGTTTTTCTCTAATTAAAATTATATATTACCTACTACCAAGACTCTAGGCAGGCTCACGTAAAAACACAAAAAAAGTCATACATAAAACAATATTAAACGTAATATAACCTGAATAAATTAAAATAACATAAAATCATACAGTAAAACAGATCAAAATACATCGGAGGCTCTACTCCTTCACTGCCAATAAGTAAGAAACATCCGTCAAAAACTTGTTGAAATAACAATGTCTTGAACATAGATTTAAGTTTTTGTACAAGACATCGTTCACAAGCTTTTAGGGAGGGAGTTCCAAAAATAGGCGCAGCTACTGAAAACACACGTAGGAGCCCACCCCCAAAAAATAGATTTTGCCTTCTGTGCACAAGAAGAGAGAACAATTTGGAAAGTCTGAGCCGTGCTCTGTTACAGAAGCCACAGCATTAATCAAGATTGGAGAGTAGAAGTCGTATCTATGTCCCCCTGTATTTAAACAAAACCGATTTTGCCATCGTGAAGAGTGATTTATAGCTCATTTCCAGTTGGCCTCTGGATCATTTCACCAGGCAGCGGCCCCAGCTGTAGATTGGGCAAGGAGCAGGCTGGAGTTAGTAAGTGTTGTGTGGATTTTGGGTTTTGTTTTTTTTTTTAATGAATCTGCGCAGCTTCAGCTTTTATGCAGGTGCTAGAGGCATCTTCTTTGTTCACTGGCCACTCACACGTGGAAGCTGTCCGCTTCATAAGATGATACTTTTTTAAGTATCGTACCTCAAAAAGAGCAGCAATTTAATTGATTTGCATGCTCGCAACTCAGTGTAATGGTTAGCTTCCCAGGCAAAATATTCTATCGGATTGTGAAAATTTGGCAGGCTGACATTAAGTTCTTTGTAGTGAAGCATACGTTTCTTAGTAATGCGGCAAAGAAATACAACTTTGGTTTAAAAAAAAAAAAAAAAGATGGTAATGGATTTCAGATATGGTAATGAAGAAAAATGTTTTCTTTGGTAAAGTAAATGAAACCCAGTTTCATTTACTGCTAGTTAATTACTAGCTTTGGGTTCCTGAAATTGTGAACAACAGTAATCAAGCCAGCTGCTGGAATATATTGTCTGTAAAATTCAGGGTTTCCTTGCTTTGTTTTCAGAAAGACTGTTTCCCGTAAATAAGATGGTCTGGTAGAAGACTGTAGTATAGTACAATATCTGCTGCAGATGGAATTGTGCACCTACGGGAGTGGGGAAGTGTGGGTACCAGTGGATCCCTCCTAGGCACAAAAACAAGCTGGTTCTGTGTTTTTTTGTTTTTTTATTTTATATAGTCATTTTCAATTTGAAGTATGTGTATTTCAGTTTTTAGGACTGTATGCTCATTGAATTGCAATTTTAATGATGGAGAATTACAATAAAAAATCAAAATGATGTAATAGGTTATCAAATCATATAGATCCACATCACAGAGAAACTGTTATCATTTGTAAGTGTGAATACAGTAAAAGTGATTGATTAAAGATGAAAAATGTTTGCTTGAAGGGACAGGTATGTGAAAAGGCACTGGGTGAATCCCAAGATGACTGTTTTTTAGTGGCCATGCAGCATCTGTAATGAAACATTTGCTAACTGCATTTGATCAGTTTGTAAAGTGCACCGTGTTTAAAAAAAAAAAATAAATAATTTCAGAGCACGTCTCTCTGTGAGGAACTACACTGAAAACAAGCTAAGTGACTTGTAAAGAAATCCCAAGGATTGTGAATTCCTCCCAGACACAATGAAGTACAATTTTGTTGTTGGGGGGAAAAATAAGTAAGAAAGTTAACTGTTTGTGTGTTCTGACTGGAGAAAAATTCATCTATTCAGAATTTAAACATTTTGCATGCACAAAAAAATGCTTCCAGAGCAGAAAGTACTTTATGCATATAAATCATATTTGAGCAGAAAACATGCTTTGTGTGCATAAATCCCAATTGCAGGTCCCAGCACTGGAACTTCTGCTTCTGCCCACAGACTGACACTAGCGCTGGGAACTTTTACCCCACCTCAGACTAAGAAAGCACCTCCCTGCACTGGGGGTAATTGCTAATGCCTTCATTAGCACACAGTTCTACGCGCACAAAAAAATGTGCACACAGCTGCAGTTTAAAATTTGTGCTTTCTGCTGAGTGCCTTATTACATTGGGCCCTAGAATAGGAAAAAGGGTGCTTACGGGATTGGTTTGATGAAACAAGATTTGGAATGCTTTACAGCTTTGACCTTATCGAAAATAGACTCGGTCCAATCGAATTGAGGTCTTATTCAATAGAGTAGACACCATGGCCATGGTGCCCTCCCCGCCCAGACTCTGAGATTGCAGAAAGGCACATTTCTGGGTGGTTGAATGAATTTAACCAGCACAAAAATGCTTTTTCTGCTCTTGTTGAAAGACCTCAGTACTGGCAGTGCTTGTCAAGGTTCTTTCTCCTAACTTCTGGTGACATGCCATCTTTCTTT
The DNA here is from genome assembly GCF_901001135.1 of Rhinatrema bivittatum. Taxonomy (NCBI): domain Eukaryota; kingdom Metazoa; phylum Chordata; class Amphibia; order Gymnophiona; family Rhinatrematidae; genus Rhinatrema; species Rhinatrema bivittatum. The sequence goes on along the minus strand of NC_042628.1, from coordinate 21,693,044 downwards.
CCCCAAACAATCTGATTAAACACAGACATTTATTAGCTGGATTGATGGAGATTTGCCAGTTTGCGAAGTAGTTAAATATCACTTGAGAAATTAGCACAATCTAACTTCTTTCTATTTATAGGGCAATATTAATAATGGCGGCCCTGAGAGTGTTACAGAATTAGTGCTGCATATTGTGTGTAAGGGAGGATGGAGGGAGCAGACATCTCTCTACTGTAACTCAGTGTCTCATAGGAAGGAAGGTGGGAGATCTATTCCAGGGCAGAATAGAGAAGGGAACAAGTGAACAGATTGTACATCCAGGAACTGGAAAGCTCATGACAGCAGTTTCCACAGCACAAAGAATTCGGCTAATCTTGAAGTGTTTCTTTAACCTAGCTAACTTGGAAATGCTGTCCAAGAATGTGGCGGTAAAATATAGTGCTGCACAGCTTTGAAATAAAAACTTAAATTTGGGAGTTTTAGGGGGCTTCCTGCAGCACACCTGGCTGTCCTTTCATCATCTGCTGAGCAGGTTAAGCTGTGCCCATATGTCTTAAGCATTTTTCTCATAGCCACCAAATGGGGATCTGTAGCACATCTCACCTTTGCAGGGTTTGAAAAATCTGTTAATATATCCACAGCCTGAAATGAATGTTTGTTTGATTTACGACCAGAAACGTGACGGCACAAGAAGAACGTATAGACCATCTAGCCTGCTCATCTGCCCAACTAATGTAGCATCTTAATTTCTCATCACTTCCTCTGAGATCCCCTGCGATTGTCCCCTACTTTCTTGAATTCAGATACTGTTTGTCTCTCCCCTCGTTGGAGAGGCTCACCATTGGAGGGTATTTAAATGTCTCTGAAATATGAGGGCAGCTGTAGGAATAATAAATGCAAAAATTTTAAAAATAAGCAAAGGAGAATTTTCCTGTGATGCCGTGCTTTGATGTGGCCTGCCTAACCCAATGTCAGAACAATTACAGTTAATGGCTTTCCCACAGAGTAAAACATACAGATGTCTATCCAATAACCAATCCCTATAAAAACACATGCCAGGCAACAGAAATGTATATTTCTGACTTTGACTTGCCAGTTTTCTTCCTGCTTTTGGACTTCCACTTCAATCAAAGCTGGCCTTTTACTGGGGCTGCAGTGCCATGAGCCCTCATTTGTGATTTGTCAGTCCCATTTGTAACCCATTCCCCCTCCAGTCCTGTATTTAAGTCTGGACACTAGGTGTCGCCGTTGTGCAATGGTTGGACCCTTCTTGCATCCCAGGGCCATGACGGCTGCCTCCAGAGCATCCCTAGCCACAGGCTGGCTCGTGGAGCAGAAACTAGACAAGGGAATCCACCAGGTCTGGTAGTGAGGAAACACTGTTCTACATCTGGAATACAGTGATTCTTGAAAGATACATTGTTTCAAAATGTAAAACTTTAGAGGAAATCTGACCACAAACAGCAATGCAGAGCCTGGCAATGCCTTTATTTAAAAAAGGTTTAGTTTAATCAGATTTGATACGCTGCAGTTCAGCACAAATCAAAGCTGTTAACAATAAAATCAAGTCTTGTACAAAAGATATAAAATGTAACATGCAAAAATCAATCATAACAAATACTATAGATATTACAGTAAACATATCCTAGTACTATAACAAATTAGACAGAAGCATAAAACAGTTCAAAACTAAAATTCATAATCATCCATACTCATAAAACAAAACCCACATTAAGTTAATTAAAAGCTAACCCTTTATGGCTTTTCAAAATGTGAAAAATTTTACCTCAGTTGGAATATTATCTGATGTGAGTGCACTATAGCAAAAGACCTAGCTCCACAGGCACATTGGCAGAGTCCCCCTTTCCGAAAAGGGGGGAAATGGGGCAGATGCTTCTCAGAAAGTATTCCCAGATCAGCACAGGTTACGATTCGGTCGTTGCCTGACCATGGGATCGGGAACGGCCTGGTGATTCTGATGGAGCTGCGTGCCAGGATTAAGGAGCTCCGCGTCTGGAATGCTGGTACTGCTGCTGAACTGATGTGCGGCGCATGGTGCAGTACAGAGTGTTCTCGCAGCCTTTGCCTTCTCGGATTACCTTAGCAGTAATTGCTGTTGTCTGGGATGCAGGAAGCTTCCTTTTTTTTTTTTTAATGCTTGTTTTTCATATATAACATTTTGACATGACCTACTGTTGCTGGGACAGACTATTTTCACGTTGAAATCCAAGGTAACAAAAATGGAGCATCTTGGCCAGTGTTTCTCAACCTGATCTTCCTGAATCACCAGAGCCAACTGGATTTTCAGCTTATCCATCAGAGATGTTAGTTCACTGCCCCCCCCCTCCCTTATTGTATGCAGATCTCCTACATATTTGGGTATCCTGAAAACTGGATTGATTAGCTCGGGTTATCCGGCACCAGTTTGACAAATAACATGGCAGGGCAGGAGCAAATGGGGATAGCCCCTGCTCCCTGTGGACCCATGGTGGAGTAAGATGTGACATGCAGGAGAGGAGGCTCCTGGGAGGGTGACGGCCGCTTTTTTTTTTTTTTTAAACTTTTTTGCAGATTTTTTTTTTCTTTTTTGGCAGGCATGGAGATGAGGGTGGCACACCCCAGACTTGGCTGCTGCTTCTTAAAAATGAAATGGAAAGAACAAATGCAAATTTGACTTTCCTTTTGTTGTATTTTCAAAAGGAAATAGGAAATGTAAACAAAATGTTCTGTGTTTGTCTCAAATGAAGGCGCATCCTTCATTTTTCCTATGCATGTAAATCCACAGAAACAGGAGGTACAGGGATATCGGGGTGCTTCCTACCCATGTAACTTAAGGAAGACTTTTTTTCAAACAGGAACAACCTGGGTGGCTCCTGGTTTTTTGAAAAATCGCACAACTTTACACAGATATAAAGTAGCCACTAAGTGGCTGTTTTAGGTTCAGACTGTGCACACTGGCATTCAGTACATCACGGTTCCAGGTACTTAGGAAAATAAGTTTATTTGAGCAACAGGAGGATAGAACAAATAAAATAGATAACTGCTATGTATGTATGTATGTCTCTCTCGCTGTCTCTCCTTATACATGAAAAATGCTTGTGAAAGCAGTGATGTTCCCTCCCTCTGATTTCTTATCAAATCTCAGGTGTAGCTGTGTGGCCTTCACTTTCTCTCACTCAGGCTTTAGTATAAGTTATTTGTTTGCTTTCTCATCATAGACCTCGTGGAATAACTAAATAAACAGACTCTTGCCTGTTTCTAAACATTTCACAGTGCAAGACAGTAAATAGGAGTTCACTTAGAGGTTGGCCTGTGACCTTCAAACTAGTCTGTGTCTGGGTGAAAACTCTGAATCCATACGGCCTACCCTCTGTATACATTCTCAGCAGAAGTAACAAAAAATGACTCCAAAAGTGGCTTACTAGAAATGTCATACAATTTATTAATCCAGTATTTTTTAAACTATATTTTATATATATACACACAGTGGGGTAGATTTTCAAAGGGATACGTGCGTACCCCCGAAAACCTACCCCAACCCCCCCCCCCCCCCCGTGCGCGTCGAGCCTATTTTGCATAGGCTCGGCGGCACTTGCAAGCCCCGGGGCTTGCAAAAAGGGGCGGTCGGGGGCGTGGCCAGGGGGCACGGTTTGGGATCGGGGGCGTGGCCGAGTGCCCCGACACTGCGGCCTGTGTCAGGGCCTGCCGCGCCAGCGCGCGTAAGTTACTACTGCCTGGAGGCAGTAGTAACTTTTCCGATAAAGGTAGGGGGGTCTACATAGGGCCGGGGGGGTGGGTTAGGCAGGGGAAGGGAAGGTGCGGGGGGGGGGTAAAAAGAAAGTTCCCTCCGAGGCCGCTCCGATTTCGGAGCGGCCTCGGAGGGAACGGACAGCACGCGCAGGGCTCAGCGCACGCAAGTTGCATAAATGTGCACCCCCTTAGGCGCGCCGACCCCGGATTTTATAAGATACGCGCGTAGCCTGGTGCGCGAAGAAATGTACACGTGCGCGTAAATTTATAAAATCTACCCCAGTGTGTGTGTATATATAAAGTAGAAAGTTATATCCAGCAGGATTGCCCAGGATATAAGATTGTGTAAAGGACTCCTGGTGGGTTCTTTCTATCACTTCTGTCTTCCTGCAGTTCTAAAGCTGGCTGTGTTCCAACATTTCATTTCCAGAGTCTCAATGAAACCAGCTGTGAGCCACATAGTGCCTGCTTTTCCACGTTATCTCTGGAGATGACTCTATTGTAATCAAGTAACGAGGGTAATTGGATGGCAGCTCCTCGATTTGAAAAGTCTCCAAAACAGTTAACACATTTCTATTGTCAAAGTGTAGATTTGACAAATTCATCCACTGAAAGGTATGGGCTGGTGTCGGGTGGAGAGAGTGTCTAAAACAAGAACAGTTATGTGAGAACATTTGAGCAAAAATGCCAAGCGTGGATTAAATTGTGCGGGTCAGTTTAGCATGGTGATTAACTAATTACACAAAAGAGAAACATTTTACTCATGGCAGTCGGGATCCCAACTTTCTGATCGCGTTATATTTTCCAACACAGTGAATTTATAAAAAGAAACCCTAATATGTTGATTGTGAGTTTTCATTATCAACATTATTCAATTGTTTACTAACACCATTATAATATGCATAGGCTTGGTGTATAAGCATCTTGTCTAGTAAGATGTCCTGAAAGGCAGGAGTTATAGGATAGATCAGTGGTTCTCAACCTTTTTTCGGCCAGGACCCACCTGACAGTTCTCACATGCGTGATACACTGAACATGTGACCGTCACGGGGCTATATGTAAACATACACTCTGCATCCATGGGAACTCCCTCGACTTCCAACAATGGACGCAGAGCAGAACTAGGGCATTACCCATAGAACTCACCATGCAAAAAAAAAGATGTTCTGATGACATCTCAGTAAAAGCAAAACAAACTCCCTTTACTACCAGGCACAATAGCCCTCCTTATGAAAAGGCAATAATTTACCACTAATGCATATACTATTGAGAAAACACAACAAATAAGATTGATACAGTTGCCTACATGCTAGTAAAATACCTCACCTCGGGCACACACAAAGAACCTACCTTCACCAAGTACAGAAAGACCACAAATTATAAATATGGAGACAAACTGGAATGGAAAACCAAAAAAAGCCAGTGCAAACCTAGAGAAATATAGCACCTAACAGTCCCAGAATCTGCAATAATGCACAGAAACTAATCTGCACAAAGTTACACCTGCATTATGGAACACATAACCCTATCTATGAAAAGGCAACACTACAAATATTAAATCCGGTCCCAAACACTAATTCACCTCCTATTAGGAAAACAGAACAAGCCAAGCTGCTATAGATCTCCACACAGAAATAACTGTAAAACTATATTAATAAATGTTTCAAAACAGCTGATGAACTGAACAATGTCAAACAATTAAAACTCTCTCCCACACTCACCCCAGTCACCTCCTTTTTGTGCGAGACCAGGGAGCCTCACTCTGCAGTAGTTATCCATACGTAGGACTCCTTAGCTGCACCAGAACTGGGGAAACGGCTACTTTCATCCCCTGCTTACATAAACACACAAGCATACTTGGACACGCGCACATCTGTATGCATACATACCTACAGAGCTGTCCTGGGGGGGGACGACAGGTGCAATTGCCCCCCCCCCTGACCTATGCTTTTGAGGGTGCCAGACTGATATCCAGGGAGCTGGTGGAACTGAGCCAATATGGCAGGAGCAGTCTGCCACGCTCCCGCCACTACCACCAAGTTCACTGGCTGCCTGATGCGCCTGTCTCTCTCCTCCTCCTCCAGCGGGACTGTTTGTGACTCAGCTCTGGCAGACGCTTCCAGGTTAGTGGCATTCTATCAGCCCTGTGTCTGAGGGAGGGGGGGGAATGAATGATTCACTTCCCTTACCCCCACTCATCAACATCTAGGGGTCAGTGTGTGTGTGTGTGTGTTGGGGGGGGTGGGGTTCCCTGCTCGGGCTGATTTTCTCCAGGCTATGCACCTTCCTAGGTCAGTCCTAGCAGGATTTCAGCCTATTAATAAAATACTGTACAAAAATGCAATCCTGGATGTGTAACACACAACACTAAAAACCCTGTCCAGTGAGCACATGCATTACATGTATACGTACTGCACAAACACGCATGGGAAGGCAGTCTTCAAAGCTATTTACCTAGGTAAAAGTATGTGTGAACTTCCATAGCATGTCTGCTAAGTTGAGGTTAGAGGGAGAAAGATAATGCATATTTGACATTTTCAGAAGTTTGCACACTATTTTACCCCTTTCAGCTGCCTGCACAAAAGGAAAAGGTTCTTTACACAATCTTTTTTGAAAAATTAGTTTCTCTCAAAATTAGCATAAAGTCCGTGTACTAGAAGCATCCACGTATTTTACATGTGGGCTGTTGTAAATTTGCTCCCCGCCCCCCCCCCCCCCCCATCCAATGTATTTGTAAAGCAAAATTTTGATATTACAAAACAGTAGATTAAGCATTTACCAGTAGAGATCTTTATTTTGTGACTCTAACCTTACTTCACTCAAATCCAACTCTAGTTATTTGCTGTCAACATACTTTTGCTGAAAGGGACATCCTTGAAGATATTGAAAATGTTACACAGCACAAGTAAGTTTAATAAGAAGTAATGTGTTCCCTCCAGCGTTCTGCACAAATAGGTTTTTTTCTTGCGGTCTGAGTTACAAAATGTCTGTTTCCTTTAGATCTGCTTTAAACCTTTCTGTGAATTAAGACACACGAATAGGAGTGGCCATCTCTGGTTTTCAAGAGTCACAGACAGGCCTGGTTTTTAGGATATCCACACTCAGTATGCATGAGAGAGATGTGCATCCATCTCATGCATGTTCATTGTGGATATCTTGAAAGCTTAGCTGGTTTGTGCTTGAAAACCAGAGTTGGCCACCCCTGACATGGAGAAACCTACAGCAAGCTTACAAACTGTTCACTATTCTAGTTCCTCAGTCATTCTGTTGGCAAAGAAAAAAAAATACTACAACAAAACTATCTGCAATGTAATCGGAACTGACTTACAAAATGTATTTATCTGAAGTATTTGATTTTTAGATTTCATTTCAGCACTTCAAAGCGGATTGCGTTCAGTTATTGTAGTTTACTGTATTGTGTAATCTAGACAGTGGTTCCCAGTCTGGTCCTGAAGCCTTGCCCAAGCATCTAAGCAAATCTCTCATGCAGATTCCTTGTGGGATATCCTGAAAAAATAGACCTGTTAGTTGAGGATCCAGGACTTAGTTGGAAACCACTGGTCTTGATATGATCCGATCTAAAATTTTGTGCCCTGCATACCTCTTCCATCTAGTGGTCCATGAATCAGCATTTGAGATTGCATGCTTTGACTCTCAAATCACATTTCATGATTTGCTGGTCATAGTTTGTGATTTGCCACTTATTTTTTGTGGTTAGTGCGCTGAACAGTCTTCTTTAAACTTTTGAAAGTAGGTATGCAGAGGGTATTTCCAATCCATCTTGTTTGGGCCCTTTCTGAATGGGGTTTTGACCATTCCTGAATTAGGAGTGCCAAAATTTTATGATGCGCAGATAGTGTTAGACAGATCCTCTAATTCTGGCCCTCAGGAGTCAGAAACGAGTCTGGTTTTCAGGATATCCTCGGTGAATGTGCATGAGAGAGTTGCATGCGCTGCTTTCATTTTTATACAAAACCTCATGCGTATTCATCGTGGCGATCTTGAAAACTAGGCCTGTTTGGTGGCTCCTGAGGATCGAAGTTGGCCACTTCTGCTTTAAAGCATGCCCCCATCCTCAGTTACTGCACGTTTTTCATCTCTAGATGGAATATTTTTCCCTCCTGTTAAGCCAAATAAAAGTTATTGTCTGTCTGTAAGAGCTGACAGCTCGTCTTGGCATTATTAAAATGGCTTCTGGGGAAATTGTTCCCATGAAATAAAACCCAGATACATGAAGCCGATAGAGAAGGCTTTTTTTATTTTTTTTAAATTTGCTTTTATCTCATCTGAGTGCTATCTGTACCAAGGATGGGTTGTTAAATATAGAACTAACTGCAATAGGTGTCAGTTTGGAAGGGGAAGCGAGCCAATGAGACATTGCCCCTTATTTAAAAAAAAAATAATAATAATTGTTAGCCGCTCTTCCTTAATTCAGAACGAGGGACACTCATATAAAATTGAAACTGACATAAACCAATTAATTAGAACACATTTCTTTTAAATCATTTTGGACAAATTTTGTTTTCTGGCGTTGCCGTGCACCAGTGCTGTCTCCCAACACATGGAAACTGGTGCAGTGAATTGCTGACAGCTTGTTGAAGGGGCAGCAGGGCAGCTGCTGGACAAAGCTGCATCCCCAGGGAAGGGATTGCTTTGGATGTCCCTTTCCCTTTTGGGCTCAGGGGTCTGTGTGTGTGGTTTGTTTTTTTTTTTTCCTGTAGGAGATGGATTGGTGTTCTAGGGACCTCATTGGCAGTGCCGCTTTTTCATAGATAGGGTTGTTGCTGTTTGAGTTCTGGGAGTTGGTGCTGTTTTGGTATGGCAGGTTTTCTATATATGTTCTGACTAACCTTTTGCAGGGTTTTGTGTTACTACAGAAAGTATCTGGTAATGGAAGGGAGTTTGTGTCACTGCTACTGAGGTGACTTCATAACATTACAATGCCTTGGAGGAATTATTTGAACCGGGTGCCTGGTGTTCAGGTGGAACATCTGGAATTCTATCGCACCAGGTTAGAATAGCTAAACAGCACCCCAGAAGGATAAAGAGTGTAAAGGAGCTGTAATAGTCCAATTTGACTATATACACACACAAACAATACAAATATGTTTAAGAAGTCATGCAGTGTGTAATGGAACATGGCACCTCTCATTTTGGGGGTAGACTACAAAAATAATCGATACATTTATAAATTAAAAGATCACATTGCATTGGCCAAAAATTATTTCTGAAATGGCTGGCTAGGCTGAACTAAGATGTTCCTTACCTTACTAACAATGGGGGAAAAAAAAAATTCAAGTGATTTATCACTTTTGGTTTGGGTTTGGCTCCTCTGAATCAAGCCTGGTGTTTAAATAATTTTTAAATGTTTTGTTTTTTTTAAGCTTTTTCCAAACCATTCTTGCAACCACCTACAGTGCAAAATTCAAAGCAAAAATCTGCTTTACCTTGGCTTTTGTGGCAGCTGCAGCCCTGGCTCTGTTCCCCAGGTAGATTCTCTCTGACTTTTTTGGCCAGCTGAGATTGTAAAGAACTTCCAGGGGATCCAAGGGTGGCGCTAGCAGTGTTTTGGTAGCGTGATCCGTTACTCTTTACTTCTTCTGTTTTCCTTCACAATGCCGCTTACGGGGTGAAAACGGTGGGTTAAAGAGAGGTCTCATCCTGCAGCCTCGATGGATTTCCCCGTTGTGGGCCCGATGAACACCCACGTTGCCCGCGGAGCACGATCGGATGTGCGGCCCTTGGAGGAGAGAGGAGATGTGTGGGGGGGGGGGCCTCGCTCCCCCCCCCCCCCGGGCCTTTCCATCTCCCTTTTTCCCCCGATCGAGAGGACTCCGCCAGCGAATCCTGCCTCTGCTAGAGACCCAGATGTGGGGATGGGAGGCGAGCCGATGATGCCAATGCCCCCCCCGCAACTCCGTGCAGGGTCAGCTCTTCCCGGGGAGGTCGGAGCAAAGGTCAGCAAAGATTCCGAATTAGCGCTTGCTGGCCTCGCTGATGGAGGATTTATTTATTTATTTATTTCCCCCCCCCCCCCCCCCCCCCCCGGCGTCGGGCGGAGACGACCCTCACCGCATGCAGAATCACAACAATTTCTTTCTGAAACTCCTTTGGTAAGACCTGCATTAAGTACTTTGGAAGCCCATTGGGAGGCCATTGAATCTCTAAGGGCTTCGGTTACCGTACAGCTCAAAACCTTTTGGCTGAGAGAGCGAATGAAAATGAGACCAGAATAATATCTTTGGAAGTTTTCTAATCTGACTCTCTCTCCTACAAAACAAAGATGCTATTAAATCAGAAATTCAAGGAGTGAAAACTACTCAGGAGTTCTTGAAGGAAAATCAGTCTTCACAGAATAAACTGGAAAATTTGGAAAATGTGTCTTCTGGGAAAAATCTACGACTTGTTAATTTCCCTAAAGTACCACATCTTTCAGCAAAAGGAATATTTAATGGATATACTTAAGGTCCCAGAGCACATGGCTCCTCCTATATCTAAATCTTGAAACTTAGTAGCGAGGGGGCAGGGTGCGGCTGAAGGCGTTGCCCAGGATGCTTAATACCCTTGGGAAGGACCCAAAAAGCACGAAGGAAGGCGGTCTATGAAAGTCGTCAGGATGAACAAAGAAGATAGATGCCAAATGTCTTTAAAATCCTTTATTGAAGCGGAGACACAAAATTAGCCCGACTCAGGCCGAGTTTCGCCGTTTGAAAACGGCTGCCTCAGGGGCTCATGAGCGTGTTCACGGTGAATTCTCCGCTTAAAAAGTCAAACATGTTTGACTTTTTAAGCGGAGAATTCACCGTGAACACGCTCATGAGCCCCTGAGGCAGCCGTTTTCAAACGGCGAAACTCGGCCTGAGTCGGGCTAATTTTGTGTCTCCGCTTCAATAAAGGATTTTAAAGACATTTGGCATCTATCTTCTTTGTTCATCCTGCTTAATACCCTTGTACATAACACAAACTACATAATGAAATTTTGTTATTTTGGATATCAAACCTTCTTTTTTTTTTAAAGGTCAGGCCCAGCTGCTCATCCCTCGTCCCCCCAAACCAGTCTTTGTAGAAAAAGTGACTCTCTGGCCTCCACCCTGAAGCTTGGCATCAGCATTGACTCAAGAACAATTTAATAGCACGTTTAATTTTTTTTTCTTTCTTTCTCTTACCTGTTTCATTTAGTGTGTTGATATATTTAATATGGTCACCATTTTTTTTTTTTTCCCCCCGTCCGGATCCAAGTAAGTGTTTACCATTTCAAAACTGACTGCTTTTACTTATAACAAAATAGTTTGAAGGCAGCAAACGAACATGAGCAAGGAACGATGTAAACGGATTATGCCTGAGCACGGCGAGGCGTCTTGTGCGATTCCAGACCGTGAAACAGAAACTGCCGAGACTTCACGCAGGCAGCGCGTCTTGAGCGTGAGCACGAGCGTGGGGGCACGGAGTGGAACAACGTCGCCCCAGGGTCCATCATGGGCATTGCGGCCAGATGGGCTGCGCCACGCTGGCTGTCAGTGAAAAGACAAACACACATCCCTGGGATGGCAGCTGAAAAGTACATAGGACCCGCAGGAGCCTTTTTACTGTTTAAAGCTTAATTAAATCCATTATTGCTAGTGCCTAATCTGGGTAAGGGGCATGATTATGCTCTTCCCTGCCGGCAACTGGTAAGGGTTTCAGGCTGGATCCAGGAAAGGGTTTGAGAGATTCTCTTGCAGTACTGATGAAACCAGCAAAGTATAAGAATGTATGTAAATAGACCCCCCCCCCCCCCCCGAATCCTCAGCAGGACCCTCCTATTGAAGCTGTGAGTCAGAAGCATCTGAACATTGGCGTTCCCGAGGTCCAGCGTACGTGTCTTTCAGAGTTTCGGCACGGTGGCCGTCTAGTAGCAAGCTTTTGGAACTGATCATGTGGACTGGGCACAAATGGAGGGGTGTTTTTTTTTTGTTTTTTTTCCTGCCCTAAATGTAAAGATTTCCATTGTGACCTTGAAGGCTCAATTCAGAACTTGCAATAACAGGACCAGCACCTTAGTTCTGAGGAGCTGGGAGAGAGCGGAGGTCTAGTGAGCAATAATAGAAGTGGAACGTACACAGGCCGTAAGGTCTTTCTGTTGCAAATATCTGCAACTATTCTACCTCAACAATAAATGCAAAACGTTAGGTTCAGCAACCCAGTGTGTGGAGAACTTTTTTTTTTTAATTAGCAGTTTTTTGTTCCCTGCCATTGAGCACCTATTTACACATCCATATGGGCTCTTAAACATCACTCCTAACCCCTTCCGCCCTTGTAACTGGCACAGGGGATGGCTACACTATATAATCGTGTCAGACTCTTGGTAGAACCTGTCTGTACTTTTTCTAGTTTCTATTTTTATTAAAAAAAAAAAAAAAGCGTTCCATAAACGTAGCCAAAAGAGAACATTTGAAGGTTTAGAGTTTTTGTTAAGCGAGAAATGAAACAAACCTGCCTTTTAAGGGAGATCTCTCTGAGCTACTGCACAAAAAGAGAGATGTTTTGATGAAGATGATATCGGCCTGGTGCAGGCTGGTATTTAAATCCAACAGGAGACTGCCGGGGATAAGAGAAAAGGCGCAAGATGCCTTGCTCTCCCCTGGAAGCTCTTTCCAGAGGGGAGAGTAGAAAAGTGGCAGAAAAAGCAGCAAATCTGAGACCATAGACCGATACGCTGAGAGCCAAAATGCCTCCTACCTCTTGCACCAGGCAAGACATCGGCCTTTGCTGCAGGGAGGGGAGGGAGTTTTGAGATAAAAGAAACGAGAGAGGGCGTGGAAATCCCAATCGATTCCAGGCCCAGGGCTGGCCTTCACCCCCAAATCTTGATCCTGATCGGTCCGCTCTGCCTCCAGACAGGTTCGGTCGCCGCCTGAGAGCATTTCTGACCGGTGTTGAAAAGCGCTGGGAAAATAAAGGTCTCCCATCTCCATCTCCTAGGAGTGGAGAACTTAAGTCGGTGAGCCCTTGGCCTGGCTCTTCCTCCTTACTGTCCTGGAATAAGGTCCATCATTTTACTGACCAACTGTATGCAGCTTGCAGTCTCCCCCTACACCTCCACCCTCCGTCAAAAATACACCGGAGGAAAGCAAAGCAGTAAAGCAGAGATTCAGGTACAGAACCTTACTAAAATGACAGTCGCCTTATCTGGTCCCGGGGAATACGGTGCACATTTTATTTATTTATTTATTTATGGGGTTTTTTATATACCGCGGCACGTGTGGAACATCACCTCGGTTTACAGTGGGAACATAATGTAGCAACAGGCTTTACAAGGAAGTACATATACAACAATGTTTGAGAGTACATGGTAACAGTGATAAACATAAAATATTTGGTTAATAAATATACATTATAATTGGGAGCTAACTTGGGTAGAGCATATAGAAGAATTACTGCTATTACCACATCAGTCTGATTTGATTTTCTTGCTCGGAACTTATAATAAAAATATTTTTTTTACGGTCACTATACTGACCTAAAGTACTCTTATCGAGTTTTATTTACCATCGTTCAGTTTCACCATTACAATGGTTTACAAAGTTTCGATGTTGTAACAGAGTGTTCAAAGAATCATAAGCTTATTAACATAGTTATCTCAGTCATTATAAACTTTGGTTGTTAAATTGTACAGCTTAATCTACAGAGACCAAAGCTGAGACCACTGATGTGGATATCCTTAACAGATCTGCAATTTGGCCATTTCAATCCATCCTTAATACCAGTGGACTTGAGCATCCATAGGGCTGTGACTGCATTTTTTTTTTTTTTTTTTTACAGCACAAATTAATTTGCCAGTGTAATAAAGCTATCTTTGCTCTCAGGAAGCAGGTTATTTTTAAGCTGCGCCATCTGGCACGCCTCATCTGCAGTTAACCTGTGCCTTCTGCTTGCGTCTGCAGCAGCTCATAAATTATTAGTGAGTTTGAAAGCCAAGCTTTATTTTACGTGAAAAAGGTGACGGGGAATCCACTTATAATGGTTTCGCTAGGCACTCCATAAGCTCTTTTTTTTTTTTTTTTTTTTTAATGGCAGAAGTCATTTTAAGAATCTGTTGAATTGGGCAAGGGATAAGGGAGAGTGAATGGGCACAATGCCATATTTAAGTGATAGCACCTGTAGCAGTGGGCATTATTGAAAGAGAATTGCCCGCTCGTAGGGTGGCGGATGAAACGGTGCCTCAGAATCCGAGCTCACATTGCGGGCTAGGGTCTGACGAGTTCGGGCTTTGGAAAAGGGATGTGTACTTCTACAAGGGGTGGGAATTCAGGCATGGGCTAGGTCTGGGAAAGGAATAAGTGTGTTTGTGTTTTTGTGGGATGGGAATGGGGTGTAGCTGCTGTCTAAATTCACTTTATTATTGTACACCGCTTTTTAATGCATTGAGGGAAGGTTGAGCTATCACCTTTTTTCCAAATAAAATGTCCCAAGCTGGAAAAATGTATTCTTTTTCCAGGGCAACCATTTATTTATTTTTTTATTTAAACCATTTTAGATTCCGCTATGTCAGTAAGTTCAACACGGATTATGCTTTTTGCATACACATCACAATGTATACACATTGAATTAGAAAACGGAGTTCCAAATATTTTATAAAAAGGTCCTTACATTTTCATGGCATTGCATCAGTGGCTAGATGCTTAACTTGGCCATTAATTGATTGGCTGGTGCAGACACTCCATATTCTAATTTGAACTATTACGTTGTCCCCCTATGTGGTTTTTCCCTAGTTTCTTATGGGAAATTGCAAAGGTAGATCTGCAAAATAAAATAAAAATAAAAAAATTCTCTATATATGAGATTGTACCAAAAAATCGACAGCCAGATAAAGTAACCATAAAGCCACGTAAAAATGCCAACTCAATCTTGCCAGTGATGCAGTGCCATAAACAATGAAGAATCTTTATAAAATATTTAAATTCCAAAATTTTTTTTATTTCAGTGGTGATCTTTCCAGCTTAAAAAAAAAAAAAAAGTAAAATAGTTATGTATAAAAAATCTTTAATTTTGTGCATTGGGAGTGGCAACTTTTCACGGAGGCTGGCCGACACCGTAACAGTTCAGGCAGCTTCCCCTGGGCAATTTATTCATCATTTGCCTGAGCAATATGTAAACAACTGGGGCCTGAGCGGCCTCAGAGGGAACTTTCCTTCCACCACCCCCACCCCCCCTAATCTTTATTGCATAAGTTGCGCCTGCCTCTGGGCAGGCGTAGGTTGCACGTGCCGGCGCGCGATCACTCAGCACGACCGCTGTGCCGGAGAGCCTCTGTCCCACCCCCGATTCCACCCGCCCCTTTCACAAAGCCCCGGGACATACGCGCGTCCCGGGGCTTGTTCGCATCGCCGGGCCTATGCAAAATAGGCTCTGCGCAGGTAAACCCCGCCCCCCCCCCCCCCCCGCCACGAGCATAAATCTTTTTAAATCTGCCCCTTGGTCTCAGAAGCAGTGTCTCTTTACTCCAGAAGCAGTGTCTCTTTACAAATGCGGTCGGAAGAGCCACTGCCTGTCGCCCAGCGAAATCAGTGCAATTCATAACTTTTTTATTAAGAAGATTTTCCCGCTGTTAAAGTAGGAGCTGAACCAGAAAAACCGCCTGATTTTTGGTCCCTGCAGCCGGCTTTCCCAGGCATTCAGTTGTGTGCTAGGCTATTTTGCCTTTTTAGATTGAGAACCTTGTTCCTTACTAATTTCAAGATAATTTTGTCTTTTCCCGTTCATATTCATCGGGAGCAGCAGGTTCCCTGTGCCTTCCTCCTGAGGAAGCCTTCACCGGCGAAACGAGGGCCTTGTTGGGGGATTATGCATCAAACCCGGGACACCACGAACGCTGTGTGAATGTGGACACTTGGATTAGGGCTTTCGGTGGTTCTGGTTAGAGATAGTGAGTATCATTAATAGTGAGGATTTCAGAAATAAGTCGTTACACATCTGTGATATTTCAGTTACGTGGTGTAAAATTCATGTGTACATAATTTATGATTAAATACATTATTAGATGGTTTGTTGTATAAGATGCACATTGTGGAATATGACAAATTGTACAAATACAAAACAAGTCACGTTTAGATTAGATTAGAAACTGCTCGTTTATTTTAATCAGGTGTGTGTGTGTGTGTGTTACATATAGTGTGTGTGTATATATATTATATATCTGATGTCAAGAAATAATATGTACAACTTTCGGTTAAAATTCTGATTTGCAGTATAGAAAAGAGCATAATGGGATTAGTTCTTTATGAAAAATTGTTTAAAAATGTATAATTAGCTTGCTGTAGCATTTCGTGCTGTTGGGGGAATGGTTTGATGTATTTTAACAGTAGGACAAAAAAAAAAAGCTTTGGCTGCTGGATGGCATGAGTAATGCTGTGCCCATGTGACGCGGTGGCTCAGGCGTTTTGAGTTTATTATCGGCTCTGATTCCGGATTTCTGTAATGACAGTGCATATGGTAAAGAGCGTGCTGCTGTACGCAATATTTATACAAGCTCTTATCAATTGCCTGCTTGCTCTGAATAACGCACCGTGGGGTTCCTGCTTTCTGAACGGCATGAATGATCCGCAGCTGCGTTCTGCCCGTGCATTGCTCTGATACATTTGCCCTGCTGTTTTCCCTTGCAGGCCTTCAAATTTTACTCGGCATGGAAGGGCACTCTTGAAATCCTTAGGGATGTGACCTCTTTAAAAGCGAGAGAGAAATAATGACATTTCTATAGTTTCCCATCCAAAATGAGACAAAAAAAAACAAAAAACCCCAAATATTTGTGTTTCATTTCAGTCATTTTAGAACCTGCTGAATAATCTTACCCTGCACTAACACTACAATGCATGGCTAAAACTATTTAGAGCTCAGTAAAAAGACAGGAAGCCTGCTTTTATGTGCAGCTTAGTTCCCAGGGAATCTGTTTTTCCCCCTCACAGTACAGAATATCTGGCTGGACAAACCAGAATGCAAAAATAGTCTAGAACTCGGTAATATAATAAAAAAATACATTTATGTGCACTGGTACCTTGGGGGTATTGAAATGCTCTGTCATGTCTCCCCTTTTCCTCCTTTCCTTCAGTGCGTGCTCAGATCTTTTGTCTGCCCCGATTCGTGCTTTATGGTGACCATTGACCATTTTTAGTTACTGCCCTTTTGAACCAGCTGTTTGGGTTCTGTGCATTTGATCGTGTGGTCTCCAGAATTGTACACTGTACTAAATGAGGTCTTACTAGAGACTTATGCGGGGTTAATATCGCTTCCTTTTTTTTTTTTTTTTTTTCTTGCCTGCTATTCCTCTCCCTCTGTACCCAAACATCCTTCAGGCTTTTGCCTCAGCCAGAATGCCAAGAAGATTTTTACATTTTGGATGTTTGGTAAGCGGACTGAGAAGTGATCTGGCTTCAGTTTATTCAGATTTATCTCCCTGGCTGTACTCGGGCAGACAGCTGCCCCTCCACCCCCTGTT
Source organism: Rhinatrema bivittatum (assembly GCF_901001135.1). Lineage (NCBI taxonomy): Eukaryota > Metazoa > Chordata > Amphibia > Gymnophiona > Rhinatrematidae > Rhinatrema > Rhinatrema bivittatum. The sequence continues at coordinate 21,675,841 of NC_042628.1, read as the reverse complement.
ACGGGTTCAGACCCTGCACACTGGTATTCTGCCCAGGGGGGAGGGGCTGATCTCATTGAGGTTTACAGGCAGTCAGCAGTTTTTGGAGGCCTTTATAGAGACAAAGCCTTGTTCCTTTTGAACACTTGAGTGAATACTAGTAGTATTGTTTACTACCAAGTATCTTTATGTGGTGCATGTGCTATTGAACTATCAGGATTTTGAACACACTCCTTTGTAATCCTTATAGTGCTAGATCAAAAAGCTGGTAATCGCTGTTATTACATTTATAGTGTTTTTAGTTCTATCAAGTTGTTTTTAGACAGCTTTATCAAAACATCTTTGAAGTGATTTTGTTGTTTTTCAAGGCTTTTCAATAGCATAGAAAAACATCCCTTTGTTGTAGGAATAACTGAAGCCAATAATATTGATTATGAAAAACGTTTGTATCTTCATGAAAGGCCAATAAAACAGTATATTGGGTTTGTAAATAAAGAGAGAGAACTTCTTCTAAAATGCATATAACTCCAAAATTCTTGCATCTCTCCTTGGTGGCTCTGCTGTACCGGTGGACAACAGTTTCCTGTGGAGCTGTGCGTGCTCCAGAAGGTGGTACTTCATGACTGACTCCAATATTCTGCGGTCAACCGGAGGGCATTAATTTGCAAGATCTGAAACTTGAGAGGCCTGCCGCTGTCCAGCCATGAACCTTGCATTCTCAAATTTCTGCTTTCCTCTCACTGAGGATTATCGAATGTGTGATGTGCTGGAGGTTGCAGCTACTGAGTGCATTGAGAGCAATAGCTGATCACTGTTGCATATCCCAGTGCCAACAGGAGCTGGGTAAAGAGGCATTCTTAGTGCTTGAACACTGTATGTCCAACGAGGGCTTGCATGGGATCATTTTCAGGAGTGCAACAGAGACTCTAAAGACTGATTTTTAATTGATCTCTTATTAATTTGAAAGGATCATAGAAACGGTGCTAATAGTGGAAGCATTGTAAAATTGAAGGTGAATATTTTGACTGTGTTCAGACTGATTTCAGTGTCTCCTAAATAACTGCCCTGGTCATTCTCAATGTGACTTTTCTTATTAAGGAAGGAGGCTACGCAGTGGCATTGTGGAAGACTCTCTGCTTTTAGTTCTTAGGCCCGGGATTCTGTTGGCCCCGGAGATGTGGTGAGAGCAGCGTTCACGGCCCATGGTGAGCAGGAGTCCCGAACTTGAGAGCCCAACAGCTGTAGGATTCCTGGAGGGAACCCTGGTATGTGTCCCCTGGTCGAGGACTGTAGCTGCAGTGACTGGGCTAAGCAAGTTAGGAGAAGTTCTTGATGGCTGTAAACTTCTGGTTTCAGGATATCCCTGAGGAATAATTGCATGCAGCAGACCCTTTGAGGGTCACAATTTGATACCACCTGGCCCCCAAATGAGGACTGAAAACCTGGAAAGGAGCAGGTCCCCTGCGTAAATGGTGAAAATTCAATGTCTAGTTCAGATTTATTGCCTTTTAAAGTACAAAACATTCAGTAAATGTGTTTTTGTTTGTTTGTTGTTTTTTGGAGACAATATCACCTTTTGTCTGGACTCATTTCCTGTTGTCTTCTCTACATGCGCAGGTCAACTTGACATCATTTCAATGGCTGAAACGACAATGACCCCCGAGGAAATTGAACTGGAGATGGCAAAAATCCAGCGACTTCGGGAAGTCCTAGTCAGAAGGGAATCTGAACTCCGGTTTATGTAAGTAACACGAGAATGCAAAAGTTACCAAAAACACCAGGGGCAAACACAGAGGTGGCTGTCTTAGGATATTGGGGGTTTGTTTCTTTCCAGAATTTGCAGGTTTGTATATATATATATTTTTCTTTTTAAATGCTGTTTCAGAAGAGATGAAACAGGATCTCAAATGCCAGTGCTTCTAACGCTAAGTAAGAATAGATGTAAATCAACTGCTTAAAAAAAAAAAGAGCCTTAAAATCAGTGAAATAAATGACTCAAAGGTCAATACACTTTTTTTTTTAATTGTAAATCTTGTGGCAAAAATAAATTGCAGAAATTTCCTCTCCTATCTGATTTCTTTAATTACTACCAAATCCCTGAAATCAAGTTTTTAATTGGATAAACTTGAGTACTTGTCCTTCTTTGAGGGACGGTGATATCAAGGTACACAAGACAAGATAACGCGCTTTAAAAAAAAAAAAAAAAAGTTTGATGTTAGGTTACTGGATGTCTTCTGGTTAATTGGGACAGGCTGAACCAGTCCTGGATTTATCAGCCTATTACACATGGTCAGGAGCCATCTGGCAACCCCTATTGTATCTGTAAATCAAGGACACCTTCTGATTCTAATAGCACAGTTTCAGGCTGGAGCCTGTGCTTGGTATAAAGATTATGGGAATGTACAGAGCAAGCACTGCAAATATGTGTGACATTACTTTAACACCACAAATATTTTGAGATCTGCTCCAGAAGAATCCAATCGGTTTTATCCAGGGTGTCATGCAAACAGTCTGGACTAGCGAGAAAGCGCATTGCTATAGTATCTCTGAATGTAACTTACCTTAAGCTATCAATGGAAAGATGTGAGCTAAATCTAAAAGAAATACCTGTGCGCACACTAAGCATATATTTGTGTTTTACATTTTTTGGATTATATAGCTTTTTTTTTTTTTTTGTTAACCTCCGATGCATTAGCTTACTGCATCTGGAGTTAACTTTTCTTTCTTTCTTTTTCTTTATTATGATTTTTGAAAGGAAACTTTCTCCCAAAGCTGTGTACAATGGGGTTGCAATCTACTGGTACATCCTGCATATTTGGAGAGCAGGCGGTTAATGCTAACAGTGATACAGCTGAATAAACCAATTTATTTGTTGACTTACAAATCTATGGACCTTGATTTAAAAAAAAAAAAATTGTACAGCTGTGACTAAAGAAAATGAACACTGTATTTAAGCACACATTTTCTTTTTATTCATTTAATTTAAAACATTTGTTTTGTCTATATATCCTAAGCGAATTACAATGTAACGTCCGTAACACCAATGTATTACATCTGGAGCCTAGTCTGTTTGTTTGCTCTAGCTATGGATATATCCCAGTTGTCAGCTGTACAAGTTTGATCGCCTGCAAGATATCGATCCTTATTCAAGTCCATTTTTTGTGCTCTTTGCTCATTAATTCTTTACTATTCCAATAAGCATACATGTTCCCATTCTTAAACCAACACTCTAGTCCCCCTCACCTGATCCCAAATGCTTTTTGCCCAACATCTCAACCCCTGTTCCTTCCACTTCCCCTCTGTCTATAAAAATATCAACTACTTTGTCAGTTTTTTCTTCTAACTAGTCTATAAATGTTAATGCAGATATTGATGGAAAATGCATTTCCTGGTCATTACACTGAATGTAAATATATATATATATTTTTTCAGTCCGGTCCTGTTGATGCAGAAATCAGTTACAAGTGTTGGTTATTTATTCTGCTTGTGCTTTCCTGCTATTGCTTATCCCTTTATTTGTTTTTAGCTAACTACATGCACAAGAACAATCATTTCCCTGCTTTGCCCTGTGCAATGTTACTTATCCATTTGTACCCTGTTCTTATCGGAGAGTTGTCAGTAGCAACAAAGGGGTTCTTTATATTCGTTGTCCATCTACTTCCTGAGTTTTTAAAGGTTTGTACAAATATATGTTTGCAAACACGCCTGCTCTCCAGCTTTTTTTGTCAGTAGAAGAACATATTGTTAAGATTTAACCACATCAACAGCAGTCCACGTTCCCAGGGAAAAGACCCATTCAACATATAGCGCTTTTTTTTTTTTTCCTTTTCCAGAGGTGTGGGAACTCATCCTTCTATAATCCAAAAGTCTTGATGTTCACTTCTTCCTTACATTCACAGCCTGCAAGGAAGGACAGCATCCCTGCCATCGCGATACTGCTTGGCTAGCTGAATAATGCACTCGTGCCGGCTTCTGGAGAGAACCACAGGCTTTTGCCAACCCCTCCCAGCCACACGACTGCTGCACAAATAGCCAAGTTAAAGGGAATATAAATGAGAGAACCCTTCTCTCGTCCCTCCCCAGGGGATTGTGGATGGATGCTCATGGTACAGGACTAACCAGGAAGCTTAAAGGAGCAGGGCGAATCTGCCATGCAAACAAACAAAATGTTTACTGAGTAACTCTATGCACATAGGGGCTGATGGGAAAACAGCGTGCTCAGTCGCTTGCGCTGTTCAACCCGCGGTTGGACGAGCGTTTTGTAGGCACATCCATAGCCCCTTATGCTATAAGGAGATCAGCGCCTCCACAACGCGGGCCCAATGCCCCTTCACAACTAATAGCGCCCAGAGCAGGCGTTAATTTCTGAGCACCCAAAAAGTTGGGCAGAAAATACTGCTTTTCTGTACATCCTCTGACTTAATATTGTGACGATATTAAGTTGGAGGAACGAAAAGTTTAAAAGATTTATTTATTTATTTATTTAAAGGCATGCCGTGGTCAGGTTAGGGAAATGGACGTTCATTTAACCAGTGCCCGTTCTCTGAACCCATGGCTGTGCACCGGTTAGGAAAACGAATACCAATAAATTCAGCGTCAGTTTTCTTAACCTGAGGACAGCCGACCTCTCCTGGGTGCCATCGCCCCTAGCACCTCCTTGGCAGTGTGACCTCTAATTTTAAATATTGCATCGTGCACCCAGGAGAGAGGTGCCTGGGCGCGCTTCAGGAAAGCGGGCACTGAACACTCAGTGCCCGCTTTCGGCACGTTTTTATTGCATTGGCCCCTTAAGAGAGGAAAATTTCAAGAGGATGAACACCCAAAACTAGGTTTTACACGGGTAAATGCACTTTGCCCTTGTAAGTGAGCTTTTGAAAATTGCTACAGTATATGCCATTGAATTGTCCATAGACTGTTCATCTGTAAGTGCGTACATGGGCTTTTGAAAATAGCTTCGATAGTACGTTACATTCACACATGTACCTCCTTTGAAAACTACCTCCCCTATTTATTTTTAAGAAAAGATTTCTAAAATAAAAAGAGGAGCTGCAACCCGAGTCCTTTAGCTGGAAAGCCGCTCGCATAAAAAGTGCTCTTCTCAGCAGAGCTCAAAGGGATGGAAAATATTCAGTTTTGTGTCTTTTTAAAACCTTTATTTCCTAGCTTAAATGTTTTTGTATTTCTTCCAGTGAAGTGCCTGGGACTACATTTTTGTACTCGCCTACAAACGCGTTCACTCTGCAACACCTCGCTGCCTTTTTTTTTTTTCTCATTTCTTCATCCACCCCTCTTCCCAAACTTTGCTCAGCAGACTGGTTGCTCCTATCTGTGCCTTTTTTTTTTTTTCATTGCCAGGTCTCGACTCCGCACCTTCCAGCTCGCTGCATCAAGGACACGTGCACCGTGCTGCTGCTCGTGCCAGACTCTGCGCCAGCCTATAAACGCACCTCCTTTAGGCCAGTGTTCCTGCCCATGGCCGCCTTAACTCGCCCACGCTCAGCTTCCTCATATATAGACTGTTGACAGGCCTCTCTTTGTGCAGCTGTTTTTAACTAAAAAAAAAAACCCTCCCTCCCCCCTTCATATATTTGTGTTTCGGGACTGTCTATTATATGTCCGTAAAATGCTGCATATGCCTGGTAGCGCTATACCAATAATAATTTAGAAAAGTATAAAGCTAGGGCAGGCCATGGTTCTTAAGATAAAGCTTTCTTATGTTAGAATAAAGGTCAGTGCCTTCTTTTAGATCATTGCTATGTGGTGTGTTTTTTTTTTTGTTTGTTTTTTTTTCAGTTATTGAGGCTGGAAGCATAGATTTACTGTCCAAGGCATCAGCCACTACCATCTGTATAGAGCTGGAGCTCAGGAACTCGTGCCTTCAAACCCAGTGTGTTTGATGGTGCCCTTCATCCTGTTTTAGACTTAATTATTCATCTTTCCCAGCCTCTGCTCAAAGCGAGTTACAATTCAGGGGACGGTAGCAGGTATTTCCCTGCCCTCAGAGAGCTCAAAATCTGAGTTGGTGCCTGAGGCGATGGAGGGTGACCATGACCTGCCCAAAGTCACAAGAAGCATCAGTGGGACAAGTGGGATTTAAATCCTGGCTGCTTTGGTTCTCAGTCCACTGCTCTACCTACCAGACGGCTTCTCCGGTACATAAAATGAACATCCATTTTATTTTAATATTATGTATGTATTCATTTAAAATCTTACATTTCACAGCTTTCAAGAAAAAGTATTCTGTCCAGTGCGGTTTGCAAATCTACCTCCATAAAATCAGAGTTAAAACCTAAAACATGTGACTAAATAAAAAACACATTAAAACAAAATATCTTATTTAAAATGGCTTGTAACCGCAAATCAACACCCATATGACTCCCTAAAAAATATTGCCTTGAGCTGCTTCCTGAAGACCTTCAGATCCTTCTCATCCCTCAGTGCTGCAAGGTCTTTCATTATGGATGAGTAATTTAAAAAAAATAAAATGGCCAGTCTGTCTGCTGCATACAAACAACTATCTCCTATTTGGTCTGCTATTTTTAAGCAAAGCTGAGAGGTGAACATATTCTGGGACAGGAATTGGATGGCGGTAAAACCTGAGGTGCCTCTCTCTTGTAACTCACCACTCTTGTAGTGCTCGGAGTGAACATTATTGATCAGAGTCTGTGGCGACATCAGTGTGTTTTTTTTTTTCTTTAAATACCGTACCTTTTATAAGCCTTTTTACAGTCTCCACTTAGTCTGGAATTAGGGCCAGATCAATTGGGGTAATTAAAGCCACTCTTTGTCAGTGTACAGCAGCCCCTCACTACAGGGCAATTCCTCTAAGGGGATTTCACTGTGACTGAATTTTACATTTCGGGACCTGAACTGGATGTGAAGTACGGAGCACGGATATTCATAGTAGCCAAAATTTTGTCCTGTTCCGTTTAATGACTCTGGTTCAAGTTTAATATTTGATGGTCATTTTTACAGATTCTTAAATATCGGAACTCCAAATAAAAAAAAAAACCCCCCAAAAAACCGGGGTATTTTGAGGAGGCCTTTATTCGTCGAGTGCAGGTTCCGTTTTGGAGCGTGGATTTCTATGTATTTGCTTAGCCAGTTGGTTTGATGTCCTGTGATGGGTTTATGCAGAATTGTTAGCATTTTGAATTCTATCCAGTACTTTATTTGGGAGCCAGTGTAGTGAGATGAGAGTTGGGATGGATGTTTAGGAGGGAAACACTGGAAGACTTTTACTCTTCAGACTTTATTAGCAGAACCAGATGTACCTTTTCAGTGCCCCTAGGCAGGGGAGAGGTTGTCTGCATTCAAAAGCGTGGGGGTGGAATGCCACCCCTGAAGCAATTCTGTGGTGGGAAGGGGCACTTCCACCTCCATCGTAACCCTCTCGCTCAAGTGATGAACATAAGAAGAGGTATCATGTAAGGTCAGACCAAGTGTTCAGTGACCCAGCATCTTGTCTCCGGCAGTGCCCAAGCCAGATCTCTAGCTTGTTTGGATAAATGTTCACCCCCCTTTTACTTCTGCAACAATCCTAAATACTTAAAGCGCTGGTGTATCCAATTACCTTCAAAAGCACATAACAGATAAAATGGGCCCCGCTTGTGTTAAACTACACTGATTCACATGATAGGATAAATTCAGCAGTTCTTCTGTTGGACAGAACATTTCAAAGCAACAACCCAATCGTGAGCACCAAGGAGCTGTCAAACTCAGGATAAAGTTGTTGAAAAGCACACATCTGGGGATGGTTATAAAAGAACTGCAAAATCCTTGAATAATCGCTCAGAACACAGTTAAGAAGTGGAAGGTGTACAGCATCATCAAGACCCTGCCTTGATCAAGCCGTCCCTCCAAACTGGATGACCAAACGAGGAGGAGACTGATCATGGAGGCAACCAAGAGACAGTGGCAACTTTTTGAAAGAGCAACAGGTTCCCATGGTTTAAGACCTATCATAGTATGCATGGGACAGTATCACCCCAAGCTCTCCTCAGATCTGGCCCATGTGGTGGCAAGAAGGAAAGCCCACCTTGAATCCAGAGCTTTTAAGTATTTAGGATTGTTACAGAAGTACAAGGGGATGAACATTTATCCAAACAAGCTAGTCCATGTTTTTATGTCTACTTAATTTTCTGAGGCGTTCGGGAATATATTTTTCACTTGGTAGTTGTAGGACAGAATGTTAGGATACATGGAACAAACACTGTTTTAATGTATTTTACTTCCCGGCTATACGGCAACAAAAGATGAACATTTTGGAAGGGGGTGCAGACTTTCTATAGCTGCTGGATGTGTGGATGCTGTGCAGTTACTTACTAATGGTTAACTCTTTTGAAAAAGCACCTGGTCTACAAAATGGCATCAAGGAAATTTAATTTTCTTTTGTTCTAGCCACAATGGCCCAATAAAGGACTTTTGGAGTATTAAATATGTTGTTCTGGCTGTCCTGTTCTTGATTCTGTATGTACCGTACTGAGTTTGGTAGAAGTCTGTGCAGTTTCCTCCATTTGTTGTTGTTGGGTTTTTTTTTCTCTTAGCACCTTGGCTATGTCCTTGCAGCTTCCTTAGTGAATGGCTCATACTTTTATGTTTTAAGGGCAATATTTAAAGTGTGTAAGATTTTCAATTAAAAAAATGTACTTTGTGTGTATTTTTTTTTAATATATATATATATATATATATATAATGTAAATTAGAAACATAGTGCAAAATCTCAATATATTGTGCTACACAATTTTAGATCCATGAACTGTTGCAGCAAAGAGGAGGCCTTAGCTCTTAAAAAAAAAAAAAAAAAAAAAAGAGAAAGAAATAAGAATCTTCTGTCGCATGGCCATTTTTCAGATTTTTTTTTTTCGTAATTTTACATGTACCCATGTGATTCCTAGACATTGCTGCAGTGAAGATTGGAACAGCAATATGACCTCATGGGGGTGAAGATTATGTAAGAGAGGCTTTCAAAACTCTTAGAAAACTAATATTATCCTGAAGCATTAAATACAAAACTGAGCAAAAAAAGGTTCCATAAAGATTTGCTTTTCTTACTTATCTAGTGCCGCATTCTTTGCTTGGTATACTGCTTTAATATCTAATGAAAATATTGCAGACCTCTGCATTCTGGCTTCTTGAATGAATCTCAGACTTGCTGCGTTGTAGTGAAAGAATGATCCTGTGCCTGCATATGTAAAATTGCTCGTTTGGATTCTAGAGGCAGTTGCTTAATGATTGTATCGATTTTTTTTTTATTCATTTCTAGAACAGTAAAACATAGTCTCCTCTTGCTGCAAGCTACAGCCAATGACAAGTTGATGGCAAGCTTTATGGTGATCTTTTTTTCAACGTGACTCAAACATTCAGACAGAACCCCCTCCCCCCCCCCCCCCAAAACGGAATAGCACAATTAAGCAGTAGAGAGGCAGCAAATATGAGCACTGGAGGATGTCTGTAGGAAATGAAAGCTTCCTTATTAGTCTTTCCTTAGATGTCTGACGTTTTATTCATCAGTAATATGTTCCTGATGAATCTGAGCTGTGCGGCGGTTTTGTTTTTTTTTTGTTTGCTTTTTTTAAATTCTGCTGATGGCATGGCCACTTGGCCAGGTGACCCAAGAACTACATGTGCAGTCTCTTCCAAGACCAAACCCTTCTTAGTGTCTTTCTTCTGTCATCAGGGGGATCATCCGTGTGGCATCAACCGCCTTCCCTACCTCTCGAGAACCTGAGCTTGTACCCGGGGTTTGAGCTGGTTTTCTGTGCCACGGTGCGCAGTCCTCCTGCCCTTACTGGTATTTCCTATATCTGTATAAGATGTATGCAGTGGTCTTCAGGTACCGGATAGCACGTGCCACTTCTTCATGCAACCTAGTCTTGCAAGACACACAGATGAGACACCACTTTTATTCCCTCTGTCTCACACAGTCTCATTTCGAATTCTACACGCGCTCTGCATGGGATGCAAATTCCTAATTAGATTGTGGGGATATGGGGTTTTCCATGTCACCTGACCATCTGCTTCTTGACAAGGCGAGGCACTCCCTTCCCCCTCTATTTCCTGGGATGCGGGTCTCCTGCGCAGGAAGCTGTTATCAGAATGGAACAAGAGGATTGTGATCAAAAACCACAGGAGCAGCTGAACCGTACGTGGCCATTGTTACGTAGGCAAGAACAAAAGCATACAGAAGGGGAAAGGATTAATTCTTTAGAGACACTGTTTGTTAGAAATTATAAAATGGATTATTCTTGACAGCCAATCTGCGGAGAGAATCAGTAGGCATTATTTTACAGTTGAAGCCCACTGCATCTGGCTGCAGATAAGGTTCTGTTTTTATTTTCCTTTGATTTTGGCAGATAGGTGCAGCAGTGTAGTGATACTGCTCTTTAAGGGCTGAATTATTCAAACTATTTGCATGCGCTTAAATCGTAGTTTTTCATAAGAACATAAGAAATTGCCATGCTGGTTCAGACCAAGGGTCCATCAAGCCCAGCATCCTGTTTCCAACAGAGGCCAAACCAGGCCACAAGAACCTGGCAAGTACCCAAACACTAGGACGATCCCATAATACTGATGCAATTAATAGCAGTGGCTCTTCCCTAAATAAACTTGATTAATAACAGTGAATGGACTTCTCCTTCAAGAACCTATCCAAACCTTTTTTGAACCCAGCTACACTAACTGCACTAACCACATCCTCTGGCAACAAATTCCAGAGCTTTATTGTGCGTTGAGTGAAGAAGAATTTTCTCCGATTAGTCTTAAATGTGTTACTTGCTAACTTCATGGAATGCCCCCTAGTCCTTCTATTATTCGAAAGTGTAAATGAACGAGTAGATATGAATCGGTTAAGACCTCTCATGATCTTAAAGACCTCTATATGAGTTCTTTTATCCGCATACTGCAGGGGCATTCCTGGGCTGGGGGAAGGGTGAAGAATGGAACAGTGTCTAGTTCTGATTGCACAAACCCGGGCACACTGTTTTGTGCCGAAAAAGATTACATGCAGGGAAGACGGATACAAATCTCTGCACGTAATTTTTCCTTCGACAATAAAGTATAACACAGCCAGTGTAGTTCTTTGGCTTTATGCGTGCAAACTCCTTGGCTAACAATTTCTGCGGAGTTTGCATCAACATGCCCATTTTTTTTTTTTAATTTACCTCCTTTCGTTTTAAATGTGCTGCTCTTCTCTCTGTATTCCTTTTGTATGTAGGGTTGTCGCCATGCTCCATGTCATGAGGCAGGCTGAGCCAGTCCTGGTTTTACCCTGTGGCATCAAGGGATTTCTGGTTCCAGTTTCTCTAAGAAAGGTGGGACTTCAGAGTCCTACATGCAGCGGGGGTAAACAAGACCAGACTTGGCTTGTCCCTTATGCCACACAGCTTCTTGGCTAAGCCTGCTCTTGAATGAGAAGCTTAAGTGTACCAGCCACTGCCAGCGTCTCGCCTCATGGGGTCCAGTTGTCAAGGTAGCCACAGTGACTATGCATGAACTTCTTAAAGTGAATTCATGATCAGCTTTAGAGGAACGATGCCTTATCAAATTGAAAATCTGTGGTGGAGCCACTGGTTTGCAGGATCTGCTTGTGTGTGTGTGGTGGGTTGTTTTTGGTTTTTTTTTAAAGGAAAACCTGCAAGGTTTGTATAATTATAGATAGGATTTTGTACATCCAGGTTGAATCTTCCCCAGCAGGGAACATGTGAGAAATTTTTGTCTACATTTTATTGAACTCCAACCAGCCTGAAGTTCAGCTTCAAATGTATTTACTCAAGAGCTTTCTGATGTCATTTGCTCAGCACCTAACCAGATCCATTGCCACAGCTCCATTCTCATGACTGAAGAGAACCAGAAGGTTCTGTGACTGCACGCCCAGAGATAGAATTTAAATAACTTTTTTTTTTATTTTACTGTTTAACATTTTATAATTTCATATACTATTTCCAAGTCTTGCATTGGGTCCAATGCAGCAGTTTTATTTGTCATTAAAAAAACAAAACACCCCAGTTATGCCATACCAGTAAAACACTAAAAGATTTAATTCCTTTGAAAGCGTTCTCAGTGCTGAGACTTAAATCCTTCCCTTTCCCCCAAAGCGTAAGAGCATCATCTTGCATTCTCAGCGGATTCAGTTTTGTGCCTTAGGCCAGGTACAACTAACTACCACTTCTCTCTGCTTGTCGTCCCAGGAACGATTACAGTTCATCAGGCCACCCTCGCCGAGGGGGCCCACCAGTAATATAAACACGCAGCAGGGAGCCCTGCAACTTCATTAATTTCTAGGGGACAAAAAAAAAAAAAGGGATGGTAATTAAGTCGCTGCTTCCAGCTTGATTTGTTCTGCTTTCTTTCGTTTTCATTTCCAGCTCCTCTGAAAGGTTGACCCCCTTTTGCTGCTGTGGCAAAGATGCTTCCATTAACTTGCGGAAGGTCTGCGTCTCGGCTGTGCACGAGAGGTGCAGGGGCAGTCAGAATCTAACAGGCAGAGAGCTCCTGCTAATCTCAGTCAGGGCCATCTGCCTAATAAATGCCCACGGTGGGTGATTTCAAGAGAGGTTTGGCGCTGATGTAGAATTTCCAGCTCTCTCCCGTTGTTGGATGGCAACTTTTTCTCTTAACCACAAAAATCATAGCAGACGAGGGATGTCGGTTCTGTGCCGTACATTTTTTCATACATGCTGCTGCACCATTGTTCGCTGTCCTGAAGACGCGCGCACCAGCAGCCGCGCACAACTTACTTCAGCTCGGGAGCTGAAGGAAGTTGCAAAACAAAAAAAAAAAGCAGGGTTTAGGGGATGGGGAGGGAGTATGGGTAGAGAACTGGGGAATGCCAGAATGCGTGGCCTTGCAGAAAATTCTAAAGTTCCCTCCCCCCTTTGCGCCTGCCGTCCGTGGATTATAAAATCTGGTGCGCATGTGCACGCATGTTTATAAAATCAGTGCGCACACTTTATAAAATCGACCCTTTGGTGTCTGATGCTGTGGCTACGTTACAGAAAAATTTCCTTTCTTTGAATTTTGGTTCAATTTATCATAAGCTTATAAAATGTATATTACACATCTTCTTTGCTTATCGAGTGATAAAATAAAAATAAGCAATGATAAATTGTTTCTTGTATACTGCACAACAGATAACAGATTTGGCCAGAGCAGTTCATAAAATACATTGATTGTAATTTTATTTGTAACAACCATTCCCATACAACAATAAAAACCTCTCTTAAAACACGTCACTGCAGTGTATAGTGGGGCATAAATAGATATTTTGTGTACGTGTACACGGGGCCTAGTATAGTGTCTAGTAAGCTGAAGATGCCTTTTTACTTCTGGATATTGCTTCGTTGTACCGTGTTCATTTTATATGCTTTCAGTTTAGTGCGGTGTTTGGTACTGGAGGTGTTAATGCTGTTCATGTCTATCTGTGTATTCATATTATTAATCTGTGCATGAGGTTCCCTCTGCTTATTACATATCTTCCAAGCAATTCAGGAGGCTTGCTCTGGCCATGTGTTTTATTATTTTTTTTTTCCTGAAATATTCACTTATTAGAGAATGAGCTCAGCTGAGATGACATTTAGCAAAAGAAGGCGAGAGAACATATGTTATCTGAGTCATGGCGGTGTTTGTGCTTGTGATTCACTTCGGGGCAGATGCAGAGTCTGCAGGTCATGTAGCGTGGCTGCCGACGCACGTTGACCAGGGAGCTACTGAAGGCCCAAATTCGAGGCATCTGGTCACCTCCAGCAATGACAGCCACTAGAGACGGTGATTTCTTTTATTTTATATCCAAGCGGCTGTAATGGGACTGTTCAGTGGCTTCTTTAAGCATTTCTTTTCTACATTTTCATTTAGCCTTAATTTTTTTTTCTTAAAAAAAAAAACCAAAACACTGTAAATAACAGGTTAAAAGCAAAATTGATCTTGAAATGTCCACGTTGGGTAGACATGCACATTCCCACATGTAACCCTCACCTTCTCCTTTCACCTGATCTCGCAACCATTTTCTTACCACCGTCCTCCATATCCTGTCTCGAGCATGGCCAAAACCTGTTACCCAGATGGCATCCACCACCTTCACTGGTAGAGGCCATCTTAGGCCTGGCCATGTTGGATTTTTGCTTCTCACAAGACCAGTTCTTAAGCCAGCGCCTAGACCCCGCTTCTATGTCTTACCTTCTCTTGCCCTGTATGTTTGTCTTTATTAGATTGTAAGCTCTCTTGAGCAGAGAACTGTCTCGTTCTTGTGTTTTTGTACGGTGCTCCGTATGTTGTGTAGCGCCACAGAAATGTTAAGCAGTAATAGAATAGGACATCTATCAAAATTAGGAGGTGATCTGGTCCTAGGATAGAAATGCGTTACTTCAGTTTTAGACACATTTTAAGAGCAAGTTGTTGTTGCCCATCCAAGAATTTATGGTCGAAAGACAGCTGGCGCTGAGGTCCAACACTATAGAGCTAAGGAATCTTTCACAGGGGAAGAAAGCTGCAGGTTGTCAGCACATATCCTAAAATTGATTCCAAGATGACCAATCTATCGATCAAACAAAGAGGCATCAAATGCGAATTAAAAAGGCGTGCTGAGAAAACAAGACCATGTGGCACCCCCAAGGTAACTCGTACCAGCTAGATTTAGTGGTCTGAAAAAGCAACCTGTTACCTTCCCTGGACCGAGGGTGTGAACCATTGAGAAACCGGCCCTCTAAACCCCCAAAGATTCTAACCCCAGCCGCAGAATCGGAGGGTTAATTGTATCTTAGGTGGTGGTAATATCTTAAAATAAAAAAAAAAAAAAATCACAAAAAATTGCATTTGGAAGGTCCTAATGAGGATGACTCCCCTCACAGAAGTAAAACCATCTTTCTAACCCGCCCTGTTCATCTCCAGCGATTTTTCTATGGCACCAGCATCCTCCTCTTCATCTTTTTCCACATCTCATTAGATTTCAACGTCCTGCTTTTTAAGTATCTGAAAGTCACAAAAATGTCCAGCTGTGGTGGTTTAGCAGGGCGAGGGACTTGTGAGAGGGAACTTGGGTGCAAGCTCGACCAGAGCTACCCCTCCACCAGCTTCACTCTACCATGTTCTGTGAAAACAAATCATTAATGCTGAATGGCTCTTAATCCATGGGCGTCTTCCTGAGGATGGATGGGACCCTGTGGTAGTGTTTGTACCCTGTCAGGAATCCAGCTGGCTGCTACAGGCTGGGTACCAGTGTGCGCCTTCTCTCTTTGCAGGAAAGCAATACTTTGCAAACTAATTAAATTGCAAGGTACTAATGAAAGGAGTCACCATGACTAAGTACCTTTTTAAAGCTTCTCTGCAGTGAACTTTTTAATATTCATTGGCCTCGTGCCCTTCTGGACTAGACATGTGGGTGTTTTATATGGCAGAGTTGCAAAAGTCTGGTTGTTTTTTTTTTGCATTTTGCAGCTGAGCGAGAAGAAAAGGGGGGAGGAGAGAAAGTGTCTGTTGCTTTCACCAGTCTGGGAAGAAAATAAAGGTTATATAATTACAGGTGTTGAACTTGATTTGTATGCTGTTCTGAATCTTAATTTAGACTGCAAAATTATACAGTGTGAGTGTAAAAAAAAAAAAAAAGTGCGCTGAAGTTCAGCCCCCCCCTCTTTCTTTACTAGTCTGCTAGCAAGCGTCGACTCCCGCTGCAGTAAGCTAATGAAACGCTAAAGCAGCGGCAGTTTATAAAAGCAAGCTGACCCGAAATTGTGCGTTTAAAAAAAAAAAAAAAAAAAGTTTTGCGCGCTTGGCACGTTTCCTGCACCTAAATTCAGAGTACAGGAGCCTCGCGCCACACCACCAATGCCGCCTTCAGCCCAGGGACGGAGGGACTGGTTGGGAAGGGAAGGCAGCTGCCCTGGGGGGGGCTCCCATCCCCCCCCCCACCCCCAGAACCAGTTTCACACTCTATTCCCTCGTGACAACACCAGCACGCCTCTTCCTGGGTTAGCCAGAGTGGTTACGGGAGGGCTTGCCTGGTGCCTCCATCCACTTATTGTGCCTCCCAAATCTATATTTTGTTTTCCTTTCCATGGTGGGGCTATGAGCCGACCCCCCTTTCCCCCCCCCCCTTCGTGATGTCGTCATTGATGTCGCTGCTGGGCCCGGCCTGGCCTTCGGTCAAGCAGCGGCAGCTTCTCCACGGCTCCCCCTGCCACCATCGGCCTTCCCGCAGTTGTGAAACGAGTAGCAGTGTCAGCAGCAGCAGGAGAGGCTTTGCTCGCTTTTGTCGCTGCAGCAGGAGTTTCACCTCCCGCAGGCCCGGGTTTCCTCCCTTGCTGCAGGAGAGGGCATCAACTTCCTTCCCGTCCGTGAGCCGTTTCTCTGCCACAGGCCCCTCCTTACATTTGGGCCATGGTGAAAACCCACCAAAAAAAACAAACAAACCACTGCAGGGCAGCCCTGCCCACCAGCTGCTCTGACCCTCCTTGTCTGTTTTGGGCTTTGACAGCCCTCTGGGCAACCTCCCAAGCCATCCACTATACCTCTGCCAGCCTTAGCAGCGTAGACAACGCCAGCCATGACGACCTTCACCGAGTGCAAGCCCCCAGCAGCCCAGGTAAATAATAATAATAAATCCACCTTTTAATTGACCCCCCTATTACACAGGGGGGGCCCTGCAACAGCAGAAGTAGCTAAGGGAGAGAGCACCGGTGGAATCGTTTCACTGTAGCTGGCCAACCTTAACACTGACCGTGGGCCCAAAATAAAGAAAATTGCTCTAAATACTAAGACCACAAAACACTTAAATCTAAACTGAAATCCTCAGAGTCAAATTTTAAATAAAGTTTCAAATGGCCACCCTATCCTCACCAGAAAGACTGCATTAGTTATTTCAATGACTGATGTCCAAAAGGCTGTGGGCAATATAATGATGAACAGTGACCGGAATGGCCACCTGGGTGGCAGCCATTTTTAAAGGGACAAACCAGAGGAAAAAAGGTTGTAGATGTCAAACACAGTAAACATCCAACCAATATGAATTCCAGATGATTAAAAAAATCAGAGTGTACAAGTTGATGTGTTCATTAAGACCATAAGGGGGTGATTGATTTTAGAAAAAAATCCAAAAATGTTCTTGTTTATTGAGAGGTGTGTCACGATGGACTGACATTACTGCTCTAATACTGTCCATCGTAGCTCCAAAAAGGTGTGATTGTGTCTGATGAAATGTTCGACAATTGGCGCATGTAGATGTTTGTGTTAGACTGATTCTGGTGTTCAATGAGGCGAATTCTAATCTTCCTTATGGTGCCACCAACATAAATGCTCAGGCGAGAACACTGGATGAGATACATAATTGCTTCTGACAGACAGGCGGTATGATGAAGTCTGGGGCATGCCCTGAAGTTAGCAAGTAGCACATTTAAAACTAATCAGAGAAAATTCTTTTTACTTAATGCACAATTAAGCTCTGGAATTTGTTGCTAGAGGATGTGTTAATGAAGTTAGTGTAGCTGGGTTTAAAAAAAGGTTTGAATAAGTTCTTGGAGAAGACCATTAACTGCTATTAATCAAGTTGACTTAGGGAATAGCCACTTCTATTACTAGCATGGGATAGATTTAGTATTTGGGTACTTGCCAGGCACTTGTGACTTGGATTGGCCACTGTTGGAAACAGGATGCTGGGCTTGATGGACCCTTGGTCTGATCCAGTATGGCAGGTTCTTATGTTCTTAACTACTGTTCCAGCAATAGAGTGCTGCTAAGCAGAACCTTGCATCAAAGTTGCACACATTCACAAGACACACAACTGTGTCTGCATGCACCACTCAATCTTTGTCAGTACCTCTCAAGAAAGAGAAGAGAGGCAACGCCCTAAACACCGTATGGGCTCAAGACATGCCTGTATGTAATATAATGTGGCACATTTGAAAATTTCAGTACACAGACAATGCTCTCAAGAGGAGATTTGGCTTTGTCTTGAGCCCCCATATAGTATTCAATGTGGGTATTAAGTGAACATGGGGACAGGGACACAGATGAGGAATGCAAGGAGATTAGGTGGGAAAGCAGAAGAATGGGGACTGACTGGATAGATATTGGGTGGGAGAGTGAGTGAGTGAGTGAGTGGGGACTTGGGATAGGAGGCTGGCAGAGAGCGTGGTGGACTGGATAAATGGAGAATTGAAGACGGTGAGGACTTGCATTGGGGAACAGCAGGGACAAATCATGGGATGGGGGTGTGAGGGTAGGGAGGGGTAGAAAGGAAAGGACCTATGGGGGTAAGGATGGACTTTGGCCAGCTGGGGAGGAAATAAAAAGGGGACTAGGAGGCTGGGTAGGGGGTAAGAAAGTAGCTGAAAACCAGGGGGAGAATGAATGACAGAAATGGAGTTGGAGCTGGACCAGGTTTGGTTACAGGCAGAGGGAGGTAGATTCGGGGGGGGGGGGGGATCAGTGCAGGGGGTGGAAATGGGGACTAGAGAGTGGGCAAAAGATGGGGAATAAGCTGGAAAAGGAGTAAGAACAGAGGGAATGGGAGGGCTGGAAAGTTAGATGAGAGTGGAAGGGCAGGTAGATGAGAACTGGAGGAAGAGGGGTGAAATCCGGCTATGAAGACAGAAGAGAAATGGGGAAGAGATGAAATTGAAAGTTAAATATGAGAAATGGGGAAAAGACAGAAGGAGAGAAAAATGGAAAATAGAAAGGACACCCTGGAAAAGGACCTAGGAAACCAACAGGAGGAAAGCTGAAAAGAGACTGGGATCCAATTGATTAAAAAATAAAATGTTGAGACAAAAGGTAGAAAAAAAGCATTTTCATTCCATTTCAGTTGTTACGGTTTAATTTTTATTTTTTTTTATGCTATTTTAAGTGAGGGTCTGACTGTATTCTGCATATGTGACATGTTTTGTTTCATTGTGGGGAGGGATCTATAGCAATCTGGTTTGTTCTGTTTTCTCTATAGGAGGTGTATTGGGGTTCTGGAGCCTGGTAAAATATTTGCAGTGCTGCTTTTTCATAGGCAGGGTTGCTGCTGTTCTGAGTCCTGGGATTTAGTGCTGTTTTGGAATGGCATAGATTCTGAGTGCCTGTTTTTCCTGCGGTTCTACGAACATGATACCGGAACAGATTCACATCTCTACTCATGAGGAAGAATTGGTTAAATGATGAGGTCAGATAATTTTAATGGCAGTCTTCATGGCCAGGGGATTCTTTATTGCATAGAAGGCCCTTGAACTTTTGTCTGTAATATCTGTTTTTTTGTAGGCAATTTAAAGTTTAGGAGGCCATGTTGTGGGTGGAGAATGTGTGGGAAAAGTCGCTTTGGCTTGCTTGGCTCTTGTTGCCCTTGCCCCTCACCAGTAATTCTGTCTAGAGAGGCCACTGGTCAGCAAGCAAGAAGAGTAGCGCGTTTGGGCCGCCTTCCCCCCCCCCCCCCCATCCCCCCCATCCCTTGCTCTTGTTTTCTCTGGCCGGTGATGCCTGGTGGAGAGGAAGGCCCTTTGAACTGCTGCTGAGCTGCCTCCTGCAGAGCTAATCCTGCTCAACCCAACCAGGGGAGGCAGGAGAAAGTAGCCTCATGCTCAGCGGGATTTCTCCCTACTCCCAATGTACATCTCTGCTGTGAAGTAGGAGAAAGCGGGATGAAAGCATGGCATGAGATTATGGGATGGAGAATGGGGGCAGGGGGGGGGGGCTAGGGGTGAAATGCAGAGGGGAGAGAAGGGTGTGTGCGCACTGCCCCAGGGCGTAAGTGATCATAGCTCCACAGACTGCCGCTGATTCAGCCCCGGAAGTTTTATTTCACCCAGGGGCAGCTTTTGAACTGTGCATAGAGCGCCATGCATGAGGGGGGGGCACTGCCATGCTAGTATCTCCTTCCCCCCTCTGCCCTTCCACGTCATATAGGCAGAGGAAAGAGAGGAGCAGGAGGATAATGGTGCTGGGCAGAGAATGGGTAGGAGAGAGAAGAGGATGCTGTGTATGAGAGGGAAAAAAAAGGATATTATGCTGGAGCTTTCCTAACTCCTGCCAGAGGGAGTGCTGTGTTAGAGCGGCAGTCCCGGAAGTGGGGGAGCAGTTATTAGATGGGGGTGCCCTGACTCCACCTCTGACAAGCATTGAGAAAACACGAGTTAAGCCTTTGCACCTCTCTGCATTGGGGGAGTAACATGGGATTTGCACACAGTTTTACTCGCGCGTCTGTGTATGTATGTGCGTTGAACCCTTTGCTAAATCGGAAGCTGTGTGCATGGCCGCCTGCTAAGATGTGCGCGCGCCCTATGAAATCGGAGCCCCCAGGCAGGGGCAGCAGTGCTGGGAGTGCGCTCTGACTGCTGGAGGCCCATCTGCATTACATGAGCAGCAGCCCACTGCTGCTGGAGGTTCATGCAAACCTTCCTTCTGGGTTGTTGTTTTTTTTTTTTCCCCCTCCTCTAAAGTATATTTGTTTTGAGAATTACATTGAAGGTCACAAAGAGGCAAGTACGTGGGTGCCATAAAATGTCTTTGGCTTACTGATGATTAAACGAGTAATATCATTTGCTCTAATTGCTGTTGCAGGCAGCAGGATTATTATTATTTTTTTTTTTTATAACTGTTGAACTTCTGTGCTTGCCCTTTCGTTGATTTGAGTTTGTGGGTGTCTTGTTTCCAGATATGCCACAGAACTTAAAGATGATTTGACTTCCATTTGAAAATAGGCGTCTATCCCATGCTTTTACTGTTTTGTTTCTTAATGCAGGAACGTGACACTTTCTTTCCAAAACCTTTTTACTAAAAGAAGCTGCCAGAAGTAGCGCTCCATGCTAATGTGTTGTCAGTATGCTGTTCCATCTCTGAATCCGCACGATTTTTGAGTTTCTGTCTGGAGAGGACCTGAGGCCATCTTCTCGCGCCTTTGCAGCTTTTCTGGTTTATTTCGCTGGCAGGATAGGCAAAGCCAAACATTTTTTTTAATTCTGTGCGTTTGCTCTGTTCCTAGGATGGATGATATACAGCTGTGCAAGGACATCATGGACCTTAAACAAGAACTTCAGAATTCAGTAGCAATCCCAGGTAACTGTTTTGAGCATTAGAATATTTTTTTTTTCCTCTGTGATTATATATTCCAGTTACACTGGTTACAGGCTTGAATTAGTGAAGATATTATGAACACATTTGGAAAAACAGTTGCCTTCGAAATTCAGGGGCATGCTTTTCGCGTCCTGATGCAGAAGACTGAGGTTGGGGGGGGGGGGGGGGGGGTGACATGTTTTCCAGGGGGGTGATGTTTCCTAGTCTAGCACTTCCTGAACGACCACAGTCTAAAGGCATCTGCTCCTTAGTCTTTGCATACGCTAACTTTTTAAGTCTGCTTCCGGATTACTTTTTCATAAGATTGTTTGTTTTTAATCATTTCTTCATTTAGAGAAAGGCGACTTTTTTGCTTTTACAATTCAGCCTGCTGCGTAAGGCTGTGATCTGCAGCAGCACAAGTACCTTGCAGTAAAGATGCTTCAAAGCACCAATTTGCCTCTTTTGACATTCTCGTGTGTTCTTGTTGGGTTTTATTCCTAGGTCTCCTTTATTTTTGGTGATGTATTTTAATTTCTTATATTTTTTAAACCTGTTTACACCTGGAGCCATGGTTTCTGTTATTAAAAATTCTCCCTTTTTTGAGCTCACACTGAGAGGCATAAAAGTCGGTTGGCATGTTTGTTTAACAAAAGAATAATTTTATAAAAATCTCCTTTATTCCTCTGAACGTTCCAGGAGATTATTGTCTTAAGAGCTGGTGTGCTTCTAAAGCAGCTTGCTCCTGGCATGTCAGTTGTGCCTACCACCTACGTCACAGATGCTACTTCTTGCGTGCTACTCTTAAGAATACCAGATACTTGATTGTCCTATAAGTAGCCTAGTGCATTTGTTTTATTTCAGCATTTTTGGTAGTGCTCTACAACGATTAACCTTATACGTACAAGTCCCTGCTCTCTCAAAAAGTTTTTATACTCTGTGGGCACCTGAGGCAATGGGAGATGAGGCAGTTTGGCCAAAGTGGGTCACTGAGGGTAGTGGGATATGAACCCTGTGCTCCCAATGCTCAGCCCATTGCCCTAATCACTAGGCCACACCCCTCTCATTTCTTCCTGAGCTCTTCAAGGAGATGGCAAAAACCCGGAGCTGGAGAAGTCCACCTTAATCTAAGTTTAAAAACACATTAGCATTCCCCCCCAGATCTTAGATTGACAGAGAAAATGGTTTCAAAAACAGTTTACAGCATTATTGCTATTGGAATAGCTAAAAACAGCAGGGTGTGGGAATAGATTGAGAACTCTGAAGTTCACATCTGTGTTAGAAGAATAAGTTGATCATTTCAAATCTCTTCCTGTTTTAGTTTTGGGCATTATTTTTGTTTTCATTTCCTCATTGCCTCCTTGATACCAGATCCATAAACTTGCAACACCGACCTTCCATGACAGCCCTGCAAATTCCCTTTGACAGTCTGTACCCTGCAGCTAACCAGTCTGTCCAAGACAGGCAGAATCTATGAACTGTGGGTGTCGTGAACATTAAATCCTAAACAGAGGCCTGCAGTGAAGTGTTTTTCCATTTACAGTTCCTCGCTCATAGCACATTGGTTTCCTGTATGGCTCGATGCTCTTCACTTTGGTTATAGGCACAATCCTTTTTTGAGGTACAGTCTGCCTTGATCAAGCATTATGGCTTTGAGAGGCTCAGAAGACACGGCAGGGAATGCTTTCAGTGGCCACTAAAGAAATGACACGTGCAGTCAAAGGAGCTAAGAAATTCACGTTCAAGCATCAAAGTAAACATTTCAAAACCTAGATGTCTCTATCTGCCTAATGCATATATGCAAAAGGTCAACTCAATCATTCTAAATGGCCATGTCAACATTTTCCAGGACTAGTAGCTATGCACTGGCTCTTCCATTCTGAACCAGGCCCTTCTTGTTTTCTATTTTAATGCTCTGTTCCCAGGTATAAATCAATCAACCAGATGTAGCCAGCACAGGAAAAAAAAAAAAAAGCTGATCCATGGCCTTAGGAGGAAACATGGTTGGGCAAGGAATACTGACCATGTTTTAAGGCTTGGTGCTTTTATTCTGCAACGTTATTTATTAAAACATTTAGGGGCCCATTCATGAAATAGCATATTCATTAGTGATTTAGCATGGATAATACCAAAAGGCCCGCTGTTCAGGGTCAGCAAAGCAATGAACAGAGTTTTAGGAAAAATATATGCAAAGCTATATCATTATGATTATTTGTGGCTATTCTGAAAACCAGACCTGTTTGGGTGAGAACTGGGGCTTGTGAAATCAGAGAGTTGCTGGTTCACAGAAAACTGAGGTGGGGCTGCTGCAAAGCTCTCTTCTCCCCCCTTCATTTTAAACGGGGGCAGTAAATTGCTTTTAAGTTTTACCATGCTGAGGAAATTCAAGGAGACGTGCATGGTGGCGAGTTTGTAGCTATCCACAGCTAAATTTAGATGCATTTTCCTTGGCAGATTTTGCTGTCAGGTTCTGAAAATGCCACGAGTTAATAAGGATTAAAGGGGATTCAGTTCATACAAGATGAAAAAAAAATAAATTTGGATTTAAGGCCACATTTCCATAGAAAATGAACACGTACCAGGAGAGGTGAATCCTGAAATGCTCATGCGTCTCGGAAGATGCCAAAAATCAGAGCCAAAGGCTAAACGCTTGCTAGAAAGCAGAATGTGTGCCTCAAGCGGTGAGCAGGTGAAGGAGTACTTAGAAAGCTGTCAGCTTTAGCAAAGCATAGGGGAGACCCTCTGGGACATGTTTGAAACCCACCTGTTTGGTTTGATATATTCATGGACCCAGTTTACGGTTGCCTTACATCTGTTCCTCAGAAAATCAGGGTGCAAAAGTGAGAGAGTGATTGAATTTAAGAGTTCATGGGAAGAGTCCGTACCACTCTTAAATCACTAATGGCTTTAAGAACTCTCAAAATGATCTTTGGTGGGGTAATAGAATTTAGGGACCTGGTAGGTGGAATGTTGTTTCATGAGTTTAAGATTTGTCATCTGCTGGATGGAAGTTTATAATTTTAAGCACAAACTTATTTTCTAGACTTGAAATAGCAAATTTCCATTAACAGAAAAGCACCCCATGAAGAGATTTTGTTTTGACACCTTTTACCTGTGAAGACCTTGGTTCACAAATTGGCCGCAATACCCAAGGAAAACAAGTTGCTGGCCACCTTCAAATTGCTAGCAAAAACTTGTCCAGATCACCGCAGTATCAGACAGGTGGGCTTGGGCAGAAGTGGCACTCTCTCTCTTTCTTTTTAAAGAATCCCCATGATGTGCACTGGGAGTAAAGAAGGGCTAAAGAGGATGTGGTTAGTGCAGTTAGTGTAGCTGGGTTTAAGAAAGGTTTGGAGAAGTCCATTAACTGCTATTAATCAAGTTGTCTCAGAGAATAGCCACTGGCATCAGTAGCGTGGGATCTATTTAATGTTTGGGTGGTTGCCAGGTTCTTATGGCCTGGATTGGCCTCTGTTGGAAACAGGATACTGGGCTTGATGGACCCTTGGTCTGACCCAGTATGGCAACTTCTTATGTTCTTAAGGAGGTGACAAGGCCTCAAAAGCAACTGCCCATGCTGTGCCTGCTTGAAGGGAGGCAGCTGCTATAGACTCGTCTTCATAAGGGGGGGAGCAATAACATAAAATTAGATTCCCCCCCCCTTTATACACCTGTGGCTCTCCACCCAGTCCTGCTCACACCCCCAGCCAGTTGGGTTTTCAGGATATTTGCATGCACTGCCTCCTCTGTATGCATATTGTCTCATGTGGCTATCCCACTGATTGTGTCCCAAGGACTGGGTTGAAAACCACTGCTCTACAACCCTGTAACTTTTATTATTTGAGAAATGCAGCTACTCTTATCTGCTTTAAAATGACACCTCCTCAATTTGAGGGTAGAAATGCTTCCTGAAGGGGTACTGAGATTTGGTCGCTATAGGCTGTTCATTTAGAACCATAGCCCCTTGGGATGCATTTAAGCATGGCCAGCTTTAGATTGCCTGTGCTGTGAGCTCCTTTAATTTAATAGCAGAAAATGTAGGCTACATCCATTTTCATTGGTGAGACATTCTAACAAGGCTGTAAAGCAACTGTAGGACATTCAAAGTTACTCGCGTACCCAGTGGCAGCTGTTGGTAGGCCATTTCATTTTCTGTTTTGACAGAAAGGGATAAAACAGTGTTGCAGAAGCAGAGAGAAGACGAATTGATTCAGAAGATTCAGAAACTGGTGCAAAAGAGAGATTTTCTTGTGGACGATGCAGATGTGGAGAGATTAAGGTAAGAATTTTAGAAGAGGCAGAGCGTGCTCTGTTGCTTAGGCACACGAACTGCAGAGAGCTGAGACGTGCCTCACGCATGCAGAACTGCTGCCGGTTGAGGTTTCAGGCATGAAGTAAACTTCATAGTTGACTGTCTGCCCACAACCATGCAGTTATTAATCCTTTATATAGCAAACATTGGATGGGTACATCACTGTACACTCCCCCCTAAGCGTAGAATCTAGTCGAAACAGGACACATCATAAAATCAAATGAGAGATGGTGTTAAGACACTAAATGCATTATAATAAATTTTAGATGAATTAAAGTAGGTAGTTATATGTGGGAATAAACTGAAGATGTTAATTACATATCATCAAATAAGAGGCTGGGTCTTTATTTAAGGAGATCTCTGGTTATTTAAAAATTGATACTCGCTCCCTCAAGCTAGGTGGTTTTATGCATATCAGTCAGCAGTTTTTCTTATTTTGTGTAAAGAGGCATAGAATATCTATCCCTCTTCTGTCTAGGATAAGCTGAGAAATGCAGGGGAATGGGGGAGGAGAGGTAACAAGGAGCTCCAGAGGACATGCACATGTAGTTTGAGTTTTATGTGGAAATGGATGGGGACCCACTGTAATGATCTGAGGTTACATGATCGTAACTGGGCTTCTGATGCTGTAAGGAGAGAAGCCAAGCAGAGGGCCCTTTCTGGTTGGTACAGGCATGAGACTTCGACGATTTAAACTGGCGCTGCTTCCTAGGCAGAGCTAGCAGCGGATCGGCATCTCGGCATGCTTTCTGTGGAGGGAAGGAGCTAGGCCTGCTTCCGCAACATGAAGGAGCCTTTGACAGCCTTCAGAAGCATAAGGACATCAAAGCTGGTAAGGCAGTGAACTTCCAAAACAGGTTGCAGAGGCTGGCCCGACAGAATCGCACCTTCAGGAAGGGTCCGCTCCAGGAAGAAGAAGATGGTCCTTTTTTTTTTTTCCCTCCCCTACTACTGTAGGTAGAGAAATGTTTCATATATAAGTAGCGATTTGGGTAACGTTTGTGCACGCCCACGTCCCACACTCCTGTGGCGTAAGAAATGATCCACCGCCCCTAACAGCTTGGACTTCCCCCCCCCCCCCCCCCCCGGCAGCAGGGGAGCACTTCTGCTCGGAGTGACTGACGATTGCGGACTCTGGAGATAGCGGAACCGCTTGACGCTTTTAAGCTTCCGGAAGGGAACACGAGGGGAAAGCTAAGAGGGCTTTAAACCCTCCCGTTTCATTTGGCTTGCACCCCAAGCTCTGCACGAGGAGCGAGAGTGACTTTGGAAGGCAGCAGAAAATGGAGAGAGAGAGAGAGAGAGTTGGAAGGGAGTGGCAGGTTCTCTTTTTAAAAACGTACGGATTAGAACCTGCAGAAGGGACTGGGCCTCAGCTCAGGCTCACGCCCCAGCAACGGGACTCCGTGTTGGGCCCAGGCCTCAGCCTGCGCCTCAGAAATGGGGATCTGTTCGGGCCAGGCGACGGGACCCAGCCTCAGGCCCCAGCCCGATTTTTCTTTTACATTGAAGTTAATAGGGCCTTCCCCATTGGCTTCAAAATCTGTTGAAGACAGAGGACGCTGTCTGGCGCTAGGACCTGCTTTAGTGACATTGCTGAGGCGCCTTTCTCCCAACCGGTCAGCACCATCCTGGTGTGTGGCCATATATTCCGATGGCCATACACTACTATGGAGCCAGCTGGTGGGGAGGGAGGCGCCCCAGTGACATCACTAGTGACGTGCAGTGACATCACTGAGGTACGTCCTTCCACTAAACCTGGCCTTGAGCCAGACCCGGGCGCTTCTGCCAGCATTGGACCCAGGCTTCAGCGACAGGACCCTGCCTCGTGATGGGCCCCAGGGACGGGGCCTGGTCCCACCGCAGACTTTTTTTTTTTTTTTTAAATAACAATGTGGGAATGTGAACATAACCCATAGTTTTGCATCTTTCAGACCGAGGAGAAATGTTTGGTTGTATGAACTGAAAATGGTGTCATTCATTGCATTTTCTTCATTTGTTTATAGCAAATGCAGAACCCTAGAGATGTTAGAAGCGGTCAGAGAAAAGGCAACAAAAATGATGTGGGGGTCTGCACCAAAAGGCACATAAGATGAGACTTGAGGAACTAAACATGCATCCCCTGGAGGCAAACAGAGACAGGGAGGATAGGATACGGCCTTTTAATAATAGACAGGAATCGAGCCTTTTGTCAATGCTGTAGAACAATGGGTCATGATATGAAGCTCCACCCAAGTAGAATCATGAACAACATTAGGAAACATTTTTCACAAAGGATGGTGGAGGCCTAGAATATATTCCAAAAACATTCATCTCCCATTTTATGTAATTCAATAGTCAGAGAGATGCATTTTAAACATTTCTTCCTTTTGTTTTATAGATAAATCGGACCTTCATAACACCCTGCGGATATAGAGCCCCGCTTCAGGGTCATCTTTAATCATTGGTCCTAATGCCCTTAATTTTGGGATTTTTCAATTTTTTTTGGAGAGACTTTTTTTTTAAATTAAATTTTTAAAAAGGCTAATACTTCCCCTTTAGTCGAATTTCAGAGGGGGGTGTTATGAAGGTCCAATTTATATATAAAACATAAAGTAAGAAATGTTTAAAATGTGTCTCTCTGAATATTGAATTACATATAAATTAGAGATCAACGTTTTTGGAATATAACTGTTTTCGTTGGTTAAGGGATGACTTTTTTTTTAATATAATATTTAATGCCTAGAATATCCAGCTTTCAGGAATCCCTCCTGTTTCAGCCGCAAGGCTGAGGCCCAGGAAGGATATAGAGGATGAAAAAAAGTGCAAAGGTGGTCTGCCAGGCCTTTATTCTTTGCACTGAAACCCAGATGTCCAAGGTTTTTGGTCACCCATGGCAATTCAGGATAAAAGTCCATTTTCTTGGTAAAATCGTCGTGATACGTTCTCAACGTTCCGCAACATAGGACTTTTGCTATTTGTTTGCAATGTGCTATTTGACTGTGATTCAGTAGTAAGAGTCGTGTGCAAATCCCTAAGCTGCCCTCCTGGAAGAGGTGATGAGGACAAGAATGATACCGGCATTCGAGAGGCTGGGGATAATCAGAGGATCTCTAGTAGCTGGAGGAAGGAGCTGATGAGCTGTGGTAATTTGTGTAACTTTTTTTTTTTTTTTTTCTTCATGGGAGTAACCTGCACCTAGTAGCAGTTATAGCTCTAAACACTTTGCTGGACAGACGCAATGGACCTTTTTGGGTTTTTAGCTCCTATCATTTACTGCGCTACAATGCTGTCTGTCAATACTTCAATCACCGAGACGCTCGAAGATATATTGGGCCATGCACTATACAGACCTTTTACTTCCTGGCCAATGCTTTTTCAATCGACTTGGCTAAAATGATGCACGGTTGTACCACGTGATAATTTAACTCAGATCAACACACTGGTGTCCAAGGCAGGTAAAACATGGGATTTACAGCACCAAACAACAATACAGTACACAGTTTTCCCAGGTATTCCTACGATTAGGTGATATCGGAAAGGATAAAAAGCCTGTGCCGCAGAATCCTCTCTTGTTTGGATCCTTTGACATCAGCCTTCAAGGCTGTAATTTCTTATAGCTCCAGAGTGGTGAGGCAGTCCCAACCACTGAGCAGTGATGATGCCTGTGGGTGGAGGATAGAGATTGTATGTTACTAGGTTCTGAAGGGAGCCCAGCAGGGCTCATCACTGTAACGGCAGAGGGAGGGAAGAGGGTGAGGTCACACTGGGAGAACCACCTCTTGTGGTCACCAAGTCAACGCCCACGGCACCTCTGCTTTGGAGCCTGTGCCCATCACAAGGGGCAGGGTCCGACTGGACGAGGAGACCAGGTGTGGAAGAAGGCGAGCTAAGCCTGAGAGAGCCCTTAAAATTACGATGTCTCACGATAGAAAATCTTAGTCTGTTTTGCAAACCCGAAACAAAGCAGATTATATCTTTTTGGTTTTGTGTTAACAGAGAGCAAGAAGAAGACAAAGAAACGTCAGACTTCCTGCGTATTAAGTTAAAACCCTTAAGCAAAGTATCCAAGACTCCTCCTACCTGTAAGTTGTTGGCTTTTTTTTTTTTCCCTACTACATTGTGCATTTATAATGTGCAGTAATTTGAACACCAAGTTACTGGACTAAAATAACTTTTATATCTGGGTCAGTATCTTCCAAATGAAATAAAAGTTCATTATAGTCGGGTGGTTTTAAAGGACAGGCTGATCTAGTCTTAGTTTTTTGTAGACAAGGCTTTTTTTTTCCCCTAAAGAATCTCTTTTGTGTGTCAGGATGGGAATTTGCTGTAATCTTTGGAGAAAAAAAGAAATGAGCTGAGCGATGGCAATTTTCTGGGGAGTGGGGGGTGGCAGAGTTGTAGTGTCTCCAAGCGGGTTTGTTTTGCACACTCTCTGACACAAAATGACCCCCACTCGTGAGCCGGGGCAATTTGAGTATCATCTCAGTCTCTCAAATTTACAACTAATGCTCACTTCCATACTGCAACTGTGCCAAAAAGAACTCCTTTCTGGACGTCAGAAGGTGTAATATGTAGAGACAACATGTCAAGGTGCATCTGGAAGTCTCTTGGTACAGACACTTCTGTTAGCAATTCTGTCCTTGGAGTGGTCTCCTGTAACACCACATTCACTTTTTTTTTGCAATAGGAATGTCTCAGGTGCTCACCGTTTCATTCTCTGGTACAGTGATGTTACTATGTTTACACAGTTTCCAGTGTGTGAATCATGCCACCTGTATACAGGCCTCGCCCATTAACCAGCCCTTAACTGTTTCCAGTTCTGTTTTACAGAATCTGCATTTATTTTGGTTTTTCCCCCAAACTGGTGTGACCCAAAGTCCTGTGCAACAATTATCAATCTCTCATTGTTAGGTTTAAATTCACCTCTCCTTTGTCCAGAGGTTGATCCACTTGGGGTTGCAGAAGTAACTGTCTGCTTATTCCTCTGTATTTGTGATTTTTACCTATTATTTTTCCGTGTTCGCTGGTTTGGTTCTTTAAAAGAGTGTTTTGGGGGGTTTTTTCCCCTTGTTTCACAAATTCTGGTGCATCTTTCCCTTCGTGTACTGGTAGATTCTCATTCATTCCTTCTACTTGTTGAATGATGGTCCTCATAAGGATGAACACTGATTTTGGCCGTTCAGCACTTTGAGTATTTGATCCATTGGTGCTGTTACAGATACTTGAAGAACTGTAATAAAACCTCTCTGTGTATAATCCATTTCCATAAGGCCCATACTGTCTTCAGCTCTTGGTGGGCATGGACTTTTGTACTTTGTGTATCCACATGTTAGATCTTTGTCAGGCCAGTCTACAGTTCTAAAACTGTAGGAGTGCAGGCAATTCTTTGCCTATTCATAGAGCCAACATGCATCTGACCTCATTTATATCTGTTCTGCATGGAAGAGCAGAGTCAAAAAGCTAGCCTAATTAACAGAATTTTGACAGTTAGCATGTACTCCTGGGACTACTTTATAGGAGCTGCACAGTGCTTGAATTTAGGTAAGAGGATTACAAGACAAGCAGAATGGTTTTGCCTGCCCTAGAGCTGCACAAATTATACCACAAGAGGTACTTGAAAATTATGAAATGACTTATTTTAAAGTATAGTTTTTAATAGTATGATTATTAGAATTGTGGAAAAGCACCCTCATGCTATGTCTGTTGGATCCTTCCACATGAGGAAACTCGTTCCACAAACCAAGCTGTAGGGAGAATCCTCTGCTCTAGCACTGGGTGCATGTGCCATGTTGCATTGTACTGTCATCGAGCCAAGTTCAGCTCCTAAGAAAAGCCCTGCCAAGGAACCAATGGCTGTGCTGGAGTGAAAGTTATCACACGACAGTGCCACATCTAAATTTACATATTTAGGATGCATTTCACAAAATGAAGTACTGAAAATAAATGGATGGCCATTTTTAGTATCAGTGAGGCAGTTGCAATCGCTACTTCCTTCTGATCAGGTATTCTAGAGGTCAGACCCACACCAGAGAATTCATTGGCTCAAACTTAAAACATGGAATGGGCTTCTACTGCATCAGAACGTAAAACGTTAATGTATAGACTTCATTTAATGTTTAGAATTCTAATTGCCATAGTGGGCTTAGAGTAAAATGAATGTGTATATAGTTTTAGGTGAACTGTGTTTTTTGTTTTGTTTTTTCTTTTCTAGTACTGTATTAACTGTGCAGTGTTTTAATCATCACAGGTACTCCCTCTGGAAAGGCAGCCGATCTTCCACCAACCAAACCCTCCATCACTAAGGCAGGAATAGCCATTATTAGAGATTGCTGTGGGGCCACACAGTGCAGCATCATGTAGCGAGCGCATGGACCCCTGCCCTGTACATCTTCTCAAAAAACAAACCCCTGTCCATTGGATAGAACCACAGTGAAAGGGACTTAAAGCAGCCCCGATGAAGATTTCCTGTAAAAGGCTACAGGAATCTACTTCATGCACCAAAAACCAAAACTTTTACTGTTGCATGTCACTTAGTGTGCATGCTTAAACAAGGTCCGTGTGTGTGTGTACCGGCTCTCCACCAAGCAGAAAAGGTTTGTGACGTCTGTGAGCGATGATGTGGGACTAAAATACATACATGGTGTATTTTACAGGGTGCGTATGACATAATGATTTTAAGAATCCAGCACTTTCTAGGATTTGTTAAACTACTTTCCCTTGCTGATTGCAAGCATGGTCTATATTAAGACAATTTAGGATGTGAAAGTCATTGTTTTGGATTAAAAAAAAAATTCACATCTGTGGTGATAAGTGGTTTACTGTACAGCGTAGCTGAAATAGTTAAGTAATAGTACCATGGATGTTAAATACTAGGTCTGTTATTGTATTAGAATAATGATGAATTCCTTTGCTGTTGAGTTTCTAGTTTCTGGAGGATTGGATAAAACCAATGACAAAGTATGGGCTAGTACCTTTTTTTTAATTTTATATTTCAGCTTTTGGGGACTGGTCAGCCACTTCAAAGCAATTACATTCAGCTACTGGAGATATGGCCCGGTCCGGAGAGGGCTCACAAGCTAAGCTTGTACCTGAGCCTGCTTCTCAGCCACTATGGTCGCATCCTATTGTACTAACTTGAGACTTTACCGTCTCCCTATATGCGATTTAGTTAGGGCTATTGCCCAGAAATACCGGAGCATACACTTGCTCAGAATACGAGAAATGTCTTTTACTGCTTCATGCAGTCCTTTATTAATTAGAGTATTTAAAAATAGCCACACAATTCTGAGACCAAGCAAGGAGTGGATGGTTTCTCGCTTGAACTAAGTACTGTAAAAGGCTGAGGAACTGAATAATGCTGAAAAGCTCCATCCTATTTCCTTAAGGCTTCACTTGTTCTATAAAAGAAAAATCAGGACCTATTTTCTTTGGGTTGGGATTGTGATGCAGCCCAGAGCCCAAGTCTGTCATAGCAAGATTTTTGTGCTTCCATGCATTTGACTTGGTTCAGTAGGGACAGAGAAAGATCTGAAAAAGGATATTTTTTTTTTGGTTGAGGTGGAGAACTTAAAGCATTTTTCTGCTATGAATACCCCCGTCCCATAAATTAAATTCCCCATGATAGGAAGGACCAGTTGATGGACAGAATCTCTCAACCTTACAAGGGACCAGCCACCCATCTACACCAGGATTCCAGCTGGCAGCAGTGGAGGTTCTTCCCTTATGTCACCTTTGCAATGGAAAGAGGTGGATTTAACCCTCCACCTGCCCCCCCCCCCCCCCCAGGCATCGGGCCAGAGGGATAGGGTAACTTCCCCTCCAAAATCCTGAACTCACACTTTGGAGCAGGGCTTGGGGGGGGGGGGAGGAGGAGGAGTGTCTCCTCCACATTGTTCATTACAAAAAAAAAAATAGGGCTGCCCGCGTGTGTCCTTAGGAGGGCTGGTTCTGATGCCAAGACAGACTTTTGGTGGCAAGTTGGCTGCCCCTAGCCAC
The DNA here is from genome assembly GCF_901001135.1 of Rhinatrema bivittatum. Taxonomy (NCBI): domain Eukaryota; kingdom Metazoa; phylum Chordata; class Amphibia; order Gymnophiona; family Rhinatrematidae; genus Rhinatrema; species Rhinatrema bivittatum. The sequence continues at coordinate 21,642,558 of NC_042628.1, read as the reverse complement.
TTGCCTATCCCAGCTATTGGAATTCTGCCCCAGGGATGGATCCTATCACCGTTATCACCCTTGTTTGGAAAATCAGTTAATTACAGAGCAGCAGCATTTACCAGATATAAACTAATTCTCAGAAGAAAAACTATGGGTTAGTCAACATAAGGAGCTCTCGCTGTAAGAAATGAAACGGCCCTTGCCTGGTACTAATGGACTCTCCTCATTCTAGTAGCCTAATACGCTGTGGGGGGGGAAAAGGAGCCAGTAATGGTGTAGGTACACCCCCTTTAAACCTGAACAACCAGCTACACCTTCTACCTTCATTTTTATTAAATGTTGTTATTTCTTTATTCATGGGACAAGCCCTAAGCATCATTTCAAAAGGCATGTTCTCGAAAAGCTGTTATCACAGAGGATTATCTTTCATCAGTAATTGTACCGGCAAGAGTACAAAATCCAATTGCAATCATTGTTAAAGGCTGTCCTCTTCAATAAATAGGTTGGTACTGGAACTATGGACTACACAACCAGTCCACCCTCTAGGATACCGCTGCCTGTAGGCATATACTCTTAAAGGCGAATTTTAAAAGGCCTGCGTGCGCCAAAACCGTGAGTTACGCACACAAGTTGGGCCGGCGCGCCACGTGGACGTGCGTATCTCCTGCTGCGCACGCAAGTGAAGATTGTAAGAAAGGGGAAGGGTGCACGGGTGTCAGGCCAAGAGTTAAGCGCATAAATAATTATGCATATACGTGCGGGCTGGGATCCCCTGCCACATAATTTTATTACTTCTATGGCTGGCCTGTAAGGAATAATAAAATATCTATATATATAATATAGGTTTTAAGGGTCGGGGCTAACTGGGAAGGGTGGCTATTAAATCAGGGGTGTTTGTCAGTCCTCTTGCTTAATTGGGTTATCTGCAATAAAAGCAAATAGCATCGGCACGTGTCCCTTATAAAATTCCCCCACTTAGGCGGTAGAAGCGACATTTGCATGCACCTGCGCGTTTCCATTTAAAAGGGTGCAGACATGGACGCGTGTCCAGGCTATTTTATAACATGCGCGCCTCGCTGGACACGAGCTGGAAAATGCAGGCCTTGGTGCGCCTGTTTAAAAGTTACCATCTTAGTTTGCTCGAAAGGCTTTTTTCATGAATGAGAACCCAACGTTTGGCAGACAGGATAGGATGTGTTGACAACGTGAAACTCCACTCCAAACTGTTTTCTGACTGGTAGTGGGAGAAATGGATTTAGTTATGCAACAGGGGAAGGAAGGAAGTCAGTCAAACATGTTTACTAAACAATCGAGCAATGCAGTACGAATAATACAGTGCATATAAAGCCATCAGTAGACGACTGGACACAGAAGCGTCATTGAAAGTCACCTCTTGCGGCAATGTTAAGTAGTTGATTGTCTTGTATGCATCTTAAACGAAGCAGCAAGCACATTGCTACAGCGAAATTTCTTCGGGGATTGACTACCTCTGACGTTTTACGAGGCCTTTCCCACCCCACAAAAAAAGCATGCGTTTGTAAACAGCCAGTGAAGACAGACATGCGGTCATTGAAAAGATTCTGCTGTGGGTGGACCTTTCTCTGTCTTCTGTTTTGATATTGATGTTGGAGGAGGGAGGGGAGCTCACAGTGCATTTCGTTTGCATCTATTTCTCTATGCCGGGCCTAGGATGGATGAAGAGAGAGAGAGAGAACAGCAAACTGTTCATTTTCCTGCAATCAATAACCAGATTACAACAGGGAACGATCAACTAGTAATGAGGCAGCTTTAAATAGAACTTGGTTCCCAGAAATGTTCATATTTTTAAAAAGATATTGCTCCAGAGTTGGTTTTGGGGTTTTTTTTTTTGGTTTTTTTTTTTTTTTAAAGGTGGGGGAGGAGAGAAGAAATACTTTAAATTACTAAGCTATTGCCAAACCCCTTTAAATTTTTCCTGTTTAATCCTGGGTATTATAAAGAAACAAGCTGAAAATGATCTGGGTGTTGCACTACTGCCAGCCAAGCATGGTACTGAGAGAAAAGGGAAGGGAGCCTCCATCGCTGCCATGAGAATAGCAGACTGGCTGGCAACGTGGGAATCATTTACTTAAGCCACTACTACTACGGAAGGGTTTCTCTAAACATGGTGAGCTGTTAGGGCACAGGTACTTGTTTGTTTATTCCGAGAAGGCAGCGGGTGCCAGTACCGTACTCTGGCACTATGACAGTGGTAGCATTTTTGACACATCCGTGCATTGCAATATAAGGAGCAGAGTCAGATTCCTTGAGTGGTGGTGGTCTAGTGGTTGGCTCTGTGGGCTACGAACCAGGGTTCAAATCCCACTGCCGTTCCTGCGTGACCTTGGGCAACTCACTTCACCCTCCATTGCCTCAGGTACAAAACAAAACAGATTGTGCGCCCTCTGGGGCCTGGGAAATACCTACAGTAGCTGTATGCAATCCGCTTTGAAGGGCCTGACCAAGGGAATATAAATCAATCAAATAAAGAGAGGGTTACTCATGTAGTCCTTTTTCTGTAAACAAAAATGCAGAAAACACAACAACAATTGCTTGGTTTCATGCTGGGGGCTCGCTGCAGACAAACAGAAAAAAAATCTCATATAACCCAAGCCCTTCATTGTGGCATAGGATGCACTAAGGAACAGCCCCATCCATCCTCACCTTGCTAACTAACTAACTAATTCAGCTGCCAGCATCCCCCCTTCCCTGAACCAGAAACGGTCCTCGCAGAAGGACAGCAGCCAAAGGCATTTCCAATGTGAACGGACAGTGCTGATGCAGGCTGGGCTAACTGCCAACCGGGCCTGCCCAGGGAATCTGCGCCATTCTGGTTGGATCCGGCCTCCTTTCACTGTTACAGTACTTCCAACATATGACGGCAGTCTCTTCCATTTTAAAAACTCTGTGTTCCACTGTTTGCCTTTACACAGATTTAATTCACAGGTTACTCAACCAGTGGCTTATTTGTGGAGGTCCATGTTTGTGGCCCATCTACAACCCAATGTTTATAACATTGAAATAAAAAAAATGAAAAATTACTTAGTTCTGCAGGTTCAAAAAAATACCATAGTTAAGGTATTTGGCTTTATTAGTTGCCTTTTTGAATTGCTTATTGCATAATAAAATGGCAGCAAACAGTCGGAGGTCAGTAACAGCTTAACCATTTGGCTTAAGGAAAGGGACAATAAAAGGACTAAACCGGACATCAACAAACCACCTCAGCAAAACGCTAGGTTGTAGCAGCAAGGATCTCATAATGGCAACAGGTAGTTGGAGCAGTCAGCTTAATGCTAATGCATGTGGTGGAAGCAGGAAGTTACGGGTTTAACATTAAAGGTCTGGCTTTTACTTGCTTCCTGAAGTGCAAGTAGGCATGCATTTGGCAGGGTTATTCTGGGAGGGAGTGCTATAGGGTAGGTGCAGCCCCCTGAGAAGGATCTTTGATGGGTATGGAAACTCCCAATGAGGATCTTAGTGGGCTGGAAGGCGTGCAGCACAGTCTTCCTTTCAAGTAAATAGGTCAATATCTTTTTAAAGCTTTGAATATTGGCATCAGGATTTTTAATTTGATTCTGTAGGGGACTGATGCCCAGCGTAGTTTTATGTAGGACAGGCATGACATGGTCATATGGCTTGCATCCCTCCATCAAGCGTTTTATATTGGCTGGTGTTGGTGCAGGGCCTTATCTGTTATTCTTACTTGGTCTTACAGTAATCCAGCTGTGGGGCTCCTATGCCATGCATTATTGCGATTAGGTTTGTCATCTTGGGGAGAGGATGGTGTCTTCCTATGTTATGTAATTGAAAGAGGCAGCTCTTTTTACTGTTGCTTGGATTTGGGGGAGGATGGCTCGTTCTGATTCTAGCAAGACAGGCTTTTTAGCTTTGTTTTATAATGGGAACTCACGTCTCAAATGGGATTTCAAATCAGGGCCCTGTCGTTTGTAGCTGGAGAATCTTTTAGTGGGATTCAGAGGTATTTTATTTATTATTCATTCATGGATAGCTGAGGTATGCACTTTTTTTTTTTTTTTTTTAAAGCAGTTAATCTATCCCGGTCTATTGATTAGTATGAACTACTAGACATCATCCTCATCGCTGTAGGCTTTTATAGCAATAGTTCAGAGCAGCTGTGATAGTGGTCTAAGGTAGAGGTTGAAATGTGCCAGTGACAGGCGCTGGGATCTTCACAGGTCAATGTCCGGGCTGCTGATGAGGTAATCAATGAAATGTATAGATTGTTGTCCATCAAATAGAAAGGAGTTAAACCAAGTCAGGACCTTGCTACTTACGCTGACTTCTGTAAGGCATGATTGTGGGCAATCACTAGATCCACAGCATGGTTTCTATCTAACTCGTGGAGAAGATCACTCAGGGCAACAAGGACTGTCTGCTCTGTGACCTTGTCTGAATCTCTATTGGGAAAGGTCTAGCCACTCTCACTTTGTCAGCCATTCATTGACTTGAGTTTCCACTGTTTGTTCTAATTGCTGTGGAACTGGAAATTAGACACTGGGGGTAGTTTTCAGGGGTGGCTGTAGCCAGGGTGGCCTGTTTTCAGATCTACAGGTAGCAAGTTTAGAAGTTTGGATGCCCAGGTTATGAGGCTGCACCTGCCAGCTTCACTTGCTTGGATGGGCAAGGTGGCAGAGTTTTAGCAAGCCCTCTTCAGTAACTGGCATAAGAGTCACCTCTCTAATGCAATGGTCCCCAACCCTGTCCTGGGGGCCCACCAGCCAATCAGGTTTTCAGGATAGCCACAATGAATGTGCATGAGAATTTGCATGTTATGGAGCAGTGCATGCAAATTTTCTCATATGCATATTCATTGTGGATATCCTGAAAACCTGACTGGCTGGCGGGCCCCCAGAACAGGGTTGGGGACCACCGCTGTAATGTATTTAGAGGAGTTAAGCTTGGCTGTCTTAATGTGGGAGATGGCTTAGTCTGGCAATAGAGATCCTTAAAGAAAGTACAGTTGTGTGTGAGTTCAGATTGAGTGTTAGAGCAGGCCAAAGAGTTTAAGGCTGGGGCTTGTTCAGAGTACTAAGCAAAATATATTTTCCTCTTCCGTATGTTGCTGTAGCATGTTATGTGCAGTTTGCATTTTAGTCTGTTCTACAAAAGAAGTTTTGCCCTGTAAGGCTCCGCTCACACGGAAAGTGGCACATTGAGGGACAGTTAAGGCTCATTTAATTGGAAAACTCCCTTTCCTGCTCTGCTTATTCTAGAGAAACTGAAACTCTACAGCAAAATTAAGGTTTAATATTGCAGCAACTCTGAACAAACTAGTTGTGGAGCTTAGTATTTGTCTTATGATGTAAAGCCTAGCCTGTTATTGTCACAATTTTAGAGGCTAACTTCTTTAGGGAAGAAAAGTAGCCATCTTCTCAAATAGAGTATGAAAAGGCAAGGCCAATACCTATCTTCATGCAAGAGAAGCAAAACACCTACCCTATGTTTTATTCTTATTTTGGGGAAATGTTCATTGGTTGGGGCTGGTGCTATTGCTAGAGCAAAATCAAGAAACTCAAATCCTGCATCACATGAGAGAAAAACTGTTAACGCAGAAGGGGGAAACTCTTTTTAAACACTAGGTGCGGCTCGGATTGTAAAGGCTCATTATTTACCTGAGGCTAGCAGGTGAAGAATCTGAGTGCTGCATCTTGTGTAGCAGCAGGACCTCAGACAAGTTTCAAGCACAACACTGAAGGGACCCATTCCCTCAAGGACAGTGAACAGCGATCCAGAGCACTCCTACTTCTTTGTAAGTGAAGCTGGGAGCCATTAACTTGCACGCCAGCGGTAGAATCCATTATGCTAAAGGCAAGGTAAAACCGTACCCCAAAACCATGTGACAATGTCTGGGTGTCCTTGGCAGGAGTTTTCAAAGCCCTGAGCTGAGGACCCCACAACTACTCAGGGTTTCAGGATATCCACAATAAATCTGCCTAGCATCGGGGCTCAGTAAAGGCAAATTTCTTATGCATATTCTGTGTGAATAACCTGAGTGGTGCCCAAGACAGGGTTGGGAAGTCCCTGTTCTACACACCATGAGCTCCTTAGTCCACTTTTGAATAAGTTTGGGACTTAGATAAATGAGGGGATGAAATATATCCCCTTACTGGCTGGATAAGCTTTAGCTGGATTTAAAAAAAAAGTTGAGGATGCAGCTTAAACACAGCCAGGTAGCACTAAGTTAATGTTAAGTCTGGGCAGGGTTGAGAGTAGGTTTGTATTTCAGCAGATAACTGTAAACCTAACCACTTCTATTCAGCATTGAACTGGTTTAAAAAAAAAAAACCAAACCAAAAAAAAACTTCAGCCACCAGGCCCACTCTCCTCCAATACTTAGGGAACTGCATTCCCCCACTCCCTTTCCAAAAATATTTAACACAAAGTGCAGGCCAGGGTCTCCCCCCGCAAGATCTTAACATAAGGGGGGCTGTGGCCAGGCCTCCCCCTCCAGCCAGCATCAAACCAACACTGCACATAGCTGGTAGCAATACCATTGGGAGGATGGGCCTGGTCCCTACAAGGTTTTTTTTTTTACTCTGCATGGAACTGGCTATAGATTAAATAGAGCTGATTAGAGTTAAAAGCTCTGAGTAACTTTACCATATGCTTGCCTAATGAATATTAATCTCCATAACCATCTGGAGATCCAATATGCTTAAATAGATTCCTTTAAGTCAAAGGGAAAAAAAAAAAGGGGACAAACAGCATATTTGGGGAGGAGAGGGAAACTACTGTAACTTTCTCCAATTTAAAAATAAAATGCTAAGGGTTTACTTGACCACAGCCTGGTTGGGCGTGGCCATGCAGAAGGATCTAAGTTTGCCTCCCAGCTCAGGGGTGAGTTAGGTCTAGGACTGTTACAAAGACAGCATACACCCCCCCCCCGGCAGAGAGAGGCCTAGTAATCTTGAAATGGTAACACCTGCTGAGCGGATTTTGAACCCACACCGACCGGGATAGAGGACCAGGACTAAAGGAAGGGGGCCATAGTTTATTAAAATCAAATTAAGCCCCCCTCTAAAACACTGGTAGATGTAATTACTCCAAAATATGATGATAAAGGAATTTCAAACGGGCTTGAATCATAGAAATCACCCTAAAGGATGCTGCTTTAGCTGTTTTTGGAACTTACACTAGTGAGGTTAATTCATCTGCTAACACGGGCCGGAGATTCAGCCCAGCCCCACACAACAGCTATTTAAGAGTGAACTCCTGGGATCTGCTTTACTGCTGGCACATTAAGCAAACTAGGGAAGAGACTCTTGAGGAATGAGAGTTGCAGAAATCCACTGCTTATCACCCAGGAGGTGCAGCTTGGAATCTCTCTTCCCCCTTGGGATCCTGCCAGGTACTGGTGACCTGGCTTGGCCACTGTTTTAAAGAGGATACTGGGCTTGATGGACCCCTTGGTCTGCCCTAGTATGGCAAGCCTTATGAAGGATGGAAAACTTGTAGAAAAGAATTAACATTGCAGGGGGAGCCTGTCCCCAGCTTTAAAAACAACTGTCCTAATCTTGAATTGGATCCACCACCCAATCAATAACAAATATATTAAGATATTAAAAGAACAAAAAATGCTGAATTAGTACATAAGGGAAAAAAAAAGTGTGCAAACACATTACTTCCCAATGCAGTAAAGTAATTGTATACAAATACATAGAGTTTAAAATGCATAAACCAAAAAATGAAGAGGCATGCATAAACCATGATTTATACGCACAAAAGATGGGATAGGAGCATAAGGAATGCTCTTAAACAGTGCATACAGAAAACATTTTAGTTGCAGGATGCCACCACCAGGTTCTGGGTCCCATAGAGCAGGGGTGGCCATTGCTGGTCCTCGAGAGCCACAAACAGGCCAAGTTTTCAGGATATCCACATGAGATAATGAATACAAATCTATCTCCAGTGTATGCAAATCTCTGGCCTGCATATTCATTGTGGCTATCCTGAAAACCTGGCCTGTTTGTGGCTGTCAAGGACTGGAGTTAGTCAATGGCAGGGGTGGCCAACACTTGCCCCAGAAACTAGTACTCTCTCTAAAGCGGAGTTACATTTCCTGTGTTAAGAGAACCTGAGTCATTGCTATGCTCCTCTCCAGCTTGGGGACTAGAGCAAATGCTTTAGCGCTCTGCCCTGCAAACCCCATGTAAAACTCCTCGTTACATCAGGAGTACAGTTCTATCCAAAAAACAATGTGCACCAAACCATAGCTTATGTGTGCACAGCCCAGTGCACCTTATTACATTGGGGCCTGTGTTAAGAAAGGACATAAAATAGTAAATAAAGATGCCAGGGTAGTTGCACATGAATTTTTAGGGCACCAGATCCCAGTCCTGGTTCTGATGGAGCCCACATGAAGCAGAAGCAAATGACTGGGAAACACAAAGAGGTGCAGATATGAGATTTAATAGGGACATTGTTTATCAGAATTTAGAATTTATTTTTTTTTTTTTTGTAAAAAGCTCAACCACCTCAGTAGACAGTAGATGTTTAGTGATAGCAATAATATTTTTCATAGATCAAGACAATCGTATGTTTCTAATTGGGCTGTAATAGCAAAAAAAAACCCAAACAAAAAAAAAGACAAAAAGGACAAAGCACCTTACAGACAAATTGGTGAAAGATTAGAAGCCAGAATCCTCCACCCTATGTAAACAAATGTTTGATGGTTCATGTCCTATTCCATATTTTGTAATATATAATACATCTGAAACTGTCTTTGGTTTTGCTAACTCTGAAATAAACTTGTTTATGCTTGCAAGTATTCAGATCTGGATGAAGAAGTTTAAATATTTATAAGAAGTTTCTTCCAGCACACTTTGAAGAACATGTTTCATACTTTAGAAGAGCTCTGTAGTTGCACCTTGTGAGAATGAGCTGCCGGATTGTAAGCTTTGTTCCAACCCCATTTTCCCCCACAGATGCACTGCCACCTCACAGGCTGATACAGTAAAAATCGTGCGATTTTAAATTTGTATTATTTTTAACTTTTGAAACCTCTGACTTAATAGTGCCATGATATGAAGTTGGAGGGTGCACAGAAAAGCAGTAAAAACTGCTTTTCTGTGCACTTCGCCAGTGCCGGCAGAAATTAACACCTACCTTTGGGTCGGCGCTAATTTCTGAAAGTAAAATTATAAAGGCAAAACAGAAAAAAATTAGAGTAATGCAAATGCACAAGAACTAATACGCCTGTCAATAAGCCAGGAAACTGTAAGACCTTCCTAACCAGAGGTAACCCGGTCCTCTCAATCATTCACCCTTAGGTTTTTTTTGTTTTGATTTGTTTTTTTTTTTATAGCAGCTTTTTTAAAAATTACATTTAAAAAATCAAGAGCTTAAGTCCAGTCTTAGATCCCCGATAGACAAAGAAACCCTGCTTGAAATAAACAAACAAAATGACCCAGACGTCAGCTGTCATTTTGTAAAGTCTGCATCAAGGGGAACTTAGCTTCATGGTTTGTGCAGTCTCTCACTCCGGCCAGGATCTCCTGGATCCCGAAAAGTTTGTAAAGAGGCTTCCGAAACGTCCAGATGCTCAGCATTTAACGTCCAAACAAACAAAATCAACCATGGATGTGCCACCTCATAACGTCCAACTGGCAAAAGAACAAAAATAAACTTTAGTCAAACTCGCACGTAACACCACAATCTGAAATTTCATGTCAGTGTTTCGTCATTGTGGGGATAAAGTATTAAGCCGATATATTATCCAGCATTGTTCAAGCTGTAAACATCGAGAGAAATCATCACCTTGCCAGGTCTGTTATGGAGCATCTATAATGCAGAACCGTAAATCTTCAGCCTTATGTGGTAACCTCAAGGCAATGTGACACCAAAGGTGCTGTCAAAGGACTCTTAAGACAAGTGCGGTGTTCAGTCGTCCTCACATGGAGATAAAGTAGTTTTTCCCCCCCTTGTAGAATTTTTCACATGGGCATTCAATAATGTGTCACCCCTTGGTTTGACAAGTGGTAGAATAACAAACTCGTAACTGATTGCCCTGTTTTGCTGCAAGTGGCTAACAGAGCAAGGGCCACAAGGAGCGTGGCCAGAAGAATCAAAAATCTGTGTAAGGGTGAATGATCAAGAGAACAGAGTTACAGCCGCTTAGGGAGGTCTCACACGTTCCTGGCTTGCTGACAGCTGTATTAGTACTTGCGCATTTGCAGTACTCTTTTTCGGTTTCGCCTTTATAATTTTGTTGTTACATCTCACAACCAAAAGAGACAATGTAAGGGTGTGGGTTAGTATACAGGCACTTATTTTTTAAATTGCTCTATGGTCATTTAACAGAACATGCCCCATAGGCTTCTGGAATGTGTGACAAACTGAATGAAGTGAAATCTATGCCTTACTGTAAGGAGAACTGCAGTTTATAGTCAGGCCACACAGTATTCAGATACAGTTGGAACACAATGCTGGGGACGCCACCAGCCAGCATCGAGCAGCTCTTAAAAAAAAAAAAAAAAGCCAGGTGTTAGAAGTAGCACACAACATAGAAGTACAAAATCATTTTTGAGATGCTTGTCAAAAGTTGAAAGAAACCCACAGTTTAAGGTCAGTGTTCACAAAAGGAAATATAAAAGCAGCGATTCCCTCCTCCCCCTTGCTAAGCAATAGTCATGAAACCAAAAGCAAAATTGTACGCATTTCCAGCACTTGACATGCCCTTAAAAATGTGAACAAAAGCTGCACAAGCCAGGATATTGTTTCTACTTAAAAAGGTCTTCACGCAGGTGGGAAAATTTTACCTTGTGCACCGTTTTTCCAAAATTACAGCTCCCCAGTGACTTTCAAGATGCATAATTTTCCCTACTGGAGAAGGCAGAGAAATCCATCACACCCCTAATGCTCAGGAGGGAAGCAGGAGTAGAATCTGAAACAAGGCATAATGGAAGCGGGAGGAAAGCACTTTTATTTGACCATTGATTATTGGTGTGATTCAAGGTAAGGTCTGTGGTCCCAAATTCGTTGGCAGCCACATAGCGGCAGCCAATCACTGTACAGTAGGTGGTTCTCTCACCATTCTTCCCTCCCTCTTGGCTTCCACATTCAGCTCCTGCAAACACATGGCAGACCTCCATCCACGCACACCAACACAGACTGATGAAAGTTTCTTACCACCGGCACGTGATTAACTATCTTTAGTGTAGAGATGGTAGTCTGTTTCTTGTCTGTACGCTGCTGCTAGAATGGTACTGGAGAGCAATGGGGCACTTGGTTGTGGCCTGTGATGGATAGAAGGCCCGAGGTACTGGAGGCGAGAAGATGCAGATTTGGGAGCAGCTTGCAGTACTGGGTCCAGGCCTTACAAGCAGAAAGTGTGGGTTGAGAGAGAGATTTTGTGTGTGTGTGTGTGTGTGGGGAGGGGGGGGGGGGGGGGAAGACACTGCCGATGTTAGGGAGAAGGTCTACTGGACAGGGAAGTGGGGTGCCGGGGTGTGGGGGGGGCAATGATAGAGAGGGAGGAAGGGCTGTCTGCTAGCTCCAGATTTTCAGGACCGGTTGATCGTGGCCTGCTTTTCCACCATGCTGCAGGCAGAGAGCTGCCATTCTACTTTCCCCATGTGTTCCTTAAGAAATGCAAGAGTACAAGTGCATGCAGGCAGCGCAGTAAAATCCTGAAAGTCCTAAAATAAATAAATAAATATATATATATATATATATATATGGGAGTGTTATGCACCAAACTGATGCTTCTCCATGGATACAAGAACACTTAGATTTTGTAGAAAGCATAATTTTTTATTGAGCAATATAAGTATTCTTGGGAGATGCTGGATGCCCTTTCTCTGACAAAACTGACCACCAGCATCTCGTGTATACATGAACTGCTCCTTCCTTTATAGGTAAAATACAATATAGTACTAGGTCAGAAATTCTTAAGTTGCGTGACCACCTGGAGTATCATTTATAGGTTGTCATGTCAACAGCATGACAGAGTATCCCTACATTACCCTGACCAGTTCTCCAAGTTAGGACCCATTTACCATCACGCTTTAGATAACCCGTTCTGTTAAAATCTTGCTGCTCAGGGAAAATCGTTACATCTTAGGCTGTGTTTACAGATGCCCCTGAAATAACATTCTAGCCTGAGGTTCTAACTGTTGCCTTCTGCTCTCGTGACCCTATAAATTAGGCATCACAAACTGACGCCAGCTTCAACTGCTGTGCAGGTGTCCTTGGAATTCCTCCAGGTCAGGCTCAGGGGTAACTTGCGCCCGCCGGCTGGCTGCCAGCGCGCCATTCTCCGGCCCGGGGGCTGCTTCGGAGGCCTCGGCCCCGCCCCCAGGCCGGCCACACGCCCACGGCCCCGCCCCGGAACACCCCCAAATGCCACCGACACGCCCCCCCCAAGCAAAGCCTAGGGGCTTTGCGCGCGCCAGCGGCCTATGCAACATAGGTGCGCAGGGCTTTTAAAATTTACCCCTTAGTGTTTTTCTGAACAGCATATTACGTGCTGGAATTGGTAGTTTAGAGATCTGACATGCCAAAAACTCTACTAGCTAAGACAGACAGGTCCGTTCCCTTCCACCGGATGACATCGCCCACATGTAATGGTTAACCCTGCCTGCTTATCGACAGGAACCTCAAAAAAAAAAAAAAAAACCAAACAAAACAAAACACAGAAGTTTGCAACTGAGCAGCAGGATTTATATTCAAACTTCCACACATGAAACAGATTCAGCTACTCATAAGTATTGTATCACAAGGAAAAACAAACTCTCCTTCAAAAAAAGATAAAGCAGATTCAGAACTCGCAATTGTACAAAATGTGAAATAAAAAAAAAAAAAAAGACAGAAGTCTGCAACATGCTTGCTCATAAAGTTTTATTGACAATTGTTTGGTCCCAGCACACAGTTCATCACTTGAGCCAAAAGTGATCAAACAGAAGTGGACGGTACAGGAAAACACACATTTTGTAAAAGTAAGAAAATAAAAGAGGGAGGGGGAAGAGACGGTGCAGACGCCAATGCTTATTCATGACCAATGTGCAATAAACATTTTTCTTAAACTGAAAATTAAACCATTCTTTCGCTCCTAATTCCTTCAGGGTTTTTATTTATTTATTTTTTAAGATGAGCACCACATTGTATTCATGGACACAAAATCCCAAACCAAAAGTTGTAAATGAAGTGTGATTTTCTTTGTAATTTTGTACAAACACCACCTTCTCTCCAAAAAAAAAAAAAAAAATGTCTAGCTTTGTCAGTCACTTATCAGAGTGCCCGACTTTAGAAAAATACATGCAGACCTCCAGAAACAGCAGAAACCACCCCATAAATTTTCAACCTAGCTCAGAGCAGTAATTTCATTTGTCCTCTATGGCATCAAATACGGTTTTATGACTTCAGATGTCTTGTAAAATTGCATGAAATAAATTTAAGTCCCACTAATTTTATTACCCTCATTGTGCATTTAATTGCTTCCAAGTAGTGTTCACCTTACGAAACTTCACCCGCAAGGTTAAAAGGACGTCAAGTCTTTAAAATCGTTCTAAACACAAAAATCTGCTGGATTTCCCTAACACCATGTCTGCAGAGGAAATGCATTCAGCCATAATGCTCAGAAAAACACTCCAGTTTTTCTCTATTCCTAAGCTCTACAAATTGGATCCTGGTCACATGTGGCTACATTTAAAAGATTTTTGGTACAAAATCTATAATCCTAAAACTAATTTTTTTTTCCCCAGCCATGATGATGTTGCTTTTTTTTTTTTTTTTTTTTTTTTTTTTAATTGCTGGCTATGAATCATGAGCCCATCTGCTGCCTGTTTAGTGCATGACAAGATATACAATCAGTCAGTCATTCAGCCAGTGGAGAGAGCCTTTAAGAATAAGATTTTTCAACAGTACAAGTAATTTCTGTCACTTTGCCTGGCAAATACAACCCATTGTAAATTCCAGGTTTTACCCAGCAAGGGCTAACATGGTCACCTGTAGCTGGACATTAACTCAATCAACCCAAAAGAAGAGTCAATTCTACTGAGTTAACTTTCTCCAAGGCTGAGCTTTCCTAAAAAAGCCATCACGAAAATTCACCCAATAAACTTACAAAGCTTCCAAAATCCAACACTAGAAGTAAACAACTAGAATAAAAACAGACCTAGTTAAAAAGACAATGTGCTGTCACACCAAGCAGTAAGCCTCTCATTTACTAAACATGCTTTAAAAAAAAAATCTTACACAAGGTTAAGCAGTATAACCTCGACGTTTCCACACATGGATACCTTTCTTTTCAGGTGAAGATGGCATCAATGTCTACAGAATTGGAAAGCATTTGACTCCACTGCTCCAGAATCCATGATTTATGCATTAAAATGCATACTTTGTACATTCAGAATCTTTTCAGCTTTAAGCCTACTACACACACCAATACATGCACCTGGATGCAAATTTACTCCTTGAGATTCACGACACCAACTCATGCCCAACCAGTACTGAGCAAAGCAAAAAAAAGCACAAACCCTTCCATCAAACTTCATAGAAAGCTCCTCCGTGCCACAAAATCACAATCATCGCTTAAAACACACCTGGTAACAGATCCATACACTTATCTACAGACATGTGTAAAACTAAAATAACCCCATAAATCTGTGCATTTACAAGCCATCTGAAGAAAAAAATATCATCGCACTTAAAATGCGGCATTTTCTTGTATGTGTTCCATCGAGGAAATGAAACGTCAGCCTTCCATTCCTGTGCAGTGACAGTCAAAAACTAAACAGGTTTTTCAACAAGACAGGTCATACGTGCATTTTAGTTAATACTGTGAAATAATATCAGGAAGCCTTAGTCTATAGCGCACACCACCTTATAAGGAGGGACTACAATACAGGCGAGTCTTACAGAAAAATAAAATCAAGTTTTATTCTAGCAGAATTCTTTTGCTTTTATGGAACACCATTCTGGTGTTTTAAGAAATCTGTAATAAAAAAAACCCACACACACAGTACTTTCCATTGATGATACTTGGCCATTAAATGGAGGTACCTCAAAGTAAAAAGCCCGCCTGGATGTTTACAGTAAAAAAAAAAAAAAAAAAAAGGACCTTTAGAGATGGCTCAGACTTCTTTTGAATTTAAAAGAGTTAACAAATATGTTGTTAACTTTACCCATATACTATTGTGTCTCTAATCCAAGAGTACCGACTGGTCATTACACATTAAAGCAAAATTGAAAGCTAACTTATAGGTGCAAATGAAAAATTTGCTGCCAGTTTTACTTTGCTTCTATTCTGCTTCCTTAATGGGCTGCCCAGAACTTCCTTGTTTAATTTGTACTCTTGTACATCAGAGGATGAGCATGGTGGTACTGCAAGGCCAGCCGTCAATGCTGCTCTAGTAGTTACTTCTGGTTTCTCATCATCTGCCAAAACTGGCATGCCTGTTAAGAAGACATACATGGAATGGCGTTTACAACTGCATATTTTACATTTCAAATACCCAATGGGTTATACAACTTCGAAATACAAAGATCAGTTGCTTGACATCAACGATAAAGTGAACGGAAGGCAGGTTAATGTAGAGTTTTTAGCCCTTTCAGTCCCAGCTCTGTGTCTAAGGTGAAATTACTTCTTACCTGATATAATTTCTTTTACTTTAATACAGTCAGGCCTGACGGTGATTATGCACACCAACCAGCAGACGGACACAGATCAACAGGCTCGCTGAAGGTTAGGGCTGTAGTTTGGGAGTCCTGGTGAGATTACCCAGAAAGCAATGGGGACTGGGGAGCTCCCATGTGCAAACTTCCTGCAATACAGTGCTTCAAAAGGAGAACTGCTATCAGGGATCTGCTGCTTGCAGGGGCTGTGTGCTGGCTGAGTGACAAGTTCTGTGCACTGCCATGCAGAAAACCTGGGCATCTGTTCTTTGGGCTTACCAGAGCAGGAAAGGCTGCAGAGGCAGTGTTCACAGCCACTGAAGAGAGGGAGAGGGGAAAGGCAGTCTCAGCCCTCACTCAATGGTGACACCTAGTGGCCACATCTAAGGCCCTTATGAGCCAGGTTCTGAAGAAAGCATTGGTTTGTGGCCCCTTGGTGAGGGTTGCTGCTGAATTGGGAAGGGAATATAAAAAAAACGGAGGAATCCACCCCTGGTAATCACGAAAGATTTATGATGAAGTAGCCTTATAGGAGGATCAGTTCTGACTGAGCTGCAGCCAAGAGGATGAGAAAACTACTGGGCAAAATATCCCTCCAACTCCTTGCATACATTTTCTTGGACTCAACATAAGAATTAAATTACTCTCATCGGCTGTGTAATGTCTTATCAGCTGGCTATTTTAAATTGAAATTGCTGAGGCATTTAAGACCATTCTTGGAGATCACTGATTTTAGTAATTTGGTAAGCATGTGTTCACCTTGACAGTTTACTGCACCTCATTGTATATTGGGCTTCCGAAACTCGATTACGAGCCTTACAACTTTTACAAAAATTGGGTTGCCCATATGGTCTTGGAAACATCCAGACGTGAATATGCAACACCAATGCTAAAGCAATTAACATTGCTTGCCAGTCACTTACCAGCTGACATTTAATCATAATGTTAGTTTTTAGGTCTATACAGGAAAATTCCCAGATTCATTTGTCTAACCTTTTTAAACGTACCAGCCAGTGAGAACGCCAAGGCCCTCAAGCAACAGCTTTTGGAAGTATCAGGTGTTAAACAAGGAAACCTGTAACCGTGCATCGTCAATCATTGGTCCTATCTTGTGAAACACATTAACAGATGAACTTAAAAAGGGTGCATGATAAGTTTGTTTTGGTTTTTTTTAGAAAACAGATAAGTCTTTAGACAGGCATTTAATTGAGAATAAGATGACAAGATTTAAATTATGTTTTGGTTTTTTTTTTTTATTATTTTTCATCTAACTTGTGTTTCATCCACTTAGTATGACATTGTCCTTAGGTGTAATAAAAATATATTAAATACATAAATCCTTAGCTCTTACCAGATAGATCCGAAAGATGGTCCTCAAACTGAATGAGGTCAGTGGACTCTAGAATTACAGGACTGGGTCTCAGCTGTGGGGATGGAAGGCAGGAAGGAACAGGACCACAGAGGAGATCCACTGGAGAGGCATTTCTAAGACAAAGGATCTCTTCTTCCATTTGAAGAGGACCTGCACAATAACCAAGAAATCAAAAATAATAATCAAAAAAAAAAAAGTAGTGATGAGCTGTAAAACCAGCAAGAGTAAATAAGTTTGTACATACAAGGATTCTGATGTGTGCATTAAGATTTGAATTTTTTTTTCAACCTATAGAGAAGGGAAGTGTCAGATCAAACTTATCACCTCTTATGGCTTTATTTGTTAAAGCAGCAGTGGAATCTAGCCTGCTCAGTTTGGCAAATTTAAGAATTAAATCCACGGAAATACAGTATTGAGGAGAAATGAGTTGTTTCCCCATCTTTGAGGGCTTAACCCATGTAGACCAAAGTTAACTACCCCTTCTTGTCAGCGCTCTGACCCTGGCTGAACCTACCAAGGAGCAATGAACTTGTCGGCTAAGTCCATGTCAGCTGCTGCTTTACAGGCCTTAACCGAGGGAGCAAAAAACCTGACCACAAGATCATGCATAAACTCAGGACTAACTGGAGAATTCTGGGTTTGCAATCACAAGGATTTTTCATGGATCATGCAAACTACAGGGGCCACACGATTACCAGTGCCATATGTTTCCAGTTCACAGAGTTCCACGGATGCACAGGACTCGGGTCTGTGTCCCGCCTGCCTGCCAGTCATCAGGTGATCGCTACCGTAATCCTCAATAGGATCAGCCGGGGAAGAACTAGATGAAGAAATGCGAGCTGCAAAGACAATGAACTCTTTAAAAAATGTCCGGTGTTCAACGTTTGTTACAGACACAAGCCTTTTTGTTAAAAGTCAAAAAAAAAAAAAGTTACAAAGTGTTCAGTGTCTCTCACGTTTTAGGTTTGATTTTTAAATTTCAGTAATCAGTGTATGCATGCAGATTATCTCAAGTATTCTTAAGTGGCCAAGTCCACTCATGCTACTTGCTACTTACTTTTCATGTCATTTTTGAGTACTACAATTCTCTTATGTCCATGCCCTTTTATCCACACCACCTATTTGCAAAAACAAAATATATTCATGTCAAAATTTCACAGTAAAATGCATCAACTTCATACATCACACACCAGGTAGGGTGAGGGGTGGCTATTCCCCAGGACGTTCATGATCCTATTGTTCCCATACAAGGGGTGTTTCCCCAACCTGGGCTCTGTTGAATTCCAGGGTTCCCACAGCCCTGTCCCCAGACAGCTATTCCCTTCCGTCACCACACCGCTCTCGGAGACTGCGAGCCACACGATGTTTAGACTCCCATGGGACTGCAAGAGCGGGACGGGAGTTTGGGCATCTCACAGTTCAAACCCACCGAGAACAGCAAGGTGCTGGAAAGGAACGGTCATGTGGGGGTCTGTCTGCGGCTGGAAGGAGATTCTTCAGAGGTAGGGGGGGGGGGGTGCCGCCTCACACCCTCCTTCTCAAAAGTTCCAAAGGGGACCCCAAAAAGGTTGAAGAGTACTGCCATACAAAAACAAGTCTGCTTACTTTGAAAGTAAAGAGACCATAAAAAGTTGGGCACGGTCCTGATCCCTATTTTAACTTCTATTTGGTCACATACAACTGCTTACAGGGGGCTTTTATATTGTTGCTGTGTTTTGTTGTACAGTTTTGGACAGGTCATGCACAAAGAAATAAATGAAATGAACACCCAAGCACTGATTAGCACATAGTGCCTTCAGTGGTTGATAAAAGACCTGAATCAGGTCTCCCTCTCTTCAGCCACTGCCTGACATTGTGCTATACTGAAAGCAGCTTCAGATATATAAATACTGAATATGTAAATAATGGGCAAGGTCACATCTGCCTCCTACTTAGGAGCTGCAATGTGACAAACCTAAGTTTATAGGATTTTTTTTTTCTTAAAGGTTTAGTGCTAATTGCTAATGTCATGACTATTTACCATGCCGATACAGTGGAGCGCACTGTTAACCGGCATTTGGACTCGCGTTTGCGACGCGCTAGCTTTACCTCTTATTTAGTAAAGGGTAATAGCGCTCGAAAACACGCTTCCAACCCCCCCCCCCCCCCCCGAGACTAATAGCATCCGCAACATGCACATGCATGTTGATGGCCCTATTAGTCATTCCCGCGCGATACAGTAAGTAAAATGTGCAGCCAAGCCGCACATTTTACTTTAAGAAATTAGCGCCTACCCAAAGGTAGGTGTTAATTTCTGCCGGCGCAGTACACAGAAAAGCAGTAAAAACTGCTTTTCTGTACACCCTCTGACTTAATATCATGGCGAAATTAAGTTGGAGGTCCCAAAAGTTAAAAAAAAAAAAAAAAAGTTAAAAATAAAGATAAAAAACAAAATTAAAAATGGGCCCACGGGCTGAAAACTGGACGCTCAATTTTGCCGGCGTCCGGTTTCCAAACCCGTGGCTGTCAGCGGGTTTGAGAACAGACGCCGGCAAAATTGAGCTTCGGCTGTCAAACTCGCTGACAGCTGCCGCTCCTGTCCAAAAAGAGGTGCTAGGGACGCGCTAGTGTCCCTAGCGCCTCTTTTTACTGCAGGCCCCAATTTAAATAAATTAACTTACTGAATCGCGCGCGCACAGGAGAGTGGCCTGTGCGCTCGCCCGCTCTCCCACGATTTTTACTGTATCAGCCCGACGGTTAGCTAAAAAGGTATCAGCTAACACCACTTAATTTCTTTCACATTATCTTACATTTGATTCCCCCGCCATTTGTTAACACCAAAGCAAATTATAGTATCCCTCAGGAAGCAAAGTCAGAAACTCTTAGAACAATGGGGGTTTGCTGAAGACAACGTTGCAAAAGTCGGGGGCTAATGAGGCGTGCAGAAGCCACACCCTCAACTATGAGCAGACGCTCCAAAATAAAATACCTGTGGGATGGCTCCCAAGATCTCCTCCAGGCTGCTATAGCCATATGATTTGGGATGCAGCATTTCTCCAACGTATTTGCTATAGGCTGTGGGGAACTCGTGTAGGAATATCTGCTGGTAGTGGTAGGTCTGAAGCAGAGACCGCACGTTCTTTGCGAAAAAATACAAGGTGGTGAGCTTCACACATTCCTCAGCCACGTCGCTGTGAAATACCTGCACAGAGCACAAACTCCGTCAAACCTGTACTCCAATTACAGGACGCACCACAGATGCCTCCTACAACTTTTCACTCTGCAGAGCATACTTGGCCTTTACTAACAAAGCAGACATTTCTACATGATGCCAAAGATAATGCACCAGTACCCATCGCCTGCTACCACGATACTTAAGGTCAGACAGAATACTTAGAACGAAATCTCAAACTATTAAGCAAATTATTTCTCGTCGCTGTACTTCTATTCCTAAGAGACCTCTCTCTAGCTCCTTCCCAATCTAGGGCCAAACACATTTTCACTTTATCTCCAACATAAGAGTTTTGTTGTTTAGTTTTTTTTTTAAAGACTGTTTAAAAAAGGCTGCTGGTTCCTACTCTGACTGATCGTACATTTGCAACTATCACCAGTAATATGAATCTGAGGTGCAACAACAACTAGGAATTGAATTATAAACCCAAGTAGAGCCAAGAATATGCTACATGCAAAATAAGACCTTATAAAATGCTCAGTGAACGGAAATTTCAGTCTGGCACAAAGTCAGAACAAAAATATAAAATGCCTCCTTCCCTGCTCTTCTGGCAAGATTTATAAAACGATATTAACAGACCCCCAAACAGATATGGTTATGGAGTATACAGTTTTCCCTGAAGTTTTAGGAAACTATAAACCCTGCCTCCAAAAAACAGAACTAAAAAAAAAAAAAAAGCAAATACCAACCCAAAGTGACCAACGATCGGCAACCCAGGATACCAAAGTGGTTGCAAAACAACTACAGAACTTGCTTTCAAATCTTATCACGCTAAGACAACAGGACCCTTGATCATGAAATGACCAGCACACTGCTCCCACCATTATGGTAGGGTGACCAATTAAAAACAAACAAAACACAACCTTGTCACTTTAATTTGCTGGTGCTAGCAGGAAAGCGTTACAGGATTATCCAATACGGATTCTTCACACTATTCACTCTGACTTTAGTACAAAAAAAAAAAAAAGTTGCCTTAGCACTACATACATACTTCAACCAAGTAAGGCAAACTCTTCAAGAGTTCTGTCAAGGTCATGAACCCATATTCACATGGATTGAGAGGAACCCTGTGGATCTCTTCGTAATGCCTTCTAAGCTGGTCAACGGTGAGAAAGTCAGCTCCATCCCAAGACATCAATAGCACCAGGAGCTGCGCAGTCAGAGAACGTAAAGACTTCCTGTTTATCAGCTGGATCTGTTTGCCACATTCTGTGTCCGCCACCTGCAGAAAACCAAACCATTTCAATTCAATTCACATTCTGACGTCTAACGGGCTTAAGAGGGAATTTCTATTTCCTAACTGAGGAAATCATTTCTTTTGCAAATCAGAAGTTAACATGGTGGTGGAATATTTCAAAGTAGTAAACAATCAATCGTTTCATCGCTTTGTGAGCCTAAAATTTGCCGAAGCATACAATTAAGAGAACTCACAGGATAAGAAAAACATTTTTAAAAAGAAATTTTAAATATTACAGTAGTAGTAAATGAACAAACATGTCTAATATTGCTACCTAAGGAAAGCTGATTAAGGAAGTTCAAATTAAGTTTATATCCATTAATTTTGCAAATGATCACTGTACTAAAATGTTTGCAAAGTTGCTTTAGATCATAATTTAAGATTTAAAGGGAAAATCTTATAGATTAAAAAAAAAAATCTCTGCAAACTAACAAAACATAAGTACGGGCTGCGTGATTACAAGCTATAGATTTAAATATAAAATATTACACAAGAATAAACCTGCTATACTTAAATACATGCAGACATTTTTTTTTGGTGAAGGGGGGGGGTGTGTCATTTAGTAATTTTCTGCCGCTGCCAGTAGTCAGTCAGGCTTGGGGGTTCATCAATTAAACCCCAAAACAAAAAGCATAAAAGAAAAACCTGCTGGGGTGGGGGAGGGGAGCGGGGAGTACCTTCACAACATGGCAAAGCTTCTGCATTAAAGCTGGAACTGAACTGACATCATAGTCGTGGAGACGCAACGTGTAGCCAAATGTTTTCCCATACTCCGTCAGCAGCTCAGCCATCATCAGGCAGTTGTCTTTCTGAAACCTCAGCAGCTTAACAAACTGGGCGGCTAATGCTTTCATCCGTTCCATTTCTGTCAACATAAGGATCTTCTCCTCACCCCATTCCAATATCTAGAAAAAAAAAGGTTATAAATAACAAAAACGGGCCAATTTAAAAAAAAAAAAAAAAATTGTTCGATACACAGAACAGGTGCCTAAATTTAGAAATATTTTCAACCTAAATTAAGACAAAAATATTTGGTTAATAAGTCATCTAATGCTTAGGTCCTAAATTCAGACCTGCAATTCATCTTCCTAATAGTGAAAATCAGTGCAAGGCACTCATTCCCCCCCCCCTCCAACTAACCCTGCACCTATTCCCATCCATTTTTAGGATTTTAAATGTAGGTGCTCAGTCCTAGTCAAATTTTAAATGCTTAACTCCCAAAATTAGACCTAAACCCTTTAAGAATGAAACCAAAAGCAGATTTAACAGCTGTTTCCATAATGTGATGTAACCTATTATTTAGCAGTGCGCAAAACAAAACCCATTTCAGCACCTCGGTAAATTCTGGAATGACATCAAAAGAAGAGTTTTATCCTTACTTGCAGGACATCTGGTATTGCTTCAAAGAGGTCCAAAAGTTTGGTGAATCCGTAATAAGCAAGTTTGCACTGACGGCCAAAGTGGTGATGGTAGGAGGGAATAAATTTACTGAATGCCATTCGGAAATGAGGCTGGTGGCGCAACAAGTCAACGACCTCTTTGGCAAACTGTTTTGTCCTTTGAATTTCATCAGGGGTACGCTCTTGAAGGTGTAAAAAGAGTATAAATAATGTTTACAGAAAAATATAGCTTTTTTTGGCATAGAACAATACAATTTATACATAGATCCTTTTTTTGTGTACATGAATACAAAACTAAATTTATTGAAAAAGGGCTTGGCCTTGACTCACCCCTATATGTGCTACATCCACTTCAGAATTAAAGACCTAGCTGTAAGGACTAGAATTAGGATGGACAACAAACCTCATCACTTTGGGCAGGTTAATCCACTTGAGGCCCCACCCACACACAAACACTAGAAGGGGAATGGAACAGCTCCCCTATGAGGAAAGACTAGAGAGGTTAGGACTTTTCAGCTTGGAGAAGAGACGGCTGAGGGGGGATATGATAGAGATGTTTAAAATCATGAGAGGTCTAGAACGGGTAGATGTGAATTGGTTATTTACTCTTTCGGATAGTAGAAAGACTAGGGGGCACTCCATGAAGTGGCTGAGAAGTCTGTCTTTTTTGGCATTCTTTTTGGTTGTCATTAGATCCTTAACTGGCTTTCCCCATCTGTGTACGATGAAGGAAAAAGAAACCTGCGAGAGCTCACTCACCTAAGTCTAGGTGTAACAACTCAGAAAATTCACTTGGATGATGTTCTCCACCCCCTACTATATTATTATTATGATATATGCTGCCTAAAGCACCCACAAGTGCTTTTCCTCCCAGAGAATGAGGGAACTCACTTCTTCAGCCACTTAAGAACCCCTGGTATCCCCCTGGTGATATTCATATTTACCACCACTGTTGCATTGCTGAAAAGAATCCACACTGCTTTGTCCAAGAAACTTTTGTAAAGTCATTCTTAGGGCCTTCATCTCAAAATGATTGGAGTCCCCTGAGGGCCAGCTGGCCCAGCAAATTCCCTGAGCTATCTGGTCCAATGGTGAGCTACCCATCTGTACGGTCCTGTATTGGTTGTGACTTGATTATCCATGACGATTTCTAGATCCCTTGTATTCAGCCACCAGGCCAGAGAGAAACTGGCCTCCTTTGAAAAAGGAAGCCTTTGTGAAGTAAATTTGCAACTGAAATGCTCATTGAGACAAAAGAGCTTCCTGCTGGTCCAGGAGAGGATCAGACCTAAGCCCATCACCCCAGGAGATGCTCAGTATCTCTACAAATCCTCTTTGCCAGGCCAATACCCGATTCCAGAAGCACGAGTATGCTAACCTACTTTCTGCTGGAGGCAGACAATACTAGCAGGCCAAGGTCAGCACAAAACCCTATACAAGGCGACATTAGCAAGCTATTTGCGCTCTACCTCCATCGGCAGGTAGGGGAATATAACCCACTTGTCTGGACTGGTCAGGCCGAACAGAAAGGAATCCCGGGTTTCCCAGAAGGCAGGGAACAGCATTGCTGCTGAAGCAGCAGAAGGGACCAATATATTCAATTCCAACACAATTTAAAACCTTTTCTGCAAAAAGAAGCCAAACCTGCTTCCAAGATAGAATGCAAGTAGATAGGTCACACCAAGATAAATTACTTCTCTACATAACAGGGGAGAGTGTTAAACCGACCTTGTACTTTACCTGAAGGAAAGACCCAATATGTCCACCCAATATTCATCGAGAAAGTACTTCCACATTTAAGTGACCAGTCATTTGTTTCTCCCTACACTCTGCCATTTTATTTTCCCAAGGCATCGTTTCACTTAACATTTTATAGCTAGTGATTCATTTGGTGGGGTTTTTTTTTTTTTGTTTGTTTTTTTTAGTGTTTGTAAACATGTCAAGAATCTCTGCTCACCTCTTTTTGGGATAGAAATCACAGTTTCATTATCTTGCTGACACACACAGATAGCTGTATCTGGAATTTCTGATAGAATATCGACCAAGTCGCAAACACCATATTCTGTAACATCCCAATCTCTGGAGAAACACCTTCAACAAGAAGCAAAGCAAACATACAGAATGAACTGAAAAAGGGTCACCAAAATACATCCTTGAAAAATCTTTACAACCAGGAAAGCAATCTTCAGCTTATGCAAACCTATTCCCACCTTTTTCAATTATTGAACATTGACAGTCATCAACAATTATCACAGAATATAGGTATCAGGAAGGAAAAAGTGAGATTAAATCATCAAGGAAGAGATACCGCCCAAACATTTGAGACATTCTGAAATACATGAAAACCAGACACCCAAGTTCCAGGATGCTATTACTTGGGGTATGATCAGACCCCAAGTAACAGGGATTGAACATACTTTGTGCAAACTACTTACAAGGTTAAGTTACAGCAAGGAAAGTTAAAAAAAAAAAAAAAAAACCACCCTCATTTTGAAGAAAGAAGCAGAGGCTATTTCTTCCTCAAGCTCCTCTCCGACTGTGATTTTATTGCTGTTTAAATCAAACAAATCAACCAGAAAAATATATATGTGGGAGAAGACATGCTATATATAGTTTGCTAAATACCCATAACAACTGTTTCATCCTGACATTGCAAACTGGGTCAAGTGGGGCAATGCATACCTTACAAATTAGTAAATAAATAGATCCAAGACAGAATGGGCATTTCTAGAAACATCACTGGGTCTAAAACAGCAAGGGCAGTACAGTTATCCAGAGTGCTAGGGTTCTCACCTTATGAATTAAGCAACATAGACATCCAATATCAAAAGGGACATTTTCAGAGGTTTCTAACCTGGCTGCTGTAGGGAAAATAGCTGCCGAAAGCCTAAGTCTCAACACAATGATGGTCGCTTTCAAATAACAGGCTAGACTTCCTGATCCCACTCCCAAATCCACTTTCCCTGTTCAGCAGGCATGTAAAATAGGTACAAAATTGTGTTCTGTGCATGCTTAGCAAGACTACTTTTAAAGAGGCACATAAGCACATAAAATCAGGTTTTATGTATGGAAGTGCCTTTGAAAATTATCTCCATTATAGGGACTTTAACACAGTAGCATAAAGTTACAGAATGTTAAAAATTAAAAAAGGACATGCTAACCAATGATAAGCCTGTAAGAATTCTCGCACAATAACTTGCTTGCTGGCCTGGGACTTGAGAAGTTTCAGCAGATCTTGAGTAAAGCGTTTCACCTGAGCCCTGTGGGTCAGCGTTAACAAGCGCTTTGAGCCCATGCCAAGGATCTGTAAACCAAGCAACAAATGCACATTAGATTCCAGCTGCTGTGGCGCATCACTGAGCTGAACACCAAGGGCCTGATATTCAGCTGGATATGATATATCTGGCTAAAGTTCTAAGGGATATTCACCGGCATGGCTATGCCGCTGAATATCTGCGGTCAAGGTGCTACTTAATCGGATTTAACTTATCTGGCTAAGTTAGATCAGCTCTATGGCTGATCTAATTTATCCAATTAACTTAACTGGATAAGAACGAATATCATTACTTATCCGGTTAACTTAAACTGAATAAGTAGTGCTGCCCAGATCCGCCAACTAATTGGCTGGCTAAAAGATAGCCAGATAAGTGACTTATCTGGCTATCCAGCACTAGACGCGCTTTCAATATTGAGCCCCAAGTAAATTAGACAATTATAGCCAAAAAGGGAGCAGTTAGAGTACAGGCCTCCACTGATGCTAAGAAGACATTAAACAGCCATAAGACAACAAGTACCACACTCACAAAAACTTACTTCATCATGATAGACAAAACTAAAATTGCTTAAAGGAAAATTGGTTCTTACCTGCTAATTTTTGTTCCTGTATTACCACAGATCAGTCCAGACAAGTGGGTTTTGCATCCCTGCCAGCAGATGGAGTAGGAGAACAAAAACTTTGAGGCACTGCTACATATCCGAGAGTGCCACCTGCAGTCCCCCTCAGTATTGACCTGTACCCAAACCAAGATTAATCTTTAAACTCCTCTATTGGGTGACAACAGTGGGGCTGGAAACCCCCTTGAACTGGAGCTCTATCACATCTAAACCAACGTATCTGAAAACTATGTACACACTGCCAAACAGCACCAAAAAAGAAAAGCTTGTGCAGGAAAAACATGTCAGGGAAAAATCAGTCTTTCGGCATAGACGGGGTGGGTCTCTGGCTGATCTATGGTATTACAGGAACGAACATTAGCAGGTAAGAATCAATTTTCCTTTCCTGTTCATACCCAGATCAGTCCAGACAAATGGGGTATAGCCAAGCACCGCTCAACAGGGCGGGAACCCGAAACCCCCACATGGAGAACACTCTAACCAAAGGACACCTCGTCTTGCACCCTTACATCCAATCGGTAACGTCTGGTGAAAGTATGAATCGAGGACCACCCTGCAACCCTACAAATCTTCTGGGGTGACCGCAGCTGACACTCAACCCAGGATGCCATCTGCACACTTGTGAAATGCTTTCCAAGTCCCACAGGCACCTGGTGGCCTTTACAAATATAAGCCGAACAAATTACCTCCTTAAGCCACAGAGAGATGGTAGCCTCTGAGACCTTGTCTCCTTTCTGTACACTACACCTAAAAAGTACAAAATGGTGATCAGACTGGAGAAACTTATTCGTAACCTCCAAATACTGCAACAGGATCTGCTGCACGTCTGAAAGTTGTAGTTCCCTGTCCCGCGGTGAATCTCAACCATTCTGGAAACCCTAGAAGCTCCACTGACTGATTAAGATGAAATGAGGACACCACCTTCAGCAAAAAGGAGGAAACCTTGTCAATGTAAGTCCTCAAAAACAATCCTTGCAGGACAAAGTCTGCAACTCAAACATCCACTTCAGCTGGATTTCCAACTTGCACTAGCCACCAGAACGGTTGTCTTCTTGGTCACCGCCAATACCGCCACATCCACTTTGGGAACCCTCAGAAGGTACAAAGTCTCTTCCCTCAGGTGGTAAAGCTCAGCCATAGTCCTACCCACCTTCAGACCCGCCTCCGGGAAGTCCCACTTAGGTTCTCCAACTTCTGGATCTTCTTTGGCAATGGGAAGGCACTTTGAGGACCCCACAGTCTGTCCAGAACCAGATTCACCTTAATCCTCAATTCCTCCAAAGCCCGGGGAATAAGGGGCCGCTGCTCCTCCGCTCTTAAAAAAAAAAAAAGAGAGACCACCCTAGGATCGTCCCCCTCGAAATCAGAAACTCATCCGGATCAAGGTCATCCTTAGAACCATCAGGGTCTGCATTGGGCGTTGCAGCCATATCCATATCTGGATCCGCCTCTTGCAGCTCATCTTCCACATCTCAGGGATCCTTTTCCGAATCTGCACGATGCAGTCCCAGGCAGCTCAGAATATCTCCGGACCCTCCGTAGGACCCTAACTTAGACTTCTTACCCATGGGATGAAGCGATCTGTCCTTTGGACACTTCCCCCCTGGTCCCTTCCTTGCCAGGAAGGCCTTATGCATGAGGAGCAAAAATACCAGGGGAAAATACCTCCTGGTTATCCATCCTCTGCCCCCGCTGGGTGAAATTAGAATCCCCTCCTCCATCAGGAGTCTCCTGTGCCACAGAGAGAGAGGAGGGGGAGTGGGAATCTGTCTCCGGTGGCCGTGAGCCCCTGCCTGTGATCCACCATGGGACAGGCCTCTGCCGAAGTGGCCCCTGCCAACCGGAGACATTTTTTTCTCCCTCCTCCCCTGCTGCGCACTCAACAAGGAGGAAATGGGCATTCAGCAGGGCCGGTTCAAGGGTATTAGGCGCCCTAGGCGAAACGTCAGCTATGCCGCCCCCCCCGCCTCCACACACAATTAACTTACATTGTGCATTAATGAAAATAACGAAGTCTGTATTTATAACAGAACACTTATTTGACATTTTTATGCCATGTAAACCATTGAGATGATTTGTCTTATCGACGGTATAGAAACTTTTATAAATAAATAAATAAAAATAAATAAAATAAACATAAACCAAAGCTATACTTGTTGCTCAAACAAAAAAAGCAGACACATCACATAATATTAAATAATTAAAATGGCAGTCAATCAAGAAAAATAAACTTAAAAAGCCATCTTTACTTACCCCCTCCAGCAGCTCTCCTACCCCTCTTCCATGCAGGCTGTAGTACACACCAGAAGCAGCAGTAGTGGCTACGCTCTATACTCATGGTCCTCTTCCTTAAGGCCCATGTCTCTCACACACACACCATATCAGTCATGCCCCCATGACCAGTTTCTGTCTCTCACACACCAATCACCTCCCAAACAGTCTTTGACAAACACACCAGTCACCTTCCTGAACAGTTTCTCTCATGCCATACACACACAGGCTTCCCACGCCCGTGTTACACTTACATATATGGGCTTCTCACTCTCATAATCACTTTCTCTTTCTCACACACATACCCAGAGTTCTCACTTCCATGCTTTTTCTCTCTTTCACACACACATCAGTCACATCCCTGACTGTCTCACACTCTCACACATCAGTCATCTCTCTGAGCAGTCACTTTCATTGTCTCTCACATATACACATACATCAGCTCTCTGACCAGTTTCTCTCAATCACACACACATGCTCTCGATCAAATACATTCTCTCACTTACACACAGGCTCTCAATCACACACAGGCTAGCTGGCTGCTTCTCTCTCTTTCTCTCACTCACTTCCCCCCCCGAGAACAAATGGTAGCTGCCGCAGCCTCCTCCAGCCCCCACAGGCCAAGAAGGAAGAATCCCATCGGCCGCAGGAGGCTCGTGCTGCTGACTCCTTTCCCGATTACCGGCTGCTTCAATTGCTCAGGGGCCGATGCTGCTGTCGCCGCTATTTTTTTCATGCGGCACGGCTCTTTCTCCTTCCCGCCAGTGGCGTAGCCAGAATTGATTTTTTGGGTGGGCACAAGGTTAACATGGGTGGGCTGTAGGCATGCAGGTCTACTAGTTGTTTTGTTACTGATAAATAATGCCAAATTATGCAGCATAGCATTCACATCTACGCCTAAGTATGAGGTTTACTTAATGACACAAACATAATTCACGGTGATTTGTGGTACTTTAGCCTTCTTATTATTACGATTTTATACACGGCTCCTACCTGTCCATAAATTTTGAGAGAGCGGTTGTGTTGCTTATATTTAAATTGCTAACATCTCAAAATATAGATATATATTTTTACCTTTGTTGTCTGATCTTTGTATTTTTCTAATCAGTTGGTCCTGGTCTCTTTTTCCCATTTTTTCCCTTATAGCTCATTTCCTAATTCCTTTTCAGTGTCTTTCTTCTATTACTGTCTTCTTCCCTTCCACACACACACACACACACACATACACGCTTTCTCTCACAGACTCCCTCTCACACACTCAAGCTGTCACTCTCATATGCTCTCCCCCCCCCCCCCCCCCCACCCCCCCCACAAGCTCACATTCAAGTTCTCACTTTCTCACCCCTCCCCAGGCTTATATTCTTATGCACACACAGACGCACATCCAGGCACCCATTCTCACCCACACACAAACCCAGACTCCCATTCTCACCCACAAACCCATGCTCCCAGTCTCACCCACACATATTCAAGCTCCCATTCTCATCCATACATATACACATTTAAGGTACTATTCTCACCCACACATACACACATTCAAGCACCCATTCTTATCCACATATTCAAGCTTCCATTCTCACCCACCCACACAAACCCAGGCTCTCATTCTCACCCATATATACACACATTCAAGCTCCCATTCTCACCCACCCACAAACCCAGGCTCCCATTCTCAACCACACATACACACATTCGAGCTCCCATTCACCCACATATTCAAGCTTCCATTCTCACCCACATACACACCCAGGCTCCAGTTTTCACCCACACACACTCCCATTCTCATCCACACATACACATTCAAGCACGTGCACAGCTTCCGCTTTCTCCCCTAGAGCAGGAAGATCAGCTGCCTCTCCTGCTGCCACCGGCCTCCTGCTATCTTCGGGCCGAACTTCCTGTCGGGAGGGGGGGGGGGGGTGGGAGCGGAAGCGCAGCGCACAACGTCCGCTTCCCCCCCCCCCCCCCCCCCAAGCAGGAAGATCGGCGGGCAGTACGGCCCGACGCCCGAAGATAGCAGGAGGCCGGTGGCAGCAGGAGAGGCAGCTGATCTTCCTGCTTTGGGGGAGAAAGCGGAAGCTGTGCGCGGCGCTTCTGCTCCCCCAAACAGGAAGTTCGGCGGGCCGTTTGGTCCGAAGATAGCAGGAGAACGGGTGGCAGCAGGAGAGGCAGCTGATCTTCCTGCATTGGGGGGAGAAAGCGGAAGCTGCGCGCGGCGCTTCCGCTCCCCCCCCCCCGAACAGGAAGACCGGTTGGCCATACGGCCGCAGCAGCGCTTCCCCATGTGTGCCGTGATTGCGTGCGAGGCGTGGGTTCTCTTGTTCGCTGTCGCGGGGATGGGATCCCGCGACAGCCTTGCAGTTCCGGTGCCAGTTGGGTGGGCCTGGGTCTAAGTTGGGTGGGCACCTGCCCACCCAGGCCCACCCGTGGCTACGCCACTGCTTCCCGCGCATCACTTCCTGTTCCGGGTCGGGGGGAAGAAGAAAAGGGCAGCCGCGGATGCAACAGCTTTTTTTTTTTTTTGCACCGCGGGGCAGGGGCGGGCTGCCGGCAGCGGCTCTTTTATTTTTATCGGGGGGGCGGCGGCCTAATGCAGCTCTTTTATTTTTATCGGGGCAGGCTACGGCTCTCTTAATTTTACCGGGGTAGTGCCGCCCCCGGGAAGCTGGCGCCCTAGGCGACTGCCTAGTTCGCCTAGTGCTTCCGCCGGCCCTGGCATTCAGACATGCCAACCAGAGCCCACAGATGCGGCACACTGCCATCTGAGGCTATGGCGCCAATTTCGTGCGCCCCAAACGCAGTTGGCCGCTATGTGGTGCCCATGTGGTAAAGCGCCGTGCCATCCCCCCCGCGCTGAAATCAATAGTGCACGGGCAGCGGATGAAGCCGCAGCTGTTCTGTTCCCACCAGTGCACGAACAGCCGCACAGGCCGTAGCCACCCTCACAGATTGGCGGCGCATGGGAAAAATTTGAGCCACACCTGCAGCCCTGGAAAAACCCGCCTCCGCGAACCCCAGGGTTGCTGAGCAAACAGAGCCAAACAGCCCTCACACCTCACTGCAAGGACAGACAGCTCCTGCTGTCCAAGGTCCTTCCACCGTCGAGCCTCAGACCAGCCTTCCTGTCCCTCACTGTTTCCTATTTTTTTTTTTTAAACACTTAACAGAACAGAGATACTTCCCCTGAGCAGGCCTGGTGGATGAAGCGAGGGGGACCTCGAGGGGCTGAGGGAGCCAGTCCCCTGGTGCGTTGTGGATGAAGCCCAGACAGAGGTTTCCAACCCCCCCCCCCCCCCCCCCCGGGTTGCCTGGCAACATCTGAGGTATGGTTCTTGAAGGAGCTTCTGGCTTCTCCGTAGCCCTAAACGACCTCTCTTTTTCCCCCCTCCTAGACTGCAGGTTTGCACCTCTACCATCTGCTGGAGTCAAGAGAAATACTGAGGGGACTGCAGGTGGCACTCTCAGATATGTAGCAGTGTCTCAAAGTTTTGTTCTCCGACGCCATCTGCTGGTGGGGGTGCAAAATCCATTTGTCTGGACTGAGCTAGTTATGAACAGGAAAAGATAAGTTATTGGGGACAAGGTATTGTTTATGAAGGGGGGGGGGGAGGGTTACCCCAAACAGAGCAGGAACATTACCTTCGAAAAACAGAGAGAAAAAAAAAACCATAAGACAATCCACCACCTAGGTTCATTTAGGGATATGACATAAGAATCATTTTATTAAAAGAATAAGCTTTATTAACAGTTTCATGTATGTATTTAATGTAGCACGGGTCTGTATATTGTAAAACTGAGCAAAAGTTATTATAGTCTACTTCTAAATCTATCATACCTGATTAGGTAAAAAGTTTATGGCTTGGTTCCAAGGAAGAGTGCTTTATAGATAAGATCCCTATATAAATAACAGCAACATGTTATTAGCTTTCATAGTCTGTTGCTACAAACAGTATCATTGAACTGGAAAAATTAAAGAGAAAGGTGACTAAAATTATACAGGGAATGGAACGACTCCCCTGTGAGGGAAAGACTAAAAAGAGGTTTGAGCTGTTCAGCTTGGAGAAGAGACAGCTGAAAAGGGACACGATAGAGGTCTAAAAAAAAAACAAAAAAAAAAACATGAGAGGTCTAGAGCAGGTAAATAGGAATCTAATATTTACTTTTTTTTTTTTTTTTTTTTAAATACACAAAACTAGGGGACACTCCATGAAATTAGTAAGCAGCATGTTTGAAACAAAATTCAACAATATTTTTTTTTTTCACGCAACACACAATTAAGCATAAGCCCGACTGGATGAAGAGCAATTCTATATACTGAAGAACTTTTGCGTTCCAGAGAGCAGCAGACTTGTACCCCTGGCTGCTCCCTCCCTCTCCCTAAAGTCACAGCTGGCTCAGGCGGGGAAGGTATAGGGTAGGGGGTCCTCCTTGTGATCTCACACGCTGGTCCCTGTGATGATACCTAACTTTACTTCCCCCATGGCCCACCCCATACACACGGAGCAGCGATCCATAGGCAAATCCGCCCCTGCATAGAGACTCAAGTTAATACATCTTCAAACCAACAACTGGCTCACTGCGAAACTTACTTGCAATACATGTGGCACGGCCTCCAGTAAGTCCATTAACTTGGAATATCCATAGTCCGAGACGCGACACTGCTTAGCAAAATGGTGGTGGTAAGTTGGAATGAATTTACTGACTTGCATGATACAAGACGGCTGGCTCTTCAGCAGATCAATCACTTCTCTGCTGAACTGGATTAGCTGGGGGTTGCCTACAGGACTCTTTGAACGTAACAGCCAGGGGTCTGCAGGGGAAAATTTCAGTTGTTAATCCGTACGCAATTCCCTGATCTCTCTTTTTAGGCAAAATGAATACTAACTTTTTCCTGTCTTCTGTATTTATTATTTGTCATTGTTCTACCAGTTCTTCTGCATCAGTCATGTGACGTGGTTTGAAATGGATGATTGCTACCTTGGATGTACACTAACTAATTTCTTACAGCAGGAGCAGTCAGTAAAAGCAGTTAAATCTGAGAACTGTTCTGTACCAGAAATACGGACACAAAAACATTGCCAAAGTCAAATATAATCCTGTTCTTAAATTTATGGCATATGGACTACAGCTGTACAAGTATCGTATTTATACTGTTGAATAAATGAAAGACAGTGCTACTACTCTATAAAGAAAAAATGTTTTTACATAAACTGTTTTCTAAATAAGCGCTGTTGAACATACTTTTAAGAAACAAGTTATTATGAAGCTGGGTGCTGCACAACAATTTCTCAAGTCAGCTTTAAATCTGGGATTTTAGAAGGCTGAGGCACAACAGTTCAATGTGCCACGGGGCTGGGCATCTCTCAGCTGTACATGCCCCAGCTTAAAGCATTGCACATCTTGAACATTGGAGAAGTTACTGACCTGATAATTTCGTTTTCCTTAGTGTAGACAGATGGACTCAGGACCAATGGGTTATGCTCCCCTGCCAGCAGATGGAGACGCAGTCAGGTTTCAGAGCAGATGTCACCCTACATATACCCCATCAGTGACCTCAGCCCTTCAGTATTCTCTTCAAAAGCCACTGTGAACATACGATTGAAAAAAAACTGGATTAAAAACTATTAAAAATGGATAACCATAACTGTACTCAACCAAACACTGAACCCCAGTAAGATTATAGATGCCCTGATCCAAGGACTAGATGACTGCTTACTCGTAATCTCTTGGGATCTATATCCACTCCACGGGCAAATCCTTGGCACTGCTCTTGGGCAGCCATAGGTGGGATGCTGAGTCCATCTGTCTACATTAAGTAAAACAAACTTATCAGGTAACTAATTTTCCATTTCCTAGCATGTAGCCAGATGGACTCAGGACCAATGGGATGTACAAAAGCTACTCCCGATAGAGGCGGGAGGCTGCCCGTGGGCCGGTTAAAACCACCCTTGCAACAGCTGCGACCTCCCGGGCGATAGAACCTGGAGAAGGCGTGCAAGAAGGACCACGTCGCCGCTCCAGGATTCTCTGCATACCATGGATGCCTGGGCCAATCTGGAGCTACTAGTAGGACTAATCCTCTGTGGTGCTTGATCTTGCGAATGACTCTGCCTAGGAGGGTAACAAAAAGAGGATAGATCCAAAGAGTCCTGAAAGTTGCTTTATCGGGAGGTAGATCTTGCCCTGCTTGGTGCTGAACTGGAGTCCCAGATATTCCAAGGACTGGGAGAATTTGAGACTGCTTTTGTCCAGGTTTACAACCCAAATGAGTTCCTGAAGCAAGCAGGTCACCCTGTTGGTCACCCAGAGACACTCTTACACAGACTTAACTAGTCGTCCAAGTATGGGTGCACCAGGATTCCCTCTTTTCTCAACACTGCCGCTACGACCACTGAAATCTTGGAAAATGTTCTGGGGGTGGTGGCCAGGCCAAAGGGCAGTGCCTGGAACTGATAATGGTGAACCAGTACCGCAAACCATAGGAATCTATGTTTTTGCCGGATTGGAATATGTAGGTAGGCCTCGAATAGGTCCAGGGATGTTAAGAACTCTCCTGATTGTATGACCATTATCACAGAGCGCAGGGTTTTCATGTGGAAATGGCACTCACTGGTAGATGTCAGTTGACAGTCTTGAGGTCCAGGATGGGGCAAAAAGGAACATTCCTTCTTGGGTATAACGAAATAATACCCCATATTTTCCTGCGGTGCAGGTACTGGGATTATAGTCCTCACCCTGAGAAGCCTTAAAAGGGTAGTCTCTACTGCCTGCTTCTTGTGCTGGGAGTGGCAAGGAGATATCATGAATATGTCCCTAGGAGTGCTGTGAAATTCCAGTGCGTATCCTTCTCGTAAGATCTCCAGTATCCATTTGTCCGAAGTGATTTTGACCAACTGTTGGTAGAAGAGGGACAGTCGACCCCCTCTCTCTTCGTTCCGAGGCTTGGGCTACTTACTCCAAAAGGACTGAGATCTCTGAAATGTACGGTTTCCAAAGTGTTGGGAGCCCCTGGATCAACCCCTCATTGGCAAGGGGCACTGTAACTGCTTTCTGTTATCTTCTGGTAGCTGGAGTACTGGAGATTCACCCCATTTACTGGTCAGCTTTTCCAATTCGCTTCCGATGAGGCATGATCCTTTAAAGGGCATCTTTGTGAGATTTGCCTTGGAGGTTGCATCTGCTGACCACTTCCGCAGCCATAGCTGCAGTCTGGCCACCACCACTGAGGCCACTCCTTGGGTCGAGGTACGGACTAGGTCTGAACCCGCATTAGCTAAAAAGGTGGCAGCGGGTTCCATAACCACTCTGGAATTCACCCCTGATTCATCCACTTCCCGAGAGAGGAGCAGATACGAACGAGCTACCAGGGCACAACAAAAAGAAAATCTGCAAGATTATTGCTATTGCATCAAAGGCCCGTTTAGGGATGGACTCCATATCTTCCTATCATATGCATCCTTTAAGGCTGCCCCTCCCTCCACTAGGATAGTTGTTCACTTAGAGACGGCACAGACCAATGCAGCCACTTTAGGGAAATACAAATTTATTTTATTTTTAGATTTATATTCCGCTTTTTACACTTTTTTCAGCGCTTCAAAGTGGATTACATTCAGGTACTGTAGTATTTCCCTATCACCAGAGGGCTTACAATCAAATGTTCTCTCGCTGCTGGATCCAGTGGGTGTAGAGCTTCTAACACTCGTTCCCCTTTAAAACTAGCTTCTGGGCATCCTGTTCCAGGTGAATCAACTCCTGGGTGGCTTCCAGTACCTGAAAGTGGCAAGAGGCTTTCCAAAGGGAAATCAGAATGGGATTCTTCTTTGGTTTCGTCAGAGTGCGCCCCAGAAACTCCCAGCATCTTCAAGGTCTGATAAACTAGAGCCGGCAATTAGTCTCTATGGAAAAACCATAACATGGTCCAATACGATTCTAAACCAGGGAGGATTTCCCCATCTTCCAAGGAATCAGGATCCTCTTCTTTGTCCGTGCCGTCTAGGGTCCCTGTCAGGGATACCCTTGGTGAGTCTAGGCATGCCTCGAGGTTCCATCGGACAGGGGAAAGTGAGGTAGCAGACTGCACCTGTATGTAGGCTTGCAGGCCATGAAAGAATTCCACACCAAGATAAGGTGGCCGGGTCCATGCCTAGCCCAGGAGGTACTGGGGTAGGTGCCGCTAAATGTCCCTCTTCCATGGATGATCCAGTCCTGGAGTTACTCAGATCTAGGTTATTTCTAGTTAAGGCTATGGCTAACCCATCCTCTGAATGGGAGGAGCCGGGCTTAGCAAAGTCCGGGGAGGCCTACACTCCCTGGGCTTCCTCACAGTGCTGACATAAGCAAGAATCCAGGTCAGACTGTGCAGCCCTAGTATGACAGGCAACGCAGAGATAAAGGCACTTGTGTTTCTTTGCTCCCGGAGCCATTGGCGATGGTAACTGTGTGTTCAGACAGCTCGCGCTTAAAACTTTATGCATACAGATTTCAGGCACCTAAGCGGGCTGCAGCAAGGTGCACGCTCAACCCGTGCGCCTGGCTTTACTTGTATTCTGCGCCTAGTAAGTTGTGTGTGTTAAAGTGCACAGCCTGAGCGTGGCATTATGCGCACCATGTGTGCGCAAGGCCGATACAAAAGCACGCGCAAGTTGGTGCTGCTGCAGCCTACCACACAGTGGGCTGAGCAAGCCTAAGGAGAGGCCTAGCCCACCGAGGGGGCGCCTGACGTCAGTACAGCACGCTGAGCAAGGACACCAGAGGAAGTCTCACCGAAATGCCTGTGTCTGAATCGGGAGGAAAAAAAAAAAAATTAACAAAAACTTACCTGGGCTCAGCACTTACTGGCTAAGTACAGAGACGGTCTCTGGCTGCAGGGGGGGGGGGGGGGGGGGGGGGGGGAAAGAGGGCTTTGGCCGCCACCACAGAGCTCTGCTGCCTTTCAGCTGCTTCAGCAGCAAAGTCCATGCCGGGAACCGGCTACCGGACCAAGGAACACCTCGGCGGGATCTTGGAAATCACCTCAGGAATTCTTAACTGGGGAAGGGACTTTTAAGTTCAGGGCTCAATCTTTTCTCCAATTTAAAAGTAGAATTTCTTCCAAAAATTACAGTGATCTCCATAGGGCAAGCATGTCCGCATCGGCTGGAGACTGAGAAATACAGAAGGGCCGAGGTCACTGCAGGGGTGCATCTAGGGTGACGTCAGCTTTGAAACCTGACTGTCTCCATCTGCTGGCAGGGGGGCATAAACCCATTGGTCCTGAGTCCATCTGACTACACGCTAAGAAAGTAGCGCTTCCTTTAAAATTAGAAGAGCACTGGAGAAAATAAGATGCTCTCCTTCAATATGAAACTAAAAACCTCATGACATAAAAGCAATTTCAAGCTGACCTTTACCTGTATTAGGAGGCGGTGGTTTATTGTGTATCCATTTGACAACTTTAATGCCATTCTGAGCTGTGGCAATATTAACCCCAGGCACGCAGGTAATGAGATGCTCCAAGGGCACACCCCCCTCGCCTTCCTGCACAGTTTCAAGAATGCTGAACTCCGATGTATAGCAATCTAGAAAGCTAGCAAAGAAGAACTGTGAAGTAGAATTTGAAATTACTTTAGCAAAGGGCCAGATGTATTTATAAAAAAAAAAAAAAAAAGTTTGACCCCACTTTGTATCTATGGGGAAAATACTTTGTACCATCTGGCCCCCAAGTGCTCACGTTTCACTTCTTCACAAACCACTGACCTAATTCTAACATTACATCATGCCTGGACTGATTAAATCACTATACAAGAACAAATTAGCACATTGAGGGGCTCTGCCAGATATACTGCTAAGCAGTCAGATTGGAACCTAACCTTACACAGGAAAGAAAGTCAGAAAGCCATCAAAATTGTTGCCCATTACTGGGGTATTCTTGGATAGACAAGGAGGAAGGAGGAAAATTAACAGATTATGATCCAGGAGTGCCAAAAAAAAATAAAAATCATCCACAAAAATCAAGGGAAAAAATAAAGTTCAATTGATTTGTGTTCACATTGCAGAACAATACCCCTAATATGAGCAGCTATTCTGTACATTTTATTTATTTAACAGCTTTTTTATACAGACATTAAAGTACACATCATATCGGTTTACATTTCAACTAGGAAGGAGGAAAATTACATTAAACAGGGAGGGTGAAGATGGACAACTGGCAAAGGAAGGTTTGAGGCTCTAAAATCAGAGAGCTTCGCAAATAAATTGCCATAATAGAAAGGCGAGAAGGATAGCGAAAAACTTACATATTGAGAAATGAAAAGCAAAGAAAAAATGGTTCTTACCTACTAATTTTCATTCTTATAATAGCCCAGATCAGTCCAGACAAGTGAGTTTTGCATCCCTACCAGCAGACAGAGGCAGAGAACAAAGCTTTGAGGCACTGCTACATAACAGAGAGTGCCACCTGCAGTCCCTCAGTATTGACCTGTACCCAAGCTAAACTAGAGTGCAAACACAAACTTCCCCTATGCAGGATGATCAGAGAACCCAGTGTTGGAGCCCCCCCCCATCCAACAAAGGAACTGAAAATCTTGTAATCCTACCGGTTCTGAATATATACACACACATTCATTTCAGTCTGAGTCCACAACGATCTTTCAAAAACACGGGGACAGGCCTGTGAACTTATCTGTGCTATTACAGGAAGAAAAATTAGCAAGTAAGAACCAATCTTCCTTTCCTATTCATACCCATATCAGTCCAGACAAGTGGGATGTACCCAAGCTCCCCTACTCTGGGCAGGCATCCAAAGGACCCACTCTCAACACTCTTTCCAAATATAGCCTTGTCTGCCACCCGAACATCCAGCCAGTAATGCTAGGTGAAAGTGTGAAGTGAAGACCTTGTTGCCACCCTACAAATCTCCTGAGGCAACACCAACTGACACTCTGCCCAGGAGGCTGCCTGTGCCCTAGTCGAATGCACCCACAACCCCTCTTGGATCTTTCGGCCTTTAAAAAGGTAGAACAAGAAAATAGCTTCCTTCAACCAACAAGCAATTATGGCTTTAGATGCCTTATATTTCCTTTCTTAACCTCAAACAAGACAGATGATCTGAATGCCGAAAACTGTTAGTGACCTTCAAATAGTACAACAGAATCCATCGCATATCCAATAAGTGAAGCTCCCTAGACAGTGGTGTTTCTGAAGCTCAGTTCAGAAACACCGGAAGATCCACTGTCTGGTTAAAGTGAAATGAGGAAACAGCCTTCGGCAAAAATGAGGGCACCGAATGCAAGGATACCCCATCCTCCCAAATTCACAGGAAAGGCTCCCGATAGGATAATGCTTGCAACTCCGAAATTTGCCTGGCCAAACAACTTGCCACTAGAAAAACGCCTTCAAGGTAAGATCCTTCAGGGACGTTTTCCGCATCAGCTCAAAAGGAGCTTCACAGAAGACTCAAAGAAACAAAGTTCAAGCTCCACACAGGACATTTGACCCCTTCTTGCAGTTTACCTCTGGGACAACCCAAGGCCACTACTTGAACGAAGCAAATCATAGGCCAACCCTTTTGTCAAGCCCTGCCGCAAAAAGGCCAAGATATGGGGAACATCCACTCGCAAAGGATCCAGTCCTTCCTCCATACACCAGGACTCAAACACTCTCCACACCCTGACATAAGCCAGATGTAGATGGTCTTCTGGCCTGAAGCAAAGTGGTAAAGACATATTCAGAGTATCCCTTCAAGTCATAAATAAATAAGTCAAACATCTCCTCTCAAAAGCCAAGAGAGGAAAGCGATCTGCCCAATCCAAGAAGATAGGCCCTTGCCATAGAAAATCTGGCAGATGTGCTAGGTTGACAGGACAGTCTACCACAAGCCAAATCAGATCCACAAACCACAGGTGATGTGGCCAGCCAATTAGTTCCTGGGCTTCCTGAGATACTGATGACTTTTGGTGCCACCCTGGTGGTTGATGTAAGCCACCATCATCGCATTGTCTGACAGGACACTCACCAGCTTCCCTCTCATCAGGGGCAGAAAAGCCTCTAGTGCCACACGTATTGCTCTCGTCTCTAAGCGATTGATGGACTAGGCCTCCTCCATCGACCACTGTCCCTGTATGGACTGGTCCTGGCACACCACTCCCCAACTGGAGAGACTGCCATCAGTGATAATGATCATAGAGACTGGGGCTTCCAGATCCACACTTTGTCTCAACTTGTTCATAACTAGCCACCACGAAAGACTGGTCCTGGCACACTCCATAAGAGGAAGTGGCAGATGAAATTGCTCCAACAACGGGTCCCAGCGGGACAGTAAAGCAGACTATAGATGCCTCCCTTGAGTAAATGCCCATGGGACCAATTCCAAAATGGAAGCCATAGACCCAACAACCTGCAAGTAATCTCAAACCTTTGGGCACCTGCTTCTCCAACAATCTACGAACCTGAACTTGTAATTTGGAAATCCACTCTGTGAGGAAAAACCTTCCCCACCTTGGTATCAAAATGCGCCCCCAGAAATTCCAAAACCTGGAAAGGGGAAAGAAGACTCTTGGACAGATTGTCTATTCATCCCAACGATCTTAGGCACCGGAGAACTAAGTCCAATGCCTCCTGGCAAAGGGACTCTGGCTTTGCCCAAATCAGCTAGTTGTCCAGATAGGAGTGAACCAGGACCCATCCCTCCGGAGAGCTGCAGCCACAGCGACCATTGCCAGACCAAAGGGCAGGGCACAAAATTGAAAAAAATGTTTCCCCAGAACCATGAATCTCAGATATATTTTTGATGATTGGGATGAATTCCTATGTGCAAGTACGCTTCGGTCAAATCCAGGCACCAGGTACTCCCCCACTTTGTGCACTGTTACAATCGCCGAATGCAGGATTTCCATTTGAAACCAAGGAATCTTTAAAGCCAAGTTCACCCTTTTTAAATCCAGAATTGGGCAGAATGAGTCCTCTTTCTTGGGAACTATGAAGTAAATGGAATAGCAGCCTGTCCCCTGCTCCTGCAGGGGAACCGAACAATGGCTCCCAGCTTGCAAAGACAGTGTTTCCTGCACTACTAACTTCTTTCCTTGTAAGTACACAGGGAGACCATGAACAAGACTGAGTGGGCGAGCAAATCCTAAAGTGTGACTTTGTTCTACCACGCTTAATACCCACTGGTCTGATATGATCTTGGTCCACTCCTCATAGAAGAGATCCAACCGACCCTCTATCACAGGAACAGAGGCGTGAACTGGCCTCGCCTCACTGAGCAGATTTGGCTCCAGGACCACTCTGGGAAGAGCCATCTCTACGTGCCTTTCGCCTGCGAAAGGAGTGATTCCAGGACGGTTGCCTTCTCGAGGACTGCCTTTGGGCACTACCTGAAGCTCTGAGAGGCCGAAACTCTGAAGCGAGAGTGTGGAGGAAAAGGCCCTTTTCCTTCCAGCTTATCTTCAGGCAGTTTGTGACTTATTTCCCCCTAGAAGCTTAATCATCTCTTCCAAGTACGAACCAAAGAGCAACTTCCCTTTGAAGGGCAACACTCAACTGTGACTTGGATGATATATCTGCTGAACAATTCCTCAACCAGGAGTCTACAGGCTGATACCGCCGACATCATGGTCCTGGATGAAGTCCTAATGAGGTCGTATAACGCATCAACTTCATAGGCCCCCACAGCCTCTAGCCAATCCGCCTGCTTTGCCTCAGAGTCTGACAAGGATTTGTCTGCTTGCAACTGCTGTACCCAGCGCACACAAGCTCTTACCATAAAACTGCTGCACCTGCAGCTTGTATGCTGAGAGCCGAAACCTCAAATATGTTCTTGAGGTGAACCTCCAACTTTCTATCTTGAAGGTCTTTCAGCAATGCAGACCCAGCCACCGGAATGGTCATCTTCTTAGTAACAGCTGAAACTGAGGCATCCACGTTTGGGACCCTCACGCAAAGGATATAATTTGTCCATAGCTCTGCTAACCTTCAAATTAGACTCAAGAGTATACCACTCCCTAAATACCAATTTTTTGACATATTTATGAAAGGGAAAGGACTTTGCCGGACCTTGAAGGCCATCCATAACAGGATGTACCTCCTCCTGATCTGATTCATCCCGCTGAATTTTTATACCCAATACCACACCACTTTAGGATCATCCCCTTCCATGGCTAGGGCTTTGCCACAGTTGTCATCCGGATCATGCTCCATCAAATCTAGATCTATGCCTTTCGGATTCTGCATTGGCGGATGGTCACTCTGAAAGTTCCGAGGAGCTATCCGCAGTGGCCGGCGGTACCAGGACCTCCAGAACTCTCTGGACTCTCGTGGCCGCTGTTGCCTGAGCAGACCTACCCCTTTTTGAAGGGCCAGGGCGCAGCCCTATACTGCCCTGCAGCCTTCCTGGCTGAATAAGCCCTATGAAAGAGCAAAACAAAGTCGGCAGAAAAATCAGAGG
Organism: Rhinatrema bivittatum; assembly: GCF_901001135.1. Lineage (NCBI taxonomy): Eukaryota > Metazoa > Chordata > Amphibia > Gymnophiona > Rhinatrematidae > Rhinatrema > Rhinatrema bivittatum. The sequence continues at coordinate 21,599,118 of NC_042628.1, read as the reverse complement.
AACCATCTGACTCTCCCCAGTCTGCCTCACTGTCTAAATGAAGTTCCTCAGCATTATGACCTCCCCGGCTCGCGAAGAAGCCGCAAAGGAGGACAAAATGGCCTCCATTCCCGCACTTAGAGGAAACGGGTCGTCCACCAGCTGCCACGCACGACAGCGCCTTCCAGGCTCGTAGTGGCCACCCAACGAAGTCGCTACTGCTAGCAAAGTGCCCTCCCCCCAGAGAGGCACTTAGAACATTTACCGTCCCGGGAAAGATGGGCACGGGTGTCTCCACAGTCAGATCTGTGCTGGGTTCGACAATCGCCGGAGGAACAGGAGAAGGAGCTGCCTGTACTGCACAGAGAAAACACTGCGATAACGAGAAGCCAGTACAACAACGATGCACAGACTACAGCGGCTCGCTGCCTGACCAACTTAATGACTTAAAAAAACAAAAAATTGGGCTCAGCAGCACAATAAAGAAAGAAATGACCACGTCCTTTAACAGAAGAATGGCCTCAGGCTTCGTCCATCTTCCAGGGCTAGGGAACTGGACCACCAGCTGGTCTGCCCTCACTGGCAAATAGGTCTGAGCAAAAAAAAAAAGGGTTGCCAACCCCCTGCTCGTCCGCCTCAAAACCAGGAGGGATGGCCCCACCAGGACCTTGGGAGGCAGTCTCCAAGAATCCTATTATATTTTATTTTTCTCAGTCTCAGACTGCAGGCTTTGCACCTCCACCATCTGCTGGAGACTGAAATACTGAGGGACTGCAATGCAGGTGGCACCTCGTGATATACAGCAATGTCAGTAAAATTCTGTCTCCATCTGCTGGAGCGGGAAGCAAAACCCAGGAGTCTGGACTGATCTGGGCACATACAGGGAAACCTGAAAATAAACCCAGGCCCTGGGCACCAGAAATCACAACAAATTAATTATCTGCACTTGCAACTTTATCACTCTCTCCAGGGTCAGAAACACCTTCCCAGCCTGGGTATCGAACAACATTCCCCAGATACTCTAGCGACTGGGTCGGCACTACATGACTGAAATTCATCACCCAGCCGAGCGTGTACTACCTTTCCATAACCCGGTGCACTGCCTGAGCACATTCCATCTTGGACTTTGCTCTGATGAGCCAGTGTCTTTTAAAACTAATTCTGTGTAAATTTCCTCTACTTTTTTTCTTTTTAAATCTGGACTGCATGTTTGCAACTCTACCATCTGCTGGAGACAGAGAAATAGTGAGGGACTGCAGGTGGCACTCTCAGTTATGTAGCAGTGCCTGAAAAGTTTTTATTCTCTGCCTCCATCTGCTGGTGGGGATGCAAAACCCATTTCTCTGGACTGATCTGGGTATGAATAGGAACAACACTGTCACACAAAAAGACTTGGATTCTCAATGCAGAAGAGTATCCCAGTGTATACGATACAATCACAAGTGCTACATCGCAAAAACCTTCACATATTGCTGGTGCACTACATTGCAATTATTTGTGTCCCATTTTAAAAAATTAGGAAGCTGCTACTGCTTGCAATTAACTCATCATTTACCTCAGTAAGGGCACAGTGCCCTCATGGGTCTGCAGAAGGCCATGAACTTGAGGAGCAAATATCTTCAAAGATAAAACCAGAAATGGAACGGTGTACAAATCTGGATCAAATTCATGTTCACTGATGGGAGAAAAAAAACCAAACAAACCACTGTATCTTATTTTAAGAGTAGTAGTTAAAGTTTTATGTACACAAAATACCAAGCACAGGTCCCAGCATCAGAACTCCAGCTTCCACCCATAGACTTAACATTAGCCCTGGAAAATGAACTCCACCTTGGACTAGAGTACAATTTCCAGCACTAATAAAACAGGAGGTAAGCCAGTGCACCTCTCTGCAGTGGAGGGTAATAGCTAATGCCATCGTTAACATGGAACTTCTGCGTAAGGGCATGGACTTAACACACACCTACTGCGTGTGCAGAACTCCTTGCTGCCTGGACCTCTAACACAGTCCCGCAGTTTGGTGAAATTTAGATTTCACATTTAAAATTCAGGTCAACAAGCAACAACTTCACAAGTCTCCCAAAGTTTACAAGAGAAAAAAAAAAAAAAAGTTTCCCAGCAGCTTTCAAACTAATTGGCAACATCTGTCTATATTCCACACTAGTCAAGGAGAGAGCAGCCCTTCAACCACTGAAGCGCAAGTTAAAGAACAGGCAACACTAAGCTACAAGACATAATGTTACGTTGCCTCGTCCCCATCTTCCTTTAGCTCTTTTTCAACTATTTGTGACCATCCACTGACCAACAGCAGCTTTTCTTTATGCTTGAACAAGTGTAGAAGTTACAGTTTGTTAATTCTGTTATTGCTATGCCTGGAGAGCCATCAAGGCAATACCACCAAACTGCCCAGTACACAACAGCCTCAGGTGTGGCGTCCACCTGTCTCATAGGCTCTGCTCCTATGCTTCAGAGACCCCAAAGCCCAGCGACGGATTCACAATGACGACCGGCCCGGGGAGTCGCCACCCAGGCGATACCACGTGGTCTGCCGAGCGCGGCTCTGTCACAGCCGCACTCGGCAGACCACGTGACTAGAGCGACCGGCCCACCGGGGGATGCCCGATCCCCCCCCACCCCCGATAGGGCAATCCTCCCCAGCCCCATTCAGTGCATTGGGATATCACGTGTTCCAACGAGGGACCCATGCCAGGCTGCGAGTCTGGCAACCAGAAGCTGCTCCTAGAATAGCGAGAACCGAAAGATGCAACACCTGAAGCCCTCAGAAGATACTCTGAAGATAGCATCTGCTGAAGTTTAAAATGCTGGATTTGTTACCTGAATGTTGTGTTGACGCAGTGCTGCCTGCAGACAGGATCATGATATTCCAGTTCTTCAAATACCACAGGGCTGCAATTTGTTGATGAACCATCGTGGGACTGGGAGGAGCCCAGTGGGCTCTGCCTGGCCTGACTACTGGGTAAGAGACAGACCATTCGTCCATTCCCTTGGTCACGGATGGCCACAGTGTCTGTTAACTTGTACAAATCTGACACAATGAGTTTGTGCCCAAACCTGGACAGACAAAAAAAAAATGTAAACATAAAACTCAGATCTGTATATTGCTAATAGGATGACAATTCTTAAGGCAAAACTAGGATTTAGTCCATGAAGAAAAAAAAAAAAAAAAAAAAGCAAACAAAACCCCCCCCCCCACACAATCTGGCACGCTGCAATGCCTCAAACATATAGGCCCTGAACTCTGTCACTTCAAATGCCCGACTTAGGTTTTAAATATTCAAAAATGTACATAGACAGTACTGCACGTCTATAAGTTAAAAACAGGACTGGTTTTAGGACAGAATTGTTCTTGCATAGCGTGCATGGTTTTCCCCATTTAAAACAAGAAGGAAGGCAGCCAAACCGGCCCCCTCTCTCATCTCGTTTGGACATGATGTAGAGTCCATATGCTCGGACCCTGGAGGCAATGCGGGAGATGTTACCACTAAAAGGGGCAACCCTGCTAAGCTCAGCCATACAGAGGGCTCCAGGTTGCGCAGGAGACTTCCCTCCCAGCCTCAGGCCTGCAGCTCCAACAGTTTTCCTGAAAGAAGGATGGGAGCAGAAAGCGAGAGAAACAAAACAGAGGCAGCCTAAATGTATTCGCGCTGCCCCTTCCCCGTAAAAAAAAAAAAAAAAAAAGACTTCAATATCACGTTCTTGACAATCCAAGAAACTCCATTAACCTCCAATATCAAACATAAAATAGGGTATGAACATGCCTCATTTATAAATACACTGTGCAAATTAGGAATTCCGGTAAATATATTGCATTTAACAAAAAAAAAAGCTAATCAAACTACCCATACTATGTGGAGAAACCAAGTAACATATGCAAAAATGTTCAAATAAGATCTCAAAGCTAAATATAAACCACTACACTTACTTTTTCTCATATATTTCAGTGTACTTGAATAAGGGCAGGCAACAGGCAGGGGCATCTTGAAGAACAGATATAGTTTCTGAGCTGTAAATTAAAAAAAAAAAAAAAAAAAAAAGTTATCAAACATTGAGTTTTATGCTAAACTTTTTAGCTATTTATAGGGTCCACTGGCATCTGTAGATTTATATAGTGGGGGAGGTGGGGGGAGAAGTGACAGTAAATATACATCCATGAAACAAAATGAAGAAGTCACAAGAGGGAAAGGAGTAAAGATCTTAACAAAAGCATCAAGCAGAAGGAAGGGGCAAGAGGCGGAGTACAATTTACAAACTGAAGCTTCCTGACCTCTTAATTCAATCATCCGGAGAAAGCTACACAGATTGCATGCCTTCAGTCTCAACTCTCTCTCTCTCTCTCTCTCTCTCTCTCTGCTTCCTGCTACAGCCCCCTCCGCTCACAAGCAGCCTGCGGGGAACAGGAGGGGAGGGAGGAGAGGCTGAACCTGAGTGGACAGAGAAAGAAAAAAAAAAAAAAGGAGGAGGAAAAAAAAAAAAGTTCCGTTTCCTAATCCAGACCCCCCCCCTCCCCCCGCCCTGAAGGGAAGGGGGGAGAAGTTGGAGTGGACCAAGAAAGGGGTCAGAATGTTTGATCCCTCAAAAGATCCAAGACAAACCCAAAGAGAATTGTGATTATAATTCCTGAAATGGTGCGATGTCCCTTTAGAATAAAATTTCATTTAAAAAAAATTATTCTCATTCCTGCATATATGATGCGGTCAACCCTATACACCGTTTACAAGGACTTGAACGGTGTTTTGGAAGTCTGCAGCTGCTATGCCCCACAGGGCATTCATTTCAATTCGCTGAAGCCTTGATGATGAATGGCATTACTGCAGACACATTTCAAAACTTGTGCTGCTAATTCATCTCCTCCTTGTGTCCAGTATTTTATTTATTACAACCTATATACTGCTTCATTCATACAAGGCGCTCAGGAGTGATTTACAAGGGTTAAAAATAGAACAAAACACAGAAATAAGCATAAACCACCACCATCCTCCCCACCCAAAATTAACAGCATAACAAACTGCTGATGCCAAGGACATTTTCAGTATTCATAAGCTCATATACTCAGAAAGATGACAAAGATTACAAAAAAGGATGTTTGCACTGCATTTTATTTCAAAACAAAAAGTGACAGTATGTAACTTGTGGCTGCTTAATAAATATCTTATTTTTGTACCTGGTTAATTTTGTGTGTGTATAGTCCAAATATCGTTTAAAAACAAAGTGAAATTATTTTTTTTTTGCGTAGTTAGAGCTGTGAATCTTTATGCAAAATCTGCCACAATTGCTGCAGAATCTGCTGCAGAAAGAATGTCCTGGCTATTGTCTTTACCTTACGATTAGCCAAGAAAACGTGGCTATAAATGACAATGCAACAGACTAAAATAATTTTGAAACACTTGCTTTTTGTGTTGATTACTCCCTGATGTACACAACATCCAGTAACTCAGGAGGCAAAAAAAATACACATTATCTATATACAGCAATTGCTGAATTACCAGCAAAGTTGCCTACGGGGAATTAAATTGAAACAAAATGTGCAAAACCATAAGCTAGGCAAAGTCAGTAAAGGTGGGGCCCCTAGCAAGGCCTGTGATGCTACAGTGTAATTGAAAGGAGGGGGCGAGGAGAAGTGACCCAGACGTCACAGCTTTGAAATAGGGGGCGGGAGAAATTCTGACAATTTGCCAATCATGAAATTGTTCCAAAGGACCCACTCTTACCTCAGCAAAGACAGAGATTTATTAGTTGATCCTGTAGCCAAGGAGACCTGGATCCTTTTGCTGCCAATTTTGTATCTGTGGAGACTGTTGACAGCACCAATGGCTTCATGCAGATTTTCCATCTGAACTATGGCCTTCAGCTGGTAATCCGTGTGAGGACTGAGTTCAGTATTCTTCACCTGGAAAAAAACGTAGTAGATGCAATGTTAACTACCTAACAGCATTCAGCAGGGAAGATCAGCTGGAGTTGTAAGTGGTACTGTACACATCATGAACATTTCAGAATACAAACCACAACCCTGAAAATTATCACATCTGAAAAACTGCATTTTTTTTTTTAAATATGCAACTAGGATGCAATAGGACCAGCCCCTCAAGAAAATTACAGACCACATCTGCAAAATACAGCGAGAAATTGTCAAACACTTGTTACTAAAATTCGAAATCTCGAGTCATCTCAACTTTAAGAATGGAAGTTGCTAATTTGTCCTTTTTAAGTCTTATTTTAGACAACTGTTTCCACTGTAAAGTGCTCTAGGTTAGGAAAACTGGTTCTTACCTGATAATTTTTGTTCCTGAAGTGCCACGGATCAGTCCAGACATGTGGGTTTATGCTTCCCTATCAGTGGATGGAAGCAGAGAACAAAAATTTGAGGCACTGCTACATAACTGAGAATGCCACCTGCAGACGCTCATTATTGACCTTTACCCAAGCCAAAAAATGTACCTTAACAAAACCCCCAATAAACCTTGGGTGAACAGAGATTTAAAAAAGTTGGAGTCCCCTGAAAATTAGGTCCCTTTGATTTAACACAAAGCACATACCAAACTATGTACACCTCTCATTAACCTGAATATATTACATATCAGCTCAGCAACATCCAAAAGAGAGGAAGTCTTTCGCAAAATGGGGACGAGTCTCTGGAATGATCCGTGATACGTCAGGAACGAAAATTACCAGGTAAGAACCAATTTTCCTTTGTTCGTACCCTGGATCAGTCTAGACAAGTGGGATGTGCCCAAGCCCCTCTACTCTGTGCAGGAACCCGAAAGACCCATGCACAACACACTTTCCCCAAAAGATGCCTCCTCCGGCGCCCGCACATCCAAGCGGTAATGTTTGGTAAAAGTGAGAAGACAAGACAAGACTACGTCACCACACGACAAATCTTCTGCGGAGAAAGCAGACGACAATCCGCCCATCAGGTTGCCTGCACCCTAGCGGATTGCACTCTCAACCCCTCTGGCACCGACCGGTCCTTACAGATAGAAGCAGATGCTATTGTCTTTTAACCATCATGCAATAGTGCCCTTGGAAGCCTCATTTCCCTTCTTTGCTCCACTGAAGGACAAACAGATGGAAAGACATTTGTCACCTTAAGATATCGCAAAAGAATTCACCATACCTTCAATAAGTGAAGCTCCCTCGCCATAAGAGCATTCGGTGACAAATCTGGAAAGGCCGGTAGCTCGATCACCTGGTTAAGGTGAAAGGAGCAAACCAACTTAGGCCAAAAAGGAAGAAACTGTACATAAAAGAAAACCCCTCCTCTGAAAAGTGCAGGAAAGAGTCCATTCACGACCATGCTTGCAGCTCAGATATCCTCCTAGCTGAATAGATAGGTACGAGGAAAACAGCCTTCAAGATTAAGTCCTTTAAAGAAGTCGTCCTAACCAGTTCAAAGAGGGGACCACAGCACCTGAAGAACCATATTAAGATTCCATGCTGGATAATGCAGATGTTTTGTTCCTTGAGGAATGAACCACTGTCGGTCTTCCCTGCATCCTATCTCAAAGAGACCCTAAGGCTGCCGCCTGAACCCAAAGGGAATTCTAGGCCAAGCCCTTAACCAAGTCGGCTTTGCAAAAAAGGCCAGAATCTGTGGAACGTCCACCTTCAAAAAAGGTTACACCTTGTTCTGCATATGCCATGATTCGAACACTTTTCACACTGACATATGCCAATGCTGTGGAAGGCCTCCTTGCCTGAAGCAAAATTGCAATTACGGGCTCCTAATAACCCTTCAAGCAGAGTAATCGCCTCTCAAAAGCCAAGCTACTAGACAGAAGCAATCCTACTGGTCTGAAAATACCGATCTCTGCTGCAACAGCCCTGACAGATGGGTCCAGCAAACAAGACCATCCACCGCTAGACGAAAAAGGTCCGCAAACCATAGCCAACGCAGCCACTCTGGTGCCACCAGAATTAACCTGCCCAGGTGAAGCTCGAAGTGCCGCAGCACTCAACCTGCGAGAGGCCACAGTCAAAACACTTACAGCAACAGATGTGTCAGCCACAGCTGAACGAGAGCATCTATACTCTCTGATCCAACCTCCCTCTTCCATTGAAAAACCGATCCATCTTCACATTTCCTGGTTTCGCCATGAGGTCCACCACTGATCTGCCCCACCTGACCTGAATGAAGGCTAAAGCCTCCGTCGACAACTCCCACTCCCCCAGACACTGTCTGCTGAGGAAGTCTGCCTGCATGTTGTCCACTCTGACCACATGGGAAGCAGCTATTCTTACCAGATGTTTCTCCGTGCAAACAACTAGTTCTTGCGCCACCAGCACCACTAGATGACTCTTCGTTCCTCCCTGACGCTTGATGTATGCCACTATCGTCGCATCATTCAAGAAAGCTCAGAATGACTTAGCCTGAATGAGTGGGAGAAATCCCAACCAGGCTTCGCGCACTGCCCTGGTTTCCAGCCAATTGGACCAGGTTGCTTTCTGACAGCCACTGACTCTGGGTCGATTTTCCTTGACAAATCGTCCCCCCAACCAGAGAGGCTGGAATCCATGGTCACCATCATCCAAGTTGGGCCCTTCCAGATCCAGTTCTTTTACCAGACTGTGCCAAGACAGTCACCATGAAAGACTGGACCTGGCCTCTTCTGGCAATGACAAAGAAAGCTGAAATTCCTCCAAAAGCGGATTCCATCAGGATAACAGCGCCCTCTGCAGAGGATGCATGCAAGCAAAGGCTCATGGAACTAATTCCAGCGTAGAACCCATGGACCCAGGACCTGCAAATAATCCCATACCCTGGGAACAGACAGACGCAGCAGCCAAAGGATCTGATTCTGCAACTTGACTACCCTCTCTGTAGTGTAGAATACCTTCCCTAACCAGGTATCTGAGCATGCCTCCAGATGTTTCGACAACTGGGCCGGCTTCAAACGACTCTTTGCAAGATTTATCACCCAGTCCAACGAATCCAAGAGTTGCAGGGCTCACTGGACTGAATGCCAACACTCCACTTCCGACTTCGCCCATATTAGCCAACCGTCCAGGTACAGGTGCACCAGGATACCTTCCTTCCTGAGTGCCGCTGCCACTATCACCATCACCTTTGTGAACACGTGCAGCACTGTCGCCAACCCAAGGGAAGGACCCAAAATTGGAAACCTTGAAAGGACTTCTGCCCACTTAAGGCCTCACGCCCGAGGCCAATTTGCCAGACCTAAAGACACTACAAGTCTAATCTGGACCCGCAGCAGAAAAAAACTGATCCTCTGACAATCTGTTCCCTTAGAATTCTTCAACTTTTTCAACTGCTGCTCCAGGTCTACACCAAACAGCCGCTTCCTCTTAAAGGAAGATTACCCAGCTATGACTCAGACCACACATCCGCCAGAGATTGCCAAGTTGTGTTCAAAACCACAAAGCCACAGGAGCCTCTCAGCCACCCTAGCGGAAACCATATTTCAGGCTGACGGCCGCACCAAAACATACAGGACATCTGCCCCACAGGGCTCACCTGCTTAAGCAGGCCAGTAATATATGTTAATTTGACCTGGCAGTTTATTCTTGTTCATTGGTGAAATTTAATAGGAACCAGGACTGGGATCTGGCACCAGGAGCCTTTATTCACAACTACCTGGGGATTATGCCCCCTCCGAATTTGCTTTAGTAGCCCCCTTTATTTCAGAGACAGCCCTCAGTCTCCCAAAACCCTGTAATCATGGCCAACTCCTTCCTCCCAAAAGACTGAATTCTGCCTCTACAACATCCCTGACCTCAGCTGAACTGGGAATCAACCTAGGTCCCTCTGTATGGTGGTGAATAGCATTGTCAATGAGCCACTAGGCCAGCCTAGTAAATCGTATTTTATTATACATACACACACACACAAAGTGATAAAGCCATTCATAATTAAAATTTTGAGTGCTTTATAAGCAAGAGAGATGCTTTTTCAGGAAATACTACGATACAAGTTGGTTTTATTATTCTTTGCCATACAGGCCTAATCAATACCAATGCTACTAGCCTACTTTCAGCCCCTCATGTGACTGGAGATATAAAATGTTCTCCGAAGACAATAAGCCCAACAGTCTTTTCATATCTGCCCTCAATCAGATAAGAGCCCAGATTTTCAAAGCTAAAAAGATTAAAAGTAATGAATCACAGTCCTCACACCCCAGTTCATTTTTTTTTTTCTTCACTAGAATCCTGAGGCAGCAAGTTTTGAGCACTAGGACTGACAAAGGAATGCTACGGTTGATCCACGAAGAAAGGAAGAAAAGAAAGGAAAAGGCTGACTAGCCTAGAGCAGGAAACCGAAGGGTGAGCCGCTACACCTGCTGGAGACGAATACTGAAGGGTTACAGGATAGGCTCTGTCCTCATATAGGATATCCTTTCAGTTTTAGTCTGTCTCCACCTGCTGGAAAGGAGGCTCAACCCACAGTCTGGACTGATCCGGGTACGTACAGGGAACATAAAAGATTCGTCTCGACAACTGCTCAGGGGGAAAAAAAAAAAAAAGGCAGTTTGAAGTGTCTGCTTCATATAACGAGAACACTTCTCTGGTGCAGAAACGAATACTCTACAGATGCCATTAAAACTAATGCACACTGCATTAGCTTACAGCCCACAAATACCAGCTCTGGTTATAAAAAGGAACTATCAAACCACTGTACAAAAAATTAAAAATAAGACAAACTCAAGCGCTACCCATGTCTTATGAAACCAAGTAGGGAAAGCATGCAGAGACCTGGTGTGTGGCTGGGAGGGTAAGGGTTCGAATTTTTAGGGATACGGTTGGGTATTGGCGATGTGGCTGGGCAGACAGGAGGGGTGAATTGAAGGTGCTCTGTAGCACCTTCCCTCAATCTTCCCCGTTTCTGTAGGGTGGGGGGGATGGTAGTAATAGGTGTGTGTATGTGCGAGTGCCTTTGAAGGTGCCTCTCTTTACCAGCTTTTTCAGATATTTCTCTATGTGCAACGTGCTGGAAGTGTGAGGTGTTTCTGAATGGTCAACATTCTGTAGCCTCTGTTGCCTAGGAAAGAGTTCAGATTTTTTTTTTTTTTTTTTTAAGCTTAGCCTTTCTGAAAATCCTGACCCAATGTTTCTATTTTTCAAAAAACTTGCCCAAGAAATTCTTATTTTCTTTCTGCATGCCAAATATGGTGAAATTTCACCTCAGTTTGCCTACAGACAGATGTTGATCCCTTCTGCGCAATTCTTGCCAACATTCCATGTTAGAAATCCTAAGAGAGGCCATGGTTCACAGGCCATGAAGGAGCAAATGAAAATGTAGCCATGGAAAGTTTGCACAGGGCTTCCAAATCACAAGCCTGTTTTCAAAAGCTTAAGCTCGTAGAAGTGCTGTACACATGTCTGTTTACAAGTGGTTTGCCTTCAGACGTGCTGTTCTTGGAAGAACGTAATGAATGCTCTACTGGATGCCTAATAGATGATTCAGTCTTCTTATCCATTTTAAGATGAATGTGGGACTGTTTCTTCACGGACTTTTGACAAGCTTGTGATTTGGGTCCCCCCCGAATCAGTTTTTGTACGAAACACGGTCCGTGTCGGGGAACCGTGTAACTTCACTTCTAAGTTTGGATATCTCTGGATCTTTTGTATTAAAAACTTTTTTCAATCTCAAGTTTATGGACAGAGTTTTTTTTCCCTGCCCTATATTGAGTTTTTGTTTGCTTTGTCAAAATAGTTTAAACAAAAGGTTCCCAGAAGAACTGTCTCCAGCACCTCCCCCTCTCCATCCCTGCCCCATATCTGGAAAAAGTTCCATAATCCTGTAACTTACCCTGCCATGCCTAGAAAAAATGTCATGCAAAGTTTGCTGCAGATCTTTCCTGGACATCCTGTAGTCCAAGTTGCTGATTTGAACATCAGCCCCATTTGCAAAAGGATCGGCTAGATACTCTGTGCTGTCTTGATTTCCAAAAGTGAGGGGAGAGGATCGATTTGAGAAGCTGGGAGACAAACTCCTGTTAAAAGAAAAAATTTTTAAAAAAAAAGATGGTTTAGGGGCATGTTTATTGATCTTTTAAACAGGAATAATGAAGAAATGTTTACTGCTGGAAGAGACTCAAGTTTAAAATGAAAAGTCAAAGCCAATATTGGAGAAATTACTTACCTGATAATTTCATTTTCCTTAGTGTAGACAGATGGACTCAGGACCAATGGGTCATGCTCCTCTGCCAGCAGATGGAGATGGAGTAAGACTGCCCCTCCAGTATTCTCTTCAAAAGTCACTGTGAGCTTGAGCAACTACTTTCTGAATGCAACTCTCCGGCAGATAGATTCTGCCCCAGTCGTATTGAATTGCACGTCGAGGTACTTTAGGGTCTGAGATGGCTGTAAACTGCTCTTAGCTTAAGTTTACCACCCAGCCTAGTTCCTGTGGCAAGGAAATCACCTTGTGAGATGCCAACTGACTCTTCTGCAATTTTGGCCTGAACCAACCAGTAGTCCACATACTGATGGGAGAATGCCCTCCTTGTTCAGAGATGCCGCTACCACCACCTTGACCTTGGAGAAGGTTCTGGGAGCAGATGTATGAAACTAAGTTCTTGTTGAATAGGAATATTCAAATAGGTCTGCTGACCAATTATGCAACTACAACTGGCACCTAGCCACTTTTGCAGAAGCCACCCCTCTAGAAGTCTACCTTACCAAGTCACAGCCCACATCAGCTAAAGATGTGGCTCCTGGTTCCATCACTGACCTGCTATCGAAACCCACTCCTTGGGTCTTCTGAGAAAGATGCAAACCAGCAGCGGCAAGAAGCAATTTGCAAATTCACTCCAATGGCCTCAAAAACCTGTTTAAGGATGGCCTCCATCCTCCTATCCTCAGAATCCTTTACAGCCGCTCCTCCTTCAACCAGTACAGTGGTTTGCTTACTAACAGCACACACCAAGGCATCACCCTTCAGGAATCACAACTGTTCCCTTGCTTTCAGATCCAAGGGATACAAACTCACCAAAGCACACTTCACTTTAAAACTTGCCTCTGGGGCATTCTACTCAAGAGCAATTAACTCTTGAATTGACTCCAGGAGGGGAAACAAAAAGGTTGCTTTGCCAACTGTAAACAGATTTGATATGCTTGCATGAAAATTCGGTATATAAAAATGATTAAATAAATGAAATTAATAAAAATAAAAGTGACCAATATTGGATCTTTCTTTTGTGAACCCATAGTCCCCATCCAGTCTACTCTAGCAACTTCAGGGTCTGAGTCAACAGACTCGGCAACTCATCTCTGTGGAGAAAAAACAAACCAGGAGTGGAGTTCAATGGGCCTCCAAATCAGGTGGAATTTCTCCCTCTTCCAGAGATGAGAAAGCCAAGTCCCCATCAGAGTCATCCGACATGTCATCATCTGCATCCCCCTGAACATCTCCAGGGGCAGCCTCCCTGCAATGTTTGCCCAAAACAGATGCAAGGAGGCAGCCCAAGCACGCGACCCCCTTTCTTAGCGGGTTGCTTCGCCTCCACTAGACACCCCTGCAGAAAACCCTGCAAGGCCTGGAAAAATTCCACCCAGGAGAAGGATGATGGATCCATAACGGGACCCGCAGGCCCAAACATGGCACTTTCAGACCCCTCCCTCGGGGAGCTCTCTGTCATCAGTAAAAAAAAAAAGGGGGGGGGGGAGGGGAACTGTCATGTCACCGGCTGGACCTCTCCCTTCTGGATCCACCATAGGCCGAGGGGGAGATCCCAAGGTCTACAAAATCTGTAGCAGGCAAATCTCAGAGAGTCCGAACAGCGCCGGCACAGGCACAAAAGTGGCAATGGCTGAGTCGCCCTTATGTAGCAAGCCGTACAAAAAGCAAGGCGCATAGACTTTTTGGTCCCCAGTGCCATTATTCTTCCTTAACTAGACTTTACGAGGCCTGCTGCATGCACACCGACTGTGCCTGGGTGTACCCATTTACATATTTATTATTTATTTGCCGATATTCACCCGTGGGTATCATGTCTGTTTACAAGATAACTTTTTTTTGATAATGTGATGGTGGTCATATTATCTTTACATTGTAACAACTATATCTGTGTGGTGCTTTAACAATTACAACATTATAACATTGAATAACATATGCTGTTTAGTTTCTTATCATTGTTGTTATAATAGCTAATGTTATTGAGATAGCACCTCCAACAATGGCCCATGCTATGTGATCTCTTGGTGGGGTTGTAGAGCTGGTGGTTTGGGGTTGGATCTCGGAGGAGTGGGTTAGATGTTGTCGGGATAGGCTTTTAGGGCTTTCTTGAAATTTTGTGATGAGGGTTCCCCCGTTGGTAGTCTGTTCCATAGAGTGGGGCCTGCTATTGAGAATGCACGTTCATGCGTTGAGGAGAGGCGTGCCTGTTTGATAGAGGGGGGGGGGGGGGGGGATCGTAAGTAGTCCAGTGTTTTCAGGACGCAGGTTTCTTTGGGAGGTGTATGGATGAAGGGTGTCCTTTAGCCAGTCAGTCTGCACACGAATCGCACCAAGTACCCATGCACATATGCGCCCACATCAAGACAGCGCCGCGCGACCTGTGCACACGCCTGAGCGTGCAGGGGAAAAAAAATAAAAAAATAAATAAACCCACCGCAGCCTACTATGCAGCTGACTGAACAGAGCCCGAGATGCGGGGCCTAACGAAAGTTACTCAACCAGCCAACCCGAGCTGTCTCCACTCTTCATTGAGAGGGAAGAGAGAAACACAGAGGGTAAGAGACCCGAGTAAGGAGAAAAATAGAGAGCCTAAACTTTCCTCCTAACTCTTTTACCTGAGCTCAGCCGCTCCTGGCTGAGAGCACAAGCAGGTCTCTTTGGCTAGGGGGGGGGAGGAGGGGAGGGGAGACAGTGCAATCCTTCACTGCTGAGCATTTTTTTTTTTTTTTTTTTTAAAGTATATGCCTGACTAGGCTTCCAGACTTAGAAAGTGCTCAATTGAGGGCAGGTACAACAACAAGGTGTCTCCTCAGGAGCTCAAGCTGTGTTAAAGTTCTTCCTAATCTTCTGGGTTTTTTTTAATTTTTTAACCACACACACAAGCAAGCTCCACAAGGGAGCCGCATGTCCACCTGCTAGAGACAGAGAATACTGGCAGGCTGTCAGGGCAGGGCTATAATGTCACTTTTACACAGTCTCCATCTGCTGGTAGGAGTGCATAACCAACTGGTTGGACTGGCCTGCCTGAGTGCAGAGGAAAAAGGATTATATGGAAAAACTAAAAAAGGTCACAGAAACAAATCAATCATTTGCTTATGAAAAATGATGCAGGTTGCCCTTCTGCTTACCGTGATGACCAGCCACTCTGGGACACCAGCAGGGGACTCAGCTGCCTGGATATCGCCAGCTTGCTGAACGCGGATGGATTACTGATTTGGAACACCACCTCATCAACCTTTTCCTTTTTCTCAACAGGAGAGTTGGTAACACTTCTGAGGACAGGCGTATCTCTTCTAATTAAGAGAGTACAGTTTATTTTTTTTTTCTGTCTCGTCCTCAAAACAATTAGTGTGGTTGATTATGCAAATTAAATTAAAAAAAAACAAACAAACAGGAAAAAGATATTTACTTTTGACTGGCTTTCTGTCCGTGTTCTCCCATGCCTTTGGTTAATAAAGACAAAGAGGAGGCTGTGCTTAAGTTGTTTTGTGGAGAAGGAGTCTCCACTCTGCTTTTCTCCTGCTGGTTTTGATTGGTTCTATTGTTAGGTTTCGATTTTATTTGACAGAGCTCCTTAAAAGAAAAAAAAAACCAAAACAAACACACAGTAGACTAGAAATAAATATTTTCCATTCAAGATAGCAAAGTACCAGAAGTCCTTAAAAAAAAAAAAAAAAAAGTGAATTCTTTGCAGGTTGTGATTTTTACAGAATTAAAAGCAATGCTTTTTAGACAAGCTTACAAGCGGGCCGATTCAGTAGAAACGCGGGAGAGCGGACGAACGCCCGCTCTCCCGGCACGCGCACCAGCCACTCGCCAGTGCGCGCGATTCAGTATGTAAATGAGGTGGTGCAGTAGAATCTAGCACATCCCTAGCATCTCCTTTTGACCCGGAACGGCGGCTGCAGCGGGTTTGACAGCAGACGCTCAATTTTGCCGGCGTCTGTTCTCGAGCCCGCTGACAGCCACGGGGCTCGGAAATTGGACGCCGGCAAAATTGAGCGTCCGGTTTTCGACCTGACAGCCGCCGGCCCAATTTAAATTTTTTTTTTTTTCACTTTTTACACCCTTCGGGACCTCAGACTTAATCTCTCTAAGATATTAAGTCGGAGGGTGCACAGAAAAGCAGTTTTCTATTATGTATATTTTGTTTTCAGGTGCAAGGAAAATGGCAATTGACCAGAGGCAGTTAAAAGGCCAACTTTTGAGAAAAGTCATCCTGGGGATAATTAAAAAAAAAAAAAAAAAAAAAAAAAAGATTGCTTGTGGTGCGTTAAGGTTGCATCATCTCTCTTTAAAAACTGGCTGGCAAGCTAGCACCATTGAAAGTCTTTACCTGGCCTGCTCTGCATCCACCCTCAACGCTACCCTCTTTTTCCCATGATGGTATTGGGGGGGGGGGGGGGGGGGGGGGGGGTTGTAATTTTCAAAAGTTTTTTTCTCCTGTAGGAAAAAAAAAATTTCCAGTAGAAATCCTTTGAAAATTGCTCACCAAGAGTAAATTATAATTTGTTTTAAAGTGTCAGATCAATTTTGAGTGCTCATGAGAGAGCTGGTGATTGCATTAAAATCTAAAAAGTGTAATCATTTTTTTTTTTTTTTTATAATATAATGAATGACTCTGGGGTGAAAGAAGGAACTCAAAACCCTCCTAAGTAAACCCATAAGCTCCCAGAAAAAAAAAAAAAAAAGATATTAATAACTGATCTCCATTTATACTGGATAACTAACAAACCAGAACAAGACAGGATCATGTAACAAAACAGCTCGTGCATCCACTTACAAAAGAAGCTAGGGCCAGATGTACTAAGCATGTCACCTATAGACAAAGTGCAGAGGTTCTAAATGGCTGTTCCTATCAGACAACATTTCTCTAATTTAAAAAGCAAACACTATTATTGCTGCTTTAATACTTTAAAAGCTTTTTAATTCAGACATTCTCTTTAAAAAAAAATGGCAGATACTTAAAGCAAGCTTTCACTTCTAAGTGATGCACAAAAATAAGAATCTTTGGATAGCAGTCTCTGTTCTTATTTCTAGGTCATATCAGTTCAGTTTACAAATCATGGATTCCCATCAGCCCCACAAAAGTGGTTTATGGCAGTGGTTCACAGACCACCCAGCTAGTTGGATTTTTTAGGATATCGCATTGAATACACACGAGATGAGATATCTGCAAATACCAAATTCCATCTGTGTGCAAATCATTTATATTCATGGTACATATCCTGAAAAATCTGGGAGGACCTCTAGAAGCATCTACAGATTCCAGTAACACAAAACTTTCTTCCTTCCTAATACTATGGAGCCGCGCATCCACTGCCCGAAGCAGCGAATCATATCCTGAAGAATCACCAACCCATCTTATTTTCCCCCAGATATCTGCCATTAATATTCAGGAAGTTAGTTTGCAAACACCTGGTGGAAAAACCTGGTTAGTTTGCATTCCTTGACTCCCTGCTGGGAGTTGGAGAAATGAATCAAGGAGCCAATGATCTATAAGACGCCCAAATAGCGAGCACTCTCCATACCTGCAGACTCTTCACGCTCGTGCTTTTCGGGGCAGATCCATGAGTTGTCGGTGAGCCTTTTCCAGCACTTGTTTTGGCACCGGCGGCAGACTCACTGGAATCCTTGAGGAGGCAGAGCTTTGCGTTCTTGTTCACCTTTTTTGGAGACTTGGCTTTCTCGGCACCGCTAGAGTTTTTCACTTCGGCCAGCTCTTTGTTCTTGGGGGCGAAAGACACGGTGATCCGATTGCCAAACACATCCTCGTTCTCCATTCGCTTCTGGGCACGCTCGGCGCTTTCCTGGTTTATGAAGCGGAGGATGGCGCTGCTGCCGGTAATGCTCAGCACTTTCCCTCCGCAGTTATCAGAGAGACGCCTCAGCCTGTTGCCGAGACTTTTCCCATCTCTGTTTGTTGGCAGGTTATAAACATATAACAGCGTGTGGCATTGCTATGGAAGAAAAATGATAGGGTTTTATTATGGTTAGAAATATCCTGGGACAAAAAAAAAAAAAAAAAAAAAAAAAGAGTCAAGCTAGAGGTTTTATTTTTTTTTTCTCCCAAACTGTTTGTGCTGAAGATATAATGAAGCTATAGCACACACTTGGATGTCAAAAGTATTGTGAAAGTGGCCTTGCTACCATTTGATGGTTCAGGATGTGCAGCAGTGGTGATTTTGACCTGGAACCTTTTGTTACTTGCTTCCTTTCCCCATTTGCAGCTTGCATGGAAGGTGGTCACTGCTGTCCCCAACCTAGTATTTTTATTATTATTTTTTTTTTTTTAAATTACCACTAATAATCATGAATGAAAAAAAGAAAAAAAAAAAAGTGAGATGTTCGGTTACATGCTGCAGTTAGATTACTATGCTCAATTTTCTCAACTGTCTCGTGAATTACATTAGGATCACCACTGCCTCAGATTAGTCATTTGCACATCGGTAAAAAATGGAGCAGTGTCATGGAGTGAAACTTATGGGCTATTTTTAGGGACTGGAGGTGAAGGGAGAGTGATGCAGCATCATCTGATCAACCCATTTACACAGCAGAATAGTAATGCACACTTAAAAACACACTCAACTCCAGTCTAGCAGGGACGCAACCACTTGCATCCCCCATACCTTCTGAAATTTCTAGTCCCGCATCTTGTACTAAAAGAAGAACAACAAGTGCTAAGGGATGGGAGTTAAATTCAGACTGCAGCAAAGCATCCCCAATGGACTGGAGTCAGAGAGGCACAACACAAAGCCATACATTTTTATATGAAACTTAAGGTTTCTTTGGTATTTTCCCCCAGTATGGACCTCTAGAAGGCCAAAGATAAAAAGTTCTTGTCATTTCTGTAAATGGTCATCTTTTCAAAAGTACATGTGTGATCAAAGTTAATGTCACTACACACACCACTGTTTAAAATCATACACTTAAGGTCACAATTCTAAGGTTCTCCCCTCCCCCACCTCACCTATCCTCTGAGGGAATAATTCATCAAGGATTTTTTCCTCAAAATATATGTATTTTAGTTTCTATCTACTGAAAGGTACAGCAAGAAAAGCTGTCCACAAGGCTTTTACTCCCCCCCCCCCCCCCAACTTATAAACTCAATGCACATATAAAGAGGACCTAATCATGGTCTCCAGTAGGCCTCATTATGCTGTCAGGGAAAGGTGACCTTGCCAGCTAGCATAGACTGAAGATAGGCTTTTTGTATCTTCTCATATAATTGGGGGATATGGAGGAGATTCCCCAGCATGAGCTGCAGGACAGCTTGATGCAGGCCCCACTGAATGCCAAAAAAAGAATAAAATAAAAATAGTAACCACCAGAGGCAGTTGACTCTACAGCTGACATATCTTTAGCAAAAGGAGGACAGTAGTAAGGGTATTGGACAGAACTAGAGTAATGTAGGCAAGGTCAAATGGTCTCTGCCTACTATTATGTTAGCATGGAAAGTAAACTTGATTTTATAGTTAACTTAGAACGAAATAAGAAATTAAACCCACTTACTTGCATTTTCAGTGGTAACCTTGGTGGCAAGTCCGAAATAAACTCCTCAAACCTGATAAGCTCGTGTGCATGGTGCAAGAGTGCTTCCGAAGCTTGATTTTTATGCATCAGAATGATATGGAAGCCATGCCGGTGTCTTAGGTCACTTAGTTCTAAAGCAAAGTTAACATCAGCTGCAACACAAAAAAAAAAAAAAAAAAAGTCATGCAACCACAATTAATAAAGGAAATTTGGTTCTTACCTGTTAATTTTCGTTCCTGTAGTACCACAGATCAGTCCAGACTCCTGGGTTTATGCAGCCCAGCCAGCAGATGGAGACAGAGAAAGTTTTACTGACACTGCTACATAATCCCGGGTGCCACCTGCAGTTCCTCAGTATTTATCTGTACTCAAGCATCAAAAAAACAAAAAAAATTGTAAACACAACAAATTTACAAAACCTTTCAACAAGTTTGTATTCCATTATGAAAATCTATATTCTCTACCAATAAACCTCAATTGAGCGGACTCTCCACCTCCACAGATCGGGTGGGTTCTGAACTGATCTGTGGTACTACAGGAACAAAATTTAGCAGTTAAGAATCAACTTTTCTTTCCCTGTATGTACCCAGATCAGTCCAGACTCCTGGGATGTACCAAAGCTCCCTACTTAGGGTGGAACCTGTATAATCCTGCTCGCAAGACGCCAAAAGACAAGAGACTCCGGATCCCCCACATTCAGACAATAATGCGCCCTCAACCTTCAGGCACCTGACGTCCCCTGAGAATGTATGTTGACCCCATAGCCTCCTTGAGCACCTCGCAATGGTAGCCTTGGAAGCCTGGGTACCTCTCTTCGAACCGCTCCATAAAACCAGAAGATGGTCTAACCTCCTAAAATTATTCGTTACCTTAAGATACCTCAAAGCCCTGCGGACATCCAACAGCTTAAGCTCCAGTGCATGAGATGCGGAAGAGTCTAACTCTGGAAAGGCCGGAAGCTCCACAGTCCGACTCACATGAAATGCTGATACCACCTTAGGTAAAAATTAGGGTACCGACTGCAACGACAGTCCAGTGTCCGAAATCTGCAGAAACTGATCACAGCAAGACAAAGCCTGCAACTCAGATTCTCCTAGCTGAACAAATGGCCACAAGAAAAGCAATAGATCCCATAATGCAAGACGAAGTTCTCACCAAAGTCACACAAGAAATTCCAGAGCGTATACCACTGTCACCTCTAAGTGCTCAGCTTTACCTGCCTCATCACCCAACTTTGCCTGCCCATCCTGAAGTTGTTACATCCAATGCAAGCAGGCTCTTTGCATGAAACTAGAACACCTGATCTACCGACTTATGATAGGGGTCCCACGAGGGCCTTCCCCCCAAGTTCATCCAGGATGGGTCTGCCCCTTCTTGCAGGACCTGAAGCCCAAGCTCCTCTAACACCTGAGGAATCAGAGGGCCTAATTCTTCTCTATGGAACAAATGGACCACTTGGGGTCATTCTTTTCAGGAATCGGGACTTCTTCTGGATCATCTCCCAGGATTGTGCTGGCCACATCCAGATCAACCCCCTGGACCCCTGGGAGCTCCCCCTCCAACTCAGACTCATCCGAATCCTCAACGGTCAGAACAGACCCCAATAAATGCTGGACCAACGAAGGCTTCTTATTCGGGGTCTGCCCTGGTTTGGAGCCCAATCCCAGACCCACGGAAGGTCGAGAATGAGTCCCCAGCCCCGGCTGCTCAGCTAGAAGCAAAATAAAATCTGCCGAAAAAGGCCTAGGAGTAGCAGGCAACTGATGGGACCCAGCTATAGGCAGATCTGAAGAAATTACCTTCGCTGCCCCTCCCCTGATCCTCCCTGGAGCTTGCATGGATTGGGGAAAGCCTCGGGGGAAGCCCCTCCCCTCCCAGTCAGCTCGGTCAGCACCTAATGATAATCCAAAATGACTGCCGTTCCCACGCCGGAGTAAGCCGCCCTGACCCCTTCCGAACTCTGGCGTGCAGGGACAGCCGCCACGGGAGACCCTGCACGCCTTTTACTTCATTTAGCCGCTACCGGGTCCTCAGACAGCCCCTTCTCCTCCCAAAACACAATCGGTACACAGCCCAAGTCAGCTCAGACGCGCGAGCGCCGCGCACCATAATGCTCTCAGCAGGAAACAAAAACCAGCTGCCGAGCCCAGGATGCAGCAACACTCGGGAGAGGCAAAAGCAGCCCTTCTCCCCTTAACCACCAACCTCCCAAGAGGAGAGAGCCGTCCCTCAGCACTCCCAGGGCTCCCACACCTCTGGCTCTTTTAGCCAAACTTCCCTCAGCATGGAACACAGAGCTGTCCAGCACTACAGGAGGATCAGCCTATTCAAAAAGGGGAGGCAAACTGAGAAAAAACAGCCGCCCTGAGCAGCCTCATGAAGGGGAGGGATCCGGACCACCACATTTACGGCCCACAGAACAACGGAGCAAGCATACAAAAGGGTCACCGACTGCCAGCTCGTCTGTGTCAACCAGACAGGGGAGGATCCACCAAGACCCAAAATCTCCCTGGGAGGAAGGCTCACAAAAATAAGGTACTCTCCAGACTGCAGATTTTGTACCATCCACCATCTGCTGGAGACCAAGAAATACTGAGGAACTGCAGGTGGCACACGGGATTATGCAGCAATATCAGCTAAACTTTCCCTGTCTCCATCTGCTGGCAGGGATGCATAAACCCAGGAGTCTGGGCTGATCTGGGTATGTACATAGAAATTAGATTACCAAATCTCTTTTGAGTAGGCAGTAATTTCAAATCAAGAAGTCTTTAATCTTCCACTGTATAAACCTTAAAAAAATGTATGCACATGATCAAACGCAAATGTATGCAAATGTATGCACATGATCAAACGCAAAAAACCATTTAGATGCTTCTTAGAAAAATTTAAGAACACAAAATCCTTATTTTCATTTAAGTGCAAGACTAACATGCAAGCCAAAAACTGAGGCACAGTTGCCTTGGAAAATGTAAAATCCTCTCCACTGGGTAGAATTTAATATTCGTGTCCTGAAAATTTAATAAATCTCTAAAAATCCCAAATAATTTGTAATTTCTATTTATCGTCCCAAGGAATATTGGTTAACTAGGTTGATCTCCTTTGTTTGAATAAGCATGCCTCAAACACTGAACATCCTCTTGGTTCAGTTACTGAGACATGCTTCATGTTAATACAATAAAGTACTTGGTATTAAACCTGCAGCACAATAAGAATTTTCTAGAGCTTATGGCAACATGGCACCTCTTAACCTAGAATTAGCTGGAGCAAACCTAGAGTTGTGGCTCACATCTCTTTGATAGGCTGTTATAAAAATTATGATCGTCAGGATTAGGCAGACTTTACATCACTACCAGTGACTTAAGTTAACATTTTTATTTTTATTTATTTATTTAAAAGTTTTATATAACCGCCTTGGGGGTAGCAGTCGTCTATCATCTTAGCGGTTCACAAAAATAAAACACACACAATAGCATCATACATCAACATAAAATCTTAACATACATAATAATCATTACATTATAATCACCTTGCAACAGATACTAATGAATATCAACAGCATCGAAAACGTCACTCGATTATATTATATTATATGCGCATTTATCAGAACAGTCCATACATCAAAATCCTTTCTGGCTCCAAAACCAAAAGCATTTAAATGATTAAGCTAGTGAGGCAGTCCAGTCACTGTAAACCTGTAAGCTACATTTTTTTGATATGGGATTTAGTTTTGCATAACGTGATTTTTAATGCTTGGAAACAAAGGCCTACGTACGATTTCAAGAAGTGTAACATACTTACTTGATACCAGAACTACAGTTGCTGGAGTGGTGTGAGTATCTGCAAACCTTCTCAGGCTCTGCCTTAGTTTATCATCAGCAGCATTCTTTGCTGTAGCATTAATGTGTGCAACAGTCACCTGCAGTTATGGGAGGCAAAAATAGAAGGTTCAGGTTTTCTTACCTGAAGGAGTCTGAATTGAAAAAAAAGTTACAGATACGCTGCAGTCCGGTACCAGTAATGGAAACACAGTATGGCGCTAACTCCTGATAATACAGGAGAGACTCTGAAGGCTTCAGCCTCCGAAAAGAAAGCTTCTTTTCCAGACTCCTACGGACCTACAGCTCTTCACGGACATGCTTAGGATAGTGGAAACTGATGTAAAGGCAATGAAAATAAGGTCAGAAATTGGAAGCTGGTAATACTAGATATAGGTACATACAAGAAAATCTGCTGCTATGATATACGTAACACTAATAGCAGGCCCCAGCCTTTCAGCAAGTTCACCATAATGTATTTATACTCTATAGAATGATATTTTCAAAACTGCAAAGGTTATCTGCTCCATAATTCAGGGCGTATCCTGCAGTCTATGCTCCATTCCAGGTAAGCCCCTTGTAAAGGATCAGGAAAACCAGAAAAAAAATAAATAATAATTTTACAGAGCAAATACTGAAGTTGTTTGCTACTTAAAAGATCACACAGCATATACAAAAAAGTGTTCTACAAATAGAGGGCTGCATTTCAACCTATCAAATGCTTACAACCATGGGAGTGCGTGCGGGTGAGCGCCCGCTCTCCCAGCACGAGCACAGGTCACTCTCCTGTGCACGCGATTCAGAAAAAAAAAATTATTCAAATTAGGGCCCGCGGTAAAAGGAGGCGCTAGGGACACTAGCATGTCCCTAGTGCCTCTTTTTTTGACAGGAGTGGCAGCTGTCAGCGGGTTTGACAGCCGACGCACAATTTTGCCGGCCTCTGTTCTTAAACCCGCTGACAGCCACGGGATCGGAAAACGGACGCTGGCAAAATTGAGCGCCCGGTTTTCAACCCGCAAGCTGATTTAAAATTTTATTTTATTTTTTAATTATTTTTAACTTTTGGGGCCTCCGACTTAATATTGCCGGCAGACAATAACGCTAATTTCTGAAAGTAAAATGTGTGGCTTTGTGGCACGTTTTGCTTTCTGTATCGCGCGGGAATGACTAATAGGGCCATCAACATGCATTTGCATGTTGCAGGCGCTATTAGCTTCGGGGGGGTTGGATGTGCGTTCTCGACGTGCTATTACACCTTACTGAATAAGGGGTAAAGCTAGCGCGTTGAAAACGCGCGTCCAAACGCGGGTTAACAGTGAGCTCCACCGGAGCGCACTGTACTGTATCGGCCTGTTAGTTGTCTAGGTTGCAAGAGCAAGAAAAAACCAAAACAAAACCAAAAAAAAAAAACCAAACAAACCCTTACCTGGCAGTTGTTCAGCTCCTCGATAACTTCTTTATTCTCTTTACTAATGTCACACACACAGATGAATTCAGCCTCTCTGTGACCTTTAAAAAATTTCTCACGGATTCTCTGAACCACAGCAACAGCTGAACGGCCGGACGGAACAGAGCAGTTCTCAATATCCCAAAACACGCCGATCGGGGGAAGGTTCTCTGGCAGCTGCCCTGTCACCGTGACATCTGGAGACCCTAAAAAAAGGATTACAGGTAGAGTTATTTCTCAGGAAAGGGATTTTGGTTTTAACCTGTTTTGCTCTCAGGAAAGCCAGGGTTCAAAGCCCTGCCGCTACGCCTTGAGATCTTAGGCAAGACGAGTCACCTTCCATTGCTTCAAGCACAAAACTTAGGGGGTCATTTTCAAATGGGGGCGGAGTCGGCCCCGGAAAAGGAGGAGTCGGGACGGCACCGGGGCCGACTCTGCGGAGATGTCGCTGACGGCGAAAAGGTAAAGGCCCTTTTTGCCGCTAGCTTCGTGCCAAATAAAAGAAAATTATTACTTACCTGCTAATTTTCGTTCCTGTAGTACCATGGATCAGTCCAGACCGTGGGTTATGTCCCCATTCCAGCAGATGGAGTCAGCCAAAGCTTTGAGGGGGCGTCACCATAAGTACTACTACCCCCTCTGCAGGAGTTCAGTATCGAGTATATCAAAGCCCGAGTAAACAAACAAACCCCCGTATTGGATCAAGTTTAAAGTGAACGGTAACAAACAGCCGCACACCCAAAGAATGAACTGTAACCCTCCCACCAACGGGTAGGAGGACATGAATACAGCGCGCCAACCCCAAGAGGGACTGCGAAATACAGTGAGAACTGAGAAATCGTGAAAAACAGGAATGATCACTATCGCCCCATAGAAGACAGCTGAGCAGGATTACAACCCAGAAGTGGTGGGCGTCTGGACTGATCCATGGTACTACAGGAACGAAAATTAGCAGGTAAGTAATAATTTTCTTTTCCCTGTACGTACCTGGATCAGTCCAGACCGTGGGATGTACCCAAGCTTCCCTAAACCGGGTGGGGTCCTGCGAGGCCTGCTCGGAGAACCTGCTCGCCAAAATGCCCAGAGACAGAAGAGGCGAGGTGCAGACGATAGTGCCTCGAGAACGTGTGTAACGACTTCCAGGTGGCCGCACGACAGATTTCCTGTGGGGAGACCGAACGAGTCTCCGCCCAGGAAGCCGCCTGCGAACGCGTAGAATGCGCCCCGATGTCGGGCGGGGGAGTCCGCCCCGCCCCAGTGTAAGAAGCGGCAATGCTGGCTTTCAGCCATCGGGCCACGGTCGTCTTTGAGGCCTGGGCACCCTTCCGAGGACCGGGCCAAAGTACGAAGAGATGGTCGGAAGTCCGGAACTCATTCGTAGCCTCCAGATAGATACGCAGAGCGCGCTTGACATCCAGAAGTCGGAGAGCCCTTGGTTCAGACGACGAGAAAGACGGCAGTTCCACCGTCTGATTCACATGGAACGCAGACACCGCCTTCGGAAGGAAGGAGGGAACAGTGCGGAGCGAAACTCCGGAGTCAGAGAAGCGGAGATAGGGTTCTCTACGCGACAGGGCCTGCAGTTCCGAGATGCGTCGAGCGGAGCAAATGGCCACCAGAAACACTGTCTTGAGAGTGAGGTCCTTAATCGTCGCATTGCGCAATGGTTCGAACGGAGGGTCCGACATAGAGCGGAGCACGAGGTTAAGACTCCAAGCGGGACAAGGTTCCCGGACCGGAGGTCGCAAGTGCTTGACACCCCTGAGGAAACGCATAATATCCGGGTGCGACCCAAGGGCGGCCACCTGAACTCGCAGTGAATTATAGGCGAGCCCCTTGTCTACCCCCGCTTGTAGAAACTGAAGGATCTGAGGAACCGAAGCCTTTGTGGGTCTCGTGTTCTGGTCGGTGCACCACAGTTCGAAAACCTTCCAGACCCGAACGTAGGTCGCCGACGTCGAAGTCTTCTTGGAACGCAAGAGCGTTGACACTCCCGCCTCCTGGTAACCTCGGCAGCAGAGACGTTGCCTCTCAAAAGCCAGGCCGCAAGACAGAGGAGTTCTGCCTGGTCGAAAAATACCGGGCCGTGATGCAGGAGGCGAGGGAGATGTCCCAGGCGGATGGGGCCGTCAATCACCAGTTGGAGAAGGTCCGCAAACCAGGGTCTCCGTGGCCATTCTGGTGCGACGAAGAGCACGAGTCCCCGATGAGCTTCTATTCTGCGGAGTAGTCTTCCCACCAGAGGCCATGGCGGGAACGCATAGAGAAGAAGATGGTCCGGCCACGGGAGCACCAGAGCATCCACACCCTCTGCTCCTCGCTCTCTTCGACGACTGAGGAAACGGGGAGCCTTTGCGTTTTGCGCGGACGCCATTAGATCCCTGTGGGGAGTTCCCCACCAGCGAACAAGCAGCTGCATCGCCTCGTCGGAGAGGGACCATTCCCCGGGGCGCTGGCGACTGAGGAAATCCGCCTGGACGTTGTCCACGCCCGCGATGCGCGAGGCCGCCAGACGGACCAGATGTCGTTCCGCCCACTGCATCAGCATGGCTGCTTCGAGCGCGACCTGTGGACTGCGAGTGCCGCCCTGCCGGTTGATGTAGGCCACCGTGGTCGCGTTGTCCGATAGGACCCGAACCTCCCGATTCCGTGTAGGCCTCCGTCAGGTCCAAGGAGGCTAGGAACTCCCCTCGATGCACCGCCGCCACCACCGAGCGCAGCATTTCCATCCGAAACCGAACCACCCGGAGGGATTTGTTGACTTCCTTCAAGTCCAGGATGGGCCGGTAGGAGCCATCCTTCTTGGGTACCACGAAGTAGATGGAATAATGGCCCAAGCCCACCTCTCTGGAGGGCACGGGCGCAATGGCGCCAATCACCCGAAGCCTGTCCAGTGTCAACTGCACCTCCCTTCGCTTGGAGGCCGATCCGCAGGGGGAGAAGATGAACCGTCCCTTTGGAGCGCGGACAAATTCCAACGCGTAGCCATTTTCTATGGTGTCCAAGCCCCACTGGTCCGAGGTGATCCGCGCCCACTCCTGGTAGAAGAATGCCAGCCGTCCCCCAAACCGGGGTACGGTGGAGTGGGCGAGCCGAACATCATTGGGAGGACTTGGGAGAGGGTTGTCCCGTTCCCGAGGCGGGACGCACAGGCCTACACCCGCGAAAGGAGCGGGACCAGGGCTGCGACCTGGGGGCAGAGGGCCTGAAGACCGCCGGTCTGTAGTTCCTATAGCGCCGTTGCGCCCTGGATCTGGTGCGGGAGGACGAAAACGCCCTGGAGGTCCGGTACCTGTCCTCCGGCAGACGATGAACTGCGCTTTCCCCCAGTGACTTGATGATCTGGTCCAAATCCTCTCTGAACAGGAACTTACCCCTGGATGGCATGGAACCCAGGCTCGACTTGGAAGTGTCCGCCACCCAGTTGCGCAGCCATAGAAGGCGACGCGCCGCCACTACTGAGACCATGTCTCGGGCCAGGACCCGAAGCAGGTCATAGAAGCAGGTCATAGGAGGCGTCAGCCCCGTACGCCACCGCAGTTTCCAGCCCATCCGCTTGGGCGGCCTCCTCAGCCGGCAGAACCCGAGAGGGGAGAAGTTGTTGCCCCCAGAGAAGGCGCGCCCTCTGAGCCAGCGAGCTGCACATCACCGCCCGCATCCCCAGCGCGGAGACCTGGAAGACCCGCTGGAGGAAGACTTCCAACTTGCGATCCTGCGTATCCCGGAAGGCCGCGCCACCCATCACTGGTATGGTCGTCCTCTTCGTGACCGCCAACACCGCGGAATCCACTTTCGGAACCTTGATGAGATCCAGGAAATCCTCTGTTAGCGGATACAGCTTCTCCATGGCCCGACTGACCTTAAGGGAAGCCTCCGGGGCGTCCCAAGCTGCAGGAAGGAATCATGGCTGGGAAAACGCCCGAGCCCTCGGCCGGAGGGCTGCCAGCACCGGATCTCCCTTCTTGGCCGACGAGACGACGGCGGGCGCTACTGGAGCGGGCGGGTCCGGCGGCGGATCGAGATCCAGCTCCTGGATAATGAGTGGAATAAGTTCGTCCAGCTCTTCCCCCTGGAAGAGACGCAGCGTGTGCGGATCGTCCCCCTCTGAGGTGGAATCCCCTTGGCCCCCTTCTCCCAGGTCCGGCCCAGGATCCAGGTGCGGGCGGGAGGCAGGGTGGCCCCCACACCCGCCGGGACGGGGGGGGCCTGAGAGGGAGGCGAGAGCCCGGGACCTTGGCTGGAGACGGTGCTGCGGGAGCGACAAGGCCCTGCAAATACGCAGTGTGCAGTAACCGTACAAAGTCCGGGGAGAATCCCAGCCTACTCGAGGAAGCCCCGGTGGGGGGAACCCCGTGGACCCCGGCCCGTCAGGCTGTTGTCCGGCAGCAAATTCGGTGGAGAGCCCTCGGGGGAGTCCCTGTCATCCAGCGCTGCCTGAGTCCCCTCAGGGCGCTGGGCATGTAACATGGCCGCCGTTCCCGCCAGTAATGGAGGAGGGGCCGGCCCGCGCCGCCCGGGCATGCCTGTCAAAAACAAAAAATTCGCTAAGGGACTGCGACGGGCCCTCCCCCCCGGGGAGGCACCAAGCACAGATCCCCTCACGAGCAATCCGTGATCCCGGCTCACCGCAGGTCGAGCAACGTGCTGACCGCGGCATCGTGAGCACTGCTGACAACGGAGGAGACAGGCAAAATAAACGAAAAGCCTCGGGGGGGGGGCCACGAAGGAAAAACGCCGGCGCGGGGGGGCCCGAGCGGCCTGCACTGCCCGCCGATGAAGAACGGTGCCGCGGGGGGGCCCGAGCGGCCTGCACTGCCCGCCGATGAAGAACGGCGCCGCGGGGGGGCCCGAGCGGCCTGCACTGCCCGCCGATGAAGAACGATGCCGCGGGGGGGGCCCGAGCGGCCTGCACTGCCCGCTGATGAACGGTGCCGCGGGGGGGCCCTCCTGGCCTCACAACCCGCCAACGAAGATCTCCCCGCTCACCTCCGCAGCCCACGAGGAACCGGCAAAATGGCTGCTGGTGAGGGAGAAAAACGCGGCGAAGCCGAAGCAGCCACGAGCAAAATCAGCTGTAAAGAAAAAAACACAGAAGAAGAGAGAGAGAGAGGAAGGAAGAGACAACGCAAAGGGAAGTCACGCCGTCCCAAATTGAACCCTTTTTAATTTTTTTTTTTTTTTTTTTAAAGTAAAACAAACTTTGGAGGAATCCCTGTCCTCCCGCGCTGCCTGAGTCCCCTCAGGGTGCAGGGAATGCAATATGGCCGCCGTTCCCGCCAGGGATGGGGGAGGGGCCGGCCCGCACCGCCCGGGCAAGCCTGCCAAAAAGGAAAAATCGTCCCGGGACCGCAACGTGCCTGCCCCCCCCGGGGAGGCACCGAGCGCAGATCCCCTCGCGCGAAATGCGCGATCCCGGATCGCCGCAGGCCGAACAACGCAACAGCCGCAGCATCGGGAGTGCTGGCGAAAACGGGGCAGGCAGGCAAAAAAAAAATAAAAAAATCAGAAAGCCTCGGGGGGGCCGAGAGGAGAAACGCTGGTGCGGGGGGGCCCGATCGGCCTGCACTGCCCGCCGGCTGAAAAACGGCGCCGCGGGGGGGCCTTCCTGGCCTCACAACCCGCCGAAGAAGAGCTCCCTACTCCCTGCTGCAGGCCACGAGGCCGCGGGGGGGCCTTCCTGGCCTCACAACCCGCCGAAGAAGAGCTCCCTGCTCCCTGCTACAGCCCACGAGGAGCCGGCAAGATGGCCGCGGGAGAGGGAGAAAACGCTGGGAGGCCGGTTCCACCGGCCGCCGCGTCCAAATAAGCTGCAAAAGAAAAATACAGCAAAAACCAATACAACTTACCCAGGTGGACAACAACAGCCTAGTCGCCGGGAAAGGAGAGAGAGAGACAGAGAGACAGCACCAAAAGGAAGCCACGCCTCTCCAATTAAACCAATTAACTTTTTTTTTTTTTTTTTAAGAACAAACTTGATCCAAAACAACTAAATATAATAGACAGAGAAGAAAAACCCAATCAAGGGAACAATGGTTACAGGTAATCGGGAGCAAGCCCAGATTCCCCTACTCGCATCTGCTGGAGTCAGAAGATACTGAACTCCTGCAGAGGGGGTAGTAGTACTTATGGTGACGCCCCCTCAAAGCTTTGGCTGACTCCATCTGCTGGAATGGGGACATAACCCACGGTCTGGACTGATCCAGGTACGTACAGGGAACTACACCTTTTATGGTGTAGTTATTCGGTGCGAAAGCCGGCAGCCAGTGCACCGCAGTGATGCAATGGCTGCCGGATTTCGCAGGCCCGCCCCCCCCCCCCCCCCCCATTCACCCCCCCCCCCCCCCCGTTACCACCGGATTTTCTAAGGTCTGCGACCTTAGAAAATCCAGGCCTCAGTGTCTCACTTAGTAAGCACTCCCCCATCACAGAATGGGAGAAACGTCTGAGTAAATCAGGCCCTTGGATTGTAAGCCCTCTGAACAGGGAATATCTAGTGTACTTGAATTCACTCTATTTTGAAGTGCTTGGAAGGCAGAATATAAACAGTGTTCTTAATGCCTGTGTGAACAGTCAGCTGCTTCATGTTTTCTCATATAATGGAAATGCTATTTACACGACTCCTGCAATCACAACAGGACAGAACATCAGTTTGCTTCTAGGTGCTGAGGAACTGGGGATCCTACAGTTGAGAACATAAAAATTACGACACGACAGACTATGATTACCACTTTGATGTCAAATGCACACACAAAAATTAAGCCTATGTTTTGATATAAAACTGTCTTCTTTTTTTTTGTGAGCAAGTCAGGAGATATCAATGCAGTAGTGGCACTCTCACTCAATTAAAAACAGAACGCAGTGGACCAGCCAAGTGGCAAGCAGAAGGTTGCCAGGTCAGAGTTGGAGTTTTCAGCTTCCTAGGTTCTACAGTATTCTCCGCTCACAGCCCCTGGGGTGGAGGGAATCATGGTTATTGGTTAAGAGTGACAACAGGGGACCTTGGTGCATGGCCCTTCAGCCCAAGAGAGTTTCTGCAATGATCTGACTAGCTATGTTCGGTGGGGTGGAGTATGCCAGCTATAGTTCCGATTGAGCTGGTAATACTCAAAAAAGGGAGCAGGAGGAAACTGCCATGTGTGCAAAAAATAAAAAAGCTATTAAGTAGTAGCAGGAAGTAGTGGAAATTAACTTTGAGATTTAAAATAGAAGCTTTAAATTCCTAGCAATTGAAATAGTTTAAAATATTTACCAAACTGTGGTGGTGTCCCAATGCTTGTTGCCAGCAACGTTGCATCTTTTGCTGTTCCTGTGGTGCCACAGCCATTGCAGATGGGAATAGCAATTGGTGCAGACTGAGTGCTTGGAGGAGGAATATTTGGCCAAATTTTATCAGCATCTATTACACTACTACTGGTAGGCTGTTGAAACATTTTTAGAGACAGACAGATTATAAACATTTAGGAGTACAATATGTGGATCCAGAATAAAAAACAAATCACAACTAACATTTACTCTAAATTTCAATATAAGTTACAAGAGAATATCCAAAAACTATATCTGAAAACCTGCTACAAAAGACGTTAGCAATAACAATATTAGTGGACTTGTAGAGGTCCCTATTCAGCCACTATGTGGCTTGGCAAGTTAGCTGAATAACCTTATCCGGTGTGCCTAATTTCACAACAGGTTTAATGGGACAAAGGAAAATTGGTTCTTATCTGCTAGTTTTCATTCCTGTAATACCACGGATCAGTCCAGACAAGGGGGTTTATGCATTCCTACCAGCAGATGAAGGCAGAGAACAAAAACTGAGGCACTGCTACATAACTGAGAATGCCACCTGCAGTCCCTTATTATTGACCTGTACCCAAGCCAAGGTGTGTAACTCCAAATCACCAGGATCTCTTCCTTTAAAAAAAGAGTTGTGGAACAAGCTGGAACTCCCAACCAAACTGATCCCTGAACTATGGTCAAGAAAGAAAATGTTTTTAAAATCTCCAAACTGCAAGAACTATATACAGTTTATCTTCTGCAGAAACAAAATTAAAACTCTGCATCACACCAGCAGCATTCAGAATCAGGAGAGGTCTTTTGAAAAATAATCAGAATGGGCTGGGAGTGTAAACTGGTCTGTGGTATTCCAGCAACGAAAATTAGCAGGTAAGAACCAGTCTTCCTTTCCTGTTCATACCCAGATTAATCCAGACAAGTAGGATGTAGCCAAGCCCCTTTACACTGGGTGGGATCCCAAAAGACCTTGCACTCAGTTCACTTTCCTCAAAGGCACCCTCCTCTGGGGCCCTAACATCCAAATGGTAATGTTTAGTCACACCTTGAGATATCTTAGGAGAACCCAACGCACATCCAAAAGATGAAGCTCCCTCACAGGGGGAGATGTGGGCGACAAACAAAAGCCCCAGTAACTCCATGGTTTGGCTAAGATAAAAGGCAGACACCTCATCTCACGGAAGAGAGAGCAAGATGAAAAAGTCATCTTACTTGCCCTTATCATTCTCAGGCAACCTACTCCCCTTAGGAGTCTCACCGAACAATAACTGCCACTTAAAAAGGGAGATTAGCAAGTTGCACCTTCAACCAAACATCTGCCAACCAATCGCATAGTCACAGAAGCCTTTGCATGGCCAACATGTTCCTAGCTGAAGTGTGAAGCAAAATCATAGAGGGCATCCGCCACATAAGCCACACCTGCTTCCAGGCGAGCATCCTGGCCAGCAGCCCCAGGGGTACCTCTAGCAGACGCCTGCACCTTCTGCACCCAGCACAAACAAGGCCTCTGCATAAGGCTGGCACAGATCGTAGCCCTCAGGCTCAGAGCAGAGAACTCAGCCTCTTCAACAGGATCTCCAGCTTCTGATCCTGAACATCCTTGAAAGCCGCCAGACCCTGCCACCTGAATGGTCTTAGTCATCGCTGATACCACCGTATCCACATCTCCAAGATGCTGTCGGGCAGGGGGTACAACATGACCATAGCTCTGGCTACCTTCAATCCAGCCTCAGGGGAATCCCACTGAACTTCTTCACCTGCTTCGGCAAGGGGAATGTCCTCTGTGGTCCACGCAGACCCTCCAACACCGGGTTTATCCTCTCCATGTCGGAGTCCTCCTACATCACCTTAATCCGCAGTTCCTCCAGAACCTGAGGGATGAGCGGTCGCAATTCATCCTTACAAAATAAGAACATAAGAAATTGCCATGCTGGGTCAGACCAAGGGTCCATCAAGCCCAGCATCCTGTTTCCAACAGAGGCCAAACCAGGCCACAAGAACCTGGCAATTACCCAAACACTAAGAAGATCCCATGCCACTGATGCAATTAATAGCAGTGGCTATTCCCTAAGCAAACTTGTTTAATAGCAGTTAATGGACTTCTCCTCCAAGAACTTATCCAAACCTTTTTTGAACCCTGCTACACTAACTGCACTAACCACATCCTCTGGCAACAAATTCCAGAGCTTAATTGTGCGTTGAGTGAAAAAGACTTTTCTCCAATTAGTCTTAAATGTGCTACTTGCTAACTTCAAGGAGTGCCCCCCTAGTCCTTCTATTATTTGAAAATGTAAACAACAGATTCACATCTACTCATTCAAGACCTCTCATGATGTTAAAGACCTCAGCCGTCTCTTCTCCAAGCTGAACAGCCCTAACCTCTTCAGTCTTTCCTCATGGAGGAGCTGTTCCATCCCCTTTATCATTTTAGTTGCCCTTCTCTGTACCTCTATACCTACAACCCTAGGATCATCCCCTTCTGTGAAAAGGACCTCATCCGTATCCGGGTCCCCCAGAGACCCAGCCCCCAGATCCGTGCCCTAGTCCACTTGCGGCTCCTGGGGATCATCGGCTGTTGAATCAGCACCCTCTGAATCCTTGGAGGAAGTATCATCACCAAGTGAACACGTGAGAACCAACAGGCACAAAATGCCCCCCTTCCACAGAGGAACCTCAGTCGGAGGCCTCTTAAGGTCAACTCGGACCGGCTGAGAGGCTGGCCGCTTACTCACCAGCTCCTGCCTGGCGAGACAGGCCTTGTGCATCAGCAGAGCGAAATCAGCCGAAAAGCTACCGCGGGTCACCTGCTCAGTCAGGGAGTCCTTTCCTGTGTTTGCTGGCCCCTCCCCACCCCCATCCGATCCCACAGGAGAAAGCGGGGGAAGGGAATCCCTGCTCTCCACAGCCAAGGCAAGGCTCCTGCCAAATGGATCTAAAATGGCTGCCGTCTCTGTGCCTCCCCCTCGGCCCCCCCCCCCCCCCTCTGCAGCCCAAGAGCAGTGCCTGCCCCTGGGAGTCTATGTCGAGGCTCCCTTGCCTCCAGAGACACAGTTTGAGCAGAGAAGGGCCGCACTGAGGCAAGAACATCTCCTTCCGCTGGCCTGACAGGATTTCCCCGTGTACAGCAGGAGTCAGCATGGCGCTTGGGGCTAAAAACAGAGCGAGCAGAAGAAAAAAAAAAAGGCGCTGCAGCTGTGCCGCTATCCGGGCTCTGAACGGATAGCACAAGCCACATGAGCCTCTCCTCCCCCTGACATTGAGCCCACAGAGCCACAGCAAGGGAATATGTTAGCCGTACCAACATCCCTGAAGGCCCCAGCCTCCCAAGGAAAGACAGAAAGATGACAGAAAAAAAAACCAAAAAAAAAAAACCTCTGCTTCTGGGGCTCCAGGACGCTTCCACAGGCTAGCTTCAGTGGAAGCGAGGAACCAGGACCCCTGGCATCAAGGGTCGAGCCTGGCCAGGGATATCCCCCGCTTGCCCTGCTCACACCAAAGGGATGGCCCACGAAGGTACCTAACACCTCTGGGAGCTCCGAATCTTTTTTTCCATACTCTAAACTAACTTTAAAAAAAAAAAGTAAACTAACAGACCGCAGGACTGCCCCTCTACATCTGCTGGAGATAGAGAAATACTGAGGGACTGCAGGTGGCACTCTCGGTTATGTAGCAGTGCCTCAAAGTTTTTGTTCTCTGCCTCCATCTGCTGGTGGGGGTGCATAAACCCACTTGTCTGGACTGATCTGGGAATGAACAGGAACCACAGTTAGCCAAATAACTCATTACTCCTATTCCACTTTCACCACTTAGTTGGAACTTATCCGGCTTAAGTGGTGTTGCACATCAGCCTCATAATAAAACATTTCTGGCATATTAAAACTGACAAAAATATAAGAGATGTCAGGATGCAACCTATGTTGCACCTGTTTTTATATATTAATATCATCTAAACCAAAACCCAAAAAAAAAAAAACCCAAGAAGTGAAATACAAACCTTTCCCAGACAGTCGTCACAGAAATGTGAGCCCTTTAGATAGAGAGACGGGGCCAGGTTTAGATGTAAAGAGTTGGTGCACACATGTGGAGACCGGTCAGGCAGTGTGAGGTGCTCTTTCAAGTGCCCCGCGGCCCCACCGGTGAACTTAGAACAGGGGAAAAAGCCGGAAGAGGCGCAGGGCTGAAGTGCTGGAACTTGATGCAGCTTGCGCACACTGCCATGGCAGGACGGCAGGTGAACTTTCCCACAACAGGAGAGGTGCTGGGAAGGAGAGTGAAGCTGGCAAGAAGACACGTTATTCTCAATGCACATGCCGGGGAAGCTGCTGGCAAGGCCCGCAAAATGGTTTCTGGAAGGGACATTCTTCAGGGGGCTTCCAGGCTGAAATGAATATCCTGATCCCACTTGACAAGTGACCGTCCCAGGGTCATGCGAGTCTAACACTACGTTAGGGTGACTCTGGTTACCACCACCACCACCACCACCACCACCACCACACCGTATCTCTGGGGTGCAAGTTGAGCCATTAGTGCAGTGAGCACAGCAGCTTACTTTGGGGCCAGTCTGGACTTGTGTTTGCTGAAGGGTATGAATATTAGGAAGTGGCACAGCTGAAAATAGGTTGGAGCCAGCATGATGAGGTGGTGGAACGTCTTTCAGTTCCACTACAGGATTCTTGTTCTCCATGTAACTGTTCTGGGGGAAAAAAAAAACAAAAAAAACAAAACTATAAACAAACAGAATCAACCAATGTGTTCAGAGTGGCTAAGTGCCTTATTGGGGGTTTCTCCCACTATGCACTTATGGCAAAATTTCTTCTTGATAATTAAAGAAGAGATTCGTAAGCCCCTATCTTCAGTTCTCCAGTACAAGAAAAACACTTGTTAAAATGTTCAATATACAAAGAGGCCCTTACCTTTGTCTTAAATATAGCCCACATGAATATGCACTCAGTTAAAAATAAATAAATAGTCTACAACATGAATGTTCACAGCTTTCTCTTCACCTAATAAAAAGGTTCACAATTTATAATGATACACCAAGTAATTACCGTTTTCTCACTAGACGATACGGTCTGTTCAGAAGCAGAAAAGCAATTTGAAAATTTCCAGAGCCATGGCTTAGAATCAGCATCATCACTGTCGTCTTGTTGAAGCCAATGGACTGATCTACTACATATGTTTTCTGTCCCGTTTCCTTCCATCATTCAGCCATGCAGAACAGCTCAACATACTTCTACCCCACTTCTCTCTCATTCTTCCTTCCTTTGGAAAAGAAGTGATCAAGATTCAGAAGAAAATACAGCCATATATAAAAGTTATTAAAAAAAAAAA
This sequence comes from Rhinatrema bivittatum, assembly GCF_901001135.1. Lineage (NCBI taxonomy): Eukaryota > Metazoa > Chordata > Amphibia > Gymnophiona > Rhinatrematidae > Rhinatrema > Rhinatrema bivittatum. The sequence continues at coordinate 21,561,572 of NC_042628.1, read as the reverse complement.
ATGTTCAGAGAAAACAAAGGTCTTAAAAACCAAGGCTAACAGCGAGCAGTATAGGAAAATTGGTTACCTGCTTATTTACATTTCTGAAGTGCCACAGATCACACATTCTCAACCGGTGTGTCGCGACACACCAACGTGTCACCAAGCACCATCTGGTGTGTCGCGGCTCCCATGTCCCACAGCCCCAGTTACTTATTTTAAACATCTTTATATACCGAAGTTCGTATGGACATCACATCGGTTTACATAAAACGATAGAGAAGAAGAGGAAGAGAGATCGGAAGAAAAAAAAAAGTTACATTATAACAAATAGCCTCTCTTATTTTTCTGATCAGTTAAGAGAAGTGAACAGGATAGAGAAGAGCGGATAGAAAAGGGGGAGAGGTTAGAGGAACAGGTAACTGGTTTGAGAAAACATAGAATTAACTCAAAAGGGGGGAGAATGTACAAGTTCTACTTCCCTTTACACCTTTTTCCTGTCCCCTCGGGCCAATCGGAAGCCTCCTCCCTTCTTCCTGCCAGTGGGAGGAAGAAGCCGCGGATTGGCCAGTGGGGCAGGAAGAAGGGGGGCATCTCACAGCCCGGGAGTGGGGTGGTTTGATGGGGGGCTGGGAGGAGTGGCAGTGTCAAGGCCCATGGCAGCCACGGGCTGGAAGTGCTGAAATTAAACACCGCAGGGAGCCACAAAGAAAAAAAAAAAAAAAAAAAAAAAAAGAGACCAGCCGCGCCAGAATTTCCCGCTTCCAAAGCAGCAGGGAACTGTGATAGACAGGGATTCCCCAAAGCAGCAATGAGTTGCAAGCACGAAGAGGCCGGTTGCTCCGGGGATTTTCCCCCCACTGAAGCAACAGTGAGCGCGGCAAAGCCGCAATTAAAGTAAAAGTGGCATTCAGCAACGCTGATTACAGATGGGCAACTGGAGCTCCCAGTGGCCGTAAAAGCAGGCAGATGTGGGTGTCAGCGGGAGCCTAGGGATATCCCAACAGCCGAGGCTCGAGTGCTGTGGCATATTTTTCTAAAATAAATGTTTGCTGCTTCAGTGCGGCTGAGAAGGCAGTGGCAGCAATGGGAAATCTGCCACTGCGAAATTAAAGGGGAACACAGCATTGGGGCTCTAAACAAAGTGTGTGTGTGAGAGACAGAGACTGGGCAGGGAGGTGACTGGGGCGAGTGTGTGAGAGACAGAGACTGGGCAGGGAGGTGACTGGGGCGAGTGTGTGAGAGACAGAGACTGGGCAGGGAGGTGACTGGGGCGAGTGTGAGACACAGGCAGATATTTAAAATCTTTTCTACACCGTCATTAAGATAAGTACTATCACAATGGTTTACAATAAGGCACATAAATTAATGTATGGAATCATGTAATCTAAACAGGTGCCATAAAGGTTCGGTTACATAAAATTATAATAAATACTATTTGGTGAACGTGATAAATCTTGTCCTTTTATACCTGTAACATTTTTAAATACAAGTATAGTTTTATAACTGCATCTATCCCTTAGTACAGAAAAACGCACGGGAGAGCGGGCAAGCGCCCGCTCTCCCGGCGCGTGCACAGGCCACTCTCCTGGGCGCGTGATTCAGGAGGGTGGCCTATGCAAATTAGGGCCCGCAGTAAAAAGAGGCGCTAGGGACACTAGCGCGTCCCTAGCGCCTCCTTTTTGACAGGAGCGGCGGCTGGCAGTGAGTTTGACAGCAGATGCTCAATTTTGCCGGCATCGGTTCTCAAACCCGCTGACAGCCTCGGGTTCGGAAAACGGATGCCGGCATAATTGAGCGTACGTGTTCCAACCCGTGGGCCGATTTTAAATTTTTTATTTTATTTTTTTTATTTTGGGGGCCTCTGACTTAATATTGCTATGTTTGTGTGAGAACAGAGCTTCAGCAGCCACTGCTGCTCCTGGTATTTGCTTTCAAGGGGAAGGAGTAGGAGAGTTGCTGGAGAGGGTAAGTAAAGGTGGCATTTTAAGTTTATTTTTCTTGATTGACTGCTATTTTAATTGAGTATTATGGAATGTGTCTGCTATTTTGAAATATTTTATTGATATTTGGACAATTTTTATGAGTTTTAATTGTTTGACATTGTTCTGTTCATCAGCTGTTTTGAAACATTTATTAATATAGTTTTACAGTTATTTCTGTGTGGGGATCTATAGCAGCTTGGCTTGTTCTGTTTTCCTAATAGGAGGTGAATTATTGTTTGGGACCGGATTTAATATTTGTAGTGTTGTCTTTTCATAGATAGGGTTATGTGTTCCATAATGCAGGTGTAACTTTGTGCAGATTAGTTTCTGTGCATTATTGCAGATCCTGGGACTGTGTTAGGTGTTATATTTTCTCTTTCCATTTCTCCAGGTTTGCACTGCATGCAGAGTGGCTTTTTTTGGTTTTCCATTCCAGTTTCTGTCTCCATATTTATAATTTGTGGTCTTTCTGTACTTGGTGAAGGTAGGTTCTGTGTGTGTGCCCGAGGTGAAGTATTTTACTAGCATGTAGGCAATTGTATCAATCTTATTTGTTGTGTTTTCTCAATAGGACATGCATTAATAGTAAATTATTGCCTTTTCATAAGGAGGGCTATTGTGCCTGGTAGTAAAGGGAGTTTGTTTTGCTTTAACTGAGATGTCATCAGAACCAGAATACCTTTTTTTTGCATGGTGAGTTCAATGGGTAATGACCTCCAACAATGGATGCAGAGCAGAACTAGGGCAAGGGGGTTCCAGTGGATGCAGATTGCATGTTTACATTTAACCCCGTGACGGTCACATGTTCAGTGTGTCACGCATGTGAAAACTGTCAGGTGTGTCCCGGCCGAAAAAAGGTTGAGAACCACTGGTCTAGATAAGTGGGTTTATACATCCCTACCAGCAGATGAGGCAGAGAACAAAAAACTTTGAGGCACTGCTATATAGAGTGTGCCACCTGCAGTCCCTCAGTATTGACCTGTACCCAAATCAAGATGTCTGTGTAAACAAACCCCCAAAAATAGGAAGAACAGAGAACCAAAGTTGGAGCCCCCTGGAATTAGGCCCCCTTGACTTAACACAAAACACATACCAAACTATGTACATTTCTCAATCTAAGTCTATCACATACCAGTCCAGCAACATCCAGAAGCGAGGAAGTCTTTCAAAAGATGGGGGAAGGGTCTCTGGACTGATCCAGGGTACTTCAAGAATGAAAATTAGCAGGTAAGAAACAATTTTCCTTTCCTGTTTGTACCCTAGATCAGTCCAGGCAAGTGGGATGTACCCAAGCCCTCTTCTATTCTAGGCGGGAACACAAAAGACCCGCGCACAACATACATTCCCCAAAAGCTGCCTCTTCTGGCACCCGCATATCCAAGCGGTAATGTCTGGTAAAAGTGTGAAGAGAAGACCACATCACTGCTCGACAGACCTCCTGCAGAGAAAGCAGTTGACATTCCACCCAAGAGATTGCCTGTGCCCTACTGGAATGCACTGATCAGCCCTTACAGATATAAGTCAAAGCTATCGCCTCCTTCAACCATTGTGCAATAGCACCCTTGGAAGACTTATTTCCGTTCTTTGCTCCACTGAATAGGATAAACAAACAGATGATCCAATCTCCAAAAGGCATTTGTCACCTTAAGATATCTCAAAAGAATTTGCCACATCCAAAAAGTGAAGCTCCCATGCCATCGGAGCATCAGCTGCCAAATTCGGAAAGGTTGGTAGCTCGACAACCTAGTTAAGGTGAAAGGAGGACACCACCTTAGGCAAAAAGGAACAAACCGTACATAAGGAAACCCCATTCTCCAAAAAACACAGGAAAGGGTCTCTACATAACATTTGCAGCTCAGATATTCACCTATCCGAACAGAAAACCTCCAGGAAAAGAGCCTTCAGGGTTAAATCCTTTAACAAAACCCTCCTCATCGGTTCAAAGGGAGAACCACACAGTACCGGAAGAATCAAATTCAGATTCCATACTGGACAGATCTTCCAAACCAGAAGACGCAGATGATTTGCCCTCTTTAAGAAATGGCCTACATCCAGATGAGATGCCAATGGTCTTCCCTGAATCCTACCTCGAAGGGAACCCAAGGCTGCCATCTGGCCCTGAAGGGAATTATAGGCCAAACTGTGCTGCAAAAAGGCCAGGATCTGTGGACTGTCCACCTTCAAAACACCCTGCTTTGAAAACACCAAGATTCGAACACCCTCTATCCCAAGATGTGGAAGGTCTCCTTGCCTGAAGCAAAATCACAATCACAGGCTCTGACTAACCCTTCAAATGGAGTCATCATCTCTCAAAAGCCAAGTCGCTAGACAGAAGCAATCCTCCCAGTCTGAAATATGGGCCCCTGCCTCAGCAATCCTGAGAGATGAGCTAAGCGAATGGGACGTCCACTGCTAGGACGCAAAAGGTCCACAAACCACAGCCGGCGCGGCCACTCGGAAGCCACCAGAATCACCCTGCCCGAATGAAGCTTGATGCACCGCAGCACACTACCTATGAGAGGCCACGGTGGAACTTGTGCAAACAACCAATGTGTCCGTCATGATTGATGCCCTCCAATCCAACCTCTCTTCTGTGACTGAAAGACAGATTCGTTTTTGAATTTTCTGGAATCGCCATGCGGTCCACTGCAGACAGTTGCATCCACCTTAGCTATTCTCCACAACTCCAAGGTCTGCTCCGGTAAGGGATAACACTTTGCCATAGCCCTTGCTACCTTCAGGCCCACCTCGGCAGATTCCCACTCCGATCCACCAGTTTCTTCACCTTCTTTGGCAACGGAAAGACCTTAGGAGGTTCCCGTAAATCCTCCTGGACCGGGTTCACTCCCTCATTATCCAAGTCCTCCCGGGTGACTTTATTCCCCAGCTCCTCCAACACCTGGGGGATCAGTAGTCCCAGTTTCTCTCTCCAGAACTGACAGACCATCCACAGGTCACCTTCTGCGATCGGCATTGGATCCCCCAATGCATCCACTGGATCCTGCAATCAGATTCTCAAGACACCAACCGGGTCTTTATCCAGATCCACCGGACCCCCCCCCCCCTCAATCTGATCAGGATCATCCATGTCCTCCAACAAATCCTCTTCCACCACGGCCTGACATTCGTGTATCACGTACATGATTATAAAATGTGTGCATGTTTACCAATACATGAATACATGCAATGAAACCACATATCAATGTACCAAATGAGCGTACTCTAACCACCTATTTTAAAAATATATTCGCATATATTTTAAGTGCAAAAAAAATAAAACAAAACAAAACAGGATTTACATGCATAAATCGGTGTATTTTAAACATATGCACATCAGTGAAATTACCGGATTAACTATTTACTCCTCCAGTGTGCCTAGTCCTTCTCCAGGTCATCAAGACCCTCCCTCTTCTTCAGCCTAAACTCCACCCAGTTCATACTACACAAACAAATTTAGTATTACTTACATCAGATAATTAGCAGGTGTAAAAGTACACGAGTAAGATGTCAAATCTGTGTGTGATAAGTGCTGGCTCCCCTCCCAGGAATACTGTAGATTACCCCCCACTTTTTTATGTGCATACAAAAATGAGGATACATGCATATTTTGGACTTTCATAAAATACAGAATATAAGTAAAGGCTACTTCTGTATGTATATCTTAATTTTTGTGAGTTTGAAAATTCACCATGTGCAATTGTTTGAAAGTTATCCTCCCTTTTTGCATTACATGGTACTTTTCATCTAAACAAAATCCTAACAAGCTTTAATGTTTACTTCATTGTAAATTTACAGCCATCTGAGATGTACAGTCTGGAAGCACAGTCTTCGTGCTTCAGCTGTATTAAAGATTGCACAGGTGAGAGAAAGGGATAAAAGAGCAAGGCTCGCACTTCAAACTGAATGCACACTTCGAGCTGGAGTACCCAAAGCATATTTTCTGCACGCCAAGACTTACTGCTGATGCAGCCTGGAGTTTTGCATGCAGAAAATTGAGTACTACTTGGTGCCCTCACATGGGAATCCTATGCAAATGAGGGCATTAAATAATACTCACCAATGCAGAGAGGTGCACTGGCCCCACTCAAATTTTCTTTGCGCTGGAAACTTAACTCCAGCTTAGAGATGGAGTTACATTTTCAGATCTACTGGGCTAGCACTTAAAATCCTCAAAAAAAAAAAAAATGGGGGGGGGATGGGGAACAAAATTTAAAAAACATTTAGCTGAATAAGTACTAACTTAAGTACTAAAGCACTACTTTAAACTGGAAGCAACGCAAGGATTCTCACTGTCATAACAGTGTGATACTATCAAGGTAAATGGGAAATTAAATCAGAAGCATTTAATCGAGTTTACGAATGTCTCCCTAAAAGTTTTCCTGTCCTCCTGTGTTAATGTATTCCGCCCCTGAGGCGACTGTTTTAATGTATCCCATCCCTGAGGCGACTGTTCAGTTCTTTGTAAACCGGTGCGATATTATGCTATACAGGAACATCGGTATATAAAAATTAAAAATAAATAAACAAACAACATTTTCCATAGGTGGCCATACTTTTTCCAATGGACTACAAACACCCCCCCCCCCCCCCCAAAAAAAAGTGTATGTTTCAGCAATGGTTATTCCAACTTTCCAATTTATATCCTGCATGATAAAGGCAGAGGTCAATATTGTGTGAAGTAATTTGCCAAGTGTGGGTTACATAGCCACTAGGTAAATTGTTCAGTAATAGACACATGGAAAATAACGTTTGCTTCTTCACTGCATGAATAAAACTGCAGTCTTCAATGTCATTTATCTTCCATGGAAGTGTGAAACAAAGCATGTCATGACCTATAAATCAGATAGTAACTATAATTTGGTAGTAAATGACTATAGTTCTTTCACAAATCTTCCATATCCACCAAAAATGTGATTGATACAAGGCCATGCATCCTAGAGAGATAGGGACTTAACATTAAGTTCTAGCAACTATGAAGTGGTTTTAGCATCCTATGGGAATCAGAAGCACCCAATCTATGATCATAAAAAGTAACAGTATAGTGCCTGAAAAAAAAAGGAAGTAACAGTATATGCAGTAATAATTATTTTCACCTTGATTTTCTATTTTTAAAAACATTTCAGAATTTAAGATTAAAGTTTATTCATGCAAAACACTGTTTACAAATAAAGCATATTTTTTCCTTAAAACATTTAATAGACAATTCTTTAAAACGTCTGTTTTCCATAGGAAGAAAATATTTTTTAATACATCAAATCCAATATAAAACGAAACTTGCTTAGCCAACAAATAAAAACTAAACAGCAAATAAATTGTGTTTTGCCAAAATCGCTTAAGCCATTAGGTCCTTTGACTTACAAAACATGAACGCAGACTAATTTTTTAAAAACCAACAATCGTAGAAAGCCAACCAATATGAAACTGTTCTCGAAACTCAAGTACCACAATTGTTCTCTTCATCCTACACAAAAAGGACAAAATTCCACTTGGAAATCATGACAAGCAGAAGAATTATAATTTTCAGCATCAGATATTGAGTGGGCGTGGTGACAGCCCCCTACCACTAAATTATTACAGATAATATTGCGGGACGGACTCCATAAACAGCGTCAGATGTTAAATAATTGGGCAGAGGGTCTCACATGAGGCCTCGTTAAAAAAAAAAAAAAGGGGGCGTCGCAATGCAAAGCCAAAACAAGAAACAGGGCTAAGGAAAACTCAGTGTCCCTGACGTTTTACATTAAATTCAGAATGCTTGCACGGTTTTCTCGTGAAGTCGTCTACCTGCAGAGGAACAAAACGCACTCATAGAATAATTAAAAAAAAAAAAAAAAATTCCCTTCCCCAAAAGCAATTCTACCAGAGCGCAGAAACTTCAGTAAAAAAAAAAAGCGTTTCTCATGAAACCAAAAAGCCACACATCTAAGGCCTGCACCCCCGCTGCTGGGACGAAGCTGCCCTCGCTGACGGCAAGCCTACCCGACGACAGTGACCCTCACCTGGCCAGGTGGACTGTGGCTCCCCTTTACACTCACATCCCGCCTTCCTTTTTCTATTGTTTTCCTTCCTTCCTCTGCACCCCCCTCCCCCTACGGGCCTCCGACCTCTCGCTCTCACTTCCGCTTTTAGCGACTGCTGTCGCAAAACAGCAAGCCAAGAGCGAGCTGCCGTAAAACGTAAGGGAAGGGGGGACTGGCTGGGTCCGTACGTAGGTACGTATGTGCGGACGTATAGTTGGTAAGCGCTTTTATAGTAGAAACTGAGCTCGTAGGCCACACAATGGACTATGAGAAAGTTCACTGAAGATCCCACAAGTTTGCTTACCTTCTGGTGGAGGGACTAGAACTTTGTTGGGTTTTTTTTTTTCCCCCGGGACGGTCCGAGAGAGGACGAAATAGAAAGGTGGTCCGCCCGCTGGCGGATTGGATGGCGGGCTGCGAGTCACGTGACGCGGCGGCCCCCTGCCAGCCAATGAGCGGCTGAGAATGGCGAAGTTGTGATGGTTTGGATTTGGTCGGAGGGGGAAACCCGGGAGCAGAGGGAGGGAGCGTGCGTACCAGGCGGTAGGCGGGTAAGTGCCGCTGAGCCCGGGGACTCTGTGCTAACGGGGTAGGGAGGAGCGGGCCGTACCGACACAATTCTCTCACTTCTATTTGTGGAATTTTCTTTTTTTTTAAAATAAATCTCCTACGGCGGTAGCCGTCCCAGTGCAGGTTCGGAGCAGCACTGATTCGTTTTTCCTGTGTTTGGCTGTTTACATATAGCAGGGCTTCGTAGCAGGAGAGACAGCATTCAGCTTTGCGGTGATCAGCTATTTTTTTTTTTCCTGGCAGGCCCTGCAGGAGCAGCATTGGAAACATTGTAGCGTCTATGGTTCATATGTCGGAGTGAGTTTAAGACTCAGGTGGGGAGGAGGGAGTGCGGCAGAAGCAGCATTAAAAAACATTTCAGGAGCTTAAACAGCCTTTCAGCATTGCAACGGTTAACGTTTCCTGGCAGGCATCTCGGGGCTCGGGGGCAGGAGCAACATGCAAAACATTTCAGCTTTTCTATTCAGCCTTCACGTTTCGGTCAGGCATCAGGGAGTAAGATACAGGTGGGGAGTTAATGCTAGAGGCTCGGGGAGGGGGGGCCGATGGCTCAGGGGTGAGGGTGACCTGGGTGGGGGAATTTTCGGGTGGCTACACAGCAGTAGTAGAAACCATGTGTTTCTTTTTTTTAATTTCTTCTCTTACCTTTGTCCCGGTGGGGAGGGGGAGCTGCCTGGCCACCCGGCCCAGGCCACTCAGAGCCCTCCAATTCGGCTGATCGAGCTAGGATGGGTGCAGAACGGAGCCGGCATGGGTAAAAAGCACAGCTCCTCTGTTTTTTCTTTTAAAACTAAAGATGGTGCCTAATCACATGATGGTGGCCATCTTGAAGCCAGGAGAGGGCAAAATTATATAAAAATAATACGGTGGTGGCCATTTTGCTTATGGGCAAATGAGATGCAGGGGAGCATGGAGGTGGCCATTTTTGTCATGGGCAAATGAGGTCCAGAGATCATGTTGGCCATTTTGTGTAATGGCATCAGATAGCATGGCTGTGGCTATTTTAGATGATGGCAGCAGTAGCCACCTTGTATTGCATATAAAAGTAATAGCATGGTGGCGCCCATGTAGGGTTATAGCAGCAGCCATTTTTTTACTGCATATTAAAGTATGAGCATGGCAGCGGCCGTGTTGGGATATGGCAGCTTGCCATCAGGTATTGCATATTAAAGTAGAAGCATGGAGGTGGCCATGCTGGGGTATGGCATATTAAATAGGCACTTAGATGTTACATGGGGCAGCCACTTGGGATAATAGCAACAGCCATGCGGGCAAAAAAAAAAAATTCAATTTAGACTTCTTAGGCAGGAGGATAAAAGGGGGGTTTACTTATGTTAGTTGTGACTCTTGCTTGGCTTTAATGACATTTTACAGCACTATCCATTATTCTGGTACGGCAATCTGCTAATAAGTATGGCAACTAATAGAAAAGATCAGCGCCATCACGGAGCGAGTGCGGCAAGTCAGATACCTGCACAAAAGACATCTGATGAGGTGGTGACCTCAAATCGGAAGACAAGGGCCTGAAATAAGAGCAGAACTGTAAATGCAAAACAACCGTCGGAGACACCACACCAGAGACAGCAGAGAGTAGCCGTTCCTAGAAGCCGTCAGGAAGGAGACACCGTGACAGCAGCAGACCAAACAGACATTGAGCAACTGTTGTTGGAGATTCGTGAAAAAGCAGCCACACACGGGACAGAGTGGATTATGCATCGCATGTCGGGAACGGAGCCCCTTGCATCGCGCAGAAAAATACGCTAGAACTCCTGGGCGAGTACCACAGCCATCTTCACGCGGTGAAAGCTCTGTTACCTCCGTGCAGGAGCTTTCCGCGGTGGTGACTTCACGACAGGGATGCTCAGTGAGGCAAGAGAGTTCGGCATCAGCATCGCAACGAGGGAGAGCAAAAGCCGTTCATCAGAGAAGCGAAAGGCCCCAGCTGTCGACGAAAACATGGGCGGCAGCAGGATCCTCTCACCAGGGAACTTCTAGTTCCCCTATTCCAGAAGCATTAACATGTGGCAGCGAGGAGCGGGCCGAGCCATCAAGTCATGGGAAGAGGTAAGCCCCTTATTTCCTGGGCTGACATTGACACTGGTTCTTCACCGAGCTGTAGCGACGATGAAATAGAATTCGCTAGGGCGATACCGCTTTCAATGCGTTCACAAGAAGGTGTACGTCAGGTCTCCATAGTTTGGCCGCAACGGTGTGGGATGCTAACCATTCCATTGACGTGGCTATTGCTGCTCCAATGGCAGACACCCTCTCCCTGTTGACAGGGTACCCATGTTCACGAATTATCCCCCCAGCTATGGGACCTCATAAGAACATGCCATACTGGGTCAGACCAAGGGTCCTTCAGGCCCAGCATCCTGTCTCTAACAGTAGCCAATCCAGGCCATAAGAACCTGGCAAGTTCCCAAAAACTAGGTCCATCCCATGTTACTGCTGCTAGTTATTGCAGTGGCTGTTTTCTAAGTCAACTTAATAGCAGGTAATGGGCTTCTCCTCAAAGAACTTATCCAATCCTTTTTTAAACACAGGTATACTAACTGCACTAACCACATCCTCTGGCAACAAATTCCAGTTTAATTGTGCGTTGAGTGAAGAAGAATTTTCTTCGATTAGTTTTAAATGTGCCACATGCTAACTTCATGGAGTGCCCCCTAGTCCTTCTATTATCCAAAAGAGTAAATAACTGATTTACATCTACCCGTTCTAGACCTCTCATGATTTTAAACACCTCTATCATATCCCCCCTCAAGCGTCTCTTCTCCAAACTGAAAAGTCCTAACCTCTTTAGCCTTTCCTCATAGGGGAGCTGTTCCATTCCCTTTATCATTTTGGTTGCTCTTCTCTGTACCTTCTCCATCGCAGTTATCTTTTTTGAGATGCGGCGACCAGAATTGTACACAGTATTCAAGGTGCGGTCTCACCATGGAGCGATACAGAGGCATTATGACATTTTCCGTTTTATTCACCATTCCCTTTCTAATAATTCCCAACATTTTGTTTGCTTTTTTGACTGCTGCAGCACACTGAACCGACGATTTCAATGTGTTATCCACTATGACGCCTAGATCTCTTTTTTTGGGTTGTAGCTCCTAATATGGAACCTAACATTTTGTAACTATAGCATGGGTTATTTTTCCCTGTATGCATCACCTTGCGCTTATCCACATTAAATTTCATCTGCCATTTGGATGCCCAATTTTCCAGTCTCAGAAGGTCTTCCTGCAGTTTATCACAATCTGCTTGTGATTTAACTACTCTAAACAATTTTGTATCATCTGCAAATTTGATTACCTCACTTGTATTTCTTTCTAGATCATTTATAGAGGTCTAGAATGGGTAAATATGAATCTGTTATTTACTCTTTTGGATAATAGAAGGACTAGCGGGGCACTCCATGAAGTTAGCATGTAGTACATTTAAAACCAATTTGACAAACTTCTTTCACTCAACGCTCAATTAAACTCTGCAGTTCATTGCCAGAGGATTGTGGTTAAGGCAACTAGTGTAGCAGGGTTTAAAAAAGGTTTGGATAATTTCCTGAAGGAAAAGTCCATAAACTGCTATTAATCAATAGGGAATAACCACTGCTTGTTGCCAGCATTAGTAGCATGGGATCTGTTTAATGTTTGGATACTTGCCAGTACTTGTGACTTGGATTGGCTACTGTTGGAGATAGCATACTGGGCTTGATGGACCTTTGATCTGAACCAGTATGGAATATTTTACTTTCGTTTGCTTCTCTTCCAGATTAGGCTTGTTGAGCTGTTACATGTATGGGTCTATCCATCCATCTTGGGTAAATTCTTATTCAAAAAGGTGAGTACTGAGGGGCGGTTCCAAGATGGCCACTTGGTAGAGCTGTGCGAATTTTGAGCTCCCGAAGGCAGTTAAAATGAATTTCATGCTGAAATTTACCTCTATGGAGAGGAAGCAAAAACCCCGGGGGGGTGGGGGAGTCTTACCCTGCAGTGACCTCCGTGTCGACGCCTGTCTCCGGTCCTATGGGCGTGCATATGGTGCACAGAAACATGAATGCGGGAGGAATACAGCCGCTGGAGAGTGGTGGAGGGGAAGATGAGCTCCCTTCTCTCCCTGGCTCGATGTCGCCTTTTAGCCCCGCAGAAGGAACGCCACCGGGAAACCCTGCCGAGGAGAGATGTGCCCCCATACCGAGGGGAAACGCCGTCAGACCGATGTGTCAAAGGGCGGAGCCTAGCAGGGGTCGGAGGGGCAATGACTTCGGCAGAGCCCAGGAAACATAGTGGGGCAGACCGGTGTTGAAGGAGGAACATCTTTTGGAAGGTCAGGCTGGAGCTGCTGTAGAACTCCCTATAATGAAAGTAACCTCTGTGGGTAAGACCTTCAGTATTTTCCTTAGAGACAATATGGGAAACTATAGTCGAGATGAGATCCTCCATTTTGCAGAAAGTATGTCCTGTAAATGAAAAAGTTAAGCAACTTGAGGAAAAGGTGAAAGTGCTGAGCAACACTAGCACAGAGCTGGAACACCAAATTGTGATGAATAGACAACAGATAAGTGGAATACAATCAGCAATGATAAAAGAGAAGAATAGCACAGCCATGAAAATGGAGAATTTAATTAAAAATAGGAACCTTAGGTTTATAAATTTTGCTCAGGTTCCTTTAAACCCTCCAAGGGAAATGGTTCAGAGAGATCTTTTGGACATTTTACAAATTGCTGAAAATGCTATACCTCCGATTACAAAGATCTTGTATCTGTCTAAGCCAAGAAGATTACTGGAGCAATCGCAGAGAGGGATTACGTCTGAGCCTGCACAGAATCAATCCCTGAATATCTCACATTTTCTGGAGACCTCAGACACAGAATTGGCAACTCCAGCAGCGACGTTCTCGCTGGAACATGATAAAGAATGGCTATTGCGATTATGTCTTCGGCATAGGAGTGATTTATTTCTTGGCTGTAGTATTGGAATTTTTCCGGATGTCTCGAGAGAGAGAGACACAAAAAAGAAGGAAGGCTTTCCTGTTATTGAGACCTCAGCTTCTGCAAATTTTTGGGGGGGGGCTTTCTATTTCCTTGCAAATGTATAATAAAGTATAGTAATAATTTATTTTCTTTGACCCTCCCCAACTAACGCAGTTCTTAATAGGGAAAACTATTGTGACACCAGCTAGTTCCAATATAGATGTTGTAAGTTCCTCATAGATAGTTGGTCTCTGATTATTTACCGAGCATAATTTCTTTTAGCAGTAAAGATTTCTTCTTATGTTTTCTTTAGGTTGAGTACAACCTCCCCCCCACATTAGAGGACTTTATACAGAGAAAATTAAGAATGTCATTTCTTTTTGGGAATTTGTTGTTTTTTTTTCTTTCTCCCTCTGCTTAATGAGGAATGTAATTTTTTCTGTTATTTCTTTTCAAGATGTAATCTTGCTATAATTTGTAAAATGCATAAAGATAAAATTAAAAAAAAAGTGAGTACTAAATCCAAATAATCATCATTCATCTAGTGCTATTTGCAGTAAGAAAATGACTCTGTTAAATCGTGTTATAGTCTATGATTAAGTATAAGGCAAGTAAGGCATTTGAGTGCCGGTAGTGCCAGTTATGATTGGCTAAAACTCAATTTCAAAAATTTAAAACATTTGGGCTTTACTGAGAGTTCTGACAGCACAATTGGGATTAGTTGCCCTCATCTCTGTGACACAACAATTGTTTATTGGATCATTTTGGTTCCTTCGTCAAGTAAAGTGATACAGAACGAAGGCCTGGATACGTCATTCTTTGCAGAATGATGAATCCTGGGAAAACGGGGGCGAAGGGGGGGGGTGCGGGCCTGCGAACGTCCACAGCCTTCGCACCAAGCGGTGCGCCGGCTGCGCCCCAAATAGCACCACCGTGAAAGGTGGTGCTATTCGGTGTGCTACTGCCGACTCCTCCCCTCCCCCTAATTTGCATTATATCGCGTGCGTTAGGGCCTTAGAAAATAACCCCCTAAATTGGTCCTGGTCTGGGATTTCTTTCAGCCTAAGACTTATTTGTATCTGTCCTAGATCTTTTAAAATCTTTTTAAGATAACTGCATTATGGTTTATTATGGACAGTAAGTGTCAATGTTGCTAACGTGCCTATTGAACTCCTTCGTATGCCTCGAAAAGAGGAAAGGAGGAAATGCTAAACTTAATAACAGAAGCAATGATCTTGATAACATTTTTTTTTTTGTGATGCAAGTAATACATTTTTACACACAGAAATTAGCCTTCCCGCGCCTCAGCACCAGGACTTGGGAGGGCTTCAGATAAAACTGTTAACTTGCTAGAAGTTAGATAATATGCTGTAGACTAAAACGAGTCATGAGCAGCTTGCATGACACTGCTGGGCGCTTCACTTTTTTTGTACCACCAACGGCCAAGCAGTCGGTGGTGATAGGACGCCAGGGCTGAGTGACACGTGGGGGGGAGGGGGGCCATCACGTGGATGCTCCCTGCAACAGAAGGATTTTGTGTGCATGGTAGGGGAAGGGAGAGGCGCTGTCTGACTGAGGCTGGGATGCGCTTAAGAGAAAAAAAAAAAAAGTAAATTCTTTGGAAAGAAAAAAAAAAAACAAGTCTTATGGCTACAATAAAACAACCCTTCCAGGTTTCGGGTGGAAATTTCGCCATGGAAGATTGCAGAAGAAATTTCAGTTCAGTGGAGGAAGAAAATTCTCATTGGAAAGAACTGGCCATGAAATACAAACAGTGGTAAGTTCAGTAAAGTTTTTTTCTCATACCGGAGCTTGGTAGCTAAGCTTGTTGTAAGTTTACAGCTCTGCAGTTCTGAAGCGGGAGGTTCTGCAGGTAAAAAGCTGTCTACTTGTGGGTCGGCCAGAGGTGAGCTGCAGGTACCGCAGAGGGGGAGAGACCTTTCCACCTGAGCCCTCCCCCCTCTCGTTTGCTGGGCGCCTGCTCACGGGTCCGGGATGTTTGGCTTGACCCCCATCCTGCTGATGTCATCACATGCCGACCATAAAGAGCCAGCATGCTGTGGACGAAGATCATTCCTGATCCTTTGGGGGGAGGGCTAGGGAGCATGTTTGGTGATTTGGTGGGGTGTGGAATGTGGGTTTAACGTTCTCTGTTCCTTATGAGGGGGTGGGGGAACAAGGAAGGGATAGTCGTTACTTTTATATTTTGATGTATGCTACTGTATTTTTTTATATTACTGTGTCAGCTGCTCTGGGTCCTCCTTGGAAAGAGGCTGCATATAAATAAAAAGATGTAACATTTATAATTTGGAATTGTACAAAAAAGGACCCTAGTCTTGTAAGAATTAATATCTTAAGTGGATCAATAAATTCAATGGGGCTTTCCTGTTCCTACCCAGATCAGTCCAGACAAGTGGGTTTTGCATACCCACCAGCAGGTGGAGGCAGAGAGCAAAGACTTTGAGGCACTGCTACGTATCTGAGAGCGCCACCTGCAGTCCCCTCCGTACTCCTCTGTCTCCAGCAGATGGTAGAGGTGCAAACCTGCAGTCTGAGGAAAAAAAAGAAAAGACGAAAGTTTGGATTCAATATGCAGTTCCTGTGCTCGGGCAGTGCCTCTGGAGCAGATGGGACTTCAGCAGAGACAGCCATAGGAAAAAGGGTGCCCTGGTTGTCTGGGCTTGCAGCTGCAGGCTCAGAAGGGTCTCGGAACGCTAAAGGTCCCGTGAGAGTTCGTGGGCAGAGGTCAACGGATTCTAGGGGATACAGAGTCTCCTCCTCTTTCACCGATGGGGCCCGGCGGAAGGTCAGTGGAGTCGGATGAAAGCCTGCTAGGTCAGGGGACTGAAGACCTGGAAGATTTTTCTCCAGAGTTTATGCTTCTATTGCATAAGGCCTTCCTGGCAAGAAAGGGTGAGGGGGGGGGAAAGGTTCCCGAAAGGAACAGCCGCGTCGTGCTTCCAAAAAGCCTAAAGGGCCTTCCGGTGGTTCCGGAGATTTGTTGCACCAGCCGTGCAGATGTGGGAGCTGATCCAGACGAGTTGGTATATTCTGAGGATTTCCAGGAGGATTCTCCGGATCTGCAGGGCACGGATACAAATGCAGACCCGGATGATCCCGATCCCGGATGTTTTTCCAGTTTCTGAGGGATATTATCCTCGAGTGCTCAATTTGTTTAAAAAGGAGGAGTTGCGTCCCCTTATTCCCCAGGTGCTGGAGGAGCTCGGGGTTAAGGTGGACCAGGAGGAGTGTTGTCAGTCGGTCTTTGAGTTCGCCCGCCTACCTCTCTCTACTTGCGGCTCCTCCTGCTTACCTTGGACTGATGGCCGCGGCGGCGTCTGCTTTCCCGTTCTCTCCAGTGTCCCCAGACCAGCTTTGGTGCTGCCTCTCTCCATTCTCCTTCAAGGTACCTCTAGGGCGTACGCCGCCCTCATCTTTATCTTCACGTTGGCGCGAACTTCAGGGGCGCGCCCCCCCCCTGTTCTGATGTCACGACTCCAGGGTATATCTGCCTACAGTAGAGGCTCAGCAGTTGTTTACTTGGGCGGAGCAACACCTCGAGGGAATAGCAGCCTGTCATGTCACCGGAATGGACAACATGCAAACCGACTTTCTCAGTCGGCAACAACTGGATCTGGGGGAATGGGAGTTGTCCCTGGAATCTGTGCCAGATGGGGGTGTTCCTCAGTTGGATCTCATGGCAAAGAGGACCAAAGCAAAGACTAGGTTTTTCAGTTGCAGGAGAGAGGCCTGCACGGTAGGTCTAGATGCTCTGTATCCTTAGCCGATGGGAATCCTTCTTTGTGCTCCCTCCTTGGCCTCTGGTCGGTTGGGTGCTACAGTGCATAGTCATTCGGAGATGGTGGCGCTGGAGTGGCCACGGCGACCATGGTTCATGGATCTGGTCTCTCGCCATAGAAGTTCTTCTCAGGTTGGCCCACGCGCCCAAGTTGCTTCGGCAGGGTTCTATATTTTCGGACAGGGAGGATCACTTTTGTCTCGCGGTTTGGCTTTTGAGAAGCGGCGGTTGTGACTAAAAGGCTATTACGAACCAGTTATTCTGATTCTTCAAGCTAGGAGACCCTCTATATTCATGGCTTGTGTTAAGGTCTGGAAGAAATTTGAGTCGTGGTGCCTGCAACAGCGGCTGAATCCCTTGTCTGTGGACGTGTCTCAGATCCCGTTTTCACAGCAAGGGCTCTCTAAAGGACTGGCATATAGCTCGCTTTGAGTTAGTCTGCTTTGGGGGGCAGGTTGCGGGGGAGATCATTAGCCTCCCATCCGGATATAATTTGTTTTTTAAAAGGGATGAAGCATTTGCATCCTTCAGTCTGAAAGCTATGTCTGGATTGTAACCTTAACTTGGATCTGCGAGTACTCTGTGAAGCTCTTTTTGAACCATTAAGAGGTTCAACATTGAAGGACTTGACTCTGAAGACCGTGTTTCTGGTGGCCATTTGTTCAGCCAGGCGGATTTCGGAATTGCAAGCCCTCTCTTGCAGGGATCCTTTTTTTGCGCATTTCTAATAGTGGAATGACGTTGTGTACAGTTCCCTCCTTTTTACAGAAGGTGGTATCCTCTCTTCATGTTAATCAGGTGGTGGAACTGCCAGCTTTCCCAGATTGGTCTAAGGATTCCCCTCAGGCTAGAGAGCTATATTTTTTGGATGTGCGGAGGGTTCTGTTACGGTATCTGAAAATCACTAGTTTTTGTCGTTTAGATCACCTTTTTTGTGTTTGACGCAAAGAACGGGGATAAGGCCTCAAAAGTAACAATTTCCCATTTGGCTGAAGGGGAGACCATTTGCACTGCCTATATTTGTAAGGGTCGAGAAGTTTCAAGGGGTCTAAAGGCTCATTCTGTGAGAGCGCAGGCGGCCGCCTGGGCAGAGTGTCAAGTGTTGTCTCCCCAGGAGAGATGTAGGGCTGCGGTGTGGTCCTCTCTGCTTACGTTCACCAGGCGTTACCGTTTGGATGTGCGGGTGCAGGAAGACGCGTCTTTTGGCGATAGTGTTCTCCGTGCAGGTCTTTCAGGTTCCTGCCCAGTTTAGGGGTGCTTGGGTACATCTCACCTGTCTGGACTGATCTGGGTAAGAACAGGAAAGGAAATTTCATTCCTGTAATATCACAGATCAGTCCAGAGACCCACACTGTCGTGGCCGAAAGTCTGAATTTCTTGTTGGTTGGTAATCCATTTTTTTTTTTTTTTTCAAAGGAGATCTTTCAGTGTAAATAAGCTGTTTTTTTTTTTTTTTTTTTTTTTGTAATCTGATTCTTTTTAGCCTCTAAGTGTGAGGGGCTCCAACCCAGGTTTCCTGTTTGCCCTGGACGGGGGTTTTGAAGGGACCATATCTGGCTTTGGTGCAGGTCAATAATGAGGGACTGCAGGTGGCGCTCTCAGATATGTAGCAGTGCCTCAAAGTTTTTATTCTCTGCCTCCATCTGCTGGTAGGGAGGCAAAACCCACTTGGTTGGTCTGATATGTGGTGTGACGTGAACAAAAAGGCAAGAACCAATTTTCCTTTTGTGTTTATTTCTGTTTAGATTACAGGTATAATATTTAAATTGCATTAGGCGACGAGAGCCCATATTCTTTTAACTTTTTTCATTAATGTAAAAGTTTGACATGATATTGCAAGAGAGGGGCAATGCTCTTTGTAAGAATAATTGGGTCATGGCTGGGATTGTTTTCTAGCGGGAATGATAGCCAGTTGGACGCCATACCAATTCATGAGCAGCTCGAGGGTACCAGGTAGTGCAGCAAATGTCTCTGAATTAGTAGGTGAGTTAATTGCCCGGGATTTATGCTTCAGTGCAGAAGATGCACAGGAAGAGCTGCGCGAGTTCCAGGAAGGCAGCCGGGAATACGAGGCAGAACTGGAGGCCCAGCTGCAACAGACCGAAAACAGGAATCGGGACCTTCTGATGGAAAATAACCGTCTTCGCATGGAACTTGAATCCATCAAGGTAATGGCATCCTTTTCGGTTGTAAAGAGGGGTTTTCCTGTTATGTAGCCCTATGAATGAAACTCTCATGTGCTGCTGTCAGTGGGACTTGTATAGAAGAAATTTTAAATGTAAAAGATTGTATCATTTGCTACGTTTTTGTGTGCTGACCATTCTCTCAGTAATGCTCCAAAAAAAAAAAAAGACTTTTTTGCTGACTTTTCAGAACATATAGAGATTGTTTGTTTCGTTAAGGTCCTCTCTGTATTCCATCACATATTGACCCTTAACCTTAATTCTCATGGAACACAAATATAGCAATGTTTGGGCACATAAAACACTGCCCAGGCTGGGTGAATGTAAAAAGCTTGTGCGTTGTAATACGGTGCTCGTATTCTACCGGCTGGGGGAGAGGCACACAGGGCACACTTTCTGTTCACTGGGGAAACAGGTTTGCATACTTTGCAACTGGTGAGAAAATGGAGATCTCAGTTGGAGATTGGGAGTGAATATTTGTGTTAATGCTTCTCCCCAATCAGTCGACATTTCTGGTGGACCCTTTCACTAGTTTGAGTATATTTTAGATAACCTGGTCGCAGGCAATTCTCTCCATGCTTAAGTCCTTTTATTATGATTTAGGTATAGTTTTTACTTTACACATTTGACATTGCAGCATTGGAAGCTGGGCATTGTCAAACCTTGATTTAATGAGAGATTTTGCTACTCAGAAAGCTGAATTTTAAAAGTATGAGATGTTTGCATATGCTGACTGCCTCTGTTGTAAGCAAATGTATCTCATGTATATTCATTGTGTATAATGCCTGACAGCCAGACTGGTGTGTGATACTTGATGATCAGAGTTGCTTATTGCGGAGAGTGTTCTCCTTTTTGTTGAGAATCTCCCCTGTGCTTTTAAAAGAAATGCAAAAGGAGCTCATGGAGACAGTTTTCTGTAGAGATGATGAAAATAAAATGGACTGACTGCAAATGGCCAGAAGAGGAGAAATCTGTGGACCATCATTGGCCGATTTCACTGTGAGCAATTCAGTTTCTACTGGGAAATCATACTCCTAATACCACAGGATCACTTCCCTTTCAGAGGAGCAGATAAGGAGAACCAAATGGGACTTAAACTACTTTTATCCTTCGAGGCTAAAGGCGTTTCCGTCAGAGCAGAGCTCCGGGCGCAGGCCAGAGGCAGACCTCGGAGAGGTCTCTGTCCTGGTCCCAGTCTTTTCATGGACACAAAGCGAGAAAGAGAGAGGGCTCTGGCTAAGTGGTTAGCAGAGCCATGTCCAGTAAGGCCAACCCACTTTTTATTTTATTTTTTTATTTTACAAGGAGTGGGTCAAAATCACGTCGGACCAGTGGATTCTAAATGTGATAGAATATGGCTATGCTTCAGAATTTGCTCGGCTGCTAAGAAGCCTATTCATGGTATCTTCCTGTGCTTCACCAGCAAAGAAGCTTACTGTTCAGCAGACCATCCAAAGACTATGAATGCTGGGAGCCATTGTTCCCGTCCCCCAGGAGAACAGGACGTTATTCCATTTATTTTGTGGTACTGAAGAAGAAAGGGACCTTTTCGTCCAATTCTAGACTTGAAGAAAGTAAACGTGGCTCTCAAGATTCCCCGTTTTCAGATGGAGACTCTCAGGTCTGTCATAACAGCAATATGAAGCAGGGAGTTATTGGCTTCCCTGGGTCTGATGGGTCTATTTACACATTGAGATCTGCCGGGATCATCAGATTCATGATCCTCAGGAAGCATTTTCAGTTTTGCGCTTTTCCATTCGGTCTAGCCACTGCTCGGAGGACTTTCACCAAAATAATGGTGGTTGTAGCAGAAAGGAAGGTGTGCTGGTTCATCCATATCTGGACGACTGGCTCATCCGAGCGAAGTGATCTTGTAAGCCTTTTGAGTTCCTTGGGCTGGGTTGTGAACCTGGCCAAGAGCTACCTTTCTTCTTTGCAGGTTCTGGAGATCTTGGGTGCGCGCTTCAATACCCATGTGGGCAAGGTCTTTCGCACAGAGGAGCAGATTGTCAAGCTGCAGGCACAAATTCAGAACCTGTTGGAGGCTCGAGTGCCCAGGATCTGGGATTACTTGCAGATCCTTGGTTCAAAGGCCTCGACCTTGGAGCTGGTCCCATGGGCGTTTGCTCATGAGACCCCTACAGAAAGCATTGCTATGCCGGTGGGATGATTTCAGAGCATCTTCTGCTACTGCTTACAGAGTTCGCCAGGTCCAGTCTTTTGTGGTTTCTTGGCCAGGACCATTTGTGCCACGGGGTAGACCTCTAGGTACCTCAATGGATGGTAGTGACTACTGTTGCCAGTCTGACCGTTGTGGGGGTTGTGTGTCTGTCAGTCCCAGTCGGTGCAGGACCTATGGTCAGCGGAGGAAGTGACCTGGTCCCTCAGTCGCCTAGAGATGAGAGCGGTGTGGTTGGCTCAGGAGGGTTTTCTTCCCCTTCTGCTCAACCATGCAGTCAGAGTCCTGTCAGACAGTACGATGGTAGCCTTCATCAACCGCCAGGGAGGTACCAAGAGTCGCGTGATTGCTCTGATGTCCTGGGCAGAGCAGTATCTGGCCTTGATAGCGGCGTCACACATAGCGGGGTCTGACAATGTGCAGGCGGATTTTCTCAGCTGACAATAGTTGGATCCTGGCGAATGGGAGATATCGGAGGAAGCAGTGACACTCATTTGTCGCAGTTGCGGCATGCCTCATATGGATCTGATGGCAACCCAGAGGAATGCCAAGGCACCACCTTTCTTCAGTTGCAGAAGAGAGCATGGAGCGGAAGGGGTCGATGCCCTGTGCTTCCTTGGCCACATAACATTCTGATCTAAGTGTTTCCTCTATGGCCTCTGTTGGGCAAGGTTGTAAGGAGAATAGAGGTCCACCCAGGAAAGGTGATACTCATGGCTCCGGAGTAGCTGCAAAGGCCTTGGTTTGCAGATCTGGTCAATCTAGCAGTGGATGGGCCCCCTGAGGCTCGGCCATCTACCAAATCTTCTACGGCAGGGTCCTATATTTTCAGATGAAGTGGATCACTTTTGTCTAGCGGCTTGGCTTTTGAAAGGAGATAACTGAGGAAGAGAGGATATCCAGAGGATGTTATTTCTACTCTGCTGCGCGCATATGTCCGGGTTTGGAGAGTCATCTAGTCTTGGTGTACGGAACAGGGGATTGATCCTTGGCGAGCATCAGCAGAGCAGATTCTGGTCTTTTTGCAGAGAGGCCTAATGAAAGGTTTGTCCTTTAGTTCGTGAGAGTGCAGGTGTCTGCTCTGGGCTGCCTCTGGGACAAGGTTCATGGAACAACTCTGGCTGCGCATCCGGATGTGGTGCATTTCCTCAGAGTCAAAGCACACACACACACAGACCTTAACTTGGTCCTCAAAGGCATGTGTGGCTTTCTTGGTGGTGATTTGTTCAGCCAGAAGGGTGTCTGAAATTCAAGCCCTGTCATGTAGAGAACCCTTTTTGCAGATTTCAGATTCTGGAGTGTCTGAGGACGGTTCCGTCTTTCTGCCGAAGGTAGTTTCAGCGTTCCACTTAAGTCTGTCAGTGGAGCTTCCGTCCTTTACAGATCTTGAGATTGATACTCCTCATGCAAAGGAATTAAGACGTCTGGATGTCAGAAGGGCTTTGTTGCAGTATTTAGAGGTCACTAACAGTTTTTCAGATTGTCTGATCACCTTTTTGTGCTTTGGAGTGGTGCAAAAAAAGGGTCAGAAAGCATCAAAGGCCACGATAGCACGCTGGTCGAAGGAGGCTATTGGTTCCTCATATATCTGTCGCGGTTAACCCATCCCGGAGGGGTTAAGGTTTCATTCTGCCTGTTCGCAGGCAACCTCCTGGGCAGAGGGCAACTGGTTTCGTCGCAAGAGATTTGCAGGGTGGCTACTTGGAAGTCTTTACATACCTTTTGCCAGACACTACTGATTGGATGTTGGCAATTTTGGTGAAAGTGTACGTTGAGCGGGACTCTCGCAGTCCCACCCCAGTTGGGGAAGCTTTGGTAAATCCCAGGAGTCTGGACTGATCTGGGTACGTACAGTGAAAGGAAATTGGTTCTTACCTGCTGATTTTCATTCCTGTAGTACCACAGATCAGTCCAGAGTCCCACCCGGTGTTGGAGAGGAGTTTTGGAGAGTCCGCTCAATCTGTTTACTATAATAATTCTGAAGAATGGCACAGGTTTCTTATTAGTTGTTTTCAAGAAGTATTTCCAAATTTAATTAAAGTTCTTATTTACAATTTCCTTTTTTCTTTTGTGCTTTTTTTTTGCATCTGAAAGTGCAATATTCCAGTTGGTCAGTTCTTGGTAGAATATGTTGAAATGCTGCTTTACACGCTCTTGAGACCTGATTTAAAGCCCTGCTGTTGCCATATGATTCATGCATAGAGGGAGTTTATGTAAAGGTAAATACTGGCTTGACAAGTCAGTTGGCCTGAATTTTAGCCTCTTCCGGCAGGCAGAGTTGTATGCGAGTCCTTTGAAGTGAGGGCTTCAGTTGAAGACATGCTGGAGAATAGGGGCCAGGTTGTCAGTCTTCTGCTTCTTTAGAATTAATGCATTTGCTTCAGGCTGCTCTGAAGATAGACAGACAAGCAGTGTACATGTTAATACACATCTCTCTATCCTAAAAGAATGGCATTAGGTGCTGTTTTGCACTAACAGTCTCCTCTGGGCACAAAAGAATCGTTGGTCTTTGTTCTTTATGGTATCTGGTTTCACACAACTTTTCTAAAGCATTCCTATAGCCTTCACGCTGCTCTGAGACATCTTTACAACAAAAAGACAATTGCACTCCTCCTGAATATTTTTTTTTTTGTTAAATGAGCATAAAACACTTGGCTTAACCCATTCCAGTTCAGAAACCATGAACAATTGATTTAGTCATAGCAACTTGTAAGTGTGGAAACAGGGAATCCATTGATGGTTGAATCAGCTGACAATGTATTAGTTTCTAAAGACAACAGAATGCGTAACATTAGTCCTTTGATTCGTGAGAGAGTTTTAAATCATAAATTGTTAGCTGCCCTTGAAAGGCATGCAGTTTTTAATCTCGGTAAACATCAAAATTGTTTGACTTAATAAAAGCCCAATGGCTTGCAACTCAATCCCATACATCATCAGAGGTTTTATCTAGAATGTGAATTTATTTTTGCAATTTTAACGATTCCCTATCGGCCAGGCCAGTCTAGACAAGTAGTTATGTCCCACCTGCCAGTAGATGGGGACGGAGGGGAAAAAAAAAAAGCTCCAAGCTGACTTCATTCCCCCTGTAGGAGTCTGGTGGTGCCTTTGGCCCTTCAGTATTCTATGTCAGAGCTAAGACAACCAAAGGCAATTGTTTTTGGTTTCCAAATGCATCAACCACCCTTTCAATGAAGAAATTTGATGAAAGTGCAGACCCTGGCAGATCCAGCATCCTCCTCCTGTTTTTCTGGGCATGATCCACATGCACCTGTAAAACGTAATGCCACGCTTCTCAGCATACTGCTATGAAAATCGTACATGTGCATGATCCAGGGACTGCACGTTTACTGAATTCTTCATCGAAAAGTGGTTGATGCATGCAGCAACCTCCCACTAGAGGCAAACAGTATCTGAGTTTAGGAAAGCATGGGATGGACGCAGAAGAATCTTAGCTGGGGAGAAAGTAAAAAAAAATCCCAGAGATTAATTGACGAGACAAAAGGGGAAAAGGGCAGACTAGCTAGGTCTCTTTTTTTTTTTTTTTTTTTTTTTTGCTATTCAGGAGCAAACCCATTTTTCATGTTTTACATCCTTTAGAAAGGAAAATGTTTCTCCTCCCCAGGAATATTGGTGGAGAAGCACGAGATTACATTATTTTTACAGACACACGAGGATCGTGCCTGGAAGAAAGAGGAGACTGGCATTAGATTTACTTATTGGAAAGTTGGTATTTTTTGTTTTGAAGGTTCCTCTGTATTCTGGTCTAGAGCGGTAAAGGAGATGTTGAGATGAATTGACAGGTTTTGTATTTTTTTTATAGTTAGTACCGGGCAAGAAACATGCTTTCTTTCCTAAAACATCAGTACCACCAAAATGGAAACCTTTATTGGACTTACATTTCACAGAGCTTATTTTTCCTTAAAAAAAGATTTCTCTAAAGCCTGCAGCATGATTTGTAAAAGACCTGATTCACCATGTTTTGGGGTTTGTTTTTTTATGTTTTTTTTGTTTGAATAAAACAATGTGGCTGTGAAGGCCTGCTGGATCCATAGGAAAAGACTGCAAGAAGCTGTGAGACTTTTGTTTTTTGTTTTGTTTTGATTTTATTTTTTTGTTGGAAGGGAGCATAGCCACAGGTATTTAATACAATAAAAAGGTGTTGCTTACGACTTTGTTCATTTGACCTTGTATTTCTACGTAGCTTGGTTTTGAGAATCTCTGCCCCGGAGCTCGTATCTTAGAGATTATGTATTTTGAGAGATCTCTCTCCTGTTTGTTTTTAGGAAAAGTTTGAAATGCAGCACTCGGAAGGCTACATACAGATAGCAACGCTAGAAGATGAACTTGCACAGACGAAAGCAATCAAGGATCGACTGCAAAAGTATATTCGAGAACTGGAGCAAGCAAACGATGACTTAGAAAGAGCAAAGAGGTGTGCAGTGGATGATTGGTTATAACCATTATGATCTGATGTATTTAACCGGTAGATTTTTTTTTTTTTGCTTTCCTTAATGCATCATCTCTTTTGACTTCAGAGCGACTATAATGTCTCTGGAAGACTTTGAGCAGCGCCTGAACCAGGCCATCGAAAGGAATGCCTTTCTGGAGAGTGAACTCGATGAAAAAGAAAATCTCCTGGAATCAGTGCAGCGACTTAAAGACGAGGCTCGAGGTGCGATTCAGTGATAATAGGACTCCTTCCACTGCTAACTGCCAGTTTTACAGTCCTGCATGTTGCCGAGTAGATCCAGTAACTGACATTAACTGCCTTTCTCAAATCTAAATTTTATAGAATGCAGTTCAGATAGTGAGATGCAAGGCTCTCTCTTTTTTTTTTTTTTTTCCCCTTGTAGATTAATGGATAGATGATCCTCTACTTGAATATAGTATTTTTCACCTTAAAACAGTTGTTTACATTTTTATAGACAGTATAACCCCACAAATGCATCTTTAAAAAAAAAAGTTCGTGTCAGTTGGAAATACAAAATCACAAAAATGTATGCCGGAGGGTACATTTACTGATAATTTCTGTATTTTTTTTTTTTTTTTTTAAATTGGTATGTGCTGAAAATAATTTGCTTCTCTACTGTATTCCCGCCTTAGATTTAAGACAAGAACTTGCGGTACAAGAGAAACAGGAAAAGCCTCTACAGAACCCATGTGAGACAGACAGGACTGATACAGCGGTTCAGGCCACCATATCTTTGCCTTCTACACCTTTCTTGAACAGGGGATCCTTTGGGTTGAACACACCCGCTACATTAAGGAAAAGTAAGGGGTGTCAGACTTCCTTTTTCTGCTGTCATTTATATGGGTTTGAACCAAAAAAACAGCAAGGTAGGCTATCCCAATACAGCCGTGAGGAAACAACAAAGAAGTGGATGCCACAAAAAAGTCTTTTCCAAATCTTTAATAGTGGCGACGTGTAGTATTTTATAAAAGATGTCCACTTCTTTGATATTTATATGGGTTTGATAGTTGCTTGGTTTGGATTGTATAAATATTGTTCCCTGTACGTACCAGGATCAGTCCAGACGGTGGGTTATGTCCCCCATCCAGCAGATGGAGTCAGACAAAGCTTCGGAGGGTGCTGCCTTATAAACCAGCGCACCCTCTGCTACTCTTCAGTATCTTTCTGACTCCAGCAGATAGGAGCAGGGGAACCTTTGTTTCCCTAGTACATTGTCAGTGGACTTGTTCTTTCCTCTTACCTTTACTAAGCTTCTCTGGATGGATCAAGCTCTCTAGTTTAAAAAAAAAAAAAAAGATTTTATACTTTCAAACTTGCAGACAGATTTGTTCCTTCTCTCCCTCTGTCTGGTTTTTGTTTTTCTTTTCACCTCTGGCTGTACGGGGTAAGTGTGTATACTTTGGTTTCTTCAGGTTATTTCCCAATACAGCCCGACCCGGGGGTGCACATTGGAGGTTTCAACCGCTCTCCTGCTCCCCCCCCCCCCCCCCCCTTGCCGCGTTCCGACCTGCGGCCCCGAGACGCGCATTCCCCGGGGCTGCCAGCCGCAGCGAAGTCACATTGTTTTGCGGCGCCTGACAGAAGGGAGCAGAAGCTCCTAGGGTCAGTGTGAGTTTTGAAGTGGAGGTCGTCCTTTCCCGCTCTCCGCGGCACTACCTGCCTTTTCCTCGCGGTGGTGGTTGCGGCTGCTCTCCGGAGGGAGGGCATTCTGGTTCACCCGTATCTGGATGACTGGCTCATTCGAGCGAAGACCTTGCTCCAGGGTCATCAGGCGGTCACCAGAGTGGTACAGCTCCTGCAATCTCTTGGTTGGGTTATCAACTACGCCAAGAGCAGGCTTACTCCTTTGCAGTCTCTGGACTTCCTTGGGGGCACGGTTCAACACCGATGGGCAAGGTTTTCCTCAGGTCGGATCGTGCCCAGGCGCTCTTGGCGCAGGTTCAACATTTTTCTTGCCTCCCCTTGCCCACGGCTTGGGATTACCTATAGATCCTGGGATCCATGGCATCCATGATCGACCTCATACCCTGGGCCTTTGCGCATATGCGGTCTCTACAGAGAGCGTTACTCTCCCGCTGGAAACCAGTGTCGCAAGAATTCCAAGCCATCCTTCCACTCCCGCAGCCCGCCAGAGACAGCCTGCGTTGGTGGCTGGACCCACTCCACTTTGCGCAGGGAATGCCCTTGGACATCCCGGACTGGGTGGTGGTTACCACGGATGCCAGTCTCTCCGGCTGGGGGGGGGGCAGTCTGCCAAACGAGCTCAGTTCAGGGGCAGTGGACGAGGTCTCAAGCTACTTGGTCAATCAATCACTTGGAAACCAGAGTGGTTCGCCTGACACTGAGAAGTTTCCTCCCTCTCGTCCATCATCGGGCGGTCAGGATTCTCTCAGATAACGTGACCACGGTAGCATATATCAATCACCAGGGAGGCACGAGAAGTCGTCATGTCTCCTTGGAAATGGACAAGTTGATGGCGTGGGCGGAGGCCCACCTCTCACGGCTGGCGGCCTCCCACATTGCAGGGGTAGACAACATTCAGGTGGATTTCCTGAGCCAACAATGTCTCGTCCTGGGGGGGTGGGAGCTCTCCAAGGAGGCGATGCAGCTCCTCATCCAGCGTTGGGACCCCTCACCTGGATCTCATGGCCACCTCCCACAACGCAAACGCTCCGTGGTTCTTCAGTCGCAGAAGAGAGCACAGTGCGGAAGGGGTGGACGCGCTAGTGCTCCCATGGCCATGTCACCTTCTCCTCTACGTGTTCCCACCGTGGCCCCTCGTGGTCAGGGTCCTTCGGAGAATCGAAGTCCACCGGGGTCCGGTGATTCTGGTGGCACCGGAATGGACCCGCCGTCCGTGGTTCGCAGATCTGATCAACCTAGCGGTGGACAGCCCTCTCCGCCTCTGCCATCTTCAGCGTCTACTTCATCAAGGGCCAGTATTTTTCGACCAGGTAGATCGCTTTTGTCTTGCGGCCTGGCTTTTGAAAGGCATAGACTGCAACGCAGAGGATATCCGGAGGCCGTAGTTTCAACTCTCCTCAAGGCTTGGAAGACTTCTACGTCCCTCGCTTATGTCAGAGTGTGGAAGGTTTTCAAATTCTGGTGCGCCTCCCATTCAGTTCGACCACAGACGGCCTCTGTCCCTCATATTCTTTCATTCCTACAGGCAGGCCTGGAGAAAAGCCTCGCCTACAACTCCGTAAGAGTTCAGGTCTCTGCTCTTGGATCCCTGGTACATCGGCAGGAAGGAATTCCACTTTCCTCTCACCCAGATATCGTCCGATTCCTCAAGGGTGTGAAGCATCTAAAGCCTCCGGTTCAGGCTCCTTGACCTTCCTGGAGCCTCAACTTAGTCCTACGGATCTTGGGAGCCTCCTTTCGAGCCTCTGCGTGACGCTACCCTCAAGGATCTCGCACTCAGGACGGTTTTCCTCGTGGCCATTTGCTCTGCCCGCCGGGTTTCAGAACTCCAGGCGCTGTCCTGCAGGGAGCCCTACCTCCGTTTCACGGATTCTGGGATCACCTTACGCACGGTGCCCTCCTTCCTGCCTAAGGTGGTTTCGGCATTTCATCTAAATCAGACGGTGGAGCTCCCCTCTTTCTCCACTAATGAGCCACGTGAGCTCCATAAGCTTGATGTCAAGCGCATCCTGATCTGTTACCTGGAGGTCACTAATGAGTTTCGTCTTTCGGATCATCTGTTTGTACTTTGGCATGGTCCCGAGAAGGGATCCAGGGCCACGAAGACAACAATCGCTCGCTGGCTAAAAGAAGCTATTGTGGCGGCGTATATTGGAGCAGGTTGGCAACCTCCGTTGGGCGTCAGGGCCCACTCTCTTCGTTCTCAGGCGGCGTCTTGGGCGAAGAGCCAGTCCGTTTCTGCCCAGGAGATTTGCTGGGCAGCCACCTGGAAATCGTTGCATACTTTTGCTAGGCACTATCGCTTGAATCTTCAGTTGTCGTCTTTTGGCGACAGGGTCATTCGAGCAGGTCTGTCAAGGACCCACCCGAAGTAGGGAAGCTTTGGTACATCCCACCGTCTGGACTGATCCTGGTACGTACAGGGAAAAGAAAATTATTCCTTACCGCTAATTTTCGTTCCTGTAGTACCATGGATCAGTCCAGATGCCCTCCCTAAGTCTGACTGGGATATTTGTTTGGGATTTACTGCTCGACTTCCTTGCTTTGCTTCTCTGACCTCTGCGGCAGCCTCTCTCTCATGGTGCCGTTCAATACCTCTTTTTGCAAGTTTGCCCTTTGGCATCTGTTTGTAGTTTTGCCCTTTGGCAGTAGTTGGTAAATTTTTCATTCACACTATTTGAAGTTACACGTGTCTGATTTCCTTGATCCATCCTTCTCTGTGTATCCTGCTTTTGATATTCTTATTACTGAAGAGTAGCAGAGGGTGCACTGGTTTATAAGGCAGCACCCTCCGAAGCTTTGTCTGACTCCCTCTGCTGGACGGGGGACATAACCCACCGTCTGGACTGATCCATGGTACTACAGGAACGAAAATTAGCAGGTAAGGAATAATTTTCTTCTACCCTTAGCATAAGAGTTGGGAGTAACCCGCACAAGCTACTACCCTCAACAGAAACATTGGGCATAACCTGCACGTAGTGGTAGGTACTACCATGAGAAACTTGCTGGGCAGACGGGATGGGCCGTCTGGTGTTTTTCTACCATCATTACTGTGTTTACTATGGTATGATCTTCAAGAATTAGATGTGTTCCCTTCTGACTCTCCCCCTCCTCACACACGCACACACCAAATGTCCTCTCAAAATAAGAGTCAAAGATGCTTGCGTAATTGTTGCTTGGGTTTTGTTCTTTGTGTAAAAGGTTCTTAAACTGCACTAAAATGGGACTGGCCTGCTGACCCAGGGACTGCTTCTGGTAATCTAGTAGAGCTCAAGATGCTGGGAAGGCAGCATTCACGGTCCCTGGGGGAGGAGGGAATATCAGCTGTGACACTGCAGCAACAGGGGGTCTTGATGGGGAGAGAACAACTGGATTGAATGGCGCAAACCTCTCTTCCCAATTCTTGCTGAGGGACCTTCACCTGGTGGTCTCTTTTTTTTTTTTTTTTTTTTTTTTTTTTTTTAAATAAAATTTGGTTGAAATCTCAGCAAGGTGAACACTGGTAAAGTGTGGTGGGAAAGAAGAAATTTTAATATTGGTTATACATTGCTCAGGATAATGAAGATGCTAGTGACAGTGCAAACTCTTCAGATGAAGAAGACTGCGCTCCTGGTACAGATGTAGTCCAGGTTGACCTTGTTCATGGCCTGAATGTAGCAGTTGATGGACCACAGAAGTTAATTTTCTCTCCTCTGAAGACGAAAAGGGGATCCCTGAAGACGAAAAGGGGATGATATATTGCTATTTTTATACCGCGAACCCTATATTTAAATGAAGAGGGTTTACAAAAGGCAAGCCAGAGAGGAATAAAATGCAAGGGAAAGCTGCTAAAATCATCATCCGTGGGTGGGGTGGGCGGGTACAGTAGTGTCTCCACGGTGCCGCGATGGCCGGGTCACGGTAGAAGTTGGATGTGTTCAGTCAATGAAGCCCATGGCTCCTCCAGCGAGTGGCATTGGGCTGGAAGCCGAGGTATGGAGCTAGGTGTGCCAGCAGTACAGTATAACTGGTGAATGCTTTCTGTACGCTACCTGCAGCATTTATAAGGAGGTAAATTGTGTGCCCGAGGCTAATATCTCCTGTTTGAAACTTTGTAGGTTTGGACGACAACTACAGCGGGACCCCTCTGACTCCGGCTGCCCGAATATCCGCACTTAACATTGTAGGCGATCTGCTGAGGAAAGTGGGGGTAAGAATGAGCACGTCACCAGTTTGAATAGATGTCCCCCTCTCCCACCTTAGACCTGCCCCCCCCCCCCCTCCCCCCTTAAAGGGTGCCCGGCAGCCTCTGGACACAAGGCTCCTAGAGGCAGGTGCCTGCTGTGCCTAATGGGAAGTCAAGCACCAGTAGTATCGGACCCAATCAGGCTTCCTTATTGCATCCCAAGCTCCCACTCCTTATAACAGGGTTGGTAAAAGGTGCCCTGGCAGTGCACGCTTTTGTCTGTTTTTAAAGATTTGAATTTCAGTCCACATTGCTGCTTATGGCCACTGTTCCCTCTGGGTTTTAACCTACCCATGCTTCTTCTAAAGTACAAAATTTGATTGAACATATCGATCGACAAAGTACACTTTTTAAGCCTCCTTTCTTGAAGGAGAGGTAGGATTATATCGCTCTATGTATATGCCCCCCCCCCTATTAATTTGTTCTTTGGTGTCCTATCCACACCAAATTTTTAGGACCCTTCAGGGGAGACATGAGAGGACTCTTGTCAGGCATGGTGCGTGTTAAAATCCTTTCAGCTGTGTGCAGACTGTGGATGGATAGTAAGCTCCTTTTAGTTCTGGTTGGAACGTTTTGTCTGCGATCTCCATTTCATTTGCATGCGATTTAAAAAAAAAAAAAAAAAAAAAAAGAGGTTCTCTGGTTCACATCATTTGTGTGGTTTGCTGTGCGGCGTTCTTCCCTGTCTGGGATACTTTTGTTTTGTTCTGAAAGGTGCACCGAGGTTTGCTAGTAAAATGCTCTGTGTCAAGTCACTAAATGTGGGATAAAGATAGGTGTGTAAGGTTTTAGTGTTTTTGACTATTTTTTTTTTTTTTTTTCCTGTGGTCATAGGCTTTGGAGTCCAAACTTGCAGCCTGTCGCAGCTTTGTGTACGAACAGTCCCCCAGCCGTACAAATGCGCCCTCCGTTCTGCATGTAAACAGAAGCAGGGACGGAAGTGAAAATCGCATGAACCTTGCCAGCGTGCCTGCCTGTGACAAACGGTTAGTGTCTGCCGTGGGATGGTGAATGGGGAGAGGGAAAAGCTTTTGAGATTTCTTTTGTATTTCCAATCTTGCCGTATGTTGTGGGTTTCTAGCTTAATCAAAACCTGACTTGTACTAGGCCGCAGAGCCTTGACCCTTTCGTTGGCAACTACCTTGGGGGTCTTGGCTTATTGAATTTATCCTCCCTTCCCTCAATCTAGCCTGACCGTCGCAGCCACACCCTTTGAGAAAGGGTAGAGGTGTGTCCTGAGGCTGGCCGTTAAGTGTCACCATCACCCCTCACCCTGCCTCTATAGCAGTGGTTCTCAACCGGTGTGTCGCCAAGAACACGCAGGTGTGTCGCCAAGAACACGCAGGTGTGTTACCACACTTCCCGGTCCCCCACTGACCCAGCTGCTCCCGATCCTCCTCCGCCCAGGCTTAAAATGCTGTCAGCCCGGACGGAACGTGGCAGATCAGGTGGCGTCAGCGGCATCGGCATCAAGGCCTGTCGCCCCCATCCAGTTCTACTGGTGTATGCACCTCTGGATGAAGGCTGAGCACCTAGGGACCCATCCCCTTTCGCTTACAGTGAAGATGTGCAACCCTATGACCCCAGGTCAAGGTTCATTCTGTCAGAGCCATGGCAGCATCAGTGGTCCACTTGCGAGCAGTTTATTTATTTAACCTTTTTATGTACCGAAACTTTCGTTAATTACTTCAAGTCGGTTTACATAATTCTTTAAAAAAAACCCATAAATAATTAAAACATACTTCAACAAATTAAATTTAGAACTAAAAATTGACAGCTAATATACGTTGCCCAAAAATAAACATAATCATAAAACAAAATGACAATCAATTACAAATTTCAATAATATTCCACTCAATAAACAATTCATCTATACCATATCTAACTCATTACCATAGACTAATTCTTGGTTAAAGTATACTAGGAATAAAAGAAACAAATTAAAATAATCATAAAATGATCCTAACATACAATAAGTTCCGTGGAGGAGATCTGCAAGGCTGTGACGTGGAGTTTTCTCCACACATTCACATCTCTGTGCTGTCTGGCTAGGGATGTCCGATGCAACAGTTGGTTCAGCCAGTCTGTCCTTTGAAACCTGTTTTAAGGTGTAGAACCCAACTCTCCTGTTTGTGTTCAGGCTGTCTCCCCCTCTGTTACCAACAGCGCCGGTGGTGGTGTGCCTGTTGGCACCTGGTTGGTTGTCTGTCCTCTTTGGTGTTAGGGAGCAGTCTGTAACTAGGGATTTGTGTGAGGACTACCATCCTGCTTTATCCTCAGAGAAAGCAGAGTTGCTTACCTGTAACAGATGTTCTCCAAGGAAAGCAGGATAGTCCTCACAAGATCCACCTGCCTCCTCATGGAGTTGGGTTTCTCCTATTTTTTTTTTTTTTAATTTTAATCATCATTTTCTATTACAAGACTGGAGAGGGACCCCACGTGGCTGTGTGGTATAGGGAATGCTGTTCATGCTAAATGTGCCTCGTCGGTTCTAGACACTTTGACGTAGGTTTTCTGCATCTGGGCTCCATCTGATGACGTCGTCCAAGCAGCTCTGCTTTCCCTTCCCTGCCACTGAAAGTAGGTGGGAGGGGAACTCCTGTAGTGCTGGGCCCACAGACAACAGGAGCCAAGATAGGCCTTGGAGGGGAGGGGAGCTGGGAGTTAGGGACAAATGTTTCCATAGTGATGGCTTCAGGAATTCTGGAACCATTTATCACCTGGGCCTAATTTTAGTGTTTTGTGTTCATTTGAGAGTTTTGTGTTTTGTTTTTTTTTGCACTCCTGTATTTTCTATTGAAACAAAAGCATGGCAGAGAGTGGTTTTTTTTTTTTGTTTTTTGCATGGCAACCTTGAAAGTAGTTGGATGTTATACAAATGTTAGTCAAAGGATCACCTTATATCATTTCACCTTTTTGTTTTTTGACTTGGCAGTTTCCTCTTACTTCTTTAGCACTTCTGCTCAATCAGAACCAGCGCTGGATCTGTTCCCGTGAGCCTTCGGACACAACTTACCCGGGGATTGGTTTTCTCCTTTGTTGTTTTTTTTTTTTTAAATACCCCCTCTCGACTTTACTTCAGTCGTCATGGTGACTCTCTTGGCCAGGGGGGGCTGGAACCCTGCCATCACCGGTCCTAAATCCAGCCACTAGGGGACGGACACATTAACCTTTTTCCCCATAAAATGGGGGCAACACCCTTCAGTTAAATTTTTTTTTCTAGGTGTCACCGTTGTGTGCTTGCTGACTGACTCTCACCCCCCCCCCCCCAATTAACTCCTCCCAAGGACTGTTAAAGCTTCCTCTACAGTATTCCCAGCCCACCTGGGGTGCCGACAAAGGTGAGCTGGGAACGAGGCCCGGGTCCTGCTGCATGGGGGGGGGGGGGTGTGTCACAGCCCTGCCATTGAGTTAGCCCAGGTTCACCTTTCTTCAGTGTCCAGCTGAACAGACTTTTGGCTGGGATACCGACGGTCATGGAGGCAGATAAACTTCCCAAGATGCTATAAACAAAGAGTGTTCTGGCCCTCTCTCTCTTCCCTCCCATGCAGCGCGCGTTCCTGTCCCTCCAGAGCTCCCTGGAAGAGAACTCGCCTACAGCAATAAAACCAAATTTAAAGAATATTGCCAAAAATATATGTCCAGAGAATAAGTGGCAGTAAATGATGATGGAATCCAGTTGATGTTGTTGTCCTATGTTCGCAGGTTATCGAAGCGGTTGGAATTTGGATCTTTGCCTTCAAACATTCCTACACAGACTCTCACGTCTTCACCAGGTGTAGTCAAGATGCTACTATAGGAATATTCACGGACTGAAGTAGAATATTTTTAGTAGGTTGTCACTTTTTTTGCAAATAGTAGTTACAGTATTAAATTTGGCAAATACAGCCAATGTTTTTGACAGATCATGACTCGCAGTAAAGAGGGAAGATGGGGGCTTAGTGTACATTTTATCGAACGACTGACATTGCTGTGTGGGTGTGATAGCAGAAATCTTTTTTTTTTATTTCACCTCTATATATTTTAAAACTTCTCATAGGATTTTTATAGATATGTAAAATGTCACATCCACATCACAGTACTCTGAAAGGGGTACTCAAGTTCCCAAATAACATGATCTGACGATTGCTTCACTGGACATTTCAGGGCAGCAAAAGCAATTTTTTTTTAACTAACTTTAGAATTGTTACTGGGCAGTAACTTCATTTTTATTTTTTTACACTGTACATAAATGGGGAAAAAAATAACCAAATTCACATTTTGCCTTCTAACAGAACGTGGAAGCGAGTTAAAGCAATTTGTATATAAAACAGACCACGCAATCTATTTTTATTTATTTTTTCATATTACAATACAGATCGGGGATCTATAATGCATTTCTTTATGGGGGTAGGCATAATTAATGCAAGGTCAGAGGATATGCATTAAACTGTATGTACTATTAATTACACTTAAGTAATGAGCTTTGTAACACAGCTTTATCCAAGAAACCATAACGCAAGTTTCTTCATACAATTGTACCTGCCGATTGAAAATAACATTAAAATATAATCAGCAGTCTGTATTTACGTTTTGTGACTTTTCTATATCTCTGTGTGGATGGGTTTATCTCATGTAGTGGGAATTCCCCACCCCCCTTCCCTGACCGTCAGTAATGTGTATAAAGCAGAACTAGAACATTCCCCGTACAATCACCATACAAAAAAGATATTCTGCTATCAGGTGCCCTACTTCTAAAAAGACAGCAGTTCACCACCAATGCATGTCCTGTTGAGAATTCACAACAAATAAGGTGAGGTATTTTACTAGCCTACGTGCTAGTTAAATACCTCACCTCGGTCACACACACAAGTTTGACCTTCACCAAGTACAGAAAGACCATAAATTACAAATATGGACACAAACTGGAATGGAAACTCAAAAAAGCCACTCTGCATGCAGTGCAAACCTGGAGAAATGGAAAGAGAAATATAGCACCTAACACAGTCCCAGGATCTGCAATAATGCACAGAAACTAATCTGCACAAAGTTACACCTGCATTATGGAACACATAACCCTATCTATGAAAAGGCAACACTACAAATATTAAATCAGGTCCCAAACACTAATTCACCTCCTATTAGGAAAACAGAACAAGCCAAGCTGCTATAGATCCCCACACAGAAGTAACTGTAAAACTATATTAATAAATGTTTCGAAAACAGCTGATGAACAGAACATCATCTAACAATCAAAAACTCTTAAATTATTAAAAATTCTTCAAACACCAATAAACTATTTCAGAACAGCAGACACATCACATAATACCCAATAATTAAAATGGTAGTCAAGAAAAATGAACTAAAAGCCACCTTTACTTACCCTTCTCTCTCTCTCTCTCATATCTCCCTGTTCAGTCTGTCTCACACACACACACACGTCACCTCTCTGACCAGTCTCTCGCACATACAGTTCTCTCTTACTTACACACAAGCTCTCAATCATTCTCAATGACACTAAGCTGTGTGTACTAGAGCCAAGTGTAAAGTCATGCTTGATGATGGGAAAAGGAAAAGAAAGCATAAGACATCTTGCAACGTTTTATTGAAGAGTCGTAAGACAGCGCATCTTACCAGCCCACACCAGGAAGACATTCAAACACAATCCCCTAGATCAGTACCATTTTTAGCTGTACCGTCGTGTAGCTAATACAGAAGGAAAACATTACTTCATTCCTAGTGCTTTATTAACCTCTTATTGATGTAAGTGTCTTCAGATCACAGTGCGTAGAAAACAGTGCAAAAATTCTGGCTTTTCTTTTCTTAATTTATATAAGTGACTAAACAAAGGCACTTTGATGGCATCGTGAACAGTGCATCAG
This sequence comes from Rhinatrema bivittatum, assembly GCF_901001135.1. Lineage (NCBI taxonomy): Eukaryota > Metazoa > Chordata > Amphibia > Gymnophiona > Rhinatrematidae > Rhinatrema > Rhinatrema bivittatum. The sequence continues at coordinate 21,523,690 of NC_042628.1, read as the reverse complement.
TTATAGTATCCAGAAAAATAAAATATGCTAAGAGTGATTACATAATGGAAGAGGAGGTGGTGGTCATCTTGGCTTATTCATCTCTAGCAAAATGTTGCTGTTTGCAATTAGAGACCTTTTAGGACAGTGGGGGCTGGTGTTTGTCAACCAGTGACCCTCAAATGGAATAAATCTTAATGCCTGGGCCCTTCTGAATGGATTACGTGCATACAAAGCGAGAAACCATTCAACGTTCTTTCCCAACAGGTTGAGAAACAGTTGAGCAGCTGGCAGCAGTTTTTTGGGTTTTGTTTGTTTTTTTTTAATAAATATCTTAGAGAATGATGTGCATGTATGGGTTTTAAGAGGGTGAGTCAGATTGTGTTCAGTAGTGTGGCATTACAAATTAAAATCGATTTTATACAGTGCTAAATATTGTCCCTTTTTATAAAATCTGTTTGCGGTGGTAGTTCAGAAAGATTTAGTCAGCGGCTTTTGTTCCATTGAAATCTATTTCTCGTGCATCACCATCCTCTTCTGAACCTTCTGCGTTCTCTACTCTCCTACCACCAGATCTTCGTGGAGGGGCAAAAGATGGCTCATTTCCTCGCCTGTAAGTAAAGAAAGGAACAAACGTCTGTGAGACTGAAAAGTGGAACAGGGACAAACCTTTAGAGCTCCTGCTGTCGTGACTGTCCTCCTCTACAGTACTGTCCTATGTAAAAGCAGCATTTGAGTGTACAAGACTTTACTGACCAATGGGTTCAAAGGTTATAGTGTATGTGCAGAGCCGTATGGCCTATTGCATTTTTCACTCTTCTTGCTTTTGGGTCCTTTATACATAGAAATGACAGCAGAAGAAGACCAAACGGCCCATCCAGTCTGCCCAGCAAGTTTCACACTTTTCTTTTCTTCATACTTATCTGTTTCTCGTGGCTCTTAGTAACCTTTTGGTTCTATTTCCCTTCCACCCCCACCATTAATGTCGAGAGCAGTGTTGGAGCTGCATTTATGTACTATACATTTTTTTTTCCTTATTCTCACTCCTATTTATACCACTGTACATTGTAAGCAGGGAGGCTATATTGTTGCACACCCCGAGCAGCTTGCTAACAGGTGCAGAAGGTTGTCTTTACACTAAGCAAAAGCACAGGGCCAGAATTCTACAAAAAAAAAAAACTTAATTTTTTTTTTTCCAAGGACAGCAGGATGTTGGTCCTCACACATGGGTGACATCATCCGATGCAGCCCGGCATGGGAAGCTTTGACTGGGCAGCCCACCACTGTTTTAGCCAGTTTTTTTCCTGCTGTCCTTGGAGAACACCTGTTACAGGTAAGCAGCTCTGCCTTTTTTTTTGTTTTTAAAGCACTTCACTTCTAAAAGGTATATAGAATAATCTTGTGAATGCTTTCCACTTGCACAGCAATCATGCATAAATATGGAAAGGTGCATCATTTCCTTGTGAAAAACATCAGTCACTGATAACCCTGGCAGGGCTAGGGCATAGCCACTCTTGAAGCTCACTGTTATGTAAAGTGTATAGGCGGCTGTTTGTTGTACGAATCGGCAATGTGTTACTGTAGCCACTTGAATTCAAAGGGCCTGATATTAAAAAGCAGTTATTCAAGTAAGTGGGCTTTTGAAAATTGCTAGAATATATGCCCCTGAATTGTCCATAGGATTTACTCACCTATGTGCACTTTGCTCCAGTAAATGGCTTTTGAAAATTGCTACAAAAGTAGTTACGGGTACGTGCTTACTCCTTTTGAAAATTATCCCCAAAGCGTGATGTCATGGTTGCAGGAAGGGGGCCTGTAAATGCCATCAGATAAGGTTAAGCTTCTACCTCATCTGTTATTTGAACCTGCCCTGCCACCCTTACGTTCAGCAAGCTCTGGCCAGCCATGCAGCATCGCTGTTCTAGGCCTGGTCCTCGGGGAGGAGGTGCTGCCGGTTGTGCCACTTCACTTTAAACGATACTTGGGCTAAGAAGTTATCTTAAAGCTAGCTGTCGTAGCCAGCTTTTTCAAAAAGTTGCACAGGTTTGTCTTATGGTAATGCAAAGCCTCTATTGAAAAAGTGAGAGAAGAATGTGGGCATTTAACTCCGCCTATGGAAACAAGATTACTTATTTGGATTTTAGTGCTCACTTTTTCAGTGGTAGCTCAAGGTGAGTTGCATGCACGTCTAGTAGATATTTCCCTGGCCCCAGAGGGCTCATAATTAAGTTTGTACCTGAGGCAACAGAGGGTGAATCAGATCATGGATGGTATTTGGAAATACTTATTGCAGCAGTATATGGTTATAATGAGCACCTACCTACTGAACTCCTATTTGAATGAGTTTAAGAAACGTTTGGACAAGTTCCTGAACGAAAAGGCCATAAACCATTATTATGAAAGTGGATGGGGGGGAGATCCACTGCTCATCCCTGGGATAAGCAGCATGGACTCTTGTGCACTCCTTTGGATCCTGCCAGGTACTTGTGACCTGAAGTGATCGCGGTGGGAAGCAGGACAGTGTGCTTTGATGGCCCTTTGGTCTGAGCCAGTAGGGCAAGTCTTATGGTCAATGATTATGGACAAGTCCCTCTTGATGTCTGCTCGTGCCACTTTGGAGCTAGGGCACCTGTAGTGCGTATCTTGTACTCCTGTCCTGCTGTCGGTTAAGAGTGGGCAGCCCACCACTACCCACCAATCCAAGGCTCTTGTTTTCTTCCCTGTTTGTGGTCATTCTTGCCTTATGGCAGTAATTAAGAAATCATTAATGGCAGGGAGAAAGGTCATCTAAGAAGAAACTCAGTGCTGGGATAGCTGACGGCAGCAGGGCTTGCTGTGGATGGATTTCTTAACCACACGGGAGGGGTCCTATGAGGCAGCTTGGGGGGCCACTCTGTTGGCACATCTGAAAGGCAGAGGAAGGGGAGCTCTGTTGTGTGTTAAAATTTCTCTTATGTACATTTTTTGCCCATTTAATTTGATTTTGCAGGTGTAGCATCTTTATTTCGCCTTATGGTGTGGCTGCTGTTTGAAAGGGGTGGATTTGCCAGGTTTTATTTTTTTATTTAATAGTTATTTAAAAAGTTAAAAAAAAAAGAAAGAAAAAGCGATGAGATGCAGAAAAAGATAATATTTATACTTTACCTTTATTTAGATTTAAAAAAGAGTAAATTTTGTTGCTAAAATGGATCAGTACCTACTCCAGAAGTGAAATTTACTTTCTCTTAAATTTATCTGTATTGGTGAAATTGTCAGTTGCAGAGAGAAACACACACCTTCCGATATTTGTGTCATAGCAGCAAAGCCAAACGTAGCACAAAAGAGAAGATCCCACAAATATTACAAAGCAATGGTAAATATTTGTGCTGTTCCCATCCACCCCAAAGGGAACGGTGTGTGTCCCTTCACCATCGTGAACTGTGAAGCACATAGAATACAGTACCTTTTATTGAAAGGGGAGCCCTATGACAGGTGCTGGTAGGGAACTACAACATGGAGAAGTTTAAGCTGACATTTGTAACAGTGAAATGCAACTGTGAAAATGGTTATACAGATCGACAGCAGCGTTGTGTGGCGGACTGCGTTCTCTTAACAGAGAATGGAGGTAAAAAAAAAAAAAAAATACCCGCAGGAGGCTGTCAGTGCCTGAACTGCATGCATGGTCAAGATAACGAGTAAACTCGGCCCAAATGACTCCCAAAGAACACCAGTGAGACTGAATGGATAATGGCCAGACATCAAAGTACACAGGATATGATTGATTAAATATAATTGGCCATCTGATGGGTGGGGTGGGGGGTGAGAGTGGACTGAATGCTTTATGTGGCGTGATATGGGTTTAATCCTGGTTCTGTAGTATTGTTTCTGGAAAGCCTGCTAGCAAAGGGTAGGGAGGATTAGTTAGAGCCAGTTTACTACTCCTTCTAGCTCCTCTTAAATAGGATGGGGTAGACAATATTTAAAGCCTCCATGGTTTCAGGTAAAATGTTTATTTCCCCATGGAAAAGGCTTTGAATGTTGCCCAAATCATTTGCAGATAAGTGTGCAAAGGCAAGTGTGCTCTTTTACGTTGATGGTTGATGAGAACACTGCAGGGGCTTTCACCTAACGCGGGCAGTTTTGATTATTGTTCTCCATGCATTTAAATACTAAATCAGGTAGTTGATATCATGTTCAATATTTCTAAAAAAAAAAAATTTAAGTCCTCTGTCTGCTGTTTCAGGCCATTGCCTGCATTGTTATCTAAGACAACTTTCAGACCAGCTCACAGGTGCATGTGTGTGCTGGTGTGCACCCAGGGATGTGGCCATTTTATATCTTGCGCACATTATAAAATAGCCTGACTGTATCCATGTGTGCCAAATTTTAAGGGGCACTGGCTCTCTTTAATTATACATGTCACTAGCAGAAGTAAATTTTCACAGCAGGGGGGATCTGGGTGCTTGCATCCCTTAGCCACGCCCTGAAATGCCCATGCCCCACCCCTTTTTGAAAACTTTTTAGATGTGCAGGAGATATGTGCACGGCTGGCCAGCTTTTAAAATTTGGTGAGTGCATGCGAGCCCGTGTTGTGCATGTAACACCCGATTCTGGCATGTGCAGGTCTTAAAATTCACCTCTAAATTACTAAGTTTCCTGTATACTCAAGTGTCTGCCTGTTATTCATTGATCACACTACAGTTGCCAGGCGCACCTCACTTACTCTTCCCCCAAAGTTCATGCAAGGGCAATACCCAAAATAAAATATGCAGGCATCCCCTGATGCATTTTGGCTGATTGATTGTAACTTTCCTGCACTCTAGGGTAAGATTTGCAGGGCTGTAAACATATCAAAAAGTGCAACCCGGGATCTATAGACAAGCACCAGCACTGCACAGAAAGCATTTTGACTGCAATCAAAATCTATTTGCATGTTTAGAGAGAGGTACAGGTTTAGATCAAGAAGCAAAACCAGTCTTGATCAAACATTTTTGGGAGGGCGATGCAAGACAAGAAAAGGAAGGAGCTTTTTTATGGATTACAAAGCAGGGGTCACTTATTTTTTACCCTGCTTTTATTGGAGAGATCAGAACCAGTTCTGTCTGGCCTGGATCGTACACCAATAACATCCCACCTTGTCTGGATCACTAACTGTGTGACCCATCTCTAATAATCTTATTGGATGGTTCTGGATTATCAGAAGCAGGTGAGCTGGGGGCTGGGTTTTATTCATTCATTGCCGACTGCACCCTGGTTTCTCTTAAAGCAGGACTGCATGTTCAGATCCCACTGTAATTGAAAGATGATGGATCACTTTCACTGATGGCCCGGAGGCAACTAGGAACATTCATTTACCCAATTTCAAAACTAATAATTGCAAAGTGTTCTGAAAACGGTTGAACAAATTAAAGAGCACCGAGGACGAAAGGGCAAATTATTTTTCTCCTCAAACAAGGATTGATGATTTCATAATTTGCTGACCAGTGCTCCTGCTTTAACATGAATTATAGGTGCGTTAAGGTAATAATAAAGAAATTGATAACAGGGTGCAGACAGACGCAAAATGAATTAATCTGATGTAGAAGAAAAATCATTCCCAACTGCTGACATAGGAAAAGATGCCATGGAAACAGCACAGAAAACAAAACCTTGTTCAATGAGCTGAGCTCGGACCTTCCAAAAATAACAGTGGGTGACAGCAGAGTTCATTCTAACGCAGCATAGCCACAGAAAGGGCATTTCGTAAAGCTGAGATACAACCGCTCATTGTAATATTTGTTCTCTCTTTTGGTAAAAATGGAATTGGTGCAAAGATATCCAAGCCTTCAGGTTTTGCAGGCATGCCGCTTAGATTGACTAGGACACAGAATGAAGGGGGGAAAATTGGCGATCTGTGCAACATATACAGGAGGACTGTGGCTGCAAAGCTGAAGGCATGGTATACCTGCTCTGTCATGGTGGAGATTCCTGTGTTCCTCTGAAACAGAGAGAGAGAATCTACAGCAGTTATAGACTAAGCACACGTTAGTAAATGGCATCTTGTACTAACCTTTTAAGCTATAAAACAGACACACAAAGCAGGTTTTCTTAATGTAAACTGGCCACATAGACATTGAGGTGTAGCCACACCAAAAAAAAATTAATCTGAGAGGGCCATGTATTACCAAAACCGCAGCAAATGCTGGAGCTGGAGGAGTGGGTGATTGGGCTGGCGAGTGCTTGAGGCTCTTAGTTACTGAGAATTAATTTCAGTGGGAAATGAAATCAAATAGTCTGGCTTTTCTCTCATTCTGTGTCTGTGGGTAAAGACCTTGACGAATCAGGCTCTGCAGGTTGTTCTATATTAAAAATGCAAGATGCAAACTAAAACTAGAATTTAGGAATGTCGGGTGCTGCGTCCATGTTCATTTATTCATGCCCTCAACTTTCATTGGAGACGTTTGTTGATGCAACTCCATTGGCTTCCCAATGAGGAGCGAATACAGTTTCAAATCTTGACATTTAAGGTATAAAATCAAGCAGGGTTTGGGTGCCAATTATTTAAGAAAGCTGGTCTACGGCCCTGTTCCTAAGCGAAACCTTCAGTCGGCGCAATATTCCAACCTACATGGAGGCACTTACAACAGTCTGCAGCAAAAGAGCATGCTCAGGGATTGGACCCGAATTGTGGAACTCGGAGCCGTTAGCCATTACGTTGGAGGTCAATTATGTGACCTTCAGAAAGAAAGTGAAAGGATGGTTATTTCCCAGCATGAATTGTTGATGGCACTGATAACGGGGGTGGCTTTAGGGCTTGTGGTCTGATTATCCTCTAGGAGTAAGGTCCTACAGATTTTATGCTGCTTTAATTCTGTTTTAGTTATTTTATTATTTTTCTTTTTTGAATTAAAGATTTCAGATTGGGGTTTGTTTATTGTTGTACCTCGTTCTGGTCAGTTTGGTACTGGAAATAAATAAATAAATCTCACCAGGATTGAACAGGTTATATAGTTGGGAGAGACCTTGTGCACCGTGCACGTTTTTGGTTTTTTTTATTGGTGGGAAAGAATTTTCAAAGTGATTTACTGGCATTAAATGGCCATCTGATAATTACCCTCCCTCAACGTGACTGAGAGTACATAGCTTGCCAAACATGTGTTCGATTAGAGGTCAATAGTCAAAAGAGTTTGGAGTAAGCCGTACAAACCCCACTAGTATACCACCCTTCCCCATCTCCATCTCAGACAACAAATTGTCTGCCTGCCCAAAATGTATGCAGATAAAAAGTAGTGGTGCTGGAGGTGTTCCCAGGCACCGTTAAACTTTGGGCAGTCAGCGTTGCTATCCAGTGCTGACCAGCTAAAACGACACGGATAGCTCAGGTCAGACTAATAGCTGTCCTAAACGTTACCCGGCCATATTCAACAGAAAACGGATCGGTGTAAGTTTTGCCGAATATCCGTATAAACTCCCGCCTGATGGCTTATTGCCTCATTGAGAGGAAGTGACGCCGGGGACTTTTAAGTCCGGGGAGGAATAGCGCATGCGGCGACTGCATTTGCAAAGCTTCATGCTTACTTCTCTAGCAAAAATTTACCTGCAGAAAAAGCGGATATGGGCCACCACACGTGCACTCTGTACCTGCAGCGACTTTCACGGCAAAAAACACGCAGGTTCCTGCTTTAAAAGCTGGTGTACGGTCCATAGGTTAAAAAGCATGCGTGGACTTTGGTACGATGTAGACGGTTGGAAAACTGCTCCCGGGGACAGTAACTTTTAAACAAGGTGCACATGTACGCGCGTTTGCCGGGATGCGCCAATGGACGCAGTCATTTTATAACATGCGCATGGTATAAAAGCGACTGTTTGTGCGCACAGTTTTATCTGGACATGCACGTGCGAATGCCTCCACGGTGCAAGTGGGGGGATTTTAGTAGACGCGCGGCGACGCAATTCCCAGTTTCCCCAGTTCATTCCCAGTTCGCCCAGGTAAAGGATAGGATTTCCTAATCTCCCTAGTTAACTAGCCTACCTTTCACCCTGTTATCCCCAACCCTTAAAACCTCGTTAACCTCTTGGGGGAGGGTTTTAGGACTTACACGCCATCCATAGCTGAAGTAAAGTTACACGGTAGGGGACCCCGGCGCGCGCTATGCGCATAAATACTTGTGCGCAGATTTCACTGAAAAATCTAGGAATGCCCACGCCCTGCCCCTATTTGTAAAATAATTTTCCGTGCGCAGGCCGGGAGATTCGTGCATGCTCGCGTGCTTTTTAAAATCCGCCTGGCGCACACTGGTCCAACGTCTGCGGGCATCTCCTGGCTTTGGCGCGCATAGGGCTTTTAAAATCTGCCTTTAAGTGCATCAGCCAGCCAGACATTTTTTTTTTTTATTGAAGCTGTAAAAGCCCAGAGGCAGCATGTTTGATACAACCGGGCGCTTAAGTTAGTGCAGTAGAACTCATCTTGTGAAGTTTCCACTTTTCATGAAAAAAAAAAAATGTCCTGTGGAGAAGTTTTACTGGATCAAGAAAATAAAACAAACTCAATCTCCTTTCTCTGCACATGGGGCATTGAGTTAAGATTATATGCAAAAGGCCCTATTACCACTTGATGCGTTTGTGAGATACAGTTGTTTTGTTTTTTTTTTTTACAGTGCTTAGATCACAGAAGAGAGGTGAAAGCTTAGTTCACAGTAGTGTGTTTATTAAAGCTGATGGGGGCGTGGGCTTATTGCTATATTCCAGTAATGCTACTGTGGAACAGATGCAAGAAAATCTCTCAGACCCATTCTTATTCATAGAACTGAAGATGCCTGCCGGACAAGAGGAGGCATTTTAAAAGGCAGGATTTTTTGATGCAAATGGCTGTTGCTGAAACAGCCTGGCCAAGGCAAGTTATTGTGCCTTCTTGACACTGAGATTATAGAAGAAAATAAAAAAAATAAAAAATGAACAGAATAGCTACTTTGAACCTGTAGCTCAGGCTCCGTTACTATTCGTTTTAGTCAGGACAACATTTCTTGGAAAATACGATTCAGACACAGAATGGGAGAAACCCCTCTATAAGTGGGGGTCCTGTGAAGGTGAAATTGACTTTTTAGTTTCTAAAATTGGAGAATAATCTTTTTAATACCAGTAGGAAAGTTAAGAAGCATTGCATAACAGGGAATGAGAGAAAAGGAGACACTGAAGAGAGAGAGAGGATAGAAGTGAGTAGATATTCATTGCAAAATGAAAAAACAGAAACGAGTCGTATACCCTCTCCCAGGCCAGAGGTCGCATACAGGTCTACATGGCCTCTGCCCAGATATGCAAAACTTAGGGGGTGGCAAAGTTTTTGCTTTCCCTGGACCTGTGAGCCTTTCCTGCCCATCACTGCTGTTATCTACCCTCCCCCCCCCCCCCCCCCCCATCAACCTCCATTCCTGCCCAGAATTTCGGAAACCCCTAGCAGACCACAAGGATTCCAGCGGCAGTGACGCTGCCCTCAGAAGGCAGCGAGTGCAAGGTTTAGTCAGTCCAGGGCCCTGTGCGCCCAGGTTCCACAGCGCCCCCTGAACCCTTTCCCGCTGGGCTTCTGTGCGGGAGGGCAGGTCAGGCTTGTGAGCATGAGGTCCTTAGCGAAAAAAGCAAGGGCCTTTCCTGGCTCACTCTCGCCATGCAGTTGGGTAAAGAAATATCTGTTTGTAAACAAAACGTGGTTACTTTTCACTGGGGAGTTGCCATGACCGGGAAAGATGGGTGCCCTCCCGGGGGTGCCAGCGGGGCTAACTGTGCACCGCTGGCCCCCTTTCCTATATTCTCCCCTGGACGTGCCCTCATGCTCCACACAAGCTGTCCAATAACATCCCAGCCTGCCCCAATTTGAGGGCTGGAGCTTTGCGGCCATCCAGGGGAGGGCAGGGCAAGGCAAGGAAGGAGGGCATCCGATGACATTGGCCCGGGGTGCTGGTGCTCCCTTCTCAATAGTCCGGATACTGCAAACGGGCCCTTTGCCTGCAGGTGGCCACAAAAGAGCACACGATTCTCATCCTCTGAAACCAGCCAGCCTAAGAATGAAGCGCCTGTACCTCATCTTGGTCTTGAGGGCGTTCACCTCCCGGGTTATTGCCTCGTTGCTTTCGGTGGCCTCGTCCAGCTCCCTCTGCAGCTTCCTGCGAGATGCATTGATGCGCTGTGACTCTTCCTCAGCCTCCTCCAGCTGCCGTTTCAGCTGCTTTACCCTTGTGTTGCCCTTCTCGGCCTAGCAAAGAAGCAAACAAAAAAAAAACCCAAACAAAAGTCACGTGGTATATAGAACTTAAAAGACAATTCATCTGCTATCATGCTCTGCGAAGGTAAGTAGATTCTGGGTGATACAGATTTAAAACCAATGGGGCTTCCAAGACTTGACCTGTAGACTTTTCAAATCCATGGCAGAAGTCCTCTTTCTTCTCTTCCTGTTATCATTTTTCTTATTTTACAGGAAGGGAAGGGAGGTGAAGAGGGAGTATAGGGGCACCCCTCAGGGGATCACAGGGAGTTTCACAAAAACTAAAGGAGGGGGTTCCTGTGCAAGCTTTTAAAAAATGGTGGCTTTGGTTTTTTTTTTCTTCCAATTGCAGCAGCACCAAACAAAAGGAAAGCAAAATGAGCAACCTTTTGTTCGTTTTTCTTTCATTTTGTATCAGAAATGAAAGGAAAGAAAATAGGAAATACCCTTGACATACGCCATCGCATCCTTGTTAAGCCGTACTTTTGTGCATGGTGCGCTGCTCTAGGGCCTCTTATAAGTGAATGAAGGAAGAAAAAAAACAAACCAACAGGAAGGAAAAAAATGAATTTAGAATTTCATGTTGGCGCAGTTGCAGGATCTAAGGCTGCTGCACTCCTTCCTCAGCCTCTCTCCTGAGCCTCGTTATTTAGCTCACATTCCATAACGTATAAGGAGAGGTATAACTGCAGCCTGGAAATCTGTGACGGGCAGGGGCAGCCAGGTTTACACTAGATCCTTAGAAATCATTCATGCTAGGGTTTGTTTTTTTTCCTGGTAGTGCAGTTTCCTCCTTGGGCTCCCAAAGTCTTAACGCTTCTCAGATTCTCCCCCTCCCCAATCCTCCTGTCTTGCTCAGCCATCGTTGCAATGGTTCTTGGCCGGGACCACAATCCGTGGCGGCTCTTTCCAGGACTTGGCACGCACGCATGCAACCTGAGTCTGGCCACTAGGGGACGCAGCTGTGCAATGGATGAGACTTCCAGTCGGCTGGAGGAGCAGAAGCCGTGCTCAAGCATCAAGCCCAGATCGCCTGCATGGCCTGGTACAGCTCCATCATCCAGCGCTAACTGGCCAGGCCATCCTTTCCCCACGCCCCAAACAACTCATTCATTCTTAAAATTATTTCTATTAGTTCTGGAAATTATGGGAGTTAAAAAAAAAAAAACTGGCTGAGCGGCGAAACATTGCTGCTTTAAAATATATTTAGCAATCAGTAAATTCAAATATTTGTGACTATTTAAAAAAAATACAAGATTTGTGTCGTGCATAGGTGTGTGGATGTGCCTATATAATATATATACACACATACACATCCCATGCAGAACATATATATATATGTATATTATATACACACATACCTAAATAAATAATGCACAGATACACACATCAATACATCTGCTGCTTTAAAATGAGAGAAAGTCTTGCTTACTCCTTAAAGGTTTTATTTCTTTTTTTGTCCGTTTTAAAATGCTATTTTGGTTTTCAGGGCCTGGAAACCATCTGCTGAGGCTTCAAGGGCCTCTCTTCCTTCTCTTTGCCAGACAGCGCAGCCTCCCTTGAATTGCTGCTTTCAGGTTTCCTCATCTATTATTATTTTCTTTCTCCTTATTTTAAAAATGCATTTAGAAAAATACAGATGGAAACTGAAGAGAATGGGAGGTGGGACTTTCACTCCAGTAAGACTACGCTCTCTGTTAATCAGTCCTGCTCACTGGCCACAGCTCTCTCTGTATCTCTGGCAGGAGTCGGGCATTACCTGCTCCTTATACTGCTCGGCTTGCTTTCGTTCATCCTCCACCTGCAGTAAAGCGTCTTTCAGCTTCTTGTCTTTCTGACGCAGTGCCTTCGTGGATGCCTGCTTTTCTCTGCAAATGGTCAGCATGAAAAAAAATTTCTTTATTTATTGAAGGCTTTTATATACCAACCTTCTTGATACAAATCAAATCAACTCGGTTTACATCGAACTAAGCAATAACTATAAATAACTATACATAACCAATCAACAAAAGACAATTTAGAGAGCATAAAAATTACATTATAACAAGGAAGCCTTAACTGGGAGTAGGAAATAAAGAGGGTAACCAGTGTCAGATAAACAAAGAGGTAACCAGTGTCAGAAGCACTATTCAATAAAACTTTCAAATTCTGAATTATTTTTTTGTAGAAAAGCATTTTCTAATGTGTCCAATTACAAATACACATTATAGAATGAATTTTCAAAAGTGTCTCACACGTAGAAATAGTATAAATGTTCCTAAATAGCATATACATGCATGCATGCATGCTATTTTATAATCCTTGAAAATACTTGTGTATTTTTAGTTTAGTGCATATATTTTACCAGGGAAAAAGAGGTAGTGTAGTGGTGTTCTAGGGCAGGGTTCAAAGTATACACAGCAGGTGCTATTTTGTAAGAGATATATGCGTATACACTTGTATACACTTTTTATACACTTGTATGCTGGCTAATTGACTGGCGCAAGTGAAATTGGACTTGTCTGTTGTCTGCAGGTTTTGGAAGGGAGGTCTGGGTGAACTGGTGAGTCTCAGAATGAAATGCTAGAGGGTGTAGGTGAACTGGAGAAGGATGTGAATTGGTGGTAGTATTGGTAAACTGGTATGTGCACACACTTTATAAAACATCTGCCTCTGTTTCTGGATGTTTTTTCATGCAGCGTCTATTATTTTGTGAGGAAAATATATGCACATACATTTAGAAAATGGGTAGAGTGTGTATTTTTTTGAATGGGAAATTTATGCACATACTGAAACATATGCTCTTACTTCCGAGCAGAAATACACAGTATTTTATAAACTCTGCGGTTCCTGCCTCACAGTTTATCAAATACTAGCATTAATCACCACACGTCCACTTACATGCACGCGCACACTGTATCGCGGATAGGTTTGAAAGCTGGGCTCCCCGAGCACATTTTAGAAAACAACAAAAGATTGTAAAGATTATAATCCTTGTGATGAGAAACCAGCAAGCTGGCTTACTTTGACATAGACAGAAGTGTGTTAAAGATCAAGAAAAGAAATATGGTAACATGGCTCGGCCTGGAGGCCGTCTCTGGTTCAATTCTTGGATTAGTTGTTCCACATCATGGGTCAACTGGGGCTGGGGAGAAGGTGGCGGCAGTGCCGACAGCTCCTGCTGGAGGGAGGTGAGGAGTCGTGATCATCAATAAAGGTGACACCTGATGGCTGGATTGAGAGAGCATGGCACAGGGTTCCAGAAGAAGGCATTACTTTAGAAAACAGAATGCCTCTGCCAGCCAATCACCTGCAAGATTTGATGGGCATTTCCTGGCAGTGGAGCCCACCTCACCCAGTACGTCAGAAAAAGAATCAAAAGCACTTAATATCATCATGTGCCAAATGTAGGAGGTCCATATTCGGTTCATTAGTCCAGCCAAGTTTAGCACTTAGCAGGATAAATGCCGGGATTTGAAAATCCTGCCAATCTAACTGCCCTGACATAGCCAGATGGATTTTAAGCCAGTTCAAAGCTTAGCCCGCTGTGTCAAGGGCGTTCCAGGGGTGTTCTGGGGCAGAGCAGGGTTATATGGCTAAGTTAGTCGGATAACGCCAGTTTTCTACATTATCCAGATCTAGCTGGATAGCTTTAGGACAGCGATAGAGCAATCTGAACATTGGTCAGATAAACTTATCCAGTTAACTTTAAGATAGCTGAGTGTATTTAACGGCACAACCACTTTACCAGCCGGCCAGTGGCTGAATAGGGATCTCTTCATTTTTATGAAGTAGTGAGGGGTAAAGCAGCACTCCGACGACCTCTTCCCCCGGAAATATCCCACTTCTCAGCTGCCGACAGACAACACGTATGCAGGGATGCTGGACATTGATGGAAGCATTGTGTAAGCGTGTTGCACACGTGTGCACCCGTGGGAAATGCACAGGATGCAAAAGGCATTTTATGACAGCATTTCATATTGACCTCTCTCTCTGTATACTTTGCTAGGTTTGTGTGTTGGTCAGTTTGTCTGTCACACTCAAAAAAGTAGATTGGCGCTGCCCCTTTTGGCTCTTTAAAAAGTTAATGCACAAAGACTTTTAATCTTTAATTCTGATTTCTAAGGGACATTCATGGGTGTGATAAACTTAATTACCCCCTAAGGAAATAAAATCAGCAATTGAGAGGCCAATATTCAGCACTACTTACCCTGATAAGTTTGGACTTATCTGGCTAAGTGATGCATTTCAATATTCAGCGACATTTGGCAGCCACCATTTACTCAGATAATTATTTATCCAGCTAAAACGTTATCTGGGTAAGTGAGGGGTGGGATGGGGTTGTTCTGGAGCAGAGCTACTTATCTGGCGCCCCGGGTTGCGCACACAAATCTACGCCTGCGCGTATTTTTTTAAGATCTGGCCCATAATGTGCACAACTGAATAGCAGCTGAGTACGGTCCCTAAAAAGACCCAAAAGGGCAGCGCCAATCTGCTTTTTTGAGTGTGACAGACAAACTGACCAACATACAAACCTAGCAAAGTATACAGAGAGAGGTCAATACTACAAGTCTTTGTGCATTAACATTTTGAATTACATGGATAAAAAGCAAGCTTTTAATATTAAACCCCCCCCCCCCCCAATACCCACCCATCCTGGCTGACTGCATAAATTTCGTGCACACAACTTTTTGTGTGCACAAATTTTGCCCAATCAAAAAGGGGCATCAATGGCAGTGTTCCAGGGGCGGAGCCAAACTTTAGCCAGCAAGAGCACACATTGCGTGCTCTCCAGCTAAAGTTACGCACACAAGCCCGGTTGGAAAAATAGCTGTCGTGGCTTCGCCTGGATAAAGTTGCGTGCGTAATTTTATCTGAGAGTATTCAACGGGAGACTTGTGCGCACAAGCCCTGCTGAATATCTGGGAAGTTTTCTGCATGTAACTTGCCCTGGAAATTTTTTTGCCGCTCACTGGCTTACTGAATATTGAGCTCAGAGATTCTGTTGCCAAAAGGGCTCGCCCTGTTAGCCGGAGACTCTGCTGCAGTAACCGCTCTTACTGTCATTAGCCACCTTCACCCACCACTCATCTGGCGCGGGTTAGGGGGCAATTGTGTAATGCAGAATCTACAATTGTGGCCGCCGCTACTTAATCTTGCGCCAGTATCATCGCAATCATTGCACCAGTATCTTTGCACCACCAGTATCATTTGCACCACCATCCTTGCACCACCATCGCAATCTTGCACCAGTATCATCGCAATCATATTATTCACAAGACCCTATACAACCAGAATGTTCACTGGCTAAACGACTCCCTTCAATTCCATTTCTCAAACAGACCCACTAGTTTCTGCCTACAAAGGAACCCTATACACACCCTCACCTAAAGTCACGCACCTTAGCTCCACAAGAGATCGAGCACTATCTATTGCAGGACCCTCAGATTGGAACTCCATGCCCCCTACTCTCCGTATGGAACCTTGCTTCCAGAAATTAAAAAAAAAAAACTAAAAACTTGGCTCTTCCAACAGGCATTTACTTAACTACCCCACCCACCCTCCCTCCCTTGTCCTTACAGTACTTCTTCACCCCCCATACCCCTAGACCACTTCTTCCCTTCCTACAGTAACCTCTGATCTCCTACCCTTACCGTTGCTTACCTAGTTGACTTTGTTTATTTATTTATTTGTTGAGTTTTATATATCGTCATTCGGTGAAGCCATCACAACGGTTTACAAGATTCAAAAGGTAGTATCTTAACATATGCGAATTAAGGGTATAACAGGATACATATTATATTCTAAGATGAGCGGATAAGGGGAACGGAAAGGGAAAAGATTAGAGAGGGATGGGAGGTGGGTTAAGCCCTACTATCTTTTCCAGAAATTTCTTACCCCCATTGGTTTTGTGTTTCCCATTATTGGTCATTATTTTGTTACCTCTGTTACTTGTAAACGTTTTGTTTCTTATTTTTTTATTCCTGTTCTATGTAAACCGATGTGATGTGCCTACAAACGTCGGTATAAAAAAGCTTTAAATAAATAAATATATTTGGCACTGAAAGATGAAATTCTTAATTGGGTCACCAAGCAAGGAGACAAATATTTTTAACCCCCCCCCCCAAAAAAAATCATCTAACCTATACTTTTTTAATTTTCCACTAAAATGTTTTTTTTTGGGGGGGGGCTTTGGTTTTAGCATGGGATTGAAGGAACTCTTGTGCAGTGACCCGTGCTGTGCCATGGGTGAGTGTGACACAGGCACACGTGTGCGAGCGGGCAGGACCAGGGCCTCTGCACGGGTTTACCTGGATTCCTGTTCCACTTGCTCCTCCAGCTGAGCAATCTTGGCCTCCAGAGCGGCAATGGTCGCCTTGAACTTGGATTTGACGGCAGTCTCCATCTCCTGCAGCTTGCCCTTCAGCTCTTTGTTCTGGCGCTCCATCTGCTGACGGGCGCTCTCGTTCTTCTGAGCTGTGCTGCGCTCTGCCGCCAGCTCATTGTTCAGCTGCTCCGCCTGCAAAAAAAATTTCAGAGAAGTGGAAAAGTCGGGCAGGCAGCACTCACTGTGACTTTTTTCACATTCTTGATCCCAGCCAAAGTGAATATCCTGGACCTAGCTGCTGAGGACAGCTTATTAGTGGTTCCTCCTTTCTCCTTCTAGCTCCGCCAGAACCAGGGCTGGGATCCTGGTGCCCTAAGCCTTTCTTCACGGCCGCACAGGGAATCTTCCTCCCGAGACCTTCCAGTGCCGAGGCCGAGAACCATTCACCAGGGCTCCTCCCAGAACCCTTTGGCATGAGCTCTAAATCTGGCCAACAGCTGTTGCTATTACACGGTGGCTATGACTCCTTTTCCACCCCTCCTCCCCTCCCTCCCCATCTCTGCAGCATTCCCAGTCATGGCCGACCCAGGGGTGCAGAAGACCCGATTCAGGAACGAAAGCAGGGACCTTCCACAGAGCAGCCACTGGGCCACCAGGCAAGCCATTTATTACTTATTTTACATAATTCACTGTTTACGTGCTGCCGTGGCTCGGGAGGGGTGGGGGCCTTCTAACAGCAAAACGTAAAACCAGGTTACTGGGATCTAGGGGACTTCCTTTCCTTTGGACAATCAAAAGTGAATTCCAATGCATAGTCTCCAAGTCGAGGGGCTGCGGCCACAAACGGGCCGATTTATCAAACGTTTGTTCTAGTGCAAAAATTATCCCTACTTTAACAAAGAATATAACTGATAAATGCTGGGGAAAAACAGGGTGAAATTGGAGTCATTTTTGCACTGTTGTAAAACTTGGCTATATCTGGCCAGAAAGCTATATTTTGATGCTTTTTTTTTTTTTTTTGGGGGGGGGGGTTGTATCTTTTGCCCTCCTATCTCATTGTACCTGCTGTGATGCTTTCCTGAAGCGGTCGCTCATGGCCTCCATGTTACCCTGTTCCTCTTCCAGCTCCTCCTCCAGCTGCGAGATCCTGGCCTCCAGGCGGCGTTTCTCGTCCTGCAGCACAGACCTGCACAATTGAAAGGAGCACGGTTCATCTCACACCACGGCTGATATCGTGTCCATCGGTTATACCAACAATACTTTATGGCACCGTCCAACTCAAAGCTACCACCAGAAGCACCACAAGAGGCGCGTTTTTGGTGCCGCAAAATTCTCCGGCGCTGCGCCAAAAAATTACGAGCAAGCATAAATCTTCCCCACCCTTGGCTAGTCGAAATAATTTTTGGAGGGTGGGAGGGGCAGCATATTTGGCCATTTCTGTGATTCAGGAAGTTTGCAGAATCCAATACATTCCTACCCAACCCTAATTTTCAGTTTATGATGGTACAGTAATAATTGCAAATCCCAACTAAACATTTCTAACTAGTTCTGCGACCAGCTTTTAACTCCTAATATTAGCTGCCTGCAAGTTTGCTCCAGTCATATATGGTACATATTAAAGAGAAGGAGCACCGCTGGTTAAAAGACAGGAAACGGATTAAACGGGCTGTTTTAACAGTGGAAAAAGGGATCTGTACTTGGACCAGTGCTTTTTAATATATTTATAAATGATCCGGAAAGGGGGTACGACGAGTGAGGTGATCAAATTTGTGGATGACATAAAATTATGCGGAGTAGTTAAATCTCAAGCGGGTTGTGATAAATTGCAGGAGGACTTTATGAGATTAAGATTGGGCTTCCAAATGACAGATGAAATTTAATGTGGATAAGTGCAAAGTGATGCATATAGGGAAAAATAACCCTTGCTGTAATTAAACAATGTTAGGTTCTGACTTAGGAGTTACGACCCAGGCATCATAGTTCAGTGTGCTGCAGCAGTCAAAAAAGCAAACAGAATGTTAGGAATTATTAGGAAGGGAATGGTGAATAAAACAGAAAATGTCATAATGCCTCTGTATCGCTCCATGGTGAGACCGCACCTTGAATACTGTGTGCAGTTCTGCTCACCGCAACTCAAAAAGGATATAGTTGCGATGGAGAAAGTACAGAGAAGGGCAACCAAAATGATAAGGGGCATGGAATGTCTGCCCTGTGAGGAAAGGCTAAAGAGGTTAGGGCTGTTCAGTTTAGAGAAGAGACAACTGAGGGGGAGATATGAAAGAGGTCTACAAAATCATGAAATGTCTTGAACAGGTTAATGTAAATCGGTTATTTACTCTCTCAGATAACAGAAGGACTAGGGGGCACTCCATGAAGTTAGCAAGTAGCTCATTTAAAACAAATTGAAGACCTTTTTTTTTTCACTCAGCACATAGTTAAGCTCTGGAATTCATTGCCAGAGGATGTGGTTACAGCAGTTAGTGTAACTGGGTTTAAAAAAGGTTTGGATAAGTTCCTAGAGGAAAAATTCATAAACTGCTATTACTTAATAAGCATAGTAGCCTGAGAATTATTTAATGTTTGGGTACTTGCTAGGTCCTGGTGACTTGGATTGGCCACTGTTGGAAACAGGATGCTGGGCTTGATGGACTCTTGGTCGGACCCAGTATGGCATGTTCTTATGTTATGCTCTTATGACAGACCATTGCACTAAGGTGATCTGACAATTGACTCAGTATTCATACTGCATTGAGGGTTAAAGTAACCTACATATTTTCTTCTGCTCTCTGTAGGTAGGGGATGCATTTTCTTACTTTCCAGATGAACTGCCTGCCAGCTCTTCGGCCAGCTCCTCTTTCTCCAGCTCCGCCTGTTTGCGGGCCCTCTCTGCAGCAGCCAGATCCTGCAAAATATAACAAAAAGTGATCCCATCCCAGAGTCCCACCTTACCTCTTCTCTTCCCTCCTCCCTGCCTAACCTCATCCTCAAGTCCCATATTACCTCCCTCCCTCCCTCCCTTCCATCTTCAGGAGGACAGAGCTGGTGGTGGCCCTGGTGCTACTTTCTTGCCTGCATGGTTTCACCGCTGTTTGAATCACGCAGAGCAAGGCGCAGTGCAGGCAGGACAGATACTGGTGTCAGAGGGACCTCTCTCCTCTCACTGGGGCCAGGCCATTATTTGGTAGGGGGGGGATGGGAACCTCTGTGTCGGGTGAGAGAGAGGTGCCAGTGCTGGGGGGGGGGGGGGGGGGGGGGGGTGCTCTGCCAGCTGGAACAACTATGATGGGGTTCAATGCACAGAGGTTTGCTGTTTTGCTGTCCCAGAAATGTTGGTGCCCAAGGTGGCAGCCCAGTTAGCCTCCGGGCTAGTGAATCAGAAGCTGAGGATTTTTTACCTCCTGCAGCTGAATGAGTTCCGTTTCTAAGCTCTTGGCTTTCTTCTCGTTTTCCCGCGCCGTTGCAAATATCTCCTCTCTGGACGCGCGAGCATCGTCGAGCTCTCTCTGGTAGTCTTTCATCTGAGCCTAGAGATGAGAAATAAAAAAAAAAAAAAGGTACATTTTGTGCCTCAGAGATGGAAAACAATTACATTCGTGTTTTATCACATTCTTCTGATGCATGCTGCTCTGATTTTTTAATTTGTCACCCAACATAAAGAAGTGAACAGAATACCACGTATCGCACAGCATTAAATTCAAGATTTAGCGTGCAGTGCAGGGCAACTTAGGGCTTTTGCTATTTTGTATCAGCCAATAACCAATTCCAAATTCATTTATAATTTTATATTGCAAATATAAAGGTCTTCTAGGAATCACA
The DNA here is from genome assembly GCF_901001135.1 of Rhinatrema bivittatum. Taxonomy (NCBI): domain Eukaryota; kingdom Metazoa; phylum Chordata; class Amphibia; order Gymnophiona; family Rhinatrematidae; genus Rhinatrema; species Rhinatrema bivittatum. The sequence continues at coordinate 21,503,375 of NC_042628.1, read as the reverse complement.
ATTATATAAAAAAAGAAGTTTAAATATTAGAAAACAGAAAACTTCCTGCATTCCAGTTGGATGGTAGGACCTTCCTGAAATCATTAGAATTTCTTTCTTTCCTTCTTGGAAAATAATCCGTTTATTCTCCATAACCAGGCCTGGGAACCTTTGATTGCTTGTCGCCCTGAGATTGTTGTGGATTAGAGGGAGGGGAGGGCAGTACAGTAGCAGGATGTGCACAAATTTTCTCACAAATATGCACACGCTAACATGCTCATATGTTCCCTCTCACACTCTTTCACAAAATACAGCTCGCTCTCACTCCCTTCATTCTCCCACACACATACACACTCGTACACATGCTTTCTCACTCACTTCTCTCCCTCTTCCACACACACAAACACACACATTCACTTCTCTTCCTTTCCCTTTCCCTCTCACACTCATATCCATGCTCACTCACACTCATTTCTCTCCCTCTCTCACACCCACTCTCACTCGCTCTCTCTTCACTCCACACCTACCAATGACAACAGCCTCCTCTTCCAGGGTGGACAGATTTCCTTCAAGCAATGTCCTTTGCATGGGCCCAGTATGGCTCCTCCTCTCTCCTTATGTCATGGAGACCTACACGCCTCCTCCTTGCAGCCGCATGGGCAATTGATCTCTTCCTTTTTAGGGGTGGGGGATGAGGGAGGGGAGATGCATCTCCTCCTTCTGCATGTGCATCCTTGCAGCCGTCTTCATTCCGGCATGGAGCCCATGCTCCCCATTCCTTGTGCATATGGCCCCACGGGTCTCTTCCTTCTGGCCGCAAGCCCATTTTCTTTCTTTTTTCCAGGGTCTGCTTCTGCAGCAGGACCTGGAGTTTTCTGACGTTGGCCTAGAGACCCAGAATTCCTTTAGCTTTCCAGAGTCAAATCTGGGCCAAATCTGGAGAGTTCCCAGGTATGCACAAAACACAAATTTTACCTTGTCCAGTGCTTTAATCTCCTTGTCTAAAAATCAAATTGCACTCTGAATTTCTGACATTACACAGGACACTGAAATCAAGATCCACAAACCTGGAGCTTCCGAAGTTGCTTAATGGCCTCATCCCGACCTTTGATGGCAGAGTCAGCTTGACTTTCAAGATCCTTGAGGTCCACCTCCAACTTCTTTTTAGCTGCAGCAGCCAGAGCTCGTTGCTTGCGCTCATCTTCCAGTTCTGTCTCATATTCATGAACCTAAAAAGAAAAGATTAAATGTTGCTTCTCTAAAAGGGCTGCTGAAGCCTTGGTTGATTAAGGGGTCCCAGGGATCTATGGACAAGCTATGGAAAAGAAGGCTACATAGGCCCTGTTGGTTATGCAAGGCCTGAGACTGTACAAGAGAATACATCAGTTTGCAGAATGGTGGTTGAATAAATTCAAGTTGCAAAATGCTTAAGGGAGAGGAGAGACAGTTATGGACGATCTGAGAATCCAGTGTGGCAGGGTCTGCAGCGGCGCCTCTGGCAATTGAAATAATGCATTGATGATCGGCAAGAGGCTCTCATAATTGTGAGGAGTATCTTAAATGTTCTAAATGTTTTATGGATTGTAAAATAATAAAGTGGAAGGTAGTGCTAATGAAAAAGAAAGTGCGTTTGAAGGGAGGAAAAGGCATGATCGACTGGAGAAGACAGGAAAGGGGGCAGTACAACTATGTTATATTTATTTCACAGAGAAGGAAGTTTCCGCTCTCATAAACAAGATGGGATAGAATAGCACTGTATGAATGGCTGTTCAAGATCATCCTTCCTGGATCTCTTTATGCCTTTCATTTGATGTCTAAGGAAAATTAATACAATTTAAACGGGAGTGCAGTTAGAGCATTATCAGATAATAGGCGCTGACCTATAATAGGATAACACAAGTACACTGTATGTTTGCCATACATTTCAAAAGCCCATGAAGGGAAGGGAAGAGAAGAGGCTGGTGGTGACTCTGGAGAAACTCCACAAGTATCCTCCAAGGCTCAATATCGTTACACCACCGACAACTGTTTTCTCAGCTGAATCATCTACTTTTGTGCTAATATCTCCTGTCCCAGAGGGCGCGTACCAAATATTGATAGCAGTAACCTGAGCTCTTCTGCTCTGTGAAAATATGTTTGACAAGTGTAAGTGCTTTGTGTTCTTACCAAAGTGAAAACTACACATTCGTTTAAGAACCATACGCCTCACATTTGTTTCATTGGTAGCACCCATGTAGAGAGTGCATCAAGCTAGAGCGAAAGTACATTGTAGAAATCTCATCTTTGTGTATCTTTCCTCATTCCAAATCTCAACTGTGCTGTTTGTACATCTGACTGTGCATGTAAAAGTAAAACTGGCCCCCAAACCCTAGACCACCACCAAAACCTCACCTCGAGTTACTAGATGACCCTCCTACAATGGTATAAATAGTTGACTAATCTGATAGCCTTATAGTCTCTCTCTCTCTAAAATGTAACATGTGTTGCAGTAAATACCTATGCAAAGCACTGAAAAATTAGTCTAACCATGCCCTCATTTTTAATCGCAGGCGCTATTCATGTGAAAAATTATAGCAAAATGATGAATCTAACTGTAAGATTCCTATTCAAGGGTTGTCTGGCATTCTGTAGGCCTGGTAAAAACATAGAAGGCCTGATCCAATCATACTTTTGATATTAAAAGATACTTTACACACAGTTGAAAGTCATTTTCGAGGCTGTAAAATGCCCTGCATGGCCAAATTATTTTGAATTGAAGTGGAATCTTAAATGAATAAGGTTTTAAGAATTACTTGCTAAATTATAAAGTTCATAATCCCTAAAAAAGCAAACAGAAGCAGAGAGAAGTAGAAAATCAAAACACAAAGCCAAGTGGGTTGTTGTTTTTTAAGAGAAGTAAAGGATGGAGAAACGCTTTCCTGAGCGTGGGTGCGGTTAGTGCTTTAAAGTACCTGTTTCACCAGCTGCCGTCTCTTTTCCTCGTTTTGCTCATCTCTGGCCTGCAAGTCTCTCTCGAACTGTGTTTTCAAGGCCTGCATGTTCACCTCCAGCCGAAGTTTGGCATCTTCTGCAGCCTGCAGCTCATCCTCCAGCTCTTCCAGCTGGGTCTTCATCTCCTCCACTTGCTGCTCCAGGCCACGCTTAGACTTCTCCAGGTCATGGACCTTTCACACAAAAGGGGGCAAGTCAGTGGCTCCGAGTACCATTTATCAGAAACGACAAGCACACTGCACATATTCACACAGAGAGAGAGAAGAAAAGGAGAGCAAAGTGTCTTAAAGAAATCACTTAGGCAAGGCTGTAAGATGATAATGGGATATGGGGCCTCCCTCTTTTGATATCTGATGGCACAGGAAACACAACACGAGGATAAGCCCATTTCATTTTTAAAATATTGAAAGAAAATGAGAAGAAGAAGTGAGACAAAGGGCGAAGTGGTGCTGCCATGAAAAAACAACTGAGAGGAGGGAGAATAGGAAAGGGGCATTAAAAGGAGGAGCTCGTTAAGCCCCCATTCCAACCCCTCCGCATCCCTTTGAGTCTTTTCTCTACATAAAGAGGTTTCTGCTATGCCGTGAAATACTTTGAACGTGGAGAAGAAAACCTACAAAGCTCCTTGCCTGGAGAAATAGAGATTTGCCCAGGTAAACTGACTCGTCTGAAAAGCTAAAATGGACACGCTTGGCTTGCTACGTGCGCGCTTTTCAGCGCATTACAGAAGAGAGTTCCAGGGAGCACATTGGGTCGGGGACTTGACACGTGCGCACACAGAATGGCATTTTTCTAATTTGCACAAGTTCTTTTTCTTCCTTTCCTCCAATTCCAGAAAAAGGAGGTGAAAAGTCTGGGGGGGGGGAGGAGTTGTGCCCGGGTACCCACATAAGCAAACTTTGAAAAGCAAAAGCTGCCTGTGAAAACCGCCTACCAGGTCTGTGGGTACAAAACTAACCACTAACTTTGTCCCTAGATCACCTTCAGAACGCATCTTACTTTGTATTAACTGGACTAGTATCGGTTTCATATTGTGAGCGTCTCTTCTGCATTATCCCCCTATGTAAAACTTAATTAATGAAAAAAAAAAAAAAAAAAAGCTAAACAAAGCCCAAAACTGGCATAAAATGGATCTGAGGGACCTACGTTCTTGCCCACGTCGTCCTTGGAGCTGACCAGATCCTCCATCTCAGCTTTCAGCAGCTTGTTGACTCTCTCGAGTTCCTCTTTGGACTCCATGATCTCCTCAAGTGCTCTGGCCAGCGACAAAGCCTTGGTTTCCTTTTCCCTAGCGTCGGCTTCTGCTCGGTCTCGTTCGTCCGCATACTTGGAAGAGATGTTCTTCTCCTCTGCTAACATCTGGAATGGAACGGCACTTTCAGGACATGGAATGAATAACATTGTTTCCAAAGGCGGAACGCTCCAGATAATAGTTCGCCATGGCCATTCATTTGAATGTACAAAACTGATGACTGTTAATGAAGACTGGCGAAAAAATGCTCCCCCCTCCAATCAGTTTATCCAGGCGCAGTATAACCCTGCCAACTAGCTACAAATTCTACTTCATTAGATTTTCAGGATGGACATTGGCTTGAACTGCAACAATTTTAGATTGTGTTGTCCGTATTCACATGCAATTTGAATTTAAGTAATGTGAAGAAAGGTATTAACTGTAAGCACCAGTAGGCAGAGTTCTCCTCGAAAGAGACATCATGTGAGACGCGTGCCCACAAGCTAACTGCTGCAAGACATTTTTTTAAATTTAAATTTATTTGTATTCCACCAATCCGCAGATCTTGGTGGATCACAACATTTATCATATTGTTCACACAGCCAGTACTTTTTGGTGAATTAAACTGTGGATTCATAATTCAACCTTCATTCCAACTTACTTATTTCAGTAAATGCTTATTAGACAGGAACAAATGAGACATTTCCATTAAATCCAGAAAGCTAATTTATAAAGCTAGGGGGAGGTCTAAGAACATTGTATAAAATGGTTGAAGAAATATCAGCATCATGATTTGTCAAATAGCATCATGTGACCCTTCAGTGTCATTTTCCTTAGCGCATAAGGCACCAATGAAGAGCAAGGCAAGTTTAACAGTGTTTGATGGCATTGCAATGTGCTCTAGCCTCACTGAAATTTTAACTAACCAACTGAATATACAGTTCTTAGTTTTCAGGCCCTTTAGAAAGCATGTTCCAAAATACATATTAAAGGATCTCCATGTACATTCAAGCTTGCACCTTAATGTCTTTCTCCTGCACAACCTCTACGGTACAAAAAGTTGTGTGTGCTATTGCATCTAAAGATCAAACCTGATCAAATTTCTTCTGTTTCTTCTCCAGGTTGGACACCAATTGGCGCTGGTTGTCCAAGTCCACCACCAGGTCATCCAGTTCCTGCTGCAGTCTCGTCTTGGTCTTTTCCAGTTTGTCATAGGCAGCGGCCTTCTCCTCAAACTGCTGAGTGATACCTTCAATATCTCTTTGCAGTTTCTTTTTGCCCTCTTCCAAGTTCTCCATGGAGCTGGCGTACTCCTGCAATTTCTTCTTGGAATCGTTGAGCTGAAATTGGAAATAGACATCAAAACAGACCTTATTTTATGAGCCCTCTACCAAGTTTATCTTTATAATATTTACAAAAATAAAAACAGTTGGGATAGTCACCAAGTTGGATCATTCATTTGGCTCGTTATATTACGGCCTTTATTTTTCAGAGAAAAGGTACCTCTTACAAAAGAATACCCAACAAAACTGTTCTAGTACAACAGCTTGCAGTATAAATCTTTGTATTATTAATCTGCAAACAAACTTGTATTAGGTTTACTGCAAGAAAGGTTTTATTCACAGTATGAGTTTATGATATGAACTTATTATATTTTTATAGGGAAACCTCCTGAAGTTTTGCTTGGGAAAAAAAATCAGATCCAGCTTTGATCCAATTTGATTCTAAGTCATTTCCTCCCTTCTCCCAAAAATCCACATTTCCCAAATTGAATTTCTAAGAAAATTTGCATATTCCGACTACTAAAAAAAAAATGATGTATATCTGTCAATTCTCTGAATGTACTTGCAGATCTATCACTATTTAGACATATCTGGGTCAAAAAGATCTGAAATGAGCCACGAATGGTCTACATTTATCTAGGTTGAGCTGGGAATATCTTGGATTTATCCCAATCAAATTTTACAGCTTGTACCAGTTTCACTCATTACATGAAAGCGCTCCCTCTGGTTTCAATAGTGTATAATGTGAATTGGTTCCCTCAGTCCCAATTCTCTTGTTCTCTATTCATATGCATACGATTACTGCTTATGCAAATATCCAAAGCTCAAGCAGAATCGTTGGGCGTCTAGGAGGCTGTAAACACTGCTTTGGTATCTTAGGTAATTTACCTCTTGCAATAAGATTGTATATTTTGTAATTTTAAACAGAATTATCAATATTTTATTTTATTTGGGCATTGTCATATTTTAAAATGTGAAAATAAAAAAAATATACAGTGTTGCAAGGAGGAATCCAAAACTCTTATGGGGCAATTTTAAATGCCCTCGCACGCGCAAATACTGGGAGATACGCGCGTGGCCGGGCCGCATGCGTGCCGAGCGCATTTTTAGAGCGGCCCGGCCACGCGCTTATCTCCCGGAACGTGCAAAAGTGCCGGGTTTTTGAAAAGGGAGGGGCTGGGGGGCGGGCCAGGAGTGGGGGCTGGGCAGGGACAGTGCGCGCCGGCCGGAACTTATTTCAGCTCCTGAGAGCAAGTAAGTTTAAAAACGAAAAAAATTAGATTAGTTAAGATGGGGATTCGGGGTTGGGTGGAGAGGGGAAAAGGGAGGAAGGATAGTTAGGGGCTTAGGAAACTGGGGAAGGCCCAATTGCATCGCTTTTAAAGAAAATCCCCTCCCCCCCCTTTGCGCACGTGAGTGGGCACCCACGCAGATATATAATCAGGCACGCGTGTGCGCGCGCTGGGAACTACGCGCACATGGACGCCCGCGCGTACTTTTGAAAATTTACCCCTTAGGCTCCAAAACTATATATATATATATATATATATATATATATTTTTTTTTTTTTTTTTTTTTTATTAATATTGATTTTTAGGTTTGGATCTACACAGAACCAAAATTATTACCACCACCATTTGGAAGGGACAATTTTAACAGTATGACCAGTACCTGGACTGACAAAGTTGAAATATGTCGTTCCAGATTCTGTTTTGCTTCTGTTTCTTCTTCCAGCTGCTCTTGCAGACTGTTCTTCTCATCTTCTACCTGCCGGAGCTTGGTGGTAACATTCAGTTTCTGCCGCGTTTCCTCTTGGAGCAGCTCCTGCGCAGGAAGGCAAGGAACATGCAAGGTCAGTTGCTTTTCCTACACGTGTTGGAGATGTCTTTTTAATGGCAGTTAGAGCGGCGCAATGCCTACCTGAGTATCCTGGAGCTGGGATCCCAAGCTTGCCACATCTTTGGTGAGCTTGATGGACTTGCTTTCAGCTTCATTGAGAAGCACGGTGACATTCTCAACTTCAACCTGAAGGTACAGAGTTGGTTTAGATGACAAGACGGCACTAGAGGCCACTGAGCAGATCACTCTACCTCTAACTCCCCTCTTTAAATAATTTCAGCCATTTTGTTCATTTAATCAGCCGGCTCTCTAGCACTATGTGCTGTACAATGTTTTCGTCGCTCCTCACCTGTAACCTATGGCTCCTCTCCGTGAGCTCATTCCTGATGCGTTCCCCATCGCTGTACTTGGACTGCAGCTCCTGCAGCTGGACTTCCAGTTTCTTCTTTTTGTGCTCCACCTCCTGCTTGGCCTGATTTAGTGATCTGACCTCATTACTCAGGTCAGCATTGTCTTTATCCATTGTCTGTTTGCTCTTCTCCAAGTTTACTTTGACCTTCAGACAGAGGAAAAAATAAATAAATAAAGGCAAGCACTAGAAAGCTCTAAATGATGATGTTCTTAAAGGTTCTGGAAATGGCGAGGCATTCCTATTGCTTGGTAAGATTTCTTGGGTTTGGATTTTTTTTTTTTTACCCGTTTCACTTGCTCCAGTTGCTCTGTTAGCTCCTCCATGGCCTGGGTGTGTTTCTGCCTCATTTCTTGAACCTGGGCTTCGTGGGTTCGCGTTTCCTCTTCCAGCGCCCTCTTCAGCACTGTCAGCTCCTGCTCCCTCTTAGCTCTGAAAGCAAGTCACACCCAGGGAAAGCTTATCAAACATCTGCCACTAGGCAATTCTACCCAGAGGAATAATCACATCGGGAGGCTGGCTAATGCTGGCCATACTACTGCATAAAGGGAGGACAATAACAATTATTCCTATTATTTTCAGCGTGATTTCTATAGTGCATACCAGATGTACGCAACGCTGGACTGAGACATATAGCGGTTGATATTCCAAGGCTTTGTCCTGGCCACTTTTGGAGTTATCCAGACAAAAAAAACCCAAACTTTCCCCTGCTGAGCGGCTACATTTGGACCAGGTACGTCATTTAACCGGGTTAAAAATGGGCAATGCATTCCAGGGTGGGGGTGAACTTTAGCCAGTGAGCCAGGGTAAGTCTGGTGAGAAAAAGAGCGGTCTTAAAATTACCCGGCTGATGTTACCTGGGGAACCTTAACCAGGTGTATTCAGCAGAATATGTACCTAAGCTCTGCTGAATGTCCGGGTATGGTGCCCAGGGCAGCTTCCCTGCCCATCAGCCTACTGAATAGTGACCCCATGATAATCAGTCTCTGCTCTTTGGAGCTTACAGTAATCCATGCAGACAGTCAGGACAAACAACCAAAAACACATAAGAGGCTTTGAGTTATGAATCCAAGGCCATGACTGAGAAGATTTAAGGTAGGATTAAACTGAGGAGTGGCAGCTTTTAATTGAGTATCATTATGTAAGTTGTTGCTAATAAACCTTTTCTTGCCCAATGTGAAGTAGGTATGGAATATTAGCCACAGTCCTGCCAAAGAAAGTGAGCAATGGCACTCCCTGACATGGGTTTCTAAGCTTCATGGTGCACAATTTCATGCCCCCAAGTGCATCTAAGCATCATACTGTAATATTGTTTCACTCCTGCCTCCTCGCCGACTTCCCACATTCCATTCCAGTCTGAATAGTTCAAGATTAATTCATTGCATTCTCATCACGACACAGTCCTGTCTTAGGCCTTCCAAACACCCCCATCTCTAAAGTCACATTGAATTGATGAGTTAACTGTCTACCTCTGCATTTTGAATTTATGAGCTAACAGTCTACCTCTACATTTTGAATTTATGAGTTAACTGTCTACCTCTGCATTTCCATCTCCCCAGTTCCTTACTCCTGTTTTATTGTAACTTTTTGCTCCTCCAGGTTATTGTTAATGTTTGGATTCTATGTTTCCTGTAAACCGATATGATATGACTTTCAGCATGAATGTCGGTATAAAAAAGCATAAAATAAAATAAATAAATAAATCATTTGGTATGAAATACCAGAAGAGCACTCTCCTTGGCTCCTGCACCTTGACAGTCTTTACAAATGCACGAGTGTGATGACATCCTGGGATCACAGAGTCTTTGATTCAGCTTTGACTGTATGTGTTTCCTGCTAAAATCTCCAGCTTAGACTTTATTTCTCATTGTCTGCCACGCGTCTGCGCACCTGAGTTCTTGCTGGGTTGCTGTGCTGTCCAAGGTGTCTTCAAGTTCTGTTTTCAAGGCCTCCAGCTCTTCCCCAAAGTCTCTCCTCTGCTTCTCTGCTTTGTTTCTTGCTGCTCTCTCTGACTCCAAGTCCTCCTGGAGATCAGAGATATGAGCTTCCAGCTCGCGGATTTTCTTGAGGGCATTGTTCTTCTGAGCAATCTCATCTTCAAGCCTGAAAGAATAAACAAACGCCATAATATCTTCTTCTGGGACTATGCGGTAATTTTCAAAGGGATCTCTCTGCCTAACCACAGAGTTAGATGGCTAGACTGGCCCCTTTGAAAATTGACTGGAGCCGAGCAGATACATTTAACTGCCTAATTTTACTAGGAGACTAAATATAGTGGAATTGAGGGAAAACAATTTAGGTGGCTAGTGTTGATCTCCCTCCCCTGAAGTTTTGATGCAGAGCAAGTCCTGGTCCCCCCCCCCCCCCCCCCAACGCACACACCCATGCCAACCCACCCTCTCCCTCCACCTCTACCTCAAAGCCCAGTCTGACCTCCAGCAACCTTCCCGGCCTGGCGTTCAACCCCACTCCTTTAACCCTAGGCCTCCACAGCTTCCCCACCTCCAACCAGCCCAGGGAGCAGAAGAGTGGCTCGGAAATGCAGTGCAAGCCAGCCCATCTTTATTCTTCATGAGAAGCAATTTGGTTTATTTTTAAAACGCAAACAGAATCTTTATGATCCACAGATTATGATCCCTGCCCCTCGTCTAGTGGTCACTGATTCATATTGCTTCCATTCATGGGTTGTAGCTCTTAGGGGGTTCTGATTAATACGCAACGATCTGAATAACCAGGTCGGCATTTACAAATTTATTTAAAAAGAAACAAATAAAAAGAGCCATCTCCATCATTGGCCCGAAATTATGGAACTCGTTACCTCATCACCTGACCTCTCAAGAAAACATTAAATCTTTTAAAAAAGATCTTAAAACTTGGCTACTCAGCCAAACACTCAGAGACAGCTTAGGAAAAATCTATAGACCACACCCATTGCGTGTCCCACTGTGGGCATGCATTCTCCCTCCAACGACTACCTCTCTGACTCTCAGAAACTTTCTCGATTTTTTCTCTGTATCAGCTGTCCCCTTACATGATTTAAGCACAAATATATACCTAACTATATTGTATGTCTTAATTGATATTATGTTATTGTTCAGTACCAGTTTCTGTTTTTCTGTTAAATGCTTTAAATGTAACTGGTTGTTGTAAATGTAAACCGGAGTGAAGGCAATTTCTGCTATACCTCGGTATATAAAAAATGCTAAATAAATAAATAAAATAAATAAATAAATATCGACCAGGCAGCTCTTCACATCAAGTTATAGTGCTTACGTTTTAATATGTTTTTAACTGTTGTCTGATATTTTATTTTCTAATATTTGTGCTTAAATTGTGAATGTTTTTGAACTGTGATCCTCTTTGAACATATATTTGGAGATGCAGAATGTAAGTTTGCTATAAATAAATTAAAAAAACTTATGATTACAGGTTTGTTTTTTGTTTTGGTTTTTTTGGTAAATATAAGCTGGTTAAGGAAGAAGTTACCCAGATAGTTTTAGGACTGCTCTGAGGCTGTCCTAGGATTATCCGGCAAAGTTAGCTGGATAACTTCATTCTGCTCCGGTACCCCTACCAGTTCTCCTCTGATGTATCTGGCATGGTTTTTAATTGGCTAACTACTTAGTCATTTAGGCCAGGGATGGTCAAATTGGCGAGAAATTGAACCCCCTGGGGTTTGTCCAACTTATCTGCAGACATCCCTTTGAATGTGGACCCCCTTTGCTCCAGTTATTTGGACTTCACATCCTAAGGAGCTTTGGGAGGAACTGAACTATTCACAGTTCAGGAAGAACGTCAAAACGTGGCTTTTTTAAAAACGTACTTTGCAGAGACTTACCAATTTGGGGGGGGGGGGGGGGGGGAGTGCAGACATTTTCTGATGATTAGGGAAAGTAGGATAAGAGAGGAAGCACTGGATTTACTGTTGGATTTCTGTTTTACAGCTGTTTCATGTTTTATTTGTCCTCTGCAGTTGCAATTATGGTTTAGTTTTATTGTAGCCTGCCTTGATGCGCACGGTGTGAGGCAGGAAATCATATCTGAATAAATTAAATGAATGACTGAATACCTAACAAGAGCAGCCTGCAATTCCTCCTCCTTCTTGGCTAGCTGCATCTTCAGTTCGGCTATCTGTGCCTGCAGGTCTGCGATCTGCTCGTGCAGGTCGCTGGCTTCTCCTTCCAGCTTCCGCTTTACTTTCTCCAGTTCTTGTCTGCCCTTCTCTTCTTTCTTCAGACGCACTAAGAAAAAGCCAAGGACTTCTCGTTCATGCACAGGCTCTCAGTCATAAAGCAAAATGCATGGAGATTTGCAGGGGAATTTTTCAAAGGCGTTACGAGTGTAACATACTACGGTAGCAATTTTCAAAAGCCATTTTACCCTGTGTTAAATGCACTTACACATATATAACCTATGGACAATTCAATGGCATATGTTGTAGCAATTTTCAAAAGGCATTTATACGCATAAAACCCGGTTTCTCTCTCTCTCTCCCCTAACCATGCCCCTTTTATTGCAGGTGCTATTCATGCAAAATTTATAGCAAAATGATTAATCTGGGTCATAGTTAGGAATGCTGAGAGCAGAGCTTGGGTTACATTTAAGTGGTGGAATTCTCAAAGATTCTGTTTATCCAAATTTGGAAGTATTTGCATGTTTGTCTGGGGTTTTTTTTTTTTTGGAAATTGCGACATCTTCCTTTCTGACAAACCAAAAAACGGGTCTGAAAACAAGTTCTGTCCCAACCTCAAGTTGTCACATCATCTAACAAGAAGGTGCGGATATATCACAGCAGGACTTCCCAAACCTGTCCTGGAGACCCCACAGCCAAGTCACGTTTCTAGGATATCCATAAGCAATATGCAGAAGATAAGTCTGCATATACTGCGTCTCCAATGAATGCATGTTTACCTCTTGTATATTCATTGTGGATGTCCTGAAGACCTGACCGTGTGATCCCCAGGACAGGTTCGGGAAGCCCTGACTGATATCTAGTCGTTGTACAAAGCTACAGAATTACAAACCAAGCAGACAGGTCACAACAAGATGGGAATTTTTCTTTTTGTCTGTTCCACGACGTACCTTCCAGTTCTGAAATCATGGATTCATGTTTGGTCTTCAGCTTTGTAAGATTCTTGGCTTTTTCTTCTTCTTCTGCAAGGTTTGTTGTTAAGTCACTTACTCTTTCTTCAAGTTGTTTCTTTTCCTGTGGGGTTTTTTTTTTCAATTTAAAAAGTATGTTATTTATGCTAAGCGGCTCATGATATATAACTTAGAGGAAACTAGGATTCATCACATGAATGTTGGATTACACAAGATGTGGATGATAATTTTCCTTCTGAATAAACAGCCCTCTGATATTTGACTATTATCTCTTATCCAGTGGTAGATTCTAGCTGCAGCATCTACCCATCTGGCAGTCAGTCTGATCCTCTGTTTACATAGCTAGCCATTCATTGCTAACAGATGTTAAATGACTTAAACATGGCAAGCATGATAGTTTTAGATGTGAAATTGGTGACCAGTTGAGATAAGATTTGTTATAAACATTTGGATTGCTTTCAGATCATGTTAAAAGTGTGAGAGATCAGGATTACGATTACTCAAAACTTTATATCAGGGGTACACAATGGAGGCAGTGCATGCAAATCTATCGCATGCATATTCATTGTGAACATCCTGAAAACCTCACGTTTGTGGCTCTTGGGGACCGGAGTTGGCCACCCCTGCTTTATACCCTGTTAGAATGTAAATCCTATAGGGTGGCCTACTCTGAAGACTTGGAAGATAGCCTTCCAAGGAATGAGAGTATTTTTTTCTAATTTACTTTTTATTAGCAGTTAAAGCATTAAACCAGGGCTTCCCAAACCTGTTCTGGGGACCTCACAGCCAGTCGGGCTTTCAGGATATCCACAATGAATGTGCATGAGATAAATCTGCATATATTGAGTCTCCATGGTATGCAAAGGCATATTCATTGTGGACATCCTCAAAACCTGACTGGCTGTGGGGATCCCCAGGACAGGTATGGGAAGCATTAAACAATGAATTAATGCAAAGAAAAAGTTACAGTATATGAAGAAACTAACACATCATGAAAAAAAAAAAAATTTAAACATACAAATGTCAAGTCCACATCTGGACGATAAACAAAAGAAAAGGTTTCATCAGAGAAAAGAAAAAATGAAGCATGACCAAGCCACACCTGAATTCCCATTTGGAACCCACATCTATAACGTCACCACTGAACTGCCGAAAAACAATTATTTAAACTTTTCACCCAATAGAAATCTGTTCAACTGAAGACTATGAAAGAAAACAAGCTTTTCCCCTTGATAACACACAATACATTTACAAGGAAATAAAAAATAAAGAAAGCTTGAGTGCCACAGCCTGCTGTATCATCTGGAGGAAGGATTTCCTTCTCAGCGGGATCACACGGGAAAGATCAGGGAAGATGTTAGGCACTCAGAAGGATGGATCTCTGGTCCTAACCAACTATGTATTAGCCCACTTTTGTGCGGAAAATCTATAGTAGAACCAGATGGAGGTTTTTACACTCCTAGGGTCATTGAGGCACTGAAGTTGTAAGAGTGTGTAGCTTTCAGTTTACAGTGGTATGATGCCTCAGAGAAGAATATTCGGTTATCCTATGATTGAAAAATCATATTTTGCTCATGATGTCGGTGGTGAGTCAGAGTATAATTGTGTCAAAAATACTGATGTACAATTAACATATTTTTCTACAAGAGAATAAATCTGAGCACGATATTCTGCTATAGCCACATGGCCATGGTTCAGTCCCCAGACCTTGCCCCATCACATGACAAGGGCAAGGTCTGGTTGGAGCTATTTTGGAAAATGGTGCCAACTGGACTTGGAGCTAGGGGGCACCCTGAGCACCAAATCTGTCCACCAATGATTGCTTGATGGTATTGGGGTGTCAGAGGGTATCTGGGGGGGAGGGGGGGGGAGTCACTATTGGGAAGAGAGGTGTATTTTAATAAGGAAGTAAGTGGGCCAGATTGGAGAGATCATCATCGTATGACATCGTTAACTATTTTCTTTTCTTTTTTTTTTTGTGGCGCTGGCTCGAATGGTGACACCGGGTCGGTATAATAAAATCCCTGGTGACTTTTTATTAAACTTCTAGGGTGGGGCAGTGTCAAGAGTCCTTTAATTCTACCACAGGAGCATCGGGACTCACATTATGGTCTCAGTGCTCCTGCAGTAGAACAACAATTTTCAAATAGATGTAGATAAAATAACTTGGCTGAGAAATTTTAAAGTCAGCCATGATTTTTTTATTTACATAGGATTTGGTATGCACGAATTGCTTTGCATGGGATTTCCAAAATTTATGCATGCAAATGCCATACAAGCAGCTCATTGTAATAGGGGTGGGTTTCTGACCTGAATATTGCATGATATCGCTGTAATAGGGCTATATCACATGATATATTGCAATTATTATGTGATATGCTTTTATGTGCTGTTTAATGCATGTTATATCCCTATTGTGGCTTGTTAAATCTCCCTACAAGTTTGCAAGGAGGAGGGCTAGATGGAGATAAGAAAGGAGAGATAATGAAGAGCTGCAGAATGAATGGAGTCTTAATATATCAAATATTAAGAAAACAGTTTGTAAATTCTGCAGTAGAATAACCTTTATGGCATTGTTAATGACATGGGCATATTTTACTATACTAAACTATGTCAAGGGTAATGAATGATGCACATAATATGTATTTTAGAAGAAACGCCCTACAAATATCAATAGGCAAGCACATGTTTTTGAAAAGCTAATAAACATCCTTATGCCAAATTTCCAGGACTTACCTTAGCTAATTTGATGTTCTGATCGTCCATTATCAGAATGTCATCCTCCATCTTCTTGATCTTCGCTTCAGCTGTCACCTTCTCCAGCTGCAGTTTTTGTCGCGCAGCTTCTTCTTCTTCAAGCTGTTCCTCAAGGTCCTTTAAGAAAAAACATCAGATTTTTCAGGCATATGAAACTCTCAGAAGATGCATCAATATGAATTATCTACTAATATGAATGTCAAGACATTGAATCAAGAGTTTCGATTTAAAATCAAGAAAAAGGCATGAGCAAGGCATCAGTCCACTCTTTTGGATCCCAAGGAGAAATATGGGTAGGCCCGAGTGGACGCCCCAATGGCTTTCATATTTTTTTTCATAAAATTGATGTTGAACAGATGCGCTCCTACTTGCATTACAACAGTGAACAACAATCTATGAAGGTCGACCTTTCTCCACAGGGAAAGCTTAGGCATTTAGGTTGATACAAATCTCTCTATGAGCACCCAAATTAAATTTGTAGTGAGCACAGGTTTTTATAAACTGCGTACTGAATGTGGTCTAAAACATTTACCTGAAAAACCTGATACTTCTGGTTGACTTTTGCAATGACCTCTATATCGGCCTTCCTGATTCTGCTCTGAGACCTCTACAATTACTTTGGAACTCAGCTGAACATCTCATATCTGGCACTAACCATAGAGACCACATCACTCCTGTTCTCATTGACTTGCACCGGTTATCAATCTTATAGCATGTTGAGTACAAACGAGGGTTGATGGTTTTTAAACTTATTAACTCTGATTCAACTCCCTGGTCTAATGCTTTACTGAGAGTTTATCAACCGACTTATTCCTTAAAGTCCTCTCAGAGAGGCATTGTAGACATCCCACCGATGCGGCATGCTCATCTTGATAAAACGCATGAGCATGCCTTTTCCATCATGTCTCCCGCTCTGCTGAATTCATTTCCGGATGCACTACGTCTGTCAAAGTGTCTAAAGACTTTTAAGGTCTTATTAAAAACTCATCTTTTTAAGTTGGCCTATTTTTAAACTAAATGAACTTAATTCATGCTAATACCCGTTATTATTCATTTGCTTTTAATGTATGTTTTGTCTTTTATGATTTTATAATTTTATGAATCTATGTTATCATGTAAAATCACTTTTATGTGTAAGTGATCAGTAAATCCTAATAAAGATGAAGATAAATAATAAAAGGTTCTTCAATAAATGCATTGTTGCATGCAGTCGATCCTTTCAACATTACCTGCATTTGTTGCAGCATCTTTTTCTTCTCTCCTTGTAGCTGCTGGCTGCGTTCCTCCTCTTCTTCAATCCTGGCCTCCATTTCATGGAGGATCTCCTCCAGCTCTTGCTTCTTTGCGGTGAGACGTATCCTCATCTCCTCTGCCTCGGCAAACAACTCTGTCTCAGCCTGAAGCTGTTCCTGGAGAAGATTCTTCTCCTCCACCAGCTGAATGGACAAAATGGTTAGAAAACAGCGTTGAGAAAGAAAACCCCAGGGGAAAGTAGGCCTAAAGCAGCAGACGGCCTCTGGCTGCAAAGTGCAAAAACAGCAGCAGGAAGTCATCAAGAAGGTCTCCGATGAGGTGTGCAATGGCAAAAGCCTTTCTGGTACCTGATTATGTTTTAGCTCCAGCTCTTTCAATTCACTCTCCGCTTTATGTTGTCTTTCTGTAACTCTTTGGAGCTCCTCGTCCTTAGCCAGCATTTCTTCCTCCTGCCGGGTTACTTGTAGCAGTGGTTTTACCTGTAAGGCAGAGCATGTACAACATGGCCTCCAGTATCCAAACTCTCTGATACCCAACTGCGTGCAGGTCTCCATGAGTATACTTCAGGACGCAAATTTCTGATTTCTCAACAAACTGGAAGTCATCTCCTTTAGACAATCAATATCCTCCTGTGCTATGTTTGGTTTCATACATTGATTCATTTGCAATGGAACGCTTTGCACAGGCAAGCGTTCCAATTCCCAGAGTGTAACTAGGCACCTCCTCCTGTCTTTCAGATCCAACCATTGCAAGGTGTCACAAACACATTGACACTCAATTTCATACACGGACTTGATTATTCGCAATATCTATCTATTTAAGTCATCCTTCTCATATTATATTATTTAACCGATTACTTGCAGACTATATACGCTACTTAAGTTCATTGTAAAATGTGAACACGAATAATGTTATAATAATATTATCTGTTTGTTAAATACTATTGTTATTTTCACTGTTCCTTGTAATAATGTTCAATAGTTGATTGTTATTGTTCTATGTTCTATGTAAAAAACCCCAGTCTAACCTCCCAGACCAGGGCAACCTTTTCGTTACTTGTAAACCGGATTGATTTGTATTGCATACAGGAATTCCGGTATATAAAAAAATTAAAATAAATAAATAAAATTTGCAGTCATTTGAAACATTATAGAAGTGAAGCTTGGTGCACATGACGGGTGGCTCAAATGCAATATCAAAGTAAAAAAAAAATACCCACGGTACTGAAGTTCTACTGACTTTTTTTTTCATTTTGAGGTCAGTATTCAAAGTGCATTCAGCGCTATTTAGCTGCATAAATGTAACTTATACGCTAAGTGGCAGGTTGCTGAATATGCACCTATGTTCCACAGCGCCACTTAGCCACTTATGTGGCTAAGCACGAATATATACACATATATTCAACGACATAACCGTGCCAATGAATAAACCATGTAACTTAGCCAGCTAAGTTATATCCAGCCAAGTTACTTAAATGGCCAGCTTTGAATACTGACCTCTTTATTTTTAAGTCTGAGGAAAGAAAATATCACTATGCTGCTGACACTATGGCAACAGCCCTGAAAGAGGCCTATGGCAGTCAAACTCATGAATGCATGTATAAGGCTAGCGGTTGTACTGGTACTATAGCTTTATAATGTGTGCATCAGCAGAATACGAAATCACAGTGGTGGTACAGATTATCCAGGAATGCACAGAAGCAGAAGGTTTACCAGCACCTAGGTCAATTTTCAAAGGGTTTAGATGTCTAAATTTAGGAGTTAGGCTTCTAAATGGGCCCTTTAGTAAGCTGAGTCCCTAAATTTAGGATCCTATCTTAATTAGGTCCCTAAATTTAGGATGATAAAAAGCAGGAGGACACTGAGATAGAGTTAGGCCAGGAAAAAAGAATTAGGAGCTTAGCACTGATTTTCAGCACTCGGGCCTAACTCAAGGCAAATGAATAGCAGGCCGAAATTTTGGAGTTTACATTTTAGGGTCCTTAATTTAGGGGAAGTTTTGGTCATAAACTTTGATTGATAATAGGCTCCTAACTTAGGAGCCTAAATTTAGGAGCTCTGCTTTTTTCTGAGTATCAGAAATGGAGACCTAAATGAGCTACCAGTTTATTTCAACATTGCAGTGTTACAGAACCATGGGGCACATATTTTGTAATCAGCCCCATTTTTTTTGGCTCCATGCACAGACATTCTTAAACCTAAACTCTCACTGGTGTGAGAGTGGAGAGGGCTCTGAAGTGGGTCACTTCTGGGCCATGCATGCAGCCTGCTCTAGGATTATTACGTCCAGGGTGCGGCCTCACCAGGAAAGAAATTCACTCACTTTGGTGAACAGTCTCCACCACTGCCAGTTCCTCAGCTTGAGATAAGCAGCGCAGTTTCTCTGAATAACTTTCATTGCAGTTAACTGCTGCTGTCTCTTGGCAAAGGCTCTGGAATGAGACACAGAATGCTTACTACGGATAAGGATCAGAGAGTAAGGAATATCAGCCACCAGGAAGATAACAGCTCATCAAATAAAAAAAAACCCAAACATGTAGCAATGTTCACCCAAGTAAAAGGAAAGGCATTCCCCATTATTTAGCAAACAATGCTTTACAGCAATTATTCCTAACAAAAAGAAAACTAAAAAATACTGTTGGTGTACTGTGTATTTGTTTTATCCAACAATTACAGCACTGTTCTGCAGTGCAGCATGTTACTAAACCATGAATTTGTTTTAGCTGATCATACTGCTAGGGGCCTACTCTTTTAATCACTTGAGTGTATTAACAATACTACTGCTCTACTGGGATTGCCCCACTTGTTTCCTCAATCTTATCACAACTGTTTAAAAGTAATTATTTTGCTCTTCCCTCTCCGTTCCTCTGCTCTCTCCCAACTTCAAACTGCAGCTCGTAAGCTCACATCCTAAATGATCTCTCCTGCTCCAGTACCAACTCACTTCCACGTTCCAGATCAAGATTTCATGCATTGGCTCGTCCTTCTAGTCCTGCCCAATACTCAGTTAGATCACCTCATAGCAAAAGTAGGATTAACGTCAACAGCTCATCTTTGCTCGGTTACTTCTAACTCTGCACTTTAAATGCCTCCTGCCATTTCTTTTTTCTCTCTTCCACTTTTCATTTGCACTCCTCAGCTTTTTTTTTTTTTTTTTTTTATTTCACTGTCATCCACATTTTTTGTGTCAGTAAAACAATTGGAGCAAAGATCGGAACTGGTCGGAATGTGTCTTATAGGAAAATAAGGAATATTAATGACTTTGTCAATCGAAACACCAATTTGATGTTGCCGACTGATTACGAGAGTACAGAAGCTATGTAGATCCCATGGTTCCCAGTTTACTCTTTAACACTTCCGTTTCTTAAGACAGTGTAAAGTTAAAAACATCCTCACTTTCTTGCCAGGAAGCCTCGACTCAGGGCCTGGAAAGCAATGATGACATCTGTGATCTTCAAGTCTCTTTCCTCCTCGAGATGAGCCAGGACCCCCGTTCGAAAGAATATTTTACTCTGCCCAATCCTGTACAAGTTAGGATCAAGTTCTAGAGCTTTGATCTGGAAAGACAATAACCACCTTTACTTCCAGTTTCCTGTTGCTTATTCCACAGGAGCATCTTTGGACAAAGGATAATACCCGAACAAACAAATTAATTGTGAGACTCAAACAGGTGAAGGGGGAAGGCTGACGAGGAAAAAAAGCAGAATTTGCTTAACAAATATTTCTGTTTGGGGTTCACTGAGAAAGGACCAGGAGTAGGACCACGGAAAATGGACACAAATAGGATTGGAAGCGAGGCAAACCTCAAAACGATTTTCAGAAGACTGTGTTTGTGCTAAACTAAAAGTAGATAAAGCGATGGGGTGGGATGGGGTACATCCGAGGGTATTTAGAGAAATTCTGGCAGTTCTGACCTTTTCAATGCTTCTTCAGAGTCGGGAATAGTTCCAAAACACTGGAGCCAGGCGGATGAGGCTCCTCTTCACAAAGAAATGGAAGTGAGGGGGAGGCTGGGAACTACAGGCCGGTCAGTCTGACCTCTGTGATGAGTAGATTAATGGAATCGCTGATAAAACAGAGGAGAGTGCGGTTTCTGGAATCCAACAGATTACAGGATCTGAGGCTGAGAGTCAGATTTTATCTTCCGCTGTCCCTCAGCACTGTCAGCACAGATGTCTCTCCCTGCAGACTTTCGATTTCCTTCCCCTCGCTTCGCCCCCAACTGGTTTGGTTCTCACTCCCACTCCCACCGGGCTTTCTCAGTTTTCCCCTCCTGTTGCTCCATCATGTCACAAACCTAAAAAAAAAAGGCAGCTCCAGTATAGCCGCGACTCTTCTGACAAGGCGCCGTGTGCTCTGCACGGGGACTAAGTGAGTCCATGGTCCAATGCCCATGGGGAGCACAGGGTCCCCCTTTCCCTCCGAGCTTCCGCATGGGAAGTGGGGGTCTCTATGAGCGCCGGATCCCGGGCTAACTCTGTGCCTGCTCGCAGCATGCGCTGCCTTGTCGGAAGAGAAGCGCCTGCACCAGAGCCGCAGCTTTCAAATCAATGGGACCAGTAAGGAGCGAGCAGCCCAGATGGAGGGGGGGGGGGGGGGGGATTTCAATCAGATTGCAGGGCAGCTAAGGCTGAGAAAAAGAAATTAAAGGTGGGCCTGGAAGATGGGCGGGAGCTTTACTGCCCCCTTCCCCCCTCCCACAACCCCAGTGTTGCCACCATAGGCACAAGCCCAGCCTGCTTGCATGTAAATCCAGGCCTGCTGAGACAGCATGGTTTTACCAGAGGTAGATGGGTTGGAACGGGGAGAGCGCTAGATATAGTGCACTTGGATTTCAGCGAGGCCTTCGACAAAGTCCCGCCGAGGTGACTTATGAATATACCGAGTGCCCTAAAGTGGCCGACTGGATTAGACACTGGTTGAGTGGGAGGTGATAAAGGGCAGTGGTATTTGGGGTTCACTGTGAGGAGACGAGCGTTACTAGCGGTGTGCCACAGGAATTGGTCCATGGACCGGTTCTTTTCAACATTTTCATAAGCGATAGTGTGGAAGGACTCTTAGGAGGAGATGTCTTTTTGTGGAAGCTATCAAAATCCACAAGAAGGCATGGAAGACATGAGGAGGGATCTAGTGAAGCTTGAGTAACGGTCTAGAGTCTGGTAGCTAAGATTAAATGCTAAAAAGAGGCAAGGTCAAGCATTTGGGCTGAAAACACAAAGAAGCAGAACAATATAGTAGGAAAAATTCTTCTAAGCACAAATCAAGAGTAGAATCTGGGGGTGATTGTATCTCTGGACTTAATGTTGCCAACAGGTAGATAAAATGATGGCAAAAGATAAAGATGCTTGGGATATACAGGCAACAGAATGGCCAGCAGAAAAAAGGAAGTGATATTGTTCCTATATATCCCTGGTGAGATCTCATTTGTGTACAGTTCTGGAGATTGCACCTACAAAAGAATATAAATCTAAAGCATATGGGGACAGACTTAAGGAACTAAACATGTATACCCTAGAGGAAAGGTGGGATAGAGGAGACATTTAAATATGTCCAAATATCAATGCATAGGAGGCAGGCTTCTTTCAACTGAAGGAGGCTCTGGAACGAGGAGTCATGGGATGAGGGTGAGAGGATAGATTCATGAGTAATCTAAGGAAATGTTCCTTTACAGAGAGAGTGGTGAATGCATGAAACAGAACTCCAGTGAAGGGGGTAGAAACAAGGATATTATCTGAATGCAAAACAGCGTGGGATAAGCACAGGGGAGCAATGAGGGAGTGGTAGGGATTGTAGAGCTGATTAAATGGTGTCGATGGACAAACTGGATAGGCCATACGATCTTTTTCTGCTGTCACATTTCTATGTATCATCTTTGCTGAAATGAAGAGTTTTAAATATGAGATTTTCAGGATTTCATTGGTTGGCGTTCCTTAACTCACCATAAGCATACAGGCTTGTTTCCCATCCATAAATCCTTTAGGAATAGAACCTGCTGCAAGGATTTCATATCTGCAGGAAGAAATAACCCAGCACTGTGATTTTTTTTTCCTCCCTCTCTCCAGTATCTGTCATGCTATCCATTTTCCAGCACAGCCAGCTTCCTAGAATAACCTTTAACAATATATGTTGCTATTATACAGTGGTCGCCTACCGTTGGCGGAATTCCTGGAACACAATTCTGTTAGGGAATCCCTGGCGACAGATGCGGATGCCTTCCAGGACGCCGTTGCATCGCAGCTGCTCCAGCACTAAATGTGCATCAAGTTTCCCAGCCTGTAAACAAGGTGACAGATTTTGGGCTTTATTTACTCATTTTTTCCCCCCATAGACACAGACTGGGAGAAGCCTTAGTAAATTGGGCCCTTTGGGTACACGTGCAATTGTTCACCTACTTTCCAAAGGAAAAGAAGCTTATGATTCTCTATCTGTGTTCCTGACACATTTTTCGTTTGGTATCCTATCAAAACCAAATTTTTAAGACATGTTGTGTGTGTATGGGTGGGGGGGGAGACAGGACTAAGAATTCTGACATGGCTTCCCCCCCCCCCCCCCAAGATCCATGCATATTATGTACAGACCACAGATTCACATATCCCAGAAAGAAGGCTTTTAAATTCTGGATGGAGCTTCTTGTTCCTTGTGTTTGACTGTCTTCACTTTAGGGATGGCCAAGTCAACTGGGATCTAGTTTATTTCCTCCTTCTAATCCAGATCAGAGTCACACATTTTTTTTTGCTAGCAGATGTTAGAACTGGGTAAAAGTCCTATTTTGATCTCTTGACCCCACCAATATTGTTGAATTTCATGAAATATTTTTGTGAATGTGAAAGCTCATGTATCCTTGGATTATTTTTGCATTAATTAAATAAAAGGCACCACAACCTGGAAAGAATTAAGTATTTTGTAAACAATACTGATCATGTTCCAGGGGTTCTGATTAGGATTTAGAAGAGAACTAGGCTTGGCTCACTTCTGCCTGTCCTTAACTATCATTCCATCTTCTGATCTTAAAGGAGGGGAAAAGCTGAGTAGAGGAAAGAATGGAAGTGTAGCAAATTGCCATACTATCATTGTAAGGGTACTTTGAGGGGGGTCTCTATGAAGACAGACTAGTTGATGGCAGTGAATAAAAAGAAAGATAACAAGACAAGCCAAGGCTGATGAAATGCTAAATGTATGTCAAAGATCAACATTAAGTTTTGCTTTTGCCTTCTGGGCTCAACTTACAAGAAATGATATGACCTACAAGAATCCACTCTTATTAGCATATATGGGATAAAATAATAATACCAACCAATTGGAAAATGTTATGTAAACAAACCAACCCATCAGTGTCTAAGTTTAGGGACAGTGACTATAACAGCTGAGTTGGGGGTTTATTCTGTATTGTTTGGTAAACTGCACTACTCCTTATAAGATATCTTATGATAAAGCTAAAGATGTATTTTTCTCTTACTGTTGCTGGTATTCAGTGTTTACTAGTGCCGCCTACATCACAGCTTTGTTACTTCACATGAACAATACAGCTATTTACCCTTTTTTCATGATTAGGAATAATACAGCGGACAAAGTTTGGACTTGTATTTCTCAGAGTAGTCATCAGCTTGGTCAGTTGCTCTTTGTATAGTTGTCCTACGGTACGGAACATGCCCTTCTTGGTCTTTGAAGCGCTAGGAAGAGAGCTTTCTGTCATTTTTGCCATCTGATCCAACCCCACGATGCGATCCACTAAAACACAGAAGCAATTTTTTTTTTCTTAATTTAGTAGCACAGCAGAGATAAGTTCAAATTTATGCTTTTCAGAGGAAAACTCTGCATACTGCTGGATCCCAACTTTCAATACATGTTTTGTGCTGGCGAGGGATGCAGAAATAAGGCAAAGAGGCTACAGTGCTGAGAACTGTATAGATGCAGAGATGGTGAGAGCACCTTGATGTTTCCTGCTTCTCATTCCAGATCTTATCCAGCAATAACCGGCAGGTGGTACAAGATGTCTTGCACCCAAAGAAGCCTTGAACCAACTAAGCTATTAGACTACACACGTGTACGGCTTTTGTTGGAGTCTCCTAGCAGTCCCTCCTTTTGACTTAAGTTTATTTATGAGTCCATCAAGACCAACCCTTGTCCTGGAAATGAGACCGCAGGTGAAACCTGCAGTTGATGGAGATGGCCTCTCTTCTCTCATTCTTTTTACTTTTGCACTTGTATTTGCAGTTGTGATCCACTCTGAACAAAATGGATTTGTGGAATATAAAATGTTTTAAAATAAATTAAATAGGCTTTGGAAGGCCAAGTGACAGAGCTGCCTCCATGTGACCATACCCAAGACTATGCTCTCCCAACTGTTCAGGTCTACCTTGCAGATTTTAAGGTTGTACTTAAATGTGTCCTTGAATCTAAGGCCTGGTCTTTGCTGGATCTGTGCCCACTTTGTCAGCTGGCTATTATAATAATTATTACTATTACATTTACTGTAGCTGTAAAACTATCACTAGACCGTATTTTAGTTAAACTAACACATTAGTCTCAACCACGCACATATTAAGTTACATTTACAAAAGATTTTTCATAAAGAGTAGATGCTGATCAGGAGAAACCTCACTGGAAATTGGATTTTTGAGGCCCACAATATAGGCTCATAGAACTAATTTTTGATCATGACTCTGCTGTGCTGCCCAATCCAGTTCACAAGATCCGAGGGGAAAAAAATGCAATGCCTGACATATTTTACTTAAAGTGCTAGCAGCACTGGATTCAGTCTACCAAAAATAAAATTGATTGGTCAATCTTTTTAGTGGGTGAATAAAGGAGGAACTCTACCTTCATTTGCAGTGCGGTGATTAAGAAACAGCCTTCTGTCGTCCCTAAAGCCTGCATCCTAAAACATTCGTTAGCCCAATGAAAGGTATCAATCTGCAGCCAACGTTTTTTGTTGGTCTCAGCATTCCTTCAGATTGTATAGGAAAAAGCCATGATTAATCTCCCAGAATGTTTCAGATTTGGAGGATTAATCAATTCATACCATCTTTCCAAAGATCCGCAACAAATTTATCTGAAGACTGGTTGAGCAGGGATGTGACATTGTCATTCAGTGGGTCCATGTTCTTCGTCAGCCATGCACTTGCATTGTAGTCCACCTTTAGAAAACAGATTTATTCGGCGGAGGGTTAGCACTGATTTCATGCACTATGAACTTTCAACTCCTTTTGCATTTGCTTTCTAAAGTAGAACCCTGTATTGCAGCATAAAGAGCAAATTTTATCTTGTCAACCAAAAGGCCTCGATTGTCGGCTTTGATGGATCAAAGCATTGATCATTAAATGGTTCTGTTACCGAGATATTTATTGCTATTATAAACTTTCTAATTAACATTTAAGAATTAAAACGGCATTTAAAAGATGAATCTAGTTTGAAAATAATTGAAGAAAGTAAGCCAACATCTGGTCTCAGAGTAGAAGAGAAATTTTGATTATATTGTTTAGAAATGTGCTGGGTTTTTTTTTTGCATTGTTTCATTTAGTACGTGTTAAATTTTCAAGTGCACAAAAAGCTGTCAATATTCAGCACCATTTGTCTAAGTAACTGGATAAAATTTGGCTGATAACTTGGAGGCATTCTGGGGGACATTTCAGGGCGGAGTTAAGTTAGCCAGATAAGTTAGGCGGCTAACTCCAGTATTCAGAGTTAGTTGAATAACTTATCCAGCTAGCTCTGGTCGTGCTGTAGAGCATTTCTAAAGTTAGCCAGATAAACTCAGCTGGGTATATTCAGCAGCGCAGGCACACTATTGAATATCCTGCCAAAGTTAGCCAGCTAAGGGCCCTATTTACTAAGCATTTTTGCCATAGACACAAAATAGGAGAAAACCTTTAATAAATGACCCCCTAAGTTTGTCCTGCTAACTTTGCCAGCCACCTAAGCAGATGGACTACTACATGTTTTAGTGCATGTTAAAACATTTAATGGACATGGAGAGGACCATATTCAGAGGCACTTATCCAGCTAGCCAGATATCTTATTATCCAGCTAAAATGTAGCCGGATAACTTAGGAGCATTCCAGTGGCATTTCAGGGAGACACTAGCAGGATAAGTTATCTGGCTAAGTCTGGTCGTGCCAAAGAGCTGTCCTAAAGATTAAGATAGCTGGCTATATTCAATAGTGTGGCTGCACTTACAAAGTTAGTCAGATAAGTTTATTTGGACAGTGACTGAATATGTACCCCTAAATGGTTTTAATGCATGTTAAAAAAAAACAACAAAGGGCACTGAAATGAAAAGACAAAATTAAACAGAACAAATGGAAACAAAATATATTTTTTGGCTGCACACTCAATACTATTAGGGTATTCTGCAGATATATCAGTCAGAATTCATGGTATTCAGTGCCAGTACTAAATATTTCATTGCCAATTCTAGGAAATTTTTAAGCAGTTTATCACTACTTGGACAATTTTATGCAATCTTTATTAAGTAAAAATAATGAGTGCTTACCTTTCCTGCATAGTGAACTAGAGTGAAGAGTGTTTTATCTTTCAGTTGTTTGGGTTTTTGGAACTTGCAATGATTGCCTTGCTCTTGGCACAATTTCTCCACAAAGGAGATATCAGTGGCTTTGGGAAACCAGCACTCCTCATCCAGCAGAGCCAGAACACCAGGCGGATTGTTCTGGAAGATGAACGGTATAATTAAGTCTTCTATCGTCATACATGGATGTAAAATACTATCATTTCCCATGGAGACCATTTCCTACTGATGGTTGAAATCTACCATACTTGTAACACTGTATCAAGACTAGGAAAGAGCCAATAACTAAACTTAAAATCTTATGTAAAATATTTCAAATTCTTAATGATTACCCATATCAACATTTTCTACACAAGTCTGTGGCATAAGATGCTGTTTCTGTAGATATCGACATCATTTCCTCAAAATCCTATGAAGATTTATTGAGTTCCGCAAAAAGCCTATACAGTGCTAAAGAAATTCTCAAGGCTAGTTTCCTAATTCCTTATATTAAGTCTAACCACAGAAATTGTAAGTCTAAGGGTAATGCCAGACTACTGTTTTTGTTTCAAGCCCACCTCCATTATTTTCCATGTGAAACTGATATAGAAAACAAAATCTGGGTGGGCTGTGAATACACAGTAAAGTGATATGCTAAGGCCCTGGAAGGAAGGAAAGATGATTACCTCTGCAGGGAAGGGGAGGGGTGGGGCCTACTGCTTGCTTCTGAGAAATGGTGAAGGATTCATTTTCACAGGACATTTCTACCAGCCCTCAGCCAGCAAAGGAAACTAAAGTCAAAGGGTCAGTTTGGTGTCGAGGGGGGAGAAGTAGAAAATGGGGAGAGAGATACCCCTGCCACCTAAATGCACATAGTAAAAGCTAACCTTGGGAATGAATGGCAAACAACTTAATGGTAACTTAACTATTAGCGTGCTAAAACAGAGATATCAATCCTTTTTTACCCATGCATGCTATGTCTTACCGGCCTTTCAATCAACTCAATGCACGGCTGTAGATCGAGACCAAAATCAATGAAGTTCCATTCGATTCCTTCCCGTTGGTATTCCTCTTGTTCCAGGATAAACATGGTGTGGTTGAACAGTTGTTGGAGTTTCTCATTGGTGTAGTTAATACAGAGCTGCTCAAAGGAGTTGATCTTAAATGATACAAAAAGATTAAAATGATCTCATATGTGGTCCCTTAAGAGCACAAACAGAATGCAGGCAAATTCAGAGGAACATTCTTATGGCCTAGTGGTGAGGAAAGAGCCTGAAAAAGATCCTAATTGGACTCAGGTTCAGGAATAGCTTTCAATACAAACTCAACAATTTGAGGAATGAGGAATCTTATTCCTCGAATATCGCTCTGAAGCATTACCAATTTATTATGTGTGGTGAGATAAAAAGATCTAAAGTGAAGCCAAATATCCAGTTAATTGTATAAAGCTACCTACCTCAAAGATCTCAAAGCCAGCAATATCAAGAATGCCCAAGAATGATGCCCCTTGTCTTTTTGATTTGTCCAAAGCCTTGTTCACTCGGTTGAGTAACCAAAGGAAGAGACGTTCATATGTTGCTTTGGCCAAAGCTTCTATCGCAAAATCTGCCTGGAGGAAGTACAGAAAAAAATGGATAGAGAAAATCAACATTCAATAAAATGTACATTTTAACAAATGTGAATTGAAGCTGTCAACTACAGATTGGTAAGAATTAATGCATATTCTGATTCAGTTTTCTGCCTCAGCCTGCAATGTCATTTGCTTTTTTTGCAGCAAGGAGAACTAAATTGTAATGTAAATCAAGAGAAGAGAAATCTTCACATGTAGGCTGAGAAGGCTCGACACAAGAAGCATGGATTGATCCCTACCTGCTCTTTGGTTTGAGCTTTCTGAACAACATCACGTCCAACCTTGATACGTGGCGTCAGGATTGACCTTGTGAAGTCGGTCACATTAATGCCCATGAGGTGACACACTTTTTGCGCAGCTGGAAGGAACACAGTATTTCACATCACACAAGAGCTTCTCCTGTCATCAGTGGTAGCATCTTTACAAATATTTTGGAAAGAGAAAAACTGTACCTGTGTTGTCTGGCATAGAGGCCTGATCTGTATTTCTTTCTTTCTTGAAGACGATATTACCAAGTTGTAGGACAGAGGAAACGACCTTCAGCATGGCTGTAAGATGAGAAAAATGCTCACCATACATACAGTTTCCAAACTGGTACATGAATGTCAGCTCTGTTCTTGGTTCTCTTTACTAATTTCTTTATTGAGATAGCATTGCACGTGGTTAATATAGGGCTTCCCAAAGTTGTCCTGGGGATCCCATATCCAGCTGGCTTTTCAAGATATCCACAATGAATGTGCAGAAGATACATTTGCATACATTGGAGATGCAGTATATGCAAATGTATCACATGCACATTCATTATAGATATCCAGAAAACCCAACCAGCTGTAGGGTACCATGCATAGTTTTTGGATGCTTCATGTTAACAGATGCTCTGGGGGTAGGGGACCGCCCATTATGGAGCCAGAACAAATCAAGTTCTCCATTGTACAAGGAGGCTGAGAGATAGGGTTACCAGATGACTCCAGGTTATCAGGGGCAAGGTATGCCAGGCCTGGATTTTTTCCCTAATGCAATCATGGACTTGTGGTTTCAATTTACATAAGAAAAGCAAGACTATTAATGGAGCAAAACCAGGCCTGCCAAGCCTAGAGCCATATATATTTAGCCATAAGAAATCTGCTTAATGTAGAGCTTCCCATACCTGTCCTGGAGCCCTACAGCCAGTTTTCATGTCAAATATGCATGAGGTAAATTTACATATACTGATTTTGCAATGTAGGCATTTCATGCATATTCATTGCGGATGATTGTGAAAATTTGACTGGTTGTGGGGGTCACCAGGGCAAGTATGGAAAGCCCTGGCTTAATGACCGAGTTTTGTCTGCTGAACAGTGGTAATTCAAGGAATGATATGCAAAGAACACTTTCACCTTACAGTAACTCCAAAATAAAGACTTACTATGAGGAGGCGCCATCTCACCTCTGGTCAACCAAACAGGCTGATCCAGTCCTGTTTTTTTTTATTATTTTTTCCATTGTATGCATGGTTTTTTAGTTTGAGAATTTCTTACGGAATTCAAAGGGAAAATAGGAACGAATCAGTGCTGGATTAAGGCATAAACTAACTAAGTTATAGTTTAGGGCCTTAGAACTTGAGGGACTACTGAAAAAAAGAAAAATTGACCCCAGTTCAAACTGTATGAAAATCAGTTGATAAATAAAGGAGATACGAGAAGAATAGGAAGATTCACTCTAATTATGGATATTTTCATTCAGCTATGACAAAAAATGTACACATCTGTATGGTCAAGCATTTTTACTCTATCTTTTATTCCTATAAATTCTATTAAAGCATTTGAAACCAATTTGAAGAAAAGCTCGATCTTATATGAAAATGCTGCAAACAATTTTTCATTTTTTGGTTGCTTTAGATGACTCAGAGAAACAGCTAAATAAAAGTTCCTGATAAAAATCTATCCTGGAAATGTTGATATTAACCACCCTGGAGAAAGAAAGCATTGTCTTGCTGTGTCTATGAAATTTTCCTTGATAAAAGGACAATTAAACCACCAGAAACTTTATCCAAGACATTGGCCAAAATAAGATTTGGTTGGCGTTCCCAAATGTAGAAACAATTGGCCAACTTTCATTGAGTTGAATAGTAACAAACTGCTCAGGGGAAAGGTCATTCTTGCAACAGGCAGATATTGAGAACGAACTGGGGACAGTAACTCTGCAAGAAACATTATCTGCCCTAGGTATTCAGAGCTTATTATTTTGCTCTACAAAATTCTAGAAAGAAAATGTTTTAAATTTCACTGTTAACATTTGTATGACATGCAAACATTTGGCGGATTGTACTGTTTCTATTAAGTGAGCTGGTCCGTGTGACTAATTGGTTTTGAGTTCTTGTAGATAGAAAGTTTTCATATTTACTAATTAAGAAATCATAGAGGAAAATGTGTTATTGTGGAACTATTTTATAATGCAAATAGACATATTGCAAAATGTATTTTAGTTAGATTATTATCCTATCGTTAGCTTTACTTTCCAAATGAAAAAGAAGGTTTCTGAGACTGCTCCGAGTGTGTGTGTCTGTGCTGTCTGTAAGAACTTTTGGGGTTTGCATCTTATCCACACAAGACTTTCAGGACATATCGGGGAGGGGGGGGAGGGGGAATGAGGACTCTGATGGGGATGGGTGGGTTTTTTTCAGATCCACGCATAGGCGTGGTCTCCCGACACGCACATCACGGAGCAGAGGTTCCTTTAGCTCTGGGTGAAACTTCTTGTTACAGCTTCGCAAAACTTTCATGTTTGTACATTCAACATCCTTTCTACGAAAATAAAACAAATTAATCAATTGTTTTATGGTAATGGGTCTTTTACACTTAATATCAGCCCCTGGTTACTCTGCGGGCAATAATTAAACCAATTCGGATTTTGAAAAAAGAAAAAAAAAAAAGTTTCCCATCCCTAACAGACTTCTGCAATTTGTATTAAAAAAAACTAAAAAAAAAAAAAAAAATCAATGTCTTAGTGACTTTACCTTTCAGATGCTCTTTCTTTTTTATAGCCTTATAAGCACATTCTATATCTCCTGTTAGTTGGTTTTCAAAGGATGTGTCTATGATTTCTCAACTGCCCCTTACTGTCCAAGGTGAGAAACTTCCTAACTCGTTATCTGCTTTCTCTTTAAACGTTCTGGATAACAACAAGGCGCGCACTTTAAATCGTTAGCATTGCCTTGTTCAGCAATGTGCCGTCAACTCCTTGGAGGCGCTTTAACCAGTCTGGTTCCGCTCTAGAACCAAGTGATCCACGTTCAAGAGACGAGATATCCTGATGCATTCTGAGACTTGCCGTTCCGATTTTAAATTGGTAGTAGCGGGGACTGCAAATCCTACAAGAAACAGAACCAGGATTGGCCCAAAGGTTTCCCTGCTTGACCAGAGTCACTTGGCAGCTTTGCCACTCAGTGAGACCCTGCCCATGTTTCATTCGCATTTTCATGGCCCTCGGCAAAGAAATATTAGCGCTTCATGTGTCTGAAAGTTCCTACTGCTTAGTCACTTCCACCACCATCAGGGACAGAGATGCACACTTGGAAACAAAATTTCCATTTTTTAAATGAAACGAAAGAAAAGTGAACACAATTTCATTTGGAGCTGCCCATTTTTTTGTTGGAAGTAACTGACAATGGCATTGGCCTCAGCCTGCTGGCACCACGTACAATTGTAACACCAGAGTGACAGGAGCAATTGGGGATCACTCTCGACCCATGCAAAAAGAAGACTTGGGATAAGAAGATCTGGGTAGGTTTGGGGAATTGAGGGAGGTCCTAGGATGGATTAGTGAGTTGTTGTTTGGGGGTTTTTTTGATTGCAGTGGGGGTGACCAGATATTTTTTTTCATTTTCTTTTTTCATATCTTTTTTCTTTTGTTTTTTTCTTTTTTTTTTTGTTTCAAATAAACAAAACAAAAAATGAAACAGAAAACAAACAAAAAAAATCCCCCAAAATGAATTGAAAAGGAATGGGTGTGCGCACCCCGAATCAGGGATAGGCAACCTTCAGTCCTGTGGGCACCAATCCGCTCGGGTTTTCAGAATATTCCTGGTGCATATGCATGAAACACATCCCCATGCATGCTGAATCAACTGAATGCAACTCTATCTTATGCATATTCATGAGGAATATCATGAAAATCCAAGCAGATTGGTATTCAAGGACTGGAGCTTGCCTACCCCCAGCCATTAAAAGTCTCCATAAAACTGTGACGCTTTCCTGCTGATCCTCAACAGAATCCTATGCAGGTCTGAGATTGCCACTTGTAAAGGTTAACAGAGGTTATAACAGAAGCTGCACACCTTTTAGTCCAGAAAATATCCCAAACACACAATAAGTAAAATATATAGGAGAAAAAAAAAAAAGTTGCATAGGGGGTCAGACCAAAATAGAAATTATTAAACAGAGCCAAGAGAGAGGCAACCTGCTATCTGAAACATCTTCTTACTAGGGCTGATTTAAAATACCAAGCAAGATCTCTAATGCCAGATTAGAAGGGTAGCAATCATGGGTCTGATCATCCTGCCACACGTCGTTGGTTATTTATACAATGAATTCATTACATTCCTAGCATCGTGGTTTTCGTTACGTGAAGAGAGGCTGTCAGGTTAATTCATTTTCCCTCCGCATCAACTCTATAAGACAAGTCCAGTCAATCATCACTGTGCTTCTCTACATGGGCATCTTTGGCAATAAAGGCAAAACAGTCCATACCAATCTGTTCTTCTTCGGTGAATCCCATAATTTTCATGGCTTCCAAGGTCTCCAGAAACATATCACAGTCATCTTGTGCAGGAATAGGCACATAGCCGCTGGATAAAAATGTGTAATTACTGAAGCCTTCAAGTAACAATTCCTCTGAAATAAAGAGTTGCAGAGAGTCAGAAAATGGGGCTTTGAAAGCCCATACTGTACTTGCACGTTTTTGTCATGTAAAACGGGTGTAAAATACGTACGGCGCACTCATTTATATCTTTGTATAGCCTCACAGCAACGCCAAGGTTGGCTTTGCTGAAATGTTCAGCTGTAGCTGTGGCTTGGTACATGTGGGTGACATTTTTATTTTGTACCGTCACAGGGATCACATGACTAAACATCAGCTTAAACGATCGCCCTCTATAGAAAGTAAGGATCAAATGTGTCTTTTTTTTGCTACATTTTTCGGAACGTTACAAGGCATGCCTTGACTTCCATATTGCTCAATGTGCCTGTTTCCCTTTGGAAAGAAATAGGGACATTTCCAGAGCCGAAACCGCTCTCGACCTTTGGGCAAGACGAACCCCCCCTGGTCAGTCGTGATTTTTTTCTCTAGGGTCAAGATTTTCTACTGCTTATCTTATTGGCAAGATCACAGGTGCCAAATATAAATACGAATATATGTTTGTACGTACCTTATGTCAAAATCACACCCCCCGTCAATAGGAAGTAA
Source organism: Rhinatrema bivittatum (assembly GCF_901001135.1). Classification (NCBI taxonomy): domain Eukaryota; kingdom Metazoa; phylum Chordata; class Amphibia; order Gymnophiona; family Rhinatrematidae; genus Rhinatrema; species Rhinatrema bivittatum. Next base: position 21,468,954 of record NC_042628.1, on the reverse strand, counting down.
TAAATCGCTTATTGAGAATATATTAACATTGCAGTACACCATTGTTTCTTGTAAACCGATATGATATGATTGGTATCATGAATGTCGGTATAAAAAAGCCCTAAATAAATAAATAAATAAATACTGTATATGTACTCTCATTGTGCTTTGTCAGGCTGGGTAAGAGCACGTTACAGAATGCAAGCTTGGTGCTAGAGCCCAACGAAAACTGCAGGGCCATGAGGGAGGGGAGAACGCTTCTAAATAGCGTAGGCCAGGGCTTCCCAGCCTTTCGGGGGAACACAGACCCCCTTCTCAGTTTCAAAAAGGTTTCTCGCACCCCCCCCCCCCCCAAATACATCTATTTCATTTTTTGCACAGCATAAGAAAAGGATTCATGAGATGCCCTGCGGAATTATTCAGAACGTATAAAACTTTGATCTAAACTGAATACGGTAAGGGGGGGGGGGGCAATTTCCAAAGCTATTAAAAAAAAAAAATTTTGCCCTCGTAATCGAAGGTTGAGGCCGTTCCGCCTGCCAGTCCAGCTGCAATGGGGGGAAAAGGAAACGAATTCGAAAAAGTTCCAGGCCGGGAACGTGCTGCGGCCTTGAGAAAAAAAAAAAAGTCGGCACCGCTACCCGCAGAGCTGCAATCTAATTTTCAAGGGGAAAGCGTGGTGGAGTTTCTTCCTGAAAATTCAGGCCGGGGGAAAGGAAAGCCAGCACTTTCTGTAGCTCTGCACTTTGCACCTGCTTTGAAGCAGGAGCAAAAGTGCATGCGTGAAAGTGTGCATAAGGATTTCAAAATTAAATCTCCGCAGGTGCTTTCCCTCCCCTCGTCTAGCCCCGCTCCTTCCCCCCCACTCCTGACAATAGTATGTATGCTGCTCACAGCGCGGATACTTTTACCCTCCGTGGCAGGGAGCAGTTAATTTTCAGAAACGGGGCTTTTTACACAGGTAAACAGGCTTATACCCACATAAAACCTTTCGAAACGTAGCCTCCCGCTTCATTATAGGAGTGGGAGGGAACTGGGGAAAAGGCAAATCATGTCACCACACGTAATTTAAAAAATTGCCCTCCCGCCCGCACGTGCGCATGCAGATATTAAAATCCAGTGCGGTGGGAATCCTATTTTACAACACGCTCGTGCCGACGCGCGCGTGTTATAAAATAGGCCGCGTCCGAGTGCGTGCGCGGGGAACCGTGCGCACGTGGACGCCCGCGCGTTTTTTAAAAAATCTACCCCTTTATGCAGTAATGTTCAAGTGATCTAAATTTCACACTTTTCCTGCAGCGTACACACCTGCAACTAATTTCACTGGATTCACCAAATTGATTTTTTGTGTTGCGTTTTTTGATAGCGAGTATTACAGTGCCACACAAATATTCTATAAGTATTCAGTTTTTATCATTCTTATAGCATCCAAGCAATCTGTTGCCCTATCACCACACCTCAACACAGCAAAGTCACTTATGAAAGCATTCGGTCAGTTGCTTTTTGTCAAATCTTCCCATTGCTCACCTTTCATGCTGTCTTTTGCACCCGAAATTAAGTAGTAAAAAATATGAAATGTCCTTTCATCCTTGGCCTGGCGGATAGCTCTGGATTTCTCAAGCAGATCTATTTTTAACAGGTGCTAAGAACCTCAACTTCAAATAAGTTTATTTTAAATTAAAGCTTGGTGACATGTCTGGATGGAAAAAAAAAAAAGGATTAAACAGCCGCTCTCAGCGGCTGAGTGGTGCGTAAGACAACTTTAAACACGCTCCCGATTTGCTTTAATAGCAGATGTTATTAAAATCACTTTAGTAGAGAGAGCTGCGAGTGTGCGACATCAGTTCTTTAGCAGTCTGGCAGGTGCCGCTAGCACGACAAGATTAGAGAAGCAAATCGTGATTTATTTAGGTTAGCGAGGTCTGCGTGGGACTTAGGGAGGTCTGCGGTCTTTGGATTATCTGATCACCTTCCCTGTAGGGACGCAAAGATTTTTTTTTTTTCCCCTCCACCTGAACAGATCAGATTTTGCAGGATCTTTAACACCCTCCCCCCACCCCTTCTAGAACTGTGATTTTTTTTTTTTTTTTGAGCTGAAGGAGAAAGTGACAGATGGGAGACAGAGCAGCACGGCCCGCACGAGCTGGCACCACCCCGGAGCAGTCGTGTAATAATCTCGTCGCTCCGTGCCACGTTCCCGCAGTACGGAAACTCTGACTTCCCTGTATGGATAAAAAAAAAGCCTTAACAACTCATCTGAAGGGAAGCCAGAAACAGGAGGAGCGAGGCGCAGGCCGCGTGGTTCATTTCAACCTCTTCCTTATTGTTTACAGCAGCCTCCGCGATATTTGCCTTTATTAGACAGGCCAGGAGAGCCGTTTCAGCTCCCGGCTTGGCTGCTTCAGGAAGGCTTTTGCGGGGCCTGCTCACTGCAAAGGATACAGGTTTCTATATTGGCTCCAATAATGTAGCCCGGGGCGTCGAAATTGATCCGGATGAATTTGCCCTGTCAAAAAGACGAAACAATTAATTTTAGCATTGCGTTCCTCCCCCCAGTCGTGAATCCTTTTTTCTAAAAGTCTTGCTAGTAGGAACATTTTCAAAATGCAATCCAAACAAATCCAGAATATTAAAGAAACAAATTATCCCTTCATTGGATTTAAAAAATAAATGTAAAAAATTTACCTTTATGGAAATTTAGCCGGGAGAAACCCACCCACATGTTTGCCACAGGGATTTTTCATTATATTTTATGGCATAAAATTATCGATCATATTATGTTGGAATCTTTTGGACACATTTCATTAAGACTGATTTTGGCTTTGGCCTGGACTGGACCTGACCACGAGCTACGCCGCCTGCCACGACCCTCGCCTGGAACTTGACCACGAGCTACGCCACCTGCCACGACCCTCACCTGGAACCTGACCACGAGATACGCCGTCCTCCTCAATCCTTGCCTGGATCCCAACCTCGTGCTTCACTGCCTGTTCCTGAACTTGGCCTGCACCTCAGCATCTCCTCTTTCTCCTGGACTTCCTTCTCCACAGAGGCCCACGTAAGTCCAGCCGGCCCCAGCACCCAAGGGCTCAACCTAAGGGGAATGTGGGCTGGAGTGGTGAAGCTCCAGTGGGGTCTCTGCTCTACATCTGCCTTGCCTACCGACGGTGGGGACCTGTGGGGACCCCCTCAGTCCAAGAGCCCACCAGCGTATCAGGTCCCTATGTATTTTACATATTTATATTACTTTTCTGCTCATTGATAGTGTAAGATTTAGCGTCAGTATTTTTCGACAAACCTTTTAACTATAATGGATATAGAAAACAAGATAGTTGTTCACAGCTGATGCTACGGATTGAAATGCACTAATTCAGCATATGCTGTATTGGGCCATTTCCAATAGGTGCTCTGCATTTCCGCTCTGTTTTGCTGAGGAATAAATATTATCATTACAGTGGCTCGTGTACATTCCAACATACTAGTATGGAAAGCAAAGAGCCTCATCTACTCAGCAGAGCACTTCAGGGCTGACATTAACAATCTCCAGCAGTTTGGGGCGGGAAACGTTAACTGCTTGAGCGCAAGCATCCCAGTCCAGGATTACTCCAGCACAGCGTTAATGCCACAGCTCAACAGGAAACAGGACAGGACATCTGTAAATGACTGCTCTTCCTTAAGTAACATTGATGCAAAATGTCAAACTGGGCAGGGTTTGTTATTATATGTGCGATGTATAAATGAAATGCTAAAATGATTATATAACATTTAAATACATAAGCGCACTAGGTGGATAGAGAGTTCCGTGACTTACAAATCTTGAAGAGTTGTCGTTCTTCACAGTTTTAGCATTGCCAAATGCTTCAAGAATAGGGTTAGCTTGAAGAAGCTGCTTTTCCAGCTCACCCTAAAATTCATCAATACACAGTCAACGCGTAATCTAAAGTTAACAGCCAGCATTTCAGAAAACATAGTGCAACTATTGGAATATGCTTTGAATATGCAAATAGGAGAGAGAGAGAGAGACTGACTACAAATAATGTATATATTTATATATGCTGTGTATCTTATAAATTTACTAGACATCCTATGAGCACGTCCTAACAGCCGAAGCGCGAACCACTGTTGCACTTTCCATACCCTCCTACAATGCAAGATCAAAGTCGGTTCACAATATCTGCTTAATTTCATTACAGGGCTCACTTAACAAGAAGGGTCACTTGCTGAAGCACAGCATCATTGTTCAAGATGATTGCCATTTCTCCTTAATTGAGAAAACATAAGAAGAAAGTACAAACTTCTTTAAACTCTTCAGAGCTCCTATAATAATGTCTTTGTTTCATAGCGAATGATGAGGCAGTTAAGAAAACTTGCTGGGAACGGTTTTAATATAATGCAGCATGAAAGCTATGCAGCAGCATAATACTTTATTCAGGTTAAGGGCAGTACTAGCTGGCTGAAAATGGAAAATGGATTATTTTATTTCAAAAGTATGACCATGAACTCACATGCAAGGTCAGACTTGTTACGGTGCTAATGATGCCAATGACAAACCATGCAATGCAATGTAATGAAACAATAAGCATTCAAAGAAATCCAGTCCTACACATAAGCCTGTGACGCTCAGCCTTTATCACTCATTTCAGTGGCAAGTAAAGTCTCAAAGGGCTACATTCAAAACACCCACATAATTTGAACTGCTAAATAAATGCTAGCGTTGGCTCCAGACTGAAGGGGCCTGCACGACTTTCTGGGGCTCCCAAGCCACTAGTGGGATATCCACGCCACATGTGCAGATAACGAAATCAGCAGATGTGCTAAGAGAAGGAATCGTTTATAGTCCTACTCAACTTCTAGCTCATGGACTCAATGCTCTAGTGATGTTTCGGACATCAAGATGCCCATTTACTGCTGCAAGCTACGTAAGTCACTGCTTTTACCACTGAGGGTTTTTTTTAGACCCTTCAGATCCCATGAACAGAGATCTGCATTTGAGAAAAATATTCTACCCATGCCAGTAATTTAAAGTCTCAAAAACTGAGACTCTAGTCACGATCTCCCCAGAATCCCAGTCAAAGCTCTGAGTAGGAAAGTCGCAGCTGGGGTTTATTTAAAAAAACACAGTTTCCTTTTCTCCTCCCAAAAAGTTGCCTAAACGTGTGAGAACACCGGGGCCAATGATTTATAATCCTAGGTCTGTAAGAGGGTCTCACTCAGGCTTTACGAGTGCCCCTTAGTTTTTTTTCTAAGATCCCCTACTGCTCGATAACATCTCCTCTCTCCAGTGTTTTGTCAGTCCTGCGGGATCTCTTTGGTCTTCCTTTGTTTATCTTATTATTTTACATCGGGTTTCGTTTTCTTCAGGTTCATCGCCCCTTGGATGGAGAACATATCAGGCAAGTTATTCTCTCCATTTATGGATGAATACTCAAGTCAACCTGCCACAGCCCCCTAATCCTGCAGGACTGCATCTTTACCCTGGACCTTTTATTACTTAGCAATTAATTTCAGTGGTATAACTAAATAATACTTGACAGATGCAGGCAGTTATTAATAACATGTTCTTTAAAATATCATACACCATCAGCAGCTGCCAAGGCAGCAAAGCCTTGGTCTGCAGAACAAAATAGGGAACATTTATTAGGTACATGCAGTAACTGGGTTTCCTTGCCTTAAGAGTCCGCTACTTGACCACTTTGGCTTCGGGCTGTAAGATAGTTTTCTTGATTGCCATGACCCTTTCTGGGTTCATTGACTCTCAGAAGAAAGGCAAGGTGGGCTAAGCTAGTAATACCACGCTAGCACTAGCTAAGCCTTCCTGCACATGCCCTTCTCATATTCTTTACAGGCTCATCCTTACTGTAGCAGCAAGCCGTAAACGCATGCACCCATGCAACATTACTGACGGCAGTTACATGAAAACCCGGTATTGCGAGGAATGGTGACCAGAAAAGCATGCATTCTGGGGGTCCTTCAATCAGTGATGGCTTTAGTATTATTTCACAGGAGTCCTAAAAAGTTCAACCTGAAAGCATTGATTATTTGTGTTACTTCAGAAGTCTTGCGGCCAAATTGCAGGCTGATAACTCTTTGAGGATCGCAGGAAAAAATGCTGACATTAAGAAAATGACGACGTTTGTAAATATACAGTGACACCCAAGAGGCAACCCCCAAGTGTGATGAACCTTGGTCCTTCCAAAGGTGCTCTACACAGACAGGATGAAACCTTGGGAAAGTTTTGTGCTATTGTTGCCTTCTTTTTCGTGATCCGATAACCATTCATAAATTCCACCACCATAAACTTTTTATGTGCAACAATAGCATGCAGGTCTACACTCAGTGCTCCAAACCACACATCAAATACTCTAGGTTACTCACGTAAGCAAAAGATGGACCTTGCTGTAGTTGAATAATGTGGTATAAAAACATTTGTCAGTATTTCAAAATACGGATACATTTCACCCCTCTTTTCCACAACTAAACAGATTTTTTTTGTGGATATTAAAAATCATATCAACTTTTGAAGTTCTCAGAGCAATATTGCAAATAGTACAGCCTAATGTAATTTGGGAAGCATATGTAAATACCAAATCCATCTCCAGGGAGGAGGATCAATTTAATAACACATGAAAGCTCTACTTCATTTCTGTTTCAGTGGATAGGCAATCTTGTTATTCAGAGAGTAAAATGACAAACTGGTATATTATAAGATAAATTCCAGGCAAGGTCGAGCACTAGGAACTGTACCAATCCTGGCAGTCTAGCTGGCTGGAACAATTTGTTAATTCCATTGTAAAGACTTAAGTCTTCAAAGTACTTGAAGTTTCTGTTTTTGCTGTAAAAACATGAAAACAAAATTCTAAAACAAACTCTGTTTGCTCTGCTCTTTTGAAGATTGCTGCCAAAATGATCTGATACCCATTGTTTCAATGCACAAAAAAAATCTTATATACTAATGCAGAACAGTTAGAACAGTCCATGCAGAGACATTTTAATCTAATTCAAAATATTTTTTACAATAGCCCAGAGCATCTGCAGATATTTAAGTTTGTTCTTGTTAAGGAAATAGGACTACAAGCTCCAGAATGCACTAGGATACAAGGAAGTAGGCTATTCCAATGTTTGCAGTCAAATAAGGCATAGCATCTAATGAAACTAGTCAGAATAATTGATGGTTGAGGCATGTTAACAATAAATAATTACAATAACTTGACAGAATAATATACTGCAAAAAAAAAAAAAAAATGATAAAGCTTTCCAATATTGACAAGATCTTGGACAGCAGGGGGGTGACAAAAAAAAAATTGAGAAACCTTGCAAAATTCATGCAGTACATCCAAGGCTCAAAGGCAACGCCATTCATACAGAAAACGAGGGAGGTTTTCTCTGTGCAGCGTGATCCTAGTTAGAGCAAGTCAACAATTTAATTCTGCAAACAAGAAAGCTATAATATAATCATGGGGCCTGTTCATTTCTCCGTTCATCTTCTTCTTCCAGGTCAGTCACAACCAGGGCAGGGATTCTGTTACCGTGAGCCTTCATTCACAACTATTCATGGATTTTCCCCCTTATTTTAATAGACCCTTACCCACGCTTCCTAGTCTGGTCATTGCGGTGATGTTCCTGAGGGCCGGAGCCAGGCAGCAGGGCCACTTGCAGAATCCTGCATCGTGAGCTGTACTTCCTGTCATGGCCGCCCAGTGTCACCCTTTAATGATGACCACGACTCCCACCCTCCATCCCTCCCCCCCCACAGGGCTGTGAACAACACGACTTCTGCGGCATCCCCCGTAACTGCCTATTCTTAATATGACCCGAATTTGTCAGGAAGTCCATAAAGACGGAAATCCTTCTACTGAACTTCTGGTAAGCATCATCAGGTCACTTCCATCCTGACCAAAGTAGGAATGTTTATGGCTAAATAATAAGAGTGCACAGGAGGAGAGAAGACTTACAGTGATGCTTGTGTCCTTCTTGCCCTTATGTGAGGAAGCAATAACAGCCAGGTACTGAATAACTTTCTTTGTGTTTTCTGTTTTACCTGCTCCAGATTCACCTCTGGGGGGGAAAAAAAAAAAGGGGGTGAATTTCTATCAGGATCCTTCTTTTATGTGATACTTATGACAGCAAATGTACTGTGAGCTCAGAACATACAGAGTGCACGAGGTAAAAAAGCACATATAAAAAAAAGGGTAGGCAAATGTCAAAACATGAATGGACTCTTTTTAAACAGCAAGGAGACAACAGCAATTTGACAGATGCCAAAAACTGTGATTTTTTTCCCTGTGGCACAGGAGGGTGGCTTGGGGATCTCTGGTACCACTGAAGTGTGATGGGCAAAGAAGAGGGTCAGACGTGCTAAACAAGGCTTAAACCCTGGAAGTGGGTAGCTCCGGTCCTCAAGGGCCACCAGCCGGTCTGGGTTTCAAGAGAGCCCTATCAAAGATGCATGAGAGAAATATGCAAGTACCTTGCTTTGATTATATGCAAATCTAGTTCATGCATATTCATTTAAACAAAGCATCAGGTTGTTACTTCTTTATAAACGGTGGTGTGGGCTGCTTTTTAATGTGTATTTGCTGGGTGCTAAAAGTATATATCAGTTTTTGTTATTGTTTTACTTGTGTGATGTTATAGAAATGGATGTTTAAAATCGATCGGACTGGTTGGTTGCCCTCTCTTGATTTAGAGGAGGCGGTCAGAAACCTCAGGATGCAGTACATGCAGGGAAATACTCGCCAATCATGACTTTTATAAAGGGAACTTTAACACTAATGCATATTCCTTAACAAGATTCCTAAGTTCCAGTGAGTTAAGTGAGTTATGAGTTACCATAGCGATGGTGAAATGCAACTTCCTTCTCTTTAAGGCCGACGTTGATTTATTGAGAGAACTTCACATCCTTTATGGACATACTCAAAAATTACTAACAATTTGCATTCCTGCCCTTGAAGAAAAACGTCCTAAAACAACAAAGGATAACCTTAAAATATCGGGGCAACCGTCAAAACAAAGACTAAACCAATCAGCTAGCTTTTCTTAAGGAGGTCCAATAAAGTGACTGGGGAATGGGGCATAGCTTTACGTCCCAGGACAGAAAGCTCCTTTGGTGGGGGTCCTGCTCCAGAGACAGTCCCACTGGCTGGCTGCTTATGAAATATCTGCTCTCCTGAAGACCAGAAGGAACTTAAGCCAGGCGCGGAACATGCACGAGGCATGAAATGTAACCAAAAAAGGCATTCACCGACAATTTACAGGAATGTTATGTAGCCTGGTTCTGGAAGCCTGCAGCGTCGATGGGACGTACTCTTCTGACAGTAAGAGGTGCAGAGTTACTAGCTTATTAAAGCTATAGGCCAGAGGTAACCGGAGGCAGCAGTTATATGGACCACAGAACACGGAGGAACGTCACCTCTGTAGTATTATCTCTGTGATTAATAGATTTTACAATAACTGAGCTGAAGTTAAATAACCAAGGTGCTCAGAGATTATGCTCAAGTACCCCGATGGGGTCATGGACGTATAAGTATGGGTCAAGCCAAGAATAGCCTGTAAACCAAACCACTGGTCCTGTGTGATCCTCAGACTGCTTCATGGGGACAAACAGAGCACCTTAAATGAACGACGTGAAATGCAATACCCACACAAAGCGTTGCGCGCTCCCTCCGGATCGGATTTGTTTGTTGTTGGTTAATGGGAGGTGAGGCCGAGGATAGAAGGCTGACTGATCTATGTGAATGAAAGGGAGAGAGAGCACACAGAGCACGGGAAAACGGAGGTTTTAAATGCCCCCCCCCCCCTCACCTCCCCATGCCACAAATAAAGACAAAGAAAGAAAGAAGTCTTTAAAGTGACTTTTCTGGGGGGGGGGGAAAGAAAAACACAGTGTAAACCTCTGGGTGATTCCATCAGAGGCCGATATCATAGGACAACAGAAAGACGCTAATAATGTATCAGAAGGCTTGGAGATCATCCAGACGAATCTTCAGTATCCTCACTGGCTGACAGGGGCCACCAGAGCAGCGGAGGCCTACGTCCCTCCCTGATCCAGCACAAGCACATCATCTCCACAGAGAACCCTAGTCTGACCAGCCCCTGATTGGGGAAGATTGGAACCCAGAACTGTGGGACTAGCCTGTTATAGACATAAACGCTATATATACACACCCACGAATTTTAAAAACCCTGCGTGCGTAAAATTCAGGGGTCATGGGCAGGGCCGCATTTTTTGAAAGAGCCCAGCCACACGTGTAACCCCCCCCATACGCACAGAAGTGCTGGGCCAGCTAAAAGAGGCGGGCCGGGGAGCGTGGTCGGGGGCGAGTGGAGACGGCGCCATGAGGCCCTGTCCCGGGGAAGCGGGTACCGGCAGCCGGCAGGCGCGCATGGGAAACATTTCTCATAACATGTGCGCCGACACACGCATGTTGAAAAAAATAGCCGTGTCCGTGTGCGCGCGCGCCGGGAACCGCTCACACCTTTACAAAATCAACCCCATTATTTTTATGAAACTAAGGATCTGATTTAGTCTTTGTCTATGGGAAAAATGCTTAGTATATGACCCCTTAAAGTGATGAGCTATTTTGACTATAGCCATGACTCTTAAGTTCAGAAGACTCCTTTGAGACCACTACTAGCCAGCTGTCCGTGCCGCGGTCCTACCTTTCTGCACCAGCATCACAGAGATGCACAACGAACGAACACAGGTCTCCAGTGCGGAGCAGGAAAAGGTCCCCTCAATTTACCTAGATCCAAAGTGGCAGCTGTGGGCTGAGTGGGCAGGATTTTCTGAAACTTTAACACAATTAGTACATTTCCTCTGCTGAAAGGAAATACAAAACAAATAAAGATCTGAAGGGGTTTGTTTGCTCGAACGGCTGAAAGCGTTTTGTTAGGGTTTTGCTGCTTTAAAGTGAGGAAAAGAAAAGAGACGTGGGCTTGCTGCCGTGGTTAATCCGAACCTGCAAGCACTGGGCAAAGGTTCATGGAAAACATTTTCCCATGTAAATACTTATGCGCCTGTTTACACCAAGGAGGCAAAAATATCTTATCTTACTGATCGTGACATCTGTTATATCATGGGACTAAATGAACCCAAAGTACCATGTTTAGCATCTGAAATGAATTATCAGACGGGGGGGGGGGGGGGGGGGGGAGGGGGGAATAAAGGCAGATTTGTTGTATTACTTGCTGATTAAATTCTCATCTAGCACAATGTCCTAAGTCCACCCTGCACCAGACAGAAGAAGGTTACGGAGGCTTCAGTGCAACTTCTTTAGGTCACATGGTAATGCACTCACCCATGCAGCCTCTTCAGGATAGTTAAGGACCGGGAGGAGCCGGACTAGGGCTGATGGGTGTACAGAACAGCTCCGGCCAGGAGGGGGAAGCCAAACCTATTCTAGCTGAGAGATCACCGTGCACCTAACTGTAATGCACCAATGGGTTTTCTCCCATTCGGAGGGCAATTTTCACAGGTGTTTACATGGGTAAGAAAAAAAGAAAAAAAAAAACTCTCTTTCCCCCAGTAGAATGCTGGTTTTGAAAACTTACCCTTCTTCCACCCTAGAGAAGTTAAAGCCACAATTGCTGCTTTTTACAATGCTTGCACTTATAGCTGCCTTTAAGGGATTTGGGCGCAACTGGAAAATAATGCATGCAGACTGTATTTTCAAAGCTACTGGCGTTATTTTCCATAGACATTTAACCAGCACCTAAAGCAGGGACTAAGCCACTCCCGGCTTTACCCCGGGGCACATTTGGGTTTATAATTCTGATCTCCCTAAGAAAAGCAGGATGACAAGTCCATGGACTGCAAGAGGGGTGAAAAGCAGGACCGGCTCAGGATGTTCCTTGTAACGCGGAGCTAGCTTGGCAACCCTACCTGCAGCTCTCGTGAGTCACAGAGATAGTCTGCCATCGAGTCACGTGCTCGGTCTTGCTTTCTACAAACCTAACAACAGACCTATTGTAGTGACATTGGTTAGGATACAATAGGCTGTTCCCTTGCCCAGCATGGGATGTCGGACAGAATCTGTGTACGTTTCTGAGTTTAAATGTTTCCACGTTTTACTGATTAAAAACAAAACAAAAAAAAAGTGTGCTGGGAACTATTCCAAACCAAACACATTAATTTGAAGATATCCGTGTACACGGTCTTCATCTAAAATGTACCTTATGGCTGTAGTGCTTGGAAAAGTAAAATCTTTTCTTCTAAAAGGCACCGTATCCTGAAACATTTCTCCTGCTAATGGTTCATTCTGTGTTCATTCAGGCCTAGCTTGCATTTCCTTTCTCTCAGGGTAAGTGCGCCTATCTCTTGGCGCGTCTGTCCCTAACTCCCTGGGAGTATTACCATATATGGCTTCCTTTTGCCTGTAAACCTCCGACCACACCGCACAGCTTGTTACCCAGCGCTTGGACTATATTTAACTTCTCCCTTCCTAGAAGGCTCGTACTTGGCTTTTCTCTGTGGATGTGGTTTTAAAAGCAATATATTTTATTTACATGCAGAGAGAGGAGACATGTCAAGGTCAAACAAATTTTAAGGGTCTGGCCTGCAGGATATGTTAACACTCAGAATAAGACAGGAGGCTTACAGGTAGAACAAGCAGGTAAGTGAATTAGATAACTAGATAGAAAGATACAAAATAGGCAGACTGGGTAGATTAAATGGTCCTTTTATGCCCAATTTATCCATGTTTTTAGATATAAACAGTAGAAAGTTGGCTTGATTCGGTAGATACCACAGTTAGAGAGACCGAGAACCTGATGCCATACTGTATATGAATAATTAGATAGAATGATATAAGCCAAACCAGAACAAGGAGCTCCACGAAGAACTAAAGCAGCTTACTTTCCGGGACACCCCTACGCACGTGTCCGCAGTCATGCCTGGAGCCGAAAAAACCATTCCTGTCTTAAAATGTAGTGAGGATAGGACATCAAATGTAGGAGTTATTAGGGACACACACACACACACTGATCTCATGAGCCTTCTTTCCCTTTGGAAAGTAGGATAAAAACCATGAACCATAATTTTGGAAGTTTAGAAGCAATTCCCTAATTTTCTGCTTGCTACGTACGCTTGTTAGGGTGTGCCCTAGTTCTATGGAATGTTCCGGACGCTCCTGATTTTGCCTCCTGTCTCTTACTTTTGCCGGTTGTGCAGCTTCCCCACCAAAGAGGTGCATAAAAGTTCACTAACATCTGCCGGTGTTGCCCAATATCCTCCCCTCATTGTCCGGCGGCGGGGATGGGATCCTGCTGCTGTTGATGCGCACGGGCAGCCGGAGGGTTCAGGTTTTGATGGGCAGGGCCGGCACAATCAGCCAATACTCAGAGGCCAGGGCCAAGCTTAGAAATCAAAGCAACGCATTCACCTGCAACTGTGGCCTCTGTTGGTCACATTCAAGAATTTGATGTGGGACAGCCCAGTGCCTGGGACGCTTACGCAGAGAGACTGTCTTTCTATTTGCAAGCAAATAAGATTGAGCTCCATGATCAGAAATAGGCTGTTCTCTTGACTGCGTGGGGGGGGGGGGGGGGGGGGGGGGGAGGAAAGAAACGCCATTGTACGTTTGCTGGTCTTGCCGGCCTTGCCAAACATTAAGGTGTATGAGAAGATCTAAGTGTTGCTAAAGTTCAATTTTTCAGCTCTTCATCCATCATTGTGAAAAGGTTACATTTCCACAAGTGGAATCAAGGTTAAATTGAGAGTAGCAGAAACATAGATGATGGCAAAAAAACAAGGCCGTAAGGCCCATCCAGTCGGCCCATCCTTCCAATTAATTTAGCCACATCTATGGCTGAGCACACAAAAGAAACCCAGGTCACGGTGACATTGTCAGCCAACCCAAGGGGCTCTGCTTCCAGACTCATGTTTTAACTGCGGAGGGCAGCATCAGCGCTCTGTCTGCAGAGTTAGAAGGGCAGAGTGTCATTTTTGCAAAAAGAAAGACCTCACTAAAAGAATTTGCAGATCAAAATTCAGTGGTGAGAGGCACAAGAGGGAACAGCAAGGCCACTGATTCACTAACAAACCTGCTCGACACAGGGATGACATCGGGAGACTATCACACCCAGCCTGTACAAAACACGGAGCCGCATCATTAGCAAGAGTTTACAGCAGTCCATAGCAATGGCTGGGAAAGTGAAATAGAGGTCGACTCTGGGTCTGGGGCATCAGTTATGAGTGAAGGCGCTCTCAAGGAGTTGCTTCCTACTCACAGCCCTCCCACAGTGCAGCCTCCATGATTACACTGGACAGGACACTCAGCTCACAGGAAACTAGGTTGAAAAGTGCTTGCTGCAGCCCTTTTCCAGGGACATTGCCACTCATAGTCATGCGGAGTAAACACAAGAGCCTAGTAGGAAGGAAATGGTTCACTCCTTTAAGAATCAGTAGTCAAGAGGTCCGTGTCATCACTGATAGGCATCTTAAGAGCACCCCTTGGGTGTTCTCTGAGGAGCCGGGAGCTTACAAGGTGCCGGCACTGTCATTCCACCTGTTCACTTGAAGACCAGGTCTGACCCAGGGTGGCAACTTCTTATGTTCTTATGTTCCTAATGTGCCTTTTGCACTGCATCCTAAGATCGAGTATCTCTTAGCACAAGGCATCCTAAAACCAATGACACACATAAAATGGATCACATCAATTCTAACTGTGCGAAAGCAAAATGTGACCTGCTGAGATCCAACTACAGGGATTAGTCCGGCAAAACTGCTTATGGGATGCTCAGACCATCTTACTCCCGATACAGAATTACAACTCAAGTAGGAACAAATAAATAGTTCCTAGGAGTGCCAATAACTTGAAGTTGGTGGATACTAGGAAAAAATTGTTTTTGCTCTGTACATCCACATTACGGAATACCTTACAACTGATCATTTGGGAGTTAGTTAGCAAAGCTATGCAAGTCCTGATTGTTTGTTCAGGTTTTTACTTGAAGGATTTAGTGTTTTATTATTATTTTTCATAAATCTTTTTTTTTTTTTATTATATTTTGTTTTTGTTTGCTAAATTGTGTATTTCTTGTACTGTGTTTTAACGGTGTGTGTTTGTTGAATTTGTACATCACCTTGTGTCTTTGTGAATGAGCAGATTGATAAATGAAAGAAATAAAACAAATAGGAGCTAGACTGCTCCCTGTGCTCATCTATCTTGCGCCCGTTTACACTTACATGACCTTCTGTTTGCTAGAAGTTATGAGGCCGGACCAAAATGAGTGCCAGCTTCCATCATCGAGATCACTTGTCCCCTGTCATTGATGGAGAGATCTCGTGTCGTCACATTGATCAGCTGAGAGACTGCTTGCCCTCAGACTGAGATGCTGCATATTTGAGACTATGGAAGTTCCCAACGCTGAGCACAGTGCTGTTCCAGCAGCAGCTCCTACTCTAGCTTTGCATGTGCTCACCCTGCCAGATCCACAGTCGAGTTACAGCCAGTCTTTACCCCACCCTCGCAGTTATAAAACTACCCTAGCAATAAAAACCTCCATAGCTGGGGAATGGTTTCGAAGTGGGCCCTAACTTTTCCCTGACTGGGAAATTTTTTGTACCACTCTAGTTCTTAGCAAATTAGCAATGTACAAAAGAAATTAAATTCACATAGGGAGTTTGTCAGGTGCATTTAGTGCTTGCGCAAATGAGCCAATTATAGGGATGTATTTGGAGTCTGGACCATTTTCAGTGCTCAGATAAAGATATGAGAAGGTGTTTGCCCAACACACTGTAGAGATGAGTGCAAAAATATTTGGAACTCCAGAGGAGTGGCTTCCATAGATACTCCACGCATATCCTCACCCCCACCTCAGGCTCTTGAAGACTGCTACAATATATGCTATTGAATAGTCAGTAGGTTTACCTATGTTAAGGGCACTTAATGCGGGTAAATGAGCTTTGGAAAATTGGTACGATAGTATGTTACATTTACATGTTCCTTTGAACAGGTATCCATGAAGTCAGATTTCAGAAATGTGTAAAAGTAGCAGCCTTTATTTCATAGAAATCATATAGCGATGGGTCACGTGCTGGATGATAATCCAAAAACATGGCACCTTCTTTGGGTATTTTCCAGATGACAAGTGCCTTTGTTTTCTATTGTGACCTGCAATGTTCCTCTCCCCTGTCTTTCAGGGATCTGATAATTTGTTCCTCGGTTGTTTGGGCTTCTATTACCACAATGAATGATGGTGATTCGATAAACCCTGGCATAGAAGAAGGGTTTAAGTCAGCATTCAGTGATCACGGTTATTAGACCCAGCTCCAATAGATTGCACATAACGTGGAACGTATGCAATTGCACCCTGATAAATCAGCCACGCCTCCTGGATAGTACTCTCATTTGCTGCTACATGTGTGCACTTTTAAAATGCATCAAAGGCAACTGTTTCTGAGGGGGTTTCCTGACATTCACCTCTGATCTGCTCACGGATCTAAGAGTCAAAGAGCAGCTCTTCAGCTTCCCAGGACTGCTCTCTGCCGCAGGATCCAAATGCAAGGCACGTAGGCCAGAGATGTGATTTCTAGACGCTGAAAGTGTTAAAAGATTTCTTTTGTCCGGTCAGATGCCAATAATCCAATCAACTTTGCTGGGCAGTCACAGAACATCAGTCAACAGGCAATGAGGACTCCCTGGCACCTACAGCACAGGGCCACCGATGACAGTGCAATCATTTTTTTTTTTTCTCATCCTCTTTCAAAATTCTCAGAGCCACCTGTGTCCTATTTCTTGGATGGTCAAGGCAGCTTTCATAGCGCTTTCTTCTCATCTGCAGCAAGCGAGGTGCTCACTGCTCTCTGCAAGGGAGCAGCACTCCAGAGAAGATGTTGGTTGATAGAGACTGTTTGGTGCAAACAATCTGTCCGTAGTAGCTCCTATTTTGCAGCCAGAGACTCTATGCTATTTCTGTCTCTCCCCTCTTTTGCCCAGCTAGTAAGTACCCTTTGTGTCTGTTTCAAGCATGTTTGATTTCTGTTCCTATCGCCTTTGCCAGTAGTCAAACATCCTCCTAATGAAAGTATTTTCTTTCTCTCTAGCTTTATTTGAAGACCCCTTGTCCTTGAGCCTCTCATTGTATAGAATATGTCACCTATTACATTATTGAAGCCTGCTAGATATTGTAAGAGTCCTGGCATACTCCACGTCCCATCCTTTCTTCTAGAACACACATCTTTAGCTTTTTAAGTCTCTCTTGCAGGTAGTCGGCACAAATATTCATTAGCCCTTGGTTTGCACAGTGACATGTTCTTGGCATCTTTTGTTCTCTGTCTGGTGCATTTCTATTTTCATTTCAGAAATAAAGGTCAACAAACAAGTTGCAGGTGATACTATTTTATTGGGCCTAACAACACATTTCTGTTTAGTTTTCGAGATCTGTGGTCCCTTCATTAAATCAACTCATAATTTCTTTTCATCGACCTGATGAAGGGAGTAAAACTTTTGAAAGCTAGTCACAGGCGTACTGCGTTAGTCCAGTGAAAAAGGTCTCACCTACAACTTGTTGGTTGACCCTAATTCCCACACATTTTAGTGGACTAACATGGCAACCGCATTACATAATACCCAGCCACATATCGCAGGGGATCTTCTGTGTAAACATGAACCCACACTGCTGCTCAGTTCCTGAAACTACCCCTTGGACGGGCAAGGGCTGGGAGCACTGAAGAGGCAGCAATCACAGCCCAGAAAAGGAAAGAAGCCCCAACTATTGCCTGTATCATGTGCTTTTTTTTTTTTTAGTTGAAATAAGCAGCGACACCTACAAGCCTGGCTCAGGGTGCATGAAAAGGAGCTGTGGTCTGTGGCCCATAACCGAAGGACTATTGCTGCAGTCCCCATGCTACAAAGGGAGGAGCAGGGGCACAAACTGAAGGAAAACCCCGGCATAATAAAATAGTTAAAACAGATTTCAGTTTTTCACTTCTGTTGTGGGTAGCAGGTGTTGTTTTTTTTTTTCCAAAGGCTTCAGCTTGCAAAGAATTCTACAGTTATGCAAGGACAGCCGAATGCATCTGAAAAGAGGAACGAAACCGCTGGCTCTGACTTACGTGCACAGAATGGACTGATCCTCGCGGTCTGCAAATAAAAAATAAATTCCAGGGGTTAGAAATGACAGGTGGTCTTGTATTTATGGCTAGAAATCTACACAACACCATCAAAACCTCAAGCAAAGAGTTAAAAGGCAGGTATTCCAAAAGCGACAAATGCATTGTGGGAGCAAGTCCCTTCTAACCAATAGGCACAGAGGGGAAGTTGCTAAGATTTACTAGGGAACATTCTAGTTGGATCATTCATTCCCTTGACTCATTAATCTTATAATGGAGGCTTAATCTTGGAATTAAGTTGAATGCTCTATCTAGACTCATTGCTTGCAATGGCCCGTCTGTAGTGCTCTTCTAGTTATTTCCTAGATTCTGCCTTTACTAGTATGTTTGCACATGCCTCATGGGCCAGATTTTCAAAGCCATTGCCACCCACTGAACCTGGTTTCCTGCACACAAACGGCTGTCGCAAAATCAGTCGGGGCTCTGTTCACGTAAAAGCAAGCACATAGCCAGTTTCATGGCTACTTTTACATGAACTGAGCAGAGGTGTTCTGGGGGTGGAGTTGGCACTTGCGCACTTACTTTTGATTTTAAAAAGTATGTAATTTTCAAAAGTATTTACGCATGCAAATGGACTTTTGAAAATTGCTACTTTTGCATGCGTAATTCCTTTGAAATGTGACTTCAGCATGCATAAGTAGACAGGCCCAAGTTACATTCTCTGAAGAGGAGGCGTAACTCTGAGTGAATCTCTGTGCATACCTGGCCGATTTCCCATGAATTTTCAAGGCAATCTTAGGCGCATTAAGTTTGCTTTGAAAATCCTCAGTGAAGTCTGACTTTACCGCTATAAAGTTACCCAGTTTATGCCCAAGTTAATACCTTGCGCCCAGAGAGCATGGGAGAGAGAAAAAGATGATACAATCCTTTGGTACACAACAAATATAATATGCAGAGAAAGAAATAAACATTTTAACAAGACCATGAAGCATCATATGGCCCACTGGCATCAACAAAGACTCGGTTTAAGATAAGGATTTGGCCTGGGGATCCTCACTGACAAGTTTTGAAGAACCCAATGTAAATTTCCGGGAGTCCAAATCCTTAATTGCTTTCAAGCTTTTATTTATTTAAAACTTTTTTTTATACCGGCATCAGTGGGTACATCATACCGGTTCACAATCGAACCAAAGATGGAAAATACATAAAACAGGAGCTGGAGGTGAGACAGGAGAAAAGAGGAGGCCGAAAGAGAGCACACAGAGTAACAAAATAATATATAAATAACAGGATAAATATCAGAAACTATCAATATAAATAACAGGAGAACAATATCAAAAACTATATACATGGGATCAGGTCAAATGATGGCGCAGCTTCGGATTAATGTGATAGGGAACTAATCTGGGTAGGCCTGCTTAAAGAGCCCCGTCTTTGATTTCTTTTTGAATTTGGTGGTGCAAGGTTCGAGTCGGAGATTTGTAGGTAATGCGTTCCATCATGTGGGACCAGCAATGGAGATGGCACGATCCCTCGTGGAGGAGAGGTGTGCCTTTTTGAGGGAGGGCACATAAAGGGTTCCTTTGTTGTTTGCTCTGGTGGGGCAGTTGGAGCGTGTAAGGCAGAAAGGATCATTGAGCCAGTTAGAATTGTGACTGTACATGGATTTATGGATGATGGTAAGGGATTTATATAGAATACGTGAAGGGATGGGGAGCCTTTCAGTAAATGATGTTAAAGCAGTCCTATCATGGAGGCCTCTGGTACAGATGAATAGTTTGGAGGGTCCCAGAAGTCAGTGGCGTCACTGGCAAGAAGATAAAAAGCTAGCGCTATGCAAGTAATTTTCCACAAATTTACTGAAAATGAGCACCAGCAGAACCCTCAATCTGGGGGAAAAAAACAGTGGGAAAACCTGGAAATCTATGAACAATCCTGCACAGATCTGATGTGACATCTGAAAGGGGTTAGAATGCTGCTTCTTTTAGGCAAACAAATTAAACAAAAGTTGTAAGTGCACACCAGTGCAACGTCCTGTGTGAATGCTTAAAAAGCTTTCAGGCTCCTACTTACAGTCCAGTGGAGAGAACAACAGATTGTACCACCTGATCTGTCCATTTAAGAGAGCCACGGATATCATGGACACACGTTTTCAAGCAGACACAGAACTATAGTCATTGCAACAGGATTGTGTATTTTTCTTGTCTTTCCTAGGTTCAATACCAATACCGAGGGCAATCAGTACCAATACCGAGGGCAATTTGGAAAGCCATTTACCCAAGTAAATTAACCTGTCTAAAGGTTGCTCTCACTCAGTCTGGCTACAAATATGCGCAGGGCTTCTCATCACACATACTTTTAGCCGGATAGAAGGGGGAGGCCTGCTCGGACAGACGTTTAGGTCAGGGTTGGAAAATAACTTATGCAGGCTGGATTTTCAAATCCACGGGCACCGTCTCCAGAAGGGACAAGCTGTCGTTTGTTTTGTTTCACTTAGCTCACACTAGAACAATCAATATATGCTAAAAGTCATTTAGCATGCGCTAAATCAATTGTTAAACTGTGCTAATGCACACTACGTGGTTTTAACACACACTACAACGAAATGAGACAAAACAAAATTAAGAAAAAGCAAAACAAATGGACAGACACAGATACTTTTCAGCAAAAAAAACCATCTGCAAAGTTCACGGGGTCACTCATTTGTATCCATGGACAGTTTTCAAAAGGAAAGTCCACCGATACTTTCCATTCAAAAGTTAGGTACAAGGTCTGCAGGTACAAATTACCTGCGGACTTTGCCCTTGGCTGGGCTGTTTGAGAAATGCCACCAGTTGTGTGCATCCTACAGATTCAAAACAGGTGTTTATAATGCCACTTCGCACCTTTTCTCGTGTGCAGACCGGGTTTCAAGATAAATTAAGCTTTAAATAATTGGAAACAAGAACCTGAATTAACGGTTTAGCTTGTAAGCAAAACCTCTTCCTAAAAGCATGGTATTTTCCTCTCCAGGAATCTGACAGCAGGATGCTTTTTCTCCTTTAGATGCCTGCTTGAGTGTAGGTCAGCCATATAAAGTGGGGTTTAGGCCAGAGGAAGATAGAGAGTCATAGCTGCCCCAGGGTCCCAGGTATTGCTGATGATGTTCCAAAAAGCTCAAGACACAATTAACCTTAAGAACATAAGAACATGCCATACTGGGTCAGACCAAGGGTCCATCAAGCCCAGCATCCTGTTTCCAACAGTGGCCAATCCAGGCCATAAGAACCTGGCAACCTTTGAACCCAAATGACAGTGAATCTGATAAACCTAATCCTTAGACCAGATATTGTATGAGTTGTTGATTCTCCCACAAACCCAAGACTCTTCCAAAGTAGGGCAACCAACTGTTCTGAATCTAGAGGAACAGGCCCTTGATTTGATTAAAATATGTCCAACCTTTTCTTTTCTGTGCTTTAAAAATAAAAATTCACCCAGTCTAATGCCTTTCAGTTTAGATTTATGATATCTCATTCCCATTACAAATTAGCATTTGAAAGCAAGCCAATGTATTCAATTCACTGTATTATATTTTTATAAACTGCCTTTCCTGAGGGCCCTGTTCTTATCTCACATGATATTCCATTAATACTCTATAGTACTCCTTCAGAGACAGCAATGCACTGATCATCCTGAGCTCCTAGGGACATTTCCATGGTCTAATTCAATTTATGATTTCAAATTGCTCTAACAATTACTCACAGTAGTGTACAAAAATAAAACATTCAATGGAAAAGCCACAGTGCAACAGTGAAGTGGCTAAAAAAAATAACTAGAGAGGAGGTTTCATTGCTTTGCAGTAACACAATTACAGGCCTCCACTGACTTCTACTAATGCTCTACCTGCAGGAAACTTTAGATATCTCCCAGCATGCATACAATATCATTCAGCTAATGCAGAGTGGAAGCAACTATATCAGATTTGCAATGTTAATAATGATGAGTAAAGTTGGATTTTTAAATCCTATCACCTATTTTGATTAAAATTTGATGCAATACATCCTAGAGAAAAAAATAACTGCTTACAACTGCCTCACCACATATTACTTATATTTAAACTCTGTGCATTTTCAGCCGCTTAGAATTCCAAATAGGACAAGTAATTTTATTCATGGCCATAATTTTTAGCTTTCATTTACAAAGGAAATGCTGCTAAATTTTCCACATTTCAGGATATTCGTTTTTTAGTGGTGGCTTGTGAATCAAAAAGTTGGTGGTATGGAAAAGACGATTGTCATGGTCTCCCCCACCACCTGGTACCCCTTTCCACCTCTTGGAATTTTTTCATATGTTACAAGCATCCACTGCCATGGTACAGTCCTCTTCATTCTATCCCCCATTCCTATGGCCCCTTCCCAGATCTGCTCCCTAACTCCTCCCCACCATGAACTTGTTTGGGGTCCTCTCCCTTCTGCTGTAACGAACAGGAAGATTCCGCCCGCTGTGTCAGCAAGATTTGTTTGACCAATAGGAAGCAGCTACTCTGTCAGAGTTTGGCCTGACCAATAGGAAGCAGCTACTCTGACAGCAAGGTTTGGTCTGAGCAAGTGCATCACAGAACAGAGATATAGTCTGGCGCTGGCTTCCATACTGGTAGAGATCCAAAAGTTTCTTGGTATTTCCTCTGTGCATCTCTGACTTAGGAACACCAACATTCCTCTCTGCCTGGCACCTGTATACGCCAATTAATTCTGAGTAGGCAGCATGCCATCGCAACAAATAGGCATGAGGCCAAAAGACCATATATGTGCATTATCTGTGAGTAAGACTTAACGTTCATCTGGTGGTGCTGACATAAAATCTTCAGCTTGTATACTCAAAGTTAATTAATGAACTGGTGCTGTATCACCTGGTTAATACACACAAAATCTCTTACCAAATAAGATTTGTTTCTAATTCTGATCACCCCTTTCAACTGCTATTTCTCCTACTATCTACCATCTCTACAGTGCTATGAGACACACAGTGCTAAATTGAATTCAGTTTATTTCATTGACAAGCCACCTTTCGCAAGGCTCAAAGCAGGATTTACAACCATAGAACACCAAACACACGAAATTATCCAACTGTCATTACAGAGTCAAAGTATATCAGTACAAATGAAAGCGAAATGGAGTAAACCAGGGATACAATCAGAAGGGCAGTTGTGCTAACTGGCAAAGTCAGACTATGAGAAGGGACTTGGGGATTAACTGTGTCATGGAGGAGGGTGTTGGGGGAGAAACTGGGAGATAAATGGAGCAAAATAAGAATAAAAGCAAACAATTGCATCTCATCAACTGCATTCATAGCCAATACCGATATTTACAAATATACATCTCTTTTCTCTGGCCTATAATTCCATCTATGCCATTTTTTTAAAGATATCCAATTAAGGCTAATCTAATTGGTGATGTTCCTCGATTCCTTGGTTCAGCTGCATTTGCCTATACCTTGCCTGGCTGACTGCCCTGTGTTTGGAAGACCAGCACTGCATTTTAATTTACATTTTTTTTTTCACTCTAATGGTCTGCCGCTGTCCCCAAACTCCCCTCAAGGTTGTTCACATTACCCTAGGCAGAATGCCATCATTCTTCTTTGCTTAGAGCTGCCTTCATGCTCTAAAGGGTACATTTTTAGAAAGTACACGTGGGCGTCCGTGTGCGCTCGGTTCCCGGCGTGCGTGCACGGATGCGCTGATTTCACAACATGCGCGCGTGGCCCGGCCACACGCGCCGCGCTTTAAAAATTAGCCCGTAAGAGCACGTTCATGTGAAGAGAAGTCCAGAGCACTTCTCAGATTCAAGTTTATATCTTAAGCCATTTTCTTTTACCCATCCTATTTCCCAACACCCCTCGCCTCTCATTGTTACTTTGGGGAATGAAGTAGGCCGCAAAACTAGGGTGAGCAAAGCTCCTGCGTTCGGAGAGAGGGTCCCTCCTATTGGGTAACACAAGCGCTTTCTTTTTTTCTCCATCCTGCAAAAGATGAATTAATCCAGTCCAATGGGTTCCATTGGTGATTTCACGTAGGTCCCCTCTGCCTCACCACATATCTCTAAAATAGTTTCAGAGGCTTGCTCAGCCTACATAAAGAAGCTGTTTCACAGAAAGACAATTAGTAATGAAGAGTGATAAACCATGCAAGCGCTTCAACGTGAAGTTTGGAGGAGAGAAGATGGAAATGCCAATTCCCCATTGGAACAGGGGATCTTTTAGGAGGGAGAAAGGCAATGGTGACTTTCAGGACAAACAGCGAGCCTCAGCGAGACAGGCAGATGAATGGTGAATTCAGTCAGGGGGATGGATGCTTCACTTAAACCATATCCACTCGAGGCATTCCCTGTTTAACCCATTATGTCCCAAATATTTTTAAGAAGGACACTGGGAATAATGAGTTAATGGTACCCAGTGCAACAAGGACCCTGCTCACCGAGCGGTGGGGGTGTGGGGGGCCGGCAGGGTTTGTAATGGAATAAAATTCTCTAGGAAATGGTGCGATATTTAAAACATCCAATCTCTTCCACCAATTTAGAGGCAGCCTAGAAGCGTATGCAGCTAGTGGCAGTGTCTCACCCTAATTCTTAACTTCTTTTAGAACGCTTGCTTGTTAGTATTCAGTACTAAAATAATCAGACCAGAAGAGTGATTCAGACAAATCAGACCTCTGTTAGTCTCTTTTTAAGCAATTGGCATTGCTTAAATGTGCATATGCACTATGAAGAGACCGGATAGATATATTAAAAAAAAAACAACCCCAGACATTCTTTCTGAGATGAATATCACATTCAGTGCGGAAACCCAGACAGTTTGGGATGGAAGGAGCACCAGAAACAGATCTTATGCCCATCAAGTCTGCAGTTAATAAGGATTTCCAGCTCTCTTTTTCTTTTTTTTAATGCTGCATCCTTGATAAATCAACTACTCTGGATAAAAACAAAATCTATTTCCTTGGGTCTCTTTAAACGTTTGTAGTTACCTCAGTTACTGTATATGACATCATCTTAAAGATTACCTGATTGGTTCTTTTGTAATTTCCTAACCACCTCCCCAAGGCCCATTTTCAATCTCCTCCTCTAAAAACCAGAGGGCTAGTTTCTCTTCCTTTGTTCAATATCTAAGGTACCTGAATGTAATCCACTTTGAAGTCTCACGAAAGGCGGAATATAAATCAAAATTATTATTGTAAGTAGTGAGACAAATAATGTGAGTAAAAAGAATCTAATTCCGTGTTTGTGTCCTTAGGTGATATTGAGAGATTCATCGATCCTTCTTCCATTTGTTTGAAGCTATGGTGTATTTGCAGCTCCCAGCAGACCAGCTATTTCTGCACGATCCCAAACGCAATCTAATGGTTTATCACAAAGAAGCAGCTACTTGACAGCTTTACCATAAAAGGGAAAAAAACAGGCTGGAAAAGCAACCAGACATTAGCTTGTAGCATCTTTACATTTATTATTGGCTACCCTGCCTATTAAGAGTTATTTGAACAGTTAATCCACTAGGGGACACAAGTTAAACACAGCAGCCCCCTTTTAACTATTTTGGATCACTCCATGGTACAGTATGTAACTTTGAAAGGTTCTGAGCACAAAGGTCTCCTGCCTGTCCTCCTCTTTCCCTGCAGTAGAGCTATACTTAAAAAAAAAAATCTAGTCCTTTTCATGAGAAAAATGAAATAAATAGAATAGAAATGGCCAGATGGGAGGAAATTTTACTATGTTAGCCCTCATGCTAATTTGAAACATAAAATATGTCAGCAATGAGTATAAATCCCATCTATTTATTCATTTATTTATTTTAAAAACTCTTATATACCACTAGAGCAACGGTAGTAGACCTAAGCAATTTACAAACTGAACATACATAATAATAAAAGTTCTACTTAACATAAAATTAAAAAAAACATTAAAATGAATAAAAAATGTGAAAAGTAACATACGGGTAGAGCAGTTTAATTGAAGGCAAGCTTGAATTTGTAAGTTTTTAGATGTTTCTTAAAGACTTTGCTGGTAGGAATTAATATAAGTTTATCCAGAAGAGAGTTCCGTAGAGAAGGGCCTGCAACCGAAAAGGCTCAACGTTGAGTCAGGTTTAATCTGGCAAGACGAACAGTGGGAATCTCTAATAGGCATTTGTTGGAGGATTGTAGTTGTCTTGATGGCTGGTATATCTGAAGTAAAGCACACTGACGGAAGGTAGAGGGATTGTGGATTAAGTTGTGGATAAGACACAGAATTTTGTATTTAGTACCGAAATGAAATAGGAAAGCCAATGTAGAGCAAGTAAGATTGGGGAAATATGATCTCTAGTTTTTGAGTCAGATAAAAGTCGAGCAGCAGCATTTTGAGCTAGCTGAAACGGATGCAGAGAAGAATCAGGGTGGCCTAAGAGCAGGCCATTGCAATAATCGAAGCCCGAAAATATTAATGATTGAAGAACCAAGAGGAAATCATTATGAAATAGTAGTGGTTTTAAATTTTTTTTAAAAGATAAGTTTATAGAAATAATTTTTTTGCAACAGAGGAAATCTGGTTAATCAATTTAAGTCCCATTGCACTGCCATTGTAACCAAAGATGCTCTATCATTATTCCATTCATTCTTGAATTTTATTAATTTTTTGGTTTTCATCTCCACTGGGAGGCTATACCATTCATTCAATGCCTTTTCTCTGAAGAATTGTGTTCTAATGCTTCTCCTGAGTCTACCCTCTTTGAGAACCATACCATGATGTCTTGTTCTAGGATTTTCTTTCCACCCATAAAAGGTTTGTTCCTTGTTCATTATTTGTACCTTATAGATATTTGAATGCCTCTCCTCTCCTCTCGGGCATACATTTTTAGGTCCTTAAGTCTCATGTTATAAAACATTTGGTGCAGACTTGGCACCATTTTGGTGGCCTTTCTCTGGACAAGCTGTGACCTTAAAAATAAGAAGACCCAGCTTAGCCCAAACGCTTAGCAAAGATTTATATTTTTTTAAGCGTTTTCTCCTGCTCCTTTGGGCTTCCAGCTCCATGGGAAACAGCCACTAGTGGAGCTATAGTGCTATAAGCTTTTATTTTCAAATACCCACAGTTATCTCATTTTAGCCCCTCCCCATCCCAATCCCAATGACAGTCTTCAACCAGGGGCTATATATCACATTTCCATCCGGAGCCCCTACCGATCCCATGGCTCCAGCTGCCAAATCCTGCTTCTCTGTTTCAGCTCGTGGGGCCAAGGAAATCCCATCAGCCGTGTGGCTCCAGTAACCAGTTTCTCCCTCTCCTCTTTGGTGGAACCATTGCCAAAACTACTCCTGTTCTTTCTAGGGTTAGTGCAAGGGTATTAGGTGCCCTAGGTGAACCTTACAGCCTTGCATCTCCTCTAGCCTCACCCTCTCCTCACAATTAAATTATGCATTAATAATAACAGATTTTACAAGAAAAAAGGACACAAAGTACAGTCTTCTGCAGTAAAAATATCACAGCAACATGTATATTATATTTACATGTATTGCTGTGGTGCCAACAAGAAAACTCTGCAAAAAAGATATTGGGAACCCATATAGTATTAGGCCTCTTGCAACATGTTGGCCCTTAGAGTCATGAGTAAACAGAATTATAGACACAATATAGTAAAATTCTCATACCAAAATAGCACTAACTGCCAGCACTCAAACAGCAACAACCCTACCTGTAAAAATGCAACACTGCAAATATTACACTAGGCCCTAAAACACCAATACACCTCCTATTAGAAAAACAGAACAAACCAGATTGCTATAGATCACTACAAAGAAACTACATACTAGCAGAATTCCTCACTTGGGTCACACATACAGACCCTCACCAAATACAGAATAAAGAGGCCCATAAAGTAGAAATACAAACACACAGAGAAAAACTGAACTGGGGATCACAACATGCCAGACATGCAACAATGGAAAAATTAAAATCAAGAAATAGAAATCATCAAGAATAGTAAAATCATCTTTAAAAACCAAATATTTCAAACAGCTGACAAACAGAATAACATCAAGTAATTAAAAACTTGTATAAAAGTTTTTCAAACACCAATAAAATATTTCAAAACAGGTAAAAAAAAATTCCCCGTTCTTCATGCCTGGGAACTTCTGATTTCCAGATGCCCTGAGACTGTGGTGGATTAGCAGGGGAGGAGGAAAAGTTGTTGCACACAAAATCTCTCCTCTCTCTATCACACACACACACACCCCTCTATCACACACATACTGTTTCTCATACACAGAATTGACCCTAGAATGGTGCGTGGTCCAGAGCAAATCAACCACAGCAGGGCCCTGGAACACTGTATTCATAGTATTGGGGATGGGGCAACCATGATGATGTGGGGCCCAGAATGGTAGTCCCTATCCACCCCCCTTCAAACATCCACGTCCCTCAAAAGCCCTGCTCCCATACATACCAACATACCTACATCCCCCCACAGTCTCTTTCACTCTCACAGACATGTTCACTCACATGTGGTCAAGCTCTCAAACGCTTGCTAACACACGTGGTCTTTCTCACTCATATACACTGACTCATACATGCTCAATCACAGAAACATGCTCTCTCACACCCACCCACCTCCTCTCTCATTCCCCCTTTTCCCCCTCTGGAAGCACAAAAGCCGCAGCAGCACCCTCCTTCAGCTCTTTCAGTGGCTGACGGGACAGCTTCTCTTTCTTCAGGAGCCAATGCTGTTCCTGTTTCTTCTCCTTCTTTCAGCCGTGTGGGCTGACGCTCCCCCTCCTGGCTCCTTTCAGGTCTGCAGGTGGACCCTGCTCATCCTCCTGCTCCTTCCGGCCATGCAGGCCAGTTCTGCAGCCTGCTCCTTCCATTGGTGGAGATGGCATCTCCTTTATTCAGCCTGTGCGGGTCCACGTGGCATCACTTCTTTTTCTGGACTTGCGTGGGCAGGAAGAAGGAGATGCCACCAACATGCAACCCCCCCCCCCCCCCCCCCCCCCGCCCAATATTATTGGTGCTCTAGGCGGCTGGCCTAGTCCCAGCGCTTCCACCGGCTCTGGCACTTTCCCACCCTCAGCTGTGAAATGTCTGCAGACATGGAAGACGTAATGGGCCAGGGCCCGACACAGTTGCACTTTTTAAAAGAAGGTTCTGGCCGAATTCAAGAATTCAGTGTACTTTATCTTGTGAGCACTTTGTGCTGGTGAATTACTGTTGAAAGCACAATCTGACTTTCCTGTCAGCAGCCCACTACTGCTGCCCAAGCTAAGTGTGAAGAGGAGATAAGACTACGTAGTGAGATGAGGAAAGGTGAAGCCTGAATTTCCTCAACAGTGTTCACAGACGACTGAACCCTTTGTCCTTGATATGTAAGGGCAGAAGTGCAGCTTCTTTGCATACTAGATATCCATATGTAAATACAGCCACAGTTATAGAGAAAAAAAAAGATCAGCTCATGGATCGGCTAAAATACATTTATGCAATGATTCCTGTATTCAGAAGAAAAAATGTTTTTTCTGCCAATTTTTTTTTTAATTACTCTTTGGGGTGAATTTTCAAAGAGTAATGTGTGCAAAAATTAGCACATACACATGTAAGCATCCTGTACTCACGTAATTGGTATTTTATAAACATCAAAAGTACGTGCATACTTTAGAGTTCACGTGCACAGAAATGCGAAGAAAAGAGAATTCCGGGGCGAGGCTAACCGTTTCGCATGCAAATTGTCATTTTATAAGAGACTTACGCGTGTACATTTGGCAAACTACTCGTGAAATTTTACACCTAATCATCTTGCATAACTGATATCGGGCTTGTTTATTGTGTATTTTTGACTGGGTGGGACGTCTGGGGGAACGTGGGGGAATTCAGGCTTAAGAATCAGGACGGTCTCCATAAGCTGGAGAAGGGCTGGGTGAACTGGTGGCGGAGAAATGGGAATTTCAACTATGCACGCGTGACTTAAAATATATCAACTTCCACATGTAAATTGGGTTTTACGCGAGCAAGTGCTACTTTATTTTCGCGTATAAAATATAAGCGTGTGTATTTTTTAAATTGGTAGGAAAAGTATTTGAGATACTCCCTTCCAATGCCTAGCATGTATTTGCACGTAAGCAATACATAGGCTTTTATGTTGTGGGGTAGACACGCCTGTATTTTATAATACGCGTGTATCTGATGTACAAGAGGTATAAAGTACTGACTTAGCTCTCTGCTCGGCCATATACACACTTATATGCAGCCATGCACGGTTTTGAAAGTTGCCCTCTTCGCAATTATGTCTGTTGCATGGATATTTTTGTGAGAGTACGTGTTTCTAAAGAAATCCATTCCAAAACATGTGAAAGAATTGTTGAATGAAATAAAATGCTAGCCTGTGGGAAAATAATGGGGTGAAACGATCCAGTATCATAAGTCTTTATTCTTAACTACTTGGGGGTTTTCCTCCCCCACCCTCACTCTACTTTTTATATTCCCTCCCAGCTTGCGTAGCAAGGTCATTGTAGTCACAGCCCTCACGCGGGAGCCGTGCACCAAGGCTTCCTTTCAGGACCCTGCAATCATGGGCCCTAAATCTGACCACTAGATGTCGCTATTGCCCGATGACTTTGATATCTTCCTCCTCCAAAGGATCTAAATGCTGCCTCTGCAGCATTTTCCAAAGATCAAAATCCCTTCATCGGGTCGGCAAATGGAAGGTCTAGGGCTGGCGTTAAATTTCTACTGGTCATAAAACACCGGTGTACAACATGAACTCTCCCTGGGTAATTTTAAGATATTTGCAAGGGGAAAAAGGACAGCTTTTATGTGTTGCTAAACAAGCTCTCCCAGCAGTGGATGGTAACATTGGTCCTCTCACTGCAAGAAGGGCTTCTGCCTTACCAACAAGGAGCTCTTCATACTGTTGATGAAAGCTACTAAGGTTTGGAGAAAGGAAGGAGTCAGTGGCCAAAACATGTTCCTCACCTTTTAATAAAACATTAGATGTGTCTAAAATTATATTTTCAACTTCACTGGAAGTACAATAATCTTGTAGTATTGCGTTGAAAAATGCTTTTTAGGCCAGATATACTAAGCATTCTTCCCATTAATAAAATGAAATAAACATCAACAATAATTTGGAGGTGATATCTTTTTATTCCAACAACTTAATATATTTGTGACTAGGAGCAGAGACATTTTCTTCGGTGTATCTGTTCAGTGCTATAGAAATGCTAGGTAATAGGAGTAGTAACTTTAGAGAGCTATCCTTGCTTTATTGGGTCTCTGAGCAGCCTAGAGGGTGGTTCCCAAAGCGGTTCACTGGATTTTAATCTGGTTGAGTTATGGAAGACAGAAGGGGTATTGGTTAATGGAGTTAACTCCAAGTAAAGAAAGGTAATTAGTAGAGTGCCTCAGGGCCCAGTTCTGTTCAATATTTTCAGGACTGATGCTGTGGAGGAGTTAGCGAGAAAGGTTTGTCTTTTTTTGCAGTGACACTAAGATCTGCAACAGAGCAAGCACCCCTGAGGGTGTAGACTGAATGAGTAGAGATCCTTAGAAAACTCAAGGAGTGGTTGAATGCTTGAAAGCAAAGTTTCAATGCAAGAGTGATTTTTTGGGATGGAGAAATCTGATGGATCAGTACTGAATGGGGAAGGGGGGCCAGTGAGGTTTTTATGTGCACTAAGCATAAGAACATAAGAATATAAGATTTGTCATACTGGGTCAGACCAAAGGTCCATCAAGCCTAGAATTCCGTTTCCAACAGTGGTCACTCCAGGTCACAAGTATCTGGCAGGATCCCAAAGGGTAAATAGATTCCATGCTATTTATCCCAGGGATAAGCAGTGGATTTCTACAATCGTTTATGGACTTTTCCTCCAGGAACTTGTCCAAACCTTTTTTAAACAGTTACACTAACAGCTTTCACCACATCCTTTGGCAAAGAATTCCAGAGTTTAATTATATATTGAGTAAAAATATATTTTCTCTTATTAGTTTTAAATGTACAACTTAGTAACTTCATTGTTTATTCCCTAGTCTTTGTACTTTTTGAGAGACAACTGATTCACATTTACTCATTCCACTCATTATTTTACAGAACTCCATCATATTTCCCCTCAGCCGTGTCTTCTCCAAGCTGAAGAGTCCTAACCTCTTTAGCCTTTCCTCATAGGCAAATTGTTCCATCCCCTTTATCATTTTGGTCACCCTTCTCTTTACCTTTTCAAATTCCACTATATCTCTTTTGAGATATGGTAACCAGAACTGCTCACAATACTCAAGGACTCACCATGGAGCGGTACAGAAGCATTATGATATTCTCTGTTTTATTCTCCATTCCTTTCCTAATAATTCCTAGCATTCCATTTGCTTTCTTGGCTGCTGTTGCACACTGAGCAACATTGTGTAGCTATAATTTGGGTTACTATTGGGTTACTCTTCCCTAAGTTCATCACTTTGCACTTGTACACATTAAATTTCATTTGCCATTTGCATGCCAAAATGAGCAGAAGCAATCCCCAGCTGCTTCTGGCTCCTGGTTTGAAAATGGCACCAGCTGGCCCTAAGGAAGACGCCATTTTCAAACCAGGAGCCAGTAGGGCAGAAGCAGCTGGGGATTGCTCCTGCCCCTTTCTATACCAGAAACCCCCACAGAAGGGGGTCGGCAAATTCCAGGGGCTGCTGGAAGCATTTTTGTTTTCAAATGTTCATTTCAGGTCAGCAAACAAAATGATCCAAAATATATATATGAAATGAACCAATGCATATCCCTACATCATACACAAGATATATTTGCAATCACTGTTCCCATTGTATTCAAATATCTTCTCATGCATATTCACTGAAAAGCAGACTAACTGGATGGTCCATGAGGACTGGGTTGAGAACTGTGCTCGAATACACAGGGCCAATGATAGTTGTACTGACGTACCAGGTGCAAGAAAAGAATCAGGCACCGTACATTTCCCTAGGCCCAATACTATTCCTGGGCCCTGTGGAAACTGCCCTGTTTAACCCCCACCTTTCTTAGTAGTTCTGATAGAACACCCCTTTAAACGCTTCCAAGGAGAAAATAATTTGAAGAAAAAAATGATTTTTCTCTACAGTTGTAGGCCAAGTCCTGAGTTCTATACCCCTAACTACTTTCTGGGCCCTCCCCATCCTTAGCTGGGGGCCGTTCAGGGGATACAAGGACCTAGAAAGGGTCCCCCACAGAGGTGGAGGGACTGAAGTACAATCAGAAGGAAACAGAGAATACCTGGACAGAAAATTAGAGAAATTGTGTTCACCTAAACACTGGGGGTCACTGGTCACCATTTTACTGCAACGTATTGATTAAAAATGCTATCAGGTATCACGCTGCTAGAGGAAGACAGCGATTGTGTCTTTTGGGTCACAAAAAACCCTCACGAGCCCCAGTTTTTCCCAAAGGATTTCACAGGCCCAAGAACAGAAAGGACAACCAACTGCAGCTTTTCAGACTTTACCTTCAGCCCGAAGCAATGCCACCAAGACTTACCTTGCAACATACTCCTATAGGCTGTGTCTGCAATAGCATAGATGTGAGGTGGCATCTCGTGCCTCTTCTTCCCTTTGTACATATCAACAATCTTTTCTGAATAGATGGGCAGCATTTTGTACGGATTTACCACGACACAGAAAAGACCCGAGTAAGTCTGTCAAAGCAAACAGAAAGAGAACCTTAATTCCATTGTCTTTCTAGTCCACAGGCTTGGAAGCATTCTCAAAGAAGACCCAGATGCACTGGACCTGACGCACTGCTTCCAGGCTCTAAAGAGTTAATTTCCACATGCACTTGCTGGTGGCGGCAATTTGCAGTGGGTTCATAGGACGGGCTCAAGAGTCCACTGCACCTTCTCTAGAAGGCTTCCTTTGGGAATCCAACAAATTGCTCTTTGTGCTTCATTGTGCTTTATAGAGAGGGACCTTCGTTTTCAGTTTGTGTTTTACCTCTTCCAGCAATTTATCAGTGTTCATTGCAAGAAGAGTAAACATTAGATTTACCCAGGACAATGATGCATCATTTCCCCCCTGCCCCCCCCCCCCCCCCCCCCCCCATCTCTCCAGTTGTTGTTCTTGTAATAAACACTGAATCATTTCCAGGAAAAAAAAATACTGAGAATGAAGGTCCCTGTGCAGTTTTGGGGGCGGGTGGGGATTTCCTTTTTTTCCTGCCCTTCTGTGAGAGGGATGAGCGGGGATCGGGATTGTATTCATGGTAGAACTGTATTTTATTTTAGTTTCAAAATGATGTTATTTTGTTATAATGTGTGTGGGGGTTTTTTGATGTTTTTTTTTCTGTAATTTTATGCCGCTCTGAGTCTATCCTGAGAAAAGTGGTATACAATATGAGACTGGAAGGTTCATGAAGAAAGGAGCTAAGGTGCAGGAGCGGCCACATCATAGTGCATTAGTGGAGAGATGAAATGAGCAAGTCAGGCAAGCTAGCAAGAGCAAACTGGGGTGCGCTCACTCATGCCCTCTCTTCTGCCTCGCTCTGGCCAGTCTATTCAAGGTTTAACATATGTACGTACACGCATAAAAACATCAGCTGACAGCTGTTAAAATCCAGAAGGCCTGTCTAACTTGCCCATTTTTCCTATGGGCTGCAATACTCTGACCTTTCTTGATTTCCAGCCTTTTAGCTAATAAGTTTCAAGAGCAACTCCACACAGTTTATCCACATGAAAAATTAGAATTTTAGTGCCTTCATATTTAGCATAAAGTCTATTGCTATTAAATACCATATACAGCCAAACGCCTGTTATTCAGCATTTATATACTTCCTGGAGGCTGCAGGTGGCCATGTAAAATCCTGCTTGAGGTTACCTTTTTAATATAATATTTAGAAGCAAACTGAACTGAACAGCAGCGCATTCAAAATGCTCCACTTACTATTATGTTGCTTCTATTGGCAATGAGCTCACCTCTTCCTCCACTAATATGCCACATGCCACGGAAGAGGGATTGGTGGCACAAAGAATCCAAAAAACTACGTAGTGAGCATTGGGCAGCAATGCGCCCCCATGGGTTGCAGCAGTGAGTTCAGATATGAGCAGAGTTGTGCCCCCTTTTGCAACCACAGAAGGTGGACAACAAGCCTTAACGTAGGCCGAGTCCACGGTATGCATGGAGTGGCAGAGACGTTTCACGGGAGCATTCGTAACCCCTGGCATCCCAAACAGAGACATAAATAACATTTCTTCCACTGGAATACTGAGAAAGCGGAGGTCCCCCCGCATTTTCTCCACTCAGCAGCCAGTAGAGGGTTAGATTGTTGCCCTGCACAGTTAAGCCCCCAGGCAAGCAAAAGATCTGTAGCTGGGACCAAGGGCTTGGAGCTCGCCCTGTTCTGAGAAGCATCAAGGAGGGATCCTTGTACTTTTTGTTTGTCTAAATATGCTGCTGCGGATACCTGGTGGGATAAAGCAAGGTACAAGAATGGGCTCAATGCCACCCACCCCCCAACCCCGATGCTGCACCCCCCCTTCAGGAAGCAGCGATCAGTAGGACATGGCCTTTTCAGAGACCTCACACACACCTGCTGATCTGTTCATTGTGTCCTAAGGACAGAAAAGTTGAGTCACCCTACCCTACAGAATCGTACACTTAAGACTGCTCTGTACAAATAGAATATTCCAAACACCTATGGCAAGCTATCGTTACCGATTTATGCAGACGGAGCATGCATGCCGAAACTTGGTTCGTGGCTTCAGTAAACTGATTTGTTGCTCCCCTATCTTTCCTGAGCCTTATCGTCGAGTGCCAGAGGTACTGCAGGCTTTACAGCATCACCGCATGGGAGAGATTGTGAAGCTGCACTCCTGTCTTATCACTACAGAAATTGCAGCCAAATGGGAGGAACTTGCTGTATCGCCTCCTGGGCCCCTCTCTTGGGTGAATCTGGCTGCAAAAAGAGCAGGGGTTACATATGCAGACCGATTGGATTGATAGCAAAATGCAGGACAATCACCCGAACATGCTGATTCTGGAGCGTCTTGATGCTGGCACTCGTAGAGTGCACAACCTATACTTACATGGTCCCCTATTCTCAGCACACGAGCCACCCAAAGTTTTCAGGTATTGATCACTGGAAATCTAACCCTAGCCCTCTCTCACCCTTCCCCAGTCCAGCTCCACATCCTGCCTCTCAGTCTGCTACTTAGTCCATCCTGCCATCCGAGGGCCCTGACTTTTACAGTCTGGGAAACAGTGCAGCAGATACTGGCATAAGCTTGCTGGGCAGACTGGCTGGATCATTTGGTCCTTTTCTACCATCATTTCTATGTTTTCGAGGAGATGACACTTCTGAGCTCTAGGACCGGCCGGGTATGAACGAGGATCACTGGAGGATTCATGGAGGATCAGGAGCCACCAGGGAAGAGAGGAGGATGTTAGAGAAAGAGGGCCCTGTTCTCTCTACCCTTCTTCTCCTCCTTACCCCTATGATCCTCCATCCTCACCCTCCACTAATGCTCAGCCCCCAGTTGTCCTTCGCCCACCAATGCTCATCAAGCATGTTAATTGTGACGAGCGCAATCAGGTATGTGTGTGTGTGAGAGAGAGTGTGTGTGAGTGTTTGGCAGAGAGAGTTCACACCCAGCCCTGGACTCACCCCTTTACACATGTAACACCCAGTCCTGGTCCCACTCCACCTGACATCGTCACCACCTCACCCCACTTCCTGTGTGTGTGTGTGTGTGTGTGTGTGTGTGTGAGAACTTTGTTTTTTGGAGAATTCCATTACATGGGAGTTGGAATTAGATGAGAGAAAGGCACTGTTAGTTTTCCATGGGAATGAGATCATTTATCTAATGCAAATATCGGTCTCACTGTGGCCACATTTTCCCTAGAGAATCAGCCAGTCTAACTATGCAAATAACAAGCACAGTAATTGTTAAAGCTGAGCCACAGAAGATGATGGCCGATAAGGAGAGCAAGGGCCCATCTCCTCTGTGGGAGCTTGCCTTCTTTTGCAATGCCACAGACCACAGCTGACCGCTGACTTTCCCTTCACTTCTTCTGAATTAAAGGTCTTCTTTGCCTGTCCCAGGCCTTCTGCTTTCGCCTCCCTCCGCAAGGCCATTCCACGAATCGCCGCTCATCGGATGAAAAAAATTACTTTTTTTGAAACGTTACTCCTGAGTCCGCCCCCTTTGAGTCCCGTGTGTATTTATTTATTTACTTTTCACCTCTGTTCATCGCATTTACATCACGGGCGACGTACAACGGTACATGGCACATAATCCGTAACCCAACCAAAGGACAGAACTCCTCCTCCCCCAGCCCACAATAAAGCAATAAGCAGCATGTAACCCTAATTACTCGTACCGGGATAAATCCTCTTACTCTAAAACTTCCTTTCCACTGGAAAAACAAAAAAAAAAGATTTTCTTTTTGCGCATTGAGATATTTGAATGTCTGTATCAGGTGCTCTCGCTCCTCTTCTCCGTGATACGCATATTTAGATCCCTGTGCTTTCAAGTTCATACCTCTATTTTAAAGTAATCATTCAGCTCCTTTCTTTCCTTATTCACATCCGCCCCATCCATCTTTTTTTTTTTTTTAACACAGATTAAAAGGAAAGGGGCAGGATGCAGCTCTTAAATTCAGATTTCTTAAACCGGCAAATCTTCCTCTAGAATTCAGTGCATTCCACAGGAAAGAAAAAAAAGAGAGTCACTGGCTCCTAAGAGCAAACATATATTCTCCTGTCTAAAAAGCTGGCATACGCTCAAGCTCCCTCAGGGGATATTTTAATATGAATTTACTGCTGTTGAACAATAGCTCCAATGTATTAGATACACACAGGCTTTCCTTCAGAATTGCACATGCAGATCTCCTGGCTTCACCTATTTTTATTCTTGAGCAATTACGTGTTAGCAAAGTCCGCGCCAGGAAAGTCCTGTTTCCCCTAATCATAAGTGACTGAATGCCCCAAATTCCTTTGCTCAGCACCTCGGGGCAGACCTGGAGTTCCAATCCTAGGATCATTGCCTTTTTTGGAGGATTTACCTGGAATACTGCAGTACCAGAGAGGAACTCCAAAACTGGTTCCACAGCCGAGTGCACGTGTGTGAGAAGCGAAAGGGGACGGGGGACGGGGATGGCTAGCAACCGTTAAATGCTGCTCCACTCATGTTCTTTGGGGTCTCCAATGCGGGATTTTACAGCAAACACATTTAAGGCCTGGTTTATTAAGCTATTTTACTATAGGCAATTAAATTCATGAAATGAAATGAAACTGCAGGGGAGGATGACCCAGCACCAACGTCAGGAAATATTTCTTCACGGAATGCCCTTCCGGAGGATGTGGTGAAGACTAAAATAGTGAAGGAATTCAAAGGGGCATGGGATAAACACTGTGGATCCCTAAAGGCTAGAGAATGGAAATGAAGAAGAAAAAAAAAAAGAGTACATGGGGGTAACTTGGTATAACTTGCTGTGTGGAAGTTGCTTCCCTTAAACAAATAAACCTTGATATTGTTAATGCAACTCCATCATTGCTCTCTGCTTCAACGGCAGGGGGAAAAGGGAAACTGGATTCAGAAAGCATCAGAAGGTCCTGACGTTTACGGTCTGGTAACTGATAAGCAAGAGGGTAACCTGCACAGTGCAGTAGGTACTGGAATAAGCTTACTGGGCAGACTGGGTGGATCATTTGGTCCTTTTCTGCCATCATTTCTATGTTTCTTATGAGGATGAAAGAAATTATCCCATTGTCTCTGCTAGAATGGCCAAAGGTTGAGTTCCATGATTCAGCGTTTGTTCCTCCTCATCATCATATCTCAAAGGTGTGCTACTGCCAAGCACATGGAGTTTTCAAACCTTTTCATCCATGTTTTAAGGAACAAAAAGTAAATACCCACAAATTCCTGCTTTTGTTTAGCCTTGTTTATAATATTCTATCTTCAACTTCAAGTGCAGTTCTTGAAGGTCCCATGGCCCGTCACGATCACTAATTGGCTGATGGAAACTCATTGGAACCTTAAGTTAGTTCTGGCTATTATCCATCATATCCAGGAGAAAACAGGTAGCTGCCAAGTGCGAACATAACTCAGTAACATTTTTGTCCATTCATATCTGCATTGCAGGCCATCATCAAAAAAAGAACTCGGATTTAGAAGCCTAAGCTTCAATAGAAGTCTATTGGTTTATTTTCTACATCTGAGCCAGTCTGAACACTTTTCATGGACTACAATAGAAGAGAAGGTTATTATGTATATGTGTATATACACACACACACTCGTCCAATTGTACTCACAGATCCCCCTTAACCACGTGCAAGAAAAAGTATCACCACGTGATTTGTAGATGCAGTCTAAATACAGGCTGCCTGGTCTGTGCTTTATTTTATGGGAGCTCCCGTTTATAGTGGCAGTAATCTAAAATGGAAAATTCTCACCCTTTGCTCCCCAACAGATAAAGAAAATGAGTACTTTGGGGTTAAAGAAGTCCTTTTGTTCATAGAGGACCCAACAAAGCCCAGGAAATCCTCCTCTCCAAAATAAACAGAAGTCTAAAATCCTTAGTTGCAAAGCAGCAAAGGAAAGCCAAAGGAAAACTGGGCACTATAATATTGCACCAGAAAGTAAACCGTGCAGACAGGATGGTCCTTACAGGCCTCAAATATAGACCATATTCTATGTTTTTAATTTGGATCCTATTAACCCTTATGACCTTCTGGGATTTTTATCTTTTAAAAATTAATTGAACTGAATCCAGAATGATCAATTTTATGAATTTACTTTGGCTAAAGCAGTGCATCCCAAACACGCTCCCCATCCCATCCAGCTGGGCTTTCAGGTTAGCCAGAACAAATATGCATGAGATAAATTTGCATGAGAGAGAGGAATTATTACAGGGGAGAGGAAAAGACTCTTCCAAAACTAAGGTGAAAATAGCAGCTTTGGTTAAAGACATTTTGGCAAACCACATGTTTGACAGTCTAAGCAATCGGACACTAAAATGCAAATCCACATTAAATTATTTATATGTCTTGACAGCATAAATAGCATCAAAGAGTCCAATTTTGAAGTGAATGTTAACATTAGAGATAGTCAAGCATGCAAAGATTCTGGGTACGGAGTGAGCTGAACCAGAAAATAAAATTCCGCTTGGTACAGCAGAGTACAGGAAGGAAGTCAGGCATGCTATATACTACAGTAACTGATAATACAAAAACTATTTTATTAAAGCATAGAAAACAGAAAAGATGTTTTGGTTCCAAAAATGGAACCACCATCCGGTATGAAGGTTCCAGTTTTGGAACCAAAAGCTCCTTTTTATTCCCTTTGTGATTGGATAGAGCAATAAAGGAATGAATATGAGAAAACTGGTCAAGGCAGATAGGCTCTCTCACTAGGGCAGC
Organism: Rhinatrema bivittatum; assembly: GCF_901001135.1. Taxonomy (NCBI): domain Eukaryota; kingdom Metazoa; phylum Chordata; class Amphibia; order Gymnophiona; family Rhinatrematidae; genus Rhinatrema; species Rhinatrema bivittatum. The sequence goes on along the minus strand of NC_042628.1, from coordinate 21,428,552 downwards.
TATGGAAGCTGATCCTTTAGCTCTGTGGGAGAGTCCCTGTTTTGGAGCCAAAAAAAACTGCAGGTTGGGATTCCCAGCTGGAAAAAAAAGCTGCGACACTGTGGAGTGCACAGCAAGCAGCAAAGCTACTCTGTTACTTTCTGGCTTCCTGCACTCTGCTTGATAACTAGCATGATGTAAGTTAGAAACTGGGTCACTTTAGTTAAAAGATGAAGATGTTATTAAGCATTTTTAACTTAGAGAAAATGCAGTCACAACGTAAGCATGCAGCAGCCATCACACGCAAGTGCATTTCATTTATCAAGTGTAAGCTTTCTGTCATGGCCTCTCCAGCTGATTAGACAATGTGTTGCATGCAACAAGAAAACCCTCCTCTTTATAACCTAATCTTGTCCTTCAGGGATATCGCAAACCATTGTTAGATAAAAATAAGTTCCCCCATTTTAAGAAATATAATTCAGAAACCAGAGTCCGATGGCCTCACAATATTGCAAACAGAATCAGGACTTCGCTGAAAGATTCAGGCAAGAAAGTATATTTGCTGTACCTCTAAGACATGAGTGCTGTTAGAAAAGGATGCGCTGCACCCAGCCCTGTGATGCAGACAGAGGCACTACACAATGATGTGCAGGGGATCGGTATTCAATTCCCCCGATCAAATCCCCTTAATCTCAGCCAACCACAAGTGCTGAGGATATACCTTGGAGGAGGTTACTTAAGTTGCCCAAGCAGTATTAGAGGGATGTGCAGCTGGGGTCTGGTTTGTTTTCTTAATTTTCGATGCATTTTTTTTCCCTAATTTCATTTTGATTTATTTTTTTTTTTATTTCTTTGGAGTTTTCAGATCATTCATTTCAGCACATTGCATGCACAAACTGAGTTTTGTGTGTGCGGTTTTCAATTTGTGTGCACAATGGTCCAAAATGAATACCCCCCCCCCCCCCCCACACACAAAAATGTGAATTTTCAGAATGAGGTGCGTTTCGGTTTACATTATTCATAATTAACGGAAAATCAACTCATTTATTACCTTTTACTCATTCAGGAATAATGAATGCACGTGACTACAGTACTATTTAGGGAAGGGGTAGGAGAGGCCACTTCTGGTCTAGAGGGGTGTGTTGGGGATGAGGGAGGGCAAAGAATATTGAACCAATTATGTACCAATTCATTTGGAGCTTGGAAAATAAAAGTACAATGTTTTGATGTGTTCTTTGGTAGTTCTTGAATGTAACTGTCATCCTTTGCTTTAGGATTAAAAGGATGAAGAAGAATTTGAGCATGCATCATATTTTTGTCCATTCTGGCTGAATAAAAATAGCTATAAAAGAGCACTTTGAATTTCTCATGATGCAGTTACTGCTATTTTTGGAAGTTTTTCCAAAACTTTTTCTGAACCTTGTGCATATACAGTCTTCTACCCATAATTTAGGGATTGTAGGCTTTGATACATTCATTGACACAGTAAAAGGATAACTGGTAGCGTTGATGCAGAACACATGATTTTTCAAGATAATCATACAAATCAAGTCACAAAGTTAGCTTCAGAAATGTCCATGCAAGTTTCTCAAAATATAAGATACTGTATAGGGACAAAAGACATTTAGGCCTTTCAGCCAGATCTTTGGCCTTAATACAAGTTCCACTCTGAAAAAAAAGAGCTATTTTCATTTTCACCATTTAATTTTTCATATATTTGCAAAATGAACCATAATGAAAAAGAAAACTTTATTTAATTAAAACATTTATAGCCGTTCTATCCTATGCTGTAGGCCGGGGTGGCCAACTCTGGTCCTTGAGAGTCACAAACAGGCAGGGTTTTTGGGATTTCCACAATGAACATGCATGAGGTAGATTTGCATGCACTGCCTCCACTGTATGCAAATCTGCCTCATGCATATTCATTATGGATATCCTGAAAACCTGGCCCTGTTAGAGGCTTTTGAGGACTGGAGTTGGCCAGCCCTGCTCTAGGCACCTTACAACAATTACAATAATAAAAATTATAGAACAAAGAAATGACACAAATGTAAGTCTATCCTGCAATGCACTCAAAAGAAAAATATTTTGAACTGCCACTTTTGACCTAAATTTAGACTCACAGGTAACAAAACATCATATGTATTCCACAAGAATAAAGAATCTGCATTACACTGGTCATTGCCATGAAAGCCCTTGATCAAGGGCCCATGACTGTAGAGCTCCAGAGAGAGCCCTGATGCAAAACTCCCGGCCAGATTGCTGCTAGAATAACCAGACTAGGTTATTCTAGTAGCAATTCTAGTAGGTTGAGGGGAGATTATAAAATAGAGAAAAAATCCATGGGTAGTTGCAAATGAAGGCTTATAGCTCCAGGAACCCAGCACTGGTTCCGATTTGAGCTGGAGGCCAAAAAAAACTGCTGGGTTAAATAAAAAAAAGTGGTGAATGCATGGAACAGACTCTCAGTAGAGATGGTGGGGGCAAAAAGGGTAACAGATTTCATGTAAGCATGGGATAAGCACAGAAGATCTTTAGTGCTGCTTTGGATAAGCAAGAAAGAGAGCATCCCCTATCAGTCAGGAAGTGATCCTGTGGCTAGGAACTGCTTTCCAGTTAATGCCTGGTGAGCCACTGAGGATCATTCAGGACACGGCAGCACGAACTCCTTCTGGGCCGTTATTATTGGATTTTCATTGGTTCCCAGAGGGTGCCAGATGCAAGTTTAAGGATTTGGTTCTGGCCTTTAAAACTCTAAAAGGAGTTGGTTCACAGATATTGAAAACTCGTCCCAATTGGTATAAGCCTAGTAGAAGCTTGAGATCCCTGCAAGGTCATTACTTGAGAGTTCAAGAGGTTAAACTGTTTCGGTATTCTCGCCTAAAGGTAAAATCTCTCTCAGGTATGATTCCCCAACTATGGAATCATTTGCCTCCCAGTATGGAGAAAAGAAAGTGATCTGGTAAATTTAGGGAAGTTTTAAAAACTTGTTTGATGAAAGAATTTGTCCAGTAGAGTTGATGTAAGGAATTTTTCTCCAGGGCTGATTGAACCAATTTGATTTCTTTTATTTTGGAAAATGTATTTTTAGATTGTTTACATTTTTGTTGAAAATCGCTTAGGAAGATACAATTTTTTAGGCGATTAATAAAAGGTCTTACATAAATAAATAAATAAATAAATAAATACATGTGTCTCCAGGAGGAAAGAGTCAGGACTGCTGTTATTGTTGGCGATTCAGCCGGTGACCGGGAGGGTGACCACCTCATGCACCATATAGACAGGATTTTATAGAGGAGCTGGCTGCTCTGGTCCATGTAGGTACCAATGTCCATAGGAAGATGCAGGAAGCTAACTTTAGGCTGCTGGGTAGGAAATTAAAACCCAGAACCTCCAAGGTTCTTAGAAATTCTCCCAGTTCCACGTGCAGGACCCCAGAGGCAAACTGCACTCTGGAGTCTCAATGCATGGATGAGGCAGGGTGCACGTAGGAGGGCTTCGGACTCATTAGGAACTGTGAAACCTTTTGGGACAGGGAAGCCTATTTTGGCGGGATGGGCTCCACCTAAACAAAATTTGAACCTAGCGCAAAGAGTTAAAAAGGAGATTGAGCAACTTTTAAATTAGATCATGGGAAAAGCCAACAGTTGCTCAGGAGGACATGGTTGAGAGCAGGGTATCCACAAAAGGATGCCATTAGAAAGGGGAATTCAGAGTGCGGATGTAGGAAAGATCAGATTCCAAATTATCTGAACCAACTGATAGTAAGTGGGATATGCTATTGTCTTATGTTTACTGGGTAATGCGGTAAGCTGCCTTGATTGTCTGCAGAAAGATGGCATATAAATACTGCTAAATAAATAAATTAAAGCATTAAAATAATATATATATACAATAATATATATACAAATTTCAGAAGTCTAAAAGTAAGATGGGCAAGTTAAAGTGTATGGCACTTGATGAAGACACTGACATAATAGGCATCTCAGAGATGTGGTGGAAAAAGGATATCTAATAGGGCACAGTGATTCCAGGGTACAAAATATATCGCAATGACAGAGAACAAACAGTTAGGGGTGGCCTGGCCCTATATGTTAAGGATTCTATAGAACTGAACAGCATACAAATTGTGCAGGATACAAATTGCTCCCACAAATCTCTATGGATAGAAATTCCATGTGTGACAAGCAGGAGCATAGCAGTTGGGCTTTATTACTGTACTCCCGATCGGGAAGCTGAAACAGGTTGTGAAATGCTAACAGAGATTAGATAACAAACATGGAAACAAAACAATAATGGGAGATTTCAATTACCCCAATATCGGCTGGGTAAATGTCTTATCAGGAAGGTTATGTTCCTAGATGCCATAAATGACTGCTTACTGGAGGAATTGGTCCTAGACCTGATAAAAAGGGTATGTAGGATAATGGTGGTGGAGCAGCTTGGAAACAGTGACCATGATGCACTCAAATTTGAGATAATCACTGGAGGGGAAAAGAAATAAAACTACAACAATATTGTATGACTTTAAAAAGGGTGACTATGATAAAATGAGGAGGCTATTTAAAAAATGTATATCCCACCCTCATTCATAGTACAGGGTACAAAATAATGATCATAAAATAAAGAGCATTACAATAAAGAAGCAAAAGATATCACAAGGTATGTAACATGCCAAAACAGATCACCAGTATCCTGATGATAAATTAACATGACCAACATGCGTCAAGCCAACAAAATTGATATCAATTAAACACATCTAACCTTCCTAAACATGACTTCAGCATTTTGACTAGGGGACAGAGGTACATTTAAAGTGGTCTGGACCATGCTCAATTGCTTACACAACTCAATTTCTTAATTGCCTAATTTGAAAGCCTGCTTAAATAAGGTTTTCAATGACTTTATAAACATCCACATACAAATCATAGTGCACAGCTGCTAGTTAGAAAGAAATTAAAAGGAACAGTTTCAAGTCTGCTTGAGGCATGGGAACTGTTTAAAAGTATTATTTTGGAAGCCCAGATAAAATGCATTTTACAAATGTAAATAGTTGAAAGAATAAGCATCTCCCATAATGACTAAATGGTGCTGTGAAAGAGGCTATTAAAGCCAAAGAAACATCCTTTCAAAAATGGAAAGCAGGACCTAATGAGAAAACAGGAAGGTACACAAGCACTAGCAAGTTATATGTAAAACACTAATAAATCAAGCCAAGAAAGAATCTGAGGAGAGACTTGTCATGCAGACAAAATCTAATTATAAAAGCTTTTTCAAATACATTAAAAATAAGAAAACTGAGGGAATCATTAGATGACCAAGAGACATAAGGGGTACTGAGGGAGGATACGGGCACTGTAGAAAAACCAAATTAATTCTTTGCTTTGGTATTTACTGTGAAGAATGTTGTAGACATACCTACTATAGAACCATTATTTGTAGGTGATGATTCAGAGGAACTGAAACAAATAAAATCTGAGCCTTGAAGAGATACTAGATCAAAAGGACAAACTAAATCACCAGAACCTGATGGCATTCACCTCAAGGTTCTAAAGAAACTCAAACATGAAATTGCAGATCTGCTATTGGTTACTTATTATTTATCATCTGAACTGGCTTTTGTACCTGAAGACTGATGGATTAGCCAATGAAATGCCAATTTAAAAAAAAGATTCCAGAGATGACTCAAGTATCTACAAAACAGTGAACCAGATGATCAATACCAGGTAAAATGGTGGAAGCTGTTGCTAAAAACAAAATATATGGATAAACATGGTTTAATGAGAAGAGCCAGAATGGATTTAGCAATAGGGATGTGCATTTGTTTAAAACAAATGTGTTAAATGGAATGAATAATGTCATTTTCAATTTGTTCTGAATAGAATGAACCAAAAATAGTCTCATGAAAATACCTGAAAATTTTGGGGTATTTTCATTTTCATTTGAAAAATTGCCTCCCAGAGGCCTTTCAACCCCGCCTCCAGTACCTCAATAAAGCCTCAAGGCTTGGGCTAAGTGCCTCCAACCTCCAATCTGCCCCACAAAACCAACCCTGGGACTCGGGTGTCCCCAGCTGAGCTGAGCCCACCCTAGTCAATGCCTTCCTGTGACTCTCCTCCACCCAGCTTGCTGGGGCCAGGGACTTCCCCAGCCCCTCACTTACCCCTTCCAAGGGGGATATACCCAAGAAAGTAGTAGGAGTGATGGCCATTGCTCCTGCCCACACCAAGTCCTTTTAAAAATGGCACCGGCCACCTGGAGGACAGTACTGAAGTTACATCCTTTCAGCACCTGTCTCAGGTGTGGCTGGCGCCATTATGCTGTTTGGCCATACAGCATAATGGAGATGGCCACACTTCAGCACCATCCTTAGGGTGGCCAGTGCCAGTTTTATTTTAAAGGAAACAGTGGGGGCAGGAGCAACAGGCATAAGTCATGGAATAGGAGGCGAGACCTTACTGTGGATAGATAACCGGTTAAAAGACAAGAAATAAAATGTAGGATTAAATGGTCAGTTTTCTTAATGGAAAGCGGTAAATAGTGGAGTGCCCCAGGGATCTGTACAGGGACCAGTGTTGTTTAGCTTACTCATTAATGATCTGGAAAGGGGAGCAATGAGTGAGGTAATCAAATTTGTAGAGGACAGAAAAATATTAAAAGTAGGCAAAACACAAGCAGACTGTGAGGAACTGTAGAAGTACCTTGCTAGATTTGAGAATTGGGCATCTAAATGACAAATGCAATTTAATGTGGTCAAGTGCAAAGTGATGTATGTAGGTAAAGAAATCCTAACTATAGGTTCACCATGCCGAGTTCTGTATTAAGAGTTATCACCCAGGAAAAGGATTTTGGTGTCATTGTGGACAATATGTTGAAATCCTCAGCTCAGTGTGCAGCAGTGGTCAAAAAAGCAAATAGAATATTAGGATTTATTCAGAAAGGGATGGAGAATAAGACTGAGATTATCATACTACCTCTGTATAGATGTATGGTGCAACTGCACCTTGAGTATTGCGTTCAGTTCAGGTCACCCCCTCTTAAAAGATAGAGAAGAACTAGAAAAGGTACAGAGAAAGACCACAAAAATGATAAATGAGATGCATTGGCTCCCTTATGAAGAAAGACTAAGCAAGTTAGGGCTCATTAGCTTAGAGAACAGATGACTGAGCAGCGATATTACAGAGGTTTATAAAATCATGAGTAGGTGGAACAGATAACAGATAAAAGTTATTTACTCTTTCAGATAGCACAAGAACTATGGATCACTCTATGAGACTAACAGGTAGCCGATAAAAGCAGTTTTTCATCCTACACACAATTAAGCTCTGGAATGTGTTGCCAGAGGGTGGGGGTCAAGGCATCTAGCATAGCTGAGCTTAAAAAGGTTTGAACAAGCTCCCGGAAGAAAAGTCCATAAACAATTATTAGCCAGGTAGCCTTGGGAAAGTCATTGTTTATTTCTAGGCATGGGTCAACAAGAAAGGGATCTACTCCCTGGGATTTGATGGGTACTTCCTAGAGTTCCAGATTGGCCACTCTCAGACACAGGATGCTGGGCTTGATGGGCCCTTGGTCGGACCCAACATGGCACATCTTATGTTCTTAAAATGAGGGTAACGTCAGATCATATAGGTCTGCAGTATTGCAATAGGAAAAAAAACTAAGCAGATTAGACAGACCTTGCAGTCATTATAAATAAGGACCATCATAAGGCTGGCCTACTGCTAATAAGACCAATGATTAAAGAACTTCTAGCGAAAGAATTTAAAAAAGGCTTGAAGTTTTCAGCTGGTCACTATCACTTCTTTAGCCATTGGCTGGTAATATGATGATGATTATTTACAGTATTTAATGATTGTTAAAAATGTATGCCAGAAGTAGACAAAAGAAATGTAAAGATAATTTACTGTCATTCTATATAATACTGTGTGTCCAGGAAACTAAGCACATTGGCAGACCTTCCATAAGGACTGCCCACTTTGAGGTTACCTCTGTCTAATTGGTTCTTAATATTTCTCACAGCACTGATGTTTAACTTACTTCTCAGAAGAATTTTTAAATAAATAAATATATATATGCAGTTCATACCCACTTCCTTATTCCTACCCTAATGAGAGTACTTGCAATCTGCCATATATCTGTATATAACTGAATGTATCCATTACTTATGTACTCAATGCCTTATTTTCTGTAATCTGACTTGGATCTACCTTTAGGAAAGGCGGCATATTAAATGGTTATAAACAAATAAATAAATAACTAATAAGGGCATCTGTGGGAGATTTTTTTTTTTTTTTTTAGGAATCAAGAGAAGGATCTTGGAGTATTAGTGTCTGGTGATCTGAAGACGGCGATGCAATGTGACAAGGTGATAGCTAAAGCCAGAGAATGCTGGGCTGCAGAGAGAGAGGAATAACCAGTAAGAAAAAGGAGGTGATAATCCCCTTGTACAGATCCTTGGTGAGACTTCACCTGGACTACTGTGTTCAATTTTGGAGCCCCTATCTCATAAAGGATAGAGGCAGGATGGAAACGGTTCAGAGAAGTGCGACCAAAATGGTGTGGGATCAATATCGGAAGACTTATGAGGAGAGTCTGAAGGATCCTGTTGGGCAAAGGATACTGGGCTTGATGGACCCTTGGTCTGACCCCAGTGTGGCAAATCTTATGTTCTTATGATCTAAATATGTACACCCTGGAAGAGAGGATGTGCAGGGGAGATATGATACAGATCTTCAGATACCCGAAAGGTTTTAATGAAGCTCGAACTTTGAACCTTTTTCGTTGGAAAGAAATCAGTAGAACTAGGGGTCATGAAATGAACCTCCAGGGGGCTCAACTCAGAACCAATGTCAGGAAAAATTGCTTCATGGAGAGGGTGGTGGATGCCTGGAATGCCCTTCTGGAAGAGGTGGTGAAGACAAAAACAATCAAAAGATTCAAAGGTGCATGGGATAAACATCCTGGATCCCTAAAGGCTGGAGGATGGGAATGAAGAAAAAGGTGCATGGGGTAACTTGCTGGGGTGGCGGTTACTACACTTAACCAATAAACCTTGATGCTTTTGATGAAACTCCAACATTACTCTCCGCTTCAACAGCAGGGGGGGAAAGGGGAGCTGTTTCAGACAACAACCAATGACTTTTACAGTATGGGGAACTGATAAGCATGGAGGTATCCTGCATAGAGCAGCAATTACTACCCTTAATAGAAAGTATGGGATTACTACCCTTAACCAATAAGCCTTGATGCTTTTGATGAAATGGGAGGGAGGGGGGAAGAGGAATTGGATTCAGGTGACAATTAACACGGACCCTGACTTTTATAGTTTGGGGGTACTGATACGCAGACACAAGGGGAAAAGCACATGACTGCTTCTAAGACCACGTCTATAAGCACTGATTGTCAAGCAGCACTTTCTGAATTTTCAAGAAGGCTCATCACCCAGTAAAAATGTTGCTAGCAGTAAATTTTTATGGATTACCTTAAGGCTAGGGGATAACTGCATGGAGCGGCACTTACTACCCTTAAGAGAAACGTGGAGGTAACCTGCACGGCGCGGCAGATACCAGCATATGAAGCTTGCTGGGCAGACTGGATTTGGTCCTTTTCTGCCCTCATCACTGTGTTACTCAGTAAATTCATCCATTCTGTATTAAGGAACTAAATTCATTCATTATTTATGTTTACAGAGATGAATGACATGGAGAAGTGAGCATCGGGTTAAAAATGAGAGTGGTGCCCCTCAGATGGGGAGGAGGACTCGTAGGTCTCTGTGTTGCTGTGTCAAGGTTTTAGGCATCATTTATGACATTTCTTCGTTACTTACATAAATTAGTCCTGAGAAGTATCTCTCCCTTAGATTGTGCAACACAGATGCCTCATTAAGGCACGTTAATTCTGCCATGTCCTCCACTTTGGAGAATTTGGGTGGGTTCATCTTCTGGATGTCATCCTTGCTGAACGTAAGTTTCTTTCCGTTTTCTGCCAGTTCCACCAAAACCTCATCCCCTTTCTCTTCCTTGATGCTTGCGGCTTCAAATCCCTGTTTCTCCGAAGGGACCCATACCAGTTTTTTAGCTGACCAGTCTGCCTGCGCAAGTGGGTTGTTCGTGAAATTTTTGTCCACAAAGAGGAATTTTTCATCATCGCTGAGTGGTTTTTGTGACATTTTGACTTAGGAGTCAGCTGTTGAAGCAAAACGACACATTAGTTTTGATTGCTAAATCAAACACTTTAAATAACTTTCAGGAAACTTGCTGCTCAGAGAAATGAATTTTAAGGTTCCGGTATTACGATTGATTGAAATATTAATTCCATACTTTAAAAAGCAAAAACAGGGCAGAAATTCAATGCTCGTGAGAAAATGGAGTCCAGGTTATAATGTAATCTGGTAGGTTTAATTGCACAGCTTCTTTGCAAAAAAACTACTCTGCATTCATTTAATCCTGCATCAGTGTACTGTTTGAAAACAGATAGCTGTATGAACAGCAATTTTATTTTTACTTTTTATTTGTTGAAAAACCGTTGAATATTTTTCACGAACAGAAGAAGGTCTGAGATATAAAGGGAAGGAACAGAGCACATTCCAGCACAAAATAAGAAACATTTTGCACTACCCGCATAGTTTGAAATCAATATATCCTACTTTCAGTTCATACAGTAAGTTTTAATAGAACATAACACACAATTAATGAAAGTGCATACGTATTACTCTCCAATATCCAATAGATAGGGCTTCTCTAGCCTGACTTGGTGACCCCAGGTTTTCGGGATATCTGCAATGAATATGCACTAAATAAACTTGCATACGAGACCCAGTGACTTTAATTCTAGTGAAAGCTGCCAGATTGGAGACACTGGAAATCAACCTGCTCTATGTATCTGCAGAGCAGGTGCAACAGTACTGGGAGTTTCCCTACCCTGCAGATCTGCCTCGACCTTGCTCCGGAAGGATCAGTTCCCATTTCTGGGCAACATTTGGCCTCTCTGCTGAGACTGCCAGCTGTGGTGCCAATTTGGGCCAAACCTTGATGGTGCTTATTAATGATGCAATTGCCTTGTCTGCTGGAAGCCTAACTAGGACCAACCATTCATTTCTCCTAGGCTAAATTACTTTCAGATTATGATTCGGTCACTACCCAACTGATTTGAACCCGTGTCCACTGGATTTGAACCACCACCACAGAGACAATAGGCTTATACTGCTGTGCAGCCTTTTTTTCCTCTTCTTTTTTTTCATGGGAGAGGCTGGGCGTGCAAGGGGGGGGGTTGGCAGTTTCCTCTTGCTCCTTTGGATTTCCAGCTCAATCAGAACCAGAACTGGAATCTAGTGCCATAAGCCCTCATTCACAACTACCCATTCTGATACCCTGCGATCATGGACCCTAAATCCGTCCACTGTGACTTTCTCCCTCCTAGGGGCTGTGAACAGCCCCACAGCATCCCCAGCCCCAGGAAGCCCAGGCAGCAGAAGACCTGACCAAGGCATCAGATCCAGGGCCTTCACATGGCAGTACCCAGTACTGCCACCGAGCCATCAAGCCTTGCCCTCTATCCATATTTATGCTGTAGGACCTTTAGATAATCAGATGCAGTGTAAAATCAATGCCACAGAGGGGAGAAGCTTGCCTTGCCGTAGAATAGTGCCTCTGTTGCACAGTCGTTCACATCGGGCCTGATTTATTAAGCTTTTATTACAAAAAGAGAAAAAAAGCCTTGGTGAATGAGGTCCATTGTGTCCAAATAGCAATTTTGGAAATAGCAATGAAACAATGAATTCTTTAACCTGCAAATCGATTTCAAACATATGATTGGCAGGCACACCTTTGAACTGCATATACTGTCTCTGTAACAGCTCTACCGAATATGCTGTACATTATTCTTATTTATTTATTTATTTATTAAAGGCTTTTATATACCGACTTTCTTGATACAAATCAAATCAATTCGGTTTACAATGAACTAAGCAGAATATACAGTTAACCAATCAACAAGAGATACGGAGCATACAGTTACATTATAACAAGGAAGCCTTAACTTGGAGTAGGAAAATAAAGAAGGGGTGAACGGAGCAATAAATATATAAATAAAATGAAATAAAATAGAATAAATACTATATACAGAAGAGGGGGCAAGGGGCCAACCTCTCTTTAATGGATATTATGCATGAAAAATTTGGAGAGTTTTGTTTACAGAGATGTGTGGTGAACAATTCTAGATCAGGCAATGGAGTTTGTAGTGGGGAAGGCTTTGCTGAACAGCCATGTCTTTAGTTTCTTTTTAAAAGTTGTTAGACAAGTCTCCAGTCTGAGGTCCGGAGGCATGGCGTTCCACATGGAAGGGCCTGCGGTAGAAAAAGACCGGTCTCTGAGGTATGCGTGGTGCACTAATTTGATTGTAGGAACGTGTAAGGATCCCTTGTAAGCATCCCTTAAAGGCCTGGCTGTCGAGTGCAGTCTGAGAGGATGAGACAGGTCAAGCGGGGTTTGATGGTGGACATTTTTATGAATGATTGTGAGAGATTTATGGAGGATCCGGAAATTTACTGGGAGCCAGTGGAGATCTTTTAGAATGGGAGAAATATGCTCTCTCCGATTGGTATTTGTCAAAATCCTTGCTGCTGCATTTTGTAGCAGCTGGAGCGGTTTAATGGTAGAGGCTGGAAGACCATGCAGAATGGAGTTACAATAGTCGATCTTGGAGAACAGAATGGCTTGGAGGACGGATCTGAAATCGTAGTGGAATAGGAGCGGTTTGAGTTTTTTGAGTACTTGTAACTTGTAAAAGCACTCCTTAGTAGTGTGTTTTATAAAATGCTTTAGGTTCAGGTGACTGTCGATTAATACTCCAAGATCTCTGGCGTGTGATATATGTGGAATATTTTGTGATTGGAGAAGTATGGGACTACCTTCTGGAGTAATTAGCAAGAGTTCGGTTTTAGAAGTGTTGAGCACAAGGTTGAGGCTGGATAAGTAGTGGTTTATAGTTTGTAGATGAGAGTTCCATAATCTGAGTGTTGAGTCCAATGATTTGGATATAGGGATTAAAATTTGAAGGTCATCTGCGTAAATATAAAATTTGAGTTTGAGGTTTGAAAGTAGGTGGCAGAGGGGGAGAATGTAGATATTAAACAGGGTGGGTGAAAGGGAGGAGCCCTGGGGGACGCCAAAAGGAGCATTAGTATGAGGTGATTCCATGTTTTTAATTTTTACCTTATAGCCTCTATTACTGAGGAAAGATTTGAACCATCTGAGGGCTGAACCTGTAATTCCTATGTCTGAGAGTCGGTTTAGGAGGATGTTGTGATTTACCGTATCAAAAGCCGCAGAGATGTCGAGGAGAGCTAAGAGAAATGACTGTCCTTTATCAAAACCAATATATAGTTGATCCAGAAGGGAGGTGAGGAGGGTTTCCGTATTGTGTTCTTTTCGGAAACCATATTGTGATGTGTGAAGTATATTGTGGTCTTCTAGGTAATTTGAAAGTTGCTTATTTACAATTTTCTCCATGATCTTAGATACAAATGGGAGATTTGATATGGGACGGTAATTGTTGAAAATTCTTAAAAATTCTTAAAAATGTCATGTTAAGCATGAAATTAAAATATAACGTACAGCTGCACTTAGTTCAGTTTACTGTCCACTTGTTCTGGATTGTGCTGAACAGTTTAAAGATACAAGCCCCTGAGGTTGCAAGCTTTACATGAGCAGTGACTTGATGGGCACAAGAGCAACCTGCTGACTTTCAGGTAACGTGTCCCCCCCAATGGAGGGCCTGGAGTTTAAAAAAAAACCAGGAGGAGGCAGGTGCATGCCTTAGCTTTAACTGCTTCCAGCCACTTCCTGATCTTTCACGTTTAACCGGTAAACCGTGTGAGTCAGGTTAAATAAAAGCCCGGGCTCCCTGCAAAAAAAAAAACAAAACCCAAATCCAAAACCCACTGAGTCCCATTGAACGTGGACCTGCAGAGGCCGCCCTGCTCCCTTTTAGCAGCCTCTGGGAGAGTTTGACAAGGAAACCTTGGTCCCAAGCTGAAAGTAATCTGCAGAGCCCCGCGCTCCCCCCTCTCCATGCATGGGGGAGTGAGTGCGCTACCATATACGGGCATGTTCTCCTCTTCCACCAAATGTAGCGCTAACAAACCCAAAGCGGTTACCTTTTAGGGAAGAGCGAGGCGATGATAAAACGCGACTGTTTACGTTGGGCTCGCACGGTGCAACGAGCGGAAGGCGCAGTTCCTTTGCAGGGGAATTCGATTTCAAGATAAATCTTCCTTAGATCAGTCTGAAATTATCTTGAAATGCCTGCAAACCTCTTGATTGGAAGAGGCTCTGTCAGCTTGCTTTTAAGTACTGGGCAAGATCCTTTGCATTGTCACCTCTCTCTCTCTCTCAGCTGGCTTTAGTTAGGACTTAAGAGCAGCCCGAGTTCCTCCTTGTAAATCTTTAGCACTATTTTCCATGCCAGAGAGATTTTATTTTAGTACTGTTGCAATAACTACGAACTAATGCAGAAGGGCAGGGAAGTGCAGCTTGCAGGCGGATGCTGCCTTCCACAGTGCACTACATGTTGTTGCCACTTCAATCTAGTGAACAGCTGGAAGGATTTCACTCCGTTATGAAGCTGCATTTCTCAGCTACTGGGACATTGGTCAGGACTGAGGGTAAGGTGAGCTCTATGCAAATTAGATTCAGCACTTATTTAATGCATATTCATCTTGGACCTGAGATAAAGGCTTTTACTGGCTGGCGACCTTTGAGGATTGAAGTTATCTCTACCCTCTTAACCTTCTGTCAGAGAAGTAATATTTTCAGCCTCCGAGACTGTACAGCAACCAATGCAAACATCTGCCCAACAGCGTATTTTCTCTACCACAGCCCTTGTGTACATGTCCTGGCTACTTTGTACAGTCTCATTACTGCTACATGATAACCTTCCTTGAGATGAAATATTTATACCAGAATATTTCTTTCAACTCATCATTTTTAATGTTGTATGTTTTCCATTTATCTGTAATGGTGAATTAGCCTGTGAGACTAACATAGTTATTTCTATACACAAGGACACACATTTACATACATATGGGGATCACTACAGTTAAAAATATAAGCAGGAAGCTTGTGAATGAACATTTGACAGTATATGGTAGAGACTACTGTGAATGTTATAAGTACACTGAGCTTACATACTTACAGGATTCCAATCTTAGTTTCCATAAATATAGGTTCTGTTATAATGTTCATGGATGTACACATATTCAAAACCCAAAAAAACACCATTTACATATAACCCATCTGGAACTATCAATGTAAAATTAGTTGCAAAGATACAACTGTATATATACACAACTAGATAACAATAGTAACATGCATACATGATTTGCATTTTTACTACAAATGCTACTGCATTACTATATATACACACATATAGTAATTCATATGCATATCATTAATAGACACGACTCTATTAGACATTCCATTTGAAACAACATTTTTTGACATGTCTTGATCATCAGTGAATCTATTTCTAAACCTCCACGTTGTAATTTGGAAGTACATTGTGCTTTGAAGAAATATTCAAGTAAATGCTTTGTTTCTCAAATGTTCCACAATACTTTACAGTTTAGTTATGCAATCAAGCCAGCACCCACTACCCTCTGAATCCCCCCTCTCCTTAGACTTCTGCAGGGACTACTTACAGATATCCAATTAGTAAAGCAGAGAGTGACTTGGAGAGTTCGGAACGTGCACAGCTCACAGCTGGAACAGTCCAAATCCCCTCTGCGTTTTCAGCCGCTCTATATAGAGTGGGAGAACTCCTCAATTGGAGAGATAAGAAGAGAGGGGGGAGGGATAAGCCTGTAAAACCGCCTCTCCCGAGCCCCCTTCCTCCACCACCTGTGCTCCAGCTGATACAAAAGCACTGCGCTGGAAACTAGTAAGTGCATCCTTCAGACGACTGCAGCGTTGTTAAGATTTTTCTCATAGGATAATGAGTTGCCCTATGTAAAATAATGACAGACGTGTTATGAATTGCTTTTGATAGTTCCAAAAATGGACTTAAAAATAAATGGAACCAAGTTAATAAAACTTGCAACTCCTTGCTTGGAGAGAGAGTTGGATTTTTGACATTTCTTTGCCCTTTGCCTTGCTCTGGGCTCACTCTACTCAATGTTACGTAGCCCTAGGAGAAGCAACAGGAAGCTTTAGGTAGAGTTGATGTCACATCTATAGTGAATCATTTGCTTATTTAAAGTCTGGTAAATGTCAATGTTTCTTGGCACGATGTTTAAAACATTCATCTGAGAAGAGCAGGGAAAAGAGATGGATTAAAACCAAAATTAACAAAAGATTATTTCCTAGAAAGTCTTTTTTTTTTTCCTTGGAAATGTTACAGCACGACCTACGTTTTCTGAATCGTCCTGTATCAGTTCTGCTACACAGAAGGCTTTCCTCGGTCCCCGAAGATGGCATGGGGGGTATACATTTACTTACTTCCAGTCTTATCCTCGGGGTGGGTGGGTGTGTGTGAGGGGGGGGGGGGAGGGAGAAATAATCAGCATTTCCCCCAGCTTTCAGAATTACAGCCTTGAACTCCTTCTGCTGCTCGAGAAAATGTGAAAAATAAAGCGCTCTCTGTGCATGAGAGGAAGGCGGGCACTGGACAGGAGCTGGGTAAAGCAGCAGGCCGACGGTCCTGGAGCTGCAGAAGGAGTGCCCAGGAAGATCGGGGGAGGGAGCCTGCAGGGGAAAGGGGGCAAAGGGAGTTTGGAGCAGACTCTAGGATCTCTGCTCCTCGTCAAGCACCTTGGAAGTCCGAGAAAGCTTCCGATCTATTCGACATCCCAAAAAGGAAAGCAGGGGTCTCCAGGAATCCCAGCAACGCGCCGGATGTGCGATACTGCAGCGCCCCGCGTACGGAGCATACTAAATATGGTGGCAAGTGCAATCAGAAAAGCCAAAGAAGAGGACTCCTTCTGCCAATGGCTCTGCTGACTAAAATAGGCGGCCTGGACTTCATAACTGGAGAGCAGCACCGGGGACAGGAGAATAATTCTGGGAAGAATCCCAAACTAGACACCCCCCCCCCCCCCCCAAATTATGTGACTTGCCAAACAAAATCACCTCCCTTTAAAGCTCCACTGGCTGGGAATGGTGATGAACAACTACTGGAATAAATACATATTTTAATACACGCTTCATTTAATGCTGTAAAAACAAATCACCTTACAAGAAACCTGAAAGGAACTTCATTGCCCTCTGCCGATATAGGTCACTGGCTGTTGACCTGTTACCTGACCCCTGGCCTTTGTCAGGTCATTCGTGTGCCGGTGCTGCTAGCGCAGACCTGTCCTGATGACCCCACAGCCAGGCAGCATGTCAGGATATGCACCATAGCCATGCATGAGAACAATAAACACTGCTCTCCGCAAATTTATCTCATGCATAGACACTATGGAGACCTTGACAACCTGACTGTGGGGGCCCTGTGTTGGAATAAAAACCCAAAATCAGTGTAATCCTGTAAGTGATTCCAGCAGCAGTCTGTGAAGCAGGGAGACCAGCCTTCAGGGCCCCACTGTCATTCCTTGTGACCTTGGGCAAGTCACTTTTACCCTCCCGTTGCCTCAGGCACAGACTTAGATTGTAAACGCATCGGGGATAGGGAAATACCTACAGTATCTGAATGTAATCTGCATTGAAGTGCCAAAAAGTGGAAGAGAAACAAATCTGCACTAAACAAATCTGCTGTCTTCTAGCAGTGGCAAGGGGCCGGAATAAGTCTGTTACTGCGGCACCTTCTCCTCTTGGAAAAACAGCCAGTATAGTTCAGCACAAAATCAAAGTACAACTTTCTCTCCTGCCGCCAGGCCAGGCCAGTCCTGCTTTTATTCCCACTGTATACCTGGCATTGTAGGTGAAATCCGAACAAATAATCCGTACATGCAGTACGGTCAAATCAAGGCTGGATTAGCCTAGTGGTAGAAAAAGGATTGAGCTGGGAAACCTCAGCATATAGTATCTTGCTGGAGGCAGTCTACGGTGCTCATTACCTTATCCTGCTTTTGGATCTCAGTGTGCCTACTCTGTTTCTGCCAGACCTTGTGTTAAGGGAAACAATCCACTTAATTGTTTCCTACAGGATCCTTGCAAAATTTCCTCCCCCTTAAAACAAAACAAAAAGCAGACATTTTATTCTATGAACTGTTAGATCTGACTTTGCAAAACGCACAGTATGGTGTTAGCTGGGAGCATGTAAGATCTTGCCTGCTCCCAGCTAACAACCAGCACTTGTAGCTGCAGGATCTCTCCTTCGTGCAAGTACAATAAACCCAGTCTCCTAAAGAATCTTGAAGGTACAGTTACTCAAAATGTCCAAAGAAACATCACAAAAGCAAGCTGGAAATGTTCTACATTACTTTTGCATACGGATGAGGAGGACATATTTTGTGCTTACATGGGAAAACAAAATATGATGGCATGGACAGACTAAGGCTCATTTAGACTGCTTGTGAAATTCCTTTGATCCTTGCCTTTCCCTTTGTAGCTTGGCATCTAGGGATCCTCTGTGCTTAGGCCTCCCTTGCTGGTGTTTTACACCTATAAGAAAGTATAAAATGTCGTGCAACCTATCCCTTAGCCAAATATTCCTGCTTTATAATTCAGTTATAGAGAAGTGCAGAGAATCTTATGTGCAAGCATTCACTAAGAGAATGAGTCATTAAGATAATGAGATGTGGAGTGCACGTTAAAAGGGCCTTACTAAGGGGGATCATGGGCCCATTATTGGGCATGCACTATTCATCTTTAAATTCTCCGAGTGAACCAGACCAAAACACAAGGGTCAGTTAGCAAGAGAAAGCCTCTCTGTCAACCCTTCCTAAATCAGAATGGCTTTATAGGGCTCCTGATCCCCTTCTCATTCCCACTCCAAACATACTAAGCTGGCCTCTAGCTCCCTTCCTCCCCCATAATGTACATTTAATTTTCCTCCCGTGGAAAAACATAGGTGCCAGCCTGAGCTGTGCCATTGCACTGGAATTGAAGCAGAAGAAAGTCTCAGGAAAGAATTGCAAAACAAATCTTGTTTGAAGCCAAATTTCTTTCTGCTCTTAAGAAGAGAGTACCACCACGGAGGTCTTGCCCCTAGTAGTAGCATAACAGAGGAAGCAGATAAGGATCAATGGGCTCCTCTTATCTGCCCAGTTTAGTGCTGAGAGGACCAGCTGGAGAAAGGGGATGGGCACTTGGTGGCACAGCTGAAATATAGTGGATACGAATTTGTTGCAATAAACAGTATAAAAGAAGTACAGGATGGTACTTCTGTTCCATTTGGTCTGACTGAGAGAGATATGAATTCGAAGTCTATCGTGATGGCACTAAAGTGTGCATCTAGGGGTCTTTTATGCACACAACAAGAGACGCTCTCACAGCAGATATTTCTTTCCAGGACAAATTTAAAGGATCTGCCACAATGTTTCTGAGTAGATTCAGTCTGACCATAGGTCCCAGCTATCTGTACAGACGTATGGTCTCCAATATAAGTCACCCAGCTTGTCTTTAGACGGTAAAATGATGAGTATTCTAAATTACTTAAGAACTGGATTCTTCAAGAGGATGGCAGAAGACATGACTGGCATCAGGCAGGCCTTTGTTTCCAGATCTATCAACCTTCTGCTGGCGGCTATGCTTGTCTACATGCCTTACTCTATGCATTATTCCCCTACTGAATTGAGAAGTTACAAAGGCCTTCTTTCCATACATGTTAGCTTGGAGCCTGCCACACAGTATACTTGGTATCTTTCTAAATCACTGGTGGTAAAGTTTGTCCTATAATAAGTGAGGATTCTTGTGTGTGTAAGTACACTTTCCACTATTGTGGGTAGGTGTTATGTGATTTGAATAAAAACAATAGCACGTTAAGCTGAATTCTGTTGGCAATGAGCAACCAATGGAATAAATTCAGTATTGAAGATATATGATGTTATAGTAAGATGGTGGTTCCCAAACCTGTCCGAGCAGATCCCCTGCCAACCAGGTTTTCAAGCTATCTATAATGAATATCGCAGCATCTATTTCAAGAAAATGTATCTTATGCATATTTATTGTTGATATCCTGAAAACCTGACTGGCCAGGGGTCCTCCAGGACAGGTTTGGAACCATTGGGTCTAAGATTGCAAAATATATAAATGATCTAATGAATTGCAATGATCCAAGCCAAGGGTCCTAAAACTAGCTAAAATGAAGGGTTACATGTGACATTTAAAATCAATGAGATGGCAGGGGGAGAGGGTCCACCTTAGAGGTTTGATGAGTCAGTTGTGTGTGTGGGGAGTGGCCCGCACCTTTCGGTGATTCAAAATGCTGTGGAAGGGGGAAGGCAGGGTTCAGCAATCCCACACGTATGGCAGATAGGAGGACAGCACAAATATTTCTAGGAAGATGGCAACCCTGCCC
This sequence comes from Rhinatrema bivittatum, assembly GCF_901001135.1. Lineage (NCBI taxonomy): Eukaryota > Metazoa > Chordata > Amphibia > Gymnophiona > Rhinatrematidae > Rhinatrema > Rhinatrema bivittatum. Next base: position 21,408,113 of record NC_042628.1, on the reverse strand, counting down.
ATCCCTGGCATCCTTAACACCTACCCCCTAGGGGAATGGAGAGTAACTGAATAAGAACATAAGACTTGCATTACTGGGTCAGAGCAAAGGTCCATCAAGCCCAGTATCCTGTTTCCAAGCATAGTCAATCCAGGTCACAAGTACGTGGCAGGATCCCAAGGGGATAGATTCCAAGCTGCTTAACCCAGGGATGAGCAGTGGATTTCCCTAAGTCCACCTTAATAATTGTTTATGGACTTTTCCTCTAGGAACTTGTCCAAACCTTTTTTAAACACAGCCACATTAATAGCTTTCACCACAGTCTCTGCCAATGAAACCCAGAGTTTAAATTTTGTTAAGAGAAAATATTTGACTGTTTTAAAATGTATCACCTAGTAACTTCATGTTATGTTCCCTACTCTTTGTACTGGTTGAGAGTAATCAGCCAATTAAAGTTTACTCAGTCCATTTATTTTATGAACCTCTTTCATATCTCCCCTCAGCCAACTCTTCTCAGCCTCTCGTCATAGGGGAATTGTTCCAGCCCTTTTATCATCTTGGTCGCCCTTTTCTAATTCTGCTATATCTTTCTTGAGATGTGGCAACCACAACTGCACACAATACATAAGATGAGCTCGCCCCATGGAGTAGTAGAGGCATTCTGTTAGTCTGTTTTATTCTCCATTCCTTTTCTAATAATTCAGAGCCTGCTATTTGCTTTCTTGGGTGCTGCTGCACAATGAGCAGAAGATTTCAATGATGAGGCCCAGATCCTTTTCCTAAGTGTTGACTCCTAACCTGAAACCTTGCATAACGTAGCTATAATTTGGGTTACTCTTCCCTTTGAACTTGACCACATTAAATTTCATTTGCATGCCCAGGCTCCCAATTCTGTAAGGTCATAGTCTTGTGATTTAACAACTTTGTGTCATCAGCAAATCGGACCACATCACTTGTTCTTCCCAGTTCCAGGTTATTTATAAATATATTAAGCAGCTCTGAAGTATTGTGAGGGTTGTGAATGGGAATGGCCGGGGTGGGTGGTTGTAGTACACCCTCCTACATCTCCATCCACTCTTGCCTTCTATGCCCTTTTCCTTCACCTTCTCCCTTTCTTCCCTCAACCTTATCCCAGCATCTTTCTCCTCTACCGTGGGGGTTGGAAACTTACCATTTCCATATTTGCAGTGCCAAGGCTGCTGCTTTGGTCTTCTGCTGCCTGTGGGGTTTGGGAAGCCCACTGGCACTTCTGTCTTTTGCTGCTGCCACCCCTACAGTGCTTCTCTTCTTCCAGCAGCTCTTTCTGCTCTGAAGCAGGCAGCTTGAGCATGTGAAACATTTGATACGAGATCAGCAGCAAGAGGAAATGTGTATCTCATGACTTTTGCACCTACTAAAGCCAGAGAGGTGGCACCTGCTTCTGGGCCTTCGCTTGCTGCCAGGGACCAGATAAAATTCAGCAGAAGGCTGAATGGGGCCTGCAGACCCTAGTTTCAAACGTCCCTGATCCAAGCCGCTCGTCCCAAGGACAGGAATAACCACAGATAGATTAGCCCTTCTAAGATGTGTGCAAGTTATAAAAGCACTCAGATGACAAACAAGATCAAAGATGTGTAATTTGACTTTGAAATGTAAGATCTAAATCTACAATAACTCCAAGGATTTTTACCCTCTGTCTTCATAGGCAGTATGGTCAAAACCTTTGTTTTTCTGCAGCAGACAAATCGAACAAAAAAAATGGTAAGTATTAAGTATAGAAAAGTTAACAGCCACATACTAATGATTAAGGGAGGAAATTAAAGAGACCTTCATAGAAACATAGCCGAGCAAATAAGAACATAAAAGCCAAACTGGATCAGACCAAGGGTCCATCAAGCCCAGCATCATGTTTCTAACAGTGGCCAGAATGGTATTGTAATGTTAACTCAACCGCCACTATGATTGCTCAGACTATGACAAATATAACCATAGCTGCAAACATGCAATTCAAGTATAGTGAATATAATAAGGGTAACATCTTAAAATAGGAGTCATTTGACAATTCAACACTCAACATTCATAGCATGTCCATCCCAACGCGATTCACGTTTCATAAGCCTTCCTCAGGGGCAAGGTGACTGTCGCAGAAAGTTACAATTTCTGAGATAACTATAAAGCATTAATCCATAGCATCACCCCACTTCCCAATATTTTCCCCAAACACCATCATATACTATGGATTTACCTTTCAGAGCAAAATTATGCACTTCAAGACTGCCAATTCTGAAATCGTGTTCTGCCAACCGACCACCTGGGGGGAGGTCTTTCAAAAATATATGACTGATTTCTCATTTACCTCATGTGGGGAGGATAATCATCTTTTACCTTGGTCAGAAAGATTCTGTTCTTCCCATCTGTTCACACACATAACTGAGGGGAAAAACTCTGTAAACCCACCTTTTTCCATAATATGAAGACTCTCCAACCAGAATGTCTCTGTTGCCTCACATCCCCACCACATATGTATGTATATGTAGGTCCCCACCCCACCATACTGTCTCCAACCTCGAGGACTGGAATTGTTAAAGTTAGATGTGTGATGTAATAAGAACCAGGAACTCATACATAAGTTATTATAGTTAGTTTAGATGTAGAACACCAATCTGAGTCATCTAAGTGAATATGCAAATCTGTTCCACCTCTCACTCAAGTTCAGATCTGTAGTTAAATCACTACCCCAGAAATTTATCAGCTGACAGCGACAAAGAAGTTGTAGATCACTAAATTTTAACATCCAAAATTTCAACTGCATAATCTCTATCAAAATTCCTACCCTACCATGCTACTTTTTGTATTCTATTAGAAGCAAAAAACATACGTATATATAAAGAGCTTGTCAGTAATTTCATCAATTTTTGTACAAGAGTGAGCTTAAGCAATAGTTCTCTTCATAGGCGAATTGAGACCTTTCACATTCAACATTACCTTTAAAGTAGACATAAAAAAAAAAGGGAGAAAACCCACATAACCTCCCTTGTAAACCCTTTTACCTTCCCCCTGAGTTTTGCTGTTCCAATCCATTTCCCCCCATAGGCCTCACAGCATAATTATATAACCATCCTACCCTACACTGCCATCTCAACCTCCACCCCTTCCAGGTATGTAGACTAGTGTGAACCTTCCCACACACTCTCCTCCAGTGGAATACCATCTCCCAAGATAGTCCTCTCCCACTTTTGCCTAAACCTTTAAAGTAACACATTTCAGTGCACAGTTTTAATGCTCGGTTTATTACATCAGCCCTAGAGGTAGAGCCTATTTTGGAGGCAGCAGTGGAAGGTCTCGTTTGCCTCCATGAGGCTGTAGCCTGGGAAGAGTGCACTGGGAGCACTGGTCACCAGCTCCCACTGCTGTGCTGAGCTCCTCTGGCTCAACTTATCTGGATGTCTAGGAGGAGGTAGATTAGGCCACATCCACTTCTTTTGCAGGCCAGGCTAACTGCTCTTTTGAATAGCGAGACCGTGTTTTTTTCGCAGTTCAAATCAGGAGTCTGGCCGCAGAGGTAGAAGATGCAGGCCGATGGGCGGCTGCCGCTGCTCTCCTCCTCCTGCGCTGGTATTTGGTTAGCAGAGGGGAAGGAGGTTAAACACATGGAAGCTGCTCCCCTACTTTTCTCTCCCTAGTCAGCTTGACCCCCTCTCTCCCACAGATTGGCCAATTCTGCAGGAAGGGCTGGATTTTTCAATCCTGAATTTAGCCAACAAATACCATATATTTAAATAATGTATCTTAAAATATTTTGCCTGCTTGTATATTTACTAAATTGTGTCTCTTCACTCATTAAGGGGGGCTCTGCCATGGCTGATAAAGTGCTAGCAATTTAATTCAAAGTGCACAAGGCTTCTGGTATACCTTATTAGGACAATTTAAATAAGCCAAAAGGAACAAAAACAGACTTGTGCCAGCTCCTTCAGCTGATAAGGAAGTAGCATTTCTTCAAGTTGATTTCTCTGATTTTACTGACCATTGCTTTATATTCAGGAGACACCCCCCCCCCCCCCCATTCACACCTTCCTATCTGATACTACTATTGGGAACATCTGAATCTCCTGCAAACAGCATAGCTCCTGAAACTGCTCCAAGTTGGTAGGTTTTTAGCTTATATCTGCTAGGTCACATAGGGGCTCCATTCACGTGATCAATGGCTCTGTTATTATAATTCACTGAAATTTTCTTGCAAAAAAGAAGGTCTCCTAAAATGCCTGAATTATTCAAATATCAAATACATTAGGTCAGGGAAAGCCAATGATCCAAATAATCTCTATATTAAGAAATGAATTTATTGCTCCAACTAAAGACTGATTACATTGTTTTAGGTACTACATCATATACAAGCCTCAAAATTAACTAATTCAATTCTTGAGTCTATCAGAAATAATTCAGACCTCATGCATTTAGACTTTACAAATTTCAACTATATAATGTTAATGAGTATCAAATGGAGCTTCGTCATCAACTCCTTCATTTTAAAACTGACCACACCTCACCAAATGTTTCTGAAGTTTTAAACATGTCCATACCTTTATCCAAATACAGAAATTGTTTTATCTATGCCCCTCAGCAGACTCAAGTATCCCAATCACTCCCCCAGTCTGCCTAGGCAGTGCAGGTAGCCCTTACCAACCCCAGAATTGAAGAGACGTCTTCTCCAAGGCATAGCTCGCACCAGCTGGTTGGGTGCTAGGAGCAATCACTGTAGTAGCAGATGCCTTCCCTCCCTAGGCCCGAGTGTACCAAGACCAGAATTCAATTACAAATATGAAATTTCATCTTGCCAGAGTTGGTGCTGTTGTAATTTTTTTTCTGTAATTTTTATTTCTATGTGATTCCTAGTACCCTAAAATGGCATTATATTCTTGATAATGATCATTTCAAGCAGTTACATAATGTTCTAAGCAAAATGATCTTACTAGACAAGTTGAAGGTTACATACCATATCCTCAGAAGCTTGATGTGTTCTGTAAGAGGTCTCCAGTGGACTGCTAAGATCTGGTTCCAACAGTTAAAAGCATTCACAGAAGAAAGAAAACTTATTTTTTGGCTAGACAATTTAGTGACCACAGGATTATAGTTTGAAGTTTAAAAAAAAAAAAAAAATATTCAGGTTCTTGAATCTTTTATAATCTTTATTTAAAAAAAAAAAAAAAAAAAGTTTAATAAATTACAAGAAAAGCAGCTTTGGATTGCTGCGACACATAGCAGAAGAGTTTTAAAAAAGTCAAATATAATTGTCTCAATACAAAAGTCACTAATCTTTATGTAAAACAAACCCTCATTTGTATGCACCACGTACAATAAACCGGTGTCCTGTGCTGCTGGGTGCCATTCTGCCTGGCTCTGGAAGATCATCTGAAAATTAAGAGACATGTACTATTATAAAGATTTACATAATATACTCAAATCTGAAGATCTGCTGGAGACATTAAAAATTGTAAAAGGATCCAGTGTATTTATACACAGTATTTTTTTTGGGAAAGGAGAACAGCTTGTTTCCTTTTGGGCTTCCAGCTGAGTCAGAACCAGGACTGCAAACTGGCACCACGAATCTTAATGCCCAACTACATAGGAGTTCTCTCCACTTTAGACCCTGCCCAACTCACTAAAGCTCGATTACTGCAGTGACAGTCCTCAGCTGGATGCCATGCGCCAAGGCTCCTGCTATGCAGAATTAATTTTTCTGAAGTCCAAGTCATGAACTGTTTACAACAATGCAATTAACTTTTTAAAGTTTCTCTAAGTGAAAACATGGCTGTTCCAAATCTCCGCAATTATCAGCATTGCTGTCAATTAAACACCTCCCACAGACTGAGAAATTCTGAGTAGCAAACTGTTTGTATAAAACAGCAGCAGACATTAATGATACTAAACTACACAAATCACATAGCTCATTTCCCCACTGCCATAAAAAGAAGAACATGGTTTGTGTTTTCCAAGAGCAGAAAGGGGGGGAGGAGGTTCTCTTGATTTAAAGGACCAGCAGGGTAAGACATCACGGAAGTAATGAATGAGAGATCAGAGGGAAGAGTTAAAAGTAGCAGAAATATGGACAACCCTTACTGGTGCATAAGGGATGCTGAAGGGAGCCTTCCTGATCTCGTGTTGCTTATGCCCCGTGGTTAATGTTTCTAATTTACCCTTAAGGATTCCCAAGTTAAACAACCTACCCCCAATACTATTTGCCTTGTCATTGACTAAGGTGGCTTTGCTTCTACAATTACAGCCCTGGAGAGCAAGAGATAAAAGCAAGGGAAGTCTTCTTGTAATGTTCTAGGAGGTTATTCCTTCTTTATTCCCTGCCTACCTTTTATGATCTTTTCGAGAGTGGTACTCTTGTGGCAAAGAAAACAGGAGAAAGCCACCTTCACAGCTGCTGTAATATTGTTCTTTAAACCATCAGGAGTCACTGTATGGTTTGGTTCCCCCCTCCCTGGGAATAAATGCAAGACACCCCAAAGGAAAAGGACTGTATTATAATAAAACTGACCCTAGGTACTGGGTTTGCAGAAACTGTCATATTAAAAATTCCACTTACAGAAAATATTCATACCAAGGGACCTTACTAATGAGAGTAGTCCACTGTATTATCATAAATGCAAAATATATCAATTGATCAAACCTTCCTCAAAGATTTATCAACTTGAAAAAAAATATATATCATCAGTGTTTACTGGGGGACTATTCATAGTGCCCCATAAAATATTTAGAATGCAACCTAAAAAAATTAATAATTATATGCATATGGGTGTAAGTTTCCAGCGCAATCCGTGGTACAGTCTGATAGTTCCCTCTGCTGGTTAAAACAGATTGCTTTTAGTTCTGCTAGTTGTAACACAAAAAAAGAAAGCAGAGCTGCAAACTCCATCAGTGCCTTTAAACTAACAGCAGGAACACCAGAAAACAAGGCTCAGTACAATTCTGGGACCACATCTCAAAAAAGATAGTTATACTGGAGAAGGGCGACCAAAATGATAAAGGGAATTGAATGGCTTCCCTATGAGGAAAGGCTAAAGAGGTTAGGGCTGCTCAGCTTGGAGAAGAAACGGCTGAGGGGGGATATGATAGAGATCTTTATAATCATTGGAGGACTAGAATGGGTAAATGTGAATCTGTTATTTACTCTCAGATAACAGAAGGACTAGGGGGCACTCTATGAAGTTAGCAAGTAGCACATTTAAACTAATTAGAGAAAAATATTTTTCACTCAATGCACAATTAAGCCCTAGAATTTGTTGCCGGAGGATATAGTTAGGGCACAGTGTAGCTGGGTTTAAAAAAAAAAAAAAGTTTGGATAAGTTCCTGGAGAAGTCCATAAACTTCTATTAATCAAGCTGACTTAGGGAATAGCCACTGTTATTATTGGCATTAGTAGCATGGGATCGATTTAATTTTTGGGTACTTGCAACCTGGATTGACCACTGTTGGAAACAGGATGCTGGGCTTGATAGACCCATGGAGCGATACAGAGGCATTATGACAGCCACCGTTTATTTGCCATTCTCTTCCTAATATTGTTTGCTTTTTTGATTGTCACAGCCACTGAGCCAACGATTTCAATGTATTATCATCAACTATGATGCCTAGATCTCTTTCCTGGGTGGTAACTCCTAAGACAGAACCTAACATTGTTTAAACTACAGCAAGGATTATTTTTCCCTACATGCATCACTTTGCACTTATCCACATTAAATTGCATCTGCCATTTGGAAGCCCAATCTTCCAGTCTTGCAAGGTTCTCCAGCAATTCATCACAATCCGCTTCAGATTTAATTACTCAGCATAATTTTGTGTCCTCCACAAATTTGATCACCTCACTTGTCATACCCGTTTCCAGATCATTTGTAATATATATTAAAAAGTACCAGTCCAACTACAGATCTCTGAGGCACTCTACCATTTACTTTTTTCCACTGTGAAAACAGACCATTTAATCCTACTCTGTGTTTCCTGTCTTTTAACTAACTTGCAATCCATAAAAAGCCATAATCTCTCATCCAGGACTTTGTCGAACACCTTCTGAAAATCCAAATACACCGCATCTACCGATTCACCTTTTGCCAGGCTTATTCACCCCTTCAAAAAAAAAAAAAAAAAAAAAAAAAAAAAGTAGGAGATTTATGAGGCAAGACTTACTTTGGGTAAATCCATGCTGGCTGTGTCCCATTAAACCATGTCTATCTAAACATTTTGTGATTTTATTCTTTATAACAGTTTCCACGATTTTTCTTGCCACTGAAGTCAGGCTCACTGGTCTATAGTTTCCTTGATCACCCCTGGAGTCCTTTTAAATATTGGGGTTACATTGTCCATCTTCCAATCTTCAGGTACAACAGATGATTTTAGTGATAGATTACAAGTTAATTGAAATAGGTCTGAAATTTCATTTTTTAGTTCTTTCAGAACCCTGAGGTGTATACCATCTGGTCCAGGTGATTTACTACTCTTCAGTTTGTCAATCTGGCCTACTACATCTTCCAGGTTCACCTTGATTTGGTTCAGTTCATCTGAATCATCACCCTTGAAAACAGTCTCCGGAATGGGTATCTCCCCAACAACCTCTTCAGTAAACACTGAAGGAAAGAAATTGGTTAATCTTTCTGCCTTTACTTCCACATCTTGGTAGTCTAATTTGTAACTCTTCAATACTGCATGGCAAATTGAACTTTTATAATAAAGTTCAATCAATTAAAAAAAATTAATCATGCAATAAGCTCTAGAAATTCAGATGGCAGATAAGAACGGTTAGACTCATCTAAGTCTGCCCAAATTTATTTCCTGTTACAATATTGTAGCTCTCACTTGATCTCTACTTTACTTCCTCACAATCAATCATTGTTGCATATCCCATGTCTTCACAAATTGTTACTGTTTTGCCTCTATCACCTACACTGGGAAGCTATTTAATGCATTTGCTATCCTTTCTGTAAATAAATATTTCCTTATGTTACTCTTGAACCTATTATTGTCTAGAACTTCCTTTCCATTGAAAAATACTTGCTTCTTCTGTATTATTTATATATTTGAGGTATTCATATCCTACCTCTTTCTTCTCTAGGCTATACGTATTTAAGTTATTAAATTTCATTACATAGGGCTTATAAGGCAAACTCTGCACCGTTTTCATAGCCCTTCAATTGGCTTCCTCTACTCTAGGTACAGCATTCAGAATTAGACAATACTCCAGATGAGGTCTCACCAATATTGGTAATGCTTCTCTTTATGCACCCTAGCATTCTTCTACCTCTGACTACTGCCTTGTTGCACTGTTTTCCAACACTGAAATTACCAGATATAATCATTTATTTCCAAGGTCTCTGTCCTGTGATGTATGCCAGTATCTCATACCCAATTGCAGTGCTTCCTGAATTTATCTAATATTATGATGCCATTTTTACACAATCCCAGATAATCAAAAGAAAATAGCAGACCTTCACACTCCCTTTTCCCTCCCATCAGCAGACTTCTACTCCCCCTATCCTCTCTCCCTGCAGACTTTTACTCCCTCATCTCTCTCTTAAGATGTGAAGAAGCAAAACAGCAATCAGAAGAGAGTCTGTGAATCAGTGGGCACTCAACAGGCCTTTGACTCTATGCATGAGTTTCCAGTCTAACAAGAAGTAAATGCAGAAGGAGTAGGGCTGTGAATGCTCATAGGCCCTATGCATTGACTGCTAGCTGCAGGTCAGAGCGGAGGTCTGGAGAGAGGGGGCAGGCATCGGATGTTTGTACTTAGATCAATGACAAAAAAGAAATATAAAAGTTAATAGCTCTTCATTCATTTTTTGTATGTCACAGGCCTTCTGAATCCACAGAAAGTTCACAAGTATACAAATAATTTTGATAAATCCCTGAGGCTGCTCTGACAGTCCTGAGCTAGCCATCATACCTATTATATTCTTCTCATTTGCTTCTCTGCTGAGATTTTTTGGGGCATTCTGAGCTGCAGATTCCTTCTGAAATGGATTACAGAATTTTTCTTCCCTGTTACCATGTAAAAACTGAGAAAGAATTCCATACAGAAGGGGCCTGTTAGAAGAAAATAAACAAAAAAAGATTGGAAACAATGTGCAAACAAAAAGAAGAATCAACTGCAATACTATTAAAAAAAACCCAAACAAACACACACACCTGTTTTTAGAGCCCCAGACAAGAATTATTGGGAACAGTTTTGTTTAAATTTTGCATTAAACACAAAGAATATGAATTTAGTCATTTTACACAGTTCTGTAATACAAGCAAGGGAAACAAGCTAATTTTCCATTTATAGAAAACATTAGCATACTAGTTTTGAAATTCTTTGCCCATTTTCCTTAAAATTCCTGTATAAAGTTTGCAAGGAAAATACAAGCTTTTTTTTTTTTTTTTTTAAAGTACTGCCATGACTTAGAATCAAATTTCTTTATCTAGAACAATATGGTAAAACACCTCTCTCACCATGGAAATATCCTTCCAGTACCTATCCATAGACAGCATTTTCTCTGCCTAGAACTGTTTGTATACTGAAGAAAATGTATAGTTATTACATTATTTAATTTAAAATGCATCATCTTACATTGCTCTTCTATTTGGGTCTTCAACTATATTTAGTTCATTGATGAGAAACTGTCTGTCTAATGGAACTTCAGGCTGACCCGATTCTGAAAGGCAAATCAACTCAACATGATTTCTGTTTTTATTTTATTAAAATTAGTCCATATTAACAGATTATAAAACAAAGCTAAACAAATCTAACACGCTTTCAGCTCTTGCTAGTTGGAAAAGCACGAAACACACGATGATAAAATATATTTCAGATTTTTTAAAAATCTGCCTCTGCCCAATCTTGCTGTCACCTAGGGTCAAGTAAGACTACAGCAGTGTGCCCTTTGTGTTCCTCCACAGTCCACAACACGGAAAGAGCACACACAAGAATTTGCATCTCTTCTACTGTATGTGTCCTTTCTGCACATTTGTATATGAACACAATTAAAAGATGCAGTTCATTTTGTACTAAGCGAACAAACACAAAGAGGCCATTAAAACAACATATACTGTCCAGTAATTTTCAAAATGCAACTGTAGGGTCATTTTCTAAATCAATTTAAATCCATGAAAGTGAATGTGAGATTTCAAGATATGTTAACTATCCCAGGAAACATACTGTGAAAGTATATTACCAGAAGGTGTCACATGGGGAAAGTATTCAATTCTTTACCAAGCAAGTCCCCCAAGTTCTACTGGTTTGAAAACAAATTTTGCAAAGAGGCACTGCTACTTTCCAATAAGTTACTTGTCAAGATGCAAGTTAATTTAATCTTGTATTATTAGCACATGTACCATTGTTAATACAAGAAAATAAATATAAAGTTAGGGACAGCAGATGCGAAATAGAACTATACAGTGAAACTGGAAGAAAAACGTAAGGAAGTAGAATAGAGAAATTGGGGTGGGAGCAGGAGATGAACCCAAGGGAATGTGAGAAGATGGGGGAAGAGAAAGATGGGGGAAGAGATGGGAGAAATGGAAGAGTTTTTAGGAAGGGTGCAGGATGAGGACTAGGGAGGTGGGACACCTTGGCTATAATTTCTCACACTTTGCTACTTGTAAAGTTATATTTTGCTTGAGCTTGGTGAAAACCCACAGAAGTTTGGCTTTACTCCACTACCCCAGTGAGCCTATCAGGCAGCTTATTCACTCCTTCACTAACCACTGACTGGTCCCCCCACTGTCCACTGTTAGCAAAAGGACCAATTCACGTTTTGTGAACAAGGATTACTCCTTTTATTGAAAGCTGGCAGCAGAGGGACCAATCAGTGGCCGGTGAATAAGTAAGTAAAACCCATGCTAAAAGACTTTTATTATATAAGCCCTCAAATTAGCTATTTTTCTCTCTGTATAGTGCTATATTTTAATTCTACATATCTGTAAAAAAAAAAAAAAAAAAGGGGGGGGGGGGGGAAGAGTGCTTCCACTTGCTTAGCAAGCTGAAGTATTTCTACTTATTATGATGCAATCATTAATGTTTGTTACACATTTGTGAAGGAAAGAATGGAAAAGTGAAAATTAACTTTCAAAGAAATACATTCCACAAATATAACCTTAACTATGCAGCGAATAGTTACCATGACAGCTAAATTATTAAAACAAATGTTTTTACCCTTGAAATAAATATGAATTCAGGGAAACATTCACTGTATCAGGGGTTTAACTACAAATTCCATGGTACATGGAAACTGGGCACATAAATGATCATTATACAGCCACAGCAGCAGTTAAATAGCATGCCAATATACTACCTGCACTTAGAACAGATGCTGTGTATTTGTATTGATTGAATTCTAAGTATTCTCGGATTAGTTCATTTATCAGAAGGTTTTCATGACATAGTGAAGGACGTGGTTCACGTTGATCATCCAATGCATTGAACACTTCTGCTCTGATTCTTGCTTTTAGTTGTCCTAATACACCTCTTTTCTCCAAGGTGTCCTTTAGAACTATGAATACAAAAATGAACCTTTAAAAGCAAAAGAAATCTCTTCAACAATTTTTGTATGTATTGCTTACATATAATTAGTATCTACCTTTCAAATCCCCCAAGTCATCCTATTGTACTAAAAAAAGGTCAGCGCCTTAAAAAGTAGGCTATTTCAATTTATCAGATTTAAGAAACTTCACCAATTCTGTACCTACAAGAAAAGACTGAACAGGGGTCTCTGTGTGAGTGGTTAATAAGAATAACTAAATATATCAGGCAATAAGTTTAAAAGATTAGTATAAACTCCCAGCAAGTCAAGCAAAGGGATAGAGAAGAATAGTGGCCCTCTAAATAAACTTGAAAAAAAAAACCCCTATCATCTATCCCAGAGCCTAGAATATGACTGCTAAGTAGCTTTGAAACCCTGTTTAAATGGAGAAAATCAGATTATTACTGGAACAAAACCTGGTGAATTAGCTCCCCCCTCCCAGAAATGAAGCTTCTTGCTTTCTGAAAGTAAAGAGCTCCGCTTTAGGCCGGTGTCTTCTCGGAAGTCTGCTGTTTAGGGCCGCTCAACACAGGTTGCCCCGCTCTTGGAAGCCCGGGTCAGTCGCATCAGCGCTCGCTGACTGCTGGGTCATATTCTTTTGGTCCTCTAAAGTTTTAGCACCGAGCAAACACTCAAGCCCCCTCCTTCGTTTCTTTTCACCTGTCCCCGCCCCCGCTCTGGGTCTGGACCAGGACCAGGACCAGCATGTTTACGTTTGATCACGGTTTCGCGAGTTGCCGAGGAGTAAGACTCCGCTTCCTTTTCACGTCGTCTCCCGGTCCTGACAGCATTCGGACGCTGGAGGGCATGCGACCATCTCACCTTCCCAGTCCGCAGCTCTCACGGAAAGGAACCGAACCAACCAAGGTTAAATAAAGATTCATAAATGCCACGGGAGAAGGCGACGTCGCTAACCCACGTAATACCGGAGCGGCAAACCCATCCCTTACCCCTCGCACCTCACCTGCTTTCAGCTCCGCCACCGTCGCCATTGCAGCAACGGTTTCCGGCGTGACGTCACGGCGGCAGCGCCGGCGGCCAGCGAGGAACTGATTGCGCAGGCGCTTGGCAGAAGCCCTTCTGGCGCTGTCCTTCCCGGCGCCTGCTGGGCTGCTCCTATTCGCGCCCTTGCTTCTGCACGCCGAGGGCAGGCGTCCAGCCCGGATAACTGTGAAGCCGGTTGCGTTGTATAAACTTAAGGGCTGGGGATGTTATGCGTCGCTCCCCCGCCTCCTTTTTTTTTTTCTTCTCGTTATTCGTACTAAAGCAGCGGCCGCCTTTCTGTGCTGGAGCTACCGCCGCTTTTCTTTCTCCCCCCATCTCCATTGGAATTAGCTTTCTATTTCCCATGGTTGAAGCCCTCAATTAGCACCGCACCCAAGCTCGCCAAACTCTTCAGGATGGCCCTAACCCTCCTCCTGGAAGAGACGTTTCATCGTAAACCGAAACTGAGCCCTGTTGCAACGCACAGTGACATAGTATTTATATAATACAAAACCCCTTTAAATTAAAGTTAAACAATAATTGGAAAAGTTGTTTTCGACAGACATTGGACAGTTAGATGATAACACTAGGAGAAACTAAAAAAGGAATGGAGAATTTTTATGTTTATGATATGGAACAAGCTATAGTCTACAAGTATTATGAGAAACCTTTTTGATAAGAACATTGCATGTCATGGTGGATCAGACCAATGATCCATCAAGTACTGTCTCTGGGCAGTGGTCAGTCCACCTCACTCAGAAGTACCTGGTATACCAATTCCATGTTATTCACTCCCAAAAATAAAAGGTAGGCAGGGGCGGATTCTGGGTAAAGATTGGCCCAGGGAATTTCTGCCCAGGCCGGCCCAGGAGATACTCCATGGTCTGCAGAGCATAGCTCTGTCTCAGCCGTGCTCAGAAGACCACTGACCAGAGCGATCCCCTAATAGGCCAATCCGCCCCTGAAGGTTAAGGAACTCATAAGAACATAAGATATGCCATTTTGGATCAGACCAAGGGTCCCTCAAGCCTAATATCCTGTCTCCAACAGCAACAAATCAAAGTCACAAATTGTCAAGTACGCAAACATTAAACAGACCCCATGCTACTAAAGCCAGCAACAAGCAGTGGCTATTCCCTTTTGATTAATAGGAAATTATAGACTCTCCAGAAACTTATCCAAACCTTTTTTAAACCCAGCTACACTAACAGTCTTAACCACATCCTCTGACAATGACTTCCAGAGCTTAATTGTGCCTTGAGTGAAAAAAGTTTCTGATTTCTCTTACAATCCACGATTATCTAGCTAATAGATGTTAATGGCTATATCCTCCAAGAATTTCTCCAGCTTTATAAACCCAGCTATACCACTTGCCTTGGCCACATTCTCCTGCCACAAAATCTACAGTGTATGTGTTTTTGATTGAAGAAATCCTTTCTTAAATTTGTTTTAAATCATGCAGTGTCCTTTAGTTCTAATACTATTTAAAAGGGTAAATGCCTGTTCCAATGAATTCGTTCCATACTTCACTTCATGGTTTTCAAACTTATTTTCTCAGAATTCAATGGAAAAAAAGTTTTTTCCCCTTGGGATCTAGTAGAAGAAAAATGCTTATCCCCATGGTTCAACCAATATAATGTTCTGAGTTTTGTTTTCATAAAATAAAGATAAAGGATAATAATTGTTAGTAATAACCACTTCATGTCAAATATCATTGATGTTACTGTAAAACATTTTAAACATGGTAAAAAAAGATCAGCGTTTCACTTAGACTGAATGTGCATATTCATTGTGAATAACATGAAAACCCAACTGGCTGGGGGATCCCCAGGACAGGGTTGGGAAGCACTGGTCTAAGGTATTCTTTTGTCTAGGCCAGTGATGGCAAACTCCAGTCCTTGAGGGCTACAAACAGGCCAGGTTTTCAGGATATCTACAATGAATATGCATGAGAAAGATTTGCATTCACTGCCTCCATTCGGACCGATTCAGTATGGTGCGCTTGGCCGAGAGCACTTTTAGCCCCCGTTTGGCCGCGCGTTTTCCACGCGCTATTTTTACCCCTTATATAGAACAGAAAAGCAGAAAAAACTGCTTTTCTGTACACACTCTGACTTAATATCATAGCGATATTAAGTCGGAGGCCCCAAAGATAAAAAAAAATAAAATATTTATAAAAAAAAAAAAAATCGGCCCAGAAAACAGATGCTCGATTTTACAGGCATCCATTTTCCAAACCCGTGGCTGTCAGCGGGTTCGACAACAGCCGCCAGTAAAATGAAGTGTCGGCTGTCAAACCCGCTGACAGCCGCTGCCTCCTTTTTACCGCGGGCCCTAATTTGCATACCTTGGCTTCCTAAATCTCGCACCCAGGAGAGTGGCATGGGCGCGCGTCGGGAGAGCGCGTGCTCACTGGCTCTCCTGTGAGGTTTTCTGTATCGGCCCGATTGTGTGCAAATCTATTTCATGCACATTCATTGGGGATATCCTGAAAACCTGACCTGCTGACCAGAGGGGAGCAGTTTCTCAACCCTCTCCTGAAGGCACACCTAACCAGTCAGGCAGCGGCGGATTCACGATGTCGGACCGGCCCGGGTATTCGCCGCCCAGGACACATCACGTGGTCTGCCGAGCGCGGCTCTGTCATGGCAGACCACGTGACTGGAGCGATCGGCCCAACGGGGGATGCCCGATCCCCCAACAGGCCAATCCGCCCCTGCAGTCAGGTTATCTCCAGGCCTGACCCAAGAGTTAAGTTTCCAGTGCTAAAAAACGGTGTGTTGGTCAAATGCAGTCTCTCTACAGTAGGAGTACTGCTAATGCCCTCATTTCCATGCAAGGGTGCTAAATAGTGCTCCCATTTTGGTATATTCGTTTTTTCACAAAACTCCTTGCTGCATGGGCAGTACATGTTATGCACTGAAAATTCCTATTCAAGTGCAGGTAGCAAGGTGCGTTCGACTGAACCGTACCTTTCTGCATCGGCGTGTACTTGAGTGTTATTCCGCGCAATTGAGTACATTTGCACCCTAGTATTTGACCTTAGCTGTAAAAGGACTGAGAACCTGATCGGTTTGCATACTTTGGTTACAGAAACAAACAGGTTTGCGTGTCAAGAGGTGCGCACGTCACTGTTATCATAATTACCGCTAAATGCCGTTTCTACGTCGCAGCTCTTACACAGCTCAGGAGAAGAACCTAGAGCAGGACAATCATGCAAAAGGAGGGGCGGAGGGGGCGTGCCGCCGCAGAGCGGCCGGCAGCCGGCAACCAATCAGCGGGCGGGCCGGCCAGCCGGCTCGCGGGACTGGGGAGCAGCCGCTGCGCCTGGTGGAGCCGCGCGGACGCGAAAAGTGAGAGGGGGCGGGCGGAGAGCGAGGAGCACGCAGGCGTCGTTCGCTCGCGACTGTTCCGCGTGAAAGCGGCGAGGCGCTCTCTGGAAGCCGGCGCGATGGGGATGGAGGCGTTCTGCGGCACGGGTAGCGTCGAGCCGCTCTGGGTAAGGCCTTCTGCAGCAACGTTCACAGCCTTCTAAGGGGTTTTGTTGTTGTGTTTTGGGTTTTGTTTTTGTTACCAAACGAGTTGTGCCGAGGCCGTCGTCCTGGGGCCTGCCCTTGACTTTCGGAGGAGCTGGTTTGACGACTTGGGGGGGTGGGGGGCGCGCAGGTTTCCGTTTGGCTCCAGATAACGCAGAACGGAGTCCGGTAATGGTCCGTGCGTGGCTTTGTTCTTCCTTCTTCGCTTTCCCATTAATGAGCGCTCGTCCACCATCGGCAGGCGGGGGCCATGGCTTATTCGTGCGCTGGGTGCCGTAAGCCGGTGGTACCAGGCTTGCTTGGAGGGATCGGGCGAGCCGGTGTGGGAGCCAGAATGCAGACGCACGTGACAATAAGTCGTGGTTCTCTGCCAGGTTCTCTGTTGCAGCCTGCGGCTTTCAGGCGGCGCTGACCTTTCTGGGTACCATCTGGGGTTCCGTTTTAAGGTTGCTGAGGGGCAATCATCGTGGCCACGTGTTTGTGGCTTCAGTATATAGCAGATATTGACAACGCAGAATGGCAAACCCAAGTTATCAGGTTTACAAAAATACCTGCAGTCATGGTGACCTAGCTACTGGATTCTTAGGTTAACCAGAATACGAGCAGGTTTATATACCTAAAGATATTCTTGGCCTGTAACTGACTCATTAAAGCTTTGTTTTCCTAAAACTGCTTTTATTTTCTCTCTTGGGAGAAGTTATGATGTTTATGCAAACAATTTTGTGCATTTGCTTTGCCCCACTTACTCGGTATTAAACTTTTCATATTAGGTTCAGAATTTTAATACATTTAGAGCATATTTTCTAATGTTTAACTTAGTGTTTCAGCTCTGTAAACCGTGTGTGTGTATATATACATATATATATACACACACACACTAAATGCAATGATTTTAATAACTAGAATGTTGAACTGTACAGAAGTGTTAAAATTCTAGATCATTCATTTTAGTGTATTGATGTATACAGAATACAGTGCATAAGCATAGAATAGGAAGACAATTTTTAATAACTCCCTAGTTCTTGTGTTGCTTAACTTGAAAAGTAATCATGGAATACCATATACCATGTACATTTAAAATGCATTAATTTGAAATCCAAATAAATATAATAAAGAGCCACAGATATATAAATTAAAACACTTCTGCATCTTATATTTTGAACAGCATCTTTGAATGATTTGAAAAATAACAGCTTTTTGCAATTGAGTTCAAGCATCAATAATCCTCTTATTTCCTGCCTTACCCTCCCCATTCAACCCCTCCTTGCTCTCTGACTTGATACGTTTTATATTTGAAAATGTTCACCTTACTCAACTGTTACACATCTTCTATGAAAATGTATATTGTTCTCAAGGTTTTACTGTGCTCAACTGCTATGATAATTACATAATCTGTAAACCGTTATGATGGCTCTACCGAATAACGGTATATAAAACTCAACAAATAAATAAATTTGTTTGGCTGGACAGTTACCGATTTATATCCCAATCTTGGGTTGCGATTCTGTTTGAAAATGTTCTCAAAACTTGAACAAAGTCCTCTTGTTGGATCTTGTATTGTATTTACTGACAAACCACTGATGGCAAAACAAACCATGATTTGCAGATTGTGAATTACCGAATGCATGCTACCTGATTATACTCCACTTTAATTCACAAAGAGCGAGAGTCCTGACCATAGTGATCGACTGTTCGTAATAATTTTTTTTTAAATTGAAATTTCATTACAGCTTTAATTTCAGTTGATAGGTTAAGGCCGTCTTGACAAGTGTGAGCAGTGTGACCATACCATGCCTTGTGTCTGGAGGGACTCTACTATGGCATTTCCACTAAATAATACATAGACCCAAAGAAGGCCCAATAGCATGAGCTGGCGATTAAAAGGTGGTGGCTGGGTCAGGTGTGCACCTGCTCTCTCTCAAATTCGGGGGAAGCTACTGGGACCATTCCATTCATTGGCCTGTTAGTAGAGCACATTAGTGGCAGGTTGTTAGTAACTATGGGGGAGTATGAAAAGCCTCACATCGAATTACTGTACCATTCCTTGCTCCAGCCTGAAAATGGCCCGGCACAGGGAACAATTCAAGACATAAAATAAAGTTGGAAACCTTTTTTGAGTTGCATTAATTTTTGAGGTTGTTGTGTTAGGCTTGGATATAAAATTTCAGTATTGCCTTGGTTTTTATTTTTAAAATACCCGGTGAAGCATAAGCACATCATAACTCAGCTAAAGGAAACCTATAAAAAGGATAAATTCTGTTCTCAGTCCTCAAGAATATTTCAGATGTGCAGATTATATTCTTTAGCATACTATTCAATTATTTTAATTTCCTTTCCGACTAATTCAAAATACTATAATTCTGGTTAGGTTCGCGTAAATTAATGCTTATGGCCTGATTTACTGAGGCTTTTTCCAATTAGTAGATATAGGGAAAAAACTTAGTAAAATCAGGCCCTTAGTGTGCTTATTTTTGTTTTAATTACGTTGAGCTGCAGATGTAGACTTTAGATTGTGTATTTGTCTATTGGTATTTTTATTTATGTATATGAATACTTACATTCCAAATAATATAATGGAGGTAGTGGAATGTAAAAAGATTTTTAACAAAATAGAAAAGGTTTTCTCATTTTCGGCATATGATAAAAAGCTTGCAGTAAGCAGGTCCATGGCACACAATTATTACATAAATATATAAATATTTATAATTATATAGAAATGTTTACATTCCATAAATCCCTTTTGTGAAAACAAACCACAGATCACAATTGCACCACCTGAACATGCAGCAGAGTAACATATACTATAAATCTCAGTTAAAATTGTGTTTTAGTTTCTCCTCAGTAATTAGTCTCCTATGTTTTTAAACAATTTTTTTGGCAGTCAGTGAGGCTAATTCAAGCGAGTTCTTGATTTCTTGAAACTTGCATATCCATAGGGAAAATACATCATTTAAATACCCAATGATGATTGCATAGTTCTTTGTCAATGATATTAGAATATTGTAACAAACACCCTGCAAAGGCCTCTGTTTCACCTGCGATGGGCGTCTTCAGGGGGTTCGCATTGGTGAATCTACACACAACGGTTTCAGTAAAAGCCCCCTTCGCTGAAATTATTGTATGAAGACCAATATTCACCATGACAACGATGTAATATTATTCATTTGCAGAAAGATTCTTTGATTAGCATTTAATTGTATCGCCTATTGCCATTGTTGGCAAAGGTATTGCACGACACTTCATAGTTGTATAATGGTGATGGAAGCTGGAGCGCTAACAGGAAAACCAGTGGATATTAGGGATGTGAATCGGGTGCCCGATCGTTCCCGCTTTCGGGTTCGTCTGGCCACGGGAAAATCTCGTTTTCCCGCGGATTGACTTTTTTTTTTCCGTGAAAAATTGGTTTTCGGGTTAGTGCGCGCTTTTGCTATTTTTTGTTAGTGCGCACTAACCCGAAAAAAGATTTTCACGAAAATTCATGGAAAAAATGTTTTTCTAGTTTTTAACCGATATATAACAAATTAAGAAATATCGTACAATGTTTCAATTTGTTATAAAATCGATTCACATCCCTAGTGGATATACCTGCCTTGTTCCCATTGTTACGTTATGAAGTTTTTTGTATTTTGGCATAATCTTTTAATATTAAGTCATTTCTAAAGTGGATAATTATCCATTATATGCAACAGGGGAATGTGTGTATATGATATGTGCATAGTTAATGATGGCAGATGAACACCCATATAGTCCACCCAGTCTGCCCTGCAAGCTGCTTGGGGAAGTAACGGCTGTTCTGTGCAAGTTACTCCCATGCAGAAATCTTACACCTAGGTTACCCCACTTTTTAAATTTCCATCCTCTAGCCACTAGGGATTTTCTGTGTTTTATTCTATGCACTTTTGAATTCTATTACTGCTATTTTCACCACCTCTTCCCGGAGGGCATTCCATGCATCCACCACCCTTTCTGTGAAGAAGTATTACCTGATATTTTTCCTGAGTCTACCCCCCTTGGAGTTTCATCTCATGACTTCTAGTTCTACAACTTCTTTTCCATCAGAAAAGGTTAGTGGGGTTTTGTTTTTTTTGCACCATTAATACCTTTCAGGTATTTGAAAGGCTGTATCATATCTCTTTATTTTTCCTCTCCTTCAGGATATATATGTAAGTCTTCCAGTCTCATAAGTATTTCAATGCTGTCTACACACCATTTTGGTTGCCTTTTAGTGGACTGATTCCATCAAGTTTTTATTCTTTTTGAGATATGGTCTCCAGATGTTCAGGGGCATTATCACCTCCTTTTTTTCCTACTGGTTAATCCTTCTCTATGCAGCTCAGCATCCCACTAGCCTTATCCATTGCCGTGTCACATTGCTTTGCTACCTTCAAATTGTTGGACACTGTCATCCCGAGGAGTTGCTCCCAGTCTGTGCATATCAGTCTCTTGCCCCTGTTACATACAGCTTCTTTGGATTACCGTACTTCAAACGCATGACAGCACTTTTTGGTGTTGAATCCCAACTGCCAGACCTTCAACCACTCCTCAAGCTTTCCTAAATCTCATTTTCTCTACTCCAGGTTTCTCTGCTGTTATGGATCTTAGTATCATCCGCAAAAGAAATAAACTTTGTTCTAATTCCTCACAATATTGCTCACAAAGATATTGAACAGAACCGGTTCCAGACCAAATCCTTGAGGAACTTCATTTATCACCTTTCTTCCTTAGGAGTAGGTTCTAGCTACCACTACTCCTTGACACCTGTCAGCCACTTTGTAATCCATTCCACCAACTTGACAACCACTCCCAGGCTTATCATTTTGTTCATGAGCCTCCTATGCGGTCTTGCTGAAATCCAAGTGAAAACCACGTGAAGTGCTCTTCCTTGATCTAATTCTCTAATCAACCAATCAAAAAGATCAATCTGTTTCATTTGATAGGACCTTCTTCCAATAAAGAGCATATTGCCTGGATTCCATAACCCACTGGATTGCAGATAGTTCACACTGTCCCAACTGAAACTTTAGAAGTAATTAATATCAGCAAAAGAAAAAACCTAGAGCCACTCGTACTACTACTACTACTACTTCTACTACTACTTAACATTTTCTATAGCGCTACACAAACATTCAAAAAGACAGTCCCTGCTCAATAGAGCTTACTATCTAATAAGACAAATTTGCAAGACATGAGACTTGGCTAAAAGAAAAGAAAGTTAAGACTAAAAGCAGACAATCAGGCATAAGATTTAAAAGCGGTTTCAGGAAGGTGGGATGTGCAGACTGCACAAAGAGAGGGGTGTAGGGAGAGGTAATGGGGTGCTGCAGAGCGAAGGTATCTGTAGGTGAGAAAGGAGTTGAGCTGTATGCAGGAGTAGATAGGAAGCTAATGCAGTGACTTCAGAAGAGGGGCTATGTGAGCATAGCGACTTTGGTGAAAGATAAGTCGCGCAGCTGAAACTCGTTGAAATAAGATCACTAAAGCCTCTCTGGCATTAATTGAAATGATCAGCCTATGGTGAACTCACACCTTTCATATTGTCATGTAATGTACATTAAGGAGCTGTGCCCTGAAATGGGCAGTGTTTCGCCAGAGCTGTATCGAGGCGGGGGAGGGCGTGAGGCAAAGTCAAACCCACAGATAAATAACCAGAGCTTTTGGGCTTCCAAAACTGCAGCCACTGTCTAAGCATTCCAGCGCTGCAAAAATAATTATAATTATAAATAAATAAAAGATAATTATAATTATCTAATAACTAGGTTTAGTTCCTGTTTGTATCTGCCTTGGAAGCCAGAACTGCCAATTTATCCATATATTCTCTCTGAAGGTATCTGATACCATGAGCAAATGCTTTGAACAGTGGAGCTAGCTACCTTGCTGACAGAAGATAAATAAGAATAAAACACGTCCTTTTTGGCTACCTCCACCCAGTTGTATTTGTGATTCTGTGGTTTGGTGGTTTGTTTTTTTTTTAACTGGGCATCCCTGTGCAGTACCATAGTGCAGGGGAGGGAGTTGAATGAAATGACTTTTAAGCATATAATTAGCTTGTCTGAGCATTCTCAACAGTGCTAGAATAGGGATGGTGCACGATGGAAATCTCCTAATTACTAACGCTATCCACTAGATTTACCTGAATGCAGTGATTTAGTGTATATAAGTTCATGTATATTTTTAAACTGCTAAGTTTTCATTCCCTTTCCCAGATAAGCAACAAATAACCATGTTCCTGTTTTTTTGTGCATTGCTTCCTTTGAAGATCTGGCTTAGGATATAGTTTTGGGTAAAGGGCCAAAAAAAAAAAAAAGAAATCCTTGTTTAGGTTCAGTGCCGAAACCTGCCCAAAGAAGAATCTTTGTACTTTTCATTCCTCAGTCCCATCTGCATTCAGAGTTTTTGTGAGCTTCTAAGAAGTTATTTTTGATGTTGTGAAGTACCTTTTTTTTTTTTTAAATGAAGTGAGACGCTGCATGACATGAATCCATTTTCTTATGGCCATAATTATTGATTTAAAATGTTATGATTGCAGGATTGCTTTGCAAGTTCATGTGGGTCACTCGGATCTTTTGTAGTGGTGATTTGAGTGAGAGGTGATCTGTTGCAAAGTATCATGTAACCAAAATACTTGGTGTGCTTTTTACCTTTCGCCTTTTTGTGGAGATACGGCGAGCGGTCCCTGCCGATTTTGAAAGCTTCATGCCCGTTTTCGTATTGATGAGCCATCGAAAGGGCTGCCCTTTCTTTGTAAAATCCCATTTTGGATTTTGTCTTGTTCAGTGTTCCATTTTATAATTATGCCTGCAGTTGCGGGGGAAGGGAAAGGTAAAATTTAAAAAAATTCCATAAAGTAACAAGAATATAGCACCCAGGAGCCAGCTTATCATTGGAGTTTGTTCTCATCCTACAAATGGAGCTCCAGCTTGTTTAGAGGTTGATAAATGGGAGCTCAGCTAATCATTTTGGAGCAAAACCAGATACTGACCTTGTGTGTTCATGTTCCACCATCTGCCTTCAGACCTGCCCTAACTTTATTCAATGGATAAATTAATGTCAGGATATTCAGGAGTTGTCTATGCACTGTTTGTTGGTTTGTAGGATTATTAAAGTATAATTTTGTAACGTCTTTGAGTTTTCTAAAGAAAAACAGCAAACAAATCAAATGGAATTAAGTAAAGCAGAATGAATGTCTCCAAGCCTCCTACATAAGGAACAGAGGAGCTGTATCAGTATGCTATTGCAAAATGTATTCAGAGTTGTAGGTGGTTAAGGAGAAAAGGAAAAGTAGGACTGGCAAATGTACGAGTCCCTTGGTCTGGTTGATAACATCGCATCAACTTGCTTAAGTAAGTTAAAGGAAATTAGATTTTATATAAGCAATTGCACCTGGGGGAATATGGTTTTATTTATAATTTTATATGTAATCAGTCTTTGGAATAGGTTTCTGCATGCATGAAAACCATTCTTTAGCTCTCATACTCATGGAGCTCGATACAGAAGGTCCTATCTCTAAATTTTTTTTTTTTGGGGGGGGGGTGTGTGTCTCGGAAACAGCTGGTATTTTAGAGTAAGTGTGTAAAGAGTACTTTTGGTTTAATTCTCTTGTGAGAAAAGGGCAAATTAATTTAAAAGTTAATAAGTGTACAAGGTGTTATACCACAGTCAAAACTGTAACTAAGATAACCATCTTCATGTTCACATGTTGAAGAAGAGGACCTATAAAGCAAATTAGGATATTGTTTGCCCCAGCCAGCAAAAAGTGATGTCACTTTATATTGTAAGAGATGCAACTTACCACAGGCATTAAACTAGCCATGCTACATGAACCCCCTGTCATCTCCCTCCCTCAAAAAACAGCTAGACTTTTTTTTGTTTAAACTTTAAAAAAAAACATATATATAAAAATTGTGTAAAAGTCTCTGAAAATTGTTCAGAGACCAGTGTCCTACTCCTAGCATTCTAGTGAATTGGTTTCAAAAGGAGCAGAAAGACTGCAGGATTTAATAGTTATGAACTGAATTGGAGTAAAGGCTCTCTCACGCTCTCTCTCACTCTCTCTTAAATTGTATTCATCACAAGAGCAATAAACCTATGGAAGGTTTCCTTGTTCCCATAATGAGGGAATTATTGTCTTTGACCAGCTGCTGTTGCAGATTTATGACAGTGCTTTCATCAGTGGTTACAATTATGAAACTGCATAAAATCATCCTGTTTTGTAGATGGAAGATGAAAGGTGGAATCTACTAAAGCAATTGGGGTCATCATAGTTTCTGCCTAAAAGTGTAGGTGATGTCTGTATCCCAAAAAACAGTGTAGCAAGACTTTAATAAGGCTCAGGTCAGAGGTCATTTCTAAGATGTGCTTATCCATAGTTTACAAGGACAAAAAAAAATGCAGTCTTGGAATAATAGCAGACAATCATTGCTGCTTTAAGAGATGAGTAATCTGTGAGAACAAAGAAATTGCCTGTTTAAGAGAAGGCGTGCTTGGCCAAGCTAATGAGCAGAAACAGGTAAAGGGCTAAAAAAAAAAAGACTGAGCATTATTAGTTAGCAAGATACACTCCTGCCTATAATAAGTATAGGCATTCGGCCATATGTGTTTGGGACCCTACCTCTCATACAGGAAGATATTCTTGGTGCCAGATTACTTGCCTGATGAACCCCACTGTACAAACGTCTTTTTTTTTTTTTTTTTGTCCTTATTCTTCTTGATCTGCTGTTTCTTGGAGATGAACCCAAAACGCAGCACTGATCCTGCCTCACAGACAAATCTGGAAGAGAAGTGTGAAGCTCTCCAGGAGTCCAGATTATGACAGGTGTCCTGAGAGGCACACAAATGGCAGTAATAAGAGATAAGGGACATTCACACTTGGGGCATATCAGAGCTTACTAACTGTAGTCTTCTTCTTATATTTCCACCTTTTTTTTTTTTTGTTTTTTTCAAAGATTTTTTTTTTCAAATTGCAAAAGTTGCTTAAAATGCCACTTCCCTGCTTTGGCTATTCCAGTCACCAGATATCTGCTTTATTAAACTGCTTTGAGGGGTTCCACAATACTTCATGGTGTGCAGGTTGTTTTCTTCCTAGTTGCAGCTGGGCATTTTCCTTTCATCATTGTCTTTCTTGCCAATGACTTTCATGGCCATGACGGTCTAGGAAAGGGCACACTCGACGCAATTGGAGAAAAATGACTTTTGTATTAAGGATGAAATATGCTGGGTCACAGATGACGTTGCATCTAGTTAACCCCCAAGTGCATATGCCACATCTAAGTAGGTTTGAAGTCCCTAACATACAAAGGGCCAAAGTTAGCGCCATGGCCTTACAACTCGCCCATAATGCCTTAGACTTAGATGGATTCACTTTTTAAAAGTATGAGATTGCAGCTAATGAGCAATGCGATCCAGACAGATGTGAAAATTAGAGAGTTCATTAAGAGATTTGGAGTCAAAATAGTAGGATAGTTGATCATCATCAACATAGATGTACCCACAGTCCTGGATCAAAGTGGGCAAAGGGAATGAGAACCGAACCTTGTGGAACTGCTGATGGATACCTAAGAGTCCCGCTCTACCTAGCAAGAACAATTGGTCGAATAAGATCCGAACCACACTAACAGGCTGACGTAATAACGCGCACTAAATTAGTTAACTGCCAGGGCAGTAAGCTAATGGTAGCTAATGCATCAGAAGTTGTCTTGCTCTTTGTTTTTCTTTTTTCCAAAACTTTGAAAGCATTAGTATACCGTTAGCTTCCTGCATTTGGAGTTAACTCATATTTTAGCCAGGAAGTGTAAAAAAAAAAAAAAAAAAAGTACGCTAAAATGTTTAGTGTTTATATTTGTTGCTGTTCCTTTTTTTTTTTTTTTTTAACAGATGTCTGCACTTGTGAATACAAATTGTGCATTCAGCCTAGCACATCTTATTACATCAGCCTCAAAATGACTTCTGCTCATAAAACGTTCAACTGAATTCAGTTCCTTCATGTGTCAATCAGCCATTTTAGGGGGGTCAAGAAATTATAGGGGGGAGGGGGGAGCAGGTTGTTGGTAGGTGGGTATTGTCCCAAGATAGTCCTCCTAGCTTGGATATATGGACTTAGGTTCTTTAGCCTTTTTTTTTTTTTTTAAGGCTCAGAAATTTAACTTTTATTTTCTGCTGTCAACCAGGAATTGATTCTCATTTCTGGAGCTGGTGTTTAGTTAGTGATTCTGTGCCAGTGTAGTCTTGGACTTTGTCCTGGAGCAGTGTGGAATGGCTCCCTGATAGGGACCAGGAAGCACCTGGCCCTAGGGAGTGGAGCACAGGAAGAGACAGAGGCTAGGAAGGCCATGGAGCCCGTAGGAACCCGGGCCGCTTGGACTTAGGTGGGCCTTGCTGGGTCTTCCGGAGAGGTAGTAGAGAGGTGTGCCCATGAGCAGCAAGGGAGCATGGTCGGCCACTAGGCTGTAGGCCTGGAGGATCAGGGAAGGCCAGTACAGCGTAGGCGATGACAAGGCAAGGGACAAAGCCAGAATCAAGAGACATGGTCAATGGCAGCCGGGGTCAGGTTCAATGGATCAATCTGAAGAGTGTCAGCCAAGGCAGAGGTCAGATACCAGGAGTTAGTCCAAGAGTAGTCAACTAAGCAGGGGTCAGGTTCCAGAGGTTAGATGAGGTCACAAAGCAGGCAGAGGTCAAGATCCAGGCAGCGAGCAGAATGGTCAATGGAGCAGGCAGAGGTCAGTACCAGAGAGACAGTCCGAAGGGTACTACCTGGGGAGACAGGACAGAAGGAGGCAAACTAGTGTACTAGGCAAACTAGTACACCTACAGTACGCATACCAGTACACATACAGTGCCAACCTGATTGCCAAGGCAAGGAAGTGCAGGCAGGAACTTCCTTATTTATTATTTATTTATTTAATTTCTTTTACTATACCGATGCTCAAGACTAGGTCTTATCGTACCGGTTTACAATGTAACTGAGGGGAAACCAATTAACATCAAGGTAGAAAGTAAAGTTACATTAAACAGGGAGCGTAAAACCTGGGCAATGGAAGACAGTACAGAATTTAAACTAAGAAACAATTAGAGAGAGATAAATATATATATATAATCAACAAAAACTATAAGATACGTAAACATAGATTTATCCTAGGCAGTTATTAGCATGGTATGTCCAGTGGGAGAAGGAAAGGGTGAGGTTGGGTGGGGGGGAAGGGGAGAGGGAAAAGAGGGGGGGGGGGGGGGGTAGGGATTAGGGAGGGGTGGGAGAATGAGAGTCAGTGATGGTTGAGGAGATCCTTCAGCGGTAGGCTTCTGCGAACAGCCAGGTTTTCAATTTCTTTCTGAATGTTGAATGGCATTGTTCTTGGCGTAAGTCTTGGGGAAGTGAATTCCAATGTAGTGGACCTGCTGTTGAAAGAGCACGCTTGTGAATAGAGTTGTGGACCGATGATTTGTTGGGGGGGCCTTGAGCGAACCAAATGTATGTAGCATGTTCAATCAGGGCACACCGTGGAACTAGGACCCACCCCTGGCCCTACAAGAGGCCGGGCGGTCTGCGTGTGTAGGGGCTTGGCCAACACCACAGAGGACGCTGAACTCCGGCGTGAGGCCTGGTGCGTAGTGGAAGGCCCAGCGACCGCTGCCGCGGGACGTTGAGGCCTGGAGGAGCTTGCGGCTGCCGCTGGGGAGGCCGACCCGTGACCTGCAGAGGAGCTAGCGAGGTGAGCAGGCCTGTGCGTTTGCCGGGCGCGGACGGGGCGCGCAACACCCAGGAACCCTAGGTCCACGACCACGCTGGCACAGAACCACAGATTAACACTTGTCTCAGAAATGTGAGTTAACTTTCCGCCTCCTTTTTTTCCAGGAGTTAAATTTACAGTTTTTGTAAAATGTGAGAATGCTACACACCTAGTGCACTGGGGAATAATAGTTTGCGCCTTCATTTTATTAACATGGATTTGTATGGAGGTGTGTGAATTTGTGTGTAATACAAATTTTAGTGTACACAGATGGATGCACAAACATGAATTAAAAAAAAAAATGCTCAGCCTAGTGTACCTTGTGACATCGGCCCCTTAATGCATGGATGGCTACTGAATTTTGAATGCTTTGACTGGTGGTTATACACGAGAATGTAAAAGGCCACCATATCAATGAGGCCCTCGTGTTTCTGCCTATGCAGATGATAGGGTTCTGGTTCGGTAATGGCTGACAGCTCACACATCTGTTTCCTAGATATAAGGTTCTTGGCTACTTTTTTTTGCCACAGAGTGACTGAACATTTGACTGTCAGTAGCATTCCTTTTGTATCCTTTTAGTTGCTTAATCCCTGTCCTTTGGATTTTATAGCCTAGTGTGCATCTGTACAGAGTTGCAAACATCTAGTAGTGCTACAGAAACAATTGATACTAGTCATAAATAGTTGCCAGGATTTGGAAAAGGTCGATTATTCATCAGCCTCAATGCAGAATGTATCATTAATCAGTAACGAAATAACAGAAGTGCTAGGGGTTCTTACTTTTTTTTTTTTTAAGGCATATTGCAAGTGTTTGGAATCAGGTGTAATGTGGATTTAGTATATTTTTGTCATTTTAGTTTTGGTTTTTTTTTTCTCAGCACTGAAAAGAAACAGCTTATTTTTTAATGAGAAGTGTTGGATGCTGCCATTGTTCGCACATAGACCAACTCATCACGTTCCTGCTTTTGTTAGCAGCCTTATTGTTCAGGTGACTAGAATAGGAGAGGTCATGCATGTAGCATAATTTCTAGCACTGTTCTCTTAGGGATCAGGGTACAGGCAGCTGTGATGAGTCTGCTTTTGAGCATGGGGGATGCTAGTTGAGCAATCCTTTGGGAGTTTCTAGGACAAAGGATGCCGATGTGCCCTTTTTTTTAATGCCTTAATGGCAGGACTAGGTTGGGTCTCCTAACAAATGATAGATGGAGAAAACAAGAAAACATTTTATAGGGGCACAGTCTGCTGTCCATGTGCACTTGTCTCCTATGTTGTGACTAGAATAATGTTTTGCTATGGGAGAAATATGCTTTGAAGCCCTGGAGATGATGTAACAGCAAACAGCATTTCATTCTGGATTTTTATTTTGGCTAGAAGGGTAGAAGAGATGTTTTCCCTGTGCTTCACTTGAAAGGGACTGAATAAGAGCTTACCCTGGATCTTGACCGCTTGGAGCTGGGATGATAACCCTTCAACAGCTCATGTGCCAAACTTTGGGAGAATGTGTAACAGATTTAGAAGCAATTTGTAGACCCTCTAATCATAATCAGTCTTTGCTTTGGAAAGCAGCTGTAAAAGTTGTTTGCTCTTTTGGCAAGGACCTACCTTTCCAAATGGATGGCAAATGGCTCCTATTTGCAAGCAATGTAAAAAAATTGTAACAATTCAGTGAAGGCTTATTATCTGGTTAAAAAAACAACACCTTTTAGGGATCTTTTCAACACACACACAAGCATGCAGAGGACAACATGAAAATCTCAGCTACACAGGAGTACAGGCGTGGCACAGGGAAAATATTACCAGAAGCAAAAAAAAAAAAAAAATTGTTCTAATTTGTTCTTGGCTTCAGCATTTGGTTTCGTTTCTCTGGTTAAGCGAGGAGGAGCTGCACCAGCAGTGTGTGTGTGTGTGGGTTTTTTTTTATTCTTGTAAGCATTGGGCTCCGTGGGTCCCAGGGCCTTCAGGCACCATAGAAGGATTCAGTTTCATCAGAGGCCTGTCTCTTTGGGCTTCAGTAAGCAGAGGGGCCCAGGATTATTTATTCAGTGTCCTGGTGGGCATCCAGGAGACTGGAAGAAAAAATTCTGCTCCCCCCCCCCCCCCTCTCAAATTCCTAAAGAGACAAGATACTTGATTTGCAAACTGTGTGCAATGTGTAGATGGCCTTTCAGCAGATATCAGATTAAGGTGGCACCAGTGGTCCTTATCTGCCCACATCTTTGTTTCTTCTGAATTTAGGATGTGTGGGGACTTGCCTTTTCGATATCTCTTCTCCTGAGATGGCCTATGCAACTACCACCATCTGTGCATCTAGTTAACTACACAACTGTATAGGAAAAGATTAATCTCTGGATAATCTTCTTGCAACAATTCCTGAAGAGTACACAGCCAAACCTATTAAAATGAATATAGTATGGAGCAGTTTTTTCTTTCCCTTCTTCTCCCCCAATGTGTCTGACACATTAGGAAAATAGAGCAATTTTATTTATTTATTTATTTTTGGTATGGAACAGAGAACATGAAAGTTAGTGCCATTCCTATTTTAGAGACTGATGTAACGAGGAGTAAAAAAAAAAAAAAAAAAAGTCCCCTGAACCTCAGCACACACTTTCTTTTCTCAAGTGCTAAAATGAGTTAATGCCTGTTGCAGTAAACTAATGTCATGGGAGTTTGAAAAAGTGTGCTAACCCTGAAAATGTGCACACAAAAATATGCATAGCATGCAAAAAGCATATTTTATGTCCCTAAAACGTGTTTTATGCGCTGAAAGCTCAATTTATGCACAAAATATGTTCTCTGTGCACAAACCACGAGTACAGGACCCCTGCACCATGAATTTGAAGTTCAGCTGTATAGACTAACACTAACCCTAGAAACGTTATCTCTGACTAGGACTTAAATTTCTGACATTAAAACAACATTGAATTAAGTCTATACTTCTCTGAATTGGGAAGCAATAGCTAATGAATGCCTTGAATTCACATGGGATTTGCATGGAAGAATGCTATCAAAAATATTTTGGGCACTACTTATTAAATTGGAAGTAAAGATAATGTGCGCAACCGTGCACAAATCTGTACACTGTGCTGATTGCACCATGTACGCTGGCACTATGATGGGAAAAAAGATTATTCAAGTATGATAAATCATTTATAACTTAGCATCTAACATTATCATTTAGGCCGCAAGATAGTTATGATAGTGATTCTGGAATTGACCAGTGCTGTCCATTGTTTCATCTCATGCAGCAGTTGCCACTCTGATACTCTGGCATAAGTGTTCACATAAGTACAGTAGTGTTGAGCTCTGCTGCTTTTAAGCATTTTTTTCCTTTAAGAAGCAGGTGTGCATGACTAGGGATGTGAATCGTTTTTCAACGATTAAAATTATCGTCCGATAATGTTAATATCGTCTTAAATCGTTATAGAACACGATACAATAGAAATTCTAACGATTTATCGTTAAAAATCGTTAAATTAGAGTTAGTGCGCACTAACTCGAGTTAGTGCGCACTAATCGGAAAAAACGATTTTTAACGATTTTTCAACGAAATAATCGTGCCAAACACGATTTTCTTCTCCTGCCACACGATTTCTATCATTAAGACGATATGGAAAACGATTCACATCCCTATGCATGACTATGCAATATATGGCTTGTACAGTTCCTACCCTCAGCTATTTATTTATATTCTGCTGTTCAGCAATTCAAAGCAGATTCCATTTCAGGTACTGGAGAGATTTTTCTATCCCAAGATGGCTTAAAATCCAGCCGGCCAATGCAGTCAATATCAGTGCATGAAATGCGTGCGTCTAAACTGGGGGCACGTTTTTTGAACGTGTTCCCATCCACCTATCCTGGGCACTCGATGCAATAGGCAAATGAGCTGCCGTACTAAAAGGGACCTGCAATAGGTAATTTGTATGTCCCTAGTGCTCTGCATCTAAAAAGCACAGTAGCATCTCCTGTTGGGCTTCTGTTTTGTGGCACTTTTCAAGGCTGGAGTAAAGCTATATTTAAAGTTCACTCTTTCTATGCCGGGGAAAGAAAAAGAATTGGCATGCTTTTGTGTTTCTCCTTTAAACTATTAAAAGCTCTTTCAAAAGTATCTTCTGCTATTTCTCTAATATTCCTCAGACTTTCAGTTAACACACAGCAAGACACCATAAACGTTCTCATTAGGTTAAACATTAAACAGCTACTGTCTGACATCTTCCTTCTCACAGTGAATGTGAAATCATTGTATAGCAACATTCCTGATTTGTTTCAAACTCCCAAGAACAACTACCCTGGACCAGCAATACACTGCAGAAACGGTTGCAAAACAAATTGAATTCTTGCTGACCCTTAACTACTTCAGCTTTAGTAATGACATCTGTTTGCAGATTATGGGAACCATCATGGGCTTCAGAATGGCACCGCAGCATGCCAACCTTTATCTTAGAATTGGAAGAGACATTCCTGAATTGTTACCACAACAGACCTTTCAGATTCTTCCGGTGCATTTGCATCTTCATGGTCCGGACCGAGTGAGAAGAAAACGTCAAGCAGTTTTAAAACTCCTTTAATGCATTCCATCCTGCAATTTAGGCTCAAGATGGACCACTTCATGGAAAGAGTTTTAACTTTTTAGGCACTACAGTCTCAATGATTTCTATACAAAAAAATCCTTATGTAGCTACCTTCACGGTTCCAGTGTCTCACACACAAAAGTCCATTATACACAACCAATCTGTGAGTGTGCTGACACACAGGTGTAAACAGGCTCAACTGAATCCTTAAAACAAAGTTATTGCCTAAAAATCATCTCCAAGAAAATTGCACCCTCACTCATAACACCCAGGGAAATCATATGACTATACAAGGAAGGTAAAACCATGGAGCAGTGTTAGAGGAATGCAAATTCCAGTTCCATTGGAAGCCAACAGAAGAGTCATCAACTTTATTGCAATATTACCTTCTCTTTGATGTTCCAAGGGAGTCCTCCTTGACTTGAAGCTTGTGCTGTATTTGCTAGAATACATGGACACCAAGTGGACCTTACTGGATAGGAGAAGATATTATAATTTATTGTAATGAACTTTTTATGAAATACTATTTATATTTGAATTGATTTAAATTGACTTATTATAGGCTTTTACTTCAGAACTTGGATGGGTGTTATTTGCCTGGAGCCAATGAGGGGCAAGGGATTGAATACTAATGAACCCTTTAAAAGGTAACTGCTTTTGTTTAAAGGCAGATAAAGGGAGAGAGAGAGAGGGATGTTCTCATAAGGTGAGGATTTAATTACTTTAAAAAAAAAAAAAAGGCGATTTTAATTAGTTTTATTTTTGGGGTTTTTTTTGTAATCATTATCTGACAAAAAGTACTTACCTAGTAGTTCTGAGACAGACAGTTGTTTTGCAGCTAGGGAAAG
Source organism: Rhinatrema bivittatum (assembly GCF_901001135.1). Taxonomy (NCBI): domain Eukaryota; kingdom Metazoa; phylum Chordata; class Amphibia; order Gymnophiona; family Rhinatrematidae; genus Rhinatrema; species Rhinatrema bivittatum. The sequence goes on along the minus strand of NC_042628.1, from coordinate 21,373,936 downwards.
GAAGGTAACTTTGTTTTTTGGTTTTTTTCTCTTAGACTTTTCCTGATTTTGGTTTTATTTCAAACTAGTATTGGTCTAAGTGAGAGGGAAGTTTCTGAAAATTTGCTGTGATTTTATTTAGAATAAAATAGTCACCTTAACAGAGGCTTATTCTAACTGGCTCCAGATTTTCAAGACAGGTTCATTCAGTCCTGGCTTTACCCCATTGCATGCCGGGGACTTTGTCCTCTTGCTGGCAATAGGGAAACCAGAACTATAAATCTCTCTTCATACAGTGGATAAAATCAGGACTAGATCAACCTATCCTGAAAATCTGGAGCCAGTTAGCAACCCTAATCTACGTGGAGCTTTGGACCCCAAGGATCTGTAATAGCTTAATCACTCATCTGGATTTGAGAGAGTATCCAACTATCACATGAGATTGAGAATTATGATAATTTGGCCAAAATTTAGGTGGGAATTCTGAAATTTTTCTTGAGCTGAACTGAGATATATAGTGGGGTAGCAGTTTTCTATTGTAAATTTCAAATAGCTAATTTTCTTAATTTTCCAGTGCTAATATTTTTTTCTTTTATATAATGCCATGTGCTTCTGTTTCCTATATATATAAAAATCCAAATGTGTTTTATATAAATGTGCATTAACTGTTTTTTGTTTTTAATACTTGCTGTAGTATGTTTTATGTATTTGTGTGTGTGTGTTTACTTTTTGCTCCAGCCTCTTCTCCACCCTGGGGAGAACCTTTAAATTGTGTGGGTGTGCTACACATTCTTATTCTAAGTAGCTGAGAGCTGGACCTTCCCATTAGTGAAGGTTTACAATAACCTAAAACATTACAGAGAAAAAAAAACCAGAATAATAGCTCAGTAAGTGAATTCCAAGAATGACTTAACAATTGGAATATTTAAAGGGAACTTTAGAAGTGCACGGGAATGGAAAACATTTGAATTAAGACGATTAAATGTGTTGAAACAAACAAAAGTACTTGCTGTGTACTTGAGACTTGGATTGGCCACTGTTAGAAACAGGATACTGGGCTTGATGGACCCTTGGTTTGACCCAGTATGGCAATTTCTTATGTTCTTATGCAACTCAATAAGGGCATTGGCTTTCTCACAATTTTACTGTTTAAAGTCGTAGGGCATGAATGTTTATTGTGCTATTATTTTAATGTTAGTTTTAATTTGTCTTATTTTTTTAAGTTTATTCATTATGTATGTTTGGTTGTAAACCATTTTGATTAATTCTTTTGAATTGTAAAGGCGGTATATAAACATTTTTAAATAAATAAATATAGACCTTTCAACAGCAAAGTTTCTCATCACCTCTCATTCCCTGCTCCCCTTCTCCTTTCCCTTTACTGAGCTGTAATAGCATATGCAAGCAGCCTGTTAGCCTAGCTTACTTCTGTACTATTTAAACCCAGTGCTGTAGTGCGGTTTCTTCACTGACCTGATAGAGAGAATAACGATCGACAGCTTGTCACAGATGTGTTCCTTTAGTTCAACAAAAGGTTATCGCCTACAGCTTGTTTGACCCTTAGTTCCACATATCCAGGTGGATTAACCTGGTAATGTCAGTTCTTATCTGTGACAAAAACTATAAATTCAAGCCTAAAGTGCATAATTTGTTTAACTTGTCACCTTTTTTTAAAGTTTTTTTTAGGTCCTCTTTCAGCCTTTCTGGTTCTTTTCCAGGCAGATTGGCTCTGTGCTTAGAAAGTGGGTGCTTTCATTTCTTCTCCTGAAATCAGTTTCTTTCTCCCTAGTAAATGCCTCCCCTGCAATCTAACCTACCCCACCCCTTGGGTTCCATGTCAGTGTATATGTAATGTATGCGTGGGTGGCCTGTAAGCGTGACTAAGCAGAAAAGCATGCCTGTTTATACCAGACTTTCAGAGATCCGAATCAGACAGTGACTCACAGTAACCATGTCCCAATCATGCAACCCTGGCGAAGATGTGTACCTCCATTTTTAGCCTTACAAAGCTCTGCTTTGCCTCCTAGTTCTTAAATTCCATTTCTCAAGAACTCCTTCCCCCTCAAACATGCTTATCAAGCTTGGGTTTTTTTTTTGTTTTTTTGTTGAACCTTTTTTGACCAAGAGGTATATAGGTGCTAGGAATACTCAGCGTGGCTATCATGAGCAGAACTGTTTGGATTTCTCCCATGCTGGGGTTGGCAGATATTCGGGAAGCTGTACTTTTTTTTTTATGTTAGAGCTCAGGGTCTATCCTCACTCCATTCAGTGCTGTTTTTCATTTTTATGATTACTAACAGGGGTCTGTTGATCACTTACAGTTTTTGAGCCATGAGCGCTTCAGCTCTGGTTTTGTTAATGGTATTTTGCTTCTTTCTGTTATAATGCAGCTTTATTGCTATGACTCCACCTCTACTGCCATGGTCAAGATGCATCTCTTATGATGGGTTTTAATGGATTTTTTTTTTTGGGGGGGAGGGGGGCATTCCACACTATTGCTGTAAATGAACACTGTAGTTATTACAGGAGGATGTGATTTTAAATATAGCATTTATTATAAAAAGAGGTCCTTTTTTTTGTCTGAGCTCTCAAGTGCTGCACACAGTTGATTTCAGTAGTGCTCTGATCAGTGGGAAGCGGACTGCAGGAACTTGACCCCCTATTGCAGAGTCTTGGTAGTGCTTGTGGAGAAGTCGTATGCTTGTAATGTTTGGCACCAAGCTTCTATTTGTAGTACCACATTAAAAAAAAAAAAAAAAAGAAAAGAAAAATTGTACAGATATTTAAGACACTGTTTCCAAAATCACAGCTTTCCATGGTGAACATACTCATTTATAATTGTAATATTCTTTAAAAAGCTGTGGTTGTCCTTTACGTTCCTTCCCTATGTCTCCACAGGCGTACCTCTCAGTACCTGCCAAAATAGCTTTTAATTTTGGCTGCTGGGAGTTAGCCAACAATGATTTCAGATAGCTGCTGGTTTTTACGTATGTATGTATGTACCAAAAATGTTAAGTCGGAGAATAGCAGAGTTCCTGCTCTCTTGCATTACTCTTTCAAAAGGAGCCTTGGCACGTGAAATCTTTTCTCATCTTCCTATTGGATCTGGGAATAACAAGAATGCAGGCTGCTTAGGAAAAGAAATCAAAAATAGTCTAGAAGTTTGTGACAATTTGAAAGAGTGTATTTTATGCAGCAGCTGCTTCCTCTCCTGAGTTTGGGTGCTGGCTTGAGATGCTACTGTTTTCCCCTCCACAGTCTTGGGGGTCTCTTACTTACAAATTTTGCTTTTGTTTTCTGAATCGGAGAGGGAAAACCAGCACTACCTGGGGGGTTTCTGCCTCTAATTCTGCTGCTCGCCTCCCAAATCCATGCTGGGATCCTTGGCAGTGTTACTAGCACTGCTAATCCCCACCCATACACAAGGGATCTGCCCCTATATAGTGTCCACAATGAATTAAATAAAAACCGCAACGCACAAATTTGTGCTAAATGACCCTCATAACTGGGTACAAGGACTGCATAGGGGGATGTCTTATATCTCGTGTTCTGTTGTATACCTGTAAGTTGTAATCATAGGTGTAAGATGCCAGTAATCAATGTCTATACACTTATTTTTCAAGCATTTCTTTCTTTGCATGTAAAAAGGATCTCTTTCACTTCAAAAATTTATGTCCCATTTAAACTCTATGCGCAGTACTTATTGTTTGCAGTATGGTTATTCGTGGTCTGGGACTTAAGCTATCAGATGCTTCGTTAATCTATATAAACGTTATAACAAAACCCCTCTTCTTCAGGGGTTCTAGATAGAGAAGGTATTAACTCGTGCAGTGCAGTTCTCGACAAGGAAGTGCACACAGAGAGCCGCCTGGATATGAGCTAGCAACAGTCCCTAAAGACGTTCTCAGTGTAAAGTTTTCCTCCTTGGGGTGAGCGCTTTCAGTTCGGCCAGTGCAGGTTGGACTCTTAACTGTGCAAGAACTAGATTACTTATGTGTCTGTATACATTTACTATTACAAAGCAGAGCAGACTTTTACACTTATTTTACTGAAAATTAAAAAAGAAACCCAAAACAAAACTGGAATGCTGTGCAGTGGAAGTAAATCTTAGTGTAATATGGTTAGGTTTTTCACTGGTATATTTTAGGATTATACTTTTTGCTTTGTTTGATGTCTGTTTTATTATTCTTTTGGCAGGACTGGAATTTAACCTGGTATACAGAAAATCCAGATTTCACAAAATGCTTTCATAACTCCATTTTGGTCTGGATTCCTTGCATTTATCTTTGGCTGTGTTTCCCATTCTACACTCTCTACCTTCATCGTCGTCATCAAAGCTATATCAGAATGTCCTATCTCAACAAAACCAAAACAGTAAGTGCTTCTTTTTATCCTAATTTTAATGTAGAGAAACTGGCCTTATAAGTGCCTGTCCCTTCCTCATAATAACTTTTGAGTCATTCTTCCAGTTCTGTTCATGTCTGAGGCATGGATAGTGTCGCATGGTAAATGGCTCACAACTTTGCATGTACTCTCTAAACATTGCAATCTTTTCTATTTCCTGTAGGGTAAGTACCCTCTGTCTCTTGCAGTTACTTGGGAAAGGCAGCAAAACTGGACACTTCCTGTGGAATCTTTTTAAAACATTTTTTTTTTTTAGAATTTCTGCAAGAGATTAGGGGACCAGGTGTAAGCAGTGGCAGCCCGTGCATCTTCCTCCACAGTTTGCCAATCCAGGCTTTCTCACTGCAGCAGTGACCGGGCACCTTGGGCAGCTTCCTTTTCTGTGGAGTGTTCCTCTTTAAACCATGCGGCACTGTAGTATTCTGACCAAGCTGGCAAATGGGGGTGGGGAGAGAGGTTTAATGTGGGTGGGAGTGAGTGTGGATCTGTCCTCCCATCCTAGCGTTGATCGCTGTCAGCCCTTTTCTCTAAAATAAGAAAAAAATAAATTATCCGGATATACAAGAAATATCAAAAATAGATTATTCTCTATAAAGTAAAATAGAAATTTACATTTAAAATGTAAATGCTTCATATAATTGCCACAGAATTTACCCTTGAGTTCCCGCAGGAAACTGGAGGCTATACTTTCAGGAAGTGTTTCTCAGGTTGGTCCTGGACTACCCTACTAGCCAGTCTGGTTTTCATGATATCCACAATATATATGTGAGATTTGCATATCGATATCTATATTGAGATATGTTTAAAACCTTTTAAAATAACCCTAAAAACCTACTTTTTGAGTTAGTTTTATTGTTTGTACAAATATTGTGTGTTCTCAAATTGTAACCTGCCCTGGCATTTAGCGATATCTCAAGAGAGTGCAGTTAAACTTTAAGGGGATTCAGGAGTAGTCTCAGAGAATGTTACTGAAACAATAGGTTAAATGTCAATTTCTAATTTGCACACCAATTAGTTACTTAGTTAACATAACATTTTCCTAATTGGTAGGCATTATAATTTTATCTCCATATATGCTAACGAGAGAAGAATCTTGTAAGTCTTGTGATTTCATGTAAATTGAGCCCAGAAGGCAAAATGAAGCTCAGTGCTGACCCTTAACATAGTTTTTGACATTTTACTTACTTTTTAGCATTTCAGTAGCTTTGGATAGTTTTAAAAGTCTGATCAGCGCAATATGCACTGTCAGCATGCAGGTTGAGCCTAAGATGGGATGCAGGCGCTGATCTTGGTACAATTCAACATTTCTAAGTACCTTTCTACAGTGAATTTGCAGATTTAGTCTTCCTCGGACATTTCTTTAGCAAACATGATCCAATACCTAAGAGTAATGATTTATACTGTGGCTTGCATATCTGCCTCTTCACCGCTTTGAGACATACCGTTTTACAGATTTATTTTTCAAAATAACTTTGCGGAGCACCCTTACAGCCATAATCTCGCAGAGAGCTGAATTCACAATTTTGAACAATTAATTTCTGGAGACTCTGGGCAACAGTATCTATAGATGTGTTAAGCAGGATGATCTTTGGGTCCCAGTCCATGCTAACTTTATTAATGTCCAAAATCAGCTTCTGAACTTTTTTCCAATAAGAAACAATTATTACAAGTCCACCATATATGTACCATTGTTCCTGCCTACCCACACCCCCTCTAATATTTATTTGAAATAGAGGCATATATCTTGTACAATCTGGGTAGGGGATGATACTACCTAAAATACACCTTGAAAGTGTTTTCCATCAGCTGGGCTGAAATGGATGACTTAAGAGGTACATAATTGTAATAGTATGATAATACCTTTTTAGATTTCAACATGAAAGAAATACAAATCTTCCTCTTTGTTCTTCCCTGACACCCATGCTAGCCAGGCTCATTTTGAAGATTGTAGTCGATTAGGGTCTGGAATATTTTATCTTTTCCTTGTTTTGAGTTCACTACTACAGTGGGTTTTGTTTTTTTGTTGTTTTTGTTTGTTTGTTTTTAAGGCTTGGCTGACTTGCAGTGTTTCTTTTGCCTTGTATAATTTACCGAGAATGCTTGAATTATTTTTTCCTCTGTGGCCCTTATTGGGTTTTTCCCCTTAACCAAGTATCTGAGAACCTTTTAATCACTAACCTGTCATGTTTCCAGCCTTCAGCTGATTGGGCATATCTTGTTTCTTCCTCAATTTTGTACCAAAATTCTCTGTTTCTGTAACTTGCGTGCCACCACATAGCTTGGTAGAATTATTCCTGCTGTAATCTAAAATTGGTAGACTCGTTTCATTTGTGACTTTTGAACATGGAGCTCCTAACTTGGCACTTTTTTTTTTTTTAAATTAGGGCTTTAAGTAAACATGCCAGTTGGCTATATATTTAGCGCTGATGGTCGCTGGAGTTTTGTTGCAATGCATGTATGCAATAGGAAGGTATTTTGAAAGAAATCTTATGCATGGAGTTGTATTTTTGAAATGTGACACAGACTCACAGATCTTCAAACTACAGAGAGAAACATTCAGTTCTTTACCTGTGTTTAATACTGGGAAAGGTGTATCTGTAATGAGAAGAATGATCATGCAAAATGTGTTTTGTTGAATGTACTGTGTGGAAATATCTACAAGACTGTAGAAACAATATGACAAGGCAATAGCTAAAGCCAGAAGAATGCTGGGCTGCATAGAGAGAGGAATATCGAGTAGGAAAAGGGAAGTGATGATCCCCTTGTACAGGTCCTTGGTGAGGCCTCACCTGGAGTACTGCGCTCAGTTCTGGAGACAGTATCTCCGAAGAGACAGGATGGAGGAGGTCCAGAGAAGGGTGACCAAAAAGGTGGATGGTCTTCATCGAATGACTTATGAGGAGAGATTGAAGAATCCAAATATGTACACCCTGGAGGAAAGGAGGAGCAGGGGTGATATGATCCAGACTTTTAGATACTTGAAAGGTTTTAATGATCCAAAGATAGCGACAAACCTTTTCTGTTGGAAAAAAATCAACAGTACCAGGTGTCACGATTTAAAATTCCAGGGAGGAAGACTCAGAACCAATGTCAGGAAGTATTTCTTCATGGAGAGGGTGGTGGATGCCTGGAATGACCTTCTGAAGGAAGTGGTGAAGACCAAAACTATGAAGGACTTTAAAAGGGCGTGGGATAAACACTGTGGATCCATAAAGTCTAGAGGATGTGAATGAAGAATTAGTGGTTCACGGGAACGACAGCTACTACCTGGAGATAATAAAAAAAAAAAAGCGGGGAGTAGCTTGCTTGTTACGGCTGTTACTACCCCAAACCAAATAAGCCTGATACTTCACTTTCAATGCATATAAAGCATAGCTCTCTGCTTCAACGGCAGGGGAGAAAGACTGATACTTCACTTTCAATGCATAGCCAGCATGGCTCTCTGCTTCAATGGCAGGGGGGAATATACAGGCAACAACCAACAAGGACTGAATTACATAGTCTGGGTAAACAGATAAGCATGGGTGTAGCTTGCTTATTGCGGTAGTTAATACCGCTAACTAATTAAGCTATTCACTTAGATGCAGTTCCAACACTGCTCTCTATATTAATGGCGGGGGTGGAAGGGAAATAGAACCAAATAAGTTACTAAGGGCCAAGAGTAACAGATAAGTATGAGAAAAAAAAAGTGCAAAAGCTTGCTGGGCTGACTAGATGGGCCATTTGGTCTTCTTCTGCCGTCATTTCTATGTTTCTATGAAACTGGATATGCTAATCATGTATAGTTTTGACACCTGTCTTTTTGGATATCTGTTAAGATTTTTTTTTAACATATCTGTTGTTCTTACAGAATTCCAAACACTCCATTATGTGTATGTGTGTTTTTTATTTAAGGGCTTTTCATTTCCAGCTTAGAGAATTTTTTTTTTTTTTTTTTTACTGAAAATTTGTTTTTCAAAGCAATTCAGTTTTTAACTTGTGTTGATACTACTAATCAGCAAATATTAACTCGCTTAAAGAACATAAGAATTACTGGAAATATCTTAAGATGGTTTGAATCCTTTCTCACAAATCGAAAGCTGCAAATAAAATTAGATAATTGCACTTCAAACCGGTATCCTGTCCCGCAGGGATCAGTGCTATGGGCCTTATTGTTTAACATATATCTGTGTCCAATCTGTAGCCAACTTGCCAATATGGGGGTGGGCTATAGATTGTATGCAGATGACATTCATTTTTTTGTCTATTGCTACTTCAATTGAGGGTGCATTCAAGCAGGTTGAGTGTTGTCTCCATGTTGTCCAGGACTGGATGAGAGCCCAGTGGTTTGTCACTTAATATTTGAATGACAAATATAGAAACATAGACATGACGGCAGAAAAAGACCAAATGGCCCATCCAGTCTGCCCAGCAAGCTTCCACACTTTTTTTTTTCTCTCTCATACTTATCTGTTACTCTTGGTCTTTAGTAACCTTTTGGTTCTATTTCCCTTCCACCCCCGCAATTAATGTGGAGAGCAGTGCTGGAACCACTTCTAAGTGAAGTATCAGGCTTAATTGGTTAGGGTAGTAACCGCCGCAATAAGCAAGCTACTCCCACACTTATTTGTTTACCCAGCCTGTGCAATTCAGTCCTTGTTGGTTGTGTTATGAATATAAATCCACTTTTCTTCATTTCCCCCTGCCGTTGAAGCAGAGAGCTTCTCTGGATATGTATTGAAAGTGAAGTATCAGGCTTAATTGATTCTGGTAGTAAACGCCGTAGCAAGCAAGCTACACCCATGGTTATTTGTTTACCCAGACTGTGGAATTCAGTCCTTGTTGGTTGTTGTCGGAATATAAAAATTATCTTTTCTTCATTCCCCCTGCCGTTGAAGCAGAGATACTTTTAAGGCGACTTCCTCATAATAATCCACCAAAGTCATTCCAGTTTAGCACTGAACCAAATTCACATCTCTTCACCAGTCAGGAACTTGGAAGTCCAGCTTGAGCTGATCTTTCACTGTATCAGCAGGTAAAGATGGTTGCCTCAAATGCTTTTTACAAACCGTGCCTCCTTTATGGCTTAAAGCCATATTTGTCTACTAATGACTTTCATGCTATCTTATAGTCCATGTTTTTTGTTTTTTTTTTTCAAAAATAGATTTCTATAACTCTCTCTGTTGATATGCCTGCCTACAAGTAGTTCAGAATTCATCTGCTAGGCTGTTCACAGGTACCAGACTTTATGGCCCTGTAATACAGGTGTTACGGTCTTTGCACTGGCTCTCCATATTTTGGAGGGTGCAATTTAAGTTCGTAACTTTTGATTCATATTGCTTTAAGCAATGGTATCCTAGTGGTAGGTAGTTCGCTGCTAAAAAAATATATAAGCTAGGAAGAGCTTTAAGATATGCAGGCTGTAATCTGCTGGATGTACTATCAATTAAGCAGATGCACTTGGACGAAAAAGGAGGACTTTGTCAATGCGGGTCCTATTAGCTGGAGTAGCCTACCCAATGAAATTAGAGCAATTCGGTATTTAATTTCTAGAAAGCAGGTGAAAGCATTTTTCTTTAAACAGACACCGGTCTAATGAGGACTAGGAGAACTATCTTGCTTTTAGATTGGTGAGAGGCAGTCTGTCATCTTTTGTCTATTTAGTTTTCAACTTGACTACACCTAGTCATTTTGTTTTTATTCTCCTTTTTATATTTTGTAATGGTATTATGTATGTATTGTAACCTGCCAAGTACTTTGGATTGAGTGGGTTAAAGGATTTTTAAATAAAATAGGCATTTTAGCAATTCTATATACAATTTTGTTTGGTCTTGCAGATTTTATGACTGAGCTGTGCTACCCCAAAACCTGTTAAGTCATCTACCTGGCTCACTTCCTGGCACAGGAGAGAATGATTCAGCTTTTTGCCCACCCATTCCCTAATATATTTATGTAGAAAAATAAGTTGTCTTACTCCTATTCTTCTTGTTCCTATAAGCACTGAAATTCTTAGAAGAAAATACAAATAGGAATGACGGCAGAAAAAGTCTATTTGGTATATCGGCCCATCTGGTGAAGAGCTTGGCTAATCTTCTAACCTGGATTTTGGCTGTTTTGCATGAGAAAATTGTAAAATGTGACCTGTGATCTGAGGTTTCACATTTGCAATGGGAAAAAAAAATCCCAATTTCTAGTGAACTCCATGGTTGGACCTGGATGCTGATATTACTTGAACTTTACGGCGTGTGTGTGTGCATATTTAAAAATAACCGTGTCCTTAAGTTACCAGTCAGTTTCATCATGTTGTAGAGGGAGAGGTGAAACTGAAGAAACCCACAGACAGAGCACAGATTGCTGCTTGTTGGGCTCATTGTCAAGAGTTAGATGATTTGATGGTAGACGTCATCTGTACAGTGTTAGTCCTTACAAAGTGTAATAGGATGCACTGAAAAGATTAGGTGCGGTATTGAGCCTGGTCGGATACCTAAAGGCTAGCAGGTTCCTGGCTACTTTTTATGCACTCAGTTGAAAGTGAGTTCTCCATTTTCTCATCTGTTGTCTTGACATTCTGCTTGTGCAGACATATCACTGAATCACTTGCAAGTTTACCAAATCATCCGACTCTTAAGTCTGCCTTTCTGTATGTTAAGTAAAATCTAGTTCCTTTTTTCGGGCTAGTTTTCCTTTTTAAAATCCAACGTTAGGCTACTTTAAGCACATTTTTTTTTGTTCCTGTTTTAGACATCTGCTACCCTTTTTTTTTTTTTTTTTTTAAATGCCTTGTAGTGTCTGATAGTTGGGTCTGAGGTGTAGAAAATCCTGAGATTAGCCATTCCCACGTGAGGCAGGTAGAACAGGGTGTGCAGGAAAATGATGAATGCATCAGCATGTATGATCAGGGCTTGAAAAGTATCATGCATGGCAAGGGGTCCGCTCTGCAAGAATGGGTGCTGTCTGTATAAAGATGTGGCATACCATTTTCTCAGAAAAGAATAAAAAAAAAAAAAAAAAAAAAAAGGAAGAATTTAACAAAGAGATGTGCTACAAGATCAACTCCTGTGCTTGGCTAGGGAGTTGTGATTTACATCTGAGGAATTCTGAAGTAGAAATTCTGTACCTTAGTTGCTTTTTATGCCAGGCAATAATACTTTTTATTTTATTTTTTTTTTTTTAAGAAATGCCTTCCTTGAAAAACAGTTGATGCTATTTTCATATCAGCCTGTCTTTCAGTAACTTTTTTTCCAACTGACAGAATTAAAAAAATATATATCTTTTTTAAAAATGTTTTTGTAATAGAATTATTGCATCCTATTTGAGGTGGAATATAGCATCTAACCTGCAAATTTGAAGCGGTTTGCTGCAGAAGACTGGCAGAGTGTTGGTATTTACAAAACTTTGGAAATATGTGGATGGTTTTGTTGAGCAGGAGTGGTGGACCATGATTGTGTATATTTAAAAAAAAATAAAATCCTTGTTTGGGTTGATTCTGTATTTTTAATGACTAGTTTTCCATACCCATTCAACAAAAAAGATAAGAAATTGCCATACTGGGTCAGACCAAGGGTCTATCAAGCCCAGCATCCTGCTTCCAACAGAGGCCAAACCAGGCCACAAGAACCTGGCAATTACCCAAACACTAAATATATCCCACGCTACTGATGCCAGTAATAGCAGTGGCTTTATCTGTCTCTTATCTCCTTTTGGTCACAGTCTATCCAAGAGAAGGACTCGCCTCTGGTTATTGCTGTAGCAATATCTTTGTCATCCTGTGCACTGGGATAATTTTGTTAATACTAACTGTACCTGTTGAAATCCCCCGGAGGCCCCTATTCATTATTCCCCCTCCTCAATTCAAACCCAGCATTTCTTTTTCTTCTCCTTAACGTAACCAACTCACTGTGATTCCCCCCCCCCATCTCTCAAGCCTCTCCTTGGTTATTCCTCCCCCTTCCTTTCTCACTGGTCTGATCCTAGCACCCCCATTCCAAACATCTCTTCCTCTCCACTTGCTTCATCATAACCTTCTTTCCACCTCCCTCACTCCTGGTAACATCATTGTCACCGTATTCTCTCTCTTTTTTTTTTTTTCCCTTTACCCTTCTCCCTCACCTTCTCTCTCCCTACATCATCAGCTTCCCTTTTCCCTCTACTCCTCTCCCTCACCCCCTGGCATCAACTTCCCTTTGCCTCCACCTGTGGCATCACTTTCTCTTTTCTCTCTCTCTCTCTCTCCACCTCCAATGCCAATCACCTTTCTTCCCTTCCACCCCCATGGCATCATCTTCCCTCTCCCTTACCCCCTGCCATAATCATCACTCCTCCTCTCCCCCACCCACATAATCATAACCTTCCATCTTCCTCACTCCCTTGTCATCACCTTCTCTTCTCTTTCCTTCTATCCCCTGGCATCACCTTCCTTCATCCTCAGTCCTGGCATCATCATCATCACCACCACCATCACCTCTCCTTCCCATCTCTGTTTAGCATCATTACCTTCCTTTCACTCTCTCCCCCCCCCCCCCCCAGTAGCATATTCAGCTTCCATTTCCTCGCTCCAGTCCTTGTACAGAAGAAATCTGCGAGCAGGCTTACTGATGCTGCTTCTTTCCAGTTTCCCCTCTGCGATCCTAACTGGATGGAGCTAGCAGGTTTTATGAGACCACAGGACCCTGTGCAGTTTGTGTTGCAGAGGGGAAAGAGCAGGAGCAGCTGCCGTTTAAGTGCTGCTCTCCCGCGCCCCCTGCTGGTGGGAGGACATCCTCCAGGCCAGGAGGGAAACAGGAAATGGGACTGAAGCCATGGCACACCGGTTGGGGAAGGCTGATATAGATAGATATGTAGATGATGGGCATCATCAACATTTTTTTATCCATGTCAGGGAGAAAGAGGGCAACATGACATGGTAGCAGTGCTTTGATATATAATATAATCTGGGGAAGATGGCAAGTTTTCTGGCATGGGCTGCAGGCGGACTTGGCTGCAATTCCCAGCTAATTAGAAGGAGCAGTTTTATCCTGCAGGTGGTCAGCTGGCGTGGCTTGACAGACGGGAGATATCCTTAGCTGGAATAGTGTAGATAGAGACAACTGGGCAGACTGGGTGAGCCAAATGGTCCTTATATTCCAGCATTTAGCGTGTTACTCTAAGAGGAAGACCTTAGTATAATGGCATTTTCCATGTATTCTTCACGTTTTTAGACTTGAATTCTTTCTAATTCAATGGGACAAATATTTGACACAGTGTGTAGCTGAAGGAAGAAACAATTGTGATTTGTATGTGCATTGTACTCTGTAATCACAGCAACAAAATTTCAAGGCAGATTTCAGCCTCAGTCTACTCTGAATATTAATACCTGCTGCACATTATTGGGCCTGGACTGTATCCATCAGTATGGCATTGCGCCCATCGAGTGCATTGGTTGGTTTCTAGTATGCTGGCTCTGTGCAGTGGGTGAGGTAGATGGGGGGAACTGCATGGTCTTTCTTGCTATATGCTCATACGATACAGAAATGTTTGCGGGATATAAGGGGTAAAAATAGCGCGTCAAAAACGCACAGCTAAACGCGGGCTAACAGTGTGCGCTGCCGGAGCGCACTTTAAGTGTATCAGCCTGATAGAAAAGCATATTGCCAACTTATCTCCATACCTTCATTACCTATCCTTCCTCAAGATTATATTTCAGTTTGGAAAAGACAGCTGAGAGAGGATATGATAAAATCATGAGTGGGTTGGAATAGGTAAATAAAGGATGGCTATTTTACAATCTCGAATAGTACTAAAACAAGGGGATGCTCTATAAAATTAACACCCACAGCAGATTTAAAACAAATTATAGAAAGTACTTTTTTTTTTTGCTCGGCGCACAATTAAGCTGTGGAATCTGTTGCTAGAGGACCTGGTCAAAGCAACTAGCATAGCAGGGTTTAAAAGAAGTTTGGACTGGTTCCTGGAGGGAAAAAGTCCATAAAAATATCAGTGAGGTAGACCAGGGAAAAACACATTGCTATCCTGGGACGGGTTAACAAAAAATACATCTATTTTATGGGATCTGCTAGGTCTGTGACCCAGATTGGCCACTGTTGATGACAGGATAGTGAGCTGACCAGCATGACCTATATCTTCTATATTAAGTGGAGAGCTGTCATCCTGTGGTATAAGTTTCTCTGTCACTGTGTGTGGTTACATTGTTTCCTTTTTGGAAAAAGGTTAAGGCCTTTTTCTTTACTCAAGCTTTTTGTACTGGAATCATTTGTAAATTGTTATTAACTGACTTTATGGTTATATTTGTATATGTTTTTTGTCATTCATTTTAGTTTTGATTATGCTTTTTTGTTTTTTTTTATGCTTGTATGTTTGCCGAGTGCACTTTTTGTAGGATCAATGGAATATAAATGGCTCTCTCTAGATATGCATGACTTTTTTTTTTTTTTTTGTGTCTAATCCCCTGCAGGCTTTGGGCTTCGTACTGTGGATAGTCTGCTGGGCAGACCTCTTCTACTCTTTCTGGGAAAGAAGTCAGAGTATTGTCCGAGCTCCGGTTTTTGTAGTCAGTCCTACGGTACTGGGCATCACCATGGTAAGTCAAGCTGTTTGGAATTTTTTTTTTCCCCTGCTCTCTTGTCTTGTGCCATTGGCTCTGCTTTTCACCAGTTACTGGGCTACCTGAACCGTTATTGTGCAGTGGTGTTTAAAACGTTCTAATTGGCGATGGATGATTATGAAGCATTTCTTTGTACTTTTAACAACCCAAAAGTAATCATGACAGCTTTCCAGTCATGTGTACTGAAATATCTCGATATTGGGGAGGGGCTTGAATTTTACGTGTGATGCAGCAATTTGGCTTGGCCAACTAAGAGCAGAAATGCTTAGTCAAGACTGCACAAAGCAGCGGGGGAAGAGCAGAAATGCTTAGTCATGATATTGCACAGTGGGGAAGGTGTGGTCTGGTGCAGAAAGGCAACTGGTATGAGTCTCAGAGGAGCACCTTTTTGCTTGAAATACTTCTCTCCTACTATCAGTGTGACGCTGTGAACAAATCATTTTATCCCGCTGTGCCTTGGTTTAGCCAACACATTGCCAGTCTTGTAAAAATTAGCAGTCAGGATCTGTGCTTTAGGGGGTGCCTGGCTCTTTCTGACACATGCAATAAAAAAAAGAAAAGTTTTTAATCCTGTATGGATGAAAGGAACTACAGAGTACATTTGTTACCAAAATACAACTGTGCAAATGTCCTTTACAGATGAAAGTTACACGTCAAAATAACCTTGAGCTGCACGTTGATTTTGAGGGCAAGAACCAGAAGGCAGCCTAAGATTTGTGACTTGTGGGCTCAGCGACAGCTTGGGGGGAAGATGGTTCGGGAAAACATCTGGCAGATGTGGAGTCGTCCTTGGCACATGTTAGAATAAAAGCCTCTGGATATTTAAAATGTTCTCTTCCAAAGGAACTTTAGTATCGTAAGCAGATGTATTATACTTTTATATTTCAAAATTTGAGATGCAGAGAGATAGTTGTGAGTGCATTGCAGCTTGGATGATTCCTGCTACTGATTGCAATTTACTGGAAGCACAGAGCCAAGGAGGGAACCTTTTTCATACTGGAGCTATAGGTTTCAGTGTAAAGCCTTTTTTCTTTTTAATTGTAGTAGATGTTTATGTATGATCTTCAGAAACATTTCAATATTTGCACTCTGTAAGTAGATGGTGCTTCTTTTCAGTCTGATGAGGGATATTAATGGGATAGAGTAAAGGCCTGAGGTGAGGCTGAGTAACTAGTCCCTCACTTTCCTTACTTGACTATAAATTTAGATGATTATTATTGGTAAAAGTTTCTCTTCTGAGCTTTCCTTTGCATCCTTCTGCTTGGTGGGAGCCTTGACTTTTGGTGATTCTGAGAGTTGAGGATGCCAGCATTTGCACCAGATCAGCAAGTGCTCCTCTTGGGGATAAACTGAAATGCAGGATGTTTGCCATTGTATAACTATTGTCTATGTAAAGCAGGGCTAGGTTATCGACAATGAATATGTATGCAGATATCTCATGCATATTCATTGGGAAGGGCCTGAAAACCAGACCTGTTTGTAGCCTTCTAGTACTGGAGTTGAGAAGACTGGGGGTGAGGGGGTTTCCCACTGGGGGAGTCTGTTTCTGGGTGCCTTCAGTATTTGGTGCCCTAAGCACTTGCCTGTACCTAAATCCAGCCATGGTGTTCATGCTGCTGAAACTATAAAGTTGCTGGGGAGTGTTAATGGGATATAATTTATTTCCTTAAAATGTGAAGTTGGTCGTATGAAGGAAGAGCTGCAGCTTGGCAGGCCCTCATGGTCCTGGGCCTCAGAAGACCCCCCCCTTCCCCCCCCCACCCTTTACAGTGAAATATTTCCAGCTAATGACTGTGCAGTCTCCTCCTGCTTGTCTGTCTTGGCTTGATCCCCCATCGCAGGTAAAACAATGTCCACGATTTCAGCACAGTCCGTTATTTTCATATGGTTCTCCGGCGACGGTCCGTTTTAAAACGTGCTGCAAGATGAGCGCATACGGTCTTAGTCTGCAGTGTTACCTTGGTTTAAAAATTACACTGCTTCCAGCCATCTTTGGCACACATGGTGGTTTCAGATGTATTGTGCAGAAAGTTTTAACACTGCTGTTATTAAAGTGCTGTAGTCGTGGAGCATGCACGTTATCCATGGAAGTGGTAGTTATTGTGTGGTTTTTGTCTCTCCACAGTTGCTTGCTACATTTCTTATTCAGTATGAAAGAATGAAGGGGGTGCAGTCTTCAGGGATAATGCTGACCTTTTGGTTCATAGCGTTGCTGTGTGCCATTGTAACCTTCAGGTCCAAAGTTCTGCACGCCTTAAATACAGTAAGTATTTATTTTTGGAAAGTCTGCTATTGCTTGGATTACTTGTTTTCTGTCTGATTTTCACATGCAGCATCTGAGGTGCATGTTCTATTATATGTAAATATTTAATAATAAGAATCTTTAATGTGAAAATATTCTCTTTTTTTTTTTTTTTTTTTTAGGTGTGGGTTGGGAGGGAGGCAACCCTTTTCCACAGGGTGGCTCACTGTGCAAGACAAATAGCATAGTGACGTTTCCAAAGAATGCGTTCTTGATATTCCTGAAAGCCTCCTTTAAAAAAAAAAAACAAAAAACTGTTAGTCTAATACATGTCAATCCTGCCTTTCTAATTTGGTGATTTTTATACAAATGTTATTGATTCTGATGAAGGAGTGTAGCTCTCAAAAGCTAATCAGAAATACCTTTTCTTGGACTAATATAATATATCGCCTTATTACTTTGTTTTTTGTTAGACGGTTCTCTATGTCCAAACATTGGACTTGTGACATCTTGTGGTTTTTGTACAGTTATGTGAGGACCTACCAGTCCTTGTAAGTTAACGCAGGCTGCTAATGCAAGGCTGTGAAATTAAACTTAGTCGTGTGTTGCCTCTGCAATCTTCCCTTGCTTTTCTATCCTGAGGAAGCAAACTCTGCTCTTCCCTGATGAGTGGCAAGTGACGTTTTCAGCTGCTCATGCTGGACACGCTGTGGTTGAAATTTGAATAAGTTTTTTGTTGCATAAAAGTGCCAAAAAAAATTCTTTCATAATTGCAGGTCCCTCTATAGCAAGAAGGGGGGGGGGGGGGGGGCGCAAAATGCCAGAAACATCAGGGGGCGATGATTTGGCTTGTTTTCCTTATGGAAGGGAAAGTGGTTTGCTCCCCTCTCCTGGCTGGCATGTGAAGACGGTTCTCCCGCAGTGCTTACGGTTTTCCCGTTGCTCGCACCAGACTTAGTCTGACCCGGGAGCCGTGCAGAATTCATTTCTCGGCTGGGTTAGACTGGCTGGCACCAGTTCAAGTAACTCAGTTAGGTCACTTGCCTACGTTCAGCAGAGAAAACCATTCATATTGTTGACTTCCTTAAATTCTGTCACGCTGTTGTGCTGTTTTGGCAGAGATACTGCCCCTCCGTCCCCCGTTTAAAGGTCTGGCCCTCTCATCTGGATTAGTGTTTCATCTTCCCTTTTCATAGAAAATGCCGGTTACTACCTCATTAACTTTTTATCAGTATGAGAGGTATTTTTGGACGTGGTGTTTAGCTTTCACCGATTCACGACTGCGTAGCTGCAGGCAGCGTTTGAACAGCTTACCTGGAAACTAGTAGTCGCCTTGTAGGAAAGTGAAAATGATGCTGTTAAAGAGTTGCCCCATAGTCCGTCTCTTGGTTGGGTGTGTAGGAGCCCATAGTTTGGATGATGTGTTAAGGATTCTGGTGCATGATCCAGCTGTGGTGACCGTGGATATTTGTAATTGTTTTTTAAAACATTACCAGAGTCCTCGCCTCTTATTTATTTTAAATAGGATTTCCATTTTACCAGCTGAAATCTGCAAAACACTGGTCAAATTAGCAACTGTAGTCGTCGGCTGTCTTCCCCCCCCCCCCCCCCCCCCCCAACCTCTGCTTCTCTATCATAGATGAACATAGTCCTAGACTGTTTCCTAACCCCCTCCCCATAGCTCTGCTGCACTGTTGCTCCTCCGGCGCATGAGAGCCAATGTGGCCACTGCAGTTGCTGCTTTTTGCTGCTTTCCTCTCCAGCCGCGCTGGCTACAGGCCATCAACACCTGGGAAGAATGTTTGGGTGGCTGTGCCCGGCACCCTTAGCGTCTGTCCCCCAGAGGGAGCAGCCCGTGCTTTTGGGGTCTGTAGGGCGAGGCTGTAGTTCTGTGGAAGCGATGGGGGCTGATGTTTTATGGCCTGCTGGAGCTGCTCGGGCAGGTTTTCAATGCTCTGTTCAGCAGCGGCTCTTGCAGTATCTCCTATCAGGCTGAGCAGTCACTGATACAGATGCCACCACTCGAGTGCATATTTATTTTATTGATAGATATTTATATATCCATATAGCTTATATAATATACACACACATACAGAGATGACGGTGTACATCTGTTTGTGGCAGTTCCCCGTGTATGTTTCATTGGCCATTTTTGGCTGCTGTTTTCCAGTTCAGTCTTCATGATTTGTTGTATTTTGTTCTGCTTGTTGTGGTTTTGGCAACGATTTGTGTTTTGGGACATGTGGGGGGGGGGGGTATTTTTTGTTGACTGCTTTTAAAGTTTTTGGAAAGGCAGTTTATAAATATTTTAATCAAGTATATAAAACGACTCCATCTCCGTCTGCTTAGCCACTCAGTCAGTGCGTGCTGATGTGCTGATCCTTATCAGAACCCCAAGCAGGCCTCAACACTGTAATGCAGCACAAAAAAACAAAACAAAACACCGCCCCTCTGAAAAATGCACTTGGCAAAGGAACTTTAAAAAAAAACCCAAAAACTCAAATCTTTTTTTGTTCCCTTAAAAAGTTAAACTTGAAGTTAAATCTGTTACGATACAAAATTAATTCTGAGAACAAGACCAAGATGCACGTTTTAACAGAGGCAGGAAACAGGAAAGTTTGGGTGTGTTTGAGGTACTGCTTTGAGTGCACGGTGCTAGTGCTGGAGTACCACACTTGTATTTAGATTTAACTTGTGCCGTCTTGTTGGCAGCTTGAGGTCAGTTCCTTGATAAGTTTGGTAGTCCCAAAAGCTAGCACCTTTATTAAATGTTAGCCCTATAAATGTACCCTAATGCTTGCTTTTTTTAAAACTTATTTTATAAGTGGTTGGGAAGCAGGAGGTTTGCCTTTTGATTCAATTACTGGTAGTTTGCGAGGAAATGTGTGCTATGGGCCATATAAATAAACAAATTGAAAGAAAATGTTGTGATAACTAACCAGGCTCAACTTTCTTTTTTTTTTTCTGTTTGTTTCTAGGCTGCTGATATTGATATATTTCGTTACACCACATTTTTTATTTATTTTTCCTTGCTGTTGGTGCAGCTTATATTGTCCTGCTTCCCTGATCGGCCGCCCCTATTCTCTGAAAGTGTGCAGAACTTGGTAAGTGGAGTGAGTGTGTGTGCATATTTAAAAAAAAAAAAAAAAAGAAATTTCCATGTGACTTGAAAGAAAAGAGCAAACCCTGGGAGAATATCTCCTATCTGTCCTTTGTTTATGAATAAGAGAAATGATCTGAATGTTCTTCTGGACTGATGGCAAATTTAATTTCCAGCAGCAGCAGAATCTGCATACGTAAAGTAAATTTCACTTTTGTGAGAGGTCGTTGCTTTTCGCTGTAGTGGTTTTTTTGTATTACAAAATCTCTCGCACAAAATTCTCAGTTTATTCAGGGATTATAATGAAGACAAAACCATGCACGAGATCCATATGCTAAAGATAAGTATGAAGCAAAAAGTTAAAATGTTCATTTGGTGAACAGATTGCAAACAGCAAAATATCACTACAGAACGGACATGGGGCTCATGAAGTATCTTTAGCAGTATTTACAAATCCTGGTGTGATGAGATTATAAATGTCTGAGAGCAAAGAATATTGAAATCTGTTCGGCGATGTGCATAACAGAGCCTGATGATGATAGAGGCTTTGGCTTTCAGATAAGTAGTTTTGGTCTTTGACAGATTTGCCCTACTGGGTTTTTTTTTGTTTTGGGTTTTTTTTTTTGATATATTTACAAATTTGTCAATTAGGAATCTGCTACAAGGAAAAGTTGGCCTCTTTTTTGCCTGAGCTAAAGCCATATTCTTTCTTAAGCTATTTTCAGATTAGGCATTCCTTTTCTAAAGTGAGACCTTCTACTTAAGATTTTATTTATTTATTTATTTTTTTTAACAGGCATGGTGGTGGGCTTGCCATTCTCATAGTGTACGTGCCCCAACTCCTATTTTTTCTAAATCTCTTGGTGCCTGCAGCTAACCCCTAGTAATTTGGTTGCATAAACAGATCGGATCTCAGCCTGCTTTTACACTGCCACATTTGTGCTGTGTCATGTTAGGGAGCTGTATCCAGTACAGTTCTCTCTTGCATCTGACTGTTATTACGCTTCAGTAGTATGAAGGATCTTGTTTCCCCCTACAATGCTGTGCTTTTAATTTAAAATTAAGAATTCCTAAATTATGGGCTGCACTTGCTTGCTGGATCCCAGAAGACCATCAGGTGACTTCTGAGATAAAGTCCCACTTGGGTTAAGGTAGAGGGGATCACGAAGTACGAAATAGGACAAGAAGACAGCAGCATGCAAATCATTTTGCTGGCGCTGCATCACATTATGAAGTCCTTTCATCCTGGGGAAGGGGGAAATCCGCTGCCCTTTTTTTTTTTTTTTTGTTAGAGTTCAGGTTCTGAATGGAAGCCTGAAAGGGGCACCCTGAAAGGGGATGGTTGTTGTGCGCTAGGTTGGCATCCGTTCAAGGCATGCAAAGTGCACGAGGGCCACGATGGGAAGAGAGCTCGCAGTTTTAGGTGCGCTCATGGGTGCTGGCAGTATATATCCAACAGTTGTCACGTGGGGCATTGGACAAGTTGAGCCAGGCCTGCTTTCTCTTCCGTTGCACGTATGAACTATTCCGCTAAGGGTAGTTGGAACTTCAGATCCCCGTATGCATTTGGGGGGGAGCGGGTGGCAAAACCAGGACTGCCCCTTGTGAGTTGAAGTAACACGGCACAACCCCACTGTCCTTCAGAAATGTTCGTATCATTGAATTAACTAAACATGCAAAAATATATTTTCAGTCTTTTGTTTTTTGTTTTTTTAATTCTCCTTGCTGTTAGTGCTTTTTTCTTTCATCATGTGCTACTCTGCATTGGTGTTAAAATGTTGTCTTCCTCTCCTAGTGCCTGTTTAGGGAAGGTTTCATAATGTCCTCCCTGGAATGGGGGATAAATTACCTGCTAGGTGCCATCAGGATTCTCTGTCATTGGGAATAGCCATTGCTCTTGAGATTGAATAATTAGAATCTTTAAAAAATAAAAAAAAACCTGAGGCAGTAGGGATAGTGCTTTGAACTCCCTGACTGGAAAACAGGTACTAAATAAAATAGTGATGATGATAACCCAAATCTAGACACATAAACATAGCTAAAAAGAGAAATTGCGGATTTATTACCAAATCTGTTGAAATCTCTGTTAATACCTCTAGTGCTACTGTGTGTATTTTAATGGATTTATTTATTTATTTGAAACTTTTATATACCGACATTAGTGTGAAACATCTCACACCGGTATACATTAGAAGTGACAGAAAGTACAAGAAACAGGAGCTGTGGGGGGGGGGGGGGGGGGAATGCGAGTAATTGCAACGAAAGCCAGACAGAGCAGAAAGGTATAACGCAACTAACAATTCTTATACTGTATTGTAGCAAGAAAATTGGTAACAAATTATGTACAAGATTTGCATGTTTAATGTAAAAATATAAAATGTTTTTTGTTTTCTTTTTTTTATTTTGTATAGAATCCATGTCCTGAGTCTAGTGCTACGTTCCTTTCCAAAATCACATTCTGGTGGATCACTGGGTAAGAGAAGTGAATGTATTGAAATAAAAACTTTGTAGAAAATTTCCTCTACGAGTTTACATTAAACCTTTATGTATAAGAATATTAAAAAAAAAAAAAACTTGATTTTAAGTATAGTGCTACAGTTTGTTGGTTGGGAATGTTTAATTGCCTTTGTAATTAAAGCTGTCTGATCTCCTGAGTAGATTTTTTTTTTTTTTAATTATTTGGGGAAGGGGTGTCACAGCAGGGATAATTTAGGAGTGATAAATGGTTGTAATAACATTCAGGAATTTGGGAAATAATGGAGCGTGGGGGTACACTAATATGCTTAGGGTTTAGAATCCACACTCCTGTTTCGATGCTAAACTGAAACAAACCTTTGGGGGCTGCCCCAGCCCACGTCACTATGTATTATATATTGTACTGCAGAGAAAGATTTAAAGTTTGTCAGAAGCCAGATAAATATGAAATATTGGCGCATAGCTAATAGAACGGAATGCACTACCTGTGATGACATCTGAGCAAAAAATATTGCAGTCCCTTTGGTAATATATGTGTCAGGGAGCCCAATTAATCTAGAAGCTCACAGTGGCATTTGAAGTTCTGATTGATGCTCCTAACAATCCTTAAACAGTTGAGAGTGCTTGGTGTCTCAGTAGTAATTCTGTCTACTAAGGATGCACTATCATTGAAACAAGAGGAAATTTTTACAATTTCTTCTTTCATTTTTGTTTTTAATACTTTAGTGCTGGCTTCTGAAATACAGAAATATACATTCTCTATATATAGAAATGCATCTATAGAATAAAAACATTTTTTCATTTTCTATCAATCATGTATCCTAGGATCATACATCGCCAGCAGAACCGAGCCAAAAAAAAAATCTCCAACACAAATTTCAAATTTTATTTTATCTAAATAATCAAGTGTTAGAACATACCCTAGACTATGTATGCCTTGTATGACATTACAAGAAAACCTCCTAAGGGCCTTGCAATAAACAAAAAGATACATCGCACTCTCTCGTGCTCTCTCTCTCTCACCCCCCCCCCCCCCCAA
This sequence comes from Rhinatrema bivittatum, assembly GCF_901001135.1. Taxonomy (NCBI): domain Eukaryota; kingdom Metazoa; phylum Chordata; class Amphibia; order Gymnophiona; family Rhinatrematidae; genus Rhinatrema; species Rhinatrema bivittatum. The sequence goes on along the minus strand of NC_042628.1, from coordinate 21,350,118 downwards.
CGGGCATTCGCTCTCACAGGGACAGTCTCCCACTCGCATTTGTGCATATATGCATATTTTTGAAAATTCAACAGTGTGCACATAAGTACAGACCCTTCCCCAATCCCACTCCCAGGAATGCTTGCTTTTGCTGCAGAAGAAAGTACACAGAGACCTCTGCCACATACTTTGATCCATATATAAGGTGGGCAATTGTTAAAAAGACCATTTACCAATGGCAGAGTCGAGTTACCAAGAAAAATAACCGGGGCACCCAAAAGAATCCCAACAGCCTGCCGACTTGGTCAGACATCACACCTGTGGGTGTTACCTACAGAGCAGGCATCGTCACGCTCTCAACTGGAGGGTGCACGTGAGCTGTCGGTGGCTGCTCCAGCTGGACGTGACGTGATCGCCGCCTCATGCCGTAAATTGCATCGTGCACAAACCGTACCCATCTTATCGCTGCCATCACTGTGTGAATCCAAAAAATGAGAGCCTTGGGGAGCTGAAAAAACCCCCATAAAACTGGGGGTGGGGGGTGGGGGAGGGCCTGCCGGTGGCCCTCGATGGAGCAGCTCCCGCACTTCGGTCCTGCTGGAGGCTCACAGCAGAGCAGCTCTATTTATTTATTTATTTATTTATTTATTTATTTATTAACTTTTCTATGCCGATATTAGTGGCAGCGTCAGATCGGTTTACAGTAGAACGGCAGGTGGAAATTACAATAAACAAGTATCAGGGGAAGGATTACCTAGGAACAGAGAATTAGCAAAGAAATGTAACCAGAACCGGTAAACATCAACTAATTGTATAACCATTATGACAGAACTATGTACAAGGATTCAGCTACAAGCTGGCAGGGCGGGAGAGAAAGGAGGTGGGGAGGTTCAATTGAGGGTAGGCTTGTTTGAAGAGCCAGGCCTTTAAGTTAGCTCTGAATTGAGAGGGGCATGTCTCGAGCCGGAGGTTGCTGGGGAAAGAGTTCCAGTGTGTAGGTCCAGCGATGGAAATGGCTCGTTCCCTCGTGGAGGTGAGGTGAGCGTTTTTGGTTTTTTTTAGGGCAGGCACATGAAGGGTCCCATTATTGGATGGGACTCTCTTTCTTGAACCGCGACGGTGTGAAAGGCCGAGGCGCCCCTGAGCTTCGGGTTTTCAAAATGGCCACTGGTCAACCCAAAGCCCAGCACCATTGCGCGCTCAAGGGGTTGCACGCTTATGCACCCCCTTGCGCGTGCTGAGCCCTAGGGGAGCCCCGACGGCTTTCCCTGTTCCCTCCCCTCCCTACCTTTTATTTAAGTTGTGCCTGCCTCCGGGCAGGCGTAGGTTGTGCGCGCTGGCCGAGTGGGCCTTCGGAGGCCTCTGGCCACGCCACCGCCCGGGACATACGCGCGTACCGGGGCTTGCGTGCGTGTCAGAGCCTATGCAAAATAGGCTCGGCGCACGCAGGAGTGGATTCTCGGGTTTACGTTCCTAACCCTTTGAAAATCTGCCCCAAAATGAAATGAAACAAAACGTTTTTCCAGTGCACTTCCCATACTGTATGCTGCCTTGCAGAGTAGCTGGGCTTGATTTTAAGGTCCTGTCTTCCATTCTTTCACTTCCTGGGGTTAGGAGGAGTCCCAGTTATTGTGCAATGGTGACACATAGTTGGCTGTACTTAGGGTCCATGATCCAGAGATCGCATTGGTATCGCGCCTCCAGCTGAGCATTGTCTCTAAAATGACTGGGCTAACTGAGTTGGGAGTGTGATCGGTGAAAAATCCCCAGGTACTTGTAAATGAAGGTTCATAGCACTGTTAACCAACAGAGGTCAGTTCCTATTTGAGTTGGAAGCCCAAAGGAACAAAAAAAAAAATGGATTAACTCAGCTTTGTCATTGCTTTTGCTCTGTTTAATACAGGACTATGATTAAGGGCTATAAACGACCATTGGAAGCCAAAGACTTGTGGTCTTTAAATAAAGATAACACATCTGCAGAGGTGGTGCCCGTTCTAACTAGAAATTGGGCGAAGGAATATGCCAAAACCAAAAAGTAAGTCCTAATGTTCTGAACAAATGATTAAGAACTGTTAAAGAGTGTGACACGGTTTGGTCAGAGAGAGTGCCTCTCTTATGCCTATAATTGTGCCCTCCTAGAGGGTTGCTTTTCCACTGATAAGATAGTTGCAGCAGTGAAATGGAATTATTCTTCAGAATTTACTAAGCTTGATATAAATTGTAAAAACATCAGGCCCTATGGGGAAGATATTTCGCTGTTTGTTTTTTTTTTTGTGCTGTAGTTTGCAAGATAAATTTAATTTTTGTGTTTTTCTTACAAAGCTGATTGGTTAGAGTGCAGGGCATCAGTACTCCTTTTTTTTTTTTTTTGTTTGTTTCAGAATTTTCTTCTGGTGTATTAAGGTAAACAACTAGACACATGTTGCTTCCTTAATGTATTTTTCTGGACATATTTCTAGATTTCTCAGAGGGCAAGCAGGATGTCAGTCCTCACACATGGGTGACATCATCAGATGGAGCCCGGCATGGAACTTTGATCTCAGAGAATTTAGAACTTTCAAACCTGCCTTACCGAGCATGTGCAACTGTTGTCATCACCCTGCCCCCTAGACAGGGTCCCTCCAGTCTTTTTTCCTCGGAGCTGTGTGTGTCACGATATTCAGCTTTGCTGTCTCCTCACAGTTTTTGTAAGTTATTTTTTTCTAGAGCTGTAGCTGTTTTTTCCTTTACCTTATGCTAGATCTATTTCTTTTCCTTTTTTTTCTTCTTTTTTCCTCTGTTTGCCAGCTGCATGGCGGGCCTTAGGCAAGAAGGATGGAACGGTACGAAGCTGTAACGCTCCTGGAGTCATCCAGAGGAAACGGTTCCCGACACGACAATGCCTGTAGTTCAGAGATGCGACGTTCCGAGCATATAGTCACCAGGAACACCGTTTTCAAGGTTAATAAAAGCAAGGAAAGACTGCGCAGCGGCTGAAAGGAGGGCCCTACCAAAAATGCCAATACTAGATTAAGAATCCACAAGGGAACCGGCCACCGTGGGAGTGGCTCGAGGTGCTTCACCCCTTTCAGAAAACAGGCCACGTCAGGATGAGCCGACAGGCGGGTTCCACTCACCTCGCTCCTGAAACAGGAGAGAGCTGCTTACCTGGACCTTCAAGGAGTTAAGGGTCAAATATTTATTCAAGCCGTCCTGCAGAAATTCAAGAACTTAGTGGGATTTTGACCGCCTGAGGGGGGACACCACGTTCCTCGCATCAGGCCTCAAAATACTCTCCAGACCCACACGTACGCTAGGAACGCAGAGAACTTCAGAGCGCGGAGTAAGGTAGCAGTTACTGCCGCAGAATATCCTTGCGTCACCAGGTGAGCCCTCTCAAGAGACAGAATTGAGTCGGATCTTTGAGAAGGACTGATCCATGCTGTAGCAGGTCCCTGTGGGTGGGAGGCACAGAGGGGTCTCCACCAGGGCCATTCTGGAGCTACTAGTAGGACTAATCCCCTGTGGTGCTCGATCCTGCAAATTTCCCTTCCCAGCAGGGGCCATGGAGGGAAGGCGTATAGCAACTCTTCTTCCGGCCAGGTCTGAACGAGAGCATCGATCCCCAGGGACCACTGATCTCTTCTGCGACTGAAGAATCGGGGAGCCTTCGCATTGTGAGATGTGGCCAGCAGATTGATGGACGGGAGATCCCAGCAATCAACTATCAGCTGAAAGGCTTTGGCAGACAACCACCCACTCTCCTGGATCCAGACTCTCCCTGCTTAGAAAGTCTGCTCTGACATGGTCTTTTCATGCGACGTGGGAGGCTGAGATCATCTGTAGATAGATATCCTTATGGAATGGGCGGAAATATATCTTCTACCAGGTAATTAATTTCTCCATTGCCCATGTGTGAGGACTACCAGCCTGCTTGTCCTTGGAGAAAGCAAGAGTTGCTTACTTGTAACAGGTGTTCTCCTAGGACAGCAGGATGTTAGTCCTCGTGAAAGCCACCTTCCTCACCTGGGAGTAGGTTTCTGCAAATATTAGCTATATCATGGACTCTGCCTAGGGGGCAGAGTGATGACTACAGTTGCACATGCTCAGTAGGGCATGTTTGAAAGTTCTAGATTCTTTGAGATCAAAGTTCCATGCCGGGCTCCATCTTGCGTTATCCATAGTCTGGTATCAGATTTGTATAATGTTTTCCCCTCCTGTTTCAGGCAACCTTTGAAGATGGTTTATTCACCCAAAAAACATGTGAAATCCAACAGCCCAAACCATGAACCAGTGGAAGAAGCCGAAGCTCTAATCGTGAAACAGCCTCACAAAGATGTGGACCCTTCACTCTTTAAAGTGTTATACAAAACCTTTGGACCGTATTTTTTGATGAGCTTCCTCTTTAAGGCCATTCATGATATTCTGATGTTTGCAGGTCCAGAAATCTTAAAGTAAGATTTTGTTTGTTTTTCTCCTATTTTCTTTCTGCCTTTTGAGTTTTCTTGTTAGGACTTTTCTGGTAGCTGGATGATGAGGAAAAGGTGGTGCCTTAAGTTATAGTAACATAGTAAATGATGGCAGATAAACACTGAGTGGCCTGACCGTAGCGTAGGGACCTTTTTCAATTTTTATTTTATTTTTCTGGGGAATTTATCAGAGTTTTGTTACATCAAAAATGGGACATCATCTTTGAAAACAAATGACTTTTTTTTTTTTTTTTTTTTGGCCCACTGGTTTACCTTCTAGTTTTGCTTTATAAGAAACACTAGTATGTTCCCTGGAAAAAATAAAATAAAAACTGAAACGGAGGTCCCTATCCATCCAGTTTTTGCCGAGTTGTCTTCCTTTCCTTTTACCACCGTGGCTGGCACCACTTTGGAAAATAGTCGCCGCTGTGCCTGGAGCCTAGGGAGTGCTCTGGGTCTTTGCTGGACCACCGGGGACAAAATAGTGGGTTAGATGGGGTCCAGAGAGTTGGGCTAGGGTGGGGGAGTAGGGGTCCTGGTCTCGGGGCCAGATGTTTGCACTGATAGGGAGAGGCCCACACTTTTTTTTTTTTATGATTAAAAAATGTTTTCTACTACTGCTGCCTCCATGCCACTGGGGGGTGTGTTTAGGCAGATCTCCAGGGGTGAGTTATACGCTTCCGTGGGGGTGGGGCGGAGGAGTATAAAGGAGATGACTCTGGGCCGATCGGCACCTTTAAGGCTAGGCCCTGGGAGCAATGGGACATGTTAGCGTCCCCATGTTCTCGGCAGAAGTTAGCTGCAACTGGCTTGTGATTCTTCTGGCAAGCCATGTTGTTTGATTTACATTGTTTAGGGTATTTATGATCTGATTAGTACGCAATTGCATGCTAATCAGCTTATTTAAATGTGCAGTTCTGGGGTCAGAATAACGCAAGATGTTTTAAATATCTTGCATTAGGCTATTTACCCCTCAGTAAACAGCCCAAAATGGCTTGGTGAATGAGCTCCTTAATTGCTTATTGAAATTGCTTAAAAGGTTAAGACGCAAAGTTACCCATTGTGTTAGATGACTTGTGTTTCTACCACTTTCTGTTTGTGAGTTTCACATTCATAGGATTATCTAGTGTCCTGCTATATTTATTCTGTACCACCGTAACTCCTAAAACCAGTAGCTTTTTTTTTTTCTTTTTTTAATTTTCTTGTTTCTGTGATCTGTACATGTAGAAATTCAATTCAAGGGCTATCACCTTTTTCTGTTTCTTTGGATTCTCTTATCTAACAAGGGGCAGTGTATAGGACGACAGCATGGCGTCCCAATAGCGATCAAATCTTGCTCATGCTGTGACCTTCTTACGCTTGAATTCCAACTTGATTTTTGCTGTTTCAGTAATCCCATTGTGTTAAGTTTCGGTAAAGGTCATTCCTTACTCTTTACTGCCTCTTCTCGAGTTACATGAAAATGTTCAGGTTACTTTGTTACAGCGTGTAATCCCTTTTATTGTTGCATAACATCTTATGGAAGTAAAGTCCCTTAAAAATAAACAAATGAGCTTCAAAATAATAAAAGCACATTATTTCTGACCTCCATGCCGCAATCTGAAGGCCATGCTCACGTGTGCCTCTCATCTTAATTGACAGCTGCACATATCTTTTTTTTTTTCCCCTCTGTTAGTGAGTTTTATTGCACTTATTCATCTCTGCAGGCCTTTCATGTGGGGGGGGGGGAGCGGGATTCTGGCTACTGAAATGGTTCCGTTTACTACTGAAAATCTAGATCATTGGGGGGGGGGAGCTGCTGACAGAATTGTCATCCACTAAATTCCACTTATGAGAGAGGAAAAAAACACACTAAAAAGCCTTGTGATCTTGCTCAGCGCTGACTACTCTGTCCCTGCTTTGTGTGATGAAGGTACTTGTCTGGTCAGGGAAACTCCCTGGTTGGCTGTCACATGATTAAATAAATATAGGTTCATGCTTGAATTCTTTTAAACTAAGAGGCATTTTAGCATTCTCATTCAAATTGAGAAGGTAATTGAAATGGAAAAGTAGTTACTTATCAGGAACTAATGACCGACGTGTGCTCTGATGTGTTTATAAGCCCGGAGTTGGCAGCATTGTGTGTATGGAGAGTGAGTGGAAGGGTTTTTTTAAACAAACAAAGCAGAGATGGAGGTGAGGCAGTACTTGACAGCCTGTGGTAATATCGATCTGCTAGCTGGGCGTGCAGCACACCATCCTGAATTCCTGAAGTTTTATCTGGGAAAACATTTCCTGATACTCTGCAGCTCTGTGCTCTCTGCTTGCTGCTTCTGAAATCGAGACTGGGTTCTGTCAGGCCCATACAGTAAATCGCGCGGGAGAGCCGGCGCTCTCCCAACACGCGCCCAGGCACCTCTCCTGGGCGCGCGATTCAGTATTTTAAGTTAGGGCCCGCGCTAATAAGGAGGCACTAGGGACATTGGCGCGTCCCTAGCGCCTCTTTATTGGCGGAAGCGGCGGCTGTCAGCGGGTTTGACAGCTGACGCTTAATTTTACCGGCGTCGGTTGTCTGACCCGCTGTCAGCCATGGGTTCGGAACACGGATGCCAGCAAAATTGAGCGTCCGTTTTCCAACCCGCGGGTCGCGGGCAGATTTTTATTTTTTTTATTTTTGTGGCCTCCTACTTATTGTCGCTATGATATTAAGTCGGAGGGTGTACGGAAAAAGTTTTTTCTGCTTTTCTGTACACTTGCCCGGTGCCGTTTTGAAATTAAAATGTGTGGCTTGGCCGCACATTTTGCTTTCTGTATTGCAGGTGAATACCTAATAGGCTCATCAACAGGCATTTGCATGTGATGAGCGCTATTAGTTTCAGGAAGGGGGGGGGGGGTTGGCCGCGAGTTTTCCACGCACTATTACCCCTTACTGTAAAAGGGGTGGTAATAGTGCGTCAAAAACGCGCGTCCAAACGGGGGCTAACGGTGTGCTCGGCCGAGCGCACCATTCTGTATTGGCCTGTATGTTAGGAATCAATTCATATTCAATGGTGACTTTATGGATTAGCAAGGTGCTCTAGATTTCTTAAAAAAAAAAAAAAATACAGAGCTGGGATTGTAAGGTTGCATGAAAGATATTTTTATTTTGTGGCCTTGAAATGTGGCGATCACCTCTTGCTGGTGTTCACATTCATGTTTTTTTTCCTAAAATATTCTTCCTTTCCCTCTCCCTCTCCCTTTTTTTTTTTTTTTTTTTACTCTCTTCCCAACCCACCTTATCTCTTACCCAATTTCCACTACTTTGCTGTTCAAGTGGCAGCCAGCAAATTCAAAACAAATTGTTCTAGGCAGATTACAGAATACATACATGATAAAGATACATCATATTACATATAAAGACAGGCTCCTGTTCTTGCAGGCCCCCACCTGAGCCAGATCATACATTTTAGGTTTAGATTTTGATATACTGTTATCCCACAAAAGATCAAAATGGTGCACAATAAAATCAAATGTCATAATTTACAATACATAAAATTACACACATACAGCATACTCACTCAGCAAAAATGAGCCCAAAATAAAATAATAAAATCAAGCTCATACCCTGCAATCTCCTTATAAACACCAAAATCTGAAACAGTAAAACCTCATAAATCAACTTCATCCTAAAGATCTGTAAAAGCTTGTTCAAACAGCCACCTGTTCACACATCTTTTAAGTGTTAAATGATTCTTTTCTAACCTCGCTTCTAATGGTAAGTATTTCTGCATTAAAAGAACTTGGTACTTGAAAACAGGATTACCTATTACTTTCTAGCCTGATTAGATATTTGTTTTTCCCTAGAGGGCCTGAGAAATATCTAAAGTATCTGAATGGAACTTGCCTCGAGCTACCAATGTTAAAGGCATGAACAAAACAAACCTAAAATCGTTCTTGTTGGGAGGATCTAAAACATCCTGCAGCATTCTGCTCTTTCTGGCTGCTAGGGTCCTGCAGTGATCTTTATGCCAACTCTACATAAGCTGGTGCTTTCCAGCACTGGCTGCAAAAAAACAATTCCAGTGGTGGCTGAACTGGAGAAATGCAATAGAGGGCCAAAATTGGGAGAGGACAAAACCCAGCATGCACTGAATAGTGGTAGGGCTGCGTTAAGCTTACTAGGAGGAGGTAAAGTCAATCATCGTGAAACTGCATCAAGGTTCTCACCACACTTCCTTAAAGCAGAGGAAGCCAGGCAGACTGGGTGGATCAGGTGGTCCTTATCTGCTGACATTTACTTTATTGCTATGCAGTAGATTACAAAAGCAGGTTAGTTGGAATTTGTTGCATGCCTTTGATTTTCAGATCATTTGGTCCCGGAATTGCTTCTGCTTTTTTGTGGTTATGTCAACAGTCCTGACCAAAAAATGATGCCACGCAGGGGGTACTGTAGGTACGTGAAAGCCTTGGAACTGGCTGATTCAAGGCCCCTGCACTCTTCAGTAGCACACTTGATAAGAGACCCAGAGTAAAACAAAAGGGGAATTGTATCGCATTTTATTTTGAAGGTGGACCAGATCCCCTTTTCTCATTGAATGCTTTAGCTGGTGACGCAGAACCAACCTTGAGGGGAGGAAGGGAATATCTTGGGAAACCTCTTTACCCAAAAAGGTATTTGTAGCTGTGCATTCCTGTCATTTTTTAATGTCATTTCTTTACAGATTGCTAATTAAGTTTGTTCATGACAAAAATACTCCCAACTGGCATGGTTACTTCTACACGGCACTGCTGTTCATCTGTGCCTGCCTGCAGACACTGATCCTTCACAAGTATTTTCTCATCTGCTTTGTGACTGGCATGAGACTGAAAACAGCCGTCATTGGTGCCATCTACCGAAAGGTACGTGTGGGACCTCTGCCAGAAGAACAGGATGGGAATGCAGGTTACATAACGTAATGCAACAGAGTGTTTGACTTCTCTGATCCTGCTTCGCAGGCCAGAGATCATCCAGTCTGCTAGTAAAGATAGCAGAGGACATGTCACACTTTTTAATCACTGCTAATAAAACACGCTGTTTCTCGGTGGGCTGCCAAACAGTTTTTAATTGCTTTGTATGTACAGACAGGAGGGAGTTGTGGCGTGAGTAAAATGCAAATGGTGGCATCACAACCCCTTTGACCACTATTACAAAGTTTATTCAAGTGAAAATAAAAAAAAAAAAAATCAAATTTTCATTTAATTTTTGGTAGGTACCACACAATTTTTTTTTTTTCTGGTAATTTGCCAAGATTGAAAAACCTAATTGTCTTGGTGTGTGGGTTTTTTTTTTTGTTTTGTTTGGTTTTATCCCAGTTTTAAGAGAATATAAAAGCTAAACTTCAGTGTGATTGCAGATAATTTTCAGAAACTGTAAAATTACATCAGAGAGCACATGCACAAGCCATTAGGTCTTGTTTGCTTGCCATCACTGCGGATGCACAGATCACTGCCTTGTATAACCTAGCCACATGCGTAGGCTGGTAGAGCTGGCACTGTGACGTACATGCTGCTTAGGAGCAGTTCCTTATTATTTTATTGTTTTTCCTCTTGTTCGCGTAGGCTTTGGTGATCACAAATTCTGCACGAAGGGCTTCTACTGTTGGGGAAATTGTAAACCTGATGTCCGTGGACGCGCAGAGGTTTATGGACTTGACAACGTATATAAATATGATTTGGTCGGCACCGTTGCAGGTCATACTGGCGCTGTACTTGCTGTGGCAGGTAAAGATACTTCAGGACCATTTTGCCCGGTGTTTGGCACCAGTTGTGTTCACGCACTCTTCTGGTTTGTGCCTGTTATGCTAGTTGATAATGGCTAATTTCCAATGAGGGCTGACGTGTGCATGAAATATCCTGTTTACAAAGTGATGAAGAGGAAGGTATTACAAATCTTCGTTTTTTTTCTTATGTTGTAGAACTTGGGCCCCTCTGTGTTAGCAGGGGTAGCAGTTATGGTTCTCTTGGTTCCAATAAATGCTGTCATTGCAATGAAAAGCAAAAAGTATCAGGTAAGAAGGATTTTTTTAGTCTCCTTTTGAGAGCACAAGCTAGGAATAGACAATGACAACTTTTTTTTTTTTTTATGCTTTCTGATCTAGGAATAGGATTTCCCCTCTATCTAGGAAGTAGTTCTGCTTCTTGTTGTAATGGTAATGGTTTGCTCAGTTACCTATGTAATATCACAATCTGCTTTTATTTTCCTTTCTCCTTCTGATGGTGACTGGACTGGGACTTTTATCTCAGCAGTGAGATGCAGTTCTTCTGGGTCCCACATGGCTTCAGGCCTCTAGTCTCCAGAAACAAGTCTGCCTATAAGTATTTTATAGACTGATAGTTCCAAGAGGTAAACAATTGGATACAAAATACATAGGGACCTTCATTTTCAGTTTCTATCTTATTTTTCTTGGGAGTTTGTGTTACAACCAAAAAAAACAAAACATTTCTATTTAATTTGTTTGTTTATCCTGAAAACAAAATCTTGCAGCAGAGTTGCTTACCTTTTTGAATTAACCAGGTGTGTCTTTAACCTTAAATACAGTTAAGCCCGCAATGTTTGATCTACTTGTACTGTATGCCATGCAGAAGTGCCTAAAGGGCAAAATATAAATAAGTAAATTCCTTTGAGTTGAAAGCTTACCTGATTATGCGTTAAAGGCTCTACAGATGATACAAAATTATTCAGAGTAGTTAAATCACAAGCAGATTGTTATAAATTGCAGGAGGACCTTGCAAGACTGAAAGATTGGGCATCCAAATGGCAGATAAAATTTAATATGGACACGTGCAAGGTGTTGCATATAGGGAAAAATAACTCATGCAGAAGTTACATGTTAGGTTCCATATCAGGAGCTACCACCCAGGAAAAAGATCTAGGCATCATAATGGATAGTACTTTGAAATCGTCAGTTTAGTGTGCTGCAGAAGTAAAAAATGTGCGGCTTTGCTGCACATTTTGCTTTCTGGATCACTCGGGAATGACTAATAGGGCCATCAACATACATTTGCATGTTGCGGGCGCTATTAGTTTCGGGGGGGGGGGGGGGGGGGGGGGGGGGGGGGGGGGGGGGTTGGCAGCACGTTTTCGACCCGCTATTACCCCTTACTGAATAAGGGGGTAAAGCTAGCGCGTCAAACACATGGCCAAACCCGGAGCGAACTGTACTGTATCGGCCTGTTTGTAAGCCAGATTCAGCCCACAGGCCATAATTTGGGGTCCCCTGCTGTAGACCTTTTAATCCAGTCCTTGGGACGCACCTAGGCTGACGGGTGTTCAGGAATATGCATGAGAGAGATTTGCATGCATCGTCTCCATGGGTTGCAGATCCATCTCGTGCATATCCTCAATAGCCAGGACTTGGTTGAAAATCACTGCTCTAGACAAGTAACAAATAACTGAGGAGGAATTTTGCTAAGGCGTTTTTTTTTTTTCTCTGGGAGGGGAAAGATTAGTAAATAAGACTGAGTGTGTAAACTCCCTCAGAGTTGCCAGTTTTACTCTCTTTTATGGGTTGGAATCTTGTCCCAAAAGACTACCTTTTTTCACCCCTGTTTTTCCCAAAGACTTAGTTTAATCCACTGTGTTTCGGAGGCTAAGGCTTCTTCCTTTTTTCTGCCCCATGCATATTCTAAGCCCCAGTTAAGACCTGCTGAAGAACCACACAAGAGATCTGTGCTTTTGACTTATCTCTTTGAGCCGAGCCTGCTGGTAGAGATGTATGCCCTGTGGAAACCTATTAAATACGGGTGGGGGTTTGTTCATTTTGCTCGTGCTGTGGCAGTGGAGGGACTTGACGTGTTGTGGAGCCCTTATGTTGTTTTTCTGTGGCTTTTCCTCAGGTGGCTCAAATGAAGAGCAAGGACAATAGAATCAAGTTGATGCATGAGATCCTTAATGGGATTAAAGTTCTGAAACTCTATGCCTGGGAGCTGGCGTTCAAAGAAAAGGTGCTGGGCATACGGCAAGCAGAACTGAAGGTGCTGAAAAAGGCTGCTTATCTCGCGGCCGTGGGGACCTTCACGTGGGTCTGTGCTCCCTTCCTGGTAAGTCCTACAAGGCACAGAAAAATCTGGCAAAGTTGCTGTTTTTTGGCGGAATATATTAGTGGGGAGGATGCCACCTGTTTTGACAGCCCCTCCCCTTTCTCCCGCATTACGTAGTGGACCACGTGGCTCCGAGTACTCCTCCCTGCAGCTTGTTGGTCCATCCTCTGAAAGCATTGTTTTGCAAGCTGTCCAGGTTGCTAGTGCTAAGAATTTCCAGAGCAGCTCCCCTACTGCCACAACCATTGCTCCATCACACCCTCTTCTTTCCTTGTCAGGAAGCTGCACCTGAAACCAGCTCCCTGAAAAGAAACCCCTTGAGTGAGAATGCTGGCTGCACTGTTTTGCAAACCAGGCACGTGCTTCACCTGCACTGTTAGGGTGAACTGCAGACACTGCAACTCAAGTACCCTGGCTGACTGTTAATGACTTCTGTTTCCCATGATGCAAGACCAAACATGACATTTTTGTCCCTGAGCGTTGACTGTCAGATCATGGGACATGGCTGTAGGAAGGTAATGCCTTTGCTAGTTCCACTCTTCACCCATTTCTCCAGTCGAGCATCTGCACCCCAGGGCCCCTGGCAGTAGACATCAAGGTTTTTGCCCCCAGATGCATTGAAATATGACTCAAGATCATGAGTAGGGATAAGGGGAGTCTGCCATAGCGACACCCCATTGTATTGGTTCAGGATGGACTTGTATCTGACCAGATCCTCCTTGATAACTTTGTCACCCTAAAGTGGTGGTGCTTTTAGAGCAGGCCCACTGCAGCCAGCCTGTGGATGAATATTTGTCTCCTGGGAATTAGCAATGCAAAATTCAAATGGTCTGAGGGACTGCATCTTGGGCCCTCTTGCTTGCTACTCTTGTGGCAGAGATCAACTATCTCAGCCTTTCCAGCTTTCCACTGGACAACTTGGACAAGATTGCCAGTGAGTCAAGATCAGCACCCTGACCAATCCTTCTGTTTTGTCATGGGACAAATAATATGCCAAAGGCTGTTTCTGCTGAGCTGAAACCTATCATAAGGTTGTCACGTTCTTGTAAGGCCTCAAGCCGCACACACAACATTCATCCAGGTAATGCATCCTGTTTTTTTATTCCTTGTGATTGGAATTGTATGAAGGAGCTGAAGATTTCAAAAAATGCTCCTGAAACCAAAAACTCATTGGTATACATCTGTTGGCGTATTACTCCCCTGAAATTAGAAGCCCAGCTGCAGAAAGTTGTCAGAATATTATAACTATCCCACAGCGTTCCAAATCCCCTTTGGTTTTGTGTGTCTGCTTTCCAATAACTCAGACCCTTAATGGGTTCCCCTTAAAAATCCTGTTTATATCGAAAGCAGTTACATTAGAGCGCCAGCCCCATGTGCAGTAAATGTGTCATTGGCATATCTTGACCGCTTATCTGACGGACTTAGAATTGACATCTTTAAACATGACTCCCAGCTGCTCCTGTGTCACAAATGGCCACCAGTTGCTTTATTACTCCAGGCCTACTTTTCTGGCCCAGACAGTTAAATTGTCAACTTAGTAATGACCCAGGTATAGGTAGGGTAAGATATGACAATCAAGCATCCAGAAAATAATTGATATTTCTTGCTAGAATAACATTGCAGGCGCAATTAGTAAAGGACCATCATAACACCCACAGTGGTGGAACTGTAACAGGAGCTGAAACCTGAGGAAGTGTCGGCCCTTACGTACGTATGTGTGCGCTCCTGTTCTGAAACAAGAACTCCCAAGGAATGAGCAGCAAGTGGATTTTTGAGGGGTTTTTTTTTTTTCAACTTTATTTTTTATAATGGTTTTACAGCTTGCATTCAGGTGTAATTGGAAAATAAAATATATAAATGGCAACTTAAAATAGTAACACAAATAGCATCAAATATTCTCCAAGCAAATGCATTACTTTCTTGTAGCCCAAAGAATGGAGGGATACCCAATAAAGAAGATAGGGAAAGAAGGGGGAGGGGAAAGAAAGTACCGTAATTAAAAAAAAAAAAGTTTCTTCTTGCACATTGTAAGGTGAATTTTAAAAACTGGACGTGCACCAAAATTGGGAGATGGATGTATCTCTAGCACATGCGCAATATCCACCCGTATTTAGAAACTGCGCTCATATCTCGTCACCCCCGCCCCGAATCTCCCATTTGGGGCGGGGGTGACGAGGGGAAGAGAGACCATGGGCTTTCGGAATGCACTGAGAAGTCCATTTCAATAAAGCAGATGCAGATCTTCTTGTTTTTAATCGGGGAAGGCCGAGGCCTGCCAGCTTTCTGATGCAGCTCGGAGATGGCTACATTAGGGTAAAGCATGTGTTGTTCCACTGAGAGGTGTTTGAGGGAAGGAATGTGAGAGTGGAAAGAACACTTCTAATGAACTTGGTGTGTGGGTTTTTTTGGTTTTTTTTTTAAACACTGCGTATGTGTGACATAAGACAGGCTTGAAACAGGACTGGGTAGAAGTTTCTTTAGGGGAATGCCTTTCTAAGTAGAGTACGGTATGTTTAAAAGAAAAAAAATGTCCCATGCATAAATATCCTGAGAAAATTAGCAGCTGTTTTTCTCCCCCCCCCATTTCTTTTTGTGCGCTAGATGTGTCTTGATTTAAAGTACAACTGTTTCTTTGTTTCTGATTTATCCTGGAATAAACCGGACTTAACGAGATCTTTAGGGCTTCGGACAGTTTTGAAATTCCACCCTCTCTCCAGCCCCCACCCCCTTTCTCTTCCCTCAGAGTATTTTGTTTGCTGCAGCTTCTGGAAGGTGGTAAAAAAAAATAAATTTTCCACAGAAGAAAAATCCAGTAAGAAACAAGACCCGGTGAGCGCTTGCCAGATTCTTAGAATGAGCGCTCTCAATTCCATAGCACGCTTTTTTTTTTTTGTGTACAGGTGTTTTATGCCTGCATGGTTATGGGTTTTGTTTTGTTTTTTATCTTGCTGATTTCCGCTCCCTTCCTGAACTGGTGGGAAATCTAAATTATTGGGTAAAATGTATTGTTTCATAACCGTGTGCAAATGGATTTGTGGGATTTTTTTGCTTTTTTTTTTTTTTTTGCCTACAATTTAAATCTCTGACCCATTAGTCGGAAACACCAGATAGTTCCCTCAAAATATCAACTTTTTATTTCAGCTGTGCTTCGTCTTTGTTGCTTTTATTCAAAATTCTCAATGTTGGGATTTATCCAAATTAAGTAAATTTTAGGTATTTTTATGGGTGTGTTTTTTTTTTTTTGTTTTGTTTTTTGCATTGGAGTTAGTGGTGTACACAGTTACTTAGTAACATTTTGTGCAGGGCATTGTTATATTTCCATTGGGTTACTTTGGCACCCTCCCAGTCCCTATTCCTATTTATACTTCCCCTGTAAGTTTTAACTCCAGGTAGCAAGGGCAAAGGAGAGAACATGGCTTAGAGCCTGGCAGATCTGAGAGAGAGAGAGAGAATTGCTCCAGAACTCCCTTCCCTATCCACTTTGCTTCGTTTCACTGTGGGTGGCTTGTAAAACGAGCAGAGCTGTTACTGCCTGTGTCTATCTGTAATTAGTTCTGTGCGTACGCTTCCTCAGCCCAACTACACTACATTAAAGGAGAGGCTTCAGCCTCAAAATTCAGGGAGGGAATAGCCCCCCTGCCAGGTCTGAAATGTGTACTTGGCTTCGGGGAGTATCCCTTTTGTGGTGCAGCAGCAGAGCCTTGGATGTCAGCAAGCCTCTTCTTTAACGCATTGGGATCAGTGGATGGTTTTCTGCCACTTGGCTGACCTGGAACCTCTTTGGAATTTGCTTCCTTTTTTCCCCTCCCCCCCCCCCCCCCCCCCCCCCCCCCTCCATTGCAGCCTGAATGGAAGGTGAAGGCTGGAGCAGGCCTCGACCCAGATGTGGTACTTTTAAGAAAATTACCCCTGGGTGTGAGGGTTTGCTGCCGTTCTTCCTTTGCTGTACAGCATGGATACTCCTGGCAGCTTGAGCCCTCCTCAAGCTAAGCCAAGTCACGTTCTCCTGGGGACGTAAAAAGTGTACAGTTTCGGGTGAGGGGGGCAGGATGATTATTTTATGTATATGGCACATTTTTTTTGGGTCACCAGCCGTGACTGATATGCACGAGAATCCAGTCTTTTTTTTATTGATATTGGCTATGGCCAGTGATGTTGGTAATCTTTGGAGTTGAAGTAATGTTTTTACTATTATGATTTGTATTGCCCGTTATATAATGTTACAGAAATGTTCTGCTTATCTTGTTCGCAGCTTTGGGTGTTCTTGGGCCAGGAAAATGGCTTATGAAAAGCTGCAAAATAAAATCAACTTCCTTGGGAATAAGCTGTTGTGTTGTCAGGAGCTACTCTTTCACAATCTAATAGGTAGATTTACCAAGCTATGATAAGGGCATAAAATAGCATTTGTGTGATATACTCTCATCATGGCAATATTGTGTGTGGTGTTTTTCCCAAAGAAATCTGCCCCTATTGAAATTAGCTGCTTTGCATGCATAAAATTATTAATGCAGGCAAAACAACTAAGAAATAGGTAATCTAATGCAAATAAAATAACCTAGTTGGTCTCAACATAATGTGGCTGCTTTTTTTTTTTTTTTTATAACACATTTCAAAGAGTTGCAGTTTTCTGATCCCGGGATGCTAATACACATCCTGATGTCCCTGGGATGATGCTTAAAGGTCCCCACTGTAATGAGCCTGGGAGGAGGGGGTTGGGGCCTCGTGGCCCTATAAAACAGTGGCAGCCCCGTACAAAGAGGGCTCTTGTCATGTGTCTGTTTGGGCTCTGCTGCCTTTTTTTTTTTTTATCGTGGTGTTTTTCTATGATAAAATAATGTGGTGACACTGTTGCGATATTTTCCTCTGGAGGGGTGAAATATTGCGGGTCTCTCCCCCCCCCCCCCCCAATGATATTTCGCTCTTCCCACATTAAAATCACGGTACAGTAAGTCTCCTAAAATTGGTGAATTTTCCAAGTCATGTGTGCCCTGATTTTGTGGGGGGTTTTTTTTCTCCTCTTGCTAGGTTGCTTTATCCACATTTTCTGTTTACGTGCTGATAGATGAAAAGAATGTTCTGGATGCGGAAAAGGCTTTTGTTTCCCTGGCGTTATTCAATATACTCCGCTTCCCATTAAATATGCTCCCCATGGTCATCAGCAGCATAGTGCAGGTAAGCGGTTTGAGGTACTGGTGTCATTAACACCTTCCATGCCTTCTTCAGAGGGACATCGGATGGTGATTACTTGCTTTGAGAAATATTGTAAGCAAATCTTTAAATTAAACAAAATATGCCTTGGACTTCAAAAGCAACATGGTCAGTCAGATGAGATTTACTACATTAAATTAACTTTTTTTTTTTTTCATTTAACCTATGCAATATCTGGTTGTCTTCAGTTATACAATGCGTGTGTCAGCATGATTTATATATATATATATATATATATATATATATATATATATATATATATATATCCCCCCTCCCCCCACAAGAGCATCATTATGTAATCATGCAATTGGCTGGCTAGAAACCCCAGCCGTCTACATGGTACACAAGGATTGATGAAATTCTGATCGGGACACATCTCCAGCTGTTCCTCGCCCACGGAGTCTGCTATGAATGTGTCACTCTGATAGATAACTGTGATTCATTTTTGGCTAGTTTTTTTGTAAACTTGCAGTGTCAGTGGGCAGTCTGGACCAGGCTGCAAAGCCGAAAGCTCTCTTGCCTGCTTTTGATCTGCTTTTATGTAGCTGATGTATTTGTCTTTTGCTGGTAGGGAGGAAGGGACTATTGGCCGTTTTTCCTTTCTGACTGCCAACCTTTCCAGCTCGTTAATGAACTTGGCAAGGCACGGTGGACCAAACTTCGGGAGTTTAACGGCATGCGGTATACCAGCTTATTGAAAACACATGTAATTTTTATGTTTTAGGCCAGCGTCTCCCTAAAGCGTCTCAGGGTTTTTCTTTCTCATGAAGAACTGGACCCAGACAGCATAGTCAGAGGTTCCATCAAAGGCTGTAAGTCTACAAGATTTTCTTTTCCGTTTCTGTGGAGTATAAGCAAGAAGAACACAAATAGCTGCAGTGCGTACTTTCCAGCTCTGCTTATCCTCAGCTGTTATCATTTATACTGCCTCTTTTTTAATTTATACTTCTGGTGTCCTTTTTACCCTCTCATCTAATTAAATTGTTGTGTGACTGGAGAGGAAGAAGAGTGTTTAAATGGTACAAAGTGTAGGGGTTTTGAAAGTTTGCAAGGCCCTATTGAAAAAATCATGGGTATAAAAGTTTAGTTGCTTTAATTTGTTTAGTGTCTACCTTAGCAATGCCAACCTCAGTTTCATGTCCTTTTGAGGAGTTGGGCCAGATCTGCAGGCTTTTTTGCTTGCTTAATGTACACAGGAATATAGAATTGGCAGAAAGTATCATTGTATCCAGTGAAAAAGTACGTGTAGTATAGAATTCAGTGCAACAGGCAAAAATCTTCCAGGCCACAAACGAGTGATTCATCTACCTGGTATTGGAAATTGTATCTTGGGAAGTGGAATGGGAGCTAGAAGGCCAGCACTGGACATGGATACTTTGACATACAATTGGGTTGACAATGTTAGATTTAAGAGCTCCCACTCAGAACTGCTAAAACGTTGCAGATTTCTGTGAGTGGTGTGTATTTTACTATGTTTCTAATGATTTAAACATTTTTTTCCGTTTGTTTTATCAAGAATGGATTTTTGTATTGGGGAATTACAGTCCAATGAAACCCGTTCAAAAACTGGATTTAGAGCAATAGTGATCAAATCAATCCTCAGGATATTCGGTAGCTGGACTGGATTTCAGGGTGGCCCTTATGACAGTGTTAGGGAGAGGCTTGCATACATCCATTTGACTCTTAAACCTCCTGTACTGACATATATTTCTAGGGATATCCTGAACATCCCTAGAGTGGCTAGGGGACCCAAGAACTGGTTTAATCATCACTGGATTCCATGGCATAAGCTCAGATTAAATGCCCCCAGTTGACATTTTCAAAAGAGGCTCCAGGGAGGTCTCGGAGCCAGGAGCAGGAAGTGCAAAAGCTGATCCTGGTTTCGGGTTGGTGGCTGTGAGTGGGTCCCCTTCTTCCTTTTGGAAGAAATTATATTTATAAATTATAAAATTATATTTTTTGGCTGCTTGGGTAGAATATATACATACCACTGTCTAGAGCAGAGGTAAAGTTTTGTATAATAAGCCATTTTATTGCTATTTTTTATCATCTTCATTCAATTAAATCATTTTTTATACACAATACCTCATCATTTAATACATTTTGTCTAGCCAAAATGTGAACTGAAACTACCTAGCTAGTAAAACTTGTTAAGCATCCCCAAATTCATGTTCATGTTTTCATACTGAAAGTTACTGTTTTCTGAATTTTTATTAGCGGATGGAAGCATCATTGTGAAAAATGCAACATTCTCTTGGTCAAGAAGTGATCCCCCATCTGTGAAGGAGTAAGTGTTGGTGTTCTTGGACAGCACTGGCCTATGTTTATGAAATGTAGTGAAATGGAAAACTTAGTTGCAAGAGGGCTGGGTTTAAAAAAAAAAAAAATGTATCTATGCTCTTTGTAACACGTTGTTATATTCAGTAAGAACTATGAAAATTATCAGCGTGGTACACATTGCTTTTCATGACTTTACAGTACACCCACAGTTGCATCATGTAAGGCTTTGACTAGGTTAAGTAGATAATTTTACCGTCTATATTAAGAAACTCAAGGAGAGGAGGATGTTTGTCTTGGGTGACCGCACTTTTTTGCTTTTTGTATTTAGTGTATCACACAGGAAGGAAAATACATTAATTGCAAGAGATGTGGAGTGACCTGATTTTTTATTTTATTTTATTTTTTTATGAATCATGGTTGGGAAAATGAAGATGCAACAGAATGGAATGATTTGTTAATAATTATGCATAGATAATAGGGTGCAGGTTGCACTGTTGTATAGTTAAATTTGGGAAATCCTGCATCTTAGGCTGCCTGTCTTAATTTATATATTTTGTTAAAATAGTTAGGGTTTAGTGATCAACCTCATGCAAGCTAACAATCTCTTACTCATGTGGCCAGACATTAACTGCCTCGTAAGTCCCTCATCTTGGTGATACTGTAACTGCTTTTTATTCCTTTTTTAAATTTATGGTCAGGAGACTAGCTCTTCAGTATGAAGGAAGAGAGCTATTCTATTTTGCTTAATAGGTGCTTAGCTTTTGAGACTTGGTGGCATCAAAATATCAGTGGCACTTGGCTCTGAAATACCCAGATTCTGTTTTTTCTCCTCCAGAATTCGTGTTGGTTCTCCTTGGTGGTGGGAGGCCATGGAGACTTGTTTTAAGAACTGTAGAAGCTTTGTGCGGTCATATACTTTTTTCCTTTGTAAAACTTGCTAACCCAGGGTGGTTAAAGTGGCAGTGTGTGATGAGACTTACATAGCCCGACTGACGCATTAGCATTTTACATTCATTAAATTTATTGGTCGCCTGTCGCAAAAGTCTTGGTAGTATACAAAGTAACATTCATAAAATAAAAAATGTTGTACAGACATGCTTGAACAATAACACACACATACTGTACACTATAGCTTGTCATAAGTCCTGAAGTTAGGAAGATGTCTTTAAAGTTCTAATAAACCCACTGCAGTCAGTAATAAGCTTTTTTTTTTTTAAACAGGAAAGTTTTTTGTTTTTTTTTTAACAGACCTCTAAATGTTTTTATGCATACACTGAGCCTTAAATCCGTAGGGAGAGAATTTCACAGAACTGGAGCTGCAATGGAGAAAACAGTCTCCCTAGTAACACAGAAGCGAGCATTGTTTAATGATGGAATGTCAATCAGAACCTTGCTGACAAGATTTAGTTGCCAATCTGCTTCAGTAGTGCATTTAACCAAGGACAGGAACAAAGATTAATAAACTGGAACAGAGTTAATCCAGTCTTACATTTGACACATTGTCACAATGGTAGACATTGTAGCTGTACAAGAATCGGTGTAGTGTGTACGTAAATTTAACACCAGAAATCAAGCAAGCGGCGGCATTCAAAAGCAGTTGAAGAGGCTGAAGTGTGATATCAGGGAGCCCATTGCAGTAGTCGACAAGAGGAAAAATAGATGCCTGCACAATGGTGTGAAACTCAGTCATGTAGTAAATGTTTTAAGCCAAAGAGGACTCGAAGCTTATAGAAGCCAGCTCTAATTACTGACTTGGTGTGTCTGAAGCAACAGATGAGGATCGATCCATACACCCAGGCTCTTGATACTTTGGTTGATATTAAAAGTAGCACCATCAAGAGTGATCGAGGAGTATTGGAGCATAAATTGTGTAGATTGTGTCCTTTTTGAATGAGAAGAAATTCATTTTTTTTTTCATGTTTGATGCTAATTTATTCTGATGAAGCTACAATGTGTTAGTGGAGATAGATTTGAAGAGTCATGAAATCATATAAAGAATTACAAATTATCTGCATGAATCTTAATAACCATTGCATAAGCTAGTTAAGAATTTACAGATGGGAGCTAGATAAACGTTAAAAAGCACGGATGGTAGGGCAGAACCTTGAGGGATACCCTGCTCAAGAGACAAGTTAATGATAGAAGTTAAGAGTGGGGACAATGATATCTTTGGTGGCTTTGAATAAGGCAATAGAGCAGTTGCTAACAGGACAAACCATTCTATTCATGGAAGAAATGATGCTTAACTTCAGTGTGAGATGTAGTAGAAAAGGTGGATCAGCATGGTATGAGGTCTAGTTCAGTAGTGCAAGGGGGAACATTGGAGAAACTCAGACTAAGTTTTTCAGTTTTCAAAGAAATGCTTAAAGAGAGAGTCTGAAAAAGAAGTATCAGATGTAACTGAAGAGTTAGAAGAAAAACCTGTGAGTTTTTTAGCAACACCTGAAGAGTGCTTTGGGAGTATAGCCACTCATCCTTATTTTACTGGAATAGTGATTCCTTTTAGCTTCTAACGTTTGTATTTGATAATCATTTAGCAATCTTTGAAAGATGGAGACATTCAGAGGTGCGATGTTTGCGTCAGTGGCGCTCGCTGTTTCTGAGAACCTTTCTAGCAGTCTTATGAGACAGAGCGAGCCAGGGTTGTGATGTTTTCTTAGATTAATTAAAGACTTTTGAGGTGCTAATGTATCAAGTGGTGACACAATAGTGGAATCCAAATCAGAGACTGTGGTATCTAAATTAGCAGCCTGGGGGAAATATGCTTATAAAACTCAGTATAGTCCACGTCAGAAATGAATGGTTAATGATCTTAGATGGTTGTTGTGCCCCCAGATGGAAAAACTAGCAAAAAACGAATTTATGAATATTCCGACTAAAGAACATCCTGAATGGAAATTGATTTTGGCACAGTATTCACTAATAGTTATTTACAAAGACTAAATCAAGACAGTGGTCCTGTTTGAGTTGGTTGAGACAATTTCTAGAAATAAGGCACAATGTGGAGCCAAAGAAAAGACATTAACATGTAAGTTGAATTCACCAATAACCAACATCTTGTTAAGGTCAACTTTAGCCATAAGGAGTTGCTCAAAAAAAGGAGAAAGATTAGATTGTAGTAGTTTATTGGGACAGTAAACAAGATAAGTGGGAAAACTAGGGATAGCAAAAATTAAGGATTTGTAGGGCGAATCACCACTGAGATCCTGAAACTTGGGACTCCAGCAGTCCTTATAGCTAAGTAAACCATCGCCCCTACCCCTTTTTCTTGGTTGTGAGAAACAAGTATAACCCATTGGACAAATGAGATTGAGTAACAAGATTGGAATTAAGCAACCAAGACTTAGTGATGCATAAACAATCCAGTTGCTTTTCTGAAATAAGATCAGAAATGAGTTGGAATTTTTTCTTTATTGCCTGTGCATTAACAAGCATGATGGTGATTGTAGCTGACATGGAAAAAGTAAATGCATTAGAGCAAGTAATGGTTGACAGATAAGATGGCCGCCAAGTAAGGCAGCAGTGTTTAGTATAGCAAAGAGCACCATACCTTCCACGATTGATAACCACCGGGATTCTCGAACCAGCCTCCATGATCAAGGGCCACAGAAACAAAAGTTAGTCTCGGCAACACTCGGCATATATAAAGGAGTGCAGAAAGGAACTTCTTTGTGCTCCCTCGTGTGTGCGACAAAGCACGTATGCCTCCAGCACGCGGGACCTACAGTATCTGATACTGGCTCTTGACCCCTCCATTCAGATGATGCCAGTGGGGGGCAGGGTCACAGCTGAGCCGGCAGGAACAGCTCAGGGCTGTGAGGGTGTCTCTGCTGGGCCTGGAGCTGGAAAACAGCCTGGTAGTCTGGAGAGAGGCAGACAAGCAGGTCTAAGGCTTCCTTCCATGGGGTCAATAGGAAAATACATTTTAACACAATTCTGAGAATGATCCACTTTCAATGAAAGAGATCAACTTTTCTGGTTCAGAAACTTGGTGAACCTAGCCCCAGTTATAGAGCTAGGCCAGGTTCTGATATCTTTTAGTGACTGCCTTAGGAATTATCTTAAGGATGATGTGTTGAGACCACGTACATCCCTTCTTTAGGTATGCCTGTCCTGCAGAAGGAAACAGGATATGTACAACATTCCTATTCATCATCAACAACCTTATTTCTTCATGCCTTACCAATTTAAAATTGCTCAAGGTGAGTTGTTAAAGTACAAATAATGCAACCAGAAATCATGATAAAACTGTCAATAAATACCAAATTAGAAAAAAACCATAATCACAAGCCAGGATTGTCTTCAAATAAGGTATAAAAATATACAGTATAAGAATAAATTATGGTGATCCAATAAAAGGTATCACAGCCTACTTGGATGTCATTTTTCTGTGGGACCAAGATAGTTCTAGAGTGGAGCAGCAGAAATCTAGAAATCTAGTGTTTTGGCTTGTTCCTTAATTTCTGCCTCCCCCCCCCCCCCCCATCCCCACCTGTATGCCCCTCGTTTAATGTACCTTCTTACTTGTTCTGTTCTTGAGTTACCTGTAAACCGATATGTTCCATACGAACATCGGTATATAAAAAATGTTAAATAAATAAATAAATAGTACTCTGCATATTCAAGCAAAGAAAACTCTTGCATTAAGTGCGCGGGTTTTTTCATGTCCACGGTGCCCAGGAAAGAGCCTCGGTCATTGGACAGTGGCAGAACCTAGTGTGATTAGACAGTGTACACATACCACACGTTCTTTAAGGAACCAAGAGTTTTATTGCTGCAGTGAAATGGGCTAGATGGGAATGGTGGGGCAGTATCACAATAGGAACCCCCTCCATCTTTAAGTCTCTGTGGTTGTAAATGACTGCTCATGGTACCGTAGCTCAGTGGAAGGTAATTCTGGTTTGAGCTGGAAACCCAAAAGAGCAGGAAGAAAGCTTAAACAATAATTAAAAGAAAAAAAAAAATATATATATATCTCCTCGGTGACTGTGGAGCACTTCCTGGAGCTGTTGTGGGAATGTGCGGCTCCTTGATATATTTTGCAGGGTCTTGGAGCACTGCTAGGGAGAAAGCAGGCCTTCTGCTGGTATGTGCCTTGCTGTGACTCATGGAAAATCATTTAATTTAGAAGTAGTTTTACCATGTGAGTATACAGAGCTGTCATTTAGTATTATAGCCTCTGGGAACATTCTAACTTTGCATGGTGGTTTTTTTTTTTTTTTTTTAAGTTGGCAGATTTAGGAATGTCTCTTACAATCTAACCACCAGTCAATCTAGCTCACTTCCCAACATATTTTTTTTTTGTTAATCTTGACGGAACTTTAATTCCGATGGGCTAAGTGGAGGATAATGGCTAAGAAAAGGAAAATGTAAAAAAAGAAAAAAAAAATCTGATACCAAAAACCACCTTCATCCAGAGGCTGGTGAAACCCCTCCCCCCAACAAACCCCCTTTTCTTTTTTTTTTGTTCTGTTGGACACTGATGCTTTAAGATGTAGCTATGAGCTTGTATACTGAATTGCTCTTGATGGTCATTAATAATGTTCCTGCAATGGAGTCGGGACAGAGCAACATTTTAAGAATCCTGCATTGCTGTGCCCCTCCTTGCGTGTTGCAGACTCCACTGGATTAATAAGCAACAATTATTCCAAAGTTCCTTGGAGCCTGTTCAGACAGGGATTGGAAAAGCTGTTAGCACTGAGGCCTTCTACACTTCATTTAAGTACATTGCATAGCTTTAACTTTTGCACTTTAACTGTGGGTTTCGGGTGGAGTTTGGTGCTTTATAGCATTTCAGTCTTTAAAAAAAAAAAATATATATATATATATATATATATCTTCCACTGAGAGAGTCTAAAGTGTGTAAACTTTGTTTCAGCATTGACTTGCGCATTCCTGAAGGCTCCCTGATCGCTGTCGTCGGTCAAGTTGGCTGTGGGAAATCTTCTCTGCTGTCTGCGCTTTTAGGAGAAATGGAGAAAAGAGAAGGCTCTGTGTGTGTCAAGGTG
Organism: Rhinatrema bivittatum; assembly: GCF_901001135.1. NCBI lineage: Eukaryota > Metazoa > Chordata > Amphibia > Gymnophiona > Rhinatrematidae > Rhinatrema > Rhinatrema bivittatum. The sequence continues at coordinate 21,324,158 of NC_042628.1, read as the reverse complement.
TGTCTGAATAAACGTAAATGCCAGGGAGGCCTGCACCCCCCCCCGAGGTGGCACAGAACAGACACGTATGATGGGGACATGAGAGACCAGGGCAGAAGTCCTGATTACAGGGCACTCCAGCAGATCGCATTAGGGCTGAATCCGAGCCGCCAGCTCGTTCTTATGGGCCTCCCTAAGGGTCCTTTAGGGAGGCCCATAAGAACGAGTTCTCATGCATTCTTGTGAAATCATGTGGGACTTTGTTTTTTTTAAGCCATTGCAGCCACAGGAGAACTAAGATGTTTTGTGCATAGAAATGTTGGGCATACAATGGAATTGAAATGTTTAGGTTCTGTGGAATTTACATTGCATTCTTTTTCCGATTTCAGTGGATTTAATTTGCATGCGATGTCCTCTGCATGATGCAGTGCAAAGCATTCGGAACTGTCTGATTCATTTTCGATTTTTTTTTTTCTCTTCTCCCCCCCCCCCCCTCCCCATGGAAAGGGGTCAGTGGCTTTCGTTCCTCAGCAAGCCTGGATACAGAATGCCTCTCTGAAGGAGAACATCATTTTTGGCGGTGAAGTAAATGACAGTCGCTACAAGCGCGTGATTGAGGCCTGTGCTCTGCTCCCCGATTTAGAGATCCTGCCTTCTGGGGACAAAACGGAAATAGGAGAAAAGGTTTCCAAAACACGCTGTTTCTGGCATGTCAAACCTATGTTTAATGTCACTACTCCAGGCAGTGGCTAAGGAGATGGTTTCTGGAGCAGGCTGTGCTTCTTGGGATGCATTTGTGGCCAATGCTCCAGATGGTGTCTAATGACCTTCAATCTTTTTTTTTTATTTTTTTATTACTGTAAGAGAAATTGTAGCAAAGCAGGCGAGTGTAGCAGAAAGCTGTGCCCTCGATATACTGTATACATGGCCTAACAGTTATGCTTGCCGTGTCTGCTAAAATTAGTAAATCCAACCTGCACGAGCGGCTGGGAGCATCTGTGTTAGAAAAGACATTACAGATTACCATGTGCTCTGCAGCTATTTAGTCCACAGTAACTGTGATGTAACCACTGAGATTACCTACAGTTAATGTATCTGATCCTGCTCTAGATGTGTCACTGTTGCACAAACATGGCTCGTTACGTAAATTACAGGAAGACAACTGAAGGCTTGAAATTCTTGCCCTCAAGATCTCCAGTGAATTAACAGTAAAATGTGTAATTGATATTGGATGATGGCTGTGTTCCCCCAACCCTTTTAATCTTAAAATGGCAAACCTTCCATTTATTCTGTGCTGTAATTCCAGCAATGCAGAATGTCCAATGCCACTCTCCTAATATTTATTAAACCTGATACTTTTTGCCATGCAGCTTTTTCAGTGACCGTGCGTATACCTTTTTCATTGCCTTTTTTTAATCAGATGGTACTTAGATTACCCCTCGAAATGCTGTAGTATTAACTGGAAATTTATCACTAGCCTGACCATATGTTCATTGCAGAACACCAATGCCATGCTCCGATTCAGACAGGGCTGCGCATTTGGTTTCTTGCCAGTGGGATGCAGCTTTCTGAAAGAACATTGTTGGCGTTTTCCCTTTTTTTAGGGTGTGAATTTGTCTGGTGGTCAGAAGCAAAGGGTCAGCCTTGCTCGGGCAGTTTACTGCAACTCTGATATTTATTTACTGGATGACCCCCTTTCAGCTGTGGATGCCCATGTCGGAAAGCACATCTTTGAAAAAGTGGTTGGACCGAAGGGCATGCTGAAAAGCAAGGTGGGTGAGTGGATGATTTCTATCACCTCCTAAAGAGGGACACTTGTGGAATCTGATCCAGGTTTCCCCGTTGAGATAAAAAATACCAGTTTCTGTCCTTACCAAAGAGGGTAATTATTATACAGTCTACACAGGCGAAAGTAAATGGGTACTTTTTACCCACAGACCTTTTAGCCAGAATTTTCAAAGCGGGTTTATGTGCAGACGTTTGCTTTGAAAATTTGTAAGGGTGCCTAGAACCCTCGCATGGCACGCACCCCCACACTTTTTGAAAATCGAGATTAATCCCGATTCTGCCTCTTAACTCTGTCCTCGAGTGCCTATTTTGCAAGTAACTCAGTTACACAAGCTCTGTATGCATAAAATTTAGTATCTACCCGCATTACCAGTGGTGGTGAAGGCTTATTACTTACATCAGGTAACCCAGATGGAGGAGCCAAACTTGGCTTTAAATTTAACAGATTTATTGGAATCATCATTGCAGTTAGAGATATCCCAAAGGAAACCGTTACTTATTACATTCGCATTTCTCTCAGAGAGAAATAATATACTTAGGATGTTTTTTAGAAATAAACAAGCAAAGTTTTATGGTTTTCCCATTTGGGTTTATCCTGACGTGGTTAAGCCAACACAACAACGCCGTAAGGAATTTCTTTCAATGAGGACTGATTTAATAAAGATTGGGGCCCGATTTACCTTAAAATACCCTTGTAGAGCTTGCATATCTTACAAAAGTAATAGTTATATATTCTTAGAGCCTAAACAGTTGAAGGAGTTCTTGGTTGCTCACCCACCACAAGCATCTACCACAGTCTTGGAGTAGAATAAGAAAGGGCTCTATGGAATGTTCAGTTAGTGAGTCACAATTTGATAAATATGGTATTAATTTCTTGTGTAAATGCTTCTGTTTATCATCTCCTTATTATCCTATAATAATAATAAGAAGTATTCATGTATTTTAGTTCTTCCTCATCAGTTTCATTGTATTAGACATCAGATTTTCTGTAAAGAGATATATCTTGGATAATTTCAAAAATGAAAATAAAGAATTTAAAAAAAAAAAAAAAAAAATTTAGTATCTACACAGGTAAGGAGCACGTACACGCATCTGTGCTGTTCTAAAAGCCGGGAGAGTGTTCGCGTACGTCCAGTGTTGTGTCTAAATGTTAACAGCGAAAAGGGGTGGTTTAGAAGTAGTCCAAGGCAGGGTTCAAAAGTACACAAACTTGTCTGACCATTTTTGTACCTGCTAATTAACTAGTGTGGTGGAAATTGGACTTATCCTTTTTCTGCAGTATTTTTTTTGGGTGGGGGGGTGTAGGTCTGGAAGAACTGGTGGAGGTATTAGTGAATTGGCGATTTTCAAATACGCATGCAGGTATTTTCAGCAGTAGAATGCATGCATACCTTTTTATAAAATACCCGTCTCTGTACTGAGTTCTGGGTTATTATCTGCCCATTCTTACAATTATGTGCATAAAATATACTGACATTTTTATAAAGTGGGTAGAAAAAGTGTGTGAGTTTCTGCATTACAAATATATGCACATGCTGAAACGTGTGTTTTACTTTTGGGCCGAAATATGTGGTATTTTATAAACTGTGTGACTTCTGGTACATGGTTTATAAGATACAGATCTCCAAATCTCCTTGCATCCACTTAACATGTACACAAAGTGTACCATGGACCTTTTTTTTTTTTTTTTTTTGTTGGGTTCTAAGAGCATACAAGAAAGTGCAAAATCATATTCTGCTTGTACTGCTACACGTGCATGCCTGCCAGGGCTTTCTTAGAGCCACTTAAGATGCATACAACCAAGTTTTATGCACCTGCCTTTGAAAATTGCTCCCAAAATGTGTTAAGATAACTTCAACAATATTGGAAATAGATGTTAAATTTAATTATAAGCCTAGATTTAATCCTTCATATTGCTGTGGATAAACATTTGAGATGGATGCCATCATTGGGCTGGAGAGAGAGAATTAGTTGGCTTAGAACTTCCTTATATTATTATTTTTTTTTATTCTTATTTTAAGACTCGGATTCTGGTGACTCATGGGGTCAGTTATCTGCCTCACATGGATACCATCATAGTGATGGTTGATGGTGAAGTAACAGAGATGGGCTCCTATCAAGACCTGCTGATGCAAGATGGAGCCTTTGCTGAGTTTCTCCGAACCTACGCCAGCGTGGAGCAGGGTGCCGAGAGTGGAGGTAAGTTTTTCAGGAGTAGCACTTCTCCCATCCAGCAGGGCTGCAGTAGCCATTTTGTCTGGGTTGTAAATTACAATACAAACAAATGGCGCCAAACGTGAAGAGGGCAATTTTTTTTTTTTAAACAAATTTGCTCATCCTTTTTCACAGAGAAGCTTGGCTGTGCTTGCTTAGCTCTCTTTGCGTTGCAGACCCGACCCTAAATGACTCTCTTCACTCATAGGCTGGGTAAAGAGGGCGGAAGTCTCCTCGGAGGCTGGAGGCCTCCGGGCCAGTAGAGGTCACTCCAGGAGCAGCATCTGTCTTGCGCTTCAGCCCATTGTTCTGTGATGTCTCAGCCATGTTTGTCTGAATTTCAGCTGCAGCCAGAATATGGGGCTGGTCTGAAGCAATGGCTCTCTTTCACATGCACTAACATAAATTTCTGTTGCACAGCCTTTTCTATTGCTGGATTAGCTACATCATTAGTCAGCCTAGGATCTGTTAATTCATTTTTGTTTTTTGTTCTTATTACTTTTAAAGGAGCACTCTAGGAGTAAGTGAGGACTTTATTTTTTGTTTTATTCTTTGCATTCACAAGCACTATTGCAGTTGACTCCACAGGTGTGTGTGTGTATAGATAGGTTATTTTTATTTTTTTAGGCCAAGCAGTTAGAATTATTTGTGCCATAAGTCTGTATAGATAGCTTTGTATAGGCAAACGTGAGTTTGATATTGTCCCCTGCCATCCTAAGTTGGTTTCACTGCCTAGGACCCTCACTTTTGAATGAACCACAGACCGGATAGGTTTGCGAAGCTCTTAATTTAGCCAGATTCAAGCTGGATTTTACCAAGGGTTTAAGAATTTTTAGCCACTGTAGCCATTTATTACATTAAAGTGGAGTATTTTTTGTAATACTTGTTTTCATCACCATTTTGTGCTTTGTTTTTGTTGCTGCCTTGAACACACAGATGATAAAAGAGGAGAAGAGGAGGAAGGTTGGTTGTTGTGTAACCTAGTTTCAGGTTGCTTGCATCTGTAGTAAATGTAGATTTCCCGTAGAATGGTTCAGCTTGACGTGTAATCTTTCTCTTTACTTGTTGCTTTTCTGCTGTCATGGACACAGGTATAGGGGGAGGAGCCGAGGAGGAAGGTTAGTTGTGCAGTTTGTTTTGTTTGAGGTACTGAAAACGAATTGCACAATGCCCCGGTGCAGAATGGAATGCAGCATGAGTAAGCTATCCGGTGTCCGAACATGTCCCCCACATGACTGGGACAAAGGGATCGCTTAGGGTCAGCTGGCACCATTTTTAAAAAATGGGTGTGGTGGGGAGTGGCAGCAGGGATTTTCAAGTGCCTTGCGGCCTCTTTAATACCAGTCCTGGGAGCATTGCTAGGCGCATTAATGTGGCTTGTAAAGTTTACTGCAAAGCACGTTCTGCTTGCATAGTAATGAGCCGTTACATGAATTTGCATGCAGGACAGCTCATTACCTTGCTTGCATTGCTCTAGGTTTAGGGGTGGGGAAATAACATGCGGAACTTGCAAACTTCATACATTTCCATTTTTGCTGCACTAATGCATTTAATTGTGAACCCACATGTTAATGCACCTTAGTAAAATAGGCCCCTTTTCAGCCTGTTTGACTTTTTTTTTTTTTTTCCCTCCTTTCCTACTACTAAAACATTACATATATTGGGGTGGATCACTGAGGTCAAACACCTTGCCCCTCCCCTCCACCCCCATCCCCACCCCTGGCCAGAGGTTGTGAATACTGCCTCCTTAGTATCCCCAGCCCTGGCTGACCTGGGGAAATGGAAGATCTGAGTCAGGAATCAAACCCAAGTCTGACGCAGCAAGTGCATTCTTAAATGTGTTCTCTTTTAAAACTGAATAACATTTTGCTTGATTTCTTACACTTTCAAACACAATACCTTTATTTTCCAGATGTTTTTCTTAGTTCTGGAAGAGGGGTGTATATTTATGCAACATACAAGCATGCATATTACTGTATACAAAACAACTTTCTCAGAGTCTGAAAGCTATTATGTGCGACTTGGGTTTTTCCTCTTTTCGGAGTAAATGGGGAAAATAGAATTAAGCCCAATGCTCAGCTTTGTTCAGTTTTATAGTGTGCAAAAGAGCAAACAAGCTTAATGTAGACAGAACAAAGATAACTGTGATACATTATTTACTTTTATTTAACAGTTATATTGCTTCTCAATTTATATCAAGGTGGCTTACAAATTTACAACACTTACAATTTGTTATTTATTACAGTATAAGATCAAGTTAGGGATTAAAGGCAAAATACTTTTTAGTGTATGCTTTGTCATTAATCATGCTTTAAATGATACTTTTAAAGTATGGGGTAAGCACAGAAAATCCTTAGTTGTGAAGAAGTGGAGAGAGAGCCAGAGATCAGCTGAGATATATAGACATGCAAACATAAAACAAAACAAATTGAGCAGACTAGATGGGCCTTATGATGTATCTGCTATCATATTCTTTGTTTCTGTGTTAATCGCTGTTGTATGTAGTTGGAATTGGACAAGATAAGTAAAACCTTTTATAATGGGACCTAAAGTGGGGAGGATTCTGGAGCAGTGTGAAGAAACTACATACAAGAGAAGAATAAATGAGATGGAAAGCACATAATTTTTGTAGAAAGCAATTCATAATTCAGTCTGGAGTGTGCATAGCTCTAAGTAGTTCTACCCTTCCCAGCTGTCTTTTTTTTTTTTTTTTTTTTTTTTTTTAATAAGTGCTGGGCCCAATTTCCTTCTCCATCTTAAAAAAAAAACCAAACCATGATCTTTCAACAGCCATAGGCTTCTATCATACCTAAGGTATAATGATCTTCTGTGTATGATGGAAGCCTATTGGCTATTTTAAAAAAAACCCCAAAAAACAAATAAACCACAATGATGATCCTCCTTATGACAAAGGAAGACCTCTTAAGATCATTTAAGAGAAAAACGTCTTTAGTAACTGAGGCCAAAGGAGGGACCGTGAGTGCAGTGCCCTTCAGCATATTAAAGGGATTGAAGCATGGCATGTGTGCAAGATTTCTGCATTGTGGAAGTTCTGCCTTTTGGGTGACTTAGGTTCTGAGCTTACCTTATCCACCTGCAATTCCCATGCTGGGTCTTTCAGGGCAGTTTTTTTTCCTTTTTGTTGCAGATGCGAATAGTCCGACAGAGTTGAAACACATGGAAAATGGGGTTCTAGTGAATGAATCATCTGAGAAGCACTTTCTCAAGTATGGATTATATCTTTCATTGTGCTAGGTTTTTAGTTTTTTGAAAGCTTTCTTATAGTGAGGTCTTGCTATAACAAAAAAAAAAAAAAAATAGTGGTTAGAAATTTAAATACTGAAATAGTCATGGCAACCTCCTCTTCCCCCATTCCCCCCCCAACTGTTGGAAGTATCCACTCGTACCATCCCTGTGCAGTCCTTTGGATGCACACACAATATAATGCCGAAAGCCATAGGGTTCTCATTGTAAGATGCCGTGGTTAAGGTATTGTGTTAACCACCTATTTTCTGCAAACAGTGGTTGGTCATTGATGAATGCAGAAAAGTAGTCGGATCCTTCCTTGCAAGGAAAGGCTGCAACTGCCTGATCTGGCGAAGACAAAAAAAAAATGGCGACTTAACCACCGCCGAAACCTTAGTTTTTATTTGTTCTACCTACACCCTCTTGTTTTTGGTAGTGATATTAATAACGAGAGAAGCTCCTTATTGATTCAGCACAAAGAACAGAATTGCTTTAGCTGCTGCATTCTCTCTCTCTTACAGCAGGCAGCTGAGTTCCTCATCGGAAACCAGCAAATCATTGCATCTGAATAGCACTGCAGACCTGCAGAAGTCCACCGAGAAGGAAGCTTGGAAGTTGACGGAAGCTGACAAGGCCAAGACTGGGAGAGTACGAGGATACAATTTATTTTTACTACTTAACCTTCTGGGGGGGGGTCACCTGTCCATCTATTTTCAGATTCAGTAAACAAATTGGAGTTGTACCCAGGGTGGGTGGTTGTTTTTGGTTTTTGTTTTAATTTTTAAAAAATGTTCTCAAGCCCTCTAAAAGTAAAATAAATACCGAGAGGGATGATTTTAAATATTTTCTTAAATTGAGATACTACTCTGGGTTATTCGTAGGCTTTAATAACTCTATTGGATTAATATCAAAATTATCCAGAAATGTGGCATATGACAGTGGTTTCTCTATAGCCAGAGGACTGATAGTTAAGATTATTTGGAGTTGAGTATGTGTGTGTGATGATTTGACTGATGTAACCAAAAAAAAAGTAAAAAACGTTATTTGACAGTGGAAAGACCTTTTTTAAATTTTTTGTAGCCAGAATTATAAGGGTTTTACGAAAGACATATCACATGTATATGTGTGTATTAAAAAAAAAAAAAAAATTCAATTTAAAGGTGCCTCCTAGTGGTTCTCCGATTTAACCATCTATTTTATTCTGAGTGTAGTTCTTACTTTCAGAATAACTTTTTTTTTTTTTGGTGATGAGGAATAAACTAAAACAGGTTCTAGCAGAGAAAATACTGTGAAAACTCAAATGAATCTGCTTAAAAAACGTTTTTCTCACTAGCCCAAGGTATGCGTTGGTGAAGAAACAGTACGTTAATTTTCTCTCTGCTCCAAACTCCTAATCAAGTTCCATTTTTTTTTTGTTTTAAAATTAAATGAGAAATTGAAATAAGATTTGAAAAATAATCATTTTGCAAAAGAATGAAAAATGAAAGCAATCACATTTTTTGGGCAAAAGTAGGCAGTTTTGCAATTCGTAAGTATTTAGAATTGTCAAATTTTAGTTGGTTATGGATCTGATCGGGATAGAAATTCCATGCATTGCACAATATTTTGTGCATATGTCAGCTCAAAAAAACCATCCAGCTGGTTTGGACAAATAAGCATAACATTGTGCTTGTGAATCCTGCAAAACTCAATTTCTCTGGCCAACAAAAGGAAGCTGCATTATAGATGTAGGGTAGCTTTTTTAGCACATTGTAAGATGAAATGCAGTGCTTGCTACTGCTCGCATACTGTTTTTGAACAATTTGAGGCATGTCTGTTGTAAGTAAACTATTTATCCTGCTTTGATACACTTTGTGGGGATGGTGTGGACATTTAAAATGATACTGAAAAGTGCCAACATTTGTTTTATATTGTTTCTTATCTGAAACAGGTTTTTCTTTGGGTTTTTTTTTTGTGCACGCTAAATGGTTTTACTTAGCATGCTTGAAACACAGAAATGAAATGAGAAAAACCCTGAAAAAAAAAGTAAATGCTTATTTTCCCACGCATGTCGATGGTCCTGTTCTTGCTTCAATAAATGGCTTATTTAGGAATGTGCTGATGGGCTTGCCAGCTAACTGGTAACCCTTTCCACCACAGCAATGTTTTCGTCCAGCTGTTTAGCCCTCTGTCAGCAGGTTAGGGTCCGATTATAAAACAGAATGTCGATTGTGATGGTTGGTTAGTGCAGCTGTGTGGTTGTACTAATACTATGTAATATAGTTGCACCATCATAAACCTTATGGTCCTTGTTAATCCTACCAGGGGCATGCAGTTAAAGGGTACTAGTTATGCAGAATGAACCCAGGTTCTTTGCTGTGCCCATCTTGAATAAAATAAAAAAAAAGGGGGGGGGGGGGGAACCATATTAGCTCACGTGCCACCTCCAGATGATTGTGTATTAGATACTTTAGTCGAACTTAGTGCAGTATTGTAATTTATTTTCTAAAGTTATTTTTGTCCTCTTTGCATTTGCAGGTAAGGCTGGCAATATTTTGGGAATATATGAAAGCTATTGGACTTTTCATCGCTTTTTTGAGCATCTTCCTTTTTATGTGTAATCACATAGCCTCCTTGTCGTCAAACTACTGGCTGAGTTTGTGGACGGACGATAAGGTGGTCAATGGGACCCAGCAGTATACTAAAATTCGCCTGGCGGTCTATGGAGCTTTGGGAATTTCACAAGGTATGTCCTGGAATCTCCACCTGCAATTAGTTATATTATGTGCAGCTCTAAATGCCATTTCCACGCATTTTAAGAATATAAGGTGGTATGCTGGGGGCGGACCTGTGGTCCTATCGAGCCCACCAGCATCCTGTCTCCAAAAGAGGACAGTCTGGGTTGAGGGCGTTACTGTGCTGATGCTGCACAGTGGGAGTGCTTTTTGTGTGGGTAAATATAGGGAAAGTATGCAGAGAGTTGTCCCATGTCGAATTAGCTGGGTAGCACTGAATATCCCACTACCTGCTAAATTTAAAAAGTCCACTCTGACTCCTTTCTTACCTGATAAAATCACTACCCGCACAAAATTTATACTTGTGCGGATTTAGCAAGGTAAAGTTGGCAAGGAGACGGGTGAATTTTGAATGTGTAAGATTTACTTGGCTACAATCAATTTGTATTTGTTTAAAAAAAAAAAAAAGTATTTAAAATCTTATATTCCATATCTTCTGGGTAAATCTTTTGAATACCAACCTTTTAATTATCTGTAATTGCTGCTGTTCCCTGTACGTACCTGGATCAGTCCAGGCTCCTGGGTTTTGCCTCCCCTCCAGCAGATGGAGACAGAGAAGTTTTAACGGACTCCGTCCTATACCCCTGAGGGTGCCACCTGAGTCGAAGCATCTGTTATGTTTTGATGTGGCAGTTATTGTTACAACGTGCGTGTTTGTTCTTGATATGCTATTTTTATAAGGAGTTATTCTGGTGTACTGTGTTAACTGACCCCAGCAGCTTGCACTGCAGCCAGCTCTCGGTACCTCTCTGTCCAGGTCCTGACCTGGTGTCTTGTTCTCTCCTGCGGCCTTCCAGCATGGCATCCTGGCCCTGCCTTGCATCCTGCAGCTGACTAGGGATGCGCCCAGAAAGTATCAAGCTTTATAGGGCCCAAAGAAAGGATCTATGGAGCAGCTTGATATAAGCACTATCTAAGGAAGCCCAACTCACCACACTTGCCTGAGCAACGTGTCCTGTTATCCCTGAACCAAAGTATTTGCTTTTTCTCATTCCTGTTTTTGCTTTGAACCGAAGTGTTCTGACCTTGCACTGCTTGCCACCTGCTCTGACCTTTAGTCATGCAGTTGTTGCAAGAGCTGGCTGCTGCCAAAAACAGGTTATAGCCATCTCAGTCTCTGGAGAACTTAGGAGCTCTCTTTGACATGAAGAGAGGTAGTGTTTGACTAACAGGACAATGGATTCAGAAGCTTCAAGGTCAGGTTCAAACATTAATGAAAAAATGCAGGCCAACAGTCTGGATCTACCTTCAATTGCTGGGATCCATGACAGTGGCCTTGGATTTGATTCCTTGGTGAGAGCTCATATAAAACTTAGAGCGCTTTTTTTTTTTCTTTTGTTACAGTCTCCCAACTACCAGTTGAGACTTAGTCCCAAAACCAGTGCGGAATCATCCTGCATTGGTGGCTGCATCTTGAAAACTTAGAGAATGAGGTGGAGCTCGAGTTTCCTCGGTGGTTAACTCTGATGGATGCCAACCTTTCTGGCTGGGGGGGGTCAGCGTCAGAGCTAGCTAGTGCTGAGAATGTGGCTGTTTTCAGAAATGCAATGGTTCATCAACAGATTGGAGACCAATCCAATTGGCCGCCTTTGACTTTGCCTTATTCCAAAGAAGAGGTGCAGTGAGGATACTGCCAATGTGACAGCGGTGGCATACATCAGCTGTCAAGTGGGGGAGACTAGAAGTCCTCTGGTTTCAACAGAAGCAGATTTCCTATTAGAATGTGCAGAGAAGAACGTTAAGGCCCTCTTGGCCTTACATATAGTAGATTTGGAGAATGTTGAGACAGATTATCTTGGCTAGAATGCCCTAGACTCCTGGAAATGGGCTCTTTTTGGCAAAGGCCTTTTCTCAGATATTTCTTTGATGGGGAGATTGAGTAATGGAGTAAATGGTGTCCAGCAAGAATGCCAAAGTGAAGACATTACAACAGAAGGAAGGAGAATGGGTTGTCAGGCTCTGATGCATTGGTTCATCTATGGCTACAGGACAAACAGCTTTGTCTTTCCTCTGTGGCCACTAGTGAGCAGAGCTGTTCAGATGATTTTCAGGCTTTGGGGTCTGGTGATCCTGGTGGCACCCAACTGACCGAGATGTCCTTGGCATGCGAATCTGGTCAATTGCTGGATGGATCTCCAATGCGGTTGGTACAGGACAAGGAATTTGTCCCAAGGCTCAGTGGAGTATGAAGATCTGGCTCACTTCTATTTTATGGCTTGCCCTTATGAGGGATTGCTTAGTTAGGGGAGTGGTACAAACTTTAAGTTCCAGGAAGTATTCTACATCCCTGGCATACACGAGAGTTTGGAAATTTATTTGAGGACTGGTGCACTGACGGAAGGTTGTCAGCAAAGAAAGGTTTGTAGACCTCTTGCCTCACATCCGAGGTGTTTTACTCCCATTTCTTCAGGGGAGTAAAGAACCTCAGTCCTCCAGTGAAGGTACCCTGTTCTAACATGGATTTTGAACTTGGTCCTTAATTACCTCACAGAATCTCCTTTCTAGCCTCTGAAAAGGACTACCCTAAAGCTCCTTTCCATCAAGACTGTGTTCTTAGTGACTATCTGTTCAGCTAGATGGATTTCAGAGTTACAAACATTGTCCTGCAAGAAGGCTTTTCTGGTGCTTTCCAACAAAATGGTTAGGATTTGCATGGTGCCTTTCTTCCGTAGATAGTTTCCTCTTTTCATCTTAGGTGATTTGCCTTTTTTCTATTGAGAGGACTGTGGAACAGATTACACTACTGCATCATTTTGGATGTAAGAAGAATGTGTTTAAGATATCGGAGTCATGAACAATTTCAAAAAGTTGGATCATTTTTATTTGTTCTGTATGGAAGACCAAAGAGAGGTGAGGCGGTCTTGAAATCTATGGCTCGAAGCATAAGGAAAGTAATTATAGCAGCCTATGTAGACGAGTGTAACCTTACCTAGGAAATTGATGACTTATTCGATCAGGGCTCAGGGTACCTCATGGGCTGAGCTTTGTTTGGTTTCACAAACGGAGATGTGTAAGGCTGCCTCTTGGTTGCCATGTTGTTTGTTTTTTTTAAAGCATTATATGTATATTAGAGCCAGGGAGGAGGCTTCTTTTGGCTTGGAGGTGTTGCGAGTGGGTTTGGCAGTATCCGCCCAGTGCAAAAGTAGCTTCGGTATGTCTGGACTGGTCTGGCTGGGTGAAGAGGAAGGAGAAATTTACACTTGCTGGATAATTTCGTATCCTTGAGTCCAGCTAGACCAGTCTAGAACCTGTCCATGCTGCCAAACTGGATGGTCTTTTCATGTAAATTTGATAGTTTATTGAAGATGTTCGCTATTTCTGGTAAATTTTCTTTTTCATTATCTTATTGATTTAGTTGTTCAAATTAATTATTTACAATCATACTGTCCTAGAAAGTTCCCTGTTCAGAGGAAGGGGAGAGTTGGTGAATTTTGGTTAGCTTGTTACAGAATACTGGCAGGCTGAAGTTGGCATGGGCAGGCCTAGATTTTCCAATAGGCACACTAGGCGTGTACCTAGGGTGGCAAAAATCTGGGAGGCAGCAGACCATTTGAAGATTTGATACCTACCTTCTCTGCTTAATCTCACTCAGCAGAGAACACTCTTCTGCTTCCTGCTCCAGCCCCTCCCCTCCCAGTGCAGAGAGGGGAAGAGTGAGGCTGGAAAGGACAGAGCAAGGAAAAACTGTTCTACTCTATTCCAATCCTGTCCCTCCCCCTCCTGTCCTATGCAGGGTACAGAAGGAGAGGGGTGAAAGAAACATACAGGGAGCAAAGAAAAACCACTCTGCTCCCTAATCCAACCCCAATCCTTCTGACATTCAGGGACTTGAGAGGAGGAGGTGAGCCTGGAACAAAGGTTATGCCTTAGACCTTCGGCTCTTTTGTCACTTGTCCAGGGGGAATGGATGTCAGCACTAACAGTGCCTAGGGGCAGCAGAGTCCTAAATCCATCACTTGGTATGGGAGCCTAAATCATAAGCTTGTGATAAGTATTATAGAAAATGTTGTATTGAGGCTTTTGTATATCTCGCTATAAAATAAAATGTTTTTTGAGTAATATGTAAATATACTGTTTGACACTTGCTCCTGTCTTATTTTGCTGTATTATCGTTACGAGAAGAGATTTTTTTTTTTTTTAAGTTGCCATAGTTTTTGTTTGTTCCAGATTAAACCTATAAAGGGTGACATCAGCAAAGTTGTTAGTCTCTCCTTCTGCTGGTCAGAGTGCATAACCCATGTCTGGACTGGTCTGTCGGGACTCAAGGAAAGGAAATTTTACTAAGTGTAAATTACTACTTCCATAGTCCTATATTTACAAGATATCTACCTGTTATATCTGTATATATCTGTTACTTATGTACTCTGTGCCTTGTTACTTTATGCAATATGCCTTGGGCCTGACTTTAGCAAAATGCAGAATCAAATGCTCATAAATAATGACTTGGAAAGACACTGACAATTTGAATTCTTCCTTCTAGAGTGGTTTAATGTTTAGTTTTGTACCAGGAGATTAGGACACATATATAACCATAATCCCTTTTTTTTCTCTTTTGGTGGTTTATTTTTCAGGCATTGCTGTCTTTGGCTATTCAATGGCCGTATCAATAGGAGGCATATTTGCTTCACGGTATCTGCACCTGGACTTGCTACACAATGTTCTCAGGTCGCCTATGAGCTTCTTTGAACGGACACCCAGTGGCAACCTAGTGAACCGCTTCGCAAAGGAGATTGACACCATCGACTCCATAATCCCCCAGATAATCAAAATGTTCATGGGTTCCTTGTTTAACGTGATTGGCGCGTGCATCATCATCCTCCTTGCCACGCCCATAGTTGCGGTCATCATCCCACCTCTGGGACTGGTTTACTTTTTTGTTCAGGTACACCACAGCCTCACTAGTTTTGTAGCCGTCGTAATTTATCACAAAGCTTTGCTTTAAGACATGGGAGTGAGCCTAGATGTTGGATTGTAAAACCCAAAGAGGATGATAGTGCCTACAGGGTGGCCTACCAGTGGAGGTGATGAAGATAGGAACATCCTTGGAAGGGAAGAGGGGGGGAACAGCAGTCAGGATGATTTGTAAAGGGGGAGGGGCCTTGCACCGCTAAACCCCTGATGTCTGATACCACTTCCTGTTCCTTAGGAGTGCCAGCAGGGCAGGAGCTGCCGTGGTCTGCACAGCATAGGCATCAGCAGCAGGCCAGCAGGCCTAGCCAAATTGAGGGAATGCCCCCTGCCTGTCTCCCCTGTAGTTTTTTTTTTTTCTTAGAGCTTTAACATATCTTGGGAAGGGGGCCTGCTTGGGCTGGATTGCCCAGGGTGCCTCTCCCCTCAAAGGTCAGCCCTGGTTGGAGGTCAGCATTGTACTGACATTTAAACATGCTTGAGACAGCTGTAGAGGGCAGTGGTAGCAAATGGGGTTGGTTGGGTAAAAGATATGGAGAGGGGAGGGGGTGGCTGGGGTTGGTTTACGTATAGGAATTTATCAATCCTAAGTGGTAGAGAGCCAGAGAAGAAGACAGCTGGGTAAAGGGTGTATGGCCAATTGGTCCTCATCTTCAGTTATGCATCTTGCTACAGCACAGATAGGAAGTCAGTCCTGCTCCATACCAAACTCTCTTATATTGCAGTTTGCATTCCATGTATAATATGTGGGGCAGGGAGAAAATGTGGAAAAATCTGTTCTGAGAGAAAATACAAAGCAAAGTTATGAGCTGGCATAAAACATTGAAATAGCCCTCTAGTTCAGCAAAAAAAAAAAAAAATGTACAAGACATAACAGCACAATGATGCACTAAGTACAACATTCAGTGCCTGAAATATAAAATGAATATTGCATAAGTTGAGCCAGGCAGTGCCTGTGACTAGGGGAACACCCTCTGATACTGATGCTCAGGTCAGTAACATAGACCTGAACGCCACTGCTGGCAAGGAGCGTGTGCAAAAGACAAACCAGCAGTTACGCCGGGAATGATTCACCACCTTTGTATGGCACCCTGATCAGCTGTTAGCGGAGACACCCAAATATTGCATGTCATTAAAACCAGGCTCTTCAGCTGCCCGGAGATGGTGCTGTGGGTGGTCTCCGTCATGCTGGCGCGGCATGCACCGGTATGCTGTGCCAGATCTCCTCCTCACACATGGAGGGCCGCATTCTCCGGAGCTGTGAATACTGCTCTTGTTCAATAGCACTAAACGCATTCAAAAATTGCAAACATATATATATATATATATCTCCATTTTAAGCAAAGCAGTAAAGTGTGGCATAAAAGGGCAGTAGGGTACCTTCTGCCTGGTAAATCCAATACCGGCAGTGACAGCACACGTGGCCAAAGGACGAGACGACAGAGAAAATGTGTGCGGTAACTGGCAATGTCCACCGGAGTCACTAAGAGACTTGCACGGTCCTTTAACCACTTTAATTTTGAAGCTCTTGAATAAAAAAAATATATTCACCATTGGGGGAAAAAAGTCTCTTAATGACTCCGGTAGACATTGCCAGCTACCGCACGCATTTTCTCTGTGTTCTCGCCCTCTACCTGGTAACATGTCCTGAGGCATTTGTGGC
The DNA here is from genome assembly GCF_901001135.1 of Rhinatrema bivittatum. Classification (NCBI taxonomy): domain Eukaryota; kingdom Metazoa; phylum Chordata; class Amphibia; order Gymnophiona; family Rhinatrematidae; genus Rhinatrema; species Rhinatrema bivittatum. Next base: position 21,307,586 of record NC_042628.1, on the reverse strand, counting down.
TTCTGGCTTTTTGCTGTGTATTTAAGCCATTGACGGACTTTTGTGTATTGTTTTCTTAGAGGTTTTACGTGGCTACTTCCCGCCAGCTGAAGCGCCTGGAGTCCGTCAGCCAGTCACCAGTGTATTCTCATTTCAACGAGACCCTCCTTGGTGTTGGTGTCATTCGAGCCTTTGGAGAGCAGAAGCGTTTCATACAGATAAGCGACTCAAAGGTTGATGAACACCAGAAGGCTTATTACCCGAGCATAATTGCAAATAGGTGAGCTGAGCCAGTAAGGGCAAGGAATTAGCTAATAGTTAATTGACCATCACCGCTGTGCTCTGTGCACATAAGATGCCTCTTCTATTTTGCTAGAGAGGACTTTAGGATTTATTCAAATGTCTGTTGTATAACTGGTATGAATGAAAAGCTAATACACAGCTGGCTCTGTGGCTTGGCAGTAGATCTGCACATTACACAGGAGCCCAAAATTTGTTTTTTTTTTGTCAGGGTTTCTGAGGTTGGGTGTGTAGTAGAAACAATGCACTTAGGCTCTGGAAGAAGGATGGACAGCTGTCTTCTGCAATAGTGACCTCTTGGCAGTAAGGGTTCAGCCTTGGAGAGAGCTTTTTTTTTTTTTTCTCTTAGCTCCATTTCCCCTGGTGCAAATATCCTGAATGGAAAAAGGGGTAGCTGCAGTGCATTCTGTGTATGTACATTTATCTACTGCAGGTCACTTAGCCCAACTGTATGGAGCTTTTTGTGCCCATCTCTGATCTGTATATGTGATGGAATGTGGCAAATGACAGTCATGATGGAATAGATGACAGTAAACTATAAGGTAGCAGAATACTGACTGCATGAAGTGTGTAAATAACGCACACCTATATACCATGCCAAAGCAGATGTCAACAATGTGGCCCAAGCATGCTGGAATTAATACCTTAAAGTCATTCTGTTTGTTGAGATTCAGGCATTTGAGGGGGAAGGGATTTCTTCAAGTTTGATTCAACCACCTGAACAATTACAAAGAAATGTTTGTCTGCAGGTGGTTGGCTATAAGATTGGAATATGTTGGGAACTGCATAGTCCTGTTTGCAGCTCTGTTTGCAGTGATTTCCAGACACAGCCTCAGTCCTGGGTTAGTTGGACTTTCAGTGTCTTATGCCTTGCAGGTAAGAATGTCCTTATTTTTGTTTAATTGTATGTAAAATATAATTTTATAGATTAGGGTAGCCATAGGGGATAGTTGAGGCGAGGTTTAATTCAAATTCTGACCAGGCAGATTTCTTCCTGGCTAGAGTTTGAAAGAGATCTCTGTAGTTAACCAAGATCTGCTGGAAGAGTCTGGACTTTGTACTGTGGGTCTAGGTTAGTTTGTGGAAATCTGTAGTGGATCCACTGGTGGAGTTTTGCAGATCGGCAGATTTTCAACATGAGTTGCCTCATTTCTTTAAAACAAAACCAAAAAAAGGTTGCACTCTAAATTCAGAAGTCTCTTTTTAAAGAAGTTCATAATCCTTTCTTCGAGTGATGTAGTGAAATTTTTGTGAAGCCACATTTTGTTCTGGTCACATATGCATGTGCACATTAACATATCAGATCTAGTAACCTCGTTTATTGCATTAAGGGAAGAGGATGGAGAGATGTTTAGTACTGTAGGAATGCAGACCCTTGACTCTCCATGCTATCTTCTGCCTTTGGTTTAAGATGCTAAACTCTGAGACTTGCTATTTGTAAGATGACCCATGGGCATTATATTTCTTCTGAGGCAGTATATCAGTTTTTTGGGGGGTTTTTTGACCTGGCAGTTCCCACCTGCTCATTTGAGTGTCTTGGTCAATTGTAACCGGGAATGAAACCCATTTTCAATATCTCCTTTCAGATGTAGACAACTCCAGTTCTGGAGTTAGTATGGTTTTCAGGATATCCAGAATGAATATGCGTGATGAGATTTGCATGCACAGTCTCTGTTGTACACAGATATAGCACATGCATATTCATTGCAGATGTGCTAAAAACCAGACTCTGGCACACCAGGGTCGGACATGCCGACCTCTGGTCTGGTCATTGTAATGAACGTCTTCAAGAGACCTCACATCTTCTGGAATGCTGCAAGCATGAGCCCTAAATCCAGCCACTAGGTGTCACCATTGCATGATGACTTGACTCTCTTCCCCTCCTAAGGGCTGTGAATGCTGCCTCTGCAGGATCCCCAGTCTTAGCCTGACCCAAGGAGCAGAAAACATAGGGATTAAAATCCAGGTCCCTCAACATACTGGTACACAGCATTGCCACTAAACCAGCCTTTTTGTTTGTTTGGTTTTTTTTTTTTTTGGGGGGGGAAAGGGGTTAAATACCCGTGGGAGTATTGGCATGCATTCCTCTCTGTTCTCATGCTGTTTGTTCAATCCTTATGGCCTCAGTTACTCTGAATACTGCTTCCTGCATCTATCTTTCCCTCCATAAACCAACTGCAAATAAAGCCCAGCTGCAGGGAGAGGACATGGCAGAAATATTTGGCACACAAATGTGTAACTCATGTGAACTGCCTTAATTGGTTCCAGAAAGACTGGTTATAAGTACCAATAAATGCCAATAGACAGATTAAAGTAAACATTACAGAAAGTGAAAGAACTCTTATCGTTCATGATGCTCCTGGAAAGAGAAATCCAGGAGAGTAAAAATGGTTTCTCCTTGCCATTCACCATATGCAGTGCAACAAGCTTGCATGACAGGTGTTTATCCAGCCGGTATTATGTCTGCTGTATAAATTCAGCCTCACTAGGTGTAAAAACAGCCCTTGGCAGATGGGAAGGTGCATTGGAGCGAGTGGCTTCACAGGCTGCAGGATCTGCAGGGGTGAGACTTGGTGGAATTCCTTTTAAAGCAATGCTGAGATGCGGTTTCTGGCTCGGGATACCTTAGGGAGCCAGAATTCAGTCTGTGGAAGCAGCAATGTTTTTATATTGCATTCATGAGCTATTTATAACACGCTAGAATTCCCCCCTCCCCCCCCCTCCTCCAGTTTGCCCCGTTTTCTTATATACGTAAGTGATGTAGGGTATTGTACTTGTTTGGTTTTTTTGGTCTGTTTTTGTGCCTGTCTTGGAGGACCGCAAGTGCAGGTTTGTCTTCAGACGTGTTCAGGTCGAAAGGCTCAGGTCACTTCCAGCTTTGCAGGCCTCTTGCCATAATCAGAATTAAAACAGGTTGGCAAAATAACAGGTGTCCTCTAAATGTGAGGGCCCCCTTTGTGCTTGCGGTCTAAGCCAAATGACCTTCCTGGCATTGCCCCCTCCTCCTCCAATTTGCCCTGCATAATCAGCGCTGCTTGGTAGTGGTGTTTTGCATGCACTATTGGTACTGGTGGTCCTCTGACCCTAGATTGCTCTCGTTTCTTTCTGCAGGTTACAACATACTTGAACTGGTTGGTGCGCATGTCCTCAGAAATGGAAACTAACATTGTTGCTGTGGAGAGGGTCAAAGAATATTCCGAAAAGGAGAAAGAGGTACAGTGTGGCCTAAGTGTCCTGCACGATTCTCTTGTTTAATAAGAAAAGTACGATGCAAAGGTTCTTAAGGCCTCTGCCTTTTTAGGAGAGGATGTGCTTCTCCTTAAGTGGGAGTGCGTCTGCCCTCACTTGATAGGATGTTGCTATTCTAGTTGACCTTGGCGCTTCTCATTGCTTACTTTGGAAAGGACTTCTCTTTTTTTCCTACTTATGTGAAAAATCTCTTCTTCCTTGTTAGAGGGTGAAAGATAATTGGCAAAGTGCAGAGATCTTTCTTTTTTGACTGTAGCCAAGGTGAGATTTAGTATATTAGCGGAAAAATAGGAGATGGTAAAATAGTCTATGTAAGTACCAACCCGACAGAGCATTACATGTCTTAGTTTAATTCCATGTTGAATGTGCATGGGGAAATGCTTGTGTTAAGGAGCAAGCCAGCCTAGACCAGGGTTGGCTACTTTTATCAAGAAGGGTGAACTGCTTCTGTCTTTTGAAGCAGAGAGAGGTCTCAGGAGGATTAAAATGCAGATTTCCTAGCATGTAGCCAGATGGATTCAGGACCAATGGGTTATGCTCCCCTGCCAGCAGATAGAGATGGAGTCAGGTTTCAAAGCTGATGTCATCCTATATACACCTCTGCAGTGACCTCAGCCCTTCAGTATTTCTCCGTCTCCAGCAGATAGAGGATATGCTTTCCCTATGGGGATCGCTGTACTATTTTAAGGAAAAAAAATTCTACTTTTAAATTGGAGAAAAGCTTGAGCCCCCACTCTTCTGCGGTGATACCTAAAGGTCCCTTCCCCAGTTGAGAATTCCTGAGGTGATTTCCGAGATCCCTCAGAGGTGTGCCTTGATCCGGTAGCCGGTTCCCGGCATGGACTTACTGCTGAAGCAGCTGAAAGTCTGCAGGTGCAAGAAGCCAAAGCCCTCTACCCCCACAGCTGGAGACTATCTTTGAACTCAGCTGGTAAGTGCTGAGCCCAGGTAAGTTTAAAAAAAAAACAACAAAACTTACCTCCTGATTTAGAGACATTTTAGAGGGGTTCCTCTAGCCTCCTTCCTCTGTGCACTGTACTGACATCCCTGATTCTGTTGGGGGTAAAGAAGTAGGCTTCTGAGCGGGTTGAGCGGCCTTCCAGTGGTCTAGGCTCTGCTTTAGGCTTGGTCGGCACACTGTGTGGTAGGACGTGGTGGTGCCATCTTGTGTGCATCTTAGTGCGTGCTGTATTGCCCACCATAGTGCATTGGCAGGGCTATCTCCTGTGACATTTGCTGGCTTTTGGTATCCTGGACCTGAGATACCCCCGGGACTGGGTCATCCATGGGAGAAAAAAATTCGGCAGCACCTAACCCAGTACCTCCTGGGCTAAGCATGAATTTGGCTGCCTCATCTTGGGTGGAATTTTTTCAAGGCCTTCAACCCTTCGTTCAGGTGCAGTCTGCTACCTCACTTGCCCCTGTCTAGATGGAACCTCAGCTGGTAAGCCCTCCCTCTCCCAGTCCTATCGGCAGATCTCAAGGCACGCCTCTCCTCATCAAGGGTATCCCTGGCAGTGACCCAGTTGGCACGGATGAAGAGGAGGATGCAGATTCCTTGGAAGATGGGGAAATTCCCCCTGGTTTAGAACCATATGGGACCATGTTACGGTTTTTCCATAGCGACAAATTGCCGGCCCTGGTTTCCCAGACCCTGAAGATGCTGGGAGTTCCTGGGGCGGACTCTGACGGAACCAAAGAAGAATCCCATTCTGATTTATCTACTGAAAGCCTCTTGCTACTTTCCAGTACTTGAAGCCATCCAGGAGTTGATTGTCCTGGAATGGGATGCCTCAGTAGCAAGTTCTAAAGGTAGACTAGCATTAGAAACTCTATAGCCACTGGATCCGGCAGCGAGAGAACGTTTGCTTTTCCCTAAAGTGGATGCGCAGGTCTGTGCCGTCTCTAAGCAAACAACTATCCCAGTAGAGGGAGGAGCGGCCTTAAAGGATGAGCACAATAGACGGATGGAGACCATCCTTAAACAGCCCTTTGACGCAACAGCAATGAGATTATGGGTAAGCCGTCATGCAGTCCATAGATCAGGGCATCTATAATCTTATTGGGGTTCAGTGTTTGGTTGAGTACAGTTACGGGTATCCATTTGTAATCAAGTTTTTATTCATCTTTTAAATCAAGTTTTTTCAATAGTATATCCACAGTGGCTTTTGAAGAGAATACTGAAGGGCTGAGGTCACTGCAGGGGTATATGTAGGGTGACATCAGCTTTGAAACCTGACTCCGTCTCCATCTGCTGGCAGGGGAGCATAACCCATTGGTCCTGAGTCCATCTGTCTACACTAAGGAAAACAAAATTATCAGGTAAGCAGTTTGTCCATTAGCTGGCTTCTCAGATTGAAGATACAATTATCTATAAGATATTGGTTATCTGCACATTCATTATGGATATCTTAAAACCAGCTCTCAAGGAATATAATTATCTGTCTGGAAAAGACAGGCTAGGTTGAAGTGTTCCTTGAAGATTTGTAGTGTTTAAGATAGTACTATAAGCTCTCAGAAGGCAAAAAAAAAATGTCTCCTTGATTCAGGATCTGGCATACATCAAGAAAATAATTTATTGGCTGGCTGTTCCCTAAGCCCTTACAGAGCCTTAGCAGAGAGCTTCCTTAATGCTTCAGCCACATCCTCCTCCTGATGGGACTGCATCAGAGGTCAGAAGGCAGCTGTCTGTATGACACTCAGAAGCAAGCCAGAGATCTCAAAAGAACGTTGTGGGTTGTGTGTGTGGTTTTTGTTTTGTCCACCCCCCCCCCCCCCCCTTTTGGCCCAGCAGTTTCCCTACGCTGCTTGAGTTTCCAGCTTAGTCGAAATCTGCCTCCCTTGAGCTACAGCACCATGGGATTTCATTCAGAACTACCCAGGGGCCCAGCCACTGTAGTGAGCATTCTCCGATGAGGCCAGCACTCTCTCTGATCTCCTGTGGGTCTTGCGTCTGGCCACTTGGTGTCACTTTGCATCTTATGTTCCTTATTTGGGCCTCTGCACTTTCCCAGTCAGCCCAGGGAGCAAGTCTAGTCTGGGAATCAAACCTTGGTTTTCAGCATGGCAAGCTGGCCCCAAGAGCATAGTTTCTAATGCAAACGTTATTTTGTCCATTTTTGAGGGTTTATATATTAAGCTGTTAGCAGCAGGCATCCTCTGATTTTTCCAGTTTGTTAGGTTGAAAGACCTGATAACCCAATAACAAAATGGAAGATTTTTTGTGTTTTAATACGGGAGCTGTTGTGTGGTGATTTCAAATGGGAGAAACAACTGTTTTACCAAGAGCTTCATACCACCTTATGTGCATTTTATTTATTTATTTTTTTAACTGTGTTTGGCATCTAGCAACTTTGCCTGTTCTGGCCTTTCTTGGAATAGTTTGCTGTGTGATGTGGCCTGTGCCTGGCCATTGTGAGGTATTTGGCTGTCCTTGCCAAGGTCACCAGGGTGCTGTAACTGCTAACCGGCTGTGAGAGTTCTGGCTGGGAAGTACTTGACCAGCAGGGAAGGGCAGAGTTAGTGCCCTAGCAAATCACTGGGATATCAGAAGCTTTCATCTCCACAATGATAAGTGAAGATTTGTCTCTGTTGTGCTGGCTTCATAAAGCTAGTTCATTAATTTTGCAGAAAAATATTGCATCCAAAACTATAGAGAGGTCAATCTCTGTTCAGATTTTGTATAGAGCAGAAGCTTTTCCATTGGGTTTTTTTCTCCCTTATTCTTGTAAGCTTTTCATTCCCTAAGGTTGTGGTGTAGGTAAGTTTTTTAGGGATACAGGACACTTCCAGTTCCCTTCCCCTTCCACCTCACCTCGTGATCCTAAGTTCAGGAAAAGACGTTTTCTCTAAAGAATTAAATTTTTTTTTTTTATCAGATTTGGCAGGATTAGCATTTAGAAGATAACATCCCCACATGTCTCTAACATCCTTGCTACCCATAGGTGGCTTAAAACATGCCATAAACCTTAGCCTGCCTAATATATTAGTACTTAGGGCTAGCCTAATTACCCCTGAGTCCCAACTTCAGGTGATTTCCCTGTTTACCTCTGAAGCAGGCTCTGGCTGAAGGTCTGGAGAATGTGGGCAGGGGAGATGGCTTTCTTCCGGGTCTGGTACTGGCAGAGTCGCCGGGCTTTTCTTGTCTTCTCACCGCATCAGACTCTGCTCCACCGTCCGACCCCCAGGCATGGCGTTTCCTCTCTCCGGTCTCCTGGACACACCTAGTCTTCTCCCTCCTTGATAACAGGGGATGTTGGGGCTGCTTCGGGTCTGCTTGCTTTCTCTTTATTTGCCCCCATCTTATACTTTCCAGCTGATAAGTGTGCATAAGGTCGTGCATAATCATGTACTGAGTGGAGGGTCTTTGCCACATTGCAGATCTCTTCCCCCTCCCCTTTTCTTGGGGGGGGGGGGGGGGTCCTGCCACGTATGGACTGATGCTTTCTGTCACAGTCAGCATTTTCTCCATTTCAGAGTGTTCCCCCTCTGACCTCTGGATTTCCCTTGGCCAGTCAGTGACTTCTGCTTTTGAGCCAAAGTTGCTGCATTGTCCCTCTGCCTTGTGTTTTATTTACACAGGAGGTTACAAACCAGCAGATCTTGATAAGTATCCTTCCGTTCTGGTTTAAAGTTCTCATCTGGGCAAAGTTTCTTTTCTTTAGCTGAGACAGTGTTTTTGGCCTGTCAGCATACTTGTCACCACCCCTCTTTGGCTATATTGATTCATATTGGGTGTTTGCAGTGGTTAAACATGGGATATCACCCTACAGTGGTGCTGCTCCTCTCCTGTGCATGTTAAATGCTTAAGCACCAGGAGACTTAAGAAAAGGGGGAGGGAGGGCAGAGGGGGTTGTCGTATCCGTAGTGGGCTATGTTTTTCAAAACATTCTAGCTGCCTAACTTTGGGATTCAGCCTTCCAAAAATTACCCTCATTGAGCAGCCAAATAGAGCTGCCTTTTTTCACCAGGTGGTTGTATTTAGCCATTCAAAATGTTGGCATACCTGGGGGAAAACTTTGCCAGCTAGTACAAATTGTTGGCATGAGCTAGCTAAGTTTAGTTGGTTGTATCCATATACAGAGAGAGCAGGCTTAAATCTAGACGGTTATGTTCTAACCAGCTAGCTTTTTAACGTAGAGGATGACAGCAATAAAAGTTAGTGGCCCATCTAATCTGCCCCACTTTAATCCTGTTCACATTACCAAGAATATATCCCAGGTACCAGACCTGGATTTAGGCATAGGCAACTGCGCAGAGCACCAAATTTGGAAGATGGCAAGTATCCAGGCCAAAGAGGAGCCTGCCACTTGCTTGTTTTAGGGTCTTGTGCGCAAACAGCACATGGCACTCTGCCTACGGGCACCAAAACCTTAAATCCAGCTTTGTCAGCTGCCAGCCATAAAACACAACTGATTGTAAGATATTGCTTCTTATCCTCACCAGCTTTTTTTTTTGTCTTCCTTGATAGTTCTCCATCAGTCTGTGCAATTCGGTATACGAGTTTCCACACGCAATCCAATACATATGTTTCCATGCTGCCCTCCCCCCCCCCCCCCCCCCCCCACCCCCCTCAAAGCTATATCTCACTTCCAAGCAGCTACCAAAACCAGCGAGTTCATTGTCAAGTTATCCAGCTGCTTAAGTCACGTCAGCCTTGCTGGAGAATGCCTGGCCACCAGCCTGCTGGCATCCACTCCGTTGTTCTCTGGGGAGTTATGACCTGCTGGAATCAACTGACCCTGTCCCCCCCACCCTCATCCTTTCCATGGGCTATGTCACTAGGTTTGCTCATCCTCTTGACTCTTCCCTTCTACTCCCTTCCATGTCTAACCCCAGCATGTCCAGATTGCAAATGCTGCCCTCCCTCGCTACCGTTGGTAGGCTCTGACGACACCGCCCTTTATTTTTACAGTCCTGTCTTTACGTCAACATCGAGGCCCTTTTCCATTTTTTTACCACCAGGTTCTTTGATATCCGTAAAGCTGCCCAAAGGTAGCAAGACAGTTCAAAAACGTCGATCTCCCCTCGATCATTGGTGTTTTGGGTTTTAACTGTAGTCTCTCTGTGCAGGTTTCCCCAGCCCTCTGGAAAGCCTGGGTAGAACCTGTACCGCCGCTGTTAGGGGTGTAACCATTGTTACGTGCAAGTTTCCCTAGGGTAGTTATGGTTTGACCATGACAGCCCAGTACATCCCTTCCACCGCTTGTTAGGGTTTAACCAAGCCTGATTCAGTTGTACCTCCACTCTCTGACCATTGACCTGCATATTCCCCGTTTTTGGTCTTGTAAATTCCACGTGCTTGAGCAAACATGCAAACTGCATTTCTTCCACCTCTTATCCCCTCTCCCCCACCCATGTCACCTGTGATTATCACTGCACTCTGCCTGCCCCAAGCATGTTTAAGTTGTCTTGGTTTCGATTTGCCTTCTGGCAGAGGCAGTGGCAATCTAGGCCTCAATATCTTCTTGACAAAGAAGTATTTTCTCTTATTTCCTTTGTGCTTTCCTCCCTGCAGCTTCATATTATAACCCCCTTGTCCATAACTTTCCTTTTCTGTGTTAGATTTCACGTTTCTGCACTTTATTCTTTTTTAATTTGAAAGGCTTTAAGTGCAAATTTTCAGTTGCAGCCTAGCCATCTCAGTGGCTTGTGGAACATCAACGCCAATGATTTAATGCAACTCTGGCCTTCAATTTCAGGCGCAGTGGAGAATCGAGCAGGCTACGCCTGCAAGCAGCTGGCCTCATGAAGGCAAAGTGGAGTTCAGAGGTTTTGGTTTGCGCTATCGTGAGGACCTGGATTTGGCTCTGAAGAATATAAACGTGACCATAGATGGAGGAGAAAAGGTAGGTAGAAGATGAGTCTGTTGTTTTGTTGTTCTTAGCACAGTTTGAGGTCTAAAAATGTATCTGTGGGTTTCCATGAATCTTATTGAGCAGTTCCTGTTTTACTTCAAATGGAGCTTTCTCTTTTTAGGGCCTGTGAGCCCTTTTCAGTTTAAGCTCCCCTCTTCCATTTTCTCCCATGATAGCCATGTGTATCTCTGATTGTGGCCTTGATATCCTCTGCTCCCTGCGCTTCAGGTACTCCCAGAACACAAATCTTGGCATGCCTTTGACCTCTTTCTAAATTGTCTCGTCTTTCATGCAGCTGCACAGTTGCTTTCTGTTTTCTCCTTGAGTTTTTTGAGAAGGCTTCAGTAGGAATTGGTTTGTGGTCTGATGGGCATTTTGGTGATCAAAACTTTTTTCCCCAAGTTCCTTTATCTCTCTCTCTACTCAAATCTGTGCCATATTGGTAATACCTACTCTGATTTAATCTCCTGCATTCACACAAGAATGTCGGCCTTGATGACTGGCTGATCGAGGTCTTTTAGGTAGCTAATCCCCTTCTGCTGTTTGAAGTATTGCTTTGAGTTGCTGGAATATTTTCCTCAAGCAGAAGAATAGCTGGAGGTGTGGTCCATTCTTTTATAATTCAGCAGGCAGTGAAACAAATTTAAATCAGACGGCATGGTGGTGGTGACGACTTAGCCTGTATCGCCTACTCTACAGCAAGTGGAATCTTCCCGGACCAGTGAAAGAAACCTTTTCATAAACCTGTTCGCTTTAATTTGTAGCTTTTAACCAGGTTGAGGCAACAGGTCTCTCTTCATATTACGGTTGGTTCCTGCTTTCTGTGCAGAAGGGGAGCATTTGAGAAAATCTAGTATTGTCTTATTTACTTAAAAGGATGTTTGTGTTTTGACTGCCCACTTATATTGGAATTAGTAAGGCTTACCTTAATCTTCCTTCCATCTGACTTTAATGTCGACTGATGTTTTTGTGTTTTGGATTATTTTATAGCTATGCTGTCTTAATGAGGATATTTGTTTTATCTGTCCTAAGCAGAGCCCCTGGTTTCCTGCACCAGAATTTTTCAAGATTCTGTGGCAAGAGTTAGCAAATTGTGTGGCAGAATTTTCAAAATTCTGCAGCAATTATGTGGCAAATTTTGCATTAAGTCAGTTTTTTTTTTAATTGAAAAACATTTATATTTGTTTTTAAACAATATTTAAACTATATACAAATTAAAGTGTATCTAGTTCAAAAATCAACAATTTATCATGTAAGACATGTTAGAAGCTTTTAACTGTGAAATGTCACTTTTAAATTGAAATAATGAAACACTCTTTATATTTTCTTGAGAAATTCCTTGTCTTTTCGAGTATGAGCTTCTGTTTGCTGAAAATGCCCTCCGTATCAGCAGTTTGTCATGCTGTTAATTATACAGAAAAATATGTGCACATATATTAGACACACAACAGACACAAGAAGCACAAGTTTATATTTGAAGGCAGTAGAGTCGGTCATCAAGGCTTCTATGAATTGAAACGAATGCCCTCTTCCAAAACACATCCGGGTTTTTGTGGTGGGGTTTATGACTAACCACATATGCAGGTACAAAATTCTTTGTATAAAGATGAAAGTCTTCTATAGGGGCATCTCTCCATCCAGGAATTATATCAAACCCCTCTTCAGCTTGAAAAGGCTTTAAGAGATCTTTGAGAGATCAAACATTCTGACTGCTTTCTCTTTCCATGGTAGTGGGGTGGGGATAACAGAAGAAGGCTGTTTAGAGGGGAGGGGGCTGGAGCAGGAGCAGAGAGAGCTAAGAACTGAAGGGCAGGCAGGCAACCAGCAGCTTTGTTCAAAGGATTGCATTAAGAGGTCTTAAAGCTTACAGGAATGTTGACTCTGTTGCAGATTATAAAATATTTGGTTTCTCCAGGTGGGAGGCTGGGAGCACTGATCTTATGTACGTTTTGGATTTGGAGCTGTTGGTTTGTAAAAACTGGTTTGTCGCTCCTATGCTTTGAGCATTTTTTTTCTTTCTGGAAAGCATGTCACAGAAATGAAATTAACAGTGCAAACATTCCTTTCTTTTGAAGCCTTAATGGTACTACTTTAGAAGACTCCTGCTCCTGGTTTAATGTGGTCACCTTATTTATCGTATGAACGTGCCCAATACTTGCAGGTCGCTTCACCCCCTTCTCTTCTGCCTTGCTTCCCATTTCTTCTCCTTTCCCTCTTTGATGCCTGCTCTTGCTTTGTTCTTACACTTGCCTTTTCTCCGTCTCTGTACTCCTCTCCATCCCACGATACTTTCACGAGACACGTCATTCTAGTCGCATGATTACTGTGGTAGAGTCTGGCAGACACTGAATTTCATGCTGCAAATATTTATTTATTTTGAGGTGCAGTGTATGTAGAGGAACGTGCAGTTAGTGATTTACTGTTAAGTGCACGGAGTTACAGTAATTTCTGCATTGTGCCACTTAGACCTTTCTTGGTGATGTAATTTATTTAATATACCACAATTTGAATATATAAATATAATATCTGCATCAAGACACATACATATAAATATTGCTTGTGGTAATCTTCAGATTCCTGCCACGATAGCCCAGCGACTCGCATCCTCCTCTTCCTGCAGGCGTTGCCCATCCTGCTAAGGATTTTGGCACAGCTGCACCTTTTACGGGGAGCCGCCCGAACAGGGCACTTGAGATGTGCTTGTGGCTGGTGCCACTCCAGGCTCTGACCATGCTTCTGCCAATAGTCCAGAAACACACCCGGCTTGCCAGTTTCTTCAGCTTGGCTCCTTGTGGCAGTGGGATTTGAACCCTGGTTCGTAGCTCGCTGCTCTAACCACAAGGCTATTCATTCCTTCCCTCCAAGAGAGCTGTTGTTTTAGATGGCTGGTTAGATCCGCAGCTCTCTCCTCCCCTGTAACTGTTTTTCGGCCTAACCCTTTAACAGCTGAAATGTAATTTCTGCATGACCTGTCCATGATACTCCAGAGTAATTGGAGTATTCCTGTTCCTTTAGCTCTGTGGTAGAGTCCCTGCTGGAGCCAAGATCCCTAGTTGGAAAATGGTTATAATACCGGGGAGTGCACAGCAAGCAGCAATGCTTTACTATCTGGCTTCCTGAATTCTGCTTAATAACTAGCATGATATTATTAGACATTGGGTCCCAGTTAAAAGATGAAAGTGTTATTAAATATATTTAACTTAGAGAATATTCAGTCACAATGTAAGTGCACAGCAGCTATCACACTCAAGTACAACATTTTGGGCAGACTAGATAGGCCATATGGTCTTTTTCTGCCTTTGTTTCCAATTACTGCTGTAATTGCCCAGTTCTTCCCATCTTCATGAGGCTGAAATCAATACCACCACCACTACCACAGCGCTTTCCTTGGGGAAATTTAGGGCAGTTAGACATTTATAGCCTGATGTAATAAAATGTGACTGTAAAAAAAAAAAATTTGCACTGAAGTTCAGCACATATTTTCTTTACTCATATGCTAAAAAAAAAGCTGAACTCCCAATGGCAGTAAGCTAATGAAATATTTTATGTGCACAAATATGTTTTCTGCCCTGAAAACACAACTTTTGCATAAAATGTGATTTATGCACTTAAATCCCAAATATAGGATTCTGGCACTATGAATTCCAGGTTCAGTTATCTCTACTAGCACTACTCCACCTCTGACCAGGAGTTAGATTTCCAGTGTTAGGAAAACATGGGTTAAGCTTACTCGCCTCTCTGCATTGGAAAGAAACAGATAATACTTTGATTTGCATTGAGGGGCATTTAAATTGTGTGCATGTTTTTTGTGTGCTGAGCTCCTTGTTAAAATGGGAGTAAAGTTGTACACACACACACATGCACCCAACTGTGTGTTAAGGTGCGCTAGTCTGTGCGCAAAGTTATTACGTCGGCCTTCCAACTAGATGGGAAGCAATGGATAAATTCTCCACTAGCATTAGATTGGGGGCTGGGCAGACCCTTGGCACTCTCTATATACCATATAGAATAACAGCATGTGTTGTGTGGTGTTTTTGTCTTTTATTGCTTTTTTGTATGTTGCATGCTAGGTTGGGATAGTTGGAAGAACAGGAGCTGGCAAATCTTCTCTTACCCTGGGCCTGTTTCGCATCAATGAGGCTGCTGAAGGGGAGATTATCATCGATGGAGTCAACATAGCAAAAATAGGGCTTCATGATCTGAGGTTCAAGATCACAATCATCCCTCAGGTACAAACAAAGCATGCTGCTTTTATTTGGGGGGGGGGGGGGGGGGGGGAGAAACGGGCTGGTCCATATTATGTTTGAGTACATATGGAATATGTGCAGAAATATAATAGTATGTAAGACCTGTTGGACGTAGAACTTTTTGATGGACTCTGAGAACTGGTGGACCTGCCGAGTGCTACAAATGACGGGAAAGGATGATTTGGAGATGTTAGAAAAGGGGGCTGACACTAGGAGAGGTAATTGATGCTCCTCTGTGCCCTCCCCATCAGACATACACCTTTTTGTGCTGTGTTACTAAGGGGGTGCACATTATAAAGTACAAATCAGTAGATGTGCAGCCTGCCAAATGTTTGGTGTGTGCGTTGGCGAGCTGGGAGGGGTTGTCCAGTTACCGTTTCTTTTAAGATTTGTTTTGTTTCTGTTCCTTTTCAGAAATTAAATAAACAATAGAAAAGCCCCTTCCCAACCCCCAGTACATCCATGTTGGGTCCTCTGTAATAAAAGGGGCAGGAGGGATACCTACTCGCCTTCTGCCTCTGGATAGACTGGCATCAGTTATTGTACTGGTCCTGAGGTCGACCGCCATTTGAAGGCCCAGGAGCAGGAGGCAAGTGGGCAACCCTCCTGCCCCTCAGGACTTCCGCGGATGGGGTAAGTGGGAGCTGGTGTAGCTCCTTGCCCCCAGTACCTTTTCGGGAGGGGGGGGTCAAAGGGTTCCTAGACCTTAGCAATGCTTTATTGGGTGGGGAGGGGGTTTGGAGGCTACAGGCCGCTCCTTTTTTTTGGGGGGGGGGGAGGGGAGAACAGTGTTGGAAAGCACATCTCTGAAAATCCAGAGCATTGGGAACAGAAGATTGCACGAATGTTCATATCTTGAAGGCTAATTGTCAGATTTAAGGGGAGGGTTTGTGTTTGAAAGCTTGCAAATCACTTGACTTGCGGCCTGTTGAAATGGTGCACCTTTTGTCCAAGTAGATAACTTCCCAAAACACAACAATATCCATGGAAAATGATAGAATGTATCTGCAAAACACTACAGAGATGTTTAGATTGATTCTTAAATTTCACCTTTTGAAGCAAAAGGTCCACAGTGGTTTTTGCTGAAGTATTTTACTGGTGTATATTTTTGGTGGACTTTTTTTTTTTTTCCTTCTTCTGAAGCTGTTGTAGACTAAATCCCTGGGCAAAAGATGGTCTAATTCAAAGGTGGGGTCTTGAACTTTTTTTAAATTTAATTTTTTTGCTATACCTCTGCCTAAAAATGTAAATCTGATGTGCAGGCTAGTATGCTACATGATTTGAGAGTGCCATCTAGTGGGCAGGCTGAAAAACAACTGATTTTGGTAGAGTTGTGTAGAAACATTTTAAGTAAGTTTGGTGAACCACTTTACTTTCCATGGTATGGAAGTTGAGAAGCCATCAGATGGAGATGCACTTCAGCTTACCTGCTGGCTAGATTTGACACATTACCTGCAAGAATATATCATTTAATCTAAGATAAAATGTAAAATGTTTTAAAATTTGGAACTTGGGGTTCACCAAGAGAATCTGTTCTTTCCCAGTGGTACTCCAAAGCCAACCAGTACCTATTAGAGGACAGCGGGCTTCCCCAGGAGCTTTCTGATTGCCCAGCAAGAAGTGATATTATGGCAGACAGAAGTGCAAACAAAAGAGAATATAGCAAGAAAGACTAACAAAATGTGTGTGCATGCATGTATGTATATATATATATAATATATATAATAAATTATATGTAACACATACATTGAACATGTAGAACATGCGTTCCCCCATTTACATGTATTAAAATGTGTTGATTACTTAACACAAATGGCCTAAGCGATGTGCAGATTAAACATTCAAAATTTCCAAATGTTGTACAAAACTAAATACATAACACCACAAAGTTAAACAATCACTTGAGTCCAAATAGCACCGAGGAGACGCTCATTATAGTGCAGAACCTACTGTCCTTGGAGAAAAGCCTGCCTATACAAGAACGTTTTAGGAGCCCTGTAAATGTCTTTATGCACTCGCTCACCCGTAGTTCCACTGGGGAAAGACTTCCATAAAGCAGGTGCTCCCACAGAAAAGGCGGGCTCTGTTCAGAGAGAGGTGGGAGCATCAAGTATGCCCCCTCTGTGATGACCTTAACAAAGGTGAAGACTGATATAACTTGAGGACCATGGACAGGAGCCAGCATTAATTAGTTTAAACAGTGCAACCCGCTGTCACAAAGGAATCCAATGTAGATAGATGCATGAGTGTAGGTGTAAAACGCTCATTTAACTCCAGAAATCAGACAACCAGCAGCATTCAGCAGTAAAAGCTGAAGAGCTGCAAAGAGGCATCAGGAAAAAAGACGAAGATAGCATTGCAGTAATCATTGAGAGGAATAACAAAACACTATGTAAAAATTCACAGAATTGTAACATCAACCATATTGCCTGAACTATAAAAATAAAAATGTTGTAGAGATGTTTTTTGTATATTTTTTCATATTTAATTTTTTTTATGTTTTATTATTACTTCATTATTACTCAATAAAAAATTGTGATGAAAAAGCCCAGTTCATACACAGCTACATCACTGCCACCATAGCAGATAGAGATTTTAATCATTTAGCAAAAAAACTTCCAAAAAGTAAGCATCAAAAAAACCCCCAACTTGTGGAACCTTTTCACTGAAATAAACAAAAAGATGTTTAAAATGTGTCTTAAACCCAGCTCAGATCAACTGTTCAAAGCAGTTTCCTTAAAAGAAATCCCAGAAAACTGAAGTGCTTGTCCCTTTACAGATCAGGTTTCAGTATTAAAGTGGATTTAAGCAAAGGCCTCTCTTTCACCCTTCATGGTTTCCGCAGGGTGTTGGACCCCAGTAGTTTCTTTCTGCTACTTTAGTTTTTCAGCTCATTTCGAACCTGGGCTGGGATCTGGCTGTGAGCCTTAATTTCCTGACCACCCAGGGATATTTTTTTCCTCAATTTTATATCCCTTCCTAACTTTAGTCCAGTTGTTGCAGTGATGGTCCTTGGCTGGGGGGCCATGCACCCAGGGCTCCTTCTGCAGTCAAGACCCTAAATCCAGCCATGAGGTGTCACTATTGTGTGATTACTGAGATGACTTCCTCCTAGGGGCTGGAAACATTGCCCCTGGAGCAGCCTCTGTCCTGTCCAGGAGTTAAATCCAGGTCCCTCTGCGTGGCCCCATTTAATATTTGTAAAAGTTAATTTATAACCAATCTAGCATTACGTGTAGAATGCAACCGTGTGATCATTTTCGAAGCACCATGCTGCCAGAGCACGTCCTTGGACGTGAAAGACCTTCATGCGTGAGTGAAGTTTTAAGGGTTTATTATTCTTTAGGTTAACGAGCAAAATGAAAAAAATGACAGCATAAGAAGATCCTGGCTCGCACAAGGGCAGGCTAATCTACTGCCCTGCAAAGTAAAACAGCTTATATGCATCTCTCAAATAGAAGGCATTTTAAAGCTGGATAAATAGGGTGGTTTGAAGATCAGTATTTCATAAGGGGCCCATCAGGGTCCGAGCCTTGTTAGATAACCCCAAAAACTATAGGCCTTGTTCGTAAATTCAAAGGTCCACTATCTTCCAGAATTTTTTTTTTTTAAATTTTTATTTTATATTGAACAGTTTCCAGCCTCTGCAGGCTGTCTCCAGCTGGTCCTCTCTTCTGGGCAGGCTCAAGCTTCTTTATCAGGCCTCAGTAATTAGCCTCTCCCAGCCTCAGCTCCGGCTGCCTTGTAGTAACTTTCTGAGAGCAAGAGTTCTTCTGTGTCTGCCAAAGGTGAGGTCCCCAGGGCCGTGATGCTCAGAATTTCCAGTTCAGGTTGTGTGTGCCATCCCAGCAGTATTCAAAGCTATCTTAATGACACTTTATGGATATCCATTTACTCTACACATAAGTATCAGGAGTGCTGGTTCATTTAATGCTAAATTAACATATTGGGTCTGTACCTAGAGAGAAGAGAGATTTATGGCCCGTTCTGTAGTATTTGGTTAGTGCTAACATATAATTATTTTCTTTGTGTGCCTTGTCTTCGTAGGACCCAGTGTTGTTTTCTGGCTCCTTGAGAATGAATCTGGATCCCTTTGATAAATACTCTGATGAAGAGATCTGGACAGCCTTGGAGCTGGCTCACTTGAAGAATTTTGTAGTGGATCTCCCTGACAAACTCAATCATGAGTGCTCTGAAGGAGGAGAGAATCTGAGGTAAAATTATTTTTGCTTGTTACATAGTCCTGTCTCAGAAGAAGTACTGGGCAGGAAAAATAGGAATCTTATCCCTACCCCTGCAAGGTGTAATCTCCTAGTGTTTTTATAGTAGTAAACTTCTGCTGCTCCATTGCATGCAGATCTATCTCATGCATGTTAATTGTGGATGTCCTGAAAACCAGACTGGCTAGGGGGAACGCCAAGACCACCATGGCCTTAAATTACCTAATCAAAATAAAAAAAAAACACCCCAAAACATCCCAAGTCAATCTGGATTCTGTGCAGGTTCCAATTATTGGACCAACATAAGAGTTATCCAGCCTAATCTAAAGATGCAAGTTCTTCTCCACCCCCTTGTGCACAGCCAATTGGCTGAAGACACCTTCAAGAGCTTCTCTCTGATTGCCTGTGAGGGCGGCGAGATGAAACGGTAGCCTGGGGAGTACGCAAAAACCTGAAGCACTGATTATTTCCACTACCTTTCTTTCCTTTAGTTAGTATTTCAGAGGTTTTTAGTGGTTGACATGCCACGATGCTGCTGCTGGTCTGGCTTTACTCCTGGGGGAAATTCTGCACAAAAATTACAATCCTAAGCCTTTAACACAATATTCTCTTTATGCAATAACTTCTTTCTGTATTGCATTATAAATTCCTCGGATGCATGTATATTTTATTTTTTAAATATTTGGAGCAGAACTTTCCCATCATAAGGCTTGACCCCCTCCTCCCCTAGAACTCTCTCCTTTCTCCAGGCTCTGGCTGCAGCCTTCTCTCCCGTTTTAGTCTTGAGCCCTTCACCCAGACTTGATCTCTCCTTCTGTGTAAGATCAACCCCCCCCCCCCCCCCCGCACTCCAGCTTTGTCCCCGCCAACTCTCTCTGCACCCCCCCCCCCCTCCTCAGGTATCTCACTATTCCCTGCTGCTTAACCATTCCCCTAGTTCTTTCTCTTGCTGCCCCTCCAGCATTGGCGGCAGAACTCACTCTATGCCCCAGGCTTGACCCCCGACCCCCTTGGTTCACTCATTCTCCCCCCATCCCTAAGCACAGCCTCCAGCTTTCTCTCTGTCCCCTACTTCCTGGGTTTGACACCTTCCTCAGCTTGCCCTTCTCTCTGCCCTATCAGGCTTAAATCCTCCCTCCCCAAGCAAGACCCGCAGCTATCTCTCTGCTCCCTGCTCTTTTTCTCCTACCTCCCCCCCCCCCCCCCCCCCCCCCCGCCCAATCTCTTAGGCTTCACTTCCCCTACTGCATGGGCAGACCCCCATCACCACTGCAGCCTCTTCGGGCCTGCACAGGCCAGCACCTGCAGCCACAGCCTCCTTCGTCTTCCGGCATGTGCTTGCCGACACTGACGCTTCTTCCTTCTGGCTGCATGGAATGATGCTTCATCCTTCCAGCCTGCCCTGCTGGCTCCTGGTCCCTGTGCCAAATTCTGCAAGGCGGAAGGAGAATTCTGTGAAAAATCTGCTCTGCACAGTTGCACAGAATTCCCTTAGCAGAATAATGTGCATGGATTTTACTGTTAGAGATTCTGACACAGCAATTACTTAACCTTGGAGGGGAAGATGTGAACTACTGATTGGACTAAGCAAGCTACACCCATGCTTATCTGTTTATCCAGACTATGTAATTCAGTCCTTGCTGGTTGTTGCCTGAATATAGACCACCTTTCTTCATTCCCCCCTGCCGTTGAAGCAGAGAGCTATGCTGGATATGCGTGAAGTGTAAGACTTTCTCCCCTGCCGTTGAAGCAGAGAACTATGCTTTATATGCATTGAAAGTGAAGTATTAGGCTTGTTTGGTTTGGGGTAGTAACTGCCGTAACAAGCAAGCTACTCCCTGCTTTTTTGTGAATGCAAATCCTTTTTTCCACATTTCCTCATTGCCGCTGAAGCTTAGAGCAATGTTGGAGTTGCATTAACCGTGTGTATGTTTATTGAATAAGGGTATTATTGAATTAGGGAAACACGGGAGTAAAGAAAAATGTTGTACGCTCTGTAGGACATACGGCAAAAGGGAATGGAGATGGAAAGTGGCAGTGATGAAGAAACGATTAAGAAAATGTATAAAGTTCAAGTTTGGGGAAAACGTTTGATTATTGCACACGGTTTCTTTTTTTTCATTGGCAGTGTTGGGCAGCGCCAGTTGGTGTGCCTGGCTCGGGCGCTGCTCCGGAAGACCAAAATCCTGGTTCTAGACGAAGCCACGGCAGCAGTGGATCTGGAAACGGATAACCTCATTCAGTCGACCATCAGGATTCAGTTTAAAGACTGCACTGTGATAACCATAGCCCATCGCCTCAACACCATCATGGACTACACGAGGTAAATGGTGGCAAAGCTAAAGTTAGAATCCTATTGCTTGCACTGTCATGGAAGGGGACCAGAGTTAATTTCCTGTCTCGCGTCTTCCACGCTCTGGGCCGGCTGAGGCTGGGGCTGCCGAGGGAAGGGAATCACAGTTATCCATGCAGTGGCAACACCTGGAGGTCCATATTCAAAAGTATTTAGCTGGCAAACTCAGAAGTTAACCAACTAAATGAATATTTGGACACACATCTGGCTAAATTCTAGCTGCCTAATAAGTTAGGGGTGTTTAACCAGCTAACTTGGATGGCAGGATGGCTTAGCCGGCTAACAGGGTCATGTATCATTTCACAATAGGGTCTTAATGCGCGCGATAAATAATGCAAATAATGCGTATGCAAATTCCACATCGAGTATTCCAGTGGGGGGGAGTTTGGGCGGAGTATATGGAAGTGCAGGTCATTAGTGTTCGATAACTGCCCCTATTTTTCGGTCCACTGTGCTCATGATAGTCTTGCGTTACGGTGAAAATACCTCTGTATAGAGTTAGTCTCTCTCTCTCTCTCTCTCTCTCTCTCTCTCTCGGCTGTGAAGCTGGATTTATTTATTTATTTTAAAAATGCTTCTTAATCATCGTCCTGACTGCATCTCTCAAAGCAATTTATGACATTCATTACATTAAAACAATGTACAATAAAAAAAAAATCAACAGGCCGATGTTATCAGAAACCATTCTTGCTCGTCACTCATACAAGCCATGTTTTTAATTTATTTTGGAAGCTCAGTCTCCTGGATTCACTGGAGATGTTCTTTTCTTTTTTTTTTTTTTTGCTTTTTGACTCCGTGGCTTTAGTCATTTATATCGCATGCTCTGAATCAGGCATCAGCAAGGTTTTGTGGCGGTGTGCCAAAAAACCCACAATCTCCTTGGAAGAGATCTCCCCGGACAAACGCTGCTGCTGCTGCTCCTCTCCATCTACTCAGGACATGGCTGGCTTTACGTTGCTGGCAACCTCAAGTATTTTCGGATCTTTTATGCATTATGAGATCAGCACAGCCGGCCGGTTAATTATGAAAATGGCTACTTACTGTGTGTGCAAAGCTGACCGCATTCAGACAAATGGTCAGGCATGTAAGATGCTCCACAATATATATATATATATATATGTGTGTGTGTATATATTATATATATTATATACATATACACACACACATATATATATATTGTGGAGCATCTTACATGCCTGACCATTTTTCTGAATGTGGTCAGCTTTGCAGGCATAGTAAGTTACATGTATTAATGTTGAGAGATGGACTTGTAAATTGAAAAAGGACACACAATTTGAAATTAGCACTCAGTATGAAAAACACCTTTGGAAATTTTTGTGAATTCCATGAAGTATGCTTTTTCAGTCTTTGTTTGTTGTTTTGTTTTTGTTTGTTTTGTTTTTGGAGGCTGCACATTTAAGTATCTGTTTAAGTTCTGATATATATATATATATATTTTTTTTTTTCTCTTTTAGGGTTATGGTACTTGACAGAGGTCAAATAGTGGAGTTTGATTCCCCGGTCAACCTTCTTCAGAAGAAAGGAATCTTCTACAACATGGCCAAAGATTCAGGCTTGGTTTGATAGAACATGTCACAATTTTTTTTTTTTTTTAAGATACAGTGACTTGACAAAGACTCAAAGAGCTATTATTTCCATACAACTATTTTTTCAAACCAAAAGAATCAGATTTTTATAAGAGGAGAATGGTAGTCATACCAAATTACATGATCTTGTGTTCAAGGATTAAGTAATGGGCACAGATGCTCACCAGCTGTGCATGACATGCCAGAAATCCAATTTCCTTAATACCCTAGTGTCACAAGTTTAATGTAGCCCACTGTCCAAAATATTTATTTTATTCTGGAATTTTTTTTATACTTTGGTGATCCGTAAAACATACAGCTGCTGGTTTTGTAACATATCTCTGTGACCTGTAGAGTCACAACTTTTTTATTTTTCTCTGTTTCCTGAAGTGGAATCATTTTGCACCATGAGGTGCTCCAAGCTTTTGCTTTTCTGTAATGTCAGTTTTAAGATGGTCCTAAATCTCCCTCTGCCCCGGCACTCAGCCACTGTGCAATTCATTGTGCAATATTGTCCTGGGAAAAGCTCTGGTACTTTGCTCTTGTTCCCTGTTTAACACTTGGCAGCTGTGTAGATTTTACAGAAGGTGGCTGAGCAGGAGCTGTCCGGCAGAGGTCAAGGGCCTGTGAGAGGAGCATCAAAAAGGTCAAAAAAAAAAAAACAAAAAACGACAAGAAGCACAGACAATGGGAAGCCATGAGCAACAGGCGAAAAAATAAAATAAAATTCTGTAGGAACACTAAAATCACCTAAGAGGGGGAGGGAAAAGTTAATCTGATTGGTGTTGAGAGGATCTATAAGCAAACCAAACATTGCTGTCTCCTGAATCCTCAGCTCTTGCCTCCTAATGTGATTTTACTTATTCTGTACTACAAAAGGTGGAATTTTAACTTTGTCTGCTGCATGCACTTGAGGGGGATCTATTATGCTTCACAAAAGGTTGTGCGCATTCACTGGTGAAATACGCACATGCATGCAAATAGCCACGAGGCTGCTCATGAGCGCTATATGGTCTGGTAGAATTATTTGAATTGAAGGTGTTGGGGAAGGTTCTTTGCTTTTACAATAATATCCTGGTGCTAAGAGAACTTCCTCAGCAGTTTTTTTTTTGGGGGGGGTTTATTTTTTTCCAAGAAATATAAATTGAATGTCCTGGATTAAATTGAGTTGGACCATGGTTTCCGCACGCCGAGGCCACTTGCTACTAAGGTCCATGTCCGCTCTACATTCTTATGCAAAGTGCTTTCTGGTGAATTGTGCTGATTTTCATAGTTTCACAAAGCTAAGCCTCGCAGCTACGAAATTATTCTAAAAATAAAATGGTTTGTGGTACAGTCTACTTCACAGTGAAGCTTTTAACCAGTCTGTCTGTGCTTTCTTGTATTGTTAAAGGAGAGAAAAAACAGTCTTTTGTTACAAAAGGTCATATTTAGTGGAAAGTTTAGCTAGGATTTACGTGCAGATTTGACCTGTGCACTTAAATTTCTTTGAGGTTTGGACTTGTTAAATGACATTTGCCTCTTTGTAATCGGAAAAGTTTATTTTCTTAGATATTTATTTTTTGGTCTTGTAAATTATATATTTCCTTACATTTGGACAGTTGAATTTTTTTTTTTGTAAAATCTATTAAATAGATATTTGTAAAGGACTTGTAAAACAACAAAACGTTGTTTGAATAAAATTTTGCTTGTTTTTTTTTTTCTGTTCTGTATTTTGTGGGTTGTCTTTTTTTTTTTCTTTTTTTTTTATTTTATTTTTCACTTTTGTTTATGAAAGCATATATTTTTGTTTTTAAATGTTCTTGCTATTTTAAACACTAGTAACCCCTCCCCTTCTTGGTGTTCCATATACAGTTGTGCTCATAAGTTTACATGCCTCTGGCAGAATTTAAGATGTGTAGCATTTTAAGAAAACATGTGTGATCAGACAAAACATGTCTGTTATTTTTAATGTTTCAAATTAAACTATTTTATGCATCACAGAATAGCACAATCATTAAACAAACCATAGCAATAAAAAAAATAAAATATTCCTGTTCAAAAGTTTTATATAGCCTTGAATGTTTGGGCTGATAATATACACTCATGTTGATACACACACAGGTTGAGATGGCAATGAAAGATAGGTATCCACACCTGTGCCTTGTTTGATTGTAATTAGTGTCTTTGTATAAATAGTCAATGAATTTCTTAAACACAAACACAGAAATAATGGCAGAAAAGAACCAAATGGTCCATCCAGTCTGCCCAGCAAGCCAATGGCAGCATCTACTGCCGTGTAGGTTACCCCTATGCTTATCAGTTTCCCAGACTATAAAAGTCAGGTTGCTGGTTTCTCTTGAGAAACCCTTGTGCATTTCATGTAGGGCTGTACTGACTTTAGTGATTGCTAAAGCATTGGGAAAGCAAAATAGCTGTCAAAGGATCTGCGAGCAAAAATAGTTCAACTTTATAAATCAGGAAAAGGATATCCAAAGATTTCCCTGTACATTCCCAGATCAGTTCAGTCTCCTGGGTTTTGCCTCCCTGCCAGTAGATGAAGACAGAGAGTTTCACTGACACTCTACATAGCCCAGTGTGCCACCTGCAGTCCTTTAGTATTTTGGTCTCCAGCAGATGGTAGATATGTAAACCTGCAGTCTGGAGAGAAAAAAATAATTAAGACAAAGTTTTTGGATCCTCTTGGCACATCAGATCCCACACCCTGCTGTCCTCCTCCCCTTCCCCCCCCCCCCCTGAAATTTTGTATTGCCTTTCCTTCCCCTCTATTGTCTGTATTTGTTTCATATTGTACCCTGCTCTGAATGTAGGAAGGGCGGGTAATAAATGCTTTTTTTTTTTTCATTTACACTTTTCATTAAGCTTTTCACATCATACATATACCAATGATGACAGGTAATGTATCATCAGAGAAAATAACAGTGGAAAACAGAAACAATAATATTAAAGATAATTATACATAAGCCCACATCTAGGGGAATACTAAGGTAATATCTACATAAGAATATTAGAAATGTACTGCGCCAGGACCACCATGCCACATTCTTCAAACTGGGTTTCTCTTATTATTAAGAACCCTGTCGAGGTCTGCAGGGTCAAGAAAAATAAACTTATTATTCTGAAATGAAATAACACATTTGCAGGGAAATTTCAAATAAAAAGTCGCTCCTATATCTAATACACCAGACTTTAATGATAGAAACTGTTTTCTTCTCAATTGAGTTTCCCTCGAAACATCCGGAAATATCTGAATCTTCTGACCACAAAATTTAACTCCTTAAATTTAAAAAAAATTGGCGAAAAAATATATTTTTATCTGATTCTAATATGAACATGACCACAAAAGTGGCCTTAGTTCGTATTTCTTCAGTTTGCAAAAAAGAAGAAATATTTGGGCTATTAATAGGTGTCAAAATATCAAAAGATCCCTCCTCTCTATTTACCACCCTTTTCTTACTAGGCAGATAATAAGAATTTGAAATCAAGAACATTTTTTTGTTTGTAAATTGCAGATTCTCAATTGCATATTTTTACCGGAAAATTCAGGAGACGTAAAGTATTAGATCGTAAATGATTTTCCAAAGCTTCATATTTTTGGTGGATAATTATCTTTAAATAGAGGAAACAGATGTTTGCTGCAGACTGGATATCACACCAGATTGGAAAATGAAGTTAAACTACAATCTTAAAGATCTTAAAAGATCTATTCTCCAAATCTATAAATTTAAAAGATGCTTTTTCTGTATATGAAGACAACTGTTGTACTGAATTTAAAACACTGTCAATCCTAGTAATTACTCTCCAAATGTCCTTGAGTGACACTTCCACCGGTTCTCCTTGTGTTTTCACTAAAGATTCTTCCTTTACAAAGTAAAAAATCACTGGCTCTGGGATAAGATGAGGAACAGCTTCTGGTGAAAACTCATTATCCGAATTCCTTTGCTCCCCAACTGGAAGGGCGCCATTAGTAACATAAGTCAACTTTTGTTGATGTTCTGGCATATCAATATGGCCCAACCCACAAGAGACATTTTGAGAAATATTCAAATCCATTATGGATGCACCGGTTGCTGCTTGCGGTATGGGAGGTGGAGAACGCATTTCCGGGGTTAATGAAATCCCAGCTAATTCCATACTCTGTTCCCGCAGTGTTGAATTAGCTCTTACTACATGTGAATCCATTGTACTCAAAGTTGGAGTTGATGTTGCTGCTGCTGTAGGTATCTTCCCCTTCCTTTTCCTTCCCATAGTAATATTGGAAAGAAAAATTTAGAAGAGGCATGCCAGTGGCGGCATGCCACAGCATGCCTGCGTTTCAGGTTCGCAGGGTCCTCTAGGGCAAGGTGTCTCCGAGTGCCCACGTTGGAATCGGAAACCTCATCCCGGCACAGGTACTCTCGGGTTCCCCCTCTCATTGCAGTACACCTGCTTTTCAGGTCCTCTGGGGCAAGATGTCTCTCCAAGTGCCCACGTTGGAATCAGGGAAAACTCCTCTTCCCGGCACAGGTACTCTCGGGTTCCCCCAATAAATGCTTTTTAAATAAATAAAATAAATGCTGCAGGGAGGCTGTCCCTGGTAATGTTCAAGGGGGTGTGGATCATGAGACATCGGAGGATGAGGAATTGGCTTTCTCACTTCTAGAAGAGGGAGAAATTGCATGTGATTGAGAGCTGCTTTGGACTCTGCTCAGATTTTCTTTTTTCACCGAAATGTCTTGCTGAGTTTGGCTCAGACCCTGAACACGCTTAATGTGGCCGGAAGTGAATTTTAAGTTAAGCATCCTGTTTCTTCCCCCCCCCCCCCCCCCCCAAATATCTAATGCAAAAGGTATTGAATTTAAAGAAGGTAAATGCAGCTCTCAAGGTTCCCCATTTCCGCATGGAAACTCTGAGATCCGTCATAGTTGCGGTACGCAAGGGAGAGTTCTTGGCATCTCTCACCTTGATAGAGTTATATCTGCACATAGCCATCAGGTCAGAGCACCAGAGATTCCTGAGGTTCATGTCCTAAGGGAACATTTTCAAGCTCTTCCCTTTGGCTGGCGTTGGCTCCTCCTACCTTCACCAAGGTGATGTTGGTGGGGACAGCCGTGTTGCAAAAGGAGGGTGTGTTGGGGTATCTGTATCTGGATGACTGGCTTATTTGTGCAAAATCAAATTACCTCTGTTGATAATCCAATACAAAAGGTACTTGAAGTCTCTAGGCTGGATGGTGAACCTAGCAACTAGCCATTTCTTCCTCTTACATGAAGTATCTGGGAGCTCAGTTCAACACACTGGCGGAGAGAATTTTTCTCACAGAGAGAGCTTGCTGAAATTGCAGTCAGTTTCTGCTAGAGCTTTCAGTGCCTAGGGTCTGGGACTATTTACAGTCTGGGTTCAATGGCATTGACATTGGAATTAATGCATTGGGCGTTTGCACATATGCAGCCTCTGCAGGGGGCTTTTCTCCTGCTGGAATCCATTATTGGAAGAGTTTCATCTTCCTCTTCTGTTAGAGGGGAAAGCCAGGGACAGTCTTTCGTGATGCTTACTTGCCCCAATCTCGAGTGTGGTGTGGAACTGGAGATTCCGAATTGGATAATAGTCATCACCAATGCAAGCCTCTCTGGATGGAGGGCAGTGCGGCAAGATCAGGCGCCACAGGGCCAGTAATTGAAACAGGTGTCATGGCCTATCAGTAGGTTAGGGATGAGAGCAGTGCATTTCATGTTCCTCAAAGTATTTTTAATTTTCTCTTTTTGTTCTAACCACTAGGCTACTCCTCCACTCAATAAGCACTTTGAAAGGATGTTTAAACTGCTGTAGATGGCAAAAAGGGACAGTTCAACTTCAGCATAATGAAAGTTGAAAGTACAAAAGGTTAGTCCGATTAGATGCTTGAATAGACAGTAATTTAATGCAAACTTTAACGATTTGTTATTTTAAAAAAAAATACAGTAATGCTAGCAGATTTTGCTGGCATGAACTTCAGGTTTTCAGGATCACCATTAACCTAACTTTCCTCTTGTATTTATTTTTTTAACAGAATTATATTTTCCCCCAATAGTCTAGTTCTGTTTATGCTTGAATACCAAATGGGCTATCCCTGATACCCAAGCTTTTATACCTTAAAAAAAAAAAAGCTGTATGATTTTCAGATTTAGTGGGTGAAAGGGTGCCAAGAATATCCTGAAAGCTTGAGGGAAGCAGGCAAAGCAGTTAATAAAGGAAAGTCACAGATTTAAAAAAAAAAAAAAATAGTAATATGGCAGTAAAATAGGGGGCCTTGATTTTTTTTTTATTGTTTTACCTATGATAGTGAAAGGATGTGTAGAAGTACTTATTTATTTAAAAAATGTTTATAGTCGCTTATAATGAACCGGTCGAGCTAGGGTGGGTTACATCGTCTACGGAATGCAATCTTAAAAATAATAAACACAAAACATTTAAAATACAATGTTCTCCAACCTTGGGTCTTCAGGAGCACATTACATCTATGCTCAAGCATCTACCAAGTCCCTAAAAACATCTTCCAAAAGCTGGGCCTTTACCTGGCTTCTAAACAATTTTATATAATAAATAGCCTGTAAAGCTGGTGGTAAGTTATTCCAAGTTACTGGACCAATCACTGTGAAAACTCTGCTCCTAGTGTCTTTTAAATGAAGGTGTTTGACAGAAGGGACTTCTAGGTAACCCGTTTCCTGAGATTGTAAAGTTCTGTCCGGGGAAGACTGAACCAATAACCTAGGATCCTCAGTCTTAAATCACTTTAAATAGAAACATCAATGCTTTTAAACTTAATATGCTGTTGAGGGGGCAACCAATGTAGTTCAAGTAACTTTAGAGTTGTACAGTCCCAGGGAAACCCCCTCATTATCAACAGGGCTGCAGAAGTTTGTAATATCTGCAACACCTGGATACTAGAGGCAAGGGAGTCCCACAAACAGCACGTTGCAATAGTTATTGTGGAGAGAATAAAAGACTGTATTAAAATACAGAAATAATTTTTATCTAAAACATTTCACATGATCTTAAAATAATAGACTCCAAGTTGGGCAGAAAAGGTAAATGTTGGTCAAATAAAACTCACAAATTTCTTACCTCATTTTTAATTTTCACTAAAATGAGACAATATTTAAATTCAGATAAAAGCCCCATTTTACAAGAGAAACATAAGAAAATGCCATACTGGGTCAGACCAAGGGTCCATCAAGCCCAGCATCCTGTTTCCAACAGTGGCCAATCCAGGCCATAAGAACCTGGCAAGTACCCAAAAGCTAAGTCTATTCCATGTAACCATTGCTAATGTCAGTGGCTATTAAGTGAACTTAATAGCAGGTAATTGTCTTCTCCTCCAAGAACTTATCCAATCCTTTTTTAAAACAGCTATACTAACTGCACTAACCACATCCTCTGGCAACAAATTCCAGAGTTTAATTGTGCGTTGAGTAAAAAAGAACTTTCTCCGATTAGTTTTAAATGTGCCCCATGCTAACTTCATGGAGTGCCCCCTAGTCTTTCTATTATCCGAAAGAGTAAATAACCGATTCACATCTACCCGTTCTAGACCTCTCATAATTTTAAACATCTCTATCATATCCCCCCTCAGCCGTTTCTTCTCCAAGCTGAAAAGTCCTAACCTCTTTAGTCTTTCCTCATAGGGGAGCTGTTCCATTCCCCTTATCATTTTGGTAGCCCTTCTCTGTACCTTCTCCATCGCAATTATATCTTTTTTGAGATGCGGCGACCAGAATTGTACACAGTATTCAAGGTGCGGTCTCACCATGGAGCGATACAGAGGCATTATGACATTTTCCGTTTTATTCACCATTCCCTTTCTAATAATTCCCAACATTCTGTTTGCCCTTTTGACTGCCGCAGCACACTGAACCGATTTCAATGTGTTATCCACTATGACGCCTAGATCTCTTTCTTGGGTTGTGGTACCTAATATGGAACCCAACATTGTGTAATTATAGCATGGGTTATTTTCCCTATATGCATCACCTTGCACTTATCCATATTAAATTTCATCTGCCATTTGGATGCCCAATTTTCCAGTCTCACAAGGTCTTCCTGCAATTTATCACAATCTGCTTGTGATTTAACTACTCTGAACAATTTTGTGTCATCTGCAAATTTGATTATCTCACTCGTATTTCTTTCCAGATCATTTATAAATATATTGAAAAGTAAGGGTCCCAATACAGATCCCTGAGGCACTCCACTGTCCACTCCCTTCCACTGAGAAAATTGTTCATTTAATCCTACTCTCTGTTTCCTGTCTTTTAGCCAGTTTGCAATCCACGAAAGGACATCACCACCTATCCCATGACTTTTTACTTTTCCTAGAAGCCTCTTATGAGGAACTTTGTCAAACGCCTTCTGAAAATCCAAGTATACTATATCTACCAGTTCACCTTTATCCACATGTTTATTAACTCCTTCAAAAAAGTGAAGCAGATTTGTGAGGCAAGACTTGCCCTGGGTAAAGCCATGCTGACTTTGTTCCATTAAACCATGTCTTTCTATATGTTCTATGATTTTGATGTTTAGAACACTTTCCACTATTTTTCCTGGCACTGAAGTCAGGCTAACCGGTCTGTAGTTTCCCGGATCACCCCTGGAGCAGTTTTTAAATATTGGGGTTACATTTGCTATCCTCCAGTCTTCAGGTACAATGGATGATTTTAATGATAAGTTACAAATTTTTACTAATAGGTCTGAAATTTCATTTTTTAGTTCCTTCAGAACTCTGGGGTGTATACCATCCAGTCCGGGTGATTTACTACTCTTCAGTTTGTCAATCAGGCCTACCACATCTTCTAGCTTCACCGTGATTTGATTCAGTCCATCTGAATCTTTACCCATGAAAACCTTCTCCATTACGGGTACCTCCCCAACATTCTCTTCAGTAAACACCGAAGCAAAGAAATCATTTAATCTTTCCGCGATGGCCTTATCTTCTCTAAGTGCCCCTTTAACCCCTCAATCATCTAACGGTCCAACTGACTCCCTCACAGGCTTTCTGCTTCGGATATATTTAAAAAAGTTTTTACTGTGAGTTTTTGCCTCTACAGCCAACTTCTTTTCAAATTCTCTCTTAGCCTGTCTTATCATTGTTTTACATTTAACTTGCCAATGTTTCCATTCTTCTCTAAAACAAACCAGATCAATGGGTCTTCTATATTATTCAGAGGAATAAGATAATTGGAAACTTTATCCTAGAATATGAAATAAAATAATGGTCAGCCCATAAAATTGTTTAGACTTGTAAATCATCATTTTGTTCTTGTTGAGAATCTGGGACAATTAAAAAGTTTAATATATGTCCTTTGTGTGTCATGGAGAGTTACTAGGTTCATGAATATTTGTCGCCAATTATTAAAATCTTAGCATTAATAAGGACATTTAAAAAATCCTATACAAAAGAAAGATGTAGGATATTATGGCGAGAGTGAAACCAGGACTAAAGCAGAGATAGGAAAGGGGGTGTGAAGATGCCTTTGCAGGTCCTTGGCGGGAGGCTCACCTGGCATATTGTTTTCAGTTCTGGAGCCCGTATCTCAAAAAGGAGCGAGGTGACCAAAATGGGGTGGGTCCTTCTCTAAAAGAGTTACGAGATGTACACCCTGGAGGAGAGGGGAGAGAGGGGTAATACGATGCAGACTGAACGGTATTAATAAAGCACAGGAATCAAACCTTTTTTTGGTGGAAAGAAAACTGTAGAACAAGGGGTCAAGTCAGGAAGCATTTCTTTATGGAAAGGTTAGTGAATGCATGGAACTCCCTTCCCAGCAGAGGTAGTGAGGACCCAGGCCTGTAACAGAATTCAAAAGGGCACGGGATAAGAACAGAGGATTCCTAGTGGATAAATGATGGAGGCAAAAAAAAAAAAAAAAGGATAACCCGTGTTCACTACGATAAACTGCAAAGAGCAATAATAACTCTTAAGAATGGGGGGGAAAAAAAGCTTGCTGGGCAGACTGGATGGATCACTTGGGTCTTCAGTCAATATTTACTACATTACAGTATTGTACTTCCCTATAATATTCACTTGGGGGAGGGGGGAGTGTGAGAAGGGTCACAGGTAAGGAGTTAAAAAGAAAAAAAGGGAAAGGTAAATACTAAGCCATTTACAGAAAAGGGGTCTCATGAAATGAGCTAACTACAGTTGAACCTGAAGATGGCTTCAGATGTGATATTCCCAGGCTATTTAAGAGTTTCCGATAACTTTATTGGCATGATGATTTTAGAAGCGTTGCCAAAATAATACATAAAGTGATTTTTTTAAGATATAAAAGGGAAAAATATAACTTTTATTTAAGAGTAATCATGATGATTCACAAGGCTCTACACAACATCTCTCCCCTCAACCTATCTTTTCGAGTACAGCTGCACCCCCTCAAAGAGACCGATCAGAAGTGCATACCAGAACATGCTTCACACCCACCCGGCTACAACTTCCCTGAGGAAACGAGCTTTGTCCACTGCTGGTCCCCTCCTTTGGAACAGGCTTCCGCCCGACCTCCGCCAAGAACCTTGCCTAGCAACTTTCAAAAAGAAGCTAAAGTCCTGGCTATTCACCCAAGCCTTCCCTGAGATCTAAAACTTGATGAAGGGACAGACGGTATCCATATCACCGTACATATGCTTTCTGATTGTGCACCCTGTAGCACCTGTTTATACCCTGATCCTGTACCTAGTTTTATACCCTACCTCAGTTATTTTGTTTTTTGAATGTTCTCCCTCATGGTTCTATGTCAACATGTTACAATGTATTTTGCCCCAGAGGCGTCAGTTCAGTTCCTTGTAAACCGGAGCGATATGTATTGTATACAGGAACATCGGTATAGAAAAATTAAAAATAAATAAATAAATAAAGAGTAAAAATAAAGCGGCAGGTTACAGAGGACAATTCTCAAGGTTTGGTGCTGGCCTGATGGCAGGATCCAACACACATTGCTGCTGTTTTCCCTTTGCTTATACAGGGGGTTTCCTGCTCATTCTTTTGGGGGGAAATCTTTGACAGTCTCCTTAAATTGCTCCACGTTGTCAGGAATGGTCTCCAAAAAGGTGGAAGCCAGGAGGAGGCCCGCAGTTACTGCCAATTTAGTCTGATCTCGGTGTTCCTAAGGATAGGCTTTGTGGAATAACTCGACTAGCGGATCACAGGATTGGAGAGGCCCTGGTTTCACCAGAGCAAGATCATGTCAAACTGGGTTATCAGTGCTACAGTAAAATGGCAACAGATCAGGACTTAACGGCCCCTTTAGGCTGCCCGGTAATTTCCTCTAAACTGCTCTAGCTAAGACAGCATTTCTCAAATGCGGCTAGCAACAAACATGAAGAACATGACCATTTTCCCTAAAATACTCAAATTAATGGTAACCAGTGTTGGTTGTCAAAAACAGATCATCATACAAAATTCACCGCCAGTATACTGCATGTGCTGGAGTAAAAAAAAAATATATATATTAGAGAGCTAGCTAGGTTAGATGCTGGGTTAACAATGAGAGAACAAGTGTCGGCAGTTACCCAGTCAGCGTTTGCTCCATTAGGTGCTGGCTGTGTACACGTTTGCTCCAGACTGGTCCCAGTACCAGCAAGCCTGCACTATCATAATGCTGTTAACAAAGGCAGTTCCAGCGCTTACAGATTGTGGCCATGCGTTAAAAAATGGGAGGGGGGCCCCTGGGTCCCCACGAATAAAATCTTTACATCTCTACTTGCAAAGCACAGAACAAGATCGGACGCCTTCCTGGCTGCAGGATAGGTTCAGGCAATATTGCTGAGTACTCAGAGTGCAGCAGAGGACAGATCAGAGAGAAGAGCCTTCTCTGTAGTTGTACTCACATGATGGAATGGGTTGCCAGATAGTCTCTCTTAAGATTATCTTCAGTTTAGGAAATGAGTTAAGGCATGTTGAGTTTTGTTTTTTTTTTAACTGGCTTATCTGGATAATAAGAGTGGCCATAAAAGGGTTTCCTCTGTTAACAATTGTATAGCTGTAATACTTCTATTGATCGCAAAGAAAGGAGGGATTGTTGAGAGAGGAGTTTTAATCAGGTGTGGAGAAAGTAAAGACTTCTAAAGGTGCATTTCTTTTGGCACACAGCCTCTAACCTAGCTCTCTCATTCCCCCCCCCCCCCCCCCCCACATGCAGTATAGTATCGGCGAGTTTTATATGACGATCTGCTTTTGACAACTTGCATGGAAATCCCACGCCATTGAAGACATTACTGTAGCTATTATCCCAGTGCAGAGAGGTGTGCTGGTTTACCTTTTCTTAATTCCTAGTCTGAGGTGGAATAACATTTCCAGGGCTAATGCTAGTGACGGGTGGAACCTGGAGTTGCGATGCTGGGACCTGTAGGCAGTATTTTATATGCAGAAAAAAAGCATATTTTTCATGCATAAAATATGATTTATGTGGACAAAAAAATCTTTCTTTGCTGAAAATGTGTGCATAATTCATATTTTGTGCGCATAAAAAATGAATTATGTGCCCAAATCTTGTTTTGCTGTGTGTTAAATCTTTTCTTTTTGTACATATTTTCTGGTTTGTGCATATTTTACAAACTCCTGATGCATTTGCATACCATTAGCTTATTCTACCAGACATTAAACATAAATTGTTTTAGGCCACACTGGATCATTTCCCTCACCTTGTCACTCCTTGTTCTCCCATGTTATTTTGTTTCCAAGTTGTTTTCTTCCTTTGTTCACTGTAAGACATATCTCATGTCATTTGTTTGATGGTTTAAATGTAAACCGAGGTGATTAGTAACTCCGTTACCTGAACCTTGGTATAAAAAAGCTTTAAATAAATAAATAAATTAGCTTGTACAATAAGAAAATATCAGACGGATACACTACAGTGCGCTCAGCTCAACACGGAGTGCCAGTTTTCAGTGAGACTTTACTGTATCGGCCTGTGCTGAATTTTAGAGCAGTTTTAACGCTCAACTCCTTAAATCGGCCCCTTAGCTTGTAAGCTCTCTGTGAATCAGTTATTTAATCTTTCGAAAAATACAAAGCGTAGGGTCCATGAACATAGTAAATAGTATATTTATGTTTAAATCTTTTTATTGCATTTTTAAGACAGATACAAAATCTGGGTGGTGGTGAGTTCTTATCCACCACCCAGAGAAGAATACAGAAAGTTCCATTAACAAGTAGAAAACACAAACACCCCCAATTCCCCATCCTATCCCCCCCAAACTGTGACCATGCTCCACAATACCTTGGATTCAACTCCATAGACAATGCAATTTCTTCGATCTACCGGAAGATCATTAACAATCATACTATGAACTTTGTGGCAGCGACTGTAAATAAGGATTCCAAACCTGTAAGAAAATGGGCTTGGCTTTTGATAAATCGTATTTAACTGAATATTTTTCCAAAATACACGAGAAATTAGGCATTCCTTAATTGCGTAATTGTAGGTAATTCTGGTTCAAGCCATTTCTGTAAAATTGCTTTTTTTCGCTAATAAAAGAACTTTTCTGCACCACAGAGGTGAAAGGCCAGTGCGAAAGAGTATCTTACTTCAATTTTAAAAAAAATACAACTTCTGCAGCTAGATGTAACTGAGTTCCAGTAATTGAGAAAATGAAGTTCATCACTTTTCTCAAAAAACCTTGGATCCTGGGGCATGTCCAGAACTGGTGTGCACCTCCACCCATAGACCCGACGCGGACAATCGCATATTCTGAGCCTGCTTTTGTGGGATATAGAAACGGAGAAAAAATTTATATTGAGTTTCTCTCAAATCCCTATTGCTAGTGAGTTGCTTAATTTGTTTGAAACAAAAAGCATAAGCTTGGTCACTTAAATCAATGGTCAATTCATCTTGGCAGTGAGACAATTATACCATTAACATAAGTTTTTTTTTGTTTTTTTTTAAACAATGTATAAAAGCCCGAAATTGTGCGGTGAGAGGGATCTTCCTGGTCAAAAAGGTCTGAAAGAAAACAATCTATTTTCATGTTTTAACTCTTGTTTATTCGAGGAGCGTCTTGCCTGCAGATAAGCAAAAAAAATTCATCAAGGCTGGCAAAAAATGTATCAATCTGCCATAATTTTTGCAATAAGCTTGAAATAAAAATTTAATAGAGAAATAGGTCTGCAGGACCCTGGACACTGCGGATCTTTACCATTTTTCAGAATAACAATATAAGCTTTATTAAAAAAAAAAAATTGAGGCTCTTTCAATATCAAATCATCATATACATAAGAGGAAGGACAATTTGGTTGCTCAGCAATTTGTAAAATTTTATGGGAAACCCATCAAGGTCTGGAGATTTCATAAGCTGTGCTTTCTGAATACCCACTTGTCGCTCCAGTGGTTGAATAAGTAAATTCAATTAGTGTAGGCAGGCCCATTGAAGTTAGATAATGTCATATTGCCAAAGGGTCAGGTGATTGAGCTGAAAATAACTAGATCTAATATTTGGTAAATCACTTACACGGATTTGAGTTAGCTTGCACGACTCTACCAGAAGGTGTTTTCATAGACGTAATGAAACGAGTGCCACCCATCCCTTTCACAACACTTGTCATTAATTTCCCTGTTTTATTACCATAGTAAAAATATTTATACCTATAGTACATCAGGCCTTTTTTTTTTTTTTGCTCTTTGATGTACCAATGTATTAAGTGCAGCTTGAGCTTCTAAAAACCCGACCTTATTAGTAATACAAGGATGTTGCTCATGCACTCTTTTAGCTCTTTGCTTTTGACACTCTAGATGTAATCTCTCTTTATTGATGGCTTTCTGCTCAGCTGCCACAAAAGAAATATCACCCTTTAGAATTGCTTTTGCAGTTTCCCAAAAAAGCAACGGTTGATCCCTGTAACTCCGTTTGTCTCTGAAAATAGCTCCCAACACTGCTTTACATATTCCCAGAAGTCTAAATGCTTGTACAGTTAGGCAGGAAATCTCCATATTCTTTGAGAATATGATGGGTGAAAACCCGCCAGCTCTACCCCCATCACAGAATGGTCAGAATTTCTGCACCACTCACTTGGGCAAAAGATGCTCTGTTAAGTAGCAAATAATCTAGCCGCAAATATGCATTGTGTGCTCTCAAGACATGAGGTGAAGTTATTCTCCAGATCTCTACCAGATATTATGATAACACAAATAAGAAATGTCCAATAGCTTCTTCTGCGTTTACCCTTCACCTGGATTTGTTGAATGTAGAACTGGATCATGCAGGTAATTAAAGTCTCCTCAAATGAATAGGGTGGACTGCACCTGATCAACCAAAATCTTATAGATCTGGGTCTTCTGTAATTCTAGGCTCTTGGAAAGGAACCCTCTTCCCCACCAATATTGCTACACCCGCTTTCCTTGATCCAGACTGGGAAGAGTAAACCTCACCCACCCATTGCCACTTAAGTTTTAAATCCCCCTCTTCTGTTAAGTGCGGTTTCCTGCAACATTGTAATGTCTGCCTTTGTCAGGCTCTCTTAACCACGTTCCAGCTGACATTATCGCATGGCTGAGTTATGCATAAGAAATAAGTGAATAGAATATTTAAAACCAATAGCAGAGAGTTTGTTTTCACTCAATACACAATTAAGTGCTGGCATTCATTCTCCAGGATTTGGGGGAGGCAGTTAGGGTAACTGGCTTTGAAAGAGGTTTGGGGAAGTCCCTGCAGGAGTCCTTAGGCTGTTAGGGAAGATACTGCTCATTCCTATGCATTAGTAACATGGGCTCTGTTTACTGTTTGGCATTTTGCCAGCTACATGTGACCTGGATTGACCTCTATTGGAAACAGGATCCTGCAGTGGATGGACTCTTTGACTGCTGCTGTGTGGCACTTCG
This sequence comes from Rhinatrema bivittatum, assembly GCF_901001135.1. Lineage (NCBI taxonomy): Eukaryota > Metazoa > Chordata > Amphibia > Gymnophiona > Rhinatrematidae > Rhinatrema > Rhinatrema bivittatum. Next base: position 21,268,971 of record NC_042628.1, on the reverse strand, counting down.
TATGACAGGGCAATGCCCACACTCCCTGATGCTAACTTGCCAGGAGCTACCAGTGGAAAAATGTAAGCTAAATCATAGAAACATAGAAATGATGGCAGAAGAAGACCAAACGGCCCATCCAGTCTGCCCAGTAAGCTTTCACATTTCTTTTTCTCATACTTATCTATTACTCTGACTGCTGAGGTCAGGGACCTTATTGGTAACTTTTTGGTTCTAATTTCCTTCCACCCCCCCCCCCCCCCCCCCCATTAATGTAGAGAGCAGTGCTGGAGTTGTATCAAAGTGAAGTATCAAGCCTAATTGGTTAGGGGTAGTAATCCCTGCAATAGGCAAGCTACTCTCATGCTTGTTTACCCAGCCTGTGCAATTTAGTCCTTGTTCATTGTCTGAATATAAATCATCTTTTCTTCATTTCCCTACCGTTGAGCTGTGCTGGATATGTATTCAAAATGAAGTATCAGGCTTAATTGGTTTGGGGTAGTAACTGCCGTTATAAGCAAGCTACTCCCACGCTTATTTGTTTACCCAGACTATGCAGTTCAGTCCTGGTTGGTAGTTGTCTGAATGTAAATCCTCTTATCTTCATTCCCCCTTGCCATTGACGCAGAGAGTGACACTGGATATGCATTGAAAGTGAAGTATCAGGCTTATAGGGTTTGGGTAGTAACCACTGCAACAAGCAAACTACCCCCATGCTTATTGTGAATGCAAATCCTTTTTCCCCACATTTCCTCTTGCAGTTGAAGCATGGAGTTGCTTTAACCGTGTCTATGTTTATTAAATAAGGATATTAATCTCCAGGTAGTAGCCCCCTGTGCAGGAGAGAAAGAGAAGAGCAGCAGGGGTACCCTCCCTGGTAGGGGTGGGAGTGAAGAGGGGAGGGTGGAAGGTAAGGACACTGCAAGTGCTGACACAAGGATGGGAGCATCACCCAGGACATTGATTAGCCTAGAGCCGGCCCTAATACTTCTTCCCCCCCCCCCCCCCCCAAGAAAGCACTGCAATCAAAGTTGAAGGCCAAAGTCATTTTATTTTTTGTGGCGGGCTCTGGAAATGTCCTTACAGCTGTGTAAGTGGACTCAGCTTCCGGAACCCAGGGCTTTTATGAGATGTTATCTGGTGAAACGGAACACCTTGCGTGTCATGGGCTCTTTTTAAGCCCTTTCCGTTCCTTGATCCTTCCAACCCCCTCTGCCTCGCTGTCCAATATTATTTCACGCATCGTAAGAACGGCAGGAAAAGCCCATCCGGTCAGCCCGGAAGAACAGGTTAAACGACAGCAAAGAGCGGGCACCCAGCTGTAACCCCTGAACGTGCAAACCGGGGCGGAGGAAAAGTTCACGTTCCAGATCGTCCAAGTTTGCCCGGACGGGTACCATCCTGTGAAACGATTTACCCGGCCGGAAATCATAAACCTCACGCGGAGAGCGAGCTGCAGGGGCGAGAACCTCTCCCGCCGAGGCCACGCCCACCCGCGGGATCTCCAGCGCTCCCTGGCGGCCCCCGGGCCGGGACTGCGGGCGTGGCACCGCTCCCTATTCCCGGCGCGATCGCTGCCTCCTTCCGTCTCCAGCGAGCGGGGCTGGCAGTAGCCTTGCTCCCACCTCGGTGAAGCAAAGGGCCAGTGATTCGTACAGCTCCGGCGTACAGCCCCCCCACCCACGAGCCAGGGGCCAGCGAGGGCCGCCTGCTTTACAGCGAGGTTGGGTGACTGCCGCGCGTGCTGCCGGCTGGCGACTTGCCGGGCTTCGCGAGAAAGCCACTTGGGGGTGAAGTGAGAGCCCGAGCTCGTTTTGATGCCTCGTCCTGAGCCACTAGAGAAAAGCCCTGGCTATTGTGGTAGGTGAGCTGCGAGCGGAAAAACAAGTTCTGACGGAGCCCTTAACCCACTGGGAGAAAACGCGCTGCCGAAGGCACAGCTTGTCTGATGTGTGTTCTTCAGTTTCGGGGGTAAAGCCCGTGCAAGAGCTCAGACATTCTGCAGCCGGTGATATTTGCATGCATTAGCATACAATTTGCTAGGCTTTATATTCAAAACTTTTTACATTGTAAAAATGCAGCCATTCTGGGGTGTTTGGATATTTTATTTTATGCTTTTTTTGCTTTTCTTTTTATCTTCGTTTTAGTTTTACTTTTTTCTTTTTAATTTCCATTGCTTCTCTGTTTCTTCTCATACCTGCTGTCCCTTTCCCCCCCCTAAAGAGGCCTTTTCTTTTGCTTGCCTCCACAGGTCTCCTCTTCTCTTAGATCCTGTTCCTTCCTCTCCTATTTGATCCCTCCTGCTGTCTTTCCTCCTTCCAGCTTCTCATCTCCCTCTCCTGGTGCTACCCTTCCAGCTTTCTTTTCATTCAGCCTCTCCTCCCTCCCACATGACCTCCTCCTGTGCTCCCCATCACAGGGCATCTCCTTTCCCCCTTCTTTCCCCGACCCCAGCCTCTTTCACTCGCTCCCTTCCCTCCCCTACTGGCGAAACACAGACCGTGCTGGGGGACGCAGTTCTTTCTCTTCTCATAGACGATGGGATTACTAAAGCAGTTTGACTAAAAGTTTTAGAAAATGAGTGAACCTGAATGCTCTGAAAAGGGTGGGGAAAAAGCCACCCAGTAAATGTACTCATCCCAAAATTAAGGCTTGGGTGTCAACAGCTGGAGGTCCATGCAGATGTCGTCAGAGAGAGGAATATGGCTGAGCCAGGAAAGATGTGGGAATAAAACTGGGGGAGCAGAAAATGCAGATTTTAAAAGCCAGCAACAACATAAGTGCCGTTTTCTCCCCCCAGAGCTTTCCTGCAAGCAAAACTGAAGAAGAGCAGCTGAGCCTCAGGATTCAGTGAGCGACGCTCCTCTCTCGCCAGTAATCATGAACTGGCTTTGCCAGTCAAAGGATTCTGAAAAATTCTGGGTAAGAATCGTTCTGTTACATTTCAGAATAAATGTAATGCTCCGGTGAAAGAGAGCGAGACGCTGGATACTTCAGTGGAAAATATGGTGACATTTTTGATCCAAACAAGGTTTGCCTTATCTGCTTTTCTACGGTTTAACAGGGTAATCTTCTTTGGATCACTGCACTTGTAGCCCACAGGTGAATGTTAACATCGAGTCAGTGCTGCTGTCTTCCTATTTAACCATGTAAGCCACAGGTGTTCACTTCCAATCCTGGAGGGCCACGCATGGGTTAGGTTTTCAGGATAAACCCTTATGAATATGCATGAGAGAGATTTGCATAGAATCGAGGCAGTATGCATGAAAATCCATGTCGTGCGGATTGATTAGGGAATTATCTTGGAAAAACCTGCCCCATTTGTAGCCCTCGAAGACTGGATGTAAATAATACTCCCATAGGAGTGGGCTCGGCCACTGGATAACTGGCCCCGATTCAAGCACTAGCAAATCCAGAATTCTAAAACACGTTTGTGGGTGCCACTAGCAGCAGTGAGGAGCCTTCTAAATCCCCATAAATAACATCTCAAAAAATAGCAATTTAGTACCCTGCACTAAACTGAGGTTTAAATTTCCCACTTGGAATCTTTATGCTGATGAAGATGCCGAGTGGGGAATCAAAACTTCCATTTAGTCTCTAAATATGCAATAATTTACAGTAAATTGATGATATTGGTAAGCAGTGTCTGGCTTGGTAATTTTTAATAATGTTTCAAGTTAGATATCCATAAGGGAACTATTGCTTATTCCCCTGAGTGGGGGAAGCTCTGGCCCATGGGCCTCATCTGGCCCATTGCTCAATTTCATCTGGTCCACGGCAAGACCCCTGGAAACAGTGAATTGTGGTAGAAGCTCCTGCTTTGCTCCTGCCAGCTACGCTCACTTGTTCTTCCCTACCCCCTTCCCCCCAAAAGAATGGATTATTTCTCCTCCCTGCCCCTCAAACATTTGATTGCTAATGCAGCCTATCATCTACAAAAGTTTCCCTACCCTTGGCTTATAGATAGCAGTCCATATTTGGCCATGTTTGGCTAAATTCAGTGCATGGTGCATTTTATATTATGTCATAGAACACGCCACACATAATCTGGTAAAGCAAAACTTAGTTTACTAAATGTTGTAAATATATGGATAATAAATCAGCAAAGATAAGTAATATCCAAATTGAATACAGTTTCACAGTAAGCTGTACATAAATCAATACAGGTAAATAGGAAACAGACAGAAATAAAGATAGCATATTAATCTAAGGACAACAAAGAACACTTCCCTTATATGTCTTCCATCTATATGATAGTGTCCTTGGAAATCCTGGAAGTTGCGAGCTCGTGGACCCCAAAAAGAACCAGCTGATTTGCTTTTTGTTCCTTTCAGATCATCCAAAGAAATGGGCAAATGCAATTCCTTATATATATCCCTCTGTAAGTTAGGTGTTTCAATTTCCGCTTTATCCAGGAAGGTAGTTCAGTTCTAGTCTTTTGATCTCCTCATTTGTTAAGAGACACCAAATGTCTTAATTCATTATCAGCTCATTGGTATCCATAGTAGTCTTAGTCTTTCATCTCCCTCGTTGTTAAGAGAGACCAGATGTTCCCTAGGGCCATCCCAGCTCTCCAGAGTGACGTGATAGTGTCTTGCCTTTATACAATCCTTATACTCAGCTTCTTTGCACTAATCATCAATCATTAGAGCCTGTTCTGATCCATCACAAAGTCTTCCAGGGATCTAGCTAAGCTGCCTAAAATTATCTTCTTACAGTTCAGACTTAGCCAGTCACATCGGGAGTTTGAAATCCCGCCTCACAGACTGGCCCTGAGATTGCTGATAACAAGAATTTCTCACTATATACAACATGTTATGTAAGAATGTGATTTTGGGGAAAATGGTGTGGCTTTTTCTTAGTGGGTGATCAAGTTTTAGTGGGGTGTTTTTGGTGGGCTTTTCCCTTTTGATTCCTACCTTTTTCAGGGTGGGATGTGTGAAAGGGACCTCCAGGGATGAAGTCATTTGGAGTAGCCAGCCAGTAGGCTGGCTAGCCTGGGGTCCCTACCTCTGGGAGTGGGGCTCTCCAGTGGTTTTTCTCATCAAGGCGCGAGGCCAGAGGCCGTGATGTGGAAAAGAGTTTTTTCCCCCTTGCAAAGAGTGTTCGCGAAACCAGGGTGAAACTCTGATGCTTCATATTCTATTTTCAGCAGGATAAAGAGGCCACATGTAACTTGATAAAATTACTTAATTTTATCCTGCTCTGTTGAGTTTCCCCGCATGAACATTAAAGATTCTCAGAACATAGTGCGGAGGAAACAGAAATCATGCAAAGGATAATACAAATCTTGAAATAAGTGTTTTCGGTATATGGGGAAATGTGGCAAGATAAGAAAATGACATCCTCCCCCACCCGCATTTCCTCTGGCTTGAAAAGCACTTTCATTGTTCAGTTCATTCCCAGAGGAATGGATGCAATGTTGCTTTAGCATTCTGGGAATATTGATGCCTGTACAGGACATATTCCTGTTCAGCCAGAGGCTTTTGGCCAGTCCCCATGCTTTAAAATTTAGTTTGTGTTTGTGGCACTTTCCTGTTCTATATTTACACTTATATACTGTTTTATTTTCTGAAAAGGAGACCCAAGACAGTTCACATGGGGTAAAATAATACATCCATAATATAAATACAATAATAATCCCTAATACAGATCCCCCTCTTATTAAAGAACATAAGTTTTCTTATTGGGTTAGAGTGAGGGTCCATCAAGCCCAGCATCCTGCTTCCAACAGTGACCAAATCAGGATAAAAGTACCTGGCAAGTACCCAAACATTAAATAGATCCCGTGCCAGTAATAAACAGTGGCTATTCCCCAAGTTAGCTTGACTATTACAAGTTTATGGACTTCTCCTCCAGGGACTTGTTCAAACCTTTTTTAAACCCAGCTACATTAACCATTTTTACCACATCCTTTGACAATGCATTCTAGAGCTTGATTGTGCATTGAGTGAAAAAGTATTTTCTCTGATTTGTTTTAAATGTTACTTACTAACTTCATAGTGCCCCCTAGTTGCTGAATTATCTGAGAGAGTAAATATCATTGACCTCTATCATATCCCCCCCTCAGCCAAGCTGAACAGCCCTAACCTCTTTAGCCTTTCCTCATAGGAGATCCGTTCCATGCACCTTATTTTGGTCGCCCTTTTCCAGTGCATCTATATCTCTTTTTGAGACATGGTGACCAGAATTGCACACAATACTCAAGATAAGGTCTTGCCATAGAGCGATACAGAGGCACTAGGATATTTTCTGTTTCATTCACCATTCCCTTCCTAATAATTCCTAACATACAGCCCGATCCAGTAAAGTCCGTGGGAGAGCGGACTAACGCCCGCTCTCCCGGCGCGCGCACCGGCCCCTCGCCGGTGCGCGCGATCCAGTATTTAAATTAGGCGACGCGGTGCAAACGAGGAAAAGGAGGCGCTAGGGACACTAGCGCGTCCCTAGCGCCTCCTTTTGGCCTGGAGCGGCGGCTGTCAGCGGGTTTGACAGCCGACGCTCAATTTTGCCGGCGTCTGTTCTCGAGCCCGCTGACAGCCACGGGCTCGGAAACCGGACGCCGGCAAAATTGAGCGTCCGGTTTTCGGCCCGACAGCCGCGGACCGAATTCAAAATTTTTTTTTTTTTTTACTTTTTTATACTTTTGGGGACCTCCAACTTAATATCGCTATGATATTAAGTCGGAGGGTGCACAGAAAAGCAGTTTTTACTGCTTTTCTGTGCACTTCCCTGGCGCCGGAAGAAATTAGCGCCGACCTTTGGGCGGCGCTAATTTCTTAGAGTAAAATGTGCGGCTTGGCTGCACATTTTACTTACTGGATCGCTCGGGAATACCTAATAGGGCCATCAACATGCATTTGCATGTTGAGGGCGCTATTAGGTGCCGCGGGTGGGCCGCGTGTTTTCCTCCCCTTACTGAATAAGGGGTAAGGGAAAACACGCGTCCAGAGCAGGGTGACAGTGCGCTCCGACGGAGCACACTTTACTGGATCGACCTGATTGTTTGTTTGCTTTTTTGACTGCCGCAGCACACTGAGCCGACAATTTCAATGTATTGTCCACTAGACCTTTTTCCTGGGTGGTAACTCCTAACATGAAACCTAACATCATATACGTACAGCATGGGTTATTTTTCCCTATATGCATTACCTTGCACTTGTCTTTTCTTTGCTAACTAATCAGATTACAAGAAACTGGCTACTTGAATGACCCAGAAAGAAAACGTGAATAGGTTATTGAGATTTTGTTTAATTTGGTATCTATATTTTCCTAAAATATACTAATTCTTGCAGTATACATGGTGCAGATTCTTATTGGATTTTTGTTTTATGTCATAACTGTATGAAGAGAGAGAATTTGTATTATGTTAATTATGTGAAATGACTGTGATGTTAAATATTTCTGTTTTATGTATTTCATGCCACTGTGAGCCCTGGTTAGAAGGGTGGGAACATAAGGAAAATAAATGAATAAATAAAATATTTACAGTGGTCCGGAAACCAATGAAAAGATTGCAGGTACAAAATGTTCTGTCAGCGCTGTTCATTTTGAAACGGGCGTTCTTGTGGTGCTGCAGATTCTAGCCTGCTCATTCGGGGGTAAATTTGCAACAGTAAATGCATGCGCAAGCTACATCAATTTTCAAAGAAAAATTACAACCTGTGGGGATAATTTTCAAAAGGATTTCACACATTTAGAACTGGATTTTATGCATGCAAATTTCACTTCATGTGCCTAAGTGGGCTTTTTGAAGATTGCTACAATAGTTTGTCGCATTTACAGACCTAGCTCCTTTGAAAATTACCTCCATAATGTTCGCATTGAAAATGATCCCACCAGAACAGTCCATGCACGGTTTACGGCTGCCGATCTGCGCGCAGGAAATGTGCCTGCGTTCTTTCAGAAATGCAGACGTATGCACCTCAGTCTGAAGCCCTTTCCAATTCCCGCCTGGGGAAGGTCTCCATTTGGTTCGGGTGGTCCTGAGCACTCAGGCGGGACACGCACAAGTAAATTTACCCCCAGAGCGGGCGGGCGATTTTTATGACGAGCCATTTTTTTTTTTTTTGCAGATAAAGCACCGTTTTTATGCGCAGAAGAGCCTTTGAAAATTACCCTCTCTGGGCTTAATGTCCTACCCTGAACCGTGCTGGGCTGTTAGACCTGGGCTTTAAAAAGATTGTGCCTTTGTGACTTCTTTGTAAACTCTCTTCATTGCATCCATCTTGGGTTTGCAGGATCTGAATCGGACGTGGTACGCAGACAGTCCTGATTTCAGCTGGTGTTTTCAAAGCTCCATCCTGAACTGGATTCCCTGCTTCTTTCTGGCCCTTGCGTCTCCATTTTACTTCGTCTACCTCAGACGCCATGGCAGAGGCTATATCCGAATGTCGCAGCTTCACAAGAGCAAAACGGTAAGGACTGTGCTTATCCCACCCGCTCCCGCCTCCCTTCCGCCCAACCTGTCCTGTTTCCCTCCTTCAAAAAAACGACGTGATTAGGTGCCAAAACCTTAGTCTAGCTCCCGTTTCTTTTCTTTATGGGCAGCTTTAATACTTTAAGAAAATCTGGTGTCCTCACGGCATTAAGATGCATTTTAACGTAGTAAAGACCGTTGGCCCACCTGGTCTTCCCAGCTTTTCTGCTTTGCGTTGCTAAGGATGCATCCAGGGCAGTTTCGCAGCCATGGGAAGGATTGACAGGTTCCTTGCTGCGGAATTGCTGCCTGAGATGCCCAGGGAAGACGGCTGGGGAGTCAGCACTTGGCCAGCCCATTCACTTCCTCCTCCCTCTCTTTCTTCACTTGCCAGTTTCTCCTCTTCCTGCACAGATCAGGCCCCGATAATAGGGAAAAGGTGAGCAGCACCATCTTGGGCTCCGTCGGGCTCCTTTTGCTGCCAGGGGTTGGTGGGGGCCTCGCTAGTGTGTTTTTTGTTTTTTTTTTAATCACGTGGCAGTACAGGGTGTCCCGCGCTGTTCAAAACGGAGAAAAAGGATGTGGCCTGAGGTGCTGCTGCTCGCCTCCTACTGCTGGCCCCGGCAACACAGCAGGGGGATCGGCAGGCTGAAGGAGGGCCTGAGAGATGGCAAGGGTAATGTGGAGGAGGGGCTAGGCTGGCTGCGTGTTTATTGGCACACGAGATGAGGGAGGGGAGAGAAAAAGGAATGGGAATGAGGGGATGAGAAATGGAGGTGGTGGGGAGGGAGAGAGATGAGGTGGAACTTGGCTAGAGCTGGGGGAGGGACACCTCGCCTGCTTCCCTCTGCACTCCACCATGATCCCAGAATATCTTCCTTCCCCCTCCGGGACCCCCTTCCCTCCAAGATTCCAGAACCTTCCTTTCCTCCTCTTCCCATCCTCTGTCTCCCTCCATTCCCTCTTTCTCTTCCCTCTTGCTCCATCCCTGATCCTCTCTCCTTCCTCCTTTGCTTGATCTTCCCTCCTTTTCTTCCTTCTTTCATCCCTTCATCTCCTCATTCCTGATCCTTTTTCCCTCTCCTGTCCCCGTCCATGAGATCTGCTCATCTCGACTCCCTCTGCACCGATACATGAGATTCGTCGCCCATAAAACTCCCAACAAAACTAAATATGTGCCTGGATAATTCATTTTGCTATTTTTAGTTTGCAAAATTAATTCCTATATACAAACGTGCAACAGAATTTTCTAATCCTTGCTGCGAAATCTACCCCAGAGCTGTTGCAGAAAGCCGGGGGGGGCTGCGACTGTATCTCTTCTGTTAACTGTAGAAACTGTGACTGCTTCTTACGCATCGCCCCTTATTTAAGTCAGCTTAGGTCCTCTTCCTCTGGTTCTCTACTTTCCAGGGTAGATGAGTGTACAAGTATTTTGCGGAGATTAAAGGGTCTGCAAATATTATAAAATAGAAAGTGTACAAATGTATTGAAGGACAAAACACACAAATCCAGGTAACCGAAAGGGTAGCATCAATGACAAAGTACAGCTCTGTCCCCCGACACGGGACCGAGCTTCGCAAGACGCCGCATCGGGAGCAGCAATACAGATGGTCAAAAACACATTTTAGTTCAGGAGGTCTCCGTAGCGTGATGGCAAAGGTGGCCCAGTTTAGCAGAGAACGCGTGGTGGAGTCAGCAATGAAGGTAGATAGGGGAAAGGCCACGGCAAAAAAAAATGCCGGCTTAGATGAGTTTCTTAAGGCAGCATCAGAAGTCCTTGCAAGGTATCGAGAAGAACAGAACCTTGGCAGGAAGAGCACAGGGTAAACGCCCGAAGGCGTCAGAAATGTTGAAGCCAACATTTTTTTCTCAGACTCCTTTCTCAGAAACCTTCGGAAACTTGGGAGCTCAGCTTCAGAATACAGGAGGCAAGTGAGCGCTTGCACCTAGCTGCTTTAACCCAAATGCAGTTTGAGCCGATGACCTGTGCTCTGCTTTGCTCTGCTGTAGCTCTTTCAGTCTTCTCAAGTCAAGGTGTTACAGCCCATTACAAAAAGCTGTAACATGTTTCTGTTCTTTTTTTTTTTATTAAGTGGAGCCATAAGTGTTGGAGCACATGCCCAAGACATCTGTTAGTACCATCTGAAGTTCCATGGGCACTTTAGGGATGACAGAGCAGCAAATCACATGAAACCAGAGAATTAACAAATGGCAACACTAAGGTGTTTGTTTTTTTTTCTGGTGGCTAACCGTGAAGACAAGATGATCTTACTTGGTTGACCCAAATGAGGGCTTGAGGCACAAAGTTCACACTCTAGAGTCAGGCCAGTCTAGTCCTGGTGATCAGATTTGCAGATGACTTAAATTATTCAGAGTTGTAAAAGTGGCAGTGGATTGTATTGAACGAAATGGATTTGGGGAATAGAAAATGTTCAAATACATAAATAAATAAAGTGTGGAAGGACCTTATCAGACTAGGAGGCTTGGCATCAGAATTGCAGCTGAAATGTAATGTGGGAAAGTGCAAAGTGATGCACTTAGGAAAAAATAATTCCAAGTGCAGGTACACAATGCTGAGACCTGTATTGAGTCTCTACCCAGGAAAAGGACCTTGGAGTCCTTGTGGACAGTGTTTGTTTATTTATAATAATTATATTCCACCTATAATGGCCCATGCTAAGTGGATTACAGGTACGTGGTTAAAATACAAATAACAATGAAATCCTCTGATCAGTGTGCGGTGGCGGTCATACAAAGCAAATTAAATGTTAGGAGTGATCCGAAAAGGAATGGAGAATAAAATGGAAAATATCATATTGCCTCTGGTTGCCCCATCTCAAGAAAGACCTAGCAGAACAAGAAAAGGTGCAGGTGAGAGAGAGAGAAAAATGATAAAGGGGATTGAACAGCTCTCCTGTGATGAGAGGCTCCGCAGGCTTAGGGCTCTTCAGCTTGGAAAAGAGACGGCCGAGAAGGGGACAGGATAGAAGTTTATAAAATCATAAGTGGGGTGGAATGCGTAAATAAAGGTTGGTTATTTACCCTTTCATATAATACTAAAGCAAGGGGACGCTTCGTGAAACTAACGAGCAGCAGATTCAGAACAGATCCTAGAAAGGACTTTTTCATGTAGTGCACTTATCAAGCTGTGGAAGACGTGATCAAGGCGACGAGCATAGCGGGGGTTTAAAAGAGGTTTGGACAAGTTCCTGGAGGAAAAGTCCATAACACGGTGGACTTAAGAAAGCCATTGCAATCCCTGGGAGCGAGGAACAGGAATTAGATCTTCTCTTTGGGATCTGTCAGGGACTTGTCACCTGAATTGGCCACCGTCGGAGACAGGAGGCCGGGCTCAATGGACCTTGATCCGACCCAGTATGGCACATCTTAGGTCATGCACCACTATATGCTGTAGATAAGAGTTCAGATCGCAGGTGAGAATTTCAGGACTTCGCTCCAGGTAAACCAGCCGTAGTTCCAAAAGCTCCGTTTTTTGGCTGACTTCACTAGGAGCTTTAGCTTAGTTTTACAGAGTTGGAATATATAGTATGTGCTGTAACTTCATTGGTCTGGACTACATGCGGTTGGTTCTTTATAACAAACCCTAGTTATACTATATGCAAGCTCTCGCCCTCTCAACCAGGCTAATCCTTATACAGTGCTTGCTGGTGCTATAGAAGTCCGATTCTTTTTAACATTAACTCCTTTTGCAGCAGACAAATTAGTTGATTTCACTCAGTTACAACTAGAGTCCCCTGAATTTGTTTGCATGGTCGCTTTAGGTTTTCTATGCTTGCATTTGCAGTAGGGCGTAATGAAAATGGCTGTTTAAAAGTAAAGCAGGGGACTGGCTCATGGGGTGGCCCTGCTCTGTTTATTGTTTGTTAATCAGCCGTCAGTGACTGGCATCTTTCTGCTTCTCGTTTCAGTGCCTCGGACTTCTGCTGGCTCTCTTGTGTTACATGGACCTTTTCTACACGGTTTGGAATGTAACGCATCATGTTCGGGAGGCCCCCGTTTCCTTAATCAGCCCACTGCTGCTGGGCTTTTCAATGGTAATTTGGATGAGAAGGGTGTTTTTTATTTATGTATTTTCGCTAACACCTTTTGATTACATTCTCTGATGCTTAATGATTTTTTTGTTTTTCATAGAATCATTGTTAGAGCTGGAAAAAAAAACCTTAAGAACTCTTCTCTCTACTCCCCCTCCCTCTAGGAAGGATCCCCCCCCCCTGTATCTGTATCATCCTAGCTAGACAAATGTCTGTCTAACATTTTCTTAAAATCCTTCCAAGGAGAGAAATTCTACACTTCTTTAAAAAAAAAAAAAAAAAAAAAATTGGTTTTGATGCGTACTGCAGTGAGGTGGCAACAGGATGGGAGTTGCTGTGCTGTGTGTTCCAGCCGGTTTATTTTTGCATTATCTGTCTTCCCTGCCCGGTTTGATGCAGTAAATTGTGTGCTGCCATTTATGAAATTATTAGGTGAACTTGGATAATCCTTGCGCCTGTTTACACCACACCCTAAGCTAGGTAGCCACCCATGGGAGCACGTGGTGCCAAAGAACAACCAAAAATAGAAAACTGACCCTGGGCTGTTCTCCATGGCTCCTGCGCTTCTCTGGAGCATTCAGAGTTTCAGTCCTTGCTGTTCGGATTTTGGTGGCATCTCCAGCATTATCATTACCTGAAAGCACCTGGTTTGAGTGAAAGATAACAATATGTAAACACACCGCAGTAAAGTGAAGTGTAGATATTCATAACGGGGGTGAGGTAATATGGGCAAAACACGCTAACTAGTCCCAAGTTGCCGTGACCTATCTTGCCTTGTCAGTAACTCCAACTCATTAGAGACGCTTCCAGACAGTTCTAGGCTTTCAGCTTCCAATTTCAGTGTTCTGGGTTTCGGAAACTTGATTTTAATTGAAAGAGAGAAAGTCCAGAGCGCTAACTGCTGAAAGTTTAAAAAAAAAAACGCACGCCCAGGACTGGTTTAGTGGTCTGAGTGGCCTGGAATTAGCTGATAGGAGATGGTTTCTCAATAGGCAGTTTCCTGGTTTGCTCTTTCATCTCTTTTGTTAATGACTCAGCAGTTTCTCGGATGGCAGTTTTCGGGCGAACACTTTCATTCTGACTTTTTTTTAAATTTTTTAATGACTTGGCTTTTTTTCTTTTTCCTGCTCTCTCTCTCTCTCTCAGGCTTCCAGCTCCATCGGGACTGGCCTCTGTTGGGCTATAGTACCATGAGACTTCTTGCACAACCATCGGGTGTTCTTTTCCCCTACTTTGTCTCCCTTTCGCTTACAACGACAATAATCCTCGGCCGAGGGGATCACGCACCAGGGCTGCTTCCAGAACCCTGCGGCTGTGGCCCCTGAAGCTCCCTCCTTCCCCAGGCACTGCTACCACTGCAGCATGCCCAGTCCCGGGTAGCCCAGTTAGCCCTTTGCATGCCACCGAGTCACTGGGACTGGCCCGTAAAACACCCAGGCATGGACTGGTCCTGAAGTTGCTTCTGACTAGTGTCCTGTTTAACCCCCAATTAAAGCCATCAATGGTGCTTATTTCAACTTTTGCAGATTTAACTTTGAAGCAAAGGAGCAAAAGACAAAAATTTAAAAGCAAAAATGACCATTTCAGTCTCGTTTATACTGGAACATTTTTGGTTTATTGATTGCAATCACAGCAGGCACCTTTAGGAAGGTCCGGACTTACAAAGTGGAAAAATGCGTGCGACTTTAATTATTTCACAGGCGCAGCTCTGGTGACTGAGCTGGGCCATTTCTGGGCGCTGAAGGTAAGGTGCTCGTGTTACCTGGGACCTTTTTTTCTTGCCAGAGGATCGCCATTGCCACCCACAGCACCTGCTCTTCTGCACTGGCCCTCCTCCGGGCATCAACTAGGCCTGAGCTTGCTTTAGCTTTTGAGATCTGACGACGTCGGGCATTCCTGGGCCGGTGCCAATAGAGATGCAGAGAGGTCGGTAGGCTGAAACAGCGTTCTCGTTCTCTACTTGATAACGAGAAAAAAATTACAATTTAAAATATCGAAAATAAAGTTCAGGCTTTTGCTTATATGTCATTAAATGTACAACTCTCAGTCTGAGGCTGTTTGAGAGGAATGAGGGCCATAGCATAACCTGGGTGGAACAATAGAATGCTTGCAGTGTCTTGATGTCTCTTAAGAGAACTTTGAAACCATCCAAATTATAAAACTTTCATTTTGAAATATTAATTGGTTCTTGTTATGCTACATTCCATTTTGCTTTAAAAAAAAAAATAAATCAGCAGCTACACTTATTATTTATTTATTTTTTTTAGCTTCTGGCTGTTTGTCTAATCCAATATGAAAGGATCCAAGGTGTTCAGTCTTCGGGTGTCCTTTTCCTTTTCTGGCTACTGGCCTTGCTATGCGCTATTGTCCAATTAAGATCGAAAATTTTATGGGCTCTTCGTAAGGTGAGTTCATTTAGTGTCTGTCTTTTAAATGGTTCCCCCCCCCACACACACACATTGCTCACTGTAGAGACCTGAATTGTAAGACTTAAGAATGAGAAGATCCCAGTGTGCTGAGTACAGAATTGCTTCCCAAGCCCTGCTTCACCCTATGCCTCACATTTGCATACAGCGGATTGGATAGCAATGCCGCGTCCCATCGAGGCATTCTGCAAAAGGGCAAAGGGTCATCTAGGAAGGTACGTCAAAGGGATAAAAGTAGCAGAAGCGTTAAGCTGGCCTCCCTCCCATCAAGAGACTAGGCCTTCCCCTCCCCTCCATGGAATTCAGCCATAAGCTGCACACTCTGTACTGCCTTCCTGGGGCACCCAGGAGGGGGTGAGGGCGTTAGAGGGTAAATCAAGTGCATGGATAACCCAGGAGATGGACCTGAAGCCGTTTTCTGCTAATGCTGATGTCTAGCACCAAACTTTACTGGTTTACTGCCACAGGTAGCATTTCGGGTTGAATTGTCAGGAGGGGTTTTTTTTCCCCCCCCCCCCCCTTTTTCATGAGCATAATGACAGTCCTTGGGTAGATGAGTCACTCAGCTTTCTGTAATCTGTTATAATGACTTAGCAAAGTACTCCCTACTGCACCTTGATTTCTTATTATTTTTATTATTAATAATTAATAGTCTGACATCTCCGTTTAATATCATTAACTTTGCAAACTTCTGAGTTATCAACCAGTCTCGGTCAACCCATAATATTTTCATACCAATGAAAACCTACAGTACATTCTTAAGGATATGCAAAGGATTCAATTATTGGGACAATGCCATGGTCTCCTTGTGCCAACCACAATGTCAAGAGGGCAAGGTCTGATAACCCAACCCAATGGAAACATAGTATGAGCATTTTTTTTATAGCCATCTGACTGCATTTCTTATTTAAGAACTTACTCTAGCAACAAATTGTATCTTTGGAAGACAGCCAAATGATCTTATGGAGGTTTTTCTCCAGGAAATTCTTACACTTTTTGGAGAAAGATTAAGACTTGTAAGATGGTTGTGTCTAGGCATGGTAAAGATGGGAAATGGCATGTCCAAGGTCTTGAATTCCAAGTGAAGAGAACCTTTTCCAAAATTCCAACATCTGCCCACACGTTTTCTAGAGATGTGCTTCGTTTTTTTCTACCGGGTCGTTTTTCGGTTCGAATACTTCGTGGTATAATTCGGGTCTTCTCGTTTCGTTTTCGGTTCGTTTGCCCGAAAACGAAACGAGAAACCCGAAACCGGACCGAAAAACGAATCTGTAACGAAGCGAAAAAAAAAAAACCACCCCAAGCATTTAAAAACATTTTTAAGCATTTTCGTACATATATAACAACCCCCCCCCATCCCGATCCCTCCCCAAGACTTACAAAGATCCCTGGTGGTCCAGCGGAGTCCCGGCTTCCATTTGCCATGCCCTCCGTGCCCTAGTTCGTGCCAGTGCAAGCCGCGCGCCAAAATGGTGCCGAATAGCCCGAACGACCATGTCACAGGGGCTTTCGGCGCTATTGGTCAGCCCCTGTCACATGGCCATCGGCGCCATCTTGTGCTCCTATCATGTGACAGGAGCTGACCAATGGTGCCGAAAGCCTCTGTGACATAGTATGGGCAAAGGCTATCGGCGCCATTTTGGTTACTGGCAGCCGAAAACGAAATCGCTTTCGGACCCTTGCTGGACCCCCAGGGATTATTGGCAAGCCTTGGGGGGGTCAGGAGGGGGCTCCTGACCCCCCCAAGGGGGTCAGGAGCCCCCTCCTGCCAGTAACCAAAATGGCGCCGATAGCCTTTGCCCATACTATGTCACAGAGGCTTTCGGCGCCATTGGTCAGCTCCTGTCACATGATAGGAGCACAAGATGGCGCCGATGGCCATGTGACAGGGGCTGACCAATAGCGCCGAAAGCCCCTGTGACATGGTCGTTCGGGCTATTCGGCACCATTTTGGCGCGCGGCTTGCACTGGCACGAACTAGGGCACGGAGGGCATGGCAAATGGAAGCCGGGACTCCGCTGGACCACCAGGGATCTTCGTAAGTCTTGGGGAGGGATCGGGGGGTGGTGTATTATAATTAATTTAAATTTGGGGTGGTTTGGGGTGGTTTTTAATAAAAAAAAAAAAAAAATAATAATTTTTGCCCCTCTCCCCAGGCAAACCCGAAAACGAATTTTCCCCCGAATTGCGGGGAAAATTTCGTTTCCGGTTTCGGGGGCTCCGAAATAACGGCGTTTATGTCGTGTTTCGGATACTCCGAAACAGAAACGAATTAGGAAATTTCGTTAAATTTCCTAAATAGGGCGAAAAACGAACCACATCTCTATTTTCTATCATGGAAAGGCAGATTATCAGGACATAAAGACCACAGTTTTAAAAACATGAAAATTAGGAATAGATTGCTCCTGGGAAAAAGTTAGCAGGTTTCCACCAAGATAGCCAAAACAGATCATGCCCCTAGCTGATATTGAAAAGGAGCTTTTAAAGATCATTTGGTGCCACACTGTACAATATGCGAAATCGGTTATCTTCAGTCTGGTTCTCAGTGGACTGACTTGCTGAGATCAACTGCATAATCCCTGTACCATTATATGTAGAAATTGCTTATTACTGGTCCTCTGCAAACTGTATATATAAATTCATCACATGCCCTTTGCATGATCACATTACTTACCTTAATCACCTTTGTTTACTCTTAATGTCTAGTTATATGTTTTACCTCCATTTGCTGCATTATGTCGTACTTGTTAACGTATAAGCTGATGTGACTTGGTATGGACTGCGCGGACATGGTGTATGACAGGAGTTATTCTATCGTCTTAATGTCCACTTGAACTTGCTGTACACTGCCTTGTGTGAATCTCTTCATAAAGGTGGTTACCAATTGATGATAAATGAATAAATAACCTGTATCTCAGTAGTCAGGAATTTCCAGAGTAATGCTGCAAACTGAAAGGACATGGTGAGTTAATATAGGCCATGTTTTCAGAAGCTTAGTTGGAACATGGAAGCGTAAAATAAGGAATGCACACGAGTCAGCCGTGTACACCCAGGGTGGGGGCTTACGTATATGCGTGCAAATATGCGTGCAAATTTCATCACACGCATAACTTTGAATGCAAAAACAAGGGGCTTTTTGGCAGCATGACTGATTAATGTGTGTAACATCCATTTCATAAATTTGCGCACGTGACTTCATGCCACATTGTGTAGTGGGTAATGATTTATGTGCGTGTATTTTACCTACCTACCCACCCACTTTGTAAAGTCAATCTGTAGCTTTATCTTGGGTTTGTGCGAGCTTGACGCCTCACTCCGCAGTTTATGCGCTACTGAAAATTAAGGTCTGCTTGGGCAGCTGGTTTTGGATGACTTTCAGGTTCATAAACTGTCAATTCTGACACCATTTGCAGTGCAAAATGTTCCTTTTTTTTTTTTTTTTTTTTTTGAAAGATGACGAGAGCAATATCTGTTAGGCAGGCCTTTTGCTTACCACTGATAGAAGCAAAATAAGCTGTGACTAAGTTACTCTGACCTGCAGCAGCTTCTGATCTCATCAGAGAACGTGCCAGCTAGGAGAGCAGGTTTTCTGCCTGGAACTGGGGTCTTTTTCAATAGAAGCTCTAAGACGGTAACTTCTAAGCTGGCGGGCAGATGCACGTTGGCACGCGTGCATCAGCAGGCAGCCATTTTATGACGTGTGCACATAGGCACGCATGTTATAAAATAACCTGGCTGCGTGCTCATTTGTGCCCAATTTGAAGTGGGTGAATGCATGAGTGCGCAAATCCTGCTTCTGCCATGTAAGTAGGGGGATTTTAAAGGGGCACATGCCAATGTCCTTCCCAGTTTTATCAATTCGTTCACCAGTTTACCCAGTTACCAGCTACCCCCCCCCCCCCCCCCCAGTTTGATAGACTGCATGTCCCGCACTTGGCCCATACTCTCTAAACCCCTCAGATCTCTGCATATTTTTTTTTACTTTTATAAACTTTCACTTCGTCCCTAGCAGAAATAAAGTTACGCGGTAGGGGACCTCAGCACGTGCTGGGGCGCACATAAGTATTTACATGCACGTCTTTTTAGCCCTTCCCTGAAACGCCCATGCCCCGCCCAGACCACGCCCCTTTTTTGGAAACACGAGAGATGTGCGTGCCATGGGAGATACGCGTGCATCTCGGGAGCTTTTGAAATTCGCTCGGCGCACGTGCGCGCCTCCCTAATTTGGTGCGTGCCAGGCTTTTGAAATTCACCCTTAAGCGTTTGTACCCATTTTTTTTTTTTTTGTTTTTTTTTTTACAGGACGCTCAGCTGGATGCCTTCCGATATGTTATCTTTCCTCTGTATTTTGTGCTGGTGCTGGCACAGTTTATACTCTCCACCTTGAGCGATCAGCCTCCATTCTTCTGCGATGTGAAAGATGAACCCGTAAGTGCGTTGGTCCTCGGGCAGTTTTATACCTTCGCTGCCCCTTGGGCTGAGGGTCGCGTGTGAGGCCCCCTGCAGTTGCTCAGTCGTACGCACAAGGTTCCCCTCGCTCTCTTCTCAGCACAGGCCTCCTGTACCTTTTCTCTCAGATGGGTATGGAATGAGTTCTGTTTGAGTTTTTCAATGTGTTTTCAACTTATTTATGAGAATTTGAGACATTAAGTCAAAGCAGAATTTGGAGCACAAATTGTGGGAGGGGGTAATGGAAGAACGAAAAATGTTGTCTGCTCCTTATTCAGCTAGCATTGAAGCCTTGACGATGGTGCTGCTGCTGCTGCTCATAAGTTTCAAACTTGGGCTGTTTCAACCCCCTTTTATGTCTTTCTGTGTCCATTTTTAAAAATACCCTCTGTGAATGCATGCAGGACCCAAATCCTGAAGAAAAAAAAAGTCAAATTTGGCTTCCGTCGGGGCCGATCAGGCCTAGATGAGCTGCAGAAGTAGTGCGTTAAGGCCTGGGGCTCGGGGTGTGGGGGAGAAAGACGGCGTCTGATACTGGGAACGCCCCGCTGGCTCGTGAGGGTCCCGAGGGGCCGGTGAGGGGCTTTTTGGGAACGCCGTCTCAGGGATGGCAGAGACTGCCAAGGGAACAGCAAAGTCCCCTCTAAGCAGCCTGCTGCTTCCTTATGCTCCTGCATACTCTGTTGTATACTCCAGCAGGGAGAGGAAAGGATACGTGCACCGGTATTTGCGTTCAATGTATGTAAAATTTCTAGTACTGGTAATGAGGATGTTTTTTCGTCTCCGCAGAATCAAAATCCAGAGACGCGCGCTTCGTTCCTCTCTCGAATCACCTTTGGTTGGTTCACAGGGTAAGCGGCAGGCAAGTCGGGAAAGCGAGGAGATTTAAATCTCATTGATCAGATTTTAACCGCTTTGCAAGCTCAGACTAAAATGTGTTGGTCTGGTACTGGGACTGTGGAGGAAAGCCTCAGCCACCGGAAAGTTTCTGACTTCAGATGTGCACAGACACCAATAACTTACGTGCTTGGGAAAGAAGTGTGCGACTCGTCCCGTGGGTCCAGCATTTTACGTTGCCCCTGTTTTGAAGCAGGAGTCCAAGTCTATGGGTCGATTGGCCTTTTTTTTTTTTTCTGTTATCTGCCACGTTACTGTGTGACTGGGAAGAGAAGTAAAGCAGCGCATGCAGTCGCGCTCTGTGTGGCCTGCTGGGAGGGGGACTCCAGGACCCCCTTCTTAGATTCAGTCTATCAGCATCTCACCGGGCGGAGCAGTGCCAGCCAGAATCGCTTGATAAAGAAATTGCTAGCAGATCATTGAGAATCTTCCCCTCAATGTGTCTGGCATCCATTCTGGATTTTGCTCAGCGAGCCTGCTGCTGCTTTGCTGGTACAGAGCTAGAGCTTCCCTAATGGACGAGCATGCTTGGACAGACACGTTGTGCGACTCCTATGCATCATCTCTTTCCTTTCTCCTTCACGCATTTTAGATAAACTGGTTTTGTTTTCCAGCACAGTCTCGTATAAAATCAGTTTTCAAAGCCGTTTTGTGGGTAAATACTGATTCACCTGGATTACGTACACAGTAACATAGGACATGATGGCAGATAAAAGACCAAAATGACCCATCCGGCCTGCCCAGTTTAGATGCGTGCTCAAGTTCTCATATGCGAGCCATTAACTCCTCTCCTCCCACCCGACCACCAACGCTCCCCAACCTTTGTCCTCCACTTCTGCCCCAAGCATGCCCAAAATCTGTCCCTGTCCACCATCTCTGCTAGCAGGCCACCCCCTGTCTTGCCATCTCCAACCCTGTCTTCCACAAGATCATGTCCTATTAAATTTTGTTATAATCCCCAGAGTCACTGAGGTTATGGAGGCTGCTGTAAAAAATCAAGCATCCCCCCCAAGCTCATTGAAATCCAGGTGTTAACCATAGTCCCGCCAAATGGATCATCCCAGCCCTCTTAGAAGCTGGATGCCATTGTACCTTGCTGTGTAGGGTAATAACCACTGCTCTGTGTAGGTTACCCCAATGCAATCATACTGCCATCGGTTAGGCTTTTAAATAGGATTGTCTAAGAACTGCTTTCCTTAGAGCACCTATAACTGTACGCTCACAGCATGCTTACTTCAAACCTCGCTGAAAAGATCTGTTCTTATGGGCATGTTTCGATTGGACAGTAAAACAGCGCGCTTACTGGGTATTTTCAAAAATACATACGCTATTTCACACCCCCTTTGTCTCCCACACAAATAAGTGCAAAGAACGCAGGTGCTTTTAGCACACGCAGTTTGCAATTGTTAATTTTGAAAGGGGAACTACACGTTTTTTCCCTTTGAAAACTGACTGCAATCTTGCACGTTGCAAATAACACGGGCTATTCAGAAATTTCCCCAAAATGTATTCTTCTGTACTGACCGTCTCATGCAATTCACAGATTAATGTTGAAAGGATACAAACAGCCGCTGGAGGAGGATGACATCTGGTCCTTAAGAAAGTCTGACAGAGCTGACAGTCTAGTATCGGATTTTGCCAAGGCAATAGCGAAGGAACGGAATAAAAGAAAACAGTAAGTCTTTCTGTTGGCCCAAGCTTTTGGGTCGGGGGTCTACTTTTAGTGGTCAGCTTGCTGGTCTATGATTCAAAAGAAGTCTTGGGACATGTGTTCATGATCCAGGATGTTTTACTGACTCTGTGCTCTTGGGAGAGCCTGTCTCTGTGCCTCTGGGACGTAGTTGAAAACAAAGCATTTGGCTTAATCTGACTTTCTCGGATTTTGAGGAAAGCTCATAAGGAATGCGAGAACACTTCTTCATAGTCAAATAGCAAAACCCTAATTTAGAGCACTTTCACAGAAAGAGTAAGTTGTGTTCGGAATATATCAAAAGATAATTTTACCAAACAAATGGATTTTCACTCCGAATGGTCATAAACCTTGGGCATGTGGTTTTCAGAGCAGAAAGAGAGAGTCCACACTAGATAGAACAGGTTGCACTTTTTTTCTCTTTTCCTGCCTGGGTCTTGGCCTTCTGGCTGAGGCAGGAGGGATTTTCTCCAAGCTGGGTAAAAGTTGATTCGCAGGCCATGGACTTAGCTGAGCTGGAATAATTGACTGGTGGGCAAGCCATGAGCCTAGCTGAGCTATAAACTCTAGAAAGGAAGCCCCTGCCATTAAGAGAGTGAGCCTTGAAGTGTGAGCCGTGAAGCAGTGGAGCTGTGGTCCAAGGAGTAGACCCAGCGGCTGATCAGGAATCAGTTTGATTCCCCCCCCCCCCGGAGGGCATGGACCCTACAGCTGATCAGAAGGTGGTGTTTGGTTCCACAGGAGGCTGCAGACTCTGTGGTGTAGGTTAGACCCCCAGGAGGGCATGGACCCAGCAGTGGATCAGAGGAGACATCAGCTGCAGTCTGGATGCAATGACCTGCCTCCTTATGATTGGCAGTACTCACCGGCCCAGTTGCAGTCCTATACATGGGTGAGACTTGGGGTACAGTGGGAAGAGAGAGAAGAGGAGGGTGACTGTAAGGGACCCAAGGGAACACAAGAGGTTCTATTTTTTTCCATGTGCTGATACTTTGTAGGGACTGGTATCCCCAGGTTGCTAAATGTGCTGTTATATTTTGTAGAAAGGTATGGTTGTAAATCGAAATTAAATTAAAAACAAAATGACTGCACATCCTTAGTATAGTCTGAGGAATGACCGGGAGGAATAGCTCTTCATATAAAACATTATGGGGGCAATATTCAGCAGCTGTGCGGCTCGGCTAGTTAAGCTTGATAAACATAGCCGGCTATCTTAAAGTTAGCAAGATAGGTTTATCCGCTTAACTTTAGGACAGGTCAGTGGCACGACAAGAGTTAGCCTCATAACTTAACCGGCTAACTCCAAATATCAGAATTAGCTGGTTAACTTATGCAGCTAACTCCACTCCTCCCCGAAATGCCTCCCGCTTGCCTCCGGAACCCACCAACTTATGCGGCTAGCCAGATCAGTCTTTCAGGGTGCTGGTTTTCAATATTGACCTCCACATTAAAGCAACTGAAATTCAGGGTGTGTGGGAGGGTGGTGGAGGTGATGTGAGTTACCTTGGAAAGGAGAGGTGGCACTTCCATCCGCACCAGTGACCTACAGCCCTCTGCCACAGCTGAAAGAGCTGAGTAGGAAACCGCAAACAGTCCGACAAGAGATGAGATCCAAATTTAAGGTTTCACTTTTTATTTTTGAGTGGTTTCCCAAACTGTTCAGCAGAGCGCTTCGGCCGGTCGCGAAGACATGCACAGCAAGGTTTACTGATGTTACCGTCTCTGAAAGAGAGAAGGCTGAGCTCCAAGTAGTGGCTGGCGTTTGCTTATTACGGCCCGGCTTTCTGAAATGTACTCTCCAGGGATTTCCATCGGGCTTTTTTTTTTTTTTTTTTTTAGAAAGAAGATTACATTGTGGCTTTTCAAGGAAGTCTATGGGGGGGAGCCAAAGGTGAAATACTGAGTTAAGGTCACGTGGCTGGAGGGTGGGTAACAGAATAGGGCAAAAAGAAACCGAATGTTGAAATGGATAGAACAGTGCGGTTAGTAAAGGGGTGAAAGTGATGGCACATTTTAATGTAATGAAATGTTTTATTCTTTTTCCATGGTTATGTTTATCAGCTTTATAAATGAGTTTTTATTGTGAACTGTCTTCGTGTTGTGCACACAGTCCCTCTAATTTTTTGTGGACCGTTTGCACAAAAAAGTTCTCGTGTGCAATGTAAGTGTGTGCATTTCTGTGCAGTGTTCTTTGAAACTCCACTCTATTTTCCTTGTGTGCTGTTTTCCTCTGTGCGCTTATTTTAAGATCTGTGTCTGTGCGCGCGCAATTGTGCGTAGTGTACAGCGAACATTGGCCTGGATACCAAATCTTTTATAAGTTAAAAAAAAATAAATGAAAAATCATTAAACAATTACCCCAAGGCGTTTGTACCCATGTTTTCTCTTGGCAGAATTGAGGTCCAGAGAGATCACAGAAAGACACAACAAAACGGAGGAGGCTGCGAAGCAGAGGTCCTTATAAAATGTCCTAAAATGGAGATGGATTGGAAATTGCTTTTGAAGATCATCTGTAAAGCATTTGGGCTCTATTACCTGCTGGCTTCTCTCTTTATGGTCTTGTTCACTCTTTTCATATTCATCACACCACAAATACTGAGGTACTTACAAGGGAATCTTGAGTATCAAATAGAAGTAAGGACCAGGTGCCATTGAATGGAAACGTCTGGAGCTGGCACGATTTGGTCACTGTTGTAAAGTGTCGTGTTGGCGGCCATCGTTGTCATGAGCGTGTAAAAGCACTTACCTGCCTTGCCTTGGCTGAATTAAGCTGGCGCCAAAAGCATCAGGTGACGTAGAGATTCAGAGATTCGATTTATCCCTTGGTGCCCTGAGTTCCTTTCTTCTGGTGTCCTGTAGCTAAGTGTGCACTTATCTGAGAGAAGGAAACCATGCTTAGTTCTACGGCAATCATCTTGCACTGCCATCCCAAAGCATTTTGCAGACAGAGCCGCAGGGCTGAAGTTTCTGAGCCATGCATAATGGCCGATGTTTGCATCTGCTTACAGGCGAGCACAAAAAAACTTCTTTGAATTTCAAACACAAGGTAAAACCCGTACACTGAGTTTGAAATTGGGCCGATTATAGGTGTTAAGCCATTAGCCTTCCTCGAGTGGCCCTTTACTGCGTGTATAGAGATGCGCTTACGCGACCATCGTTGTTTTAAATCTATTTTTTTTATTATTATCATGATGAGCAGTACAATAACTCCAACGGCATAGATCATACACAACAGAAAGGCGTAACCTGATGGTTTTGTTCCTTAACAGATCAGGCACATAGTAAACTCGGACGAGAGAAAAGTCAAAGGCATGAAATCCCATATACCCCCCCACTCCCCCATCAACCAACATAGGCCCAGCAATAGGAGTTCAGAACAGACTTCTAGTATGTGGCGATAAAGAGTCCATATAGGGAAGCCACGTATTCAGAACTTTATGTCCTGCTAGCAATCTGTGCTGTGCACGTATGCCTGATTTACACGCGCCTCTTCTGATTTTGTGTATCTAATTCCTGACCGTTTTTGAGAATTTAGTCCTAAAAACTGCAGGGACTTCTGGATAGAAGTCAATGAGAAAATATGTTCTGAAGCACCTCTGCCGAGCATCCAAGAATCCTTAGGGTCATGCCTTGGATCTGGTCTGTAGCACGGTGGCTGATTAGATTTCCAACTCAAGTCACCTGGGCTCGGCTCTGTTAAGCCATGCGGCATCCTTTTTTTTTTTTTTTTTTATCTTAACCTTCACTTAGCCTGAACTTCCTCCGAGTCCAGAGGAACTTTCAAAGAGTTAAGGAACTGAACGGACTGATTGCCAGAATTATTTTTTCCCCTGTTATTAACCTCCCATTTTTATTTTGATTTGCGGAAAGCTGAATGTGGGACGGCTGGTCCGCCAGCAGTGGGAACTGAACCGGGGACCTGGAGCTGTAACGACCCTTCCCTTGATTTTGCTTCTCCCGACTCAGGTGGCTGTTGACCTTTTCGAAGGATCCCGCCGCTCCCTCCTGGCAGGGGTTTCTCTGTGCCGCTCTGCTCTTCGTTTGCCCCTGCGCACAGTCCCTCTGTATTCATCACCATGATTACGTCTGCTGCGTGACGGGAATGAGGCTGAAATCGGCGGTGGTGGGCTGCGTCTATAGGAAGGTGAGAGCCAGCATCGCCTGCGCTTGCATGTTGGGAAACAGGGAACGAGCGCGGTGTCAGCCTGGCAGAAGTAACGACGTTTGTGAAAAGGAAATGTGCAAGTCAGGTAGAGACATCATTTTTACAAATTCAGAGGGTTTTTAAAAAAAAAAAAATTATTTATTTGCCCTAGAATCTTCCTCCTCCTCCTTGGCTTTCCAACTCAAGTGGAAATGGTCCCTGCTAAGTGCCAATGGCCTTCATTTCCCCTCCCCAGATTTTAAGCCTAATCTGGAGAGAGGGTCTTCTGGCTGAGGACCCCAGACCGCTGCTTTCTCCAGAATTTGGTGTGCACACCCTGGGTTTGACCATTAGATGTCACTGTTGCTGGTGACCGGAACTCCCTATCGTCCCCCGCTCCAACCCCAGGGACTGTGAGCAGTACCTTCACAGCATGTCCGATCCCAGGTGACTCCAGAACCAGGAGCTGGGCTCCAGAATTAAACCCTAATCTCACTGCATCGTCGTGCGGGCACCCATAAATTAATTTTATCAGGAGGAAGATACTAGACTGAATTGTGAAACTAGCCCAAATTGCTTTCCACTTATGATTCAACCGAGCATCTTTCTAGTGATTAAAAGCCACATTGTAAAAATAAGACCCTGGGCTGGGTGATTGGCTTGATGACCATGCAGCCCACTGCCGTGCAGGAGACCAGGATTCAGTTCCCTGGCCTAGCCTGCTGGAACTGAGGCTGCCGCGGAGGCAGGGTCCACAGCCCCGGGGCGGGAAGAGAGAGTCTCCGCCTCTACACAACAGCGACACCTGGTGGACAGTTTCAGGGTGCACGCATACCAGGGTTCTTGAGAGAGCTGCAGTCGGTCTGGGGAATGGAATTCTAAAATGGGGGAAATCCAGGAAAACGGGAAATGAAGGTTTATGGCACCGTAGTCCAGTTCCGATTTAAGCCGGAAGCCAAAAGGAACAGGAGGAAACTGCTGAGCCAAAAAAGACAGGAGCCTTTCAGTAGGATGTCATGTACTATACCAGTATTCCATTGGTCTTCAGCTAAATTGGACACCAGCCTCAATTTGATAATCAGGTGATTCAGTCCTGGCTCCTTTTCTCTGACTTCCAATTATTCTGGGAGTTTCTTAAGGTGAAATACTGTAAAACAGAAGCTGGAGTATAGAGGCCGATCACCCTACCTACAACTCTTGTGCTCAGTTTACTGACTAAAATCAGCTGGGTACATCCTTAGCTACTCCACTGTAAATGTAGTTCGCACCTTCCACCTTTTAAAGTTTTACGGATTCTGAGGTCGTAAAGGTGGCCCTGCTTTATGATTTTCCTGTGTGATCTCCGCTTAAAAACATGGAACAAGATTCTCGGGTGCAGTCTCATCTTAAATTTCTCTCTGCGTAGGCTTTGATTATATCACATGCAGGAAGAAAGAACTCATCTGCCGGGGAGATTGTTAATCTGATCTCTTCAGACATACAGAAACTGATGGATCTTGCCACCTGCCTCAACTACATGTGGTCAGCACCACTGACTATTGCGGTGGCAATGTACTTCTTGTGGCAGGTAGGACCAACAAGGGGGGTGTGCTCTTAGTCCGTGACCACAAGTTTAACCTCGGGGGCGTCTTTACCTTAGCTGAGTTGGGGCTGGTAGTGTTGTGTCCTTCAAGACCCCTCATGGGTTATCTTGATGGCTCATGTCTTCTATTCTTCAGGCTGGCCGGGGTTGCTGCGGAGGCAGCGTTCTCGTCCCCTGGGTGGGGAGGGAGGTCTCTCTCCGTCATTTCATAACAGCGCCACCTAGTGGCCAGATTTAGGGCGCGTGATTGCAGGGCTCTGGATGATGCCTCTCTGGCTGTCCCTGCGATGCCCGGATTAAGTGAGCTGGGAACAATCTCTGGGTAGCTGCAAAGGGGAAGGGCTTCTGGTCCAGGCCCTGGTTCCAGCTGAGCTGGCAGCCCTAAGAAGCAGGAGGTTACTGGCAGGTCCCCTCCCCAAATAAATCCCTTTTAGCTCAGGTTGCTGAGTAATAACTTATAAAGGCCTAGCAAACTGCCTTGTAGTGTGTTTTTTTTTTAAGTTGAAACACTCACTCCTTTTAATGGTCTGAGCTAATATCCATTCACTCCTTATTAAGTGGAACAAATTAATTGACTTGGAGCCAAGCAACTTATTATAAACACAATTTGTTAGCTTTATGTGACTGCTGTAACATATACTTGTGTTACAGGGCAAGATTTTATTTCTAGCAATAATGGTGTGTGTTATGTAGACATGCACTGTACTGTGCTACAATTGTAAATAATTATCATCATCAACCAATCTTTTTTAGTCTACCCCGTTCCCAGTATAGGTAATAAGGATGTGCTTTTGTTTAACATGAAACAGGAATGTCTGTGAAAATGTTTTTGGGGTTTTTTTCATTTTCATTCATTTTTTTTTCATTTTATAAATGAAATCAATGAAAAATGAAGAAAATTTAGTTTGATTTCTTTTCACAAAAAAAAAAAAAAATGGCAGTAGCAACCAAGCCCGGGACTCCATTCCCCTGCTGGCAAAATCATGATTCTGAAAAACAAATTAGCGGGGGAACCTTTTCCCCATCCCCCTCTCCCCCCTTATCTCCTGGACACCCTCCTTCCCGATTTACCCATAATCGTAAGCGGCAGAGCCGGAGCGATCCTTCAAATGCTTCCGCCCCACTGGTGCTCTATTTACAACGGCGCCGCTGGGCTCGGAGGACGGTGCCATTTTGTTGCACGGATATAAATCCGAACCTTCGTTCCCGCCTCAGGACTCACTGGCGCCATTTTGAATACAGCACTGTTGAGGTAGGAGCATATGGGGTGGGGGTGCTCCTGCTCTGCGAAGACGCTTATGGTGATGGCTATGCTGGGGGGGGATGGGGAGAAGGACCGGAGCGACTTCATTTTATTTTTCAGAATTGCAGTTCTTCCCTGCAGGGGAAGGCTGGCTGCTACACGAAGCAAAACGAACATTTAAAAAAATAAACAAAAGCAGAATGGAAACCTGCCACCCATGAAACAAAAAATAAATAAGAACCCTTTACAACTCCCTAATGTGCAGAATTGCTCAGACTGCCTCTTCTTGTATTCCCGACTTACTGATTACCACGGAAGTGGGAAGGTTCTGTAGCCATCGATGGTTGATTGATAAATCACTTATCAACTGACCTTATCCCCCTGAGAGGTTAGATCCTGCCTGTGTACTCACAGAAAGCCCCAAAAGACTCGGGGATAACAGCGCAGCCGTTCCCTGGAAAATCGGAGGCCCTTGTACTGTCGCAGTCTGTGAATGGATTCTAACCTGACCGATGTTCTCTTCTCTTTCGTCCAAGACTTTGGGAGTAGCAGTACTGGCCGGCGTGGCTGTCTTTTTCCTGAACGTCCCACTCATGATCGTCTTTGGTGTGAAGGTTAAAAAACTGCAGGTATCCAAACCTTAACTGATGGAACCAGAGCCAAGCTCATCCCCGGTTCTTTTTCCTACTCATGCATAGGCACGAAGGATATATCAACCACACAAGTTGGGTGGTGTCCTCCACTGGTGCCGGCACGGAACATTTTTCTTAAAAGCTCTGTAAAGCTTCCAAATCTTTGGGGCCTGCTCGGGACTTCCCACCTATCCTGTAGCCGCTGCCACTGCTGCGTGGGGCCCTCTCAGTCTATTTTTTTTTTTTTTGTCTGAGGTGGTGCTGGATGCATCTTTCTTCCATTCTCTTCATACGTCGGGTATTTTTCTCACGGTTTCAGGCATCCTCAGCTCTCCAAAAAATCGGTAGTTTCCCTTAGGTTTAGTAGCATTTTTCAAGTTTAAGGGGGTTTTGTTGTTGGGTCACCTGGCCCTGCTGTTTTTTTGTGTGGCCTCTTTCCGTGACCTTGGTCAACTGCCTTTTCTGCAAAGATTTCAGATTTTAATCTTGTTTTGGCTGTTTTCTGTATAATGACCAAAAGCCGAGAGATTTCAAGTGTTACCCCTGCTGCATCTTTGAGATGTCTCTGGCTGTGATCATCACAAACTGTGTAGGCATTGTTTTGAAACCAAGGGCGAGATGTCCTTGAGGGTGGCATCTGCTCACTCAGGGCATCAAGTCAAGTTCTTTGCTAGGGACTCCCACCCTTGTGGCTGATTTATCCTGCTCGTTGGTGGGTGGAGGGAATAAATTACTTACCTGTAGCAATTGTTCTCCATGGATAACAGAATAATGAGCCACCCACATCTTCCCTCCTTCCCTTTTGAAGTTGACTTCTATTATACGAGACTCAGGGGGCGCAGGGTGGAAATCCTGCCTGTACTTAGAAAAGCCTTCTATGATTTTCCAGAGCTTATGAAAAAAATGTTCCGTGTCAGCGTTGTCACCCCCTTGGGTGGCCGATTTCCCTCCCCCCCCGGCTCCAGGTAAGCAACTTTGTTTTCTCAAACATCCACATGGGAGTTTATCATATTTTAGTTAAGGCTTGGCTGCACATTTTGCTTTCTGAATCGCACGGGAATACCTAATAGGGCCATCAACATGCATTTGCATGTTGTGGGCGCTATTAGGTTCGGGGGGGGGATCGGACGCGCTTTTTGGACGCGCTATTATCCCTTACTGAATAAGGGGTAAAGCTAGCGCGTCCATAACGCGCATCCAAATGCCGACTAACAGTGCGCTCCGTCGGAGTGCACTGTACTGTATCAGCCTGTCAATTATATATCGTGCTCCCATTCCCTCTCATTTTTTTTTTTTTCGTCACACTGCATTTTATTTTAAATAGCGTTCAGCTGAGAACCCCCAAACTGAATACTAGAAAAGATGAAACCCTTGGAAAAAAATGCCTTAAAAGCAGCAGCTCTGAAAACCAGAGAACACACTTTTAACACCTTCCAAGGAGCTTAAAGGACCCGCGGATCCGCAAGCCAACTTTCAAAGGGAAAGAAGGTTACGGGGATTTCAGAATGAAAGCCCTTTGTGTACTTTACTGAGTCTGTCCCAGTCCTGCCCCAGTGCCATCCCTTTGCCTGTGTGTGTGTGTGGGGGGGGGGGGGGGGGGGTGTGAGGGATGTCTTCGTGCTGTGGATAGCATCTGCTCTTTTCCTTGTGGGGAAGGGGGGAGGGGTAATTACTCCCTAAGAGTCATAAGGTTGAGCCTGACTTTTATATCTTTATTCTGGCATTTAAATAGTGCTTTGCTACAAATTGCATGTTAGGTAGAACGAGTCCCTGCCCCAAAGAGTTTACAGGCTCAGTGGGCACCTTGTCCATGGAAGAAGCAGGATTTCAGCCCTGGTCTTCTGGTTCCCAACCCATTACATTAACCACTAAGTTGGCCCTTCTCCCACTATCCGTTTAACCTTTGCATTCAATTGTTTCCTTTTTTTTTTTTTTTTTTAAACAGGAAGAGCAAATGAAGAATAAGGATAGCCGAATCAAACTCATGACTGAGATCCTGCAAGGAATAAAAGTGCTCAAACTCTACGCCTGGGAGAACGCTTTCATGACAAAGATCCGAGACATAAGGGACCGTGAGCTGAAGAGTATAAAAATGTCTGCTCTGCTGATTGCAGCAGCAGTGGCCGTATTCATGACTGTAATATTTTGGGTACGTTATCCGTGCATAGTTTCCCTCCCCTGACCCATAAGCACCAGTTCTGTGAGTGCTGTAGGTGCTTGAGCGTGCCCTGCACTCCTGTGGCTTGGGAAGTGAGAGCCCCATACGGCAGGGCTGCAGGGGAGAGCAGAAGGGCCCTCTCAGTCTTGCCGCTGCCCCCACCTCCCCCTGCAGCCTATTGGCTGGCTGTGGAACATCTGACCAATAGACTGCAGGGAGGACCAGAGAGCAGCAGAAGTGTAGGACAGACAGGCTCCCCTGCCCTTTGCTCTGCCCCTGAGGTGCAGTGTTGATGGGGAGGGCTGCTGCTAGAAGAACAGGGAAAGGGACAGAGGAGAACTGCTCTGAGGTGGAAGGATTGGTTGTAAAATGAGATACTGGCTGGGAGAGAGAATACTGCTGTTGAGGAACTGAAACTATTTCTGCCTGGAAGAGGAACCATGAAGGTCTGAGGGGCTGATAGTGGAGCTGTGGGGGAAGGCCAGAGGTAGACACAGGCTGTGAGCGTGAGAGAGGCTCTGAGAGAGGGGACAGTTGCTGAGAGAAGAGAAGACACGGGCTGCGAAAAGAAGACTGAGGGATTAGGAGAAGGGAAATGAAGAGAGGTTAAGGGGGCTGGAAAAGGAGCTGTGTGGGGCAGAGAGGGGGGAGGCTAACAGGGGACATAAATCATCAGAAGGATTGTGAAGGGATCATGGTGGAGGGAAAAAGCATGAAGGGATGATAAGAGGGATGGAAGTAAGACTAGGAGGATGTGAGAGAAGATAATGAGCAGTGGAGCGACAGCTGGCAGATAGGGACATACACAAGGAGGAAAAACCACAGAAATGATAATAAGATCAGAACACGTGAGAGAAAAAGGAGGGCTGAGAGAGCATGGTGGAGGGTAGGGAAGAGAGATGGGGGTGAATGGGCTGTGGTGGGGGGGGGGGGGGATGAGCTGGGGTTGGGGAGAAGAATGACTGGTGGGACCGTGAGTGCTTTTGTTTTGGCCCCTTGAGTCTTACCCATGGCTGCACTACCTGCTCCTCTCTGGACTGTTAAATACAGATGACCCACCGAGTTTGTGTCTTTTTTTTTTTTTTTTTTTATGCTGTGGGTGCGGTAAATTTTGTTCAGTTCCGCCCCTCATTAGTTTTCTAAAGTTGGTTCCTATGCCCTGCTTTAACCCCGCCCACTTTCCCCTGGCTAAAAGTCTGCGTGCTGTAACTTTACCCACATGGAGGGAAGGGGTTTACCAATAGGACCCATCTGATTATTGCCCTCCATAATCATTAAACACTCTCACACACACTCTCACTCTCTCACACACACTCTCACACTGCAGGTCATCCTCTTAAAGAAGAGGATGTCCTGCAGTTTTAGAGAAGACACTTGATCAGGTGCAGCTGGAAGGTCCTGACTTGCTTCCTTTTTCTGCAGTTTTCTACAGAGCTGCTGGTTTCAGAAGACTGAGACTGTGAGCAAAGCTCTTTCAGTTCCACTGTATTTTCTTATATTGTGAACAGGTTTCTCTGGCCATGTTTGGAGTCTACTTGCACCTGGATGAGAAGCATGTACTGGATGCCCAGAAAGCCTTTGTTACCCTTCTCTTACTTAATATACTGAGGCTGCCACTGCGTTATTTTCCTCTTGTTCTTAGTCTTTCTATGCAGGTGAGTGTTCGTGCCATAAAACCAGGCTTTTGTGCCAAACAATTTGGCAGGTACAAAGCAAATGTACATCAGCAGGCTCCCCCCAGTAGCTGCCACTTCTTGCAGATACGCCCATGTAGAAATGTTACCCCTTAAAGTTAACGGAGCTTTTCCCATGCGTTCATTTCTATCCTGTAGTCACTAGGGGATCCTCTATGTTTACCCTACGCCCCCTTTTGAATTCCATTACTCTTCCAGGAGAGCATTCCATGCATCCATCACCCTTTCCATGAAGAAATGTTTCCTGACATTGTTCCTGAGGCTTCTCCCTTGGATGTTCATATTGCGACCCCTAGTTTTACAATTTCCTTTCCATATCTGTATATCCTTAATACCTTTCAGGTATTTGAAAGTCCTGTATTATATCTCATGCTGGGTATACACTCTTAGGTCCTCTCAAAAGACTTCCGATACAAATCCCTGTTTTATATCTCTTCCTAGCTCGCATCCCAGCAGCATTCCTCAGCTTGTTGGGGGGGGGGGGGGCAGGGGGTGAGTGTCAAGCATCGATGCTCCTTCCAGAACCCTGCAATCATGGACTCTAATTCCTGCCACTAGGTGTCGCCATTATGCGACGACTGAATCCCTCCTTTCCAGGGGCCAGGATTGCTGCATTCACAACATCTCCAAGCCCAAGCCACCCAAGAAGCAGAAGACCTGAGCCGGGAATCAAACCCAGGCTCCCCCCACTCTGCCAGCCCACAGTAGTTTAGTTTAATTTTGGGTGTTTATCGAAAGGGAAGAGGGAGCCCTGAATGGGTGCACGAGCACCTTCCGATTCCAGCATGTGTGTCCCTACCTAGAAATGTTGTAGTATGGTGCCCCTTGGTCAGTGCATCAGTATAGCCCAAACATATTTGCAGAATTAACAGATGAAGTGAGGTCAAGTGAAATCGGGCACTCTGGGTGTAATTTCTAATGAAAAAAATAGTGACAAGAAATAATTCCGGTTTTGAAAGACAGAAATGGCTTAAATAAAGGAAGGTTGGCACTATTAAAAGTACAGTATTGCTTCACGTAGAATTAAGTAATGATGTCTTTGCAAGTGAGGTTTTTTTTTTGCATTTATATTTCACATCTTTTGTTCTTATTTCCCTCTCAAAAGTCTCTAGTGGCTTTGAAGCGCCTGGTAAAGTTTTTCTGTGAAGATGAGATAGAGCCAAGTAATGTGGACAAAATTTGCACATCAAGCAGTGAGTATTGAATCTGAAATCCATGTGCAGTGACTCTCCTGCCGCAAAATGTCCTTGTGTTTCGCTGGAAGATGCCGGCGGTGCATTCTGCTCTGCCTCATTTGGGTGATTTTATTTCACTTATTGATGGCAAGCGCCCCCTGTTTGGTGGGAAGTATGAACCAACTGGAGGAGCTACATAAAATGAATGCAGTTTCAGTGGCACGATGGGCCGGATATAGTAAGAATTTTTCCTGTGAGGCCCAGTAATGCCCGTTGGTCCCTCTGACCCTATTTCACCAGTGTATTAGAGTTTAGATTGTGGAAGTTCTTGAAAACGAATTGAAGCTGGCGTCTTGGTTATAAAACAAGTGTGGCTTATGTGTTGACCTTGAGATACATTTACCTATTCTGCTTTTCAATCTTTGCCTTCAAGAAGACGAGATCAGAATAGAAAATGGCACTTTCTCCTGGTCTGCGGCAGACTCTCCTTGTCTCAGAAGGTAAATGTTTTCTGACTGTAAATACCTTTTTAAGATTTTTTTTTGGGGGGGGTCCAACCTTGCTAGATCCCCTAAAGAGATTCAAAATGGAGATTGTCCATGACTGCCAACTCTTATAACGAGTAATGTGTGAAGCATCCAAGGTCAAGAAAGAGGCGGGTTTTCAGCCCATTCTCGATGTCAGAGTTTTCCAATTTTTAAAAAAAGATGTTTTTCTAGGTTCATTGGGAAACATTCATTTAACATGACCCAGATGGAATTTCAGTAGCTTCTTTTCAGAAGTTCAGCATTCGGAAAAGGTGGTTGCCCCTCCCCATCCCATTCATCACTCCAATTCAGGGGGGCAGTTTGTGGGTACTTTTTACCTGCAGATTTTGCACTATTTTCCCATGGAAACGTGCCGTAGGTAAAGAGAGCCCTCGGACTTTTGCACCTCCTCTTTGTGTGGTTAGACGTTTCATGGAAAATAACGTGCGTATATTTAAATATACAATTCCTAATCCCATCCAAAACACAGCCTCTATCAAGGCCTCCCTCCAAACATGGTGAAAAGTGCACGCATTGTGGAACACCACGCGTGGCTTTTATGTGTTGGCGGAAGGCAACTGTCGGACAGTACAAATTTCCACGTGGAAATTCCTATTAGCTTTGAGATTTGTCCCCTGAATAATGTTCCCCGGAAGCTGTGCATGGGTCACGAAACAAGCGTGTGCAGGAAATCAGGGCACACACGAGGACAGGAAAATAAAATGGAGTTTCAAAGCACTCTGTGCACAAATGTGGACACGTGGTCGCATGCAGGAACTTTATTTGCCAACACAGCCCACGAAAACTCCGAGGGAACATTGACTCAGAATATTCAATAGTTTCAATTGAACTTTTGAACATTGTTTTTGATTTTGATGGATTTTTGTCATATTTATCAAGACTTCTGATAAACCTGACCAGGCACTTGTTCCAAGATTAGCACGTTTCTGTTCGTCACTATGATCAATAGAAATCCATATCTGTGATTTTCCTCCTGAAAACTCTGTTGAAAATTCACCAGTGACGTGCAGTAGAAACACTAAACACCTTGCTCTCCACCATGCTTTTATCACTTTTGACATGTACCAACATATACTGTTGGCTCCACCAGGGAGGCTTCATCTTACATCTGGCATATAATGGTGGTGTCAGGTGGAGGTCCCCTCCGTAAGTTCTGGGTGGGGAATTCTCTGCCCTTCCTAGAGATGAGGTACGAGACACAGGCATGGTTGCTCTCTTTATTTTCATGCAAACAGTCCGCTATGTACTGTTACAACTCAGTTCTACAGCTTAAGTCATGAAGGCATTCCAGACATACCTATAAGGACGTAAATACCAGTCCACATGCAGCCAGAAAGCAAACCCCACTTTCATATGCTAGCAACTACTTAAAACCCCCAGGAGTCTGCTTCTTAAACGGGAACTCTCTACTAGTGTATTCACTCTCAGGATGTCTGTCTTCCTGATGGCATCCCAGCCCGTTTCTCTTGGATTGCTTCCCTGCCTGCTGTTTGTTTGCCTTTCTAGTTCTTTCAATTTCCTAATTACTTTCAGCAGACTCCCCAGGCCATGTTCCCTAAAAACTACACTTCCCAGCAGGCTTTTCCCAAGAATGATCTTTAATCCTTCTTTTTTTTTTCTTCTAAAAGCTGCCTCTAATGACCGGCTGTCCACATTTCACAGATGTTTTTACCTCCCAAAATCTGAAGGCAGGATATGCCAGGCCATGCTGGAATTGGATTTTTCTTCCTGTAGCGGGCATTACCTGGCGGATTGGAGCTCCGCATAGGCCTGTGTAATCACTGCGGAAGTCCTGCAGGTTGTTAGTATGAAAGACTAAGCTTGCTGAGGCTGTTTTACTGCCAACAAGTTTTTATGACTTGATGTGAAGCTATTTAACTGCTTCCCTGTAGCAGGCAGAAGTGCTCTTAGTTTTTGTTTTTCTTAACAGGTTGGTGATGCACGTTGCTGGCTGTTTTGAAAAATCTGAAGTTGGCACATGAAGGGGGTGCTGTGCTTTTTCTGCTTTTCTTATAAATTTTACGTGGCTCACTAATTCTCTTCCTTCTGCAGCATCAATATAAATATACCTCGGGGCTCCCTGGTAGCCGTTGTTGGCCATGTTGGGTGTGGTAAGACGTCCCTTCTGTCGACGTTGCTTGGCGAGATGAAGAAACTGGAAGGACATGTAGCTGTTAAGGTATAGCAGTTGGACACCAGAAGATATTGGATAGTTTAATACTCAAGTGTAAATATAGTATTATTTTTTTTTCTAATGTTGAAGTAAAGTCTTTTGAAAAAGTTCCTGTTGACACCTGTGATTGCTAGGTCTGATGTGAGTGGACTGTGGCCAATGCCACTGGTTAAAGTTAGCCGTAGTGCGAGTAGGCATCTTGTAGGCTTTTCCTGATGTTTCTGCTATTGCCAACGCATTCCAACTGCAGAGCTGCCCGTTCACCGAAGGTTGGTTACGGGGATCTCCCTGCCTACAATCAGGTAGCTGTGCTGGGTTGTTAATTTTGAGCATTGCTTCCGTTAGGTGGGAAGCTATCTAAATGATTACACAAAAACTCCATAAAAATTCATAATGGGTATTCTCAATATAAACTCAGCATATTTCAAATAGGCACAATCAAAACATAACATATATATAAAAAAGAAATTACTTCTAATACAAGGTTAAAAACCATGACTCCAAAATGTCAAAAATTGAAATTGACATATTATATGTCTGGCATATTTTTTACAAAAATTGTACTATATCAGCATCACAGTACATAGTGCATAAATCCTTTAATTACTGATGGCTTGTATCAGACTCGGGAGGCACTAGGTGTCAGTAGAAGCAAAGGTCGATCGGCGAGCATAGATATGTGTGTGGTTACCATGACTTATTTTCTTACATCTAGATGACTTGAGATGTTTGCAAAAGACTATTTTTTTTTTTTCTTTTTGCGGTAGGATTCCGTAGCCTACGTTCCCCAGCAGGCTTGGATTCCCAATGCTACCTTTAAAGAGAATGTTCTCTTTGGAAGAAAGTTAGAGCAGAATTGGTACAATGCTGTGCTCCAGGCCTGCGCACTCCTGCCTGATCTGAAAATCCTTCCAGCTGGAGAGGAGACAGAAATAGGGGAAAAGGTATTGCAGCTGTTTTCTTCTTTAAAAAAAAAAAAAAGCTTACAAAGCAAGGGAATTTTGGGGGGGTTTTTTTTCCCCCTAAAAGGAAGAATTACTGCAGTACAGGCTTAGATAAAAATTATACTATACCAGACTTTTCGGTTTTGTAAAATGGCTCTTCTCCCTTAACGGACACATTAAAAGGAACAGCTTCTTCGGGATGTTGTGGTTGGCGCATTTCTGTTTACTTTTTCTGCCTTCTGGAATCGGTGGGGAAATTTCCAAAAATGTTCATAAGGATTGCAGTAAAATGCCTGCTGTTTTTTCAGGCCTGTGGAAGTCAGAAATTCTTTGCTTGAAGACTGATCACAGCAGGGGATTCTGATCTCCCCTCTTGGCTATTCATCAGTAGGCCAGACACAAACACGAACACAGGATGGTGGATGCATGGAAAGGTCTCACAATGGAGACAAAGCCAGTAACAAAATTCAAAAAAATCATGGGATAAGCCCACAAGTTTCCTAGTGGCAAGAAATAAATATCTAGTACCGGAAATTAATCAGCTGGGGTTTGGCATTGCAATAGGGGAGAAATTGGACAAACTGGATGGGTCTAATGATCCTCATCTGCTGTCCTGTTCTTATATTACTTTTATGTAAATCGTCTTGTAAGTCAAGGTGATGAACAAAACAAGTGTGAGAGTTTTCAAGGAAAAATTCTGCGTACGTTGCAGTAGGCGTAGAGTGCGGGCAAATTTGGTGAGATACACTCATAAGTCTGCTTTGAAAGTTAGGTTCAAGTTTGGAAAAGTGATGCATCTTCTGTGCATATTTGCCGGCTTAACTTGTACACAGTTTAAAAAAAAAAAAAAATTCACTTGCTGTCCTGAA
The DNA here is from genome assembly GCF_901001135.1 of Rhinatrema bivittatum. Lineage (NCBI taxonomy): Eukaryota > Metazoa > Chordata > Amphibia > Gymnophiona > Rhinatrematidae > Rhinatrema > Rhinatrema bivittatum. Next base: position 21,229,897 of record NC_042628.1, on the reverse strand, counting down.
GGCAGTTAGTTTCCAGTTATTTTTCTTTGGTGACCCTATAGGGAAATAAAATGCAAGCCATGTACCTGGTTTGTTCTCAAAAGCCACAAAGTGATGTTCAGATATTTACCTTTTCTTTCTTTTGTTTGTTTGCTTTTTTTTTTTAAAGGGGGTAAATTTATCTGGAGGCCAGAAGCAGAGAATAAGTTTTGCTCGGGCGGTTTACCGAAAATCTGATGTCTACTTACTAGATGATCCTCTTTCTGCTGTGGATGCGCATGTAGGACAGCATATCTTTGAAAATGTCATTGGACCCAGAGGTTTGCTGCAGGGCAAAGTGAGTAAAGCTTTTAGATTTCACCCTTATTTCGTGCTATAAAAACGGGGAGGGCATTTTCAAAGCCATGCGCACTGGTGGATAGTGGCTTGGCTGTCTATCTGCCCCCCATCCAGTTAAAATTACACCTAGTTTGCCATAGCCGGAGTGGGCGGAGGGGTTCCCAGAGGTGTGAGTAGGTTTGGGGGGGGGGGGGTAAGTAACGTGCGTAGATCGTATTTTCGAATCTATGTTGCATTATTGCACAAAGGGCTGGCGCAAAGTCCTTTGCACCTGGGGACAGATTTCTGAGGGAAAGTATTGCATGCTTTTGCTTTGAAAATTAGGTTCAAAGTCTGTGGGGACCAAGCGCTCCTGGGACTTTGAAAATCCCCCCCCTCTCCCCCAGGATTGTTTATTGCCAACCTCCGGTAGCTCCTGCTGAATCTGGGAATCGCATCTCCTGATATATCCGTACACCGTGGCATCGTCGCAGTAGTCCACGTAGATACGGAGACATAAATAAGTCGCTGATAAAGGCAGCATAGCTCCAGTAAAAATGCGTCGCCAACAACTTGTTCATAACCTTTTCTTTCTGTGTGTGAATTGTACCGTGAAAGCAAGAGCCACGGGTTCCCTCTTCACAGCGGTTGTGGCTTCACCGAAATGCTGAATTCAGATGCTTAGCTTTTGAAACCCACATGTTTGGTAATCTCACAATCCAAGTACAATCCTTGCTCGTAAGTCCCCCAGCCCAAAGATTCTTGGTTTCTGTGACCCACCAGTAGCAGTTTACCGCTTCCCCAGAGCTACAAATAAATAGTTTTTTCCTTGCAAACTTTAGATCTGTAGTTGTAGGTTCATCAGATTGGGTCGTCTGAGGTGAAGGACGTAGAGGTTGCCAGAGGAGCCTCGGGTAACTTCTGAGCCTTGGCTTAAGTTACAGCGGCTTAATCATTGAACAAAAGCTAATGGATGCCTTTTCCTGTTTGGTTTTTTTTTTTTTTTTTTGTCACGGGGAGGGCAATTTTCTGAAGGTTTTTTTTCCTGCGGGTAAACAAACGTTTCCTCACGGGAATACGCCTCCCGAAAGTCGTCCCCTCCCCTTCCTGTGCGTAGGGAAAAGGGGTGGGGGCCAGGCCAGCCCTGGGGCCATCCTGGCCGTGTATGTGCCAGGAGTTGAGTTTATCCTTCCTGGTTGGGGGAGTTTGCACTTGCACACTCTCTGGGTAACTTTTGAAACCTGTGGTTGCTGCCGGGCCAGAGGTTTTCCCAAGGGAACCTCTGCTGCAGGGGAGTTTCCCTTTGAACATGAGCTGCCTGGGGGCAGCCTAAAAATTGTATTGCCTGCACGTGGCCGGTTTCAGCATGTACGGGGCTGGTCTAGCCAATGCTTTACGGTTTGTATTTTCCCAAACAAACAGCAGGGATGCTTTCCTCTTACAGACTCGAGTTCTGGTGACTCATGGGATCAGCTTTTTACCCCAGGTGGACACCATCATAGTCATGGTGGACGGCAGAATCTCGGAGATGGGCTCCTATCGGGAACTTTTGCAGCAGGATGGGGCCTTCGCTGACTTTCTTCAGACGTTTGCCACTGCCAAACAAAATGGTAACGAAGAACTGAGGAAATAAGTCTCACCTTTTCACCTTTTTGGTTATTTTTCATGTGAAATGTATCTTATGTTTTCCATTCCCAGGAAATTCAGGAGCCATGGTCTTGAGCAATTGGTATCTATTTGCTGGTTGATGCTTGGACGAGAGGTCTCTTCCGAGTTTGAGCCTCTCAGCATTCATGGCTGCCAGCAGAGGTTTGCCCTGTAAAACAGTCGCCCTTTCACCCCTAAGCCAGAGAATTCCGTATCCCCACCAGGCCATGCCAGGATCGTGCTGACCGTGAAGGACAGGGGGGACCAGGATCGAGGCTTCCTGCATGGCAGGGAGCAGTGCCGCTGTCAACCAACAGCTCAGCCCCGACTTAGATTACTGTTTTGCTTAAAAATGTGACCCTGTCCGTGCCGCAGGGCTGCCAGCTGCAGTGCTTGGTAATGAAATTGGGTATTCTGTTTGGAAAATTGTAAAAAATGATAAAGTTATCTACCAGCTTCTCTGTGTGTGATGGGGGAGGGGGAAGGTGCATATTAGCATAAGGAAGTCACTGCAATGAATATTTAAGAAGCTTCTTTAAAATATTTTAGGCTGTGCCAAGGATGAGAGAGATGAAAAATCCTCTGAAGAGGAGCCAGTGGACTCTTATAAAAATTCTTCCAGGTAAAAAAGAGTCACTTTCCTCTGCTGTATGCCACTTAAGACAGTTTTTAAAATATTGTTACGTACCGTATTATGTTTTGTGCTTTGCCTACCAGCAGCTCTGCTTGTTAATTTTGTGATGGATGAATGCTGGTATTCATTCAAATGTATTTTGATTTTGTGGTTTAATTTGTAGACTAAACTTAAATATTTGCAACTTTCTTTGAATATGCAGGAATAATGCAGATACTCCCATGAAAAGTGTTATGACAAACGAAGAGAAGGAGAAGGCAGCAGGCGTTGGGAAGCTGACCGAGGCGGACAGAGCACATACTGGAAGGGTAGAGGAACCCCATTCATGCTATTTGCAGTTTGCCAATGGCGCTCAAACCGGTCCTCGGTCCTCCTCTCCCCTCGCCAATCCCCAGTGAATATGCCCCGCCTTCAGTGTACACTGAGATTTCTCATGCATATTCCTTACGGGGTACCCTGAAAAGTCAAACTGGCTGAAGAGGGAGGAGGGGAGTAACAGCACTGTTACTTGGCCCACATCAAGTACGAGGGCATTATAAATAACAAACCAGTGGGGCCCCATCCCAATCCTTGAGCACCGGCTGCCCAGTCAGGTTTTCAGGGTCTGCATGAGGTTATGTTTGTACACACTGTCTCCCTTCTGTGCAAGGACATCTCATTCATACTGGTCGTGGATATCTTGTAGGGACCGGATTGACAAACCACCGGTCTTAGAATCCTCTGATCCTTTATAAAAATCTTATTTGTACGTTCATCTTTAATACTCTGCCAGAAATGAAGTCAACACGTGTTGAAGGAAGGATGACTATGAGTGAGCATAGCAAGGAAATGGCAGGTTGACTTACCAGGGCAGTGTTTGCTTTCAAAGCTGTGAAGCATTGTGGAGGAAAGGCCGAGGAGAAGGTCCTGAGGTAGCGTATGATTAGTTGTATGTTCAGATGATCTCGTCCTTAACTCGTTGTGTAGTGACGGCATCAAGGGAGCTCACCTGTTATAAGCCAGTCACAAATATATTGAGTAAACCTAATCAAAAGGTATCGTGGGCAGTTTGTTTGACCTAGACTGGGTGGAGGCGGTTCAGAGGAGAGCTACCACAATGGTGCAGAGTCTGCACCAAGAGAGACCTAGGAGATGAAACGTAAGGAATGAGTGGGAAGATTTGATAGAGGCAGTCGGGTACCTTTAAAAGTATTAATGATGCAGAAGAGGTAAGCTTTTTTTTTTTTTTAATGGAAGGGAAGTTCTGGAACCAGGGGGCCATGATGGGTAGACTCGGGAGCAACATCAGGAAATATTTTTTTTTTCATGGAAAGGGTGGTAGATGCTTGGAGCACCCTCCCAGTGTATGGGGGTGGAAGCTGAGAGTAATGGATTTTAAGACAGTGTGGGATAAACACAGAGGATCCTTAGTTGCGTGAAGTGTTAGCAGAAAGCATGACCTAGTGGCCTGTGTGCAATTCAACGATTCTTGTGACTTTCTGCAAATCACTTCAACCCTCTGTTGCCTCCACTACAAACTCAGATTGTGAGCCCTCTGGCGCCAGAGAAATAACCAATAGTACCTGAATGTAATCCACTTTGAAGTGGCTGAAAGGTGGAATGTAAATAAGATTATTATTAGCTAGACTGCCTGAAGTATTGGCAGAGTGGGTAATATGAAATGTTAGAAGTCCTAGCGGAAATACAGGGAGCCTTGCAGCCCAGGTACATGGATCATCCTTGGCCGGGGAAACCATAAAGAGCGGCTCTCTCCAGGACCCAGCTAACGTGGACTCTGGTTGCTGCTGCTGAGGCTCCTTCCTTCAGGGGCTATGAGTGCTGCCTCTGCAGCTAGCCCTGGGAGTAGAGGACAGGCTCAGGATCCAAATCCAAATCCTCTGCATGGCAACCTGCAGCACTTGGCTACTGATCCACTAGAGCTGAATTACAGTCTTTAGAGAGAAGTGGGGATAGCAAATAACTGACTCTTGCATGTCTTTTGATTTAAAATATGAATCATTTTGCTCTCCCATAGGTGAAACTGGCAGTGTATTTGGAGTACTGTAAAGTCCTGGGCGGCTTCTACCTGTTACTGATCATGTTGTTATCTGTCACCCAACAAACGGCTGCCTCCTGTTACAATTACTGGATCGGCCTGTGGGCTGACGATCCCATTGTCAACGGCACTCAGCAACACACCCAGCTGCGGTTAGGAGTCTACAGCTTCCTCGGCATTATACAAGGTGCAGGACAACGCTCATTTAATAATCTGTTATGTCGCCAGCTCGCAATACTTTATGCCTGCTTATCCCTCAGTCTTAACCACTCCCCTTCCTCCTCGGTCAGACAGCCTATCAGGGTGGCTCTGGGATCTCTCAACGCTGCGTGCTGGCCAGCAGAGACCACGCGCAGCGGTGGTCCTCCTTCTCTGTCCGGGCAGGAGCTCTCACCACCTCTGCAGAGTGTGCAGTCCTGAGCAGCCTTGAGGCATTGGGCCAGCTGTCAGTTTTATTTAACAAAACAGAGTGTGGTGATATCTGATTGGTTTGGATGGTTAACTCGTCCCCTTTTTATACCGTCTTGAGCTCTCGTACCATTAAAAAAACGAGCCAGCGCAAAGTAACACAAACCCGCCCCCCCATATGAACATATGCATGATGACGTATTCTCCGAGTGCATAAAGCAAGGCTTAAATTCTCCTAAATTATTTCCTAGAGCTCACCCCTCCCCTTCCTCACTCAGACCAAATCATCCTTCTGGGGGAATAGGGGGTTTCTGTACAATCTCGCTGCTTCTCAGGGGGGTGGGGCATGGGTCTCCTTACAGTCCTGCCACCCGCATGATGCAGACGCCATGAGCGAGCGTTTTCAGAACTCGGGGGGGGGGGCGGGGCAGCTGATATAACCAGCCATGGAAACTGAAAATGCTCGCTCGGGGTGCCGGTGTTATTTGAGAATATTCGCTTTGACTGAATTTAAGCTCTGGCATAAAGTCTGTTGACGCTAGTCTGCTTTTGGTTAGGATGCCTGTATTCTGGTTTTTACTGGAGCAGGTCTTTCCCCCCCTGTGTCAAATGAAAATAGGAATCCCATCGGCTTTAGCAGGCATCCAACATCCTTATACGCTTTTGTCCTGTAAATTAATAGTTGATGTGTTTAACCCTTTAAACTCTAAGTTCCTATGACGATAAACCCGTCAACCCTAAGCTCCTCTGGAAAAACAATCATTTTTGTCCATGTGCTATTTTTAATATTGGTATTGGTTATTCACCCTCCCCTCCCCTCACATAGGCTCCCTCTCTGAAACCTACAAGCATTCCCCATCCCCCACTCCCCCTGTTACCAAACAAGCTGTCTCTCACCCTCCCCACACCCCCTCTCCTCTCTCACACACACATTCTCTCTCACCGGCATACCCCCTACCCACCCTCTCTTACCTCCCATGCTCTCTCACACCCTCCTGCTCTCTCATCTTCCCCACCACCCCTCTCACCAACCGTGCTCTCTGTCACCCTCCCCTCTTTCACACACACATTCTCTCTCACCGGCATGCCGCGGGATGCATTCTGTTCGTGGTGAAGATGAAGGCCCGGGCGCGCTGTTTGTGGCACACGGGGGCCTTCCCTTTTCGCTGCCATCGGCGCGCCGGGCCATCTTCGCCGTGAACGGAGCGCGTCCCGTGTGCCCCCACTCCTCGCGATGGCCACTGTCCGTGCGCTTCCGGTTTTGGAGGGAGGAAATCGGTGAGGCGAAGGTGAAAATCTGCGGGAAGGGCGACTAGGGAGGAAATCTGTGGGAAGGGGGAATTCTGTGCAAATTCTGCAGTGGCACAGAATTCCCCCAGGAGTAATTATACCGGTTTACCGGGATAACGGGTGATATTGATACTAGGCCGTCCCGGAAGGATTAACCATGAAAGTGGATACTAAGATGTACACCATTCACCGCTCATCTCTAAACATTCAGTGAGTGAATGCAGGCTTCCAGCCTTTTATCAAGGAGGTGCTGTGCTTTGGAATAATTACCTCTCTTTCCTGAAGCAGAGCGAAAAACTCCTTCCATTGCTTTGGTGCTCTGGATCCTACAGGAAATGAGCTGATGAAAGGATAGCGGGCTAAAGGAAATGGAAGTGCTTCAGCTGAACAGCATGCGCGGTATTCGCCAAAGTCCCCGCACGACGATCCACTTTATAATTAAGTGGGTGCTCCTAGACTGGGCTACAGTCTTGGTCCCTGAAGTTTCTTGTCGAGCTGTACGTAATGCAAGGCAAGCGTAGCCATTGGTTAACACTGTAAGCAGCGCAGATGTTGGGCGGTGGTTTAAGGGCGCAGGGCACGTGCACATCTGGGGCAGTATCCGCGGGCAGAGGTTCACTTCCCCCCCCCCCCCCCCCCCCCTTAGATAAAAGGCAACGCTTTTTTCTTCCTCGAGCTGAGCCCTTTCTGTGTCGTATCCGTTCTTGACAGGTTTCGGCTTGTTTGCCACGTCCGCGGCGGTCATTTTGGGCGGAGTCTCTGTTTCCCGCCATCTTCACTCCAAGCTTTTGCATTCCGTCTTGAGGTGCCCTCTGAGTTTCTTTGAGCGGACCCCAAGTGGAAACCTGACAAATCGGTTTGCGAAAGAAATGGACACGATCGACACCATCATCCCCCATAACCTGATGATGTCTATCATCGTGCTGCTGACTATTTTAGAGATTTTGCTAGTCATTGCTGTGGCCACCCCACTGGCTGCAGTTACCTTCTTACCTCTAGGACTCCTCTATTTCTTTTTACAAGTAAGTAGCTTTTCAGTCTCGGAAGTAGTCTTTAAAAAAGGAAATGAGTTTTAGTGATCAGAAACGTATATTTCAAGATATTTGAAATTAGCATTTTGTACAGGCAAGGGGGGCAAGAACACATTTTCAACTCTGTCTTGTCGCAGTTGATGAGTTGATTGCCTCTGTGTATTATAATATCTTTGGAATATCATTGTACAGATATTGCGCTAAAAAGAGAGATTCAGACCATATGTATTATGCTGAAAAAGTCTTTGTATTAACGCTGTGACGGGGTGAATAGATCCTGCTCCCAGGTACTTCAGTCGCTAGGGAGGAGTCGGTTGCTCGTCGTCATTCGCCGTTGGGCCCTTTTGTGGTGGGGCTCCGGGAAGAGAGCGGTACCAAAGCTCCCTCATGCTGTGCATTGCACCAGGCATGTGAAATTTATTTTAAAAAAAGGCCTTATCCTGGCTGTTTCTGCATTTAGTTTTTTTGCTGGGCTAAGCGCATGGTTTCTAAATTCAAGCGCACACATCCACCAGTGCAAACGGTCATTCAGCGGAAAAACATGGACAGAAATAGCCGAGATAAATCCTGCCCTTGACTGTAGGTTGTGTTTCATTGTGAAGTTGGAGACTACGGAACCTAATGTAGTTTTGATAAGTGAGATAAGCAAGCCTGGCACGTATTGTTTGTCATTAGAAACAATCAAGATTTTTTTTTCCCTATTTTGTCCCTCTTATTTCTGGCAGTGTCATGATCTAATCACATATTTTACACTTCTCGGGCACAGGCTTTGTGTTTACATGAATATCCAGGGTAGAAAAATTGGGGATATATCCAAAAATAGAAATAACTTTATAAAAATAAAAAAAAAATTGTGGCTGAATAATTGTATTACATTCACTCAGCTGTAAATTGCTTTTTTTTTTTTCCCCCTTTGCTGAAGAGATTTTATCTGGCAAGTTCACGACAGCTGCAGCGCCTGGAGTCGGTCAGCAAGTCTCCCTTGTACACTCAGTTTAACGAGACTCTGCAGGGAATCGGCATCATCAGAGCCTTTGGGGAGCAAAACCGATTTATTCAGGCGACCCACACCAGACTGGACACCAACCAGCAGCTCTCTTACTCCAGATTTGTTGCTAACCGGTAATGCGCCTCTGCTGATTAACGTTTGAGGTTTTATATTGGGAGTTATAGAAATGCAAAAGCGGGGCTGGCCCGGTGGCTCGGACAATAAGCGCTGCATAGTTGCTATGTGGAAGGTCCCTGGTTCAATCACCAGCTTGGGTCTTCTGCTCCCCAAGGTTGACTGGGGGTAGGGATGCTGCAGATGCAGTGTTCAGAGTATCCCAGGGGGAGAGGGAGTGGTGATCATTGCTCAAAGGCGACACCTAGTGGCCAGTGATTGCAAGGTTCTGGAAGGAGCCCTAGAGCATGGTCTCCAGCCCAAGGCTTTGTTGATCCAGTGACTGGCCTCGGTGTGTTGGGGGAAGAGGTAATTAATAATATGGATTGGGGGGGGAGGGGTGCGATTTCTGGGTAGTTGTGAATGAAGGCTGATGGTGCCAGGGTCTCCAGCACAGATTCAGACTGAGCTGGAAGCCTAACACCAGGCGGAAAGAACTGGAATGATAAAAACAAGAAACCAGACTACATTACAGCTTTAAAAAAAAAAAAAAAAAAGCAGCCCTCTTGAAAAGAAGGCAAATGCTGCACAGAACAGTGCATGTAGTGAGTTGCATTGTATGAAAAGTCTCTGCTTCTGAAGTCCTTTTTGTCCTCTCCTGCTCTTTAGGTGGTTGAGTATACGCTTGGATCTCCTCGGTAACTGCATAGTGTTCACTGTAGCGATCATAGGAGTCATCTTCAGAGAGAGCATCGGTCCGGGACTTGTTGGCTTAGCAGTGGTGAATTCTCTCAGGGTAACTCCCTTTCTCCCTCCTCCTTAAAAAAAAAAAAAAAAAAGATTCCTGTAGATATTTCAGAGTCAGAAGATTCTTCATCTTTTGAAATCTGGTGCTTGGGGCTTTCTAGTTGGGGGGTGGATGGGGGGAGGGTATTAAATTCTAAACAAAACTGAAGTCTTTAGTGGCTGTGCTGTTTTTATTGGACCAAGATAAGCGCAACTAAACATTTACTGTGTGCATAATTTGAAGAGCACACACATGGTCCCATCTGAAGAAGGCCACTGTGTGCTTTTGACAGCTCCTGCACTATAATGAGGACGGGTGAACAAGGTAACGCAAATGTAGCTGGTTTTCAGCACAAGCCAACGGGGGGGGGCCCTGTCCATTCGCCAATTATCCCGGGGCAAAAGAGCTGTCTGAACACTGCCCTCCCTTTACCAGGGGTCCCACAAAGCTTGCACTTCTAGGCGCATTAGGACGAGCATTTCCTCGGGGGTGGTGTTTAGGACGGAGGAGGAAGCTGGCACACGTAGATCGCATTTGCAAGTCTTATGTTCCTTACTTTGCATGGGGGGGTGGGTCAAGCCACTGCAAAAGGCTGTGGGTGCTCTGTCTCTGAGGCAGTTTTTCAAAGTGAATGTAGGCAGGTCAGGGTAAAAAAAAATGTACCCCTGGGACTTTGCACCGAGAAGGGTCACCATGCAGCTGAAACCCGGGGTTTTGGAGTCAGTGCATGCTTGTATGTGTTTTCCCAGCATTATCAGTGAAACGCGCAAAAATGGTTGCGTTGCTCATGTACCACGTTTTATGACTCTGCCGTTTTTTGCTCTGAGCTTGCTCGCTGTGGAAAGACATGCGTGCCGTTCTGGGTTGTGTGGCAGGCCTCCTGAGCCCCTCCCCCTTTCAGCTTGTTTCTCTATTCACAGGGAAATATTTTCAGACTCCCATTCCAGAGCAGTTTTAGTGATTTCTGGTGTGCGTGTTGACCTTCATCAGCTATGTTGTAAACAGATTAGCTGCTCTTAACTTTTTTAAGTAGAGAGAAAAAAGCCCCCGAATGTACCTTTTTCCACTCACAGTAAAAGCTGGAACGGTTCAAAATGCTACACAGTGCGTAAAATTCACCCTGGGTTTACGTTGCAGTTTTCAGATTTCTTTTAAAATAAGAAATGGGTAATTGCAGGTGCATTGGGTCAAAAAATGTGCCCGGGTCAATTAGTGCTGCATGCATCTTTCTTTGAAAACAGAGGCCAGGTAAAAAAAACAAAAACAAAAAAAAAACCTGTTTTTAATTATTCTTTTTAATCTGTCAAGCTAACACAAGTGTTAAATATGGCAGTTCACACTGCAACGGACTTAGAAACCAACACGGTTGCTGTGGAGAGAGTGAAGGAGTATTGTGACGTGGAACCTGAGGTATTATTTCTTCTCTCCTGGTGGTGGGTTTGTTTGTTTGTTTTTTTTTTTTTTGCAGGATGGTATCGGATCGTGCTGCTGCTCTTATGGGTTACTAATCAGACATCCCTGTCCATGAAGGGCTGTGACTTGTGATACATGTTTCAATAACTTGTGTGTTTGGGACAGGGCTCATTGATTGGGTTCCAGTACACTCTCTGTTTGACATGTTTTCTGTACAGCCAGATTTTAATATAGTTTCATCTACAGATGAATCGGTGTCTGTGACAGTGCCCTGATAGGTCAGCATTAGAGCAAAACCACTTGTTAAAAATGGAATAAGAAGGTGAGAGTTTCTGTCCTGCTTGATTGCCCTGTGGCTCCTCTGGATCAAATTTTTCAGAATGAAAATAGGAACCTTTATTTTAATTGTATTCATTTTTATTTTAATGTATTTAATATGAATTTTCCTTTCAGCATGCTGTTGGGAAGGATGGGGAGAGACGATAATGTTTTGATGCATTGGTTAATTGTTCTGCTGAAACATTTCGTTGTTCATAAGAACATAAGAGATTGTCATAATGGGTCAAACCAAGGGTCCATCAAGCCCAGCATACTGTGTCCAACAGAGGCCAATCCAGGCTACAAGTACCTGGCAGGGACCCATTCTACTGCTGCCAGTAATAGCAGTGGCTATTCTCTAAGTCAACTTGATTAATAGTAATTAATGAACTTCTCCAAGATCTTATCCAATCCTTTCTTAAACCCAGCTACACTAACTGCACTATCCACATGCTCTGGCAACAAATTCCAGAGCTTAATTGTGCATTGAATGACAAAAAGAATTTTCTCCGATTAGTTTTAAATGTGCTACTTGCTAACTTCAAGTGCCCCCTAGTCCTCCTATTATCTGAAAGAGTAAATAACCGATTCACATTTACCCATTCTAGACCTCTCATGATTTTAAAGACCTCTATCATATCCCCCCCTCAGCTGTCTTTTCTCCAAGCTTGAACACCCCTGAACAGCTTACTCTTTCAGAAACAGTATGGGATACTCCATGAAGTTACTAACTAGCGCATTAAAAAAAAATTGGAGAAATACTTTTTCACTCAATACTCAGTTAAGCTCTGGATGTAATAAAGGCAATTAACTTAGCCAAGTTAAAAAAAAAATCAACAAAACAACCCCCCCCCCCCCCCCAAAAAAAACCCCCATTATTAACCAGGTATACTTAAGGAAAGGCACTGCTTACCCCGGAGTATAAATAACATGAGCTCTATCTATTATTTGTGAGCCTGCCAGTTCTTTGTGACTTGGACTGGCTGCTGACCCAGTATGGCAGCTCCTTTATGTGATAGTGGTGCCATCCATGCACATCAAGTACTTCAGTCTCTGATAATTTCTTTTCAGGCTGCTTGGACATCAGGCCATGGTTCAGCACTTGGAAAATGGCCACAGGAAGGTAGAATAGAATTTAACGATTATGGACTGAGATACAGGAATGATCTTGAGCTGGCTTTGAAGAACATCACAGTGGCTATTCAAAAAAGTGAAAAGGTATGCGCAGGAAGTTCGTTTTGTCTTGAATGTTTCCTCATGTGCATCACGTCTCATGCACAAATTCCGCACATACGTTATTGACTACAGACGAGTAACACGTCCAGCATTCTGTTTTCACAGATAAATGCAGATGGAACGGAGGTTTAATTTTTAAGTGTGTTTACTATTTACCTCCATCCCCGCCTGAAAAAAATGAATGCATGTTTATAAAAAAAAAAAAAAGCAACATGATAACCAAATAGTTGTGAAAAGAACAAGCAAAACTCTTATTTTAGGAACCATCTTAATGTATTCTTCGATATAAATAGCCACGTCTGAAAAGAAAAGATAAATATGTAAAAAAAAAAAGCTGATTTCTCTTTTAGTATAATTATTTTAAACAGAAAAAAATTGGAGAAATCTGCATTTAAGGAAAACATGCGGAAAAAGCAGATGGCGCTTGCAGATGTTGTGAGGGTTAGATCCACGTAAATATCTTGCCACACACTGTTCTGTATGCTTATAAAAAAAAAAATAAAAAATCAGAGGTTGGAAACCTGGTGATTTTCTTTGATTCAGTAAACCATACACAGTCCAAGACTCCAGCCTGGATTAAGTCATATAGTAAATGAAACCTGCTGTACTGGTTTGTCCCATTAAGAATTATCTTGGCGCACCATGGTAAATTTCCCCCTGCTGAGTGGATGCCTTCTGAAAACATTTACTTCATAAAGTCAACAAAAGTTATCATTTACTGTTCTTTAACAATTTTTCTATGGATGCCCAAGGTAACTTCCTTTTTGTCTCTACTACCTTGTACATTCCACATTTGGTGCGTGTGGTAAGCCCCAAAAATGAGGTACCAGTTATCCTTTGTAGCAGTACAGAATGACCAAGTGAAATGAGAATGCGATCATTTAGCAATGCAATCTTTCCTTAGGTCGGTATTGTCGGAAGAACAGGGGCTGGCAAGTCTTCCTTTACTATGGGACTGTTTCGAATTATTGAGGCGGCCGCTGGACAGATATGTATCGATGGAATAGATATTTCTACGATAGGTCTTCACGACCTTAGATCTAGAATAACTATTATACCTCAGGTGAGTTTCTTTAACGATACAAATGTGAAAAGGTAATGTTGTGGACATACCTGAAATGTCATCACTTAACTTTGGATTCTTCTGTAGAAGAACTGTCTTGATAACATAGGGAGCCAATTTTCAAAGAGTTTAGATGCCTAATTTTGGAAGTTGGGCTCCTAAATTAGCCCTTTTGAAAATCTGCTAGGGCGGAGTTCCTAAATTTAGGCTCCAAGTTTCACTGGGCCGCCCTTACATTTAGGAATCTAAAATGTGGGCAGAATTAGGGCAAAGGAAAAAAGTTGGTGCTTACCACTGGTTTTCAGCACTTGCTTCTTAACTTAAGTGCCTAAATCCAGGCAGAGTGTTAGGTCCCTAAATTTAGGTGAATTTTCAGCTGAGAATGTCGAAGTCAAATTTCAGCATCTTGCTGAATATACTCGTAAAGTTAGCTGGGTTACTTTAGGACTGTGATTTACCTGACCAGAGTTATCCAGCTTAATTTATCCAGATAGCACTTAATATGTACGATACCCAGATAAATGTAAGCCAGGTCCCTCACCCTTACTTTTTTGCCTGGGTAGAATTTAGTAGGATAGGAAAGCAAACATGGGTAAATTTCGTCAGGTTTGGTAGGGCGGCAAAATGAAATTGGCTTGTTATATGAAACCCTTTTCAGAATTGACCTCTTAAGTACCTGAATTTGGCTGAAACTCTACCTAAATTCAGGGTCCTAGAATTTAGCACGTGCTGGTAGCTTCTAAAAGAAGCAGGATTTATAGATGCCTGTAGCGCAGGCCTCTGGCAGGTGGCCTGGCCTCCCTTCATGTCTTCCCCTTTTCTGTCTTATCTCTCTGAAATTGTCTTAATTTTCCTCTCCCTACCCTGTACTGAAGTGCCACACATTGGCTGATAAATCAGGACAATCAAAAATGTCCGCCTCTGTTGGTCAGATGCTCTGGGATAGTTTTATATAAAAGACCTCGTACAAAACTTGATTCTCGCTGTCTGTGTTTCATCCTTTTTCTCGTCAATTAATGGCCGCCTGCCGAATTTCCATCTTAATGATAAAAACGAATTAAGCTCTGATGGTGAACAAAAGCACATTGAATGGTATAAATAGGAGTGCATTTATTAATATCATTGTCCAATTTGGGTGAATCTAAAGCAGCAGGAATTTCTGTAGCCATTTGTGCATCTTCTTTGCTGGCAGGTGGCTATAGGCAGCATTTCTCAGCAGAGCCACCCTTACATGATATGTCAGTAACTATTGCTCTCGGCTAATTATGCATGCATCTATCTGCATCTGTTAATCCTATTTTTTTTGTGTGTTTTCTTAGGATCCAGTTTTATTTTTGGGGTCTTTAAGAATGAATCTGGATCCCTTTGCTAACTACTGTGATGATGACATCTGGACTGCTCTGGAGCTGGCTCACTTGAAAAGTTTTGTAACAGGTCTTCCAGAAAAACTAGACTATGAATGCTCTGAGGGAGGGGAGAATCTGAGGTACTGGGTCCAATAAACAGATTTAGTTATGCGTGTTTGCTGCTACTTATTAATTCACCAAATTGCTGTACTTGGCGGCCACGTTCTTTGTATATTTAGCTACCTGTTTGGAGTTCTATTTATCCTTTGTCTCTGGTCTCTTGTACATTTCATTTTCATGTGTCTGTGCTGAAGGCACTATGAACAATTCTCTGCATCTCCATAGCAAGGAGCAAGCGAGTAAGTTGTTTAAGCTAATGAAACTTTTCTGTAGATTAATAAAGTAATGAAATAGGGCTTTTATGTGCACTGTGAGTCTTTGTTTTGCCCCAGGACGTAACGTTTTCCCCAACCAAGAGCTCAGTTCCCTTAAGCTAGCCTGTAGGTGGTTTTCTGATCTTTCAACACTTGTTCAAACTGAGGTTTGGAATACCTGCTTTACTCAGCGTGAGGCTTGGAAAGCCTATTTCCCAGTATCTTCAGAGAGTTGTAAGATTGGGACATTCTGCAGTGTCATTGGTCAGAAGGCTATTGCTTTGTACCCTGATTGGTCCTTCCAACACAGTTGACAGGGAGCTAGTTCTAAAGTTGCTAGAAGGCTGGGAGGGCAGAGGAACCAAATTCACGCCAAGGTCCTTTCCTAGCTCTGTACATCCTTGTGGAGACAGCCTGAAATCCGAACCTCTCTATGCACTGGATAAGTACAGTCAAACTTATTTAGATAGTGTTAACTATATGAATCAGCTGTTGATTCTAACTTAGCTACACCATGGCCTATATTGTTGCTAGGTGTAGTAACATAAAAGTTTGACTAATATAGGGGTTTTTGTTTTCATATTTCATCACTCTTCCAAACAATTTAAGAGGAGGATCCCAGTATTTGAACTGCTGTTTTCTGGCTTTGAGGCCCAAGCCCAAAAAATGGATGTTTGTCCCTCAGGAAGTTAAAGAAATGTAAAAGAGCTTTTCAGAAGCCGTGTTTGAATTTCCATTTGCACAGTCAGGATCCGGCCTAATCAATGTGTGATTCAGACTGGACCAGAATATGTTCAGGAGCTCTTGCACACTCATGCCAAGAGCAGGGCAACCCACTACCTGTCATAGGGAGTGAGCAGCAAGAAACTGAACCTACGTCTAGGGATTGGCCACCATTGGATTCTGGATGCTGGGCTGGATGGACCTTTGGTATGGCCTAGCATGGCCGCCCTTATCTTATGTGCTGTCTCGACCTTTGCACTCATCCCATCTGGCATTGTTGCAGAATACCTTTCTTTCACAAGTGCAGTTAGTAATTACTCATCAGAAGCACCACTTTTATCCCAGTACTGATTCAGTCACTTGTCACTTGAGGTGCAGGAAGAAGTTAAAGTCTTGATTGAGTAGGCATTTTCCAGATTTGTGGGGCATAGGCTAGAGTGGTCCAAGAGTTTGGAAATAGAATTGAAGTAGGAGAAGGTAGTGAAGGGTATAGATTTGGTTTCTCTTTTGAAATGCTATGCTAGGTTTGGAAGGTAAAATGTATGGGGAGAGGGTTTAGTAATTATTATTTTTGTACGTTTTTTTTTTTTTTTTATTGCTGTGATAAGGGTTGGGCGGTGGTATGCAGCGGCATATTCCGGTTGAAGACCAGCCCAGGGATTCGCCGCCCAGGAGATACCACATGGTCTGCCGAGCGCGGCTCTATCACGGCCGCACTCGGCAGACCACGTGACTAGAGCAACCGGCCCACCGGGGGATGCCCGATCCCCCGATAGGCCAATCTGCCCCTGGTGGTATGGTTATGGGGGAGGCTAGTTATTGATTTTTTTTAGTACTTACTCTTATTGTAACCCGCTTTGAGGTGTCCAGATAAGGCAGGAAATCAAATCAAAATAAATATTCACAGAGACACAGCCTGTTTAATGGATATAGCATGACTCCCAGGTCCAGAGGTGAACTGGAAGTCTTCAGCAATGTTATTAGGAATACCTCAGTCTGAGCAGTCACACATCACAGACACTACTGAAGAAATGTATAATTGAATTTAGTTTCATTCCTTAGACAAACTGATGCCAAGTAAGAGTGATTATTATTTGTTAATAGAGAAAATCTTTTATTTTTGTTTTCCATCTTCTTTGTTTGTTCATTTTTTGAGCTGTTTAAAATTTCATTTCTGCATATTAATACATTCTAAAATCATTTTAGCATGCACTACACCATTTAGCAAATCTGTTGTATTTTTCTATTTTGGATTAGAAGTGACATGATATGAAATAAGAAATGTGTGTTTTCAGTCATTTTAAGTGACTGCAAATCTCCTCCTAGCTAATAGCAGAGGCTACTATTGATGGTTTGAAGACATTTACAAGTCAGAGCTGAACTGCTTTTCACATATGTTAGTACTATCTATATCACCTGAGAATTGTAAGCATTGTTTTGGAAATGCTATTTAACTGCTCATGGATCATTTGCTGACAGCCAGTTTAACCCCACAGTTTGTGATTAGAATAAAAAAATCACAGATGCTGTTTAAATTGCAGTGTTGGGCAGCGCCAGTTGGTGTGCCTGGCTCGGGCGCTGCTCCGGAAGACCAAAATCCTGGTTCTAGACGAAGCCACAGCAGCAGTGGATCTGGAAACGGATAACCTCATTCAGTCAACCATCAGGATTCAATTTAAAGACTGCACTGTGATAACCATAGCCCATCGCCTCAACACCATCATGGACTACTCAAGGTAAGAAGTCTCTTCAGCATTTGTTATGCTAAGCAAACATCACAGTAGTCAGTGTTTTATCAAAAGCATTTGACTTGAAAGCAAAAATGTAAAACTGAAGAAGTTAATTTTGTCAGATATTTATTGCTCAGGGATCATGTCTTTAGAGATGCAGTCATGAATATAATGAAGGTAAACTATCGTCCGCAGGCTTACATCTGTAGTGGTTTAAGGTTTGCTCTCCGTGTTTCTGCATCTGGCACATGCACAGTTTCATCCATCGTCCGGATTCCTTTTAGCTTGCCCCAGAGAGTGATCTCTGCCCTTGTTGCTGGAAGTCCCTCATGAACATTGTAAAACGTCATGCTTTCTGTCCAGTTATGTTTTGCACCATTTTCAATAATCTGCAGTGCGCAGGAGTCAAGTTGAGTTGCACTGGCTCAGATCGTCTGCACCAATGATCTCACAGAACAGGCCACTGAGTAACTGAAAGCACCTTGAGATCTTACATATTCTTAAGATGCAGAACATCTTTCCACTTTGCAGAGGAGACCACAACTGCCACTGTGTACAGCAAAGCGTCCTCTTGGAACAGACAGCTGATCAGCTGTTACGCTTCCTCAAGTGCCCTCCTGGTGCTTCCGAGTGCATAAGAGAGAGGGGATTGTGAGGCAGAAAAAAGTAGAAACGACCGTGTGCCAAAGTGAATCAGGTCTTTAACCTTACTAAGAAATGCAGCAGGCTGTGCTGAATAGGCTGTCTGTCTTTTATTGCTTGAAGTAAATTGAGAGACGTGATGTAAACTGTGTTTTTGTTTGGTTTCACTACACAGGGTTCTCGTTTTTGATAAAGGGCAGATTGTGGAGTTTGATACCCCTGCAAACCTCCTAGAAAAGAGAGGACTGTTTCACAACATGGCCAAAGATGCCGGCCTTCTTTGATGCGCATGAAACGCTCTGAGGAGCAAGATCCGCCCGTGATTAAACTTGCACTGGGATATACTGGCCAGCAATGTAAATAAAATGTGGAGATAAACCATTTTTTGTATCATTGTACAAACTGTTTTGGCTTGCTCTTTCATTATTAAATGTCCTCCTCATTATTATTATTATTTTTTAATGGTATTTTAGATGTTTTGTTGAGTATTAGATTTTTTTTTTTTTGCTTTGGAGAAAAAAAGGGTGACTGTTGTAGAAGATGTAAAATGTCTATAATCTGTAAAGCTTGGTTTCAGAAGCAAGGCAATCTTTCAGTATAACTGCAAAGAACAACTTGACTTTCTCAGTTAACAGAAAGAGTTAATCTTTTGAGTTGCTCGTTGAACTTGTTGGGCCTTAGTCAAAGACTTTTTCCTTAGGCACAGAATTGGGAAAGACCTCCTTTTAATATAAGGCCCTTTGCCTGTAAGCAGTATTGAGAGCTGCGGGTAAACTTAGGTCTGTATAGTAAACAAACCTGCTAAATTGCTGGTCCAGATGGTTCCGAATTCTGAGGCTTATTTCTTTGCTGACCTGCTCCAGTACTTGCACATACATTAATAGGCAAATGTTTTCTGTGTGCCATTGTGACAGCATAATGCTGCTCACTTGATGGTTTGGAAGCTCTACCAATGGCAGAAGTATTTCCATGAATGCTAAACTGCAATATGTCACTGATCAAACAAATGCAGTTACTAAGCAGAGTTTGTTAACTAGGTATAATGCTGCTCAACTTGTATTCAGCACCCTAAGAAAACTTATTGTTACCTGCTTTCAACTGAAACCCCCAAAATTAAGATACACATTCAGGTTCTTTTCCCCTAGACACAGAACAGAGAAAAATGCCTTAGTGAATTGGCCTGAAGTCTTTGTTGGCTTAAATGAAGCCCCTTGCCTTCTGTTAACTGTTTGGTGGCCAGTATAAAATAAATCGGGCTTTTGGTCCTGTGGAGAGGCATCCGCATAACTAATACCACCGTCACCATTCATGCCAACGTTGAAAGCCTTTGGAACTGAACACGCTCTCATTTGTATTCGGGACCCCTTCAGCGTAGAGGTGAGGGAAAAGCTGTTAGTCTCAGAAATAAATATTTATATAGAGTTTCCTTTATTTATTTTTAAAGAGGACTGGAGCTTTACAATTAGGTAGTCTGAATTAAAACACTTAGGGCCTTATTTTCCAAGCAGTTTACCGCGTGTGATGAGAGAGAGAGAGAGAGACACACTCTTCCTATACTGCCTATGCCCTAGACAGGTATTTGTATCCCTATGGGAGGGCCACCTACTAACTCGGGGTGGGGATTAGGTATGAGCGTCGGGGGTTGGGGGCCACTTTCGCATTCCACATGAGACGTACGGAAAGAACAGTGGTCTCTAGTGAAGATTTTGCTGGCCGTCGGAGTGAGGAAACTCACTCCAAGAGGAGATTTGGGCAACGTTCTCTCCACCTAGCTTGATGGACACTCTACCTGGGCAACAACAAGCTAGGTGGAGAGAATGTAGCCCAAATCTCTTCTTGGAGTGAGTTTCCTCACTCCGACGGCCAGCAAATCTTCACTAGAGACCACTGTTCTTTCCGTACGTCTCATGTGGAATGCGAAAGTGGCCCCCAACCCCCGACGCTCATACCTAATCCCCACCCCGAGTTAGTAGGTGGCCCTCCCATAGGGATTCAAATACCTGTCTAGGGCATAGGCCAGTATAGGAAGTCAGTCTCAGTCTCAGTCTCTCTCTCTCTCATATCGTGGACCGCAATACTCCTGGACACTTTTGTGACAACAAAACAAGCAATGAATCATCACGGTGCACGATGTTTTCGCGATTTGCGACTCCAGTTCCGCGAATAGCGAAAACATCGCGTGCGGCGATGTTTCCCCACGGCACGAAAAATGCCTTATTTGCATAGGCCACGCCCCCTCATGCGTTACCACTGCGATATTGGAAAATGAGGCCCTTAGTCTCAAGTTTTGACCTCCCGTTTCTCATTGCTGGCAAGGTGGAGTAAGGGGGAAAGAGGAGGAGAAGGAGGGGAAGTCAGATGGCGCACGGAGGGTGGGTGCATTGCATCGCAGCATGGTACCGGCGGCTCGAGGTAAGCAAGCAAGGAGGTGAAGAGGGAGAGAGAGAAGGGGGGAGGGGAAAGGGAGGGGCTAAAGAAAAGGCCCTGGCCCTGGCCCTGGCCCTGGCCCTGAGAGTGTATGTTTGAGTCCTTGTGTTTGTTGTGAGCCAGGGGGTAGGTGTCTACCTGGGAGTCTGTATAGGGGAGGGAGGGGGGGGGGGGGAATGTGTATGTGAGAGAGAGTTGTATGTGGGTGATAGATGGCATGTGAGAGAAAGCATATGTCTGATATCAGGTAAGCGAGACAGTGAGCAGGGATACTCAGGTGGAGAGGGTAGCAACAACTGCAGCAGTCCCTGCCAGCTTGGCTCATCTGCCAGCAGCAGCAATTGACACTGCTGGTAGAAGAGCCAAGTTGCCAGGACACTCATTGCACTGTAATGCAGAATAATTTGCAAAAATATTGTTTTGAAAAATAGATGTGCAGAGTTTTGCAGAATTTAGAAAATGTGCGCAGAGTTTTCAATATTTTGTTGCAATTTTTTTGCGCAGAATCCCCCTAGGATTATCTTGGGCTCATGCTCTGACTCTGCTGGACAGTGCCCAACTCTCCTGCTTGCTGCTTCAGCCCATTCCCCATACCCCACAGCAACCAGACAGCATGAAGGGAGGAGGGGCAGGAAGCCCACAGAGCAGCAGTGAACGGCAGAAGAGAGCCTGTGCTCCCTGCTGCAGCCCGAGTACAGCGCTCTTCTCTGCTATGCTCTGCTCGCTTGGAGAGTCATTCCTCCAGGCTTTGGACATCTGTGCTGAAGGGACTTGGGACTCAGTCGAAAGCAGGTTAGGGAAGTCACCCACGGATATAGCCATGTGAGAATAATTTGTGGGAAGGGAAGGAGAGTGAATGCTGAAAGGGAGTGAGGTGAGAAGTAGTTAATGCTGGGGGATGGGTGGGGGTAAGGAGAGGATTGGAAGGACAAGATGAGCACACCATGGGAGGAGCCAAGAGGGGCTGAGGGAGAGAGAGGGGATCAGGTATGAGGGAGAAAATTGCGAGGGTGCTAGAGAGGTGAGAGAGAGTGAGAGAAAATCAGGGACTGAGGTAAAGGAAGAAGGGAGGAAGGACTCTGGATAAAGGTCAGAGTGATGGAGTAGGAAAGAGGACCAAGGATAGAGAAAAGTGAGAGCGAGGGGGGGACCAGATACTGGGAAGGTAGCAATGGAAGAAATAATCCAGGAATATGGAGAGAAATGGGATATGAGAGGGAGGGAGAAGACCCTGGGATTTGGGTGTGAAGGGATTCTGGGAAATAATGGAGGAGAAGGGGAATAAGGAATATAGTACCACAGAAACATAGTAATGATGGCAGGAAAGGGCCAGATGACCCATCCAGTCTGCCCTGCAAGCTTCTTATGGTAGTATCTGCTGCGCTGTGGATACCCCCCATATTTCTCTCAAGAGTAGTAACTGTCAAACCCAAAACATACTGCTAGCAACATTTTTACTAGGTGAGGAGCCTTCTTGATATTCAGACAATTGCTGCTTGATGTTCTTTGCTTTGGAACTTGGCCATAAGAGTTGTCCTATGCTTTTCCCCTTATGTCTGACTCTGCTGGACAGTGCCCAACTCTCCTGCTTGCTGCTTCAGCCCAATCCCCCCTGACCCCACAACAACCAGACAGCAGGAAGGGAGGGGCAGGAAGCCCACAGAGCAGCAGTGAATGGCAGTCTGTACTCAGTTCCGCTCCACTGTTAAAGCAGAGAGGGATGTTGCAGTTATGACAAAAGCATCAAGGCTATTGAGTGAGGGTAGTAATCCCTATGCCTTCTATTAAGGGTACTCGGTGCAGGATACCTCCATGCATCCTCTTCTTCATTTCCATCCTCTAAATCTTTAGAGAGCCACAGTATTTATCCCATGCCCCATTGGTCACCTATCTCTGGACCACCTCCATCCTGCTCTAACCTTTTTGAGATATGGGTACCAAGGGACCTGTATAAGGGCATTATCATCTTTTTCATGCTGATAATTCCTTTCTCTATGCAGCCCAGAATTTCTCTGGCCATAGCTATCTCCTTGTCACATTGTGTCTGGCGATCTGAAGAAAGTGAAACAATCACCCCAAACCTCTCTTGGTCCATGCACATTAGTCTTTCACCGCCATAACATATCGCTCTTTTGGATTTTGGCATCCCATATGCATGACGCTGCACTTCTTGACATTGAATCCCACCTGCCAAATCTTCAACCACTCTTCAAGCTTTCTTAAATCACTTTTCATTCTCTCTATTCCTTCAGTGTGTCCCACTCTTGCAGATCTTAGTATCATCTGCAAATAGATAAACTTTACCCTCTATCCTTTCCGCCATGTACTTACAAAGATATTGAAGAGAACTGGTCCTAAAACAGATTACTTAACACGGTTCTCTCTTCAGAGTAGGTTCCATTTACATTACGCGCTGTCTCCTATCAATCAACCAGTATGTAATCCATTCTACCATCTTGGTACTTACTGTCAAGCTTCTCATTCTATTCACAAGGACTATATCAAAAGCTTTGCTGAAATCCAAGTAAATCACAATGGGTGACTACAGAAATGGATCAAGGAAGAACACTCAATAAAAAAAAAAAAAATCAATAAGATAGGTCCTGTCAGAACCTTCCCCTGGTAAATCAATGCTGCCCCAGATCTAGCAAGCCGCTTGATTGTAGATAGTTCACTATCCTTCCCTCAGCGTCTCCATTAATTTTCCCACTATCAAGGTGAGTCTAACCAGCCTGTAGTTTCCAGCCTCCTCTCTACTCCCACTCTTATGAAGCGGGACCACCACTGCTCTTCTCCAATTCCTGTTTCCATGGATCTATTAAACAGGTCAAGCAGCAGACCACCAGCACATCTCCGATCTCCCTCAGTATCTTGGGATGAACCTCATCTGGACAGGAAATGTCCAACACTTCGCTATAGGTACAGTTCTGAAAAGATTGCCAACTTTGAAAAAATATTGAAAGTCGTGAATCTCTTTACTTTATTTTTTAAAAATTTCTGAATCGGTCTTTTAGATTAAGAAACTAAATTGCTTCCTCGTTCCCTTAGGGAGGTGCAATTACATTCTAGAGGCAGTGATGTAAGGGGGCCCAGGACAGGTAGCAGCGAGAGGTCTTTTAGCTGCCATTGGGGAGGCTCAGCAGCTCTGGATAGGGGTCCCACAGCAGATCCCACATCCCACCCAAAATCTCAAACCCCAGGCTGAAAGCGCAGGCATTAACCGGGCCTGGACAGGTAACGGCGTGAGGTCTAGCTAGCCGCCATGGGGGAAGTTCAGCAGGGGACCCACAGCAGATCCCACATCCCTCCCCAAATTTCAAACAGACTGAAAGCTGCCCTGCTGGGCGAGAACAACTTGGACGTTCCGACTCTGGATGCATATGCAGCATGGCTCTCTGCTTCAACAGCATGGGAGAAGAATAAACTGATACTTCAAGCATATCCAGCATAGCTCCCTGCTTCAACGGCAGGGGAGAAGAAAAACAACCAATAAGGGCTGTATAACATAGGCTGGGTAAAACAAATAAGCATGGGTGTAGCTTGCTTATTGCGGCGGCTTCTACCCCTAACTAATCAAGCTAGATATTTCACTTGGATGCAGCTCCATCACTGCTCTCTACATTAATGGTGGGGGTGGAAGGGAAATAGAACCAAAGAGCTAAGAGAAACAGATAAGTATGAGAGAGAAAATGAGTGAAGCTTGCTGGGCAGACTGGATGGGCCGTTTGGTCTTCTTCTGCCGTCATTTCTATGTTTCTATGGATGTCCCCAATGTTGGACGTCTGACTCTGGACGTCCAAGATGAGCACGTCCAATTCTCACAGGAGGGGTTTGAGATTTGGGGTGGGATGTGGGATCTGCCTTTGGACCCCTATATGGACCTGCTCAACCTACCACATGGCGGCTAGATAGACCTCTCGCTGATACCTGTCCTGGATTC